>NC_141693.1:680308890-683201371 GCF_964263255.1 Lissotriton vulgaris
AAGTGCAGAGATCCCAGAATAAGTGCAGAGATCCCATCACAAGTGCAGAGATCCCACCATGAGTGCAGAGATCCCATCCCAAGTAGAGAGATCCCACTATGAGTGCCGAGATCCCATCATTAGTGCAGAGATCCCACCATAAGTGCAGAGATCCCATCACAAGTGCAGAGATCCCATCACAAGTGCAGAGATCCCATCACAAGTTCAGAGATCCCACCACGAGTGCAGAGATCCCATCACAAGTGCAGAGATCCCACCATGAGTGCAGAGATCCCATCCTAAGTAGAGAGATCCCACTATGAGTGCAGAGATCCCATCATAAGTGCAGAGATCCCATCATAAGTGTAGAGATCCCACCATAAGTGCAGGGATCCCAACCTAAGTGCAGAGATCCCACAACAAGTACAGCGATCCCATCACAAGTAGGGAGATCCCAGAATAAGTGCAGAGATCCCATCACAAGTGCAGAGATCCCACCATGAGTGCAGAGATCCCATCCCTAGTAGAGAGATCCCACTATGAGCGCATAGATCCCACAGTGAGTTCAGAGATCCCATCATAAGTGCAGGGATCCCATCACACATGCAGGGATCCCATCACACATGCACAGATCCCACCACAAGAGCAGAGATCCCACCATGAGTGCAGAGATCCCATCACAAGTAGAGAGATCCCATAATAAGTGCAGAGATCCCATCACAAGTGTGGAGATCCCACCATGAGAGCAGAGATCCCATCCCAAGTAGAGAGATCCCACTATGAGTGCAGAGATCCCATCATTAGTGCAGAGATCCCACCATAAGTGCAGAGATCCCATCACAAGTGCAGAGATCCCACCATGAGTGCAAAGATCCCATCATAAGTAGAGAGATCCCATCACAAGTGCAGAGTTCCCACCATGAGTGCAGAGATCCCATCCCAAGTAGAGAGATCTGACTATGAGTGCAGAGATCCCATCCCGAGTGCAGAGATCCCATCACGAGTGCAGAGATCCCATCCCAAGTAGAGAGATCCCACTATGAGTGCAGAGATCCCACCATGAGTGCAGAGATCCCATCATAAGTGCAGAGATCCCACCATAAGTGCAGAGATCCCATCACAAGTGCAGAGATCCCACCATGAGTGCAGAGATTCCATCACAAGTAGAGAGATCCCAGAATAAGTGCAGAGATCCCATCACATGTGCAGCGATCCCATCATGAGTGCAGAGATCCCATCCCAAGTAGAGAGATCCCACTATGAGTGCAGAGATCCCACCATGAGTGCAGAGATCCCATCATAGGTGCAGAGATCCCACCATAAGTGAAGGGATTCCATCATAAGTGCAGAGATCCCACAAATACAAAGATCCCATCAAAAGTAGGGAGATCCCAGAATAAGTGCAGAGATCCCATCACAAGTGCAGAGATCCCATCACAAGTGCAGAGATCCCATCACAAGTGCAGAGATCCCATCACAAGTAGAGAGATCCCACTATGAGTGCAGAGATCCCACCATGAGTGCAGAGATCCCATCATAGGTACAGAGATCCCACCATAAGTGAAGGGATCCCATCATAAGTGCAGAGATCCCACAAATACAAAGATCCCATCAAAAGTAGGGAGATCCCAGAATAAGTGCAGAGATCCCATCACAAGTGCAGAGATCCCACCATGAGTGCAGAGATCCCACCATGAGTGCAGAGATCCCATCTCAGGTAGAGAGATCCCACTATGAGTGCAGAGATCCCACCATGAGTGCAAAGATCCCATCATTAGTGCAGAGATCCCACCATAAGTGCAGAGATCCCATCACAAGTGCAGAGATCCCACCACGAGTGCAGAGATCCCATCACAAGTAGAGAGATCCCAGAATAAGTGCAGAGATCCCACCATAAGTGCAGGGATCCCAACCTACGTGCAGAGATCCCACAACAAGTACAGAGATCCCATCACAAGTAGGGAGATCCCAGAATAAGTGCAGATATCCCATCACAAGTGCAGAGATCCCATCACAAGTGCAGAGATCCCACCATGAGTGCAGAGATCCCATCCCTAGTAGAGAGATCCCACTATGAGTGCATAGATCCCACCATGAGTGCAGAGATCCCATCATAAGTGCAGAGATCCCACCATAAGTGCAGGGATCCCATCACAAGTGCAGAGATCCCATCACAAGTGCAGAGATCCCACCATGAGTGCAGAGATCCCATCCCTAGTAGAGAGATCCCACTATGAGTGCATAGATCCCACCATGAGTGCAGAGATCCCATCATAAGTGCAGAGATCGCACCATGAGTGCAGAGATCCCATCCCTAGTAGAGAGATCCCACTATGAGTGCATAGATCCCACCATAAGTGCAGAGATCCCACCATGAGTGCAGAGATCCCATCCCAAGTAGAGAGATCCCACTATAAATGCAGAGATCCCACCATGAGTGCAGAGATCCCACCATGAGTGCAGAGATCCTATCCCAAGTAGAGAGATCCCCTATGAGTGCAGAGATCCCACCATGAGTGAAGAGATCCCATCATAAGTGCAGAGATCCCACCATAAGTGCAGAAATCCCACCATAAGTGCAGGGATCACACAACAAGTACAGAGATCCCATCAAAAGTAGGGAGATCCCAGAATAGGTGCAGAGATCCCACCACAAGTGCAGAGATACCACCATGAGTGCAGATACCCCATCCCAAGTAGAGAGATCCCAGAATAAGTGCAGAGATCCCATCACAAGTGCAGAGATCCCATCACAAGTGCAGAGTTCCCACCATGAGGGCAGAGATCCCATCCCAAGTAGAGAGATCCCACTATGAGTGCAGGGATCCCATCCCGAGTGCAGAGATCCCACTATGAGTGCAGAGATCCCATCCCGAGTGCAGAGATCCCATCCCGAGTGCAGAGATCCCATCCCGAGTGCAGAGATCCCATCCCAAGTAGAGAGATCCCATCCCAAGTAGAGAGATCCCACCATGAGTGCAGAGATCCCACCATGAGTGCAGAGATCCCATCATGAGTGCAGAGATCCCATCATAAGTGCAGAGATCCCAGAATAAGTGCAGAGATCCCATCACACATGCAGCAATCCCACCATGAGTGCAGAGATCCCATCCCAAGTAGAGAGATCCCACTATGAGTGCAGAGATCCCACCATGAGTGCAGCAATTCCACCATGAGTGCAGAGATCCCATCCCAAGTAGAGAGATCCCACCATGAGTGCAGAGATCCCATCATGAGTGCAGGGATCCCATCACAAGTGCAGGGATCCCATCACAAGTGCAGGGATCTCATCACAAGTGCAGCGATCCCACCACAAGTGCAGAGATCCCAGAATAAGTGCAGAGATCCCATCACAAGTGCAGAGATCCCACCATGAGTGCAGAGATCCCATCCCAAGTAGAGAGATCCCACTATGAGTGCCGAGATCCCATCTTTAGTGCAGAGATCCCACCATAAGTGCAGAGATCCCATCACAAGTGCAGAGATCCCATCACAAGTGCAGAGATCCCATCACAAGTTCAGAGATCCCACCACGAGTGCAGAGATCCCATCACAAGTGCAGAGATCCCACCATGAGTGCAGAGATCCCATCCTAAGTAGAGAGATCCCACTATGAGTGCAGAGATCCCATCATAAGTGCAGAGATCCCATCATAAGTGTAGAGATCCCACCATAAGTGCAGGGATCCCAACCTAAGTGCAGAGATCCCACAACAAGTACAGCGATCCCATCACAAGTAGGGAGATCCCAGAATAAGTGCAGAGATCCCATCACAAGTGCAGAGATCCCACCATGAGTGCAGAGATCCCATCCCTAGTAGAGAGATCCCACTATGAGCGCATAGATCCCACAGTGAGTTCAGAGATCCCATCATAAGTGCAGGGATCCCATCACACATGCAGGGATCCCATCACACATGCACAGATCCCACCACAAGAGCAGAGATCCCACCATGAGTGCAGAGATCCCATCACAAGTAGAGAGATCCCATAATAAGTGCAGAGATCCCATCACAAGTGTGGAGATCCCACCATGAGAGCAGAGATCCCATCCCAAGTAGAGAGATCCCACTATGAGTGCAGAGATCCCATCATTAGTGCAGAGATCCCACCATAAGTGCAGAGATCCCATCACAAGTGCAGAGATCCCACCATGAGTGCAAAGATCCCATCATAAGTAGAGAGATCCCATCACAAGTGCAGAGTTCCCACCATGAGTGCAGAGATCCCATCCCAAGTAGAGAGATCTGACTATGAGTGCAGAGATCCCATCCCGAGTGCAGAGATCCCATCACGAGTGCAGAGATCCCATCCCAAGTAGAGAGATCCCACTATGAGTGCAGAGATCCCACCATGAGTGCAGAGATCCCATCATAAGGGCAGAGATCCCACCATAAGTGCAGAGATCCCATCACAAGTGCAGAGATCCCACCATGAGTGCAGAGATTCCATCACAAGTAGAGAGATCCCAGAATAGGTGCAGAGATCCCATCACATGTGCAGCGATCCCATCATGAGTGCAGAGATCCCATCCCAAGTAGAGAGATCCCACTATGAGTGCAGAGATCCCACCATGAGTGCAGAGATCCCATCATAGGTGCAGAGATCCCACCATAAGTGAAGGGATTCCATCATAAGTGCAGAGATCCCACAAATACAAAGATCCCATCAAAAGTAGGGAGATCCCAGAATAAGTGCAGAGATCCCATCACAAGTGCAGAGATCCCATCACAAGTGCAGAGATCCCATCACAAGTGCAGAGATCCCATCACAAGTAGAGAGATCCCACTATGAGTGCAGAGATCCCACCATGAGTGCAGAGATCCCATCATAGGTACAGAGATCCCACCATAAGTGAAGGGATCCCATCATAAGTGCAGAGATCCCACAAATACAAAGATCCCATCAAAAGTAGGGAGATCCCAGAATAAGTGCAGAGATCCCATCACAAGTGCAGAGATCCCACCATGAGTGCAGAGATCCCACCATGAGTGCAGAGATCCCATCTCAGGTAGAGAGATCCCACTATGAGTGCAGAGATCCCACCATGAGTGCAAAGATCCCATCATTAGTGCAGAGATCCCACCATAAGTGCAGAGACCCCATCACAAGTGCAGAGATCCCACCACGAGTGCAGAGATCCCATCACAAGTAGAGAGATCCCAGAATAAGTGCAGAGATCCCACCATAAGTGCAGGGATCCCAACCTACGTGCAGAGATCCCACAACAAGTACAGAGATCCCATCACAAGTAGGGAGATCCCAGAATAAGTGCAGATATCCCATCACAAGTGCAGAGATCCCATCACAAGTGCAGAGATCCCACCATGAGTGCAGAGATCCCATCCCTAGTAGAGAGATCCCACTATGAGTGCATAGATCCCACCATGAGTGCAGAGATCCCATCATAAGTGCAGAGATCCCACCATAAGTGCAGGGATCCCATCACAAGTGCAGAGATCCCATCACAAGTGCAGAGATCCCACCATGAGTGCAGAGATCCCATCCCTAGTAGAGAGATCCCACTATGAGTGCATAGATCCCACCATGAGTGCAGAGATCCCATCATAAGTGCAGAGATCCCACCATGAGTGCAGAGATCCCATCCCTAGTAGAGAGATCCCACTATGAGTGCATAGATCCCACCATAAGTGCAGAGATCCCACCATGAGTGCAGAGATCCCATCCCAAGTAGAGAGATCCCACTATAAATGCAGAGATCCCACCATGAGTGCAGAGATCCTATCCCAAGTAGAGAGATCCCCTATGAGTGCAGAGATCCCACCATGAGTGAAGAGATCCCATCATAAGTGCAGAGATCCCACCATAAGTGCAGAAATCCCACCATAAGTGCAGGGATCACACAACAAGTACAGAGATCCCATCAAAAGTAGGGAGATCCCAGAATAGGTGCAGAGATCCCACCACAAGTGCAGAGATACCACCATGAGTGCAGATACCCCATCCCAAGTAGAGAGATCCCACTATGAGTGCAGAGATCCCACCATGAGTGAAGAGATCCCATCCCAAGTAGAGAGATCCCACTATGAGTGCAGAGATCCCACCATGAGTGTAGAGAGCCCATCATAAGCTCAGAGATCCCACCATAAGTGCAGGGATCCCATCACAAGTGCAGAGATCCCATCACAAGTGCAGAGATCCCATCACAAGTGCAGAGATCCCATCACAAGTGCAGAGTTCCCACCATGAGTGCAGAGATCCCATCCCAAGTAGAGAGATCCCACTATGAGTTCAGAGATCCCATCCCGAGTGCAGAGATCCCACCATAAGTGCAGAGATCTGACCATAAGTACAGAGATCCCACCACGAGTGCAGAGATCCCACCACGAGTGCAGAGATCCCACCACGAGTGCAGAGATCCCATCACAAGTAGAGAGATCCCAGAATAAGTGCAGAGATAACATCACAAGTACAGAGATCCCACCATGAGTGCAAAGATCCCATACCAAGTAGAGAGATCCAACTATGAGTGCAGAGATCCCACCATGAGTGCAGAGATCCCACCATGAGTGCAGAGATCCCATCATAAGTGCAGAGATCCCACCATAAGTGCAGAGATCCCATCATAAGTGCAGAGATCCCACCATAAGTGCAGAGATCCCAACACAAGTGCAGAGATCCCAACACAAGTGCAGAGATCCCACCATGAGTGCAGAGATCCCACCATGAGTGTAGAGATCCCACCATGAGTGTAGAGATCCCATCACAAGTAGAGAGATCCCAAAATAAGTGCAGAGATTGCATCACAAGAGCAGAGATCCCACCATGAGTGCAGAGATCCCATCCCAAGTAGAGAGATCCCACTATGAGTGCAGAGATCCCATCATAAGTGCAGAGATCCCATCATAAGTGCATAGATCCCATCACAAGTGCAGAGATCCCACCACGAGTGCAGAGATCCCATCACAAGTGCAGAGATCCCACCACGAGTGCAGAGATCCCATCACAAGTAGAGAGATCCCAGAATAAGTGCAGAGATCCCATCACAAGTGCAGAGATCCCACCATGAGTGCAGAGATCCCATCCCAAGTAGAGAGATCCCACTATGAGTGCAGAGATCCCACCATGAGTGCAGAGATCCCACCATGAGTACAGAGATCCCATCATAAGTGCAGAGATCCCACCATAAGTGCAAGGATCCCATCATAAGTGCAGAGATCCCATATCAAGTACAGAGATCCCATCACAAGTAGGGAGATCCCACTATGAGTGCAGAGATCCCATCACAAGTAGAGAGATCCCTCCATGAATGCAGAGATCCCACCACAAGTGCAGAGATCCCATCACAAGTATGAGTGCAGAGATCCCATCATAAGTGCAGGGATCCCACAACAAGTACAGAGATCCCATCAAAAGTAGGGAGATCCCAGAATAAGTGCAGAGATCCCACCACAAGTGCAGAGATCCCACCATGAGTGCAGATACCCCATCCCAAGTAGAGAGATCCCACTATGAGTGCAGAGATCCCACCATGAGTGCAGAGATCCCATCCCAAGTAGAGAGATCCCACTATGAGTGCAGAGATCCCACCATGAGTGTAGAGAGCCCATCATAAGCTCAGAGATCCCACCATAAGTGCAGGGATCCCATCACAAGTGCAGAGATCCCATCACAAGTGCAGAGATCCCATCACAAGTGCAGGGATCCCATCACAAGTGCAGAGTTCCCACCATGAGTGCAGAGATCCCATCCCAAGTAGAGAGATCCCACTATGAGTTCAGAGATCCCATCCCGAGTGCAGAGATCCCACCATAAGTGCAGAGATCCGACCATAAGTACAGAGATCCCACCACGAGTGCAGAGATCCCACCACGAGTGCAGAAATCCCACCACGAGTGCAGAGATCCCATCACAAGTAGAGAGATCCCAGAATAAGTGCAGAGATAACATCACAAGTACAGAGATCCCACCATGAGTGCAAAGATCCCATACCAAGTAGAGAGATCCAACTATGAGTGCAGAGATCCCACCATGAGTGCAGAGATCCCACCATGAGTGCAGAGATCCCATCATAAGTGCAGAGATCCCACCATAAGTGCAGAGATCCCATCATAAGTGCAGAGATCCCACCATAAGTGCAGAGATCCCAACACAAGTGCAGAGATCCCAACACAAGTGCAGAGATCCCACCATGAGTGCAGAGATCCCACCATGAGTGTAGAGATCCCACCATGAGTGTAGAGATCCCATCACAAGTAGAGAGATCCCAAAATAAGTGCAGAGATTGCATCACAAGAGCAGAGATCCCACCATGAGTGCAGAGATCCCATCCCAAGTAGAGAGATCCCACTATGAGTGCAGAGATCCCATCATAAGTGCAGAGATCCCATCATAAGTGCATAGATCCCATCACAAGTGCAGAGATCCCACCACGAGTGCAGAGATCCCATCACAAGTGCAGAGATCCCACCACGAGTGCAGAGATCCCATCACAAGTAGAGAGATCCCAGAATAAGTGCAGAGATCCCATCACAAGTGCAGAGATCCCACCATGAGTGCAGAGATCCCATCCCAAGTAGAGAGATCCCACTATGAGTGCAGAGATCCCACCATGAGTGCAGAGATCCCACCATGAGTACAGAGATCCCATCATAAGTGCAGAGATCCCACCATAAGTGCAAGGATCCCATCATAAGTGCAGAGATCCCATATCAAGTACAGAGATCCCATCACAAGTAGGGAGATCCCACTATGAGTGCAGAGATCCCATCACAAGTAGAGAGATCCCTCCATGAATGCAGAGATCCCACCACAAGTGCAGAGATCCCATCACAAGTATGAGTGCAGAGATCCCATCATAAGTGCAGAGATCCCATCATAAGTGCAGAGATCCCACAACAAGTAGAGATCCCATCACAAGTAGGGAGATCCCAGAATAAATGCAAAATCCCATCACAAGTGCAGAGATCCCATCACAAGTGCAGAGATCCCATCCCAAGTAGAGAGATCCCACTATGAATGCAGAGATCCCACCATGAGTGCAGAGATCCCACCATGAGTGCAGAGATCCCATCCCAAGTAGAGAGATCCCACCATGAGTGCAGAGATCCCAACATGAGTTCAGAGATCCAATCATAAGTGCAGAGATCCCATCATAAGTGCAGGGATCCCATCACAAGTGCAGATATCCCACCACGAGTGCAGAGATCCCATCACAAGTAGAGAGATCCCAGAATAAGTGCAGAGATCCCATCACAAGTGCAGAGATCCCACCATGAGTGCAGAGATCCCATCATAAGTAGAGAGATCCCACTATGAGTGCAGAGATCCCACCATGAGTGCAGAGATCCCATCATAAGTGCAGAGATTCCACCATAAGTGCAGGGATCCCAACCTAAGTGCAGGGATCCCAACCTAAGTGCAGGGATCCCAACCTAAGTGCAGAGATCTGACAACAAGTACAGAGATCCCATCACAAGTAGGGAGATCCCAGAATAAGTGCAGAGATCCCATCACAAGTGCAGAGATCCCACCATGAATGCAGACATCCCATCCCAAGTAGAGAGATCCCACTATGAGTGCAGAGATCCCACCATGAGTGCAGAGATCCCATCATAAGAGCAGAGATCCCACCATAAGTGCAGGGATCCCACAACAAGTACAGAGATCCCATCATAAGTACGGCGATCCCAGAATAAGTGCAGAGATCCCATCACAAGAGCAGAGATCCCACCATGAGTGCAGAGATCCCATCCCAAGTAGAGAGATCCCACTATGAGTGCAGAGATCCTACCATGAGTGCAGAGATCCCATCATAAGTGCAGAGATCCCACCATAAGTACAGAGATCCCACTATGAGTGCAAAGATCCCATCATAAGTGCAGAGATCCCACCATAAGTGCAGAGATCCCATCACAAGTGCAGAGAACCCACCATGAGTGCAGAGATCCCATCACAAGTAGAGAGATCCCAAAATAAGTGCAGAGATCGCATCACAAGAGCAGAGATCCCACCATGAGTGCAGAGATCCCATCCCAAGTAGAGAGATCCCACTATGAGTGCAGAGATCCCACCATAAGTGCAGAGATCCCATCACAAGTGCAGAGATCCCATCACAAGTGCAGAGATCCCATCACAAGTGCAGAGATCCCATCACAAGTGCAGAGATCTCACCATCAGTGCAGAGATCCCATCATAAGTGCAGAGATCCCACCATCAGTGCAGGGATCCCATAACAAGTAGGGAGATCCCAGAATAAGTGCAGAGATCCCATCACAAGTGCAGAGATCCCACCCCAAGTAGAGAGAACCCACTATGAGTGCAGAGATCCCACCATGAGTGCAGAGATCCCATCATAAGTGCAGAGATCCCACCATCAGTGCAGGGATCCCATCATAAAAGCAGAGATCCCACAACAAGTACAGAGATCCCATAACAAGTAGGGAGATCCCAGAATAAGTGCAGAGATCCCATCACAAGTGCAGAGATCCCACTCCAAGTAGAGAGATCCCACTATGAGTGCAGAGATCCCACCATAAGTGCAGAGATCCCATCCCAAGTAGAGAGACCCCACTATGAGTGCAGAGATCCCACCTTGAGTGCAGAGATACCATCATAAGTGCAGAGATCCCACCATAAGTGCAGGGATCCCACCACAAGTGCAGAGATCCCACCACAAGTGCAGAGATCCCACCATGAGTGCAGAGATCCCATCACAAGTAGAGAGATCCCAGAATAAGTGCAGAGATCCCATCACAAGTGCAGAGATCCCATCACGAGTGC
This sequence comes from Lissotriton vulgaris, assembly GCF_964263255.1. NCBI lineage: Eukaryota > Metazoa > Chordata > Amphibia > Caudata > Salamandridae > Lissotriton > Lissotriton vulgaris. The sequence continues at coordinate 680,319,612 of NC_141693.1, forward strand.
AGAGATCCCACCATGAGTGCAGAGATCCCACCATGAGTGCAGAGATCCCATCCCAAGTAGAGAGATCCCACTATGAGTGCAGAGATCCCACCATGAGTGTAGAGATCCCACCATGAGTGCAGAGATCCCATCATAAGTGCAGAGATCCCAACATAAGTGCAGGGATTCCATCACAAGTGCAGAGCTCCCACCACGAGTGCAGAGATTCCATCACAAGTAGAGAGATACCAGAAACTATGCAGAGATCCAATCACAAGTGTAGAGATCCCACCATGAGTGCAGAGATCCCATCCCAAGTAGAGAGATCCCACTATGAGTGCAGAGATCCCACCTTGAGTGCAGAGATCCCATCATAAGTGCAGGGATCCCACCATAAGTGCAGGGATCCCATCACAAGTGCAGAGATCCCACCATGAGTGCAGAGATTCCATCACAAGTAGAGAGATCCCAGAATAAGTGCAGAGAACCCATCACAAGTGCAGTGATCCCACCATGAGTGCAGAGATCACATCCCAAGTAGAGAGATCCCACTATGAGTGCAGAGATCCCACCATGAGTGCAGAGATCGCACCATAAGTGCAGAGATCCCATCATAAGTGCAGAGATACCACAACAAGTACAGAGATCCCATCACAAGTAGGGAGATCCCAGAATAAGTGCAGAGATCCCATCACAAGTGCAGAGATCCCACCATGAGTGCAGAGATCCCATCCCAAGTAGAGAGATCCCACTATGAGTGCAGAGATCCCACCATGAGTGCAGAGATCCCATCCCAAGTAGAGAGATCCCACTATGAGTGCAGAGATCCACCATGAGTGTAGAGATCCCATCATAAGTGCAGAGATCCCATCATAAGTGCAGGGATCCCATCACAAGTGCAGAGATCCCACCACGAGTGCAGAGATCCCATCACAAGTAGAGAGATCCCACCACGAGTGCAGAGATCCCATCACAAGTAGAGAGATCCCAGAATAAGTGCAGAGATCCCATCACAAGTGCAGAGATCCCACCATAAGTGCAGAGATCCCATCATACGTGCAGAGATACCACAACAAGTACAGAGATCCCATCACAAGTAGGGAGATCCCAGAATAAGTGCAGAGATCCCATCACAAGTGCAGATATCCCACCATGAGTGCAGAGATCCCATCCCAAGTAGAGAGATCCCACTATGAGTGCAGAGATCCCACCATGAGTGCAGAGATCCCATCATAAGTGCAGAGATCCCACCATAAGTGCAGGGATCCCAACTTAAGTGCAGAGATCTGACAACAAGTACAGAGATCCCATCATAAGTACGGCGATCCCAGAAAAAGTGCAGAGATCCCATCACAAGTGCAGAGATCCCATCACAAGAACAGAGATCCCACCATGAGTGCAGAGATCCCATCCCAAGTAGAGAGATCCCACTATGAGTGCAGAGATCCTACCATGAGTGCAGAGATCCCATCATAAGTGCAGAGATCCTATCATAAGTGCAGGGATCCCATCACAAGTGCAGAGATCCCACCACGAGTGCAGAGATCCCATCACAAGTAGAGAGATCACAGAATAAGTGCAGAGATAACATCACAAGTGCAGAGATCCCATCACAAGTGCAGAGATCCCATCACGAGTGCAGAGATCCCACCATGAGTGCAGAGATCCCATCCCAAGTAGAGAGATCCCACTATGAGTGCAGAGATCCCACCATGAGTGCAGAGATCCCATCATGAGTGCAGAGATCCCATCATAAGTGCAGAGATCCCAACATAAGTGCAGGGATCCCATCACAAGTGCAGAGATCCTACCATGAGTGCAGAGATCCCATCATAAGTGCAGAGATCCTATCATAAGTGCAGGGATCCCATCACAAGTGCAGAGATCCCATCACAAGTGCAGAGATCCCACCATGAGTGCAGAGATCCCACCATGAGTGCAGAGATCCCACCATAAGTGCAGAGATCCCACCAGAAGTGCAGAGATCCCACCATGAGTGCAGAGATCCCATCACAAGTAGAGAGATCCCAAAATAAGTGCAGAGATCGCATCACAACAGCAGAGATCCCACCATGAGTGCAGAGATCCCATCCCAAGTAAAGAGATCCCACTATGAGTGCAGATATCCCACCATGAGTGCAGAGATCCCACCACGAGTGCAGGGATCCCATCACAAGTGCAGAGATCCCACCACGAGTGCAAAGATCCCATCACAAGTAGAGAGATCCCAGAATAAGTGCAGAGATCCCATCACAAGTGCAGAGATCCCATCACAAGTTCAGAGATCCCATCACGAGTGCAGAGATCCCACCATGAGTGCAGAGATCCCATCCCAAGTAGAGAGATCCCACTATGAGTGCAGAGATCCCACCATGAGTGCAGAGATCCCATCATGAGTGCAGAGATCCCATCATAAGTGCAGAGATCCCAACATAAGTGCAGGGATCCCATCACAAGTGCAGAGCTCCCACCACGAGTGCAGAGATCCCATCACAAGTAGAGAGATACCAGAAACTGTGCAGAGATCCCATCACAAGTGTAGAGATCCCACCATGAGTGCAGAGATGCCATCCCAAGTAGAGAGATCCCACTATGAGTGCAGAGATCCCATCATAAGTGCAGGGATCCCACCATAAGTGCAGGGATCCCATCACAAGTGCAGAGAGCCCACCATGAGTGCAGAGATTCCATCACAAGTAGAGAGATCCCAGAATAAGTGCAGAGAACCCATCACAAGTGCAGCGATCCCACCATGAGTGCAGAGATCACATCCCACGTAGAGAGATCCCACTATGAGTGCAGAGATCCCACCATGAGTGCAGAGATCCCACCATAAGTGCAGAGATCCCATCATAAGTGCAGAGATACCACAACAAGTACAGAGATCCCATCACAAGTAGGGAGATCCCAGAATAAGTGCAGAGATCCCATCACAAGTGCAGAGATCCCATCCCTAGTAGAGAGATCCCACTATGAGTGCAGAGATCCCACCATGAGTGCAGAGATCCCACCATGAGTGCAGAGATCCCATCCCAAGTAGAGAGATCCCACTATGAGTGCAGAGATCCACCATGAGTGCAGAGATCCCACTATGAGTGCAGAGATCCACCATGAGTGCAGAGATCCCATCATAAGTGCAGAGATCCCATCATAAGTGCAGGGATCCCATCACAAGTGCAGAGATCCCATCACGAGTGCAGAGATCCCATCACAAGTAAAGAGATCCCAGAATAAGTGCAGAGATCCCATCACAAGTGCAGAGATCCCACCATAAGTGCAGAGATCCCATCATAAGTGCAGAGATACCATAAGTACAGAGATCCCATCACAAGTAGGGAGATCCCAGAATAAGTGCAGAGATCCCATCACAAGTGCAGATATCCCACCATGAGTGCAGAGATCCCATCCCAAGTAGAGAGATCCCACTATGAGTGCAGAGATCCGACTATGAGTGCAGAGATCCCACCATGAGTGCAGAGATCCCACCATGAGTGCAGAGATCCCATCATAAGTGCAGAGATCCCATCATAAGTGCAGGGATCCCATCATAAGTGCAGGGATCCCATCACAAGTGCAGAGATCCCACCACGAGGGCAGAGATCCCATCACAAGTAGAGAGATCCCAGAATAAGTGCAGAGATCCCATCACAAGTGCAGAGATCCCACCATAAGTGCAGAGATCCCATCATAAGTGCAGAGATACCACAAAAAGTACAGAGATCTCATCACAAGTAGGGAGATCCCAGAATAAGTGCAGAGATCCCATCACAAGTGCAGATATCCCACCATGAGTGCAAAGATCCCATACCAAGTAGAGAGATCCAACTATGAGTGCAGAGATCCCACCATGAGTGCAGAGATCCCACCATGAGTGCAGAGATCCCATCATAAGTGCAGAGATCCCACCATGAGTGCAGAGATCCCATCATAAGTGCAGAGATCCCACCATAAGTGAAGGGATCCCATCATAAGTGCAGAGATCCCACAACAAGTACAGAGATCCCATCAAAAGTAGGGAGATCCCAGAATAAGTGCAGAGATCCCACCACAAGTGCAGAGATCCCACCATGAGTGCAGATACCCCATCCCAAGTAGAGAGATCCCACTATGAGTGCAGAGATCCCACCATGAGTGCAGAGATCCCATCCCAAGTAGAGAGATCCCACTATGAGTGCAGAGATCCCACTATGAGTGTAGAGAGCCCATCATAAGCTCAGAGATCCCACCATAAGTGCAGGGATCCCATCACAAGTGCAGGGATCCCATCACAAGTGCAGGGATCCCATCACAAGTGCAGAGATCCCATCACAAGTGCAGAGATCCTATCACAAGTGCAGAGATCCCATCACAAGTGCAGAGAGCCCACCATGAGTGCAAAGATCCCATCACAAGTAGAGAGATCCCAGAATAAGTGCAGAGATCCCATCACAAGTGCAGAGATCCCATCACAAGTGCAGAGTTCCCACCATGAGTGCAGAGATCCCATCCCAAGTAGAGAGATCCCACTATGAGTGCAGAGATCCCATCCCGAGTGCAGAGATCCCACTATGAGTGCAGAGATCCCATCCCGAGTGCAGAGATCCCATCCCGAGTGCAGAGATCCCATCCCAAGTAGAGAGATCCCATCCCAAGTAGAGAGATCCCACCATGAATGCAGAGATCCCACCATGAGTGCAGAGATCCCATCATAAGTGCAAAGATCCCATCATAAGTGCAGAGATCCCACCATAAGTGCAGGGATCCCATCACAAGTGCAGAGATCCCACCATGAGTGCAGAGATTCCATCACAAGTAGAGAGATCCCAGAATAAGTGCAGAGATCCCATCACACATGCAGCAATCCCACCATGAGTGCAGAGATCCCATCCCAAGTAGAGAGATCCCACTATGAGTGCAGAGATCCCACCATGAGTGCAGCAATCCCACCATGAGTGCAGAGATCCCATCCCAAGTAGAGAGATCCCACCATGAGTGCAGAGATCCCACCATGAGTGCAGGGATCCCATCCCAAGTAGAGAGATCCCACTATGAGTGCAGAGATCCCATTATGAGTGCAAAGATCCCACCATGAGTGCAGAGATCCCATCATAAGTGCAGGGATCCCATCACAAGTGCAGGGATCCCATCACAAGTGCAGAGATCCCACCACGAGTGCGGAGATCCCATCATTAGTGCAGAGATCCCACCATAAGTGCAGAGATCCCATCACAAGTGCAGAGATCCCATCACAAGTGCATAGATCCCACCACGAGTGCAGAGATCCCATCACAAGTAGACAGATCCCATCACAAGTGCAGAGATCCCATCACAAGTGCAGAGATCCCACCATGAGTGCAGAGATCCCATCCTAAGTAGAGAGATCCCACTATGAGTGCCGAGATCCCATCATGAGTGCAGAGATCCCACCATAAGTGCAGAGATCCCATCACAAGTGCAGACATCCCATCACAAGTGCAGAGATCCCATCACAAGTGCAGAGATCCCACCACAAGTGCAGAGATCCCATCACAAGTAGACAGATCCCATCACAAGTGCAAAGATCCCATCACAAGTGCAGAGATCCCACCATGAGTGCAGAGATCCCATCCCAAGTAGAGAGATCCCACTATGAGTGCAGAGATCCCACCCTGAGTGCAGAGATCCCATCCCAAGTAAAGAGATCCCACTATGAGTGCAGAGATCCCACTATGAGTGCAGAGATCCCACCATGAGTGCAGAGATCCCATCATAAGTGCAGGGATCCCATCACAAGTGCAGAGATCCCACCACGAGTGCAGAGATCCCATTACAAGTAGAGAGATCCCAGAATAAGTGCAGAGATCCCATCACGAGTGCAGAGATCCCATCCTAAGTATAGAGATCCCATCCTAAGTAGAGAGATCCCACTATGAGTGCAGAGATCCCATCATAAGTGCAGAGATCCCACCATAAGTGCAGAGATCCCACCATAAGTGCAGGGATCCCAACCTAAGTGCAGAGATCCCACAACAAGTACAGAGATCCCATCACAAGTAGGGAGATCCCAGAATAAGTGCAGAGATCCCAACACAATACAGAGATCCCACCATGAGTGCAGAGATCCCATTCCTAGTAGAGAGATCCCACTATGAGTGCATAGATCCCACCATGAGTTCAGAGATCCCATCATAAGTGCAGGGGTCCCATCACAAGTGCAGGGATCCCATCACAAGTGCAGGGATCCCATCACAAGTGCAGGGATCCCATCACAAGTGCAGGGATCCCATCACAAGTGCAGAGATCCCACCATGAGAGCAGAGATCCCACCATGAGTGCAGAGATCCCATCACAAGTAGAGAGATCCCAGAATAAGTGCAGAGATCCCATCACAAGTGTGGAGATCCCACCATGAGAGCAGAGATCCCATCCCAAGTAGAGAGATCCCACTATGAGTGCAGAGATCCCACCATGAGTGCAGAGATCCCACCATGAGTGCAGAGATCCCAACATTAGTGCAGAGATCCCACCATAAGTGCAGAGATCCCATCACAAGTGCAGAGATCCACCATGAGTGCAAAGATCCCATCACAAGTAGAGAGATCCCAGAATAAGTGCAGAGATCCCATCATAAGTGCAGAGTTCCCACCATGAGTGCAGAGATCCCATCCCAAGTAGAGAGATCCCACTATGAGTGCAGAGATACCATCCCGAATGCAGAGATCCCATCCCAAGTAGAGAGATCCCACTATGAGTGCAGAGATCCCATCATAAGTGCAGAGATCCCACCATAAGTGCAGGGATCCCATCACAAGTGCAGAGATCCCACCATGAGTGCAGAGATTCCATCACAAGTAGAGAGATCCCAGAATAGGTGCAGAGATCCCATCACATGTGCAGCGTTCCCACCATGAGTGCAGAGATCCCATCCCAAGTAGAGAGATCCCACTATGAGTGCAGAGATCCCACCATGAGTGCAGAGATCCCATCCCAAGTAGAGAGATCCCACTATGAGTGCAGAGATCCCATTATGAGTGCAAAGATCCCACCATGAGTGCAGAGATCCCATCATAAGTGCAGGGATCCCATCACAAGTGCAGGGATCCCATCACAAGTGCAGAGATCCCACCATGAGTGCGGAGATCCCATCATTAGTGCAGAAATCCCACCATAAGTGCAGAGATCCCATCACAAGTGCAGAGATCCCATCACAAGTGCAGAGATCCCACCACGAGTGCAGAGATCCCATCACAAGTAGACAGATCCCATCACAAGTGCAGAGATCCCATCACAAGTGCAGAGATCCCACCATGAGTGCAGAGATCCCATCCTAAGTAGAGAGATCCCACTATGAGTGCCGAGATCCCATCATGAGTGCAGAGATCCCACCATAAGTGCAGAGATCCCATCACAAGTGCAGAGATCCCATCACAAGTGCAGAGATCCCATCACAAGTGCAGAGATCCCACCACAAGTGCAGAGATCCCATCACAAGTAGACAGATCCCATCACAAGTGCAGAGATCCCATCACAAGTGCAGAGATCCCACCATGAGTGCAGAGATCCCATCCCAAGTAGAGAGATCCCACTATGAGTGCAGAGATCCCACCCTAAGTGCAGAGATCCCATCCCAAGTAAAGAGATCCCACTATGAGTGCAGAGATCCCACTATGAGTGCAGAGATCCCACCATGAGTGCAGAGATCCCATCATAAGTGCAGGGATCCAATCACAAGTGCAGAGATCCCACCACGAGTGCAGAGATCCCATTACAAGTAGAGAGATCCCAGAATAAGTGCAGAGATCCCATCACGAGTGCAGAGATCCCATCCTGAGTATAGAGATCCCACTATGAGTGCAGAGATCCCATCATAAGTGCAGAGATCCCATCATAAGTGCAGAGATCCCCCCATAAGTGCAGGGATCCCAACCTAAGTGCAGAGATCCCACAACAAGTACAGAGATCCCATTACAAGTAGGGAGATCCCAGAATAAGTGCAGAGATCCCATCACAAGTGCAGAGATCCCACCATGAGTGCAGAGATCCCATCCCTAGTAGAGAGATCCCACTATGAGTGCATAGATCCCACCATGAGTTCAGAGATCCCATCATAAGTGCAGGGATCCCATCACAAGTGCAGGGATCCCATCACAAGTGCAGAGATCCCACCACGAGAGCAGAGATCCCACCATGAGTGCAGAGATCCCATCACAAGTAGAGAGATCCCAGAATAAGTGCAGAGATCCCATCACAAGTGCAGAGATCCCATCACAAGTGCAGAGATCCCATCACAAGTGTGGAGATCCCACCATGAGAGCAGAGATCCCATCCCAAGTAGAGAGATCCCACTATGAGTGCAGAGATCGCACCATGAGTGCAGAGATCGCACCATGAGTGCAGAGATCCCATCACAAGTGCAGAGATCCCACCATGAGTGCAAAGATCCCATCACAAGTAGAGAGATCCCATCACAAGTGCAGAATTCCCACCATGAGTGCAGAGATCCCATCCCAAGTAGAGAGATCCAACTATGAGTGCAGAGATCCCATCCCGAGTACAGAGATCCCATCACGAGTGCAGAGATCCCATCCCAAGTAGAGAGATCCCATTATGAGTGCAGAGATCCCACCATGAGTGCAGAGATTCCATCACAAGTAGAGAGATCCCAGAATAAGTGCAGAGATCCCATCACACGTGCAGTGATCCCACCATGATTGCAGAGATCCCATCCCAAGTAGAGAGATCCCACTATGAGTGCAGAGATCCCACCATGAGTGCAGAGATCCCATCACAAGTAGAGAGATCCCAGAATAAGTGCAGAGATCCCATCACAAGTGCAGAGATCCCATCACAAGTGCAGAGATCCCATCACAAGTGTGGAGATCCCACCATGAGAGCAGAGATCCCATCCCAAGTAGAGAGATCCCACTATGAGTGCAGAGATCGCACCATGAGTGCAGAGATCGCACCATGAGTGCAGAGATCCCATCACAAGTGCAGAGATCCCACCATGAGTGCAAAGATCCCATCACAAGTAGAGAGATCCCATCACAAGTGCAGAATTCCCACCATGAGTGCAGAGATCCCATCCCAAGTAGAGAGATCCAACTATGAGTGCAGAGATCCCATCCCGAGTACAGAGATCCCATCACGAGTGCAGAGATCCCATCCCAAGTAGAGAGATCCCATTATGAGTGCAGAGATCCCACCATGAGTGCAGAGATTCCATCACAAGTAGAGAGATCCCAGAATAAGTGCAGAGATCCCATCACACGTGCAGTGATCCCACCATGATTGCAGAGATCCCATCCCAAGTAGAGAGATCCCACTATGAGTGCAGAGATCCCACCATGAGTGCAGAGATCCCATCATAAGTGCAGAGATCCCACCATAAGTGAAGGGATCCCATCATAAGTGCAGAGATCCCACAACAAGTACAGAGATCCCATCAAAAGTAGGGAGATCCCAGAATAAGTGCAGAGATCCCACCACAAGTGCAGAGATCCCACCATGAGGGCAGATGCCCCATCCCAAGTAGAGAGATCCCACTATGAGTGCAGAGATCCCACCATGAGTGCAGAGATCCCATCCCAAGTAGAGAGATCCCACTATGAGTGCAGAGATCCCACCATGAGTGTAGAGAGCCCATCATAAGCTCAGAGATCCCACCATAAGTGCAGGGATCCCATCACAAGTGCAGGGATCCCATCACAAGTGCAGAGATCCCATCACAAGTGCAGAGATCCTATCACAAGTGCAGAGATCCCATCACAAGTGCAGAGATCCCATCACAAGTGCAGAGATCCTATCACAAGTGCAGAGATCCTATCACAAGTGCAGAGATCCCATCACAAGTGCAGAGATCCCACCATGAGTGCAAAGATCCCATCACAAGTAGAGAGATCCCAGAATAAGTGCAGAGATCCCATCACAAGTGCAGAGATCCCATCACAAGTGCAGAGTTCCCACCATGAGGGCAGAGATCCCATCCCAAGTAGAGAGATCCCACTATGAGTGCAGGGATCCCATCCCGAGTGCAGAGATCCCACTATGAGTGCAGAGATCCCATCCCGAGTGCAGAGATCCCATCCCGAGTGCAGAGATCCCATCCCGAGTGCAGAGATCCCATCCCAAGTAGAGAGATCCCATCCCAAGTAGAGAGATCCCACCATGAGTGCAGAGATCCCACCATGAGTGCAGAGATCCCATCATGAGTGCAGAGATCCCATCATAAGTGCAGAGATCCCACCATAAGTGCAGGGATCCCATCACAAGTGCAGAGATCCCACCATGAGTGCAGAGATTCCATTACAAGTAGAGAGATCCCAGAATAAGTGCAGAGATCCCATCACACATGCAGCAATCCCACCATGAGTGCAGAGATCCCATCCCAAGTAGAGAGATCCCACTATGAGTGCAGAGATCCCACCATGAGTGCAGCAATTCCACCATGAGTGCAGAGATCCCATCCCAAGTAGAGAGATCCCACCATGAGTGCAGAGATCCCATCATGAGTGCAGGGATCCCATCACAAGTGCAGGGATCCCATCACAAGTGCAGGGATCTCATCACAAGTGCAGCGATCCCACCACAAGTGCAGAGATCCCAGAATAAGTGCAGAGATCCCATCACAAGTGCAGAGATCCCACCATGAGTGCAGAGATCCCATCCCAAGTAGAGAGATCCCACTATGAGTGCCGAGATCCCATCATTAGTGCAGAGATCCCACCATAAGTGCAGAGATCCCATCACAAGTGCAGAGATCCCATCACAAGTGCAGAGATCCCATCACAAGTTCAGAGATCCCACCACGAGTGCAGAGATCCCATCACAAGTGCAGAGATCCCACCATGAGTGCAGAGATCCCATCCTAAGTAGAGAGATCCCACTATGAGTGCAGAGATCCCATCATAAGTGCAGAGATCCCATCATAAGTGTAGAGATCCCACCATAAGTGCAGGGATCCCAACCTAAGTGCAGAGATCCCACAACAAGTACAGCGATCCCATCACAAGTAGGGAGATCCCAGAATAAGTGCAGAGATCCCATCACAAGTGCAGAGATCCCACCATGAGTGCAGAGATCCCATCCCTAGTAGAGAGATCCCACTATGAGCGCATAGATCCCACAGTGAGTTCAGAGATCCCATCATAAGTGCAGGGATCCCATCACACATGCAGGGATCCCATCACACATGCACAGATCCCACCACAAGAGCAGAGATCCCACCATGAGTGCAGAGATCCCATCACAAGTAGAGAGATCCCATAATAAGTGCAGAGATCCCATCACAAGTGTGGAGATCCCACCATGAGAGCAGAGATCCCATCCCAAGTAGAGAGATCCCACTATGAGTGCAGAGATCCCATCATTAGTGCAGAGATCCCACCATAAGTGCAGAGATCCCATCACAAGTGCAGCGATCCCACCATGAGTGCAAAGATCCCATCATAAGTAGAGAGATCCCATCACAAGTGCAGAGTTCCCACCATGAGTGCAGAGATCCCATCCCAAGTAGAGAGATCTGACTATGAGTGCAGAGATCCCATCCCGAGTGCAGAGATCCCATCACGAGTGCAGAGATCCCATCCCAAGTAGAGAGATCCCACTATGAGTGCAGAGATCCCACCATGAGTGCAGAGATCCCATCATAAGTGCAGAGATCCCACCATAAGTGCAGAGATCCCATCACAAGTGCAGAGATCCCACCATGAGTGCAGAGATTCCATCACAAGTAGAGAGATCCCAGAATAAGTGCAGAGATCCCATCACATGTGCAGCGATCCCATCATGAGTGCAGAGATCCCATCCCAAGTAGAGAGATCCCACTATGAGTGCAGAGATCCCACCATGAGTGCAGAGATCCCATCATAGGTGCAGAGATCCCACCATAAGTGAAGGGATTCCATCATAAGTGCAGAGATCCCACAAATACAAAGATCCCATCAAAAGTAGGGAGATCCCAGAATAAGTGCAGAGATCCCATCACAAGTGCAGAGATCCCATCACAAGTGCAGAGATCCCATCACAAGTGCAGAGATCCCATCACAAGTAGAGAGATCCCACTATGAGTGCAGAGATCCCACCATGAGTGCAGAGATCCCATCATAGGTACAGAGATCCCACCATAAGTGAAGGGATCCCATCATAAGTGCAGAGATCCCACAAATACAAAGATCCCATCAAAAGTAGGGAGATCCCAGAATAAGTGCAGAGATCCCATCACAAGTGCAGAGATCCCACCATGAGTGCAGAGATCCCACCATGAGTGCAGAGATCCCATCTCAGGTAGAGAGATCCCACTATGAGTGCAGAGATCCCACCATGAGTGCAAAGATCCCATCATTAGTGCAGAGATCCCACCATAAGTGCAGAGATCCCATCACAAGTGCAGAGATCCCACCACGAGTGCAGAGATCCCATCACAAGTAGAGAGATCCCAGAATAAGTGCAGAGATCCCACCATAAGTGCAGGGATCCCAACCTACGTGCAGAGATCCCACAACAAGTACAGAGATCCCATCACAAGTAGGGAGATCCCAGAATAAGTGCAGATATCCCATCACAAGTGCAGAGATCCCATCACAAGTGCAGAGATCCCACCATGAGTGCAGAGATCCCATCCCTAGTAGAGAGATCCCACTATGAGTGCATAGATCCCACCATGAGTGCAGAGATCCCATCATAAGTGCAGAGATCCCACCATAAGTGCAGGGATCCCATCACAAGTGCAGAGATCCCATCACAAGTGCAGAGATCCCACCATGAGTGCAGAGATCCCATCCCTAGTAGAGAGATCCCACTATGAGTGCATAGATCCCACCATGAGTGCAGAGATCCCATCATAAGTGCAGAGATCGCACCATGAGTGCAGAGATCCCATCCCTAGTAGAGAGATCCCACTATGAGTGCATAGATCCCACCATAAGTGCAGAGATCCCACCATGAGTGCAGAGATCCCATCCCAAGTAGAGAGATCCCACTATAAATGCAGAGATCCCACCATGAGTGCAGAGATCCCACCATGAGTGCAGAGATCCTATCCCAAGTAGAGAGATCCCCTATGAGTGCAGAGATCCCACCATGAGTGAAGAGATCCCATCATAAGTGCAGAGATCCCACCATAAGTGCAGAAATCCCACCATAAGTGCAGGGATCACACAACAAGTACAGAGATCCCATCAAAAGTAGGGAGATCCCAGAATAGGTGCAGAGATCCCACCACAAGTGCAGAGATACCACCATGAGTGCAGATACCCCATCCCAAGTAGAGAGATCCCAGAATAAGTGCAGAGATCCCATCACAAGTGCAGAGATCCCATCACAAGTGCAGAGTTCCCACCATGAGGGCAGAGATCCCATCCCAAGTAGAGAGATCCCACTATGAGTGCAGGGATCCCATCCCGAGTGCAGAGATCCCACTATGAGTGCAGAGATCCCATCCCGAGTGCAGAGATCCCATCCCGAGTGCAGAGATCCCATCCCGAGTGCAGAGATCCCATCCCAAGTAGAGAGATCCCATCCCAAGTAGAGAGATCCCACCATGAGTGCAGAGATCCCACCATGAGTGCAGAGATCCCATCATGAGTGCAGAGATCCCATCATAAGTGCAGAGATCCCACCATAAGTGCAGGGATCCCATCACAAGTGCAGAGATCCCACCATGAGTGCAGAGATTCCATTACAAGTAGAGAGATCCCAGAATAAGTGCAGAGATCCCAGAATAAGTGCAGAGATCCCATCACACATGCAGCAATCCCACCATGAGTGCAGAGATCCCATCCCAAGTAGAGAGATCCCACTATGAGTGCAGAGATCCCACCATGAGTGCAGCAATTCCACCATGAGTGCAGAGATCCCATCCCAAGTAGAGAGATCCCACCATGAGTGCAGAGATCCCATCATGAGTGCAGGGATCCCATCACAAGTGCAGGGATCCCATCACAAGTGCAGGGATCTCATCACAAGTGCAGCGATCCCACCACAAGTGCAGAGATCCCAGAATAAGTGCAGAGATCCCATCACAAGTGCAGAGATCCCACCATGAGTGCAGAGATCCCATCCCAAGTAGAGAGATCCCACTATGAGTGCAGAGATCCCATCATTAGTGCAGAGATCCCACCATAAGTGCAGAGATCCCATCACAAGTGCAGCGATCCCACCATGAGTGCAAAGATCCCATCATAAGTAGAGAGATCCCATCACAAGTGCAGAGTTCCCACCATGAGTGCAGAGATCCCATCCCAAGTAGAGAGATCTGACTATGAGTGCAGAGATCCCATCCCGAGTGCAGAGATCCCATCACGAGTGCAGAGATCCCATCCCAAGTAGAGAGATCCCACTATGAGTGCAGAGATCCCACCATGAGTGCAGAGATCCCATCACAAGTAGAGAGATCCCATAATAAGTGCAGAGATCCCATCACAAGTGTGGAGATCCCACCATGAGAGCAGAGATCCCATCCCAAGTAGAGAGATCCCACTATGAGTGCAGAGATCCCATCATTAGTGCAGAGATCCCACCATAAGTGCAGAGATCCCATCACAAGTGCAGCGATCCCACCATGAGTGCAAAGATCCCATCATAAGTAGAGAGATCCCATCACAAGTGCAGAGTTCCCACCATGAGTGCAGAGATCCCATCCCAAGTAGAGAGATCTGACTATGAGTGCAGAGATCCCATCCCGAGTGCAGAGATCCCATCACGAGTGCAGAGATCCCATCCCAAGTAGAGAGATCCCACTATGAGTGCAGAGATCCCACCATGAGTGCAGAGATCCCATCATAAGTGCAGAGATCCCACCATAAGTGCAGAGATCCCATCACAAGTGCAGAGATCCCACCATGAGTGCAGAGATTCCATCACAAGTAGAGAGATCCCAGAATAAGTGCAGAGATCCCATCACATGTGCAGCGATCCCATCATGAGTGCAGAGATCCCATCCCAAGTAGAGAGATCCCACTATGAGTGCAGAGATCCCACCATGAGTGCAGAGATCCCATCATAGGTGCAGAGATCCCACCATAAGTGAAGGGATTCCATCATAAGTGCAGAGATCCCACAAATACAAAGATCCCATCAAAAGTAGGGAGATCCCAGAATAAGTGCAGAGATCCCATCACAAGTGCAGAGATCCCATCACAAGTGCAGAGATCCCATCACAAGTGCAGAGATCCCATCACAAGTAGAGAGATCCCACTATGAGTGCAGAGATCCCACCATGAGTGCAGAGATCCCATCATAGGTACAGAGATCCCACCATAAGTGAAGGGATCCCATCATAAGTGCAGAGATCCCACAAATACAAAGATCCCATCAAAAGTAGGGAGATCCCAGAATAAGTGCAGAGATCCCATCACAAGTGCAGAGATCCCACCATGAGTGCAGAGATCCCACCATGAGTGCAGAGATCCCATCTCAGGTAGAGAGATCCCACTATGAGTGCAGAGATCCCACCATGAGTGCAAAGATCCCATCATTAGTGCAGAGATCCCACCATAAGTGCAGAGATCCCATCACAAGTGCAGAGATCCCACCACGAGTGCAGAGATCCCATCACAAGTAGAGAGATCCCAGAATAAGTGCAGAGATCCCACCATAAGTGCAGGGATCCCAACCTACGTGCAGAGATCCCACAACAAGTACAGAGATCCCATCACAAGTAGGGAGATCCCAGAATAAGTGCAGATATCCCATCACAAGTGCAGAGATCCCATCACAAGTGCAGAGATCCCACCATGAGTGCAGAGATCCCATCCCTAGTAGAGAGATCCCACTATGAGTGCATAGATCCCACCATGAGTGCAGAGATCCCATCATAAGTGCAGAGATCCCACCATAAGTGCAGGGATCCCATCACAAGTGCAGAGATCCCATCACAAGTGCAGAGATCCCACCATGAGTGCAGAGATCCCATCCCTAGTAGAGAGATCCCACTATGAGTGCATAGATCCCACCATGAGTGCAGAGATCCCATCATAAGTGCAGAGATCGCACCATGAGTGCAGAGATCCCATCCCTAGTAGAGAGATCCCACTATGAGTGCATAGATCCCACCATAAGTGCAGAGATCCCACCATGAGTGCAGAGATCCCATCCCAAGTAGAGAGATCCCACTATAAATGCAGAGATCCCACCATGAGTGCAGAGATCCCACCATGAGTGCAGAGATCCTATCCCAAGTAGAGAGATCCCCTATGAGTGCAGAGATCCCACCATGAGTGAAGAGATCCCATCATAAGTGCAGAGATCCCACCATAAGTGCAGAAATCCCACCATAAGTGCAGGGATCACACAACAAGTACAGAGATCCCATCAAAAGTAGGGAGATCCCAGAATAGGTGCAGAGATCCCACCACAAGTGCAGAGATACCACCATGAGTGCAGATACCCCATCCCAAGTAGAGAGATCCCAGAATAAGTGCAGAGATCCCATCACAAGTGCAGAGATCCCATCACAAGTGCAGAGTTCCCACCATGAGGGCAGAGATCCCATCCCAAGTAGAGAGATCCCACTATGAGTGCAGGGATCCCATCCCGAGTGCAGAGATCCCACTATGAGTGCAGAGATCCCATCCCGAGTGCAGAGATCCCATCCCGAGTGCAGAGATCCCATCCCGAGTGCAGAGATCCCATCCCAAGTAGAGAGATCCCATCCCAAGTAGAGAGATCCCACCATGAGTGCAGAGATCCCACCATGAGTGCAGAGATCCCATCATGAGTGCAGAGATCCCATCATAAGTGCAGAGATCCCACCATAAGTGCAGGGATCCCATCACAAGTGCAGAGATCCCACCATGAGTGCAGAGATTCCATTACAAGTAGAGAGATCCCAGAATAAGTGCAGAGATCCCAGAATAAGTGCAGAGATCCCATCACACATGCAGCAATCCCACCATGAGTGCAGAGATCCCATCCCAAGTAGAGAGATCCCACTATGAGTGCAGAGATCCCACCATGAGTGCAGCAATTCCACCATGAGTGCAGAGATCCCATCCCAAGTAGAGAGATCCCACCATGAGTGCAGAGATCCCATCATGAGTGCAGGGATCCCATCACAAGTGCAGGGATCCCATCACAAGTGCAGGGATCTCATCACAAGTGCAGCGATCCCACCACAAGTGCAGAGATCCCAGAATAAGTGCAGAGATCCCATCACAAGTGCAGAGATCCCACCATGAGTGCAGAGATCCCATCCCAAGTAGAGAGATCCCACTATGAGTGCCGAGATCCCATCATTAGTGCAGAGATCCCACCATAAGTGCAGAGATCCCATCACAAGTGCAGAGATCCCATCACAAGTGCAGAGATCCCATCACAAGTTCAGAGATCCCACCACGAGTGCAGAGATCCCATCACAAGTGCAGAGATCCCACCATGAGTGCAGAGATCCCATCCTAAGTAGAGAGATCCCACTATGAGTGCAGAGATCCCATCATAAGTGCAGAGATCCCATCATAAGTGTAGAGATCCCACCATAAGTGCAGGGATCCCAACCTAAGTGCAGAGATCCCACAACAAGTACAGCGATCCCATCACAAGTAGGGAGATCCCAGAATAAGTGCAGAGATCCCATCACAAGTGCAGAGATCCCACCATGAGTGCAGAGATCCCATCCCTAGTAGAGAGATCCCACTATGAGCGCATAGATCCCACAGTGAGTTCAGAGATCCCATCATAAGTGCAGGGATCCCATCACACATGCAGGGATCCCATCACACATGCACAGATCCCACCACAAGAGCAGAGATCCCACCATGAGTGCAGAGATCCCATCACAAGTAGAGAGATCCCATAATAAGTGCAGAGATCCCATCACAAGTGTGGAGATCCCACCATGAGAGCAGAGATCCCATCCCAAGTAGAGAGATCCCACTATGAGTGCAGAGATCCCATCATTAGTGCAGAGATCCCACCATAAGTGCAGAGATCCCATCACAAGTGCAGAGATCCCACCATGAGTGCAAAGATCCCATCATAAGTAGAGAGATCCCATCACAAGTGCAGAGTTCCCACCATGAGTGCAGAGATCCCATCCCAAGTAGAGAGATCTGACTATGAGTGCAGAGATCCCATCCCGAGTGCAGAGATCCCATCACGAGTGCAGAGATCCCATCCCAAGTAGAGAGATCCCACTATGAGTGCAGAGATCCCACCATGAGTGCAGAGATCCCATCATAAGGGCAGAGATCCCACCACAAGTGCAGAGATACCACCATGAGTGCAGATACCCCATCCCAAGTAGAGAGATCCCAGAATAAGTGCAGAGATCCCATCACAAGTGCAGAGATCCCATCACAAGTGCAGAGTTCCCACCATGAGGGCAGAGATCCCATCCCAAGTAGAGAGATCCCACTATGAGTGCAGGGATCCCATCCCGAGTGCAGAGATCCCACTATGAGTGCAGAGATCCCATCCCGAGTGCAGAGATCCCATCCCGAGTGCAGAGATCCCATCCCGAGTGCAGAGATCCCATCCCAAGTAGAGAGATCCCATCCCAAGTAGAGAGATCCCACCATGAGTGCAGAGATCCCACCATGAGTGCAGAGATCCCATCATGAGTGCAGAGATCCCATCATAAGTGCAGAGATCCCACCATAAGTGCAGGGATCCCATCACAAGTGCAGAGATCCCACCATGAGTGCAGAGATTCCATTACAAGTAGAGAGATCCCAGAATAAGTGCAGAGATCCCAGAATAAGTGCAGAGATCCCATCACACATGCAGCAATCCCACCATGAGTGCAGAGATCCCATCCCAAGTAGAGAGATCCCACTATGAGTGCAGAGATCCCACCATGAGTGCAGCAATTCCACCATGAGTGCAGAGATCCCATCCCAAGTAGAGAGATCCCACCATGAGTGCAGAGATCCCATCATGAGTGCAGGGATCCCATCACAAGTGCAGGGATCCCATCACAAGTGCAGGGATCTCATCACAAGTGCAGCGATCCCACCACAAGTGCAGAGATCCCAGAATAAGTGCAGAGATCCCATCACAAGTGCAGAGATCCCACCATGAGTGCAGAGATCCCATCCCAAGTAGAGAGATCCCACTATGAGTGCCGAGATCCCATCATTAGTGCAGAGATCCCACCATAAGTGCAGAGATCCCATCACAAGTGCAGAGATCCCATCACAAGTGCAGAGATCCCATCACAAGTTCAGAGATCCCACCACGAGTGCAGAGATCCCATCACAAGTGCAGAGATCCCACCATGAGTGCAGAGATCCCATCCTAAGTAGAGAGATCCCACTATGAGTGCAGAGATCCCATCATAAGTGCAGAGATCCCATCATAAGTGTAGAGATCCCACCATAAGTGCAGGGATCCCAACCTAAGTGCAGAGATCCCACAACAAGTACAGCGATCCCATCACAAGTAGGGAGATCCCAGAATAAGTGCAGAGATCCCATCACAAGTGCATAGATCCCACCATGAGTGCAGAGATCCCATCCCTAGTAGAGAGATCCCACTATGAGCGCATAGATCCCACAGTGAGTTCAGAGATCCCATCATAAGTGCAGGGATCCCATCACACATGCAGGGATCCCATCACACATGCACAGATCCCACCACAAGAGCAGAGATCCCACCATGAGTGCAGAGATCCCATCACAAGTAGAGAGATCCCATAATAAGTGCAGAGATCCCATCACAAGTGTGGAGATCCCACCATGAGAGCAGAGATCCCATCCCAAGTAGAGAGATCCCACTATGAGTGCAGAGATCCCATCATTAGTGCAGAGATCCCACCATAAGTGCAGAGATCCCATCACAAGTGCAGAGATCCCACCATGAGTGCAAAGATCCCATCATAAGTAGAGAGATCCCATCACAAGTGCAGAGTTCCCACCATGAGTGCAGAGATCCCATCCCAAGTAGAGAGATCTGACTATGAGTGCAGAGATCCCATCCCAAGTGCAGAGATCCCATCACGAGTGCAGAGATCCCATCCCAAGTAGAGAGATCCCACTATGAGTGCAGAGATCCCACCATGAGTGCAGAGATCCCATCATAAGGGCAGAGATCCCACCATAAGTGCAGAGATCCCATCACAAGTGCAGAGATCCCACCATGAGTGCAGAGATTCCATCACAAGTAGAGAGATCCCAGAATAGGTGCAGAGATCCCATCACATGTGCAGCGATCCCATCATGAGTGCAGAGATCCCATCCCAAGTAGAGAGATCCCACTATGAGTGCAGAGATCCCACCATGAGTGCAGAGATCCCATCATAGGTGCAGAGATCCCACCATAAGTGAAGGGATTCCATCATAAGTGCAGAGATCCCACAAATACAAAGATCCCATCAAAAGTAGGGAGATCCCAGAATAAGTGCAGAGATCCCATCACAAGTGCAGAGATCCCATCACAAGTGCAGAGATCCCATCACAAGTGCAGAGATCCCATCACAAGTAGAGAGATCCCACTATGAGTGCAGAGATCCCACCATGAGTGCAGAGATCCCATCATAGGTACAGAGATCCCACCATAAGTGAAGGGATCCCATCATAAGTGCAGAGATCCCACAAATACAAAGATCCCATCAAAAGTAGGGAGATCCCAGAATAAGTGCAGAGATCCCATCACAAGTGCAGAGATCCCACCATGAGTGCAGAGATCCCACCATGAGTGCAGAGATCCCATCTCAGGTAGAGAGATCCCACTATGAGTGCAGAGATCCCACCATGAGTGCAAAGATCCCATCATTAGTGCAGAGATCCCACCATAAGTGCAGAGACCCCATCACAAGTGCAGAGATCCCACCACGAGTGCAGAGATCCCATCACAAGTAGAGAGATCCCAGAATAAGTGCAGAGATCCCACCATAAGTGCAGGGATCCCAACCTACGTGCAGAGATCCCACAACAAGTACAGAGATCCCATCACAAGTAGGGAGATCCCAGAATAAGTGCAGATATCCCATCACAAGTGCAGAGATCCCATCACAAGTGCAGAGATCCCACCATGAGTGCAGAGATCCCATCCCTAGTAGAGAGATCCCACTATGAGTGCATAGATCCCACCATGAGTGCAGAGATCCCATCATAAGTGCAGAGATCCCACCATAAGTGCAGGGATCCCATCACAAGTGCAGAGATCCCATCACAAGTGCAGAGATCCCACCATGAGTGCAGAGATCCCATCCCTAGTAGAGAGATCCCACTATGAGTGCATAGATCCCACCATGAGTGCAGAGATCCCATCATAAGTGCAGAGATCCCACCATGAGTGCAGAGATCCCATCCCTAGTAGAGAGATCCCACTATGAGTGCATAGATCCCACCATAAGTGCAGAGATCCCACCATGAGTGCAGAGATCCCATCCCAAGTAGAGAGATCCCACTATAAATGCAGAGATCCCACCATGAGTGCAGAGATCCTATCCCAAGTAGAGAGATCCCCTATGAGTGCAGAGATCCCACCATGAGTGAAGAGATCCCATCATAAGTGCAGAGATCCCACCATAAGTGCAGAAATCCCACCATAAGTGCAGGGATCACACAACAAGTACAGAGATCCCATCAAAAGTAGGGAGATCCCAGAATAGGTGCAGAGATCCCACCACAAGTGCAGAGATACCACCATGAGTGCAGATACCCCATCCCAAGTAGAGAGATCCCACTATGAGTGCAGAGATCCCACCATGAGTGCAGAGATCCCATCCCAAGTAGAGAGATCCCACTATGAGTGCAGAGATCCCACCATGAGTGTAGAGAGCCCATCATAAGCTCAGAGATCCCACCATAAGTGCAGGGATCCCATCACAAGTGCAGAGATCCCATCACAAGTGCAGAGATCCCATCACAAGTGCAGAGATCCCATCACAAGTGCAGAGTTCCCACCATGAGTGCAGAGATCCCATCCCAAGTAGAGAGATCCCACTATGAGTTCAGAGATCCCATCCCGAGTGCAGAGATCCCACCATAAGTGCAGAGATCTGACCATAAGTACAGAGATCCCACCACGAGTGCAGAGATCCCACCACGAGTGCAGAGATCCCACCACGAGTGCAGAGATCCCATCACAAGTAGAGAGATCCCAGAATAAGTGCAGAGATAACATCACAAGTACAGAGATCCCACCATGAGTGCAAAGATCCCATACCAAGTAGAGAGATCCAACTATGAGTGCAGAGATCCCACCATGAGTGCAGAGATCCCACCATGAGTGCAGAGATCCCATCATAAGTGCAGAGATCCCACCATAAGTGCAGAGATCCCATCATAAGTGCAGAGATCCCACCATAAGTGCAGAGATCCCAACACAAGTGCAGAGATCCCAACACAAGTGCAGAGATCCCACCATGAGTGCAGAGATCCCACCATGAGTGTAGAGATCCCACCATGAGTGTAGAGATCCCATCACAAGTAGAGAGATCCCAAAATAAGTGCAGAGATTGCATCACAAGAGCAGAGATCCCACCATGAGTGCAGAGATCCCATCCCAAGTAGAGAGATCCCACTATGAGTGCAGAGATCCCATCATAAGTGCAGAGATCCCATCATAAGTGCATAGATCCCATCACAAGTGCAGAGATCCCACCACGAGTGCAGAGATCCCATCACAAGTGCAGAGATCCCACCACGAGTGCAGAGATCCCATCACAAGTAGAGAGATCCCAGAATAAGTGCAGAGATCCCATCACAAGTGCAGAGATCCCACCATGAGTGCAGAGATCCCATCCCAAGTAGAGAGATCCCACTATGAGTGCAGAGATCCCACCATGAGTGCAGAGATCCCACCATGAGTACAGAGATCCCATCATAAGTGCAGAGATCCCACCATAAGTGCAAGGATCCCATCATAAGTGCAGAGATCCCATATCAAGTACAGAGATCCCATCACAAGTAGGGAGATCCCACTATGAGTGCAGAGATCCCATCACAAGTAGAGAGATCCCTCCATGAATGCAGAGATCCCACCACAAGTGCAGAGATCCCATCACAAGTATGAGTGCAGAGATCCCATCATAAGTGCAGGGATCCCACAACAAGTACAGAGATCCCATCAAAAGTAGGGAGATCCCAGAATAAGTGCAGAGATCCCACCACAAGTGCAGAGATCCCACCATGAGTGCAGATACCCCATCCCAAGTAGAGAGATCCCACTATGAGTGCAGAGATCCCACCATGAGTGCAGAGATCCCATCCCAAGTAGAGAGATCCCACTATGAGTGCAGAGATCCCACCATGAGTGTAGAGAGCCCATCATAAGCTCAGAGATCCCACCATAAGTGCAGGGATCCCATCACAAGTGCAGAGATCCCATCACAAGTGCAGAGATCCCATCACAAGTGCAGGGATCCCATCACAAGTGCAGAGTTCCCACCATGAGTGCAGAGATCCCATCCCAAGTAGAGAGATCCCACTATGAGTTCAGAGATCCCATCCCGAGTGCAGAGATCCCACCATAAGTGCAGAGATCCGACCATAAGTACAGAGATCCCACCACGAGTGCAGAGATCCCACCACGAGTGCAGAAATCCCACCACGAGTGCAGAGATCCCATCACAAGTAGAGAGATCCCAGAATAAGTGCAGAGATAACATCACAAGTACAGAGATCCCACCATGAGTGCAAAGATCCCATACCAAGTAGAGAGATCCAACTATGAGTGCAGAGATCCCACCATGAGTGCAGAGATCCCACCATGAGTGCAGAGATCCCATCATAAGTGCAGAGATCCCATCATAAGTGCAGAGATCCCACCATAAGTGCAGAGATCCCAACACAAGTGCAGAGATCCCAACACAAGTGCAGAGATCCCACCATGAGTGCAGAGATCCCACCATGAGTGTAGAGATCCCACCATGAGTGTAGAGATCCCATCACAAGTAGAGAGATCCCAAAATAAGTGCAGAGATTGCATCACAAGAGCAGAGATCCCACCATGAGTGCAGAGATCCCATCCCAAGTAGAGAGATCCCACTATGAGTGCAGAGATCCCATCATAAGTGCAGAGATCCCATCATAAGTGCATAGATCCCATCACAAGTGCAGAGATCCCACCACGAGTGCAGAGATCCCATCACAAGTGCAGAGATCCCACCACGAGTGCAGAGATCCCATCACAAGTAGAGAGATCCCAGAATAAGTGCAGAGATCCCATCACAAGTGCAGAGATCCCACCATGAGTGCAGAGATCCCATCCCAAGTAGAGAGATCCCACTATGAGTGCAGAGATCCCACCATGAGTGCAGAGATCCCACCATGAGTACAGAGATCCCATCATAAGTGCAGAGATCCCACCATAAGTGCAAGGATCCCATCATAAGTGCAGAGATCCCATATCAAGTACAGAGATCCCATCACAAGTAGGGAGATCCCACTATGAGTGCAGAGATCCCATCACAAGTAGAGAGATCCCTCCATGAATGCAGAGATCCCACCACAAGTGCAGAGATCCCATCACAAGTATGAGTGCAGAGATCCCATCATAAGTGCAGAGATCCCATCATAAGTGCAGAGATCCCACAACAAGTAGAGATCCCATCACAAGTAGGGAGATCCCAGAATAAATGCAAAATCCCATCACAAGTGCAGAGATCCCATCACAAGTGCAGAGATCCCATCCCAAGTAGAGAGATCCCACTATGAATGCAGAGATCCCACCATGAGTGCAGAGATCCCACCATGAGTGCAGAGATCCCATCCCAAGTAGAGAGATCCCACCATGAGTGCAGAGATCCGAACATGAGTTCAGAGATCCAATCATAAGTGCAGAGATCCCATCATAAGTGCAGGGATCCCATCACAAGTGCAGATATCCCACCACGAGTGCAGAGATCCCATCACAAGTAGAGAGATCCCAGAATAAGTGCAGAGATCCCATCACAAGTGCAGAGATCCCACCATGAGTGCAGAGATCCCATCATAAGTAGAGAGATCCCACTATGAGTGCAGAGATCCCACCATGAGTGCAGAGATCCCATCATAAGTGCAGAGATTCCACCATAAGTGCAGGGATCCCAACCTAAGTGCAGGGATCCCAACCTAAGTGCAGGGATCCCAACCTAAGTGCAGAGATCTGACAACAAGTACAGAGATCCCATCACAAGTAGGGAGATCCCAGAATAAGTGCAGAGATCCCATCACAAGTGCAGAGATCCCACCATGAATGCAGACATCCCATCCCAAGTAGAGAGATCCCACTATGAGTGCAGAGATCCCACCATGAGTGCAGAGATCCCATCATAAGAGCAGAGATCCCACCATAAGTGCAGGGATCCCACAACAAGTACAGAGAGCCCATCATAAGTACGGCGATCCCAGAATAAGTGCAGAGATCCCATCACAAGAGCAGAGATCCCACCATGAGTGCAGAGATCCCATCCCAAGTAGAGAGATCCCACTATGAGTGCAGAGATCCTACCATGAGTGCAGAGATCCCATCATAAGTGCAGAGATCCCACCATAAGTACAGAGATCCCACTATGAGTGCAAAGATCCCATCATAAGTGCAGAGATCCCACCATAAGTGCAGAGATCCCATCACAAGTGCAGAGAACCCACCATGAGTGCAGAGATCCCATCACAAGTAGAGAGATCCCAAAATAAGTGCAGAGATCGCATCACAAGAGCAGAGATCCCACCATGAGTGCAGAGATCCCATCCCAAGTAGAGAGATCCCACTATGAGTGCAGAGATCCCACCATAAGTGCAGAGATCCCATCACAAGTGCAGAGATCCCATCACAAGTGCAGAGATCCCATCACAAGTGCAGAGATCCCATCACAAGTGCAGAGATCCCATCACAAGTGCAGAGATCTCACCATCAGTGCAGAGATCCCATCATAAGTGCAGAGATCCCACCATCAGTGCAGGGATCCCATAACAAGTAGGGAGATCCCAGAATAAGTGCAGAGATCCCATCACAAGTGCAGAGATCCCACCCCAAGTAGAGAGAACCCACTATGAGTGCAGAGATCCCACCATGAGTGCAGAGATCCCATCATAAGTGCAGAGATCCCACCATCAGTGCAGGGATCCCATCATAAAAGCAGAGATCCCACAACAAGTACAGAGATCCCATAACAAGTAGGGAGATCCCAGAATAAGTGCAGAGATCCCATCACAAGTGCAGAGATCCCACTCCAAGTAGAGAGATCCCACTATGAGTGCAGAGATCCCACCATAAGTGCAGAGATCCCATCCCAAGTAGAGAGACCCCACTATGAGTGCAGAGATCCCACCTTGAGTGCAGAGATACCATCATAAGTGCAGAGATCCCACCATAAGTGCAGGGATCCCACCACAAGTGCAGAGATCCCACCACAAGTGCAGAGATCCCACCATGAGTGCAGAGATCCCATCACAAGTAGAGAGATCCCAGAATAAGTGCAGAGATCCCATCACAAGTGCAGAGATCCCATCACGAGTGCAGAGATCCCACCATGAGTGCAGAGATCCCACCATGAGTGCAGAGATCCCATCCCAAGTAGAGAGATCCCACTATGAGTGCAGAGATCCCACCATGAGTGTAGAGATCCCACCATGAGTGCAGAGATCCCATCATAAGTGCAGAGATCCCAACATAAGTGCAGGGATTCCATCACAAGTGCAGAGCTCCCACCACGAGTGCAGAGATTCCATCACAAGTAGAGAGATACCAGAAACTATGCAGAGATCCAATCACAAGTGTAGAGATCCCACCATGAGTGCAGAGATCCCATCCCAAGTAGAGAGATCCCACTATGAGTGCAGAGATCCCACCATGAGTGCAGAGATCCCATCATAAGTGCAGGGATCCCACCATAAGTGCAGGGATCCCATCACAAGTGCAGAGATCCCACCATGAGTGCAGAGATTCCATCACAAGTAGAGAGATCCCAGAATAAGTGCAGAGAACCCATCACAAGTGCAGTGATCCCACCATGAGTGCAGAGATCACATCCCAAGTAGAGAGATCCCACTATGAGTGCAGAGATCCCACCATGAGTGCAGAGATCGCACCATAAGTGCAGAGATCCCATCATAAGTGCAGAGATACCACAACAAGTACAGAGATCCCATCACAAGTAGGGAGATCCCAGAATAAGTGCAGAGATCCCATCACAAGTGCAGAGATCCCACCATGAGTGCAGAGATCCCATCCCAAGTAGAGAGATCCCACTATGAGTGCAGAGATCCCACCATGAGTGCAGAGATCCCATCCCAAGTAGAGAGATCCCACTATGAGTGCAGAGATCCACCATGAGTGTAGAGATCCCATCATAAGTGCAGAGATCCCATCATAAGTGCAGGGATCCCATCACAAGTGCAGAGATCCCACCACGAGTGCAGAGATCCCATCACAAGTAGAGAGATCCCACCACGAGTGCAGAGATCCCATCACAAGTAGAGAGATCCCAGAATAAGTGCAGAGATCCCATCACAAGTGCAGAGATCCCACCATAAGTGCAGAGATCCCATCATACGTGCAGAGATACCACAACAAGTACAGAGATCCCATCACAAGTAGGGAGATCCCAGAATAAGTGCAGAGATCCCATCACAAGTGCAGATATCCCACCATGAGTGCAGAGATCCCATCCCAAGTAGAGAGATCCCACTATGAGTGCAGAGATCCCACCATGAGTGCAGAGATCCCATCATAAGTGCAGAGATCCCACCATAAGTGCAGGGATCCCAACTTAAGTGCAGAGATCTGACAACAAGTACAGAGATCCCATCATAAGTACGGCGATCCCAGAAAAAGTGCAGAGATCCCATCACAAGTGCAGAGATCCCATCACAAGAACAGAGATCCCACCATGAGTGCAGAGATCCCATCCCAAGTAGAGAGATCCCACTATGAGTGCAGAGATCCTACCATGAGTGCAGAGATCCCATCATAAGTGCAGAGATCCTATCATAAGTGCAGGGATCCCATCACAAGTGCAGAGATCCCACCACGAGTGCAGAGATCCCATCACAAGTAGAGAGATCACAGAATAAGTGCAGAGATAACATCACAAGTGCAGAGATCCCATCACAAGTGCAGAGATCCCATCACGAGTGCAGAGATCCCACCATGAGTGCAGAGATCCCATCCCAAGTAGAGAGATCCCACTATGAGTGCAGAGATCCCACCATGAGTGCAGAGATCCCATCATGAGTGCAGAGATCCCATCATAAGTGCAGAGATCCCAACATAAGTGCAGGGATCCCATCACAAGTGCAGAGATCCTACCATGAGTGCAGAGATCCCATCATAAGTGCAGAGATCCTATCATAAGTGCAGGGATCCCATCACAAGTGCAGAGATCCCATCACAAGTGCAGAGATCCCACCATGAGTGCAGAGATCCCACCATGAGTGCAGAGATCCCACCATAAGTGCAGAGATCCCACCAGAAGTGCAGAGATCCCACCATGAGTGCAGAGATCCCATCACAAGTAGAGAGATCCCAAAATAAGTGCAGAGATCGCATCACAACAGCAGAGATCCCACCATGAGTGCAGAGATCCCATCCCAAGTAAAGAGATCCCACTATGAGTGCAGATATCCCACCATGAGTGCAGAGATCCCACCACGAGTGCAGGGATCCCATCACAAGTGCAGAGATCCCACCACGAGTGCAAAGATCCCATCACAAGTAGAGAGATCCCAGAATAAGTGCAGAGATCCCATCACAAGTGCAGAGATCCCATCACAAGTGCAGAGATCCCATCACGAGTGCAGAGATCCCACCATGAGTGCAGAGATCCCATCCCAAGTAGAGAGATCCCACTATGAGTGCAGAGATCCCACCATGAGTGCAGAGATCCCATCATGAGTGCAGAGATCCCATCATAAGTGCAGAGATCCCAACATAAGTGCAGGGATCCCATCACAAGTGCAGAGCTCCCACCACGAGTGCAGAGATCCCATCACAAGTAGAGAGATACCAGAAACTGTGCAGAGATCCCATCACAAGTGTAGAGATCCCACCATGAGTGCAGAGATCCCATCCCAAGTAGAGAGATCCCACTATGAGTGCAGAGATCCCATCATAAGTGCAGGGATCCCACCATAAGTGCAGGGATCCCATCACAAGTGCAGAGAGCCCACCATGAGTGCAGAGATTCCATCACAAGTAGAGAGATCCCAGAATAAGTGCAGAGAACCCATCACAAGTGCAGCGATCCCACCATGAGTGCAGAGATCACATCCCACGTAGAGAGATCCCACTATGAGTGCAGAGATCCCACCATGAGTGCATAGATCCCACCATAAGTGCAGAGATCCCATCATAAGTGCAGAGATACCACAACAAGTACAGAGATCCCATCACAAGTAGGGAGATCCCAGAATAAGTGCAGAGATCCCATCACAAGTGCAGAGATCCCATCCCTAGTAGAGAGATCCCACTATGAGTGCAGAGATCCCACCATGAGTGCAGAGATCCCACCATGAGTGCAGAGATCCCATCCCAAGTAGAGAGATCCCACTATGAGTGCAGAGATCCACCATGAGTGCAGAGATCCCACTATGAGTGCAGAGATCCACCATGAGTGCAGAGATCCCATCATAAGTGCAGAGATCCCATCATAAGTGCAGGGATCCCATCACAAGTGCAGAGATCCCATCACGAGTGCAGAGATCCCATCACAAGTAAAGAGATCCCAGAATAAGTGCAGAGATCCCATCACAAGTGCAGAGATCCCACCATAAGTGCAGAGATCCCATCATAAGTGCAGAGATACCATAAGTACAGAGATCCCATCACAAGTAGGGAGATCCCAGAATAAGTGCAGAGATCCCATCACAAGTGCAGATATCCCACCATGAGTGCAGAGATCCCATCCCAAGTAGAGAGATCCCACTATGAGTGCAGAGATCCGACTATGAGTGCAGAGATCCCACCATGAGTGCAGAGATCCCACCATGAGTGCAGAGATCCCATCATAAGTGCAGAGATCCCATCATAAGTGCAGGGATCCCATCATAAGTGCAGGGATCCCATCACAAGTGCAGAGATCCCACCACGAGGGCAGAGATCCCATCACAAGTAGAGAGATCCCAGAATAAGTGCAGAGATCCCATCACAAGTGCAGAGATCCCACCATAAGTGCAGAGATCCCATCATAAGTGCAGAGATACCACAAAAAGTACAGAGATCTCATCACAAGTAGGGAGATCCCAGAATAAGTGCAGAGATCCCATCACAAGTGCAGATATCCCACCATGAGTGCAGAGATCCCATCCCAAGTAGAGAGATCCCACTATGAGTACAGAGATCCCACCATGAGTGCAGAGATCCCACCATGAGTGCAGAGATCCCATCATAAGTACAGAGATCCCACCATAAGAGCAGGGATCCCAACCTAAGTTCCAGAGATCCAACAAGTACAGAGATCCCATCACAAGTAGGGAGATCCCAGAATAATTGTGAAGATCCCATCACAAGTGCAGAGATCCCACCATGAATGCAGACCTCCCATTCCAAGTAGAGAGATCCCACTATAAGTGCAGAGATCCCACCATGAGTGCAGAGATCCCATCATAAGTGCAGAGATCCCACCATAAGTGCAGGGATCCCACCATAAGTGCAGAGATCCCACAAGTACAGAGATCCCATCATAAGTACGGCGATCCCAGAATAAGTGCAGAGATCCCATCACAAGAGCAGAGATCCCACCATGAGTGCAGAGGTCCCATCCCAAGTAGAGAGATCCCACTATGAGTGCAAAGATCCTACCATGAGTGCAGAGATACCATCATAAGTGCAGAGATCCTACCATAAGTGCAGAGATCCCACCATAAGTGCAGAGATCCCACCACGAGTGCAGAGATCCCACCACGAGTGCAGAGATCCCACCACGAGTGCAGAGATCCCATCACAAGTAGAGAGATCCCAGAATAAGTGCAGAGATAACATCACAAGTACAGAGATCCCACCATGAGTGCAAAGATCCCATACCAAGTAGAGAGATCCAACTATGAGTGCGGAGATCCCACCATGAGTGCAGAGATCCCACCATGAGTGCAGAGATCCCACCATGAGTGCAGAGATCCCATCATAAGTGCAGAGATCCCACCATAAGTGCAGAGATCCCATCATAAGTGCAGAGATCCCACCATAAGTGCAGAGATCCCAACACAAGTGCAGAGATCCCAACACAAGTGCAGAGATCCCACCATGAGTGTAGAGATCCCATCACAAGTAGAGAGATCCCAAAATAAGTGCAGAGATTGCATCACAAGAGCAGAGATCCCACCATGAGTGCAGGGATCCCATCACAAGTGCAGGGATCCCATCACAAGTGCAGAGATCCCACCATAAGTGCAGAGATCCCACCATAAGTACAGAGATCCCACCACGAGTGCAGAGATCCCACCACGAGTGCAGAGATCCCACCACGAGTGCAGAGATCCCATCACAAGTAGAGAGATCCCAGAATAAGTGCAGAGATAACATCACAAGTACAGAGATCCCACCATGAGTGCAAAGATCCCATACCAAGTAGAGAGATCCAACTATGAGTGCAGAGATCCCACCATGAGTGCAGAGATCCCACCATGAGTGCAGAGATCCCATCATAAGTGCAGAGATCCCACCATAAGTGCAGAGATCCCATCATAAGTGCAGAGATCCCACCATAAGTGCAGAGATCCCAACACAAGTGCAGAGATCCCAACACAAGTGCAGAGATCCCACCATGAGTGCAGAGATCCCACCATGAGTGTAGAGATCCCACCATGAGTGTAGAGATCCCATTACAAGTAGAGAGATCCCAAAATAAGTGCAGAGATTGCATCACAAGAGCAGAGATCCCACCATGAGTGCAGAGATCCCATCCCAAGTAGAGAGATCCCACTATGAGTGCAGAGATCCCATCATAAGTGCAGAGATCCCATCATAAGTGCATAGATCCCATCACAAGTGCAGAGATCCCACCACGAGTGCAGAGATCCCATCACAAGTGCAGAGATCCCACCACGAGTGCAGAGATCCCATCACAAGTAGAGAGATCCCAGAATAAGTGCAGAGATCCCATCACAAATGCAGAGATCCCACCATGAGTGCAGAGATCCCATCCCAAGTAGAGAGATCCCACTATGAGTGCAGAGATCCCACCATGAGTGCAGAGATCCCACCATGAGTACAGAGATCCCATCATAAGTGCAGAGATCCCACCATAAGTGCAAGGATCCCATCATAAGTGCAGAGATCCCATCATAAGTGCAGAGATCCCACAACAAGTAGAGATCCCATCACAAGTAGGGAGATCCCAGAATAAGTGCAAAATCCCATCACAAGTGCAGAGATCCCATCACAAGTGCAGAGATCCCATCACAAGTGCAGAGATCCCATCCCAAGTAGAGAGATCCCACTATGAATGCAGAGATCCCACCATGAGTGCAGAGATCCCACCATGAGTGCAGAGATCCCATCCCAAGTAGAGAGATCCCACCATGAGTGCAGATATCCCAACATGAGTTCAGAGATCCAATCATAAGTGCAGAGATCCCTTCATAAGTGCAGGGATCCCATCACAAGTGCAGATATCCCACCACGAGTGCAGAGATCCCATCACAAGTAGAGAGATCCCAGAATAAGTGCAGAGATCCCATCACAAGTGCAGAGATCCCACCATGAGTGCAGAGATCCCATCATAAGTAGAGAGATCCCACTATGAGTGCAGAGATCCCACCATGAGTGCAGAGATCCCATCATAAGTGCAGAGATTCCACCATAAGTGCAGGGATCCCAACCTAAGTGCAGGGATCCCAACCTAAGTGCAGGGATCCCAACCTAAGTGCAGAGATCTGACAACAAGTACAGAGATCCCATCACAAGTAGGGAGATCCCAGAATAAGTGCAGAGATCCCATCACAAGTGCAGAGATCCCACCATGAATGCAGACATCCCATCCCAAGTAGAGAGATCCCACTATGAGTGCAGAGATCCCACCATGAGTGCAGAGATCCCATCATAAGTGCAGAGATCCCACCATAAGTGCAGGGATCCCACAACAAGTACAGAGATCCCATCATAAGTACGGCGATCCCAAAATAAGTGCAGAGATGCCATCACAAGAGCAGAGATCCCACCATGAGTGCAGAGATCCCATCCCAAGTAGAGAGATCCGACTATGAGTGCAGAGATCCTACCATGAGTGCAGAGATCCCATCATAAGTGCAGAGATCCCACCATAAGTACAGAGATCCCACTATGAGTGCAAAGATCCCATCATAAGTGCAGAGATCCCACCATAAGTGCAGAGATCCCATCACAAGTGCAGAGATCCCACCATGAGTGCAGAGATCCCATCACAAGTAGAGAGATCCCAAAATAAGTGCAGAGATCACATCACAAGAGCAGAGATCCCACCATGAGTGCAGAGATCCCATCCCAAGTAGAGAGATCCCACTATGAGTGCAGAGATCCCATCACATGTGCAGAGATCCCATCACAAGTGCAGAGATCCCATCACAAGTGCAGAGATCCCATCACAAATACAGAGATCCCATCACAAGTGCAGAGATCTCACAAGTGCAGAGATCCCATCACAAGTGCAGAGATCCCACCATCAGTGCAGAGATCCCATCATAAGTGCAGAGATCCCACCATCAGTGCAGGGATCCCATAACAAGTAGGGAGATCCCAGAATAAGTGCAGAGATCCCATCACAAGTGCAGAGATCCCACCCCAAGTAGAGAGATCCCACTATGAGTGCAGAGATCCCACCATGAGTGCAGAGATCCCATCATAAGTGCAGAGATCCCACCATCAGTGCAGGGATCCCATCATAAGTGCAGAGATCCCACAGCAAGTACAGAGATCCCATAACAAGTAGGGAGATCCCAGAATAAGTGCAGAGATCCCATCACAAGTGCAGAGATCCCACTCCAAGTAGAGAGATCCCACTATGAGTGCAGAGATCCCACCATAAGTGCAGAGATCCCATCCCAAGTAGAGAGACCCCACTATGAGTGCAGAGATCCCACCTTGAGTGCAGAGATACCATCATAAGTGCAGAGATCCCACCATAAGTGCAGGGATCCCACCACAAGTGCAGAGATCCCACCACAAGTGCAGAGATCCCACCATGAGTGCAGAGATCCCATCACAAGTAGAGAGATCCCAGAATAAGTGCAGAGATCCCATCACAAGTGCAGAGATCCCATCACGAGTGCAGAGATCCCACCATGAGTGCAGAGATCCCACCATGAGTGCAGAGATCCCATCCCAAGTAGAGAGATCCCACTATGAGTGCAGAGATCCCACCATGAGTGCAGAGATCCCACCATGAGTGCAGAGATCCCATCATAAGTGCAGAGTTCCCAACATAAGTGCAGGGATTCCATCACAAGTGCAGAGCTCCCACCACGAGTGCAGAGATCCCATCACAAGTAGAGAGATACCAGAAACTGTGCAGAGATCCAATCACAAGTGTTGAGATCCCACCATGAGTGCAGAGATCCCATCCCAAGTAGAGAGATCCCACTATGAGTGCAGAGATCCCTCCATGAGTGCAGAGATCCCATCATAAGTGCAGACATCCCATCATAAGTGCAGGGATCCCACCATAAGTGCAGGGATCCCATCACAAGTGCAGAGATCCCACCATGAGTGCAGAGATTCCATCACAAGTAGAGAGATCCCAGAATAAGTGCAGAGAACCCATCACAAGTGCAGCGATCCCACCATGAGTGCAGAGATCACATCCCAAGTAGAGAGATCCCACTATGAGTGCAGAGATCCCACCATGAGTGCAGAGATCCCACCATAAGTGCAGAGATCCCATCATAAGTGCAGAGATACCACAACAAGTACAGAGATCCCATCACAAGTAGGGAGATCCCAGAATAAGTGCAGAGATCCCATCACAAGTGCAGAGATCCCACCATGAGTGCAGAGATCCCATCCCAAGTAGAGAGATCCCACTATGAGTGCAGAGATCCCACCATGAGTGCAGAGATCCCATCCCAAGTAGAGAGATCCCACTATGAGTGCAGAGATCCACCATGAGTGTAGAGATCCCATCATAAGTGCAGAGATCCCATCACAAGTGCAGGGATCCCATCACAAGTGCAGAAATCCCACCACGAGTGCAGAGATCCCATCACAAGTAGAGAGATCCCACCACGAGTGCAGAGATCCCATCACAAGTAGAGATATCCCAGAATAAGTGCAGAGATCCCATCACAAGTGCAGAGATCCCACCATAAGTGCAGAGATCCCATCATAAGTGCAGAGATACCACAAGTACAGAGATCCCATCACAAGTAGGGAGATCCCAGAATAAGTGCAGAGATCCCATCACAAGTGCAGATATCCCACCATGAGTGCAGAGATCCCATCCCAAGTAGAGAGATCCCACTATGAGTGCAGAGATCCCACCATGAGTGCAGAGATCCCACCATGAGTGCAGAGATCCCATCATAAGTGCAGGGATCCCATCACAAGTGCAGAGATCCCACCACGAGTGCAGAGATCCCATCACAAGTAGAGAAATCCCAGAATAAGTGCAGAGATCCCAGAATAAGTGCAGATATCCCATCACAAGTGCAGAGATCCCACCATGAGTGCAGACATCCCATCCCAAGTAGAGAGATCCCACTATGAGTGCAGAGATCCCACCATGAGTGCAGAGATCCCATCATAAGTGCAGAGATCCCACCATAAGTGCAGGGATCCCAACTTAAGTGCAGAGATCTGACAACAAGTACAGAGATCCCATCATAAGTACGGTGATCCCAGAAAAAGTGCAGAGATCCCATCACAAGTGCAGAGATCCCATCACAAGAACAGAGATCCCACCATGAGTGCAGAGATCCCATCCCAAGTAGAGAGATCCCACTATGAGTGCAGAGATCCTACCATGAGTGCAGAGATCCCATCATAAGTGCAGAGATCCTATCATAAGTGCAGGGATCCCATCACAAGTGCAGAGATCCCACCACGAGTGCAGAGATCCCATCACAAGTAGAGAGATCACAGAATAAGTGCAGAGATAACATCACAAGTGCAGAGATCCCACCATGTGTGCAGAGATCCCATCACAAGTGCAGAGATCCCATCACAAGTGCAGAGATCCCACCATGAGTGCAGAGATCCCACCATGAGTGCAGAGATCCCACCATAAGTGCAGAGATCCCACCAGAAGTGCAGAGATCCCACCATGAGTGCAGAGATCCCATCACAAGTAGAGAGATCCCAAAATAAGTGCAGAGATCGCATCACAACAGCAGAGATGCCACCATGAGTGCAGAGATCCCATCCCAAGTAAAGAGATCCCACTATGAGTGCAGATATCCCACCATGAGTGCAGAGATCCCACCACGAGTGCAGGGATCCCATCACAAGTGCAGAGATCCCACCACGAGTGCAAAGATCCCATCACAAGTAGAGAGATCCCAGAATAAGTGCAGAGATCCCATCACAAGTGCAGAGATCCCATCACAAGTGCAGAGATCCCATCACGAGTGCAGAGATCCCACCATGAGTGCAGAGATCCCATCCCAAGTAGAGAGATCCCACTATGAGTGCAGAGATCCCACCATGAGTGCAGAGATCCCATCATGAGTGCAGAGATCCCATCATAAGTGCAGAGATCCCAACATAAGTGCAGGGATCCCATCACAAGTGCAGAGCTCCCACCACGAGTGCAGAGATCCCATCACAAGTAGAGAGATACCAGAAACTGTGCAGAGATCCCATCACAAGTGTAGAGATCCCACCATGAGTGCAGAGATCCCATCCCAAGTAGAGAGATCCCACTATGAGTGCAGAGATCCCATCATAAGTGCAGGGATCCCACCATAAGTGCAGGGATCCCATCACAAGTGCAGAGAGCCCACCATGAGTGCAGAGATTCCATCACAAGTAGAGAGATCCCAGAATAAGTGCAGAGAACCCATCACAAGTGCAGCGATCCCACCATGAGTGCAGAGATCACATCCCACGTAGAGAGATCCCACTATGAGTGCAGAGATCCCACCATGAGTGCAGAGATCCCACCATAAGTGCAGAGATCCCATCATAAGTGCAGAGATACCACAACAAGTACAGAGATCCCATCACAAGTAGGGAGATCCCAGAATAAGTGCAGAGATCCCATCACAAGTGCAGAGATCCCATCCCTAGTAGAGAGATCCCACTATGAGTGCAGAGATCCCACCATGAGTGCAGAGATCCCACCATGAGTGCAGAGATCCCATCCCAAGTAGAGAGATCCCACTATGAGTGCAGAGATCCACCATGAGTGCAGAGATCCCACTATGAGTGCAGAGATCCACCATGAGTGCAGAGATCCCATCATAAGTGCAGAGATCCCATCATAAGTGCAGGGATCCCATCACAAGTGCAGAGATCCCATCACGAGTGCAGAGATCCCATCACAAGTAAAGAGATCCCAGAATAAGTGCAGAGATCCCATCACAAGTGCAGAGATCCCACCATAAGTGCAGAGATCCCATCATAAGTGCAGAGATACCATAAGTACAGAGATCCCATCACAAGTAGGGAGATCCCAGAATAAGTGCAGAGATCCCATCACAAGTGCAAATATCCCACCATGAGTGCAGAGATCCCATCCCAAGTAGAGAGATCCCACTATGAGTGCAGAGATCCGACTATGAGTGCAGAGATCCCACCATGAGTGCAGAGATCCCACCATGAGTGCAGAGATCCCATCATAAGTGCAGAGATCCCATCATAAGTGCAGGGATCCCATCATAAGTGCAGGGATCCCATCACAAGTGCAGAGATCCCACCACGAGGGCAGAGATCCCATCACAAGTAGAGAGATCCCAGAATAAGTGCAGAGATCCCATCACAAGTGCAGAGATCCCACCATAAGTGCAGAGATCCCATCATAAGTGCAGAGATACCACAAAAAGTACAGAGATCTCATCACAAGTAGGGAGATCCCAGAATAAGTGCAGAGATCCCATCACAAGTGCAGATATCCCACCATGAGTGCAGAGATCCCATCCCAAGTAGAGAGATCCCACTATGAGTACAGAGATCCCACCATGAGTGCAGAGATCCCACCATGAGTGCAGAGATCCCATCATAAGTACAGAGATCCCACCATAAGAGCAGGGATCCCAACCTAAGTTCCAGAGATCCAACAAGTACAGAGATCCCATCACAAGTAGGGAGATCCCAGAATAATTGTGAAGATCCCATCACAAGTGCAGAGATCCCACCATGAATGCAGACCTCCCATTCCAAGTAGAGAGATCCCACTATGAGTGCAGAGATCCCACCATGAGTGCAGAGATCCCATCATAAGTGCAGAGATCCCACCATAAGTGCAGGGATCCCACCATAAGTGCAGAGATCCCACAAGTACAGAGATCCCATCATAAGTACGGCGATCCCAGAATAAGTGCAGAGATCCCATCACAAGAGCAGAGATCCCACCATGAGTGCAGAGGTCCCATCCCAAGTAGAGAGATCCCACTATGAGTGCAAAGATCCTACCATGAGTGCAGAGATACCATCATAAGTGCAGAGATCCTACCATAAGTGCAGAGATCCCACCATAAGTGCAGAGATCCCACCACGAGTGCAGAGATCCCACCACGAGTGCAGAGATCCCACCACGAGTGCAGAGATCCCATCACAAGTAGAGAGATCCCAGAATAAGTGCAGAGATAACATCACAAGTACAGAGATCCCACCATGAGTGCAAAGATCCCATACCAAGTAGAGAGATCCAACTATGAGTGCGGAGATCCCACCATGAGTGCAGAGATCCCACCATGAGTGCAGAGATCCCACCATGAGTGCAGAGATCCCATCATAAGTGCAGAGATCCCACCATAAGTGCAGAGATCCCATCATAAGTGCAGAGATCCCACCATAAGTGCAGAGATCCCAACACAAGTGCAGAGATCCCAACACAAGTGCAGAGATCCCACCATGAGTGTAGAGATCCCATCACAAGTAGAGAGATCCCAAAATAAGTGCAGAGATTGCATCACAAGAGCAGAGATCCCACCATGAGTGCAGGGATCCCATCACAAGTGCAGGGATCCCATCACAAGTGCAGAGATCCCACCATAAGTGCAGAGATCCCACCATAAGTACAGAGATCCCACCACGAGTGCAGAGATCCCACCACGAGTGCAGAGATCCCACCACGAGTGCAGAGATCCCATCACAAGTAGAGAGATCCCAGAATAAGTGCAGAGATAACATCACAAGTACAGAGATCCCACCATGAGTGCAAAGATCCCATACCAAGTAGAGAGATCCAACTATGAGTGCAGAGATCCCACCATGAGTGCAGAGATCCCACCATGAGTGCAGAGATCCCATCATAAGTGCAGAGATCCCACCATAAGTGCAGAGATCCCATCATAAGTGCAGAGATCCCACCATAAGTGCAGAGATCCCAACACAAGTGCAGAGATCCCAACACAAGTGCAGAGATCCCACCATGAGTGCAGAGATCCCACCATGAGTGTAGAGATCCCACCATGAGTGTAGAGATCCCATTACAAGTAGAGAGATCCCAAAATAAGTGCAGAGATTGCATCACAAGAGCAGAGATCCCACCATGAGTGCAGAGATCCCATCCCAAGTAGAGAGATCCCACTATGAGTGCAGAGATCCCATCATAAGTGCAGAGATCCCATCATAAGTGCATAGATCCCATCACAATGCAGAGATCCCACCACGAGTGCAGAGATCCCATCACAAGTGCAGAGATCCCACCACGAGTGCAGAGATCCCATCACAAGTAGAGAGATCCCAGAATAAGTGCAGAGATCCCATCACAAATGCAGAGATCCCACCATGAGTGCAGAGATCCCATCCCAAGTAGAGAGATCCCACTATGAGTGCAGAGATCCCACCATGAGTGCAGAGATCCCACCATGAGTACAGAGATCCCATCATAAGTGCAGAGATCCCACCATAAGTGCAAGGATCCCATCATAAGTGCAGAGATCCCATCATAAGTGCAGAGATCCCACAACAAGTAGAGATCCCATCACAAGTAGGGAGATCCCAGAATAAGTGCAAAATCCCATCACAAGTGCAGAGATCCCATCACAAGTGCAGAGATCCCATCACAAGTGCAGAGATCCCATCCCAAGTAGAGAGATCCCACTATGAATGCAGAGATCCCACCATGAGTGCAGAGATCCCACCATGAGTGCAGAGATCCCATCCCAAGTAGAGAGATCCCACCATGAGTGCAGATATCCCAACATGAGTTCAGAGATCCAATCATAAGTGCAGAGATCCCTTCATAAGTGCAGGGATCCCATCACAAGTGCAGATATCCCACCACGAGTGCAGAGATCCCATCACAAGTAGAGAGATCCCAGAATAAGTGCAGAGATCCCATCACAAGTGCAGAGATCCCACCATGAGTGCAGAGATCCCATCATAAGTAGAGAGATCCCACTATGAGTGCAGAGATCCCACCATGAGTGCAGAGATCCCATCATAAGTGCAGAGATTCCACCATAAGTGCAGGGATCCCAACCTAAGTGCAGGGATCCCAACCTAAGTGCAGGGATCCCAACCTAAGTGCAGAGATCTGACAACAAGTACAGAGATCCCATCACAAGTAGGGAGATCCCAGAATAAGTGCAGAGATCCCATCACAAGTGCAGAGATCCCACCATGAATGCAGACATCCCATCCCAAGTAGAGAGATCCCACTATGAGTGCAGAGATCCCACCATGAGTGCAGAGATCCCATCATAAGTGCAGAGATCCCACCATAAGTGCAGGGATCCCACAACAAGTACAGAGATCCCATCATAAGTACGGCGATCCCAAAATAAGTGCAGAGATGCCATCACAAGAGCAGAGATCCCACCATGAGTGCAGAGATCCCATCCCAAGTAGAGAGATCCGACTATGAGTGCAGAGATCCTACCATGAGTGCAGAGATCCCATCATAAGTGCAGAGATCCCACCATAAGTACAGAGATCCCACTATGAGTGCAAAGATCCCATCATAAGTGCAGAGATCCCACCATAAGTGCAGAGATCCCATCACAAGTGCAGAGATCCCACCATGAGTGCAGAGATCCCATCACAAGTAGAGAGATCCCAAAATAAGTGCAGAGATCACATCACAAGAGCAGAGATCCCACCATGAGTGCAGAGATCCCATCCCAAGTAGAGAGATCCCACTATGAGTGCAGAGATCCCATCACATGTGCAGAGATCCCATCACAAGTGCAGAGATCCCATCACAAGTGCAGAGATCCCATCACAAATACAGAGATCCCATCACAAGTGCAGAGATCTCACAAGTGCAGAGATCCCATCACAAGTGCAGAGATCCCACCATCAGTGCAGAGATCCCATCATAAGTGCAGAGATCCCACCATCAGTGCAGGGATCCCATAACAAGTAGGGAGATCCCAGAATAAGTGCAGAGATCCCATCACAAGTGCAGAGATCCCACCCCAAGTAGAGAGATCCCACTATGAGTGCAGAGATCCCACCATGAGTGCAGAGATCCCATCATAAGTGCAGAGATCCCACCATCAGTGCAGGGATCCCATCATAAGTGCAGAGATCCCACAGCAAGTACAGAGATCCCATAACAAGTAGGGAGATCCCAGAATAAGTGCAGAGATCCCATCACAAGTGCAGAGATCCCACTCCAAGTAGAGAGATCCCACTATGAGTGCAGAGATCCCACCATAAGTGCAGAGATCCCATCCCAAGTAGAGAGACCCCACTATGAGTGCAGAGATCCCACCTTGAGTGCAGAGATACCATCATAAGTGCAGAGATCCCACCATAAGTGCAGGGATCCCACCACAAGTGCAGAGATCCCACCACAAGTGCAGAGATCCCACCATGAGTGCAGAGATCCCATCACAAGTAGAGAGATCCCAGAATAAGTGCAGAGATCCCATCACAAGTGCAGAGATCCCATCACGAGTGCAGAGATCCCACCATGAGTGCAGAGATCCCACCATGAGTGCAGAGATCCCATCCCAAGTAGAGAGATCCCACTATGAGTGCAGAGATCCCACCATGAGTGCAGAGATCCCACCATGAGTGCAGAGATCCCATCATAAGTGCAGAGTTCCCAACATAAGTGCAGGGATTCCATCACAAGTGCAGAGCTCCCACCACGAGTGCAGAGATCCCATCACAAGTAGAGAGATACCAGAAACTGTGCAGAGATCCAATCACAAGTGTTGAGATCCCACCATGAGTGCAGAGATCCCATCCCAAGTAGAGAGATCCCACTATGAGTGCAGAGATCCCTCCATGAGTGCAGAGATCCCATCATAAGTGCAGACATCCCATCATAAGTGCAGGGATCCCACCATAAGTGCAGGGATCCCATCACAAGTGCAGAGATCCCACCATGAGTGCAGAGATTCCATCACAAGTAGAGAGATCCCAGAATAAGTGCAGAGAACCCATCACAAGTGCAGCGATCCCACCATGAGTGCAGAGATCACATCCCAAGTAGAGAGATCCCACTATGAGTGCAGAGATCCCACCATGAGTGCAGAGATCCCACCATAAGTGCAGAGATCCCATCATAAGTGCAGAGATACCACAACAAGTACAGAGATCCCATCACAAGTAGGGAGATCCCAGAATAAGTGCAGAGATCCCATCA
The DNA here is from genome assembly GCF_964263255.1 of Lissotriton vulgaris. Taxonomy (NCBI): domain Eukaryota; kingdom Metazoa; phylum Chordata; class Amphibia; order Caudata; family Salamandridae; genus Lissotriton; species Lissotriton vulgaris. Next base: position 680,362,087 of record NC_141693.1, read on the forward strand.
CAAGTGCAGAGATCCCACCATGAGTGCAGAGATCCCATCCCAAGTAGAGAGATCCCACTATGAGTGCAGAGATCCCACCATGAGTGCAGAGATCCCATCCCAAGTAGAGAGATCCCACTATGAGTGCAGAGATCCACCATGAGTGTAGAGATCCCATCATAAGTGCAGAGATCCCATCACAAGTGCAGGGATCCCATCACAAGTGCAGAAATCCCACCACGAGTGCAGAGATCCCATCACAAGTAGAGAGATCCCACCACGAGTGCAGAGATCCCATCACAAGTAGAGATATCCCAGAATAAGTGCAGAGATCCCATCACAAGTGCAGAGATCCCACCATAAGTGCAGAGATCCCATCATAAGTGCAGAGATACCACAAGTACAGAGATCCCATCACAAGTAGGGAGATCCCAGAATAAGTGCAGAGATCCCATCACAAGTGCAGATATCCCACCATGAGTGCAGAGATCCCATCCCAAGTAGAGAGATCCCACTATGAGTGCAGAGATCCCACCATGAGTGCAGAGATCCCACCATGAGTGCAGAGATCCCATCATAAGTGCAGGGATCCCATCACAAGTGCAGAGATCCCACCACGAGTGCAGAGATCCCATCACAAGTAGAGAAATCCCAGAATAAGTGCAGAGATCCCAGAATAAGTGCAGATATCCCATCACAAGTGCAGAGATCCCACCATGAGTGCAGACATCCCATCCCAAGTAGAGAGATCCCACTATGAGTGCAGAGATCCCACCATGAGTGCAGAGATCCCATCATAAGTGCAGAGATCCCACCATAAGTGCAGGGATCCCAACTTAAGTGCAGAGATCTGACAACAAGTACAGAGATCCCATCATAAGTACGGCGATCCCAGAAAAAGTGCAGAGATCCCATCACAAGTGCAGAGATCCCATCACAAGAACAGAGATCCCACCATGAGTGCAGAGATCCCATCCCAAGTAGAGAGATCCCACTATGAGTGCAGATATCCTACCATGAGTGCAGAGATCCCATCATAAGTGCAGAGATCCTATCATAAGTGCAGGGATCCCATCACAAGTGCAGAGATCCCACCACGAGTGCAGAGATCCCATCACAAGTAGAGAGATCACAGAATAAGTGCAGAGATAACATCACAAGTGCAGAGATCCCACCATGTGTGCAGAGATCCCATCACAAGTGCAGAGATCCCATCACAAGTGCAGAGATCCCACCATGAGTGCAGAGATCCCACCATGAGTGCAGAGATCCCACCATAAGTGCAGAGATCCCACCAGAAGTGCAGAGATCCCACCATGAGTGCAGAGATCCCATCACAAGTAGAGAGATCCCAAAATAAGTGCAGAGATCGCATCACAACAGCAGAGATCCCACCATGAGTGCAGAGATCCCATCCCAAGTAAAGAGATCCCACTATGAGTGCAGATATCCCACCATGAGTGCAGAGATCCCACCACGAGTGCAGGGATCCCATCACAAGTGCAGAGATCCCACCACGAGTGCAAAGATCCCATCACAAGTAGAGAGATCCCAGAATAAGTGCAGAGATCCCATCACAAGTGCAGAGATCCCATCACAAGTGCAGAGATCCCATCACGAGTGCAGAGATCCCACCATGAGTGCAGAGATCCCATCCCAAGTAGAGAGATCCCACTATGAGTGCAGAGATCCCACCATGAGTGCAGAGATCCCATCATGAGTGCAGAGATCCCATCATAAGTGCAGAGATCCCAACATAAGTGCAGGGATCCCATCACAAGTGCAGAGCTCCCACCACGAGTGCAGAGATCCCATCACAAGTAGAGAGATACCAGAAACTGTGCAGAGATCCCATCACAAGTGTAGAGATCCCACCATGAGTGCAGAGATCCCATCCCAAGTAGAGAGATCCCACTATGAGTGCAGAGATCCCATCATAAGTGCAGGGATCCCACCATAAGTGCAGGGATCCCATCACAAGTGCAGAGAGCCCACCATGAGTGCAGAGATTCCATCACAAGTAGAGAGATCCCAGAATAAGTGCAGAGAACCCATCACAAGTGCAGCGATCCCACCATGAGTGCAGAGATCACATCCCACGTAGAGAGATCCCACTATGAGTGCAGAGATCCCACCATGAGTGCAGAGATCCCACCATAAGTGCAGAGATCCCATCATAAGTGCAGAGATACCACAACAAGTACAGAGATCCCATCACAAGTAGGGAGATCCCAGAATAAGTGCAGAGATCCCATCACAAGTGCAGAGATCCCATCCCTAGTAGAGAGATCCCACTATGAGTGCAGAGATCCCACCATGAGTGCAGAGATCCCACCATGAGTGCAGAGATCCCATCCCAAGTAGAGAGATCCCACTATGAGTGCAGAGATCCACCATGAGTGCAGAGATCCCACTATGAGTGCAGAGATCCACCATGAGTGCAGAGATCCCATCATAAGTGCAGAGATCCCATCATAAGTGCAGGGATCCCATCACAAGTGCAGAGATCCCATCACGAGTGCAGAGATCCCATCACAAGTAAAGAGATCCCAGAATAAGTGCAGAGATCCCATCACAAGTGCAGAGATCCCACCATAAGTGCAGAGATCCCATCATAAGTGCAGAGATACCATAAGTACAGAGATCCCATCACAAGTAGGGAGATCCCAGAATAAGTGCAGAGATCCCATCACAAGTGCAGATATCCCACCATGAGTGCAGAGATCCCATCCCAAGTAGAGAGATCCCACTATGAGTGCAGAGATCCGACTATGAGTGCAGAGATCCCACCATGAGTGCAGAGATCCCACCATGAGTGCAGAGATCCCATCATAAGTGCAGAGATCCCATCATAAGTGCAGGGATCCCATCATAAGTGCAGGGATCCCATCACAAGTGCAGAGATCCCACCACGAGGGCAGAGATCCCATCACAAGTAGAGAGATCCCAGAATAAGTGCAGAGATCCCATCACAAGTGCAGAGATCCCACCATAAGTGCAGAGATCCCATCATAAGTGCAGAGATACCACAAAAAGTACAGAGATCTCATCACAAGTAGGGAGATCCCAGAATAAGTGCAGAGATCCCATCACAAGTGCAGATATCCCACCATGAGTGCAGAGATCCCATCCCAAGTAGAGAGATCCCACTATGAGTACAGAGATCCCACCATGAGTGCAGAGATCCCACCATGAGTGCAGAGATCCCATCATAAGTACAGAGATCCCACCATAAGAGCAGGGATCCCAACCTAAGTTCCAGAGATCCAACAAGTACAGAGATCCCATCACAAGTAGGGAGATCCCAGAATAATTGTGAAGATCCCATCACAAGTGCAGAGATCCCACCATGAATGCAGACCTCCCATTCCAAGTAGAGAGATCCCACTATGAGTGCAGAGATCCCACCATGAGTGCAGAGATCCCATCATAAGTGCAGAGATCCCACCATAAGTGCAGGGATCCCACCATAAGTGCAGAGATCCCACAAGTACAGAGATCCCATCATAAGTACGGCGATCCCAGAATAAGTGCAGAGATCCCATCACAAGAGCAGAGATCCCACCATGAGTGCAGAGGTCCCATCCCAAGTAGAGAGATCCCACTATGAGTGCAAAGATCCTACCATGAGTGCAGAGATACCATCATAAGTGCAGAGATCCTACCATAAGTGCAGAGATCCCACCATAAGTGCAGAGATCCCACCACGAGTGCAGAGATCCCACCACGAGTGCAGAGATCCCACCACGAGTGCAGAGATCCCATCACAAGTAGAGAGATCCCAGAATAAGTGCAGAGATAACATCACAAGTACAGAGATCCCACCATGAGTGCAAAGATCCCATACCAAGTAGAGAGATCCAACTATGAGTGCGGAGATCCCACCATGAGTGCAGAGATCCCACCATGAGTGCAGAGATCCCACCATGAGTGCAGAGATCCCATCATAAGTGCAGAGATCCCACCATAAGTGCAGAGATCCCATCATAAGTGCAGAGATCCCACCATAAGTGCAGAGATCCCAACACAAGTGCAGAGATCCCAACACAAGTGCAGAGATCCCACCATGAGTGTAGAGATCCCATCACAAGTAGAGAGATCCCAAAATAAGTGCAGAGATTGCATCACAAGAGCAGAGATCCCACCATGAGTGCAGGGATCCCATCACAAGTGCAGGGATCCCATCACAAGTGCAGAGATCCCACCATAAGTGCAGAGATCCCACCATAAGTACAGAGATCCCACCACGAGTGCAGAGATCCCACCACGAGTGCAGAGATCCCACCACGAGTGCAGAGATCCCATCACAAGTAGAGAGATCCCAGAATAAGTGCAGAGATAACATCACAAGTACAGAGATCCCACCATGAGTGCAAAGATCCCATACCAAGTAGAGAGATCCAACTATGAGTGCAGAGATCCCACCATGAGTGCAGAGATCCCACCATGAGTGCAGAGATCCCATCATAAGTGCAGAGATCCCACCATAAGTGCAGAGATCCCATCATAAGTGCAGAGATCCCACCATAAGTGCAGAGATCCCAACACAAGTGCAGAGATCCCAACACAAGTGCAGAGATCCCACCATGAGTGCAGAGATCCCACCATGAGTGTAGAGATCCCACCATGAGTGTAGAGATCCCATTACAAGTAGAGAGATCCCAAAATAAGTGCAGAGATTGCATCACAAGAGCAGAGATCCCACCATGAGTGCAGAGATCCCATCCCAAGTAGAGAGATCCCACTATGAGTGCAGAGATCCCATCATAAGTGCAGAGATCCCATCATAAGTGCATAGATCCCATCACAAGTGCAGAGATCCCACCACGAGTGCAGAGATCCCATCACAAGTGCAGAGATCCCACCACGAGTGCAGAGATCCCATCACAAGTAGAGAGATCCCAGAATAAGTGCAGAGATCCCATCACAAATGCAGAGATCCCACCATGAGTGCAGAGATCCCATCCCAAGTAGAGAGATCCCACTATGAGTGCAGAGATCCCACCATGAGTGCAGAGATCCCACCATGAGTACAGAGATCCCATCATAAGTGCAGAGATCCCACCATAAGTGCAAGGATCCCATCATAAGTGCAGAGATCCCATCATAAGTGCAGAGATCCCACAACAAGTAGAGATCCCATCACAAGTAGGGAGATCCCAGAATAAGTGCAAAATCCCATCACAAGTGCAGAGATCCCATCACAAGTGCAGAGATCCCATCACAAGTGCAGAGATCCCATCCCAAGTAGAGAGATCCCACTATGAATGCAGAGATCCCACCATGAGTGCAGAGATCCCACCATGAGTGCAGAGATCCCATCCCAAGTAGAGAGATCCCACCATGAGTGCAGATATCCCAACATGAGTTCAGAGATCCAATCATAAGTGCAGAGATCCCTTCATAAGTGCAGGGATCCCATCACAAGTGCAGATATCCCACCACGAGTGCAGAGATCCCATCACAAGTAGAGAGATCCCAGAATAAGTGCAGAGATCCCATCACAAGTGCAGAGATCCCACCATGAGTGCAGAGATCCCATCATAAGTAGAGAGATCCCACTATGAGTGCAGAGATCCCACCATGAGTGCAGAGATCCCATCATAAGTGCAGAGATTCCACCATAAGTGCAGGGATCCCAACCTAAGTGCAGGGATCCCAACCTAAGTGCAGGGATCCCAACCTAAGTGCAGAGATCTGACAACAAGTACAGAGATCCCATCACAAGTAGGGAGATCCCAGAATAAGTGCAGAGATCCCATCACAAGTGCAGAGATCCCACCATGAATGCAGACATCCCATCCCAAGTAGAGAGATCCCACTATGAGTGCAGAGATCCCACCATGAGTGCAGAGATCCCATCATAAGTGCAGAGATCCCACCATAAGTGCAGGGATCCCACAACAAGTACAGAGATCCCATCATAAGTACGGCGATCCCAAAATAAGTGCAGAGATGCCATCACAAGAGCAGAGATCCCACCATGAGTGCAGAGATCCCATCCCAAGTAGAGAGATCCGACTATGAGTGCAGAGATCCTACCATGAGTGCAGAGATCCCATCATAAGTGCAGAGATCCCACCATAAGTACAGAGATCCCACTATGAGTGCAAAGATCCCATCATAAGTGCAGAGATCCCACCATAAGTGCAGAGATCCCATCACAAGTGCAGAGATCCCACCATGAGTGCAGAGATCCCATCACAAGTAGAGAGATCCCAAAATAAGTGCAGAGATCACATCACAAGAGCAGAGATCCCACCATGAGTGCAGAGATCCCATCCCAAGTAGAGAGATCCCACTATGAGTGCAGAGATCCCATCACATGTGCAGAGATCCCATCACAAGTGCAGAGATCCCATCACAAGTGCAGAGATCCCATCACAAATACAGAGATCCCATCACAAGTGCAGAGATCTCACAAGTGCAGAGATCCCATCACAAGTGCAGAGATCCCACCATCAGTGCAGAGATCCCATCATAAGTGCAGAGATCCCACCATCAGTGCAGGGATCCCATAACAAGTAGGGAGATCCCAGAATAAGTGCAGAGATCCCATCACAAGTGCAGAGATCCCACCCCAAGTAGAGAGATCCCACTATGAGTGCAGAGATCCCACCATGAGTGCAGAGATCCCATCATAAGTGCAGAGATCCCACCATCAGTGCAGGGATCCCATCATAAGTGCAGAGATCCCACAGCAAGTACAGAGATCCCATAACAAGTAGGGAGATCCCAGAATAAGTGCAGAGATCCCATCACAAGTGCAGAGATCCCACTCCAAGTAGAGAGATCCCACTATGAGTGCAGAGATCCCACCATAAGTGCAGAGATCCCATCCCAAGTAGAGAGACCCCACTATGAGTGCAGAGATCCCACCTTGAGTGCAGAGATACCATCATAAGTGCAGAGATCCCACCATAAGTGCAGGGATCCCAGCACAAGTGCAGAGATCCCACCACAAGTGCAGAGATCCCACCATGAGTGCAGAGATCCCATCACAAGTAGAGAGATCCCAGAATAAGTGCAGAGATCCCATCACAAGTGCAGAGATCCCATCACGAGTGCAGAGATCCCACCATGAGTGCAGAGATCCCACCATGAGTGCAGAGATCCCATCCCAAGTAGAGAGATCCCACTATGAGTGCAGAGATCCCACCATGAGTGCAGAGATCCCACCATGAGTGCAGAGATCCCATCATAAGTGCAGAGTTCCCAACATAAGTGCAGGGATTCCATCACAAGTGCAGAGCTCCCACCACGAGTGCAGAGATCCCATCACAAGTAGAGAGATACCAGAAACTGTGCAGAGATCCAATCACAAGTGTAGAGATCCCACCATGAGTGCAGAGATCCCATCCCAAGTAGAGAGATCCCACTATGAGTGCAGAGATCCCTCCATGAGTGCAGAGATCCCATCATAAGTGCAGACATCCCATCATAAGTGCAGGGATCCCACCATAAGTGCAGGGATCCCATCACAAGTGCAGAGATCCCACCATGAGTGCAGAGATTCCATCACAAGTAGAGAGATCCCAGAATAAGTGCAGAGAACCCATCACAAGTGCAGCGATCCCACCATGAGTGCAGAGATCACATCCCAAGTAGAGAGATCCCACTATGAGTGCAGAGATCCCACCATGAGTGCAGAGATCCCACCATAAGTGCAGAGATCCCATCATAAGTGCAGAGATACCACAACAAGTACAGAGATCCCATCACAAGTAGGGAGATCCCAGAATAAGTGCAGAGATCCCATCACAAGTGCAGAGATCCCACCATGAGTGCAGAGATCCCATCCCAAGTAGAGAGATCCCACTATGAGTGCAGAGATCCCACCATGAGTGCAGAGATCCCATCCCAAGTAGAGAGATCCCACTATGAGTGCAGAGATCCACCATGAGTGTAGAGATCCCATCATAAGTGCAGAGATCCCATCACAAGTGCAGGGATCCCATCACAAGTGCAGAAATCCCACCACGAGTGCAGAGATCCCATCACAAGTAGAGAGATCCCACCACGAGTGCAGAGATCCCATCACAAGTAGAGATATCCCAGAATAAGTGCAGAGATCCCATCACAAGTGCAGAGATCCCACCATAAGTACAGAGATCCCATCATAAGTGCAGAGATACCACAAGTACAGAGATCCCATCACAAGTAGGGAGATCCCAGAATAAGTGCAGAGATCCCATCACAAGTCCAGAAATCCCACCATGAGTGCAGAGATCCTATCCCAAGTAGAGAGATCCCACTATGAGTGCAGAGATCCCACCATGAGTGCAGAGATCCCACCATGAGTGCAGAGATCCCATCATAAGTGCAGGGATCCCATCACAAGTGCAGAGATCCCACCACGAGTGCAGAGATCCCATCACAAGTAGAGAGATCCCAGAATAAGTGCAGAGATCCCAGAATAAGTGCAGATATCCCATCACAAGTGCAGAGATCCCACCATGAGTGCAGACATTCCATCCCAAGTAGAGAGATCCCACTATGAGTGCAGAGATCCCACCATGAGTGCAGAGATCCCATCATAAGTGCAGAGATCCCACCATAAGTGCAGGGATCCCAACCTAAGTGCAGAGATCTGACAACAAGTACAGAGATCCCATCACAAGTAGGGAGATCCCAGAATAAGTGCAGAGATCCCATCACAAGTGCAGAGATCCCACCATGAGTGCAGACATCCCATCCCAAGTAGAGAGATCCCACCATGAGTGCAGAGATCCCATCACAAGTAGAGAGATCCCACCACGAGTGCAGAGATCCCATCACAAGTAGAGAGATCCCAGAATAAGTGCAGAGATCCCATCACAAGTGCAGAGATCCCACCATAAGTGCAGAGATCCCATCATAAGTGCAGAGATACCACAACAAGTACAGAGATCCCATCACAAGTAGGGAGATCCCAGAATAAGTGCAGAGATCCCATCACAAGTGCAGATATCCCACCATGAGTGCAGAGATCCCATCCCAAGTAGAGAGATCCCACTATGAGTGCAGAGATCCCACCATGAGTGCAGAGATCCCACCATGAGTGCAGAGATCCCATCATAAGTGCAGGGATCCCATCACAAGTGCAGAGATCCCACCACGAGTGCAGAGATCCCATCACAAGTAGAGAAATCCCAGAATAGGTGCAGAGATCCCAGAATAAGTGCAGATATCCCATCACAAGTGCAGAGATCCCACCATGAGTGCAGAGATCCCATCATAAGTGCAGAGATCCCACCATAAGTGCAGAGATCCCATCATAAGTGCAGAGATCCCACCATAAGTGCAGAGATCCCAAAACAAGTGCAGAGATCCCAACACAAGTGCAGAGATCCCACCATGAGTGCAGAGATCCCACCATGAGTGTAGAGATCCCATCCCAAGTAGAGAGATCCCACTATGAGTGCAGAGATCCCATCATAAGTGCAGAGATCCCATCATAAGTGCATAGATCCCATCACAAGTGCAGAGATCCCACCACGAGTGCAGAGATCCCATCACAAGTAGAGAGATCCCACTATGAGTGCAGAGATCCCATCATAAGTGCAGAGATCCCATCATAAGTGCAGAGATCCCATCACAAGTAGAGAGATCCCAAAGTAAGTGCAGAGATCGCATCACAAGAGCAGAGATCCCACCATGAGTGCAGAGATCCCATCCCAAGTAGAGAGATCCCACTATGAGTGCAGAGATCCCATCACAAGTGCAGAGATCCCATCACAAGTGCAGAGATCCCATCACAAGTGCAGAGATCCCATCACAAGTGCAGAGATCCCACCATAAGTGCAGAGATCCCATCACAAGTGCAGAGATCCCACCATGAGTGCAGAGATCCCATCACAAGTAGAGAGATCCCAAAATAAGTGCAGCGATCGCATCACAAGAGCAGAGATCCCACCATGAGTGCAGAGATCCCATCCCAAGTAGAGAGATCCCACTATGAGTGCAGAGATCCCATCACAAGTGCAGAGATCCCATCACAAGTGCAGAGATCCCATCACAAGTGCAGAGATCCCATCACAAGTGCAGAGATCCCACCATCAGTGCAGAGATCCCATCATAAGTGCAGAGATCCCACCATCAGTGCAGGGATCCCATAACAAGTAGGGAGATCCCAGAATAAGTGCAGAGATCCCATCACAAGTGCAGAGATCCCACCCCAAGTAGAGAGATCCCACTATGAGTGCAGAGATCCCACCATGAGTGCAAAGATCCCATCATAAGTGCAGAGATCCCACCATCAGTGCAGGGATCCCATCATAAGTGCAGAGATCCCACAGCAAGTACAGAGATCCCATAACAAGTAGGGAGATCCCAGAATAAGTGCAGAGATCCCATCACAAGTGCAGAGATCCCACTCCAAGTAGAGAGATCCCACTATGAGTGCAGAGATCCCACCATAAGTGCAGAGATCCCATCCCAAGTAGAGAGACCCCACTATGAGTGCAGAGATCCCACCTTGAGTGCAGAGATACCATCATAAGTGCAGAGATCCCACCATAAGTGCAGGGATCCCACCACAAGTGCAGAGATCCCACCACAAGTGCAGAGATCCCACCATGAGTGCAGAGATCCCATCACAAGTAGAGAGATCCCAGAATAAGTGCAGAGATCCCATCACAAGTGCAGAGATCCCATCACGAGTGCAGAGATCCCACCATGAGTGCAGAGATCCCACCATGAGTGCAGAGATCCCATCCCAAGTAGAGAGATCCCACTATGAGTGCAGAGATCCCACCATGAGTGCAGAGATCCCACCATGAGTGCAGAGATCCCATCATAAGTGCAGAGTTCCCAACATAAGTGCAGGGATTCCATCACAAGTGCAGAGCTCCCACCACGAGTGCAGAGATCCCATCACAAGTAGAGAGATACCAGAAACTGTGCAGAGATCCAATCACAAGTGTAGAGATCCCACCATGAGTGCAGAGATCCCATCCCAAGTAGAGAGATCCCACTATGAGTGCAGAGATCCCACCATGAGTGCAGAGATCCCATCATAAGTGCAGAGATCCCATCATAAGTGCAGGGATCCCACCATAAGTGCAGGGATCCCATCACAAGTGCAGAGATCCCACCATGAGTGCAGAGATTCCATCACAAGTAGAGAGATCCCAGAATAAGTGCAGAGAACCCATCACAAGTGCAGCGATCCCATCATGAGTGCAGAGATCACATCCCAAGTAGAGAGATCCCACTATGAGTGCAGAGATCCCACCATGAGTGCAGAGATCCCACCATAAGTGCAGAGATCCCATCATAAGTGCAGAGATACCACAACAAGTACAGAGATCCCATCACAAGTAGGGAGATCCCAGAATAAGTGCAGAGATCCCATCACAAGTGCAGAGATCCCACCATGAGTGCAGAGATCCCATCCCAAGTAGAGAGATCCCACTATGAGTGCAGAGATCCCACCATGAGTGCAGAGATCCCATCCCAAGTAGAGAGATCCCACTATGAGTGCAGAGATCCACCATGAGTGTAGAGATCCCATCATAAGTGCAGAGATCCCATCACAAGTGCAGGGATCCCATCACAAGTGCAGAGATCCCACCACGAGTGCAGAGATCCCATCACAAGTAGAGAGATCCCACCACGAGTGCAGAGATCCCATCACAAGTAGAGATATCCCAGAATAAGTGCAGAGATCCCATCACAAGTGCAGAGATCCCACCATAAGTGCAGAGATCCCATCATAAGTGCAGAGATACCACAACAAGTACAGAGATCCCATCACAAGTAGGGAGATCCCAGAATAAGTGCAGAGATCCCATCACAAGTGCAGATATCCCACCATGAGTGCAGAGATCCCATCCCAAGTAGAGAGATCCCACTATGAGTGCAGAGATCCCACCATGAGTGCAGAGATCCCACCATGAGTGCAGAGATCCCATCATAAGTGCAGGGATCCCATCACAAGTGCAGAGATCCCACCACGAGTGCAGAGATCCCATCACAAGTAGAGAGATCCCAGAATAAGTGCAGAGATCCCAGAATAAGTGCAGATATCCCATCACAAGTGCAGAGATCCCACCATGAGTGCAGACATTCCATCCCAAGTAGAGAGATCCCACTATGAGTGCAGAGATCCCACCATGAGTGCAGAGATCCCATCATAAGTGCAGAGATCCCACCATAAGTGCAGGGATCCCAACCTAAGTGCAGAGATCTGACAACAAGTACAGAGATCCCATCACAAGTAGGGAGATCCCAGAATAAGTGCAGAGATCCCATCACAAGTGCAGAGATCCCACCATGAGTGCAGACATCCCATCCCAAGTAGAGAGATCCCACTATGAGTGCAGAGATCCCACCATAAGTGCAGAGATCCCACCATAAGTGCAGGGATCCCACCATAAGTGCAGAGGTCCCACAACAAGTACAGAGATCCCACTATGAGTGCAGAGATCCCACCATGAGTGCAGAGATCCTACCATGAGTGCAGAGATCCCATCATAAGTGCAGAGATCCTACCATAAGTGCAGGTATCCCATCACAAGTGCAGAGATCCCACCACGAGTGCAGAGATCCCATCACAAGTAGAGAGATCACAGAATAAGTGCAGAGATAACATCACAAGTGCAGAGATCCCACCATGTGTGCAGAGATCCCATCACAAGTGCAGAGATCCCATCACAAGTGCAGAGATCCCACCATGAGTGCAGAGATCCCACCATGAGTGCAGAGATCCCATCAAAAGTGCATAGATCCCACCAGAAGTGCAGAGATCCCACCATGAGTGCAGAGATCCCATCACAAGTAGAGAGATCCCAAAATAAGTGCAGAGATCGCATCACAACAGCAGAGATCCCACCATGAGTGCAAAGATCCCATCCCAAGTATAGAGATCCCACTATGAGTGCAGATATCCCACCATGAGTGCAGAGATCCCATCACAAGTGCAGAGATCCCACCACGAGTGCAGGGATCCCATCACAAGTGCAGAGATCCCACCACGAGTGCAAAGATCCCATCACAAGTAGAGAGATCCCAGAATAAGTGCAGAGATCCCATCACAAGTGCTGAGATCCCACCATGAGTGCAGAGATCCCATCATAAGTAGAGAGATCCCACTATGAGTGCAGAGATCCCACCATGAGTGCAGAGATCCCATCATAAGTGCAGAGATTCCACCATAAGTGCAGGGATCCCAACCTAAGTGCAGAGATCCCATCACAAGTGCAGAGATCCCATCACAAGTGCAGAGATCCCATCACAAGTAGAGAGATCCCAGAATAAGTGCACAGATCCCATCACAAGTGCAGAGATCCCATCACAAGTGCAGAGATCCCATCACGAGTGCAGAGATCCCACCATGAGTGCAGAGATCCCATCCCAAGTAGAGAGATCCCACTATGAGTGCAGAGATCCCACCATGAGTGCAGAGATCCCATCATGAGTGCAGAGATCCCATCATAAGTGCAGAGATCCCAACATAAGTGCAGGGATCCCATCACAAGTGCAGAGCTCCCACCACGAGTGCAGAGATCCCATCACAAGTAGAGAGATACCAGAAACTGTGCAGAGATCCCATCACAAGTGTAGAGATCCCACCATGAGTGCAGAGATCCCATCCCAAGTAGAGAGATCCCACTATGAGTGCAGAGATCCCATCATAAGTGCAGGGATCCCACCATAAGTGCAGGGATCCCATCACAAGTGCAGAGAGCCCACCATGAGTGCAGAAATTCCATCACAAGTAGAGAGATCCCAGAATAAGTGCAGAGAACCCATCACAAGTGCAGCGATCCCACCATGAGTGCAGAGATCACATCCCAAGTAGAGAGATCCCACTATGAGTGCAGAGATCCCACCATGAGTGCAGAGATCCCACCATAAGTGCAGAGATCCCATCATAAGTGCAGAGATACCACAACAAGTACAGAGATCCCATCACAAGTAGGGAGATCCCAGAATAAGTGCAGAGATCCCATCACAAGTGCAGAGATCCCACCATGAGTGCAGACATCCCATCCCAAGTAGAGAGATCCCACTATGAGTGCAGAGATCCCACCATAAGTGCAGAGATCCCACCATAAGTGCAGGGATCCCACCATAAGTGCAGAGGTCCCACAACAAGTACAGAGATCCCACTATGAGTGCAGAGATCCCACCATGAGTGCAGAGATCCTACCATGAGTGCAGAGATCCCATCATAAGTGCAGAGATCCTACCATAAGTGCAGGTATCCCATCACAAGTGCAGAGATCCCACCACGAGTGCAGAGATCCCATCACAAGTAGAGAGATCACAGAATAAGTGCAGAGATAACATCACAAGTGCAGAGATCCCACCATGTGTGCAGAGATCCCATCACAAGTGCAGAGATCCCATCACAAGTGCAGAGATCCCACCATGAGTGCAGAGATCCCACCATGAGTGCAGAGATCCCATCATAAGTGCATAGATCCCACCAGAAGTGCAGAGATCCCACCATGAGTGCAGAGATCCCATCACAAGTAGAGAGATCCCAAAATAAGTGCAGAGATCGCATCACAACAGCAGAGATCCCACCATGAGTGCAAAGATCCCATCCCAAGTATAGAGATCCCACTATGAGTGCAGATATCCCACCATGAGTGCAGAGATCCCATCACAAGTGCAGAGATCCCACCACGAGTGCAGGGATCCCATCACAAGTGCAGAGATCCCACCACGAGTGCAAAGATCCCATCACAAGTAGAGAGATCCCAGAATAAGTGCAGAGATCCCATCACAAGTGCTGAGATCCCACCATGAGTGCAGAGATCCCATCATAAGTAGAGAGATCCCACTATGAGTGCAGAGATCCCACCATGAGTGCAGAGATCCCATCATAAGTGCAGAGATTCCACCATAAGTGCAGGGATCCCAACCTAAGTGCAGAGATCCCATCACAAGTGCAGAGATCCCATCACAAGTGCAGAGATCCCATCACAAGTAGAGAGATCCCAGAATAAGTGCACAGATCCCATCACAAGTGCAGAGATCCCATCACAAGTGCAGAGATCCCATCACGAGTGCAGAGATCCCACCATGAGTGCAGAGATCCCATCCCAAGTAGAGAGATCCCACTATGAGTGCAGAGATCCCACCATGAGTGCAGAGATCCCATCATGAGTGCAGAGATCCCATCATAAGTGCAGAGATCCCAACATAAGTGCAGGGATCCCATCACAAGTGCAGAGCTCCCACCACGAGTGCAGAGATCCCATCACAAGTAGAGAGATACCAGAAACTGTGCAGAGATCCCATCACAAGTGTAGAGATCCCACCATGAGTGCAGAGATCCCATCCCAAGTAGAGAGATCCCACTATGAGTGCAGAGATCCCATCATAAGTGCAGGGATCCCACCATAAGTGCAGGGATCCCATCACAAGTGCAGAGAGCCCACCATGAGTGCAGAAATTCCATCACAAGTAGAGAGATCCCAGAATAAGTGCAGAGAACCCATCACAAGTGCAGCGATCCCACCATGAGTGCAGAGATCACATCCCAAGTAGAGAGATCCCACTATGAGTGCAGAGATCCCACCATGAGTGCAGAGATCCCACCATAAGTGCAGAGATCCCATCATAAGTGCAGAGATACCACAACAAGTACAGAGATCCCATCACAAGTAGGGAGATCCCAGAATAAGTGCAGAGATCCCATCACAAGTGCAGAGATCCCATCCCAAGTAGAGAGATCCCACTATGAGTGCAGAGATCCCACCATGAGTGCAGAGATCCCACCATGAGTGCAGAGATCCCATCCCAAGTAGAGAGATCCCACTATGAGTGCAGAGATCCACCATGAGTGCAGAGATCCCACTATGAGTGCAGAGATCCACCATGAGTGCAGAGATCCCATCATAAGTGCAGAGATCCCATCATAAGTGCAGGGATCCCATCACAAGTGCAGAGATCCCATCACGAGTGCAGAGATCCCATCACGAGTGCAGAGATCCCATCACAAGTAAAGAGATCCCAGAATAAGTGCAGAGATCCCATCACAAGTGCAGAGATCCCACCATAAGTGCAGAGATCCCATCATAAGTGCAGAGATACCATAAGTACAGAGATCCCATCACAAGTAGGGAGATCCCAGAATAAGTGCAGAGATCCCATCACAAGTGCAGAGATCCCACCATAAGTGCAGAGATCCCATCATAAGTGCAGAGATACCATAAGTACAGAGATCCCATCCCAAGTAGAGAGATCCCACTATGAGTGCAGAGATCCGACTATGAGTGCAGAGATCCCACCATGAGTGCAGAGATCCCACCATGAGTGCAGAGATCCCATCATAAGTGCAGAGATCCCATCATAAGTGCAGGGATCCCATCACAAGCGCAGAGATCCCACCACGAGGGCAGAGATCCCATCACAAGTAGAGAGATCCCAGAATAAGTGCAGAGATCCCATCACAAGTGCAGAGATCCCACCATAAGTGCAGAGATCCCATCATAAGTGCAGAGATACCACAACAAGTACAGAGATCTCATCACAAGTAGGGAGATCCCAGAATAAGTGCAGAGATCCCATCACAAGTGCAGATATCCCACCATGAGTGCAGAGATCCCATCCCAAGTAGAGAGATCCCACTATGAGTACAGAGATCCCACCATGAGTGCAGAGATCCCACCATGAGTACAGAGATCCCATCATAAGTGCAGAGATCCCACCATAAGAGCAGGGATCCCAACCTAAGTTCCAGAGATCCAACAAGTACAGAGATCCCATCACAAGTAGGGAGATCCCAGAATAATTGCGAAGATCCCATCACAAGTGCAGAGATCCCACCATGAATGCAGACATCCCATCCCAAGTAGAGAGATCCCACTATAAGTGCAGAGATCCCATCATAAGTGCAGAGATCCCACCATAAGTGCAGGGATCCCACCATAAGTGCAGAGATCCCACAACAAGTACAGAGATCCCATCATAAGTACAGCGATCCCAGAATAAGTGCAGAGATCCCATCACAAGAGCAGAGATCCCACCATGAGTGCAGAGGTCCCATCCCAAGTAGAGAGATCCCACTATGAGTGCAAAGATCCTACCATGAGTGCAGAGATACCATCATAAGTGCAGAGATCCTACCATAAGTGCAGAGATCCCACCATAAGTACAGAGATCCCACCACGAGTGCAGAGATCCCACCACGAGTGCAGAGATCCCACCACGAGTGCAGAGATCCCATCACAAGTAGAGAGATCCCAGAATAAGTGCAGAGATAACATCACAAGTATAGAGATCCCACCATGAGTGCAAAGATCCCATACCAAGTAGAGAGATCCAACTATGAGTGCGGAGATCCCACCATGAGTGCAGAGATCCCACCATGAGTGCAGAGATCCCATCATAAGTGCAGAGATCCCATCATAAGTGCAGAGATCCCACCATAAGTGCAGAGATCCCATCATAAGTGCAGAGATCCCACCATAAGTGCAGAGATCCCAACACAAGTGTAGAGATCCCAACACAAGTGCAGAGATCCCACCATGAGTGTAGAGATCCCATCACAAGTAGAGAGATCCCAAAATAAGTGCAGAGATTGCATCACAAGAGCAGAGATCCCACCATGAGTGCAGGGATCCCATTACAAGTGCAGGGATCCCATCACAAGTGCAGAGATCCCACCATAAGTACAGAGATCCCACCACGAGTGCAGAGATCCCACCATGAGTGCAGAGATCCCATCACAAGTAGAGAGATCCCAGAATAAGTGCAGAGATAACATCACAAGTACAGAGATCCCACCATGAGTGCAAAGATCCCATACCAAGTAGAGAGATCCAACTATGAGTGCAGAGATCCCACCATGAGTGCAGAGATCCCACCATGAGTGCAGAGATCCCATCATAAGTGCAGAGATCCCACCATAAGTGCAGAGATCCCATCATAAGTGCAGAGATCCCACCATAAGTGCAGAGATCCCAACACAAGTGCAGAGATCCCAACACAAGTGCAGAGATCCCACCATGAGTGCAGAGATCCCACCATGAGTGTAGAGATCCCACCATGAGTGTAGAGATCCCATCACAAGTAGAGAGATCCCAAAATAAGTGCAGAGATTGCATCACAAGAGCAGAGATCCCACCATGAGTGCAGAGATCCCATCATAAGTGTAGAGATCCCATCATAAGTGCATAGATCCCATCACAAGTGCAGAGATCCCACCACGAGTGCAGAGATCCCATCACAAGTGCAGAGATCCCACCACGAGTGCAGAGATCCCATCACAAGTAGAGAGATCCCAGAATAAGTGCAGAGATCCCATCACAAGTGCAGAGATCCCACCATGAGTGCAGAGATCCCATCCCAAGTAGAGAGATCCCACTATGAGTGCAGAGATCCCACCATGAGTGCAGAGATCCCACCATGAGTACAGAGATCCCATCATAAGTGCAGAGATCCCACCATAAGTGCAAGGATCCCATCATAAGTGCCGAGATCCCATATCAAGTACAGAGATCCCATCACAAGTAGGGAGATCCCACTATGAGTGCAGAGATCCCATCACAAGTAGAGAGATCCCTCCATGAATGCAGAGATCCCACCACAAGTGCAGAGATCCCATCACAAGTATGAGTGCAGAGATCCCATCATAAGTGCAGAGATCCCATCATAAGTGCAGAGATTCCACAACAAGTAGAGATCCCATCACAAGTAGGGAGATCCCAGAATAAGTGCAAAATCCCATCACAAGTGCAGAGATCCCATCACAAGTGCAGAGATCCCATCCCAAGTAGAGAGATCCCACTATGAATGCAGAGATCCCACCATGAGTGCAGAGATCCCACCATGAGTGCAGAGATCCCATCCCAAGTAGAGAGATCCCACCATGAGTGCAGAGATCCCAACATGAGTTCAGAGATCCAGTCATAAGTGCAGAGATCCCATCATAAGTGCAGGGATCCCATCACAAGTGCAGATATCCCACCACGAGTGCAGAGATCCCATCACAAGTAGAGAGATCCCAGAATAAGTGCAGAGATCCCATCACAAGTGCAGAGATCCCACCATGAGTGCAGAGATCCCATCATAAGTAGAGAGATCCCACTATGAGTGCAGAGATCCCACCATGAGTGCAGAGATCCCATCATAAGTGCACAGATTCCACCATAAGTGCAGGGATCCCAACCTAAGTGCAGGGATCCCAACCTAAGTGCAGAGATCTGACAACAAGTACAGAGATCCCATCACAAGTAGGGAGATCCCAGAATAAGTGCAAAGATCCCATCACAAGTGCAGAGATCCCACCATGAATGCAGACATCCCATCCCAAGTAGAGAGATCCCACTATGAGTGCAGAGATCCCACCATGAGTGCAGAGATCCCATCATAAGTGCAGAGATCCCACCATAAGTGCAGGGATCCCACAACAAGTACAGAGATCCCATCATAAGTACGGCGATCCCAGAATAAGTGCAGAGATCCCATCACAAGAGCAGAGATCCCACCATGAGTGCAGAGATCCCATCCCAAGTAGAGAGATCCCACTATGAGTGCAGAGATCCTACCATGAGTGCAGAGATCCCATCATAAGTGCAGAGATCCCACCATAAGTACAGAGATCCCACCATGAGTGCAAAGATCCCATCATAAGTGCAGAGATCCCACCATAAGTGCAGAGATCCCATCACAAGTGCAGAGATCCCACCATGAGTGCAGAGATCCCATCACAAGTAGAGAGATCCCAAAATAAGTGCAGAGATCGCATCACAAGAGCAGAGATTCCACCATGAGTGCAGAGATCCCATCCCAAGTAGAGAGATCCCACTATGAGTGCAGAGATCCCACCATGAGTGCAGAGATCCCATCATAAGTGAAGAGATCCCACCATAAGTGCAGAGATCCCATCACAAGTACAGAGATCCCATCACAAGTACAGAGATCCCACTACGAGTGCAGAGATCCCATCACAAGTAGAGAGATCCCAGAATAAGTGCGGAGATCCCATCACAAGTGCAGAGATCCCACCATGAGTGCAGAGATCCCATCCCAAGTAGAGAGATCCCACTATGAGTGCAGAGATCCCACCATGAGTGCAGAGATCCCATCATGAGTGCAGAGATCCCATCATAAGTGCAGAGATCCCACCATAAGTGCAGGGATCCCATCATAAGTGCAGAGATCCCATAACAAGTACAGAGATCCCATCACAAGTAGGGAGATTCCACTATGAGTGCAGAGATCCCATCACAAGTAGAGAGATCCCAGAATAAGTGCAGAGATCCCAGAATAAGTGCAGAGATCCCATCACAAGTGCAGAGATCTCACCACGAGTGCAGAGATCCCATCCCAAGTAGAGAGATCCCACTATGAGTGCAGAGATCCCATCATGAGTGCAGAGATCCCATCATAAGTGCAGAGATCCCATCATAAGTGCAGAGATCCCACCATAAGTGCAGAGATCCCACCATAAGTGCAGAGATCCCATCACAAGTGCAGAGATCCTATCACAAGTAGAGAGATCCCAGAATAAGTGCAGAGATCCCATCACAAGGGCAGAGATCCCACCATGAGTGCAGAGATCCCATCCCAAGTAGAGAGATCCCACTATGAGTGCAGATATCCCACCATGAGTGCAGAGATCCCATCCCAAGTAGAGAGATCCCACTATGAGTGCAGAGATCCCACCATGAGTGAAGAGATCCCATCATAAGTGCAGGGATCCCATCACAAGTGCAGACATCCCATCACAAGTGCAGAGATCCCACCATAAGTGCAGACATCCCATCACAAGTGCAGAGATCCCACCATAAGTGCAGAGATCCCATCAGAAGTAGAGAGATCCCAGAATAAGTGCAGGGATCCCATTACAAGTGCAGAGATCCCACCATGAGTGCAGAGATCCCATCCCAATTAGAGAGATCCCATTAGGAGTGCAGCTATCCCACCATGAGTGCAGAGATCCCACCCTAAGTGCGGAGATCCCACCATAAGTGCAGGTATCACATCATAAGTGCAGAGATCCCACCAGAAGTGCAGAGATCCCACCATGAGTGCAGAGATCCCATCACAAGTAGAGAGATCCCAAAATAAGTGCAGAGATCGCATCACAACAGCAGAGATCCCACCATGAGTGCAGAGATCCCATCCCAAGTAGAGAGATCCCACTATGAGTGCAGATATCCCACCATGAGTGCAGAGATCCCATCATAAGTGCAGAGATCCCACCATAAGTGCAGAGATCCCATCACAAGTGCAGAGATCCCATCACAAGTGCAGAGATCCCACCACGAGTGCAGAGATCCCACCACGAGTGCAGAGATCCCATCACAAGTAGAGAGATCCCAGAATAAGTGCAGAGATCCCATCACAAGTGCGGAGATCCCATCACAAGTGCAGAGATCCCACCATGAGTGCAGAGATCCCATCCCAAGTAGAGAGATCCCACTATGAGTGCAGAGATCCCACCATGAGTGCAGAGATCCCATCATGAGTGCAGAGATCCCATCATAAGTGCAGAGATCCCACCATGAGTGCAGGGATCCCATCATAAGTGCAGAGATCCCATAACAAGTACAGAGATCCCATCACAAGTAGGGAGATCCCACTATGAGTGCAGAGATCCCATCACAAGTAGAGAGATCCCAGAATAAGTGCAGAGATCCCAGAATAAGTGCAGAGATCCCATCACAAGTGCAGAGATCCCACCATGAGTGCAGAGATCCAATCCCAAGTAGAGAGATCCCACTATGAGTGCAGAGATCCCATCATGAGTGCAGAGATCCCGTCATGAGTGCAGAGATCCCATCATAAGTGCAGAGATCCCATCATAAGTGCAGAGATCCCATCATAAGTGCAGAGATCCCACCATAAGTGCAGAGATCCCATCACAAGTGCAGAGATCCTATCACAAGTAGAGAGATCCCAGAATAAGTGCAGAGATCCCATCACAAGGGCAGAGATCCCACCATGAGTGCAGAGATCCCATCCCAAGTAGAGAGATCCCACTATGAGTGCAGATATCCCACCATGAGTGCAGAGATCCCATCCCAAGTAGAGAGATCCCACTATGAGTGCAGAGATCCCACCATGAGTGAAGAGATCCCATCATAAGTGCAGAGACCCCATCACAAGTGCAGAGATCCCACCACGAGTGCAGAGATCCCATCACAAGTATAGAGATCCCAGTATGAGTGCAGAGATCCCCCCATAAGTCCATAGATCTCATCACAAGTGCAGAGATCGCACCACAAGTGCAGAGATCCCATCACAAGAAGAGAGATCCCATTATGAGTACAGAGATCCCACCACAAGTGCAGAGATACTATCACGAGTGCAGAGATACTATCACAAGTGCAGAGATCCCATCACAAATGCAGAGATCCCACCATGAGTGCAGAGATCCCATCACAAGTAGAAAGATCCCTAAATGAGTAGAAAGATCCCACCACAAGTGCAGAGATCCCATTATGAGTGCAGAGACACCCACCACAAGTGCAGAGATCCCATCACAGATGCAGAGATCCCATCATAAATGCAGAGATCCCATCATAAGTGCAGAGATCCCACCATAAGTGCAGAGATCCCATCACAAGTGCAGAGATCCCACCATGAGTGCAGAGATCCCATCCTAAGTAGAGCGATCTGACTATGAGTGCAGAGAACCCATCATAAGTGCAGAGATCCCACCATAAGTGCAGGGATCCCATCATAAGTGCAGAGATCCCACCATAAGTGCAAGGATCCCATCATAAGTGCAGAGATCACATATCAAGTACAGAGATCCCATCACAAGTAGGGAGATCCCACTATGAGTGCAGAGATCCCATCACAAGTAGAGAGATCCCTCCATGAATGCAGAGATCCCACCACAAGTGCAGAGATCCCATCACAAGTATGAGTGCAGAGATCCCATCATAAGTGCAGAGATCCCATCATAAGTGCAGAGATCCCACAACAAGTAGAGATCCCATCACAAGTAGGGAGATCCCAGAATAAGTGCAAAATCCCATCACAAGTGCAGAGATCCCATCACAAGTGCAGAGATCCCATCCCAAGTAGAGAGATCCCACTATGAATGCAGAGATCCCACCATGAGTGCAGAGATCCCACCATGAGTGCAGAGATCCTATCCCAAGTAGAGAGATCCCACCATGAGTGCAGAGATCCCAACATGAGTTCAGAGATCCAATCATAAGTGCAGAGATCCCATCATAAGTGCAGGGATCCCATCACAAGTGCAGATATCCCATCATAAGTGCAGGGATCCCATCACAAGTGCAGATATCCCACCACGAGTGCAGAGATCCCATCACAAGTAGAGAGATCCCAGAATAAGTGCAGAGATCCCATCACAAGTGCAGAGATCCCACCATGAGTGCAGAGATCCCATCATAAGTAGAGAGATCCCACTATGAGTGCAGAGATCCCACCATGAGTGCAGAGATCCCATCATAAGTGCAGAGATTCCACCATAAGTGCAGGGATCCCAACCTAAGTGCAGGGATCCCAACCTAAGTGCAGAGATCTGACAACAAGTACAGAGATCCCATCACAAGTAGGGAGATCCCAGAATAAGTGCAGAGATCCCATCACAAGTGCAGAGATCCCACCATGAATGCAGACATCCCATCCCAAGTAGAGAGATCCCACTATGAGTGCAGAGATCCCACCATGAGTGCAGAGATCCCATCATAAGTGCAGAGATCCCACCATAAGTGCAGGGATCCCACAACAAGTACAGAGATCCCATCATAAGTACGGCGATCCCAGAATAAGTGCAGAGATCCCATCACAAGAGCAGAGATCCCACCATGAGTGCAGAGATCCCATCCCAAGTAGAGAGATCCCACTATGAGTGCAGAGATCCTACCATGATTGCAGAGATCCCATCATAAGTGCAGAGATCCCACCATAAGTACAGAGATCCCACCATGAGTGCAAAGATCCCATCATAAGTGCAGAGATCCCACCATAAGTGCAGAGATCCCATCACAAGTGCAGAGATCCCACCATGAGTGCAGAGATCCCATCACAAGTAGAGAGATCCCAAAATAAGTGCAGAGATCGCATCACAAGAGCAGAGATCCCACCATGAGTGCAGAGATCCCATCCTAAGTAGAGAGATCCCACTATGAGTGCAGAGATCCCACCATGAGTGCAGAGATCCCATCATAAGTGAAGAGATCCCACCATAAGTGCAGAGATCCCATCACAAGTGCAGAGATCCCATCACAAGTGCAGAGATCCCACTACGAGTGCAGAGATCCCATCACAAGTAGAGAGATCCCAGAATAAGTGCGGAGATCCCATCACAAGTGCAGAGATCCCACCATGAGTGCAGAGATCCCATCCCAAGTAGAGAGATCCCACTATGAGTGCAGAGATCCCACCATGAGTGCAGAGATCCCATCATGAGTGCAGAGATCCCATCATAAGTGCAGAGATCCCACCATAAGTGCAGGGATCCCATCATAAGTGCAGAGATCCCATAACAAGTACAGAGATCCCATCACAAGTAGGGAGATCCCACTATGAGTGCAGAGATCCCATCACAAGTAGAGAGATCCCAGAATAAGTGCAGAGATCCCAGACTAAGTGCAGAGATCCCATCACAAGTGCAGAGATCCCACCACGAGTGCAGAGATCCGATCCCAAGTAGAGAGATCCCACTATGAGTGCAGAGATCCCACTATGAGTGCAGAGATCCCATCATGAGTGCAGAGATCCCATCATAAGTGCAGAGATCCCATCATAAGTGCAGAGATCCCACCATAAGTGCAGAGATGCCATCACAAGTGCAGAGATCCTATCACAAGTAGAGAGATCCCAGAATAAGTGCAGAGATCCCATCACAAGGGCAGAGATCCCACCATGAGTGCAGAGATCCCATCCCAAGTAGAGAGATCCCACTATGAGTGCAGATATCCCACCATGAGTGCAGAGATCCCATCCCAAGTAGAGAGATCCCACTATGAGTGCAGAGATCCCACCATGAGTGAAGAGATCCCATCATAAGTGCAGGGATCCCATCACAAGTGCAGACATCCCATCACAAGTGCAGAGATCCCACCATAAGTGCAGACATCCCATCACAAGTGCAGAGATCCCACCATAAGTGCAGAGATCCCATCAGAAGTAGAGAGATCCCAGAATAAGTGCAGGGATCCCATTACAAGTGCAGAGATCCCACCATGAGTGCAGAGATCCCATCCCAATTAGAGAGATCCCATTAGGAGTGCAGCTATCCCACCATGAGTGCAGAGATCCCACCCTAAGTGCAGAGATCCCACCATAAGTGCAGGTATCACATCATAAGTGCAGAGATCCCACCAGAAGTGCAGAGATCCCACCATGAGTGCAGAGATCCCATCACAAGTAGAGAGATCCCAAAATAAGTGCAGAGATCGCATCACAACAGCAGAGATCCCACCATGAGTGCAGAGATCCCATCCCAAGTAGAGAGATCCCACTATGAGTGCAGATATCCCACCATGAGTGCAGAGATCCCATCATAAGTGCAGAGATCCCATCACAAGTGCAGAGATCCCACCACGAGTGCAGAGATCCCACCACGAGTGCAGAGATCCCATCACAAGTAGAGAGATCCCAGAATAAGTGCAGAGATCCCATCACAAGTGCGGAGATCCCATCACAAGTGCAGAGATCCCACGATGAGTGCAGAGATCCCATCCCAAGTAGAGAGATCCCACTATGAGTGCAGAGATCCCACCATGAGTGCAGAGATCCCATCATGAGTGCAGAGATCCCATCATAAGTGCAGAGATCCCACCATAAGTGCAGGGATCCCATCATAAGTGCAGAGATCCCATAACAAGTACGGAGATCCCATCACAAGTAGGGAGATCCCACTATGAGTGCAGAGATCCCATCACAAGTAGAGAGATCCCAGAATAAGTGCAGAGATCCCAGAATAAGTGCAGAGATCCCATCACAAGTGCAGAGATCCCACCACGAGTGCAGAGATCCCATCCCAAGTACAGAGATCCCACTATGAGTGCAGAGATCCCACTATGAGTGCAGAGATCCCATCATAAGTGCAGAGATCCCATCATAAGTGCAGAGATCCCACCATAAGTGCAGAGATCCCATCACAAGTGCAGAGATCCTATCACAAGTAGAGGGATCCCAGAATAAGTGTAGAGATCCCATCACAAGGGCAGAGATCCCACCATGAGTGCAGAGATCCCATCCCAAGTAGAGAGATCCCACTATGAGTGCAGATATCCCACCATGAGTGCAGAGATCCCATCCCAAGTAGAGAGATCCCACTATGAGTGCAGAGATCCCACCATGAGTGAAGAGATCCCATCATAAGTGCAGACATCCCATCACAAGTGCAGACATCCCATCACAAGTGCAGAGATCCCACCATAAGTGCAGAGATCCCATCAGAAGTAGAGAGATCCCAGAATAAGTGCAGGGATCCCATTACAAGTGCAGAGATCCCACCATGAGTGCAGAGATCCCATCCCAATTAGAGAGATCCCATTAGGAGTGCAGCTATCCCACCATGAGTGCAGAGATCCCACCCTAAGTGCGGAGATCCCACCATAAGTGCAGGTATCAAATCATAAGTGCAGAGATCCCACAACAAGTACAGAGATCCCATCACAAGTAGGGAGATCCCAGAATAAGTGCAGAGATCCCAGAATAAGTGCGGAGATCCCAGAATAAGTGCAGAGATCCCAGAATAAGTGCAGAGATCCCATCACAAGTGCAGAGATCCCACCATGAGTGCAGAGATCCCATCCCAAGTAGAGAGATCCCACTATGAGTGCAGAGATCCCACTATGAGTGCAGAGATCCCACCATGAGTGCAGATATCCCATCCCAAGTAGAGAGACCCCACTATGAGTGTAGATATCCCACCATGAGTGCAGAGATCAAATCATAAGTGCAGAGATCCCACCATAAGTGCAGGGATCCCATCACAAGTGCAGAGATCCCACCACAAGTGCAGAGATCCCACCACGAGTGCAGAGATCCCATCACAAGTAGAGAGATACCAGAAAATGTGCAGAGATCCCATCACAAGTGCAGAGATCCCACCATGAGTGCAGAGATCCCATCCCAAGAAGAGAGATCCCACTATGAGTGCAGAGATCCTACCATAAGTGCAGAGATCCCATCATAAGTGCAGAGATTCCACCATAAGTGCAGGGATCCCATCACAAGTGCAGAGATCCCACCACAAGTGCAGAGATCCCACCATGAGTGCAGAGATCCCATCACAAGGAAAGAGAGATATCAGAAAATTTGCAGAGATCCCATCACAAGTGTAGAGACCCCACCATGAGTGCAGAGATCCCATCCCAAGTAGAGAGATCCCACTATGAGTGCAGAGATACCACCATAAGTGCAGAGATCCCATCATAAGTGCAGAGATCCCACCATAAGTGCAGGGATCCCATCATAAGTGAAGAGATCCCACAAGTACAGAGATCCCATCACAAGCAGGGAGATCCCAGAATAAGTGCAAAGATCCCATCACAAGTGCAGAGATCCCACCATGAGTGCAGAGATCCAATAACAAGTAGGGAGATCCCACTATGAGTGCAGAGATCCCACTATGAGTGCAGAGATCCCATCCCAAGTAGAGAGATCCCACTATGAGTGCAGAGATCCCATCATAAGTGCAGGGATCCCACCATAAGTGCAGGGATCCCATCATAAGTGCAGGGATCCCATCATAAGTGCAGAGATCCCACAAGTACAGAGATCCCATCATAAGTAGGGAGATCCAAGAATAAGTGCAGAGATCCCACCATAAGTGCAGGTATCAAATCATAAGTGCAGAGATCCCACAACAAGTACAGAGATCCCATCACAAGTAGGGAGATCCCAGAATAAGTGCGGAGATCCCAGAATAAGTGCGGAGATCCCAGAATAAGTGCAGAGATCCCAGAATAAGTGCAGAGATCCCATCACAAGTGCAGAGATCCCACCATGAGTGCAGAGATCCCATCCCAAGTAGAGAGATCCCACTATGAGTGCAGAGATCCCACTATGAGTGCAGAGATCCCACCATGAGTGCAGATATCCCATCCCAAGTAGAGAGACCCCACTATGAGTGTAGATATCCCACCATGAGTGCAGAGATCAAATCATAAGTGCAGAGATCCCACCATAAGTGCAGGGATCCCATCACAAGTGCAGAGATCCCACCACAAGTGCAGAGATCCCACCACGAGTGCAGAGATCCCATCACAAGTAGAGAGATACCAGAAAATGTGCAGAGATCCCATCACAAGAGCAGAGATCCCACCATGAGTGCAGAGGTCCCATCCCAAGTAGAGAGATCCCACTATGAGTGCAAAGATCCTACCATGAGTGCAGAGATACCATCATAAGTGCAGAGATCCTACCATAAGTGCAGAGATCCCACCATAAGTACAAAGATCCCACCACGAGTGCAGAGATCCCACCACGAGTGCAGAGATCCCACCACGAGTGCAGAGATCCCATCACAAGTAGAGAGATCCCAGAATAAGTGCAGACATAACATCACAAGTACAGAGATCCCATACCAAGTAGAGAGATCCAACTATGAGTGCGGAGATCCCACCATGAGTGCAGAGATCCCACCATGAGTGCAGAGATCCCATCATAAGTGCAGAGATCCCACCATAAGTGCAGAGATCCCACCATAAGTGCAGAGATCCCAACACAAGTGCAGAGATCCCAACACAAGTGCAGAGATCCCACCATGAGTGTAGAGATCCCATCACAAGTAGAGAGATCCCAAAATAAGTGCAGAGATTGCATCACAAGAGCAGAGATCCCACCATGAGTGCAGAGATCCCATCATAAGTGCAGAGATCCCACCATAAGTGCAGAGATCCCACCATAAGTACAGAGATCCCACCACGAGTGCAGAGATCCCACCACGAGTGCAGAGATCCCACCACGAGTGCAGAGATCCCATCACAAGTAGAGAGATCCCAGAATAAGTGCAGAGATAACATCACAAGTACAGAGATCCCACCATAAGTGCAAAGATCCCATACCAAGTAGAGAGATCCAACTATGAGTGCAGAGATCCCACCATGAGTGCAGAGATCCCACCATGAGTGCAGAGATCCCATCATAAGTGCAGAGATCCCACCATAAGTGCAGAGATCCCATCATAAGTGCAGAGATCCCACCATAAGTGCAGAGATCCCAACACAAGTGCAGAGATCCCAACACAAGTGCAGAGATCCCACCATGAGTGCAGAGATCCCACCATGAGTGTAGAGATCCCACCATGAGTGTAGAGATCCCATCACAAGTAGAGAGATCCCAAAATAAGTGCAGAGATTGCATCACAAGAGCAGAGATCCCACCATGAGTGCAGAGATCCCATCCCAAGTAGAGAGATCCCACTATGAGTGCAGAGATCCCATCATAAGTGCAGAGGTCCCATCATAAGTGCATAGATCCCATCACAAGTGCAGAGATCCCACCACGAGTGCAGAGATCCCATCACAAGTGCAGAGATCCCAAAATAAGTGCAGAGATTGCATCACAAGAGCAGAGATCCCACCATGAGTGCAGGGATCCCATTACAAGTGCAGGGATCCCATCACAAGTGCAGAGATCCCACCATAAGTACAGAGATCCCACCACGAGTGCAGAGATCCCACCATGAGTGCAGAGATCCCATCACAAGTAGAGAGATCCCAGAATAAGTGCAGAGATAACATCACAAGTACAGAGATCCCACCATGAGTGCAAAGATCCCATACCAAGTAGAGAGATCCAACTATGAGTGCAGAGATCCCACCATGAGTGCAGAGATCCCACCATGAGTGCAGAGATCCCATCATAAGTGCAGAGATCCCACCATAAGTGCAGAGATCCCATCATAAGTGCAGAGATCCCACCATAAGTGCAGAGATCCCAACACAAGTGCAGAGATCCCAACACAAGTGCAGAGATCCCACCATGAGTGCAGAGATCCCACCATGAGTGTAGAGATCCCACCATGAGTGTAGAGATCCCATCACAAGTAGAGAGATCCCAAAATAAGTGCAGAGATTGCATCACAAGAGCAGAGATCCCACCATGAGTGCAGAGATCCCATCATAAGTGTAGAGATCCCATCATAAGTGCATAGATCCCATCACAAGTGCAGAGATCCCACCACGAGTGCAGAGATCCCATCACAAGTGCAGAGATCCCACCACGAGTGCAGAGATCCCATCACAAGTAGAGAGATCCCAGAATAAGTGCAGAGATCCCATCACAAGTGCAGAGATCCCACCATGAGTGCAGAGATCCCATCCCAAGTAGAGAGATCCCACTATGAGTGCAGAGATCCCACCATGAGTGCAGAGATCCCACCATGAGTACAGAGATCCCATCATAAGTGCAGAGATCCCACCATAAGTGCAAGGATCCCATCATAAGTGCCGAGATCCCATATCAAGTACAGAGATCCCATCACAAGTAGGGAGATCCCACTATGAGTGCAGAGATCCCATCACAAGTAGAGAGATCCCTCCATGAATGCAGAGATCCCACCACAAGTGCAGAGATCCCATCACAAGTATGAGTGCAGAGATCCCATCATAAGTGCAGAGATCCCATCATAAGTGCAGAGATTCCACAACAAGTAGAGATCCCATCACAAGTAGGGAGATCCCAGAATAAGTGCAAAATCCCATCACAAGTGCAGAGATCCCATCACAAGTGCAGAGATCCCATCCCAAGTAGAGAGATCCCACTATGAATGCAGAGATCCCACCATGAGTGCAGAGATCCCACCATGAGTGCAGAGATCCCATCCCAAGTAGAGAGATCCCACCATGAGTGCAGAGATCCCAACATGAGTTCAGAGATCCAGTCATAAGTGCAGAGATCCCATCATAAGTGCAGGGATCCCATCACAAGTGCAGATATCCCACCACGAGTGCAGAGATCCCATCACAAGTAGAGAGATCCCAGAATAAGTGCAGAGATCCCATCACAAGTGCAGAGATCCCACCATGAGTGCAGAGATCCCATCATAAGTAGAGAGATCCCACTATGAGTGCAGAGATCCCACCATGAGTGCAGAGATCCCATCATAAGTGCACAGATTCCACCATAAGTGCAGGGATCCCAACCTAAGTGCAGGGATCCCAACCTAAGTGCAGAGATCTGACAACAAGTACAGAGATCCCATCACAAGTAGGGAGATCCCAGAATAAGTGCAAAGATCCCATCACAAGTGCAGAGATCCCACCATGAATGCAGACATCCCATCCCAAGTAGAGAGATCCCACTATGAGTGCAGAGATCCCACCATGAGTGCAGAGATCCCATCATAAGTGCAGAGATCCCACCATAAGTGCAGGGATCCCACAACAAGTACAGAGATCCCATCATAAGTACGGCGATCCCAGAATAAGTGCAGAGATCCCATCACAAGAGCAGAGATCCCACCATGAGTGCAGAGATCCCATCCCAAGTAGAGAGATCCCACTATGAGTGCAGAGATCCTACCATGAGTGCAGAGATCCCATCATAAGTGCAGAGATCCCACCATAAGTACAGAGATCCCACCATGAGTGCAAAGATCCCATCATAAGTGCAGAGATCCCACCATAAGTGCAGAGATCCCATCACAAGTGCAGAGATCCCACCATGAGTGCAGAGATCCCATCACAAGTAGAGAGATCCCAAAATAAGTGCAGAGATCGCATCACAAGAGCAGAGATTCCACCATGAGTGCAGAGATCCCATCCCAAGTAGAGAGATCCCACTATGAGTGCAGAGATCCCACCATGAGTGCAGAGATCCCATCATAAGTGAAGAGATCCCACCATAAGTGCAGAGATCCCATCACAAGTACAGAGATCCCATCACAAGTACAGAGATCCCACTACGAGTGCAGAGATCCCATCACAAGTAGAGAGATCCCAGAATAAGTGCGGAGATCCCATCACAAGTGCAGAGATCCCACCATGAGTGCAGAGATCCCATCCCAAGTAGAGAGATCCCACTATGAGTGCAGAGATCCCACCATGAGTGCAGAGATCCCATCATGAGTGCAGAGATCCCATCATAAGTGCAGAGATCCCACCATAAGTGCAGGGATCCCATCATAAGTGCAGAGATCCCATAACAAGTACAGAGATCCCATCACAAGTAGGGAGATTCCACTATGAGTGCAGAGATCCCATCACAAGTAGAGAGATCCCAGAATAAGTGCAGAGATCCCAGAATAAGTGCAGAGATCCCATCACAAGTGCAGAGATCTCACCACGAGTGCAGAGATCCCATCCCAAGTAGAGAGATCCCACTATGAGTGCAGAGATCCCATCATGAGTGCAGAGATCCCATCATAAGTGCAGAGATCCCATCAT
This sequence comes from Lissotriton vulgaris, assembly GCF_964263255.1. Taxonomy (NCBI): domain Eukaryota; kingdom Metazoa; phylum Chordata; class Amphibia; order Caudata; family Salamandridae; genus Lissotriton; species Lissotriton vulgaris. The sequence goes on from NC_141693.1 coordinate 680,394,339, forward strand.
AAGTGCAGAGATCCCACCATAAGTGCAGAGATCCCACCATAAGTGCAGAGATCCCATCACAAGTGCAGAGATCCTATCACAAGTAGAGAGATCCCAGAATAAGTGCAGAGATCCCATCACAAGGGCAGAGATCCCACCATGAGTGCAGAGATCCCATCCCAAGTAGAGAGATCCCACTATGAGTGCAGATATCCCACCATGAGTGCAGAGATCCCATCCCAAGTAGAGAGATCCCACTATGAGTGCAGAGATCCCACCATGAGTGAAGAGATCCCATCATAAGTGCAGGGATCCCATCACAAGTGCAGACATCCCATCACAAGTGCAGAGATCCCACCATAAGTGCAGACATCCCATCACAAGTGCAGAGATCCCACCATAAGTGCAGAGATCCCATCAGAAGTAGAGAGATCCCAGAATAAGTGCAGGGATCCCATTACAAGTGCAGAGATCCCACCATGAGTGCAGAGATCCCATCCCAATTAGAGAGATCCCATTAGGAGTGCAGCTATCCCACCATGAGTGCAGAGATCCCACCCTAAGTGCGGAGATCCCACCATAAGTGCAGGTATCACATCATAAGTGCAGAGATCCCACCAGAAGTGCAGAGATCCCACCATGAGTGCAGAGATCCCATCACAAGTAGAGAGATCCCAAAATAAGTGCAGAGATCGCATCACAACAGCAGAGATCCCACCATGAGTGCAGAGATCCCATCCCAAGTAGAGAGATCCCACTATGAGTGCAGATATCCCACCATGAGTGCAGAGATCCCATCATAAGTGCAGAGATCCCACCATAAGTGCAGAGATCCCATCACAAGTGCAGAGATCCCATCACAAGTGCAGAGATCCCACCACGAGTGCAGAGATCCCACCACGAGTGCAGAGATCCCATCACAAGTAGAGAGATCCCAGAATAAGTGCAGAGATCCCATCACAAGTGCGGAGATCCCATCACAAGTGCAGAGATCCCACCATGAGTGCAGAGATCCCATCCCAAGTAGAGAGATCCCACTATGAGTGCAGAGATCCCACCATGAGTGCAGAGATCCCATCATGAGTGCAGAGATCCCATCATAAGTGCAGAGATCCCACCATGAGTGCAGGGATCCCATCATAAGTGCAGAGATCCCATAACAAGTACAGAGATCCCATCACAAGTAGGGAGATCCCACTATGAGTGCAGAGATCCCATCACAAGTAGAGAGATCCCAGAATAAGTGCAGAGATCCCAGAATAAGTGCAGAGATCCCATCACAAGTGCAGAGATCCCACCATGAGTGCAGAGATCCAATCCCAAGTAGAGAGATCCCACTATGAGTGCAGAGATCCCATCATGAGTGCAGAGATCCCGTCATGAGTGCAGAGATCCCATCATAAGTGCAGAGATCCCATCATAAGTGCAGAGATCCCATCATAAGTGCAGAGATCCCACCATAAGTGCAGAGATCCCATCACAAGTGCAGAGATCCTATCACAAGTAGAGAGATCCCAGAATAAGTGCAGAGATCCCATCACAAGGGCAGAGATCCCACCATGAGTGCAGAGATCCCATCCCAAGTAGAGAGATCCCACTATGAGTGCAGATATCCCACCATGAGTGCAGAGATCCCATCCCAAGTAGAGAGATCCCACTATGAGTGCAGAGATCCCACCATGAGTGAAGAGATCCCATCATAAGTGCAGAGACCCCATCACAAGTGCAGAGATCCCACCACGAGTGCAGAGATCCCATCACAAGTATAGAGATCCCAGTATGAGTGCAGAGATCCCCCCATAAGTCCATAGATCTCATCACAAGTGCAGAGATCGCACCACAAGTGCAGAGATCCCATCACAAGAAGAGAGATCCCATTATGAGTACAGAGATCCCACCACAAGTGCAGAGATACTATCACGAGTGCAGAGATACTATCACAAGTGCAGAGATCCCATCACAAATGCAGAGATCCCACCATGAGTGCAGAGATCCCATCACAAGTAGAAAGATCCCTAAATGAGTAGAAAGATCCCACCACAAGTGCAGAGATCCCATTATGAGTGCAGAGACACCCACCACAAGTGCAGAGATCCCATCACAGATGCAGAGATCCCATCATAAATGCAGAGATCCCATCATAAGTGCAGAGATCCCACCATAAGTGCAGAGATCCCATCACAAGTGCAGAGATCCCACCATGAGTGCAGAGATCCCATCCTAAGTAGAGCGATCTGACTATGAGTGCAGAGAACCCATCATAAGTGCAGAGATCCCACCATAAGTGCAGGGATCCCATCATAAGTGCAGAGATCCCACCATAAGTGCAAGGATCCCATCATAAGTGCAGAGATCACATATCAAGTACAGAGATCCCATCACAAGTAGGGATATCCCACTATGAGTGCAGAGATCCCATCACAAGTAGAGAGATCCCTCCATGAATGCAGAGATCCCACCACAAGTGCAGAGATCCCATCACAAGTATGAGTGCAGAGATCCCATCATAAGTGCAGAGATCCCATCATAAGTGCAGAGATCCCACAACAAGTAGAGATCCCATCACAAGTAGGGAGATCCCAGAATAAGTGCAAAATCCCATCACAAGTGCAGAGATCCCATCACAAGTGCAGAGATCCCATCCCAAGTAGAGAGATCCCACTATGAATGCAGAGATCCCACCATGAGTGCAGAGATCCCACCATGAGTGCAGAGATCCTATCCCAAGTAGAGAGATCCCACCATGAGTGCAGAGATCCCAACATGAGTTCAGAGATCCAATCATAAGTGCAGAGATCCCATCATAAGTGCAGGGATCCCATCACAAGTGCAGATATCCCATCATAAGTGCAGGGATCCCATCACAAGTGCAGATATCCCACCACGAGTGCAGAGATCCCATCACAAGTAGAGAGATCCCAGAATAAGTGCAGAGATCCCATCACAAGTGCAGAGATCCCACCATGAGTGCAGAGATCCCATCATAAGTAGAGAGATCCCACTATGAGTGCAGAGATCCCACCATGAGTGCAGAGATCCCATCATAAGTGCAGAGATTCCACCATAAGTGCAGGGATCCCAACCTAAGTGCAGGGATCCCAACCTAAGTGCAGAGATCTGACAACAAGTACAGAGATCCCATCACAAGTAGGGAGATCCCAGAATAAGTGCAGAGATCCCATCACAAGTGCAGAGATCCCACCATGAATGCAGACATCCCATCCCAAGTAGAGAGATCCCACTATGAGTGCAGAGATCCCACCATGAGTGCAGAGATCCCATCATAAGTGCAGAGATCCCACCATAAGTGCAGGGATCCCACAACAAGTACAGAGATCCCATCATAAGTACGGCGATCCCAGAATAAGTGCAGAGATCCCATCACAAGAGCAGAGATCCCACCATGAGTGCAGAGATCCCATCCCAAGTAGAGAGATCCCACTATGAGTGCAGAGATCCTACCATGATTGCAGAGATCCCATCATAAGTGCAGAGATCCCACCATAAGTACAGAGATCCCACCATGAGTGCAAAGATCCCATCATAAGTGCAGAGATCCCACCATAAGTGCAGAGATCCCATCACAAGTGCAGAGATCCCACCATGAGTGCAGAGATCCCATCACAAGTAGAGAGATCCCAAAATAAGTGCAGAGATCGCATCACAAGAGCAGAGATCCCACCATGAGTGCAGAGATCCCATCCTAAGTAGAGAGATCCCACTATGAGTGCAGAGATCCCACCATGAGTGCAGAGATCCCATCATAAGTGAAGAGATCCCACCATAAGTGCAGAGATCCCATCACAAGTGCAGAGATCCCATCACAAGTGCAGAGATCCCACTACGAGTGCAGAGATCCCATCACAAGTAGAGAGATCCCAGAATAAGTGCGGAGATCCCATCACAAGTGCAGAGATCCCACCATGAGTGCAGAGATCCCATCCCAAGTAGAGAGATCCCACTATGAGTGCAGAGATCCCACCATGAGTGCAGAGATCCCATCATGAGTGCAGAGATCCCATCATAAGTGCAGAGATCCCACCATAAGTGCAGGGATCCCATCATAAGTGCAGAGATCCCATAACAAGTACAGAGATCCCATCACAAGTAGGGAGATCCCACTATGAGTGCAGAGATCCCATCACAAGTAGAGAGATCCCAGAATAAGTGCAGAGATCCCAGAATAAGTGCAGAGATCCCATCACAAGTGCAGAGATCCCACCACGAGTGCAGAGATCCGATCCCAAGTAGAGAGATCCCACTATGAGTGCAGAGATCCCACTATGAGTGCAGAGATCCCATCATGAGTGCAGAGATCCCATCATAAGTGCAGAGATCCCATCATAAGTGCAGAGATCCCACCATAAGTGCAGAGATGCCATCACAAGTGCAGAGATCCTATCACAAGTAGAGAGATCCCAGAATAAGTGCAGAGATCCCATCACAAGGGCAGAGATCCCACCATGAGTGCAGAGATCCCATCCCAAGTAGAGAGATCCCACTATGAGTGCAGATATCCCACCATGAGTGCAGAGATCCCATCCCAAGTAGAGAGATCCCACTATGAGTGCAGAGATCCCACCATGAGTGAAGAGATCCCATCATAAGTGCAGGGATCCCATCACAAGTGCAGACATCCCATCACAAGTGCAGAGATCCCACCATAAGTGCAGACATCCCATCACAAGTGCAGAGATCCCACCATAAGTGCAGAGATCCCATCAGAAGTAGAGAGATCCCAGAATAAGTGCAGGGATCCCATTACAAGTGCAGAGATCCCACCATGAGTGCAGAGATCCCATCCCAATTAGAGAGATCCCATTAGGAGTGCAGCTATCCCACCATGAGTGCAGAGATCCCACCCTAAGTGCAGAGATCCCACCATAAGTGCAGGTATCACATCATAAGTGCAGAGATCCCACCAGAAGTGCAGAGATCCCACCATGAGTGCAGAGATCCCATCACAAGTAGAGAGATCCCAAAATAAGTGCAGAGATCGCATCACAACAGCAGAGATCCCACCATGAGTGCAGAGATCCCATCCCAAGTAGAGAGATCCCACTATGAGTGCAGATATCCCACCATGAGTGCAGAGATCCCATCATAAGTGCAGAGATCCCATCACAAGTGCAGAGATCCCACCACGAGTGCAGAGATCCCACCACGAGTGCAGAGATCCCATCACAAGTAGAGAGATCCCAGAATAAGTGCAGAGATCCCATCACAAGTGCGGAGATCCCATCACAAGTGCAGAGATCCCACGATGAGTGCAGAGATCCCATCCCAAGTAGAGAGATCCCACTATGAGTGCAGAGATCCCACCATGAGTGCAGAGATCCCATCATGAGTGCAGAGATCCCATCATAAGTGCAGAGATCCCACCATAAGTGCAGGGATCCCATCATAAGTGCAGAGATCCCATAACAAGTACGGAGATCCCATCACAAGTAGGGAGATCCCACTATGAGTGCAGAGATCCCATCACAAGTAGAGAGATCCCAGAATAAGTGCAGAGATCCCAGAATAAGTGCAGAGATCCCATCACAAGTGCAGAGATCCCACCACGAGTGCAGAGATCCCATCCCAAGTACAGAGATCCCACTATGAGTGCAGAGATCCCACTATGAGTGCAGAGATCCCATCATAAGTGCAGAGATCCCATCATAAGTGCAGAGATCCCACCATAAGTGCAGAGATCCCATCACAAGTGCAGAGATCCTATCACAAGTAGAGGGATCCCAGAATAAGTGTAGAGATCCCATCACAAGGGCAGAGATCCCACCATGAGTGCAGAGATCCCATCCCAAGTAGAGAGATCCCACTATGAGTGCAGATATCCCACCATGAGTGCAGAGATCCCATCCTAAGTAGAGAGATCCCACTATGAGTGCAGAGATCCCACCATGAGTGAAGAGATCCCATCATAAGTGCAGACATCCCATCACAAGTGCAGACATCCCATCACAAGTGCAGAGATCCCACCATAAGTGCAGAGATCCCATCAGAAGTAGAGAGATCCCAGAATAAGTGCAGGGATCCCATTACAAGTGCAGAGATCCCACCATGAGTGCAGAGATCCCATCCCAATTAGAGAGATCCCATTAGGAGTGCAGCTATCCCACCATGAGTGCAGAGATCCCACCCTAAGTGCGGAGATCCCACCATAAGTGCAGGTATCAAATCATAAGTGCAGAGATCCCACAACAAGTACAGAGATCCCATCACAAGTAGGGAGATCCCAGAATAAGTGCAGAGATCCCAGAATAAGTGCGGAGATCCCAGAATAAGTGCAGAGATCCCAGAATAAGTGCAGAGATCCCATCACAAGTGCAGAGATCCCACCATGAGTGCAGAGATCCCATCCCAAGTAGAGAGATCCCACTATGAGTGCAGAGATCCCACTATGAGTGCAGAGATCCCACCATGAGTGCAGATATCCCATCCCAAGTAGAGAGACCCCACTATGAGTGTAGATATCCCACCATGAGTGCAGAGATCAAATCATAAGTGCAGAGATCCCACCATAAGTGCAGGGATCCCATCACAAGTGCAGAGATCCCACCACAAGTGCAGAGATCCCACCACGAGTGCAGAGATCCCATCACAAGTAGAGAGATACCAGAAAATGTGCAGAGATCCCATCACAAGTGCAGAGATCCCACCATGAGTGCAGAGATCCCATCCCAAGAAGAGAGATCCCACTATGAGTGCAGAGATCCTACCATAAGTGCAGAGATCCCATCATAAGTGCAGAGATTCCACCATAAGTGCAGGGATCCCATCACAAGTGCAGAGATCCCACCACAAGTGCAGAGATCCCACCATGAGTGCAGAGATCCCATCACAAGGAAAGAGAGATATCAGAAAATTTGCAGAGATCCCATCACAAGTGTAGAGACCCCACCATGAGTGCAGAGATCCCATCCCAAGTAGAGAGATCCCACTATGAGTGCAGAGATACCACCATAAGTGCAGAGATCCCATCATAAGTGCAGAGATCCCACCATAAGTGCAGGGATCCCATCATAAGTGAAGAGATCCCACAAGTACAGAGATCCCATCACAAGCAGGGAGATCCCAGAATAAGTGCAAAGATCCCATCACAAGTGCAGAGATCCCACCATGAGTGCAGAGATCCAATAACAAGTAGGGAGATCCCACTATGAGTGCAGAGATCCCACTATGAGTGCAGAGATCCCATCCCAAGTAGAGAGATCCCACTATGAGTGCAGAGATCCCATCATAAGTGCAGGGATCCCACCATAAGTGCAGGGATCCCATCATAAGTGCAGGGATCCCATCATAAGTGCAGAGATCCCACAAGTACAGAGATCCCATCATAAGTAGGGAGATCCAAGAATAAGTGCAGAGATCCCACCATAAGTGCAGGTATCAAATCATAAGTGCAGAGATCCCACAACAAGTACAGAGATCCCATCACAAGTAGGGAGATCCCAGAATAAGTGCGGAGATCCCAGAATAAGTGCGGAGATCCCAGAATAAGTGCAGAGATCCCAGAATAAGTGCAGAGATCCCATCACAAGTGCAGAGATCCCACCATGAGTGCAGAGATCCCATCCCAAGTAGAGAGATCCCACTATGAGTGCAGAGATCCCACTATGAGTGCAGAGATCCCACCATGAGTGCAGATATCCCATCCCAAGTAGAGAGACCCCACTATGAGTGTAGATATCCCACCATGAGTGCAGAGATCAAATCATAAGTGCAGAGATCCCACCATAAGTGCAGGGATCCCATCACAAGTGCAGAGATCCCACCACAAGTGCAGAGATCCCACCACGAGTGCAGAGATCCCATCACAAGTAGAGAGATACCAGAAAATGTGCAGAGATCCCATCACAAGAGCAGAGATCCCACCATGAGTGCAGAGGTCCCATCCCAAGTAGAGAGATCCCACTATGAGTGCAAAGATCCTACCATGAGTGCAGAGATACCATCATAAGTGCAGAGATCCTACCATAAGTGCAGAGATCCCACCATAAGTACAAAGATCCCACCACGAGTGCAGAGATCCCACCACGAGTGCAGAGATCCCACCACGAGTGCAGAGATCCCATCACAAGTAGAGAGATCCCAGAATAAGTGCAGACATAACATCACAAGTACAGAGATCCCATACCAAGTAGAGAGATCCAACTATGAGTGCGGAGATCCCACCATGAGTGCAGAGATCCCACCATGAGTGCAGAGATCCCATCATAAGTGCAGAGATCCCACCATAAGTGCAGAGATCCCACCATAAGTGCAGAGATCCCAACACAAGTGCAGAGATCCCAACACAAGTGCAGAGATCCCACCATGAGTGTAGAGATCCCATCACAAGTAGAGAGATCCCAAAATAAGTGCAGAGATTGCATCACAAGAGCAGAGATCCCACCATGAGTGCAGAGATCCCATCATAAGTGCAGAGATCCCACCATAAGTGCAGAGATCCCACCATAAGTACAGAGATCCCACCACGAGTGCAGAGATCCCACCACGAGTGCAGAGATCCCACCACGAGTGCAGAGATCCCATCACAAGTAGAGAGATCCCAGAATAAGTGCAGAGATAACATCACAAGTACAGAGATCCCACCATAAGTGCAAAGATCCCATACCAAGTAGAGAGATCCAACTATGAGTGCAGAGATCCCACCATGAGTGCAGAGATCCCACCATGAGTGCAGAGATCCCATCATAAGTGCAGAGATCCCACCATAAGTGCAGAGATCCCATCATAAGTGCAGAGATCCCACCATAAGTGCAGAGATCCCAACACAAGTGCAGAGATCCCAACACAAGTGCAGAGATCCCACCATGAGTGCAGAGATCCCACCATGAGTGTAGAGATCCCACCATGAGTGTAGAGATCCCATCACAAGTAGAGAGATCCCAAAATAAGTGCAGAGATTGCATCACAAGAGCAGAGATCCCACCATGAGTGCAGAGATCCCATCCCAAGTAGAGAGATCCCACTATGAGTGCAGAGATCCCATCATAAGTGCAGAGGTCCCATCATAAGTGCATAGATCCCATCACAAGTGCAGAGATCCCACCACGAGTGCAGAGATCCCATCACAAGTGCAGAGATTCCACCACGAGTGCAGAGATCCCATCACAAGTAGAGAGATCCCAGAATAAGTGCAGAGATCCCATCACAAGTGCAGAGATCCCACCATGAGTGCAGAGATCCCATCCCAAGTAGAGAGATCCCACTATGAGTGCAGAGATCCCACCATGAGTGCAGAGATCCCACCATGAGTACAGAGATCCCATCATAAGTGCAGAGATCCCACCATAAGTGCAAGGATCCCATCATAAGTGCAGAGATCCCATATCAAGTACAGAGATCCCATCACAAGTAGGGAGATCCCACTATGAGTGCAGAGATCCCATCACAAGTAGAGAGATCCCTCCATGAATGCAGAGATCCCACCACAAGTGCAGAGATCCCATCACATGTATGAGTGCAGAGATCCCATCATAAGTGCAGAGATCCCATCATAAGTGCAGAGATCCCACAACAAGTAGAGATCCCATCACAAGTGCAAAATCCCATCACAAGTGCAGAGATCCCATCACAAGTGCAGAGATCCCATCCCAAGTAGAGAGATCCCACTATGAATGCAGAGATCCCACCATGAGTGCAGAGATCCCACCATGAGTGCAGAGATCCCATCCCAAGTAGAGAGATCCCACCATGAGTGCAGAGATCCCAACATGAGTTCAGAGATCCAATCATAAGTGCAGAGATCCCATCATAAGTGCAGGGATCCCATCACAAGTGCAGATATCCCACCACGAGTGCAGAGATCCCATCACAAGTAGAGAGATCCCAGAATAAGTGCAGAGATCCCATCACAAGTGCAGAGATCCCACCATGAGTGCAGAGATCCCATCATAAGTAGAGAGATCCCACTATGAGTGCAGAGATCCCACCATGAGTGCAGAGATCCCATCATAAGTGCAGAGATTCCACCATAAGTGCAGGGATCCCAACCTAAGTGCAGGGATCCCAACCTAAGTGCAGGGATCCCAACCTAAGTGCAGAGATCTGACAACAAGTACAGAGATCCCATCACAAGTAGGGAGATCCCAGAATAAGTGCAGAGATCCCATCACAAGTGCAGAGATCCCACCATGAATGCAGACATCCCATCCCAAGTAGAGAGATCCCACTATGAGTGCAGAGATCCCACCATGAGTGCAGAGATCCCATCATAAGTGCAGAGATCCCACCATAAGTGCAGGGATCCCACAACAAGTACAGAGATCCCATCATAAGTACGGCGATCCCAGAATAAGTGCAGAGATCCCATCACAAGAGCAGAGATCCCACCATGAGTGCAGAGATCCCATCCCAAGTAGAGAGATCCGACTATGAGTGCAGAGATCCTACAATGAGTGCAGAGATCCCATCATAAGTGCAGAGATCCCACCATAAGTACAGAGATCCCACTATGAGTGCAAATATCCCATCATAAGTGCAGAGATCCCACCATAAGTGCAGAGATCCCATCACAAGTGAAGAGATCCCACCATGAGTGCAGAGATCCCATCACAAGTAGAGAGATCCCAAAATAAGTGCAGAGATCGCATCACAAGAGCAGAGATCCCACCATGAGTGCAGAGATCCCATCCCAAGTAGAGAGATCCCACTATGAGTGCAGAGATCCCACCATAAGTGCAGAGATCCCATCACAAGTGCAGAGATCCCATCACAAGTGCAGAGATCCCATCACAAGTGCAGAGATCCCATCACAAGTGCAGAGATCCCATCACAAGTGCAGAGATCCCACCATCAGTGCAGAGATCCCATCATAAGTGCAGAGATCCCACCAACAGTGCAGGGATCCCATAACAAGTAGGGAGATCCCCGAATAAGTGCAGAGATCCCATCACAAGTGCAGAGATCCCACCCCAAGTAGAGAGATCCCACTATGAGTGCAGAGATCCCACCATGAGTGCAGAGATCCCATCATAAGTGCAGAGATCCCACCATCAGTGCAGGGATCCCATCATAAGTGCAGAGATCCCACAACAAGTACAGAGATCCCATAACAAGTAGGGAGATCCCAGAATAAGTGCAGAGATCCCATCACAAGTGCAGAGATCCCACTCCAAGTAGAGAGATCCCACTATGAGTGCAGAGATCCCACCATAAGTGCAGAGATCCCATCCCAAGTAGAGAGACCCCACTATGAGTGCAGAGATCCCACCTTGAGTGCAGAGATACCATCATAAGTGCAGAGATCCCACCATAAGTGCAGGGATCCCACCACAAGTGCAGAGATCCCACCACAAGTGCAGAGATCCCACCATGAGTGCAGAGATCCCATCACAAGTAGAGAGATCCAAGAATAAGTGCAGAGATCCCATCACAAGTGCAGAGATCCCATCACGAGTGCAGAGATCCCACCATGAGTGCAGAGATCCCACCATGAGTGCAGAGATCCCATCCCAAGTAGAGAGATCCCACTATGAGTGCAGAGATCCCACCATGAGTGCAGAGATCCCACCATGAGTGCAGAGATCCCATCATAAGTGCAGAGTTCCCAACATAAGTGCAGGGATTCCATCACAAGTGCAGAGCTCCCACCACGAGTGCAGAGATCCCATCACAAGTAGAGAGATACCAGAAACTGTGCAGAGATCCAATCACAAGTGTAGAGATCCCACCATGAGTGCAGAGATCCCATCCCAAGTAGAGAGATCCCACTATGAGTGCAGAGATCCCACCATGAGTGCAGAGATCCCATCATAAGTGCAGAGATCCCATCATAAGTGCAGGGATCCCACCATAAGTGCAGGGATCCCATCACAAGTGCAGAGATCCCACCATGAGTGCAGAGATTCCATCACAAGTAGGGAGATCCCAGAATAAGTGCAGAGAACCCATCACAAGTGCAGCGATCCCACCATGAGTGCAGAGATCACATCCCAAGTAGAGAGATCCCACTATGAGTGCAGAGATCCCACCATGAGTGCAGAGATCCCACCATAAGTGCAGAGATCCCATCATAAGTGCAGAGATACCACAACAAGTACAGAGATCCCATCACAAGTAGGGAGATCCCAGAATAAGTGCAGAGATCCCATCACAAGTGCAGAGATTCCACCATGAGTGCAGAGATCCCATCCCAAGTAGAGAGATCCCACTATGAGTGCAGAGATCCCACCATGAGTGCAGAGATCCCACCATAAGTGCAGAGATCCCATCATAAGTGCAGAGATACCACAACAAGTACAGAGATCCCATCACAAGTAGGGAGATCCCAGAATAAGTGCAGAGATCCCATCACAAGTGCAGAGATCCCACCATGAGTGCAGAGATCCCATCCCAAGTAGAGATATCCCACTATGAGTGCAGAGATCCCACCATGAGTGCAGAGATCCCATCCCAAGTAGAGAGATCCCACTATGAGTGCAGAGATCCACCATGAGTGTAGAGATCCCATCATAAGTGCAGGGATCCCATCACAAGTGCAGAGATCCCACCACGAGTGCAGAGATCCCATCACAAGTAGAGAGATCCCACCACGAGTGCAGATATCCCATCATGAGTGCAGAGATCCCACCATGAGTGCAGAGATCCCATCCCAAGTAGAGAGATCCCACTATGAGTGCAGAGATCCACCATGAGTGCAGAGATCCCATCACAAGTGCAGGGATCCCATCACAAGTGCAGAGATCCCACCACGAGTGCAGAGATCCCATCACAAGTAGAGAGATCCCACCACGAGTGCAGAGATCCCATCACAAGTAGAGATATCCCAGAATAAGTGCAGAGATCCCATCACAAGTGCAGAGATCCCACCATAAGTGCAGAGATCCCATCATAAGTGCAGAGATACCACAACAAGTACAGAGATCCCATCACAAGTAGGGAGATCCCAGAATAAGTGCAGAGATCCCATCACAAGTGCAGATATCCCACCATGAGTGCAGAGATCCCATCCCAAGTAGAGAGATCCCACTATGAGTGCAGAGATCCCACCATGAGTGCAGAGATCCCACCATGAGTGCAGAGATCCCATCATAAGTGCAGGGATCCCATCACAAGTGCAGAGATCCCACCACGAGTGCAGAGATCCCATCACAAGTAGAGAGATCCCAGAATAAGTGCAGAGATCCCAGAATAAGTGCAGATATCCCATCACAAGTGCAGAGATCCCACCATGAGTGCAGACATTCCATCCCAAGTAGAGAGATCCCACTATGAGTGCAGAGATCCCACCATGAGTGCAGAGATCCCATCATAAGTGCAGAGATCCCACCATAAGTGCAGGGATCCCAACCTAAGTGCAGAGATCTGACAACAAGTACAGAGATCCCATCACAAGTAGGGAGATCCCAGAATAAGTGCAGAGATCCCATCACAAGTGCAGAGATCCCACCATGAGTGCAGACATCCCATCCCAAGTAGAGAGATCCCACTATGAGTGCAGAGATCCCACCATAAGTGCAGAGATCCCACCATAAGTGCAGGGATCCCACCATAAGTGCAGAGGTCCCACCACAAGTACAGAGATCCCATCATAAGTACGGCGATCCCAGAAAAAGTGCAGAGATCCCATCACAAGAGCAGAGATCCCATCACAAGAACAGAGATCCCACCATGAGTGCAGAGATCCCATCCCAAGTAGAGAGATCCCACTATGAGTGCAGAGATCCTACCATGAGTGCAGAGATCCCATCATAAGTGCAGAGATCCTACCATAAGTGCAGGTATCCCATCACAAGTGCAGAGATCCCACCATGAGTGCAGAGATCCCATCACAAGTAGAGAGATCACAGAATAAGTGCAGAGATAACATCACAAGTGCAGAGATCCCACCATGTGTGCAGAGATCCCATCACAAGTGCAGAGATCCCATCACAAGTGCAGAGATCCCACCATGAGTGCAGAGATCCCACCATGAGTGCAGAGATCCCATCATAAGTGCATAGATCCCACCAGAAGTGCAGAGATCCCACCATGAGTGCAGAGATCCCATCACAAGTAGAGAGATCCCAAAATAAGTGCAGAGATCGCATCACAACAGCAGAGATCCCACCATGAGTGCAAAGATCCCATCCCAAGTAAAGAGATCCCACTATGAGTGCAGATATCCCACCATGAGTGCAGAGATCCCATCACAAGTGCAGAGATCCCACCACGAGTGCAGGGATCCCATCACAAGTGCAGAGATCCCACCACGAGTGCAAAGATCCCATCACAAGTTGAGAGATCCCAGAATAAGTGCAGAGATCCCATCACAAGTGCTGAGATCCCACCATGAGTGCAGAGATCCCATCATAAGTAGAGAGATCCCACTATGAGTGCAGAGATCTCACCATGAGTGCAAAGATCCCATCATAAGTGCAGAGATTCCACCATAAGTGCAGGGATCCCAACCTAAGTGCAGAGATCCCATCACAAGTGCAGAGATCCCATCACAAGTGCAGAGATCCCATCACAAGTAGAGAGATCCCAGAATAAGTGCACAGATCCCATCACAAGTGCAGAGATCCCATCACAAGTGCAGAGATCCCATCACGAGTGCAGAGATCCCACCATGAGTGCAGAGATCCCATCCCAAGTAGAGAGATCCCACTATGAGTGCAGAGATCCCACCATGAGTGCAGAGATCCCATCATGAGTGCAGAGATCCCATCATAAGTGCAGAGATCCCAACATAAGTGCAGGGATCCCATCACAAGTGCAGAGCTCCCACCACGAGTGCAGAGATCCCATCACAAGTAGAGAGATACCAGAAACTGTGCAAAGATCCCATCACAAGTGTAGAGATCCCACCATGAGTGCAGAGATCCCATCCCAAGTAGAGAGATCCCACTATGAGTGCAGAGATCCCATCATAAGTGCAGGGATCCCACCATAAGTGCAGGGATCCCATCACAAGTGCAGAGAGCCCACCATGAGTGCAGAAATTCCATCACAAGTAGAGAGATCCCAGAATAAGTGCAGAGAACCCATCACAAGTGCAGCGATCCCACCATGAGTGCAGAGATCACATCCCAAGTAGAGAGATCCCACTATGAGTGCAGAGATCCCACCATAAGTGCAGAGATCCCACCATAAGTGCAGGGATCCCACCATAAGTGCAGAGATCCCACAACAAGTACAGAGATCCCATCATAAGTACAGCGATCCCAGAGTAAGTACGGCGATCCCAGAATAAGTGCAGAGATCCCATCACAAGAGCAGAGATCCCACCATGAGTGCAGAGGTCCCATCCCAAGTAGAGAGATCCCACTATGAGTGCAAAGATCCTACCATGAGTGCAGAGATACCATCATAAGTGCAGAGATCCTACCATAAGTGCAGAGATCCCACCATAAGTACAGAGATCCCACCACGAGTGCAGAGATCCCACCACGAGTGCAAAGATCCCACCACGAGTGCAGAGATCCCATCACAAGTAGAGAGATCCCAGAATAAGTGCAGAGATAACATCACAAGTATAGAGATCCCACCATGAGTGCAAAGATCCCATACCAAGTAGAGAGATCCAACTATGAGTGCGGAGATCCCACCATGAGTGCAGAGATCCCACCATGAGTGCAGAGATCCCATCATAAGTGCAGAGATCCCATCATAAGTGCAGAGATCCCACCATAAGTGCAGAGATCCCATCATAAGTGCAGAGATCCCACCATAAGTGCAGAGATCCCAACACAAGTGTAGAGATCCCAACACAAGTGCAGAGATCCCACCATGAGTGTAGAGATCCCATCACAAGTAGAGAGATCCCAAAATAAGTGCAGGGATCCCATTACAAGTGCAGGGATCCCATCACAAGTGCAGAGATCCCACCATAAGTACAGAGATCCCACCACAAGTGCAGAGATCCCACCACGAGTGCAGAGATCCCACCACGAGTGCAGAGATCCCATCACAAGTAGAGAGATCCCAGAATAAGTGCAGAGATAACATCACAAGTACAGAGATCCCACCATGAGTGCAAAGATCCCATACCAAGTAGAGAGATCCAACTATGAGTGCAGAGATCCCACCATGAGTGCAGAGATCCCACCATGAGTGCAGAGATCCCATCATAAGTGCAGAGATCCCACCATAAGTGCAGAGATCCCATCATAAGTGCAGAGATCCCACCATAAGTGCTGAGATCCCAACACAAGTGCAGAGATCCCAACACAAGTGTAGAGATCCCACCATGAGTGCAGAGATCCCACCATGAGTGTAGAGATCCCACCATGAGTGTAGAGATCCCATCACAAGTAGAGAGATCCCAAAATAAGTGCAGAGATTGCATCACAAGAGCAGAGATCCCACCATGAGTGCAGAGATCCCATCATAAGTGTAGAGATCCCATCATAAGTGCATAGATCCCATCACAAGTGCAGAGATCCCACCACGAGTGCAGAGATCCCATCACAAGTGCAGAGATCCCACCACGAGTGCAGAGATCCCATCACAAGTAGAGAGATCCCAGAATAAGTGCAGAGATCCCATCACAAGTGCAGAGATCCCACCATGAGTGCAGAGATCCCATCCCAAGTAGAGAGATCCCACTATGAGTGCAGAGATCCCACCATGAGTGCAGAGATCCCACCATGAGTACAGAGATCCCATCATAAGTGCAGAGATCCCACCATAAGTGCAAGGATCCCATCATAAGTGCAGAGATCCCATATCAAGTACAGAGATCCCATCACAAGTAGGGAGATCCCACTATGAGTGCAGAGATCCCATCACAAGTAGAGAGATCCCTCCATGAATGCAGAGATCCCACCACAAGTGCAGAGATCCCATCACAAGTATGAGTGCAGAGATCCCATCATAAGTGCAGAGATCCCATCACAAGTGCAGAGATCCCATCACAAGTGCAGAGATCCCATCCCAAGTAGAGAGATCCCACTATGAATGCAGAGATCCCACCATGAGTGCAGAGATCCCACCATGAGTGCAGAGATCCCATCCCAAGTAGAGAGATCCCACCATGAGTGCAGAGATCCCAACATGAGTTCAGAGATCCAGTCATAAGTGCAGAGATCCCATCATAAGTGCAGGGATCCCATCACAAGTGCAGATATCCCACCACGAGTGCAGAGATCCCATCACAAGTAGAGAGATCCCAGAATAAGTGCAGAGATCCCATCACAAGTGCAGAGATCCCACCATGAGTGCAGAGATCCCATCATAAGTAGAGAGATCCCACTATGAGTGCAGAGATCCCACCATGAGTGCAGAGATCCCATCATAAGTGCAGAGATTCCACCATAAGTGCAGGGATCCCAACCTAAGTGCAGGGATCCCAGCCTAAGTGCAGAGATCTGACAACAAGTACAGAGATCCCATCACAAGTAGGGAGATCCCAGAATAAGTGCAGAGATCCCATCACAAGTGCAGAGATCCCACCATGAATGCAGACATCCCATCCCAAGTAGAGAGATCCCACTATGAGTGCAGAGATCCCACCATGAGTGCAGAGATCCCATCATAAGTGCAGAGATCCCACCATAAGTGCAGGGATCCCACAACAAGTACAGAGATCCCATCATAAGTACGGCGATCCCAGAATAAGTGCAGAGATCCCATCACAAGAGCAGAGATCCCACCATGAGTGCAGAGATCCCATCCCAAGTAGAGAGATCCCACTATGAGTGCAGAGATCCTACCATGAGTGCAGAGATCCCATCATAAGTGCAGAGATCCCACCATAAGTACAGAGATCCCACCATAAGTGCAAAGATCCCATCATAAGTGCAGAGATCCCACCATAAGTGCAGAGATCCCATCACAAGTGCAGAGATCCCACCATGAGTGCAGAGATCCCATCACAAGTAGAGAGATCCCAAAATAAGTGCAGAGATCGCATCACAAGAGCAGAGATTCCACCATGAGTGCAGAGATCCCATCCCAAGTAGAGAGATCCCACTATGAGTGCAGAGATCCCACCATGAGTGCAGAGATCCCATCATAAGTGAAGAGATCCCACCATAAGTGCAGAGATCCCATCACAAGTACAGAGATCCCATCACAAGTGCAGAGATCCCACTACGAGTGCAGAGATCCCATCACAAGTAGAGAGATCCCAGAATAAGTGCGGAGATCCCATCACAAGTGCAGAGATCCCACCATGAGTGCAGAGATCCCATCCCAAGTAGAGAGATCCCACTATGAGTGCAGAGATCCCACCATGAGTGCAGAGATCCCATCATGAGTGCAGAGATCCCATCATACGTGCAGAGATCCCACCATAAGTGCAGGGATCCCATCATAAGTGCAGAGATCCCATAACAAGTACAGAGATCCCATCACAAGTAGGGAGATTCCACTATGAGTGCAGAGATCCCATCACAAGTAGAGAGATCCCAGAATAAGTGCAGAGATCCCAGAATAAGTGCAGAGATCCCATCACAAGTGCAGAGATCTCACCACGAGTGCAGAGATCCCATCCCAAGTAGAGAGATCCCACTATGAGTGCAGAGATCCCACTATGAGTGCAGAGATCCCATCATGAGTGCAGAGATCCCATCATAAGTGCAGAGATCCCATCATAAGTGCAGAGATCCCACCATAAGTGCAGAGATCCCATCACAAGTGCAGAGATCCTATCACAAGTAGAGAGATCCCAGAATAAGTGCAGAGATCCCATCACAAGGGCAGAGATCCCACCATGAGTGCAGAGATCCCATCCCAAGTAGAGAGCTCCCACTATGAGTGCAGATATCCCACCATGAGTGCAGAGATCCCATCCCAAGTAGAGAGATCCCACTATGAGTGCAGAGATCCCACCATGAGTGAAGAGATCCCATCATAAGTGCAGAGATTCCACCATAAGTGCAGGGATCCCAACCTAAGTGCAGGGATCCCAACCTAAGTGCAGAGATCTGACAACAAGTACAGAGATCCCATCACAAGTAGGGAGATCCCAGAATAAGTGCAGAGATCCCATCACAAGTGCAGAGATCCCACCATGAATGCAGACATCCCATCCCAAGTAGAGAGATCCCACTATGAGTGCAGAGATCCCACCATGAGTGCAGAGATCCCATCATAAGTGCAGAGATCCCACCATAAGTGCAGGGATCCCACAACAAGTACAGAGATCCCATCATAAGTACGGCGATCCCAGAATAAGTGCAGAGATCCCATCACAAGAGCAGAGATCCCACCATGAGTGCAGAGATCCCATCCCAAGTAGAGAGATCCCACTATGAGTGCAGAGATCCTACCATGAGTGCAGAGATCCCATCATAAGTGCAGAGATCCCACCATAAGTACAGAGATCCCACCATGAGTGCAAAGATCCCATCATAAGTGCAGAGATCCCACCATAAGTGCAGAGATCCCATCACAAGTGCAGAGATCCCACCATGAGTGCAGAGATCCCATCACAAGTAGAGAGATCCCAAAATAAGTGCAGAGATCGCATCACAAGAGCAGAGATTCCACCATGAGTGCAGAGATCCCATCCCAAGTAGAGAGATCCCACTATGAGTGCAGAGATCCCACCATGAGTGCAGAGATCCCATCATAAGTGAAGAGATCCCACCATAAGTGCAGAGATCCCATCACAAGTACAGAGATCCCATCACAAGTGCAGAGATCCCACTACGAGTGCAGAGATCCCATCACAAGTAGAGAGATCCCAGAATAAGTGCGGAGATCCCATCACAAGTGCAGAGATCCCACCATGAGTGCAGAGATCCCATCCCAAGTAGAGAGATCCCACTATGAGTGCAGAGATCCCACCATGAGTGCAGAGATCCCATCATGAGTGCAGAGATCCCATCATAAGTGCAGAGATCCCACCATAAGTGCAGGGATCCCATCATAAGTGCAGAGATCCCATAACAAGTACAGAGATCCCATCACAAGTAGGGAGATTCCACTATGAGTGCAGAGATCCCATCACAAGTAGAGAGATCCCAGAATAAGTGCAGAGATCCCAGAATAAGTGCAGAGATCCCATCACAAGTGCAGAGATCTCACCACGAGTGCAGAGATCCCATCCCAAGTAGAGAGATCCCACTATGAGTGCAGAGATCCCACTATGAGTGCAGAGATCCCATCATGAGTGCAGAGATCCCATCATAAGTGCAGAGATCCCATCATAAGTGCAGAGATCCCACCATAAGTGCAGAGATCCCATCACAAGTGCAGACATCCTATCACAAGTAGAGAGATCCCAGAATAAGTGCAGAGATCCCATCACAAGGGCAGAGATCCCACCATGAGTGCAGAGATCCCATCCCAAGTAGAGAGCTCCCACTATGAGTGCAGATATCCCACCATGAGTGCAGAGATCCCATCCCAAGTAGAGAGATCCCACTATGAGTGCAGAGATCCCACTATGAGTGCAGAGATCCCATCATGAGTGCAGAGATCCCATCATAAGTGCAGAGATCCCATCATAAGTGCAGATATCCCACCATAAGTGCAGAGATCCCATCACAAGTGCAGAGATCCTATCACAAGTAGAGAGATCCCAGAATAAGTGCAGAGATCCCATCACAAGGGCAGAGATCCCACCATGAGTGCAGAGATCCCATCCCAAGTAGAGAGCTCCCACTATGAGTGCAGATATCCCACCATGAGTGCAGAGATCCCATCCCAAGTAGAGAGATCCCACTATGAGTGCAGAGATCCCACCATGAGTGAAGAGATCCCATCATAAGTGCAGAGATTCCACCATAAGTGCAGGGATCCCAACCTAAGTGCAGGGATCCCAACCTAAGTGCAGAGATCTGACAACAAGTACAGAGATCCCATCACAAGTAGGGAGATCCCAGAATAAGTGCAGAGATCCCATCACAAGTGCAGAGATCCCACCATGAATGCAGACATCCCATCCCAAGTAGAGAGATCCCACTATGAGTGCAGAGATCCCACCATGAGTGCAGAGATCCCATCATAAGTGCAGAGATCCCACCATAAGTGCAGGGATCCCACAACAAGTACAGAGATCCCATCATAAGTACGGCGATCCCAGAATAAGTGCAGAGATCCCATCACAAGAGCAGAGATCCCACCATGAGTGCAGAGATCCCATCCCAAGTAGAGAGATCCCACTATGAGTGCAGAGATCCTACCATGAGTGCAGAGATCCCATCATAAGTGCAGAGATCCCACCATAAGTACAGAGATCCCACCATGAGTGCAAAGATCCCATCATAAGTGCAGAGATCCCACCATAAGTGCAGAGATCCCATCACAAGTGCAGAGATCCCACCATGAGTGCAGAGATCCCATCACAAGTAGAGAGATCCCAAAATAAGTGCAGAGATCGCATCACAAGAGCAGAGATTCCACCATGAGTGCAGAGATCCCATCCCAAGTAGAGAGATCCCACTATGAGTGCAGAGATCCCACCATGAGTGCAGAGATCCCATCATAAGTGAAGAGATCCCACCATAAGTGCAGAGATCCCATCACAAGTACAGAGATCCCATCACAAGTGCAGAGATCCCACTACGAGTGCAGAGATCCCATCACAAGTAGAGAGATCCCAGAATAAGTGCGGAGATCCCATCACAAGTGCAGAGATCCCACCATGAGTGCAGAGATCCCATCCCAAGTAGAGAGATCCCACTATGAGTGCAGAGATCCCACCATGAGTGCAGAGATCCCATCATGAGTGCAGAGATCCCATCATAAGTGCAGAGATCCCACCATAAGTGCAGGGATCCCATCATAAGTGCAGAGATCCCATAACAAGTACAGAGATCCCATCACAAGTAGAGAGATCCCAGAATAAGTGCAGAGATCCCAGAATAAGTGCAGAGATCCCATCACAAGTGCAGAGATCTCACCACGAGTGCAGAGATCCCATCCCAAGTAGAGAGATCCCACTATGAGTGCAGAGATCCCACTATGAGTGCAGAGATCCCATCATGAGTGCAGAGATCCCATCATAAGTGCAGAGATCCCATCATAAGTGCAGAGATCCCACCATAAGTGCAGAGATCCCATCACAAGTGCAGAGATCCTATCACAAGTAGAGAGATCCCAGAATAAGTGCAGAGATCCCATCACAAGGGCAGAGATCCCACCATGAGTGCAGAGATCCCATCCCAAGTAGAGAGCTCCCACTATGAGTGCAGATATCCCACCATGAGTGCAGAGATCCCATCCCAAGTAGAGAGATCCCACTATGAGTGCAGAGATCCCACCATGAGTGAAGAGATCCCATCATAAGTGCAGGGATCCCATCACAAGTGCAGACATCCCATCACAAGTGCAGAGATCCCACCATAAGTGCAGACATCCCATCACAAGTGCAGAGATCCCACCATAAGTGCAGAGATCCCATCAGAAGTAGAGAGATCCCAGAATAAGTGCAGGGATCCCATTACAAGTGCAGAGATCCCACCATGAGTGCAGAGATCCCATCCCAATTAGAGAGATCCCATTAGGAGTGCAGCTATCCCACCATGAGTGCAGAGATCCCACCCTAAGTGCGGAGATCCCACCATAAGTGCAGGTATCACATCATAAGTGCAGAGATCCCACCAGAAGTGCAGAGATCCCACCATGAGTGCAGAGATCCCATCACAAGTAGAGAGATCCCAAAATAAGTGCAGAGATCGCATCACAACAGCAGAGATCCCACCATGAGTGCAGAGATCCCATCCCAAGTAGAGAGATCCCACTATGAGTGCAGATATCCCACCATGAGTGCAGAGATCCCATCATAAGTGCAGAGATCCCACCATAAGTGCAGAGATCCCATCACAAGTGCAGAGATCCCATCACAAGTGCAGAGATCCCACCACGAGTGCAGAGATCCCACCACGAGTGCAGAGATCCCATCACAAGTAGAGAGATCCCAGAATAAGTGCAGAGATCCCATCACAAGTGTGGAGATCCCATCACAAGTGCAGAGATCCCACCATGAGTGCAGAGATCCCATCCCAAGTAGAGAGATCCCACTATGAGTGCAGAGATCCCACCATGAGTGCAGAGATCCCATCATGAGTGCAGAGATCCCATCATAAGTGCAGAGATCCCACCATAAGTGCAGGGATCCCATCATAAGTGCAGAGATCCCATAACAAGTACAGAGATCCCATCACAAGTAGGGAGATCCCACTATGAGTGCAGAGATCCCATCACAAGTAGAGAGATCCCAGAATAAGTGCAGAGATCCCAGAATAAGTGCAGAGATCCCATCACAAGTGCAGAGATCCCACCATGAGTGCAGAGATCCAATCCCAAGTAGAGAGATCCCACTATGAGTGCAGAGATCCCATCATGAGTGCAGAGATCCCATCATGAGTGCAGAGATCCCATCATAAGTGCAGAGATCCCATCATAAGTGCAGAGATCCCATCATAAGTGCAGAGATCCCACCATAAGTGCAGAGATCCCATCACAAGTGCAGAGATCCTATCACAAGTAGAGAGATCCCAGAATAAGTGCAGAGATCCCATCACAAGGGCAGAGATCCCACCATGAGTGCAGAGATCCCATCCCAAGTAGAGAGATCCCACTATGAGTGCAGATATCCCACCACGAGTGCAGAGATCCCATCCCAAGTAGAGAGATCCCACTATGAGTGCAGAGATCCCACCATGAGTGAAGAGATCCCATCATAAGTGCAGAGACCCCATCACAAGCGCAGAGATCCCACCACGAGTGCAGAGATCCCATCAAAAGTATAGAGATCCCAGTATGAGTGCAGAGATCCCCCCATAAGTCCATAGATCTCATCACAAGTGCAGAGATCGCACCACAAGTGCAGAGATCCCATCACAAGAAGAGAGATCCCATTATGAGTACAGAGATCCCACCACAAGTGCAGAGATCCCATCATGAGTGCAGAGATACTATCACAAGTGCAGAGATCCCATCACAAATGCAGAGATCCCACCATGAGTGCAGAGATCCCATCACAAGTAGAAAGATCCCTAAATGAGTAGAAAGATCCCACCACAAGTGCAGAGATCCCATTATGAGTGCAGAGACACCCACCACAAGTGCAGAGATCCCATCACAGATGCAGAGATCCCATCATAAATGCAGAGATCCCATCATAAGTGCAGAGATCCCACCATAAGTGCAGAGATCCCATCACAAGTGCAGAGATCCCACCATGAGTGCAGAGATCCCATCCTAAGTAGAGCGATCTGACTATGAGTGCAGAGAACCCATCACAAGTAGAGAGATCCCTCCATGAATGCAGAGATCCCACCACAAGTGCAGAGATCCCATCACAAGTATGAGTGCAGAGATCCCATCATAAGTGCAGAGATCCCATCATAAGTGCAGAGATCCCACAACAAGTAGAGATCCCATCACAAGTAGGGAGATCCCAGAATAAGTGCAAAATCCCATCACAAGTGCAGAGATCCCATCACAAGTGCAGAGATCCCATCCCAAGTAGAGAGATCCCACTATGAATGCAGAGATCCCACCATGAGTGCAGAGATCCCACCATGAGTGCAGAGATCCCATCCCAAGTAGAGAGATCCCACCATGAGTGCAGAGATCCCAACATGAGTTCAGAGATCCAATCATAAGTGCAGAGATCCCATCATAAGTGCAGGGATCCCATCACAAGTGCAGATATCCCATCATAAGTGCAGGGATCCCATCACAAGTGCAGATATCCCACCACGAGTGCAGAGATCCCATCACAAGTAGAGAGATCCCAGAATAAGTGCAGAGATCCCATCACAAGTGCAGAGATCCCACCATGAGTGCAGAGATCCCATCATAAGTAGAGAGATCCCACTATGAGTGCAGAGATCCCACCATGAGTGCAGAGATCCCATCATAAGTGCAGAGATTCCACCATAAGTGCAGGGATCCCAACCTAAGTGCAGGGATCCCAACCTAAGTGCAGAGATCTGACAACAAGTACAGAGATCCCATCACAAGTAGGGAGATCCCAGAATAAGTGCAGAGATCCCATCACAAGTGCAGAGATCCCACCATGAATGCAGACATACCATCCCAAGTAGAGAGATTGCACTATGAGTGCAGAGATCCCACCATGAGTGCAGAGATCCCGTCATAAGTGCAGAGATCCCACCATAAGTGCAGGGATCCCACAACAAGTACAGAGATCCCATCATAAGTACGGCGATCCCAGAATAAGTGCAGAGATCCCATCACAAGAGCAGAGATCCCACCATGAGTGCAGAGATCCCATCCCAAGTAGAGAGATCCCACTATGAGTGCAGAGATCCTACCATGATTGCAGAGATCCCATCATAAGTGCAGAGATCCCACCATAAGTACAGAGATCCCACCATGAGTGCAAAGATCCCATCATAACTGCAGAGATCCCACCATAAGTGCAGAGATCCCATCACAAGTGCAGAGATCCCACCATGAGTGCAGAGATCCCATCACAAGTAGAGAGATCCCAAAATAAGTGCAGAGATCGCATCACAAGAGCAGAGATCCCACCATGAGTGCAGAGATCCCATCCCAAGTAGAGAGATCCCACTATGAGTGCAGAGATCCCACCATGAGTGCAGAGATCCCATCATAAGTGAAGAGATCCCACCATAAGTGCAGAGATCCCATCACAAGTGCAGAGATCCCATCACAAGTGCAGAGATCCCACTACGAGTGCAGAGATCCCATCACAAGTAGAGAGATCCCAGAATAAGTGCGGAGATCCCATCACAAGTGCAGAGATCCCACCATGAGTGCAGAGATCCCATCCCAAGTAGAGAGATCCCACTATGAGTGCAGAGATCCCACCATGAGTGCAGAGATCCCATCATGAGTGCAGAGATCCCATCATAAGTGCAGAGATCCCACCATAAGTGCAGGGATCCCATCATAAGTGCAGAGATCCCATAACAAGTACAGAGATCCCATCACAAGTAGGGAGATCCCACTATGAGTGCAGAGATCCCATCACAAGTAGAGAGATCCCAGAATAAGTGCAGAGATCCCAGAATAAGTGCAGAGATCCCATCACAAGTGCAGAGATCCCACCACGAGTGCAGAGATCCGATCCCAAGTAGAGAGATCCCACTATGAGTGCAGAGATCCCACTATGAGTGCAGAGATCCCATCATGAGTGCAGAGATCCCATCATAAGTGCAGAGATCCCATCATAAGTGCAGAGATCCCACCATAAGTGCAGAGATCCCATCACAAGTGCAGAGATCCTATCACAAGTAGAGAGATCCCATCACAAGGGCAGAGATCCCACCATGAGTGCAGAGATCCCATCCCAAGTAGAGAGATCCCACTATGAGTGCAGATATCCCACCATGAGTGCAGAGATCCCATCCCAAGTAGAGAGATCCCACTATGAGTGCAGAGATCCCACCATGAGTGAAGAGATCCCATCATAAGTGCAGGGATCCCATCACAAGTGCAGACATCCCATCACAAGTGCAGAGATCCCACCATAAGTGCAGACATCCCATCACAAGTGCAGAGATCCCACCATAAGTGCAGAGATCCCATCAGAAGTAGAGAGATCCCAGAATAAGTGCAGGGATCCCATTACAAGTGCAGAGATCCCACCATGAGTGCAGAGATCCCATCCCAATTAGAGAGATCCCATTAGGAGTGCAGCTATCCCACCATGAGTGCAGAGATCCCACCCTAAGTGCGGGGATCCCACCATAAGTGCAGGTATCACATCATAAGTGCAGAGATCCCACCAGAAGTGCAGAGATCCCACCATGAGTGCAGAGATCCCATCACAAGTAGAGAGATCCCAAAATAAGTGCAGAGATCGCATCACAACAGCAGAGATCCCACCATGAGTGCAGAGATCCCATCCCAAGTAGAGAGATCCCACTATGAGTGCAGATATCCCACCATGAGTGCAGAGATCCCATCATAAGTGCAGAGATCCCACCATAAGTGCAGAGATCCCATCACAAGTGCAGAGATCCCACCACGAGTGCAGAGATCCCACCACGAGTGCAGAGATCCCATCACAAGTAGAGAGATCCCAGAATAAGTGCAGAGATCCCATCACAAGTGCGGAGATCCCATCACAAGTGCAGAGATCCCACGATGAGTGCAGAGATCCCATCCCAAGTAGAGAGATCCCACTATGAGTGCAGAGATCCCACCATGAGTGCAGAGATCCCATCATGAGTGCAGAGATCCCATCATAAGTGCAGAGATCCCACCATAAGTGCAGGGATCCCATCATAAGTGCAGAGATCCCATAACAAGTACGGAGATCCCATCACAAGTAGTGAGATCCCACTATGAGTGCAGAGATCCCATCACAAGTAGAGAGATCCCAGAATAAGTGCAGAGATCCCAGAATAAGTGCAGAGATCCCATCACAAGTGCAGAGATCCCACCACGAGTGCAGAGATCCCATCCCAAGTACAGAGATCCCACTATGAGTGCAGAGATCCCACTATGAGTGCAGAGATCCCATCATAAGTGCAGAGATCCCATCATAAGTGCAGAGATCCCACCATAAGTGCAGAGATCCCATCACAAGTGCAGAGATCCTATCACAAGTAGAGAGATCCCAGAATAAGTGTAGAGATCCCATCACAAGGGCAGAGATCCCACCATGAGTGCAGAGATCCCATCCCAAGTAGAGAGATCCCACTATGAGTGCAGATATCCCACCATGAGTGCAGAGATCCCATCCCAAGTAGAGAGATCCCACTATGAGTGCAGAGATCCCACCATGAGTGAAGAGATCCCATCATAAGTGCAGACATCCCATCACAAGTGCAGACATCCCATCACAAGTGCAGAGATCCCACCATAAGTGCAGAGATCCCATCAGAAGTAGAGAGATCCCAGAATAAGTGCAGGGATCCCATTACAAGTGCAGAGATCCCACCATGAGTGCAGAGATCCCATCCCAATTAGAGAGATCCCATTAGGAGTGCAGCTATCCCACCATGAGTGCAGAGATCCCACCCTAAGTGCGGA
Organism: Lissotriton vulgaris; assembly: GCF_964263255.1. NCBI lineage: Eukaryota > Metazoa > Chordata > Amphibia > Caudata > Salamandridae > Lissotriton > Lissotriton vulgaris. Next base: position 680,422,179 of record NC_141693.1, read on the forward strand.
GATCCCACCATAAGTGCAGGTATCAAATCATAAGTGCAGAGATCCCACAACAAGTACAGAGATCCCATCACAAGTAGGGAGATCCCAGAATAAGTGCGGAGATCCCAGAATAAGTGCGGAGATCCCAGAATAAGTGCAGAGATCCCAGAATAAGTGCAGAGATCCCATCACAAGTGCAGAGATCCCACCATGAGTGCAGAGATCCCATCCCAAGTAGAGAGATCCCACTATGAGTGCAGAGATCCCACTATGAGTGCAGAGATCCCACCATGAGTGCAGATATCCCATCCCAAGTAGAGAGACCCCACTATGAGTGTAGATATCCCACCATGAGTGCAGAGATCAAATCATAAGTGCAGAGATCCCACCATAAGTGCAGGGATCCCATCACAAGTGCAGAGATCCCACCACAAGTGCAGAGATCCCACCACGAGTGCAGAGATCCCATCACAAGTAGAGAGATACCAGAAAATGTGCAGAGATCCCATCACAAGTGCAGAGATCCCACCATGAGTGCAGAGATCCCATCCCAAGAAGAGAGATCCCACTATGAGTGCAGAGATCCTACCATAAGTGCAGAGATCCCATCATAAGTTCAGAGATTCCACCATAAGTGCAGGGATCCCATCACAAGTGCAGAGATCCCACCACAAGTGCAGAGATCCCACCATGAGTGCAGAGATCCCATCACAAGGAAAGAGAGATATCAGAAAATTTGCAGAGATCCCATCACAAGTGTAGAGACCCCACCATGAGTGCAGAGATCCCATCCCAAGTAGAGAGATCCCACTATGAGTGCATAGATACCACCATAAGTGCAGAGATCCCATCATAAGTGCAGAGATCCCACCATAAGTGCAGGGATCCCATCATAAGTGAAGAGATCCCACAAGTACAGAGATCCCATCACAAGCAGGGAGATCCCAGAATAAGTGCAAAGATCCCATCACAAGTGCAGAGATCCCACCATGAGTGCAGAGATCCAATAACAAGTAGGGAGATCCCACTATGAGTGCACAGATCCCACTATGAGTGCAGAGATCCCATCCCAAGTAGAGAGATCCCACTATGAGTGCAGAGATCCCATCATAAGTGCAGGGATCCCACCATAAGTGCAGGGATCCCATCATAAGTGCAGGGATCCCATCATAAGTGCAGAAATCCCACAAGTACAGAGATCCCATCATAAGTAGGGAGATCCAAGAATAAGTGCAGAGATCCCACCATAAGTGCAGGTATCAAATCATAAGTGCAGAGATCCCACAACAAGTACAGAGATCCCATCACAAGTAGGGAGATCCCAGAATAAGTGCGGAGATCCCAGAATAAGTGTGGAGATCCCAGAATAAGTGCAGAGATCCCAGAATAAGTGCAGAGATCCCATCACAAGTGCAGAGATCCCACCATGAGTGCAGAGATCCCATCCCAAGTAGAGAGATCCCACTATGAGTGCAGAGATCCCACTATGAGTGCAGAGATCCCACCATGAGTGCAGATTACCCATCCCAAGTAGAGAGACCCCACTATGAGTGTAGATATCCCACCATGAGTGCAGAGATCAAATCATAAGTGCAGAGATCCCACCATAAGTGCAGGGATCCCATCACAAGTGCAGAGATCCCACCACAAGTGCAGAGATCCCACCACAAGTGCAGAGATCCCATCACAAGTAGAGAGATACCAGAAAATGTGCAGAGATCCCATCACAAGTGCAGAGATCCCATCACAAGTAGGGAGATCCCATCACAAGTGCAGAGATCCCATCACAAGTGCAGAGATCCCACCATAAGTGCAGGGATCCCACCACAAGTGCAGAGATCCCACCACAAGTGCAGAGATCCCACCACAAGTGCAGAGATCCCACCATGAGTGCAGAGATCCCATCACAAGTAGAGAGATCCCAGAATAAGTGCAGAGATCCCATCACAAGAGCAGAGATCCCACCATGAGTGCAGAGGTCCCATCCCAAGTAGAGAGATCCCACTATGAGTGCAAAGATCCTACCATGAGTGCAGAGATACCATCATAAGTGCAGAGATCCTACCATAAGTGCAGAGATCCCACCATAAGTACAGAGATCCCACCACGAGTGCAGAGATCCCACCACGAGTGCAGAGATCCCACCACGAGTGCAGAGATCCCATCACAAGTAGAGAGATCCCAGAATAAGTGCAGAGATAACATCACAAGTACAGAGATCCCACCATGAGTGCAAAGATCCCATACCAAGTAGAGAGATCCAACTATGAGTGCGGAGATCCCACCATGAGTGCAGAGATCCCACCATGAGTGCAGAGATCCCATCATAAGTGCAGAGATCCCACCATAGGTGCAGAGATCCCATCATAAGTGCAGAGATCCCACCATAAGTGCAGAGATCCCAACACAAGTGCAGAGATCCCAACACAAGTGCAGAGATCCCACCATGAGTGTAGAGATCCCATCACAAGTAGAGAGATCCCAAAATAAGTGCAGAGATCCCACCATGAGTGCAGGGATCCCATCACAAGTGCAGAGATCCCACCACAAGTGCAGAGATCCCACCATAAGTACAGAGATCCCACCACGAGTGCAGAGATCCCACCACGAGTGCAGAGATCCCACCACGAGTGCAGAGATCCCACCACGAGTGCAGAGATCCCATCACAAGTAGGGAGATCCCAGAATAAGTGCAGAGATAACATCACAAGTACAGAGATCCCACCATAAGTGCAAAGATCCCATACCAAGTAGAGAGATCCAACTATGAGTGCAGAGATCCCACCATGAGTGCAGAGATCCCACCATGAGTGCAGAGATCCCATCATAAGTGCAGAGATCCCACCATAAGTGCAGAGATCCCATCATAAGTGCAGAGATCCCACCATAAGTGCAGAGATCCCAACACAAGTGCAGAGATCCCAACACAAGTGCAGAGATCCCACCATGAGTGCAGAGATCCCACCATGAGTGTAGAGATCCCACCATGAGTGTAGAGATCCCATCACAAGTAGAGAGATCCCAAAATAAGTGCAGAGATTGCATCACAAGAGCAGAGATCCCACCATGAGTGCAGAGATCCCATCCCAAGTAGAGAGATCCCACTATGAGTGCAGAGATCCCATCATAAGTGCAGAGGTCCCATCATAAGTGCATAGATCCCATCACAAGTGCAGAGATCCCACCACGAGTGCAGAGATCCCATCACAAGTGCAGAGATCCCACCACGAGTGCAGAGATCCCATCACAAGTAGAGAGATCCCAGAATAAGTGCAGAGATCCCATCACAAGTGCAGAGATCCCACCATGAGTGCAGAGATCCCATCCCAAGTAGAGAGATCCCACTATGAGTGCAGAGATCCCACCATGAGTGCAGAGATCCCACCATGAGTACAGAGATCCCATCATAAGTGCAGAGATCCCACCATAAGTGCAAGGATCCCATCATAAGTGCAGAGATCCCATATCAAGTACAGAGATCCCATCACAAGTAGGGAGATCCCACTATGAGTGCAGAGATCCCATCACAAGTAGAGAGATCCCTCCATGAATGCAGAGATCCCACCACAAGTGCAGAGATCCCATCACATGTATGAGTGCAGAGATCCCATCATAAGTGCAGAGATCCCATCATAAGTGCAGAGATCCCACAACAAGTAGAGATCCCATCACAAGTAGGGAGATCCCAGAATAAGTGCAAAATCCCATCACAAGTGCAGAGATCCCATCACAAGTGCAGAGATCCCATCCCAAGTAGAGAGATCCCACTATGAATGCAGAGATCCCACCATGAGTGCAGAGATCCCACCATGAGTGCAGAGATCCCATCCCAAGTAGAGAGATCCCACCATGAGTGCAGAGATCCCAACATGAGTTCAGAGATCCAATCATAAGTGCAGAGATCCCATCATAAGTGCAGAGATCCCATCATAAGTGCAGGGATCCCATCACAAGTGCAGATATCCCACCACGAGTGCAGAGATCCCATCACAAGTAGAGAGATCCCAGAATAAGTGCAGAGATCCCATCACAAGTGCAGAGATCCCACCATGAGTGCAGAGATCCCATCATAAGTAGAGAGATCCCACTATGAGTGCAGAGATCCCACCATGAGTGCAGAGATCCCATCATAAGTGCAGAGATTCCACCATAAGTGCAGGGATCCCAACCTAAGTGCAGGGATCCCAACCTAAGTGCAGGGATCCCAACCTAAGTGCAGAGATCTGACAACAAGTACAGAGATCCCATCACAAGTAGGGAGATCCCAGAATAAGTGCAGAGATCCCATCACAAGTGCAGAGATCCCACCATGAATGCAGACATCCCATCCCAAGTAGAGAGATCCCACTATGAGTGCAGAGATCCCACCATGAGTGCAGAGATCCCATCATAAGTGCAGAGATCCCACCATAAGTGCAGGGATCCCACAACAAGTACAGAGATCCCATCATAAGTACGGCGATCCCAGAATAAGTGCAGAGATCCCATCACAAGAGCAGAGATCCCACCATGAGTGCAGAGATCCCATCCCAAGTAGAGAGATCCGACTATGAGTGCAGAGATCCTACCATGAGTGCAGAGATCCCATCATAAGTGCAGAGATCCCACCATAAGTACAGAGATCCCACTATGAGTGCAAAGATCCCATCATAAGTGCAGAGATCCCACCATAAGTGCAGAGATCCCATCACAAGTGAAGAGATCCCACCATGAGTGCAGAGATCCCATCACAAGTAGAGAGATCCCAAAATAAGTGCAGAGATCGCATCACAAGAGCAGAGATCCCACCATGAGTGCAGAGATCCCATCCCAAGTAGAGAGATCCCACTATGAGTGCAGAGATCCCACCATAAGTGCAGAGATCCCATCACAAGTGCAGAGATCCCATCACAAGTGCAGAGATCCCATCACAAGTGCAGAGATCCCATCACAAGTGCAGAGATCCCATCACAAGTGCAGAGATCCCACCATCAGTGCAGAGATCCCATCATAAGTGCAGAGATCCCACCAACAGTGCAGGGATCCCATAACAAGTAGGGAGATCCCCGAATAAGTGCAGAGATCCCATCACAAGTGCAGAGATCCCACCCCAAGTAGAGAGATCCCACTATGAGTGCAGAGATCCCACCATGAGTGCAGAGATCCCATCATAAGTGCAGAGATCCCACCATCAGTGCAGGGATCCCATCATAAGTGCAGAGATCCCACAACAAGTACAGAGATCCCATAACAAGTAGGGAGATCCCAGAATAAGTGCAGAGATCCCATCACAAGTGCAGAGATCCCACTCCAAGTAGAGAGATCCCACTATGAGTGCAGAGATCCCACCATAAGTGCAGAGATCCCATCCCAAGGAGGGAGACCCCACTATGAGTGCAGAGATCCCACCTTGAGTGCAGAGATACCATCATAAGTGCAGAGATCCCACCATAAGTGCAGGGATCCCACCACAAGTGCAGAGATCCCACCACAAGTGCAGAGATCCCACCATGAGTGCAGAGATTCCATCACAAGTAGAGAGATCCCAGAATAAGTGCAGAGAACCCATCACAAGTGCAGCGATCCCACCATGAGTGCAAAGATCACATCCCAAGTAGAGAGATCCCACTATGAGTGCAGAGATCCCACCATGAGTGCAGAGATCCCACCATAAGTGCAGAGATCCCATCATAAGTGCAGAGATACCACAACAAGTACAGAGATCCCATCACAAGTAGGGAGATCCCAGAATAAGTGCAGAGATCCCATCACAAGTGCAGAGATCCCACCATGAGTGCAGAGATCCCATCTCAAGTAGAGAGATCCCACTATGAGTGCAGAGATCCCACCATGAGTGCAGAGATCCCATCCCAAGTAGAGAGATCCCACTATGAGTGCAGAGATCCACCATGAGTGTAGAGATCCCATCATAAGTGCAGAGATCCCATCACAAGTGCAGGGATCCCATCACAAGTGCAGAGATCCCACCACGAGTGCAGAGATCCCATCACAAGTAGAGAGATCCCACCACGAGTGCAGAGATCCCATCACAAGTAGAGATATCCCAGAATAAGTGCAGAGATCCCATCACAAGTGCAGAGATCCCACCATAAGTGCAGAGATCCCATCATAAGTGCAGAGATACCACAACAAGTACAGAGATCCCATCACAAGTAGGGAGATCCCAAAATAAGTGCAGAGATCCCATCACAAGTGCAGATATCCCACCATGAGTGCAGAGATCCCATCCCAAGTAGAGAGATCCCACTATGAGTGCAGAGATCCCACCATGAGTGCAGAGATCCCACCATGAGTGCAGAGATCCCATCATAAGTGCAGGGATCCCATCACAAGTGCAGAGATCCCACCACGAGTGCAGAGATCCCATCACAAGTAGAGAGATCCCAGAATAAGTGCAGAGATCCCAGAATAAGTGCAGATATCCCATCACAAGTGCAGAGATCCCACCATGAGTGCAGACATCCCATCCCAAGTAGAGAGATCCCACTATGAGTGCAGAGATCCCACCATGAGTGCAGAGATCCCATCATAAGTGCAGAGATCCCACCATAAGTGCAGGGATCCCAACCTAAGTGCCGAGATCTGACAACAAATACAGAGATCCAATCACAAGTAGGGAGATCCCAGAATAAGTGCAGAGATCCCATCACAAGTGCAGAGATCCCACCATGAGTGCAGACATCCCATCCCAAGTAGAGAGATCCCACTATGAGTGCAGAGATCCCACCATAAGTGCAGAGATCCCACCATAAGTGCAGGGATCCCACCATAAGTGCAGAGATCCCACAACAAGTACAGAGATCCCATCATAAGTACGGCGATCCCAGAAAAAGTGCAGAGATCCCATCACAAGAGCAGAGATCCCATCACAAGAACAGAGATCCCACCATGAGTGCAGAGATCCCATCCCAAGTAGAGAGATCCCACTATGAGTGCAGAGATCCTACCATGAGTGCAGAGATCCCATCATAAGTGCAGAGATCCTACCATAAGTGCAGGGATCCCATCACAAGTGCAGAGATCCCACCACGAGTGCAGAGATCCCATCACAAGTAGAGAGATCACAGAATAAGTGCAGAGATAACATCACAAGTGCAGAGATCCCACCATGTGTGCAGAGATCCCATCACAAGTGCAGAGATCCCATCACAAGTGCAGAGATCCCACCATGAGTGCAGAGATCCCACCATGAGTGCAGAGATCCCATCATAAGTGCAGAGATCCCACCAGAAGTGCAGAGATCCCACCATGAGTGCAGAGATCCCATCACAAGTAGAGGGATCCCAAAATAAGTGCAGAGATCGCATCACAACAGCAGAGATCCCACCATGAGTGCAAAGATCCCATCCCAAGTAAAGAGATCCCACTATGAGTGCAGATATCCCACCATGAGTGCAGAGATCCCATCACAAGTGCAGAGATCCCACCACGAGTGCAGGGATCCCATCACAAGTGCAGAGATCCCACCACGAGTGCAAAGATCCCATCACAAGTAGAGAGATCCCAGAATAAGTGCAGAGATCCCATCACAAGTGCAGAGATCCCACCATGAGTGCCGAGATCCCATCATAAGTAGAGAGATCCCACTATGCGTGCAGAGATCCCACCATGAGTGCAGAGATCCCATCATAAGTGCAGAGATTCCACCATAAGTGCAGGGATCCCAACCTAAGTGCAGAGATCCCATCACAAGTGCAGAGATCCCATCACAAGTGCAGAGATCCCATCACAAGTAGAGAGATCCCAGAATAAGTGCAAAGATCCCATCACAAGTGCAGAGATCCCATCACAAGTGCAGAGATCCCATCACGAGTGCAGAGATCCCACCATGAGTGCAGAGATCCCATCCCAAGTAGAGAGATCCCACTATGAGTGCAGAGATCCCACCATGAGTGCAGAGATCCCATCATGAGTGCAGAGATCCCATCATAAGTGCAGAGATCCCAACATAAGTGCAGGGATCCCATCACACGTGCAGAGCTCTTACCACGAGTGCAGAGATCCCATCACAAGTAGAGAGATACCAGAAACTGTGCAGAGATCCCATCACAAGTGTAGAGATCCCACCATGAGTGCAGAGATCCCATCCCAAGTAGAGAGATCCCACTATGAGTGCAGAGATCCCATCATAAGTGCAGGGATCCCACCATAAGTGCAGGGATCCCATCACAAGTGCAGAGAGCCCACCATGAGTGCAGAAATTCCATCACAAGTAGAGAGATCCCAGAATAAGTGCAGAGAACCCATCAAAAGTGCAGCGATCCCACCATGAGTGCAGAGATCACATCCCAAGTAGAGAGATCCCACTATGAGTGCAGAGATCCCACCATGAGTGCAGAGATCCCACCATAAGTGCAGAGATCCCATCATAAGTGCAGAGATACCACAACAAGTACAGAGATCCCATCACAAGTAGGGAGATCCCAGAATAAGTGCAGAGATCCCATCACAAGTGCAGAGATCCCATCCCAAGTAGAGAGATCCCACTGTGAGTGCAGAGATCCCACCATGAGTGCAGAGATCCCATCCCAAGTAGAGAGATCCCACTATGAGTGCAGAGATCCACCATGAGTGCAGAGATCCCACTATGAGTGCAGAGATCCACCATGAGTGCAGAGATCCCATCATAAGTGCAGAGATCCCATCATAAGTGCAGGGATCCCATCACAAGTGCAGAGATCCCATCACGAGTGCAGAGATCCCATCACGAGTGCAGAGATCCCATCACAAGTAAAGAGATCCCAGAATAAGTGCAGAGATCCCATCACAAGTGCAGAGATCCCACCATAAGTGCAGAGATCCCATCATAAGTGCAGAGATACCATAAGTACAGAGATCCCATCACAAGTAGGGAGATCCCAGAATAAGTGCAGAGATCCCATCACAAGTGCAGATATCCCACCATGAGTGCAGAGATCCCATCCCAAGTAGAGAGATCCCACTATGAGTGCAGAGATCCGACTATGAGTGCAGAGATCCCACCATGAGTGCAGAGATCCCACCATGAGTGCAGAGATCCCATCATAAGTGCAGAGATCCCATCATAAGTGCAGGGATCCCATCACAAGTGCAGAGATCCCACCACAAGGGCAGAGATCCCATCACAAGTAGAGAGATCCCAGAATAAGTGCAGAGATCCCATCACAAGTGCATAGATCCCACCATAAGTGCAGAGATCCCATCATAAGTGCAGAGATACCACAACAAGTACAGAGATCTCATCACAAGTAGGGAGATCCCAGAATAAGTGCAGAGATCCCATCACAAGTGCAGATATCCCACCATGAGTGCAGAGATCCCATCCCAAGTAGAGAGATCCCACTATGAGTACAGAGATCCCACCATGAGTGCAGAGATCCCATCCCAAGTAGAGAGATCCCACTATGAGTGCAGAGATCCCACCATGAGTGCAGAGATCCCACCATGAGTACAGAGATCCCATCATAAGTGCAGAGATCCCACCATAAGTGCAAGGATCCCATCATAAGTGCAGAGATCCCATATCAAGTACAGAGATCCCATCACAAGTAGGGAGATCCCACTATGAGTGCAGAGATCCCATCACAAGTAGAGAGATCCCTCCATGAATGCAGAGATCCAACCACAAGTGCAGAGATCCCATCACAAGTATGAGTGCAGAGATCCCATCATAAGTGCAGAGATCCCATCATAAGTGCAGAGATCCCACAACAAGTAGAGATCCCATCACAAGTAGGGAGATCCCAGAATAAGTGCAAAATCCCATCACAAGTGCAGAGATCCCATCACAAGTGCAGAGATCCCATCCCAAGTAGAGAGATCCCACTATGAATGCAGAGATCCCACCATGAGTGCAGAGATCCCACCATGAGTGCAGAGATCCCATCCCAAGTAGAGAGATCCCACCATGAGTGCAGAGATCCCAACATGAGTTCAGAGATCCAATCATAAGTGCAGAGATCCCATCATACGTGCAGGGATCCCATCACAAGTGCAGATATCCCACCACGAGTGCAGAGATCCCATCACAAGTAGAGAGATCCCAGAATAAGTGCAGAGATCCCATCACAAGTGCAGAGATCCCACTATGATTGCAGAGATCCCATCATAAGTAGAGAGATCCCACTATGAGTGCAGAGATCCCACCATGAGTGCAGAGATCCCATCATAAGTGCAGAGATTCAACCATAAGTGCAGGGATCCCAACCTAAGTGCAGGGATCCCATAACAGGTACAGAGATCCCATCACAAGTAGGGAGATCCCACTATGAGTGCAGAGATCCCATCACAAGTAGAGAGATCCCAGAATAAGTGCAGAGATCCCAGAATAAGTGCAGAGATCCCATCACAAGTGCAGAGATCCCACCACGAGTGCAGAGATCCCATCACAAGTAGGGAGATCCCACTATGAGTGCAGAGATCCCATCACAAGTAGAGAGATCCCAGAATAAGTGCAGAGATCCCAGAATAAGTGCAGAGATCCCATCACAAGGGCAGAGATCCCACCATGAGTGCAGAGATCCCATCCCAAGTAGAGAGATCCCACTATGAGTGCAGATATCCCACCATGAGTGCAGAGATCCCATCCCAAGTAGAGAGATCCCACTATGAGTGCAGAGATCCCACCATGAGTGAAGAGATCCCATCATAAGTGCAGACATCCCATCACAAGTGCAGACATCCCATCACAAGTGCAGAGATCCCACCATAAGTGCAGAGATCCCATCAGAAGTAGAGAGATCCCAGAATAAGTGCAGGGATCCCATTACAAGTGCAGAGATCCCACCATGAGTGCAGAGATCCCATCATAAGTGCAGAGATTCAACCATAAGTGCAGGGATCCCAACCTAAGTGCAGGGATCCCATAACAAGTACAGAGATCCCATCACAAGTAGGGAGATCCCACTATGAGTGCAGAGATCCCATAACAAGTAGAGAGATCCCAGAATAAGTGCAGAGATCCCAGAATAAGTGCAGAGATCCCATCACAAGTGCAGAGATCCCACCACGAGTGCAGAGATCCCATCACAAGTAGGGAGATCCCACTATGAGTGCAGAGATCCCATCACAAGTAGAGAGATCCCAGCATAAGTGCAGAGATCCCAGAATAAGTGCAGAGATCCCATCACAAGGGCAGAGATCCCACCATGAGTGCAGAGATCCCATCCCAAGTAGAGAGATCCCACTATGAGTGCAGATATCCCACCATGAGTGCAGAGATCCCATCCCAAGTAGAGAGATCCCACTATGAGTGCAGAGATCCCACCATGAGTGAAGAGATCCCATCATAAGTGCAGACATCCCATCACAAGTGCAGACATCCCATCACAAGTGCAGAGATCCCACCATAAGTGCAGAGATCCCATCAGAAGTAGAGAGATCCCAGAATAAGTGCAGGGATCCCATTACAAGTGCAGAGATCCCACCATGAGTGCAGAGATCCCATCCCAATTAGAGAGATCCCATTAGGAGTGCAGCTATCCCACCATGAGTGCAGAGATCCCACCCTAAGTGTGGAGATCCCACCATAAGTGCAGGTATCAAATCATAAGTGCAGAGATCCCACAACAAAGACAGAGATCCCATCACAAGTAGGGAGATCCCAGAATAAGTGCGGAGATCCCAGAATAAGTGCGGAGATCCCAGAATAAGTGCAGAGATCCCAGAATAAGTGCAGAGATCCCATCACAAGTGCAGAGATCCCACCATGAGTGCAGAGATCCCATCCCAAGTAGAGAGATCCCACTATGAGTGCAGAGATCCCACCATGAGTGCAGATATCCCATCCCAAGTAGAGAGACCCCTCTATGAGTGTAGATATCCCACCATGAGTGCAGAGATCAAATCATAAGTGCAGAGATCCCACCATAAGTGCAAGGATCCCATCACAAGTGCAGAGATCCCACCACAAGTGCAGAGATCCCACCACGAGTGCAGAGATCCCATCACAAGTAGAGAGATACCAGAAAATGTGCAGAGATCCCATCACAAGTGCAGAGATCCCACCATGAGTGCAGAGATCCCATCCCAAGAAGAGAGATCCCACTATGAGTGCAGAGATCCCACCATAAGTGCAGAGATCCCATCATAAGTGCAGAGATTCCACCATAAGTGCAGGGATCCCATCACAAGTGCAGAGATCCCACCACAAGTGCAGAGATCCCACCATGAGTGCAGAGATCCCATCACAAGGAAAGAGAGATATCAGAAAATTTGCAGAGATCCCATCACAAGTGTAGAGACCCCACCATGAGTGCAGAGATCCCATCCCAAGTAGAGAGATCCCACTATGAGTGCAGAGATACCACCATAAGTGCAGAGATCCCATCATAAGTGCAGAGATCCCACCATAAGTGCAGGGATCCCATCATAAGTGAAGAGATCCCACAAGCACAGAGATCCCATCACAAGCAGGGAGATCCCAGAATAAGTGCAGAGATCCCATCACAAGTGCAGAGATCCCACCATGAGTGCAGAGATCCAATAACAAGTAGGGAGATCCCACTATGAGTGCAGAGATCCCACTATGAGTGCAGAGATCCCATCCCAAGTAGAGAGATCCCACTATGAGTGCAGAGATCCCATCATAAGTGCAGGGATCCCACCATAAGTGCAGGGATCCCATCATAAGTGCAGGGATCCCATCATAAGTGCAGAGATCCCACAAGTACAGAGATCCCATCATAAGTAGGGAGATCCAAGAATAAGTGCAGAGATCCCACCATAAGTGCAGGGATCCCATCATAAGTGCAGAGATCCCATCACAAGTAGGGAGATCCCATCACAAGTGCAGAGATCCCATCACAAGTGCAGAGATCCCACCATAAGTGCAGGGATCCCACCACAAGTGCAGAGATCCCACCACAAGTGCAGAGATCCCACCACAAGTGCAGAGATCCCACCATGAGTGCAGAGATCCCATCACAAGTAGAGAGATCCCAGAATAAGTGCAGAGATCCCATCACAAGAGCAGAGATCCCACCATGAGTGCAGAGGTCCCATTCCAAGTAGAGAGATCCCACTATGAGTGCAAAGATCCTACCATGAGTGCAGAGATACCATCATAAGTGCAGAGATCCTACCATAAGTGCAGAGATCCCACCATAAGTACAGAGATCCCACCACGAGTGCAGAGATCCCACCACGAGTGCAGAGATCCCACCACGAGTGCAGAGATCCCATCACAAGTAGAGAGATCCCAGAATAAGTGCAGAGATAACATCACAAGTACAGAGATCCCACCATGAGTGCAAAGATCCCATACCAAGTAGAGAGATCCAACTATGAGTGCGGAGATCCCACCATGAGTGCAGAGATCCCACCATGAGTGCAGAGATCCCATCATAAGTGCAGAGATCCCACCATAAGTGCAGAGATCCCATCATAAGTGCAGAGATCCCACCATAAGTGCAGAGATCCCAACACAAGTGCAGAGATCCCAACACAAGTGCAGAGATCCCACCATGAGTGTAGAGATCCCATCACAAGTAGAGAGATCCCAAAATAAGTGCAGAGATTGCATCACAAGAGCAGAGATCCCACCATGAGTGCAGGGATCCCATCACAAGTGCAGGGATCCCATCACAAGTGCAGAGATCCCACCATAAGTGCAGAGATCCCACCATAAGTACAGAGATCCCACCACGAGTGCAGAGATCCCACCACGAGTGCAGAGATCCCACCACGAGTGCAGAGATCCCATCACAAGTAGAGAGATCCCAGAATAAGTGCAGAGATAACATCACAAGTACAGAGATCCCACCATGAGTGCAAAGATCCCATACCAAGTAGAGAGATCCCACTATGAGTGCAGAGATCCCACCATGAGTGCAGAGATCCCACCATGAGTACAGAGATCCCATCATAAGTGCAGAGATCCCACCATAAGTGCAAGGATCCCATCATAAGTGCAGAGATCCCATATCAAGTACAGAGATCCCATCACAAGTAGGGAGATCCCACTATGAGTGCAGAGATCCCATCACAAGTAGAGAGATCCCTCCATGAATGCAGAGATCCCACCACAAGTGCAGAGATCCCATCACAAGTATGAGTGCAGAGATCCCATCATAAGTGCAGAGATCCCATCATAAGTGCAGAGATCCCACAACAAGTAGAGATCCCATCACAAGTAGGGAGATCCCAGAATAAGTGCAAAATCCCATCACAAGTGCAGAGATCCCATCACAAGTGCAGAGATCCCATCCCAAGTAGAGAGATCCCACTATGAATGCAGAGATCCCACCATGAGTGCAGAGATCCCACCATGAGTGCAGAGATCCCATCCCAAGTAGAGAGATCCCACCATGAGTGCAGAGATCCCAACATGAGTTCAGAGATCCAATCATAAGTGCAGAGATCCCATCATAAGTGCAGGGATCCCATCACAAGTGCAGATATCCCACCACGAGTGCAGAGATCCCATCACAAGTAGAGAGATCCCATCACAAGTGCAGAGATCCCACCATGAGTGCAGAGATCCCATCATAAGTAGAGAGATCCCACTATGAGTGCAGAGATCCCACCATGAGTGCAGAGATCCCATCATAAGTGCAGAGATTCCACCATAAGTGCAGGGATCCCAACCTAAGTGCAGGGATCCCAACCTAAGTGCAGGGATCCCAACCTAAGTGCAGAGATCTGACAACAAGTACAGAGATCCCATCACAAGTAGGGAGATCCCAGAATAAGTGCAGAGATCCCATCACAAGTGCAGAGATCCCACCATGAATGCAGACATCCCATCCCAAGTAGAGAGATCCCACTATGAGTGCAGAGATCCCACCATGAGTGCAGAGATCCCATCATAAGTGCAGAGATCCCACCATAAGTGCAGGGATCCCACAACAAGTACAGAGATCCCATCATAAGTACGGCGATCCCAGAATAAGTGCAGAGATCCCATCACAAGAGCAGAGATCCCACCATGAGTGCAGAGATCCCATCCCAAGTAGAGAGATCTGACTATGAGTGCAGAGATCCTACCATGAGTGCAGAGATCCCATCATAAGTGCAGAGATCCCACCATAAGTACATAGATCCCACTATGAGTGCAAAGATCCCATCATAAGTGCAGAGATCCCACCATAAGTGCAGAGATCCCATCACAAGTGCAGAGATCCCACCATGAGTGCAGAGATCCCATCACAAGTAGAGAGATCCCAAAATAAGTGCAGAGATCGCATCACAAGAGCAGAGATCCCACCATGAGTGCAGAGATCCCATCCCAAGTAGAGAGATCCCACTATGAGTGCAGAGATCCCATCACAAGTGCAGAGATCCCATCACAAGTGCAGAGATCCCATCACAAGTGCAGAGATCCCATCACAAGTGCAGAGATCCCATCACAAGTGCAGGGATCCCATCACAAGTGCAGAGATCCCACCATCAGTGCAGAGATCCCATCATAAGTGCAGAGATCCCACCATCAGTGCAGGGATCCCATAACAAGTAGGGAGATCCCAGAATAAGTGCAGAGATCCCATCACAAGTGCAGAGATCCCACCCCAAGTAGAGAGATCCCACTATGAGTGCAGAGATCCCACCATGAGTGCAGAGATCCCATCATAAGTGCAGAGATCCCACCATCAGTGCAGGGATCCCATCATAAGTGCAGAGATCCCACAACAAGTACAGAGATCCCATAACAAGTAGGGAGATCCCAGAATAAGTGCAGAGATCCCATCACAAGTGCAGAGATCCCACCCCAAGTAGAGAGATCCCACTATGAGTGCAGAGATCCCACCATGAGTGCAGAGATCCCATCATAAGTGCAGAGATCCCACCATCAGTGCGGAGATCCCATCACAAGTGCAGAGATCCCACTCCAAGTAGAGAGATCCCACTATGAGTGCAGAGATCCCACCATAAGTGCAGAGATCCCATCCCAAGTAGAGAGACCCCACTATGAGTGCAGAGATCCCACCTTGAGTGCAGAGATACCATCATAAGTGCAGAGATCCCACCATAAGTGCAGGGATCCCACCACAAGTGCAGAGATCCCACCACAAGTGCAGAGATCCCACCATGAGTGCAATGATCCCATCACAAGTAGAGAGATCCCAGAATAAGTGCAGAGATCCCATCACGAGTGCAGAGATCCCACCATGAGTGCAGAGATCCCACCATGAGTGCAGAGATCCCATCCCAAGTAGAGAGATCCCACTATGAGTGCAGAGATCCCACCATGAGTGCAGAGATCCCACCATGAGTGCAGAGATCCCATCATAAGTGCAGAGTTCCCAACATAAGTGCAGGGATTCCATCACAAGTGCAGAGCTCCCACCACGAGTGCAGAGATCCCATCACAAGTAGAGAGATACCAGAAACTGTGCAGAGATCCAATCACAAGTGTAGAGATCCCACCATGAGTGCAGAGATCCCATCCCAAGTAGAGAGATCCCACTATGAGTGCAGAGATCCCACCATGAGTGCAGAGATCCCATCATAAGTGCAGAGATCCCATCATAAGTGCAGGGATCCCACCATAAGTGCAGGGATCCCATCACAAGTGCAGAGATCCCACCATGAGTGCAGAGATTCCATCACAAGTAGAGAGATCCCAGAATAAGTGCAGAGAACCCATCACAAGTGCAGCGATCCCACCATGAGTGCAGAGATCACATCCCAAGTAGAGAGATCCCACTATGAGTGCAGAGATCCCACCATGAGTGCAGAGATCCCACCATAAGTGCAGAGATCCCATCATAAGTGCAGAGATACCACAAGTACAGAGATCCCATCACAAGTAGGGAGATCCCAGAATAAGTGCAGAGATCCCATCACAAGTGCAGAGATCCCACCATGAGTGCAGAGATCCCATCCCAAGTAGAGAGATCCCACTATGAGTGCAGAGATCCCATCATGAGTGCAGAGATCCCATCCCAAGTAGAGAGATCCCACTATGAGTGCAGAGATCCACCATGAGTGTAGAGATCCCATCATAAGTGCAGAGATCCCATCACAAGTGCAGGGATCCCATCACAAGTGCAGAGATCCCACCACGAGTGCAGAGATCCCATCACAAGTAGAGAGATCCCAGAATAAGTGCAGAGAACCCATCACAAGTGCAGCGATCCCACCATGAGTGCAGAGATCACATCCCAAGTAGAGAGATCCCACTATGAGTGCAGAGATCCCACCATGAGTGCAGAGATCCCACCATAAGTGCAGAGATCCCATCATAAGTGCAGGGATACCACAACAAGTACAGAGATCCCATCACAAGTAGGGAGATCCCAGAATAAGTGCAGAGATCCCATCACAAGTGCAGAGATCCCACCATGAGTGCAGAGATCCCATCCCAAGTAGAGAGATCCCACTATGAGTGCAGAGATCCCATCATGAGTGCAGAGATCCCATCCCAAGTAGAGAGATCCCACTATGAGTGCAGAGATCCACCATGAGTGTAGAGATCCCATCATAAGTGCAGAGATCCCATCACAAGTGCAGGGATCCCATCACAAGTGCAGAGATCCCACCACGAGTGCAGAGATCCCATCACAAGTAGAGAGATCCCACCACGAGTGCAGAGATCCCATCACAAGTAGAGATATCCCAGAATAAGTGCAGAGATCCCATCACAAGTGCAGAGATCCCACCATAAGTGCAGAGATCCCATCATAAGTGCAGAGATACCACAACAAGTACAGAGATCCCATCACAAGTAGGGAGATCCCAGAATAAGTGCAGAGATCCCATCACAAGTGCAGATATCCCACCATGAGTGCAGAGATCCCATCCCAAGTAGAGAGATCCCACTATGAGTGCAGAGATCCCACCATGAGTGCAGAGATCCCACCATGAGTGCAGAGATCCCATCATAAGTGCAGGGATCCCATCACAAGTGCACAGATCCCACCACGAGTGCAGAGATCCCATCACAAGTAGAGAGATCCCAGAATAAGTGCAGAGATCCCAGAATAAGTGCAGATATCCCATCACAAGTGCAGATATCCCATCACAAGTGCAGAGATCCCACCATGAGTGCAGACATCCCATCCCAAGTAGAGAGATCATCTACAGTCCAACAGCTCCAAATCCCCCCAACAAAAAAGGCTACGTGGGGAGATAGACGATTTGTAGTGGCTGCATCCAAACTGTGGAACCAGATTCCATCTCAGATCAAGGAACATACCTCGCTATTTTCCTTTCGAAAACACCTTAAAACATGGCTTTTTAACCAGTAACACCCTTTAACAACCATGTAATCTGTATGCACTAGCGCCGAGACACCGGAAGGTATTTGTGCGCTCTAGAAATTTTAAAAATAAATAAATAAAAATAAAGAGATCCCACTATGAGTGCAGAGATCCCACCATGAGTGCAGAGATCCCATCATAAGTGCAGAGATCCCACCATAAGTGCAGGGATCCCAACCTAAGTGCAGAGATCTGACAACAAGTACAGAGATCCCATCACAAGTAGGGAGATCCCAGAATAAGTGCAGAGATCCCATCACAAGTGCAGAGATCCCACCATGAGTGCAGACATCCCATCCCAAGTAGAGAGATCCCACTATGAGTGCAGAGATCCCACCATAAGTGCAGAGATCCCACCATAAGTGCAGGGATCCCACCATAAGTGCAGAGATCCCACAACAAGTACAGAGATCCCATCATAAGTACGGCGATCCCAGAAAAAGTGCAGAGATCCCATCACAAGAGCAGAGATCCCATCACAAGAACAGAGATCCCACCATGAGTGCAGAGATCCCATCCCAAGTAGAGAGATCCCACTATGAGTGCAGAGATCCTACCATGAGTGCAGAGATCCCATCATAAGTGCAGAGATCCTACCATAAGTGCAGGGATCCCATCACAAGTGCAGAGATCCCACCACGAGTGCAGAGATCCCATCACAAGTAGAGAGATCACAGAATAAGTGCAGAGATAACATCACAAGTGCAGAGATCCCACCATGTGTGCAGAGATCCCATCACAAGTGAAGAGATCCCATCACAAGTGCAGAGATCCCACCATGAGTGCAGAGATCCCACCATGAGTGCAGAGATCCCATCATAAGTGCAGAGATCCCACCAGAAGTGCAGAGATCCCACCATGAGTGCAGAGATCCCATCACAAGTAGAGAGATCCCAAAATAAGTGCAGAGATCGCATCACAACAGCAGAGATCCCACCATGAGTGCAAAGATCCCATCCCAAGTAAAGAGATCCCACTATGAGTGCAGATATCCCACCATGAGTGCAGAGATCCCATCACAAGTGCAGAGATCCCACCACGAGTGCAGGGATCCCATCACAAGTGCAGAGATCCCACCACGAGTGCAAAGATCCCATCACAAGTAGAGAGATCCCAGAATAAGTGCAGAGATCCCATCACAAGTGCAGAGATCCCACCATGAGTGCAGAGATCCCATCATAAGTAGAGAGATCCCACTATGAGTGCAGAGATCCCACCATGAGTGCAGAGATCACATCATAAGTGCAGAGATTCCACCATAAGTGCAGGGATCCCAACCTAAGTGCAGAGATCCCATCACAAGTGCAGAGATCCCATCACAAGTGCAGAGATCCCATCACAAGTAGAGAGATCCCAGAATAAGTGCAGAGATCCCATCACAAGTGCAGAGATCCCATCACAAGTGCAGAGATCCCATCACGAGTGCAGAGATCCCACCATGAGTGCAGAGATCCCATCCCAAGTAGAGAGATCCCACTATGAGTGCAGAGATCCCACCATGAGTGCAGAGATCCCATCATGAGTGCAGAGATCCCATCATAAGTGCAGAGATCCCAACATAAGTGCAGGGATCCCATCACAAGTGCAGAGCTCCCACCACGAGTGCAGAGATCCTATCACAAGTAGAGAGATACCAGAAACTGTGCAGAGATCCCATCACAAGTGTAGAGATCCCACCATGAGTGCAGAGATCCCATCCCAAGTAGAGAGATCCCACTATGAGTGCAGAGATCCCATCATAAGTGCAGGGATCCCACCATAAGTGCAGGGATCCCATCACAAGTGCAGAGAGCCCACCATGAGTGCAGAAATTCCATCACAAGTAGAGAGATCCCAGAATAAGTGCAGAGAACCCATCACAAGTGCAGCGATCCCACCATGAGTGCAGAGATCACATCCCAAGTAGAGAGATCCCACTATGAGTGCAGAGATCCCACCATGAGTGCAGAGATCCCACCATAAGTGCAGAGATCCCATCATAAGTGCAGAGATACCACAACAAGTACAGAGATCCCATCACAAGTAGGGAGATCCCAGAATAAGTGCAGAGATCCCATCACAAGTGCAGAGATCCCATCCCAAGTAGAGAGATCCCACTATGAGTGCAGAGATCCCACCATGAGTGCAGAGATCCCACCATGAGTGCAGAGATCCCATCCCAAGTAGAGAGATCCCACTATGAGTGCAGAGATCCACCATGAGTGCAGAGATCCCACTATGAGTGCAGAGATCCACCATGAGTGCAGAGATCCCATCATAAGTGCAGAGATCCCATCATAAGTGCAGGGATCCCATCACAAGTGCAGAGATCCCATTACGAGTGCAGAGATCCCATCACGAGTGCAGAGATCCCATCACAAGTAAAGAGATCCCAGAATAAGTGCAGAGATCCCATCACAAGTGCAGAGATCCCACCATAAGTGCAGAGATCCCATCATAAGTGCAGAGATACCATAAGTACAGAGATCCCATCACAAGTAGGGAGATCCCAGAATAAGTGCAGAGATCCCATCACAAGTGCAGATATCCCACCATGAGTGCAGAGATCCCATCCCAAGTAGAGAGATCCCACTATGAGTGCAGAGATCCGACTATGAGTGCAGAGATCCCACCATGAGTGCAGAGATCCCACCATGAGTGCAGAGATCCCATCATAAGTGCAGAGATCCCATCATAAGTGCAGGGATCCCATCACAAGTGCAGAGATCCCACCACAAGGGCAGAGATCCCATCACAAGTAGAGAGATCCCAGAATAAGTGCAGAGATCCCATCACAAGTGCAGAGATCCCACCATAAGTGCAGAGATCCCATCATAAGTGCAGAGATACCACAACAAGTACAGAGATCTCATCACAAGTAGGGAGATCCCAGAATAAGTGCAGAGATCCCATCACAAGTGCAGATATCCCACCATGAGTGCAGAGATCCCATCCCAAGTAGAGAGATCCCACTATGAGTACAGAGATCCCACCATGAGTGCAGAGATCCCACCATGAGTGCAGAGATCCCATCATAAGTGCAGAGATCCCACCATAAGAGCAGGGATCCCAACCTAAGTTCCAGAGATCCAACAAGTACAGAGATCCCATCACAAGTAGGGAGATCCCAGAATAATTGCGAAGATCCCATCACAAGTGCAGAGATCCCACCATGAATGCAGACATCCCATCCCAAGTAGAGAGATCCCACTATGAGTGCAGAGATCCCATCATAAGTGCAGAGATCCCACCATAAGTGCAGGGATCCCACCATAAGTGCAGAGATCCCACAACAAGTACAGAGATCCCATCATAAGTACGGCGATCCCAGAATAAGTACGGTGATCCCAGAATAAGTGCAGAGATCCCATCACAAGAGCAGAGATCCCACCATGAGTGCAGAGGTCCCATCCCAAGTAGAGAGATCCCACTATGAGTGCAAAGATCCTACCATGAGTGCAGAGATACCATCATAAGTGCAGAGATCCTACCATAAGTGCAGAGATCCCACCATAAGTACAGAGATCCCACCACGAGTGCAGAGATCCCACCACGAGTGCAGAGATCCCACCACGAGTGCAGAGATCCCATCACAAGTAGAGAGATCCAACTATGAGTGCGGAGATCCCACCATGAGTGCAGAGATCCCACCATGAGTGCAGAGATCCCATCATAAGTGCAGAGATCCCATCATAAGTGCAGAGATCCCACCATAAGTGCAGAGATCCCATCATAAGTGCAGAGATCCCACCATAAGTGCAGAGATCCCAACACAAGTGTAGAGATCCCAACACAAGTGCAGAGATCCCACCATGAGTGTAGAGATCCCATCACAAGTAGAGAGATCCCAAAATAAGTGAAGAGATTGCATCACAAGAGCAGAGATCCCACCATGAGTGCAGGGATCCCATTACAAGTGCAGGGATCCCATCACAAGTGCAGAGATCCCACCATAAGTACAGAGATCCCACCACGAGTGCAGAGATCCCACCACGAGTGCAGAGATCCCACCACGAGTGCAGAGATCCCATCACAAGTAGAGAGATCCCAGAATAAGTGCAGAGATAACATCACAAGTACAGAGATCCCACCATGAGTGCAAAGATCCCATACCAAGTAGAGAGATCCAACTATGAGTGCAGAGATCCCACCATAAGTGCAGAGATCCCAACACAAGTGCAGAGATCCCAACACAAGTGCAGAGATCCCACCATGAGTGCAGAGATCCCACCATGAGTGTAGAGATCCCACCATGAGTGTAGAGATCCCATCACAAGTAGAGAGATCCCAAAATAAGTGCAGAGATTGCATCACAAGAGCAGAGATCCCACCATGAGTGCAGAGATCCCATCCCAAGTAGAGAGATCCCACTATGAGTGCAGAGATCCCATCATAAGTGCATAGATCCCATCACAAGTGCAGAGATCCCACCACGAGTGCAGAGATCCCATCACAAGTGCAGAGATCCCACCACGAGTGCAGAGATCCCATCACAAGTAGAGAGATCCCAGAATAAGTGCAGAGATCCCATCACAAGTGCAGAGATCCCACCATGAGTGCAGAGATCCCATCCCAAGTAGAGAGATCCCACTATGAGTGCAGAGATCCCACCATGAGTGCAGAGATCCCACCATGAGTACAGAGATCACATCATAAGTGCAGAGATCCCACCATAAGTGCAAGGATCCCATCATAAGTGCAGAGATCCCATATCAAGTACAGAGATCCCATCACAAGTAGGGAGATCCCACTATGAGTGCAGAGATCCCATCACAAGTAGAGAGATCCCTCCATGAATGCAGAGATCCCACCACAAGTGCAGAGATCCCATCACAAGTATGAGTGCAGAGATCCCACAACAAGTAGAGATCCCATCACAAGTAGGGAGATCCCAGAATAAGTGCAAAATCCCATCACAAGTGCAGAGATCCCACCATGAATGCAGACATCCCATCCCAAGTAGATTGATCCCACTATGAGTGCAGAGATCCCACCATGAGTGCAGAGATCCCATCATAAGTGCAGAGATCCCACCATAAGTGCAGGGATCCCACAACAAGTACAGAGATCCCATCATAAGTACGGCGATCCCAGAATAATTGCAGAGATCCCATCACAAGAGCAGAGATCCCACCATGAGTGCAGAGATCCCATCCCAAGTAGAGAGATCCCACTATGAGTGCAGAGATCCTACCATGAGTGCAGAGATCCCATCATAAGTGCAGAGATCCCACCATAAGTACAGAGATCCCACCATGAGTGCAAAGATCCCATCATAAGTGCAGAGATCCCACCATAAGTGCAGAGATCCCATCACAAGTGCAGAGATCCCACCATGAGTGCAGAGATCCCATCACAAGTAGAGAGATCCCAAAATAAGTGCAGAGATCGCAACACAAGAGCAGAGATTCCACCGTGAGTGCAGAGATCCCATCCCAAGTAGAGAGACACCACTATGAGTGCAGAGATCCCACCATGAGTGCAGAGATCCCATCATAAGTGAAGAGATCCCACCATAAGTGCAGAGATCCCATCACAAGTGCAGAGATCCCATCACAAGTGCAGAGATCCCACTACGAGTGCAGAGATCCCATCACAAGTAGAGAGATCCCAGAATAAGTGCGGAGATCCCATCACAAGTGCAGAGATCCCACCATGAGTGCAGAGATCCCATCCCAAGTAGAGAGATCCCACTATGAGTGCAGAGATCCCACCATGAGTGCAGAGATCCCATCATGAGTGCAGAGATCCCATCATAAGTGCAGAGATCCCACCATAAGTGCAGGGATCCCATCATAAGTGCAGAGATCCCATAACAAGTACAGAGATCCCATCACAAGTAGGGAGATTCCACTATGAGTGCAGAGATCCCATCACAAGTAGAGAGATCCCAGAATAAGTGCAGAGATCCCAGAATAAGTGCAGAGATCCCATCACAAGTGCAGAGATCTCACCACGAGTGCAGAGATCCCATCCCAAGTAGAGAGATCCCACTATGAGTGCAGAGATCCCACTATGAGTGCAGAGATCCCATCATGAGTGCAGAGATCCCATCATAAGTGCAGAGATCCCATCATAAGTGCAGAGATCCCACCATAACTGCAGAGATCCCATCACAAGTGCAGAGATCCTATCACAAGTAGAGAGATCCCAGAATAAGTGCAGAGATCCCATCACAAGGGCAGAGATCCCACCATGAGTGCAGAGATCCCATCCCAAGTAGAGAGATCCCACTATGAGTGCAGATATCCCACCATGAGTGCAGAGATCCCATCCCAAGTAGAGAGATCCCACTATGAGTGCAGAGATCCCACCATGAGTGAAGAGATCCCATCATAAGTGCAGGGATCCCATCACAAGTGCAGACATCCCATCACAAGTGCAGAGATCCCACCATAAGTGCAGACATCCCATCACAAGTGCAGAGATCCCACCATAAGTGCAGAGATCCCATCAGAAGTAGAGAGATCCCAGAATAAGTGCAGGGATCCCATTACAAGTGCAGAGATCCCACCATGAGTGCAGAGATCCCATCCCAATTAGAGAGATCCCATTAGGAGTGCAGCTATCCCACCATGAGTGCAGAGATCCCACCCTAAGTGCGGAGATCCCACCATAAGTGCAGGTATCACATCATAAGTGCAGAGATCCCACCAGAAGTGCAGAGATCCCACCATGAGTGCAGAGATCCCATCACAAGTAGAGAGATCCCAAAATAAGTGCAGAGATCGCATCACAACAGCAGAGATCCCACCATGAGTGCAGAGATCCCATCCCAAGTAGAGAGATCCCACTATGAGTGCAGATATCCCACCATGAGTGCAGAGATCCCATCATAAGTGCAGAGATCCCACCATAAGTGCAGAGATCCCATCACAAGTGCAGGGATCCCATCATAAGTGCAGAGATCCCATAACAAGTACAGAGATCCCATCACAAGTAGGGAGATCCCACTATGAGTGCAGAGATCCCATCACAAGTAGAGAGATCCCAGAATAAGTGCAGAGATCCCAGAATAAGTGCAGAGATCCCATCACAAGTGCAGAGATCCCACCATGAGTGCAGAGATCCAATCCCAAGTAGAGAGATCCCACTATGAGTGCAGAGATCCCATCATGAGTGCAGAGATCCCATCATGAGTGCAGAGATCCCATCATAAGTGCAGAGATCCCATCATAAGTGCAGAGATCCCACCATAAGTGCAGAGATCCCATCACAAGTGCAGAGATCCTATCACAAGTAGAGAGATCCCAGAATAAGTGCAGAGATCCCATCACAAGGGCAGAGATCCCACCATGAGTGCAGAGATCCCATCCCAAGTAGAGAGATCCCACTATGAGTGCAGATATCCCACCATGAGTGCAGAGATCCCATCCCAAGTAGAGAGATCCCACTATGAGTGCAGAGATCCCACCATGAGTGAAGAGATCCCATCATAAGTGCAGAGACCCCATCACAAGTGCAGAGATCCCACCACGAGTGCAGAGATCCCATCACAAGTATAGAGATCCCAGTATGAGTGCAGAGATCCCACCATAAGTCCATAGATCTCATCACAAGTGCAGAGATCGCACCACAAGTGCAGAGATCCCATCACAAGAAGAGAGATCCCATTATGAGTACAGAGATCCCACCACAAGTGCAGAGATCCCATCATGAGTGCAGAGATACTATCACAAGTGCAGGGATCCCATCACAAATGCAGAGATCCCACCATGAGTGCAGAGATCCCATGACAAGTAGAAAGATCCCTAAATGAGTAGAAAGATCCCACCACAAGTGCAGAGATCCCATTATGAGTGCAGAGACACCCACCACAAGTGCAGAGATCCCATCACAGATGCAGAGATCCCATCATAAGTGCAGAGATCCCATCATAAGTGCAGAGATCCCACCATAAGTGCAGAGATCCCATCACAAGTGCAGAGATCCCACCATGAGTGCAGAGATCCCATCCTAAGTAGAGAGATCTGACTATGAGTGCAGAGAACCCATCATAAGTGCAGAGATCCCACCATAAGTGCAGGGATCCCATCATAAGTGCAGAGATCCCACAATAAGTGCAAGGATCCCATCATAAGTGCAGAGATCCCATATCAAGTACAGAGATCCCATCACAAGTAGGGAGATCCCACTATGAGTGCAGAGATCCCATCACAAGTAGAGAGATCCCTCCATGAATGCAGAGATCCCACCACAAGTGCAGAGATCCCATCACAAGTATGAGTGCAGAGATCCCATCATAAGTGCAGAGATCCCATCATAAGTGCAGAGATCCCACAACAAGTAGAGATCCCATCACAAGTAGGGAGATCCCAGAATAAGTGCAAAATCCCATCACAAGTGCAGAGATCCCATCACAAGTGCAGAGATCCCATCCCAAGTAGAGAGATCCCACTATGAATGCAGAGATCCCACCATGAGTGCAGAGATCCCACCATGAGTGCAGAGATCCCATCCCAAGTAGAGAGATCCCATCATGAGTGCAGAGATCCCAACATGAGTTCAGAGATCCAATCATAAGTGCAGAGATCCCATCATAAGTGCAGGGATCCCATCACAAGTGCAGATATCCCATCATAAGTGCAGGGATCCCATCACAAGTGCAGATATCCCACCACGAGTGCAGAGATCCCATCACAAGTAGAGAGATCCCAGAATAAGTGCAGAGATCCCATCACAAGTGCAGAGATCCCACCATGAGTGCAGAGATCCCATCATAAGTAGAGAGATCCCACTATGAGTGCAGAGATCCCACCATGAGTGCAGAGATCCCATCATAAGTGCAGAGATTCCACCATAAGTGCAGGGATCCCAACCTAAGTGCAGGGATCCCAACCTAAGTGCAGAGATCTGACAACAAGTACAGAGATCCCATCACAAGTAGGGAGATCCCAGAATAAGTGCAGAGATCCCATCACAAGTGCAGAGATCCCACCATGAATGCAGACATCCCATCCCAAGTAGAGAGATCCCACTATGAGTGCAGAGATCCCACCATGAGTGCAGAGATCCCATCATAAGTGCAGAGATCCCACCATAAGTGCAGGGATCCCACAACAAGTACAGAGATCCCACCATGAGTGCAAAGATCCCATCATAAGTGCAGAGATCCCACCATAAGTGCAGAGATCTGACAACAAGTACAGAGATCCCATCACAAGTAGGGAGATCCCAGAATAAGTGCAGAGATCCCATCACAAGAGCAGAGATCCCACCATGAGTGCAGAGATCCCATCCCAAGTAGAGAGATCCCACTATGAGTGCAGAGATCCTACCATGAGTGCAGAGATCCCATCATAAGTGCAGAGATCCCACCATAAGTACAGAGATCCCACCATGAGTGCAAAGATCCCATCATAAGTGCAGAGATCCCACCATAAGTGCAGGGATCCCACAACAAGTACAGAGATCCCACCATGAGTGCAAAGATCCCATCATAAGTGCAGGGATCCCAACCTAAGTGCAGAGATCTGACAACAAGTACAGAGATCCCATCACAAGTAGGGAGATCCCAGAATAAGTGCAGAGATCCCATCACAAGAGCAGAGATCCCACCATGAGTGCAGAGATCCCATCCCAAGTAGAGAGATCCCACTATGAGTGCAGAGATCCTACCATGAGTGCAGAGATCCCATCATAAGTGCAGAGATCCCACCATAAGTACAGAGATCCCACCATGAGTGCAAAGATCCCATCATAAGTGCAGAGATCCCACCATAAGTGCAGAGATCCCATCACAAGTGCAGAGATCCCACCATGAGTGCAGAGATCCCATCACAAGTAGAGAGATCCCAAAATAAGTGCAGAGATCGCATCACAAGAGCAGAGATCCCACCATGAGTGCAGAGATCCCATCCCAAGTAGAGAGATCCCACTATGAGTGCAGAGATCCCACCATGAGTGCAGAGATCCCATCATAAGTGAAGAGATCCCACCATAAGTGCAGAGATCCCATCACAAGTGCAGAGATCCCATCACAAGTGCAGAGATCCCACTACGAGTGCAGAGATCCCATCACAAGTAGAGAGATCCCAGAATAAGTGCGGAGATCCCATCACAAGTGCAGAGATCCCACCATGAGTGCAGAGATCCCATCCCAAGTAGAGAGATCCCACTATGAGTGCAGAGATCCCACCATGAGTGCAGAGATCCCATCATGAGTGCAGAGATCCCATCATAAGTGCAGAGATCCCACCATAAGTGCAGGGATCCCATCATAAGTGCAGAGATCCCATAACAAGTACAGAGATCCCATCACAAGTAGGGAGATCCCACTATGAGTGCAGAGATCCCATCACAAGTAGAGAGATCCCAGAATAAGTGCAGAGATCCCAGAATAAGTGCAGAGATCCCATCACAAGTGCAGAGATCCCACCACGAGTGCAGAGATCCGATCCCAAGTAGAGAGATCCCACTATGAGTGCAGAGATCCCACTATGAGTGCAGAGATCCCATCATGAGTGCAGAGATCCCATCATAAGTGCAGAGATCCCATCATAAGTGCAGAGATCCCACCATAAGTGCAGAGATCCCATCACAAGTGCAGAGATCCTATCACAAGTAGAGAGATCCCAGAATAAGTGCAGAGATCCCATCACAAGGGCAGAGATCCCACCATGAGTGCAGAGATCCCATCCCAAGTACAGAGATCCCACTATGAGTGCAGATATCCCACCATGAGTGCAGAGATCCCATCCCAAGTAGAGAGATCCCACTATGAGTGCAGAGATCCCACCATGAGTGAAGAGATCCCATCATAAGTGCAGGGATCCAATCACAAGTGCAGACATCCCATCACAAGTGCAGAGATCCCACCATAAGTGCAGACATCCCATCACAAGTGCAGAGATCCCACCATAAGTGCAGAGATCCCATCAGAAGTAGAGAGATCCCAGAATAAGTGCAGGGATCCCATTACAAGTGCAGAGATCCCACCATGAGTGCAGAGATCCCATCCCAAGTAGAGAGATCCCATTAGGAGTGCAGCTATCCCACCATGAGTGCAGAGATCCCACCCTAAGTGCGGAGATCCCACCATAAGTGCAGGTATCACATCATAAGTGCAGAGATCCCACCAGAAGTGCAGAGATCCCACCATGAGTGCAGAGATCCCATCACAAGTAGAGAGATCCCAAAATAAGTGCAGAGATCGCATCACAACAGCAGAGATCCCACCATGAGTGCAGAGATCCCATCCCAAGTAGAGAGATCCCACTATGAGTGCAGATATCCCACCATGAGTGCAGAGATCCCATCATAAGTGCAGAGATCCCACCATAAGTGCAGAGATCCCATCACAAGTGCAGAGATCCCATCACAAGTGCAGAGATCCCACCACGAGTGCAGAGATCCCACCACGAGTGCAGAGATCCCATCACAAGTAGAGAGATCCCAGAATAAGTGCAGAGATCCCATCACAAGTGCGGAGATCCCATCACAAGTGCAGAGATCCCACCATGAGTGCAGAGATCCCATCCCAAGTAGAGAGATCCCACTATGAGTGCAGAGATCCCACCATGAGTGCAGAGATCCCATCATGAGTGCAGAGATCCCATCATAAGTGCAGAGATCCCACCATAAGTGCAGGGATCCCATCATAAGTGCAGAGATCCCATAACAAGTACAGAGACCCCATCACAAGTAGGGAGATCCCACTATGAGTGCAGAGATCCCATCACAAGTAGAGAGATCCCAGAATAAGTGCAGAGATCCCAGAATAAGTGCAGAGATCCCATCACAAGTGCAGAGATCCCACCACGAGTGCAGAGATCCCATCCCAAGTAGAGAGATCCCACTATGAGTGCAGAGATCCCACTATGAGTGCAGAGATCCCATCATAAGTGCAGAGATCCCATCATAAGTGCAGAGATCCCACCATAAGTGCAGAGATCCCATCACAAGTGCAGAGATCCTATCACAAGTAGAGAGATCCCAGAATAAGTGCAGAGATCCCATCACAAGGGCAGAGATCCCACCATGAGTGCAGAGATCCCATCCCAAGTAGAGAGATCCCACTATGAGTGCAGATATCCCACCATGAGTGCAGAGATCCCATCCCAAGTAGAGAGATCCCACTATGAGTGCAGAGATCCCACCATGAGTGAAGAGATCCCATCATAAGTGCAGACATCCCATCACAAGTGCAGACATCCCATCACAAGTGCAGAGATCCCACCATAAGTGCAGAGATCCCATCAGAAGTAGAGAGATCCCAGAATAAGTGCAGGGATCCCATTACAAGTGCAGAGATCCCACCATGAGTGCAGAGATCCCATCCCAATTAGAGAGATCCCATTAGGAGTGCAGCATCCCACCATGAGTGCAGAGATCCCACCCTAAGTGCGGAGATCCCACCATAAGTGCAGGTATCAAATCATAAGTGCAGAGATCCCACAACAAGTACAGAGATCCCATCACAAGTAGGGAGATCCCAGAATAAGTGCGGAGATCCCAGAATAAGTGCGGAGATCCCAGAATAAGTGCAGAGATCCCAGAATAAGTGCAGAGATCCCATCACAAGTGCAGAGATCCCACCATGAGTGCAGAGATCCCATCCCAAGTAGAGAGATCCCACTATGAGTGCAGAGATCCCACTATGAGTGCAGAGATCCCACCATGAGTGCAGATATCCCATCCCAAGTAGAGAGACCCCACTATGAGTGTAGATATCCCACCATGAGTGCAGAGATCAAATCATAAGTGCAGAGATCCCACCATAAGTGCAGGGATCCCATCACAAGTGCAGAGATCCCACCACAAGTGCAGAGATCCCACCACGAGTGCAGAGATCCCATCACAAGTAGAGAGATACCAGAAAATGTGCAGAGATCCCATCACAAGTGCAGAGATCCCACCATGAGTGCAGAGATCCCATCCCAAGAAGAGAGATCCCACTATGAGTGCAGAGATCCCACCATAAGTGCAGAGATCCCATCATAAGTGCAGAGATTCCACCATAAGTGCAGGGATCCCATCACAAGTGCAGAGATCCCACCACAAGTGCAGAGATCCCACCATGAGTGCAGAGATCCCATCACAAGGAAAGAGGTATATCAGAAAATTTGCAGAGATCCCATCACAAGTGTAGAGACCCCACCATGAGTGCAGAGATCCCATCCCAAGTAGAGAGATCCCACTATGAGTGCAGAGATACCACCATAAGTGCAGAGATCCCATCATAAGTGCAGAGATCCCAACCTAAGTGCAGGGATCCCATAACAAGTACAGAGATCCCATCACAAGTAGGGAGATCCCACTATGAGTGCAGAGATCCCATCACAAGTAGAGAGATCCCAGAATAAGTGCAGAGATCCCAGAATAAGTGCAGAGATCCCATCACAAGTGCAGAGATCCCACCACGAGTGCAGAGATCCCATCACAAGTAGGGAGATCCCACTATGAGTGCAGAGATCCCATCACAAGTAGAGAGATCCCAGAATAAGTGCAGAGATCCCAGAATAAGTGCAGAGATCCCATCACAAGGGCAGAGATCCCACCATGAGTGCAGAGATCCCATCCCAAGTAGAGAGATCCCACTATGAGTGCAGATATCCCACCATGAGTGCAGAGATCCCATCCCAAGTAGAGAGATCCCACTATGAGTGCAGAGATCCCACCATGAGTGAAGAGATCCCATCATAAGTGCAGACATCCCATCACAAGTGCAGACATCCCATCACAAGTGCAGAGATCCCACCATAAGTGCAGAGATCCCATCAGAAGTAGAGAGATCCCAGAATAAGTGCAGGGATCCCATTACAAGTGCAGAGATCCCACCATGAGTGCAGAGATCCCATCCCAATTAGAGAGATCCCATTAGGAGTGCAGCTATCCCACCATGAGTGCAGAGATCCCACCCTAAGTGCGGAGATCCCACCATAAGTGCAGGTATCAAATCATAAGTGCAGAGATCCCACAACAAAGACAGAGATCCCATCACAAGTAGGGAGATCCCAGAATAAGTGCGGAGATCCCAGAATAAGTGCGGAGATCCCAGAATAAGTGCAGAGATCCCAGAATAAGTGCAGAGATCCCATCACAAGTGCAGAGATCCCACCATGAGTGCAGAGATCCCATCCCAAGTAGAGAGATCCCACTATGAGTGCAGAGATCCCACCATGAGTGCAGATATCCCATCCCAAGTAGAGAGACCCCTCTATGAGTGTAGATATCCCACCATGAGTGCAGAGATCAAATCATAAGTGCAGAGATCCCACCATAAGTGCAAGGATCCCATCACAAGTGCAGAGATCCCACCACAAGTGCAGAGATCCCACCACGAGTGCAGAGATCCCATCACAAGTAGAGAGATACCAGAAAATGTGCAGAGATCCCATCACAAGTGCAGAGATCCCACCATGAGTGCAGAGATCCCATCCCAAGAAGAGAGATCCCACTATGAGTGCAGAGATCCCACCATAAGTGCAGAGATCCCACCATAAGTGCAGGGATCCCATCACAAGTGCAGAGATCCCACCACAAGTGCAGAGATCCCACCATGAGTGCAGAGATCCCATCACAAGGAAAGAGAGATATCAGAAAATTTGCAGAGATCCCATCACAAGTGTAGAGACCCCACCATGAGTGCAGAGATCCCATCCCAAGTAGAGAGATCCCACTATGAGTGCAGAGATACCACCATAAGTGCAGAGATCCCATCATAAGTGCAGAGATCCCACCATAAGTGCAGGGATCCCATCACAAGCAGGGAGATCCCAGAATAAGTGCAGAGATCCCATCACAAGTGCAGAGATCCCACCATGAGTGCAGAGATCCAATAACAAGTAGGGAGATCCCACTATGAGTGCAGAGATCCCACTATGAGTGCAGAGATCCCATCCCAAGTAGAGAGATCCCACTATGAGTGCAGAGATCCCATCATAAGTGCAGGGATCCCACCATAAGTGCAGGGATCCCATCATAAGTGCAGGGATCCCATCATAAGTGCAGAGATCCCACAAGTACAGAGATCCCATCATAAGTAGGGAGATCCAAGAATAAGTGCAGAGATCCCACCATAAGTGCAGGGATCCCATCATAAGTGCAGAGATCCCATCACAAGTAGGGAGATCCCATCACAAGTGCAGAGATCCCATCACAAGTGCAGAGATCCCACCATAAGTGCAGGGATCCCACCACAAGTGCAGAGATCCCACCACAAGTGCAGAGATCCCACCACAAGTGCAGAGATCCCACCATGAGTGCAGAGATCCCATCACAAGTAGAGAGATCCCAGAATAAGTGCAGAGATCCCATCACAAGAGCAGAGATCCCACCATGAGTGCAGAGGTCCCATCCCAAGTAGAGAGATCCCACTATGAGTGCAAAGATCCTACCATGAGTGCAGAGATACCATCATAAGTGCCGAGATCCTACCATAAGTGCAGAGATCCCACCATAAGTACAGAGATCCCACCACGAGTGCAGAGATCCCACCAGGAGTGCAGAGATCCCACCACGAGTGCAGAGATCCCATCACAAGTAGAGAGATCCCAGAATAAGTGCAGAGATAACATCACAAGTACAGAGATCCCACCATGAGTGCAAAGATCCCATACCAAGTAGAGAGATCCAACTATGAGTGCGGAGATCCCACCATGAGTGCAGAGATCCCACCATGAGTGCAGAGATCCCATCATAAGTGCAGAGATCCCACCATAAGTGCAGAGATCCCATCATAAGTGCAGAGATCCCACCATAAGTGCAGAGATCCCAACACAAGTGCAGAGATCCCAACACAAGTGCAGAGATCCCACCATGAGTGTAGAGATCCCATCACAAGTAGAGAGATCCCAAAATAAGTGCAGAGATTGCATCACAAGAGCAGAGATCCCACCATGAGTGCAGGGATCCCATCACAAGTGCAGGGATCCCATCACAAGTGCAGAGATCCCACCATAAGTGCAGAGATCCCACCATAAGTACAGAGATCCCACCACGAGTGCAGAGATCCCACCACGAGTGCAGAGATCCCACCACGAGTGCAGAGATCCCATCACAAGTAGAGAGATCCCAGAATAAGTGCAGAGATAACATCACAAGTACAGAGATCCCACCATGAGTGCAAAGATCCCATACCAAGTAGAGAGATCCAACTATGAGTGCAGAGATCCCACCATGAGTGCAGAGATCCCACCATGAGTGCAGAGATCCCATCATAAGTGCAGAGATCCCACCATAAGTGCAGAGATCCCATCATAAGTGCAGAGATCCCACCATAAGTGCAGAGATCCCAACACAAGTGCAGAGATCCCAACACAAGTGCAGAGATCCCACCATGAGTGCAGAGATCCCACCATGAGTGTAGAGATCCCACCATGAGTGTAGAGATCCCATCACAAGTAGAGAGATCCCAAAATAAGTGCAGAGATTGCATCACAAGAGCAGAGATCCCACCATGAGTGCAGAGATCCCATCCCAAGTAGAGAGATCCCACTATGAGTGCAGAGATACCATCATAAGTGCAGAGATCCCATCATAAGTGCATAGATCCCATCACAAGTGCAGAGATCCCACCACGAGTGCAGAGATCCCATCACAAGTGCAGAGATCCCACCACGAGTGTAGAGATCCCATCACAAGTAGAGAGATCCCAGAATAAGTGCAGAGATCCCATCACAAGTGCAGAGATCCCACCATGAGTGCAGAGATCCCATCCCAAGTAGAGAGATCACACTATGAGTGCAGAGATCCCACCATGAGTGCAGAGATCCCACCATGAGTACAGAGATCCCATCATAAGTGCAGAGATCCCACCATAAGTGCAAGGATCCCATCATAAGTACAGAGATCCCATATCAAGTACAGAGATCCCATCACAAGTAGGGAGATCCCACTATGAGTGCAGAGATCCCATCACAAGTAGAGAGATCCCTCCATGAATGCAGAGATCCCACCACAAGTGCAGAGATCCCATCACAAGTATGAGTGCAGAGATCCCATCATAAGTGCAGAGATCCCATCATAAGTGCAGAGATCCCACAACAAGTAGAGATCCCATCACAAGTAGGGAGATCCCAGAATAAGTGCAAAATCCCATCACAAGTGCAGAGATCCCATCACAAGTGCAGAGATCCCATCCCAAGTAGAGAGATCCCACTCTGAATGCAGAGATCCCACCATGAGTGCAGAGATCCCACCATGAGTGCAGAGATCCCATCCCAAGTAGAGAGATCCCACCATGAGTGCAGAGATCCCAACATGAGTTCAGAGATCCAATCATAAGTGCAGAGATCCCATCATAAGTGCAGGGATCCCATCACAAGTGCAGATATCCCACCACGAGTGCAGAGATCCCATCACAAGTAGAGAGATCCCAGAATAAGTGCAGAGATCCCATCACAAGTGCAGAGATCCCACCATGAGTGCAGAGATCCCATCATAAGTAGAGAGATCCCACTATGAGTGCAGAGATCCCACCATGAGTGCAGAGATCCCATCATAAGTGCAGAGATTCCACCATAAGTGCAGGGATCCCAACCTAAGTGCAGGGATCCCAACCTAAGTGCAGGGATCCCAACCTAAGTGCAGAGATCTGACAACAAGTACAGAGATCCCATCACAAGTAGGGAGATCCCAGAATAAGTGCAGAGATCCCATCACAAGTGCAGAGATCCCACCATGAATGCAGACATCCCATCCCAAGTAGAGAGATCCCACTATGAGTGCAGAGATCCCACCATGAGTGCAGAGATCCCATCATAAGTGCAGAGATCCCACCATAAGTGCAGGGATCCCACAACAAGTACAGAGATCCCATCATAAGTACGGCGATCCCAGAATAAGTGCAGAGATCCCATCACAAGAGCAGAGATCCCACCATGAGTGCAGAGATCCCATCCCAAGTAGAGAGATCTGACTATGAGTGCAGAGATCCTACCATGAGTGCAGAGATCCCATCATAAGTGCAGAGATCCCACCATAAGTACATAGATCCCACTATGAGTGCAAAGATCCCATCATAAGTGCAGAGATCCCACCATAAGTGCAGAGATCCCATCACAAGTGCAGAGATCCCACCATGAGTGCAGAGATCCCATCACAAGTAGAGAGATCCCAAAATAAGTGCAGAGATCGCATCACAAGAGCAGAGATCCCACCATGAGTGCAGAGATCCCATCCCAAGTAGAGAGATCCCACTATGAGTGCAGAGATCCCATCACAAGTGCAGAGATCCCATCACAAGTGCAGAGATCCCATCACAAGTGCAGAGATCCCATCACAAGTGCAGAGATCCCATCACAAGTGCAGGGATCCCATCACAAGTGCAGAGATCCCACCATCAGTGCAGAGATCCCATCATAAGTGCAGAGATCCCACCATCAGTGCAGGGATCCCATAACAAGTAGGGAGATCCCAGAATAAGTGCAGAGATCCCATCACAAGTGCAGAGATCCCACCCCAAGTAGAGAGATCCCACTATGAGTGCAGAGATCCCACCATGAGTGCAGAGATCCCATCATAAGTGCAGAGATCCCACCATCAGTGCAGGGATCCCATCATAAGTGCAGAGATCCCACAACAAGTACAGAGATCCCATAACAAGTAGGGAGATCCCAGAATAAGTGCAGAGATCCCATCACAAGTGCAGGGATCCCACCCCAAGTAGAGAGATCCCACTATGAGTGCAGAGATCCCACCATGAGTGCAGAGATCCCATCATAAGTGCAGAGATCCCACCATCAGTGCGGAGATCCCATCACAAGTGCAGAGATCCCACTCCAAGTAGAGAGATCCCACTATGAGTGCAGAGATCCCACCATAAGTGCAGAGATCCCATCCCAAGTAGAGAGACCCCACTATGAGTGCAGAGATCCCACCTTGAGTGCAGAGATACCATCATAAGTGCAGAGATCCCACCATAAGTGCAGGGATCCCACCACAAGTGCAGAGATCCCACCACAAGTGCAGAGATCCCACCATGAGTGCAATGATCCCATCACAAGTAGAGAGATCCCAGAATAAGTGCAGAGATCCCATCACAAGTGCAGAGATCCCATCACGAGTGCAGAGATCCCACCATGAGTGCAGAGATCCCACCATGAGTGCAGAGATCCCATCCCAAGTAGAGAGATCCCACTATGAGTGCAGAGATCCCACCATGAGTGCAGAGATCCCACCATGAGTGCAGAGATCCCATCATAAGTGCAGAGTTCCCAACATAAGTGCAGGGATTCCATCACAAGTGCAGAGCTCCCACCACGAGTGCAGAGATCCCATCACAAGTAGAGAGATACCAGAAACTGTGCAGAGATCCAATCACAAGTGTAGAGATCCCACCATGAGTGCAGAGATCCCATCCCAAGTAGAGAGATCCCACTATGAGTGCAGAGATCCCACCATGAGTGCAGAGATCCCATCATAAGTGCAGAGATCCCATCATAAGTGCAGGGATCCCACCATAAGTGCAGGGATCCCATCACAAGTGCAGAGATCCCACCATGAGTGCAGAGATTCCATCACAAGTAGAGAGATCCCAGAATAAGTGCAGAGAACCCATCACAAGTGCAGCGATCCCACCATGAGTGCAGAGATCACATCCCAAGTAGAGAGATCCCACTATGAGTGCAGAGATCCCACCATGAGTGCAGAGATCCCACCATAAGTGCAGAGATCCCATCATAAGTGCAGAGATACCACAAGTACAGAGATCCCATCACAAGTAGGGAGATCCCAGAATAAGTGCAGAGATCCCATCACAAGTGCAGAGATCCCACCATGAGTGCAGAGATCCCATCCCAAGTAGAGAGATCCCACTATGAGTGCAGAGATCCCATCATGAGTGCAGAGATCCCATCCCAAGTAGAGAGATCCCACTATGAGTGCAGAGATCCACCATGAGTGTAGAGATCCCATCATAAGTGCAGAGATCCCATCACAAGTGCAGGGATCCCATCACAAGTGCAGAGATCCCACCACGAGTGCAGAGATCCCATCACAAGTAGAGAGATCCCAGAATAAGTGCAGAGAACCCATCACAAGTGCAGCGATCCCACCATGAGTGCAGAGATCACATCCCAAGTAGAGAGATCCCACTATGAGTGCAGAGATCCCATCATGAGTGCAGAGATCCCACCATAAGTGCAGAGATCCCATCACAAGTGCAGACATCCCATCACAAGTGCAGAGATCCCATCACGAGTGCGGAGATCCCATCATTAGTGCAGAGATCCCACCATAAGTGCAGAGATCCCATCACAAGTGCAGAGATCCCATCAAAAGTGCATAGATCCCACCACGAGTGCAGAGATCCCATCACAAGTAGACAGATCCCATCACAAGTGCAGAGATCCCATCACAAGTGCAGAGATCCCACCATGAGTGCAGATATCCCATCCTAAGTAGAGAGATCCCACTATGAGTGCCGAGATCCCATCATGAGTGCAGAGATCCCACCATAAGTGCAGAGATCCCATCACAAGTGCAGACATCCCATCACAAGTGCAGAGATCCCATCACAAGTGCAGAGATCCTACCACAAGTGCAGAGATCCCATCACAAGTATACAGATCCCATCACAAGTGCAAAGATCCCATCACAAGTGCAGAGATCCCACCATGAGTGCAGAGATCCCATCCCAAGTAGAGAGATCCCACTATGAGTGCAGAGATCCCACCCTGAGTGCAGAGATCCCATCCCAAGTAAAGAGATCCCACTATGAGTGCAGAGATCCCACTATGAGTGCAGAGATCCCACCATGAGTGCAGAGATCCCATCATAAGTGCAGGGATCCCATCACAAGTGCAGAGATCCCACCACGAGTGCAGAGATCCCATTACAAGTAGAGAGATCCCAGAATAAGTGCAGAGATCCCATCACGAGTGCAGAGATCCCATCCTAAGTATAGAGATCCCATCCTAAGTAGAGAGATCCCACTATGAGTGCAGAGATCCCATCATAAGTGCAGAGATCCCACCATAAGTGCAGAGATCCCACCATAAGTGCAGGGATCCCAACCTAAGTGCAGAGATCTGACAACAAGTACAGAGATCCCATCACAAGTAGGGAGATCCCAGAATAAGTGCAGAGATCCCATCACAAGTGCAGAGATCCCACCATGAATGCAGACATCCCATCCCAAGTAGAGAGATCCCACTATGAGTGCAGAGATCCCACCATGAGTGCAGAGATCCCATCATAAGTGCAGAGATCCCACCATAAGTGCAGGGATCCCACAACAAGTACAGAGATCCCATCATAAGTACGGCGATCCCAGAATAAGTGCAGAGATCCCATCACAAGAGCAGAGATCCCACCATGAGTGCAGAGATCCCATCCCAAGTAGAGAGATCTGACTATGAGTGCAGAGATCCTACCATGAGTGCAGAGATCCCATCATAAGTGCAGAGATCCCACCATAAGTACATAGATCCCACTATGAGTGCAAAGATCCCATCATAAGTGCAGAGATCCCACCATAAGTGCAGAGATCCCATCACAAGTGCAGAGATCCCACCATGAGTGCAGAGATCCCATCACAAGTAGAGAGATCCCAAAATAAGTGCAGAGATCGCATCACAAGAGCAGAGATCCCACCATGAGTGCAGAGATCCCATCCCAAGTAGAGAGATCCCACTATGAGTGCAGAGATCCCATCACAAGTGCAGAGATCCCATCACAAGTGCAGAGATCCCATCACAAGTGCAGAGATCCCATCACAAGTGCAGAGATCCCATCACAAGTGCAGGGATCCCATCACAAGTGCAGAGATCCCACCATCAGTGCAGAGATCCCATCATAAGTGCAGAGATCCCACCATCAGTGCAGGGATCCCATAACAAGTAGGGAGATCCCAGAATAAGTGCAGAGATCCCATCACAAGTGCAGAGATCCCACCCCAAGTAGAGAGATCCCACTATGAGTGCAGAGATCCCACCATGAGTGCAGAGATCCCATCATAAGTGCAGAGATCCCACCATCAGTGCAGGGATCCCATCATAAGTGCAGAGATCCCACAACAAGTACAGAGATCCCATAACAAGTAGGGAGATCCCAGAATAAGTGCAGAGATCCCATCACAAGTGCAGGGATCCCACCCCAAGTAGAGAGATCCCACTATGAGTGCAGAGATCCCACCATGAGTGCAGAGATCCCATCATAAGTGCAGAGATCCCACCATCAGTGCGGAGATCCCATCACAAGTGCAGAGATCCCACTCCA
Organism: Lissotriton vulgaris; assembly: GCF_964263255.1. Taxonomy (NCBI): domain Eukaryota; kingdom Metazoa; phylum Chordata; class Amphibia; order Caudata; family Salamandridae; genus Lissotriton; species Lissotriton vulgaris. The sequence goes on from NC_141693.1 coordinate 680,462,477, forward strand.
AGTAGAGAGATCCCACTATGAGTGCAGAGATCCCACCATAAGTGCAGAGATCCCATCCCAAGTAGAGAGACCCCACTATGAGTGCAGAGATCCCACCTTGAGTGCAGAGATACCATCATAAGTGCAGAGATCCCACCATAAGTGCAGGGATCCCACCACAAGTGCAGAGATCCCACCACAAGTGCAGAGATCCCACCATGAGTGCAATGATCCCATCACAAGTAGAGAGATCCCAGAATAAGTGCAGAGATCCCATCACAAGTGCAGAGATCCCATCACGAGTGCAGAGATCCCACCATGAGTGCAGAGATCCCACCATGAGTGCAGAGATCCCATCCCAAGTAGAGAGATCCCACTATGAGTGCAGAGATCCCACCATGAGTGCAGAGATCCCACCATGAGTGCAGAGATCCCATCATAAGTGCAGAGTTCCCAACATAAGTGCAGGGATTCCATCACAAGTGCAGAGCTCCCACCACGAGTGCAGAGATCCCATCACAAGTAGAGAGATACCAGAAACTGTGCAGAGATCCAATCACAAGTGTAGAGATCCCACCATGAGTGCAGAGATCCCATCCCAAGTAGAGAGATCCCACTATGAGTGCAGAGATCCCACCATGAGTGCAGAGATCCCATCATAAGTGCAGAGATCCCATCATAAGTGCAGGGATCCCACCATAAGTGCAGGGATCCCATCACAAGTGCAGAGATCCCACCATGAGTGCAGAGATTCCATCACAAGTAGAGAGATCCCAGAATAAGTGCAGAGAACCCATCACAAGTGCAGCGATCCCACCATGAGTGCAGAGATCACATCCCAAGTAGAGAGATCCCACTATGAGTGCAGAGATCCCACCATGAGTGCAGAGATCCCACCATAAGTGCAGAGATCCCATCATAAGTGCAGAGATACCACAAGTACAGAGATCCCATCACAAGTAGGGAGATCCCAGAATAAGTGCAGAGATCCCATCACAAGTGCAGAGATCCCACCATGAGTGCAGAGATCCCATCCCAAGTAGAGAGATCCCACTATGAGTGCAGAGATCCCATCATGAGTGCAGAGATCCCATCCCAAGTAGAGAGATCCCACTATGAGTGCAGAGATCCACCATGAGTGTAGAGATCCCATCATAAGTGCAGAGATCCCATCACAAGTGCAGGGATCCCATCACAAGTGCAGAGATCCCACCACGAGTGCAGAGATCCCATCACAAGTAGAGAGATCCCAGAATAAGTGCAGAGAACCCATCACAAGTGCAGCGATCCCACCATGAGTGCAGAGATCACATCCCAAGTAGAGAGATCCCACTATGAGTGCAGAGATCCCACCATGAGTGCAGAGATCCCACCATAAGTGCAGAGATCCCATCATAAGTGCAGAGATACCACAACAAGTACAGAGATCCCATCACAAGTAGGGAGATCCCAGAATAGGTGCAGAGATCCCATCACAAGTGCAGAGATCCCACCATGAGTGCAGAGATCCCATCCCAAGTAGAGAGATCCCACTATGAGTGCAGAGATCCCATCATGAGTGCAGAGATCCCATCCCAAGTAGAGAGATCCCACTATGAGTGCAGAGATCCACCATGAGTGTAGAGATCCCATCATAAGTGCAGAGATCCCATCACAAGTGCAGGGATCCCATCACAAGTGCAGAGATCCCACCACGAGTGCAGAGATCCCATCACAAGTAGAGAGATCCCACCACGAGTGCAGAGATCCCATCACAAGTAGAGATATCCCAGAATAAGTGCAGAGATCCCATCACAAGTACAGAGATCCCACCATAAGTGCAGAGATCCCATCTTAAGTGCAGAGATACCACAACAAGTACAGAGATCCCATCACAAGTAGGGAGATCCCAGAATAAGTGCAGAGATCCCATCACAAGTGCAGATATCCCACCATGAGTGCAGAGATCCCATCCCAAGTAGAGAGATCCCACTATGAGTGCAGAGATCCCACCATGAGTGCAGAGATCCCACCATGAGTGCAGAGATCCCATCATAAGTGCAGGGATCCCATCACAAGTGCACAGATCCCACCACGAGTGCAGAGATCCCATCACAAGTAGAGAGATCCCAGAATAAGTGCAGAGATCCCAGAATAAGTGCAGATATCCCATCACAAGTGCAGAGATCCCACCATGAGTGCAGACATCCCATCCCAAGTAGAGAGATCCCACTATGAGTGCAGAGATCCCACCATGAGTGCAGAGATCCCATCATAAGTGCAGAGATCCCACCATAAGTGCAGGGATCCCAACCTAAGTGCAGAGATCTGACAACAAGTACAGAGATCCCATCACAAGTAGGGAGATCCCAGAATAAGTGCAGAGATCCCATCACAAGTGCAGAGATCCCACCATGAGTGCAGACATCCCATCCCAAGTAGAGAGATCCCACTATGAGTGCAGAGATCCCACCATAAGTGCAGAGATCCCACCATAAGTGCAGGGATCCCACCATAAGTGCAGAGATCCCACAACAAGTACAGAGATCCCATCATAAGTACGGCGATCCCAGAAAAAGTGCAGAGATCCCATCACAAGAGCAGAGATCCCATCACAAGAACAGAGATCCCACCATGAGTGCAGAGATCCCATCCCAAGTAGAGAGATCCCACTATGAGTGCAGAGATCCTACCATGAGTGCTGAGATCCCATCATAAGTGCAGAGATCCTACCATAAGTGCAGGGATCCCATCACAAGTGCAGAGATCCCACCACGAGTGCAGAGATCCCATCACAAGTAGAGAGATCACAGAATAAGTGCAGAGATAACATCACAAGTGCAGAGATCCCACCATGTGTGCAGAGATCCCATCACAAGTGCAGAGATCCCATCACAAGTGCAGAGATCCCACCATGAGTGCAGAGATCCCACCATGAGTGCAGAGATCCCATCATAAGTGCAGAGATCCCACCAGAAGTGCAGAGATCCCACCATGAGTGCAGAGATCCCATCACAAGTAGAGAGATCCCAAAATAAGTGCAGAGATCGCATCACAACAGCAGAGATCCCACCATGAGTGCAAAGATCCCATCCCAAGTAAAGAGATCCCACTATGAGTGCAGATATCCCACCATGAGTGCAGAGATCCCATCACAAGTGCAGAGATCCCACCACGAGTGCAGGGATCCCATCACAAGTGCAGAGATCCCACCACGAGTGCAAAGATCCCATCACAAGTAGAGAGATCCCAGAATAAGTGCAGAGATCCCATCACAAGTGCAGAGATCCCACCATGAGTGCAGAGATCCCATCATAAGTAGAGAGATCCCACTATGAGTGCAGAGATCCCACCATGAGTGCAGAGATCCCATCATAAGTGCAGAGATTCCACCATAAGTGCAGGGATCCCAACCTAAGTGCAGAGATCCCATCACAAGTGCAGAGATCCCATCACAAGTGCAGAGATCCCATCACAAGTAGAGAGATCCCAGAATAAGTGCAGAGATCCCATCACAAGTGCAGAGATCCCATCACAAGTGCAGAGATCCCATCACGAGTGCAGAGATCCCACCATGAGTGCAGAGATCCCATCCCAAGTAGAGAGATCCCACTATGAGTGCAGAGATCCCACCATGAGTGCAGAGATCCCATCATGAGTGCAGAGATCCCATCATAAGTGCAGAGATCCCAACATAAGTGCAGGGATCCCATCACAAGTGCAGAGCTCCCACCACGAGTGCAGAGATCCTATCACAAGTAGAGAGATACCAGAAACTGTGCAGAGATCCCATCACAAGTGTAGAGATCCCACCATGAGTGCAGAGATCCCATCCCAAGTAGAGAGATCCCACTATGAGTGCAGAGATCCCATCATAAGTGCAGGGATCCCACCATAAGTGCAGGGATCCCATCACAAGTGCAGAGAGCCCACCATGAGTGCAGAAATTCCATCACAAGTAGAGAGATCCCAGAATAAGTGCAGAGAACCCATCACAAGTGCAGCGATCCCACCATGAGTGCAGAGATCACATCCCAAGTAGAGAGATCCCACTATGAGTGCAGAGATCCCACCATGAGTGCAGAGATCCCACCATAAGTGCAGAGATCCCATCATAAGTGCAGAGATACCACAACAAGTACAGAGATCCCATCACAAGTAGGGAGATCCCAGAATAAGTGCAGAGATCCCATCACAAGTGCAGAGATCCCATCCCAAGTAGAGAGATCCCACTATGAGTGCAGAGATCCCACCATGAGTGCAGAGATCCCACCATGAGTGCAGAGATCCCATCCCAAGTAGAGAGATCCCACTATGAGTGCAGAGATCCACCATGAGTGCAGAGATCCCACTATGAGTGCAGAGATCCACCATGAGTGCAGAGATCCCATCATAAGTGCAGAGATCCCATCATAAGTGCAGGGATCTCATCACAAGTGCAGAGATCCCATTACGAGTGCAGAGATCCCATCACGAGTGCAGAGATCCCATCACAAGTAAAGAGATCCCAGAATAAGTGCAGAGATCCCATCACAAGTGCAGAGATCCCACCATAAGTGCAGAGATCCCATCATAAGTGCAGAGATACCATAAGTACAGAGATCCCATCACAAGTAGGGAGATCCCAGAATAAGTGCAGAGATCCCATCACAAGTGCAGATATCCCACCATGAGTGCAGAGATCCCATCCCAAGTAGAGAGATCCCACTATGAGTGCAGAGATCCGACTATGAGTGCAGAGATCCCACCATGAGTGCAGAGATCCCACCATGAGTGCAGAGATCCCATCATAAGTGCAGAGATCCCATCATAAGTGCAGGGATCCCATCACAAGTGCAGAGATCCCACCACAAGGGCAGAGATCCCATCACAAGTAGAGAGATCCCAGAATAAGTGCAGAGATCCCATCACAAGTGCAGAGATCCCACCATAAGTGCAGAGATCCCATCATAAGTGCAGAGATACCACAACAAGTACAGAGATCTCATCACAAGTAGGGAGATCCCAGAATAAGTGCAGAGATCCCATCACAAGTGCAGATATCCCACCATGAGTGCAGAGATCCCATCCCAAGTAGAGAGATCCCACTATGAGTACAGAGATCCCACCATGAGTGCAGAGATCCCACCATGAGTGCAGAGATCCCATCATAAGTGCAGAGATCCCACCATAAGAGCAGGGATCCCAACCTAAGTTCCAGAGATCCAACAAGTACAGAGATCCCATCACAAGTAGGGAGATCCCAGAATAATTGCGAAGATCCCATCACAAGTGCAGAGATCCCACCATGAATGCAGACATCCCATCCCAAGTAGAGAGATCCCACTATGAGTGCAGAGATCCCATCATAAGTGCAGAGATCCCACCATAAGTGCAGGGATCCCACCATAAGTGCAGAGATCCCACAACAAGTACAGAGATCCCATCATAAGTACGGCGATCCCAGAATAAGTACGGTGATCCCAGAATAAGTGCAGAGATCCCATCACAAGAGCAGAGATCCCACCATGAGTGCAGAGGTCCCATCCCAAGTAGAGAGATCCCACTATGAGTGCAAAGATCCTACCATGAGTGCAGAGATACCATCATAAGTGCAGAGATCCTACCATAAGTGCAGAGATCCCACCATAAGTACAGAGATCCCACCACGAGTGCAGAGATCCCACCACGAGTGCAGAGATCCCACCACGAGTGCAGAGATCCCATCACAAGTAGAGAGATCCAACTATGAGTGCGGAGATCCCACCATGAGTGCAGAGATCCCACCATGAGTGCAGAGATCCCATCATAAGTGCAGAGATCCCATCATAAGTGCAGAGATCCCACCATAAGTGCAGAGATCCCATCATAAGTGCAGAGATCCCACCATAAGTGCAGAGATCCCAACACAAGTGTAGAGATCCCAACACAAGTGCAGAGATCCCACCATGAGTGTAGAGATCCCATCACAAGTAGAGAGATCCCAAAATAAGTGAAGAGATTGCATCACAAGAGCAGAGATCCCACCATGAGTGCAGGGATCCCATTACAAGTGCAGGGATCCCATCACAAGTGCAGAGATCCCACCATAAGTACAGAGATCCCACCACGAGTGCAGAGATCCCACCACGAGTGCAGAGATCCCACCACGAGTGCAGAGATCCCATCACAAGTAGAGAGATCCCAGAATAAGTGCAGAGATAACATCACAAGTACAGAGATCCCACCATGAGTGCAAAGATCCCATACCAAGTAGAGAGATCCAACTATGAGTGCAGAGATCCCACCATAAGTGCAGAGATCCCAACACAAGTGCAGAGATCCCAACACAAGTGCAGAGATCCCACCATGAGTGCAGAGATCCCACCATGAGTGTAGAGATCCCACCATGAGTGTAGAGATCCCATCACAAGTAGAGAGATCCCAAAATAAGTGCAGAGATTGCATCACAAGAGCAGAGATCCCACCATGAGTGCAGAGATCCCATCCCAAGTAGAGAGATCCCACTATGAGTGCAGAGATCCCATCATAAGTGCAGAGATCCCATCATAAGTGCATAGATCCCATCACAAGTGCAGAGATCCCACCACGAGTGCAGAGATCCCATCACAAGTGCAGAGATCCCACCACGAGTGCAGAGATCCCATCACAAGTAGAGAGATCCCAGAATAAGTGCAGAGATCCCATCACAAGTGCAGAGATCCCACCATGAGTGCAGAGATCCCATCCCAAGTAGAGAGATCCCACTATGAGTGCAGAGATCCCACCATGAGTGCAGAGATCCCACCATGAGTACAGAGATCACATCATAAGTGCAGAGATCCCACCATAAGTGCAAGGATCCCATCATAAGTGCAGAGATCCCATATCAAGTACAGAGATCCCATCACAAGTAGGGAGATCCCACTATGAGTGCAGAGATCCCATCACAAGTAGAGAGATCCCTCCATGAATGCAGAGATCCCACCACAAGTGCAGAGATCCCATCACAAGTATGAGTGCAGAGATCCCACAACAAGTAGAGATCCCATCACAAGTAGGGAGATCCCAGAATAAGTGCAAAATCCCATCACAAGTGCAGAGATCCCACCATGAATGCAGACATCCCATCCCAAGTAGATTGATCCCACTATGAGTGCAGAGATCCCACCATGAGTGCAGAGATCCCATCATAAGTGCAGAGATCCCACCATAAGTGCAGGGATCCCACAACAAGTACAGAGATCCCATCATAAGTACGGCGATCCCAGAATAAGTGCAGAGATCCCATCACAAGAGCAGAGATCCCACCATGAGTGCAGAGATCCCATCCCAAGTAGAGAGATCCCACTATGAGTGCAGAGATCCTACCATGAGTGCAGAGATCCCATCATAAGTGCAGAGATCCCACCATAAGTACAGAGATCCCACCATGAGTGCAAAGATCCCATCATAAGTGCAGAGATCCCACCATAAGTGCAGAGATCCCATCACAAGTGCAGAGATCCCACCATGAGTGCAGAGATCCCATCACAAGTAGAGAGATCCCAAAATAAGTGCAGAGATCGCATCACAAGAGCAGAGATTCCACCATGAGTGCAGAGATCCCATCCCAAGTAGAGAGATCCCACTATGAGTGCAGAGATCCCACCATGAGTGCAGAGATCCCATCATAAGTGAAGAGATCCCACCATAAGTGCAGAGATCCCATCACAAGTGCAGAGATCCCACTACGAGTGCAGAGATCCCATCACAAGTAGAGAGATCCCAGAATAAGTGCGGAGATCCCATCACAAGTGCAGAGATCCCACCATGAGTGCAGAGATCCCATCCCAAGTAGAGAGATCCCACTATGAGTGCAGAGATCCCACCATGAGTGCAGAGATCCCATCATGAGTGCAGAGATCCCATCATAAGTGCAGAGATCCCACCATAAGTGCAGGGATCCCATCATAAGTGCAGAGATCCCATAACAAGTACAGAGATCCCATCACAAGTAGGGAGATTCCACTATGAGTGCAGAGATCCCATCACAAGTAGAGAGATCCCAGAATAAGTGCAGAGATCCCAGAATAAGTGCAGAGATCCCATCACAAGTGCAGAGATCTCACCACGAGTGCAGAGATCCCATCCCAAGTAGAGAGATCCCACTATGAGTGCAGAGATCCCACTATGAGTGCAGAGATCCCATCATGAGTGCAGAGATCCCATCATAAGTGCAGAGATCCCATCATAAGTGCAGAGATCCCACCATAAGTGCAGAGATCCCATCACAAGTGCAGAGATCCTATCACAAGTAGAGAGATCCCAGAATAAGTGCAGAGATCCCATCACAAGGGCAGAGATCCCACCATGAGTGCAGAGATCCCATCCCAAGTAGAGAGATCCCACTATGAGTGCAGATATCCCACCATGAGTGCAGAGATCCCATCCCAAGTAGAGAGATCCCACTATGAGCGCAGAGATCCCACCATGAGTGAAGAGATCCCATCATAAGTGCAGGGATCCCATCACAAGTGCAGACATCCCATCACAAGTGCAGAGATCCCACCATAAGTGCAGACATCCCATCACAAGTGCAGAGATCCCACCATAAGTGCAGAGATCCCATCAGAAGTAGAGAGATCCCAGAATAAGTGCAGGGATCCCATTACAAGTGCAGAGATCCCACCATGAGTGCAGAGATCCCATCCCAATTAGAGAGATCCCATTAGGAGTGCAGCTATCCCACCATGAGTGCAGAGATCCCACCCTAAGTGCGGAGATCCCACCATAAGTGCAGAGATCCCATCACAAGTAGAGAGATCCCAAAATAAGTGCAGAGATCGCATCACAACAGCAGAGATCCCACCATGAGTGCAGAGATCCCATCCCAAGTAGAGAGATCCCACTATGAGTGCAGATATCCCACCATGAGTGCAGAGATCCCATCATAAGTGCAGAGATCCCACCATAAGTGCAGAGATCCCATCACAAGTGCAGGGATCCCATCATAAGTGCAGAGATCCCATAACAAGTACAGAGATCCCATCACAAGTAGGGAGATCCCACTATGAGTGCAGAGATCCCATCACAAGTAGAGAGATCCCAGAATAAGTGCAGAGATCCCAGAATAAGTGCAGAGATCCCATCACAAGTGCAGAGATCCCACCATGAGTGCAGAGATCCAATCCCAAGTAGAGAGATCCCACTATGAGTGCAGAGATCCCATCATGAGTGCAGAGATCCCATCATGAGTGCAGAGATCCCATCATAAGTGCAGAGATCCCATCATAAGTGCAGAGATCCCACCATAAGTGCAGAGATCCCATCACAAGTGCAGAGATCCTATCACAAGTAGAGAGATCCCAGAATAAGTGCAGAGATCCCATCACAAGGGCAGAGATCCCACCATGAGTGCAGAGATCCCATCCCAAGTAGAGAGATCCCACTATGAGTGCAGATATCCCACCATGAGTGCAGAGATCCCATCCCAAGTAGAGAGATCCCACTATGAGTGCAGAGATCCCACCATGAGTGAAGAGATCCCATCATAAGTGCAGAGACCCCATCACAAGTGCAGAGATCCCACCACTAGTGCAGAGATCCCATCACAAGTATAGAGATCCCAGTATGAGTGCAGAGATCCCACCATAAGTCCATAGATCTCATCACAAGTGCAGAGATCGCACCACAAGTGCAGAGATCCCATCACAAGAAGAGAGATCCCATTATGAGTACAGAGATCCCACCACAAGTGCAGAGATCCCATCATGAGTGCAGAGATACTATCACAAGTGCAGAGATCCCATCACAAATGCAGAGATCCCACCATGAGTGCAGAGATCCCATGACAAGTAGAAAGATCCCTAAATGAGTAGAAAGATCCCACCACAAGTGCAGAGATCCCATTATGAGTGCAGAGACACCCACCACAAGTGCAGAGATCCCATCACAGATGCAGAGATCCCATCATAAGTGCAGAGATCCCATCATAAGTGCAGAGATCCCACCATAAGTGCAGAGATCCCATCACAAGTGCAGAGATCCCACCATGAGTGCAGAGATCCCATCCTAAGTAGAGAGATCTGACTATGAGTGCAGAGAACCCATCATAAGTGCAGAGATCCCACCATAAGTGCAGGGATCCCATCATAAGTGCAGAGATCCCACCATAAGTGCAAGGATCCCATCATAAGTGCAGAGATCCCATATCAAGTACAGAGATCCCATCACAAGTAGGGAGATCCCACTATGAGTGCAGAGATCCCATCACAAGTAGAGAGATCCCTCCATGAATGCAGAGATCCCACCACAAGTGCAGAGATCCCATCACAAGTATGAGTGCAGAGATCCCATCATAAGTGCAGAGATCCCATCATAAGTGCAGAGATCCCATAACAAGTAGAGATCCCATCACAAGTAGGGAGATCCCAGAATAAGTGCAAAATCCCATCACAAGTGCAGAGATCCCATCACAAGTGCAGAGATCCCATCCCAAGTAGAGAGATCCCACTATGAATGCAGAGATCCCACCATGAGTGCAGAGATCCCACCATGAGTGCAGAGATCCCATCCCAAGTAGAGAGATCCCATCATGAGTGCAGAGATCCCAACATGAGTTCAGAGATCCAATCATAAGTGCAGAGATCCCATCATAAGTGCAGGGATCCCATCACAAGTGCAGATATCCCATCATAAGTGCAGGGATCCCATCACAAGTGCAGATATCCCACCACGAGTGCAGAGATCCCATCACAAGTAGAGAGATCCCAGAATAAGTGCAGAGATCCCATCACAAGTGCAGAGATCCCACCATGAGTGCAGAGATCCCATCATAAGTAGAGAGATCCCACTATGAGTGCAGAGATCCCACCATGAGTGCAGAGATCCCATCATAAGTGCAGAGATTCCACCATAAGTGCAGGGATCCCAACCTAAGTGCAGGGATCCCAACCTAAGTGCAGAGATCTGACAACAAGTACAGAGATCCCATCACAAGTAGGGAGATCCCAGAATAAGTGCAGAGATCCCATCACAAGTGCAGAGATCCCACCATGAATGCAGACATCCCATCCCAAGTAGAGAGATCCCACTATGAGTGCAGAGATCCCACCATGAGTGCAGAGATCCCATCATAAGTGCAGAGATCCCACCATAAGTGCAGGGATCCCACAACAAGTACAGAGATCCCATCATAAGTACGGCGATCCCAGAATAAGTGCAGAGATCCCATCACAAGAGCAGAGATCCCACCATGAGTGCAGAGATCCCATCCCAAGTAGAGAGATCCCACTATGAGTGCAGAGATCCTACCATGAGTGCAGAGATCCCATCATAAGTGCAGAGATCCCACCATAAGTACAGAGATCCCACCATGAGTGCAAAGATCCCATCATAAGTGCAGAGATCCCACCATAAGTGCAGAGATCCCATCACAAGTGCAGAGATCCCACCATGAGTGCAGAGATCCCATCACAAGTAGAGAGATCCCAAAATAAGTGCAGAGATCGCATCACAAGAGCAGAGATCCCACCATGAGTGCAGAGATCCCATCCCAAGTAGAGAGATCCCACTATGAGTGCAGAGATCCCACCATGAGTGCAGAGATCCCATCATAAGTGAAGAGATCCCACCATAAGTGCAGAGATCCCATCACAAGTGCAGAGATCCCATCACAAGTGCAGAGATCCCACTACGAGTGCAGAGATCCCATCACAAGTAGAGAGATCCCAGAATAAGTGCGGAGATCCCATCACAAGTGCAGAGATCCCACCATGAGTGCAGAGATCCCATCCCAAGTAGAGAGATCCCACTATGAGTGCAGAGATCCCACCATGAGTACAGAGATCCCATCATGAGTGCAGAGATCCCATCATAAGTGCAGAGATCCCACCATAAGTGCAGGGATCCCATCATCAGTGCAGAGATCCCATAACAAGTACAGAGATCCCATCACAAGTAGGGAGATCCCACTATGAGTGCAGAGATCCCATCACAAGTAGAGAGATCCCAGAATAAGTGCAGAGATCCCAGAATAAGTGCAGAGATCCCATCACAAGTGCAGAGATCCCACCACGAGTGCAGAGATCCGATCCCAAGTAGAGAGATCCCACTATGAGTGCAGAGATCCCACTATGAGTGCAGAGATCCCATCATGAGTGCAGAGATCCCATCATAAGTGCAGAGATCCCATCATAAGTGCAGAGATCCCACCATAAGTGCAGAGATCCCATCACAAGTGCAGAGATCCTATCACAAGTAGAGAGATCCCAGAATAAGTGCAGAGATCCCATCACAAGGGCAGAGATCCCACCAGGAGTGCAGAGATCCCATCCCAAGTAGAGAGATCCCACTATGAGTGCAGATATCCCACCATGAGTGCAGAGATCCCATCCCAAGTAGAGAGATCCCACTATGAGTGCAGAGATCCCACCATGAGTGAAGAGATCCCATCATAAGTGCAGGGATCCAATCACAAGTGCAGACATCCCATCACAAGTGCAGAGATCCCACCATAAGTGCAGACATCCCATCACAAGTGCAGAGATCCCACCATAAGTGCAGAGATCCCATCAGAAGTAGAGAGATCCCAGAATAAGTGCAGGGATCCCATTACAAGTGCAGAGATCCCACCATGAGTGCAGAGATCCCATCCCAAGTAGAGAGATCCCATTAGGAGTGCAGCTATCCCACCATGAGTGCAGAGATCCCACCCTAAGTGCGGAGATCCCACCATAAGTGCAGGTATCACATCATAAGTGCAGAGATCCCACCAGAAGTGCAGAGATCCCACCATGAGTGCAGAGATCCCATCACAAGTAGAGAGATCCCAAAATAAGTGCAGAGATCGCATCACAACAGCAGAGATCCCACCATGAGTGCAGAGATCCCATCCCAAGTAGAGAGATCCCACTATGAGTGCAGATATCCCACCATGAGTGCAGAGATCCCATCATAAGTGCAGAGATCCCACCATAAGTGCAGAGATCCCATCACAAGTGCAGAGATCCCATCACAAGTGCAGAGATCCCACCACGAGTGCAGAGATCCCACCACGAGTGCAGAGATCCCATCACAAGTAGAGAGATCCCAGAATAAGTGCAGAGATCCCATCACAAGTGCGGAGATCCCATCACAAGTGCAGAGATCCCACCATGAGTGCAGAGATCCCATCCCAAGTAGAGAGATCCCACTATGAGTGCAGAGATCCCACCATGAGTGCAGAGATCCCATCATGAGTGCAGAGATCCCATCATAAGTGCAGAGATCCCACCATAAGTGCAGGGATCCCATCATAAGTGCAGAGATCCCATAACAAGTACAGAGACCCCATCACAAGTAGGGAGATCCCACTATGAGTGCAGAGATCCCATCACAAGTAGAGAGATCCCAGAATAAGTGCAGAGATCCCAGAATAAGTGCAGAGATCCCATCACAAGTGCAGAGATCCCACCACGAGTGCAGAGATCCCATCCCAAGTAGAGAGATCCCACTATGAGTGCAGAGATCCCACTATGAGTGCAGAGATCCCATCATAAGTGCAGAGATCCCATCATAAGTGCAGAGATCCCACCATAAGTGCAGAGATCCCATCACAAGTGCAGAGATCCTATCACAAGTAGAGAGATCCCAGAATAAGTGCAGAGATCCCATCACAAGGGCAGAGATCCCACCATGAGTGCAGAGATCCCATCCCAAGTAGAGAGATCCCACTATGAGTGCAGATATCCCACCATGAGTGCAGAGATCCCATCCCAAGTAGAGAGATCCCACTATGAGTGCAGAGATCCCACCATGAGTGAAGAGATCCCATCATAAGTGCAGACATCCCATCACAAGTGCAGACATCCCATCACAAGTGCAGAGATCCCACCATAAGTGCAGAGATCCCATCAGAAGTAGAGAGATCCCAGAATAAGTGCAGGGATCCCATTACAAGTGCAGAGATCCCACCATGAGTGCAGAGATCCCATCCCAATTAGAGAGATCCCATTAGGAGTGCAGCTATCCCACCATGAGTGCAGAGATCCCACCCTAAGTGCGGAGATCCCACCATAAGGGCAGGTATCAAATCATAAGTGCAGAGATCCCACAACAAGTACAGAGATCCCATCACAAGTAGGGAGATCCCAGAATAAGTGCGGAGATCCCAGAATAAGTGCGGAGATCCCAGAATAAGTGCAGAGATCCCAGAATAAGTGCAGAGATCCCATCACAAGTGCAGAGATCCCACCATGAGTGCAGAGATCCCATCCCAAGTAGAGAGATCCCACTATGAGTGCAGAGATCCCACTATGAGTGCAGAGATCCCACCATGAGTGCAGATATCCCATCCCAAGTAGAGAGACCCTACTATGAGTGTAGATATCCCACCATGAGTGCAGAGATCAAATCATAAGTGCAGAGATCCCACCATAAGTGCAGGGATCCCATCACAAGTGCAGAGATCCCACCACAAGTGCAGAGATCCCACCACGAGTGCAGAGATCCCATCACAAGTAGAGAGATACCCTAAAATGTGCAGAGATCCCATCACAAGTGCAGAGATCCCACCATGAGTGCAGAGATCCCATCCCAAGAAGAGAGATCCCACTATGAGTGCAGAGATCCCACCATAAGTGCAGAGATCCCATCATAAGTGCAGAGATTCCACCATAAGTGCAGGGATCCCATCACAAGTGCAGAGATCCCACCACAAGTGCAGAGATCCCACCATGAGTGCAGAGATCCCATCACAAGGAAAGAGGTATATCAGAAAATTTGCAGAGATCCCATCACAAGTGTAGAGACCCCACCATGAGTGCAGAGATCCCATCCCAAGTAGAGAGATCCCACTATGAGTGCAGAGATACCACCATAAGTGCAGAGATCCCATCATAAGTGCAGAGATCCCACCATAAGTGCAGGGATCCCATCACAAGTGCAGAGATCCCACCATGAGTGCAGAGATTCCATCACAAGTAGAGAGATCCCAGAATAAGTGCAGAGATCCCATCACACATGCAGCAATCCCACCATGAGTGCAGAGATCCCATCCCAAGTAGAGAGATCCCACTATGAGTGCAGAGATCCCACCATGAGTGCAGCAATCCCACCATGAGTGCAGAGATCCCATCCCAAGTAGAGAGATCCCACCATGAGTGCAGAGATCCCATCATGAGTGCAGGGATCCCATCACAAGTGCAGGGATCCCATCACAAGTGCAGGGATCCCATCACAAGTGCAGAGATCCCACCACAAGTGCAGAGATCCCAGAATAAGTGCAGAGATCCCATCACAAGTGCAGAGATCCCACCATGAGTGCAGAGATCCCATCCCAAGTAGAGAGATCCCACTATGAGTGCCGAGATCCCATCATGAGTGCAGAGATCCCACCATAAGTGCAGAGATCCCATCACAAGTGCAGAGATCCCATCACAAGTGCAGAGATCCCATCACAAGTGCAGAGATCCCACCACGAGTGCAGAGATCCCATCACAAGTGCAGAGATCCCACCATGAGTGCAGAGATCCCATCCTAAGTAGAGAGATCCCACTATGAGTGCAGAGATCCCATCATAAGTGCAGAGATCCCATCATAAGTGTAGAGATCCCACCATAAGTGCAGGGATCCCAACCTAAGTGCAGAGATCCCACAACAAGTACAGCGATCCCATCACAAGTTGGGAGATCCCAGAATAAGTGCAGAGATCCCATCACAAGTGCAGAGATCCCACCATGAGTGCAGAGATCCCATCCCTAGTAGAGAGATCCCACTATGAGCGCATAGATCCCACAGTGAGTTCAGAGATCCCATCATAAGTGCAGGGATCCCATCACACATGCAGGGATCCCATCACACATGCACAGATCCCACCACAAGAGCAGGGATCCCACCATGAGTGCAGAGATCCCATCACAAGTAGAGAGATCCCATAATAAGTGCAGAGATCCCATCACAAGTGTGGAGATCCCACCATGAGAGCAGAGATCCCATCCCAAGTAGAGAGATTCCACTATGAGTGCAGAGATCCCATCATTAGTGCAGAGATCCCACCATAAGTGCAGAGATCCCATCACAAGTGCAGAGATCCCACCATGAGTGCAAAGATCCTATCACAAGTAGAGAGATCCCATCACAAGTGCAGAGTTCCCACCATGAGTGCAGAGATCCCATCCCAAGTAGAGAGATCTGACTATGAGTGCAGAGATCCCATCCCGAGTGCAGAGATCCCATCACGAGTGCAGAGATCCCATCCCAAGTAGAGAGATCCCACTATGAGTGCAGAGATCCCACCATGAGTGCAGAGATCCCATCATAAGTGCAGAGATCCCACCATAAGTGCAGAGATCCCATCACAAGTGCAGAGATCCCACCATGAGTGCAGAGATTCCATCACAAGTAGAGAGATCCCAGAATAAGTGCAGAGATCCCATCACATGTGCAGCGATCCCATCATGAGTGCAGAGATCCCATCCCAAGTAGAGAGATCCCACTATGAGTGCAGAGATCCCACCATGAGTGCAGAGATCCCATCATAGGTGCAGAGATCCCACCATAAGTGAAGGGATTCCATCATAAGTGCAGAGATCCCACAAATACAAAGATCCCATCAAAAGTAGGGAGATCCCAGAATAAGTGCAGAGATCCCATCACAAGTGCAGAGATCCCATCACAAGTGCAGAGATCCCATCACAAGTAGAGAGATCCCACTATGAGTGCAGAGATCCCACCATGAGTGCAGAGATCCCATCATAGGTGCAGAGATCCCACCATAAGTGAAGGGATCCCATCATAAGTGCAGAGATCCCACAAATACAAAGATCCCATCAAAAGTAGGGAGATCCCAGAATAAGTGCAGAGATCCCATCACAAGTGCAGAGATCCCACCATGAGTGCAGAGATCCCACCATGAGTGCAGAGATCCCATCTCAGGTAGAGAGATCCCACTATGAGTGCAGAGATTCCACCATGAGTGCAAAGATCCCATCATTAGTGCAGAGATCCCACCATAAGTGCAGAGATCCCATCACAAGTGCAGAGATCCCACCACGAGTGCAGAGATCCCATCACAAGTAGAGAGATCCCAGAATAAGTGCAGAGATCCCACCATAAGTGCAGGGATCCCAACCTACGTGCAGAGATCCCACAACAAGTACAGAGATCCCATCACAAGTAGGGAGATCCCAGAATAAGTGAAGATATCCCATCACAAGTGCAGAGATCCCATCACAAGTGCAGAGATCCCACCATGAGTGCAGAGATCCCATCCCTAGTAGAGAGATCCCACTATGAGTGCATAGATCCCACCATGAGTGCAGAGATCCCATCATAAGTGCAGAGATCCCACCATAAGTGCAGGGATCCCATCACAAGTGCAGAGATCCCATCACAAGTGCAGAAATCCCACCATGAGTGCAGAGATCCCATCCCTAGTAGAGAGATCCCACTATGAGTGCATAGATCCCACCATGAGTGCAGAGATCCCATCATAAGTGCAGAGATCCCACCATGAGTGCAGAGATCCCATCACTAGTAGAGAGATCCCACTATGAGTGCATAGATCCCACCATAAGTGCAGAGATCCCACCATGAGTGCAGAGATCCCACCATGAGTGCAGAGATCCCATCCCAAGTAGAGAGATCCCACTATAAATGCAGAGATCCCACCATGAGTGCAGAGATCCCACCATGAGTGCAGAGATCCTATCCCAAGTAGAGAGATCCCCTATGAGTGCAGAGATCCCACCATGAGTGAAGAGATCCCATCATAAGTGCAGAGATCCCACCATAAGTGCAGAAATCCCACCATAAGTGCAGGGATCCCACAACAAGTACAGAGATCCCATCAAAAGTAGGGAGATCCCAGAATAAGTGCAGAGATCCCACCACAAGTGCAGAGATCCCACCATGAGGGCAGATACCCCATCCCAAGTAGAGAGATCCCACTATGAGTGCAGAGATCCCACCATGAGTGCAGAGATCCCATCCCAAGTAGAGAGATCCCACTATGAGTGCAGAGATCCCACCATGAGTGTAGAGAGCCCATCATAAGCTCAGAGATCCCACCATAAGTGCAGGGATCCCATCACAAGTGCAGGGATCCCATCACAAGTGCAGAGATCCCATCACAAGTGCAGAGATCCTATCACAAGTGCAGAGATCCCATCACAAGTGCAGAGATCCTATCACAAGTGCAGAGATCCCATCACAAGTGCAGAGATCCCACCATGAGTGCAAAGATCCCATCACAAGTAGAGAGATCCCAGAATAAGTGCAGAGATCCCATCACAAGTGCAGAGATCCCATCACAAGTGCAGAGTTCCCACCATGAGGGCAGAGATCCCATCCCAAGTAGAGAGATCCCACTATGAGTGCAGGGATCCCATCCCGAGTGCAGAGATCCCACTATGAGTGCAGAGATCCCATCCCGAGTGCAGAGATCCCATCCCGAGTGCAGAGATCCCATCCCAAGTAGAGAGATCCCATCCCAAGTAGAGAGATCCCACCATGAGTGCAGAGATCCCACCATGAGTGCAGAGATCCCATCATGAGTGCAGAGATCCCATCATAAGTGCAGAGATCCCACCATAAGTGCAGGGATCCCATCACAAGTGCAGAGATCCCACCATGAGTGCAGAGATTCCATCACAAGTAGAGAGATCCCAGAATAAGTGCAGAGATCCCATCACACATGCAGCAATCCCACCATGAGTGCAGAGATCCCATCCCAAGTAGAGAGATCCCACTATGAGTGCAGAGATCCCACCATGAGTGCAGCAATCCCACCATGAGTGCAGAGATCCCATCCCAAGTAGAGAGATCCCACCATGAGTGCAGAGATCCCATCATGAGTGCAGGGATCCCATCACAAGTGCAGGGATCCCATCACAAGTGCAGGGATCCCATCACAAGTGCAGAGATCCCACCACAAGTGCAGAGATCCCAGAATAAGTGCAGAGATCCCATCACAAGTGCAGAGATCCCACCATGAGTGCAGAGATCCCATCCCAAGTAGAGAGATCCCACTATGAGTGCCGAGATCCCATCATGAGTGCAGAGATCCCACCATAAGTGCAGAGATCCCATCACAAGTGCAGAGATCCCATCACAAGTGCAGAGATCCCATCACAAGTGCAGAGATCCCACCACGAGTGCAGAGATCCCATCACAAGTGCAGAGATCCCACCATGAGTGCAGAGATCCCATCCTAAGTAGAGAGATCCCACTATGAGTGCAGAGATCCCATCATAAGTGCAGAGATCCCATCATAAGTGTAGAGATCCCACCATAAGTGCAGGGATCCCAACCTAAGTGCAGAGATCCCACAACAAGTACAGCGATTCCATCACAAGTAGGGAGATCCCAGAATAAGTGCAGAGATCCCATCACAAGTGCAGAGATCCCACCATGAGTGCAGAGATCCCATCCCTAGTAGAGAGATCCCACTATGAGCGCATAGATCCCACAGTGAGTTCAGAGATCCCATCATAAGTGCAGGGATCCCATCACACATGCAGGGATCCCATCACACATGCACAGATCCCACCACAAGAGCAGGGATCCCACCATGAGTGCAGAGATCCCATCACAAGTAGAGAGATCCCATAATAAGTGCAGAGATCCCATCATAAGTGTGGAGATCCCACCATGAGAGCAGAGATCCCATCCCAAGTAGAGAGATTCCACTATGAGTGCAGAGATCCCATCATTAGTGCAGAGATCCCACCATAAGTGCAGAGATCCCATCACAAGTGCAGAGATCCCACCATGAGTGCAAAGATCCCATCACAAGTAGAGAGATCCCATCACAAGTGCAGAGTTCCCACCATGAGTGCAGAGATCCCATCCCAAGTAGAGAGATCTGACTATGAGTGCAGAGATCCCATCCCGAGTGCAGAGATCCCATCACGAGTGCAGAGATCCCATCCCAAGTAGAGAGATCCCACTATGAGTGCAGAGATCCCACCATGAGTGCAGAGATCCCATCATAAGTGCAGAGATCCCACCATAAGTGCAGAGATCCCATCACAAGTGCAGAGATCCCACCATGAGTGCAGAGATTCCATCACAAGTAGAGAGATCCCAGAATAAGTGCAGAGATCCCATCACATGTGCAGCGATCCCATCATGAGTGCAGAGATCCCATCCCAAGTAGAGAGATCCCACTATGAGTGCAGAGATCCCACCATGAGTGCAGAGATCCCATCATAGGTGCAGAGATCCCACCATAAGTGAAGGGATTCCATCATAAGTGCAGAGATCCCACAAATACAAAGATCCCATCAAAAGTAGGGAGATCCCAGAATAAGTGCAGAGATCCCATCACAAGTGCAGAGATCCCATCACAAGTGCAGAGATCCCATCACAAGTAGAGAGATCCCACTATGAGTGCAGAGATCCCACCATGAGTGCAGAGATCCCATCATAGGTGCAGAGATCCCACCATAAGTGAAGGGATCCCATCATAAGTGCAGAGATCCCACAAATACAAAGATCCCATCAAAAGTAGGGAGATCCCAGAATAAGTGCAGAGATCCCATCACAAGTGCAGAGATCCCACCATGAGTGCAGAGATCCCACCATGAGTGCAGAGATTCCACCATGAGTGCAAAGATCCCATCATTAGTGCAGAGATCCCACCATAAGTGCAGAGATCCCATCACAAGTGCAGAGATCCCATCACAAGTAGAGAGATCCCAGAATAAGTGCAGAGATACCACCATAAGTGCAGGGATCCCAACCTACGTGCAGAGATCCCACAACAAGTACAGAGATCCCATCACAAGTAGGGAGATCCCAGAATAAGTGCAGATATCCCATCACAAGTGCAGAGATCCCATCACAAGTGCAGAGATCCCACCATGAGTGCAGAGATCCCATCCCTAGTAGAGAGATCCCACTATGAGTGCATAGATCCCACCATGAGTGCAGAGATCCCATCATAAGTGCAGAGATCCCACCATAAGTGCAGGGATCCCATCACAAGTGCAGAGATCCCATCACAAGTGCAGAAATCCCACCATGAGTGCAGAGATCCCATCCCTAGTAGAGAGATCCCGCTATGAGTGCATAGATCCCACCATGAGTGCAGAGATCCCATCATAAGTGCAGAGATCCCACCATGAGTGCAGAGATCCCATCCCTAGTAGAGAGATCCCACTATGAGTGCATAGATCCCACCATAAGTGCAGAGATCCCACCATGAGTGCAGAGATCCCATCCCAAGTAGAGAGATCCCACTATAAATGCAGAGATCCCACCATGAGTGCAGAGATCCCACCATGAGTGCAGAGATCCTATCCCAAGTAGAGAGATCCCCTATGAGTGCAGAGATCCCACCATGAGTGAAGAGATCCCATCATAAGTGCAGAGATCCCACCATAAGTGCAGAAATCCCACCATAAGTGCAGGGATCCCACAACAAGTACAGAGATCCCATCAAAAGTAGGGAGATCCCAGAATAAGTGCAGAGATCCCACCACAAGTGCAGAGATCCCACCATGAGTGCAGATACCCCATCCCAAGTAGAGAGATCCCACTATGAGTGCAGAGATCCCACCATGAGTGCAGAGATCCCATCATTAGTGCAGAGATCCCACCATAAGTGCAGAGATCCCATCACAAGTGCAGAGATCCCATCACAAGTAGAGAGATCCCAGAATAAGTGCAGAGATACCACCATAAGTGCAGGGATCCCAACCTACATGCAGAGATCCCACAACAAGTACAGAGATCCCATCACAAGTAGGGAGATCCCAGAATAAGTGCAGATATCCCATCACAAGTGCAGAGATCCCATCACAAGTGCAGAGATCCCACCATGAGTGCAGAGATCCCATCCCTAGTAGAGAGATCCCACTATGAGTGCATAGATCCCACCATGAGTGCAGAGATCCCATCATAAGTGCAGAGATCCCACCATAAGTGCAGGGATCCCATCACAAGTGCAGAGATCCCATCACAAGTGCAGAAATCCCACCATGAGTGCAGAGATCCCATCCCTAGTAGAGAGATCCCGCAATGAGTGCATAGATCCCACCATGAGTGCAGAGATCCCATCATAAGTGCAGAGATCCCACCATGAGTGCAGAGATCCCATCCCTAGTAGAGAGATCCCACTATGAGTGCATAGATCCCACCATAAGTGCAGAGATCCCACCATGAGTGCAGAGATCCCATCCCAAGTAGAGAGATCCCACTATAAATGCAGAGATCCCACCATGAGTGCAGAGATCCCACCATGAGTGCAGAGATCCTATCCCAAGTAGAGAGATCCCCTATGAGTGCAGAGATCCCACCATGAATGAAGAGATCCCATCATAAGTGCAGAGATCCCACCATAAGTGCAGAAATCCCACCATAAGTGCAGGGATCCCACAACAAGTACAGAGATCCCATCAAAAGTAGGGAGATCCCAGAATAAGTGCAGAGATCCCACCACAAGTGCAGAGATCCCACCATGAGTGCAGATACCCCATCCCAAGTAGAGAGATCCCACTATGAGTGCAGAGATCCCACCATGAGTGCAGAGATCCCATCCCAAGTAGAGAGATCCCACTATGAGTGCAGAGATCCCACCATGAGTGTATAGAGCCCATCATAAGCTCAGAGATCCCACCATAAGTGCAGGGATCCCATCACAAGTGCAGAGATCCCATCACAAGTGCAGAGATCCCATCACAAGTGCAGAGATCCCATCACAAGTGCGGAGATCCCACCATGAGTGCAGATACCCCATCCCAAGTAGAGAGATCCCACTATGAGTGCAGAGATCCCACCATGAGTGCAGAGATCCCACCATGAGTGCAGAGATCCCATCATAAGTGCAGGGATCCCATCACAAGTGCAGGGATCCCATCACAAGTGCAGGGATCCCATCACAAGTGCAGAGATCCCACCACGAGTGCAGAGATCCCAGAATAGGTGCAGAGATCCCATCACAAGTGCAGAGATCCCACCATGAGTGCAGAGATCCCATCCCAAGTGGAGAGATCCCACTATGAGTGCAGATATCCCACCACGAGTGCAGAGATCCCACCACGAGTGCAGAGATCCCATTCCGAGTGCAGAGATCCCATCCCGAGTGCAGAGATCCCACCATGAGTGCAGAGATCCCACCATGAGTGCAGAGATCCCACCATGAGTGCAGAGATCCCATCATAAGTGCAGAGATCCCACCATAAGTGCAGGGATCCCATCCCAAGTAGAGAGATCCCACTATGAGTGCAGAGATCCCACCATGAGTGCAGCAATCCCACCATGAGTGCAGAGATCCCATCCCAAGTAGAGAGATCCCACCATGAGTGCAGAGATCCCATCATGAGTGCAGGGATCCCATCACAAGTGCAGGGATCCCATCACAAGTGCAGGGATCCCATCACAAGTGCAGGGATCCCATCACAAGTTCAGAGATCCCACCACGAGTGCAGAGATCCCAGAATAAGTGCAGAGATCCCATCACAAGTGCAGAGATCCCTCCATGAGTGCAGAGATCCCATCCCAAGTAGAGAGATCCCACTATGAGTGCAGAGATCCCATCCCAAGTAGAGAGATCCCACTATGAGTGCAGAAATCCCACCATAAGTGCAGGGATCCCACAACAAGTACAGAGATCCCATCAAAAGTAGGGAGATCCCAGAATAAGTGCAGAGATCCCACCACAAGTGCAGAGATCCCACCATGAGTGCAGATACCCCATCCCAAGTAGAGAGATCCCACTATGAGTGCAGAGATCCCACCATGAGTGCAGAGATCCCATCCCAAGTAGAGAGATCCCACTATGAGTGCAGGGATCCCATCACAAGTGCAGGGATCCCATCACAAGCTCAGAGATCCCACCATAAGTGCAGGGATCCCATCACAAGTGCAGAGATCCCATCACAAGTGCAGAGATCCCATCACAAGTGCAGAGATCCCATCACAAGTGCAGAGTTCCCACCATGAGTGCAGAGATCCCATCCCAAGTAGAGAGATCCCACTATGAGTTCAGAGATCCCATCCCGAGTGCAGAGATCCCACTATGAGTGCAGAGATCCCATCCCAAGTAGAGAGATCCCATCCCGAGTGCAGAGATCCCATCCCAAGTAGAGAGATCCCATCCCAAGTAGAGAGATCCCGCCATGAGTGCAGAGATCCCACCATGAGTGCAGAGATCCCATCATGAGTGCAGAGATCCCATCATAAGTGCAGAGATCCCACCATAAGTGCAGGGATCCCATCACAAGTGCAGAGATCCCACCATGAGTGCAGAGATTCCATCACAAGTAGAGAGATCCCAGAATAAGTGCAGAGATCCCATCACACATGCAGCAATCCCACCATGAGTGCAGAGATCCCATCCCAAGTAGAGAGATCCCACTATGAGTGCAGAGATCCCACCATGAGTGCAGCAATCCCACCATGAGTGCAGAGATCCCATCCCAAGTAGAGAGATCCCACCATGAGTGCAGAGATCCCATCATGAGTGCAGGGATCCCATCACAAGTGCAGGGATCCCATCACAAGTGCAGGGATCCCATCACAAGTGCAGAGATCCCACAACAAGTGCAGAGATCCCAGAATAAGTGCAGAGATCCCATCACAAGTGCAGAGATCCCACCATGAGTGCAGAGATCCCATCCCAAGTAGAGAGATCCCACTATGAGTGCCGAGATCCCATCATTAGTGCAGAGATCCCACCACAAGTGCAGAGATCCCATCACAAGTGCAGAGATCCCATCACAAGTGCAGAGATCCCAGAATAAGTGCAGAGATCCCATCACAAGTGCAGAGATCCCACCATGAGTGCAGAGATCCCATCCCAAGTAGAGAGATCCCACTATGAGTGCAGAAATCCCACCATAAGTGCAGGGATCCCACAACAAGTACAGAGATCCCATCAAAAGTAGGGAGATCCCAGAATAAGTGCAGAGATCCCACCACAAGTGCAGAGATCCCACCATGAGTGCAGATACCCCATCCCAAGTAGAGAGATCCCACTATGAGTGCAGAGATCCCACCATGAGTGCAGAGATCCCATCCTAAGTAGAGAGATCCCACTATGAGTGCAGAGATCCCATCATAAGTGTAGAGATCCCACCATAAGTGCAGGGATCCCAACCTAAGTGCAGAGATCCCACAACAAGTACAGAGATCCCATCACAAGTAGGGAGATCCCAGAATAAGTGCAGAGATCCCATCACAAGTGCAGAGATCCCACCATGAGTGCAGAGATCCCATCCCTAGTAGATAGAGCCCACTATGAGTGCATAGATCCCACCATGAGTTCAGAGATCCCATCATAAGTGCAGGGATCCCATCACACGTGCACAGATCCCACCACAAGAGCAGAGATCCCACCATGAGTGCAGAGATCCCATCACAAGTAGAGAGATCCCATAATAAGTGCAGAGATCCCATCACAAGTGTGGAGATCCCACCATGAGAGCAGAGATCCCATCCCAAGTAGAGAGATCCCACTATGAGTGCAGAGATCCCATCATTAGTGCAGAGATCCCACCATAAGTGCAGAGATCCCATCACAAGTGCAGAGATCCCACCATGAGTGCAAAGATCCCATCACAAGTAGAGAGATCCCATCACAAGGGCAGAGTTCCCACCATGAGTGCAGGGATCCCATCACAAGTGCAGAGATCCCATCACAAGTGCAGAGATCCCATCACAAGTAGAGAGATCCCACTATGAGTGCAGAGATCCCACCATGAGTGCAGAGATCCCATCATAGGTGCAGAGATCCCACCATAAGTGAAGGGATCCCATCATAAGTGCAGAGATCCCACAAATACAAAGATCCCATCAAAAGTAGGGAGATCCCAGAATAAGTGCAGAGATCCCATCACAAGTGCAGAGATCCCACCATGAGTGCAGAGATCCCACCATGAGTGCAGAGATCCCATCTCAGGTAGAGAGATCCCACTATGAGTGCAGAGATCCCACCATGAGTGCAAAGATCCCATCATTAGTGCAGAGATCCCACCATAAGTGCAGAGATCCCATCACAAGTGCAGAGATCCCACCATGAGTGCAGAGATTCCATCACAAGTAGAGAGATCCTAGAATAAGTGCAGAGATCCCATCACACATGCAGCAATCCCACCATGAGTGCAGAGATCCCATCCCAAGTAGAGAGATCCCACTATGAGTGCAGAGATCCCACCATGAGTGCAGAGATCCCACCATGAGTGCAGAGATCCCATCCCAAGTAGAGAGATCCCACTATGAGTGCAGAGATCCCACCATGAGTGCAGAGATCCCACCATGAGTGCAGAGATCCCATCATAAGTGCAGGGATCCCATCACAAGTGCAAGGATCCCATCACAAGTGCAGGGATCCCATCACAAGTGCAGAGATCCCACCACGAGTGCAGAGATCCCAGAATAAGTGCAGAGATCCCATCACAAGTGCAAGGATCCCACCATGAGTGCAGAGATCCCATCCCAAGTAGAGAGATCCCACTATGAGTGCAGAGATCCCACCACGAGTGCAGAGATCCCACCACGAGTGCAGAGATCCGATTCCGAGTGCAGAGATCCCATCCCGAGTGCAGAGATCCCACCATGAGTGCAGAGATCCCACCATGAGTGCAGAGATCCCACCATGAGTGCAGAGATCCCATCATAAGTGCAGAGATCCCACCATAAGTGCAGGGATCCCATCACAAGTGCAGAGATCCCACCATGAGTGCAGAGATTCCATCACAAGTAGAGAGATCCCAGAATAAGTGCAGAGATCCCATCACACATGCAGCAATCCCACCATGAGTGCAGAGATCCCATCCCAAGTAGAGAGATCCCACTATGAGTGCAGAGATCCCACCATGAGTGCAGCAATCCCACCATGAGTGCAGAGATCCCATCCCAAGTAGAGAGATCCCACCATGAGTGCAGAGATCCCATCATGAGTGCAGGGATCCCATCACAAGTGCAGGGATCCCATCACAAGTGCAGGGATCCCATCACAAGTGCAGGGATCCCATCACAAGTGCAGAGATCCCACCACGAGTGCAGAGATCCCAGAATAAGTGCAGAGATCCCATCACAAGTGCAGAGATCCCACCATGAGTGCAGAGATCCCATCCCAAGTAGAGAGATCCCACTATGAGTGCAGAGATCCCATCCCAAGTAGAGAGATCCCACTATGAGTGCAGAGATCCCATCATTAGTGCAGGGATCCCACCACAAGTGCAGAGATCCCATCACAAGTGCAGAGATCCCATCACAAGTGCAGAGATCCCACCACGAGTGCAGAGATCCCACCACGAGTGCAGAGATCCCACCTCGAGTGCAGAGATCCCATCACAAGTGCAGAGATCCCACCATAAGTGAAGGGATCCCATCACAAGTGCAGAGATCCCACCATGAGTGCAGAGATGCCACCACGAGTGCAGAGATCCCATCACAAGTGCAGAGATCCCACCACGAGTGCAGAGATCCCATCACAAGTGCAGACATCCCACCATGAGTGCAAAGATCCAATCACAAGTAGAGAGATCCCAGAATAAGTGCAGAGATCCCATCACAAGTGCAGAGTTCCCACCATGAGTGCAGAGATCCCATCCCAAGTAGAGAGATCCCATCCCGAGTGCAGAGATCCCATCCCGAGTGCAGAGATCCCATCCCGAGTGCGGAGATCTCATCCCAAGTGCAGAGATCCCATCCCAAGTAGAGAGGTCCAACTATGAGTGCAGAGATCCCACCATGAGTGCAGAGATCCCATCATAAGTGCAGAGATCCCATCATAAGTGCACAGATCCCACCATAAGTGCAGGGATCCCATCACAAGTGCAGAGATCCCACCACAAGTGCAGAGATCCCATCACAAGTAGACAGATCCCATCACAAGTGCAGAGATCCCATCACAAGTGCAGAGATCCCATCACAAGTGCAGAGATCCCACCATGAGTGCAGAGATTCCATCCCAAGTAGAGAGATCCCACTATGAGTGCAGAGATCTCACCATGAGTGCAGAGATCCCATCCCAAGTAGAGAGATCCCTCTATGAGTGCAGAGATCCCACCATGAGTGCAGAGATCCCACCATGAGTGCAGAGATCCCATCATAAGTGCAGGGATCCCACCACAAGTGCAGAGATCCCATTACAAGTAGAGAGATCCCAGAATAAGTGCAGAGATCCCATCACAAGTGCAGAGATCCCACCATGAGTGCAGAGATCCCATCCCAAGTCGAGAGATCCCACTATGAGTGCAGAGATCCCACCATGAGTGCAGCAATCCCACCATGAGTGCAGATATCCCATCCCAAGTAGAGAGATCCCAATATGAGTGCAGAGATCCCATCATGAGTGCAGGGATCCCATCACAAGTGCAGGGATCCCATCACAAGTGCAGGGATCCCATCACAAGTGCAGAGATCCCACCACAAGTGCAGAGATCCCAGAATAAGTGCAGAGATCCCATCACAAGTGCAGAGATCCCACCATGAGTGCAGAGATCCCATCCCAAGTAGAGAGATCCCACTATGAGTGCCGAGATCCCATCATTAGTGCAGAGATCCCACCACAAGTGCAGAGATCCCATCACAAGTGCAGAGATCCCATCACAAGTGCAGAGATCCCACCACGAGTGCAGAGATCCCATCACAAGTGCAGAGATCCCACCATGAGTGCAGAGATCCCATCCTAAGTAGAGAGATCCCACTATGAGTGCAGAGATCCCATCATAAGTGTAGAGATCCCACCATAAGTGCCAGGATCCCAACCTAAGTGCAGAGATCCCACAACAAGTACAGAGATCCCAGAATAAGTGCAGAGATCCCATCACAAGTGCAGAGATCCCACCATGAGTGCAAAGATCCCATCACAAGTAGAGAGATCCCATCACAAGTGCAGAGTTCCCACCATGAGTGCAGAGATCCCATCCCAAGTAGAGAGATCCGACTATGAGTGCAGAGATCCCATCCCGAGTGCTGAGATCCCATCACGAGTGCAGAGATCCCATCCCAAGTAGAGAGATCCCACTATGAGTGCAGAGATCCCACCATGAGTGCAGAGATCCCATCATAAGTGCAGAGATCCCACCATAAGTGCAGAGATCCCACCATGAGTGCAGAGATTCCATCACAAGTAGAGAGATCCCAGAATAAGTGCAGAGATCCCATCACACGTGCAGCGATCCCACCATGAGTGCAGAGATCCCATCCCAAGTAGAGAGATCCCACTATGAGTGCAGAGATCCCACCATGAGTGCAGAGATCCCATCATAAGTGCAGAGATCCCACCATAAGTGAAGGGATCCCATCATAAGTGCAGAGATCCCACAAGTACAAAGATCCCATCAAAAGTAGGGAGATCCCAGAATAAGTGCAGAGATCCCATCACAAGTGCAGAGATCCCACCATGAGTGCAGAGATCCCACCATGAGTGCAGAGATCCCATCCCAAGTAGAGAGATCCCACTATGAGTGCAGAGATCCCACCATGAGTGTAGAGAGCCCATCATAAGCTCAGAGATCCCACCATAAGTGCAGGGATCCCATCACAAGTACAGAGATCCCACCATAAGTGCAGAGATCCCATCACAAGTGCAGAGATCCCATCACTAGTGCAGAGATCCCATCACAAGTGCAGAGATCCCATCACAAGTAGAGAGATCCCAGAATAAGTGCAGAGATCCCATCACAAGTGCAGAGTTCCCACCATGAGTGAAGAGATCCCATCCCAAGTAGAGAGATCCCACTATGAGTGCAGAGATCCTATCCCGAGTGCTGAGATCCCATCCCGAGTGCAGAGATCCCATCCCGAGTGCAGAGATCCCATCCCAAGTAGAGAGATATCACCATGAGTGCAGAGATCCCACCATGAGTGCAGAGATCCCATCATGAGTGCAGAGATCCCATCATAAGTGCAGAGATCCCACCATAAGTGCAGGGATCCCACCACAAGTGCAGAGATCCCACCATGAGTGCAGAGATCACATCACAAGTAGAGAGATCCCAGAATAAGTGCAGAGATCCCATCACACACTGCATCAATCCCACCATGAGTGCAGAGATCCCATCCCAAGTAGAGAGATCCCACTATGAGTGCAGAGATCCCACCATGAGTGCAGAGATCCCACCATGAGTGCAGAGATCCCATCCCAAGTAGAGAGATCCCACTATGAGTGCAGAGATCCCACCATGAGTGCAGAGATCCCATCATGAGTGCAGAAATCCCATCATAAGTGCAGGGATCCCATCACAAGTGCAGGGATCCCATCACAAGTGCAAAGATCCCACCACGAGTGCAGAGATCCCAGAATAAGTGCAGAGATCCCATCACAAGTGCAGAGATCCCACCATGAGTGCAGAGATCCCATCCCAAGTAGAGAGATCCCACTATGAGTGCAGAGATCCCATCATTAGTGCAGGGATCCCACAATAAGTGCAGAGATCCCATCACAAGTGCAGATATCCCATCACAAGTGCAGAGATCCCATCACAAGTGCAGAGATCCCACCACGAGTGCAGAGATCCCACCACGAGTGCAGAGATCCCACCACGAGTGCAGAGATCCCATCACAAGTGCAGAGATCCCACCATGAGTGCAGAGATCCCACCACGAGTGCAGAGATCCCACCACAAGTAAACAGATCCCATCACAAGTGCAGAGATCCCATCACAAGTGCAGAGATCCCATCACAAGTGCAGAGATCCCACCATGAGTGCAGAGATCCCATCCCAAGTAGAGAGATCCCACTATGAGTGCAGAGATCCCACCATGAGTGCAGAGATCCCATCCCAAGTAGAGAGATCCCACTATGAGTGCAGAGATCCCACCATGAGTGCAGAGATCCCATCATAAGTGCAGGGATCCCATCATAAGTGCAGGGATCCCATCACAAGTGCAGAGATCCCACCACGAGTGCATAGATCCCATTACAAGTAGAGAGATCCCAGAATAAGTGCAGAGATCCCATCACAAGAGCAGAGATCCCATCACAAGAGCAGAGATCCCACCATGAGTGCAGAGATCCCATCCTAAGTAGAGAGATCTGACTATGAGTGCAGAGAACCCATCATAAGTGCAGAGATCCCACCATAAGTGCAGGGATCCCATCACAAGTGCAGGGATCCCATCACAAGTGCAGAGATCCCACCACGAGAGCATAGATCCCACCATGAGTGCAGAGATCCCATCACAAGTAGAGAGATCCCAGAATAAGTGCGGAGATCCCATCACAAGTGCAGAGATCCCATCACAAGTGCAGAGATCCCATCACAAGTGTGGAGATCCCACCATGAGAGCAGAGATCCCATCCCAAGTAGAGAGATCCCACTATGAGTGCAGAGATCGCACCATGAGTGCAGAGATCGCACCATGAGTGCAGAGATCCCATCACAAGTGCAGAGATCCCACCATGAGTGCAAAGATCCCATCACAAGTAGAGAGATCCCATCACAAGTGCAGAGTTCCCACCATGAGTGCAGAGATCCCATCCCAAGTAGTGAGATCCAACTATGAGTGCAGAGATCCCATCCCGAGTACAGAGATCCCATCACGAGTGCAGAGATCCCATCCCAAGTAGAGAGATCCCATTATGAGTGCAGAGATCCCACCATGAGTGCAGAGATTCCATCACAAGTAGAGAGATCCCAGAATAAGTGCAGAGATCCCATCACACGTGCAGCGATCCCACCATGAGTGCAGAGATCCCATCCCAAGTAGAGAGATCCCACTATGAGTGCAGAGATCCCACCATGAGTGCAGAGATCCCATCATAAGTGCAGAGATCCCACCATAAGTGAAGGGATCCCATCATAAGTGCAGAGATCCCACAACAAGTACAGAGATCCCATCAAAAGTAGGGAGATCCCAGAATAAGTGCAGAGATCCCACCACAAGTGCAGAGATCCCACCATGAGGGCAGATACCCCATCCCAAGTAGAGAGATCCCACTATGAGTGCAGAGATCCCACCATGAGTGCAGAGATCCCATCCCAAGTAGAGAGATCCCACTATGAGTGCAGAGATCCCACCATGAGTGTAGAGAGCCCATCATAAGCTCAGAGATCCCACCATAAGTGCGGGGGTCCCATCACAAGTGCAGGGATCCCATCACAAGTGCAGAGATCCCATCACAAGTGCAGAGATCCTATCACAAGTGCAGAGATCCCATCACAAGTGCAGAGATCCCATCACAAGTGCAGAGATCCTATCACAAGTGCAGAGATCCCATCACAAGTGCAGAGATCCCACCATGAGTGCAAAGATCCCATCACAAGTAGAGAGATCCCAGAATAAGTGCAGAGATCCCATCACAAGTGCAGAGATCCCATCACAAGTGCAGAGATCCCACCGTGAGTGCAGAGATCCCATCCCAAGTCGAGAGATCCCACTATGAGTGCAGAGATCCCACCATGAGTGCAGCAATCCCACCATGAGTGCAGATATCCCATCCCAAGTAGAGAGATCCCAATATGAGTGCAGAGATCCCATCATGAGTGCAGGGATCCCATCACAAGTGCAGGGATCCCATCACAAGTGCAGGGATCCCATCACAAGTGCAGAGATCCCACCACAAGTGCAGAGATCCCAGAATAAGTGCAGAGATCCCATCACAAGTGCAGAGATCCCACCATGAGTGCAGAGATCCCATCCCAAGTAGAGAGATCCCACTATGAGTGCCGAGATCCCATCATTAGTGCAGAGATCCCACCACAAGTGCAGAGATCCCATCACAAGTGCAGAGATCCCATCACAAGTGCAGAGATCCCACCACGAGTGCAGAGATCCCATCACAAGTGCAGAGATCCCACCATGAGTGCAGAGATCCCATCCTAAGTAGAGAGATCCCACTATGAGTGCAGAGATCCCATCATAAGTGTAGAGATCCCACCATAAGTGCAGGGATCCCAACCTAAGTGCAGAGATCCCACAACAAGTACAGAGATCCCAGAATAAGTGCAAAGATCCCATCACAAGTGCAGAGATCCCACCATGAGTGCAAAGATCCCATCACAAGTAGAGAGATCCCATCACAAGTGCAGAGTTCCCACCATGAGTGCAGAGATCCCATCCCAAGTAGAGAGATCCGACTATGAGTGCAGAGATCCCATCCCGAGTGCTGAGATCCCATCACGAGTGCAGAGATCCCATCCCAAGTAGAGAGATCCCACTATGAGTGCAGAGATCCCACCATGAGTGCAGAGATCCCATCATAAGTGCAGAGATCCCACCATAAGTGCAGAGATCCCACCATGAGTGCAGAGATTCCATCACAAGTAGAGAGATCCCAGAATAAGTGCAGAGATCCCATCACACGTGCAGCGATCCCACCATGAGTGCAGAGATCCCATCCCAAGTAGAGAGATCCCACTATGAGTGCAGAGATCCCACCATGAGTGCAGAGATCCCATCATAAGTGCAGAGATCCCACCATAAGTGAAGGGATCCCATCATAAGTGCAGAGATCCCACAAGTACAAAGATCCCATCAAAAGTAGGGAGATCCCAGAATAAGTGCAGAGATCCCATCACAAGTGCAGAGATCCCACCATGAGTGCAGAGATCCCACCATGAGTGCAGAGATCCCATCCCAAGTAGAGAGATCCCACTATGAGTGCAGAGATCCCACCATGAGTGTAGAGAGCCCATCATAAGCTCAGAGATCCCACCATAAGTGCAGGGATCCCATCACAAGTACAGAGATCCCACCATAAGTGCAAAGATCCCATCACAAGTGCAGAGATCCCATCACTAGTGCAGAGATCCCATCACAAGTGCAGAGATCCCATCACAAGTAGAGAGATCCCAGAATAAGTGCAGAGATCCCATCACAAGTGCAGAGTTCCCACCATGAGTGAAGAGATCCCATCCCAAGTAGAGAGATCCCACTATGAGTGCAGAGATCCTATCCCGAGTGCTGAGATCCCATCCCAAGTGCAGAGATCCCATCCCGAGTGCAGAGATCCCATCCCAAGTAGAGAGATCCCACCATGAGTGCAGAGATCCCACCATGAGTGCAGAGATCCCATCATGAGTGCAGAGATCCCATCATAAGTGCAGAGATCCCACCATAAGTGCAGGGATCCCACCACAAGTGCAGAGATCCCACCATGAGTGCAGAGATCACATCACAAGTAGAGAGATCCCAGAATAAGTGCAGAGATCCCATCACACACTGCATCAATCCCACCATGAGTGCAGAGATCCCATCCCAAGTAGAGAGATCCCACTATGAGTGCAGAGATCCCACCATGAGTGCAGAGATCCCACCATGAGTGCAGAGATCCCATCCCAAGTAGAGAGATCCCACTATGAGTGCAGAGATCCCACCATGAGTGCAGAGATCCCATCATGAGTGCAGAAATCCCATCATAAGTGCAGGGATCCCATCACAAGTGCAGGGATCCCATCACAAGTGCAAAGATCCCACCACGAGTGCAGAGATCCCAGAATAAGTGCAGAGATCCCATCACAAGTGCAGAGATCCCACCATGAGTGCAGAGATCCCATCCCAAGTAGAGAGATCCCACTATGAGTGCAGAGATCCCATCATTAGTGCAGGGATCCCACAATAAGTGCAGAGATCCCATCACAAGTGCAGATATCCCATCACAAGTGCAGAGATCCCATCACAAGTGCAGAGATCCCACCACGAGTGCAGAGATCCCACCACGAGTGCAGAGATCCCACCACGAGTGCAGAGATCCCATCACAAGTGCAGAGATCCCACCATGAGTGCAGAGATCCCACCACGAGTGCAGAGATCCCACCACAAGTAAACAGATCCCATCACAAGTGCAGAGATCCCATCACAAGTGCAGAGATCCCATCACAAGTGCAGAGATCCCACCATGAGTGCAGAGATCCCATCCCAAGTAGAGAGATCCCACTATGAGTGCAGAGATCCCACCATGAGTGCAGAGATCCCATCCCAAGTAGAGAGATCCCACTATGAGTGCAGAGATCCCACCATGAGTGCAGAGATCCCATCATAAGTGCAGGGATCCCATCATAAGTGCAGGGATCCCATCACAAGTGCAGAGATCCCACCACGAGTGCATAGATCCCATTACAAGTAGAGAGATCCCAGAATAAGTGCAGAGATCCCATCACAAGAGCAGAGATCCCATCACAAGAGCAGAGATCCCACCATGAGTGCAGAGGTCCCATCCTAAGTAGAGAGATCTGACTATGAGTGCAGAGAACCCATCATAAGTGCAGAGATCCCACCATAAGTGCAGGGATCCCATCACAAGTGCAGGGATCCCATCACAAGTGCAGAGATCCCACCACGAGAGCAGAGATCCCACCATGAGTGCAGAGATCCCATCACAAGTAGAGAGATCCCAGAATAAGTGCAGAGATCCCATCACAAGTGCAGAGATCCCATCACAAGTGCAGAGATCCCATCACAAGTGTGGAGATCCCACCATGAGAGCAGAGATCCCATCCCAAGTAGAGAGATCCCACTATGAGTGCAGAGATCGCACCATGAGTGCAGAGATCGCACCATGAGTGCAGAGATCCCATCACAAGTGCAGAGATCCCACCATGAGTGCAAAGATCCCATCACAAGTAGAGAGATCCCATCACAAGTGCAGAGTTCCCACCATGAGTGCAGAGATCCCATCCCAAGTAGTGAGATCCAACTATGAGTACAGAGATCCCATCCCGAGTACAGAGATCCCATCACGAGTGCAGAGATCCCATCCCAAGTAGAGAGATCCCATTATGAGTGCAGAGATCCCACCATGAGTGCAGAGATTCCATCACAAGTAGAGAGATCCCAGAATAAGTGCAGAGATCCCATCACACGTGCAGCGATCCCACCATGAGTGCAGAGATCCCATCCCAAGTAGAGAGATCCCACTATGAGTGCAGAGATCCCACCATGAGTGCAGAGATCCCATCATAAGTGCAGAGATCCCACCATAAGTGAAGGGATCCCATCATAAGTGCAGAGATCCCACAAGTACAGAGATCCCATCAAAAGTAGGGAGATCCCAGAATAAGTGCAGAGATCCCACCACAAGTGCAGAGATCCCACCATGAGGGCAGATACCCCATCCCAAGTAGAGAGATCCCACTATGAGTGCAGAGATCCCACCATGAGTGCAGAGATCCCATCCCAAGTAGAGAGATCCCACTATGAGTGCAGAGATCCCACCATGAGTGTAGAGAGCCCATCATAAGCTCAGAGATCCCACCATAAGTGCGGGGGTCCCATCACAAGTGCAGGGATCCCATCACAAGTGCAGAGATCCCATCACAAGTGCAGAGATCCTATCACAAGTGCAGAGATCCCATCACAAGTGCAGAGATCCCATCACAAGTGCAGAGATCCTATCACAAGTGCAGAGATCCCATCACAAGTGCAGAGATCCCACCATGAGTGCAAAGATCCCATCACAAGTAGAGAGATCCCAGAATAAGTGCAGAGATCCCATCACAAGTGCAGAGATCCCATCACAAGTGCAGAGTTCCCACCATGAGGGCAGAGATCCCATCCCAAGTAGAGAGATCCCACTATGAGTGCAGAGATTCCATCACAAGTAGAGAGATCCCAGAATAAGTGCAGAGATCCCATCACACGTGCAGCGATCCC
Organism: Lissotriton vulgaris; assembly: GCF_964263255.1. NCBI lineage: Eukaryota > Metazoa > Chordata > Amphibia > Caudata > Salamandridae > Lissotriton > Lissotriton vulgaris. The sequence goes on from NC_141693.1 coordinate 680,498,903, forward strand.
ACCATGAGTGCAGAGATCCCATCCCAAGTAGAGAGATCCCACTATGAGTGCAGAGATCCCACCATGAGTGCAGAGATCCCATCATAAGTGCAGAGATCCCACCATAAGTGAAGGGATCCCATCATAAGTGCAGAGATCCCACAACAAGTACAGAGATCCCATCAAAAGTAGGGAGATCCCAGAATAAGTGCAGAGATCCCACCACAAGTGCAGAGATCCCACCATGAGTGCAGATACCCCATCCCAAGTAGAGAGATCCCACTATGAGTGCAGAGATCCCACCATGAGTGCAGAGATCCCATCCCAAGTAGAGAGATCCCACTATGAGTGCAGAGATCCCACTATGAGTGTAGAGAGCCCATCATAAGCTCAGAGATCCCACCATAAGTGCAGGGATCCCATCACAAGTGCAGGGATCCCATCACAAGTGCAGGGATCCCATCACAAGTGCAGAGATCCCATCACAAGTGCAGAGATCCTATCACAAGTGCAGAGATCCCATCACAAGTGCAGAGAGCCCACCATGAGTGCAAAGATCCCATCACAAGTAGAGAGATCCCAGAATAAGTGCAGAGATCCCATCACAAGTGCAGAGATCCCATCACAAGTGCAGAGTTCCCACCATGAGTGCAGAGATCCCATCCCAAGTAGAGAGATCCCACTATGAGTGCAGAGATCCCATCCCGAGTGCAGAGATCCCACTATGAGTGCAGAGATCCCATCCTGAGTGCAGAGATCCCATCCCGAGTGCAGAGATCCCATCCCAAGTAGAGAGATATCATCCCAAGTAGAGAGATCCCACCATGAATGCAGAGATCCCACCATGAGTGCAGAGATCCCATCATAAGTGCAAAGATCCCATCATAAGTGCAGAGATCCCACCATAAGTGCAGGGATCCCATCACAAGTGCAGAGATCCCACCATGAGTGCAGAGATTCCATCACAAGTAGAGAGATCCCAGAATAAGTGCAGAGATCCCATCACACATGCAGCAATCCCACCATGAGTGCAGAGATCCCATCCCAAGTAGAGAGATCCCACTATGAGTGCAGAGATCCCACCATGAGTGCAGCAATCCCACCATGAGTGCAGAGATCCCATCCCAAGTAGAGAGATCCCACCATGAGTGCAGAGATCCCACCATGAGTGCAGGGATCCCATCCCAAGTAGAGAGATCCCACTATGAGTGCAGAGATCCCATTATGAGTGCAAAGATCCCACCATGAGTGCAGAGATCCCATCATAAGTGCAGGGATCCCATCACAAGTGCAGGGATCCCATCACAAGTGCAGAGATCCCACCACGAGTGCGGAGATCCCATCATTAGTGCAGAGATCCCACCATAAGTGCAGAGATCCCATCACAAGTGCAGAGATCCCATCACAAGTGCATAGATCCCACCACGAGTGCAGAGATCCCATCACAAGTAGACAGATCCCATCACAAGTGCAGAGATCCCATCACAAGTGCAGAGATCCCACCATGAGTGCAGAGATCCCATCCTAAGTAGAGAGATCCCACTATGAGTGCCGAGATCCCATCATGAGTGCAGAGATCCCACCATAAGTGCAGAGATCCCATCACAAGTGCAGACATCCCATCACAAGTGCAGAGATCCCATCACAAGTGCAGAGATCCCACCACAAGTGCAGAGATCCCATCACAAGTAGACAGATCCCATCACAAGTGCAAAGATCCCATCACAAGTGCAGAGATCCCACCATGAGTGCAGAGATCCCATCCCAAGTAGAGAGATCCCACTATGAGTGCAGAGATCCCACCCTGAGTGCAGAGATCCCATCCCAAGTAAAGAGATCCCACTATGAGTGCAGAGATCCCACTATGAGTGCAGAGATCCCACCATGAGTGCAGAGATCCCATCATAAGTGCAGGGATCCCATCACAAGTGCAGAGATCCCACCACGAGTGCAGAGATCCCATTACAAGTAGAGAGATCCCAGAATAAGTGCAGAGATCCCATCACGAGTGCAGAGATCCCATCCTAAGTATAGAGATCCCATCCTAAGTAGAGAGATCCCACTATGAGTGCAGAGATCCCATCATAAGTGCAGAGATCCCACCATAAGTGCAGAGATCCCACCATAAGTGCAGGGATCCCAACCTAAGTGCAGAGATCCCACAACAAGTACAGAGATCCCATCACAAGTAGGGAGATCCCAGAATAAGTGCAGAGATCCCAACACAATACAGAGATCCCACCATGAGTGCAGAGATCCCATTCCTAGTAGAGAGATCCCACTATGAGTGCATAGATCCCACCATGAGTTCAGAGATCCCATCATAAGTGCAGGGGTCCCATCACAAGTGCAGGGATCCCATCACAAGTGCAGGGATCCCATCACAAGTGCAGGGATCCCATCACAAGTGCAGGGATCCCATCACAAGTGCAGAGATCCCACCATGAGAGCAGAGATCCCACCATGAGTGCAGAGATCCCATCACAAGTAGAGAGATCCCAGAATAAGTGCAGAGATCCCATCACAAGTGTGGAGATCCCACCATGAGAGCAGAGATCCCATCCCAAGTAGAGAGATCCCACTATGAGTGCAGAGATCCCACCATGAGTGCAGAGATCCCACCATGAGTGCAGAGATTCCAACATTAGTGCAGAGATCCCACCATAAGTGCAGAGATCCCATCACAAGTGCAGAGATCCACCATGAGTGCAAAGATCCCATCACAAGTAGAGAGATCCCAGAATAAGTGCAGAGATCCCATCATAAGTGCAGAGTTCCCACCATGAGTGCAGAGATCCCATCCCAAGTAGACAGATCCCACTATGAGTGCAGAGATACCATCCCGAATGCAGAGATCCCATCCCAAGTAGAGAGATCCCACTATGAGTGCAGAGATCCCATCATAAGTGCAGAGATCCCACCATAAGTGCAGGGATCCCATCACAAGTGCAGAGATCCCACCATGAGTGCAGAGATTCCATCACAAGTAGAGAGATCCCAGAATAGGTGCAGAGATCCCATCACATGTGCAGCGTTCCCACCATGAGTGCAGAGATCCCATCCCAAGTAGAGAGATCCCACTATGAGTGCAGAGATCCCACCATGAGTGCAGAGATCCCATCCCAAGTAGAGAGATCCCACTATGAGTGCAGAGATCCCATTATGAGTGCAAAGATCCCACCATGAGTGCAGAGATCCCATCATAAGTGCAGGGATCCCATCACAAGTGCAGGGATCCCATCACAAGTGCAGAGATCCCACCATGAGTGCGGAGATCCCATCATTAGTGCAGAAATCCCACCATAAGTGCAGAGATCCCATCACAAGTGCAGAGATCCCATCACAAGTGCAGAGGTCCCACCACGAGTGCAGAGATCCCATCACAAGTAGACAGATCCCATCACAAGTGCAGAGATCCCATCACAAGTGCAGAGATCCCACCATGAGTGCAGAGATCCCATCCTAAGTAGAGAGATCCCACTATGAGTGCCGAGATCCCATCATGAGTGCAGAGATCCCACCATAAGTGCAGAGATCCCATCACAAGTGCAGAGATCCCATCACAAGTGCAGAGATCCCATCACAAGTGCAGAGATCCCACCACAAGTGCAGAGATCCCATCACAAGTAGACAGATCCCATCACAAGTGCAGAGATCCCATCACAAGTGCAGAGATCCCACCATGAGTGCAGAGATCCCATCCCAAGTAGAGAGATCCCACTATGAGTGCAGAGATCCCACCCTAAGTGCAGAGATCCCATCCCAAGTAAAGAGATCCCACTATGAGTGCAGAGATCCCACTATGAGTGCAGAGATCCCACCATGAGTGCAGAGATCCCATCATAAGTGCAGGGATCCAATCACAAGTGCAGAGATCCCACCACGAGTGCAGAGATCCCATTACAAGTAGAGAGATCCCAGAATAAGTGCAGAGATCCCATCACGAGTGCAGAGATCCCATCCTGAGTATAGAGATCCCACTATGAGTGCAGAGATCCCATCATAAGTGCAGAGATCCCATCATAAGTGCAGAGATCCCCCCATAAGTGCAGGGATCCCAACCTAAGTGCAGAGATCCCACAACAAGTACAGAGATCCCATTACAAGTAGGGAGATCCCAGAATAAGTGCAGAGATCCCATCACAAGTGCAGAGATCCCACCATGAGTGCAGAGATCCCATCCCTAGTAGAGAGATCCCACTATGAGTGCATAGATCCCACCATGAGTTCAGAGATCCCATCATAAGTGCAGGGATCCCATCACAAGTGCAGGGATCCCATCACAAGTGCAGAGATCCCACCACGAGAGCAGAGATCCCACCATGAGTGCAGAGATCCCATCACAAGTAGAGAGATCCCAGAATAAGTGCAGAGATCCCATCACAAGTGCAGAGATCCCATCACAAGTGCAGAGATCCCATCACAAGTGTGGAGATCCCACCATGAGAGCAGAGATCCCATCCCAAGTAGAGAGATCCCACTATGAGTGCAGAGATCGCACCATGAGTGCAGAGATCGCACCATGAGTGCAGAGATCCCATCACAAGTGCAGAGATCCCACCATGAGTGCAAAGATCCCATCACAAGTAGAGAGATCCCATCACAAGTGCAGAGTTCCCACCATGAGTGCAGAGATCCCATCCCAAGTAGAGAGATCCAACTATGAGTGCAGAGATCCCATCCCGAGTACAGAGATCCCATCACGAGTGCAGAGATCCCATCCCAAGTAGAGAGATCCCATTATGAGTGCAGAGATCCCACCATGAGTGCAGAGATTCCATCACAAGTAGAGAGATCCCAGAATAAGTGCAGAGATCCCATCACACGTGCAGCGATCCCACCATGATTGCAGAGATCCCATCCCAAGTAGAGAGATCCCACTATGAGTGCAGAGATCCCACCATGAGTGCAGAGATCCCATCATAAGTGCAGAGATCCCACCATAAGTGAAGGGATCCCATCATAAGTGCAGAGATCCCACAACAAGTACAGAGATCCCATCAAAAGTAGGGAGATCCCAGAATAAGTGCAGAGATCCCACCACAAGTGCAGAGATCCCACCATGAGGGCAGATGCCCCATCCCAAGTAGAGAGATCCCACTATGAGTGCAGAGATCCCACCATGAGTGCAGAGATCCCATCCCAAGTAGAGAGATCCCACTATGAGTGCAGAGATCCCACCATGAGTGTAGAGAGCCCATCATAAGCTCAGAGATCCCACCATAAGTGCAGGGATCCCATCACAAGTGCAGGGATCCCATCACAAGTGCAGAGATCCCATCACAAGTGCAGAGATCCTATCACAAGTGCAGAGATCCCATCACAAGTGCAGAGATCCCATCACAAGTGCAGAGATCCTATCACAAGTGCAGAGATCCTATCACAAGTGCAGAGATCCCATCACAAGTGCAGAGATCCCACCATGAGTGCAAAGATCCCATCACAAGTAGAGAGATCCCAGAATAAGTGCAGAGATCCCATCACAAGTGCAGAGATCCCATCACAAGTGCAGAGTTCCCACCATGAGGGCAGAGATCCCATCCCAAGTAGAGAGATCCCACTATGAGTGCAGGGATCCCATCCCGAGTGCAGAGATCCCACTATGAGTGCAGAGATCCCATCCCGAGTGCAGAGATCCCATCCCGAGTGCAGAGATCCCATCCCAAGTAGAGAGATCCCATCCCAAGTAGAGAGATCCCACCATGAGTGCAGAGATCCCACCATGAGTGCAGAGATCCCATCATGAGTGCAGAGATCCCATCATAAGTGCAGAGATCCCACCATAAGTGCAGGGATCCCATCACAAGTGCAGAGATCCCACCATGAGTGCAGAGATTCCATTACAAGTAGAGAGATCCCAGAATAAGTGCAGAGATCCCATCACACATGCAGCAATCCCACCATGAGTGCAGAGATCCCATCCCAAGTAGAGAGATCCCACTATGAGTGCAGAGATCCCACCATGAGTGCAGCAATTCCACCATGAGTGCAGAGATCCCATCCCAAGTAGAGAGATCCCACCATGAGTGCAGAGATCCCATCATGAGTGCAGGGATCCCATCACAAGTGCAGGGATCCCATCACAAGTGCAGGGATCTCATCACAAGTGCAGCGATCCCACCACAAGTGCAGAGATCCCATCACAAGTTCAGAGATCCCACCACGAGTGCAGAGATCCCATCACAAGTGCAGAGATCCCACCATGAGTGCAGAGATCCCATCCTAAGTAGAGAGATCCCACTATGAGTGCAGAGATCCCATCATAAGTGCAGAGATCCCATCATAAGTGTAGAGATCCCACCATAAGTGCAGGGATCCCAACCTAAGTGCAGAGATCCCACAACAAGTACAGCGATCCCATCACAAGTAGGGAGATCCCAGAATAAGTGCAGAGATCCCATCACAAGTGCAGAGATCCCACCATGAGTGCAGAGATCCCATCCCTAGTAGAGAGATCCCACTATGAGCGCATAGATCCCACAGTGAGTTCAGAGATCCCATCATAAGTGCAGAGATCCCACCATAAGTGCAGAGATCCCACCATGAGTGCAGAGATTCCATCACAAGTAGAGAGATCCCAGAATAAGTGCAGAGATCCCATCACACGTGCAGCGATCCCACCATGAGTGCAGAGATCCCATCCCAAGTAGAGAGATCCCACTATGAGTGCCGAGATCCCATCATTAGTGCAGAGATCCCACCATAAGTGCAGAGATCCCATCACAAGTGCAGAGATCCCATCACAAGTGCAGAGATCCCATCACAAGTTCAGAGATCCCACCACGAGTGCAGAGATCCCATCACAAGTGCAGAGATCCCACCATGAGTGCAGAGATCCCATCCTAAGTAGAGAGATCCCACTATGAGTGCAGAGATCCCATCATAAGTGCAGAGATCCCATCATAAGTGTAGAGATCCCACCATAAGTGCAGGGATCCCAACCTAAGTGCAGAGATCCCACAACAAGTACAGCGATCCCATCACAAGTAGGGAGATCCCAGAATAAGTGCAGAGATCCCATCACAAGTGCAGAGATCCCACCATGAGTGCAGAGATCCCATCCCTAGTAGAGAGATCCCACTATGAGCGCATAGATCCCACAGTGAGTTCAGAGATCCCATCATAAGTGCAGGGATCCCATCACACATGCAGGGATCCCATCACACATGCACAGATCCCACCACAAGAGCAGAGATCCCACCATGAGTGCAGAGATCCCATCACAAGTAGAGAGATCCCATAATAAGTGCAGAGATCCCATCACAAGTGTGGAGATCCCACCATGAGAGCAGAGATCCCATCCCAAGTAGAGAGATCCCACTATGAGTGCAGAGATCCCATCATTAGTGCAGAGATCCCACCATAAGTGCAGAGATCCCATCACAAGTGCAGAGATCCCACCATGAGTGCAAAGATCCCATCATAAGTAGAGAGATCCCATCACAAGTGCAGAGTTCCCACCATGAGTGCAGAGATCCCATCCCAAGTAGAGAGATCTGACTATGAGTGCAGAGATCCCATCCCGAGTGCAGAGATCCCATCACGAGTGCAGAGATCCCATCCCAAGTAGAGAGATCCCACTATGAGTGCAGAGATCCCACCATGAGTGCAGAGATCCCATCATAAGTGCAGAGATCCCACCATAAGTGCAGAGATCCCATCACAAGTGCAGAGATCCCACCATGAGTGCAGAGATTCCATCACAAGTAGAGAGATCCCAGAATAAGTGCAGAGATCCCATCACATGTGCAGCGATCCCATCATGAGTGCAGAGATCCCATCCCAAGTAGAGAGATCCCACTATGAGTGCAGAGATCCCACCATGAGTGCAGAGATCCCATCATAGGTGCAGAGATCCCACCATAAGTGAAGGGATTCCATCATAAGTGCAGAGATCCCACAAATACAAAGATCCCATCAAAAGTAGGGAGATCCCAGAATAAGTGCAGAGATCCAATCACAAGTGCAGAGATCCCATCACAAGTGCAGAGATCCCATCACAAGTAGAGAGATCCCACTATGAGTGCAGAGATCCCACCATGAGTGCAGAGATCCCATCATAGGTACAGAGATCCCACCATAAGTGAAGGGATCCCATCATAAGTGCAGAGATCCCACAAATACAAAGATCCCATCAAAAGTAGGGAGATCCCAGAATAAGTGCAGAGATCCCATCACAAGTGCAGAGATCCCACCATGAGTGCAGAGATCCCACCATGAGTGCAGAGATCCCATCTCAGGTAGAGAGATCCCACTATGAGTGCAGAGATCCCACCATGAGTGCAAAGATCCCATCATTAGTGCAGAGATCCCACCATAATTGCAGAGATCCCATCACAAGTGCAGAGATCCCACCACAAGTGCAGAGATCCCATCACAAGTAGAGAGATCCCAGAATAAGTGCAGAGATCCCACCATAAGTGCAGGGATCCCAACCTACATGCAGAGATCCCACAACAAGTACAGAGATCCCATCACAAGTAGGGAGATCCCAGAATAAGTGCAGATATCCCATCACAAGTGCAGAGATCCCATCACAAGTGCAGAGATCCCACCATGAGTGCAGAGATCCCATCCCTAGTAGAGAGATCCCACTATGAGTGCATAGATCCCACCATGAGTGCAGAGATCCCATCATAAGTGCAGAGATCCCACCATAAGTGCAGGGATCCCATCACAAGTGCAGAGATCCCATCACAAGTGCAGAGATCCCACCATGAGTGCAGAGATCCCATCCCTAGTAGAGAGATCCCACTATGAGTGCATAGATCCCACCATGAGTGCAGAGATCCCATCATAAGTGCAGAGATCCCACCATGAGTGCAGAGATCCCATCCCTAGTAGAGAGATCCCACTATGAGTGCATAGATCCCACCATAAGTGCAGAGATCCCACCATGAGTGCAGAGATCCCATCCCAAGTAGAGAGATCCCACTATAAATGCAGAGATCCCACCATGAGTGCAGAGATCCCACCATGAGTGCAGAGATCCTATCCCAAGTAGAGAGATCCCCTATGAGTGCAGAGATCCCACCATGAGTGAAGAGATCCCATCATAAGTGCAGAGATCCCACCATAAGTGCAGAAATCCCACCATAAGTGCAGGGATCACACAACAAGTACAGAGATCCCATCAAAAGTAGGGAGATCCCAGAATAGGTGCAGAGATCCCACCACAAGTGCAGAGATACCACCATGAGTGCAGATACCCCATCCCAAGTAGAGAGATCCCACTATGAGTGTAGAGATCCCACCATGAGTGCAGAGATCCCATCCCAAGTAGAGAGATCCCACTATGAGTGCAGAGATCCCACCATGAGTGTAGAGAGCCCATCATAAGCTCAGAGATCCCACCATAAGTGCAGGGATCCCATCACAAGTGCAGAGATCCCATCACAAGTGCAGAGATCCCATCACAAGTGCAGAGATCCCATCACAAGTGCAGAGTTCCCACCATGAGTGCAGAGATCCCATCCCAAGTAGAGAGATCCCACTATGAGTTCAGAGATCCCATCCCGAGTGCAGAGATCCCACCATAAGTGCAGAGATCCGACCATAAGTACAGAGATCCCACCACGAGTGCAGAGATCCCACCACGAGTGCAGAGATCCCACCACGAGTGCAGAGATCCCATCACAAGTAGAGAGATCCCAGAATAAGTGCAGAGATAACATCACAAGTACAGAGATCCCACCATGAGTGCAAAGATCCCATACCAAGTAGAGAGATCCAACTATGAGTGCAGAGATCCCACCATGAGTGCAGAGATCCCACCATGAGTGCAGAGATCCCATCATAAGTGCAGAGATCCCACCATAAGTGCAGAGATCCCATCATAAGTGCAGAGATCCCACCATAAGTGCAGAGATCCCAACACAAGTGCAGAGATCCCAACACAAGTGCAGAGATCCCACCATGAGTGCAGAGATCCCACCATGAGTGTAGAGATGCCACCATGAGTGTAGAGATCCCATCACAAGTAGAGAGATCCCAAAATAAGTGCAGAGATTGCATCACAAGAGCAGAGATCCCACCATGAGTGCAGAGATCCCATCCCAAGTAGAGAGATCCCACTATGAGTGCAGAGATCCCATCATAAGTGCAGAGATCCCATCATAAGTGCATAGATCCCATCACAAGTGCAGAGATCCCACCACGAGTGCAGAGATCCCATCACAAGTGCAGAGATCCCACCACGAGTGCAGAGATCCCATCACAAGTAGAGAGATCCCAGAATAAGTGCAGAGATCCCATCACAAGTGCAGAGATCCCACCATGAGTGCAGAGATCCCATCCCAAGTAGAGAGATCCCACTATGAGTGCAGAGATCCCACCATGAGTGCAGAGATCCCACCATGAGTACAGAGATCCCATCATAAGTGCAGAGATCCCACCATAAGTGCAAGGATCCCATCATAAGTGCAGAGATCCCATATCAAGTACAGAGATCCCATCACAAGTAGGGAGATCCCACTATGAGTGCAGAGATCCCATCACAAGTAGAGAGATCCCTCCATGAATGCAGAGATCCCACCACAAGTGCAGAGATCCCATCACAAGTATGAGTGCAGAGATCCCATCATAAGTGCAGGGATCCCACAACAAGTACAGAGATCCCATCAAAAGTAGGGAGATCCCAGAATAAGTGCAGAGATCCCACCACAAGTGCAGAGATCCCACCATGAGTGCAGATACCCCATCCCAAGTAGAGAGATCCCACTATGAGTGCAGAGATCCCACCATGAGTGCAGAGATCCCATCCCAAGTAGAGAGATCCCACTATGAGTGCAGAGATCCCACCATGAGTGTAGAGAGCCCATCATAAGCTCAGAGATCCCACCATAAGTGCAGGGATCCCATCACAAGTGCAGAGATCCCATCACAAGTGCAGAGATCCCATCACAAGTGCAGGGATCCCATCACAAGTGCAGAGTTCCCACCATGAGTGCAGAGATCCCATCCCAAGTAGAGAGATCCCACTATGAGTTCAGAGATCCCATCCCGAGTGCAGAGATCCCACCATAAGTGCAGAGATCCGACCATAAGTACAGAGATCCCACCACGAGTGCAGAGATCCCACCACGAGTGCAGAAATCCCACCACGAGTGCAGAGATCCCATCACAAGTAGAGAGATCCCAGAATAAGTGCAGAGATAACATCACAAGTACAGAGATCCCACCATGAGTGCAAAGATCCCATACCAAGTAGAGAGATCCAACTATGAGTGCAGAGATCCCACCATGAGTGCAGAGATCCCACCATGAGTGCAGAGATCCCATCATAAGTGCAGAGATCCCACCATAAGTGCAGAGATCCCATCATAAGTGCAGAGATCCCACCATAAGTGCAGAGATCCCAACACAAGTGCAGAGATCCCAACACAAGTGCAGAGATCCCACCATGAGTGCAGAGATCCCACCATGAGTGTAGAGATCCCACTATGAGTGTAGAGATCCCATCACAAGTAGAGAGATCCCAAAATAAGTGCAGAGATTGCATCACAAGAGCAGAGATCCCACCATGAGTGCAGAGATCCCATCCCAAGTAGAGAGATCCCACTATGAGTGCAGAGATCCCATCATAAGTGCAGAGATCCCATCATAAGTGCATAGATCCCATCACAAGTGCAGAGATCCCACCACGAGTGCAGAGATCCCATCACAAGTGCAGAGATCCCACCACGAGTGCAGAGATCCCATCACAAGTAGAGATATCCCAGAATAAGTGCAGAGATCCCATCACAAGTGCAGAGATCCCACCATGAGTGCAGAGATCCCATCCCAAGTAGAGAGATCCCACTATGAGTGCAGAGATCCCACCATGAGTGCAGAGATCCCACCATGAGTACAGAGATCCCATCATAAGTGCAGAGATCCCACCATAAGTGCAAGGATCCCATCATAAGTGCAGAGATCCCATATCAAGTACAGAGATCCCATCACAAGTAGGGAGATCCCACTATGAGTGCAGAGATCCCATCACAAGTAGAGAGATCCCTCCATGAATGCAGAGATCCCACCACAAGTGCAGAGATCCCATCACAAGTATGAGTGCAGAGATCCCATCATAAGTGCAGAGATCCCATCATAAGTGCAGAGATCCCACAACAAGTAGAGATCCCATCACAAGTAGGGAGATCCCAGAATAAGTGCAAAATCCCATCACAAGTGCAGAGATCCCATCACAAGTGCAGAGATCCCATCCCAAGTAGAGAGATCCCACTATGAATGCAGAGATCCCACCATGAGTGCAGAGATCCCACCATGAGTGCAGAGATCCCATCCCAAGTAGAGAGATCCCAACATGAGTTCAGAGATCCAATCATAAGTGCAGAGATCCCATCATGAGTGCAGGGATCCCATCACAAGTGCAGATATCCCACCACGAGTGCAGAGATCCCATCACAAGTAGAGAGATCCCAGAATAAGTGCAGAGATCCCATCACAAGTGCAGAGATCCCACCATGAGTGCAGAGATCCCATCATAAGTAGAGAGATCCCACTATGAGTGCAGAGATCCCACCATGAGTGCAGAGATCCCATCATAAGTGCAGAGATTCCACCATAAGTGCAGGGATCCCAACCTAAGTGCAGGGATCCCAACCTAAGTGCAGGGATCCCAACCTAAGTGCAGAGATCTGACAACAAGTACAGAGATCCCATCACAAGTAGGGAGATCCCAGAATAAGTGCAGAGATCCCATCACAAGTGCAGAGATCCCACCATGAATGCAGACATCCCATCCCAAGTAGAGAGATCCCACTATGAGTGCAGAGATCCCACCATGAGTGCAGAGATCCCATCATAAGAGCAGAGATCCCACCATAAGTGCAGGGATCCCACAACAAGTACAGAGATCCCATCATAAGTACGGCGATCCCAGAATAAGTGCAGAGATCCCATCACAAGAGCAGAGATCCCACCATGAGTGCATGTTGGACGTGGCCCATCTGGCAGGTCCGCCCCTGAAGTTTTTATGGTATATGTAACCTGGGGAGGGTGATTTCCCCTCTGAGTGAGTGTGAGGAGAGAGCGACCTACCCTTCCATAGGAATGCATGGGGAATGGATGAGTCCTCGGTAGTTCCCGGTGCGTAGGGTGTGCAGGGTCAAGTCTGGTATGTATGAACTCGTGAGATTGAATGCTGCGCAACGGTATATGAGGTATGAGTGTGTCTAGTGTAGAAGTCCCCCTTTTGGAAGTTGGCATATTTGTGGAATATGTGCCTGGCGTATGATTGGCCGGGGCTGGCTGGTGAGCCTGGCTCCCAGGTTCTGGGAGGGTCTGCCCCGGTGGTGAATGGAGTGTTTAGCATGCTGATGTGAGGGGAGGAGTGAGCCTGGGTCTGCTTGTGGATTGACTGTCTGGTTTGAGTGTCATGAATGAGGCTGGGTTTTCCCCAGACAATGCTGGCTCCACCCCCTGGGGTGCGGCTGATGTTCCTAGCCTGGCCAGTGTAAAGAATCCCCCCATAACCAGTTCCAGCTGGTTCTCCCCCTGCCTGCCCCTTCAGACCAAGAATGTGTGTATAAAAAGGGTGCTGTGACACTCTGGACTTGTTCTTGTTCTCAACTTGAATCTACCCGGAGCTGCTGCTGCTGGGGCTCAGGGGTGGCGTGCCTCCCTGGGCCCTGCCCTACTCCTGGACTGAGGAAGGCCCTTTCCCCTTCCTGGCGCTGCTGGGCCCCCCCCTGAGGTCCTGGACTACCGATGGACTTTGGTAACCCGCATCTAGCGCTGGGGGAGCGCTGTCCCTTCTGCCCAGCGCCTGGAAGCGCTGTTCCCTGCCCCCTACCGCTTTGGGGTGCTTCACTCCTGCACGATCGCTGGTAGCGCTATATTCAACAAGCCGGTGCTCACCCGGCGTCTGCACCGTGCTACCAAGACTCGACACCCCCAGCGAGTGCCTACCTCGCTTTATTCCCTGCCCTTGTGCCTTACGAGGGAGCCCACTCCTCGTCGATTTCCCCCGAGTTCACCGCCGCCGCCCGGGACCCTAGTGATGTCATCCCCGGGCCGCGCTGGTATTGGCTGCCGGCCCGGGATTCCCCACTAGCGTCATCCCCCAGGCCGCGCCGTGATTGGCTGCCGGCCCGAGAGAAGGAGAGAGGCCGGCCGAAGAAGGATGACGAAGCCGGAGCGGCGGGAGCCCACTCCGCGCTCCTGCGATACCCCCGCGAAGCTGCTGACCTTCCCCGGGGCTCCCGAGAGAGAGAGAGCCCCGGAGCACAAGGAGAAGGCTGGCGCAGCAAAGGAGACCGGCGCACCAGACCCGGTGAGTGCTGCGGCCAGCAATGGAGAGGAGGGGCGTCGGGACACGTTGTCGGTGTCCGCCCCTCCCCTCGTGTGAATCCCTGGTTGTGCCCTGAGGCCCGTGAGGCCCCCCACGAAGCCGAGTCCCCCGAGAGGGACTCCGCCTGCCCTACCAAATGATCTGAGCCCGGCGAGGCTCCCCTGTGGCCCCCCTTATCTCTGAGCCCGGCGAGGCTCCCCCTTGGGCCCCCCTTATCTCTGAGCCCGGCGAGGCTCCCCCTTTGGCCCCCTTTACCTCCGAGCCCAGCGAGGCTCCGCCTTGGGCCCCCTTCATCTCGCGAGCCCTGCGAGGCTCCCCCTGTGGCCTCCCTCAACCCCAGAGCCCGAGAGGCTCCGCCGTGCCAATGCCCCCTCGTTCTCGAGCCCGAGTGGCTCCACCAGTTGGCACCCCTTGTCCCCAGGGTCGGCGAGGCCCACACGAAGTCCCTCAGTTGCCCAGCACTTAGTGGGCAACTGCTACGTTTAGGTTTGCCCCGGGCTCCCTGCCATGAACATCGAGACTTCTGGGCCCCTGGCCCCAGAAAGGCCCGCTGGCCTGTGGATGGCTATGGACTAAGACTAGAGTGATCCCTACAAGTATTCTATGTTGCACCTCTACCGGTGCTCCTGTATGTTGTGTACCTTGACCTCCTTCGCCCCCCTCTGAATACCAGATGTCCCCTGTATGTGATTCCTAGCAGTGGTCCCTTGGCCCTGCGCTGTACCTTCTTCCCTGTAGCCCCTGCCCGTGCCCCTGGCACCTTGTACAATGTATGTTCCTATGTGTCCTGCTTAATACAGAAACTATTTTTATATATATATGGTGTGGAGTTCCTTTTGTGGGAGGCCGGGGATGTTGTTGTTGGTGGGTGCGTGCGCAAATGCTTCACATGTCCTCCGAGTTAGGCCTGGCTGCCCGCGCCGCGTTACCTAGAGGGCGAGCAGGGGTCGATTTTACATAGGAGTGGTGGTCTCTGACTGGCTGGGGTGCAAGTCCTGGCCGGCCGGGGGTCCCATTTCCTACACTGGTGGCTAGCGGTGGGATCCGGACTTGTGTTTGCGCAGTACCACAATGATAACTGGCCTCCCTACAAAACTCTGTATTGTAAATGGTCGCAAAGAAAAGAGATTATTGTTTTAAGAGTTTACGTAAATGTCCGTCCTATGAAAGATGTGTTCTGGTTAGATGGCCCTAGCTAGGGAGGGTAGATCAACTCCCTAGTACAATGTGTTTTCTGGACTCACCGGAAGGGTGGGATCCAGTGGTGGCAGCATAATTATGTTCAATGTATATGGTCCCTGTCCATTCCTTAGAATAATGATACCTGTGCCACATAGGGTCAGGTCAGGTTGCTAAAAAATGTCTGTGAAAAATGTTAAAGATTGTTAGAAATACCCGTCCTGTGGAAAGTTTTAAGGGTTACTTAAATATCTGTTCTGTAGAAAAAAATGTACATGTATGCTGAGAGTAGGTGTCCCTAGCTTGGGAGGGTAAATCATCTCCCTAGTGTAATATGGTTTTCTGGATTCACCGGAAGGGTGGGATCCAGTGGTGGTTGCAAAATTGTGTTCAAATATGTATGGTCCTTGTCCCTGCCCTAGAGTAATGGTACCTGTGCCCCGAGGGTCAGGCTGAGGAATCAGGGGCGGTGGAAAACTGTCCTACCAGTCTAGGGAACGGTATGTGCATGAATGTTGAGGTATGCCGAGTAATGGAGTATAAGTTCTCTGGGATGGGGAGCTTGCTGAATCAACGTTAATCTTGTCCTTCCTTATCCTGATGAATGTGCTGGAGGCAGCATGTGTTCCGTGCACCGCTGAATGTGGTTGATGTGTCAGGTGTCCCCCCCCCCTTTCTTTTGCCCTGCTAACTGTGTTTGATGCATCATGCGTTCCGTACCCCACTGAAGGTGGTTTAGGCGTCAGGTGTCGCCCTGGCTGAATTTATGTTAAGTTGTATCCCGGACAAGGAAGACCTGCTGGCTCGGCCGCGGCTTGCCTTGGGGAGAGCTGAACCTTGAGACCTGCTGGCACTGCTGCAGCTCGTTTTGTTAAAGTTATGGTAGTTGTATCCCGGACAAGGAAGACCTGCTGGCTCGGCCGCGGCTTGCCTTGGGGAGAGCTGAACCTTGAGAACTGCTGGCGCTGCTGCAGCTCGTTTTGTTAAAGTTATGGTAGTTGTATCCCGGACAAGGAAGACCTGCTGGCTCGGCCGCGGCTTGCCTTGGGGAGAGCTGAACCTCGAGACCTGCTGGCACGGCCGCGGCTCGTTTTGTCGAATTTATGTTGAGTTGTATCCCGGACAAGGAAGACCTGCTGGCTCGGCCGCGGCTTGCCTTGGGGAGAGCTGAACGCTTAGTTCCCAGGTGGAAGACCAGTGGAGGAAGGAAGTTCCAAGACTGTTAGGAAAGTGTGTTCTGAGGGTGTTTCTCCTGGGAGAACGCGGAACCTCAGAAGTAGAGGTAGGGTGGGGCATTCTTGCCCGTGACCTCTGGCAAGCCTGAGGGTGTGGACCCTAGGTGGAAGGAACAGTGGTAGTCATGGCTACCCTGAGAAAGGGAGTGGAGAAGGGCTATTGTGGGCCCGGGGTTACCACCCCCCACTTCGGATTTGCCGGGACCAGTGGTATCTGGGTGGCCTAGGGCCTGGTCCTAGTCACGGACAACTAAGGCGCGCCAGGAGGGTGGCCTGGTTGGACCTATGTCTTTCTTATTTTTTTTTTTTTTTTATTTTTATTTTTTTCTTGATTTTTAGCCTGTGTGTGTCTATCGGCCCAGGTAGGCGTCGAACTGGAGGGTGTCTCGGTAGCGCGAGCCACGTCCATGTTCTACCGCCCTGCAGCAGGGAAGTCCATCACGGTAGTGATTGGTCTACCCGGCGTTTGGGCTGGGAGGGGCATGTGTTGGACGTGGCCCATCTGGCAGGTCCGCC
The DNA here is from genome assembly GCF_964263255.1 of Lissotriton vulgaris. NCBI lineage: Eukaryota > Metazoa > Chordata > Amphibia > Caudata > Salamandridae > Lissotriton > Lissotriton vulgaris. The sequence goes on from NC_141693.1 coordinate 680,516,105, forward strand.
CCTGAAGTTTTTATGGTATATGTAACCTGGGGAGGGTGATTTCCCCTCTGAGTGAGTGTGAGGAGAGAGCGACCTACCCTTCCATAGGAATGCATGGGGAATGGATGAGTCCTCGGTAGTTCCCGGTGCGTAGGGTGTGCAGGGTCAAGTCTGGTATGTATGAACTCGTGAGATTGAATGCTGCGCAACGGTATATGAGGTATGAGTGTGTCTAGTGTAGAAGTCCCCCTTTTGGAAGTTGGCATATTTGTGGAATATGTGCCTGGCGTATGATTGGCCGGGGCTGGCTGGTGAGCCTGGCTCCCAGGTTCTGGGAGGGTCTGCCCCGGTGGTGAATGGAGTGTTTAGCATGCTGATGTGAGGGGAGGAGTGAGCCTGGGTCTGCTTGTGGATTGACTGTCTGGTTTGAGTGTCATGAATGAGGCTGGGTTTTCCCCAGACAATGCTGGCTCCACCCCCTGGGGTGCGGCTGATGTTCCTAGCCTGGCCAGTGTAAAGAATCCCCCCATAACCAGTTCCAGCTGGTTCTCCCCCTGCCTGCCCCTTCAGACCAAGAATGTGTGTATAAAAAGGGTGCTGTGACACTCTGGACTTGTTCTTGTTCTCAACTTGAATCTACCCGGAGCTGCTGCTGCTGGGGCTCAGGGGTGGCGTGCCTCCCTGGGCCCTGCCCTACTCCTGGACTGAGGAAGGCCCTTTCCCCTTCCTGGCGCTGCTGGGCCCCCCCCTGAGGTCCTGGACTACCGATGGACTTTGGTAACCCGCATCTAGCGCTGGGGGAGCGCTGTCCCTTCTGCCCAGCGCCTGGAAGCGCTGTTCCCTGCCCCCTACCGCTTTGGGGTGCTTCACTCCTGCACGATCGCTGGTAGCGCTATATTCAACAAGCCGGTGCTCACCCGGCGTCTGCACCGTGCTACCAAGACTCGACACCCCCAGCGAGTGCCTACCTCGCTTTATTCCCTGCCCTTGTGCCTTACGAGGGAGCCCACTCCTCGTCGATTTCCCCCGAGTTCACCGCCGCCGCCCGGGACCCTAGTGATGTCATCCCCGGGCCGCGCTGGTATTGGCTGCCGGCCCGGGATTCCCCACTAGCGTCATCCCCCAGGCCGCGCCGTGATTGGCTGCCGGCCCGAGAGAAGGAGAGAGGCCGGCCGAAGAAGGACGACGAAGCCGGAGCGGCGGGAGCCCACTCCGCGCTCCTGCGATACCCCCGCGAAGCTGCTGACCTTCCCCGGGGCTCCCGAGAGAGAGAGAGCCCCGGAGCACAAGGAGAAGGCTGGCGCAGCAAAGGAGACCGGCGCACCAGACCCGGTGAGTGCTGCGGCCAGCAATGGAGAGGAGGGGCGTCGGGACACGTTGTCGGTGTCCGCCCCTCCCCTCGTGTGAATCCCTGGTTGTGCCCTGAGGCCCGTGAGGCCCCCCACGAAGCCGAGTCCCCCGAGAGGGACTCCGCCTGCCCTACCAAATGATCTGAGCCCGGCGAGGCTCCCCTGTGGCCCCCCTTATCTCTGAGCCCGGCGAGGCTCCCCCTTGGGCCCCCCTTATCTCTGAGCCCGGCGAGGCTCCCCCTTTGGCCCCCTTTACCTCCGAGCCCAGCGAGGCTCCGCCTTGGGCCCCCTTCATCTCGCGAGCCCTGCGAGGCTCCCCCTGTGGCCTCCCTCAACCCCAGAGCCCGAGAGGCTCCGCCGTGCCAATGCCCCCTCGTTCTCGAGCCCGAGTGGCTCCACCAGTTGGCACCCCTTGTCCCCAGGGTCGGCGAGGCCCACACGAAGTCCCTCAGTTGCCCAGCACTTAGTGGGCAACTGCTACGTTTAGGTTTGCCCCGGGCTCCCTGCCATGAACATCGAGACTTCTGGGCCCCTGGCCCCAGAAAGGCCCGCTGGCCTGTGGATGGCTATGGACTAAGACTAGAGTGATCCCTACAAGTATTCTATGTTGCACCTCTACCGGTGCTCCTGTATGTTGTGTACCTTGACCTCCTTCGCCCCCCTCTGAATACCAGATGTCCCCTGTATGTGATTCCTAGCAGTGGTCCCTTGGCCCTGCGCTGTACCTTCTTCCCTGTAGCCCCTGCCCGTGCCCCTGGCACCTTGTACAATGTATGTTCCTATGTGTCCTGCTTAATACAGAAACTATTTTTATATATATATGGTGTGGAGTTCCTTTTGTGGGAGGCCGGGGATGTTGTTGTTGGTGGGTGCGTGCGCAAATGCTTCACATGTCCTCCGAGTTAGGCCTGGCTGCCCGCGCCGCGTTACCTAGAGGGCGAGCAGGGGTCGATTTTACATAGGAGTGGTGGTCTCTGACTGGCTGGGGTGCAAGTCCTGGCCGGCCGGGGGTCCCATTTCCTACAGTGCAGAGATCCCATCCCAAGTAGAGAGATCCCACTATGAGTGCAGAGATCCTACCATGAGTGCAGAGATCCCATCATAAGTGCAGAGATCCCACCATAAGTACAGAGATCCCACTATGAGTGCAAAGATCCCATCATAAGTGCAGAGATCCCACCATAAGTGCAGAGATCCCATCACAAGTGCAGAGATCCCACCATGAGTGCAGAGATCCCATCACAAGTAGAGAGATCCCAAAATAAGTGCAGAGATCGCATCACAAGAGCAGAGATCCCACCATGAGTGCAGAGATCCCATCCCAAGTAGAGAGATCCCACTATGAGTGCAGAGATCCCACCATAAGTGCAGAGATCCCATCACAAGTGCAGAGATCCCATCACAAGTGCAGAGATCCCATCACAAGTGCAGAGATCCCATCACAAGTGCAGAGATCCCATCACAAGTGCAGAGATCTCACCATCAGTGCAGAGATCCCATCATAAGTGCAGAGATCCCACCATCAGTGCAGGGATCCCATAACAAGTAGGGAGATCCCAGAATAAGTGCAGAGATCCCATCACAAGTGCAGAGATCCCACCCCAAGTAGAGAGAACCCACTATGAGTGCAGAGATCCCACCATGAGTGCAGAGATCCCATCATAAGTGCAGAGATCCCACCATCAGTGCAGGGATCCCATCATAAAAGCAGAGATCCCACAACAAGTACAGAGATCCCATAACAAGTAGGGAGATCCCAGAATAAGTGCAGAGATCCCATCACAAGTGCAGAGATCCCACTCCAAGTAGAGAGATCCCACTATGAGTGCAGAGATCCCACCATAAGTGCAGAGATCCCATCCCAAGTAGAGAGACCCCACTATGAGTGCAGAGATCCCACCTTGAGTGCAGAGATACCATCATAAGTGCAGAGATCCCACCATAAGTGCAGGGATCCCACCACAAGTGCAGAGATCCCACCACAAGTGCAGAGATCCCACCATGAGTGCAGAGATCCCATCACAAGTAGAGAGATCCCAGAATAAGTGCAGAGATCCCATCACAAGTGCAGAGATCCCATCACGAGTGCAGAGATCCCACCATGAGTGCAGAGATCCCACCATGAGTGCAGAGATCCCATCCCAAGTAGAGAGATCCCACTATGAGTGCAGAGATCCCACCATGAGTGTAGAGATCCCACCATGAGTGCAGAGATCCCATCATAAGTGCAGAGATCCCAACATAAGTGCAGGGATTCCATCACAAGTGCAGAGCTCCCACCACGAGTGCAGAGATTCCATCACAAGTAGAGAGATACCAGAAACTATGCAGAGATCCAATCACAAGTGTAGAGATCCCACCATGAGTGCAGAGATCCCATCCCAAGTAGAGAGATCCCACTATGAGTGCAGAGATCCCACCATGAGTGCAGAGATCCCATCATAAGTGCAGGGATCCCACCATAAGTGCAGGGATCCCATCACAAGTGCAGAGATCCCACCATGAGTGCAGAGATTCCATCACAAGTAGAGAGATCCCAGAATAAGTGCAGAGAACCCATCACAAGTGCAGTGATCCCACCATGAGTGCAGAGATCACATCCCAAGTAGAGAGATCCCACTATGAGTGCAGAGATCCCACCATGAGTGCAGAGATCGCACCATAAGTGCAGAGATCCCATCATAAGTGCAGAGATACCACAACAAGTACAGAGATCCCATCACAAGTAGGGAGATCCCAGAATAAGTGCAGAGATCCCATCACAAGTGCAGAGATCCCACCATGAGTGCAGAGATCCCATCCCAAGTAGAGAGATCCCACTATGAGTGCAGAGATCCCACCATGAGTGCAGAGATCCCATCCCAAGTAGAGAGATCCCACTATGAGTGCAGAGATCCACCATGAGTGTAGAGATCCCATCATAAGTGCAGAGATCCCATCATAAGTGCAGGGATCCCATCACAAGTGCAGAGATCCCACCACGAGTGCAGAGATCCCATCACAAGTAGAGAGATCCCACCACGAGTGCAGAGATCCCATCACAAGTAGAGAGATCCCAGAATAAGTGCAGAGATCCCATCACAAGTGCAGAGATCCCACCATAAGTGCAGAGATCCCATCATACGTGCAGAGATACCACAACAAGTACAGAGATCCCATCACAAGTAGGGAGATCCCAGAATAAGTGCAGAGATCCCATCACAAGTGCAGATATCCCACCATGAGTACAGAGATCCCATCCCAAGTAGAGAGATCCCACTATGAGTGCAGAGATCCCACCATGAGTGCAGAGATCCCATCATAAGTGCAGGGATCCCATCACAAGTGCAGAGATCCCACCACGAGTGCAGAGATCCCATCACAAGTAGAGAAATCCCAGAATAAGTGCAGAGATCCCAGAATAAGTGCAGATATCCCATCACAAGTGCAGAGATCCCACCATGAGTGCAGACATCCCATCCCAAGTAGAGAGATCCCACTATGAGTGCAGAGATCCCACCATGAGTGCAGAGATCCCATCATAAGTGCAGAGATCCCACCATAAGTGCAGGGATCCCAACTTAAGTGCAGAGATCTGACAACAAGTACAGAGATCCCATCATAAGTACGGCGATCCCAGAAAAAGTGCAGAGATCCCATCACAAGTGCAGAGATCCCATCACAAGAACAGAGATCCCACCATGAGTGCAGAGATCCCATCCCAAGTAGAGAGATCCCACGATGAGTGCAGAGATCCTACCATGAGTGCAGAGATCCCATCATAAGTGCAGAGATCCTATCATAAGTGCAGGGATCCCATCACAAGTGCAGAGATCCCACCACGAGTGCAGAGATCCCATCACAAGTAGAGAGATCACAGAATAAGTGCAGAGATAACATCACAAGTGCAGAGATCCCACCATGTGTGCAGAGATCCCATCACAAGTGCAGAGATCCCATCACAAGTGCAGAGATCCCACCATGAGTGCAGAGATCCCACCATGAGTGCAGAGATCCCACCATAAGTGCAGAGATCCCACCAGAAGTGCAGAGATCCCACCATGAGTGCAGAGATCCCATCACAAGTAGAGAGATCCCAAAATAAGTGCAGAGATCGCATCACAACAGCAGAGATCCCACCATGAGTGCAGAGATCCCATCCCAAGTAAAGAGATCCCACTATGAGTGCAGATATCCCACCATGAGTGCAGAGATCCCACCACGAGTGCAGGGATCCCATCACAAGTGCAGAGATCCCACCACGAGTGCAAAGATCCCATCACAAGTAGAGAGATCCCAGAATAAGTGCAGAGATCCCATCACAAGTGCAGAGATCCCATCACAAGTGCAGAGATCCCATCACGAGTGCAGAGATCCCACCATGAGTGCAGAGATCCCATCCCAAGTAGAGAGATCCCACTATGAGTGCAGAGATCCCACCATGAGTGCAGAGATCCCATCATGAGTGCAGAGATCCCATCATAAGTGCAGAGATCCCAACATAAGTGCAGGGATCCCATCACAAGTGCAGAGCTCCCACCACGAGTGCAGAGATCCCATCACAAGTAGAGAGATACCAGAAACTGTGCAGAGATCCCATCACAAGTGTAGAGATCCCACCATGAGTGCAGAGATCCCATCCCAAGTAGAGAGATCCCACTATGAGTGCAGAGATCCCATCATAAGTGCAGGGATCCCACCATAAGTGCAGGGATCCCATCACAAGTGCAGAGAGCCCACCATGAGTGCAGAGATTCCATCACAAGTAGAGAGATCCCAGAATAAGTGCAGAGAACCCATCACAAGTGCAGCGATCCCACCATGAGTGCAGAGATCACATCCCAAGTAGAGAGATCCCACTATGAGTGCAGAGATCCCACCATGAGTGCAGAGATCCCACCATGAGTGCAGAGATCCCATCATAAGTGCAGAGATACCACAACAAGTACAGAGATCCCATCACAAGTAGGGAGATCCCAGAATAAGTGCAGAGATCCCATCACAAGTGCAGAGATCCCATCCCTAGTAGAGAGATCCCACTATGAGTGCAGAGATCCCACCATGAGTGCAGAGATCCCACCATGAGTGCAGAGATCCCATCCCAAGAAGAGAGATCCCACTATGAGTGCAGAGATCCACCATGAGTGCAGAGATCCCACTATGAGTGCAGAGATCCACCATGAGTGCAGAGATCCCATCATAAGTGCAGAGATCCCATCATAAGTGCAGGGATCCCATCACAAGTGCAGAGATCCCATCACGAGTGCAGAGATCCCATCACAAGTAAAGAGATCCCAGAATAAGTGCAGAGATCCCATCACAAGTGCAGAGATCCCACCATAAGTGCAGAGATCCCATCATAAGTGCAGAGATACCATAAGTACAGAGATCCCATCACAAGTAGGGAGATCCCAGAATAAGTGCAGAGATCCCATCACAAGTGCAGATATCCCACCATGAGTGCAGAGATCCCATCCCAAGTAGAGAGATCCCACTATGAGTGCAGAGATCCGACTATGAGTGCAGAGATCCCACCATGAGTGCAGAGATCCCACCATGAGTGCAGAGATCCCATCATAAGTGCAGAGATCCCATCATAAGTGCAGGGATCCCATCATAAGTGCAGGGATCCCATCACAAGTGCAGAGATCCCACCATGAGGGCAGAGATCCCATCACAAGTAGAGAGATCCCAGAATAAGTGCAGAGATCCCATCACAAGTGCAGAGATCCCACCATAAGTGCAGAGATCCCATCATAAGTGCAGAGATACCACAAAAAGTACAGAGATCTCATCACAAGTAGGGAGATCCCAGAATAAGTGCAGAGATCCCATCACAAGTGCAGATATCCCACCATGAGTGCAGAGATCCCATCCCAAGTAGAGAGATCCCACTATGAGTACAGAGATCCCACCATGAGTGCAGAGATCCCACCATGAGTGCAGAGATCCCATCATAAGTACAGAGATCCCACCATAAGAGCAGGGATCCCAACCTAAGTTCCAGAGATCCAACAAGTACAGAGATCCCATCACAAGTAGGGAGATCCCAGAATAATTGTGAAGATCCCATCACAAGTGCAGAGATCCCACCATGAATGCAGACCTCCCATTCCAAGTAGAGAGATCCCACTATGAGTGCAGAGATCCCACCATGAGTGCAGAGATCCCATCATAAGTGCAGAGATCCCACCATAAGTGCAGGGATCCCACCATAAGTGCAGAGATCCCACAAGTACAGAGATCCCATCATAAGTACGGCGATCCCAGAATAAGTGCAGAGATCCCATCACAAGAGCAGAGATCCCACCATGAGTGCAGAGGTCCCATCCCAAGTAGAGAGATCCCACTATGAGTGCAAAGATCCTACCATGAGTGCAGAGATACCATCATAAGTGCAGAGATCCTACCATAAGTGCAGAGATCCCACCATAAGTGCAGAGATCCCACCACGAGTGCAGAGATCCCACCACGAGTGCAGAGATCCCACCACGAGTGCAGAGATCCCATCACAAGTAGAGAGATCCCAGAATAAGTGCAGAGATAACATCACAAGTACAGAGATCCCACCATGAGTGCAAAGATCCCATACCAAGTAGAGAGATCCAACTATGAGTGCGGAGATCCCACCATGAGTGCAGAGATCCCACCATGAGTGCAGAGATCCCACCATGAGTGCAGAGATCCCATCATAAGTGCAGAGATCCCACCATAAGTGCAGAGATCCCATCATAAGTGCAGAGATCCCACCATAAGTGCAGAGATCCCAACACAAGTGCAGAGATCCCAACACAAGTGCAGAGATCCCACCATGAGTGTAGAGATCCCATCACAAGTAGAGAGATCCCAAAATAAGTGCAGAGATTGCATCACAAGAGCAGAGATCCCACCATGAGTGCAGGGATCCCATCACAAGTGCAGGGATCCCATCACAAGTGCAGAGATCCCACCATAAGTGCAGAGATCCCACCATAAGTACAGAGATCCCACCACGAGTGCAGAGATCCCACCACGAGTGCAGAGATCCCACCACGAGTGCAGAGATCCCATCACAAGTAGAGAGATCCCAGAATAAGTGCAGAGATAACATCACAAGTACAGAGATCCCACCATGAGTGCAAAGATCCCATACCAAGTAGAGAGATCCAACTATGAGTGCAGAGATCCCACCATGAGTGCAGAGATCCCACCATGAGTGCAGAGATCCCATCATAAGTGCAGAGATCCCACCATAAGTGCAGAGATCCTATCATAAGTGCAGAGATCCCACCATAAGTGCAGAGATCCCAACACAAGTGCAGAGATCCCAACACAAGTGCAGAGATCCAACTATGAGTGCAGAGATCCCACCATGAGTGCAGAGATCCCACCATGAGTGCAGAGATCCCACCATGAGTGCAGAGATCCCATCATAAGTGCAGAGATCCCACCATAAGTGCAGAGATCCCATCATAAGTGCAGAGATCCCACCATAAGTGTAGAGATCCCAACACAAGTGCAGAGATCCCAACACAAGTGCAGAGATCCCACCATGAGTGCAGAGATCCCACCATGAGTGTAGAGATCCCACTATGAGTGCAGAGATCCCATCCCAAGTAGAGAGATCCCATCCCAAGTAGAGAGATCCCACCATGAGTGCAGAGATCCCACCATGAGTGCAGAGATCCCATCATGAGTGCCGAGATCCCATCATAAGTGCAGAGATCCCACCATAAGTGCAGGGGTCCCATCACAAGTGCAGAGATCCCACCATGAGTGCAGAGATTCCATCACAAGTAGAGAGATCCCAGAATAAGTGCAGAGATCCCATCACACATGCAGCAATCCCACCATGAGTGCAGAGATCCCATCCCAAGTAGAGAGATCCCACTATGAGTGCAGAGATCCCACCATGAGTGCAGCAATCCCACCATGAGTGCAGAGATCCCATCCCAAGTAGAGAGATCCCACCATGAGTGCAGAGATCCCATCATGAGTGCAGGGATCCCATCACAAGTGCAGAGATCCCAACACAAGTGCAGAGATCCCACCATGAGTGCAGAGATCCCACCATGAGTGTAGAGATCCCACTATGAGTGCAGAGATCCCATCCCAAGTAGAGAGATCCCATCCCAAGTAGAGAGATCCCACCATGAGTGCAGAGATCCCACCATGAGTGCAGAGATCCCATCATGAGTGCCGAGATCCCATCATAAGTGCAGAGATCCCACCATAAGTGCAGGGGTCCCATCACAAGTGCAGAGATCCCACCATGAGTGCAGAGATTCCATCACAAGTAGAGAGATCCCAGAATAAGTGCAGAGATCCCATCACACATGCAGCAATCCCACCATGAGTGCAGAGATCCCATCCCAAGTAGAGAGATCCCACTATGAGTGCAGAGATCCCACCATGAGTGCAGCAATCCCACCATGAGTGCAGAGATCCCATCCCAAGTAGAGAGATCCCACCATGAGTGCAGAGATCCCATCATGAGTGCAGGGATCCCATCACAAGTGCAGGGATCCCATCACAAGTGCAGGGATCCCATCACAAGTGCAGAGATCCCACCACAAGTGCAGAGATCCCAGAATAAGTGCAGAGATCCCATCACAAGTGCAGAGATCCCACCATGAGTGCAGAGATCCCATACCAAGTAGAGAGATCCCACTATGAGTGCCGAGATCCCATCATTAGTGCAGAGATCCCACCACAAGTGCAGAGATCCCATCACAAGTGCAGAGATCCCATCACAAGTGCAGAGATCCCACCACGAGTGCAGAGATCCCATCACAAGTGCAGAGATCCCACCATGAGTGCAGAGATCCCATCCTAAGTGGAGAGATCCCACTATGAGTGCAGAGATCCCATCATAAGTGTAGAGATCCCACCATAAGTGCAGGGATCCCAACCTAAGTGCAGAGATCCCACAACAAGTACAGAGATCCCATCACAAGTAGGGAGCTCCCAGAATAAGTGCAGAGATCCCATCACAAGTGCAGAGATCCCACCATGAGTGCAGAGATCCCATCCCTAGTAGATAGATCCCACTATGAGTGCATAGATCCCACCATGAGTTCAGAGATCCCATCATAAGTGCAGGGATCCCATCACACGTGCACAGATCCCACCACAAGAGCAGAGATCCCACCATGAGTGCAGAGATCCCATCACAAGTAGAGAGATCCCATAATAAGTGCAGAGATCCCATCACAAGTGTGGAGATCCCACCATGAGAGCAGAGATCCCATCCCAAGTAGAGAGATCCCACTATGAGTGCAGAGATCCCATCATTAGTGCAGAGATCCCACCATAAGTGCAGAGATCCCATCACAAGTGCAGAGATCCCACCATGAGTGCAAAGATCCCATCACAAGTAGAGAGATCCCATCACAAGTGCAGAGTTCCCACCATGAGTGCAGGGATCCCATCCCAAGTAGAGAGATCCGACTATGAGTGCAGAGATCCCATCCCGAGTGCAGAGATCCCATCCCGAGTGCAGAGATCCCATCACAAGTGCAGAGATCCCATCCCAAGTAGAGAGATCCCACTATGAGTGCAGAGATCCCACCATGAGTGCAGAGATCCCATCATAAGTGCAGAGATCCCACCATAAGTGCAGAGATCCCACCATGAGTGCAGAGATTCCATCACAAGTAGAGAGATCCAAGAATAAGTGCAGAGATCCCATCACACGTGCAGCGATCCCACCATGAGTGCAGAGATCCCATCCCAAGTAGAGAGATCCCACTATGAGTGCAGAGATCCCACCATGAGTGCAGAGATCCCATCATAAGTGCAGACATCCCACCATAAGTGAAGGGATCCCATCATAAGTGCAGGGATCCCACAAGTACAAAGATCCCATCAAAAGTAGGGAGATCCCAGAATAAGTGCAGAGATCCCATCACAAGTGCAGAGATCCCACCATGAGTGCAGAGATCCTACCATGAATGCAGAGATCCCATCCCAAGTAGAGAGATCCCACTATGAGTGCAGAGATCCCACCATGAGTGTAGAGAGCCCATCATAAGCTCAGAGATCCCACCATAAGTGCAGGGATCCCATCACAAGTACAGAGATCCCACCATAAGTGCAGAGATCCCATCACAAGTGCAGAGATCCCATCACAAGTGCAGATATCCCATCACAAGTGCAGAGATCCCATCACAAGTGCAGAGATCCCATCACAAGTAGAGAGATCCCATCACAAGTGCAGAGATCCCATCACAAGTGCAGAGTTCCCACCATGAGTGCAGAGATCCCATCCCAAGTAGAGAGATCCCACTATGAGTGCAGAGATCCCATCCCGAGTGCAGAGATCCCATCCTGAGTGCAGAGATCCCACCATGAGTGCAGAGATCCCACCATGAGTGCAGAGATCCCATCATAAGTGCAGAGATCCCACCATAAGTGCAGGGATCCCATCACAAGTGCAGAGATCCCACCATGAGTGCAGAGATTCCATCACAAGTAGAGAGATCCCAGAATAAGTGCAGAGATCCCATCACACATGCAGCAATCCCACCATGAGTGCAGAGATCCCATCCCAAGTAGAGAGATCCCACTATGAGTGCAGAGATCCCACCATGAGTGCAGAGATCCCACCATGAGTGCAGAGATCCCATCCCAAGTAGAGAGATCCCACTATGAGTGCAGAGATCCCACCATGAGTGCAGAGATCCCACCATGAGTGCAGAGATCCCATCATAAGTGCAGGGATCCCATCACAAGTGCAGGGATCCCATCACAAGTGCAGGGATCCCATCACAAATGCAGAGATCCCACCACGAGTGCAGAGATCCCAGAATAAGTGCAGAGATCCCATCACAAGTGCAGAGATCCCACCATGAGTGCAGAGATCCCATCCCAAGTAGAGAGATCCCACTATGAGTGCAGAGATCCCACCACGAGTGCAGAGATCCCACCACGAGTGCAGAGATCCCATTCCGAGTGCAGAGATCCCATCCCGAGTGCAGAGATCCCACCATGAGTGCAGAGATCCCACCATGAGTGCAGAGATCCCATCATAAGTGCAGAGATCCCACCATAAGTGCAGGGATCCCATCACAAGTGCAGAGATCCCACCATGAGTGCAGAGATTCCATCACAAGTAGAGAGATCCCAGAATAAGTGCAGAGATCCCATCACACATGCAGCAATCCCACCATGAGTTCAGAGATCCCATCCCAAGTAGAGAGATCCCACTATGAGTGCAGAGATCCCACCATGAGTGCAGAGATCCCACCATGAGGGCAGAGATCCCATCCCAAGTAGAGAGATCCCACTATGAGTGCAGAGATCCCACCATGAGTGCAGAGATCCCACCATGAGTGCAGAGATCCCATCATAAGTGCAGGGATCCCATCACAAGTGCAGGGATCCCATCACAAGTGCAGAGATCCCACCACGAGTGCAGAGATCCCAGAATAAGTGCAGAGATCCCATCACAAGTGCAGAGATCCCATCACAAGTGCAGAGATCCCACCATGAGTGCAGAGATCCCATCCCAAGTAGAGAGATCCCACTATGAGTGCAGAGATCCCATCATTAGTGCAGGGATCCCACCACAAATGCAGAGATCCCATCACAAGTGCAAAGATCCCATCACAAGTGCAGAGATCCCACCACGAGTGCAGAGATCCCACCACGAGTGCAGAGATCCCACCTCGAGTGCAGAGATCCCATCACAAGTGCAGAGATCCCACCATAAGTGAAGGGATCCCATCACAAGTGCACAGATCCCACCATGAGTGCAGAGATCCCACCACGAGTGCAGAGATCCCATCACAAGTGCAGAGATCCCACCACGAGTGCAGAGATCCCATCACAAGTGCAGACATCCCACCATGAGTGCAAAGATCCAATCACAAGTAGAGAGATCCCAGAATAAGTGCAAAGATCCCATCACAAGAGCAGAGTTCCCACCATGAGTGCAGAGATCCCATCCCAAGTAGAGAGATCCCATCCCGAGTGCAGAGATCCCATCCCGAGTGCAGAGATCCCATCCCGAGTGCGGAGATCTCATCCCAAGTGCAGAGATCCCATCCCAAGTAGAGAGGTCCAACTATGAGTGCAGAGATCCCACCATGAGTGCTGAGATCCCATCATAAGTGCAGAGATCCCATCATAAGTGCACAGATCCCACCATAAGTGCAGGGATCCCATCACAAGTGCAGAGATCCCACAACGAGTGCAGAGATCCCATCACAAGTAGACAGATCCCATCACAAGTGCAGAGATCCCATCACAAGTGCAGAGATCCCATCACAAGTGCAGAGATCCCACCATGAGTGCAGAGATCCCATCCCAAGTAGAGAGATCCCACTATGAGTGCAGAGATCTCACCATGAGTGCAGAGATCCCATCCCAAGTAGAGAGATCCCTCTATGAGTGCAGAGATCCCACCATGAGTGCAGAGATCCCACCATGAGTGCAGAGATCCCATCATAAGTGCAGGGATCCCACCACAAGTGCAGAGATCCCATTACAAGTAGAGAGATCCCAGAATAAGTGCAGAGATCCCATCACAAGTGCAGAGATCCCACCATGAGTGCAGAGATCCCATCACAAGTGCAAAGATCCCACCACGAGTGCAGAGATCCCAGAATAAGTGCAGAGATCCCATCACAAGTGCAGAGATCCCACCATGAGTGCAGAGATCCCATCCCAAGTAGAGAGATCCCACTATGAGTGCAGAGATCCCATCATTAGTGCAGGGATCCCACAATAAGTGCAGAGATCTCATCACAAGTGCAGAGATCCCATCACAAGTGCAGAGATCCCATCACAAGTGCAGAGATCCCACCACGAGTGCAGAGATCCCATCACAAGTGCAGAGATCCCATCACAAGTGCAGAGTTCCCACTATGAGTGCAGAGATCCCATCCCGAGTGCAGAGATCCCACTATGAGTGCAGAGATCCCATCCCAAGTAGAGAGATCCCATCCCGAGTGCAGAGATCCCATCCCAAGTAGAGAGATCCCATCCCAAGTAGAGAGATCCCACCATGAGTGCAGAGATCCCACCATGAGTGCAGAGATCCCATCATGAGTGCAGAGATCCCATCATAAGTGCAGAGATCCCACCATAAGTGCAGGGGTCCCATCACAAGTGCAGAGATCCCACCATGAGTGCAGAGATTCCATCACAAGTAGAGAGATCCCAGAATAAGTGCAGAGATCCCATCACACATGCAGCAATCCCACCATGAGTGCAGAGATCCCATCCCAAGTAGAGAGATCCCACTATGAGTGCAGAGATCCCACCATGAGTGCAGCAATCCCACCATGAGTGCAGAGATCCCATCCCAAGTAGAGAGATCCCACCATGAGTGCAGAGATCCCATCATGAGTGCAGGGATCCCATCACAAGTGCAGGGATCCCATCACAAGTGCAGGGATCCCATCATAAGTGCAGAGATCCCACCACAAGTGCAGAGATCCCAGAATAAGTGCAGAGATCCCATCACAAGTGCAGAGATCCCACCATGAGTGCAGAGATCCCATCCCAAGTAGAGAGATCCCACTATGAGTGCCGAGATCCCATCATTAGTGCAGAGATCCCACCACAAGTGCAGAGATCCCATCACAAGTGCAGAGATCCCATCACAAGTGCAGAGATCCCACCACGAGTGCAGAGATCCCATCACAAGTGCAGAGATCCCACCATGAGTGCAGAGATCCCATCCTAAGTAGAGAGATCCCACTATGAGTGCAGAGATCCCATCATAAGTGTAGAGATCCCACCATAAGTGCAGGGATCCCAACCTAAGTGCAGAGATCCCACAACAAGTACAGAGATCCCATCACAAGTAGGGAGATCCCAGAATAAGTGCAGAGATCCCATCACAAGTGCAGAGATCCCACCATGAGTGCAGAGATCCCATCCCTAGTAGATAGATCCCACTATGAGTGCATAGATCCCACCATGAGTTCAGAGATCCCATCATAAGTGCAGGGATCCCATCACACGTGCACAGATCCCACCACAAGAGCAGAGATCCCACCATGAGTGCAGAGATCCCATCACAAGTAGAGAGATCCCATAATAAGTGCAGAGATCCCATCACAAGTGTGGAGATCCCACCATGAGAGCAGAGATCCCATCCCAAGTAGAGAGATCCCACTATGAGTGCAGAGATCCCATCATTAGTGCAGAGATCCCACCATAAGTGCAGAGATCCCATCACAAGTGCAGAGATCCCACCATGAGTGCAAAGATCCCATCACAAGTAGAGAGATCCCATCACAAGTGCAGAGTTCCCACCATGAGTGCAGGGATCCCATCCCAAGTAGAGAGATCCGATTATGAGTGCAGAGATCCCATCCCGAGTGCAGAGATCCCATCCCGAGTGCAGAGATCCCATCACAAGTGCAGAGATCCCATCCCAAGTAGAGAGATCCCACTATGAGTGCAGAGATCCCACCATGAGTGCAGAGATCCCATCATAAGTGCAGAGATCCCACCATAAGTGCAGAGATCCCACCATGAGTGCAGAGATTCCATCACAAGTAGAGAGATCCAAGAATAAGTGCAGAGATCCCATCACACGTGCAGCGATCCCACCATGAGTGCAGAGATCCCATCCCAAGTAGAGAGATCCCACTATGAGTGCAGAGATCCCACCATGAGTGCAGAGATCCCATCATAAGTGCAGACATCCCACCATAAGTGAAGGGATCCCATCATAAGTGCAGAGATCCCACAAGTACAAAGATCCCATCAAAAGTAGGGAGATCCCAGAATAAGTGCAGAGATCCCATCACAAGTGCAGAGATCCCACCATGAGCGCAGAGATCCTACCATGAGTGCAGAGATCCCATCCCAAGTAGAGAGATCCCACTATGAGTGCAGAGATCCCACCATGAGTGTAGAGAGCCCATCATAAGCTCAGCGATCCCACCATAAGTGCAGGGATCCCATCACAAGTACAGAGATCCCACCATAAGTGCAGAGATCCCATCACAAGTGCAGAGATCCCATCACAAGTGCAGAGATCCCATCACAAGTGCAGAGATCCCATCACAAGTGCAGAGATCCCATCACAAGTAGAGAGATCCCATCACAAGTGCAGAGATCCCATCACAAGTGCAGAGTTCCCACCATGAGTGCAGAGATCCCATCCCAAGTAGAGAGATCCCACTATGAGTGCAGAGATCCCATCCCGAGTGCAGAGATCCCATCCCGAGTGCAGAGATCCCACCATGAGTGCAGAGATCCCACCATGAGTGCAGAGATCCCACCATGAGTGCAGAGATCCCATCATAAGTGCAGAGATCCCACCATAAGTGCAGGGATCCCATCACAAGTGCAGAGATCCCACCATGAGTGCAGAGATTCCATCACAAGTAGAGAGATCCCAGAATAAGTGCAGAGATCCCATCACACATGCAGCAATCCCACCATGAGTGCAGAGATCCCATCCCAAGTAGAGAGATCCCACTATGAGTGCAGAGATCCCACCATGAGTGCAGAGATCCCACCATGAGTGCAGAGATCCCTTCCCAAGTAGAGAGATCCCACTATGAGTGCAGAGATCCCACCATGAGTGCAGAGATCCCACCATGAGTGCAGAGATCCCATCATAAGTGCAGGGATCCCATCACAAGTGCAGGGATCCCATCACAAGTGCAGGGATCCCATCACAAGTGCAGAGATCCCACCACGAGTGCAGAGATCCCAGAATAAGTGCAGAGATCCCATCACAAGTGCAGAGATCCCACCATGAGTGCAGAGATCCCATCCCAAGTAGAGAGATCCCACTATGAGTGCAGAGATCCCACCACGAGTGCAGACATCCCACCACGAGTGCAGAGATCCCATTCCGAGTGCAGAGATCCCATCCCGAGTGCAGAGATCCCACCATGAGTGCAGAGATCCCACCATGAGTGCAGAGATCCCACCATGAGTGCAGAGATCCCATCATAAGTGCAGAGATCCCACCATGAGTGCAGAGATTCCATCACAAGTAGAGAGATCCCAGAATAAGTGCAGAGATCCCATCACACATGCAGCAATCCCACCATGAGTGCAGAGATCCCATCCCAAGTAGAGAGATCCCACTATGAGTGCAGAGATCCCACCATGAGTGCAGAGATCCCACCATGAGTGCAGAGATCCCATCCCAAGTAGAGAGATCCCACTATGAGTGCAGAGATCCCACCATGAGTGCAGAGATCCCACCATGAGTGCAGAGATCCCATCATAAGTGCAGGGATCCCATCACAAGTGCAGGGATCCCATCACAAGTGCAGAGATCCCACCACGAGTGCAGAGATCCCAGAATAAGTGCAGAGATCCCATCACAAGTGCAGAGATCCCATCACAAGTGCAGAGATCCCACCATGAGTGCAGAGATCCCATCCCAAGTAGAGAGATCCCACTATGAGTGCAGAGATCCCATCATTAGTGCAGGGATCCCACCACAAATGCAGAGATCCCATCACAAGTGCAAAGATCCCATCACAAGTGCAGAGATCCCACCACGAGTGCAGAGATCCCACCACAAGTGCAGAGATCCCACCTCGAGTGCAGAGATCCCATCACAAGTGCAGAGATCCCACCATAAGTGAAGGGATCCCATCACAAGTGCAGAGATCCCACCATGAGTGCAGAGATCCCACCACGAGTGCAGAGATCCCATCACAAGTGCAGAGATCCCACCACGAGTGCAGAGATCCCATCACAAGTGCAGACATCCCACCATGAGTGCAAAGATCCAATCACAAGTAGAGAGATCCCAGAATAAGTGCAGAGATTCCATCACAAGAGCAGAGTTCCCACCATGAGTGCAGAGATCCCATCCCAAGTAGAGAGATCCCATCCCGAGTGCAGAGATCCCATCCCGAGTGCAGAGATCCCATCCCGAGTGCGGAGATCTCATCCCAAGTGCAGAGATCCCATCCCAAGTAGAGAGGTCCAACTATGAGTGCAGAGATCCCACCATGAGTGCTGAGATCCCATCATAAGTGCTGAGATCCCATCATAAGTGCACAGATCCCACCATAAGTGCAGGGATCCCATCACAAGTGCAGAGATCCCACCACGAGTGCAGAGATCCCATCACAAGTAGACAGATCCCATCACAAGTGCAGAGATCCCATCACAAGTGCAGAGATCCCATCACAAGTGCAGAGATCCCACCATGAGTGCAGAGATCCCATCCCAAGTAGAGAGATCCCACTATGAGTGCAGAGATCTCACCATGAGTGCAGAGATCCCATCCCAAGTAGAGAGATCCCTCTATGAGTGCAGAGATCCCACCATGAGTGCAGAGATCCCACCATGAGTGCAGAGATCCCATCATAAGTGCAGGGATCCCACCACAAGTGCAGAGATCCCATTACAAGTAGACAGATCCCAGAATAAGTGCAGAGATCCCATCACAAGTGCAGAGATCCCACCATGAGTGCAGAGATCCCATCCCAAGTAGAGAGATCCCACTATGAGTGCAGAGATCCCATCATAAGTGCAGAGATCCCACCATAAGTGCAGAGATCCCATCCCAAGTCGAGAGATCCCACTATGAGTGCAGAGATCCCACCATGAGTGCAGCAATCCCACCATGAGTGCAGAGATCCCATCCCAAGTAGAGAGATCCCAATATGAGTGCAGAGATCCCATCATGAGTGCAGGGATCCCATCACAAGTGCAGGGATCCCATCACAAGTGCAGGGATCCCATCACAAGTGCAGAGATCCCACCACAAGTGCAGAGATCCCAGAATAAGTGCAGAGATCCCATCACAAGTGCAGAGATCCCACCATGAGTGCAGAGATCCCATCCCAAGTAGAGAGATCCCACTATGAGTGCCGAGATCCCATCATTAGTGCAGAGATCCCACCACAAGTGCAGAGATCCCATCACAAGTGCAGAGATCCCACCACGAGTGCAGAGATCCCATCACAAGTGCAGAGATCCCACCATGAGTGCAGAGATCCCATCCTAAGTAGAGAGATCCCACTATGAGTGCAGAGATCCCATCATAAGTGTAGAGATCCCACCATAAGTGCAGGGATCCCAACCTAAGTGCAGAGATCCCACAAGTACAGAGATCCCAGAATAAGTGCAGAGATCCCATCACAAGTGCAGAGATCCACCATGAGTGCAAAGATCCCATCACAAGTAGAGAGATCCCATCACAAGTGCAGAGTTCCCACCATGAGTGCAGAGATCCCATCCCAAGTAGAGAGATCCGACTATGAGTGCAGAGATCCCATCCCGAGTGCTGAGATCCCATCACGAGTGCAGAGATCCCATCCCAAGTAGAGAGATCCCACTATGAGTGCAGAGATCCCACCATGAGTGCAGAGATCCCATCATAAGTGCAGAGATCCCACCATAAGTGCAGAGATCCCACCACGAGTGCAGAGATTCCATCACAAGTAGAGAGATCCCAGAATAAGTGCAGAGATCCCATCACACGTGCAGCGATCCCACCATGAGTGCAGAGATCCCATCCCAAGTAGAGAGATCCCACTATGAGTGCAGAGATCCCACCATGAGTGCAGAGATCCCATCATAAGTGCAGAGATCCCACCATAAGTGAAGGGATCCCATCATAAGTGCAGAGATCCCACAAGTACAGAGATCCCACCATAAGTGCAGAGATCCCATCACAAGTGCAGAGATACCATCACAAGTGCAGAGATCCCATCACAAGTGCAGAGATCCCACCATGAGTGCAGAGATCCCATCCCAAGTAGAGAGATCCCACTATGAGTGCAGAGATCCTATCCCGAGTGCTGAGATCCCATCCCGAGTGCAGAGATCCCATCCCGAGTGCAGAGATCCCATCCCAAGTAGAGAGATCCCACCATGAGTGCAGAGATCCCACCATGAGTGCAGAGATCCCATCATGAGTGCAGAGATCCCATCATAAGTGCAGAGATCCCACCATAAGTGCAGGGATCCCATCACAAGTGCAGAGATCCCACCATGAGTGCAGAGATTCCATCACAAGTAGAGAGATCCCAGAATAAGTGCAGAGATCCCATCACACATTCAGCAATCCCACCATGAGTGCAGAGATCCCATCCCAAGTAGAGAGATCCCACTATGAGTGCAATCAATCAATCAGTGACACTTATAAAGCGCGCTACATACCCGTGGGGTCTCAAGGCGCTGGGGGGGGGAGCCGCTACTGCTCGAACAGCCAGGTCTTCAGCTTCTTCCTGAAGGAGAGGTGGTCTTGGGTCAGGCGCAGGTCGGTCGGGAGGGAGTTCCAGGTCTTGGCGGCCAGGTGGGAGAAGGACCTTCCTCCTGTAGTCGCTCTTCGGATGCGGGGGACGGCGGCGAGGGCGTGGTTGGCTGATCGGAGGTGGCGTTTGGGAGCGTAGAAGTTGACTCGGCTGTTGAGGTAGCTCGGGCCTTGGTCGTGTAGGGCTTTGTGTGCGTGGGTGAGGAGGCGGAAGGTGATTCTTTTGTTGACGGGGAGCCAGTGAAGGTCTCGCAGATGTCCGGAGATGTGGCTGGTTCGTGGGATGTCGAGGATGAGTCTGGCTGAGGCGTTCTGGATCCGCTGGAGTCTCTTCTGGAGCTTGGCGGTGGTCCCGGCGTAGAGGGCGTTGCCGTAGTCCAGTCGGCTGGTGACGAGGGCCTGGGTGACGGTCTTCCTGGTCTCGGTGGGGATCCACCAGAAGATCTTCCGTAGCATGCGTAGGATGTTGAAGCATGCCGAGGAGACGTTGTTGACTTGCCTGGTCATGGAGAGGGAGGAGTCCAGGATGAAGCCCAGGTTGCGTGCATGGTCTGTCGGTTTGGGTGCGGTGCCCAGGGCGGGAGGCCACCAGGAGTCGTCCCAGGCGGAGGGAGAGGAGCCCAGGATGAGGACCTCCGTCTTGTCCGAGTTCAGTTTCAAGCGGCTGGTCGTCATCCACTCGGCTACCTCTTTCATCCCTTCGTGCAGGTTGGCTCTGGCGGCGGCGGGGTCGTTGGTCAGGGAGAGGATCAGCTGGGTGTCGTCGGCGTAGGAGATTATGCTGAGGTTGTGTTTGCGTACGATGGCCGCGAGGGGGCTCATGTAGACGTTGAAGAGGGTGGGGCTCAGAGATGATCCTTGGGGGACGCCGCAGATGACTTCGGTGGCCTCTGACTTGTACGGTGGTAGGCGGACTCTCTGTGTTCTCCCGTCGAGGAAGGAGGTGATCCACTCCAGCGCCTTGTCCTGGATTCCGACGTTGCTGAGACGCCGTACTAGGGTGCAGTGGCAGACCGTGTCGAATGCCGCGGAGAGGTCTAGGAGGATGAGGGCCGCTGTTTCTCCATTGTCCATCAGGGCTCAGATGTCGTCGGTGGCGGCGATGAGGGCGGTCTCGGTGCTGTGGTTGGCTCGGAAGCCGGACTGTGAGGGGTCGAGGGATCCGTTCGTCTCGAGGAAAGCGGCCATCTGCTTGTTGACGGTCTTCTCGATGACTTTGGCTGGAAACGGGAGGAGCGAGATGGGGCGGTAATTCTTGAGGTCGGTGGGGTCCGCTGTTGGTTTCTTGAGTAGGGCGCTGAGTTCGGCGTGTTTCCAGCTCTCGGGGAAGATGGTGGTGTCGAGGGATGTGTTGATGATGTCTCGCAGGTGGGGTGCGATGACAGCGTCGGCTTTGTTGAAGACGTGGTGAGGGCAGGGGTCGGTCGGTGATCCGGAGTGGATGGAGTTCATCGTGCGGATGGTGTCTTCGGTGCTGATCGGGGTCCAGGCGTGGAGGGTGGTGGTGGGGGGTGGTTGTTCGGTCATGGTGTGCGTTGGTTGGTTGTTGAAGCTGTTGTGTATGTCCGCGATCTTGTTGTGGAAGTATGAAGCCAGGGAGTTGCAGAGGTCTTGCGATGGGGTGATGTCGTTGTTTCCTGCGCTGGGGTTGGAAAGCTCTTTGACGATGTTGAAGAGTTCCTTGCAGTTGTGTGCGTTGTTGTCCAACCGGTCCTTGAATGCTGTTTTCTTGGCGGCGCGGATCAGCTGGTGGTTTTTCCGGGTGGCAAGTTTGAAGGGGGTCCTGTTGTCCGGTGTTGGTTCCCTTCTCCAGACTTTCTCGAGGGCTCGGCAGTTCTTCTTGGAGCTCTTGAGTTCGTGCAGAGATCCCACCATGAGTGCAGAGATCCCACCATGAGTGCAGAGATCCCATCCCAAGTAGAGAGATCCCACTATGAGTGCAGGGATCCCACCATGAGTGCAGAGATCCCACCATGAGTGCAGAAATCCCATCATAAGTGCAGGGATCCCATCACAAGTGCAGGGATCCCATCACAAGTGCAAAGATCCCACCACGAGTGCAGAGATCCCAGAATAAGTGCAGAGATCCCATCACAAGTGCAGAGATCCCACCATGAGTGCAGAGATCCCATCCCAAGTAGAGAGATCCCACTATGAGTGCAGAGATCCCATCATTAGTGCAGGGATCCCACAATAAGTGCAGAGATCCCATCACAAGTGCAGAGATCCCATCACAAGTGCAGAGATCCCATCACAAGTGCAGAGATCCCACCACGAAAGCAGAGATCCCACCACGAGTGCAGAGATCCCACCACGAGTGCAGAGATCCCATCACAAGTGCAGAGATCCCACCATGAGTGCAGAGATCCCACCACGAGTGCAGAGATCCCACCACAAGTAAACAGATCCCATCACAAGTGCAGAGATCCCATCACAAGTGCAGAGATCCCATCACAAGTGCAGAGATCCCACCATGAGTGCAGAGATCCCATCCCAAGTAGAGAGATCCCACTATGAGTGCAGAGATCCCACCATGAGTGCAGAGATCCCATCCCAAGTAGAGAGATTCCACTATGAGTGCAGAGATCCCACCATGAGTGCAGAGATCCCATCATAAGTGCAGGGATCCCATCATAAGTGCAGGGATCCCATCACAAGTGCAGAGATCCCACCACAAGTGCATAGATCCCATTACAAGTAGAGAGATCCCAGAATAAGTGCAGAGATCCCATCACAAGAGCAGAGATCCCATCACAAGAGCAGAGATCCCACCATGAGTGCAGAGATCCCATCCTAAGTAGAGAGATCTGACTATGAGTGCAGAGAACCCATCATAAGTGCAGAGATCCCACCATAAGTGCAGGGATCCCAACCTAAGTGCAGAGATCCCACAACAAGTACAGAGATCCCATCACAAGTAGGGAGATCCCAGAATAAGTGCAGAGATCCCATCACAAGTGCAGAGATCTCACCATGAGTGCAGAGATCCCATCCCTAGCAGAGAGATCCCACTATGAGTGCATAGATCCCACCATGAGTTCAGGGATCCCATCATAAGTGCAGGGATCCCATCACAAGTGCAGGGATCCCATCACAAGTGCAGGGATCCCATCACAAGTGCAGGGATCCCATCACAAGTGCAGAGATCCCACCACGAGAGCAGAGATCCCACCATGAGTGCAGAGATCCCATCACAAGTACAGAGATCCTTGAATAAGTGCAGAGATCCCATCACAAGTGTGGAGATCCCACCATGAGAGCAGAGATCCCATCCCAAGTAAAGAGATCCCACTATGAGTGCAGAGATCCCACCATGAGTGCAGAGATCCCATCATTAGTCCAGAGATCCCACCATAAGTGCAGAGATCCCACCATAAGTGCAGAGATCCCATCACAAGTGCAGACATCCCACCATGAGTGCAAAGATCCAATCACAAGTAGAGAGATCCCAGAATAAGTGCAGAGATCCCATCACAAGTGCAGAGTTCCCACCATGAGTGCAGAGATCCCATCCCAAGTAGAGAGATCCCATCCTGAGTGCAGAGATCCCATCCCGAGTGCAGAGATCCCACCATAAGTGCAGAGATCCCACCATAAGTGCAGGGATCCCATCATAAGTGCAGAGATCCCACAACAAGTGCAGAGATCCCACAAGTGCAACGATCCCACAACAAGTGCAGAGATCCCACAACAAGTGCAGAGATCCCACAAGTGCAGAGATCCCACCATGAGTGCAGAGATCCACTCCAAGTAGAGAGATCCCACTATGAGTGCAGAGATCCCATCTTGAGTGCAGAGATCCCATCACAAGTGCAGAGATCCCACCACGAGTGCAGAGATCCCATCACAAGTAGAGAGATCCCAGAATAAGTGCAGAGATCCTATCACAAGTGCAGAGATCCCACCATGAGTGCAGAGATCCCATCCCAAGAAGAGAGATCCCACTATTAGTGCAGAGATCCCACCATGAGTGCAGAGATCCCATCATAAGTGCAGAGATCCCACCATAAGTGCAGGGATCCCATCATAAGTGCAGAGATCCTATAACAAGTACAGAGATCCCATCACAAGTAGGGAGATCCCACTATGAGTGCAGAGATCCCATCACAAGTAAAGAGATCCCAGAATAAGTGCAGAGATCCCATCACAAGTGCAGAAATCCCACCACGAGTGCAGAGATCTCATCCCAAGTAGAGAGATCCCACTATGAATGCAGAGATACCACCATGAGTGCAGAGATCCCATCATAAGTGCAGAGATCCCATCGCAATTGCAGAGATCCCACCACAAGTGCAGAGATCACATCACAAGAAGAGAGATCCCAGAATAAGTGCAGAGATCCCACCACAAGTGCAGAGATCCCACCATGAGTGAAGAGATCCCATCCTAAGTAGAGAGATCCCACTATGAGTGCAGGATCCCATCATAAGTGCAGAGATCCCACCATGAGTGCAGAGATCCCAACCTAAGTGCAGCGATCCCACAACAAGTGCAAAGATCCCACAACAAGTACAGAGATCCCATCACAAGTAGGGAGATCCCAGAATAAGTGCAGAGATCCCATCACAAGTGCAGAGATCCCACCATGAGTGCAGAGATCCTATCATAAGTGCAGAGATCCCACCATAAGTGCAGGGATCCCATCACAAGTAGAGAGATCCCACCATGAGTGCAGAGATCCCATCACAAGTGCAGAGATCCCACCATGAGTGCAGAGTTCCCACCATGAGTGCAGAGATCCCATCACAAGTAGAGAGATCCCAGAATAAGTGCAGAGATCCCATCACAAGTGCAGAGATCCCATCTCAGGTAGAGAGATTCCACTATGAGTGCAGAGATCCCACCATGAGTGCAAAGATCCCATCATTAGTGCAGAGATCCCACCATAAGTGCAGAGATCCCATCACAAGTGCAGAGATCCCACCACGAGTGCAGAGATCCCATCACAAGTAGAGAGATCCCAGAATAAGTGCAGAGATCCCACCATAAGTGCAGGGATCCCAACCTAAGTGCATAGATCCCACAACAAGTACAGAGATCCCATCACAAGTAGGGAGATCCCAGAATAAGTGCAGAGATCCCATCACAAGTGTAGAGATCCCATCACAAGTGCAGAGATCCCATCACAAGTGCAGGGATCCCATCACAAGTGCAGAGATCCCATCACAAGTGCAGAGATCCCACCATGAGTGCAGAGACCCCATCCCTAGTAGAGAGATCCCACTATGCGTGCATAGATCCCACCATGAGTTCAGATATCCCATCAGAAGTGCAAAGATCCCACCATAAGTGCAGGGATTCCATCACAAGTGCAGAGATCCCACCACGAGTGCAGAAATCCCATCACAAGTAGAGAGATCCCAGAATAAGTGCAGAGATCCCATCACAAGTGCAGAGATCCCACCATGAGAGCAGAGATCCTATCCCAAGTAGAGAGATCCCACTATGAGTGCAGAGATCCCACCAGTAGTGCAGAGATCCCACCATAAGTGCAGAGATCCCATCACAAGTGCAGAGATCCTCCCATGAGTGCAGCGATCCCATCACAAGTAGACAGATCCCAGAATAAGTGCAGAGATCCTATCACAAGTGCAGAGTTCCCACCATGAGTGCAGAGATCCCATCCCAAGTAGAGAGATCCCACTATGAGTGCAGAGATCCCACTATGAGTGCAGAGATCCCATCCCAAGTGCAGAGATCCCATCCCAATTAGAGATATCCCACTATGAGTGCAGAGATCCCACCATGAGTGCAGAGATCCCACCATAAGTGCAGATATCCCACCATAAGTGCAGAGATCGCACCATAAGTGCAGAGATCCCACCATGAGTGCAGAGATCCCATCCTAAGTAGAGAGATCCCACTATGAGTGCAGAGATCCCATCATAAGTGCAGAGATCCCATCATAAGTGTAGAGATCCCACCATAAGTGCAGGGATCCCAACCTAAGTGCAGAGATCCCAGAATAAGTGCAGAGATCCTATCACAAGTGCAGAGTTCCCACCATGAGTGCAGAGATCCCATCCCAAGTAGAGAGATCCCACTATGAGTTCAGAGATCCCACCATGAGTGCAGAGATCCCACCATAAGTGCAGAGATCCCAGAATAAGTGCAGAGATCCTATCACAAGTGCAGAGTTCCCACCATGAGTGCAGAGATCCCATCCCAAGTAGAGAGATCCCACTATGAGTGCAGAGATCCCACCATGAGTGTAGAGAGCCCATCATAAGCTCAGAGATCCCACCATAAGTGCAGGGATCCCATCACAAGTGCAGGGATCCCATCACAAGTGCAGAGATCCCATCACAAGTGCAGAGATCCTATCACAAGTGCAGAGATCCCATCACAAGTGCAGAGATCCCATCACAAGTGCAGAGATCCTATCACAAGTGCAGAGATCCCATCACAAGTGCAGAGATCCCACCATGAGTGCAAAGATCCCATCACAAGTAGAGAGATCCCAGAATAAGTGCAGAGATCCCATCACAAGTGCAGAGATCCCATCACAAGTGCAGAGTTCCCACCATGAGGGCAGAGATCCCATCCCAAGTAGAGAGATCCCACTATGAGTGCAGAGATCCCATCCCGAGTGCAGAGATCCCACTATGAGTGCAGAGATCCCATCCCGAGTGCAGAGATCCCATCCCGAGTGCAGAGATCCCATCCCAAGTAGAGAGATCCCATCCCAAGTAGAGAGATCCCACCATGAGTGCAGAGATCCCACCATGAGTGCAGAGATCCCATCATGAGTGCAGAGATCCCATCATAAGTGCAGAGATCCCACCATAAGTGCAGGGATCCCATCACAAGTGCAGAGATCCCACCATGAGTGCAGAGATTCCATCACAAGTAGAGAGATCCCAGAATAAGTGCAGAGATCCCATCACACATGCAGCAATCCCACCATGAGTGCAGAGATCCCATCCCAAGTAGAGAGATCCCACTATGAGTGCAGAGATCCCACCATGAGTGCAGCAATCCCACCATGAGTGCAGAGATCCCATCCCAAGTAGAGAGATCCCACCATGAGTGCAGAGATCCCATCATGAGTGCAGGGATCCCATCACAAGTGCAGGGATCCCATCACAAGTGCAGGGATCCCATCACAAGTGCAGAGATCCCACCACAAGTGCAGAGATCCCAGAATAAGTGCAGAGATCCCATCACAAGTGCAGAGATCCCACCATGAGTGCAGAGATCCCATCCCAAGTAGAGAGATCCCACTATGAGTGCCGAGATCCCATCATTAGTGCAGAGATCCCACCATAAGTGCAGAGATCCCATCACAAGTGCAGAGATCCCATCACAAGTGCAGAGATCCCATCACAAGTGCAGAGATCCCACCACGAGTGCAGAGATCCCATCACAAGTGCAGAGATCCCACCATGAGTGCAGAGATCCCATCCTAAGTAGAGAGATCCCACTATGAGTGCAGAGATCCCATCATAAGTGCAGAGATCCCATCATAAGTGTAGAGATCCCACCATAAGTGCAGGGATCCCAACCTAAGTGCAGAGATCCCACAACAAGTACAGAGATCCCATCACAAGTAGGGAGATCCCAGAATAAGTGCAGAGATCCCATCACAAGTGCAGAGATCCCACCATGAGTGCAGAGATCCCATCCCTAGTAGAGAGATCCCACTATGAGTGCATAGATCCCACAGTGAGTTCAGAGATCCCATCATAAGTGCAGGGATCCCATCACACATGCAGGGATCCCATCACACATGCACAGATCCCACCACAAGAGCAGAGATCCCACCATGAGTGCAGAGATCCCATCACAAGTAGAGAGATCCCATAATAAGTGCAGAGATCCCATCACAAGTGTGGAGATCCCACCATGAGAGCAGAGATCCCATCCCAAGTAGAGAGATCCCACTATGAGTGCAGCGATCCCATCATTAGTGCAGAGATCCCACCATAAGTGCAGAGATCCCATCACAAGTGCAGAGATCCCACCATGAGTGCAAAGATCCCATCACAAGTAGAGAGATCCCATCACAAGTGCAGAGTTCCCACCATGAGTGCAGAGATCCCATCCCAAGTAGAGAGATCTGACTATGAGTGCAGAGATCCCATCCCGAGTGCAGAGATCCCATCACGAGTGCAGAGATCCCATCCCAAGTAGAGAGATCCCACTATGAGTGCAGAGATCCCACCATGAGTGCAGAGATCCCATCATAAGTGCAGAGATCCCACCATAAGTGCGGAGATCCCATCACAAGTGCAGAGATCCCACCATGAGTGCAGAGATTCCATCACAAGTAGAGAGATCCCAGAATAAGTGCAGAGATCCCATCACATGTGCAGCGATCCCATCATGGGTGCAGAGATCCCATCCCAAGTAGAGAGATCCCACTATGAGTGCAGAGATCCCACCATGAGTGCAGAGATCCCATCATAGGTGCAGAGATCCCACCATAAGTGAAGGGATTCCATCATAAGTGCAGAGATCCCACAAATACAAAGATCCCATCAAAAGTAGGGAGATCCCAGAATAAGTGCAGAGATCCCATCACAAGTGCAGAGATCCCATCACAAGTAGAGAGATCCCACTATGAGTGCAGAGATCCCACCATGAGTGCAGAGATCCCATCATAGGTGCAGAGATCCCACCATAAGTGAAGGGATCCCATCATAAGTGCAGAGATCCCACAAATACAAAGATCCCATCAAAAGTAGGGTTATCCCAGAATAAGTGCAGAGATCCCATCACAAGTGCAGAGATCCCACCATGAGTGCAGAGATCCCACCATGAGTGCAGAGATCCCATCTCAGGTAGAGAGATCCCACTATGAGTGCAGAGATCCCACCATGAGTGCAAAGATCCCATCATTAGTGCAGAGATCCCACCATAAGTGCAGAGATCCCATCACAAGTGCAGAGATCCCACCACGAGTGCAGAGATCCCATCACAAGTAGAGAGATCCCATCACAAGTAGAGAGATCCCAGAATAAGTGCAGAGATCCCACCATAAGTGCAGGGATCCCAACCTACGTGCAGAGATCCCACAACAAGTACAGAGATCCCATCACAAGTGGGGAGATCCCAGAATAAGTGCAGAGATCCCATCACAAGTGCAGAGATCCCATCACAAGTGCAGAGATCCCACCATGAGTGCAGAGATCCCATCCCTAGTAGAGAGATCCCACTATGAGTGCATAGATCCCACCATGAGTGCAGAGATCCCATCATAAGTGCAGAGATCCCACCATAAGTGCAGGGATCCCATCACAAGTGCAGAGATCCCATCACAAGTGCAGAGATCCCACCATGAGTGCAGAGATCCCATCCCTAGTAGAGAGATCCCACTATGAGTGCATAGATCCCACCATGAGTGCAGAGATCCCATCATAAGTGCAGAGATCCCACCATGAGTGCAGAGATCCCATCCCTAGTAGAGAGATCCCACTATGAGTGCATAGATCCCACCATAAGTGCAGAGATCCCACCATGAGTGCAGAGATCCCATCCCAAGTAGAGAGATCCCACTATAAATGCAGAGATCCCACCATGAGTGCAGAGATCCCACCATGAGTGCAGAGATCCTATCCCAAGTAGAGAGATCCCCTATGAGTGCAGAGATCCCACCATGAGTGAAGAGATCCCATCATAAGTGCAGAGATCCCACCATAAGTGCAGAAATCCCACCATAAGTGCAGGGATCCCACAAGTACAGAGATCCAATCAAAAGTAGGGAGATCCCAGAATAAGTGCAGAGATCCCACCACAAGTGCAGAGATCCCACCATGAGTGCAGATACCCCATCCCAAGTAGAGAGATCCCACTATGAGTGCAGAGATCCCACCATGAGTGCAGAGATCCCATCCCAAGTAGAGAGATCCCACTATGAGTGCAGAGATCCCACCATGAGTGTAGAGAGCCCATCATAAGCTCAGAGATCCCACCATAAGTGCAGGGATCCCATCACAAGTGCAGAGATCCCATCACAAGTGCAGAGATCCCATCACAAGTGCAGAGATCCCATCACAAGTGCAGAGTTCCCACCATGAGTGCAGAGATCCCATCCAAAGTAGAGAGATCCCACTATGAGTGCAGAGATCCCATCCCGAGTGCAGAGATCCCACTATGAGTGCAGAGATCCCATCCCAAGTAGAGAGATCCCACCATGAGTGCAGAGATCCCACCATGAGTGCAGAGATCCCATCATGAGTGCAGAGATCCCATCATAAGTGCAGAGATCCCACCATAAGTGCAGGGATCCCATCACAAATGCAGAGATCCCACCATGAGTGCAGAGATTCCATCACAAGTAGAGAGATCCCAGAATAAGTGCAGAGATCCCATCACACATGCAGCAATCCCACCATGAGTGCAGAGATCCCATCCCAAGTAGAGAGATCCCACTATGAGTGCAGAGATCCCACCATGAGTGCAGCAATCCCACCATGAGTGCAGAGATCCCATCCCAAGTAGAGAGATCCCACCATGAGTGCAGAGATCCCATCATGAGTAAGGGATCCCATCACAAGTGCAGGGATCCCATCACAAGTGCAGGGATCCCATCACAAGTGCAGGGATCCCACCACAAGTGCAGAGATCCCACCACAAGTGCAGAGATCCCAGAATAAGTGCAGAGATCCCATCACAAGTGCAGAGATCCCACCATGAGTGCAGAGATCCCATCCCAAGTAGAGAGATCCCACTATGAGTGCCGAGATCCCATCATTAGTGCAGAGATCCCACCACAAGTGCAGAGATCCCATCACAAGTGCAGAGATCCCATCACAAGTGCAGAGATCCCACCACGAGTGCAGAGATCCCATCACAAGTGCAGAGATCCCACCATGAGTGCAGAGATCCCATCCTAAGTAGAGAGATCCCACTATGAGTGCAGAGATCCCATCATAAGTGTAGAGATCCCACCATAAGTGCAGGGATCCCAACCTAAGTGCAGAGATCCCACAACAAGTACAGAGATCCCATCACAAGTAGGGAGATCCCAGAATAAGTGCAGAGATCCCATCACAAGTGCAGAGATCCCACCATGAGTGCAGAGATCCCATCCCTAGTAGATAGATCCCACTATGAGTGCATAGATCCCACCATGAGTTCAGAGATCCCATCATAAGTGCAGGGATCCCATCACACGTGCACAGATCCCACCACAAGAGCAGAGATCCCACCATGAGTGCAGAGATCCCATCACAAGTAGAGAGATCCCATAATAAGTGCAGAGATCCCATCACAAGTGTGGAGATCCCATAATGAGAGCAGAGATCCCATCCCAAGTAGAGAGATCCCACTATGAGTGAAGAGATCCCATCATCAGTGCAGAGATCCCACCATAAGTGCAGAGATCCCATCACAAGTGCAGAGATCCCACCATGAGTGCAAAGATCCCATCACAAGTAGAGAGATCCCATCACAAGTGCAGAGTTCCCACCATGAGTGCAGGGATCCCATCCCAAGTAGAGAGATCTGACTATGAGTGCAGAGATCCCATCCCGAGTGCAGAGATCCCATCCCGAGTGCAGAGATCCCATCACAAGTGCAGAGATCCCATTCCAAGTAGAGAGATCCCACTATGAGTGCAGAGATCCCACCATGAGTGCAGAGATCCCATCATAAGTGCAGAGATCCCACCATAAGTGCAGAGATCCCACCATGAGTGCAGAGATTCCATCACAAGTAGAGAGATCCAAGAATAAGTGCAGAGATCCCATCACACGTGCAGCGATCCCACCATGAGTGCAGAGATCCCATCCCAAGTAGAGAGATCCCACTATGAGTGCAGAGATCCCACCATGAGTGCAGAGATCCCATCATAAGTGCAGACATCCCACCATAAGTGAAGGGATCCCATCATAAGTGCAGAGATCCCACAAGTACAAATATCCCATCAAAAGTAGGGAGATCCCAGAATAAGTGCAGAGGTCCCATCACAAGTGCAGAGATCCCACCATGAGTGCAGAGATCCTACCATGAGTGCAGAGATCCCATCCCAAGTAGAGAGATCCCACTATGAGTGCAGAGATCCCACCATGAGTGTAGAGAGCCCATCATAAGCTCAGAGATCCCACCATAAGTGCAGGGATCCCTTCACAAGTACAGAGATCCCACCATAAGTGCAGAGATCCCATCACAAGTGCAGAGATCCCATCACAAGTGCAGAGATCCCATCACAAGTGCAGAGATCCCATCACAAGTGCAGAGATCCCATCACAAGTAGAGAGATCCCATCACAAGTGCAGAGATCCCATCACAAGTGCAGAGTTCCCACCATGAGTGCAGAGATCCCATCCCAAGTAGAGAGATCCCACTATGAGTGCAGAGATCCCATCCTGAGTGCAGAGATCCCATCCCGAGTGCAGAGATCACACCATGAGTGCAGAGATCCCACCATAAGTGCAGAGATCCCACCATGAGTGCAGAGATCCCATCATAAGTGCAGAGATCCCACCATAAGTGCAGGGATCCCATCACAAGTGCAGAGATCCCACCATGAGTGCAGAGATTCCATCACAAGTAGAGAGATCCCAGAATAAGTGCAGAGATCCGATCACACATGCAGCAATCCCACCATGAGTGCAGAGATCCCATCCCAAGTAGAGAGATCCCACTATGAGTGCAGAGATCCCACCATGAGTGCAGAGATCCTACCATGAGTGCAGAGATCCCATCCCAAGTAGAGAGATCCCACTATGAGTGCAGAGATCCCACCATGAGTGCAGAGATCCCACCATGAGTGCAGAGATCCCATCATAAGTGCAGGGATCCCATCACAAGTGCAGGGATCCCATCACAAGTGCAGGGATCCCATCACAAGTGCAGAGATCCCACCACGAGTGCAGAGATCCCAGAATAAGTGCAGAGATCCCATCACAAGTGCAGAGATCCCACCATGAGTGCAGAGATCCCATCCCAAGTAGAGAGATCCCACTATGAGTGCAGAGATCCCACCACGAGTGCAGAGATCCCACCACGAGTGCAGAGATCCCATTCCGAGTGCAGAGATCCCATCCCGAGTGCAGAGATCCCACCATGAGAGCAGAGATCCCACCATGAGTGCAGAGATCCCACCATGAGTGCAGAGATCCCATCATAAGTGCAGAGATCCCACCATAAGTGCAGGGATCCCATCACAAGTGCAGAGATCCCACCATGAGTGCAGAGATTCCATCACAAGTAGAGAGATCCCAGAATAAGTGCAGAGATCCCATCACACATGCAGCAATCCCACCATGAGTGCAGAGATCCCATCCCAAGTAGAGAGATCCCACTATGAGTGCAGAGATCCCACCATGAGTGCAGAGATCCCACCATGAGTGCAGAGATCCCATCCCAAGTAGAGAGATCCCACTATGAGTGCAGAGATCCCACCATGAGTGCAGAGATCCCACCATGAGTGCAGAGATCCCATCATAAGTGCAGGGATCCCATCACAAGTGCAGGGATCCCATCACAAGTGCAGAGATCCCACCACAAGTGCAGAGATCCCAGAATAAGTGCAGAGATCCCATCACAAGTGCAGAGATCCCATCACAAGTGCAGAAATCCCACCATGAGTGCAGAGATCCCATCCCAAGTAGAGAGATCCCACTATGAGTGCAAAGATCCCATCATTAGTGCAGGGATCCCACCACAAGTGCAGAGATCCCATCACGAGTGCAGAGATCCCACCACGAGTGCAGAGATCCCACCTCGAGTGCAGAGATCCCATCACAAGTGCAGAGATCACACCATAAGTGAAGGGATCCCATCACAAGTGCAGAGATCCCACCATGAGTGCAGAGATCCCACCACGAGTGCAGAGATCCCATCACAAGTGCAGAGATCCCACCACGAGTGCAGAGATCCCATCACAAGTGCAGACATCCCACCATGAGTGCAAAGATCCAATCACAAGTAGAGAGATCCCAGAATAAGTGCAGAGATCCCATCACAAGTGCAGAGTTCCCACCATGAGTGCAGAGATCCCATCCCAAGTAGAGAGATCCCATCCCGAGTGCAGAGATCCCATCCCGAGTGCAGAGATCCCATCCCGAGTGCGGAGATCTCATCCCAAGTGCAGAGATCCCATCCCAAGTAGAGAGGTCCAACTATGAGTGCAGAGATCCCACCATGAGTGCGGAGATCCCATCATAAGTGCAGAGATCCCATCATAAGTGCACAGATCCTACCATAAGTGCAGGGATCCCATCACAAGTGCAGAGATCCCACCACGAGTGCAGAGATCCCATCACAAGTAGACAGATCCCATCACAAGTGCAGAGATCCCATCACAAGTGCAGAGATCCCATCACAAGTGCAGAGATCCCACCATGAGTGCAGAGATCCCATCCCAAGTAGAGAGATCCCACTATGAGTGCAGAGATCTCACCATGAGTGCAGAGATCCCATCCCAAGTAGAGAGATCCCACTATGAGTGCAGAGATCCCACCATGAGTGCAGAGATCCCACCATGAGTGCAGAGATCCCATCATAAGTGCAGGGATCCCACCACAAGTGCAGAGATCCCATTACAAGTAGAGAGATCCCAGAATAAGTGCAGAGATCCCATCACAAGTGCAGAGATCCCACCATGAGTGCAGAGATCCCATCCCAAGTAGAGAGATCCCACTATGAGTGCAGAGATCCCATCATAAGTGCAGAGATCCCACCATAAGTGCAGAGATCCCATCCCAAGTCGAGAGATCCCACTATGAGTGCAGAGATCCCACCATGAGTGCAGCAATCCCACCATGAGTGCAGAGATCCCATCCCAAGTAGAGAGATCCCAATATGAGTGCAGAGATCCCATCATGAGTGCAGGGATCCCATCACAAGTGCAGGGATCCCATCACAAGTGCAAGTATCCCATCACAAGTGCAGAGATCCTACCACAAGTGCAGAGATCCCAGAATAAGTGCAGAGATCCCATCACAAGTGCAGAGATCCCACCATGAGTGCAGAGATCCCATCCCAAGTAGAGAGATCCCACTATGAGTGCCGAGATCCCATCATTAGTGCAGAGATCCCACCACAAGTGCAGAGATCCTATCACAAGTGCAGAGATCCCATCACAAGTGCAGAGATCCCACCACGTGTGTAGAGATCCCATCACAAGTGCAGAGATCCCACCATGAGTGCAGAGATCCCATCCTAAGTAGAGAGATCCCACTATGAGTGCAGAGATCCCATCATAAGTGTAGAGATCCCACCATAAGTGCAGGGATCCCAACCTAAGTGCAGAGATCCCACAACAAGTACAGAGATCCCAGAATAAGTGCAGAGATCCCATCACAAGTGCAGAGATCCCACCATGAGTGCAAAGATCCCATCACAAGTAGAGAGATCCCATCACAAGTGCAGAGTTCCCACCATGAGTGCAGAGATCCCATCCCAAGTAGAGAGATCCGACTATGAGTGCAGAGATCCCATCCCGAGTGCTGAGATCCCATCACGAGTGCAGAGATCCCATCCCAAGTAGAGAGATCCCACTATGAGTGCAGAGATCCCACCATGAGTGCAGAGATCCCATCATAAGTGCAGAGATCCCACCATAAGTGCAGAGATCCCACCATGAGTGCAGAGATTCCATCACAAGTAGAGAGATCCCAGAATAAGTGCAGAGATCCCATCACACGTGCAGCGATCCCACCATGAGTGCAGAGATCCCATCCCAAGTAGAGAGATCCCACTATGAGTGCAGAGATCCCACCATGAGTGCAGAGATCCCATCATAAGTG
This sequence comes from Lissotriton vulgaris, assembly GCF_964263255.1. Lineage (NCBI taxonomy): Eukaryota > Metazoa > Chordata > Amphibia > Caudata > Salamandridae > Lissotriton > Lissotriton vulgaris. The sequence goes on from NC_141693.1 coordinate 680,552,290, forward strand.
CAGAGATCCCACCATAAGTGAAGGGATCCCATCATAAGTGCAGAGATCCCACAAGTACAAAGATCCCATCAAAAGTAGGGAGATCCCAGAATAAGTGCAGAGATCCCATCACAAGTGCAGAGATCCCACCATGAGTGCAGAGATCCCATCCCAAGTAGAGAGATCCCACTATGAGTGCAGAGATCCCACCATGAGTGTAGAGAGCCCATCATAAGCTCAGAGATCCCACCATAAGTGCAGGGATCCCATCACAAGTACAGAGATCCCACCATAAGTGCAGAGATCCCATCACAAGTGCAGAGATCCCATCACAAGTGCAGAGATCCCATCACAAGTGCAGAGATCCCATCACAAGTAGAGAGATCCCAGAATAAGTGCAGAGATCCCATCACAAGTGCAGAGTTCCCACCATGAGTGCAGAGATCCCATCCCAAGTAGAGAGATCCCACTATGAGTGCAGAGATCCTATCCCGAGTGCTGAGATCCCATCCCGAGTGCAGAGATCCCATCCCGAGTGCAGAGATCCCATCCCAAGTAGAGAGATCCCACCATGAGTGCAGAGATCCCACCATGAGTGCAGAGATCCCATCATGAGTGCTGAGATCCCATCATAAGTGCAGAGATCCCACCATAAGTGCAGGGATCCCATCACAAGTGCAGAGATCCCACCATGAGTGCAGAGATTCCATCACAAGTAGAGAGATCCCAGAATAAGTGCAGAGATCCCATCACACATGCAGCAATCCCACCATGAGTGCAGAGATCCCATCCCAAGTAGAGAGATCCCACTATGAGTGCAGAGATCCTACCATGAGGGCAGAGATCCCACCATGAGTGCAGAGATCCCATCCCAAGTAGAGAGATCCCACTATGAGTGCAGAGATCCCACCATGAGTGCAGAGATCCCACCATGAGTGCAGAAATCCCATCATAAGTGCAGGGATCCCATCACAAGTGCAGGGATCCCATCACAAGTGCAAAGATCCCACCACGAGTGCAGAGATCCCAGAATAAGTGCAGAGATCCCATCACAAGTGCAGAGATCCCACCATGAGTGCAGAGATCCCATCCCAAGTAGAGAGATCCCACTATGAGTGCAGAGATCCCATCATTAGTGCAGGGATCCCACAATAAGTGCAGAGATCCCATCACAAGTGCAGAGATCCCATCACAAGTGCAGAGATCCCATCACAAGTGCAGAGATCCCACCACGAGTGCAGAGATCCCACCACGAGTGCAGAGATCCCACCACAAGTGCAGAGATCCCACCACGAGTGCAGAGATCCCATCACAAGTGCAGAGATCCCACCATGAGTGCAGAGATCCCACCACGAGTGCAGAGATCCCACCACAAGTAAACAGATCCCATCACAAGTGCAGAGATCCCATCACAAGTGCTGAGATCCCATCACAAGTGCAGAGATCCCACCATGAGTGCAGAGATCCCATCCCAAGTAGAGAGATCCCACTATGAGTGCAGAGATCCCACCATGAGTGCAGAGATCCCATCCCAAGTAGAGAGATCCCACTATGAGTGCAGAGATCCCACCATGAGTGCAGAGATCCCATCATAAGTGCAGGGATCCCATCATAAGTGCAGGGATCCCATCACAAGTGCAGAGATCCTACCACGAGTGCATAGATCCCATTACAAGTAGAGAGATCCCAGAATAAGTGCAAAGATCCCATCACAAGAGCAGAGATCCCATCACAAGAGCAGAGATCCCACCATGAGTGCAGAGATCCCATCCTAAGTAGAGAGATCTGACTATGAGTGCAGAGAACCCATCATAAGTGCAGAGATCCCACCATAAGTGCAGGGATCCCAACCTAAGTGCAGAGATCCCACAACAAGTACAGAGATCCCATCACAAGTAGGGAGATCCCAGAATAAGTGCAGAGATCCCATCACAAGTGCAGAGATCTCACCATGAGTGCAGAGATCCCATCCCTAGTAGAGAGATCCCACTATGAGTGCATAGATCCCACCATGAGTTCAGAGATCCCATCATAAGTGCAGGGATCCCATCACAAGTGCAGGGATCCCATCACAAGTGCAGGGATCCCATCACAAGTGCAGGGATCCCATCACAAGTGCAGAGATCCCACCACGAGAGCAGAGATCCCACCATGAGTGCAGAGATCCCATCACAAGTACAGAGATCCTTGAATAAGTGCAGAGATCCCATCACAAGTGTGGAGATCCCACCATGAGAGCAGAGATCCCATCCCAAGTAGAGAGATCCCACTATGAGTGCAGAGATCCCACCATGAGTGCAGAGATACCATCATTAGTCCAGAGATCCCACCATAAGTGCAGAGATCCCACCATAAGTGCAGAGATCCCATCACAAGTGCAGACATCCCACCATGAGTGCAAAGATCCAATCACAAGTAGAGAGATCCCAGAATAAGTGCAGAAATCCCATCACAAGTGCAGAGTTCCCACCATGAGTGCAGAGATCCCATCCCAAGTAGAGAGATCCCATCCCAAGTGCAGAGATCCCATCCCGAGTGCAGAGATCCCACCATAAGTGCAGAGATCCCACCATAAGTGCAGGGATCCCATCATAAGTGCAGAGATCCCACAACAAGTGCAGAGATCCCACAAGTGCAACGATCCCACAACAAGTGCAGAGATCCCACAACAAGTGCAGAGATCCCACAAGTGCAGAGATCCCACCATGAGTGCAGAGATCCACTCCAAGTAGAGAGATCCCACTATGAGTGCAGAGATCCCACCTTGAGTGCAGAGATCCCACCTTGAGTGCAGAGATCCCACCACAAGTGCAGAGATCCCATCACAAGTGCAGAGATCCCACCACGAGTGCAGAGATCCCATCACAAGTAGAGAGATCCCAGAATAAGTGCAGAGATCCTATCACAAGTGCAGAGATCCCACCATGAGTGCAGAGATCCCATCCCAAGTAGAGAGATCCCACTATTAGTGCAGAGATCCCACCATGAGTGCAGAGATCCCATCATAAGTGCAGAGATCTCACCATAAGTGCAGGGATCCCATCATAAGTGCAGAGATCCTATAACAAGTACAGAGATCCCATCACAAGTAGGGAGATCCCACTATGAGTGCAGAGATCCCATCACAAGTAAAGAGATCCCAGAATAAGTGCAGAGATCCCATCACAAGTGCAGAAATCCCACCACGAGTGCAGAGATCTCATCCCAAGTAGAGAGATCCCACTATGAATGCAGAGATCCCACCATGAGTGCAGAGATCCCATCATAAGTGCAGAGATCCCATCACAATTGCAGAGATCCCACCACAAGTGCAGAGATCACATCACAAGAAGAGAGATCCCAGAATAAGTGCAGAGATCCCACCACAAGTGCAGAGATCCCACCATGAGTGAAGAGATCCCGTCCTAAGTAGAGAGATCCCACTATGAGTGCAGGATCCCATCATAAGTGCAGAGATCCCACCATGAGTGCAGAGATCCCAACCTAAGTGCAGCGATCCCACAACAAGTGCAAAGATCCCACAACAAGTACAGAGATCCCATCACAAGTAGGGAGATCCCAGAATAAGTGCAGAGATCCCATCACAAGTGCAGAGATCCCACCATGAGTGCAGAGATCCTATCATAAGTGCAGAGATCCCACCATAAGTGCAGGGATCCCATCACAAGTGCAGAGATCCCATCACAAGTGCAGAGATCCCACCACGAGTGCAGAGATCCCATCACAAGTGCAGAGATCCCACCATGAGTGCAGAGATCCCATCCTAAGTAGAGAGATCCCACTATGAGTGCAGAGATCCCATCATAAGTGTAGAGATCCCACCATAAGTGCAGGGATCCCAACCTAAGTGCAGAGATCCCACAACAAGTACAGAGATCCCATCACAAGTAGGGAGATCCCAGAATAAGTGCAGAGATCCCATCACAAGTGCAGAGATCCCACCATGAGTGCAGAGATCCCATCCCTAGTAGATAGATCCCACTATGAGTGCATAGATCCCACCATGAGTTCAGAGATCCCATCATAAGTGCAGGGATCCCATCACACGTGCACAGATCCCACCACAAGAGCAGAGATCCCACCATGAGTGCAGAGATCCCATCACAAGTAGAGAGATCCCATAATAAGTGCAGAGATCCCATCACAAGTGTGGAGATCCCATAATGAGAGCAGAGATCCCATCCCAAGTAGAGAGATCCCACTATGAGTGAAGAGATCCCATCATCAGTGCAGAGATCCCACCATAAGTGCAGAGATCCCATCACAAGTGCAGAGATCCCACCATGAGTGCAAAGATCCCATCACAAGTAGAGAGATCCCATCACAAGTGCAGAGTTCCCACCATGAGTGCAGGGATCCCATCCCAAGTAGAGAGATCCGACTATGAGTGCAGAGATCCCATCCCGAGTGCAGAGATCCCATCCCGAGTGCAGAGATCCCATCACAAGTGCAGAGATCCCATTCCAAGTAGAGAGATCCCACTATGAGTGCAGAGATCCCACCATGAGTGCAGAGATCCCATCATAAGTGCAGAGATCCCACCATAAGTGCAGAGATCCCACCATGAGTGCAGAGATTCCATCACAAGTAGAGAGATCCAAGAATAAGTGCAGAGATCCCATCACACGTGCAGCGATCCCACCATGAGTGCAGAGATCCCATCCCAAGTAGAGAGATCCCACTATGAGTGCAGAGATCCCACCATGAGTGCAGAGATCCCATCATAAGTGCAGACATCCCACCATAAGTGAAGGGATCCCATCATAAGTGCAGAGATCCCACAAGTACAAATATCCCATCAAAAGTAGGGAGATCCCAGAATAAGTGCAGAGGTCCCATCACAAGTGCAGAGATCCCACCATGAGTGCAGAGATCCTACCATGAGTGCAGAGATCCCATCCCAAGTAGAGAGATCCCACTATGAGTGCAGAGATCCCACCATGAGTGTAGAGAGCCCATCATAAGCTCAGAGATCCCACCATAAGTGCAGGGATCCCTTCACAAGTACAGAGATCCCACCATAAGTGCAGAGATCCCATCACAAGTGCAGAGATCCCATCACAAGTGCAGAGATCCCATCACAAGTGCAGAGATCCCATCACAAGTGCAGAGATCCCATCACAAGTAGAGAGATCCCATCACAAGTGCAGAGATCCCATCACAAGTGCAGAGTTCCCACCATGAGTGCAGAGATCCCATCCCAAGTAGAGAGATCCCACTATGAGTGCAGAGATCCCATCCTGAGTGCAGAGATCCCATCCCGAGTGCAGAGATCACACCATGAGTGCAGAGATCCCACCATAAGTGCAGAGATCCCACCATGAGTGCAGAGATCCCATCATAAGTGCAGAGATCCCACCATAAGTGCAGGGATCCCATCACAAGTGCAGAGATCCCACCATGAGTGCAGAGATTCCATCACAAGTAGAGAGATCCCAGAATAAGTGCAGAGATCCGATCACACATGCAGCAATCCCACCATGAGTGCAGAGATCCCATCCCAAGTAGAGAGATCCCACTATGAGTGCAGAGATCCCACCATGAGTGCAGAGATCCTATCATGAGTGCAGAGATCCCATCCCAAGTAGAGAGATCCCACTATGAGTGCAGAGATCCCACCATGAGTGCAGAGATCCCACCATGAGTGCAGAGATCCCATCATAAGTGCAGGGATCCCATCACAAGTGCAGGGATCCCATCACAAGTGCAGGGATCCCATCACAAGTGCAGAGATCCCACCACGAGTGCAGAGATCCCAGAATAAGTGCAGAGATCCCATCACAAGTGCAGAGATCCCACCATGAGTGCAGAGATCCCATCCCAAGTAGAGAGATCCCACTATGAGTGCAGAGATCCCACCACGAGTGCAGAGATCCCACCACGAGTGCAGAGATCCCATTCCGAGTGCAGAGATCCCATCCCGAGTGCAGAGATCCCACCATGAGAGCAGAGATCCCACCATGAGTGCAGAGATCCCACCATGAGTGCAGAGATCCCATCATAAGTGCAGAGATCCCACCATAAGTGCAGGGATCCCATCACAAGTGCAGAGATCCCACCATGAGTGCAGAGATTCCATCACAAGTAGAGAGATCCCAGAATAAGTGCAGAGATCCCATCACACATGCAGCAATCCCACCATGAGTGCAGAGATCCCATCCCAAGTAGAGAGATCCCACTATGAGTGCAGAGATCCCACCATGAGTGCAGAGATCCCACCATGAGTGCAGAGATCCCATCCCAAGTAGAGAGATCCCACTATGAGTGCAGAGATCCCACCATGAGTGCAGAGATCCCACCATGAGTGCAGAGATCCCATCATAAGTGCAGGGATCCCATCACAAGTGCAGGGATCCCATCACAAGTGCAGAGATCCCACCACAAGTGCAGAGATCCCAGAATAAGTGCAGAGATCCCATCACAAGTGCAGAGATCCCATCACAAGTGCAGAAATCCCACCATGAGTGCAGAGATCCCATCCCAAGTAGAGAGATCCCACTATGAGTGCAAAGATCCCATCATTAGTGCAGGGATCCCACCACAAGTGCAGAGATCCCATCACGAGTGCAGAGATCCCACCACGAGTGCAGAGATCCCACCTCGAGTGCAGAGATCCCATCACAAGTGCAGAGATCACACCATAAGTGAAGGGATCCCATCACAAGTGCAGAGATCCCACCATGAGTGCAGAGATCCCACCACGAGTGCAGAGATCCCATCACAAGTGCAGAGATCCCACCACGAGTGCAGAGATCCCATCACAAGTGCAGACATCCCACCATGAGTGCAAAGATCCAATCACAAGTAGAGAGATCCCAGAATAAGTGCAGAGATCCCATCACAAGTGCAGAGTTCCCACCATGAGTGCAGAGATCCCATCCCAAGTAGAGAGATCCCATCCCGAGTGCAGAGATCCCATCCCGAGTGCAGAGATCCCATCCCGAGTGCGGAGATCTCATCCCAAGTGCAGAGATCCCATCCCAAGTAGAGAGGTCCAACTATGAGTGCAGAGATCCCACCATGAGTGCGGAGATCCCATCATAAGTGCAGAGATCCCATCATAAGTGCACAGATCCCACCATAAGTGCAGGGATCCCATCACAAGTGCAGAGATCCCACCACGAGTGCAGAGATCCCATCACAAGTAGACAGATCCCATCACAAGTGCAGAGATCCCATCACAAGTGCAGAGATCCCATCACAAGTGCAGAGATCCCACCATGAGTGCAGAGATCCCATCCCAAGTAGAGAGATCCCACTATGAGTGCAGAGATCTCACCATGAGTGCAGAGATCCCATCCCAAGTAGAGAGATCCCACTATGAGTGCAGAGATCCCACCATGAGTGCAGAGATCCCACCATGAGTGCAGAGATCCCATCATAAGTGCAGGGATCCCACCACAAGTGCAGAGATCCCATTACAAGTAGAGAGATCCCAGAATAAGTGCAGAGATCCCATCACAAGTGCAGAGATCCCACCATGAGTGCAGAGATCCCATCCCAAGTAGAGAGATCCCACTATGAGTGCAGAGATCCCATCATAAGTGCAGAGATCCCACCATAAGTGCAGAGATCCCATCCCAAGTCGAGAGATCCCACTATGAGTGCAGAGATCCCACCATGAGTGCAGCAATCCCACCATGAGTGCAGAGATCCCATCCCAAGTAGAGAGATCCCAATATGAGTGCAGAGATCCCATCATGAGTGCAGGGATCCCATCACAAGTGCAGGGATCCCATCACAAGTGCAAGTATCCCATCACAAGTGCAGAGATCCCACCACAAGTGCAGAGATCCCAGAATAAGTGCAGAGATCCCATCACAAGTGCAGAGATCCCACCATGAGTGCAGAGATCCCATCCCAAGTAGAGAGATCCCACTATGAGTGCCGAGATCCCATCATTAGTGCAGAGATCCCACCACAAGTGCAGAGATCCTATCACAAGTGCAGAGATCCCATCACAAGTGCAGAGATCCCACCACGTGTGTAGAGATCCCATCACAAGTGCAGAGATCCCACCATGAGTGCAGAGATCCCATCCTAAGTAGAGAGATCCCACTATGAGTGCAGAGATCCCATCATAAGTGTAGAGATCCCACCATAAGTGCAGGGATCCCAACCTAAGTGCAGAGATCCCACAACAAGTACAGAGATCCCAGAATAAGTGCAGAGATCCCATCACAAGTGCAGAGATCCCACCATGAGTGCAAAGATCCCATCACAAGTAGAGAGATCCCATCACAAGTGCAGAGTTCCCACCATGAGTGCAGAGATCCCATCCCAAGTAGAGAGATCCAACTATGAGTGCAGAGATCCCATCCCGAGTGCTGAGATCCCATCACGAGTGCAGAGATCCCATCCCAAGTAGAGAGATCCCACTATGAGTGCAGAGATCCCACCATGAGTGCAGAGATCCCATCATAAGTGCAGAGATCCCACCATAAGTGCAGAGATCCCACCATGAGTGCAGAGATTCCATCACAAGTAGAGAGATCCCAGAATAAGTGCAGAGATCCCATCACACGTGCAGCGATCCCACCATGAGTGCAGAGATCCCATCCCAAGTAGAGAGATCCCACTATGAGTGCAGAGATCCCACCATGAGTGCAGAGATCCCATCATAAGTGCAGAGATCCCACCATAAGTGAAGGGATCCCATCATAAGTGCAGAGATCCCACAAGTACAAAGATCCCATCAAAAGTAGGGAGATCCCAGAATAAGTGCAGAGATCCCATCACAAGTGCAGAGATCCCACCATGAGTGCAGAGATCCCATCCCAAGTAGAGAGATCCCACTATGAGTGCAGAGATCCCACCATGAGTGTAGAGAGCCCATCATAAGCTCAGAGATCCCACCATAAGTGCAGGGATCCCATCACAAGTACAGAGATCCCACCATAAGTGCAGAGATCCCATCACAAGTGCAGAGATCCCATCACAAGTGCAGAGATCCCATCACAAGTGCAGAGATCCCATCACAAGTAGAGAGATCCCAGAATAAGTGCAGAGATCCCATCACAAGTGCAGAGTTCCCACCATGAGTGCAGAGATCCCATCCCAAGTAGAGAGATCCCACTATGAGTGCAGAGATCCTATCCCGAGTGCTGAGATCCCATCCCGAGTGCAGAGATCCCATCCCGAGTGCAGAGATCCCATCCCAAGTAGAGAGATCCCACCATGAGTGCAGAGATCCCACCATGAGTGCAGAGATCCCATCATGAGTGCTGAGATCCCATCATAAGTGCAGAGATCCCACCATAAGTGCAGGGATCCCATCACAAGTGCAGAGATCCCACCATGAGTGCAGAGATTCCATCACAAGTAGAGAGATCCCAGAATAAGTGCAGAGATCCCATCACACATGCAGCAATCCCACCATGAGTGCAGAGATCCCATCCCAAGTAGAGAGATCCCACTATGAGTGCAGAGATCCTACCATGAGGGCAGAGATCCCACCATGAGTGCAGAGATCCCATCCCAAGTAGAGAGATCCCACTATGAGTGCAGAGATCCCACCATGAGTGCAGAGATCCCACCATGAGTGCAGAAATCCCATCATAAGTGCAGGGATCCCATCACAAGTGCAGGGATCCCATCACAAGTGCAAAGATCCCACCACGAGTGCAGAGATCCCAGAATAAGTGCAGAGATCCCATCACAAGTGCAGAGATCCCACCATGAGTGCAGAGATCCCATCCCAAGTAGAGAGATCCCACTATGAGTGCAGAGATCCCATCATTAGTGCAGGGATCCCACAATAAGTGCAGAGATCCCATCACAAGTGCAGAGATCCCATCACAAGTGCAGAGATCCCATCACAAGTGCAGAGATCCCACCACGAGTGCAGAGATCCCACCACGAGTGCAGAGATCCCACCACAAGTGCAGAGATCCCACCACGAGTGCAGAGATCCCATCACAAGTGCAGAGATCCCACCATGAGTGCAGAGATCCCACCACGAGTGCAGAGATCCCACCACAAGTAAACAGATCCCATCACAAGTGCAGAGATCCCATCACAAGTGCTGAGATCCCATCACAAGTGCAGAGATCCCACCATGAGTGCAGAGATCCCATCCCAAGTAGAGAGATCCCACTATGAGTGCAGAGATCCCACCATGAGTGCAGAGATCCCATCCCAAGTAGAGAGATCCCACTATGAGTGCAGAGATCCCACCATGAGTGCAGAGATCCCATCATAAGTGCAGGGATCCCATCATAAGTGCAGGGATCCCATCACAAGTGCAGAGATCCTACCACGAGTGCATAGATCCCATTACAAGTAGAGAGATCCCAGAATAAGTGCAGAGATCCCATCACAAGAGCAGAGATCCCATCACAAGAGCAGAGATCCCACCATGAGTGCAGAGATCCCATCCTAAGTAGAGAGATCTGACTATGAGTGCAGAGAACCCATCATAAGTGCAGAGATCCCACCATAAGTGCAGGGATCCCAACCTAAGTGCAGAGATCCCACAACAAGTACAGAGATCCCATCACAAGTAGGGAGATCCCAGAATAAGTGCAGAGATCCCATCACAAGTGCAGAGATCTCACCATGAGTGCAGAGATCCCATCCCTAGTAGAGAGATCCCACTATGAGTGCATAGATCCCACCATGAGTTCAGAGATCCCATCATAAGTGCAGGGATCCCATCACAAGTGCAGGGATCCCATCACAAGTGCAGGGATCCCATCACAAGTGCAGGGATCCCATCACAAGTGCAGAGATCCCACCACGAGAGCAGAGATCCCACCATGAGTGCAGAGATCCCATCACAAGTACAGAGATCCTTGAATAAGTGCAGAGATCCCATCACAAGTGTGGAGATCCCACCATGAGAGCAGAGATCCCATCCCAAGTAGAGAGATCCCACTATGAGTGCAGAGATCCCACCATGAGTGCAGAGATCCCATCATTAGTCCAGAGATCCCACCATAAGTGCAGAGATCCCACCATAAGTGCAGAGATCCCATCACAAGTGCAGACATCCCACCATGAGTGCAAAGATCCAATCACAAGTAGAGAGATCCCAGAATAAGTGCAGAAATCCCATCACAAGTGCAGAGTTCCCACTATGAGTGCAGAGATCCCATCCCAAGTAGAGAGATCCCATCCCAAGTGCAGAGATCCCATCCCGAGTGCAGAGATCCCACCATAAGTGCAGAGATCCCACCATAAGTGCAGGGATCCCATCATAAGTGCAGAGATCCCACAACAAGTGCAGAGATCCCACAAGTGCAACGATCCCACAACAAGTGCAGAGATCCCACAACAAGTGCAGAGATCCCACAAGTGCAGAGATCCCACCATGAGTGCAGAGATCCACTCCAAGTAGAGAGATCCCACTATGAGTGCAGAGATCCCACCTTGAGTGCAGAGATCCCACCTTGAGTGCAGAGATCCCACCACAAGTGCAGAGATCCCATCACAAGTGCAGAGATCCCACCACGAGTGCAGAGATCCCATCACAAGTAGAGAGATCCCAGAATAAGTGCAGAGATCCTATCACAAGTGCAGAGATCCCACCATGAGTGCAGAGATCCCATCCCAAGTAGAGAGATCCCACTATTAGTGCAGAGATCCCACCATGAGTGCAGAGATCCCATCATAAGTGCAGAGATCTCACCATAAGTGCAGGGATCCCATCATAAGTGCAGAGATCCTATAACAAGTACAGAGATCCCATCACAAGTAGGGAGATCCCACTATGAGTGCAGAGATCCCATCACAAGTAAAGAGATCCCAGAATAAGTGCAGAGATCCCATCACAAGTGCAGAAATCCCACCATGAGTGCAGAGATCTCATCCCAAGTAGAGAGATCCCACTATGAATGCAGAGATCCCACCATGAGTGCAGAGATCCCATCATAAGTGCAGAGATCCCATCACAATTGCAGAGATCCCACCACAAGTGCAGAGATCACATCACAAGAAGAGAGATCCCAGAATAAGTGCAGAGATCCCACCACAAGTGCAGAGATCCCACCATGAGTGAAGAGATCCCATCCTAAGTAGAGAGATCCCACTATGAGTGCAGGATCCCATCATAAGTGCAGAGATCCCACCATGAGTGCAGAGATCCCAACCTAAGTGCAGCGATCCCACAACAAGTGCAAAGATCCCACAACAAGTACAGAGATCCCATCACAAGTAGGGAGATCCCAGAATAAGTGCAGAGATCCCATCACAAGTGCAGAGATCCCACCATGAGTGCAGAGATCCTATCATAAGTGCAGAGATCCCACCATAAGTGCAGGGATCCCATCACAAGTGCAGAGATCCCATCACAAGTGCAGAGATCCCACCATGAGTGCAGAGATCCCACCATGAGTGCAGAGATCCCATCACAAGTAGAGAGATCCCAGAATAAGTGCAGAGATCCCATGACAAGTGCAGAGATCCCATCTCAGGTAGAGAGATTCCACTATGAGTGCAGAGATCCCATCATGAGTGCAAAGATCCCATCATTAGTGCAGAGATCCCACCATAAGTGCAGAGATCCCATCACAAGTGCAGAGATCCCACCACGGGTGCAGAGATCCCATCACAAGTAGAGAGATCCCAGAATAAGTGCAGAGATCCCACCATAAGTGCAGGGATCCCAACCTAAGTGCATAGATCCCACAACAAGTACAGAGATCCCATCACAAGAATGGGAGATCCCAGAATAAGTGCAGAGATCCCATAACAAGTGTAGAGATCCCATCACAAGTGCAGAGATCCCATCACAAGTGCAGAGATCCCATCACAAGTGCAGAGATCCCATCACAAGTGCAGAGATCCCACCATGAGTGCAGAGACCCCATCCCTAGTAGAGAGATCCCACTATGCATGCATAGATCCCACCATGAGTTCAGATATCCCATCAGAAGTGCAAAGATCCCACCATAAGTGCAGGGATTCCATCACAAGTGCAGAGATCCCACCACGAGTGCAGAAATCCCATCACAAGTAGAGAGATCCCAGAATAAGTGCAGAGATCCCATCACAAGTGCAGAGATCCCACCATGAGAGCAGAGATCCTATCCCAAGTAGAGAGATCCCACTATGAGTGCAGAGATCCCACCAGTAGTGCAGAGATCCCACCATAAGTGCAGAGATCCCATCACAAGTGCAGAGATCCTCCCATGAGTGCAGCGATCCCATCACAAGTAGACAGATCCCAGAATAAGTGCAGAGATCCTATCACAAGTGCAGAGTTCCCACCATGAGTGCAGAGATCCCATCCCAAGTAGAGAGATCCCACTATGAGTGCAGAGATCCCACTATGAGTGCAGAGATCCCATCCCAAGTGCAGAGATCCCATCCCAATTAGAGATATCCCACTATGAGTGCAGAGATCCCACCATGAGTGCAGAGATCCCACCATAAGTGCAGAGATCCCATCATAAGTGCAGAGATCCCATCATAAGTGCAGAGATCCCACCATAAGTGCAGAGATCGCACCATAAGTGCAGAGATCCCACCATGAGTGCAGAGATCCCATCCTAAGTAGAGAGATCCCACTATGAGTGCAGAGATCCCATCATAAGTGCAGAGATCCCATCATAAGTGTAGAGATCCCACCATAAGTGCAGGGATCCCAACCTAAGTGCAGAGATCCCAGAATAAGTGCAGAGATCCTATCACAAGTGCAGAGTTCCCACCATGAGTGCAGAGATCCCATCCCAAGTAGAGAGATCCCACTATGAGTGCAGAGATCCCACCATGAGTGCAGAGATCCCACCATAAGTGCAGAGATCCCAGAATAAGTGCAGAGATCCTATCACAAGTGCAGAGTTCCCACCATGAGTGCAGAGATCCCATCCCAAGTAGAGAGATCCCACTATGAGTGCAGAGATCCCACCATGAGTGTAGAGAGCCCATCATAAGCTAAGAGATCCCACCATAAGTGCAGGGATCGCATCACAAGTGCAGGGATCCCATCACAAGTGCAGAGATCCCATCACAAGTGCAGAGATCCTATCACAAGTGCAGAGATCCCATCACAAGTGCAGAGATCCCATCACAAGTGCAGAGATCCTATCACAAGTGCAGAGATCCCATCACAAGTGCAGAGATCCCACCATGAGTGCAAAGATCCCATCACAAGTAGAGAGATCCCAGAATAAGTGCAGAGATCCCATCACAAGTGCAGAGATCCCATCACAAGTGCAGAGTTACCACCATGAGGGCAGAGATCCCATCCCAAGTAGAGAGATCCCACTATGAGTGCAGAGATCCCATCCCGAGTGCAGAGATCCCACTATGAGTGCAGAGATCCCATCCCGAGTGCAGAGATCCCATCCCGAGTGCAGAGATCCCATCCCAAGTAGAGAGATCCCATCCCAAGTAGAGAGATCCCACCATGAGTGCAGAGATCCCACCATGAGTGCAGAGATCCCATCATGAGTGCAGAGATCCCATCATAAGTGCAGAGATCCCACCATAAGTGCAGGGATCCCATCACAAGTGCAGAGATCCCACCATGAGTGCAGAGATTCCATCACAAGTAGAGAGATCCCAGAATAAGTGCAGAGATCCCATCACACATGCAGCAATCCCACCATGAGTGCAGAGATCCCATCCCAAGTAGAGAGATCCCACTATGAGTGCAGAGATCCCACCATGAGTGCAGCAATCCCACCATGAGTGCAGAGATCCCATCCCAAGTAGAGAGATCCCACCATGAGTGCAGAGATCCCATCATGAGTGCAGGGATCCCATCACAAGTGCAGAGATCCCACCAGTAGTGCAGAGATCCCACCATAAGTGCAGAGATCCCATCACAAGTGCAGAGATCCTCCCATGAGTGCAGCGATCCCATCACAAGTAGACAGATCCCAGAATAAGTGCAGAGATCCTATCACAAGTGCAGAGTTCCCACCATGAGTGCAGAGATCCCATCCCAAGTAGAGAGATCCCACTATGAGTGCAGAGATCCCACTATGAGTGCAGAGATCCCATCCCAAGTGCAGAGATCCCATCCCAATTAGAGATATCCCACTATGAGTGCAGAGATCCCACCATGAGTGCAGAGATCCCACCATAAGTGCAGAGATCCCATCATAAGTGCAGAGATCCCATCATAAGTGCAGAGATCCCACCATAAGTGCAGAGATCGCACCATAAGTGCAGAGATCCCACCATGAGTGCAGAGATCCCATCCTAAGTAGAGAGATCCCACTATGAGTGCAGAGATCCCATCATAAGTGCAGAGATCCCATCATAAGTGTAGAGATCCCACCATAAGTGCAGGGATCCCAACCTAAGTGCAGAGATCCCAGAATAAGTGCAGAGATCCTATCACAAGTGCAGAGTTCCCACCATGAGTGCAGAGATCCCATCCCAAGTAGAGAGATCCCACTATGAGTGCAGAGATCCCACCATGAGTGCAGAGATCCCACCATAAGTGCAGAGATCCCAGAATAAGTGCAGAGATCCTATCACAAGTGCAGAGTTCCCACCATGAGTGCAGAGATCCCATCCCAAGTAGAGAGATCCCACTATGAGTGCAGAGATCCCACCATGAGTGTAGAGAGCCCATCATAAGCTAAGAGATCCCACCATAAGTGCAGGGATCGCATCACAAGTGCAGGGATCCCATCACAAGTGCAGAGATCCCATCACAAGTGCAGAGATCCTATCACAAGTGCAGAGATCCCATCACAAGTGCAGAGATCCCATCACAAGTGCAGAGATCCTATCACAAGTGCAGAGATCCCATCACAAGTGCAGAGATCCCACCATGAGTGCAAAGATCCCATCACAAGTAGAGAGATCCCAGAATAAGTGCAGAGATCCCATCACAAGTGCAGAGATCCCATCACAAGTGCAGAGTTACCACCATGAGGGCAGAGATCCCATCCCAAGTAGAGAGATCCCACTATGAGTGCAGAGATCCCATCCCGAGTGCAGAGATCCCACTATGAGTGCAGAGATCCCATCCCGAGTGCAGAGATCCCATCCCGAGTGCAGAGATCCCATCCCAAGTAGAGAGATCCCATCCCAAGTAGAGAGATCCCACCATGAGTGCAGAGATCCCACCATGAGTGCAGAGATCCCATCATGAGTGCAGAGATCCCATCATAAGTGCAGAGATCCCACCATAAGTGCAGGGATCCCATCACAAGTGCAGAGATCCCACCATGAGTGCAGAGATTCCATCACAAGTAGAGAGATCCCAGAATAAGTGCAGAGATCCCATCACACATGCAGCAATCCCACCATGAGTGCAGAGATCCCATCCCAAGTAGAGAGATCCCACTATGAGTGCAGAGATCCCACCATGAGTGCAGCAATCCCACCATGAGTGCAGAGATCCCATCCCAAGTAGAGAGATCCCACCATGAGTGCAGAGATCCCATCATGAGTGCAGGGATCCCATCACAAGTGCAGGGATCCCATCACAAGTGCAGGGATCCCATCACAAGTGCAGAGATCCCACCACAAGTGCAGAGATCCCAGAATAAGTGCAGAGATCCCATCACAAGTGCAGAGATCCCACCATGAGTGCAGAGATCCCATCCCAAGTAGAGAGATCCCACTATGAGTGCCGAGATCCCATCATTAGTGCAGAGATCCCACCATAAGTGCAGAGATCCCATCACAAGTGCAGAGATCCCATCACAAGTGCAGAGATCCCACCACGAGTGCAGAGATCCCATCACAAGTGCAGAGATCCCACCATGAGTGCAGAGATCCCATCTTAAGTAGAGAGATCCCACTATGAGTGCAGAGATCCCATCATAAGTGCAGAGATCCCATCATAAGTGTAGAGATCCCACCATAAGTGCAGGGATCCCAACCTAAGTGCAGAGATCCCACAACAAGTACAGAGATCCCATCACAAGTAGGGAGATCCCAGAATAAGTGCAGAGATCCCATCACAAGTGCAGAGATCCCACCATGAGTGCAGAGATCCCATCCCTAGTAGAGAGATCCCACTATGAGTGCATAGATCCCACAGTGAGTTCAGAGATCCCATCATAAGTGCAGGGATCCCATCACACATGCAGGGATCCCATCACACATGCACAGATCCCACCACAAGAGCAGAGATCCCACCATGAGTGCAGAGATCCCATCACAAGTAGAGAGATCCCATAATAAGTGCAGAGATCCCATCACAAGTGTGGAGATCCCACCATGAGAGCAGAGATCCCATCCCAAGTAGAGAGATCCCACTATGAGTGCAGAGATCCCATCATTAGTGCAGAGATCCCACCATAAGTGCAGAGATCCCATCACAAGTGCAGAGATCCCACCATGAGTGCAAAGATCCCATCACAAGTAGAGAGATCCCATCACAAGTGCAGAGTTCCCACCATGAGTGCAGAGATCCCATCCCAAGTAGAGAGATCTGACTATGAGTGCAGAGATCCCATCACGAGTGCAGAGATCCCATCCCAAGTAGAGAGATCCGACTATGAGTGCAGAGATCCCACCATGAGTGCAGAGATCCCATCATAAGTGCAGAGATCCCACCATAAGTGCAGAGATCCCATCACAAGTGCAGAGATCCCACCATGAGTGCAGAGATTCCATCACAAGTAGAGAGATCCCAGAATAAGTGCAGAGATCTCATCACATGTGCAGCGATCCCATCATGAGTGCAGAGATCCCATCCCATGTAGAGAGATCCCACTATGAGTGCAGAGATCCCACCATGAGTGCAGAGATCCCATCATAGGTGCAGAGATCCCACCATAAGTGAAGGGATTCCATCATAAGTGCAGAGATCCCACAAATACAAAGATCCCATCAAAAGTAGGGAGATCCCAGAATAAGTGCAGAGATCCCATCACAAGTGCAGAGATCCCATCACAAGTGCAGAGATCCCATCACAAGTGCAGAGATCCCATCACAAGTAGAGAGATCCCACTATGAGTGCAGAGATCCCACCATGAGTGCAGAGATCCCATCATAGGTGCAGAGATCCCACCATAAGTGAAGGGATCCCATCATAAGTGCAGAGATCCCACAAATACAAAGATCCCATCAAAAGTAGGGAGATCCCAGAATAAGTGCAGAGATCCCATCACAAGTGCAGAGATCCCACCATGAGTGCAGAGATCCCATCTCAGGTAGAGAGATCCCACTATGAGTGCAGAGATCCCACCATGAGTGCAAAGATCCCATCATTAGTGCAGAGATCCCACCATAAGTGCAGAGATCCCATCACAAGTGCAGAGATCCCACCATGAGTGCAGAGATTCCATCACAAGTAGAGAGATCCCAGAATAAGTGCAGAGATCCCATCACACATGCAGCAATCCCACCATGAGTGCAGAGATCCCATCCCAAGTAGAGAGATCCCACTATGAGTGCAGAGATCCCACCATGAGTGCAGAGATCCCACCATGAGTGCAGAGATCCCATCCCAAGTAGAGAGATCCCACTATGAGTGCAGAGATCCCACCATGAGTGCAGAGATCCCACCATGAGTGCAGAGATCCCATCATAAGTGCAGGGATCCCATCACAAGTGCAGGGATCCCATCACAAGTGCAGGGATCCCATCACAAGTGCAGCGATCCCACCACGAGTGCAGAGATCCCAGAATAAGTGCAGAGATCCCATCACAAGTGCAGAGATCCCACCATGAGTGCAGAGATCCCATCCCAAGTAGAGAGATCCCACTATGAGTGCAGAGATCCCACCACGAGTGCAGAGATCCCACCACGAGTGCAGAGATCCCATTCCGAGTGCAGAGATCCCATCCCGAGTGCAGAGATCCCACCATGAGTGCAGAGATCCCACCATGAGTGCAGAGATCCCACCATGAGTGCAGAGATCCCATCATAAGTGCAGAGATCCCACCATAAGTGCAGGGATCCCATCACAAGTGCAGAGATCCCACCATGAGTGCAGAGATTCCATCACAAGTAGAGAGATCCCAGAATAAGTGCAGAGATCCCATCACACATGCAGCAATCCCACCATGAGTGCAGAGATCCCATCCCAAGTAGAGAGATCCCACTATGAGTGCAGAGATCCCACCATGAGTGCAGCAATCCCACCATGAGTGCAGAGATCCCATCCCAAGTAGAGAGATCCCACCATGAGTGCAGAGATCCCATCATGAGTGCAGGGATCCCATCACAAGTGCAGGGATCCCATCACAAGTGCAGGGATCCCATCACAAGTGCAGGGATCCCATCACAAGTGCAGAGATCCCACCACGAGTGCAGAGATCCCAGAATAAGTGCAGAGATCCCATCACAAGTGCAGAGATCCCATCACAAGTGCAGAGATCCGACCATGAGTGCAGAGATCCCATCCCAAGTAGAGAGATCCCACTATGAGTGCAGAGATCCCATCATTAGTGCAGGGATCCCACCACAAGTGCAGAGATCCCATCACAAGTGCAGAGATCCCATCACAAGTGCAGAGATCCCACCACGAGTGCAGAGATCCCACCACGAGTGCAGAGATCCCATCTTGAATGCAGAGATCCCATCACAAGTGCAGAGATCCCACCATAAGTGAAGGGATCCCATCACAAGTGCAGAGATCCCACCATGAGTGCAGAGATCCCACCACGAGTGCAGAGATCCCATCACAAGTGCAGAGATCCCACCACGAGTGCAGAGATCCCATCACAAGTGCAGACATCCCACCATGAGTGCAAAGATCCAATCACAAGTAGAGAGATCCCAGAATAAGTGCAGAGATCCCATCACAAGTGCAGAGTTCCCACCATAAGTGCAGAGATCCCATCCCAAGTAGAGAGATCCCATCCCGAGTGCAGAGATCCCATCCCGAGTGCAGAGATCCCATCCCGAGTGCGGAGATCTCATTCCAAGTGCAGAGATCCCATCCCAAGTAGAGAGGTCCAACTATGAGTGCAGAGATCCCACCATGAGTGCAGAGATCCCATCATAAGTGCAGAGATCCCATCATAAGTGCACAGATCCCACCATAAGTGCAGGGATCCCATCACAAGTGCAGAGATCCCACCACGAGTGCAGAGATCCCATCACAAGTAGACAGATCCCATCACAAGTGCAGAGATCCCATCACAAGTGCAGAGATCCCATCACAAGTGCAGAGATCCCACCATGAGTGCAGAGATCCCATCCCAAGTAGAGAGATCCCACTATGAGTGCAGAGATCTCACCATGAGTGCAGAGATCCCATCCCAAGTAGAGAGATCCCTCTATGAGTGCAGAGATCCCACCATGAGTGCAGAGATCCCACCATGAGTGCAGAGATCCCATCATAAGTGCAGGGATCCCACCACAAGTGCAGAGATCCCATTACAAGTAGAGAGATCCCAGAATAAGTGCAGAGATCCCATCACAAGTGCAGAGATCCCACCATGAGTGCAGAGATCCCATCCCAAGTCGAGAGATCCCACTATGAGTGCAGAGATCCCACCATGAGTGCAGCAATCCCACCATGAGTTTAGAGATCCCATCCCAAGTAGAGAGATCCCAATATGAGTGCAGAGATCCCATCATGAGTGCAGGGATCCCATCACAAGTGCAGGGATCCCATCACAAGTGCAGGGATCCCATCACAAGTGCAGAGATCCCACCACAAGTGCAGAGATCCCAGAATAAGTGCAGAGATCCCATCACAAGTGCAGAGATCCCACCATGAGTGCAGAGATCCCATCCCAAGTAGAGAGATCCCACTATGAGTGCCGAGATCCCATCATTAGTGCAGAGATCCCACCACAAGTGCAGAGATCCCATCACAAGTGCAGAGATCCCATCACAAGTGCAGAGATACCACCACAAGTGCAGAGATCCCATCACAAGTGCAGAGATCCCACCATGAGTGCAGAGATCCCATCCTAAGTAGAGAGATCCCACTATGAGTGCAGAGATCCCATCATAAGTGTAGAGATCCCACCATAAGTGCAGGGATCCCAACCTAAGTGCAGAGATCCCACAACAAGTACAGAGATCCCAGAATAAGTGCAGAGATCCCATCACAAGTGCAGAGATCCCACCATGAGTGCAAAGATCCCATCACAAGTAGAGAGATCCCATCACAAGTGCAGAGTTCCCACCATGAGTGCAGAGATCCCATCCCAAGTAGAGAGATCCGACTATGAGTGCAGAGATCCCATCCCGAGTGCTGAGATCCCATCACAAGTGCAGAGATCCCATCCCAAGTAGAGAGATCCCACTATGAGTGCAGAGATCCCACCATGAGTGCAGAGATCCCATCATGAGTGCAGAGATCCCACCATAAGTGCAGAGATCCCACCATGAGTGCAGAGATTCCATCACAAGTAGAGAGATCCCAGAATAAGTGCAGAGATCCCGTCACACGTGCAGCGATCCCACCATGAGTGCAGAGATCCCATCCCAAGTAGAGAGATCCCACTATGAGTGCAGAGATCCCACCATGAGTGCAGAGATCCCATCATAAGTGCAGAGATCCCACCATAAGTGAAGGGATCCCATCATAAGTGCAGAGATCCCACAAGTACAAAGATCCCATCAAAAGTAGGGAGATCCCAGAATAAGTGCAGAGATCCCATCACAAGTGCAGAGATCCCACCATGAGTGCAGAGATCCCACCATGAGTGCAGAGATCCCATCCCAAGTAGAGAGATCCCACTATGAGTGCAGAGATCCCACCATGAGTGTAGAGAGCCCATCATAAGCTCAGAGATCCCACCATAAGTGCAGGGATCCCATCACAAGTACAGAGATCCCACCATAAGTGCAGAGATCCCATCACAAGTGCAGAGATCCAATCACTAGTGCAGTGATCCCATCACAAGTGCAGAGATCCCATCACAAGTAGAGAGATCCCAGAATAAGTGCAGAGATCCCATCACAAGTGCAGAGTTCCCACCATGAGTGAAGAGATCCCATCCCAAGTAGAGAGATCCCACTATGAGTGCAGAGATCCTATCCCGAGTGCTGAGATCCCATCCCGAGTGCAGAGATCCCATCCCGAGTGCAGAGATCCCATCCCAAGTAGAGAGATCCCACCATGAGTGCAGAGATCCCACCATGAGTGCAGAGATCCCATCATGAGTGCAGAGATCCCATCATAAGTGCAGAGATCCCACGATAAGTGCAGGGATCCCACCACAAGTGCAGAGATCCCACCATGAGTGCAGAGATCACATCACAAGTAGAGAGATCCCAGAATAAGTGCAGAGATCCCATCACACATGCATCAATCCCACCATGAGTGCAGAGATCCCATCCCAAATAGAGAGATCCCACTATGAGTGCAGAGATCCCACCATGAGTGCAGAGATCCCACCATGAGTGCAGAGATCCCATCCCAAGTAGAGAGATCCCACTATGAGTGCAGAGATCCCACCATGAGTGCAGAGATCCCATCATGAATGCAGAAATCCCATCATAAGTGCAGGGATCCCATCACAAGTGCAGGGATCCCATCACAAGTGCAAAGATCCCACCACGAGTGCAGAGATCCCAGAATAAGTGCAGAGATCCCATCACAAGTGCAGAGATCCAACCATGAGTGCAGAGATCCCATCCCAAGTAGAGAGATCCCACTATGAGTGCAGAGATCCCATCATTAGTGCAGGGATCCCACAATAAGTGCAGAGATCCCATCACAAGTGCAGAGATCCCATCACAAGTGCAGAGATCCCATCACAAGTGCAGAGATCCCACCACGAGTGCAGAGATCCCACCACGAGTGCAGAGATCCCACCACGAGTGCAGAGATCCCATCACAAGTGCAGAGATCCCACCATGAGTGCAGAGATCCCACCACGAGTGCAGAGATCCCACCACAAGTAAACAGATCCCATCACAAGTGCAGAGATCCCATCACAAGTGCAGAGATCCCATCACAAGTGCAGAGATCCCACCATGAGTGCAGAGATCCCATCCCAAGTAGAGAGATCCCACTATGAGTGCAGAGATCACACCATGAGTGCAGAGATCCCATCCCAAGTAGAGAGATCCCACTATGAGCGCAGAGATCCCACCATGAGTGCAGAGATCCCATCATAAGTGCAGGGATCCCATCATAAGTGCAGGGATCCCATCACAAGTGCAGAGATCCCACCACGAGTGCATAGATCCCATTACAAGTAGAGAGATCCTAGAATAAGTGCAGAGATCCCATCACAAGAGCAGAGATCCCATCACAAGAGCAGAGATCCCACCATGAGTGCAGAGATCCCATCCTAAGTAGAGAGATCTGACTATGAGTGCAGAGAACCCATCATAAGTGCAGAGATCCCACCATAAGTGCAGGGATCCCATCACAAGTGCAGGGATCCCATCACAAGTGCAGAGATCCCACCACAAGAGCAGAGATCCCACCATGAGTGCAGAGATCCCATCACAAGTAGAGAGATCCCAGAATAAGTGCAGAGATCCCATCACAAGTGCAGAGATCCCATCACAAGTGCAGAGATCCCATCACAAGTGTGGAGATCCCACCATGAGAGCAGAGATCCCATCCCAAGTAGAGAGATCCCACTATGAGTGCAGAGATCGCACCATGAGTGCAGAGATCGCACCATGAGTGCAGAGATCCCATCACAAGTGCAGAGATCCCACCATGAGTGCAAAGATCCCATCACAAGTAGAGAGATCCCATCACAAGTGCAGAGTTCCCACCATGAGTGCAGAGATCCCATCCCAAGTAGAGAGATCCAACTATGAGTGCAGAGATCCCATCCCGAGTACAGAGATCCCATCACGAGTGCAGAGATCCCATCCCAAGTAGAGAGATCCCATTATGAGTGCAGAGATCCCACCATGAGTGCAGAGATTCCATCACAAGTAGAGAGATCCCAGAATAAGTGCAGAGATCCCATCACACGTGCAGCGATCCCACCATGAGTGCAGAGATCCCATCCCAAGTAGAGAGATCCCACTATGAGTGCAGAGATCCCACCATGAGTGCAGAGATCCCATCATAAGTGCAGAGATCCCACCATAAGTGCAGAGATCCCACAACAAGTACAGAGATCCCAGAATAAGTGCAGAGATCCCATCACAAGTGCAGAGATCCCACCATGAGTGCAAAGATCCCATCACAAGTAGAGAGATCCCATCACAAGTGCAGAGTTCCCACCATGAGTGCAGAGATCCCATCCCAAGTAGAGAGATCCGACTATGAGTGCAGAGATCCCATCCCGAGTGCTGAGATCCCATCACGAGTGCAGAGATCCCATCCCAAGTAGAGAGATCCCACTATGAGTGCAGAGATCCCACCATGAGTGCAGAGATCCCATCATAAGTGCAGAGATCCCACCATAAGTGCAGAGATCCCACCATGAGTGCAGAGATTCCATCACAAGTAGAGAGATCCCAGAATAAGTGCAGAGATCCCATCACACGTGCAGCGATCCCACCATGAGTGCAGAGATCCCATCCCAAGTAGAGAGATCCCACTATGAGTGCAGAGATCCCACCATGAGTGCAGAGATCCCATCATAAGTGCAGAGATCCCACCATAAGTGAAGGGATCCCATCATAAGTGCAGAGATCCCACAAGTACAAAGATCCCATCAAAAGTAGGGAGATCCCAGAATAAGTGCAGAGATCCCATCACAAGTGCAGAGATCCCACCATGAGTGCAGAGATCCCATCCCAAGTAGAGAGATCCCACTATGAGTGCAGAGATCCCACCATGAGTGTAGAGAGCCCATCATAAGCTCAGAGATCCCACCATAAGTGCAGGGATCCCATCACAAGTACAGAGATCCCACCATAAGTGCAGAGATCCCATCACAAGTGCAGAGATCCCATCACAAGTGCAGAGATCCCATCACAAGTGCAGAGATCCCATCACAAGTAGAGAGATCCCAGAATAAGTGCAGAGATCCCATCACAAGTGCAGAGTTCCCACCATGAGTGCAGAGATCCCATCCCAAGTAGAGAGATCCCACTATGAGTGCAGAGATCCTATCCCGAGTGCTGAGATCCCATCCCGAGTGCAGAGATCCCATCCCGAGTGCAGAGATCCCATCCCAAGTAGAGAGATCCCACCATGAGTGCAGAGATCCCACCATGAGTGCAGAGATCCCATCATGAGTGCTGAGATCCCATCATAAGTGCAGAGATCCCACCATAAGTGCAGGGATCCCATCACAAGTGCAGAGATCCCACCATGAGTGCAGAGATTCCATCACAAGTAGAGAGATCCCAGAATAAGTGCAGAGATCCCATCACACATGCAGCAATCCCACCATGAGTGCAGAGATCCCATCCCAAGTAGAGAGATCCCACTATGAGTGCAGAGATCCTACCATGAGGGCAGAGATCCCACCATGAGTGCAGAGATCCCATCCCAAGTAGAGAGATCCCACTATGAGTGCAGAGATCCCACCATGAGTGCAGAGATCCCACCATGAGTGCAGAAATCCCATCATAAGTGCAGGGATCCCATCACAAGTGCAGGGATCCCATCACAAGTGCAAAGATCCCACCACGAGTGCAGAGATCCCAGAATAAGTGCAGAGATCCCATCACAAGTGCAGAGATCCCACCATGAGTGCAGAGATCCCATCCCAAGTAGAGAGATCCCACTATGAGTGCAGAGATCCCATCATTAGTGCAGGGATCCCACAATAAGTGCAGAGATCCCATCACAAGTGCAGAGATCCCATCACAAGTGCAGAGATCCCATCACAAGTGCAGAGATCCCACCACGAGTGCAGAGATCCCACCACGAGTGCAGAGATCCCACCACAAGTGCAGAGATCCCACCACGAGTGCAGAGATCCCATCACAAGTGCAGAGATCCCACCATGAGTGCAGAGATCCCACCACGAGTGCAGAGATCCCACCACAAGTAAACAGATCCCATCACAAGTGCAGAGATCCCATCACAAGTGCTGAGATCCCATCACAAGTGCAGAGATCCCACCATGAGTGCAGAGATCCCATCCCAAGTAGAGAGATCCCACTATGAGTGCAGAGATCCCACCATGAGTGCAGAGATCCCATCCCAAGTAGAGAGATCCCACTATGAGTGCAGAGATCCCACCATGAGTGCAGAGATCCCATCATAAGTGCAGGGATCCCATCATAAGTGCAGGGATCCCATCACAAGTGCAGAGATCCTACCACGAGTGCATAGATCCCATTACAAGTAGAGAGATCCCAGAATAAGTGCAAAGATCCCATCACAAGAGCAGAGATCCCATCACAAGAGCAGAGATCCCACCATGAGTGCAGAGATCCCATCCTAAGTAGAGAGATCTGACTATGAGTGCAGAGAACCCATCATAAGTGCAGAGATCCCACCATAAGTGCAGGGATCCCAACCTAAGTGCAGAGATCCCACAACAAGTACAGAGATCCCATCACAAGTAGGGAGATCCCAGAATAAGTGCAGAGATCCCATCACAAGTGCAGAGATCTCACCATGAGTGCAGAGATCCCATCCCTAGTAGAGAGATCCCACTATGAGTGCATAGATCCCACCATGAGTTCAGAGATCCCATCATAAGTGCAGGGATCCCATCACAAGTGCAGGGATCCCATCACAAGTGCAGGGATCCCATCACAAGTGCAGGGATCCCATCACAAGTGCAGAGATCCCACCACGAGAGCAGAGATCCCACCATGAGTGCAGAGATCCCATCACAAGTACAGAGATCCTTGAATAAGTGCAGAGATCCCATCACAAGTGTGGAGATCCCACCATGAGAGCAGAGATCCCATCCCAAGTAGAGAGATCCCACTATGAGTGCAGAGATCCCACCATGAGTGCAGAGATACCATCATTAGTCCAGAGATCCCACCATAAGTGCAGAGATCCCACCATAAGTGCAGAGATCCCATCACAAGTGCAGACATCCCACCATGAGTGCAAAGATCCAATCACAAGTAGAGAGATCCCAGAATAAGTGCAGAAATCCCATCACAAGTGCAGAGTTCCCACCATGAGTGCAGAGATCCCATCCCAAGTAGAGAGATCCCATCCCAAGTGCAGAGATCCCATCCCGAGTGCAGAGATCCCACCATAAGTGCAGAGATCCCACCATAAGTGCAGGGATCCCATCATAAGTGCAGAGATCCCACAACAAGTGCAGAGATCCCACAAGTGCAACGATCCCACAACAAGTGCAGAGATCCCACAACAAGTGCAGAGATCCCACAAGTGCAGAGATCCCACCATGAGTGCAGAGATCCACTCCAAGTAGAGAGATCCCACTATGAGTGCAGAGATCCCACCTTGAGTGCAGAGATCCCACCTTGAGTGCAGAGATCCCACCACAAGTGCAGAGATCCCATCACAAGTGCAGAGATCCCACCACGAGTGCAGAGATCCCATCACAAGTAGAGAGATCCCAGAATAAGTGCAGAGATCCTATCACAAGTGCAGAGATCCCACCATGAGTGCAGAGATCCCATCCCAAGTAGAGAGATCCCACTATTAGTGCAGAGATCCCACCATGAGTGCAGAGATCCCATCATAAGTGCAGAGATCTCACCATAAGTGCAGGGATCCCATCATAAGTGCAGAGATCCTATAACAAGTACAGAGATCCCATCACAAGTAGGGAGATCCCACTATGAGTGCAGAGATCCCATCACAAGTAAAGAGATCCCAGAATAAGTGCAGAGATCCCATCACAAGTGCAGAAATCCCACCACGAGTGCAGAGATCTCATCCCAAGTAGAGAGATCCCACTATGAATGCAGAGATCCCACCATGAGTGCAGAGATCCCATCATAAGTGCAGAGATCCCATCACAATTGCAGAGATCCCACCACAAGTGCAGAGATCACATCACAAGAAGAGAGATCCCAGAATAAGTGCAGAGATCCCACCACAAGTGCAGAGATCCCACCATGAGTGAAGAGATCCCGTCCTAAGTAGAGAGATCCCACTATGAGTGCAGGATCCCATCATAAGTGCAGAGATCCCACCATGAGTGCAGAGATCCCAACCTAAGTGCAGCGATCCCACAACAAGTGCAAAGATCCCACAACAAGTACAGAGATCCCATCACAAGTAGGGAGATCCCAGAATAAGTGCAGAGATCCCATCACAAGTGCAGAGATCCCACCATGAGTGCAGAGATCCTATCATAAGTGCAGAGATCCCACCATAAGTGCAGGGATCCCATCACAAGTGCAGAGATCCCATCACAAGTGCAGAGATCCCACCACGAGTGCAGAGATCCCATCACAAGTGCAGAGATCCCACCATGAGTGCAGAGATCCCATCCTAAGTAGAGAGATCCCACTATGAGTGCAGAGATCCCATCATAAGTGTAGAGATCCCACCATAAGTGCAGGGATCCCAACCTAAGTGCAGAGATCCCACAACAAGTACAGAGATCCCATCACAAGTAGGGAGATCCCAGAATAAGTGCAGAGATCCCATCACAAGTGCAGAGATCCCACCATGAGTGCAGAGATCCCATCCCTAGTAGATAGATCCCACTATGAGTGCATAGATCCCACCATGAGTTCAGAGATCCCATCATAAGTGCAGGGATCCCATCACACGTGCACAGATCCCACCACAAGAGCAGAGATCCCACCATGAGTGCAGAGATCCCATCACAAGTAGAGAGATCCCATAATAAGTGCAGAGATCCCATCACAAGTGTGGAGATCCCATAATGAGAGCAGAGATCCCATCCCAAGTAGAGAGATCCCACTATGAGTGAAGAGATCCCATCATCAGTGCAGAGATCCCACCATAAGTGCAGAGATCCCATCACAAGTGCAGAGATCCCACCATGAGTGCAAAGATCCCATCACAAGTAGAGAGATCCCATCACAAGTGCAGAGTTCCCACCATGAGTGCAGGGATCCCATCCCAAGTAGAGAGATCCGACTATGAGTGCAGAGATCCCATCCCGAGTGCAGAGATCCCATCCCGAGTGCAGAGATCCCATCACAAGTGCAGAGATCCCATTCCAAGTAGAGAGATCCCACTATGAGTGCAGAGATCCCACCATGAGTGCAGAGATCCCATCATAAGTGCAGAGATCCCACCATAAGTGCAGAGATCCCACCATGAGTGCAGAGATTCCATCACAAGTAGAGAGATCCAAGAATAAGTGCAGAGATCCCATCACACGTGCAGCGATCCCACCATGAGTGCAGAGATCCCATCCCAAGTAGAGAGATCCCACTATGAGTGCAGAGATCCCACCATGAGTGCAGAGATCCCATCATAAGTGCAGACATCCCACCATAAGTGAAGGGATCCCATCATAAGTGCAGAGATCCCACAAGTACAAATATCCCATCAAAAGTAGGGAGATCCCAGAATAAGTGCAGAGGTCCCATCACAAGTGCAGAGATCCCACCATGAGTGCAGAGATCCTACCATGAGTGCAGAGATCCCATCCCAAGTAGAGAGATCCCACTATGAGTGCAGAGATCCCACCATGAGTGTAGAGAGCCCATCATAAGCTCAGAGATCCCACCATAAGTGCAGGGATCCCTTCACAAGTACAGAGATCCCACCATAAGTGCAGAGATCCCATCACAAGTGCAGAGATCCCATCACAAGTGCAGAGATCCCATCACAAGTGCAGAGATCCCATCACAAGTGCAGAGATCCCATCACAAGTAGAGAGATCCCATCACAAGTGCAGAGATCCCATCACAAGTGCAGAGTTCCCACCATGAGTGCAGAGATCCCATCCCAAGTAGAGAGATCCCACTATGAGTGCAGAGATCCCATCCTGAGTGCAGAGATCCCATCCCGAGTGCAGAGATCACACCATGAGTGCAGAGATCCCACCATAAGTGCAGAGATCCCACCATGAGTGCAGAGATCCCATCATAAGTGCAGAGATCCCACCATAAGTGCAGGGATCCCATCACAAGTGCAGAGATCCCACCATGAGTGCAGAGATTCCATCACAAGTAGAGAGATCCCAGAATAAGTGCAGAGATCCGATCACACATGCAGCAATCCCACCATGAGTGCAGAGATCCCATCCCAAGTAGAGAGATCCCACTATGAGTGCAGAGATCCCACCATGAGTGCAGAGATCCTATCATGAGTGCAGAGATCCCATCCCAAGTAGAGAGATCCCACTATGAGTGCAGAGATCCCACCATGAGTGCAGAGATCCCACCATGAGTGCAGAGATCCCATCATAAGTGCAGGGATCCCATCACAAGTGCAGGGATCCCATCACAAGTGCAGGGATCCCATCACAAGTGCAGAGATCCCACCACGAGTGCAGAGATCCCAGAATAAGTGCAGAGATCCCATCACAAGTGCAGAGATCCCACCATGAGTGCAGAGATCCCATCCCAAGTAGAGAGATCCCACTATGAGTGCAGAGATCCCACCACGAGTGCAGAGATCCCACCACGAGTGCAGAGATCCCATTCCGAGTGCAGAGATCCCATCCCGAGTGCAGAGATCCCACCATGAGAGCAGAGATCCCACCATGAGTGCAGAGATCCCACCATGAGTGCAGAGATCCCATCATAAGTGCAGAGATCCCACCATAAGTGCAGGGATCCCATCACAAGTGCAGAGATCCCACCATGAGTGCAGAGATTCCATCACAAGTAGAGAGATCCCAGAATAAGTGCAGAGATCCCATCACACATGCAGCAATCCCACCATGAGTGCAGAGATCCCATCCCAAGTAGAGAGATCCCACTATGAGTGCAGAGATCCCACCATGAGTGCAGAGATCCCACCATGAGTGCAGAGATCCCATCCCAAGTAGAGAGATCCCACTATGAGTGCAGAGATCCCACCATGAGTGCAGAGATCCCACCATGAGTGCAGAGATCCCATCATAAGTGCAGGGATCCCATCACAAGTGCAGGGATCCCATCACAAGTGCAGAGATCCCACCACAAGTGCAGAGATCCCAGAATAAGTGCAGAGATCCCATCACAAGTGCAGAGATCCCATCACAAGTGCAGAAATCCCACCATGAGTGCAGAGATCCCATCCCAAGTAGAGAGATCCCACTATGAGTGCAAAGATCCCATCATTAGTGCAGGGATCCCACCACAAGTGCAGAGATCCCATCACGAGTGCAGAGATCCCACCACGAGTGCAGAGATCCCACCTCGAGTGCAGAGATCCCATCACAAGTGCAGAGATCACACCATAAGTGAAGGGATCCCATCACAAGTGCAGAGATCCCACCATGAGTGCAGAGATCCCACCACGAGTGCAGAGATCCCATCACAAGTGCAGAGATCCCACCACGAGTGCAGAGATCCCATCACAAGTGCAGACATCCCACCATGAGTGCAAAGATCCAATCACAAGTAGAGAGATCCCAGAATAAGTGCAGAGATCCCATCACAAGTGCAGAGTTCCCACCATGAGTGCAGAGATCCCATCCCAAGTAGAGAGATCCCATCCCGAGTGCAGAGATCCCATCCCGAGTGCAGAGATCCCATCCCGAGTGCGGAGATCTCATCCCAAGTGCAGAGATCCCATCCCAAGTAGAGAGGTCCAACTATGAGTGCAGAGATCCCACCATGAGTGCGGAGATCCCATCATAAGTGCAGAGATCCCATCATAAGTGCACAGATCCCACCATAAGTGCAGGGATCCCATCACAAGTGCAGAGATCCCACCACGAGTGCAGAGATCCCATCACAAGTAGACAGATCCCATCACAAGTGCAGAGATCCCATCACAAGTGCAGAGATCCCATCACAAGTGCAGAGATCCCACCATGAGTGCAGAGATCCCATCCCAAGTAGAGAGATCCCACTATGAGTGCAGAGATCTCACCATGAGTGCAGAGATCCCATCCCAAGTAGAGAGATCCCACTATGAGTGCAGAGATCCCACCATGAGTGCAGAGATCCCACCATGAGTGCAGAGATCCCATCATAAGTGCAGGGATCCCACCACAAGTGCAGAGATCCCATTACAAGTAGAGAGATCCCAGAATAAGTGCAGAGATCCCATCACAAGTGCAGAGATCCCACCATGAGTGCAGAGATCCCATCCCAAGTAGAGAGATCCCACTATGAGTGCAGAGATCCCATCATAAGTGCAGAGATCCCACCATAAGTGCAGAGATCCCATCCCAAGTCGAGAGATCCCACTATGAGTGCAGAGATCCCACCATGAGTGCAGCAATCCCACCATGAGTGCAGAGATCCCATCCCAAGTAGAGAGATCCCAATATGAGTGCAGAGATCCCATCATGAGTGCAGGGATCCCATCACAAGTGCAGGGATCCCATCACAAGTGCAAGTATCCCATCACAAGTGCAGAGATCCCACCACAAGTGCAGAGATCCCAGAATAAGTGCAGAGATCCCATCACAAGTGCAGAGATCCCACCATGAGTGCAGAGATCCCATCCCAAGTAGAGAGATCCCACTATGAGTGCCGAGATCCCATCATTAGTGCAGAGATCCCACCACAAGTGCAGAGATCCTATCACAAGTGCAGAGATCCCATCACAAGTGCAGAGATCCCACCACGTGTGTAGAGATCCCATCACAAGTGCAGAGATCCCACCATGAGTGCAGAGATCCCATCCTAAGTAGAGAGATCCCACTATGAGTGCAGAGATCCCATCATAAGTGTAGAGATCCCACCATAAGTGCAGGGATCCCAACCTAAGTGCAGAGATCCCACAACAAGTACAGAGATCCCAGAATAAGTGCAGAGATCCCATCACAAGTGCAGAGATCCCACCATGAGTGCAAAGATCCCATCACAAGTAGAGAGATCCCATCACAAGTGCAGAGTTCCCACCATGAGTGCAGAGATCCCATCCCAAGTAGAGAGATCCAACTATGAGTGCAGAGATCCCATCCCGAGTGCTGAGATCCCATCACGAGTGCAGAGATCCCATCCCAAGTAGAGAGATCCCACTATGAGTGCAGAGATCCCACCATGAGTGCAGAGATCCCATCATAAGTGCAGAGATCCCACCATAAGTGCAGAGATCCCACCATGAGTGCAGAGATTCCATCACAAGTAGAGAGATCCCAGAATAAGTGCAGAGATCCCATCACACGTGCAGCGATCCCACCATGAGTGCAGAGATCCCATCCCAAGTAGAGAGATCCCACTATGAGTGCAGAGATCCCACCATGAGTGCAGAGATCCCATCATAAGTGCAGAGATCCCACCATAAGTGAAGGGATCCCATCATAAGTGCAGAGATCCCACAAGTACAAAGATCCCATCAAAAGTAGGGAGATCCCAGAATAAGTGCAGAGATCCCATCACAAGTGCAGAGATCCCACCATGAGTGCAGAGATCCCATCCCAAGTAGAGAGATCCCACTATGAGTGCAGAGATCCCACCATGAGTGTAGAGAGCCCATCATAAGCTCAGAGATCCCACCATAAGTGCAGGGATCCCATCACAAGTACAGAGATCCCACCATAAGTGCAGAGATCCCATCACAAGTGCAGAGATCCCATCACAAGTGCAGAGATCCCATCACAAGTGCAGAGATCCCATCACAAGTAGAGAGATCCCAGAATAAGTGCAGAGATCCCATCACAAGTGCAGAGTTCCCACCATGAGTGCAGAGATCCCATCCCAAGTAGAGAGATCCCACTATGAGTGCAGAGATCCTATCCCGAGTGCTGAGATCCCATCCCGAGTGCAGAGATCCCATCCCGAGTGCAGAGATCCCATCCCAAGTAGAGAGATCCCACCATGAGTGCAGAGATCCCACCATGAGTGCAGAGATCCCATCATGAGTGCTGAGATCCCATCATAAGTGCAGAGATCCCACCATAAGTGCAGGGATCCCATCACAAGTGCAGAGATCCCACCATGAGTGCAGAGATTCCATCACAAGTAGAGAGATCCCAGAATAAGTGCAGAGATCCCATCACACATGCAGCAATCCCACCATGAGTGCAGAGATCCCATCCCAAGTAGAGAGATCCCACTATGAGTGCAGAGATCCTACCATGAGGGCAGAGATCCCACCATGAGTGCAGAGATCCCATCCCAAGTAGAGAGATCCCACTATGAGTGCAGAGATCCCACCATGAGTGCAGAGATCCCACCATGAGTGCAGAAATCCCATCATAAGTGCAGGGATCCCATCACAAGTGCAGGGATCCCATCACAAGTGCAAAGATCCCACCACGAGTGCAGAGATCCCAGAATAAGTGCAGAGATCCCATCACAAGTGCAGAGATCCCACCATGAGTGCAGAGATCCCATCCCAAGTAGAGAGATCCCACTATGAGTGCAGAGATCCCATCATTAGTGCAGGGATCCCACAATAAGTGCAGAGATCCCATCACAAGTGCAGAGATCCCATCACAAGTGCAGAGATCCCATCACAAGTGCAGAGATCCCACCACGAGTGCAGAGATCCCACCACGAGTGCAGAGATCCCACCACAAGTGCAGAGATCCCACCACGAGTGCAGAGATCCCATCACAAGTGCAGAGATCCCACCATGAGTGCAGAGATCCCACCACGAGTGCAGAGATCCCACCACAAGTAAACAGATCCCATCACAAGTGCAGAGATCCCATCACAAGTGCTGAGATCCCATCACAAGTGCAGAGATCCCACCATGAGTGCAGAGATCCCATCCCAAGTAGAGAGATCCCACTATGAGTGCAGAGATCCCACCATGAGTGCAGAGATCCCATCCCAAGTAGAGAGATCCCACTATGAGTGCAGAGATCCCACCATGAGTGCAGAGATCCCATCATAAGTGCAGGGATCCCATCATAAGTGCAGGGATCCCATCACAAGTGCAGAGATCCTACCACGAGTGCATAGATCCCATTACAAGTAGAGAGATCCCAGAATAAGTGCAGAGATCCCATCACAAGAGCAGAGATCCCATCACAAGAGCAGAGATCCCACCATGAGTGCAGAGATCCCATCCTAAGTAGAGAGATCTGACTATGAGTGCAGAGAACCCATCATAAGTGCAGAGATCCCACCATAAGTGCAGGGATCCCAACCTAAGTGCAGAGATCCCACAACAAGTACAGAGATCCCATCACAAGTAGGGAGATCCCAGAATAAGTGCAGAGATCCCATCACAAGTGCAGAGATCTCACCATGAGTGCAGAGATCCCATCCCTAGTAGAGAGATCCCACTATGAGTGCATAGATCCCACCATGAGTTCAGAGATCCCATCATAAGTGCAGGGATCCCATCACAAGTGCAGGGATCCCATCACAAGTGCAGGGATCCCATCACAAGTGCAGGGATCCCATCACAAGTGCAGAGATCCCACCACGAGAGCAGAGATCCCACCATGAGTGCAGAGATCCCATCACAAGTACAGAGATCCTTGAATAAGTGCAGAGATCCCATCACAAGTGTGGAGATCCCACCATGAGAGCAGAGATCCCATCCCAAGTAGAGAGATCCCACTATGAGTGCAGAGATCCCACCATGAGTGCAGAGATCCCATCATTAGTCCAGAGATCCCACCATAAGTGCAGAGATCCCACCATAAGTGCAGAGATCCCATCACAAGTGCAGACATCCCACCATGAGTGCAAAGATCCAATCACAAGTAGAGAGATCCCAGAATAAGTGCAGAAATCCCATCACAAGTGCAGAGTTCCCACCATGAGTGCAGAGATCCCATCCCAAGTAGAGAGATCCCATCCCAAGTGCAGAGATCCCATCCCGAGTGCAGAGATCCCACCATAAGTGCAGAGATCCCACCATAAGTGCAGGGATCCCATCATAAGTGCAGAGATCCCACAACAAGTGCAGAGATCCCACAAGTGCAACGATCCCACAACAAGTGCAGAGATCCCACAACAAGTGCAGAGATCCCACAAGTGCAGAGATCCCACCATGAGTGCAGAGATCCACTCCAAGTAGAGAGATCCCACTATGAGTGCAGAGATCCCACCTTGAGTGCAGAGATCCCACCTTGAGTGCAGAGATCCCACCACAAGTGCAGAGATCCCATCACAAGTGCAGAGATCCCACCACGAGTGCAGAGATCCCATCACAAGTAGAGAGATCCCAGAATAAGTGCAGAGATCCTATCACAAGTGCAGAGATCCCACCATGAGTGCAGAGATCCCATCCCAAGTAGAGAGATCCCACTATTAGTGCAGAGATCCCACCATGAGTGCAGAGATCCCATCATAAGTGCAGAGATCTCACCATAAGTGCAGGGATCCCATCATAAGTGCAGAGATCCTATAACAAGTACAGAGATCCCATCACAAGTAGGGAGATCCCACTATGAGTGCAGAGATCCCATCACAAGTAAAGAGATCCCAGAATAAGTGCAGAGATCCCATCACAAGTGCAGAAATCCCACCATGAGTGCAGAGATCTCATCCCAAGTAGAGAGATCCCACTATGAATGCAGAGATCCCACCATGAGTGCAGAGATCCCATCATAAGTGCAGAGATCCCATCACAATTGCAGAGATCCCACCACAAGTGCAGAGATCACATCACAAGAAGAGAGATCCCAGAATAAGTGCAGAGATCCCACCACAAGTGCAGAGATCCCACCATGAGTGAAGAGATCCCATCCTAAGTAGAGAGATCCCACTATGAGTGCAGGATCCCATCATAAGTGCAGAGATCCCACCATGAGTGCAGAGATCCCAACCTAAGTGCAGCGATCCCACAACAAGTGCAAAGATCCCACAACAAGTACAGAGATCCCATCACAAGTAGGGAGATCCCAGAATAAGTGCAGAGATCCCATCACAAGTGCAGAGATCCCACCATGAGTGCAGAGATCCTATCATAAGTGCAGAGATCCCACCATAAGTGCAGGGATCCCATCACAAGTGCAGAGATCCCATCACAAGTGCAGAGATCCCACCATGAGTGCAGAGATCCCACCATGAGTGCAGAGATCCCATCACAAGTAGAGAGATCCCAGAATAAGTGCAGAGATCCCATGACAAGTGCAGAGATCCCATCTCAGGTAGAGAGATTCCACTATGAGTGCAGAGATCCCATCATGAGTGCAAAGATCCCATCATTAGTGCAGAGATCCCACCATAAGTGCAGAGATCCCATCACAAGTGCAGAGATCCCACCACGGGTGCAGAGATCCCATCACAAGTAGAGAGATCCCAGAATAAGTGCAGAGATCCCACCATAAGTGCAGGGATCCCAACCTAAGTGCATAGATCCCACAACAAGTACAGAGATCCCATCACAAGAATGGGAGATCCCAGAATAAGTGCAGAGATCCCATAACAAGTGTAGAGATCCCATCACAAGTGCAGAGATCCCATCACAAGTGCAGAGATCCCATCACAAGTGCAGAGATCCCATCACAAGTGCAGAGATCCCACCATGAGTGCAGAGACCCCATCCCTAGTAGAGAGATCCCACTATGCATGCATAGATCCCACCATGAGTTCAGATATCCCATCAGAAGTGCAAAGATCCCACCATAAGTGCAGGGATTCCATCACAAGTGCAGAGATCCCACCACGAGTGCAGAAATCCCATCACAAGTAGAGAGATCCCAGAATAAGTGCAGAGATCCCATCACAAGTGCAGAGATCCCACCATGAGAGCAGAGATCCTATCCCAAGTAGAGAGATCCCACTATGAGTGCAGAGATCCCACCAGTAGTGCAGAGATCCCACCATAAGTGCAGAGATCCCATCACAAGTGCAGAGATCCTCCCATGAGTGCAGCGATCCCATCACAAGTAGACAGATCCCAGAATAAGTGCAGAGATCCTATCACAAGTGCAGAGTTCCCACCATGAGTGCAGAGATCCCATCCCAAGTAGAGAGATCCCACTATGAGTGCAGAGATCCCACTATGAGTGCAGAGATCCCATCCCAAGTGCAGAGATCCCATCCCAATTAGAGATATCCCACTATGAGTGCAGAGATCCCACCATGAGTGCAGAGATCCCACCATAAGTGCAGAGATCCCATCATAAGTGCAGAGATCCCATCATAAGTGCAGAGATCCCACCATAAGTGCAGAGATCGC
Organism: Lissotriton vulgaris; assembly: GCF_964263255.1. NCBI lineage: Eukaryota > Metazoa > Chordata > Amphibia > Caudata > Salamandridae > Lissotriton > Lissotriton vulgaris. The sequence goes on from NC_141693.1 coordinate 680,590,083, forward strand.
ACCATAAGTGCAGAGATCCCACCATGAGTGCAGAGATCCCATCCTAAGTAGAGAGATCCCACTATGAGTGCAGAGATCCCATCATAAGTGCAGAGATCCCATCATAAGTGTAGAGATCCCACCATAAGTGCAGGGATCCCAACCTAAGTGCAGAGATCCCAGAATAAGTGCAGAGATCCTATCACAAGTGCAGAGTTCCCACCATGAGTGCAGAGATCCCATCCCAAGTAGAGAGATCCCACTATGAGTGCAGAGATCCCACCATGAGTGCAGAGATCCCACCATAAGTGCAGAGATCCCAGAATAAGTGCAGAGATCCTATCACAAGTGCAGAGTTCCCACCATGAGTGCAGAGATCCCATCCCAAGTAGAGAGATCCCACTATGAGTGCAGAGATCCCACCATGAGTGTAGAGAGCCCATCATAAGCTAAGAGATCCCACCATAAGTGCAGGGATCGCATCACAAGTGCAGGGATCCCATCGCAAGTGCAGAGATCCCATCACAAGTGCAGAGATCCTATCACAAGTGCAGAGATCCCATCACAAGTGCAGAGATCCCATCACAAGTGCAGAGATCCTATCACAAGTGCAGAGATCCCATCACAAGTGCAGAGATCCCACCATGAGTGCAAAGATCCCATCACAAGTAGAGAGATCCCAGAATAAGTGCAGAGATCCCATCACAAGTGCAGAGATCCCATCACAAGTGCAGAGTTACCACCATGAGGGCAGAGATCCCATCCCAAGTAGAGAGATCCCACTATGAGTGCAGAGATCCCATCCCGAGTGCAGAGATCCCACTATGAGTGCAGAGATCCCATCCCGAGTGCAGAGATCCCATCCCGAGTGCAGAGATCCCATCCCAAGTAGAGAGATCCCATCCCAAGTAGAGAGATCCCACCATGAGTGCAGAGATCCCACCATGAGTGCAGAGATCCCATCATGAGTGCAGAGATCCCATCATAAGTGCAGAGATCCCACCATAAGTGCAGGGATCCCATCACAAGTGCAGAGATCCCACCATGAGTGCAGAGATTCCATCACAAGTAGAGAGATCCCAGAATAAGTGCAGAGATCCCATCACACATGCAGCAATCCCACCATGAGTGCAGAGATCCCATCCCAAGTAGAGAGATCCCACTATGAGTGCAGAGATCCCACCATGAGTGCAGCAATCCCACCATGAGTGCAGAGATCCCATCCCAAGTAGAGAGATCCCACCATGAGTGCAGAGATCCCATCATGAGTGCAGGGATCCCATCACAAGTGCAGAGATCCCACCAGTAGTGCAGAGATCCCACCATAAGTGCAGAGATCCCATCACAAGTGCAGAGATCCTCCCATGAGTGCAGCGATCCCATCACAAGTAGACAGATCCCAGAATAAGTGCAGAGATCCTATCACAAGTGCAGAGTTCCCACCATGAGTGCAGAGATCCCATCCCAAGTAGAGAGATCCCACTATGAGTGCAGAGATCCCACTATGAGTGCAGAGATCCCATCCCAAGTGCAGAGATCCCATCCCAATTAGAGATATCCCACTATGAGTGCAGAGATCCCACCATGAGTGCAGAGATCCCACCATAAGTGCAGAGATCCCATCATAAGTGCAGAGATCCCATCATAAGTGCAGAGATCCCACCATAAGTGCAGAGATCGCACCATAAGTGCAGAGATCCCACCATGAGTGCAGAGATCCCATCCTAAGTAGAGAGATCCCACTATGAGTGCAGAGATCCCATCATAAGTGCAGAGATCCCATCATAAGTGTAGAGATCCCACCATAAGTGCAGGGATCCCAACCTAAGTGCAGAGATCCCAGAATAAGTGCAGAGATCCTATCACAAGTGCAGAGTTCCCACCATGAGTGCAGAGATCCCATCCCAAGTAGAGAGATCCCACTATGAGTGCAGAGATCCCACCATGAGTGCAGAGATCCCACCATAAGTGCAGAGATCCCAGAATAAGTGCAGAGATCCTATCACAAGTGCAGAGTTCCCACCATGAGTGCAGAGATCCCATCCCAAGTAGAGAGATCCCACTATGAGTGCAGAGATCCCACCATGAGTGTAGAGAGCCCATCATAAGCTAAGAGATCCCACCATAAGTGCAGGGATCGCATCACAAGTGCAGGGATCCCATCACAAGTGCAGAGATCCCATCACAAGTGCAGAGATCCTATCACAAGTGCAGAGATCCCATCACAAGTGCAGAGATCCCATCACAAGTGCAGAGATCCTATCACAAGTGCAGAGATCCCATCACAAGTGCAGAGATCCCACCATGAGTGCAAAGATCCCATCACAAGTAGAGAGATCCCAGAATAAGTGCAGAGATCCCATCACAAGTGCAGAGATCCCATCACAAGTGCAGAGTTACCACCATGAGGGCAGAGATCCCATCCCAAGTAGAGAGATCCCACTATGAGTGCAGAGATCCCATCCCGAGTGCAGAGATCCCACTATGAGTGCAGAGATCCCATCCCGAGTGCAGAGATCCCATCCCGAGTGCAGAGATCCCATCCCAAGTAGAGAGATCCCATCCCAAGTAGAGAGATCCCACCATGAGTGCAGAGATCCCACCATGAGTGCAGAGATCCCATCATGAGTGCAGAGATCCCATCATAAGTGCAGAGATCCCACCATAAGTGCAGGGATCCCATCACAAGTGCAGAGATCCCACCATGAGTGCAGAGATTCCATCACAAGTAGAGAGATCCCAGAATAAGTGCAGAGATCCCATCACACATGCAGCAATCCCACCATGAGTGCAGAGATCCCATCCCAAGTAGAGAGATCCCACTATGAGTGCAGAGATCCCACCATGAGTGCAGCAATCCCACCATGAGTGCAGAGATCCCATCCCAAGTAGAGAGATCCCACCATGAGTGCAGAGATCCCATCATGAGTGCAGGGATCCCATCACAAGTGCAGGGATCCCATCACAAGTGCAGGGATCCCATCACAAGTGCAGAGATCCCACCACAAGTGCAGAGATCCCAGAATAAGTGCAGAGATCCCATCACAAGTGCAGAGATCCCACCATGAGTGCAGAGATCCCATCCCAAGTAGAGAGATCCCACTATGAGTGCCGAGATCCCATCATTAGTGCAGAGATCCCACCATAAGTGCAGAGATCCCATCACAAGTGCAGAGATCCCATCACAAGTGCAGAGATCCCACCACGAGTGCAGAGATCCCATCACAAGTGCAGAGATCCCACCATGAGTGCAGAGATCCCATCTTAAGTAGAGAGATCCCACTATGAGTGCAGAGATCCCATCATAAGTGCAGAGATCCCATCATAAGTGTAGAGATCCCACCATAAGTGCAGGGATCCCAACCTAAGTGCAGAGATCCCACAACAAGTACAGAGATCCCATCACAAGTAGGGAGATCCCAGAATAAGTGCAGAGATCCCATCACAAGTGCAGAGATCCCACCATGAGTGCAGAGATCCCATCCCTAGTAGAGAGATCCCACTATGAGTGCATAGATCCCACAGTGAGTTCAGAGATCCCATCATAAGTGCAGGGATCCCATCACACATGCAGGGATCCCATCACACATGCACAGATCCCACCACAAGAGCAGAGATCCCACCATGAGTGCAGAGATCCCATCACAAGTAGAGAGATCCCATAATAAGTGCAGAGATCCCATCACAAGTGTGGAGATCCCACCATGAGAGCAGAGATCCCATCCCAAGTAGAGAGATCCCACTATGAGTGCAGAGATCCCATCATTAGTGCAGAGATCCCACCATAAGTGCAGAGATCCCATCACAAGTGCAGAGATCCCACCATGAGTGCAAAGATCCCATCACAAGTAGAGAGATCCCATCACAAGTGCAGAGTTCCCACCATGAGTGCAGAGATCCCATCCCAAGTAGAGAGATCTGACTATGAGTGCAGAGATCCCATCACGAGTGCAGAGATCCCATCCCAAGTAGAGAGATCCGACTATGAGTGCAGAGATCCCACCATGAGTGCAGAGATCCCATCATAAGTGCAGAGATCCCACCATAAGTGCAGAGATCCCATCACAAGTGCAGAGATCCCACCATGAGTGCAGAGATTCCATCACAAGTAGAGAGATCCCAGAATAAGTGCAGAGATCTCATCACATGTGCAGCGATCCCATCATGAGTGCAGAGATCCCATCCCATGTAGAGAGATCCCACTATGAGTGCAGAGATCCCACCATGAGTGCAGAGATCCCATCATAGGTGCAGAGATCCCACCATAAGTGAAGGGATTCCATCATAAGTGCAGAGATCCCACAAATACAAAGATCCCATCAAAAGTAGGGAGATCCCAGAATAAGTGCAGAGATCCCATCACAAGTGCAGAGATCCCATCACAAGTGCAGAGATCCCATCACAAGTGCAGAGATCCCATCACAAGTAGAGAGATCCCACTATGAGTGCAGAGATCCCACCATGAGTGCAGAGATCCCATCATAGGTGCAGAGATCCCACCATAAGTGAAGGGATCCCATCATAAGTGCAGAGATCCCACAAATACAAAGATCCCATCAAAAGTAGGGAGATCCCAGAATAAGTGCAGAGATCCCATCACAAGTGCAGAGATCCCACCATGAGTGCAGAGATCCCATCTCAGGTAGAGAGATCCCACTATGAGTGCAGAGATCCCACCATGAGTGCAAAGATCCCATCATTAGTGCAGAGATCCCACCATAAGTGCAGAGATCCCATCACAAGTGCAGAGATCCCACCATGAGTGCAGAGATTCCATCACAAGTAGAGAGATCCCAGAATAAGTGCAGAGATCCCATCACACATGCAGCAATCCCACCATGAGTGCAGAGATCCCATCCCAAGTAGAGAGATCCCACTATGAGTGCAGAGATCCCACCATGAGTGCAGAGATCCCACCATGAGTGCAGAGATCCCATCCCAAGTAGAGAGATCCCACTATGAGTGCAGAGATCCCACCATGAGTGCAGAGATCCCACCATGAGTGCAGAGATCCCATCATAAGTGCAGGGATCCCATCACAAGTGCAGGGATCCCATCACAAGTGCAGGGATCCCATCACAAGTGCAGCGATCCCACCACGAGTGCAGAGATCCCAGAATAAGTGCAGAGATCCCATCACAAGTGCAGAGATCCCACCATGAGTGCAGAGATCCCATCCCAAGTAGAGAGATCCCACTATGAGTGCAGAGATCCCACCACGAGTGCAGAGATCCCACCACGAGTGCAGAGATCCCATTCCGAGTGCAGAGATCCCATCCCGAGTGCAGAGATCCCACCATGAGTGCAGAGATCCCACCATGAGTGCAGAGATCCCACCATGAGTGCAGAGATCCCATCATAAGTGCAGAGATCCCACCATAAGTGCAGGGATCCCATCACAAGTGCAGAGATCCCACCATGAGTGCAGAGATTCCATCACAAGTAGAGAGATCCCAGAATAAGTGCAGAGATCCCATCACACATGCAGCAATCCCACCATGAGTGCAGAGATCCCATCCCAAGTAGAGAGATCCCACTATGAGTGCAGAGATCCCACCATGAGTGCAGCAATCCCACCATGAGTGCAGAGATCCCATCCCAAGTAGAGAGATTCCACCATGAGTGCAGAGATCCCATCATGAGTGCAGGGATCCCATCACAAGTGCAGGGATCCCATCACAAGTGCAGGGATCCCATCACAAGTGCAGGGATCCCATCACAAGTGCAGAGATCCCACCACGAGTGCAGAGATCCCAGAATAAGTGCAGAGATCCCATCACAAGTGCAGAGATCCCATCACAAGTGCAGAGATCCGACCATGAGTGCAGAGATCCCATCCCAAGTAGAGAGATCCCACTATGAGTGCAGAGATCCCATCATTAGTGCAGGGATCCCACCACAAGTGCAGAGATCCCATCACAAGTGCAGAGATCCCATCACAAGTGCAGAGATCCCACCACGAGTGCAGAGATCCCACCACGAGTGCAGAGATCCCATCTTGAATGCAGAGATCCCATCACAAGTGCAGAGATCCCACCATAAGTGAAGGGATCCCATCACAAGTGCAGAGATCCCACCATGAGTGCAGAGATCCCACCACGAGTGCAGAGATCCCATCACAAGTGCAGAGATCCCACCACGAGTGCAGAGATCCCATCACAAGTGCAGACATCCCACCATGAGTGCAAAGATCCAATCACAAGTAGAGAGATCCCAGAATAAGTGCAGAGATCCCATCACAAGTGCAGAGTTCCCACCATAAGTGCAGAGATCCCATCCCAAGTAGAGAGATCCCATCCCGAGTGCAGAGATCCCATCCCGAGTGCAGAGATCCCATCCCGAGTGCGGAGATCTCATTCCAAGTGCAGAGATCCCATCCCAAGTAGAGAGGTCCAACTATGAGTGCAGAGATCCCACCATGAGTGCAGAGATCCCATCATAAGTGCAGAGATCCCATCATAAGTGCACAGATCCCACCATAAGTGCAGGGATCCCATCACAAGTGCAGAGATCCCACCACGAGTGCAGAGATCCCATCACAAGTAGACAGATCCCATCACAAGTGCAGAGATCCCATCACAAGTGCAGAGATCCCATCACAAGTGCAGAGATCCCACCATGAGTGCAGAGATCCCATCCCAAGTAGAGAGATCCCACTATGAGTGCAGAGATCTCACCATGAGTGCAGAGATCCCATCCCAAGTAGAGAGATCCCTCTATGAGTGCAGAGATCCCACCATGAGTGCAGAGATCCCACCATGAGTGCAGAGATCCCATCATAAGTGCAGGGATCCCACCACAAGTGCAGAGATCCCATTACAAGTAGAGAGATCCCAGAATAAGTGCAGAGATCCCATCACAAGTGCAGAGATCCCACCATGAGTGCAGAGATCCCATCCCAAGTCGAGAGATCCCACTATGAGTGCAGAGATCCCACCATGAGTGCAGCAATCCCACCATGAGTTTAGAGATCCCATCCCAAGTAGAGAGATCCCAATATGAGTGCAGAGATCCCATCATGAGTGCAGGGATCCCATCACAAGTGCAGGGATCCCATCACAAGTGCAGGGATCCCATCACAAGTGCAGAGATCCCACCACAAGTGCAGAGATCCCAGAATAAGTGCAGAGATCCCATCACAAGTGCAGAGATCCCACCATGAGTGCAGAGATCCCATCCCAAGTAGAGAGATCCCACTATGAGTGCCGAGATCCCATCATTAGTGCAGAGATCCCACCACAAGTGCAGAGATCCCATCACAAGTGCAGAGATCCCATCACAAGTGCAGAGATACCACCACAAGTGCAGAGATCCCATCACAAGTGCAGAGATCCCACCATGAGTGCAGAGATCCCATCCTAAGTAGAGAGATCCCACTATGAGTGCAGAGATCCCATCATAAGTGTAGAGATCCCACCATAAGTGCAGGGATCCCAACCTAAGTGCAGAGATCCCACAACAAGTACAGAGATCCCAGAATAAGTGCAGAGATCCCATCACAAGTGCAGAGATCCCACCATGAGTGCAAAGATCCCATCACAAGTAGAGAGATCCCATCACAAGTGCAGAGTTCCCACCATGAGTGCAGAGATCCCATCCCAAGTAGAGAGATCCGACTATGAGTGCAGAGATCCCATCCCGAGTGCTGAGATCCCATCACAAGTGCAGAGATCCCATCCCAAGTAGAGAGATCCCACTATGAGTGCAGAGATCCCACCATGAGTGCAGAGATCCCATCATGAGTGCAGAGATCCCACCATAAGTGCAGAGATCCCACCATGAGTGCAGAGATTCCATCACAAGTAGAGAGATCCCAGAATAAGTGCAGAGATCCCGTCACACGTGCAGCGATCCCACCATGAGTGCAGAGATCCCATCCCAAGTAGAGAGATCCCACTATGAGTGCAGAGATCCCACCATGAGTGCAGAGATCCCATCATAAGTGCAGAGATCCCACCATAAGTGAAGGGATCCCATCATAAGTGCAGAGATCCCACAAGTACAAAGATCCCATCAAAAGTAGGGAGATCCCAGAATAAGTGCAGAGATCCCATCACAAGTGCAGAGATCCCACCATGAGTGCAGAGATCCCACCATGAGTGCAGAGATCCCATCCCAAGTAGAGAGATCCCACTATGAGTGCAGAGATCCCACCATGAGTGTAGAGAGCCCATCATAAGCTCAGAGATCCCACCATAAGTGCAGGGATCCCATCACAAGTACAGAGATCCCACCATAAGTGCAGAGATCCCATCACAAGTGCAGAGATCCAATCACTAGTGCAGTGATCCCATCACAAGTGCAGAGATCCCATCACAAGTAGAGAGATCCCAGAATAAGTGCAGAGATCCCATCACAAGTGCAGAGTTCCCACCATGAGTGAAGAGATCCCATCCCAAGTAGAGAGATCCCACTATGAGTGCAGAGATCCTATCCCGAGTGCTGAGATCCCATCCCGAGTGCAGAGATCCCATCCCGAGTGCAGAGATCCCATCCCAAGTAGAGAGATCCCACCATGAGTGCAGAGATCCCACCATGAGTGCAGAGATCCCATCATGAGTGCAGAGATCCCATCATAAGTGCAGAGATCCCACGATAAGTGCAGGGATCCCACCACAAGTGCAGAGATCCCACCATGAGTGCAGAGATCACATCACAAGTAGAGAGATCCCAGAATAAGTGCAGAGATCCCATCACACATGCATCAATCCCACCATGAGTGCAGAGATCCCATCCCAAATAGAGAGATCCCACTATGAGTGCAGAGATCCCACCATGAGTGCAGAGATCCCACCATGAGTGCAGAGATCCCATCCCAAGTAGAGAGATCCCACTATGAGTGCAGAGATCCCACCATGAGTGCAGAGATCCCATCATGAATGCAGAAATCCCATCATAAGTGCAGGGATCCCATCACAAGTGCAGGGATCCCATCACAAGTGCAAAGATCCCACCACGAGTGCAGAGATCCCAGAATAAGTGCAGAGATCCCATCACAAGTGCAGAGATCCAACCATGAGTGCAGAGATCCCATCCCAAGTAGAGAGATCCCACTATGAGTGCAGAGATCCCATCATTAGTGCAGGGATCCCACAATAAGTGCAGAGATCCCATCACAAGTGCAGAGATCCCATCACAAGTGCAGAGATCCCATCACAAGTGCAGAGATCCCACCACGAGTGCAGAGATCCCACCACGAGTGCAGAGATCCCACCACGAGTGCAGAGATCCCATCACAAGTGCAGAGATCCCACCATGAGTGCAGAGATCCCACCACGAGTGCAGAGATCCCACCACAAGTAAACAGATCCCATCACAAGTGCAGAGATCCCATCACAAGTGCAGAGATCCCATCACAAGTGCAGAGATCCCACCATGAGTGCAGAGATCCCATCCCAAGTAGAGAGATCCCACTATGAGTGCAGAGATCACACCATGAGTGCAGAGATCCCATCCCAAGTAGAGAGATCCCACTATGAGCGCAGAGATCCCACCATGAGTGCAGAGATCCCATCATAAGTGCAGGGATCCCATCATAAGTGCAGGGATCCCATCACAAGTGCAGAGATCCCACCACGAGTGCATAGATCCCATTACAAGTAGAGAGATCCTAGAATAAGTGCAGAGATCCCATCACAAGAGCAGAGATCCCATCACAAGAGCAGAGATCCCACCATGAGTGCAGAGATCCCATCCTAAGTAGAGAGATCTGACTATGAGTGCAGAGAACCCATCATAAGTGCAGAGATCCCACCATAAGTGCAGGGATCCCATCACAAGTGCAGGGATCCCATCACAAGTGCAGAGATCCCACCACAAGAGCAGAGATCCCACCATGAGTGCAGAGATCCCATCACAAGTAGAGAGATCCCAGAATAAGTGCAGAGATCCCATCACAAGTGCAGAGATCCCATCACAAGTGCAGAGATCCCATCACAAGTGTGGAGATCCCACCATGAGAGCAGAGATCCCATCCCAAGTAGAGAGATCCCACTATGAGTGCAGAGATCGCACCATGAGTGCAGAGATCGCACCATGAGTGCAGAGATCCCATCACAAGTGCAGAGATCCCACCATGAGTGCAAAGATCCCATCACAAGTAGAGAGATCCCATCACAAGTGCAGAGTTCCCACCATGAGTGCAGAGATCCCATCCCAAGTAGAGAGATCCAACTATGAGTGCAGAGATCCCATCCCGAGTACAGAGATCCCATCACGAGTGCAGAGATCCCATCCCAAGTAGAGAGATCCCATTATGAGTGCAGAGATCCCACCATGAGTGCAGAGATTCCATCACAAGTAGAGAGATCCCAGAATAAGTGCAGAGATCCCATCACACGTGCAGCGATCCCACCATGAGTGCAGAGATCCCATCCCAAGTAGAGAGATCCCACTATGAGTGCAGAGATCCCACCATGAGTGCAGAGATCCCATCATAAGTGCAGAGATCCCACCATAAGTGAAGGGATCCCATCATAAGTGCAGAGATCCCACAACAAGTACAGAGATCCCATCAAAAGTAGGGAGATCCCAGAATAAGTGCAGAGATCCCACCACAAGTGCAGAGATCCCACCATGAGGGCAGATACCCCATCCCAAGTAGAGAGATCCCACTATGAGTGCAGAGATCCCCCCATGAGTGCAGAGATCCCATCCCAAGTAGAGAGATCCCACTATGAGTGCAGAGATCCCACCATGAGTGTAGAGAGCCCATCATAAGCTCAGAGATCCCACCATAAGTGCGGGGGTCCCATTACAAGTGCAGGGATCCCATCACAAGTGCAGAGATCCCATCACAAGTGCAGAGATCCTATCACAAGTGCAGAGATCCCATCACAAGTGCAGAGATCCCATCACAAGTGCAGAGATCCTATCACAAGTGCAGAGATCCCATCACAAGTGCAGAGATCCCACCATGCGTGCAAAGATCCCATCACAAGTAGAGAGATCCCAGAATAAGTGCTGAGATCCCATCACAAGTGCAGAGATCCCATCACAAGTGCAGAGTTCCCACCATGAGGGCAGAGATCCCATCCCAAGTAGAGAGATCCCACTATGAGTGCAGAGATTCCATCACAAGTAGAGAGATCCCAGAATAAGTGCAGAGATCCCATCACACGTGCAGCGATCCCACCATGAGTGCAGAGATCCCATCCCAAGTAGAGAGATCCCACTATGAGTGCAGAGATCCCACCATGAGTGTAGAGATCCCATCATAAGTGCAGAGATCCCACCATAAGTGAAGGGATCCCATCATAAGTGCAGAGATCCCACAACAAGTACAGAGATCCCATCAAAAGTAGGGAGATCCCAGAATAAGTGCAGAGATCCCACCACAAGTGCAGAGATCCCACCATGAGTGCAGATACCCCATCCCAAGTAGAGAGATCCCACTATGAGTGCAGAGATCCCACCATGAGTGCAGAGATCCCATCCCAAGTAGAGAGATCCCACTATGAGTGCAGAGATCCCACCATGAGTGTAGAGAGCCCATCATAAGCTCAGAGATCCCACCATAAGTGCAGGGATCCCATCACAAGTGCAGGGATCCCATCACAAGTGCAGGGATCCCATCACAAGTGCAGAGATCCCATCACAAGTGCAGAGATCCTATCACAAGTGCAGAGATCCCATCACAAGTGCAGAGAGCCCACCATGAGTGCAAAGATCCCATCACAAGTAGAGAGATCCCAGAATAAGTGCAGAGATCCCATCACAAGTGCAGAGATCCCATCACAAGTGCAGAGTTCCCACCATGAGTGCAGAGATCCCATCCCAAGTAGAGAGATCCCACTATGAGTGCAGAGATCCCATCCCGAGTGCAGAGATCCCACTATGAGTGCAGAGATCCCATCCCGAGTGCAGAGATCCCATCCCGAGTGCAGAGATCCCATCCCAAGTAGAGAGATCCCATCCCAAGTAGAGAGATCCCACCATGAATGCAGAGATCCCACCATGGGTGCAGAGATCCCATCATAAGTGCAAAGATCCCATCATAAGTGCAGAGATCCCACCATAAGTGCAGGGATCCCATCACAAGTGCAGAGATCCCACCATGAGTGCAGAGATTCCATCACAAGTAGAGAGATCCCAGAATAAGTGCAGAGATCCCATCACACATGCAGCAATCCCACCATGAGTGCAGAGATCCCATCCCAAGTAGAGAGATCCCACTATGAGTGCAGAGGTCCCACCATGAGTGCAGCAATCCCACCATGAGTGCAGAGATCCCATCCCAAGTAGAGAGATCCCACCATGAGTGCAGAGATCCCACCATGAGTGCAGAGATCCCATCCCAAGTAGAGAGATCCCACTATGAGTGCAGAGATCCCATTATGAGTGCAAAGATCCCACCATGAGTGCAGAGATCCCATCATAAGTGCAGGGATCCCATCACAAGTGCAGGGATCCCATCACATGTGCAGAGATCCCACCACGAGTGCGGAGATCCCATCATTAGTGCAGAGATCCCACCATAAGTGCAGAGATCCCATCACAAGTGGAGATATCCCATCAAAAGTGCATAGATCCCACCACGAGTGCAGAGATCCCATCACAAGTAGACAGATCCCATCACAAGTGCAGAGATCCCATCACAAGTGCAGAGATCCCACCATGAGTGCAGATATCCCATCCTAAGTAGAGAGATCCCACCATAAGTGCAGAGATCCCATCACAAGTGCAGACATCCCATCACAAGTGCAGAGATCCCATCACAAGTGCAGAGATCCCACCACAAGTGCAGAGATCCCATCACAAGTAGACAGATCCCATCACAAGTGCAAAGATCCCATCACAAGTGCAGAGATCCCACCATGAGTGCAGAGATCCCATCCCAAGTAGAGAGATCCCACTATGAGTGCAGAGATCCCACCCTGAGTGCAGAGATCCCATCCCAAGTAAAGAGATCCCACTATGAGTGCAGAGATCCCACTATGAGTGCAGAGATCCCACCATGAGTGCAGAGAGTGGAGAAGTGTGGCTCAGGGGTTAGAGGCGGCAGACCCGGAAGCTGAGATCGGCCCTGGAGCAGGGTTCAATTCCCCGCCTCGGCGGGTCTTGAGCTCAAAAAAATCCACGGACTCGATAATTCTCGCTCCGGTGCCTTCTCGACTCACGGGTTCACACTCTGCGACTCTGGGCAATAGCTTGCTTAATCTCCACAACGGCCCCTCGCAGCGGGATGCCTGGCTTTCACCTTGTGGATACCCTGCCGGGGTTATCTCACAGGGGAATACCAGGACGGGTTCCCTAAGCAAGCGCCGGGAAACCCTTTGTGGGTAGCTGTGCGCTATATAAGCTCAAATACATTTACATTTACATCCCATCATAAGTGCAGGGATCCCATCACAAGTGCAGAGATCCCACCACGAGTGCAGAGATCCCATTACAAGTAGAGAGATCCCACAACAAGTACAGAGATCCCATCACAAGTAGGGAGATCCCAGAATAAGTGCAGAGATCCCAACACAATACAGAGATCCCACCATGAGTGCAGAGATCCCATTCCTAGTAGAGAGATCCCACTATGAGTGCATAGATCCCACCATGAGTTCAGAGATCCCATCATAAGTGCAGGGGTCCCATCACAAGTGCAGGGATCCCATCACAAGTGCAGGGATCCCATCACAAGTGCAGGGATCCCATCACAAGTGCAGAGATCCCACCATGAGAGCAGAGATCCCACCATGAGTGCAGAGATCCCATCACAAGTAGAGAGATCCCAGAATAAGTGCAGAGATCCCATCACAAGTGTGGAGATCCCACCATGAGAGCAGAGATCCCATCCCAAGTAGAGAGATCCCACTATGAGTGCAGAGATCCCACCATGAGTGCAGAGATCCCACCATGAGTGCAGAGATCCCAACATTAGTGCAGAGATCCCACCATAAGTGCAGAGATCCCATCACAAGTGCAGAGATCCCACCATGAGTGCAGAGATCCCATCCCTAGTAGATAGATCCCACTATGAGTGCATAGATCCAACCATGAGTTCAGAGATCCCATCATAAGTGCAGGGATCCCATCACACGTGCACAGATCCCACCACAAGAGCGGAGATCCCACCATGAGTGCAGAGATCCCATCACAAGTAGAGAGATCCCATAATAAGTGCAGAGATCCCATCACAAGTGTGGAGATCCCACCATGAGAGCAGAGATCCCATCCCAAGTAGAGAGATCCCACTATGAGTGAAGAGATCCCATCATCAGTGCAGAGATCCCACCATAAGTGCAGAGATCCCATCACAAGTGCAGAGATCCCACCATGAGTGCAAAGATCCCATCACAAGTAGAGAGATCCCATCACAAGTGCAGAGTTCCCACCATGAGTGCAGGGATCCCATCCCAAGTAGAGAGATCCGACTATGAGTGCAGAGATCCCATCCCGAGTGCAGAGATCCCATCACAAGTGCAGAGATCCCATTCCAAGTAGAGAGATCCCACTATGAGTGCAGAGATCCCACCATGAGTGCAGAGATCCCATCATAAGTGCAGAGATCCCACCATAAGTGCAGAGATCCCACCATGAGTGCAGAGATTCCATCACAAGTAGAGAGATCCAAGAATAAGTGCAGAGATCCCATCACACGTGCAGCGATCCCACCATGAGTGCAGAGATCCCATCCCAAGTAGAGAGATCCCACTATGAGTGCAGAGATCCCACCATGAGTGCAGAGATCCCATCATAAGTGCAGACATCCCACCATAAGTGAAGGGATCCCATCATAAGTGCAGAGATCCCACAAGTACAAAGATCCCATCAAAAGTAGGGAGATCCCAGAATAAGTGCAGAGGTCCCATCACAAGTGCAGAGATCCCACCATGAGTGCAGAGATCCTACCATGAGTGCAGAGATCCCATCCCAAGTAGAGAGATCCCACTATGAGTGCAGAGATCCCACCATGAGTGTAGAGAGCCCATCATAAGCTCAGAGATCCCACCATAAGTGCAGGGATCCCATCACAAGTACAGAGATCCCACCATAAGTGCAGAGATCCCATCACAAGTGCAGAGATCCCATCACAAGTGCAGAGATCCCATCACAAGTGCAGAGATCCCATCACAAGTGCAGAGATCCCATCACAAGTAGAAAGATCCCATCACAAGTGCAGAGATCCCGTCACAAGTGCAGAGTTCCCACCATGAGTGCAGAGATCCCATCCCAAGTAGAGAGATCCCACTATGAGTGCAGAGATCCCATCCTGAGTGCAGAGATCCCATCCCGAGTGCAGAGATCCCACCATGAGTGCAGAGATCCCACCATAAGTGCAGAGATCCCACCATGAGTGCAGAGATCCCATCATAAGTGCAGAGATCCCACTATAAGTGCAGGGATCCCATCACAAGTGCAGAGATCCCACCATGAGTGCAGAGATTCCATCACAAGTAGAGAGATCCCAGAATAAGTGCAGACATCCCATCACACATGCAGCAATCCCACCATGAGTGCAGAGATCCCATCCCAAGTAGAGAGATCCCACTATGAGTGCAGAGATCCCACCAT
Organism: Lissotriton vulgaris; assembly: GCF_964263255.1. NCBI lineage: Eukaryota > Metazoa > Chordata > Amphibia > Caudata > Salamandridae > Lissotriton > Lissotriton vulgaris. The sequence goes on from NC_141693.1 coordinate 680,605,569, forward strand.
GAGTGCAGAGATCCTACCATGAGTGCAGAGATCCCATCCCAAGTAGAGAGATCCCACTATGAGTGCAGAGATCCCACCATGAGTGCAGAGATCCCACCATGAGTGCAGAGATCCCATCATAAGTGCAGGGATCCCATCACAAGTGCAGGGATCCCATCACAAGTGCAGGGATCCCATCACAAGTGCAGAGATCCCACCACGAGTGCAGAGATCCCAGAATAAGTGCAGAGATCACATCACAAGTGCAGAGATCCCACCATGAGTGCAGAGATCCCATCCCAAGTAGAGAGATCCCACTATGAGTGCAGAGATCCCACCACGAGTGCAGAGATCCCATTCCGAGTGCAGAGATCCCATCCCGAGTGCAGAGATCCCACCATGAGAGCAGAGATCCCACCATGAGTGCAGAGATCCCACCATGAGTGCAGAGATCCCATCATAAGTGCAGAGATCCCACCATAAGTGCAGGGATCCCATCACAAGTGCAGAGATCCCACCATGAGTGCAGAGATTCCATCACAAGTAGAGAGATCCCAGAATAAGTGCAGAGATCCCATCACACATGCAGCAATCCCACCATGAGTGCAGAGATCCCATCCCAAGTAGAGAGATCCCACTATGAGTGCAGAGATCCCACCATGAGTGCAGAGATCCCACCATGAGTGCAGAGATCCCATCCCAAGTAGAGAGATCCCACTATGAGTGCAGAGATCCCACCATGAGTGCAGAGATCCCACCATGAGTGCAGAGATCCCATCATAAGTGCAGGGATCCCATCACAAGTGCAGGGATCCCATCACAAGTGCAGGGATCCCATCACAAGTGCAGAGATCCCACCACGAGTGCAGAGATCCCAGAATAAGTGCAGAGATCCCATCACAAGTGCAGAGATCCCACCATGAGTGCAGAGATCCCATCCCAAGTAGAGAGATCCCACTATGAGTGCAGAGATCCCACCACGAGTGCAGAGATCCCACCACGAGTGCAGAGATCCCATTCCGAGTGCAGAGATCCCATCCCGAGTGCAGAGATCCCACCATGAGTGCAGAGATCCCACCATGAGTGCAGAGATCCCACCATGAGTGCAGAGATCCCATCATAAGTGCAGAGATCCCACCATAAGTGCAGGGATCCCATCACAAGTGCAGAGATCCCACCATGAGTGCAGAGATTCCATCACAAGTAGAGAGATCCCAGAATAAGTGCAGAGATCCCATCACACATGCAGCAATCCCACCATGAGTGCAGAGATCCCATCCCAAGTAGAGAGATCCCACTATGAGTGCAGAGATCCCACCATGAGTGCAGCAATCCCACCATGAGTGCAGAGATCCCATCCCAAGTAGAGAGATCCCACCATGAGTGCAGAGATCCCATCATGAGTGCAGGGATCCCATCACAAGTGCAGGGATCCCATCACAAGTGCAGGGATCCCATCACAAGTGCAGGGATCCCATCACAAGTGCAGAGATCCCACCACGAGTGCAGAGATCCCAGAATAAGTGCAGAGATCCCATCACAAGTGCAGAGATCCCATCACAAGTGCAGAGATCCCACCATGAGTGCAGAGATCCCATCCCAAGTAGAGAGATCCCACTATGAGTGCAGAGATCCCATCATTAGTGCAGGGATCCCACCACAAGTGCAGAGATCCCATCACAAGTGCAGAGATCCCATCACAAGTGCAGAGATCCCACCACGAGTGCAGAGATCCCACCACGAGTGCAGAGATCCCATCTTGAATGCAGAGATCCCATCACAAGTGCAGAGATCCCACCATAAGTGAAGGGATCCCATCACAAGTGCAGAGTTCCCACCATGAGTGCAGAGATCCCATCCCAAGTAGAGAGATCCCATCACAAGTGCAGACATCCCACCATGAGTGCAAAGATCCAATCACAAGTAGAGAGATCCCAGAATAAGTGCAGAGATCCCATCACAAGTGCAGAGTTCCCACCATGAGTGCAGAGATCCCATCCCAAGTAGAGAGATCCCATCCCGAGTGCAGAGATCCCATCCCGAGTGCAGAGATCCCATCCCGAGTGCGGAGATCTCATCCCAAGTGCAGAGATCCCATCCCAAGTAGAGAGGTCCAACTATGAGTGCAGAGATCCCACCATGAGTGCAGAGATCCCATCATAAGTGCAGAGATCCCATCATAAGTGCACAGATCCCACCATAAGTGCAGGGATCCCATCACAAGTGCAGAGATCCCACCACGAGTGCAGAGATCCCATCACAAGTAGACAGATCCCATCACAAGTGCAGAGATCCCATCACAAGTGCAGAGATCCCATCACAAGTGCAGAGATCCCACCATGAGTGCAGAGATCCCATCCCAAGTAGAGAGATCCCACTATGAGTGCAGAGATCTCACCATGAGTGCAGAGATCCCATCCCAAGTAGAGAGATCCCTCTATGAGTGCAGAGATCCCACCATGAGTGCAGAGATCCCACCATGAGTGCAGAGATCCCATCATAAGTGCAGGGATCCCACCACAAGTGCAGAGATCCCATTACAAGTAGAGAGATCCCAGAATAAGTGCAGAGATCCCATCACAAGTGCAGAGATCCCACCATGAGTGCAGAGATCCCATCCCAAGTCGAGAGATCCCACTATGAGTGCAGAGATCCCACCATGAGTGCAGCAATCCCACCATGAGTGCAGAGATCCCATCCCAAGTAGAGAGATCCCAATATGAGTGCAGAGATCCCATCATGAGTGCAGGGATCCCATCACAAGTGCAGGGATCCCATCACAAGTGCAGGGATCCCATCACAAGTGCAGAGATCCCACCACAAGTGCAGAGATCCCAGAATAAGTGCAGAGATCCCATCACAAGTGCAGAGATCCCACCATGAGTGCAGAGATCCCATCCCAAGTAGAGAGATCCCACTATGAGTGCCGAGATCCCATCATTAGTGCAGAGATCCCACCACAAGTGCAGAGATCCCATCACAAGTGCAGAGATCCCATCACAAGTGCAGAGATACCACCACGAGTGCAGAGATCCCATCACAAGTGCAGAGATCCCACCATGAGTGCAGAGATCCCATCCTAAGTAGAGAGATCCCACTATGAGTGCAGAGATCCCATCATAAGTGTAGAGATCCCACCATAAGTGCAGGGATCCCAACCTAAGTGCAGAGATCCCACAACAAGTACAGAGATCCCAGAATAAGTGCAGAGATCCCATCACAAGTGCAGAGATCCCACCATGAGTGCAAAGATCCCATCACAAGTAGAGAGATCCCATCACAAGTGCAGAGTTCCCACCATGAGTGCAGAGATCCCATCCCAAGTAGAGAGATCCGACTATGAGTGCAGAGATCCCATCCTGAGTGCTGAGATCCCATCACGAGTGCAGAGATCCCATCCCAAGTAGAGAGATCCCACTATGAGTGCAGAGATCCCACCATGAGTGCAGAGATCCCATCATGAGTGCAGAGATCCCACCATAAGTGCAGAGATCCCACCATGAGTGCAGAGATTCCATCACAAGTAGAGAGATCCCAGAATAAGTGCAGAGATCCCGTCACACGTGCAGCGATCCCACCATGAGTGCAGAGATCCCATCCCAAGTAGAGAGATCCCACTATGAGTGCAGAGATCCCACCATGAGTGCAGAGATCCCATCATAAGTGCAGAGATCCCACCATAAGTGAAGGGATCCCATCATAAGTGCAGAGATCCCACAAGTACAAAGATCCCATCAAAAGTAGGGAGATCCCAGAATAAGTGCAGAGATCCCATCACAAGTGCAGAGATCCCACCATGAGTGCAGAGATCCCACCATGAGTGCAGAGATCCCATCCCAAGTAGAGAGATCCCACTATGAGTGCAGAGATCCCACCATGAGTGTAGAGAGCCCATCATAAGCTCAGAGATCCCACCATAAGTGCAGGGATCCCATCACAAGTACAGAGATCCCACCATAAGTGCAGAGATCCCATCACAAGTGCAGAGATCCCATCACTAGTGCAGTGATCCCATCACAAGTGCAGAGATCCCATCACAAGTAGAGAGATCCCAGAATAAGTGCAGAGATCCCATCACAAGTGCAGAGTTCCCACCATGAGTGAAGAGATCCCATCCCAAGTAGAGAGATCCCACTATGAGTGCAGAGATCCTATCCCGAGTGCTGAGATCCCATCCCGAGTGCAGAGATCCCATCCCGAGTGCAGAGATCCCATCCCAAGTAGAGAGATCCCACCATGAGTGCAGAGATCCCACCATGAGTGCAGAGATCCCATCATGAGTGCAGAGATCCCATCATAAGTGCAGAGATCCCACCATAAGTGCAGGGATCCCACCACAAGTGCAGAGATCCCACCATGAGTGCAGAGATCACATCACAAGTAGAGAGATCCCAGAATAAGTGCAGAGATCCCATCACACATGCATCAATCCCACCATGAGTGCAGAGATCCCATCCCAAGTAGAGAGATCCCACTATGAGTGCAGAGATCCCACCATGAGTGCAGAGATCCCATCCCAAGTAGAGAGATCCCACTATGAGTGCAGAGATCCCACCATGAGTGCAGAGATCCCATCATGAATGCAGAAATCCCATCATAAGTGCAGGGATCCCATCACAAGTGCAGGGATCCCATCACAAGTGCAAAGATCCCACCACGAGTGCAGAGATCCCAGAATAAGTGCAGAGATCCCATCACAAGTGCAGAGATCCAACCATGAGTGCAGAGATCCCATCCCAAGTAGAGAGATCCCACTATGAGTGCAGAGATCCCATCATTAGTGCAGGGATCCCACAATAAGTGCAGAGATCCCATCACAAGTGCAGAGATCCCATCACAAGTGCAGAGATCCCATCACAAGTGCAGAGATCCCACCACGAGTGCAGAGATCCCACCACGAGTGCAGAGATCCCACCACGAGTGCAGAGATCCCATCACAAGTGCAGAGATCCCACCATGAGTGCAGAGATCCCACCATGAGTGCAGAGATCCCACCACAAGTAAACAGATCCCATCACAAGTGCAGAGATCCCATCACAAGTGCAGAGATCCCATCACAAGTGCAGAGATCCCACCATGAGTGCAGAGATCCCATCCCAAGTAGAGAGATCCCACTATGAGTGCAGAGATCCCACCATGAGTGCAGAGATCCCATCCCAAGTAGAGAGATCCCACTATGAGTGCAGAGATCCCACCATGAGTGCAGAGATCCCATCATAAGTGCAGGGATCCCATCATAAATGCAGGGATCCCATCACAAGTGCAGAGATCCCACCACGAGTGCATAGATCCCATTACAAGTAGAGAGATCCCAGAATAAGTGCAGAGATCCCATCACAAGAGCAGAGATCCCATCACAAGAGCAGAGATCCCATCACAAGAGCAGAGATCCCACCATGAGTGCAGAGATCCCATCCTAAGTAGAGAGATCTGACTATGAGTGCAGAGAACCCATCATAAGTGCAGAGATCCCACCATAAGTGCAGGGATCCCATCACAAGTGCAGGGATCCCATCACAAGTGCAGAGATCCCACCACAAGAGCAGAGATCCCACCATGAGTGCAGAGATCCCATCACAAGTAGAGAGATCCCAGAATAAGTGCAGAGATCCCATCACAAGTGCAGAGATCCCATCACAAGTGCAGAGATCCCATCACAAGTGTGGAGATCCCACCATGAGAGCAGAGATCCCATCCCAAGTAGAGAGATCCCACTATGAGTGCAGAGATCGCACCATGAGTGCAGAGATCGCACCATGAGTGCAGAGATCCCATCACAAGTGCAGAGATCCCACCATGAGTGCAAAGATCCCATCACAAGTAGAGAGATCCCATCACAAGTGCAGAGTTCCCACCATGAGTGCAGAGATCCCATCCCAAGTAGAGAGATCCAACTATGAGTGCAGAGATCCCATCCCGAATACAGAGATCCCATCACGAGTGCAGAGATCCCATCCCAAGTAGAGAGATCCCATTATGAGTGCAGAGATCCCACCATGAGTGCAGAGATTCCATCACAAGTAGAGAGATCCCAGAATAAGTGCAGAGATCCCATCACACGTGCAGCGATCCCACCATGAGTGCAGAGATCCCATCCCAAGTAGAGAGATCCCACTATGAGTGCAGAGATCCCACCATGAGTGCAGAGATCCCACCATAAGTGAAGGGATCCCATCATAAGTGCAGAGATCCCACAACAAGTACAGAGATCCCATCAAAAGTAGGGAGATCCCAGAATAAGTGCAGAGATCCCACCACAAGTGCCGAGATCCCACCATGAGGGCAGATACCCCATCCCAAGTAGAGAGATCCCACTATGAGTGCAGAGATCCCACCATGAGTGCAGAGATCCCATCCCAAGTAGAGAGATCCCACTATGAGTGCAGAGATCCCACCATGAGTGTAGAGAGCCCATCATAAGCTCAGAGATCCCACCATAAGTGCGGGGGTCCCATTACAAGTGCAGGGATCCCATCACAAGTGCAGAGATCCCATCACAAGTGCAGAGATCCTATCACAAGTGCAGAGATCCCATCACAAGTGCAGAGATCCCATCACAAGTGCAGAGATCCCATCACAAGTGCAGAGATCCCACCATGAGTGCAGAGACCCCATCCCTAGTAGAGAGATCCCACTATGCATGCATAGATCCCACCATGAGTTCAGATATCCCATCAGAAGTGCAAAGATCCCACCATAAGTGCAGGGATTCCATCACAAGTGCAGAGATCCCACCACGAGTGCAGAAATCCCATCACAAGTAGAGAGATCCCAGAATAAGTGCAGAGATCCCATCACAAGTGCAGAGATCCCACCATGAGAGCAGAGATCCTATCCCAAGTAGAGAGATCCCACTATGAGTGCAGAGATCCCACCAGTAGTGCAGAGATCCCACCATAAGTGCAGAGATCCCATCACAAGTGCAGAGATCCTCCCATGAGTGCAGCGATCCCATCACAAGTAGACAGATCCCAGAATAAGTGCAGAGATCCTATCACAAGTGCAGAGTTCCCACCATGAGTGCAGAGATCCCATCCCAAGTAGAGAGATCCCACTATGAGTGCAGAGATCCCACTATGAGTGCAGAGATCCCATCCCAAGTGCAGAGATCCCATCCCAATTAGAGATATCCCACTATGAGTGCAGAGATCCCACCATGAGTGCAGAGATCCCACCATAAGTGCAGAGATCCCATCATAAGTGCAGAGATCCCATCATAAGTGCAGAGATCCCACCATAAGTGCAGAGATCGCACCATAAGTGCAGAGATCCCACCATGAGTGCAGAGATCCCATCCTAAGTAGAGAGATCCCACTATGAGTGCAGAGATCCCATCATAAGTGCAGAGATCCCATCATAAGTGTAGAGATCCCACCATAAGCGCAGGGATCCCAACCTAAGTGCAGAGATCCCAGAATAAGTGCAGAGATCCTATCACAAGTGCAGAGTTCCCACCATGAGTGCAGAGATCCCATCCCAAGTAGAGAGATCCCACTATGAGTGCAGAGATCCCACCATGAGTGCAGAGATCCCACCATAAGTGCAGAGATCCCAGAATAAGTGCAGAGATCCTATCACAAGTGCAGAGTTCCCACCATGAGTGCAGAGATCCCATCCCAAGTAGAGAGATCCCACTATGAGTGCAGAGATCCCACCATGAGTGTAGAGAGCCCATCATAAGCTAAGAGATCCCACCATAAGTGCAGGGATCGCATCACAAGTGCAGGGATCCCATCACAAGTGCAGAGATCCCATCACAAGTGCAGAGATCCTATCACAAGTGCAGAGATCCCATCACAAGTGCAGAGATCCCATCACAAGTGCAGAGATCCTATCACAAGTGCAGAGATCCCATCACAAGTGCAGAGATCCCACCATGAGTGCAAAGATCCCATCACAAGTAGAGAGATCCCAGAATAAGTGCAGAGATCCCATCACAAGTGCAGAGATCCCATCACAAGTGCAGAGTTACCACCATGAGGGCAGAGATCCCATCCCAAGTAGAGAGATCCCACTATGAGTGCAGAGATCCCATCCCGAGTGCAGAGATCCCACTATGAGTGCAGAGATCCCATCCCGAGTGCAGAGATCCCATCCCGAGTGCAGAGATCCCATCCCAAGTAGAGAGATCCCATCCCAAGTAGAGAGATCCCACCATGAGTGCAGAGATCCCACCATGAGTGCAGAGATCCCATCATGAGTGCAGAGATCCCATCATAAGTGCAGAGATCCCACCATAAGTGCAGGGATCCCATCACAAGTGCAGAGATCCCACCATGAGTGCAGAGATTCCATCACAAGTAGAGAGATCCCAGAATAAGTGCAGAGATCCCATCACACATGCAGCAATCCCACCATGAGTGCAGAGATCCCATCCCAAGTAGAGAGATCCCACTATGAGTGCAGAGATCCCACCATGAGTGCAGCAATCCCACCATGAGTGCAGAGATCCCATCCCAAGTAGAGAGATCCCACCATGAGTGCAGAGATCCCATCATGAGTGCAGGGATCCCATCACAAGTGCAGGGATCCCATCACAAGTGCAGGGATCCCATCACAAGTGCAGAGATCCCACCACAAGTGCAGAGATCCCAGAATAAGTGCAGAGATCCCATCACAAGTGCAGAGATCCCACCATGAGTGCAGAGATCCCATCCCAAGTAGAGAGATCCCACTATGAGTGCCGAGATCCCATCATTAGTGCAGAGATCCCACCATAAGTGCAGAGATCCCATCACAAGTGCAGAGATCCCATCACAAGTGCAGAGATCCCATCACAAGTGCAGAGATCCCACCACGAGTGCAGAGATCCCATCACAAGTGCAGAGATCCCACCATGAGTGCAGAGATCCCATCCTAAGTAGAGAGATCCCACTATGAGTGCAGAGATCCCATCATAAGTGCAGAGATCCCATCATAAGTGTAGAGATCCCACCATAAGTGCAGGGATCACAACCTAAGTGCAGAGATCCCACAAGTACAGAGATCCCATCACAAGTAGGGAGATCCCAGAATAAGTGCAGAGATCCCATCACAAGTGCAGAGATCCCACCATGAGTGCAGAGATCCCATCCCTAGTAGAGAGATCCCACTATGAGTGCATAGATCCCACAGTGAGTTCAGAGATCCCATCATAAGTGCAGGGATCCCATCACACATGCAGGGATCCCATCACACATTCACAGATCCCACCACAAGAGCAGAGATCCCACCATGAGTGCAGAGATCCCATCACAAGTAGAGAGATCCCATAATAAGTGCAGAGATCCCATCACAAGTGTGGAGATCCCACCATGAGAGCAGAGATCCCATCCCGAGTAGAGAGATCCCACTATGAGTGCAGAGATCCCATCATTAGTGCAGAGATCCCACCATAAGTGCAGAGATCCCATCACAAGTGCAGAGATCCCACCATGAGTGCAAAGATCCCATCACAAGTAGAGAGATCCCATCACAAGTGCAGAGTTCCCACCATGAGTGCAGAGATCCCATCCCAAGTAGAGAGATCTGACTATGAGTGCAGAGATCCCATCCCGAGTGCAGAGATCCCATCACGAGTGCAGAGATCCCATCCCAAGTAGAGAGATCCGACTATGAGTGCAGAGATCCCACCATGAGTGCAGAGATCCCATCATAAGTGCAGAGATCCCACCATAAGTGCAGAGATCCCATCACAAGTGCAGAGATCCCACCATGAGTGCAGAGATTCCATCACAAGTAGAGAGATCCCAGAATAAGTGCAGAGATCCCATCACATGTGCAGCGATCCCATCATGAGTGCAGAGATCCCATCCCATGTAGAGAGATCCCACTATGAGTGCAGAGATCCCACCATGAGTGCAGAGATCCCATCATAGGTGCAGAGATCCCACCATAAGTGAAGGGATTCCATCATAAGTGCAGAGATCCCACAAATACAAAGATCCCATCAAAAGTAGGGAGATCCCAGAATAAGTGCAGAGATCCCATCACAAGTGCAGAGATCCCATCACAAGTGCAGAGATCCCATCACAAGTGCAGAGATCCCATCACAAGTAGAGAGATCCCACTATGAGTGCAGAGATCCCACCATGAGTGCAGAGATCCCATCATAGGTGCAGAGATCCCACCATAAGTGAAGGGATCCCATCATAAGTGCAGAGATCCCACAAATACAAAGATCCCATCAAAAGTAGGGAGATCCCAGAATAAGTGCAGAGATCCCATCACAAGTGCAGAGATCCCACCATGAGTGCAGAGATCCCATCTCAGGTAGAGAGATCCCACTATGAGTGCAGAGATCCCACCATGAGTGCAAAGATCCCATCATTAGTGCAGAGATCCCACCATAAGTGCAGAGATCCCATCACAAGTGCAGAGATCCCACCATGAGTGCAGAGATTCCATCACAAGTAGAGAGATCCCAGAATAAGTGCAGAGATCCCATCACACATGCAGCAATCCCACCATGAGTGCAGAGATCCCATCCCAAGTAGAGAGATCCCACTATGAGTGCAGAGATCCCACCATGAGTGCAGAGATCCCACCATGAGTGCAGAGATCCCATCCCAAGTAGAGAGATCCTACTATGAGTGCAGAGATCCCACCATGAGTGCAGAGATCCCACCATGAGTGCAGAGATCCCATCATAAGTGCAGGGATCCCATCACAAGTGCAGGGATCCCATCACAAGTGCAGGGATCCCATCACAAGTGCAGCGATCCCACCACGAGTGCAGAGATCCCAGAATAAGTGCAGAGATCCCATCACAAGTGCAGAGATCCCACCATGAGTGCAGAGATCCCATCCCAAGTAGAGAGATCCCACTATGAGTGCAGAGATCCCACCACGAGTGCAGAGATCCCACCACAAGTGCAGAGATCCCATTCCGAGTGCAGAGATCCCATCCCGAGTGCAGAGATCCCACCATGAGTGCAGAGATCCCACCATGAGTGCAGAGATCCCACCATGAGTGCAGAGATCCCATCATAAGTGCAGAGATCCCACCATAAGTGCAGGGATCCCATCACAAGTGCAGAGATCCCACCATGAGTGCAGAGATTCCATCACAAGTAGAGAGATCCCAGAATAAGTGCAGAGATCCCATCACACATGCAGCAATCCCACCATGAGTGCAGAGATCCCATCCCAAGTAGAGAGATCCCACTATGAGTGCAGAGATCCCACCATGAGTGCAGCAATCCCACCATGAGTGCAGAGATCCCATCCCAAGTAGAGAGATCCCACCATGAGTGCAGAGATCCCATCATGAGTGCAGGGATCCCATCACAAGTGCAGGGATCCCATCACAAGTGCAGGGATCCCATCACAAGTGCAGGGATCCCATCACAAGTGCAGAGATCCCACCACGAGTGCAGAGATCCCAGAATAAGTGCAGAGATCCCATCACAAGTGCAGAGATCCCATCACAAGTGCAGAGATCCGACCATGAGTGCAGAGATCCCATCCCAAGTAGAGAGATCCCACTATGAGTGCAGAGATCCCATCATTAGTGCAGGGATCCCACCACAAGTGCAGAGATCCCATCACAAGTGCAGAGATCCCATCACAAGTGCAGAGATCCCACCACGAGTGCAGAGATCCAACCACGAGTGCAGAGATCCCATCTTGAATGCAGAGATCCCATCACAAGTGCAGAGATCCCACCATAAGTGAAGGGATCCCATCACAAGTGCAGAGATCCCACCATGAGTGCAGAGATCCCACCACGAGTGCAGAGATCCCATCACAAGTGCAGAGATCCCACCACGAGTGCAGAGATCCCATCACAAGTGCAGACATCCCACCATGAGTGCAAAGATCCAATCACAAGTAGAGAGATCCCAGAATAAGTGCAGAGATCCCATCACAAGTGCAGAGTTCCCACCATGAGTGCAGAGATCCCATCCCAAGTAGAGCGATCCCATCCCGAGTGCAGAGATCCCATCCCGAGTGCAGAGATCCCATCCCGAATGCGGAGATCTCATTCCAAGTGCAGAGATCCCATCCCAAGTAGAGAGGTCCAACTATGAGTGCAGAGATCCCACCATGAGTGCAGAGATCCCATAATAAGTGCAGAGATCCCATCATAAGTGCACAGATCCCACCATAAGTGCAGGGATCCCATCACAAGTGCAGAGATCCCACCACGAGTGCAGAGATCCCATCACAAGTAGACAGATCCCATCACAAGTGCAGAGATCCCATCACAAGTGCAGAGATCCCATCACAAGTGCAGAGATCCCACCATGAGTGCAGAGATCCCATCCCAAGTAGAGAGATCCCACTATGAGTGCAGAGATCTCACCATGAGTGCAGAGATCCCATCCCAAGTAGAGAGATCCCTCTATGAGTGCAGAGATCCCACCATGAGTGCAGAGATCCCACCATGAGTGCAGAGATCCCATCATAAGTGCAGGGATCCCACCACAAGTGCAGAGATCCCATTACAAGTAGAGAGATCCCAGAATAAGTGCAGAGATCCCATCACAAGTGCAGAGATCCCACCATGAGTGCAGAGATCCCATCCCAAATCGAAAGATCCCACTATGAGTGCAGAGATCCCACCATGAGTGCAGCAATCCCACCATGAGTTTAGAGATCCCATCCCAAGTAGAGAGATCCCAATATGAGTGCAGAGATCCCATCATGAGTGCAGGGATCCCATCACAAGTGCAGGGATCCCATCACAAGTGCAGGGATCCCATCACAAGTGCAGAGATCCCACCACAAGTGCAGAGATCCCAGAATAAGTGCAGAGATCCCATCACAAGTGCAGAGATCCCACCATGAGTGCAGAGATCCCATCCCAAGTAGAGAGATCCCACTATGAGTGCCGAGATCCCATCATTAGTGCAGAGATCCCACCACAAGTGCAGAGATCCCATCACAAGTGCAGAGATCCCATCACAAGTGCAGAGATACCACCACGAGTGCAGAGATCCCATCACAAGTGCAGAGATCCCACCATGAGTGCAGAGATCCCATCCTAAGTAGAGAGATCCCACTATGAGTGCAGAGATCCCATCATAAGTGTAGAGATCCCACCATAAGTGCAGGGATCCCAACCTAAGTGCAGAGATCCCACAACAAGTACAGAGATCCCAGAATAAGTGCAGAGATCCCATCACAAGTGCAGAGATCCCACCATGAGTGCAAAGATCCCATCACAAGTAGAGAGATCCCATCACAAGTGCAGAGTTCCCACCATGAGTGCAGAGATCCCATCCCAAGTAGAGAGATCCGACTATGAGTGCAGAGATCCCATCCCGAGTGCTGAGATCCCATCACGAGTGCAGAGATCCCATCCCAAGTAGAGAGATCCCACTATGAGTGCAGAGATCCCACCATGAGTGCAGAGATCCCATCATGAGTGCAGAGATCCCACCATAAGTGCAGAGATCCCACCATGAGTGCAGAGATTCCATCACAAGTAGAGAGATCCCAGAATAAGTGCAGAGATCCCGTCACACGTGCAGCGATCCCACCATGAGTGCAGAGATCCCATCCCAAGTAGAGAGATCCCACTATGAGTGCAGAGATCCCACCATGAGTGCAGAGATCCCATCATAAGTGCAGAGATCCCACCATAAGTGAAGGGATCCCATCATAAGTGCAGAGATCCCACAAGTACAAAGATCCCATCAAAAGTAGGGAGATCCCAGAATAAGTGCAGAGATCCCATCACAAGTGCAGAGATCCCACCATGAGTGCAGAGATCCCACCATGAGTGCAGAGATCCCATCCCAAGTAGAGAGATCCCACTATGAGTGCAGAGATCCCACCATGAGTGTAGAGAGCCCATCATAAGCTCAGAGATCCCACCATAAGTGCAGGGATCCCATCACAAGTACAGAGATCCCACCATAAGTGCAGAGATCCCATCACAAGTGCAGAGATCCAATCACTAGTGCAGTGATCCCATCACAAGTGCAGAGATCCCATCACAAGTAGAGAGATCCCAGAATAAGTGCAGAGATCCCATCACAAGTGCAGAGTTCCCACCATGAGTGAAGAGATCCCATCCCAAGTAGAGAGATCCCACTATGAGTGCAGAGATCCTATCCCGAGTGCTGAGATCCCATCCCAAGTGCAGAGATCCCATCCCGAGTGCAGAGATCCCATCCCAAGTAGAGAGATCCCACCATGAGTGCAGAGATCCCACCATGAGTGCAGAGATCCCATCATGAGTGCAGAGATCCCATCATAAGTGCAGAGATCCCACCATAAGTGCAGGGATCCCACCACAAGTGCAGAGATCCCACCATGAGTGCAGAGATCACATCACAAGTAGAGAGATCGCAGAATAAGTGCAGAGATCCCATCACACATGCATCAATCCCACCATGAGTGCAGAGATCCCATCCCAAGTAGAGAGATCCCACTATGAGTGCAGAGATCCCACCATGAGTGCAGAGATCCCACCATGAGTGCAGAGATCCCATCCCAAGTAGAGAGATCCCACTATGAGTGCAGAGATCCCACCATGAGTGCAGAGATCCCATCATGAATGCAGAAATCCCATCATAAGTGCAGGGATCCCATCACAAGTGCAGGGATCCCATCACAAGTGCAAAGATCCCACCACGAGTGCAGAGATCCCAGAATAAGTGCAGAGATCCCATCACAAGTGCAGAGATCCAACCATGAGTGCAGAGATCCCATCCCAAGTAGAGAGATCCCACTATGAGTGCAGAGATCCCATCATTAGTGCAGGGATCCCACAATAAGTGCAGAGATCCCATCACAAGTGCAGAGATCCCATCACAAGTGCAGAGATCCCTTCACAAGTGCAGAGATCCCACCACGAGTGCAGAGATCCCACCACGAGTGCAGAGATCCCATCACAAGTGCAGAGATCCCACCATGAGTGCAGAGATCCCACCACGAGTGCAGAGATCCCACCACAAGTAAACAGATCCCATCACAAGTAAACAGATCCCATCACAAGTGCAGAGATCCCATCACAAGTGCAGAGATCCCACCATGAGTGCAGAGATCCCATCCCAAGTAGAGAGATCCCACTATGAGTGCAGAGATCACACCATGAGTGCAGAGATCCCATCCCAAGTAGAGAGATCCCACTATGAGCGCAGAGATCCCACCATGAGTGCAGAGATCCCATCATAAGTGCAGGGATCCCATCATAAGTGCAGGGATCCCATCACAAGTGCAGAGATCCCACCACGAGTGCATAGATCCCATTACAAGTAGAGAGATCCCAGAATAAGTGCAGAGATCCCATCACAAGAGCAGAGATCCCATCACAAGAGCAGAGATCCCACCATGAGTGCAGAGATCCCATCCTAAGTAGAGAGATCTGACTATGAGTGCAGAGAACCCATCATAAGTGCAGAGATCCCACCATAAGTGCAGGGATCCCATCACAAGTGCAGGGATCCCATCACAAGTGCAGAGATCTCACCACAAGAGCAGAGATCCCACCATGAGTGCAGAGATCCCATCACAAGTAGAGAGATCCCAGAATAAGTGCAGAGATCCCATCACAAGTGCAGAGATCCCATCACAAGTGCAGAGATCCCATCACAAGTGTGGAGATCCCACCATGAGAGCAGAGATCCCATCCCAAGTAGAGAGATCCCACTATGAGTGCAGAGATCCCACCATGAGTGCAAAGATCCCATCACAAGTAGAGAGATCCCATCACAAGTGCAGAGTTCCCACCATGAGTGCAGAGATCCCATCCCAAGTAGAGAGATCCAACTATGAGTGCAGAGATCCCATCCCGAGTACAGAGATCCCATCACGAGTGCAGAGATCCCATCCCAAGTAGAGAGATCCCATTATGAGTGCAGATATCCCACCATGAGTGCAGAGATTCCATCACAAGTAGAGAGATCCCAGAATAAGTGCAGAGATCCCATCACACGTGCAGCGATCCCACCATGAGTGCAGAGATCCCATCCCAAGTAGAGAGATCCCACTATGAGTGCAGAGATCCCACCATGAGTGCAGAGATCCCATCATAAGTGCAGAGATCCCACCATAAGTGAAGGGATCCCATCATAAGTGCAGAGATCCCACAACAAGTACAGAGATCCCATCAAAAGTAGGGAGATCCCAGAATAAGTGCAGAGATCCCACCACAAGTGCAGAGATCCCAGCACAAGTGCAGAGATCCCACCATGAGGGCAGATACCCCATCCCAAGTAGAGAGATCCCACTATGAGTGCAGAGATCCCACCATGAGTGCAGAGATCCCATCCCAAGTAGAGAGATCCCACTATGAGTGCAGAGATCCCACCATGAGTGTAGAGAGCCCATCATAAGCTCAGAGATCCCACCATAAGTGCGGGGGTCCCATTACAAGTGCAGGGATCCCATCACAAGTGCAGAGATCCCATCACAAGTGCAGAGATCCTATCACAAGTGCAGAGATCCCATCACAAGTGCAGAGATCCCATCACAAGTGCAGAGATCCTATCACAAGTGCAGAGATCCCATCACAAGTGCAGAGATCCCACCATGCGTGCAAAGATCCCATCACAAGTAGAGAGATCCCAGAATAAGTGCTGAGATCCCATCACAAGTGCAGAGATCCCATCACAAGTGCAGAGTTCCCACCATGAGGGCAGAGATCCCATCCCAAGTAGAGAGATCCCACTATGAGTGCAGAGATTCCATCACAAGTAGAGAGATCCCAGAATAAGTGCAGAGATCCCATCACACGTGCAGCGATCCCACCATGAGTGCAGAGATCCCATCCCAAGTAGAGAGATCCCACTATGAGTGCAGAGATCCCACCATGAGTGCAGAGATCCCATCATAAGTGCAGAGATCCCACCATAAGTGAAGGGATCCCATCATAAGTGCAGAGATCCCACAACAAGTACAGAGATCCCATCAAAAGTAGGGAGATCCCAGAATAAGTGCAGAGATCCCACCACAAGTGCAGAGATCCCACCATGAGTGCAGATACCCCATCCCAAGTAGAGAGATCCCACTATGAGTGCAGAGATCCCACCATGAGTGCAGAGATCCCATCCCAAGTAGAGAGATCCCACTATGAGTGCAGAGATCCCACCATGAGTGTAGAGAGCCCATCATAAGCTCAGAGATCCCACCATAAGTGCAGGGATCCCATCACAAGTGCAGGGATCCCATCACAAGTGCAGGGATCCCATCACAAGTGCAGAGATCCCATCACAAGTGCAGAGATCCTATCACAAGTGCAGAGATCCCATCACAAGTGCAGAGAGCCCACCATGAGTGCAAAGATCCCATCACAAGTAGAGAGATCCCAGAATAAGTGCAGAGATCCCATCACAAGTGCAGAGATCCCATCACAAGTGCAGAGTTCCCACCATGAGTGCAGAGATCCCATCCCAAGTAGAGAGATCCCACTATGAGTGCAGAGATCCCATCCCGAGTGCAGAGATCCCACTATGAGTGCAGAGATCCCATCCCGAGTGCAGAGATCCCATCCCGAGTGCAGAGATCCCATCCCAAGTAGATCCCATCCCAAGTAGAGAGATCCCACCATGAATGCAGAGATCCCACCATGAGTGCAGAGATCCCATCATAAGTGCAAAGATCCCATCATAAGTGCAGAGATCCCACCATAAGTGCAGGGATCCCATCACAAGTGCAGAGATCCCACCATGAGTGCAGAGATTCCATCACAAGTAGAGAGATCCCAGAATAAGTGCAGAGATCCCATCACACATGCAGCAATCCCACCATGAGTGCAGAGATCCCATCCCAAGTAGAGAGATCCCACTATGAGTGCAGAGGTCCCACCATGAGTGCAGCAATCCCACCATGAGTGCAGAGATCCCATCCCAAGTAGAGAGATCCCACCATGAGTGCAGAGATCCCACCATGAGTGCAGAGATCCCATCCCAAGTAGAGAGATCCCACTATGAGTGCAGAGATCCCATTATGAGTGCAAAGATCCCACCATGAGTGCAGAGATCCCATCATAAGTGCAGGGATCCCATCACAAGTGCAGGGATCCCATCACAAGTGCAGAGATCCCACCACGAGTGCGGAGATCCCATCATTAGTGCAGAGATCCCACCATAAGTGCAGAGATCCCATCACAAGTGCAGAGATCCCATCAAAAGTGCATAGATCCCACCACGAGTGCAGAGATCCCATCACAAGTAGACAGATCCCATCACAAGTGCAGAGATCCCATCACAAGTGCAGAGATCCCACCATGAGTGCAGATATCCCATCCTAAGTAGAGAGATCCCACTATGAGTGCCGAGATCCCATCATGAGTGCAGAGATCCCACCATAAGTGCAGAGATCCCATCACAAGTGCAGACATCCCATCACAAGTGCAGAGATCCAATCACAAGTGCAGAGATCCTACCACAAGTGCAGAGATCCCATCACAAGTATACAGATCCCATCACAAGTGCAAAGATCCCATCACAAGTGCAGAGATCCCACCATGAGTGCAGAGATCCCATCCCAAGTAGAGAGATCCCACTATGAGTGCAGAGATCCCACCCTGAGTGCAGAGATCCCATCCCAAGTAAAGAGATCCCACTATGAGTGCAGAGATCCCACTATGAGTGCAGAGATCCCACCATGAGTGCAGAGATCCCATCATAAGTGCAGGGATCCCATCACTAGTGCAGAGATCCCACCACGAGTGCAGAGATCCCATTACAAGTAGAGAGATCCCAGAATAAGTGCAGAGATCCCATCACAAGTATGGAGATCCCACCATGAGAGCAGAGATCCCATCCCAAGTAGAGAGATCCCACTATGAGTGCAGAGATCCCACCATGAGTGCAGAGATCCCACCATGAGTGCAGAGATTCCAACATTAGTGCAGAGATCCCACCATAAGTGCAGAGATCCCATCACAAGTGCAGAGATCCACCATGAGTGCAAAGATCCCATCACAAGTAGAGAGATCCCAGAATAAGTGCAGAGATCCCATCATAAGTGCAGAGTTCCCACCATGAGTGCAGAGATCCCATCCCAAGTAGACAGATCCCACTATGAGTGCAGAGATACCATCCCGAATGCAGAGATCCCATCCCAAGTAGAGAGATCCCACTATGAGTGCAGAGATCCCATCATAAGTGCAGAGATCCCACCATAAGTGCAGGGATCCCATCACAAGTGCAGAGATCCCACCATGAGTGCAGAGATTCCATCACAAGTAGAGAGATCCCAGAATAGGTGCAGAGATCCCATCACATGTGCAGCGTTCCCACCATGAGTGCAGAGATCCCATCCCAAGTAGAGAGATCCCACTATGAGTGCAGAGATCCCACCATGAGTGCAGAGATCCCATCCCAAGTAGAGAGATCCCACTATGAGTGCAGAGATCCCATTATGAGTGCAAAGATCCCACCATGAGTGCAGAGATCCCATCATAAGTGCAGGGATCCCATCACAAGTGCAGGGATCCCATCACAAGTGCAGAGATCCCACCATGAGTGCGGAGATCCCATCATTAGTGCAGAAATCCCACCATAAGTGCAGAGATCCCATCACAAGTGCAGAGATCCCATCACAAGTGCAGAGATCCCACCACGAGTGCAGAGATCCCATCACAAGTAGACAGATCCCATCACAAGTGCAGAGATCCCATCACAAGTGCAGAGATCCCACCATGAGTGCAGAGATCCCATCCTAAGTAGAGAGATCCCACTATGAGTGCCGAGATCCCATCATGAGTGCAGAGATCCCACCATAAGTGCAGAGATCCCATCACAAGTGCAGAGATCCCATCACAAGTGCAGAGATCCCATCACAAGTGCAGAGATCCCACCACAAGTGCAGAGATCCCATCACAAGTAGACAGATCCCATCACAAGTGCAGAGATCCCATCACAAGTGCAGAGATCCCACCATGAGTGCAGAGATCCCATCCCAAGTAGAGAGATCCCACTATGAGTGCAGAGATCCCACCCTAAGTGCAGAGATCCCATCCCAAGTAAAGAGATCCCACTATGAGTGCAGAGATCCCACTATGAGTGCAGAGATCCCACCATGAGTGCAGAGATCCCATCATAAGTGCAGGGATCCAATCACAAGTGCAGAGATCCCACCACGAGTGCAGAGATCCCATTACAAGTAGAGAGATCCCAGAATAAGTGCAGAGATCCCATCACGAGTGCAGAGATCCCATCCTGAGTATAGAGATCCCACTATGAGTGCAGAGATCCCATCATAAGTGCAGAGATCCCATCATAAGTGCAGAGATCCCCCCATAAGTGCAGGGATCCCAACCTAAGTGCAGAGATCCCACAACAAGTACAGAGATCCCATTACAAGTAGGGAGATCCCAGAATAAGTGCAGAGATCCCATCACAAGTGCAGAGATCCCACCATGAGTGCAGAGATCCCATCCCTAGTAGAGAGATCCCACTATGAGTGCATAGATCCCACCATGAGTTCAGAGATCCCATCATAAGTGCAGGGATCCCATCACAAGTGCAGGGATCCCATCACAAGTGCAGAGATCCCACCACGAGAGCAGAGATCCCACCATGAGTGCAGAGATCCCATCACAAGTAGAGAGATCCCAGAATAAGTGCAGAGATCCCATCACAAGTGCAGAGATCCCATCACAAGTGCAGAGATCCCATCACAAGTGTGGAGATCCCACCATGAGAGCAGAGATCCCATCCCAAGTAGAGAGATCCCACTATGAGTGCAGAGATCGCACCATGAGTGCAGAGATCGCACCATGAGTGCAGAGATCCCATCACAAGTGCAGAGATCCCACCATGAGTGCAAAGATCCCATCACAAGTAGAGAGATCCCATCACAAGTGCAGAGTTCCCACCATGAGTGCAGAGATCCCATCCCAAGTAGAGAGATCCAACTATGAGTGCAGAGATCCCATCCCGAGTACAGAGATCCCATCACGAGTGCAGAGATCCCATCCCAAGTAGAGAGATCCCATTATGAGTGCAGAGATCCCACCATGAGTGCAGAGATTCCATCACAAGTAGAGAGATCCCAGAATAAGTGCAGAGATCCCATCACACGTGCAGCGATCCCACCATGATTGCAGAGATCCCATCCCAAGTAGAGAGATCCCACTATGAGTGCAGAGATCCCACCATGAGTGCAGAGATCCCATCATAAGTGCAGAGATCCCACCATAAGTGAAGGGATCCCATCATAAGTGCAGAGATCCCACAACAAGTACAGAGATCCCATCAAAAGTAGGGAGATCCCAGAATAAGTGCAGAGATCCCACCACAAGTGCAGAGATCCCACCATGAGGGCAGATGCCCCATCCCAAGTAGAGAGATCCCACTATGAGTGCAGAGATCCCACCATGAGTGCAGAGATCCCATCCCAAGTAGAGAGATCCCACTATGAGTGCAGAGATCCCACCATGAGTGTAGAGAGCCCATCATAAGCTCAGAGATCCCACCATAAGTGCAGGGATCCCATCACAAGTGCAGGGATCCCATCACAAGTGCAGAGATCCCATCACAAGTGCAGAGATCCTATCACAAGTGCAGAGATCCCATCACAAGTGCAGAGATCCCATCACAAGTGCAGAGATCCTATCACAAGTGCAGAGATCCCATCACAAGTGCAGAGATCCCACCATGAGTGCAAAGATCCCATCACAAGTAGAGAGATCCCAGAATAAGTGCAGAGATCCCATCACAAGTGCAGAGATCCCATCACAAGTGCAGAGTTCCCACCATGAGGGCAGAGATCCCATCCCAAGTAGAGAGATCCCACTATGAGTGCAGGGATCCCATCCCGAGTGCAGAGATCCCACTATGAGTGCAGAGATCCCATCCCGAGTGCAGAGATCCCATCCCGAGTGCAGAGATCCCATCCCAAGTAGAGAGATCCCATCCCAAGTAGAGAGATCCCACCATGAGTGCAGAGATCCCACCATGAGTGCAGAGATCCCATCATGAGTGCAGAGATCCCATCATAAGTGCAGAGATCCCACCATAAGTGCAGGGATCCCATCACAAGTGCAGAGATCCCACCATGAGTGCAGAGATTCCATTACAAGTAGAGAGATCCCAGAATAAGTGCAGAGATCCCATCACACATGCAGCAATCCCACCATGAGTGCAGAGATCCCATCCCAAGTAGAGAGATCCCACTATGAGTGCAGAGATCCCACCATGAGTGCAGCAATTCCACCATGAGTGCAGAGATCCCATCCCAAGTAGAGAGATCCCACCATGAGTGCAGAGATCCCATCATGAGTGCAGGGATCCCATCACAAGTGCAGGGATCCCATCACAAGTGCAGGGATCTCATCACAAGTGCAGCGATCCCACCACAAGTGCAGAGATCCCATCACAAGTTCAGAGATCCCACCACGAGTGCAGAGATCCCATCACAAGTGCAGAGATCCCACCATGAGTGCAGAGATCCCATCCTAAGTAGAGAGATCCCACTATGAGTGCAGAGATCCCATCATAAGTGCAGAGATCCCATCATAAGTGTAGAGATCCCACCATAAGTGCAGGGATCCCAACCTAAGTGCAGAGATCCCACAACAAGTACAGCGATCCCATCACAAGTAGGGAGATCCCAGAATAAGTGCAGAGATCCCATCACAAGTGCAGAGATCCCACCATGAGTGCAGAGATCCCATCCCTAGTAGAGAGATCCCACTATGAGCGCATAGATCCCACAGTGAGTTCAGAGATCCCATCATAAGTGCAGAGATCCCACCATAAGTGCAGAGATCCCACCATGAGTGCAGAGATTCCATCACAAGTAGAGAGATCCCAGAATAAGTGCAGAGATCCCATCACACGTGCAGCGATCCCACCATGAGTGCAGAGATCCCATCCCAAGTAGAGAGATCCCACTATGAGTGCCGAGATCCCATCATTAGTGCAGAGATCCCACCATAAGTGCAGAGATCCCATCACAAGTGCAGAGATCCCATCACAAGTGCAGAGATCCCATCACAAGTTCAGAGATCCCACCACGAGTGCAGAGATCCCATCACAAGTGCAGAGATCCCACCATGAGTGCAGAGATCCCATCCTAAGTAGAGAGATCCCACTATGAGTGCAGAGATCCCATCATAAGTGCAGAGATCCCATCATAAGTGTAGAGATCCCACCATAAGTGCAGGGATCCCAACCTAAGTGCAGAGATCCCACAACAAGTACAGCGATCCCATCACAAGTAGGGAGATCCCAGAATAAGTGCAGAGATCCCATCACAAGTGCAGAGATCCCACCATGAGTGCAGAGATCCCATCCCTAGTAGAGAGATCCCACTATGAGCGCATAGATCCCACAGTGAGTTCAGAGATCCCATCATAAGTGCAGGGATCCCATCACACATGCAGGGATCCCATCACACATGCACAGATCCCACCACAAGAGCAGAGATCCCACCATGAGTGCAGAGATCCCATCACAAGTAGAGAGATCCCATAATAAGTGCAGAGATCCCATCACAAGTGTGGAGATCCCACCATGAGAGCAGAGATCCCATCCCAAGTAGAGAGATCCCACTATGAGTGCAGAGATCCCATCATTAGTGCAGAGATCCCACCATAAGTGCAGAGATCCCATCACAAGTGCAGAGATCCCACCATGAGTGCAAAGATCCCATCATAAGTAGAGAGATCCCATCACAAGTGCAGAGTTCCCACCATGAGTGCAGAGATCCCATCCCAAGTAGAGAGATCTGACTATGAGTGCAGAGATCCCATCCCGAGTGCAGAGATCCCATCACGAGTGCAGAGATCCCATCCCAAGTAGAGAGATCCCACTATGAGTGCAGAGATCCCACCATGAGTGCAGAGATCCCATCATAAGTGCAGAGATCCCACCATAAGTGCAGAGATCCCATCACAAGTGCAGAGATCCCACCATGAGTGCAGAGATTCCATCACAAGTAGAGAGATCCCAGAATAAGTGCAGAGATCCCATCACATGTGCAGCGATCCCATCATGAGTGCAGAGATCCCATCCCAAGTAGAGAGATCCCACTATGAGTGCAGAGATCCCACCATGAGTGCAGAGATCCCATCATAGGTGCAGAGATCCCACCATAAGTGAAGGGATTCCATCATAAGTGCAGAGATCCCACAAATACAAAGATCCCATCAAAAGTAGGGAGATCCCAGAATAAGTGCAGAGATCCAATCACAAGTGCAGAGATCCCATCACAAGTGCAGAGATCCCATCACAAGTAGAGAGATCCCACTATGAGTGCAGAGATCCCACCATGAGTGCAGAGATCCCATCATAGGTACAGAGATCCCACCATAAGTGAAGGGATCCCATCATAAGTGCAGAGATCCCACAAATACAAAGATCCCATCAAAAGTAGGGAGATCCCAGAATAAGTGCAGAGATCCCATCACAAGTGCAGAGATCCCACCATGAGTGCAGAGATCCCACCATGAGTGCAGAGATCCCATCTCAGGTAGAGAGATCCCACTATGAGTGCAGAGATCCCACCATGAGTGCAAAGATCCCATCATTAGTGCAGAGATCCCACCATAAGTGCAGAGATCCCATCACAAGTGCAGAGATCCCACCACAAGTGAAGGGATCCCATCATAAGTGCAGAGATCCCACAACAAGTACAGAGATCCCATCAAAAGTAGGGAGATCCCAGAATAAGTGCAGAGATCCCACCACAAGTGCAGAGATCCCACCATGAGGGCAGATGCCCCATCCCAAGTAGAGAGATCCCACTATGAGTGCAGAGATCCCACCATGAGTGCAGAGATCCCATCATAAGTGCAGAGATCCCACCATAAGTGAAGGGATCCCATCATAAGTGCAGAGATCCCACAACAAGTACAGAGATCCCATCAAAAGTAGGGAGATCCCAGAATAAGTGCAGAGATCCCACCACAAGTGCAGAGATCCCACCATGAGGGCAGATGCCCCATCCCAAGTAGAGAGATCCCACTATGAGTGCAGAGATCCCACCATGAGTGCAGAGATCCCATCCCAAGTAGAGAGATCCCACTATGAGTGCAGAGATCCCACCATGAGTGTAGAGAGCCCATCATAAGCTCAGAGATCCCACCATAAGTGCAGGGATCCCATCACAAGTGCAGGGATCCCATCACAAGTGCAGAGATCCCATCACAAGTGCAGAGATCCTATCACAAGTGCAGAGATCCCATCACAAGTGCAGAGATCCCATCACAAGTGCAGAGATCCTATCACAAGTGCAGAGATCCCATCACAAGTGCAGAGATCCCACCATGAGTGCAAAGATCCCATCACAAGTAGAGAGATCCCAGAATAAGTGCAGAGATCCCATCACAAGTGCAGAGATCCCATCACAAGTGCAGAGTTCCCACCATGAGGGCAGAGATCCCATCCCAAGTAGAGAGATCCCACTATGAGTGCAGGGATCCCATCCCGAGTGCAGAGATCCCACTATGAGTGCAGAGATCCCATCCCGAGTGCAGAGATCCCATCCCGAGTGCAGAGATCCCATCCCAAGTAGAGAGATCCCATCCCAAGTAGAGAGATCCCACCATGAGTGCAGAGATCCCACCATGAGTGCAGAGATCCCATCATGAGTGCAGAGATCCCATCATAAGTGCAGAGATCCCACCATAAGTGCAGGGATCCCATCACAAGTGCAGAGATCCCACCATGAGTGCAGAGATTCCATTACAAGTAGAGAGATCCCAGAATAAGTGCAGAGATCCCATCACACATGCAGCAATCCCACCATGAGTGCAGAGATCCCATCCCAAGTAGAGAGATCCCACTATGAGTGCAGAGATCCCACCATGAGTGCAGCAATTCCACCATGAGTGCAGAGATCCCATCCCAAGTAGAGAGATCCCACCATGAGTGCAGAGATCCCATCATGAGTGCAGGGATCCCATCACAAGTGCAGGGATCCCATCACAAGTGCAGGGATCTCATCACAAGTGCAGCGATCCCACCACAAGTGCAGAGATCCCATCACAAGTTCAGAGATCCCACCACGAGTGCAGAGATCCCATCACAAGTGCAGAGATCCCACCATGAGTGCAGAGATCCCATCCTAAGTAGAGAGATCCCACTATGAGTGCAGAGATCCCATCATAAGTGCAGAGATCCCATCATAAGTGTAGAGATCCCACCATAAGTGCAGGGATCCCAACCTAAGTGCAGAGATCCCACAACAAGTACAGCGATCCCATCACAAGTAGGGAGATCCCAGAATAAGTGCAGAGATCCCATCACAAGTGCAGAGATCCCACCATGAGTGCAGAGATCCCATCCCTAGTAGAGAGATCCCACTATGAGCGCATAGATCCCACAGTGAGTTCAGAGATCCCATCATAAGTGCAGAGATCCCACCATAAGTGCAGAGATCCCACCATGAGTGCAGAGATTCCATCACAAGTAGAGAGATCCCAGAATAAGTGCAGAGATCCCATCACACGTGCAGCGATCCCACCATGAGTGCAGAGATCCCATCCCAAGTAGAGAGATCCCACTATGAGTGCCGAGATCCCATCATTAGTGCAGAGATCCCACCATAAGTGCAGAGATCCCATCACAAGTGCAGAGATCCCATCACAAGTGCAGAGATCCCATCACAAGTTCAGAGATCCCACCACGAGTGCAGAGATCCCATCACAAGTGCAGAGATCCCACCATGAGTGCAGAGATCCCATCCTAAGTAGAGAGATCCCACTATGAGTGCAGAGATCCCATCATAAGTGCAGAGATCCCATCATAAGTGTAGAGATCCCACCATAAGTGCAGGGATCCCAACCTAAGTGCAGAGATCCCACAACAAGTACAGCGATCCCATCACAAGTAGGGAGATCCCAGAATAAGTGCAGAGATCCCATCACAAGTGCAGAGATCCCACCATGAGTGCAGAGATCCCATCCCTAGTAGAGAGATCCCACTATGAGCGCATAGATCCCACAGTGAGTTCAGAGATCCCATCATAAGTGCAGGGATCCCATCACACATGCAGGGATCCCATCACACATGCACAGATCCCACCACAAGAGCAGAGATCCCACCATGAGTGCAGAGATCCCATCACAAGTAGAGAGATCCCATAATAAGTGCAGAGATCCCATCACAAGTGTGGAGATCCCACCATGAGAGCAGAGATCCCATCCCAAGTAGAGAGATCCCACTATGAGTGCAGAGATCCCATCATTAGTGCAGAGATCCCACCATAAGTGCAGAGATCCCATCACAAGTGCAGAGATCCCACCATGAGTGCAAAGATCCCATCATAAGTAGAGAGATCCCATCACAAGTGCAGAGTTCCCACCATGAGTGCAGAGATCCCATCCCAAGTAGAGAGATCTGACTATGAGTGCAGAGATCCCATCCCGAGTGCAGAGATCCCATCACGAGTGCAGAGATCCCATCCCAAGTAGAGAGATCCCACTATGAGTGCAGAGATCCCACCATGAGTGCAGAGATCCCATCATAAGTGCAGAGATCCCACCATAAGTGCAGAGATCCCATCACAAGTGCAGAGATCCCACCATGAGTGCAGAGATTCCATCACAAGTAGAGAGATCCCAGAATAAGTGCAGAGATCCCATCACATGTGCAGCGATCCCATCATGAGTGCAGAGATCCCATCCCAAGTAGAGAGATCCCACTATGAGTGCAGAGATCCCACCATGAGTGCAGAGATCCCATCATAGGTGCAGAGATCCCACCATAAGTGAAGGGATTCCATCATAAGTGCAGAGATCCCACAAATACAAAGATCCCATCAAAAGTAGGGAGATCCCAGAATAAGTGCAGAGATCCAATCACAAGTGCAGAGATCCCATCACAAGTGCAGAGATCCCATCACAAGTAGAGAGATCCCACTATGAGTGCAGAGATCCCACCATGAGTGCAGAGATCCCATCATAGGTACAGAGATCCCACCATAAGTGAAGGGATCCCATCATAAGTGCAGAGATCCCACAAATACAAAGATCCCATCAAAAGTAGGGAGATCCCAGAATAAGTGCAGAGATCCCATCACAAGTGCAGAGATCCCACCATGAGTGCAGAGATCCCACCATGAGTGCAGAGATCCCATCTCAGGTAGAGAGATCCCACTATGAGTGCAGAGATCCCACCATGAGTGCAAAGATCCCATCATTAGTGCAGAGATCCCACCATAAGTGCAGAGATCCCATCACAAGTGCAGAGATCCCACCACAAGTGCAGAGATCCCATCACAAGTAGAGAGATCCCAGAATAAGTGCAGAGATCCCACCATAAGTGCAGGGATCCCAACCTACATGCAGAGATCCCACAACAAGTACAGAGATCCCATCACAAGTAGGGAGATCCCAGAATAAGTGCAGATATCCCATCACAAGTGCAGAGATCCCATCACAAGTGCAGAGATCCCACCATGAGTGCAGAGATCCCATCCCTAGTAGAGAGATCCCACTATGAGTGCATAGATCCCACCATGAGTGCAGAGATCCCATCATAAGTGCAGAGATCCCACCATAAGTGCAGGGATCCCATCACAAGTGCAGAGATCCCATCACAAGTGCAGAGATCCCACCATGAGTGCAGAGATCCCATCCCTAGTAGAGAGATCCCACTATGAGTGCATAGATCCCACCATGAGTGCAGAGATCCCATCATAAGTGCAGAGATCCCACCATGAGTGCAGAGATCCCATCCCTAGTAGAGAGATCCCACTATGAGTGCATAGATCCCACCATAAGTGCAGAGATCCCACCATGAGTGCAGAGATCCCATCCCAAGTAGAGAGATCCCACTATAAATGCAGAGATCCCACCATGAGTGCAGAGATCCCACCATGAGTGCAGAGATCCTATCCCAAGTAGAGAGATCCCCTATGAGTGCAGAGATCCCACCATGAGTGAAGAGATCCCATCATAAGTGCAGAGATCCCACCATAAGTGCAGAAATCCCACCATAAGTGCAGGGATCACACAACAAGTACAGAGATCCCATCAAAAGTAGGGAGATCCCAGAATAGGTGCAGAGATCCCACCACAAGTGCAGAGATACCACCATGAGTGCAGATACCCCATCCCAAGTAGAGAGATCCCACTATGAGTGTAGAGATCCCACCATGAGTGCAGAGATCCCATCCCAAGTAGAGAGATCCCACTATGAGTGCAGAGATCCCACCATGAGTGTAGAGAGCCCATCATAAGCTCAGAGATCCCACCATAAGTGCAGGGATCCCATCACAAGTGCAGAGATCCCATCACAAGTGCAGAGATCCCATCACAAGTGCAGAGATCCCATCACAAGTGCAGAGTTCCCACCATGAGTGCAGAGATCCCATCCCAAGTAGAGAGATCCCACTATGAGTTCAGAGATCCCATCCCGAGTGCAGAGATCCCACCATAAGTGCAGAGATCCGACCATAAGTACAGAGATCCCACCACGAGTGCAGAGATCCCACCACGAGTGCAGAGATCCCACCACGAGTGCAGAGATCCCATCACAAGTAGAGAGATCCCAGAATAAGTGCAGAGATAACATCACAAGTACAGAGATCCCACCATGAGTGCAAAGATCCCATACCAAGTAGAGAGATCCAACTATGAGTGCAGAGATCCCACCATGAGTGCAGAGATCCCACCATGAGTGCAGAGATCCCATCATAAGTGCAGAGATCCCACCATAAGTGCAGAGATCCCATCATAAGTGCAGAGATCCCACCATAAGTGCAGAGATCCCAACACAAGTGCAGAGATCCCAACACAAGTGCAGAGATCCCACCATGAGTGCAGAGATCCCACCATGAGTGTAGAGATCCCACCATGAGTGTAGAGATCCCATCACAAGTAGAGAGATCCCAAAATAAGTGCAGAGATTGCATCACAAGAGCAGAGATCCCACCATGAGTGCAGAGATCCCATCCCAAGTAGAGAGATCCCACTATGAGTGCAGAGATCCCATCATAAGTGCAGAGATCCCATCATAAGTGCATAGATCCCATCACAAGTGCAGAGATCCCACCACGAGTGCAGAGATCCCATCACAAGTGCAGAGATCCCACCACGAGTGCAGAGATCCCATCACAAGTAGAGAGATCCCAGAATAAGTGCAGAGATCCCATCACAAGTGCAGAGATCCCACCATGAGTGCAGAGATCCCATCCCAAGTAGAGAGATCCCACTATGAGTGCAGAGATCCCACCATGAGTGCAGAGATCCCACCATGAGTACAGAGATCCCATCATAAGTGCAGAGATCCCACCATAAGTGCAAGGATCCCATCATAAGTGCAGAGATCCCATATCAAGTACAGAGATCCCATCACAAGTAGGGAGATCCCACTATGAGTGCAGAGATCCCATCACAAGTAGAGAGATCCCTCCATGAATGCAGAGATCCCACCACAAGTGCAGAGATCCCATCACAAGTATGAGTGCAGAGATCCCATCATAAGTGCAGGGATCCCACAACAAGTACAGAGATCCCATCAAAAGTAGGGAGATCCCAGAATAAGTGCAGAGATCCCACCACAAGTGCAGAGATCCCACCATGAGTGCAGATACCCCATCCCAAGTAGAGAGATCCCACTATGAGTGCAGAGATCCCACCATGAGTGCAGAGATCCCATCCCAAGTAGAGAGATCCCACTATGAGTGCAGAGATCCCACCATGAGTGTAGAGAGCCCATCATAAGCTCAGAGATCCCACCATAAGTGCAGGGATCCCATCACAAGTGCAGAGATCCCATCACAAGTGCAGAGATCCCATCACAAGTGCAGGGATCCCATCACAAGTGCAGAGTTCCCACCATGAGTGCAGAGATCCCATCCCAAGTAGAGAGATCCCACTATGAGTTCAGAGATCCCATCCCGAGTGCAGAGATCCCACCATAAGTGCAGAGATCCGACCATAAGTACAGAGATCCCACCACGAGTGCAGAGATCCCACCACGAGTGCAGAAATCCCACCACGAGTGCAGAGATCCCATCACAAGTAGAGAGATCCCAGAATAAGTGCAGAGATAACATCACAAGTACAGAGATCCCACCATGAGTGCAAAGATCCCATACCAAGTAGAGAGATCCAACTATGAGTGCAGAGATCCCACCATGAGTGCAGAGATCCCACCATGAGTGCAGAGATCCCATCATAAGTGCAGAGATCCCACCATAAGTGCAGAGATCCCATCATAAGTGCAGAGATCCCACCATAAGTGCAGAGATCCCAACACAAGTGCAGAGATCCCAACACAAGTGCAGAGATCCCACCATGAGTGCAGAGATCCCACCATGAGTGTAGAGATCCCACTATGAGTGTAGAGATCCCATCACAAGTAGAGAGATCCCAAAATAAGTGCAGAGATTGCATCACAAGAGCAGAGATCCCACCATGAGTGCAGAGATCCCATCCCAAGTAGAGAGATCCCACTATGAGTGCAGAGATCCCATCATAAGTGCAGAGATCCCATCATAAGTGCATAGATCCCATCACAAGTGCAGAGATCCCACCACGAGTGCAGAGATCCCATCACAAGTGCAGAGATCCCACCACGAGTGCAGAGATCCCATCACAAGTAGAGATATCCCAGAATAAGTGCAGAGATCCCATCACAAGTGCAGAGATCCCACCATGAGTGCAGAGATCCCATCCCAAGTAGAGAGATCCCACTATGAGTGCAGAGATCCCACCATGAGTGCAGAGATCCCACCATGAGTACAGAGATCCCATCATAAGTGCAGAGATCCCACCATAAGTGCAAGGATCCCATCATAAGTGCAGAGATCCCATATCAAGTACAGAGATCCCATCACAAGTAGGGAGATCCCACTATGAGTGCAGAGATCCCATCACAAGTAGAGAGATCCCTCCATGAATGCAGAGATCCCACCACAAGTGCAGAGATCCCATCACAAGTATGAGTGCAGAGATCCCATCATAAGTGCAGAGATCCCATCATAAGTGCAGAGATCCCACAACAAGTAGAGATCCCATCACAAGTAGGGAGATCCCAGAATAAGTGCAAAATCCCATCACAAGTGCAGAGATCCCATCACAAGTGCAGAGATCCCATCCCAAGTAGAGAGATCCCACTATGAATGCAGAGATCCCACCATGAGTGCAGAGATCCCACCATGAGTGCAGAGATCCCATCCCAAGTAGAGAGATCCCACCATGAGTGCAGAGATCCCAACATGAGTTCAGAGATCCAATCATAAGTGCAGAGATCCCATCATGAGTGCAGGGATCCCATCACAAGTGCAGATATCCCACCACGAGTGCAGAGATCCCATCACAAGTAGAGAGATCCCAGAATAAGTGCAGAGATCCCATCACAAGTGCAGAGATCCCACCATGAGTGCAGAGATCCCATCATAAGTAGAGAGATCCCACTATGAGTGCAGAGATCCCACCATGAGTGCAGAGATCCCATCATAAGTGCAGAGATTCCACCATAAGTGCAGGGATCCCAACCTAAGTGCAGGGATCCCAACCTAAGTGCAGGGATCCCAACCTAAGTGCAGAGATCTGACAACAAGTACAGAGATCCCATCACAAGTAGGGAGATCCCAGAATAAGTGCAGAGATCCCATCACAAGTGCAGAGATCCCACCATGAATGCAGACATCCCATCCCAAGTAGAGAGATCCCACTATGAGTGCAGAGATCCCACCATGAGTGCAGAGATCCCATCATAAGAGCAGAGATCCCACCATAAGTGCAGGGATCCCACAACAAGTACAGAGATCCCATCATAAGTACGGCGATCCCAGAATAAGTGCAGAGATCCCATCACAAGAGCAGAGATCCCACCATGAGTGCATGTTGGACGTGGCCCATCTGGCAGGTCCGCCCCTGAAGTTTTTATGGTATATGTAACCTGGGGAGGGTGATTTCCCCTCTGAGTGAGTGTGAGGAGAGAGCGACCTACCCTTCCATAGGAATGCATGGGGAATGGATGAGTCCTCGGTAGTTCCCGGTGCGTAGGGTGTGCAGGGTCAAGTCTGGTATGTATGAACTCGTGAGATTGAATGCTGCGCAACGGTATATGAGGTATGAGTGTGTCTAGTGTAGAAGTCCCCCTTTTGGAAGTTGGCATATTTGTGGAATATGTGCCTGGCGTATGATTGGCCGGGGCTGGCTGGTGAGCCTGGCTCCCAGGTTCTGGGAGGGTCTGCCCCGGTGGTGAATGGAGTGTTTAGCATGCTGATGTGAGGGGAGGAGTGAGCCTGGGTCTGCTTGTGGATTGACTGTCTGGTTTGAGTGTCATGAATGAGGCTGGGTTTTCCCCAGACAATGCTGGCTCCACCCCCTGGGGTGCGGCTGATGTTCCTAGCCTGGCCAGTGTAAAGAATCCCCCCATAACCAGTTCCAGCTGGTTCTCCCCCTGCCTGCCCCTTCAGACCAAGAATGTGTGTATAAAAAGGGTGCTGTGACACTCTGGACTTGTTCTTGTTCTCAACTTGAATCTACCCGGAGCTGCTGCTGCTGGGGCTCAGGGGTGGCGTGCCTCCCTGGGCCCTGCCCTACTCCTGGACTGAGGAAGGCCCTTTCCCCTTCCTGGCGCTGCTGGGCCCCCCCTGAGGTCCTGGACTACCGATGGACTTTGGTAACCCGCATCTAGCGCTGGGGGAGCGCTGTCCCTTCTGCCCAGCGCCTGGAAGCGCTGTTCCCTGCCCCCTACCGCTTTGGGGTGCTTCACTCCTGCACGATCGCTGGTAGCGCTATATTCAACAAGCCGGTGCTCACCCGGCGTCTGCACCGTGCTACCAAGACTCGACACCCCCAGCGAGTGCCTACCTCGCTTTATTCCCTGCCCTTGTGCCTTACGAGGGAGCCCACTCCTCGTCGATTTCCCCCGAGTTCACCGCCGCCGCCCGGGACCCTAGTGATGTCATCCCCGGGCCGCGCTGGTATTGGCTGCCGGCCCGGGATTCCCCACTAGCGTCATCCCCCAGGCCGCGCCGTGATTGGCTGCCGGCCCGAGAGAAGGAGAGAGGCCGGCCGAAGAAGGATGACGAAGCCGGAGCGGCGGGAGCCCACTCCGCGCTCCTGCGATACCCCCGCGAAGCTGCTGACCTTCCCCGGGGCTCCCGAGAGAGAGAGAGCCCCGGAGCACAAGGAGAAGGCTGGCGCAGCAAAGGAGACCGGCGCACCAGACCCGGTGAGTGCTGCGGCCAGCAATGGAGAGGAGGGGCGTCGGGACACGTTGTCGGTGTCCGCCCCTCCCCTCGTGTGAATCCCTGGTTGTGCCCTGAGGCCCGTGAGGCCCCCCACGAAGCCGAGTCCCCCGAGAGGGACTCCGCCTGCCCTACCAAATGATCTGAGCCCGGCGAGGCTCCCCTGTGGCCCCCCTTATCTCTGAGCCCGGCGAGGCTCCCCCTTGGGCCCCCCTTATCTCTGAGCCCGGCGAGGCTCCCCCTTTGGCCCCCTTTACCTCCGAGCCCAGCGAGGCTCCGCCTTGGGCCCCCTTCATCTCGCGAGCCCTGCGAGGCTCCCCCTGTGGCCTCCCTCAACCCCAGAGCCCGAGAGGCTCCGCCGTGCCAATGCCCCCTCGTTCTCGAGCCCGAGTGGCTCCACCAGTTGGCACCCCTTGTCCCCAGGGTCGGCGAGGCCCACACGAAGTCCCTCAGTTGCCCAGCACTTAGTGGGCAACTGCTACGTTTAGGTTTGCCCCGGGCTCCCTGCCATGAACATCGAGACTTCTGGGCCCCTGGCCCCAGAAAGGCCCGCTGGCCTGTGGATGGCTATGGACTAAGACTAGAGTGATCCCTACAAGTATTCTATGTTGCACCTCTACCGGTGCTCCTGTATGTTGTGTACCTTGACCTCCTTCGCCCCCCTCTGAATACCAGATGTCCCCTGTATGTGATTCCTAGCAGTGGTCCCTTGGCCCTGCGCTGTACCTTCTTCCCTGTAGCCCCTGCCCGTGCCCCTGGCACCTTGTACAATGTATGTTCCTATGTGTCCTGCTTAATACAGAAACTATTTTTATATATATATGGTGTGGAGTTCCTTTTGTGGGAGGCCGGGGATGTTGTTGTTGGTGGGTGCGTGCGCAAATGCTTCACATGTCCTCCGAGTTAGGCCTGGCTGCCCGCGCCGCGTTACCTAGAGGGCGAGCAGGGGTCGATTTTACATAGGAGTGGTGGTCTCTGACTGGCTGGGGTGCAAGTCCTGGCCGGCCGGGGGTCCCATTTCCTACACTGGTGGCTAGCGGTGGGATCCGGACTTGTGTTTGCGCAGTACCACAATGATAACTGGCCTCCCTACAAAACTCTGTATTGTAAATGGTCGCAAAGAAAAGAGATTATTGTTTTAAGAGTTTACGTAAATGTCCGTCCTATGAAAGATGTGTTCTGGTTAGATGGCCCTAGCTAGGGAGGGTAGATCAACTCCCTAGTACAATGTGTTTTCTGGACTCACCGGAAGGGTGGGATCCAGTGGTGGCAGCATAATTATGTTCAATGTATATGGTCCCTGTCCATTCCTTAGAATAATGATACCTGTGCCACATAGGGTCAGGTCAGGTTGCTAAAAAATGTCTGTGAAAAATGTTAAAGATTGTTAGAAATACCCGTCCTGTGGAAAGTTTTAAGGGTTACTTAAATATCTGTTCTGTAGAAAAAAATGTACATGTATGCTGAGAGTAGGTGTCCCTAGCTTGGGAGGGTAAATCATCTCCCTAGTGTAATATGGTTTTCTGGATTCACCGGAAGGGTGGGATCCAGTGGTGGTTGCAAAATTGTGTTCAAATATGTATGGTCCTTGTCCCTGCCCTAGAGTAATGGTACCTGTGCCCCGAGGGTCAGGCTGAGGAATCAGGGGCGGTGGAAAACTGTCCTACCAGTCTAGGGAACGGTATGTGCATGAATGTTGAGGTATGCCGAGTAATGGAGTATAAGTTCTCTGGGATGGGGAGCTTGCTGAATCAACGTTAATCTTGTCCTTCCTTATCCTGATGAATGTGCTGGAGGCAGCATGTGTTCCGTGCACCGCTGAATGTGGTTGATGTGTCAGGTGTCCCCCCCCCTTTCTTTTGCCCTGCTAACTGTGTTTGATGCATCATGCGTTCCGTACCCCACTGAAGGTGGTTTAGGCGTCAGGTGTCGCCCTGGCTGAATTTATGTTAAGTTGTATCCCGGACAAGGAAGACCTGCTGGCTCGGCCGCGGCTTGCCTTGGGGAGAGCTGAACCTTGAGACCTGCTGGCACTGCTGCAGCTCGTTTTGTTAAAGTTATGGTAGTTGTATCCCGGACAAGGAAGACCTGCTGGCTCGGCCGCGGCTTGCCTTGGGGAGAGCTGAACCTTGAGAACTGCTGGCGCTGCTGCAGCTCGTTTTGTTAAAGTTATGGTAGTTGTATCCCGGACAAGGAAGACCTGCTGGCTCGGCCGCGGCTTGCCTTGGGGAGAGCTGAACCTCGAGACCTGCTGGCACGGCCGCGGCTCGTTTTGTCGAATTTATGTTGAGTTGTATCCCGGACAAGGAAGACCTGCTGGCTCGGCCGCGGCTTGCCTTGGGGAGAGCTGAACGCTTAGTTCCCAGGTGGAAGACCAGTGGAGGAAGGAAGTTCCAAGACTGTTAGGAAAGTGTGTTCTGAGGGTGTTTCTCCTGGGAGAACGCGGAACCTCAGAAGTAGAGGTAGGGTGGGGCATTCTTGCCCGTGACCTCTGGCAAGCCTGAGGGTGTGGACCCTAGGTGGAAGGAACAGTGGTAGTCATGGCTACCCTGAGAAAGGGAGTGGAGAAGGGCTATTGTGGGCCCGGGGTTACCACCCCCCACTTCGGATTTGCCGGGACCAGTGGTATCTGGGTGGCCTAGGGCCTGGTCCTAGTCACGGACAACTAAGGCGCGCCAGGAGGGTGGCCTGGTTGGACCTATGTCTTTCTTATTTTTTTTTTTTTATTATTTTTATTTTTTTCTTGATTTTTAGCCTGTGTGTGTCTATCGGCCCAGGTAGGCGTCGAACTGGAGGGTGTCTCGGTAGCGCGAGCCACGTCCATGTTCTACCGCCCTGCAGCAGGGAAGTCCATCACGGTAGTGATTGGTCTACCCGGCGTTTGGGCTGGGAGGGGCATGTGTTGGACGTGGCCCATCTGGCAGGTCCGCCCCTGAAGTTTTTATGGTATATGTAACCTGGGGAGGGTGATTTCCCCTCTGAGTGAGTGTGAGGAGAGAGCGACCTACCCTTCCATAGGAATGCATGGGGAATGGATGAGTCCTCGGTAGTTCCCGGTGCGTAGGGTGTGCAGGGTCAAGTCTGGTATGTATGAACTCGTGAGATTGAATGCTGCGCAACGGTATATGAGGTATGAGTGTGTCTAGTGTAGAAGTCCCCCTTTTGGAAGTTGGCATATTTGTGGAATATGTGCCTGGCGTATGATTGGCCGGGGCTGGCTGGTGAGCCTGGCTCCCAGGTTCTGGGAGGGTCTGCCCCGGTGGTGAATGGAGTGTTTAGCATGCTGATGTGAGGGGAGGAGTGAGCCTGGGTCTGCTTGTGGATTGACTGTCTGGTTTGAGTGTCATGAATGAGGCTGGGTTTTCCCCAGACAATGCTGGCTCCACCCCCTGGGGTGCGGCTGATGTTCCTAGCCTGGCCAGTGTAAAGAATCCCCCCATAACCAGTTCCAGCTGGTTCTCCCCCTGCCTGCCCCTTCAGACCAAGAATGTGTGTATAAAAAGGGTGCTGTGACACTCTGGACTTGTTCTTGTTCTCAACTTGAATCTACCCGGAGCTGCTGCTGCTGGGGCTCAGGGGTGGCGTGCCTCCCTGGGCCCTGCCCTACTCCTGGACTGAGGAAGGCCCTTTCCCCTTCCTGGCGCTGCTGGGCCCCCCCCTGAGGTCCTGGACTACCGATGGACTTTGGTAACCCGCATCTAGCGCTGGGGGAGCGCTGTCCCTTCTGCCCAGCGCCTGGAAGCGCTGTTCCCTGCCCCCTACCGCTTTGGGGTGCTTCACTCCTGCACGATCGCTGGTAGCGCTATATTCAACAAGCCGGTGCTCACCCGGCGTCTGCACCGTGCTACCAAGACTCGACACCCCCAGCGAGTGCCTACCTCGCTTTATTCCCTGCCCTTGTGCCTTACGAGGGAGCCCACTCCTCGTCGATTTCCCCCGAGTTCACCGCCGCCGCCCGGGACCCTAGTGATGTCATCCCCGGGCCGCGCTGGTATTGGCTGCCGGCCCGGGATTCCCCACTAGCGTCATCCCCCAGGCCGCGCCGTGATTGGCTGCCGGCCCGAGAGAAGGAGAGAGGCCGGCCGAAGAAGGACGACGAAGCCGGAGCGGCGGGAGCCCACTCCGCGCTCCTGCGATACCCCCGCGAAGCTGCTGACCTTCCCCGGGGCTCCCGAGAGAGAGAGAGCCCCGGAGCACAAGGAGAAGGCTGGCGCAGCAAAGGAGACCGGCGCACCAGACCCGGTGAGTGCTGCGGCCAGCAATGGAGAGGAGGGGCGTCGGGACACGTTGTCGGTGTCCGCCCCTCCCCTCGTGTGAATCCCTGGTTGTGCCCTGAGGCCCGTGAGGCCCCCCACGAAGCCGAGTCCCCCGAGAGGGACTCCGCCTGCCCTACCAAATGATCTGAGCCCGGCGAGGCTCCCCTGTGGCCCCCCTTATCTCTGAGCCCGGCGAGGCTCCCCCTTGGGCCCCCCTTATCTCTGAGCCCGGCGAGGCTCCCCCTTTGGCCCCCTTTACCTCCGAGCCCAGCGAGGCTCCGCCTTGGGCCCCCTTCATCTCGCGAGCCCTGCGAGGCTCCCCCTGTGGCCTCCCTCAACCCCAGAGCCCGAGAGGCTCCGCCGTGCCAATGCCCCCTCGTTCTCGAGCCCGAGTGGCTCCACCAGTTGGCACCCCTTGTCCCCAGGGTCGGCGAGGCCCACACGAAGTCCCTCAGTTGCCCAGCACTTAGTGGGCAACTGCTACGTTTAGGTTTGCCCCGGGCTCCCTGCCATGAACATCGAGACTTCTGGGCCCCTGGCCCCAGAAAGGCCCGCTGGCCTGTGGATGGCTATGGACTAAGACTAGAGTGATCCCTACAAGTATTCTATGTTGCACCTCTACCGGTGCTCCTGTATGTTGTGTACCTTGACCTCCTTCGCCCCCCTCTGAATACCAGATGTCCCCTGTATGTGATTCCTAGCAGTGGTCCCTTGGCCCTGCGCTGTACCTTCTTCCCTGTAGCCCCTGCCCGTGCCCCTGGCACCTTGTACAATGTATGTTCCTATGTGTCCTGCTTAATACAGAAACTATTTTTATATATATATGGTGTGGAGTTCCTTTTGTGGGAGGCCGGGGATGTTGTTGTTGGTGGGTGCGTGCGCAAATGCTTCACATGTCCTCCGAGTTAGGCCTGGCTGCCCGCGCCGCGTTACCTAGAGGGCGAGCAGGGGTCGATTTTACATAGGAGTGGTGGTCTCTGACTGGCTGGGGTGCAAGTCCTGGCCGGCCGGGGGTCCCATTTCCTACAGTGCAGAGATCCCATCCCAAGTAGAGAGATCCCACTATGAGTGCAGAGATCCTACCATGAGTGCAGAGATCCCATCATAAGTGCAGAGATCCCACCATAAGTACAGAGATCCCACTATGAGTGCAAAGATCCCATCATAAGTGCAGAGATCCCACCATAAGTGCAGAGATCCCATCACAAGTGCAGAGATCCCACCATGAGTGCAGAGATCCCATCACAAGTAGAGAGATCCCAAAATAAGTGCAGAGATCGCATCACAAGAGCAGAGATCCCACCATGAGTGCAGAGATCCCATCCCAAGTAGAGAGATCCCACTATGAGTGCAGAGATCCCACCATAAGTGCAGAGATCCCATCACAAGTGCAGAGATCCCATCACAAGTGCAGAGATCCCATCACAAGTGCAGAGATCCCATCACAAGTGCAGAGATCCCATCACAAGTGCAGAGATCTCACCATCAGTGCAGAGATCCCATCATAAGTGCAGAGATCCCACCATCAGTGCAGGGATCCCATAACAAGTAGGGAGATCCCAGAATAAGTGCAGAGATCCCATCACAAGTGCAGAGATCCCACCCCAAGTAGAGAGAACCCACTATGAGTGCAGAGATCCCACCATGAGTGCAGAGATCCCATCATAAGTGCAGAGATCCCACCATCAGTGCAGGGATCCCATCATAAAAGCAGAGATCCCACAACAAGTACAGAGATCCCATAACAAGTAGGGAGATCCCAGAATAAGTGCAGAGATCCCATCACAAGTGCAGAGATCCCACTTCAAGTAGAGAGATCCCACTATGAGTGCAGAGATCCCACCATAAGTGCAGAGATCCCATCCCAAGTAGAGAGACCCCACTATGAGTGCAGAGATCCCACCTTGAGTGCAGAGATACCATCATAAGTGCAGAGATCCCACCATAAGTGCAGGGATCCCACCACAAGTGCAGAGATCCCACCACAAGTGCAGAGATCCCACCATGAGTGCAGAGATCCCATCACAAGTAGAGAGATCCCAGAATAAGTGCAGAGATCCCATCACAAGTGCAGAGATCCCATCACGAGTGCAGAGATCCCACCATGAGTGCAGAGATCCCACCATGAGTGCAGAGATCCCATCCCAAGTAGAGAGATCCCACTATGAGTGCAGAGATCCCACCATGAGTGTAGAGATCCCACCATGAGTGCAGAGATCCCATCATAAGTGCAGAGATCCCAACATAAGTGCAGGGATTCCATCACAAGTGCAGAGCTCCCACCACGAGTGCAGAGATTCCATCACAAGTAGAGAGATACCAGAAACTATGCAGAGATCCAATCACAAGTGTAGAGATCCCACCATGAGTGCAGAGATCCCATCCCAAGTAGAGAGATCCCACTATGAGTGCAGAGATCCCACCATGAGTGCAGAGATCCCATCATAAGTGCAGGGATCCCACCATAAGTGCAGGGATCCCATCACAAGTGCAGAGATCCCACCATGAGTGCAGAGATTCCATCACAAGTAGAGAGATCCCAGAATAAGTGCAGAGAACCCATCACAAGTG
The DNA here is from genome assembly GCF_964263255.1 of Lissotriton vulgaris. NCBI lineage: Eukaryota > Metazoa > Chordata > Amphibia > Caudata > Salamandridae > Lissotriton > Lissotriton vulgaris. The sequence continues at coordinate 680,646,416 of NC_141693.1, forward strand.
CAGTGATCCCACCATGAGTGCAGAGATCACATCCCAAGTAGAGAGATCCCACTATGAGTGCAGAGATCCCACCATGAGTGCAGAGATCGCACCATAAGTGCAGAGATCCCATCATAAGTGCAGAGATACCACAACAAGTACAGAGATCCCATCACAAGTAGGGAGATCCCAGAATAAGTGCAGAGATCCCATCACAAGTGCAGAGATCCCACCATGAGTGCAGAGATCCCATCCCAAGTAGAGAGATCCCACTATGAGTGCAGAGATCCCACCATGAGTGCAGAGATCCCATCCCAAGTAGAGAGATCCCACTATGAGTGCAGAGATCCACCATGAGTGTAGAGATCCCATCATAAGTGCAGAGATCCCATCATAAGTGCAGGGATCCCATCACAAGTGCAGAGATCCCACCACGAGTGCAGAGATCCCATCACAAGTAGAGAGATCCCACCACGAGTGCAGAGATCCCATCACAAGTAGAGAGATCCCAGAATAAGTGCAGAGATCCCATCACAAGTGCAGAGATCCCACCATAAGTGCAGAGATCCCATCATACGTGCAGAGATACCACAACAAGTACAGAGATCCCATCACAAGTAGGGAGATCCCAGAATAAGTGCAGAGATCCCATCACAAGTGCAGATATCCCACCATGAGTACAGAGATCCCATCCCAAGTAGAGAGATCCCACTATGAGTGCAGAGATCCCACCATGAGTGCAGAGATCCCATCATAAGTGCAGGGATCCCATCACAAGTGCAGAGATCCCACCACGAGTGCAGAGATCCCATCACAAGTAGAGAAATCCCAGAATAAGTGCAGAGATCCCAGAATAAGTGCAGATATCCCATCACAAGTGCAGAGATCCCACCATGAGTGCAGACATCCCATCCCAAGTAGAGAGATCCCACTATGAGTGCAGAGATCCCACCATGAGTGCAGAGATCCCATCATAAGTGCAGAGATCCCACCATAAGTGCAGGGATCCCAACTTAAGTGCAGAGATCTGACAACAAGTACAGAGATCCCATCATAAGTACGGCGATCCCAGAAAAAGTGCAGAGATCCCATCACAAGTGCAGAGATCCCATCACAAGAACAGAGATCCCACCATGAGTGCAGAGATCCCATCCCAAGTAGAGAGATCCCACTATGAGTGCAGAGATCCTACCATGAGTGCAGAGATCCCATCATAAGTGCAGAGATCCTATCATAAGTGCAGGGATCCCATCACAAGTGCAGAGATCCCACCACGAGTGCAGAGATCCCATCACAAGTAGAGAGATCACAGAATAAGTGCAGAGATAACATCACAAGTGCAGAGATCCCACCATGTGTGCAGAGATCCCATCACAAGTGCAGAGATCCCATCACAAGTGCAGAGATCCCACCATGAGTGCAGAGATCCCACCATGAGTGCAGAGATCCCACCATAAGTGCAGAGATCCCACCAGAAGTGCAGAGATCCCACCATGAGTGCAGAGATCCCATCACAAGTAGAGAGATCCCAAAATAAGTGCAGAGATCGCATCACAACAGCAGAGATCCCACCATGAGTGCAGAGATCCCATCCCAAGTAAAGAGATCCCACTATGAGTGCAGATATCCCACCATGAGTGCAGAGATCCCACCACGAGTGCAGGGATCCCATCACAAGTGCAGAGATCCCACCACGAGTGCAAAGATCCCATCACAAGTAGAGAGATCCCAGAATAAGTGCAGAGATCCCATCACAAGTGCAGAGATCCCATCACAAGTGCAGAGATCCCATCACGAGTGCAGAGATCCCACCATGAGTGCAGAGATCCCATCCCAAGTAGAGAGATCCCACTATGAGTGCAGAGATCCCACCATGAGTGCAGAGATCCCATCATGAGTGCAGAGATCCCATCATAAGTGCAGAGATCCCAACATAAGTGCAGGGATCCCATCACAAGTGCAGAGCTCCCACCACGAGTGCAGAGATCCCATCACAAGTAGAGAGATACCAGAAACTGTGCAGAGATCCCATCACAAGTGTAGAGATCCCACCATGAGTGCAGAGATCCCATCCCAAGTAGAGAGATCCCACTATGAGTGCAGAGATCCCATCATAAGTGCAGGGATCCCACCATAAGTGCAGGGATCCCATCACAAGTGCAGAGAGCCCACCATGAGTGCAGAGATTCCATCACAAGTAGAGAGATCCCAGAATAAGTGCAGAGAACCCATCACAAGTGCAGCGATCCCACCATGAGTGCAGAGATCACATCCCAAGTAGAGAGATCCCACTATGAGTGCAGAGATCCCACCATGAGTGCAGAGATCCCACCATAAGTGCAGAGATCCCATCATAAGTGCAGAGATACCACAACAAGTACAGAGATCCCATCACAAGTAGGGAGATCCCAGAATAAGTGCAGAGATCCCATCACAAGTGCAGAGATCCCATCCCTAGTAGAGAGATCCCACTATGAGTGCAGAGATCCCACCATGAGTGCAGAGATCCCACCATGAGTGCAGAGATCCCATCCCAAGTAGAGAGATCCCACTATGAGTGCAGAGATCCACCATGAGTGCAGAGATCCCACTATGAGTGCAGAGATCCACCATGAGTGCAGAGATCCCATCATAAGTGCAGAGATCCCATCATAAGTGCAGGGATCCCATCACAAGTGCAGAGATCCCATCACGAGTGCAGAGATCCCATCACAAGTAAAGAGATCCCAGAATAAGTGCAGAGATCCCATCACAAGTGCAGAGATCCCACCATAAGTGCAGAGATCCCATCATAAGTGCAGAGATACCATAAGTACAGAGATCCCATCACAAGTAGGGAGATCCCAGAATAAGTGCAGAGATCCCATCACAAGTGCAGATATCCCACCATGAGTGCAGAGATCCCATCCCAAGTAGAGAGATCCCACTATGAGTGCAGAGATCCGACTATGAGTGCAGAGATCCCACCATGAGTGCAGAGATCCCACCATGAGTGCAGAGATCCCATCATAAGTGCAGAGATCCCATCATAAGTGCAGGGATCCCATCATAAGTGCAGGGATCCCATCACAAGTGCAGAGATCCCACCATGAGGGCAGAGATCCCATCACAAGTAGAGAGATCCCAGAATAAGTGCAGAGATCCCATCACAAGTGCAGAGATCCCACCATAAGTGCAGAGATCCCATCATAAGTGCAGAGATACCACAAAAAGTACAGAGATCTCATCACAAGAAGGGAGATCCCAGAATAAGTGCAGAGATCCCATCACAAGTGCAGATATCCCACCATGAGTGCAGAGATCCCATCCCAAGTAGAGAGATCCCACTATGAGTACAGAGATCCCACCATGAGTGCAGAGATCCCACCATGAGTGCAGAGATCCCATCATAAGTACAGAGATCCCACCATAAGAGCAGGGATCCCAACCTAAGTTCCAGAGATCCAACAAGTACAGAGATCCCATCACAAGTAGGGAGATCCCAGAATAATTGTGAAGATCCCATCACAAGTGCAGAGATCCCACCATGAATGCAGACCTCCCATTCCAAGTAGAGAGATCCCACTATGAGTGCAGAGATCCCACCATGAGTGCAGAGATCCCATCATAAGTGCAGAGATCCCACCATAAGTGCAGGGATCCCACCATAAGTGCAGAGATCCCACAAGTACAGAGATCCCATCATAAGTACGGCGATCCCAGAATAAGTGCAGAGATCCCATCACAAGAGCAGAGATCCCACCATGAGTGCAGAGGTCCCATCCCAAGTAGAGAGATCCCACTATGAGTGCAAAGATCCTACCATGAGTGCAGAGATACCATCATAAGTGCAGAGATCCTACCATAAGTGCAGAGATCCCACCATAAGTGCAGAGATCCCACCACGAGTGCAGAGATCCCACCACGAGTGCAGAGATCCCACCACGAGTGCAGAGATCCCATCACAAGTAGAGAGATCCCAGAATAAGTGCAGAGATAACATCACAAGTACAGAGATCCCACCATGAGTGCAAAGATCCCATACCAAGTAGAGAGATCCAACTATGAGTGCGGAGATCCCACCATGAGTGCAGAGATCCCACCATGAGTGCAGAGATCCCACCATGAGTGCAGAGATCCCATCATAAGTGCAGAGATCCCACCATAAGTGCAGAGATCCCATCATAAGTGCAGAGATCCCACCATAAGTGCAGAGATCCCAACACAAGTGCAGAGATCCCAACACAAGTGCAGAGATCCCACCATGAGTGTAGAGATCCCATCACAAGTAGAGAGATCCCAAAATAAGTGCAGAGATTGCATCACAAGAGCAGAGATCCCACCATGAGTGCAGGGATCCCATCACAAGTGCAGGGATCCCATCACAAGTGCAGAGATCCCACCATAAGTGCAGAGATCCCACCATAAGTACAGAGATCCCACCACGAGTGCAGAGATCCCACCACGAGTGCAGAGATCCCACCACGAGTGCAGAGATCCCATCACAAGTAGAGAGATCCCAGAATAAGTGCAGAGATAACATCACAAGTACAGAGATCCCACCATGAGTGCAAAGATCCCATACCAAGTAGAGAGATCCAACTATGAGTGCAGAGATCCCACCATGAGTGCAGAGATCCCACCATGAGTGCAGAGATCCCATCATAAGTGCAGAGATCCCACCATAAGTGCAGAGATCCTATCATAAGTGCAGAGATCCCACCATAAGTGCAGAGATCCCAACACAAGTGCAGAGATCCCAACACAAGTGCAGAGATCCAACTATGAGTGCAGAGATCCCACCATGAGTGCAGAGATCCCACCATGAGTGCAGAGATCCCACCATGAGTGCAGAGATCCCATCATAAGTGCAGAGATCCCACCATAAGTGCAGAGATCCCATCATAAGTGCAGAGATCCCACCATAAGTGCAGAGATCCCAACACAAGTGCAGAGATCCCAACACAAGTGCAGAGATCCCACCATGAGTGCAGAGATCCCACCATGAGTGTAGAGATCCCACTATGAGTGCAGAGATCCCATCCCAAGTAGAGAGATCCCATCCCAAGTAGAGAGATCCCACCATGAGTGCAGAGATCCCACCATGAGTGCAGAGATCCCATCATGAGTGCCGAGATCCCATCATAAGTGCAGAGATCCCACCATAAGTGCAGGGGTCCCATCACAAGTGCAGAGATCCCACCATGAGTGCAGAGATTCCATCACAAGTAGAGAGATCCCAGAATAAGTGCAGAGATCCCATCACACATGCAGCAATCCCACCATGAGTGCAGAGATCCCATCCCAAGTAGAGAGATCCCACTATGAGTGCAGAGATCCCACCATGAGTGCAGCAATCCCACCATGAGTGCAGAGATCCCATCCCAAGTAGAGAGATCCCACCATGAGTGCAGAGATCCCATCATGAGTGCAGGGATCCCATCACAAGTGCAGAGATCCCAACACAAGTGCAGAGATCCCACCATGAGTGCAGAGATCCCACCATGAGTGTAGAGATCCCACTATGAGTGCAGAGATCCCATCCCAAGTAGAGAGATCCCATCCCAAGTAGAGAGATCCCACCATGAGTGCAGAGATCCCACCATGAGTGCAGAGATCCCATCATGAGTGCCGAGATCCCATCATAAGTGCAGAGATCCCACCATAAGTGCAGGGGTCCCATCACAAGTGCAGAGATCCCACCATGAGTGCAGAGATTCCATCACAAGTAGAGAGATCCCAGAATAAGTGCAGAGATCCCATCACACATGCAGCAATCCCACCATGAGTGCAGAGATCCCATCCCAAGTAGAGAGATCCCACTATGAGTGCAGAGATCCCACCATGAGTGCAGCAATCCCACCATGAGTGCAGAGATCCCATCCCAAGTAGAGAGATCCCACCATGAGTGCAGAGATCCCATCATGAGTGCAGGGATCCCATCACAAGTGCAGGGATCCCATCACAAGTGCAGGGATCCCATCACAAGTGCAGAGATCCCACCACAAGTGCAGAGATCCCAGAATAAGTGCAGAGATCCCATCACAAGTGCAGAGATCCCACCATGAGTGCAGAGATCCCATACCAAGTAGAGAGATCCCACTATGAGTGCCGAGATCCCATCATTAGTGCAGAGATCCCACCACAAGTGCAGAGATCCCATCACAAGTGCAGAGATCCCATCACAAGTGCAGAGATCCCACCACGAGTGCAGAGATCCCATCACAAGTGCAGAGATCCCACCATGAGTGCAGAGATCCCATCCTAAGTGGAGAGATCCCACTATGAGTGCAGAGATCCCATCATAAGTGTAGAGATCCCACCATAAGTGCAGGGATCCCAACCTAAGTGCAGAGATCCCACAACAAGTACAGAGATCCCATCACAAGTAGGGAGCTCCCAGAATAAGTGCAGAGATCCCATCACAAGTGCAGAGATCCCACCATGAGTGCAGAGATCCCATCCCTAGTAGATAGATCCCACTATGAGTGCATAGATCCCACCATGAGTTCAGAGATCCCATCATAAGTGCAGGGATCCCATCACACGTGCACAGATCCCACCACAAGAGCAGAGATCCCACCATGAGTGCAGAGATCCCATCACAAGTAGAGAGATCCCATAATAAGTGCAGAGATCCCATCACAAGTGTGGAGATCCCACCATGAGAGCAGAGATCCCATCCCAAGTAGAGAGATCCCACTATGAGTGCAGAGATCCCATCATTAGTGCAGAGATCCCACCATAAGTGCAGAGATCCCATCACAAGTGCAGAGATCCCACCATGAGTGCAAAGATCCCATCACAAGTAGAGAGATCCCATCACAAGTGCAGAGTTCCCACCATGAGTGCAGGGATCCCATCCCAAGTAGAGAGATCCGACTATGAGTGCAGAGATCCCATCCCGAGTGCAGAGATCCCATCCCGAGTGCAGAGATCCCATCACAAGTGCAGAGATCCCATCCCAAGTAGAGAGATCCCACTATGAGTGCAGAGATCCCACCATGAGTGCAGAGATCCCATCATAAGTGCAGAGATCCCACCATAAGTGCAGAGATCCCACCATGAGTGCAGAGATTCCATCACAAGTAGAGAGATCCAAGAATAAGTGCAGAGATCCCATCACACGTGCAGCGATCCCACCATGAGTGCAGAGATCCCATCCCAAGTAGAGAGATCCCACTATGAGTGCAGAGATCCCACCATGAGTGCAGAGATCCCATCATAAGTGCAGACATCCCACCATAAGTGAAGGGATCCCATCATAAGTGCAGGGATCCCACAAGTACAAAGATCCCATCAAAAGTAGGGAGATCCCAGAATAAGTGCAGAGATCCCATCACAAGTGCAGAGATCCCACCATGAGTGCAGAGATCCTACCATGAATGCAGAGATCCCATCCCAAGTAGAGAGATCCCACTATGAGTGCAGAGATCCCACCATGAGTGTAGAGAGCCCATCATAAGCTCAGAGATCCCACCATAAGTGCAGGGATCCCATCACAAGTACAGAGATCCCACCATAAGTGCAGAGATCCCATCACAAGTGCAGAGATCCCATCACAAGTGCAGATATCCCATCACAAGTGCAGAGATCCCATCACAAGTGCAGAGATCCCATCACAAGTAGAGAGATCCCATCACAAGTGCAGAGATCCCATCACAAGTGCAGAGTTCCCACCATGAGTGCAGAGATCCCATCCCAAGTAGAGAGATCCCACTATGAGTGCAGAGATCCCATCCCGAGTGCAGAGATCCCATCCTGAGTGCAGAGATCCCACCATGAGTGCAGAGATCCCACCATGAGTGCAGAGATCCCATCATAAGTGCAGAGATCCCACCATAAGTGCAGGGATCCCATCACAAGTGCAGAGATCCCACCATGAGTGCAGAGATTCCATCACAAGTAGAGAGATCCCAGAATAAGTGCAGAGATCCCATCACACATGCAGCAATCCCACCATGAGTGCAGAGATCCCATCCCAAGTAGAGAGATCCCACTATGAGTGCAGAGATCCCACCATGAGTGCAGAGATCCCACCATGAGTGCAGAGATCCCATCCCAAGTAGAGAGATCCCACTATGAGTGCAGAGATCCCACCATGAGTGCAGAGATCCCACCATGAGTGCAGAGATCCCATCATAAGTGCAGGGATCCCATCACAAGTGCAGGGATCCCATCACAAGTGCAGGGATCCCATCACAAATGCAGAGATCCCACCACGAGTGCAGAGATCCCAGAATAAGTGCAGAGATCCCATCACAAGTGCAGAGATCCCACCATGAGTGCAGAGATCCCATCCCAAGTAGAGAGATCCCACTATGAGTGCAGAGATCCCACCACGAGTGCAGAGATCCCACCACGAGTGCAGAGATCCCATTCCGAGTGCAGAGATCCCATCCCGAGTGCAGAGATCCCACCATGAGTGCAGAGATCCCACCATGAGTGCAGAGATCCCATCATAAGTGCAGAGATCCCACCATAAGTGCAGGGATCCCATCACAAGTGCAGAGATCCCACCATGAGTGCAGAGATTCCATCACAAGTAGAGAGATCCCAGAATAAGTGCAGAGATCCCATCACACATGCAGCAATCCCACCATGAGTTCAGAGATCCCATCCCAAGTAGAGAGATCCCACTATGAGTGCAGAGATCCCACCATGAGTGCAGAGATCCCACCATGAGTGCAGAGATCCCATCCCAAGTAGAGAGATCCCACTATGAGTGCAGAGATCCCACCATGAGTGCAGAGATCCCACCATGAGTGCAGAGATCCCATCATAAGTGCAGGGATCCCATCACAAGTGCAGGGATCCCATCACAAGTGCAGAGATCCCACCACGAGTGCAGAGATCCCAGAATAAGTGCAGAGATCCCATCACAAGTGCAGAGATCCCATCACAAGTGCAGAGATCCCACCATGAGTGCAGAGATCCCATCCCAAGTAGAGAGATCCCACTATGAGTGCAGAGATCCCATCATTAGTGCAGGGATCCCACCACAAGTGCAGAGATCCCATCACAAGTGCAAAGATCCCATCACAAGTGCAGAGATCCCACCACGAGTGCAGAGATCCCACCACGAGTGCAGAGATCCCACCTCGAGTGCAGAGATCCCATCACAAGTGCAGAGATCCCACCATAAGTGAAGGGATCCCATCACAAGTGCAGAGATCCCACCATGAGTGCAGAGATCCCACCACGAGTGCAGAGATCCCATCACAAGTGCAGAGATCCCACCACGAGTGCAGAGATCCCATCACAAGTGCAGACATCCCACCATGAGTGCAAAGATCCAATCACAAGTAGAGAGATCCCAGAATAAGTGCAAAGATCCCATCACAAGAGCAGAGTTCCCACCATGAGTGCAGAGATCCCATCCCAAGTAGAGAGATCCCATCCCGAGTGCAGAGATCCCATCCCGAGTGCAGAGATCCCATCCCGAGTGCGGAGATCTCATCCCAAGTGCAGAGATCCCATCCCAAGTAGAGAGGTCCAACTATGAGTGCAGAGATCCCACCATGAGTGCTGAGATCCCATCATAAGTGCAGAGATCCCATCATAAGTGCACAGATCCCACCATAAGTGCAGGGATCCCATCACAAGTGCAGAGATCCCACAACGAGTGCAGAGATCCCATCACAAGTAGACAGATCCCATCACAAGTGCAGAGATCCCATCACAAGTGCAGAGATCCCATCACAAGTGCAGAGATCCCACCATGAGTGCAGAGATCCCATCCCAAGTAGAGAGATCCCACTATGAGTGCAGAGATCTCACCATGAGTGCAGAGATCCCATCCCAAGTAGAGAGATCCCTCTATGAGTGCAGAGATCCCACCATGAGTGCAGAGATCCCACCATGAGTGCAGAGATCCCATCATAAGTGCAGGGATCCCACCACAAGTGCAGAGATCCCATTACAAGTAGAGAGATCCCAGAATAAGTGCAGAGATCCCATCACAAGTGCAGAGATCCCACCATGAGTGCAGAGATCCCATCACAAGTGCAAAGATCCCACCACGAGTGCAGAGATCCCAGAATAAGTGCAGAGATCCCATCACAAGTGCAGAGATCCCACCATGAGTGCAGAGATCCCATCCCAAGTAGAGAGATCCCACTATGAGTGCAGAGATCCCATCATTAGTGCAGGGATCCCACAATAAGTGCAGAGATCTCATCACAAGTGCAGAGATCCCATCACAAGTGCAGAGATCCCATCACAAGTGCAGAGATCCCACCACGAGTGCAGAGATCCCATCACAAGTGCAGAGATCCCATCACAAGTGCAGAGTTCCCACCATGAGTGCAGAGATCCCATCCCAAGTAGAGAGATCCCACTATGAGTGCAGAGATCCCATCCCGAGTGCAGAGATCCCACTATGAGTGCAGAGATCCCATCCCAAGTAGAGAGATCCCATCCCGAGTGCAGAGATCCCATCCCAAGTAGAGAGATCCCATCCCAAGTAGAGAGATCCCACCATGAGTGCAGAGATCCCACCATGAGTGCAGAGATCCCATCATGAGTGCAGAGATCCCATCATAAGTGCAGAGATCCCACCATAAGTGCAGGGGTCCCATCACAAGTGCAGAGATCCCACCATGAGTGCAGAGATTCCATCACAAGTAGAGAGATCCCAGAATAAGTGCAGAGATCCCATCACACATGCAGCAATCCCACCATGAGTGCAGAGATCCCATCCCAAGTAGAGAGATCCCACTATGAGTGCAGAGATCCCACCATGAGTGCAGCAATCCCACCATGAGTGCAGAGATCCCATCCCAAGTAGAGAGATCCCACCATGAGTGCAGAGATCCCATCATGAGTGCAGGGATCCCATCACAAGTGCAGGGATCCCATCACAAGTGCAGGGATCCCATCATAAGTGCAGAGATCCCACCACAAGTGCAGAGATCCCAGAATAAATGCAGAGATCCCATCACAAGTGCAGAGATCCCACCATGAGTGCAGAGATCCCATCCCAAGTAGAGAGATCCCACTATGAGTGCCGAGATCCCATCATTAGTGCAGAGATCCCACCACAAGTGCAGAGATCCCATCACAAGTGCAGAGATCCCATCACAAGTGCAGAGATCCCACCACGAGTGCAGAGATCCCATCACAAGTGCAGAGATCCCACCATGAGTGCAGAGATCCCATCCTAAGTAGAGAGATCCCACTATGAGTGCAGAGATCCCATCATAAGTGTAGAGATCCCACCATAAGTGCAGGGATCCCAACCTAAGTGCAGAGATCCCACAACAAGTACAGAGATCCCATCACAAGTAGGGAGATCCCAGAATAAGTGCAGAGATCCCATCACAAGTGCAGAGATCCCACCATGAGTGCAGAGATCCCATCCCTAGTAGATAGATCCCACTATGAGTGCATAGATCCCACCATGAGTTCAGAGATCCCATCATAAGTGCAGGGATCCCATCACACGTGCACAGATCCCACCACAAGAGCAGAGATCCCACCATGAGTGCAGAGATCCCATCACAAGTAGAGAGATCCCATAATAAGTGCAGAGATCCCATCACAAGTGTGGAGATCCCACCATGAGAGCAGAGATCCCATCCCAAGTAGAGAGATCCCACTATGAGTGCAGAGATCCCATCATTAGTGCAGAGATCCCACCATAAGTGCAGAGATCCCATCACAAGTGCAGAGATCCCACCATGAGTGCAAAGATCCCATCACAAGTAGAGAGATCCCATCACAAGTGCAGAGTTCCCACCATGAGTGCAGGGATCCCATCCCAAGTAGAGAGATCCGATTATGAGTGCAGAGATCCCATCCCGAGTGCAGAGATCCCATCCCGAGTGCAGAGATCCCATCACAAGTGCAGAGATCCCATCCCAAGTAGAGAGATCCCACTATGAGTGCAGAGATCCCACCATGAGTGCAGAGATCCCATCATAAGTGCAGAGATCCCACCATAAGTGCAGAGATCCCACCATGAGTGCAGAGATTCCATCACAAGTAGAGAGATCCAAGAATAAGTGCAGAGATCCCATCACACGTGCAGCGATCCCACCATGAGTGCAGAGATCCCATCCCAAGTAGAGAGATCCCACTATGAGTGCAGAGATCCCACCATGAGTGCAGAGATCCCATCATAAGTGCAGACATCCCACCATAAGTGAAGGGATCCCATCATAAGTGCAGAGATCCCACAAGTACAAAGATCCCATCAAAAGTAGGGAGATCCCAGAATAAGTGCAGAGATCCCATCACAAGTGCAGAGATCCCACCATGAGCGCAGAGATCCTACCATGAGTGCAGAGATCCCATCCCAAGTAGAGAGATCCCACTATGAGTGCAGAGATCCCACCATGAGTGTAGAGAGCCCATCATAAGCTCAGCGATCCCACCATAAGTGCAGGGATCCCATCACAAGTACAGAGATCCCACCATAAGTGCAGAGATCCCATCACAAGTGCAGAGATCCCATCACAAGTGCAGAGATCCCATCACAAGTGCAGAGATCCCATCACAAGTGCAGAGATCCCATCACAAGTAGAGAGATCCCATCACAAGTGCAGAGATCCCATCACAAGTGCAGAGTTCCCACCATGAGTGCAGAGATCCCATCCCAAGTAGAGAGATCCCACTATGAGTGCAGAGATCCCATCCCGAGTGCAGAGATCCCATCCCGAGTGCAGAGATCCCACCATGAGTGCAGAGATCCCACCATGAGTGCAGAGATCCCACCATGAGTGCAGAGATCCCATCATAAGTGCAGAGATCCCACCATAAGTGCAGGGATCCCATCACAAGTGCAGAGATCCCACCATGAGTGCAGAGATTCCATCACAAGTAGAGAGATCCCAGAATAAGTGCAGAGATCCCATCACACATGCAGCAATCCCACCATGAGTGCAGAGATCCCATCCCAAGTAGAGAGATCCCACTATGAGTGCAGAGATCCCACCATGAGTGCAGAGATCCCACCATGAGTGCAGAGATCCCTTCCCAAGTAGAGAGATCCCACTATGAGTGCAGAGATCCCACCATGAGTGCAGAGATCCCACCATGAGTGCAGAGATCCCATCATAAGTGCAGGGATCCCATCACAAGTGCAGGGATCCCATCACAAGTGCAGGGATCCCATCACAAGTGCAGAGATCCCACCACGAGTGCAGAGATCCCAGAATAAGTGCAGAGATCCCATCACAAGTGCAGAGATCCCACCATGAGTGCAGAGATCCCATCCCAAGTAGAGAGATCCCACTATGAGTGCAGAGATCCCACCACGAGTGCAGACATCCCACCACGAGTGCAGAGATCCCATTCCGAGTGCAGAGATCCCATCCCGAGTGCAGAGATCCCACCATGAGTGCAGAGATCCCACCATGAGTGCAGAGATCCCACCATGAGTGCAGAGATCCCATCATAAGTGCAGAGATCCCACCATGAGTGCAGAGATTCCATCACAAGTAGAGAGATCCCAGAATAAGTGCAGAGATCCCATCACACATGCAGCAATCCCACCATGAGTGCAGAGATCCCATCCCAAGTAGAGAGATCCCACTATGAGTGCAGAGATCCCACCATGAGTGCAGAGATCCCACCATGAGTGCAGAGATCCCATCCCAAGTAGAGAGATCCCACTATGAGTGCAGAGATCCCACCATGAGTGCAGAGATCCCACCATGAGTGCAGAGATCCCATCATAAGTGCAGGGATCCCATCACAAGTGCAGGGATCCCATCACAAGTGCAGAGATCCCACCACGAGTGCAGAGATCCCAGAATAAGTGCAGAGATCCCATCACAAGTGCAGAGATCCCATCACAAGTGCAGAGATCCCACCATGAGTGCAGAGATCCCATCCCAAGTAGAGAGATCCCACTATGAGTGCAGAGATCCCATCATTAGTGCAGGGATCCCACCACAAATGCAGAGATCCCATCACAAGTGCAAAGATCCCATCACAAGTGCAGAGATCCCACCACGAGTGCAGAGATCCCACCACAAGTGCAGAGATCCCACCTCGAGTGCAGAGATCCCATCACAAGTGCAGAGATCCCACCATAAGTGAAGGGATCCCATCACAAGTGCAGAGATCCCACCATGAGTGCAGAGATCCCACCACGAGTGCAGAGATCCCATCACAAGTGCAGAGATCCCACCACGAGTGCAGAGATCCCATCACAAGTGCAGACATCCCACCATGAGTGCAAAGATCCAATCACAAGTAGAGAGATCCCAGAATAAGTGCAGAGATTCCATCACAAGAGCAGAGTTCCCACCATGAGTGCAGAGATCCCATCCCAAGTAGAGAGATCCCATCCCGAGTGCAGAGATCCCATCCCGAGTGCAGAGATCCCATCCCGAGTGCGGAGATCTCATCCCAAGTGCAGAGATCCCATCCCAAGTAGAGAGGTCCAACTATGAGTGCAGAGATCCCACCATGAGTGCTGAGATCCCATCATAAGTGCTGAGATCCCATCATAAGTGCACAGATCCCACCATAAGTGCAGGGATCCCATCACAAGTGCAGAGATCCCACCACGAGTGCAGAGATCCCATCACAAGTAGACAGATCCCATCACAAGTGCAGAGATCCCATCACAAGTGCAGAGATCCCATCACAAGTGCAGAGATCCCACCATGAGTGCAGAGATCCCATCCCAAGTAGAGAGATCCCACTATGAGTGCAGAGATCTCACCATGAGTGCAGAGATCCCATCCCAAGTAGAGAGATCCCTCTATGAGTGCAGAGATCCCACCATGAGTGCAGAGATCCCACCATGAGTGCAGAGATCCCATCATAAGTGCAGGGATCCCACCACAAGTGCAGAGATCCCATTACAAGTAGACAGATCCCAGAATAAGTGCAGAGATCCCATCACAAGTGCAGAGATCCCACCATGAGTGCAGAGATCCCATCCCAAGTAGAGAGATCCCACTATGAGTGCAGAGATCCCATCATAAGTGCAGAGATCCCACCATAAGTGCAGAGATCCCATCCCAAGTCGAGAGATCCCACTATGAGTGCAGAGATCCCACCATGAGTGCAGCAATCCCACCATGAGTGCAGAGATCCCATCCCAAGTAGAGAGATCCCAATATGAGTGCAGAGATCCCATCATGAGTGCAGGGATCCCATCACAAGTGCAGGGATCCCATCACAAGTGCAGGGATCCCATCACAAGTGCAGAGATCCCACCACAAGTGCAGAGATCCCAGAATAAGTGCAGAGATCCCATCACAAGTGCAGAGATCCCACCATGAGTGCAGAGATCCCATCCCAAGTAGAGAGATCCCACTATGAGTGCCGAGATCCCATCATTAGTGCAGAGATCCCACCACAAGTGCAGAGATCCCATCACAAGTGCAGAGATCCCACCACGAGTGCAGAGATCCCATCACAAGTGCAGAGATCCCACCATGAGTGCAGAGATCCCATCCTAAGTAGAGAGATCCCACTATGAGTGCAGAGATCCCATCATAAGTGTAGAGATCCCACCATAAGTGCAGGGATCCCAACCTAAGTGCAGAGATCCCACAAGTACAGAGATCCCAGAATAAGTGCAGAGATCCCATCACAAGTGCAGAGATCCACCATGAGTGCAAAGATCCCATCACAAGTAGAGAGATCCCATCACAAGTGCAGAGTTCCCACCATGAGTGCAGAGATCCCATCCCAAGTAGAGAGATCCGACTATGAGTGCAGAGATCCCATCCCGAGTGCTGAGATCCCATCACGAGTGCAGAGATCCCATCCCGAGTGCAGAGATCCCACCATGAGTGCAGAGATCCCACCATGAGTGCAGAGATCCCACCATGAGTGCAGAGATCCCATCATAAGTGCAGAGATCCCACCATAAGTGCAGGGATCCCATCACAAGTGCAGAGATCCCACCATGAGTGCAGAGATTCCATCACAAGTAGAGAGATCCCAGAATAAGTGCAGAGATCCCATCACACATGCAGCAATCCCACCATGAGTGCAGAGATCCCATCCCAAGTAGAGAGATCCCACTATGAGTGCAGAGATCCCACCATGAGTGCAGAGATCCCACCATGAGTGCAGAGATCCCTTCCCAAGTAGAGAGATCCCACTATGAGTGCAGAGATCCCACCATGAGTGCAGAGATCCCACCATGAGTGCAGAGATCCCATCATAAGTGCAGGGATCCCATCACAAGTGCAGGGATCCCATCACAAGTGCAGGGATCCCATCACAAGTGCAGAGATCCCACCACGAGTGCAGAGATCCCAGAATAAGTGCAGAGATCCCATCACAAGTGCAGAGATCCCACCATGAGTGCAGAGATCCCATCCCAAGTAGAGAGATCCCACTATGAGTGCAGAGATCCCACCACGAGTGCAGACATCCCACCACGAGTGCAGAGATCCCATTCCGAGTGCAGAGATCCCATCCCGAGTGCAGAGATCCCACCATGAGTGCAGAGATCCCACCATGAGTGCAGAGATCCCACCATGAGTGCAGAGATCCCATCATAAGTGCAGAGATCCCACCATGAGTGCAGAGATTCCATCACAAGTAGAGAGATCCCAGAATAAGTGCAGAGATCCCATCACACATGCAGCAATCCCACCATGAGTGCAGAGATCCCATCCCAAGTAGAGAGATCCCACTATGAGTGCAGAGATCCCACCATGAGTGCAGAGATCCCACCATGAGTGCAGAGATCCCATCCCAAGTAGAGAGATCCCACTATGAGTGCAGAGATCCCACCATGAGTGCAGAGATCCCACCATGAGTGCAGAGATCCCATCATAAGTGCAGGGATCCCATCACAAGTGCAGGGATCCCATCACAAGTGCAGAGATCCCACCACGAGTGCAGAGATCCCAGAATAAGTGCAGAGATCCCATCACAAGTGCAGAGATCCCATCACAAGTGCAGAGATCCCACCATGAGTGCAGAGATCCCATCCCAAGTAGAGAGATCCCACTATGAGTGCAGAGATCCCATCATTAGTGCAGGGATCCCACCACAAATGCAGAGATCCCATCACAAGTGCAAAGATCCCATCACAAGTGCAGAGATCCCACCACGAGTGCAGAGATCCCACCACAAGTGCAGAGATCCCACCTCGAGTGCAGAGATCCCATCACAAGTGCAGAGATCCCACCATAAGTGAAGGGATCCCATCACAAGTGCAGAGATCCCACCATGAGTGCAGAGATCCCACCACGAGTGCAGAGATCCCATCACAAGTGCAGAGATCCCACCACGAGTGCAGAGATCCCATCACAAGTGCAGACATCCCACCATGAGTGCAAAGATCCAATCACAAGTAGAGAGATCCCAGAATAAGTGCAGAGATTCCATCACAAGAGCAGAGTTCCCACCATGAGTGCAGAGATCCCATCCCAAGTAGAGAGATCCCATCCCGAGTGCAGAGATCCCATCCCGAGTGCAGAGATCCCATCCCGAGTGCGGAGATCTCATCCCAAGTGCAGAGATCCCATCCCAAGTAGAGAGGTCCAACTATGAGTGCAGAGATCCCACCATGAGTGCTGAGATCCCATCATAAGTGCTGAGATCCCATCATAAGTGCACAGATCCCACCATAAGTGCAGGGATCCCATCACAAGTGCAGAGATCCCACCACGAGTGCAGAGATCCCATCACAAGTAGACAGATCCCATCACAAGTGCAGAGATCCCATCACAAGTGCAGAGATCCCATCACAAGTGCAGAGATCCCACCATGAGTGCAGAGATCCCATCCCAAGTAGAGAGATCCCACTATGAGTGCAGAGATCTCACCATGAGTGCAGAGATCCCATCCCAAGTAGAGAGATCCCTCTATGAGTGCAGAGATCCCACCATGAGTGCAGAGATCCCACCATGAGTGCAGAGATCCCATCATAAGTGCAGGGATCCCACCACAAGTGCAGAGATCCCATTACAAGTAGACAGATCCCAGAATAAGTGCAGAGATCCCATCACAAGTGCAGAGATCCCACCATGAGTGCAGAGATCCCATCCCAAGTAGAGAGATCCCACTATGAGTGCAGAGATCCCATCATAAGTGCAGAGATCCCACCATAAGTGCAGAGATCCCATCCCAAGTCGAGAGATCCCACTATGAGTGCAGAGATCCCACCATGAGTGCAGCAATCCCACCATGAGTGCAGAGATCCCATCCCAAGTAGAGAGATCCCAATATGAGTGCAGAGATCCCATCATGAGTGCAGGGATCCCATCACAAGTGCAGGGATCCCATCACAAGTGCAGGGATCCCATCACAAGTGCAGAGATCCCACCACAAGTGCAGAGATCCCAGAATAAGTGCAGAGATCCCATCACAAGTGCAGAGATCCCACCATGAGTGCAGAGATCCCATCCCAAGTAGAGAGATCCCACTATGAGTGCCGAGATCCCATCATTAGTGCAGAGATCCCACCACAAGTGCAGAGATCCCATCACAAGTGCAGAGATCCCACCACGAGTGCAGAGATCCCATCACAAGTGCAGAGATCCCACCATGAGTGCAGAGATCCCATCCTAAGTAGAGAGATCCCACTATGAGTGCAGAGATCCCATCATAAGTGTAGAGATCCCACCATAAGTGCAGGGATCCCAACCTAAGTGCAGAGATCCCACAAGTACAGAGATCCCAGAATAAGTGCAGAGATCCCATCACAAGTGCAGAGATCCACCATGAGTGCAAAGATCCCATCACAAGTAGAGAGATCCCATCACAAGTGCAGAGTTCCCACCATGAGTGCAGAGATCCCATCCCAAGTAGAGAGATCCGACTATGAGTGCAGAGATCCCATCCCGAGTGCTGAGATCCCATCACGAGTGCAGAGATCCCATCCCAAGTAGAGAGATCCCACTATGAGTGCAGAGATCCCACCATGAGTGCAGAGATCCCATCATAAGTGCAGAGATCCCACCATAAGTGCAGAGATCCCACCACGAGTGCAGAGATTCCATCACAAGTAGAGAGATCCCAGAATAAGTGCAGAGATCCCATCACACGTGCAGCGATCCCACCATGAGTGCAGAGATCCCATCCCAAGTAGAGAGATCCCACTATGAGTGCAGAGATCCCACCATGAGTGCAGAGATCCCATCATAAGTGCAGAGATCCCACCATAAGTGAAGGGATCCCATCATAAGTGCAGAGATCCCACAAGTACAGAGATCCCACCATAAGTGCAGAGATCCCATCACAAGTGCAGAGATACCATCACAAGTGCAGAGATCCCATCACAAGTGCAGAGATCCCACCATGAGTGCAGAGATCCCATCCCAAGTAGAGAGATCCCACTATGAGTGCAGAGATCCTATCCCGAGTGCTGAGATCCCATCCCGAGTGCAGAGATCCCATCCCGAGTGCAGAGATCCCATCCCAAGTAGAGAGATCCCACCATGAGTGCAGAGATCCCACCATGAGTGCAGAGATCCCATCATGAGTGCAGAGATCCCATCATAAGTGCAGAGATCCCACCATAAGTGCAGGGATCCCATCACAAGTGCAGAGATCCCACCATGAGTTCAGAGATTCCATCACAAGTAGAGAGATCCCAGAATAAGTGCAGAGATCCCATCACACATTCAGCAATCCCACCATGAGTGCAGAGATCCCATCCCAAGTAGAGAGATCCCACTATGAGTGCAATCAATCAATCAGTGACACTTATAAAGCGCGCTACATACCCGTGGGGTCTCAAGGCGCTGGGGGGGGGAGCCGCTACTGCTCGAACAGCCAGGTCTTCAGCTTCTTCCTGAAGGAGAGGTGGTCTTGGGTCAGGCGCAGGTCGGTCGGGAGGGAGTTCCAGGTCTTGGCGGCCAGGTGGGAGAAGGACCTTCCTCCTGTAGTCGCTCTTCGGATGCGGGGGACGGCGGCGAGGGCGTGGTTGGCTGATCGGAGGTGGCGTTTGGGAGCGTAGAAGTTGACTCGGCTGTTGAGGTAGCTCGGGCCTTGGTCGTGTAGGGCTTTGTGTGCGTGGGTGAGGAGGCGGAAGGTGATTCTTTTGTTGACGGGGAGCCAGTGAAGGTCTCGCAGATGTCCGGAGATGTGGCTGGTTCATGGGATGTCGAGGATGAGTCTGGCTGAGGCGTTCTGGATCCGCTGGAGTCTCTTCTGGAGCTTGGCGGTGGTCCCGGCGTAGAGGGCGTTGCCGTAGTCCAGTCGGCTGGTGACGAGGGCCTGGGTGATGGTCTTCCTGGTCTCGGTGGGGATCCACCAGAAGATCTTCCGTAGCATGCGTAGGATGTTGAAGCATGCCGAGGAGACGTTGTTGACTTGCCTGGTCATGGAGAGGGAGGAGTCCAGGATGAAGCCCAGGTTGCGTGCATGGTCTGTCGGTTTGGGTGCGGTGCCCAGGGCGGGAGGCCACCAGGAGTCGTCCCAGGCGGAGGGAGAGGAGCCCAGGATGAGGACCTCCGTCTTGTCCGAGTTCAGTTTCAAGCGGCTGGTCGTCATCCACTCGGCTACCTCTTTCATCCCTTCGTGCAGGTTGGCTCTGGCGGCGGCGGGGTCGTTGGTCAGGGAGAGGATCAGCTGGGTGTCGTCGGCGTAGGAGATTATGCTGAGGTTGTGTTTGCGTACGATGGCCGCGAGGGGGCTCATGTAGACGTTGAAGAGGGTGGGGCTCAGAGATGATCCTTGGGGGACGCCGCA
Source organism: Lissotriton vulgaris (assembly GCF_964263255.1). NCBI lineage: Eukaryota > Metazoa > Chordata > Amphibia > Caudata > Salamandridae > Lissotriton > Lissotriton vulgaris. The sequence continues at coordinate 680,666,996 of NC_141693.1, forward strand.
GATGACTTCGGTGGCCTCTGACTTGTACGGTGGTAGGCGGACTCTCTGTGTTCTCCCGTCGAGGAAGGAGGTGATCCACTCCAGCGCCTTGTCCTGGATTCCGACGTTGCTGAGACGCCGTACTAGGGTGCAGTGGCAGACCGTGTCGAATGCCGCGGAGAGGTCTAGGAGGATGAGGGCCGCTGTTTCTCCATTGTCCATCAGGGCTCAGATGTCGTCGGTGGCGGCGATGAGGGCGGTCTCGGTGCTGTGGTTGGCTCGGAAGCCGGACTGTGAGGGGTCGAGGGATCCGTTCGTCTCGAGGAAAGCGGCCATCTGCTTGTTGACGGTCTTCTCGATGACTTTGGCTGGAAACGGGAGGAGCGAGATGGGGCGGTAATTCTTGAGGTCGGTGGGGTCCGCTGTTGGTTTCTTGAGTAGGGCGCTGAGTTCGGCGTGTTTCCAGCTCTCGGGGAAGATGGTGGTGTCGAGGGATGTGTTGATGATGTCTCGCAGGTGGGGTGCGATGACAGCGTCGGCTTTGTTGAAGACGTGGTGAGGGCAGGGGTCGGTCGGTGATCCGGAGTGGATGGAGTTCATCGTGCGGATGGTGTCTTCGGTGCTGATCGGGGTCCAGGCGTGGAGGGTGGTGGTGGGGGGTGGTTGTTCGGTCATGGTGTGCGTTGGTTGGTTGTTGAAGCTGTTGTGTATGTCCGCGATCTTGTTGTGGAAGTATGAAGCCAGGGAGTTGCAGAGGTCTTGCGATGGGGTGATGTCGTTGTTTCCTGCGCTGGGGTTGGAAAGCTCTTTGACGATGTTGAAGAGTTCCTTGCAGTTGTGTGCGTTGTTGTCCAACCGGTCCTTGAATGCTGTTTTCTTGGCGGCGCGGATCAGCTGGTGGTTTTTCCGGGTGGCAAGTTTGAAGGAGGTCCTGTTGTCCGGTGTTGGTTCCCTTCTCCAGACTTTCTCGAGGGCTCGGCAGTTCTTCTTGGAGCTCTTGAGTTCGTGCAGAGATCCCACCATGAGTGCAGAGATCCCACCATGAGTGCAGAGATCCCATCCCAAGTAGAGAGATCCCACTATGAGTGCAGGGATCCCACCATGAGTGCAGAGATCCCACCATGAGTGCAGAAATCCCATCATAAGTGCAGGGATCCCATCACAAGTGCAGGGATCCCATCACAAGTGCAAAGATCCCACCACGAGTGCAGAGATCCCAGAATAAGTGCAGAGATCCCATCACAAGTGCAGAGATCCCACCATGAGTGCAGAGATCCCATCCCAAGTAGAGAGATCCCACTATGAGTGCAGAGATCCCATCATTAGTGCAGGGATCCCACAATAAGTGCAGAGATCCCATCACAAGTGCAGAGATCCCATCACAAGTGCAGAGATCCCATCACAAGTGCAGAGATCCCACCACGAAAGCAGAGATCCCACCACGAGTGCAGAGATCCCACCACGAGTGCAGAGATCCCATCACAAGTGCAGAGATCCCACCATGAGTGCAGAGATCCCACCACGAGTGCAGAGATCCCACCACAAGTAAACAGATCCCATCACAAGTGCAGAGATCCCATCACAAGTGCAGAGATCCCATCACAAGTGCAGAGATCCCACCATGAGTGCAGAGATCCCATCCCAAGTAGAGAGATCCCACTATGAGTGCAGAGATCCCACCATGAGTGCAGAGATCCCATCCCAAGTAGAGAGATTCCACTATGAGTGCAGAGATCCCACCATGAGTGCAGAGATCCCATCATAAGTGCAGGGATCCCATCATAAGTGCAGGGATCCCATCACAAGTGCAGAGATCCCACCACGAGTGCATAGATCCCATTACAAGTAGAGAGATCCCAGAATAAGTGCAGAGATCCCATCACAAGAGCAGAGATCCCATCACAAGAGCAGAGATCCCACCATGAGTGCAGAGATCCCATCCTAAGTAGAGAGATCTGACTATGAGTGCAGAGAACCCATCATAAGTGCAGAGATCCCACCATAAGTGCAGGGATCCCAACCTAAGTGCAGAGATCCCACAACAAGTACAGAGATCCCATCACAAGTAGGGAGATCCCAGAATAAGTGCAGAGATCCCATCACAAGTGCAGAGATCTCACCATGAGTGCAGAGATCCCATCCCTAGCAGAGAGATCCCACTATGAGTGCATAGATCCCACCATGAGTTCAGGGATCCCATCATAAGTGCAGGGATCCCATCACAAGTGCAGGGATCCCATCACAAGTGCAGGGATCCCATCACAAGTGCAGGGATCCCATCACAAGTGCAGAGATCCCACCACGAGAGCAGAGATCCCACCATGAGTGCAGAGATCCCATCACAAGTACAGAGATCCTTGAATAAGTGCAGAGATCCCATCACAAGTGTGGAGATCCCACCATGAGAGCAGAGATCCCATCCCAAGTAGAGAGATCCCACTATGAGTGCAGAGATCCCACCATGAGTGCAGAGATCCCATCATTAGTCCAGAGATCCCACCATAAGTGCAGAGATCCCACCATAAGTGCAGAGATCCCATCACAAGTGCAGACATCCCACCATGAGTGCAAAGATCCAATCACAAGTAGAGAGATCCCAGAATAAGTGCAGAGATCCCATCACAAGTGCAGAGTTCCCACCATGAGTGCAGAGATCCCATCCCAAGTAGAGAGATCCCATCCTGAGTGCAGAGATCCCATCCCGAGTGCAGAGATCCCACCATAAGTGCAGAGATCCCACCATAAGTGCAGGGATCCCATCATAAGTGCAGAGATCCCACAACAAGTGCAGAGATCCCACAAGTGCAACGATCCCACAACAAGTGCAGAGATCCCACAACAAGTGCAGAGATCCCACAAGTGCAGAGATCCCACCATGAGTGCAGAGATCCACTCCAAGTAGAGAGATCCCACTATGAGTGCAGAGATCCCATCTTGAGTGCAGAGATCCCATCACAAGTGCAGAGATCCCACCACGAGTGCAGAGATCCCATCACAAGTAGAGAGATCCCAGAATAAGTGCAGAGATCCTATCACAAGTGCAGAGATCCCACCATGAGTGCAGAGATCCCATCCCAAGAAGAGAGATCCCACTATTAGTGCAGAGATCCCACCATGAGTGCAGAGATCCCATCATAAGTGCAGAGATCCCACCATAAGTGCAGGGATCCCATCATAAGTGCAGAGATCCTATAACAAGTACAGAGATCCCATCACAAGTAGGGAGATCCCACTATGAGTGCAGAGATCCCATCACAAGTAAAGAGATCCCAGAATAAGTGCAGAGATCCCATCACAAGTGCAGAAATCCCACCACGAGTGCAGAGATCTCATCCCAAGTAGAGAGATCCCACTATGAATGCAGAGATACCACCATGAGTGCAGAGATCCCATCATAAGTGCAGAGATCCCATCGCAATTGCAGAGATCCCACCACAAGTGCAGAGATCACATCACAAGAAGAGAGATCCCAGAATAAGTGCAGAGATCCCACCACAAGTGCAGAGATCCCACCATGAGTGAAGAGATCCCATCCTAAGTAGAGAGATCCCACTATGAGTGCAGGATCCCATCATAAGTGCAGAGATCCCACCATGAGTGCAGAGATCCCAACCTAAGTGCAGCGATCCCACAACAAGTGCAAAGATCCCACAACAAGTACAGAGATCCCATCACAAGTAGGGAGATCCCAGAATAAGTGCAGAGATCCCATCACAAGTGCAGAGATCCCACCATGAGTGCAGAGATCCTATCATAAGTGCAGAGATCCCACCATAAGTGCAGGGATCCCATCACAAGTAGAGAGATCCCACCATGAGTGCAGAGATCCCATCACAAGTGCAGAGATCCCACCATGAGTGCAGAGTTCCCACCATGAGTGCAGAGATCCCATCACAAGTAGAGAGATCCCAGAATAAGTGCAGAGATCCCATCACAAGTGCAGAGATCCCATCTCAGGTAGAGAGATTCCACTATGAGTGCAGAGATCCCACCATGAGTGCAAAGATCCCATCATTAGTGCAGAGATCCCACCATAAGTGCAGAGATCCCATCACAAGTGCAGAGATCCCACCACGAGTGCAGAGATCCCATCACAAGTAGAGAGATCCCAGAATAAGTGCAGAGATCCCACCATAAGTGCAGGGATCCCAACCTAAGTGCATAGATCCCACAACAAGTACAGAGATCCCATCACAAGTAGGGAGATCCCAGAATAAGTGCAGAGATCCCATCACAAGTGTAGAGATCCCATCACAAGTGCAGAGATCCCATCACAAGTGCAGGGATCCCATCACAAGTGCAGAGATCCCATCACAAGTGCAGAGATCCCACCATGAGTGCAGAGACCCCATCCCTAGTAGAGAGATCCCACTATGCGTGCATAGATCCCACCATGAGTTCAGATATCCCATCAGAAGTGCAAAGATCCCACCATAAGTGCAGGGATTCCATCACAAGTGCAGAGATCCCACCACGAGTGCAGAAATCCCATCACAAGTAGAGAGATCCCAGAATAAGTGCAGAGATCCCATCACAAGTGCAGAGATCCCACCATGAGAGCAGAGATCCTATCCCAAGTAGAGAGATCCCACTATGAGTGCAGAGATCCCACCAGTAGTGCAGAGATCCCACCATAAGTGCAGAGATCCCATCACAAGTGCAGAGATCCTCCCATGAGTGCAGCGATCCCATCACAAGTAGACAGATCCCAGAATAAGTGCAGAGATCCTATCACAAGTGCAGAGTTCCCACCATGAGTGCAGAGATCCCATCCCAAGTAGAGAGATCCCACTATGAGTGCAGAGATCCCACTATGAGTGCAGAGATCCCATCCCAAGTGCAGAGATCCCATCCCAATTAGAGATATCCCACTATGAGTGCAGAGATCCCACCATGAGTGCAGAGATCCCACCATAAGTGCAGATATCCCACCATAAGTGCAGAGATCGCACCATAAGTGCAGAGATCCCACCATGAGTGCAGAGATCCCATCCTAAGTAGAGAGATCCCACTATGAGTGCAGAGATCCCATCATAAGTGCAGAGATCCCATCATAAGTGTAGAGATCCCACCATAAGTGCAGGGATCCCAACCTAAGTGCAGAGATCCCAGAATAAGTGCAGAGATCCTATCACAAGTGCAGAGTTCCCACCATGAGTGCAGAGATCCCATCCCAAGTAGAGAGATCCCACTATGAGTTCAGAGATCCCACCATGAGTGCAGAGATCCCACCATAAGTGCAGAGATCCCAGAATAAGTGCAGAGATCCTATCACAAGTGCAGAGTTTCCACCATGAGTGCAGAGATCCCATCCCAAGTAGAGAGATCCCACTATGAGTGCAGAGATCCCACCATGAGTGTAGAGAGCCCATCATAAGCTCAGAGATCCCACCATAAGTGCAGGGATCCCATCACAAGTGCAGGGATCCCATCACAAGTGCAGAGATCCCATCACAAGTGCAGAGATCCTATCACAAGTGCAGAGATCCCATCACAAGTGCAGAGATCCCATCACAAGTGCAGAGATCCTATCACAAGTGCAGAGATCCCATCACAAGTGCAGAGATCCCACCATGAGTGCAAAGATCCCATCACAAGTAGAGAGATCCCAGAATAAGTGCAGAGATCCCATCACAAGTGCAGAGATCCCATCACAAGTGCAGAGTTCCCACCATGAGGGCAGAGATCCCATCCCAAGTAGAGAGATCCCACTATGAGTGCAGAGATCCCATCCCGAGTGCAGAGATCCCACTATGAGTGCAGAGATCCCATCCCGAGTGCAGAGATCCCATCCCGAGTGCAGAGATCCCATCCCAAGTAGAGAGATCCCATCCCAAGTAGAGAGATCCCACCATGAGTGCAGAGATCCCACCATGAGTGCAGAGATCCCATCATGAGTGCAGAGATCCCATCATAAGTGCAGAGATCCCACCATAAGTGCAGGGATCCCATCACAAGTGCAGAGATCCCACCATGAGTGCAGAGATTCCATCACAAGTAGAGAGATCCCAGAATAAGTGCAGAGATCCCATCACACATGCAGCAATCCCACCATGAGTGCAGAGATCCCATCCCAAGTAGAGAGATCCCACTATGAGTGCAGAGATCCCACCATGAGTGCAGCAATCCCACCATGAGTGCAGAGATCCCATCCCAAGTAGAGAGATCCCACCATGAGTGCAGAGATCCCATCATGAGTGCAGGGATCCCATCACAAGTGCAGGGATCCCATCACAAGTGCAGGGATCCCATCACAAGTGCAGAGATCCCACCACAAGTGCAGAGATCCCAGAATAAGTGCAGAGATCCCATCACAAGTGCAGAGATCCCACCATGAGTGCAGAGATCCCATCCCAAGTAGAGAGATCCCACTATGAGTGCCGAGATCCCATCATTAGTGCAGAGATCCCACCATAAGTGCAGAGATCCCATCACAAGTGCAGAGATCCCATCACAAGTGCAGAGATCCCATCACAAGTGCAGAGATCCCACCACGAGTGCAGAGATCCCATCACAAGTGCAGAGATCCCACCATGAGTGCAGAGATCCCATCCTAAGTAGAGAGATCCCACTATGAGTGCAGAGATCCCATCATAAGTGCAGAGATCCCATCATAAGTGTAGAGATCCCACCATAAGTGCAGGGATCCCAACCTAAGTGCAGAGATCCCACAACAAGTACAGAGATCCCATCACAAGTAGGGAGATCCCAGAATAAGTGCAGAGATCCCATCACAAGTGCAGAGATCCCACCATGAGTGCAGAGATCCCATCCCTAGTAGAGAGATCCCACTATGAGTGCATAGATCCCACAGTGAGTTCAGAGATCCCATCATAAGTGCAGGGATCCCATCACACATGCAGGGATCCCATCACACATGCACAGATCCCACCACAAGAGCAGAGATCCCACCATGAGTGCAGAGATCCCATCACAAGTAGAGAGATCCCATAATAAGTGCAGAGATCCCATCACAAGTGTGGAGATCCCACCATGAGAGCAGAGATCCCATCCCAAGTAGAGAGATCCCACTATGAGTGCAGCGATCCCATCATTAGTGCAGAGATCCCACCATAAGTGCAGAGATCCCATCACAAGTGCAGAGATCCCACCATGAGTGCAAAGATCCCATCACAAGTAGAGAGATCCCATCACAAGTGCAGAGTTCCCACCATGAGTGCAGAGATCCCATCCCAAGTAGAGAGATCTGACTATGAGTGCAGAGATCCCATCCCGAGTGCAGAGATCCCATCACGAGTGCAGAGATCCCATCCCAAGTAGAGAGATCCCACTATGAGTGCAGAGATCCCACCATGAGTGCAGAGATCCCATCATAAGTGCAGAGATCCCACCATAAGTGCGGAGATCCCATCACAAGTGCAGAGATCCCACCATGAGTGCAGAGATTCCATCACAAGTAGAGAGATCCCAGAATAAGTGCAGAGATCCCATCACATGTGCAGCGATCCCATCATGGGTGCAGAGATCCCATCCCAAGTAGAGAGATCCCACTATGAGTGCAGAGATCCCACCATGAGTGCAGAGATCCCATCATAGGTGCAGAGATCCCACCATAAGTGAAGGGATTCCATCATAAGTGCAGAGATCCCACAAATACAAAGATCCCATCAAAAGTAGGGAGATCCCAGAATAAGTGCAGAGATCCCATCACAAGTGCAGAGATCCCATCACAAGTGCAGAGATCCCATCACAAGTGCAGAGATCCCATCACAAGTAGAGAGATCCCACTATGAGTGCAGAGATCCCACCATGAGTGCAGAGATCCCATCATAGGTGCAGAGATCCCACCATAAGTGAAGGGATCCCATCATAAGTGCAGAGATCCCACAAATACAAAGATCCCATCAAAAGTAGGGTTATCCCAGAATAAGTGCAGAGATCCCATCACAAGTGCAGAGATCCCACCATGAGTGCAGAGATCCCACCATGAGTGCAGAGATCCCATCTCAGGTAGAGAGATCCCACTATGAGTGCAGAGATCCCACCATGAGTGCAAAGATCCCATCATTAGTGCAGAGATCCCACCATAAGTGCAGAGATCCCATCACAAGTGCAGAGATCCCACCACGAGTGCAGAGATCCCATCACAAGTAGAGAGATCCCAGAATAAGTGCAGAGATCCCACCATAAGTGCAGGGATCCCAACCTACGTGCAGAGATCCCACAACAAGTACAGAGATCCCATCACAAGTGGGGAGATCCCAGAATAAGTGCAGAGATCCCATCACAAGTGCAGAGATCCCATCACAAGTGCAGAGATCCCACCATGAGTGCAGAGATCCCATCCCTAGTAGAGAGATCCCACTATGAGTGCATAGATCCCACCATGAGTGCAGAGATCCCATCATAAGTGCAGAGATCCCACCATAAGTGCAGGGATCCCATCACAAGTGCAGAGATCCCATCACAAGTGCAGAGATCCCACCATGAGTGCAGAGATCCCATCCCTAGTAGAGAGATCCCACTATGAGTGCATAGATCCCACCATGAGTGCAGAGATCCCATCATAAGTGCAGAGATCCCACCATGAGTGCAGAGATCCCATCCCTAGTAGAGAGATCCCACTATGAGTGCATAGATCCCACCATAAGTGCAGAGATCCCACCATGAGTGCAGAGATCCCATCCCAAGTAGAGAGATCCCACTATAAATGCAGAGATCCCACCATGAGTGCAGAGATCCCACCATGAGTGCAGAGATCCTATCCCAAGTAGAGAGATCCCCTATGAGTGCAGAGATCCCACCATGAGTGAAGAGATCCCATCATAAGTGCAGAGATCCCACCATAAGTGCAGAAATCCCACCATAAGTGCAGGGATCCCACAAGTACAGAGATCCAATCAAAAGTAGGGAGATCCCAGAATAAGTGCAGAGATCCCACCACAAGTGCAGAGATCCCACCATGAGTGCAGATACCCCATCCCAAGTAGAGAGATCCCACTATGAGTGCAGAGATCCCACCATGAGTGCAGAGATCCCATCCCAAGTAGAGAGATCCCACTATGAGTGCAGAGATCCCACCATGAGTGTAGAGAGCCCATCATAAGCTCAGAGATCCCACCATAAGTGCAGGGATCCCATCACAAGTGCAGAGATCCCATCACAAGTGCAGAGATCCCATCACAAGTGCAGAGATCCCATCACAAGTGCAGAGTTCCCACCATGAGTGCAGAGATCCCATCCAAAGTAGAGAGATCCCACTATGAGTGCAGAGATCCCATCCCGAGTGCAGAGATCCCACTATGAGTGCAGAGATCCCATCCCAAGTAGAGAGATCCCACCATGAGTGCAGAGATCCCACCATGAGTGCAGAGATCCCATCATGAGTGCAGAGATCCCATCATAAGTGCAGAGATCCCACCATAAGTGCAGGGATCCCATCACAAATGCAGAGATCCCACCATGAGTGCAGAGATTCCATCACAAGTAGAGAGATCCCAGAATAAGTGCAGAGATCCCATCACACATGCAGCAATCCCACCATGAGTGCAGAGATCCCATCCCAAGTAGAGAGATCCCACTATGAGTGCAGAGATCCCTCCATGAGTGCAGCAATCCCACCATGAGTGCAGAGATCCCATCCCAAGTAGAGAGATCCCACCATGAGTGCAGAGATCCCATCATGAGTAAGGGATCCCATCACAAGTGCAGGGATCCCATCACAAGTGCAGGGATCCCATCACAAGTGCAGGGATCCCACCACAAGTGCAGAGATCCCACCACAAGTGCAGAGATCCCAGAATAAGTGCAGAGATCCCATCACAAGTGCAGAGATCCCACCATGAGTGCAGAGATCCCATCCCAAGTAGAGAGATCCCACTATGAGTGCCGAGATCCCATCATTAGTGCAGAGATCCCACCACAAGTGCAGAGATCCCATCACAAGTGCAGAGATCCCATCACAAGTGCAGAGATCCCACCACGAGTGCAGAGATCCCATCACAAGTGCAGAGATCCCACCATGAGTGCAGAGATCCCATCCTAAGTAGAGAGATCCCACTATGAGTGCAGAGATCCCATCATAAGTGTAGAGATCCCACCATAAGTGCAGGGATCCCAACCTAAGTGCAGAGATCCCACAACAAGTACAGAGATCCCATCACAAGTAGGGAGATCCCAGAATAAGTGCAGAGATCCCATCACAAGTGCAGAGATCCCACCATGAGTGCAGAGATCCCATCCCTAGTAGATAGATCCCACTATGAGTGCATAGATCCCACCATGAGTTCAGAGATCCCATCATAAGTGCAGGGATCCCATCACACGTGCACCGATCCCACCACAAGAGCAGAGATCCCACCATGAGTGCAGAGATCCCATCACAAGTAGAGAGATCCCATAATAAGTGCAGAGATCCCATCACAAGTGTGGAGATCCCATAATGAGAGCAGAGATCCCATCCCAAGTAGAGAGATCCCACTATGAGTGAAGAGATCCCATCATCAGTGCAGAGATCCCACCATAAGTGCAGAGATCCCATCACAAGTGCAGAGATCCCACCATGAGTGCAAAGATCCCATCACAAGTAGAGAGATCCCATCACAAGTGCAGAGTTCCCACCATGAGTGCAGGGATCCCATCCCAAGTAGAGAGATCTGACTATGAGTGCAGAGATCCCATCCCGAGTGCAGAGATCCCATCCCGAGTGCAGAGATCCCATCACAAGTGCAGAGATCCCATTCCAAGTAGAGAGATCCCACTATGAGTGCAGAGATCCCACCATGAGTGCAGAGATCCCATCATAAGTGCAGAGATCCCACCATAAGTGCAGAGATCCCACCATGAGTGCAGAGATTCCATCACAAGTAGAGAGATCCAAGAATAAGTGCAGAGATCCCATCACACGTGCAGCGATCCCACCATGAGTGCAGAGATCCCATCCCAAGTAGAGAGATCCCACTATGAGTGCAGAGATCCCACCATGAGTGCAGAGATCCCATCATAAGTGCAGACATCCCACCATAAGTGAAGGGATCCCATCATAAGTGCAGAGATCCCACAAGTACAAATATCCCATCAAAAGTAGGGAGATCCCAGAATAAGTGCAGAGGTCCCATCACAAGTGCAGAGATCCCACCATGAGTGCAGAGATCCTACCATGAGTGCAGAGATCCCATCCCAAGTAGAGAGATCCCACTATGAGTGCAGAGATCCCACCATGAGTGTAGAGAGCCCATCATAAGCTCAGAGATCCCACCATAAGTGCAGGGATCCCTTCACAAGTACAGAGATCCCACCATAAGTGCAGAGATCCCATCACAAGTGCAGAGATCCCATCACAAGTGCAGAGATCCCATCACAAGTGCAGAGATCCCATCACAAGTGCAGAGATCCCATCACAAGTAGAGAGATCCCATCACAAGTGCAGAGATCCCATCACAAGTGCAGAGTTCCCACCATGAGTGCAGAGATCCCATCCCAAGTAGAGAGATCCCACTATGAGTGCAGAGATCCCATCCTGAGTGCAGAGATCCCATCCCGAGTGCAGAGATCACACCATGAGTGCAGAGATCCCACCATAAGTGCAGAGATCCCACCATGAGTGCAGAGATCCCATCATAAGTGCAGAGATCCCACCATAAGTGCAGGGATCCCATCACAAGTGCAGAGATCCCACCATGAGTGCAGAGATTCCATCACAAGTAGAGAGATCCCAGAATAAGTGCAGAGATCCGATCACACATGCAGCAATCCCACCATGAGTGCAGAGATCCCATCCCAAGTAGAGAGATCCCACTATGAGTGCAGAGATCCCACCATGAGTGCAGAGATCCTACCATGAGTGCAGAGATCCCATCCCAAGTAGAGAGATCCCACTATGAGTGCAGAGATCCCACCATGAGTGCAGAGATCCCACCATGAGTGCAGAGATCCCATCATAAGTGCAGGGATCCCATCACAAGTGCAGGGATCCCATCACAAGTGCAGGGATCCCATCACAAGTGCAGAGATCCCACCACGAGTGCAGAGATCCCAGAATAAGTGCAGAGATCCCATCACAAGTGCAGAGATCCCACCATGAGTGCAGAGATCCCATCCCAAGTAGAGAGATCCCACTATGAGTGCAGAGATCCCACCACGAGTGCAGAGATCCCACCACGAGTGCAGAGATCCCATTCCGAGTGCCGAGATCCCATCATTAGTGCAGAGATCCCACCACAAGTGCAGAGATCCCATCACAAGTGCAGAGATCCCATCACAAGTGCAGAGATCCCACCACGAGTGCAGAGATCCCATCACAAGTGCAGAGATCCCACCATGAGTGCAGAGATCCCATCCTAAGTAGAGAGATCCCACTATGAGTGCAGAGATCCCATCATAAGTGTAGAGATCCCACCATAAGTGCAGGGATCCCAACCTAAGTGCAGAGATCCCACAACAAGTACAGAGATCCCATCACAAGTAGGGAGATCCCAGAATAAGTGCAGAGATCCCATCACAAGTGCAGAGATCCCACCATGAGTGCAGAGATCCCATCCCTAGTAGATAGATCCCACTATGAGTGCATAGATCCCACCATGAGTTCAGAGATCCCATCATAAGTGCAGGGATCCCATCACACGTGCACAGATCCCACCACAAGAGCAGAGATCCCACCATGAGTGCAGAGATCCCATCACAAGTAGAGAGATCCCATAATAAGTGCAGAGATCCCATCACAAGTGTGGAGATCCCATAATGAGAGCAGAGATCCCATCCCAAGTAGAGAGATCCCACTATGAGTGAAGAGATCCCATCATCAGTGCAGAGATCCCACCATAAGTGCAGAGATCCCATCACAAGTGCAGAGATCCCACCATGAGTGCAAAGATCCCATCACAAGTAGAGAGATCCCATCACAAGTGCAGAGTTCCCACCATGAGTGCAGGGATCCCATCCCAAGTAGAGAGATCTGACTATGAGTGCAGAGATCCCATCCCGAGTGCAGAGATCCCATCCCGAGTGCAGAGATCCCATCACAAGTGCAGAGATCCCATTCCAAGTAGAGAGATCCCACTATGAGTGCAGAGATCCCACCATGAGTGCAGAGATCCCATCATAAGTGCAGAGATCCCACCATAAGTGCAGAGATCCCACCATGAGTGCAGAGATTCCATCACAAGTAGAGAGATCCAAGAATAAGTGCAGAGATCCCATCACACGTGCAGCGATCCCACCATGAGTGCAGAGATCCCATCCCAAGTAGAGAGATCCCACTATGAGTGCAGAGATCCCACCATGAGTGCAGAGATCCCATCATAAGTGCAGACATCCCACCATAAGTGAAGGGATCCCATCATAAGTGCAGAGATCCCACAAGTACAAATATCCCATCAAAAGTAGGGAGATCCCAGAATAAGTGCAGAGGTCCCATCACAAGTGCAGAGATCCCACCATGAGTGCAGAGATCCTACCATGAGTGCAGAGATCCCATCCCAAGTAGAGAGATCCCACTATGAGTGCAGAGATCCCACCATGAGTGTAGAGAGCCCATCATAAGCTCAGAGATCCCACCATAAGTGCAGGGATCCCTTCACAAGTACAGAGATCCCACCATAAGTGCAGAGATCCCATCACAAGTGCAGAGATCCCATCACAAGTGCAGAGATCCCATCACAAGTGCAGAGATCCCATCACAAGTGCAGAGATCCCATCACAAGTAGAGAGATCCCATCACAAGTGCAGAGATCCCATCACAAGTGCAGAGTTCCCACCATGAGTGCAGAGATCCCATCCCAAGTAGAGAGATCCCACTATGAGTGCAGAGATCCCATCCTGAGTGCAGAGATCCCATCCCGAGTGCAGAGATCACACCATGAGTGCAGAGATCCCACCATAAGTGCAGAGATCCCACCATGAGTGCAGAGATCCCATCATAAGTGCAGAGATCCCACCATAAGTGCAGGGATCCCATCACAAGTGCAGAGATCCCACCATGAGTGCAGAGATTCCATCACAAGTAGAGAGATCCCAGAATAAGTGCAGAGATCCGATCACACATGCAGCAATCCCACCATGAGTGCAGAGATCCCATCCCAAGTAGAGAGATCCCACTATGAGTGCAGAGATCCCACCATGAGTGCAGAGATCCTACCATGAGTGCAGAGATCCCATCCCAAGTAGAGAGATCCCACTATGAGTGCAGAGATCCCACCATGAGTGCAGAGATCCCACCATGAGTGCAGAGATCCCATCATAAGTGCAGGGATCCCATCACAAGTGCAGGGATCCCATCACAAGTGCAGGGATCCCATCACAAGTGCAGAGATCCCACCACGAGTGCAGAGATCCCAGAATAAGTGCAGAGATCCCATCACAAGTGCAGAGATCCCACCATGAGTGCAGAGATCCCATCCCAAGTAGAGAGATCCCACTATGAGTGCAGAGATCCCACCACGAGTGCAGAGATCCCACCACGAGTGCAGAGATCCCATTCCGAGTGCAGAGATCCCATCCCGAGTGCAGAGATCCCACCATGAGAGCAGAGATCCCACCATGAGTGCAGAGATCCCACCATGAGTGCAGAGATCCCATCATAAGTGCAGAGATCCCACCATAAGTGCAGGGATCCCATCACAAGTGCAGAGATCCCACCATGAGTGCAGAGATTCCATCACAAGTAGAGAGATCCCAGAATAAGTGCAGAGATCCCATCACACATGCAGCAATCCCACCATGAGTGCAGAGATCCCATCCCAAGTAGAGAGATCCCACTATGAGTGCAGAGATCCCACCATGAGTGCAGAGATCCCACCATGAGTGCAGAGATCCCATCCCAAGTAGAGAGATCCCACTATGAGTGCAGAGATCCCACCATGAGTGCAGAGATCCCACCATGAGTGCAGAGATCCCATCATAAGTGCAGGGATCCCATCACAAGTGCAGGGATCCCATCACAAGTGCAGAGATCCCACCACAAGTGCAGAGATCCCAGAATAAGTGCAGAGATCCCATCACAAGTGCAGAGATCCCATCACAAGTGCAGAAATCCCACCATGAGTGCAGAGATCCCATCCCAAGTAGAGAGATCCCACTATGAGTGCAAAGATCCCATCATTAGTGCAGGGATCCCACCACAAGTGCAGAGATCCCATCACGAGTGCAGAGATCCCACCACGAGTGCAGAGATCCCACCTCGAGTGCAGAGATCCCATCACAAGTGCAGAGATCACACCATAAGTGAAGGGATCCCATCACAAGTGCAGAGATCCCACCATGAGTGCAGAGATCCCACCACGAGTGCAGAGATCCCATCACAAGTGCAGAGATCCCACCACGAGTGCAGAGATCCCATCACAAGTGCAGACATCCCACCATGAGTGCAAAGATCCAATCACAAGTAGAGAGATCCCAGAATAAGTGCAGAGATCCCATCACAAGTGCAGAGTTCCCACCATGAGTGCAGAGATCCCATACCAAGTAGAGAGATCCCATCCCGAGTGCAGAGATCCCATCCCGAGTGCAGAGATCCCATCCCGAGTGCGGAGATCTCATCCCAAGTGCAGAGATCCCATCCCAAGTAGAGAGGTCCAACTATGAGTGCAGAGATCCCACCATGAGTGCGGAGATCCCATCATAAGTGCAGAGATCCCATCATAAGTGCACAGATCCCACCATAAGTGCAGGGATCCCATCACAAGTGCAGAGATCCCACCACGAGTGCAGAGATCCCATCACAAGTAGACAGATCCCATCACAAGTGCAGAGATCCCATCACAAGTGCAGAGATCCCATCACAAGTGCAGAGATCCCACCATGAGTGCAGAGATCCCATCCCAAGTAGAGAGATCCCACTATGAGTGCAGAGATCTCACCATGAGTGCAGAGATCCCATCCCAAGTAGAGAGATCCCACTATGAGTGCAGAGATCCCACCATGAGTGCAGAGATCCCACCATGAGTGCAGAGATCCCATCATAAGTGCAGGGATCCCACCACAAGTGCAGAGATCCCATTACAAGTGGAGAGATCCCAGAATAAGTGCAGAGATCCCATCACAAGTGCAGAGATCCCACCATGAGTGCAGAGATCCCATCCCAAGTAGAGAGATCCCACTATGAGTGCAGAGATCCCATCATAAGTGCAGAGATCCCACCATAAGTGCAGAGATCCCATCCCAAGTCGAGAGATCCCACTATGAGTGCAGAGATCCCACCATGAGTGCAGCAATCCCACCATGAGTGCAGAGATCCCATCCCAAGTAGAGAGATCCCAATATGAGTGCAGAGATCCCATCATGAGTGCAGGGATCCCATCACAAGTGCAGGGATCCCATCACAAGTGCAAGTATCCCATCACAAGTGCAGAGATCCCACCACAAGTGCAGAGATCCCAGAATAAGTGCAGAGATCCCATCACAAGTGCAGAGATCCCACCATGAGTGCAGAGATCCCATCCCAAGTAGAGAGATCCCACTATGAGTGCCGAGATCCCATCATTAGTGCAGAGATCCCACCACAAGTGCAGAGATCCTATCACAAGTGCAGAGATCCCATCACAAGTGCAGAGATCCCACCACGTGTGTAGAGATCCCATCACAAGTGCAGAGATCCCACCATGAGTGCAGAGATCCCATCCTAAGTAGAGAGATCCCACTATGAGTGCAGAGATCCCATCATAAGTGTAGAGATCCCACCATAAGTGCAGGGATCCCAACCTAAGTGCAGAGATCCCACAACAAGTACAGAGATCCCAGAATAAGTGCAGAGATCCCATCACAAGTGCAGAGATCCCACCATGAGTGCAAAGATCCCATCACAAGTAGAGAGATCCCATCACAAGTGCAGAGTTCCCACCATGAGTGCAGAGATCCCATCCCAAGTAGAGAGATCCGACTATGAGTGCAGAGATCCCATCCCGAGTGCTGAGATCCCATCACGAGTGCAGAGATCCCATCCCAAGTAGAGAGATCCCACTATGAGTGCAGAGATCCCACCATGAGTGCAGAGATCCCATCATAAGTGCAGAGATCCCACCATAAGTGCAGAGATCCCACCATGAGTGCAGAGATTCCATCACAAGTAGAGAGATCCCAGAATAAGTGCAGAGATCCCATCACACGTGCAGCGATCCCACCATGAGTGCAGAGATCCCATCCCAAGTAGAGAGATCCCACTATGAGTGCAGAGATCCCACCATGAGTGCAGAGATCCCATCATAAGTGCAGAGATCCCACCATAAGTGAAGGGATCCCATCATAAGTGCAGAGATCCCACAAGTACAAAGATCCCATCAAAAGTAGGGAGATCCCAGAATAAGTGCAGAGATCCCATCACAAGTGCAGAGATCCCACCATGAGTGCAGAGATCCCATCCCAAGTAGAGAGATCCCACTATGAGTGCAGAGATCCCACCATGAGTGTAGAGAGCCCATCATAAGCTCAGAGATCCCACCATAAGTGCAGGGATCCCATCACAAGTACAGAGATCCCACCATAAGTGCAGAGATCCCATCACAAGTGCAGAGATCCCATCACAAGTGCAGAGATCCCATCACAAGTGCAGAGATCCCATCACAAGTAGAGAGATCCCAGAATAAGTGCAGAGATCCCATCACAAGTGCAGAGTTCCCACCATGAGTGCAGAGATCCCATCCCAAGTAGAGAGATCCCACTATGAGTGCAGAGATCCTATCCCGAGTGCTGAGATCCCATCCCGAGTGCAGAGATCCCATCCCGAGTGCAGAGATCCCATCCCAAGTAGAGAGATCCCACCATGAGTGCAGAGATCCCACCATGAGTGCAGAGATCCCATCATGAGTGCTGAGATCCCATCATAAGTGCAGAGATCCCACCATAAGTGCAGGGATCCCATCACAAGTGCAGAGATCCCACCATGAGTGCAGAGATTCCATCACAAGTAGAGAGATCCCAGAATAAGTGCAGAGATCCCATCACACATGCAGCAATCCCACCATGAGTGCAGAGATCCCATCCCAAGTAGAGAGATCCCACTATGAGTGCAGAGATCCTACCATGAGGGCAGAGATCCCACCATGAGTGCAGAGATCCCATCCCAAGTAGAGAGATCCCACTATGAGTGCAGAGATCCCACCATGAGTGCAGAGATCCCACCATGAGTGCAGAAATCCCATCATAAGTGCAGGGATCCCATCACAAGTGCAGGGATCCCATCACAAGTGCAAAGATCCCACCACGAGTGCAGAGATCCCAGAATAAGTGCAGAGATCCCATCACAAGTGCAGAGATCCCACCATGAGTGCAGAGATCCCATCCCAAGTAGAGAGATCCCACTATGAGTGCAGAGATCCCATCATTAGTGCAGGGATCCCACAATAAGTGCAGAGATCCCATCACAAGTGCAGAGATCCCATCACAAGTGCAGAGATCCCATCACAAGTGCAGAGATCCCACCACGAGTGCAGAGATCCCACCACGAGTGCAGAGATCCCACCACAAGTGCAGAGATCCCACCACGAGTGCAGAGATCCCATCACAAGTGCAGAGATCCCACCATGAGTGCAGAGATCCCACCACGAGTGCAGAGATCCCACCACAAGTAAACAGATCCCATCACAAGTGCAGAGATCCCATCACAAGTGCTGAGATCCCATCACAAGTGCAGAGATCCCACCATGAGTGCAGAGATCCCATCCCAAGTAGAGAGATCCCACTATGAGTGCAGAGATCCCACCATGAGTGCAGAGATCCCATCCCAAGTAGAGAGATCCCACTATGAGTGCAGAGATCCCACCATGAGTGCAGAGATCCCATCATAAGTGCAGGGATCCCATCATAAGTGCAGGGATCCCATCACAAGTGCAGAGATCCTACCACGAGTGCATAGATCCCATTACAAGTAGAGAGATCCCAGAATAAGTGCAGAGATCCCATCACAAGAGCAGAGATCCCATCACAAGAGCAGAGATCCCACCATGAGTGCAGAGATCCCATCCTAAGTAGAGAGATCTGACTATGAGTGCAGAGAACCCATCATAAGTGCAGAGATCCCACCATAAGTGCAGGGATCCCAACCTAAGTGCAGAGATCCCACAACAAGTACAGAGATCCCATCACAAGTAGGGAGATCCCAGAATAAGTGCAGAGATCCCATCACAAGTGCAGAGATCTCACCATGAGTGCAGAGATCCCATCCCTAGTAGAGAGATCCCACTATGAGTGCATAGATCCCACCATGAGTTCAGAGATCCCATCATAAGTGCAGGGATCCCATCACAAGTGCAGGGATCCCATCACAAGTGCAGGGATCCCATCACAAGTGCAGGGATCCCATCACAAGTGCAGAGATCCCACCACGAGAGCAGAGATCCCACCATGAGTGCAGAGATCCCATCACAAGTACAGAGATCCTTGAATAAGTGCAGAGATCCCATCACAAGTGTGGAGATCCCACCATGAGAGCAGAGATCCCATCCCAAGTAGAGAGATCCCACTATGAGTGCAGAGATCCCACCATGAGTGCAGAGATCCCATCATTAGTCCAGAGATCCCACCATAAGTGCAGAGATCCCACCATAAGTGCAGAGATCCCATCACAAGTGCAGACATCCCACCATGAGTGCAAAGATCCAATCACAAGTAGAGAGATCCCAGAATAAGTGCAGAAATCCCATCACAAGTGCAGAGTTCCCACCATGAGTGCAGAGATCCCATCCCAAGTAGAGAGATCCCATCCCAAGTGCAGAGATCCCATCCCGAGTGCAGAGATCCCACCATAAGTGCAGAGATCCCACCATAAGTGCAGGGATCCCATCATAAGTGCAGAGATCCCACAACAAGTGCAGAGATCCCACAAGTGCAACGATCCCACAACAAGTGCAGAGATCCCACAACAAGTGCAGAGATCCCACAAGTGCAGAGATCCCACCATGAGTGCAGAGATCCACTCCAAGTAGAGAGATCCCACTATAAGTGCAGAGATCCCACCTTGAGTGCAGAGATCCCACCTTGAGTGCAGAGATCCCACCACAAGTGCAGAGATCCCATCACAAGTGCAGAGATCCCACCACGAGTGCAGAGATCCCATCACAAGTAGAGAGATCCCAGAATAAGTGCAGAGATCCTATCACAAGTGCAGAGATCCCACCATGAGTGCAGAGATCCCATCCCAAGTAGAGAGATCCCACTATTAGTGCAGAGATCCCACCATGAGTGCAGAGATCCCATCATAAGTGCAGAGATCTCACCATAAGTGCAGGGATCCCATCATAAGTGCAGAGATCCTATAACAAGTACAGAGATCCCATCACAAGTAGGGAGATCCCACTATGAGTGCAGAGATCCCATCACAAGTAAAGAGATCCCAGAATAAGTGCAGAGATCCCATCACAAGTGCAGAAATCCCACCACGAGTGCAGAGATCTCATCCCAAGTAGAGAGATCCCACTATGAATGCAGAGATCCCACCATGAGTGCAGAGATCCCATCATAAGTGCAGAGATCCCATCACAATTGCAGAGATCCCACCACAAGTGCAGAGATCACATCACAAGAAGAGAGATCCCAGAATAAGTGCAGAGATCCCACCACAAGTGCAGAGATCCCACCATGAGTGAAGAGATCCCATCCTAAGTAGAGAGATCCCACTATGAGTGCAGGATCCCATCATAAGTGCAGAGATCCCACCATGAGTGCAGAGATCCCAACCTAAGTGCAGCGATCCCACAACAAGTGCAAAGATCCCACAACAAGTACAGAGATCCCATCACAAGTAGGGAGATCCCAGAATAAGTGCAGAGATCCCATCACAAGTGCAGAGATCCCACCATGAGTGCAGAGATCCTATCATAAGTGCAGAGATCCCACCATAAGTGCAGGGATCCCATCACAAGTGCAGAGATCCCATCACAAGTGCAGAGATCCCACCACGAGTGCAGAGATCCCATCACAAGTGCAGAGATCCCACCATGAGTGCAGAGATCCCATCCTAAGTAGAGAGATCCCACTATGAGTGCAGAGATCCCATCATAAGTGTAGAGATCCCACCATAAGTGCAGGGATCCCAACCTAAGTGCAGAGATCCCACAACAAGTACAGAGATCCCATCACAAGTAGGGAGATCCCAGAATAAGTGCAGAGATCCCATCACAAGTGCAGAGATCCCACCATGAGTGCAGAGATCCCATCCCTAGTAGATAGATCCCACTATGAGTGCATAGATCCCACCATGAGTTCAGAGATCCCATCATAAGTGCAGGGATCCCATCACACGTGCACAGATCCCACCACAAGAGCAGAGATCCCACCATGAGTGCAGAGATCCCATCACAAGTAGAGAGATCCCATAATAAGTGCAGAGATCCCATCACAAGTGTGGAGATCCCATAATGAGAGCAGAGATCCCATCCCAAGTAGAGAGATCCCACTATGAGTGAAGAGATCCCATCATCAGTGCAGAGATCCCACCATAAGTGCAGGGATCCCAACCTAAGTGCAGAGATCCCACAACAAGTACAGAGATCCCAGAATAAGTGCAGAGATCCCATCACAAGTGCAGAGATCCCACCATGAGTGCAAAGATCCCATCACAAGTAGAGAGATCCCATCACAAGTGCAGAGTTCCCACCATGAGTGCAGAGATCCCATCCCAAGTAGAGAGATCCGACTATGAGTGCAGAGATCCCATCCCGAGTGCTGAGATCCCATCACGAGTGCAGAGATCCCATCCCAAGTAGAGAGATCCCACTATGAGTGCAGAGATCCCACCATGAGTGCAGAGATCCCATCATAAGTGCAGAGATCCCACCATAAGTGCAGAGATCCCACCATGAGTGCAGAGATTCCATCACAAGTAGAGAGATCCCAGAATAAGTGCAGAGATCCCATCACACGTGCAGCGATCCCACCATGAGTGCAGAGATCCCATCCCAAGTAGAGAGATCCCACTATGAGTGCAGAGATCCCACCATGAGTGCAGAGATCCCATCATAAGTGCAGAGATCCCACCATAAGTGAAGGGATCCCATCATAAGTGCAGAGATCCCACAAGTACAAAGATCCCATCAAAAGTAGGGAGATCCCAGAATAAGTGCAGAGATCCCATCACAAGTGCAGAGATCCCACCATGAGTGCAGAGATCCCATCCCAAGTAGAGAGATCCCACTATGAGTGCAGAGATCCCACCATGAGTGTAGAGAGCCCATCATAAGCTCAGAGATCCCACCATAAGTGCAGGGATCCCATCACAAGTACAGAGATCCCACCATAAGTGCAGAGATCCCATCACAAGTGCAGAGATCCCATCACAAGTGCAGAGATCCCATCACAAGTGCAGAGATCCCATCACAAGTAGAGAGATCCCAGAATAAGTGCAGAGATCCCATCACAAGTGCAGAGTTCCCACCATGAGTGCAGAGATCCCATCCCAAGTAGAGAGATCCCACTATGAGTGCAGAGATCCTATCCCGAGTGCTGAGATCCCATCCCGAGTGCAGAGATCCCATCCCGAGTGCAGAGATCCCATCCCAAGTAGAGAGATCCCACCATGAGTGCAGAGATCCCACCATGAGTGCAGAGATCCCATCATGAGTGCTGAGATCCCATCATAAGTGCAGAGATCCCACCATAAGTGCAGGGATCCCATCACAAGTGCAGAGATCCCACCATGAGTGCAGAGATTCCATCACAAGTAGAGAGATCCCAGAATAAGTGCAGAGATCCCATCACACATGCAGCAATCCCACCATGAGTGCAGAGATCCCATCCCAAGTAGAGAGATCCCACTATGAGTGCAGAGATCCTACCATGAGGGCAGAGATCCCACCATGAGTGCAGAGATCCCATCCCAAGTAGAGAGATCCCACTATGAGTGCAGAGATCCCACCATGAGTGCAGAGATCCCACCATGAGTGCAGAAATCCCATCATAAGTGCAGGGATCCCATCACAAGTGCAGGGATCCCATCACAAGTGCAAAGATCCCACCACGAGTGCAGAGATCCCAGAATAAGTGCAGAGATCCCATCACAAGTGCAGAGATCCCACCATGAGTGCAGAGATCCCATCCCAAGTAGAGAGATCCCACTATGAGTGCAGAGATCCCATCATTAGTGCAGGGATCCCACAATAAGTGCAGAGATCCCATCACAAGTGCAGAGATCCCATCACAAGTGCAGAGATCCCATCACAAGTGCAGAGATCCCACCACGAGTGCAGAGATCCCACCACGAGTGCAGAGATCCCACCACAAGTGCAGAGATCCCACCACGAGTGCAGAGATCCCATCACAAGTGCAGAGATCCCACCATGAGTGCAGAGATCCCACCACGAGTGCAGAGATCCCACCACAAGTAAACAGATCCCATCACAAGTGCAGAGATCCCATCACAAGTGCTGAGATCCCATCACAAGTGCAGAGATCCCACCATGAGTGCAGAGATCCCATCCCAAGTAGAGAGATCCCACTATGAGTGCAGAGATCCCACCATGAGTGCAGAGATCCCATCCCAAGTAGAGAGATCCCACTATGAGTGCAGAGATCCCACCATGAGTGCAGAGATCCCATCATAAGTGCAGGGATCCCATCATAAGTGCAGGGATCCCATCACAAGTGCAGAGATCCTACCACGAGTGCATAGATCCCATTACAAGTAGAGAGATCCCAGAATAAGTGCAGAGATCCCATCACAAGAGCAGAGATCCCATCACAAGAGCAGAGATCCCACCATGAGTGCAGAGATCCCATCCTAAGTAGAGAGATCTGACTATGAGTGCAGAGAACCCATCATAAGTGCAGAGATCCCACCATAAGTGCAGGGATCCCAACCTAAGTGCAGAGATCCCACAACAAGTACAGAGATCCCATCACAAGTAGGGAGATCCCAGAATAAGTGCAGAGATCCCATCACAAGTGCAGAGATCTCACCATGAGTGCAGAGATCCCATCCCTAGTAGAGAGATCCCACTATGAGTGCATAGATCCCACCATGAGTTCAGAGATCCCATCATAAGTGCAGGGATCCCATCACAAGTGCAGGGATCCCATCACAAGTGCAGGGATCCCATCACAAGTGCAGGGATCCCATCACAAGTGCAGAGATCCCACCACGAGAGCAGAGATCCCACCATGAGTGCAGAGATCCCATCACAAGTACAGAGATCCTTGAATAAGTGCAGAGATCCCATCACAAGTGTGGAGATCCCACCATGAGAGCAGAGATCCCATCCCAAGTAGAGAGATCCCACTATGAGTGCAGAGATCCCACCATGAGTGCAGAGATCCCATCATTAGTCCAGAGATCCCACCATAAGTGCAGAGATCCCACCATAAGTGCAGAGATCCCATCACAAGTGCAGACATCCCACCATGAGTGCAAAGATCCAATCACAAGTAGAGAGATCCCAGAATAAGTGCAGAAATCCCATCACAAGTGCAGAGTTCCCACCATGAGTGCAGAGATCCCATCCCAAGTAGAGAGATCCCATCCCAAGTGCAGAGATCCCATCCCGAGTGCAGAGATCCCACCATAAGTGCAGAGATCCCACCATAAGTGCAGGGATCCCATCATAAGTGCAGAGATCCCACAACAAGTGCAGAGATCCCACAAGTGCAACGATCCCACAACAAGTGCAGAGATCCCACAACAAGTGCAGAGATCCCACAAGTGCAGAGATCCCACCATGAGTGCAGAGATCCACTCCAAGTAGAGAGATCCCACTATGAGTGCAGAGATCCCACCTTGAGTGCAGAGATCCCACCTTGAGTGCAGAGATCCCACCACAAGTGCAGAGATCCCATCACAAGTGCAGAGATCCCACCACGAGTGCAGAGATCCCATCACAAGTAGAGAGATCCCAGAATAAGTGCAGAGATCCTATCACAAGTGCAGAGATCCCACCATGAGTGCAGAGATCCCATCCCAAGTAGAGAGATCCCACTATTAGTGCAGAGATCCCACCATGAGTGCAGAGATCCCATCATAAGTGCAGAGATCTCACCATAAGTGCAGGGATCCCATCATAAGTGCAGAGATCCTATAACAAGTACAGAGATCCCATCACAAGTAGGGAGATCCCACTATGAGTGCAGAGATCCCATCACAAGTAAAGAGATCCCAGAATAAGTGCAGAGATCCCATCACAAGTGCAGAAATCCCACCACGAGTGCAGAGATCTCATCCCAAGTAGAGAGATCCCACTATGAATGCAGAGATCCCACCATGAGTGCAGAGATCCCATCATAAGTGCAGAGATCCCATCACAATTGCAGAGATCCCACCACAAGTGCAGAGATCACATCACAAGAAGAGAGATCCCAGAATAAGTGCAGAGATCCCACCACAAGTGCAGAGATCCCACCATGAGTGAAGAGATCCCATCCTAAGTAGAGAGATCCCACTATGAGTGCAGGATCCCATCATAAGTGCAGAGATCCCACCATGAGTGCAGAGATCCCAACCTAAGTGCAGCGATCCCACAACAAGTGCAAAGATCCCACAACAAGTACAGAGATCCCATCACAAGTAGGGAGATCCCAGAATAAGTGCAGAGATCCCATCACAAGTGCAGAGATCCCACCATGAGTGCAGAGATCCTATCATAAGTGCAGAGATCCCACCATAAGTGCAGGGATCCCATCACAAGTGCAGAGATCCCATCACAAGTGCAGAGATCCCACCACGAGTGCAGAGATCCCATCACAAGTGCAGAGATCCCACCATGAGTGCAGAGATCCCATCCTAAGTAGAGAGATCCCACTATGAGTGCAGAGATCCCATCATAAGTGTAGAGATCCCACCATAAGTGCAGGGATCCCAACCTAAGTGCAGAGATCCCACAACAAGTACAGAGATCCCATCACAAGTAGGGAGATCCCAGAATAAGTGCAGAGATCGCATCACAAGTGCAGAGATCCCACCATGAGTGCAGAGATCCCATCCCTAGTAGATAGATCCCACTATGAGTGCATAGATCCCACCATGAGTTCAGAGATCCCATCATAAGTGCAGGGATCCCATCACACGTGCACAGATCCCACCACAAGAGCAGAGATCCCACCATGAGTGCAGAGATCCCATCACAAGTAGAGAGATCCCATAATAAGTGCAGAGATCCCATCACAAGTGTGGAGATCCCATAATGAGAGCAGAGATCCCATCCCAAGTAGAGAGATCCCACTATGAGTGAAGAGATCCCATCATCAGTGCAGAGATCCCACCATAAGTGCAGAGATCCCATCACAAGTGCAGAGATCCCACCATGAGTGCAAAGATCCCATCACAAGTAGAGAGATCCCATCACAAGTGCAGAGTTCCCACCATGAGTGCAGGGATCCCATCCCAAGTAGAGAGATCCGACTATGAGTGCAGAGATCCCATCCCGAGTGCAGAGATCCCATCCCGAGTGCAGAGATCCCATCACAAGTGCAGAGATCCCATTCCAAGTAGAGAGATCCCACTATGAGTGCAGAGATCCCACCATGAGTGCAGAGATCCCATCATAAGTGCAGAGATCCCACCATAAGTGCAGAGATCCCACCATGAGTGCAGAGATTCCATCACAAGTAGAGAGATCCAAGAATAAGTGCAGAGATCCCATCACACGTGCAGCGATCCCACCATGAGTGCAGAGATCCCATCCCAAGTAGAGAGATCCCACTATGAGTGCAGAGATCCCACCATGAGTGCAGAGATCCCATCATAAGTGCAGACATCCCACCATAAGTGAAGGGATCCCATCATAAGTGCAGAGATCCCACAAGTACAAATATCCCATCAAAAGTAGGGAGATCCCAGAATAAGTGCAGAGGTCCCATCACAAGTGCAGAGATCCCACCATGAGTGCAGAGATCCTACCATGAGTGCAGAGATCCCATCCCAAGTAGAGAGATCCCACTATGAGTGCAGAGATCCCACCATGAGTGTAGAGAGCCCATCATAAGCTCAGAGATCCCACCATAAGTGCAGGGATCCCTTCACAAGTACAGAGATCCCACCATAAGTGCAGAGATCCCATCACAAGTGCAGAGATCCCATCACAAGTGCAGAGATCCCATCACAAGTGCAGAGATCCCATCACAAGTGCAGAGATCCCATCACAAGTAGAGAGATCCCATCACAAGTGCAGAGATCCCATCACAAGTGCAGAGTTCCCACCATGAGTGCAGAGATCCCATCCCAAGTAGAGAGATCCCACTATGAGTGCAGAGATCCCATCCTGAGTGCAGAGATCCCATCCCGAGTGCAGAGATCACACCATGAGTGCAGAGATCCCACCATAAGTGCAGAGATCCCACCATGAGTGCAGAGATCCCATCATAAGTGCAGAGATCCCACCATAAGTGCAGGGATCCCATCACAAGTGCAGAGATCCCACCATGAGTGCAGAGATTCCATCACAAGTAGAGAGATCCCAGAATAAGTGCAGAGATCCGATCACACATGCAGCAATCCCACCATGAGTGCAGAGATCCCATCCCAAGTAGAGAGATCCCACTATGAGTGCAGAGATCCCACCATGAGTGCAGAGATCCTACCATGAGTGCAGAGATCCCATCCCAAGTAGAGAGATCCCACTATGAGTGCAGAGATCCCACCATGAGTGCAGAGATCCCACCATGAGTGCAGAGATCCCATCATAAGTGCAGGGATCCCATCACAAGTGCAGGGATCCCATCACAAGTGCAGGGATCCCATCACAAGTGCAGAGATCCCACCACGAGTGCAGAGATCCCAGAATAAGTGCAGAGATCCCATCACAAGTGCAGAGATCCCACCATGAGTGCAGAGATCCCATCCCAAGTAGAGAGATCCCACTATGAGTGCAGAGATCCCACCACGAGTGCAGAGATCCCACCACGAGTGCAGAGATCCCATTCCGAGTGCAGAGATCCCATCCCGAGTGCAGAGATCCCACCATGAGAGCAGAGATCCCACCATGAGTGCAGAGATCCCACCATGAGTGCAGAGATCCCATCATAAGTGCAGAGATCCCACCATAAGTGCAGGGATCCCATCACAAGTGCAGAGATCCCACCATGAGTGCAGAGATTCCATCACAAGTAGAGAGATCCCAGAATAAGTGCAGAGATCCCATCACACATGCAGCAATCCCACCATGAGTGCAGAGATCCCATCCCAAGTAGAGAGATCCCACTATGAGTGCAGAGATCCCACCATGAGTGCAGAGATCCCACCATGAGTGCAGAGATCCCATCCCAAGTAGAGAGATCCCACTATGAGTGCAGAGATCCCACCATGAGTGCAGAGATCCCACCATGAGTGCAGAGATCCCATCATAAGTGCAGGGATCCCATCACAAGTGCAGGGATCCCATCACAAGTGCAGAGATCCCACCACAAGTGCAGAGATCCCAGAATAAGTGCAGAGATCCCATCACAAGTGCAGAGATCCCATCACAAGTGCAGAAATCCCACCATGAGTGCAGAGATCCCATCCCAAGTAGAGAGATCCCACTATGAGTGCAAAGATCCCATCATTAGTGCAGGGATCCCACCACAAGTGCAGAGATCCCATCACGAGTGCAGAGATCCCACCACGAGTGCAGAGATCCCACCTCGAGTGCAGAGATCCCATCACAAGTGCAGAGATCACACCATAAGTGAAGGGATCCCATCACAAGTGCAGAGATCCCACCATGAGTGCAGAGATCCCACCACGAGTGCAG
The DNA here is from genome assembly GCF_964263255.1 of Lissotriton vulgaris. Taxonomy (NCBI): domain Eukaryota; kingdom Metazoa; phylum Chordata; class Amphibia; order Caudata; family Salamandridae; genus Lissotriton; species Lissotriton vulgaris. The sequence continues at coordinate 680,695,576 of NC_141693.1, forward strand.
AGATCCCATCACAAGTGCAGAGATCCCACCACGAGTGCAGAGATCCCATCACAAGTGCAGACATCCCACCATGAGTGCAAAGATCCAATCACAAGTAGAGAGATCCCAGAATAAGTGCAGAGATCCCATCACAAGTGCAGAGTTCCCACCATGAGTGCAGAGATCCCATCCCAAGTAGAGAGATCCCATCCCGAGTGCAGAGATCCCATCCCGAGTGCAGAGATCCCATCCCGAGTGCGGAGATCTCATCCCAAGTGCAGAGATCCCATCCCAAGTAGAGAGGTCCAACTATGAGTGCAGAGATCCCACCATGAGTGCGGAGATCCCATCATAAGTGCAGAGATCCCATCATAAGTGCACAGATCCCACCATAAGTGCAGGGATCCCATCACAAGTGCAGAGATCCCACCACGAGTGCAGAGATCCCATCACAAGTAGACAGATCCCATCACAAGTGCAGAGATCCCATCACAAGTGCAGAGATCCCATCACAAGTGCAGAGATCCCACCATGAGTGCAGAGATCCCATCCCAAGTAGAGAGATCCCACTATGAGTGCAGAGATCTCACCATGAGTGCAGAGATCCCATCCCAAGTAGAGAGATCCCACTATGAGTGCAGAGATCCCACCATGAGTGCAGAGATCCCACCATGAGTGCAGAGATCCCATCATAAGTGCAGGGATCCCACCACAAGTGCAGAGATCCCATTACAAGTAGAGAGATCCCAGAATAAGTGCAGAGATCCCATCACAAGTGCAGAGATCCCACCATGAGTGCAGAGATCCCATCCCAAGTAGAGAGATCCCACTATGAGTGCAGAGATCCCATCATAAGTGCAGAGATCCCACCATAAGTGCAGAGATCCCATCCCAAGTCGAGAGATCCCACTATGAGTGCAGAGATCCCACCATGAGTGCAGCAATCCCACCATGAGTGCAGAGATCCCATCCCAAGTAGAGAGATCCCAATATGAGTGCAGAGATCCCATCATGAGTGCAGGGATCCCATCACAAGTGCAGGGATCCCATCACAAGTGCAAGTATCCCATCACAAGTGCAGAGATCCCACCACAAGTGCAGAGATCCCAGAATAAGTGCAGAGATCCCATCACAAGTGCAGAGATCCCACCATGAGTGCAGAGATCCCATCCCAAGTAGAGAGATCCCACTATGAGTGCCGAGATCCCATCATTAGTGCAGAGATCCCACCACAAGTGCAGAGATCCTATCACAAGTGCAGAGATCCCATCACAAGTGCAGAGATCCCACCACGTGTGTAGAGATCCCATCACAAGTGCAGAGATCCCACCATGAGTGCAGAGATCCCATCCTAAGTAGAGAGATCCCACTATGAGTGCAGAGATCCCATCATAAGTGTAGAGATCCCACCATAAGTGCAGGGATCCCAACCTAAGTGCAGAGATCCCACAACAAGTACAGAGATCCCAGAATAAGTGCAGAGATCCCATCACAAGTGCAGAGATCCCACCATGAGTGCAAAGATCCCATCACAAGTAGAGAGATCCCATCACAAGTGCAGAGTTCCCACCATGAGTGCAGAGATCCCATCCCAAGTAGAGAGATCCAACTATGAGTGCAGAGATCCCATCCCGAGTGCTGAGATCCCATCACGAGTGCAGAGATCCCATCCCAAGTAGAGAGATCCCACTATGAGTGCAGAGATCCCACCATGAGTGCAGAGATCCCATCATAAGTGCAGAGATCCCACCATAAGTGCAGAGATCCCACCATGAGTGCAGAGATTCCATCACAAGTAGAGAGATCCCAGAATAAGTGCAGAGATCCCATCACACGTGCAGCGATCCCACCATGAGTGCAGAGATCCCATCCCAAGTAGAGAGATCCCACTATGAGTGCAGAGATCCCACCATGAGTGCAGAGATCCCATCATAAGTGCAGAGATCCCACCATAAGTGAAGGGATCCCATCATAAGTGCAGAGATCCCACAAGTACAAAGATCCCATCAAAAGTAGGGAGATCCCAGAATAAGTGCAGAGATCCCATCACAAGTGCAGAGATCCCACCATGAGTGCAGAGATCCCATCCCAAGTAGAGAGATCCCACTATGAGTGCAGAGATCCCACCATGAGTGTAGAGAGCCCATCATAAGCTCAGAGATCCCACCATAAGTGCAGGGATCCCATCACAAGTACAGAGATCCCACCATAAGTGCAGAGATCCCATCACAAGTGCAGAGATCCCATCACAAGTGCAGAGATCCCATCACAAGTGCAGAGATCCCATCACAAGTAGAGAGATCCCAGAATAAGTGCAGAGATCCCATCACAAGTGCAGAGTTCCCACCATGAGTGCAGAGATCCCATCCCAAGTAGAGAGATCCCACTATGAGTGCAGAGATCCTATCCCGAGTGCTGAGATCCCATCCCGAGTGCAGAGATCCCATCCCGAGTGCAGAGATCCCATCCCAAGTAGAGAGATCCCACCATGAGTGCAGAGATCCCACCATGAGTGCAGAGATCCCATCATGAGTGCTGAGATCCCATCATAAGTGCAGAGATCCCACCATAAGTGCAGGGATCCCATCACAAGTGCAGAGATCCCACCATGAGTGCAGAGATTCCATCACAAGTAGAGAGATCCCAGAATAAGTGCAGAGATCCCATCACACATGCAGCAATCCCACCATGAGTGCAGAGATCCCATCCCAAGTAGAGAGATCCCACTATGAGTGCAGAGATCCTACCATGAGGGCAGAGATCCCACCATGAGTGCAGAGATCCCATCCCAAGTAGAGAGATCCCACTATGAGTGCAGAGATCCCACCATGAGTGCAGAGATCCCATCATGAGTGCAGAAATCCCATCATAAGTGCAGGGATCCCATCACAAGTGCAGGGATCCCATCACAAGTGCAAAGATCCCACCACGAGTGCAGAGATCCCAGAATAAGTGCAGAGATCCCATCACAAGTGCAGAGATCCCACCATGAGTGCAGAGATCCCATCCCAAGTAGAGAGATCCCACTATGAGTGCAGAGATCCCATCATTAGTGCAGGGATCCCACAATAAGTGCAGAGATCCCATCACAAGTGCAGAGATCCCATCACAAGTGCAGAGATCCCATCACAAGTGCAGAGATCCCACCACGAGTGCAGAGATCCCACCACGAGTGCAGAGATCCCACCACAAGTGCAGAGATCCCACCACGAGTGCAGAGATCCCATCACAAGTGCAGAGATCCCACCATGAGTGCAGAGATCCCACCACGAGTGCAGAGATCCCACCACAAGTAAACAGATCCCATCACAAGTGCAGAGATCCCATCACAAGTGCTGAGATCCCATCACAAGTGCAGAGATCCCACCATGAGTGCAGAGATCCCATCCCAAGTAGAGAGATCCCACTATGAGTGCAGAGATCCCACCATGAGTGCAGAGATCCCATCCCAAGTAGAGAGATCCCACTATGAGTGCAGAGATCCCACCATGAGTGCAGAGATCCCATCATAAGTGCAGGGATCCCATCATAAGTGCAGGGATCCCATCACAAGTGCAGAGATCCTACCACGAGTGCATAGATCCCATTACAAGTAGAGAGATCCCAGAATAAGTGCAGAGATCCCATCACAAGAGCAGAGATCCCATCACAAGAGCAGAGATCCCACCATGAGTGCAGAGATCCCATCCTAAGTAGAGAGATCTGACTATGAGTGCAGAGAACCCATCATAAGTGCAGAGATCCCACCATAAGTGCAGGGATCCCAACCTAAGTGCAGAGATCCCACAACAAGTACAGAGATCCCATCACAAGTAGGGAGATCCCAGAATAAGTGCAGAGATCCCATCACAAGTGCAGAGATCTCACCATGAGTGCAGAGATCCCATCCCAAGTAGAGAGATCCCACTATGAGTGCAGAGATCCCACCATGAGTGCAGAGATCCCATCATAAGTGCAGAGATCCCACCATAAGTGAAGGGATCCCATCATAAGTGCAGAGATCCCACAAGTACAAAGATCCCATCAAAAGTAGGGAGATCCCAGAATAAGTGCAGAGATCCTATCACAAGTGCAGAGATCCCACCATGAGTGCAGAGATCCCATCCCAAGTAGAGAGATCCCACTATGAGTGCAGAGATCCCACCATGAGTGTAGAGAGCCCATCATAAGCTCAGAGATCCCACCATAAGTGCAGGGATCCCATCACAAGTACAGAGATCCCACCATAAGTGCAGAGATCCCATCACAAGTGCAGAGATCCCATCACAAGTGCAGAGATCCCATCACAAGTGCAGAGATCCCATCACAAGTAGAGAGATCCCAGAATAAGTGCAGAGATCCCATCACAAGTGCAGAGTTCCCACCATGAGTGCAGAGATCCCATCCCAAGTAGAGAGATCCCACTATGAGTGCAGAGATCCTATCCCGAGTGCTGAGATCCCATCCCGAGTGCAGAGATCCCATCCCGAGTGCAGAGATCCCATCCCAAGTAGAGAGATCCCACCATGAGTGCAGAGATCCCACCATGAGTGCAGAGATCCCATCATGAGTGCTGAGATCCCATCATAAGTGCAGAGATCCCACCATAAGTGCAGGGATCCCATCACAAGTGCAGAGATCCCACCATGAGTGCAGAGATTCCATCACAAGTAGAGAGATCCCAGAATAAGTGCAGAGATCCCATCACACATGCAGCAATCCCACCATGAGTGCAGAGATCCCATCCCAAGTAGAGAGATCCCACTATGAGTGCAGAGATCCTACCATGAGGGCAGAGATCCCACCATGAGTGCAGAGATCCCATCCCAAGTAGAGAGATCCCACTATGAGTGCAGAGATCCCACCATGAGTGCAGAGATCCCACCATGAGTGCAGAAATCCCATCATAAGTGCAGGGATCCCATCACAAGTGCAGGGATCCCATCACAAGTGCAAAGATCCCACCACGAGTGCAGAGATCCCAGAATAAGTGCAGAGATCCCATCACAAGTGCAGAGATCCCACCATGAGTGCAGAGATCCCATCCCAAGTAGAGAGATCCCACTATGAGTGCAGAGATCCCATCATTAGTGCAGGGATCCCACAATAAGTGCAGAGATCCCATCACAAGTGCAGAGATCCCATCACAAGTGCAGAGATCCCATCACAAGTGCAGAGATCCCACCACGAGTGCAGAGATCCCACCACGAGTGCAGAGATCCCACCACAAGTGCAGAGATCCCACCACGAGTGCAGAGATCCCATCACAAGTGCAGAGATCCCACCATGAGTGCAGAGATCCCACCACGAGTGCAGAGATCCCACCACAAGTAAACAGATCCCATCACAAGTGCAGAGATCCCATCACAAGTGCTGAGATCCCATCACAAGTGCAGAGATCCCACCATGAGTGCAGAGATCCCATCCCAAGTAGAGAGATCCCACTATGAGTGCAGAGATCCCACCATGAGTGCAGAGATCCCATCCCAAGTAGAGAGATCCCACTATGAGTGCAGAGATCCCACCATGAGTGCAGAGATCCCATCATAAGTGCAGGGATCCCATCATAAGTGCAGGGATCCCATCACAAGTGCAGAGATCCTACCACGAGTGCATAGATCCCATTACAAGTAGAGAGATCCCAGAATAAGTGCAGAGATCCCATCACAAGAGCAGAGATCCCATCACAAGAGCAGAGATCCCACCATGAGTGCAGAGATCCCATCCTAAGTAGAGAGATCTGACTATGAGTGCAGAGAACCCATCATAAGTGCAGAGATCCCACCATAAGTGCAGGGATCCCAACCTAAGTGCAGAGATCCCACAACAAGTACAGAGATCCCATCACAAGTAGGGAGATCCCAGAATAAGTGCAGAGATCCCATCACAAGTGCAGAGATCTCACCATGAGTGCAGAGATCCCATCCCTAGTAGAGAGATCCCACTATGAGTGCATAGATCCCACCATGAGTTCAGAGATCCCATCATAAGTGCAGGGATCCCATCACAAGTGCAGGGATCCCATCACAAGTGCAGGGATCCCATCACAAGTGCAGGGATCCCATCACAAGTGCAGAGATCCCACCACGAGAGCAGAGATCCCACCATGAGTGCAGAGATCCCATCACAAGTACAGAGATCCTTGAATAAGTGCAGAGATCCCATCACAAGTGTGGAGATCCCACCATGAGAGCAGAGATCCCATCCCAAGTAGAGAGATCCCACTATGAGTGCAGAGATCCCACCATGAGTGCAGAGATCCCATCATTAGTCCAGAGATCCCACCATAAGTGCAGAGATCCCACCATAAGTGCAGAGATCCCATCACAAGTGCAGACATCCCACCATGAGTGCAAAGATCCAATCACAAGTAGAGAGATCCCAGAATAAGTGCAGAAATCCCATCACAAGTGCAGAGTTCCCACCATGAGTGCAGAGATCCCATCCCAAGTAGAGAGATCCCATCCCAAGTGCAGAGATCCCATCCCGAGTGCAGAGATCCCACCATAAGTGCAGAGATCCCACCATAAGTGCAGGGATCCCATCATAAGTGCAGAGATCCCACAACAAGTGCAGAGATCCCACAAGTGCAACGATCCCACAACAAGTGCAGAGATCCCACAACAAGTGCAGAGATCCCACAAGTGCAGAGATCCCACCATGAGTGCAGAGATCCACTCCAAGTAGAGAGATCCCACTATGAGTGCAGAGATCCCACCTTGAGTGCAGAGATCCCACCTTGAGTGCAGAGATCCCACCACAAGTGCAGAGATCCCATCACAAGTGCAGAGATCCCACCACGAGTGCAGAGATCCCATCACAAGTAGAGAGATCCCAGAATAAGTGCAGAGATCCTATCACAAGTGCAGAGATCCCACCATGAGTGCAGAAATCCCATCCCAAGTAGAGAGATCCCACTATTAGTGCAGAGATCCCACCATGAGTGCAGAGATCCCATCATAAGTGCAGAGATCTCACCATAAGTGCAGGGATCCCATCATAAGTGCAGAGATCCTATAACAAGTACAGAGATCCCATCACAAGTAGGGAGATCCCACTATGAGTGCAGAGATCCCATCACAAGTAAAGAGATCCCAGAATAAGTGCAGAGATCCCATCACAAGTGCAGAAATCCCACCACGAGTGCAGAGATCTCATCCCAAGTAGAGAGATCCCACTATGAATGCAGAGATCCCACCATGAGTGCAGAGATCCCATCATAAGTGCAGAGATCCCATCACAATTGCAGAGATCCCACCACAAGTGCAGAGATCACATCACAAGAAGAGAGATCCCAGAATAAGTGCAGAGATCCCACCACAAGTGCAGAGATCCCACCATGAGTGAAGAGATCCCATCCTAAGTAGAGAGATCCCACTATGAGTGCAGGATCCCATCATAAGTGCAGAGATCCCACCATGAGTGCAGAGATCCCAACCTAAGTGCAGCGATCCCACAACAAGTGCAAAGATCCCACAACAAGTACAGAGATCCCATCACAAGTAGGGAGATCCCAGAATAAGTGCAGAGATCCCATCACAAGTGCAGAGATCCCACCATGAGTGCAGAGATCCTATCATAAGTGCAGAGATCCCACCATAAGTGCAGGGATCCCATCACAAGTGCAGAGATCCCATCACAAGTGCAGAGATCCCACCATGAGTGCAGAGATCCCACCATGAGTGCAGAGATCCCATCACAAGTAGAGAGATCCCAGAATAAGTGCAGAGATCCCATGACAAGTGCAGAGATCCCATCTCAGGTAGAGAGATTCCACTATGAGTGCAGAGATCCCATCATGAGTGCAAAGATCCCATCATTAGTGCAGAGATCCCACCATAAGTGCAGAGATCCCATCACAAGTGCAGAGATCCCACCACGGGTGCAGAGATCCCATCACAAGTAGAGAGATCCCAGAATAAGTGCAGAGATCCCACCATAAGTGCAGGGATCCCAACCTAAGTGCATAGATCCCACAACAAGTACAGAGATCCCATCACAAGAATGGGAGATCCCAGAATAAGTGCAGAGATCCCATAACAAGTGTAGAGATCCCATCACAAGTGCAGAGATCCCATCACAAGTGCAGAGATCCCATCACAAGTGCAGAGATCCCATCACAAGTGCAGAGATCCCACCATGAGTGCAGAGACCCCATCCCTAGTAGAGAGATCCCACTATGCATGCATAGATCCCACCATGAGTTCAGATATCCCATCAGAAGTGCAAAGATCCCACCATAAGTGCAGGGATTCCATCACAAGTGCAGAGATCCCACCACGAGTGCAGAAATCCCATCACAAGTAGAGAGATCCCAGAATAAGTGCAGAGATCCCATCACAAGTGCAGAGATCCCACCATGAGAGCAGAGATCCTATCCCAAGTAGAGAGATCCCACTATGAGTGCAGAGATCCCACCAGTAGTGCAGAGATCCCACCATAAGTGCAGAGATCCCATCACAAGTGCAGAGATCCTCCCATGAGTGCAGCGATCCCATCACAAGTAGACAGATCCCAGAATAAGTGCAGAGATCCTATCACAAGTGCAGAGTTCCCACCATGAGTGCAGAGATCCCATCCCAAGTAGAGAGATCCCACTATGAGTGCAGAGATCCCACTATGAGTGCAGAGATCCCATCCCAAGTGCAGAGATCCCATCCCAATTAGAGATATCCCACTATGAGTGCAGAGATCCCACCATGAGTGCAGAGATCCCACCATAAGTGCAGAGATCCCATCATAAGTGCAGAGATCCCATCATAAGTGCAGAGATCCCACCATAAGTGCAGAGATCGCACCATAAGTGCAGAGATCCCACCATGAGTGCAGAGATCCCATCCTAAGTAGAGAGATCCCACTATGAGTGCAGAGATCCCATCATAAGTGCAGAGATCCCATCATAAGTGTAGAGATCCCACCATAAGTGCAGGGATCCCAACCTAAGTGCAGAGATCCCAGAATAAGTGCAGAGATCCTATCACAAGTGCAGAGTTCCCACCATGAGTGCAGAGATCCCATCCCAAGTAGAGAGATCCCACTATGAGTGCAGAGATCCCACCATGAGTGCAGAGATCCCACCATAAGTGCAGAGATCCCAGAATAAGTGCAGAGATCCTATCACAAGTGCAGAGTTCCCACCATGAGTGCAGAGATCCCATCCCAAGTAGAGAGATCCCACTATGAGTGCAGAGATCCCACCATGAGTGTAGAGAGCCCATCATAAGCTAAGAGATCCCACCATAAGTGCAGGGATCGCATCACAAGTGCAGGGATCCCATCACAAGTGAAGAGATCCCATCACAAGTGCAGAGATCCTATCACAAGTGCAGAGATCCCATCACAAGTGCAGAGATCCCATCACAAGTGCAGAGATCCTATCACAAGTGCAGAGATCCCATCACAAGTGCAGAGATCCCACCATGAGTGCAAAGATCCCATCACAAGTAGAGAGATCCCAGAATAAGTGCAGAGATCCCATCACAAGTGCAGAGATCCCATCACAAGTGCAGAGTTACCACCATGAGGGCAGAGATCCCATCCCAAGTAGAGAGATCCCACTATGAGTGCAGAGATCCCATCCCGAGTGCAGAGATCCCACTATGAGTGCAGAGATCCCATCCCGAGTGCAGAGATCCCATCCCGAGTGCAGAGATCCCATCCCAAGTAGAGAGATCCCATCCCAAGTAGAGAGATCCCACCATGAGTGCAGAGATCCCACCATGAGTGCAGAGATCCCATCATGAGTGCAGAGATCCCATCATAAGTGCAGAGATCCCACCATAAGTGCAGGGATCCCATCACAAGTGCAGAGATCCCACCATGAGTGCAGAGATTCCATCACAAGTAGAGAGATCCCAGAATAAGTGCAGAGATCCCATCACACATGCAGCAATCCCACCATGAGTGCAGAGATCCCATCCCAAGTAGAGAGATCCCACTATGAGTGCAGAGATCCCACCATGAGTGCAGCAATCCCACCATGAGTGCAGAGATCCCATCCCAAGTAGAGAGATCCCACCATGAGTGCAGAGATCCCATCATGAGTGCAGGGATCCCATCACAAGTGCAGAGATCCCACCAGTAGTGCAGAGATCCCACCATAAGTGCAGAGATCCCATCACAAGTGCAGAGATCCTCCCATGAGTGCAGCGATCCCATCACAAGTAGACAGATCCCAGAATAAGTGCAGAGATCCTATCACAAGTGCAGAGTTCCCACCATGAGTGCAGAGATCCCATCCCAAGTAGAGAGATCCCACTATGAGTGCAGAGATCCCACTATGAGTGCAGAGATCCCATCCCAAGTGCAGAGATCCCATCCCAATTAGAGATATCCCACTATGAGTGCAGAGATCCCACCATGAGTGCAGAGATCCCACCATAAATGCAGAGATCCCATCATAAGTGCAGAGATCCCATCATAAGTGCAGAGATCCCACCATAAGTGCAGAGATCGCACCATAAGTGCAGAGATCCCACCATGAGTGCAGAGATCCCATCCTAAGTAGAGAGATCCCACTATGAGTGCAGAGATCCCATCATAAGTGCAGAGATCCCATCATAAGTGTAGAGATCCCACCATAAGTGCAGGGATCCCAACCTAAGTGCAGAGATCCCAGAATAAGTGCAGAGATCCTATCACAAGTGCAGAGTTCCCACCATGAGTGCAGAGATCCCATCCCAAGTAGAGAGATCCCACTATGAGTGCAGAGATCCCACCATGAGTGCAGAGATCCCACCATAAGTGCAGAGATCCCAGAATAAGTGCAGAGATCCTATCACAAGTGCAGAGTTCCCACCATGAGTGCAGAGATCCCATCCCAAGTAGAGAGATCCCACTATGAGTGCAGAGATCCCACCATGAGTGTAGAGAGCCCATCATAAGCTAAGAGATCCCACCATAAGTGCAGGGATCGCATCACAAGTGCAGGGATCCCATCACAAGTGCAGAGATCCCATCACAAGTGCAGAGATCCTATCACAAGTGCAGAGATCCCATCACAAGTGCAGAGATCCCATCACAAGTGCAGAGATCCTATCACAAGTGCAGAGATCCCATCACAAGTGCAGAGATCCCACCATGAGTGCAAAGATCCCATCACAAGTAGAGAGATCCCAGAATAAGTGCAGAGATCCCATCACAAGTGCAGAGATCCCATCACAAGTGCAGAGTTACCACCATGAGGGCAGAGATCCCATCCCAAGTAGAGAGATCCCACTATGAGTGCAGAGATCCCATCCCGAGTGCAGAGATCCCACTATGAGTGCAGAGATCCCATCCCGAGTGCAGAGATCCCATCCCGAGTGCAGAGATCCCATCCCAAGTAGAGAGATCCCATCCCAAGTAGAGAGATCCCACCATGAGTGCAGAGATCCCACCATGAGTGCAGAGATCCCATCATGAGTGCAGAGATCCCATCATAAGTGCAGAGATCCCACCATAAGTGCAGGGATCCCATCACAAGTGCAGAGATCCCACCATGAGTGCAGAGATTCCATCACAAGTAGAGAGATCCCAGAATAAGTGCAGAGATCCCATCACACATGCAGCAATCCCACCATGAGTGCAGAGATCCCATCCCAAGTAGAGAGATCCCACTATGAGTGCAGAGATCCCACCATGAGTGCAGCAATCCCACCATGAGTGCAGAGATCCCATCCCAAGTAGAGAGATCCCACCATGAGTGCAGAGATCCCATCATGAGTGCAGGGATCCCATCACAAGTGCAGGGATCCCATCACAAGTGCAGGGATCCCATCACAAGTGCAGAGATCCCACCACAAGTGCAGAGATCCCAGAATAAGTGCAGAGATCCCATCACAAGTGCAGAGATCCCACCATGAGTGCAGAGATCCCATCCCAAGTAGAGAGATCCCACTATGAGTGCCGAGATCCCATCATTAGTGCAGAGATCCCACCATAAGTGCAGAGATCCCATCACAAGTGCAGAGATCCCATCACAAGTGCAGAGATCCCACCACGAGTGCAGAGATCCCATCACAAGTGCAGAGATCCCACCATGAGTGCAGAGATCCCATCTTAAGTAGAGAGATCCCACTATGAGTGCAGAGATCCCATCATAAGTGCAGAGATCCCATCATAAGTGTAGAGATCCCACCATAAGTGCAGGGATCCCAACCTAAGTGCAGAGATCCCACAACAAGTACAGAGATCCCATCACAAGTAGGGAGATCCCAGAATAAGTGCAGAGATCCCATCACAAGTGCAGAGATCCCACCATGAGTGCAGAGATCCCATCCCTAGTAGAGAGATCCCACTATGAGTGCATAGATCCCACAGTGAGTTCAGAGATCCCATCATAAGTGCAGGGATCCCATCACACATGCAGGGATCCCATCACACATGCACAGATCCCACCACAAGAGCAGAGATCCCACCATGAGTGCAGAGATCCCATCACAAGTAGAGAGATCCCATAATAAGTGCAGAGATCCCATCACAAGTGTGGAGATCCCACCATGAGAGCAGAGATCCCATCCCAAGTAGAGAGATCCCACTATGAGTGCAGAGATCCCATCATTAGTGCAGAGATCCCACCATAAGTGCAGAGATCCCATCACAAGTGCAGAGATCCCACCATGAGTGCAAAGATCCCATCACAAGTAGAGAGATCCCATCACAAGTGCAGAGTTCCCACCATGAGTGCAGAGATCCCATCCCAAGTAGAGAGATCTGACTATGAGTGCAGAGATCCCATCACGAGTGCAGAGATCCCATCCCAAGTAGAGAGATCCGACTATGAGTGCAGAGATCCCACCATGAGTGCAGAGATCCCATCATAAGTGCAGAGATCCCACCATAAGTGCAGAGATCCCATCACAAGTGCAGAGATCCCACCATGAGTGCAGAGATTCCATCACAAGTAGAGAGATCCCAGAATAAGTGCAGAGATCTCATCACATGTGCAGCGATCCCATCATGAGTGCAGAGATCCCATCCCATGTAGAGAGATCCCACTATGAGTGCAGAGATCCCACCATGAGTGCAGAGATCCCATCATAGGTGCAGAGATCCCACCATAAGTGAAGGGATTCCATCATAAGTGCAGAGATCCCACAAATACAAAGATCCCATCAAAAGTAGGGAGATCCCAGAATAAGTGCAGAGATCCCATCACAAGTGCAGAGATCCCATCACAAGTGCAGAGATCCCATCACAAGTGCAGAGATCCCATCACAAGTAGAGAGATCCCACTATGAGTGCAGAGATCCCACCATGAGTGCAGAGATCCCATCATAGGTGCAGAGATCCCACCATAAGTGAAGGGATCCCATCATAAGTGCAGAGATCCCACAAATACAAAGATCCCATCAAAAGTAGGGAGATCCCAGAATAAGTGCAGAGATCCCATCACAAGTGCAGAGATCCCACCATGAGTGCAGAGATCCCATCTCAGGTAGAGAGATCCCACTATGAGTGCAGAGATCCCACCATGAGTGCAAAGATCCCATCATTAGTGCAGAGATCCCACCATAAGTGCAGAGATCCCATCACAAGTGCAGAGATCCCACCATGAGTGCAGAGATTCCATCACAAGTAGAGAGATCCCAGAATAAGTGCAGAGATCCCATCACACATGCAGCAATCCCACCATGAGTGCAGAGATCCCATCCCAAGTAGAGAGATCCCACTATGAGTGCAGAGATCCCACCATGAGTGCAGAGATCCCACCATGAGTGCAGAGATCCCATCCCAAGTAGAGAGATCCCACTATGAGTGCAGAGATCCCACCATGAGTGCAGAGATCCCACCATGAGTGCAGAGATCCCATCATAAGTGCAGGGATCCCATCACAAGTGCAGGGATCCCATCACAAGTGCAGGGATCCCATCACAAGTGCAGCGATCCCACCACGAGTGCAGAGATCCCAGAATAAGTGCAGAGATCCCATCACAAGTGCAGAGATCCCACCATGAGTGCAGAGATCCCATCCCAAGTAGAGAGATCCCACTATGAGTGCAGAGATCCCACCACGAGTGCAGAGATCCCACCACGAGTGCAGAGATCCCATTCCGAGTGCAGAGATCCCATCCCGAGTGCAGAGATCCCACCATGAGTGCAGAGATCCCACCATGAGTGCAGAGATCCCACCATGAGTGCAGAGATCCCATCATAAGTGCAGAGATCCCACCATAAGTGCAGGGATCCCATCACAAGTGCAGAGATCCCACCATGAGTGCAGAGATTCCATCACAAGTAGAGAGATCCCAGAATAAGTGCAGAGATCCCATCACACATGCAGCAATCCCACCATGAGTGCAGAGATCCCATCCCAAGTAGAGAGATCCCACTATGAGTGCAGAGATCCCACCATGAGTGCAGCAATCCCACCATGAGTGCAGAGATCCCATCCCAAGTAGAGAGATCCCACCATGAGTGCAGAGATCCCATCATGAGTGCAGGGATCCCATCACAAGTGCAGGGATCCCATCACAAGTGCAGGGATCCCATCACAAGTGCAGGGATCCCATCACAAGTGCAGAGATCCCACCACGAGTGCAGAGATCCCAGAATAAGTGCAGAGATCCCATCACAAGTGCAGAGATCCCATCACAAGTGCAGAGATCCGACCATGAGTGCAGAGATCCCATCCCAAGTAGAGAGATCCCACTATGAGTGCAGAGATCCCATCATTAGTGCAGGGATCCCACCACAAGTGCAGAGATCCCATCACAAGTGCAGAGATCCCATCACAAGTGCAGAGATCCCACCACGAGTGCAGAGATCCCACCACGAGTGCAGAGATCCCATCTTGAATGCAGAGATCCCATCACAAGTGCAGAGATCCCACCATAAGTGAAGGGATCCCATCACAAGTGCAGAGATCCCACCATGAGTGCAGAGATCCCACCACGAGTGCAGAGATCCCATCACAAGTGCAGAGATCCCACCACGAGTGCAGAGATCCCATCACAAGTGCAGACATCCCACCATGAGTGCAAAGATCCAATCACAAGTAGAGAGATCCCAGAATAAGTGCAGAGATCCCATCACAAGTGCAGAGTTCCCACCATGAGTGCAGAGATCCCATCCCAAGTAGAGAGATCCCATCCCGAGTGCAGAGATCCCATCCCGAGTGCAGAGATCCCATCCCGAGTGCGGAGATCTCATTCCAAGTGCAGAGATCCCATCCCAAGTAGAGAGGTCCAACTATGAGTGCAGAGATCCCACCATGAGTGCAGAGATCCCATCATAAGTGCAGAGATCCCATCATAAGTGCACAGATCCCACCATAAGTGCAGGGATCCCATCACAAGTGCAGAGATCCCACCACGAGTGCAGAGATCCCATCACAAGTAGACAGATCCCATCACAAGTGCAGAGATCCCATCACAAGTGCAGAGATCCCATCACAAGTGCAGAGATCCCACCATGAGTGCAGAGATCCCATCCCAAGTAGAGAGATCCCACTATGAGTGCAGAGATCTCACCATGAGTGCAGAGATCCCATCCCAAGTAGAGAGATCCCTCTATGAGTGCAGAGATCCCACCATGAGTGCAGAGATCCCACCATGAGTGCAGAGATCCCATCATAAGTGCAGGGATCCCACCACAAGTGCAGAGATCCCATTACAAGTAGAGAGATCCCAGAATAAGTGCAGAGATCCCATCACAAGTGCAGAGATCCCACCATGAGTGCAGAGATCCCATCCCAAGTCGAGAGATCCCACTATGAGTGCAGAGATCCCACCATGAGTGCAGCAATCCCACCATGAGTTTAGAGATCCCATCCCAAGTAGAGAGATCCCAATATGAGTGCAGAGATCCCATCATGAGTGCAGGGATCCCATCACAAGTGCAGGGATCCCATCACAAGTGCAGGGATCCCATCACAAGTGCAGAGATCCCACCACAAGTGCAGAGATCCCAGAATAAGTGCAGAGATCCCATCACAAGTGCAGAGATCCCACCATGAGTGCAGAGATCCCATCCCAAGTAGAGAGATCCCACTATGAGTGCCGAGATCCCATCATTAGTGCAGAGATCCCACCACAAGTGCAGAGATCCCATCACAAGTGCAGAGATCCCATCACAAGTGCAGAGATACCACCACAAGTGCAGAGATCCCATCACAAGTGCAGAGATCCTACCATGAGTGCAGAGATCCCATCCTAAGTAGAGAGATCCCACTATGAGTGCAGAGATCCCATCATAAGTGTAGAGATCCCACCATAAGTGCAGGGATCCCAACCTAAGTGCAGAGATCCCACAACAAGTACAGAGATCCCAGAATAAGTGCAGAGATCCCATCACAAGTGCAGAGATCCCACCATGAGTGCAAAGATCCCACCACAAGTAGAGAGATCCCATCACAAGTGCAGAGTTCCCACCATGAGTGCAGAGATCCCATCCCAAGTAGAGAGATCCGACTATGAGTGCAGAGATCCCATCCCGAGTGCTGAGATCCCATCACAAGTGCAGAGATCCCATCCCAAGTAGAGAGATCCCACTATGAGTGCAGAGATCCCACCATGAGTGCAGAGATCCCATCATGAGTGCAGAGATCCCACCATAAGTGCAGAGATCCCACCATGAGTGCAGAGATTCCATCACAAGTAGAGAGATCCCAGAATAAGTGCAGAGATCCCGTCACACGTGCAGCGATCCCACCATGAGTGCAGAGATCCCATCCCAAGTAGAGAGATCCCACTATGAGTGCAGAGATCCCACCATGAGTGCAGAGATCCCATCATAAGTGCAGAGATCCCACCATAAGTGAAGGGATCCCATCATAAGTGCAGAGATCCCACAAGTACAAAGATCCCATCAAAAGTAGGGAGATCCCAGAATAAGTGCAGAGATCCCATCACAAGTGCAGAGATCCCACCATGAGTGCAGAGATCCCACCATGAGTGCAGAGATCCCATCCCAAGTAGAGAGATCCCACTATGAGTGCAGAGATCCCACCATGAGTGTAGAGAGCCCATCATAAGCTCAGAGATCCCACCATAAGTGCAGGGATCCCATCACAAGTACAGAGATCCCACCATAAGTGCAGAGATCCCATCACAAGTGCAGAGATCCAATCACTAGTGCAGTGATCCCATCACAAGTGCAGAGATCCCATCACAAGTAGAGAGATCCCAGAATAAGTGCAGAGATCCCATCACAAGTGCAGAGTTCCCACCATGAGTGAAGAGATCCCATCCCAAGTAGAGAGATCCCACTATGAGTGCAGAGATCCTATCCCGAGTGCTGAGATCCCATCCCGAGTGCAGAGATCCCATCCCGAGTGCAGAGATCCCATCCCAAGTAGAGAGATCCCACCATGAGTGCAGAGATCCCACCATGAGTGCAGAGATCCCATCATGAGTGCAGAGATCCCATCATAAGTGCAGAGATCCCACCATAAGTGCAGGGATCCCACCACAAGTGCAGAGATCCCACCATGAGTGCAGAGATCACATCACAAGTAGAGAGATCCCAGAATAAGTGCAGAGATCCCATCACACATGCATCAATCCCACCATGAGTGCAGAGATCCCATCCCAAATAGAGAGATCCCACTATGAGTGCAGAGATCCCACCATGAGTGCAGAGATCCCACCATGAGTGCAGAGATCCCATCCCAAGTAGAGAGATCCCACTATGAGTGCAGAGATCCCACCATGAGTGCAGAGATCCCATCATGAATGCAGAAATCCCATCATAAGTGCAGGGATCCCATCACAAGTGCAGGGATCCCATCACAAGTGCAAAGATCCCACCACGAGTGCAGAGATCCCAGAATAAGTGCAGAGATCCCATCACAAGTGCAGAGATCCAACCATGAGTGCAGAGATCCCATCCCAAGTAGAGAGATCCCACTATGAGTGCAGAGATCCCATCATTAGTGCAGGGATCCCACAATAAGTGCAGAGATCCCATCACAAGTGCAGAGATCCCATCACAAGTGCAGAGATCCCATCACAAGTGCAGAGATCCCACCACGAGTGCAGAGATCCCACCACGAGTGCAGAGATCCCACCACGAGTGCAGAGATCCCATCACAAGTGCAGAGATCCCACCATGAGTGCAGAGATCCCACCACGAGTGCAGAGATCCCACCACAAGTAAACAGATCCCATCACAAGTGCAGAGATCCCATCACAAGTGCAGAGATCCCATCACAAGTGCAGAGATCCCACCATGAGTGCAGAGATCCCATCCCAAGTAGAGAGATCCCACTATGAGTGCAGAGATCACACCATGAGTGCAGAGATCCCATCCCAAGTAGAGAGATCCCACTATGAGCGCAGAGATCCCACCATGAGTGCAGAGATCCCATCATAAGTGCAGGGATCCCATCATAAGTGCAGGGATCCCATCACAAGTGCAGAGATCCCACCACGAGTGCATAGATCCCATTACAAGTAGAGAGATCCTAGAATAAGTGCAGAGATCCCATCACAAGAGCAGAGATCCCATCACAAGAGCAGAGATCCCACCATGAGTGCAGAGATCCCATCCTAAGTAGAGAGATCTGACTATGAGTGCAGAGAACCCATCATAAGTGCAGAGATCCCACCATAAGTGCAGGGATCCCATCACAAGTGCAGGGATCCCATCACAAGTGCAGAGATCCCACCACAAGAGCAGAGATCCCACCATGAGTGCAGAGATCCCATCACAAGTAGAGAGATCCCAGAATAAGTGCAGAGATCCCATCACAAGTGCAGAGATCCCATCACAAGTGCAGAGATCCCATCACAAGTGTGGAGATCCCACCATGAGAGCAGAGATCCCATCCCAAGTAGAGAGATCCCACTATGAGTGCAGAGATCGCACCATGAGTGCAGAGATCGCACCATGAGTGCA
Source organism: Lissotriton vulgaris (assembly GCF_964263255.1). Classification (NCBI taxonomy): domain Eukaryota; kingdom Metazoa; phylum Chordata; class Amphibia; order Caudata; family Salamandridae; genus Lissotriton; species Lissotriton vulgaris. Next base: position 680,714,353 of record NC_141693.1, read on the forward strand.
GAGATCCCATCACAAGTGCAGAGATCCCACCATGAGTGCAAAGATCCCATCACAAGTAGAGAGATCCCATCACAAGTGCAGAGTTCCCACCATGAGTGCAGAGATCCCATCCCAAGTAGAGAGATCCAACTATGAGTGCAGAGATCCCATCCCGAGTACAGAGATCCCATCACGAGTGCAGAGATCCCATCCCAAGTAGAGAGATCCCATTATGAGTGCAGAGATCCCACCATGAGTGCAGAGATTCCATCACAAGTAGAGAGATCCCAGAATAAGTGCAGAGATCCCATCACACGTGCAGCGATCCCACCATGAGTGCAGAGATCCCATCCCAAGTAGAGAGATCCCACCATGAGTGCAGAGATCCCATCATAAGTGCAGAGATCCCACCATAAGTGAAGGGATCCCATCATAAGTGCAGAGATCCCACAACAAGTACAGAGATCCCATCAAAAGTAGGGAGATCCCAGAATAAGTGCAGAGATCCCACCACAAGTGCAGAGATCCCACCATGAGGGCAGATACCCCATCCCAAGTAGAGAGATCCCACTATGAGTGCAGAGATCCCACCATGAGTGCAGAGATCCCATCCCAAGTAGAGAGATCCCACTATGAGTGCAGAGATCCCACCATGAGTGTAGAGAGCCCATCATAAGCTCAGAGATCCCACCATAAGTGCGGGGGTCCCATTACAAGTGCAGGGATCCCATCACAAGTGCAGAGATCCCATCACAAGTGCAGAGATCCTATCACAAGTGCAGAGATCCCATCACAAGTGCAGAGATCCCATCACAAGTGCAGAGATCCTATCACAAGTGCAGAGATCCCATCACAAGTGCAGAGATCCCACCATGCGTGCAAAGATCCCATCACAAGTAGAGAGATCCCAGAATAAGTGCTGAGATCCCATCACAAGTGCAGAGATCCCATCACAAGTGCAGAGTTCCCACCATGAGGGCAGAGATCCCATCCCAAGTAGAGAGATCCCACTATGAGTGCAGAGATTCCATCACAAGTAGAGAGATCCCAGAATAAGTGCAGAGATCCCATCACACGTGCAGCGATCCCACCATGAGTGCAGAGATCCCATCCCAAGTAGAGAGATCCCACTATGAGTGCAGAGATCCCACCATGAGTGCAGAGATCCCATCATAAGTGCAGAGATCCCACCATAAGTGAAGGGATCCCATCATAAGTGCAGAGATCCCACAACAAGTACAGAGATCCCATCAAAAGTAGGGAGATCCCAGAATAAGTGCAGAGATCCCACCACAAGTGCAGAGATCCCACCATGAGTGCAGATACCCCATCCCAAGTAGAGAGATCCCACTATGAGTGCAGAGATCCCACCATGAGTGCAGAGATCCCATCCCAAGTAGAGAGATCCCACTATGAGTGCAGAGATCCCACCATGAGTGTAGAGAGCCCATCATAAGCTCAGAGATCCCACCATAAGTGCAGGGATCCCATCACAAGTGCAGGGATCCCATCACAAGTGCAGGGATCCCATCACAAGTGCAGAGATCCCATCACAAGTGCAGAGATCCTATCACAAGTGCAGAGATCCCATCACAAGTGCAGAGAGCCCACCATGAGTGCAAAGATCCCATCACAAGTAGAGAGATCCCAGAATAAGTGCAGAGATCCCATCACAAGTGCAGAGATCCCATCACAAGTGCAGAGTTCCCACCATGAGTGCAGAGATCCCATCCCAAGTAGAGAGATCCCACTATGAGTGCAGAGATCCCATCCCGAGTGCAGAGATCCCACTATGAGTGCAGAGATCCCATCCCGAGTGCAGAGATCCCATCCCGAGTGCAGAGATCCCATCCCAAGTAGAGAGATCCCATCCCAAGTAGAGAGATCCCACCATGAATGCAGAGATCCCACCATGAGTGCAGAGATCCCATCATAAGTGCAAAGATCCCATCATAAGTGCAGAGATCCCACCATAAGTGCAGGGATCCCATCACAAGTGCAGAGATCCCACCATGAGTGCAGAGATTCCATCACAAGTAGAGAGATCCCAGAATAAGTGCAGAGATCCCATCACACATGCAGCAATCCCACCATGAGTGCAGAGATCCCATCCCAAGTAGAGAGATCCCACTATGAGTGCAGAGGTCCCACCATGAGTGCAGCAATCCCACCATGAGTGCAGAGATCCCATCCCAAGTAGAGAGATCCCACCATGAGTGCAGAGATCCCACCATGAGTGCAGAGATCCCATCCCAAGTAGAGAGATCCCACTATGAGTGCAGAGATCCCATTATGAGTGCAAAGATCCCACCATGAGTGCAGAGATCCCATCATAAGTGCAGGGATCCCATCACAAGTGCAGGGATCCCATCACATGTGCAGAGATCCCACCACGAGTGCGGAGATCCCATCATTAGTGCAGAGATCCCACCATAAGTGCAGAGATCCCATCACAAGTGGAGATATCCCATCAAAAGTGCATAGATCCCACCACGAGTGCAGAGATCCCATCACAAGTAGACAGATCCCATCACAAGTGCAGAGATCCCATCACAAGTGCAGAGATCCCACCATGAGTGCAGATATCCCATCCTAAGTAGAGAGATCCCACCATAAGTGCAGAGATCCCATCACAAGTGCAGACATCCCATCACAAGTGCAGAGATCCCATCACAAGTGCAGAGATCCCACCACAAGTGCAGAGATCCCATCACAAGTAGACAGATCCCATCACAAGTGCAAAGATCCCATCACAAGTGCAGAGATCCCACCATGAGTGCAGAGATCCCATCCCAAGTAGAGAGATCCCACTATGAGTGCAGAGATCCCACCCTGAGTGCAGAGATCCCATCCCAAGTAAAGAGATCCCACTATGAGTGCAGAGATCCCACTATGAGTGCAGAGATCCCACCATGAGTGCAGAGAGTGGAGAAGTGTGGCTCAGGGGTTAGAGGCGGCAGACCCGGAAGCTGAGATCGGCCCTGGAGCAGGGTTCAATTCCCCGCCTCGGCGGGTCTTGAGCTCAAAAAAATCCACGGACTCGATAATTCTCGCTCCGGTGCCTTCTCGACTCACGGGTTCACACTCTGCGACTCTGGGCAATAGCTTGCTTAATCTCCACAACGGCCCCTCGCAGCGGGATGCCTGGCTTTCACCTTGTGGATACCCTGCCGGGGTTATCTCACAGGGGAATACCAGGACGGGTTCCCTAAGCAAGCGCCGGGAAACCCTTTGTGGGTAGCTGTGCGCTATATAAGCTCAAATACATTTACATTTACATCCCATCATAAGTGCAGGGATCCCATCACAAGTGCAGAGATCCCACCACGAGTGCAGAGATCCCATTACAAGTAGAGAGATCCCACAACAAGTACAGAGATCCCATCACAAGTAGGGAGATCCCAGAATAAGTGCAGAGATCCCAACACAATACAGAGATCCCACCATGAGTGCAGAGATCCCATTCCTAGTAGAGAGATCCCACTATGAGTGCAGAGATCCCACCATGAGTGCAGAGATCCCACCATAAGTGCAGAGATCCCAGAATAAGTGCAGAGATCCTATCACAAGTGCAGAGTTCCCACCATGAGTGCAGAGATCCCATCCCAAGTAGAGAGATCCCACTATGAGTGCAGAGATCCCACCATGAGTGTAGAGAGCCCATCATAAGCTAAGAGATCCCACCATAAGTGCAGGGATCGCATCACAAGTGCAGGGATCCCATCACAAGTGCAGAGATCCCATCACAAGTGCAGAGATCCTATCACAAGTGCAGAGATCCCATCACAAGTGCAGAGATCCCATCACAAGTGCAGAGATCCTATCACAAGTGCAGAGATCCCATCACAAGTGCAGAGATCCCACCATGAGTGCAAAGATCCCATCACAAGTAGAGAGATCCCAGAATAAGTGCAGAGATCCCATCACAAGTGCAGAGATCCCATCACAAGTGCAGAGTTACCACCATGAGGGCAGAGATCCCATCCCAAGTAGAGAGATCCCACTATGAGTGCAGAGATCCCATCCCGAGTGCAGAGATCCCACTATGAGTGCAGAGATCCCATCCCGAGTGCAGAGATCCCATCCCGAGTGCAGAGATCCCATCCCAAGTAGAGAGATCCCATCCCAAGTAGAGAGATCCCACCATGAGTGCAGAGATCCCACCATGAGTGCAGAGATCCCATCATGAGTGCAGAGATCCCATCATAAGTGCAGAGATCCCACCATAAGTGCAGGGATCCCATCACAAGTGCAGAGATCCCACCATGAGTGCAGAGATTCCATCACAAGTAGAGAGATCCCAGAATAAGTGCAGAGATCCCATCACACATGCAGCAATCCCACCATGAGTGCAGAGATCCCATCCCAAGTAGAGAGATCCCACTATGAGTGCAGAGATCCCACCATGAGTGCAGCAATCCCACCATGAGTGCAGAGATCCCATCCCAAGTAGAGAGATCCCACCATGAGTGCAGAGATCCCATCATGAGTGCAGGGATCCCATCACAAGTGCAGAGATCCCACCAGTAGTGCAGAGATCCCACCATAAGTGCAGAGATCCCATCACAAGTGCAGAGATCCTCCCATGAGTGCAGCGATCCCATCACAAGTAGACAGATCCCAGAATAAGTGCAGAGATCCTATCACAAGTGCAGAGTTCCCACCATGAGTGCAGAGATCCCATCCCAAGTAGAGAGATCCCACTATGAGTGCAGAGATCCCACTATGAGTGCAGAGATCCCATCCCAAGTGCAGAGATCCCATCCCAATTAGAGATATCCCACTATGAGTGCAGAGATCCCACCATGAGTGCAGAGATCCCACCATAAGTGCAGAGATCCCATCATAAGTGCAGAGATCCCATCATAAGTGCAGAGATCCCACCATAAGTGCAGAGATCGCACCATAAGTGCAGAGATCCCACCATGAGTGCAGAGATCCCATCCTAAGTAGAGAGATCCCACTATGAGTGCAGAGATCCCATCATAAGTGCAGAGATCCCATCATAAGTGTAGAGATCCCACCATAAGTGCAGGGATCCCAACCTAAGTGCAGAGATCCCAGAATAAGTGCAGAGATCCTATCACAAGTGCAGAGTTCCCACCATGAGTGCAGAGATCCCATCCCAAGTAGAGAGATCCCACTATGAGTGCAGAGATCCCACCATGAGTGCAGAGATCCCACCATAAGTGCAGAGATCCCAGAATAAGTGCAGAGATCCTATCACAAGTGCAGAGTTCCCACCATGAGTGCAGAGATCCCATCCCAAGTAGAGAGATCCCACTATGAGTGCAGAGATCCCACCATGAGTGTAGAGAGCCCATCATAAGCTAAGAGATCCCACCATAAGTGCAGGGATCGCATCACAAGTGCAGGGATCCCATCACAAGTGCAGAGATCCCATCACAAGTGCAGAGATCCTATCACAAGTGCAGAGATCCCATCACAAGTGCAGAGATCCCATCACAAGTGCAGAGATCCTATCACAAGTGCAGAGATCCCATCACAAGTGCAGAGATCCCACCATGAGTGCAAAGATCCCATCACAAGTAGAGAGATCCCAGAATAAGTGCAGAGATCCCATCACAAGTGCAGAGATCCCATCACAAGTGCAGAGTTACCACCATGAGGGCAGAGATCCCATCCCAAGTAGAGAGATCCCACTATGAGTGCAGAGATCCCATCCCGAGTGCAGAGATCCCACTATGAGTGCAGAGATCCCATCCCGAGTGCAGAGATCCCATCCCGAGTGCAGAGATCCCATCCCAAGTAGAGAGATCCCATCCCAAGTAGAGAGATCCCACCATGAGTGCAGAGATCCCACCATGAGTGCAGAGATCCCATCATGAGTGCAGAGATCCCATCATAAGTGCAGAGATCCCACCATAAGTGCAGGGATCCCATCACAAGTGCAGAGATCCCACCATGAGTGCAGAGATTCCATCACAAGTAGAGAGATCCCAGAATAAGTGCAGAGATCCCATCACACATGCAGCAATCCCACCATGAGTGCAGAGATCCCATCCCAAGTAGAGAGATCCCACTATGAGTGCAGAGATCCCACCATGAGTGCAGCAATCCCACCATGAGTGCAGAGATCCCATCCCAAGTAGAGAGATCCCACCATGAGTGCAGAGATCCCATCATGAGTGCAGGGATCCCATCACAAGTGCAGGGATCCCATCACAAGTGCAGGGATCCCATCACAAGTGCAGAGATCCCACCACAAGTGCAGAGATCCCAGAATAAGTGCAGAGATCCCATCACAAGTGCAGAGATCCCACCATGAGTGCAGAGATCCCATCCCAAGTAGAGAGATCCCACTATGAGTGCCGAGATCCCATCATTAGTGCAGAGATCCCACCATAAGTGCAGAGATCCCATCACAAGTGCAGAGATCCCATCACAAGTGCAGAGATCCCACCACGAGTGCAGAGATCCCATCACAAGTGCAGAGATCCCACCATGAGTGCAGAGATCCCATCTTAAGTAGAGAGATCCCACTATGAGTGCAGAGATCCCATCATAAGTGCAGAGATCCCATCATAAGTGTAGAGATCCCACCATAAGTGCAGGGATCCCAACCTAAGTGCAGAGATCCCACAACAAGTACAGAGATCCCATCACAAGTAGGGAGATCCCAGAATAAGTGCAGAGATCCAATCACAAGTGCAGAGATCCCACCATGAGTGCAGAGATCCCATCCCTAGTAGAGAGATCCCACTATGAGTGCATAGATCCCACAGTGAGTTCAGAGATCCCATCATAAGTGCAGGGATCCCATCACACATGCAGGGATCCCATCACACATGCACAGATCCCACCACAAGAGCAGAGATCCCACCATGAGTGCAGAGATCCCATCACAAGTAGAGAGATCCCATAATAAGTGCAGAGATCCCATCACAAGTGTGGAGATCCCACCATGAGAGCAGAGATCCCATCCCAAGTAGAGAGATCCCACTATGAGTGCAGAGATCCCATCATTAGTGCAGAGATCCCACCATAAGTGCAGAGATCCCATCACAAGTGCAGAGATCCCACCATGAGTGCAAAGATCCCATCACAAGTAGAGAGATCCCATCACAAGTGCAGAGTTCCCACCATGAGTGCAGAGATCCCATCCCAAGTAGAGAGATCTGACTATGAGTGCAGAGATCCCATCACGAGTGCAGAGATCCCATCCCAAGTAGAGAGATCCGACTATGAGTGCAGAGATCCCACCATGAGTGCAGAGATCCCATCATAAGTGCAGAGATCCCACCATAAGTGCAGAGATCCCATCACAAGTGCAGAGATCCCACCATGAGTGCAGAGATTCCATCACAAGTAGAGAGATCCCAGAATAAGTGCAGAGATCTCATCACATGTGCAGCGATCCCATCATGAGTGCAGAGATCCCATCCCATGTAGAGAGATCCCACTATGAGTGCAGAGATCCCACCATGAGTGCAGAGATCCCATCATAGGTGCAGAGATCCCACCATAAGTGAAGGGATTCCATCATAAGTGCAGAGATCCCACAAATACAAAGATCCCATCAAAAGTAGGGAGATCCCAGAATAAGTGCAGAGATCCCATCACAAGTGCAGAGATCCCATCACAAGTGCAGAGATCCCATCACAAGTGCAGAGATCCCATCACAAGTAGAGAGATCCCACTATGAGTGCAGAGATCCCACCATGAGTGCAGAGATCCCATCATAGGTGCAGAGATCCCACCATAAGTGAAGGGATCCCATCATAAGTGCAGAGATCCCACAAATACAAAGATCCCATCAAAAGTAGGGAGATCCCAGAATAAGTGCAGAGATCCCATCACAAGTGCAGAGATCCCACCATGAGTGCAGAGATCCCATCTCAGGTAGAGAGATCCCACTATGAGTGCAGAGATCCCACCATGAGTGCAAAGATCCCATCATTAGTGCAGAGATCCCACCATAAGTGCAGAGATCCCATCACAAGTGCAGAGATCCCACCATGAGTGCAGAGATTCCATCACAAGTAGAGAGATCCCAGAATAAGTGCAGAGATCCCATCACACATGCAGCAATCCCACCATGAGTGCAGAGATCCCATCCCAAGTAGAGAGATCCCACTATGAGTGCAGAGATCCCACCATGAGTGCAGAGATCCCACCATGAGTGCAGAGATCCCATCCCAAGTAGAGAGATCCCACTATGAGTGCAGAGATCCCACCATGAGTGCAGAGATCCCACCATGAGTGCAGAGATCCCATCATAAGTGCAGGGATCCCATCACAAGTGCAGGGATCCCATCACAAGTGCAGGGATCCCATCACAAGTGCAGCGATCCCACCACGAGTGCAGAGATCCCAGAATAAGTGCAGAGATCCCATCACAAGTGCAGAGATCCCACCATGAGTGCAGAGATCCCATCCCAAGTAGAGAGATCCCACTATGAGTGCAGAGATCCCACCACGAGTGCAGAGATCCCACCACGAGTGCAGAGATCCCATTCCGAGTGCAGAGATCCCATCCCGAGTGCAGAGATCCCACCATGAGTGCAGAGATCCCACCATGAGTGCAGAGATCCCACCATGAGTGCAGAGATCCCATCATAAGTGCAGAGATCCCACCATAAGTGCAGGGATCCCATCACAAGTGCAGAGATCCCACCATGAGTGCAGAGATTCCATCACAAGTAGAGAGATCCCAGAATAAGTGCAGAGATCCCATCACACATGCAGCAATCCCACCATGAGTGCAGAGATCCCATCCCAAGTAGAGAGATCCCACTATGAGTGCAGAGATCCCACCATGAGTGCAGCAATCCCACCATGAGTGCAGAGATCCCATCCCAAGTAGAGAGATCCCACCATGAGTGCAGAGATCCCATCATGAGTGCAGGGATCCCATCACAAGTGCAGGGATCCCATCACAAGTGCAGGGATCCCATCACAAGTGCAGGGATCCCATCACAAGTGCAGAGATCCCACCACGAGTGCAGAGATCCCAGAATAAGTGCAGAGATCCCATCACAAGTGCAGAGATCCCATCACAAGTGCAGAGATCCGACCATGAGTGCAGAGATCCCATCCCAAGTAGAGAGATCCCACTATGAGTGCAGAGATCCCATCATTAGTGCAGGGATCCCACCACAAGTGCAGAGATCCCATCACAAGTGCAGAGATCCCATCACAAGTGCAGAGATCCCACCACGAGTGCAGAGATCCCACCACGAGTGCAGAGATCCCATCTTGAATGCAGAGATCCCATCACAAGTGCAGAGATCCCACCATAAGTGAAGGGATCCCATCACAAGTGCAGAGATCCCACCATGAGTGCAGAGATCCCACCACGAGTGCAGAGATCCCATCACAAGTGCAGAGATCCCACCACGAGTGCAGAGATCCCATCACAAGTGCAGACATCCCACCATGAGTGCAAAGATCCAATCACAAGTAGAGAGATCCCAGAATAAGTGCAGAGATCCCATCACAAGTGCAGAGTTCCCACCATGAGTGCAGAGATCCCATCCCAAGTAGAGAGATCCCATCCCGAGTGCAGAGATCCCATCCCGAGTGCAGAGATCCCATCCCGAGTGCGGAGATCTCATTCCAAGTGCAGAGATCCCATCCCAAGTAGAGAGGTCCAACTATGAGTGCAGAGATCCCACCATGAGTGCAGAGATCCCATCATAAGTGCAGAGATCCCATCATAAGTGCACAGATCCCACCATAAGTGCAGGGATCCCATCACAAGTGCAGAGATCCCACCACGAGTGCAGAGATCCCATCACAAGTAGAGAGATCCCAGAATAAGTGCAGAGATCCCATCACACATGCAGCAATCCCACCATGAGTGCAGAGATCCCATCCCAAGTAGAGAGATCCCACTATGAGTGCAGAGATCCCACCATGAGTGCAGAGATCCCACCATGAGTGCAGAGATCCCATCCCAAGTAGAGAGATCCCACTATGAGTGCAGAGATCCCACCATGAGTGCAGAGATCCCACCATGAGTGCAGAGATCCCATCATAAGTGCAGGGATCCCATCACAAGTGCAGGGATCCCATCACAAGTGCAGGGATCCCATCACAAGTGCAGCGATCCCACCACGAGTGCAGAGATCCCAGAATAAGTGCAGAGATCCCATCACAAGTGCAGAGATCCCACCATGAGTGCAGAGATCCCATCCCAAGTAGAGAGATCCCACTATGAGTGCAGAGATCCCACCACGAGTGCAGAGATCCCACCACGAGTGCAGAGATCCCATTCCGAGTGCAGAGATCCCATCCCGAGTGCAGAGATCCCACCATGAGTGCAGAGATCCCACCATGAGTGCAGAGATCCCATCATAAGTGCAGAGATCCCACCATAAGTGCAGGGATCCCATCACAAGTGCAGAGATCCCACCATGAGTGCAGAGATTCCATCACAAGTAGAGAGATCCCAGAATAAGTGCAGAGATCCCATCACACATGCAGCAATCCCACCATGAGTGCAGAGATCCCATCCCAAGTAGAGAGATCCCACTATGAGTGCAGAGATCCCACCATGAGTGCAGCAATCCCACCATGAGTGCAGAGATCCCATCCCAAGTAGAGAGATCCCACCATGAGTGCAGAGATCCCATCATGAGTGCAGGGATCCCATCACAAGTGCAGGGATCCCATCACAAGTGCAGGGATCCCATCACAAGTGCAGGGATCCCATCACAAGTGCAGAGATCCCACCACGAGTGCAGAGATCCCAGAATAAGTGCAGAGATCCCATCACAAGTGCAGAGATCCCATCACAAGTGCAGAGATCCGACCATGAGTGCAGAGATCCCATCCCAAGTAGAGAGATCCCACTATGAGTGCAGAGATCCCATCATTAGTGCAGGGATCCCACCACAAGTGCAGAGATCCCATCACAAGTGCAGAGATCCCATCACAAGTGCAGAGATCCCACCACGAGTGCAGAGATCCCACCACGAGTGCAGAGATCCCATCTTGAATGCAGAGATCCCATCACAAGTGCAGAGATCCCACCATAAGTGAAGGGATCCCATCACAAGTGCAGAGATCCCACCATGAGTGCAGAGATCCCACCACGAGTGCAGAGATCCCATCACAAGTGCAGAGATCCCACCACGAGTGCAGAGATCCCATCACAAGTGCAGACATCCCACCATGAGTGCAAAGATCCAATCACAAGTAGAGAGATCCCAGAATAAGTGCAGAGATCCCATCACAAGTGCAGAGTTCCCACCATGAGTGCAGAGATCCCATCCCAAGTAGAGAGATCCCATCCTGAGTGCAGAGATCCCATCCCGAGTGCAGAGATCCCATCCCGAGTGCGGAGATCTCATTCCAAGTGCAGAGATCCCATCCCAAGTAGAGAGGTCCAACTATGAGTGCAGAGATCCCACCATGAGTGCAGAGATCCCATCATAAGTGCAGAGATCCCATCATAAGTGCACAGATCCCACCATAAGTGCAGGGATCCCATCACAAGTGCAGAGATCCCACCACGAGTGCAGAGATCCCATCACAAGTAGACAGATCCCATCACAAGTGCAGAGATCCCATCACAAGTGCAGAGATCCCATCACAAGTGCAGAGATCCCACCATGAGTGCAGAGATCCCATCCCAAGTAGAGAGATCCCACTATGAGTGCAGAGATCTCACCATGAGTGCAGAGATCCCATCCCAAGTAGAGAGATCCCTCTATGAGTGCAGAGATCCCACCATGAGTGCAGAGATCCCACCATGAGTGCAGAGATCCCATCATAAGTGCAGGGATCCCACCACAAGTGCAGAGATCCCATTACAAGTAGAGAGATCCCAGAATAAGTGCAGAGATCCCATCACAAGTGCAGAGATCCCACCATGAGTGCAGAGATCCCATCCCAAGTCGAGAGATCCCACTATGAGTGCAGAGATCCCACCATGAGTGCAGCAATCCCACCATGAGTTTAGAGATCCCATCCCAAGTAGAGAGATCCCAATATGAGTGCAGAGATCCCATCATGAGTGCAGGGATCCCATCACAAGTGCAGGGATCCCATCACAAGTGCAGGGATCCCATCACAAGTGCAGAGATCCCACCACAAGTGCAGAGATCCCAGAATAAGTGCAGAGATCCCATCACAAGTGCAGAGATCCCACCATGAGTGCAGAGATCCCATCCCAAGTAGAGAGATCCCACTATGAGTGCCGAGATCCCATCATTAGTGCAGAGATCCCACCACAAGTGCAGAGATCCCATCACAAGTGCAGAGATCCCATCACAAGTGCAGAGATACCACCACAAGTGCAGAGATCCCATCACAAGTGCAGAGATCCTACCATGAGTGCAGAGATCCCATCCTAAGTAGAGAGATCCCACTATGAGTGCAGAGATCCCATCATAAGTGTAGAGATCCCACCATAAGTGCAGGGATCCCAACCTAAGTGCAGAGATCCCACAACAAGTACAGAGATCCCAGAATAAGTGCAGAGATCCCATCACAAGTGCAGAGATCCCACCATGAGTGCAAAGATCCCATCACAAGTAGAGAGATCCCATCACAAGTGCAGAGTTCCCACCATGAGTGCAGAGATCCCATCCCAAGTAGAGAGATCCGACTATGAGTGCAGAGATCCCATCCCGAGTGCTGAGATCCCATCACAAGTGCAGAGATCCCATCCCAAGTAGAGAGATCCCACTATGAGTGCAGAGATCCCACCATGAGTGCAGAGATCCCATCATGAGTGCAGAGATCCCACCATAAGTGCAGAGATCCCACCATGAGTGCAGAGATTCCATCACAAGTAGAGAGATCCCAGAATAAGTGCAGAGATCCCGTCACACGTGCAGCGATCCCACCATGAGTGCAGAGATCCCATCCCAAGTAGAGAGATCCCACTATGAGTGCAGAGATCCCACCATGAGTGCAGAGATCCCATCATAAGTGCAGAGATCCCACCATAAGTGAAGGGATCCCATCATAAGTGCAGAGATCCCACAAGTACAAAGATCCCATCAAAAGTAGGGAGATCCCAGAATAAGTGCAGAGATCCCATCACAAGTGCAGAGATCCCACCATGAGTGCAGAGATCCCACCATGAGTGCAGAGATCCCATCCCAAGTAGAGAGATCCCACTATGAGTGCAGAGATCCCACCATGAGTGTAGAGAGCCCATCATAAGCTCAGAGATCCCACCATAAGTGCAGGGATCCCATCACAAGTACAGAGATCCCACCATAAGTGCAGAGATCCCATCACAAGTGCAGAGATCCAATCACTAGTGCAGTGATCCCATCACAAGTGCAGAGATCCCATCACAAGTAGAGAGATCCCAGAATAAGTGCAGAGATCCCATCACAAGTGCAGAGTTCCCACCATGAGTGAAGAGATCCCATCCCAAGTAGAGAGATCCCACTATGAGTGCAGAGATCCTATCCCGAGTGCTGAGATCCCATCCCGAGTGCAGAGATCCCATCCCGAGTGCAGAGATCCCATCCCAAGTAGAGAGATCCCACCATGAGTGCAGAGATCCCACCATGAGTGCAGAGATCCCATCATGAGTGCAGAGATCCCATCATAAGTGCAGAGATCCCACCATAAGTGCAGGGATCCCACCACAAGTGCAGAGATCCCACCATGAGTGCAGAGATCACATCACAAGTAGAGAGATCCCAGAATAAGTGCAGAGATCCCATCACACATGCATCAATCCCACCATGAGTGCAGAGATCCCATCCCAAATAGAGAGATCCCACTATGAGTGCAGAGATCCCACCATGAGTGCAGAGATCCCACCATGAGTGCAGAGATCCCATCCCAAGTAGAGAGATCCCACTATGAGTGCAGAGATCCCACCATGAGTGCAGAGATCCCATCATGAATGCAGAAATCCCATCATAAGTGCAGGGATCCCATCACAAGTGCAGGGATCCCATCACAAGTGCAAAGATCCCACCACGAGTGCAGAGATCCCAGAATAAGTGCAGAGATCCCATCACAAGTGCAGAGATCCAACCATGAGTGCAGAGATCCCATCCCAAGTAGAGAGATCCCACTATGAGTGCAGAGATCCCATCATTAGTGCAGGGATCCCACAATAAGTGCAGAGATCCCATCACAAGTGCAGAGATCCCATCACAAGTGCAGAGATCCCATCACAAGTGCAGAGATCCCACCACGAGTGCAGAGATCCCACCACGAGTGCAGAGATCCCACCACGAGTGCAGAGATCCCATCACAAGTGCAGAGATCCCACCATGAGTGCAGAGATCCCACCACGAGTGCAGAGATCCCACCACAAGTAAACAGATCCCATCACAAGTGCAGAGATCCCATCACAAGTGCAGAGATCCCATCACAAGTGCAGAGATCCCACCATGAGTGCAGAGATCCCATCCCAAGTAGAGAGATCCCACTATGAGTGCAGAGATCACACCATGAGTGCAGAGATCCCATCCCAAGTAGAGAGATCCCACTATGAGCGCAGAGATCCCACCATGAGTGCAGAGATCCCATCATAAGTGCAGGGATCCCATCATAAGTGCAGGGATCCCATCACAAGTGCAGAGATCCCACCACGAGTGCATAGATCCCATTACAAGTAGAGAGATCCTAGAATAAGTGCAGAGATCCCATCACAAGAGCAGAGATCCCATCACAAGAGCAGAGATCCCACCATGAGTGCAGAGATCCCATCCTAAGTAGAGAGATCTGACTATGAGTGCAGAGAACCCATCATAAGTGCAGAGATCCCACCATAAGTGCAGGGATCCCATCACAAGTGCAGGGATCCCATCACAAGTGCAGAGATCCCACCACAAGAGCAGAGATCCCACCATGAGTGCAGAGATCCCATCACAAGTAGAGAGATCCCAGAATAAGTGCAGAGATCCCATCACAAGTGCAGAGATCCCATCACAAGTGCAGAGATCCCATCACAAGTGTGGAGATCCCACCATGAGAGCAGAGATCCCATCCCAAGTAGAGAGATCCCACTATGAGTGCAGAGATCGCACCATGAGTGCAGAGATCGCACCATGAGTGCAGAGATCCCATCACAAGTGCAGAGATCCCACCATGAGTGCAAAGATCCCATCACAAGTAGAGAGATCCCATCACAAGTGCAGAGTTCCCACCATGAGTGCAGAGATCCCATCCCAAGTAGAGAGATCCAACTATGAGTGCAGAGATCCCATCCCGAGTACAGAGATCCCATCACGAGTGCAGAGATCCCATCCCAAGTAGAGAGATCCCATTATGAGTGCAGAGATCCCACCATGAGTGCAGAGATTCCATCACAAGTAGAGAGATCCCAGAATAAGTGCAGAGATCCCATCACACGTGCAGCGATCCCACCATGAGTGCAGAGATCCCATCCCAAGTAGAGAGATCCCACCATGAGTGCAGAGATCCCATCATAAGTGCAGAGATCCCACCATAAGTGAAGGGATCCCATCATAAGTGCAGAGATCCCACAACAAGTACAGAGATCCCATCAAAAGTAGGGAGATCCCAGAATAAGTGCAGAGATCCCACCACAAGTGCAGAGATCCCACCATGAGGGCAGATACCCCATCCCAAGTAGAGAGATCCCACTATGAGTGCAGAGATCCCACCATGAGTGCAGAGATCCCATCCCAAGTAGAGAGATCCCACTATGAGTGCAGAGATCCCACCATGAGTGTAGAGAGCCCATCATAAGCTCAGAGATCCCACCATAAGTGCGGGGGTCCCATTACAAGTGCAGGGATCCCATCACAAGTGCAGAGATCCCATCACAAGTGCAGAGATCCTATCACAAGTGCAGAGATCCCATCACAAGTGCAGAGATCCCATCACAAGTGCAGAGATCCTATCACAAGTGCAGAGATCCCATCACAAGTGCAGAGATCCCACCATGCGTGCAAAGATCCCATCACAAGTAGAGAGATCCCAGAATAAGTGCTGAGATCCCATCACAAGTGCAGAGATCCCATCACAAGTGCAGAGTTCCCACCATGAGGGCAGAGATCCCATCCCAAGTAGAGAGATCCCACTATGAGTGCAGAGATTCCATCACAAGTAGAGAGATCCCAGAAAAAGTGCAGAGATCCCATCACACGTGCAGCGATCCCACCATGAGTGCAGAGATCCCATCCCAAGTAGAGAGATCCCACTATGAGTGCAGAGATCCCACCATGAGTGCAGAGATCCCATCATAAGTGCAGAGATCCCACCATAAGTGAAGGGATCCCATCATAAGTGCAGAGATCCCACAACAAGTACAGAGATCCCATCAAAAGTAGGGAGATCCCAGAATAAGTGCAGAGATCCCACCACAAGTGCAGAGATCCCACCATGAGTGCAGATACCCCATCCCAAGTAGAGAGATCCCACTATGAGTGCAGAGATCCCACCATGAGTGCAGAGATCCCATCCCAAGTAGAGAGATCCCACTATGAGTGCAGAGATCCCACCATGAGTGTAGAGAGCCCATCATAAGCTCAGAGATCCCACCATAAGTGCAGGGATCCCATCACAAGTGCAGGGATCCCATCACAAGTGCAGGGATCCCATCACAAGTGCAGAGATCCCATCACAAGTGCAGAGATCCTATCACAAGTGCAGAGATCCCATCACAAGTGCAGAGAGCCCACCATGAGTGCAAAGATCCCATCACAAGTAGAGAGATCCCAGAATAAGTGCAGAGATCCCATCACAAGTGCAGAGATCCCATCACAAGTGCAGAGTTCCCACCATGAGTGCAGAGATCCCATCCCAAGTAGAGAGATCCCACTATGAGTGCAGAGATCCCATCCCGAGTGCAGAGATCCCACTATGAGTGCAGAGATCCCATCCCGAGTGCAGAGATCCCATCCCGAGTGCAGAGATCCCATCCCAAGTAGAGAGATCCCATCCCAAGTAGAGAGATCCCACCATGAATGCAGAGATCCCACCATGAGTGCAGAGATCCCATCATAAGTGCAAAGATCCCATCATAAGTGCAGAGATCCCACCATAAGTGCAGGGATCCCATCACAAGTGCAGAGATCCCACCATGAGTGCAGAGATTCCATCACAAGTAGAGAGATCCCAGAATAAGTGCAGAGATCCCATCACACATGCAGCAATCCCACCATGAGTGCAGAGATCCCATCCCAAGTAGAGAGATCCCACTATGAGTGCAGAGGTCCCACCATGAGTGCAGCAATCCCACCATGAGTGCAGAGATCCCATCCCAAGTAGAGAGATCCCACCATGAGTGCAGAGATCCCACCATGAGTGCAGAGATCCCATCCCAAGTAGAGAGATCCCACTATGAGTGCAGAGATCCCATTATGAGTGCAAAGATCCCACCATGAGTGCAGAGATCCCATCATAAGTGCAGGGATCCCATCACAAGTGCAGGGATCCCATCACATGTGCAGAGATCCCACCACGAGTGCGGAGATCCCATCATTAGTGCAGAGATCCCACCATAAGTGCAGAGATCCCATCACAAGTGGAGATATCCCATCAAAAGTGCATAGATCCCACCACGAGTGCAGAGATCCCATCACAAGTAGACAGATCCCATCACAAGTGCAGAGATCCCATCACAAGTGCAGAGATCCCACCATGAGTGCAGATATCCCATCCTAAGTAGAGAGATCCCACCATAAGTGCAGAGATCCCATCACAAGTGCAGACATCCCATCACAAGTGCAGAGATCCCATCACAAGTGCAGAGATCCCACCACAAGTGCAGAGATCCCATCACAAGTAGACAGATCCCATCACAAGTGCAAAGATCCCATCACAAGTGCAGAGATCCCACCATGAGTGCAGAGATCCCATCCCAAGTAGAGAGATCCCACTATGAGTGCAGAGATCCCACCCTGAGTGCAGAGATCCCATCCCAAGTAAAGAGATCCCACTATGAGTGCAGAGATCCCACTATGAGTGCAGAGATCCCACCATTAGTGCAGAGAGTGGAGAAGTGTGGCTCAGGGGTTAGAGGCGGCAGACCCGGAAGCTGAGATCGGCCCTGGAGCAGGGTTCAATTCCCCGCCTCGGCGGGTCTTGAGCTCAAAAAAATCCACGGACTCGATAATTCTCGCTCCGGTGCCTTCTCGACTCACGGGTTCACACTCTGCGACTCTGGGCAATAGCTTGCTTAATCTCCACAACGGCCCCTCGCAGCGGGATGCCTGGCTTTCACCTTGTGGATACCCTGCCGGGGTTATCTCACAGGGGAATACCAGGACGGGTTCCCTAAGCAAGCGCCGGGAAACCCTTTGTGGGTAGCTGTGCGCTATATAAGCTCAAATACATTTACATTTACATCCCATCATAAGTGCAGGGATCCCATCACAAGTGCAGAGATCCCACCACGAGTGCAGAGATCCCATTACAAGTAGAGAGATCCCACAACAAGTACAGAGATCCCATCACAAGTAGGGAGATCCCAGAATAAGTGCAGAGATCCCAACACAATACAGAGATCCCACCATGAGTGCAGAGATCCCATTCCTAGTAGAGAGATCCCACTATGAGTGCAGAGATCCCACCATGAGTGCAGAGATCCCACCATAAGTGCAGAGATCCCAGAATAAGTGCAGAGATCCTATCACAAGTGCAGAGTTCCCACCATGAGTGCAGAGATCCCATCCCAAGTAGAGAGATCCCACTATGAGTGCAGAGATCCCACCATGAGTGTAGAGAGCCCATCATAAGCTAAGAGATCCCACCATAAGTGCAGGGATCGCATCACAAGTGCAGGGATCCCATCACAAGTGCAGAGATCCCATCACAAGTGCAGAGATCCTATCACAAGTGCAGAGATCCCATCACAAGTGCAGAGATCCCATCACAAGTGCAGAGATCCTATCACAAGTGCAGAGATCCCATCACAAGTGCAGAGATCCCACCATGAGTGCAAAGATCCCATCACAAGTAGAGAGATCCCAGAATAAGTGCAGAGATCCCATCACAAGTGCAGAGATCCCATCACAAGTGCAGAGTTACCACCATGAGGGCAGAGATCCCATCCCAAGTAGAGAGATCCCACTATGAGTGCAGAGATCCCATCCCGAGTGCAGAGATCCCACTATGAGTGCAGAGATCCCATCCCGAGTGCAGAGATCCCATCCCGAGTGCAGAGATCCCATCCCAAGTAGAGAGATCCCATCCCAAGTAGAGAGATCCCACCATGAGTGCAGAGATCCCACCATGAGTGCAGAGATCCCATCATGAGTGCAGAGATCCCATCATAAGTGCAGAGATCCCACCATAAGTGCAGGGATCCCATCACAAGTGCAGAGATCCCACCATGAGTGCAGAGATTCCATCACAAGTAGAGAGATCCCAGAATAAGTGCAGAGATCCCATCACACATGCAGCAATCCCACCATGAGTGCAGAGATCCCATCCCAAGTAGAGAGATCCCACTATGAGTGCAGAGATCCCACCATGAGTGCAGCAATCCCACCATGAGTGCAGAGATCCCATCCCAAGTAGAGAGATCCCACCATGAGTGCAGAGATCCCATCATGAGTGCAGGGATCCCATCACAAGTGCAGAGATCCCACCAGTAGTGCAGAGATCCCACCATAAGTGCAGAGATCCCATCACAAGTGCAGAGATCCTCCCATGAGTGCAGCGATCCCATCACAAGTAGACAGATCCCAGAATAAGTGCAGAGATCCTATCACAAGTGCAGAGTTCCCACCATGAGTGCAGAGATCCCATCCCAAGTAGAGAGATCCCACTATGAGTGCAGAGATCCCACTATGAGTGCAGAGATCCCATCCCAAGTGCAGAGATCCCATCCCAATTAGAGATATCCCACTATGAGTGCAGAGATCCCACCATGAGTGCAGAGATCCCACCATAAGTGCAGAGATCCCATCATAAGTGCAGAGATCCCATCATAAGTGCAGAGATCCCACCATAAGTGCAGAGATCGCACCATAAGTGCAGAGATCCCACCATGAGTGCAGAGATCCCATCCTAAGTAGAGAGATCCCACTATGAGTGCAGAGATCCCATCATAAGTGCAGAGATCCCATCATAAGTGTAGAGATCCCACCATAAGTGCAGGGATCCCAACCTAAGTGCAGAGATCCCAGAATAAGTGCAGAGATCCTATCACAAGTGCAGAGTTCCCACCATGAGTGCAGAGATCCCATCCCAAGTAGAGAGATCCCACTATGAGTGCAGAGATCCCACCATGAGTGCAGAGATCCCACCATAAGTGCAGAGATCCCAGAATAAGTGCAGAGATCCTATCACAAGTGCAGAGTTCCCACCATGAGTGCAGAGATCCCATCCCAAGTAGAGAGATCCCACTATGAGTGCAGAGATCCCACCATGAGTGTAGAGAGCCCATCATAAGCTAAGAGATCCCACCATAAGTGCAGGGATCGCATCACAAGTGCAGGGATCCCATCACAAGTGCAGAGATCCCATCACAAGTGCAGAGATCCTATCACAAGTGCAGAGATCCCATCACAAGTGCAGAGATCCCATCACAAGTGCAGAGATCCTATCACAAGTGCAGAGATCCCATCACAAGTGCAGAGATCCCACCATGAGTGCAAAGATCCCATCACAAGTAGAGAGATCCCAGAATAAGTGCAGAGATCCCATCACAAGTGCAGAGATCCCATCACAAGTGCAGAGTTACCACCATGAGGGCAGAGATCCCATCCCAAGTAGAGAGATCCCACTATGAGTGCAGAGATCCCATCCCGAGTGCAGAGATCCCACTATGAGTGCAGAGATCCCATCCCGAGTGCAGAGATCCCATCCCGAGTGCAGAGATCCCATCCCAAGTAGAGAGATCCCATCCCAAGTAGAGAGATCCCACCATGAGTGCAGAGATCCCACCATGAGTGCAGAGATCCCATCATGAGTGCAGAGATCCCATCATAAGTGCAGAGATCCCACCATAAGTGCAGGGATCCCATCACAAGTGCAGAGATCCCACCATGAGTGCAGAGATTCCATCACAAGTAGAGAGATCCCAGAATAAGTGCAGAGATCCCATCACACATGCAGCAATCCCACCATGAGTGCAGAGATCCCATCCCAAGTAGAGAGATCCCACTATGAGTGCAGAGATCCCACCATGAGTGCAGCAATCCCACCATGAGTGCAGAGATCCCATCCCAAGTAGAGAGATCCCACCATGAGTGCAGAGATCCCATCATGAGTGCAGGGATCCCATCACAAGTGCAGGGATCCCATCACAAGTGCAGGGATCCCATCACAAGTGCAGAGATCCCACCACAAGTGCAGAGATCCCAGAATAAGTGCAGAGATCCCATCACAAGTGCAGAGATCCCACCATGAGTGCAGAGATCCCATCCCAAGTAGAGAGATCCCACTATGAGTGCCGAGATCCCATCATTAGTGCAGAGATCCCACCATAAGTGCAGAGATCCCATCACAAGTGCAGAGATCCCATCACAAGTGCAGAGATCCCACCACGAGTGCAGAGATCCCATCACAAGTGCAGAGATCCCACCATGAGTGCAGAGATCCCATCTTAAGTAGAGAGATCCCACTATGAGTGCAGAGATCCCATCATAAGTGCAGAGATCCCATCATAAGTGTAGAGATCCCACCATAAGTGCAGGGATCCCAACCTAAGTGCAGAGATCCCACAACAAGTACAGAGATCCCATCACAAGTAGGGAGATCCCAGAATAAGTGCAGAGATCCAATCACAAGTGCAGAGATCCCACCATGAGTGCAGAGATCCCATCCCTAGTAGAGAGATCCCACTATGAGTGCATAGATCCCACAGTGAGTTCAGAGATCCCATCATAAGTGCAGGGATCCCATCACACATGCAGGGATCCCATCACACATGCACAGATCCCACCACAAGAGCAGAGATCCCACCATGAGTGCAGAGATCCCATCACAAGTAGAGAGATCCCATAATAAGTGCAGAGATCCCATCACAAGTGTGGAGATCCCACCATGAGAGCAGAGATCCCATCCCAAGTAGAGAGATCCCACTATGAGTGCAGAGATCCCATCATTAGTGCAGAGATCCCACCATAAGTGCAGAGATCCCATCACAAGTGCAGAGATCCCACCATGAGTGCAAAGATCCCATCACAAGTAGAGAGATCCCATCACAAGTGCAGAGTTCCCACCATGAGTGCAGAGATCCCATCCCAAGTAGAGAGATCTGACTATGAGTGCAGAGATCCCATCACGAGTGCAGAGATCCCATCCCAAGTAGAGAGATCCGACTATGAGTGCAGAGATCCCACCATGAGTGCAGAGATCCCATCATAAGTGCAGAGATCCCACCATAAGTGCAGAGATCCCATCACAAGTGCAGAGATCCCACCATGAGTGCAGAGATTCCATCACAAGTAGAGAGATCCCAGAATAAGTGCAGAGATCTCATCACATGTGCAGCGATCCCATCATGAGTGCAGAGATCCCATCCCATGTAGAGAGATCCCACTATGAGTGCAGAGATCCCACCATGAGTGCAGAGATCCCATCATAGGTGCAGAGATCCCACCATAAGTGAAGGGATTCCATCATAAGTGCAGAGATCCCACAAATACAAAGATCCCATCAAAAGTAGGGAGATCCCAGAATAAGTGCAGAGATCCCATCACAAGTGCAGAGATCCCATCACAAGTGCAGAGATCCCATCACAAGTGCAGAGATCCCATCACAAGTAGAGAGATCCCACTATGAGTGCAGAGATCCCACCATGAGTGCAGAGATCCCATCATAGGTGCAGAGATCCCACCATAAGTGAAGGGATCCCATCATAAGTGCAGAGATCCCACAAATACAAAGATCCCATCAAAAGTAGGGAGATCCCAGAATAAGTGCAGAGATCCCATCACAAGTGCAGAGATCCCACCATGAGTGCAGAGATCCCATCTCAGGTAGAGAGATCCCACTATGAGTGCAGAGATCCCACCATGAGTGCAAAGATCCCATCATTAGTGCAGAGATCCCACCATAAGTGCAGAGATCCCATCACAAGTGCAGAGATCCCACCATGAGTGCAGAGATTCCATCACAAGTAGAGAGATCCCAGAATAAGTGCAGAGATCCCATCACACATGCAGCAATCCCACCATGAGTGCAGAGATCCCATCCCAAGTAGAGAGATCCCACTATGAGTGCAGAGATCCCACCATGAGTGCAGAGATCCCACCATGAGTGCAGAGATCCCATCCCAAGTAGAGAGATCCCACTATGAGTGCAGAGATCCCACCATGAGTGCAGAGATCCCACCATGAGTGCAGAGATCCCATCATAAGTGCAGGGATCCCATCACAAGTGCAGGGATCCCATCACAAGTGCAGGGATCCCATCACAAGTGCAGCGATCCCACCACGAGTGCAGAGATCCCAGAATAAGTGCAGAGATCCCATCACAAGTGCAGAGATCCCACCATGAGTGCAGAGATCCCATCCCAAGTAGAGAGATCCCACTATGAGTGCAGAGATCCCACCACGAGTGCAGAGATCCCACCACGAGTGCAGAGATCCCATTCCGAGTGCAGAGATCCCATCCCGAGTGCAGAGATCCCACCATGAGTGCAGAGATCCCACCATGAGTGCAGAGATCCCACCATGAGTGCAGAGATCCCATCATAAGTGCAGAGATCCCACCATAAGTGCAGGGATCCCATCACAAGTGCAGAGATCCCACCATGAGTGCAGAGATTCCATCACAAGTAGAGAGATCCCAGAATAAGTGCAGAGATCCCATCACACATGCAGCAATCCCACCATGAGTGCAGAGATCCCATCCCAAGTAGAGAGATCCCACTATGAGTGCAGAGATCCCACCATGAGTGCAGCAATCCCACCATGAGTGCAGAGATCCCATCCCAAGTAGAGAGATCCCACCATGAGTGCAGAGATCCCATCATGAGTGCAGGGATCCCATCACAAGTGCAGGGATCCCATCACAAGTGCAGGGATCCCATCACAAGTGCAGGGATCCCATCACAAGTGCAGAGATCCCACCACGAGTGCAGAGATCCCAGAATAAGTGCAGAGATCCCATCACAAGTGCAGAGATCCCATCACAAGTGCAGAGATCCGACCATGAGTGCAGAGATCCCATCCCAAGTAGAGAGATCCCACTATGAGTGCAGAGATCCCATCATTAGTGCAGGGATCCCACCACAAGTGCAGAGATCCCATCACAAGTGCAGAGATCCCATCACAAGTGCAGAGATCCCACCACGAGTGCAGAGATCCCACCACGAGTGCAGAGATCCCATCTTGAATGCAGAGATCCCATCACAAGTGCAGAGATCCCACCATAAGTGAAGGGATCCCATCACAAGTGCAGAGATCCCACCATGAGTGCAGAGATCCCACCACGAGTGCAGAGATCCCATCACAAGTGCAGAGATCCCACCACGAGTGCAGAGATCCCATCACAAGTGCAGACATCCCACCATGAGTGCAAAGATCCAATCACAAGTAGAGAGATCCCAGAATAAGTGCAGAGATCCCATCACAAGTGCAGAGTTCCCACCATGAGTGCAGAGATCCCATCCCAAGTAGAGAGATCCCATCCCGAGTGCAGAGATCCCATCCCGAGTGCAGAGATCCCATCCCGAGTGCGGAGATCTCATTCCAAGTGCAGAGATCCCATCCCAAGTAGAGAGGTCCAACTATGAGTGCAGAGATCCCACCATGAGTGCAGAGATCCCATCATAAGTGCAGAGATCCCATCATAAGTGCACAGATCCCACCATAAGTGCAGGGATCCCATCACAAGTGCAGAGATCCCACCACGAGTGCAGAGATCCCATCACAAGTAGACAGATCCCATCACAAGTGCAGAGATCCCATCACAAGTGCAGAGATCCCATCACAAGTGCAGAGATCCCACCATGAGTGCAGAGATCCCATCCCAAGTAGAGAGATCCCACTATGAGTGCAGAGATCTCACCATGAGTGCAGAGATCCCATCCCAAGTAGAGAGATCCCTCTATGAGTGCAGAGATCCCACCATGAGTGCAGAGATCCCACCATGAGTGCAGAGATCCCATCATAAGTGCAGGGATCCCACCACAAGTGCAGAGATCCCATTACAAGTAGAGAGATCCCAGAATAAGTGCAGAGATCCCATCACAAGTGCAGAGATCCCACCATGAGTGCAGAGATCCCATCCCAAGTCGAGAGATCCCACTATGAGTGCAGAGATCCCACCATGAGTGCAGCAATCCCACCATGAGTTTAGAGATCCCATCCCAAGTAGAGAGATCCCAATATGAGTGCAGAGATCCCATCATGAGTGCAGGGATCCCATCACAAGTGCAGGGATCCCATCACAAGTGCAGGGATCCCATCACAAGTGCAGAGATCCCACCACAAGTGCAGAGATCCCAGAATAAGTGCAGAGATCCCATCACAAGTGCAGAGATCCCACCATGAGTGCAGAGATCCCATCCCAAGTAGAGAGATCCCACTATGAGTGCCGAGATCCCATCATTAGTGCAGAGATCCCACCACAAGTGCAGAGATCCCATCACAAGTGCAGAGATCCCATCACAAGTGCAGAGATACCACCACAAGTGCAGAGATCCCATCACAAGTGCAGAGATCCTACCATGAGTGCAGAGATCCCATCCTAAGTAGAGAGATCCCACTATGAGTGCAGAGATCCCATCATAAGTGTAGAGATCCCACCATAAGTGCAGGGATCCCAACCTAAGTGCAGAGATCCCACAACAAGTACAGAGATCCCAGAATAAGTGCAGAGATCCCATCACAAGTGCAGAGATCCCACCATGAGTGCAAAGATCCCATCACAAGTAGAGAGATCCCATCACAAGTGCAGAGTTCCCACCATGAGTGCAGAGATCCCATCCCAAGTAGAGAGATCCGACTATGAGTGCAGAGATCCCATCCCGAGTGCTGAGATCCCATCACAAGTGCAGAGATCCCATCCCAAGTAGAGAGATCCCACTATGAGTGCAGAGATCCCACCATGAGTGCAGAGATCCCATCATGAGTGCAGAGATCCCACCATAAGTGCAGAGATCCCACCATGAGTGCAGAGATTCCATCACAAGTAGAGAGATCCCAGAATAAGTGCAGAGATCCCGTCACACGTGCAGCGATCCCACCATGAGTGCAGAGATCCCATCCCAAGTAGAGAGATCCCACTATGAGTGCAGAGATCCCACCATGAGTGCAGAGATCCCATCATAAGTGCAGAGATCCCACCATAAGTGAAGGGATCCCATCATAAGTGCAGAGATCCCACAAGTACAAAGATCCCATCAAAAGTAGGGAGATCCCAGAATAAGTGCAGAGATCCCATCACAAGTGCAGAGATCCCACCATGAGTGCAGAGATCCCACCATGAGTGCAGAGATCCCATCCCAAGTAGAGAGATCCCACTATGAGTGCAGAGATCCCACCATGAGTGTAGAGAGCCCATCATAAGCTCAGAGATCCCACCATAAGTGCAGGGATCCCATCACAAGTACAGAGATCCCACCATAAGTGCAGAGATCCCATCACAAGTGCAGAGATCCAATCACTAGTGCAGTGATCCCATCACAAGTGCAGAGATCCCATCACAAGTAGAGAGATCCCAGAATAAGTGCAGAGATCCCATCACAAGTGCAGAGTTCCCACCATGAGTGAAGAGATCCCATCCCAAGTAGAGAGATCCCACTATGAGTGCAGAGATCCTATCCCGAGTGCTGAGATCCCATCCCGAGTGCAGAGATCCCATCCCGAGTGCAGAGATCCCATCCCAAGTAGAGAGATCCCACCATGAGTGCAGAGATCCCACCATGAGTGCAGAGATCCCATCATGAGTGCAGAGATCCCATCATAAGTGCAGAGATCCCACCATAAGTGCAGGGATCCCACCACAAGTGCAGAGATCCCACCATGAGTGCAGAGATCACATCACAAGTAGAGAGATCCCAGAATAAGTGCAGAGATCCCATCACACATGCATCAATCCCACCATGAGTGCAGAGATCCCATCCCAAATAGAGAGATCCCACTATGAGTGCAGAGATCCCACCATGAGTGCAGAGATCCCACCATGAGTGCAGAGATCCCATCCCAAGTAGAGAGATCCCACTATGAGTGCAGAGATCCCACCATGAGTGCAGAGATCCCATCATGAATGCAGAAATCCCATCATAAGTGCAGGGATCCCATCACAAGTGCAGGGATCCCATCACAAGTGCAAAGATCCCACCACGAGTGCAGAGATCCCAGAATAAGTGCAGAGATCCCATCACAAGTGCAGAGATCCAACCATGAGTGCAGAGATCCCATCCCAAGTAGAGAGATCCCACTATGAGTGCAGAGATCCCATCATTAGTGCAGGGATCCCACAATAAGTGCAGAGATCCCATCACAAGTGCAGAGATCCCATCACAAGTGCAGAGATCCCATCACAAGTGCAGAGATCCCACCACGAGTGCAGAGATCCCACCACGAGTGCAGAGATCCCACCACGAGTGCAGAGATCCCATCACAAGTGCAGAGATCCCACCATGAGTGCAGAGATCCCACCACGAGTGCAGAGATCCCACCACAAGTAAACAGATCCCATCACAAGTGCAGAGATCCCATCACAAGTGCAGAGATCCCATCACAAGTGCAGAGATCCCACCATGAGTGCAGAGATCCCATCCCAAGTAGAGAGATCCCACTATGAGTGCAGAGATCACACCATGAGTGCAGAGATCCCATCCCAAGTAGAGAGATCCCACTATGAGCGCAGAGATCCCACCATGAGTGCAGAGATCCCATCATAAGTGCAGGGATCCCATCATAAGTGCAGGGATCCCATCACAAGTGCAGAGATCCCACCACGAGTGCATAGATCCCATTACAAGTAGAGAGATCCTAGAATAAGTGCAGAGATCCCATCACAAGAGCAGAGATCCCATCACAAGAGCAGAGATCCCACCATGAGTGCAGAGAT
Source organism: Lissotriton vulgaris (assembly GCF_964263255.1). Classification (NCBI taxonomy): domain Eukaryota; kingdom Metazoa; phylum Chordata; class Amphibia; order Caudata; family Salamandridae; genus Lissotriton; species Lissotriton vulgaris. The sequence continues at coordinate 680,742,226 of NC_141693.1, forward strand.
CCCATCCTAAGTAGAGAGATCTGACTATGAGTGCAGAGAACCCATCATAAGTGCAGAGATCCCACCATAAGTGCAGGGATCCCATCACAAGTGCAGGGATCCCATCACAAGTGCAGAGATCCCACCACAAGAGCAGAGATCCCACCATGAGTGCAGAGATCCCATCACAAGTAGAGAGATCCCAGAATAAGTGCAGAGATCCCATCACAAGTGCAGAGATCCCATCACAAGTGCAGAGATCCCATCACAAGTGTGGAGATCCCACCATGAGAGCAGAGATCCCATCCCAAGTAGAGAGATCCCACTATGAGTGCAGAGATCGCACCATGAGTGCAGAGATCGCACCATGAGTGCAGAGATCCCATCACAAGTGCAGAGATCCCACCATGAGTGCAAAGATCCCATCACAAGTAGAGAGATCCCATCACAAGTGCAGAGTTCCCACCATGAGTGCAGAGATCCCATCCCAAGTAGAGAGATCCAACTATGAGTGCAGAGATCCCATCCCGAGTACAGAGATCCCATCACGAGTGCAGAGATCCCATCCCAAGTAGAGAGATCCCATTATGAGTGCAGAGATCCCACCATGAGTGCAGAGATTCCATCACAAGTAGAGAGATCCCAGAATAAGTGCAGAGATCCCATCACACGTGCAGCGATCCCACCATGAGTGCAGAGATCCCATCCCAAGTAGAGAGATCCCACTATGAGTGCAGAGATCCCACCATGAGTGCAGAGATCCCATCATAAGTGCAGAGATCCCACCATAAGTGAAGGGATCCCATCATAAGTGCAGAGATCCCACAACAAGTACAGAGATCCCATCAAAAGTAGGGAGATCCCAGAATAAGTGCAGAGATCCCACCACAAGTGCAGAGATCCCACCATGAGGGCAGATACCCCATCCCAAGTAGAGAGATCCCACTATGAGTGCAGAGATCCCACCATGAGTGCAGAGATCCCATCCCAAGTAGAGAGATCCCACTATGAGTGCAGAGATCCCACCATGAGTGTAGAGAGCCCATCATAAGCTCAGAGATCCCACCATAAGTGCGGGGGTCCCATTACAAGTGCAGGGATCCCATCACAAGTGCAGAGATCCCATCACAAGTGCAGAGATCCTATCACAAGTGCAGAGATCCCATCACAAGTGCAGAGATCCCATCACAAGTGCAGAGATCCTATCACAAGTGCAGAGATCCCATCACAAGTGCAGAGATCCCACCATGCGTGCAAAGATCCCATCACAAGTAGAGAGATCCCAGAATAAGTGCTGAGATCCCATCACAAGTGCAGAGATCCCATCACAAGTGCAGAGTTCCCACCATGAGGGCAGAGATCCCATCCCAAGTAGAGAGATCCCACTATGAGTGCAGAGATTCCATCACAAGTAGAGAGATCCCAGAATAAGTGCAGAGATCCCATCACACGTGCAGCGATCCCACCATGAGTGCAGAGATCCCATCCCAAGTAGAGAGATCCCACTATGAGTGCAGAGATCCCACCATGAGTGCAGAGATCCCATCATAAGTGCAGAGATCCCACCATAAGTGAAGGGATCCCATCATAAGTGCAGAGATCCCACAACAAGTACAGAGATCCCATCAAAAGTAGGGAGATCCCAGAATAAGTGCAGAGATCCCACCACAAGTGCAGAGATCCCACCATGAGTGCAGATACCCCATCCCAAGTAGAGAGATCCCACTATGAGTGCAGAGATCCCACCATGAGTGCAGAGATCCCATCCCAAGTAGAGAGATCCCACTATGAGTGCAGAGATCCCACCATGAGTGTAGAGAGCCCATCATAAGCTCAGAGATCCCACCATAAGTGCAGGGATCCCATCACAAGTGCAGGGATCCCATCACAAGTGCAGGGATCCCATCACAAGTGCAGAGATCCCATCACAAGTGCAGAGATCCTATCACAAGTGCAGAGATCCCATCACAAGTGCAGAGAGCCCACCATGAGTGCAAAGATCCCATCACAAGTAGAGAGATCCCAGAATAAGTGCAGAGATCCCATCACAAGTGCAGAGATCCCATCACAAGTGCAGAGTTCCCACCATGAGTGCAGAGATCCCATCCCAAGTAGAGAGATCCCACTATGAGTGCAGAGATCCCATCCCGAGTGCAGAGATCCCACTATGAGTGCAGAGATCCCATCCCGAGTGCAGAGATCCCATCCCGAGTGCAGAGATCCCATCCCAAGTAGAGAGATCCCATCCCAAGTAGAGAGATCCCACCATGAATGCAGAGATCCCACCATGAGTGCAGAGATCCCATCATAAGTGCAAAGATCCCATCATAAGTGCAGAGATCCCACCATAAGTGCAGGGATCCCATCACAAGTGCAGAGATCCCACCATGAGTGCAGAGATTCCATCACAAGTAGAGAGATCCCAGAATAAGTGCAGAGATCCCATCACACATGCAGCAATCCCACCATGAGTGCAGAGATCCCATCCCAAGTAGAGAGATCCCACTATGAGTGCAGAGGTCCCACCATGAGTGCAGCAATCCCACCATGAGTGCAGAGATCCCATCCCAAGTAGAGAGATCCCACCATGAGTGCAGAGATCCCACCATGAGTGCAGAGATCCCATCCCAAGTAGAGAGATCCCACTATGAGTGCAGAGATCCCATTATGAGTGCAAAGATCCCACCATGAGTGCAGAGATCCCATCATAAGTGCAGGGATCCCATCACAAGTGCAGGGATCCCATCACATGTGCAGAGATCCCACCACGAGTGCGGAGATCCCATCATTAGTGCAGAGATCCCACCATAAGTGCAGAGATCCCATCACAAGTGGAGATATCCCATCAAAAGTGCATAGATCCCACCACGAGTGCAGAGATCCCATCACAAGTAGACAGATCCCATCACAAGTGCAGAGATCCCATCACAAGTGCAGAGATCCCACCATGAGTGCAGATATCCCATCCTAAGTAGAGAGATCCCACCATAAGTGCAGAGATCCCATCACAAGTGCAGACATCCCATCACAAGTGCAGAGATCCCATCACAAGTGCAGAGATCCCACCACAAGTGCAGAGATCCCATCACAAGTAGACAGATCCCATCACAAGTGCAAAGATCCCATCACAAGTGCAGAGATCCCACCATGAGTGCAGAGATCCCATCCCAAGTAGAGAGATCCCACTATGAGTGCAGAGATCCCACCCTGAGTGCAGAGATCCCATCCCAAGTAAAGAGATCCCACTATGAGTGCAGAGATCCCACTATGAGTGCAGAGATCCCACCATGAGTGCAGAGAGTGGAGAAGTGTGGCTCAGGGGTTAGAGGCGGCAGACCCGGAAGCTGAGATCGGCCCTGGAGCAGGGTTCAATTCCCCGCCTCGGCGGGTCTTGAGCTCAAAAAAATCCACGGACTCGATAATTCTCGCTCCGGTGCCTTCTCGACTCACGGGTTCACACTCTGCGACTCTGGGCAATAGCTTGCTTAATCTCCACAACGGCCCCTCGCAGCGGGATGCCTGGCTTTCACCTTGTGGATACCCTGCCGGGGTTATCTCACAGGGGAATACCAGGACGGGTTCCCTAAGCAAGCGCCGGGAAACCCTTTGTGGGTAGCTGTGCGCTATATAAGCTCAAATACATTTACATTTACATCCCATCATAAGTGCAGGGATCCCATCACAAGTGCAGAGATCCCACCACGAGTGCAGAGATCCCATTACAAGTAGAGAGATCCCACAACAAGTACAGAGATCCCATCACAAGTAGGGAGATCCCAGAATAAGTGCAGAGATCCCAACACAATACAGAGATCCCACCATGAGTGCAGAGATCCCATTCCTAGTAGAGAGATCCCACTATGAGTGCATAGATCCCACCATGAGTTCAGAGATCCCATCATAAGTGCAGGGGTCCCATCACAAGTGCAGGGATCCCATCACAAGTGCAGGGATCCCATCACAAGTGCAGGGATCCCATCACAAGTGCAGAGATCCCACCATGAGAGCAGAGATCCCACCATGAGTGCAGAGATCCCATCACAAGTAGAGAGATCCCAGAATAAGTGCAGAGATCCCATCACAAGTGTGGAGATCCCACCATGAGAGCAGAGATCCCATCCCAAGTAGAGAGATCCCACTATGAGTGCAGAGATCCCACCATGAGTGCAGAGATCCCACCATGAGTGCAGAGATCCCAACATTAGTGCAGAGATCCCACCATAAGTGCAGAGATCCCATCACAAGTGCAGAGATCCCACCATGAGTGCAGAGATCCCATCCCTAGTAGATAGATCCCACTATGAGTGCATAGATCCAACCATGAGTTCAGAGATCCCATCATAAGTGCAGGGATCCCATCACACGTGCACAGATCCCACCACAAGAGCAGAGATCCCACCATGAGTGCAGAGATCCCATCACAAGTAGAGAGATCCCATAATAAGTGCAGAGATCCCATCACAAGTGTGGAGATCCCACCATGAGAGCAGAGATCCCATCCCAAGTAGAGAGATCCCACTATGAGTGAAGAGATCCCATCATCAGTGCAGAGATCCCACCATAAGTGCAGAGATCCCATCACAAGTGCAGAGATCCCACCATGAGTGCAAAGATCCCATCACAAGTAGAGAGATCCCATCACAAGTGCAGAGTTCCCACCATGAGTGCAGGGATCCCATCCCAAGTAGAGAGATCCGACTATGAGTGCAGAGATCCCATCCCGAGTGCAGAGATCCCATCACAAGTGCAGAGATCCCATTCCAAGTAGAGAGATCCCACTATGAGTGCAGAGATCCCACCATGAGTGCAGAGATCCCATCATAAGTGCAGAGATCCCACCATAAGTGCAGAGATCCCACCATGAGTGCAGAGATTCCATCACAAGTAGAGAGATCCAAGAATAAGTGCAGAGATCCCATCACACGTGCAGCGATCCCACCATGAGTGCAGAGATCCCATCCCAAGTAGAGAGATCCCACTATGAGTGCAGAGATCCCACCATGAGTGCAGAGATCCCATCATAAGTGCAGACATCCCACCATAAGTGAAGGGATCCCATCATAAGTGCAGAGATCCCACAAGTACAAAGATCCCATCAAAAGTAGGGAGATCCCAGAATAAGTGCAGAGGTCCCATCACAAGTGCAGAGATCCCACCATGAGTGCAGAGATCCTACCATGAGTGCAGAGATCCCATCCCAAGTAGAGAGATCCCACTATGAGTGCAGAGATCCCACCATGAGTGTAGAGAGCCCATCATAAGCTCAGAGATCCCACCATAAGTGCAGGGATCCCATCACAAGTACAGAGATCCCACCATAAGTGCAGAGATCCCATCACAAGTGCAGAGATCCCATCACAAGTGCAGAGATCCCATCACAAGTGCAGAGATCCCATCACAAGTGCAGAGATCCCATCACAAGTAGAAAGATCCCATCACAAGTGCAGAGATCCCGTCACAAGTGCAGAGTTCCCACCATGAGTGCAGAGATCCCATCCCAAGTAGAGAGATCCCACTATGAGTGCAGAGATCCCATCCTGAGTGCAGAGATCCCATCCCGAGTGCAGAGATCCCACCATGAGTGCAGAGATCCCACCATAAGTGCAGAGATCCCACCATGAGTGCAGAGATCCCATCATAAGTGCAGAGATCCCACCATAAGTGCAGGGATCCCATCACAAGTGCAGAGATCCCACCATGAGTGCAGAGATTCCATCACAAGTAGAGAGATCCCAGAATAAGTGCAGACATCCCATCACACATGCAGCAATCCCACCATGAGTGCAGAGATCCCATCCCAAGTAGAGAGATCCCACTATGAGTGCAGAGATCCCACCATGAGTGCAGAGATCCTACCATGAGTGCAGAGATCCCATCCCAAGTAGAGAGATCCCACTATGAGTGCAGAGATCCCACCATGAGTGCAGAGATCCCACCATGAGTGCAGAGATCCCATCATAAGTGCAGGGATCCCATCACAAGTGCAGGGATCCCATCACAAGTGCAGGGATCCCATCACAAGTGCAGAGATCCCACCACGAGTGCAGAGATCCCAGAATAAGTGCAGAGATCACATCACAAGTGCAGAGATCCCACCATGAGTGCAGAGATCCCATCCCAAGTAGAGAGATCCCACTATGAGTGCAGAGATCCCACCACGAGTGCAGAGATCCCATTCCGAGTGCAGAGATCCCATCCCGAGTGCAGAGATCCCACCATGAGAGCAGAGATCCCACCATGAGTGCAGAGATCCCACCATGAGTGCAGAGATCCCATCATAAGTGCAGAGATCCCACCATAAGTGCAGGGATCCCATCACAAGTGCAGAGATCCCACCATGAGTGCAGAGATTCCATCACAAGTAGAGAGATCCCAGAATAAGTGCAGAGATCCCATCACACATGCAGCAATCCCACCATGAGTGCAGAGATCCCATCCCAAGTAGAGAGATCCCACTATGAGTGCAGAGATCCCACCATGAGTGCAGAGATCCCACCATGAGTGCAGAGATCCCATCCCAAGTAGAGAGATCCCACTATGAGTGCAGAGATCCCACCATGAGTGCAGAGATCCCACCATGAGTGCAGAGATCCCATCATAAGTGCAGGGATCCCATCACAAGTGCAGGGATCCCATCACAAGTGCAGGGATCCCATCACAAGTGCAGAGATCCCACCACGAGTGCAGAGATCCCAGAATAAGTGCAGAGATCCCATCACAAGTGCAGAGATCCCACCATGAGTGCAGAGATCCCATCCCAAGTAGAGAGATCCCACTATGAGTGCAGAGATCCCACCACGAGTGCAGAGATCCCACCACGAGTGCAGAGATCCCATTCCGAGTGCAGAGATCCCATCCCGAGTGCAGAGATCCCACCATGAGTGCAGAGATCCCACCATGAGTGCAGAGATCCCACCATGAGTGCAGAGATCCCATCATAAGTGCAGAGATCCCACCATAAGTGCAGGGATCCCATCACAAGTGCAGAGATCCCACCATGAGTGCAGAGATTCCATCACAAGTAGAGAGATCCCAGAATAAGTGCAGAGATCCCATCACACATGCAGCAATCCCACCATGAGTGCAGAGATCCCATCCCAAGTAGAGAGATCCCACTATGAGTGCAGAGATCCCACCATGAGTGCAGCAATCCCACCATGAGTGCAGAGATCCCATCCCAAGTAGAGAGATCCCACCATGAGTGCAGAGATCCCATCATGAGTGCAGGGATCCCATCACAAGTGCAGGGATCCCATCACAAGTGCAGGGATCCCATCACAAGTGCAGGGATCCCATCACAAGTGCAGAGATCCCACCACGAGTGCAGAGATCCCAGAATAAGTGCAGAGATCCCATCACAAGTGCAGAGATCCCATCACAAGTGCAGAGATCCCACCATGAGTGCAGAGATCCCATCCCAAGTAGAGAGATCCCACTATGAGTGCAGAGATCCCATCATTAGTGCAGGGATCCCACCACAAGTGCAGAGATCCCATCACAAGTGCAGAGATCCCATCACAAGTGCAGAGATCCCACCACGAGTGCAGAGATCCCACCACGAGTGCAGAGATCCCATCTTGAATGCAGAGATCCCATCACAAGTGCAGAGATCCCACCATAAGTGAAGGGATCCCATCACAAGTGCAGAGTTCCCACCATGAGTGCAGAGATCCCATCCCAAGTAGAGAGATCCCATCACAAGTGCAGACATCCCACCATGAGTGCAAAGATCCAATCACAAGTAGAGAGATCCCAGAATAAGTGCAGAGATCCCATCACAAGTGCAGAGTTCCCACCATGAGTGCAGAGATCCCATCCCAAGTAGAGAGATCCCATCCCGAGTGCAGAGATCCCATCCCGAGTGCAGAGATCCCATCCCGAGTGCGGAGATCTCATCCCAAGTGCAGAGATCCCATCCCAAGTAGAGAGGTCCAACTATGAGTGCAGAGATCCCACCATGAGTGCAGAGATCCCATCATAAGTGCAGAGATCCCATCATAAGTGCACAGATCCCACCATAAGTGCAGGGATCCCATCACAAGTGCAGAGATCCCACCACGAGTGCAGAGATCCCATCACAAGTAGACAGATCCCATCACAAGTGCAGAGATCCCATCACAAGTGCAGAAATCCCATCACAAGTGCAGAGATCCCACCATGAGTGCAGAGATCCCATCCCAAGTAGAGAGATCCCACTATGAGTGCAGAGATCTCATCATGAGTGCAGAGATCCCATCCCAAGTAGAGAGATCCCTCTATGAGTGCAGAGATCCCACCATGAGTGCAGAGATCCCACCATGAGTGCAGAGATCCCATCATAAGTGCAGGGATCCCACCACAAGTGCAGAGATCCCATTACAAGTAGAGAGATCCCAGAATAAGTGCAGAGATCCCATCACAAGTGCAGAGATCCCACCATGAGTGCAGAGATCCCATCCCAAGTCGAGAGATCCCACTATGAGTGCAGAGATCCCACCATGAGTGCAGCAATCCCACCATGAGTGCAGAGATCCCATCCCAAGTAGAGAGATCCCAATATGAGTGCAGAGATCCCATCATGAGTGCAGGGATCCCATCACAAGTGCAGGGATCCCATCACAAGTGCAGGGATCCCATCACAAGTGCAGAGATCCCACCACAAGTGCAGAGATCCCAGAATAAGTGCAGAGATCCCATCACAAGTGCAGAGATCCCACCATGAGTGCAGAGATCCCATCCCAAGTAGAGAGATCCCACTATGAGTGCCGAGATCCCATCATTAGTGCAGAGATCCCACCACAAGTGCAGAGATCCCATCACAAGTGCAGAGATCCCATCACAAGTGCAAAGATACCACCACGAGTGCAGAGATCCCATCACAAGTGCAGAGATCCCACCATGAGTGCAGAGATCCCATCCTAAGTAGAGAGATCCCACTATGAGTGCAGAGATCCCATCATAAGTGTAGAGATCCCACCATAAGTGCAGGGATCCCAACCTAAGTGCAGAGATCCCACAACAAGTACAGAGATCCCAGAATAAGTGCAGAGATCCCATCACAAGTGCAGAGATCCCACCATGAGTGCAAAGATCCCATCACAAGTAGAGAGATCCCATCACAAGTGCAGAGTTCCCACCATGAGTGCAGAGATCCCATCCCAAGTAGAGAGATCCGACTATGAGTGCAGAGATCCCATCCTGAGTGCTGAGATCCCATCACGAGTGCAGAGATCCCATCCCAAGTAGAGAGATCCCACTATGAGTGCAGAGATCCCACCATGAGTGCAGAGATCCCATCATGAGTGCAGAGATCCCACCATAAGTGCAGAGATCCCACCATGAGTGCAGAGATTCCATCACAAGTAGAGAGATCCCAGAATAAGTGCAGAGATCCCGTCACACGTGCAGCGATCCCACCATGAGTGCAGAGATCCCATCCCAAGTAGAGAGATCCCACTATGAGTGCAGAGATCCCACCATGAGTGCAGAGATCCCATCATAAGTGCAGAGATCCCACCATAAGTGAAGGGATCCCATCATAAGTGCAGAGATCCCACAAGTACAAAGATCCCATCAAAAGTAGGGAGATCCCAGAATAAGTGCAGAGATCCCATCACAAGTGCAGAGATCCCACCATGAGTGCAGAGATCCCACCATGAGTGCAGAGATCCCATCCCAAGTAGAGAGATCCCACTATGAGTGCAGAGATCCCACCATGAGTGTAGAGAGCCCATCATAAGCTCAGAGATCCCACCATAAGTGCAGGGATCCCATCACAAGTACAGAGATCCCACCATAAGTGCAGAGATCCCATCACAAGTGCAGAGATCCAATCACTAGTGCAGTGATCCCATCACAAGTGCAGAGATCCCATCACAAGTAGAGAGATCCCAGAATAAGTGCAGAGATCCCATCACAAGTGCAGAGTTCCCACCATGAGTGAAGAGATCCCATCCCAAGTAGAGAGATCCCACTATGAGTGCAGAGATCCTATCCCGAGTGCTGAGATCCCATCCCGAGTGCAGAGATCCCATCCCGAGTGCAGAGATCCCATCCCAAGTAGAGAGATCCCACCATGAGTGCAGAGATCCCACCATGAGTGCAGAGATCCCATCATGAGTGCAGAGATCCCATCATAAGTGCAGAGATCCCACCATAAGTGCAGGGATCCCACCACAAGTGCAGAGATCCCACCATGAGTGCAGAGATCACATCACAAGTAGAGAGATCCCAGAATAAGTGCAGAGATCCCATCACACATGCATCAATCCCACCATGAGTGCAGAGATCCCATCCCAAATAGAGAGATCCCACTATGAGTGCAGAGATCCCACCATGAGTGCAGAGATCCCACCATGAGTGCAGAGATCCCATCCCAAGTAGAGAGATCCCACTATGAGTGCAGAGATCCCACCATGAGTGCAGAGATCCCATCATGAATGCAGAAATCCCATCATAAGTGCAGGGATCCCATCACAAGTGCAGGGATCCCATCACAAGTGCAAAGATCCCACCACGAGTGCAGAGATCCCAGAATAAGTGCAGAGATCCCATCACAAGTGCAGAGATCCAACCATGAGTGCAGAGATCCCATCCCAAGTAGAGAGATCCCACTATGAGTGCAGAGATCCCATCATTAGTGCAGGGATCCCACAATAAGTGCAGAGATCCCATCACAAGTGCAGAGATCCCATCACAAGTGCAGAGATCCCATCACAAGTGCAGAGATCCCACCACGAGTGCAGAGATCCCACCACGAGTGCAGAGATCCCACCACGAGTGCAGAGATCCCATCACAAGTGCAGAGATCCCACCATGAGTGCAGAGATCCCACCACGAGTGCAGAGATCCCACCACAAGTAAACAGATCCCATCACAAGTGCAGAGATCCCATCACAAGTGCAGAGATCCCATCACAAGTGCAGAGATCCCACCATGAGTGCAGAGATCCCATCCCAAGTAGAGAGATCCCACTATGAGTGCAGAGATCACACCATGAGTGCAGAGATCCCATCCCAAGTAGAGAGATCCCACTATGAGCGCAGAGATCCCACCATGAGTGCAGAGATCCCATCATAAGTGCAGGGATCCCATCATAAGTGCAGGGATCCCATCACAAGTGCAGAGATCCCACCACGAGTGCATAGATCCCATTACAAGTAGAGAGATCCTAGAATAAGTGCAGAGATCCCATCACAAGAGCAGAGATCCCATCACAAGAGCAGAGATCCCACCATGAGTGCAGAGATCCCATCCTAAGTAGAGAGATCTGACTATGAGTGCAGAGAACCCATCATAAGTGCAGAGATCCCACCATAAGTGCAGGGATCCCATCACAAGTGCAGGGATCCCATCACAAGTGCAGAGATCCCACCACAAGAGCAGAGATCCCACCATGAGTGCAGAGATCCCATCACAAGTAGAGAGATCCCAGAATAAGTGCAGAGATCCCATCACAAGTGCAGAGATCCCATCACAAGTGCAGAGATCCCATCACAAGTGTGGAGATCCCACCATGAGAGCAGAGATCCCATCCCAAGTAGAGAGATCCCACTATGAGTGCAGAGATCGCACCATGAGTGCAGAGATCGCACCATGAGTGCAGAGATCCCATCACAAGTGCAGAGATCCCACCATGAGTGCAAAGATCCCATCACAAGTAGAGAGATCCCATCACAAGTGCAGAGTTCCCACCATGAGTGCAGAGATCCCATCCCAAGTAGAGAGATCCAACTATGAGTGCAGAGATCCCATCCCGAGTACAGAGATCCCATCACGAGTGCAGAGATCCCATCCCAAGTAGAGAGATCCCATTATGAGTGCAGAGATCCCACCATGAGTGCAGAGATTCCATCACAAGTAGAGAGATCCCAGAATAAGTGCAGAGATCCCATCACACGTGCAGCGATCCCACCATGAGTGCAGAGATCCCATCCCAAGTAGAGAGATCCCACCATGAGTGCAGAGATCCCATCATAAGTGCAGAGATCCCACCATAAGTGAAGGGATCCCATCATAAGTGCAGAGATCCCACAACAAGTACAGAGATCCCATCAAAAGTAGGGAGATCCCAGAATAAGTGCAGAGATCCCACCACAAGTGCAGAGATCCCACCATGAGGGCAGATACCCCATCCCAAGTAGAGAGATCCCACTATGAGTGCAGAGATCCCACCATGAGTGCAGAGATCCCATCCCAAGTAGAGAGATCCCACTATGAGTGCAGAGATCCCACCATGAGTGTAGAGAGCCCATCATAAGCTCAGAGATCCCACCATAAGTGCGGGGGTCCCATTACAAGTGCAGGGATCCCATCACAAGTGCAGAGATCCCATCACAAGTGCAGAGATCCTATCACAAGTGCAGAGATCCCATCACAAGTGCAGAGATCCCATCACAAGTGCAGAGATCCTATCACAAGTGCAGAGATCCCATCACAAGTGCAGAGATCCCACCATGCGTGCAAAGATCCCATCACAAGTAGAGAGATCCCAGAATAAGTGCTGAGATCCCATCACAAGTGCAGAGATCCCATCACAAGTGCAGAGTTCCCACCATGAGGGCAGAGATCCCATCCCAAGTAGAGAGATCCCACTATGAGTGCAGAGATTCCATCACAAGTAGAGAGATCCCAGAAAAAGTGCAGAGATCCCATCACACGTGCAGCGATCCCACCATGAGTGCAGAGATCCCATCCCAAGTAGAGAGATCCCACTATGAGTGCAGAGATCCCACCATGAGTGCAGAGATCCCATCATAAGTGCAGAGATCCCACCATAAGTGAAGGGATCCCATCATAAGTGCAGAGATCCCACAACAAGTACAGAGATCCCATCAAAAGTAGGGAGATCCCAGAATAAGTGCAGAGATCCCACCACAAGTGCAGAGATCCCACCATGAGTGCAGATACCCCATCCCAAGTAGAGAGATCCCACTATGAGTGCAGAGATCCCACCATGAGTGCAGAGATCCCATCCCAAGTAGAGAGATCCCACTATGAGTGCAGAGATCCCACCATGAGTGTAGAGAGCCCATCATAAGCTCAGAGATCCCACCATAAGTGCAGGGATCCCATCACAAGTGCAGGGATCCCATCACAAGTGCAGGGATCCCATCACAAGTGCAGAGATCCCATCACAAGTGCAGAGATCCTATCACAAGTGCAGAGATCCCATCACAAGTGCAGAGAGCCCACCATGAGTGCAAAGATCCCATCACAAGTAGAGAGATCCCAGAATAAGTGCAGAGATCCCATCACAAGTGCAGAGATCCCATCACAAGTGCAGAGTTCCCACCATGAGTGCAGAGATCCCATCCCAAGTAGAGAGATCCCACTATGAGTGCAGAGATCCCATCCCGAGTGCAGAGATCCCACTATGAGTGCAGAGATCCCATCCCGAGTGCAGAGATCCCATCCCGAGTGCAGAGATCCCATCCCAAGTAGAGAGATCCCATCCCAAGTAGAGAGATCCCACCATGAATGCAGAGATCCCACCATGAGTGCAGAGATCCCATCATAAGTGCAAAGATCCCATCATAAGTGCAGAGATCCCACCATAAGTGCAGGGATCCCATCACAAGTGCAGAGATCCCACCATGAGTGCAGAGATTCCATCACAAGTAGAGAGATCCCAGAATAAGTGCAGAGATCCCATCACACATGCAGCAATCCCACCATGAGTGCAGAGATCCCATCCCAAGTAGAGAGATCCCACTATGAGTGCAGAGGTCCCACCATGAGTGCAGCAATCCCACCATGAGTGCAGAGATCCCATCCCAAGTAGAGAGATCCCACCATGAGTGCAGAGATCCCACCATGAGTGCAGAGATCCCATCCCAAGTAGAGAGATCCCACTATGAGTGCAGAGATCCCATTATGAGTGCAAAGATCCCACCATGAGTGCAGAGATCCCATCATAAGTGCAGGGATCCCATCACAAGTGCAGGGATCCCATCACATGTGCAGAGATCCCACCACGAGTGCGGAGATCCCATCATTAGTGCAGAGATCCCACCATAAGTGCAGAGATCCCATCACAAGTGGAGATATCCCATCAAAAGTGCATAGATCCCACCACGAGTGCAGAGATCCCATCACAAGTAGACAGATCCCATCACAAGTGCAGAGATCCCATCACAAGTGCAGAGATCCCACCATGAGTGCAGATATCCCATCCTAAGTAGAGAGATCCCACCATAAGTGCAGAGATCCCATCACAAGTGCAGACATCCCATCACAAGTGCAGAGATCCCATCACAAGTGCAGAGATCCCACCACAAGTGCAGAGATCCCATCACAAGTAGACAGATCCCATCACAAGTGCAAAGATCCCATCACAAGTGCAGAGATCCCACCATGAGTGCAGAGATCCCATCCCAAGTAGAGAGATCCCACTATGAGTGCAGAGATCCCACCCTGAGTGCAGAGATCCCATCCCAAGTAAAGAGATCCCACTATGAGTGCAGAGATCCCACTATGAGTGCAGAGATCCCACCATTAGTGCAGAGAGTGGAGAAGTGTGGCTCAGGGGTTAGAGGCGGCAGACCCGGAAGCTGAGATCGGCCCTGGAGCAGGGTTCAATTCCCCGCCTCGGCGGGTCTTGAGCTCAAAAAAATCCACGGACTCGATAATTCTCGCTCCGGTGCCTTCTCGACTCACGGGTTCACACTCTGCGACTCTGGGCAATAGCTTGCTTAATCTCCACAACGGCCCCTCGCAGCGGGATGCCTGGCTTTCACCTTGTGGATACCCTGCCGGGGTTATCTCACAGGGGAATACCAGGACGGGTTCCCTAAGCAAGCGCCGGGAAACCCTTTGTGGGTAGCTGTGCGCTATATAAGCTCAAATACATTTACATTTACATCCCATCATAAGTGCAGGGATCCCATCACAAGTGCAGAGATCCCACCACGAGTGCAGAGATCCCATTACAAGTAGAGAGATCCCACAACAAGTACAGAGATCCCATCACAAGTAGGGAGATCCCAGAATAAGTGCAGAGATCCCAACACAATACAGAGATCCCACCATGAGTGCAGAGATCCCATTCCTAGTAGAGAGATCCCACTATGAGTGCAGAGATCCCACCATGAGTGCAGAGATCCCACCATAAGTGCAGAGATCCCAGAATAAGTGCAGAGATCCTATCACAAGTGCAGAGTTCCCACCATGAGTGCAGAGATCCCATCCCAAGTAGAGAGATCCCACTATGAGTGCAGAGATCCCACCATGAGTGTAGAGAGCCCATCATAAGCTAAGAGATCCCACCATAAGTGCAGGGATCGCATCACAAGTGCAGGGATCCCATCACAAGTGCAGAGATCCCATCACAAGTGCAGAGATCCTATCACAAGTGCAGAGATCCCATCACAAGTGCAGAGATCCCATCACAAGTGCAGAGATCCTATCACAAGTGCAGAGATCCCATCACAAGTGCAGAGATCCCACCATGAGTGCAAAGATCCCATCACAAGTAGAGAGATCCCAGAATAAGTGCAGAGATCCCATCACAAGTGCAGAGATCCCATCACAAGTGCAGAGTTACCACCATGAGGGCAGAGATCCCATCCCAAGTAGAGAGATCCCACTATGAGTGCAGAGATCCCATCCCGAGTGCAGAGATCCCACTATGAGTGCAGAGATCCCATCCCGAGTGCAGAGATCCCATCCCGAGTGCAGAGATCCCATCCCAAGTAGAGAGATCCCATCCCAAGTAGAGAGATCCCACCATGAGTGCAGAGATCCCACCATGAGTGCAGAGATCCCATCATGAGTGCAGAGATCCCATCATAAGTGCAGAGATCCCACCATAAGTGCAGGGATCCCATCACAAGTGCAGAGATCCCACCATGAGTGCAGAGATTCCATCACAAGTAGAGAGATCCCAGAATAAGTGCAGAGATCCCATCACACATGCAGCAATCCCACCATGAGTGCAGAGATCCCATCCCAAGTAGAGAGATCCCACTATGAGTGCAGAGATCCCACCATGAGTGCAGCAATCCCACCATGAGTGCAGAGATCCCATCCCAAGTAGAGAGATCCCACCATGAGTGCAGAGATCCCATCATGAGTGCAGGGATCCCATCACAAGTGCAGAGATCCCACCAGTAGTGCAGAGATCCCACCATAAGTGCAGAGATCCCATCACAAGTGCAGAGATCCTCCCATGAGTGCAGCGATCCCATCACAAGTAGACAGATCCCAGAATAAGTGCAGAGATCCTATCACAAGTGCAGAGTTCCCACCATGAGTGCAGAGATCCCATCCCAAGTAGAGAGATCCCACTATGAGTGCAGAGATCCCACTATGAGTGCAGAGATCCCATCCCAAGTGCAGAGATCCCATCCCAATTAGAGATATCCCACTATGAGTGCAGAGATCCCACCATGAGTGCAGAGATCCCACCATAAGTGCAGAGATCCCATCATAAGTGCAGAGATCCCATCATAAGTGCAGAGATCCCACCATAAGTGCAGAGATCGCACCATAAGTGCAGAGATCCCACCATGAGTGCAGAGATCCCATCCTAAGTAGAGAGATCCCACTATGAGTGCAGAGATCCCATCATAAGTGCAGAGATCCCATCATAAGTGTAGAGATCCCACCATAAGTGCAGGGATCCCAACCTAAGTGCAGAGATCCCAGAATAAGTGCAGAGATCCTATCACAAGTGCAGAGTTCCCACCATGAGTGCAGAGATCCCATCCCAAGTAGAGAGATCCCACTATGAGTGCAGAGATCCCACCATGAGTGCAGAGATCCCACCATAAGTGCAGAGATCCCAGAATAAGTGCAGAGATCCTATCACAAGTGCAGAGTTCCCACCATGAGTGCAGAGATCCCATCCCAAGTAGAGAGATCCCACTATGAGTGCAGAGATCCCACCATGAGTGTAGAGAGCCCATCATAAGCTAAGAGATCCCACCATAAGTGCAGGGATCGCATCACAAGTGCAGGGATCCCATCACAAGTGCAGAGATCCCATCACAAGTGCAGAGATCCTATCACAAGTGCAGAGATCCCATCACAAGTGCAGAGATCCCATCACAAGTGCAGAGATCCTATCACAAGTGCAGAGATCCCATCACAAGTGCAGAGATCCCACCATGAGTGCAAAGATCCCATCACAAGTAGAGAGATCCCAGAATAAGTGCAGAGATCCCATCACAAGTGCAGAGATCCCATCACAAGTGCAGAGTTACCACCATGAGGGCAGAGATCCCATCCCAAGTAGAGAGATCCCACTATGAGTGCAGAGATCCCATCCCGAGTGCAGAGATCCCACTATGAGTGCAGAGATCCCATCCCGAGTGCAGAGATCCCATCCCGAGTGCAGAGATCCCATCCCAAGTAGAGAGATCCCATCCCAAGTAGAGAGATCCCACCATGAGTGCAGAGATCCCACCATGAGTGCAGAGATCCCATCATGAGTGCAGAGATCCCATCATAAGTGCAGAGATCCCACCATAAGTGCAGGGATCCCATCACAAGTGCAGAGATCCCACCATGAGTGCAGAGATTCCATCACAAGTAGAGAGATCCCAGAATAAGTGCAGAGATCCCATCACACATGCAGCAATCCCACCATGAGTGCAGAGATCCCATCCCAAGTAGAGAGATCCCACTATGAGTGCAGAGATCCCACCATGAGTGCAGCAATCCCACCATGAGTGCAGAGATCCCATCCCAAGTAGAGAGATCCCACCATGAGTGCAGAGATCCCATCATGAGTGCAGGGATCCCATCACAAGTGCAGGGATCCCATCACAAGTGCAGGGATCCCATCACAAGTGCAGAGATCCCACCACAAGTGCAGAGATCCCAGAATAAGTGCAGAGATCCCATCACAAGTGCAGAGATCCCACCATGAGTGCAGAGATCCCATCCCAAGTAGAGAGATCCCACTATGAGTGCCGAGATCCCATCATTAGTGCAGAGATCCCACCATAAGTGCAGAGATCCCATCACAAGTGCAGAGATCCCATCACAAGTGCAGAGATCCCACCACGAGTGCAGAGATCCCATCACAAGTGCAGAGATCCCACCATGAGTGCAGAGATCCCATCTTAAGTAGAGAGATCCCACTATGAGTGCAGAGATCCCATCATAAGTGCAGAGATCCCATCATAAGTGTAGAGATCCCACCATAAGTGCAGGGATCCCAACCTAAGTGCAGAGATCCCACAACAAGTACAGAGATCCCATCACAAGTAGGGAGATCCCAGAATAAGTGCAGAGATCCAATCACAAGTGCAGAGATCCCACCATGAGTGCAGAGATCCCATCCCTAGTAGAGAGATCCCACTATGAGTGCATAGATCCCACAGTGAGTTCAGAGATCCCATCATAAGTGCAGGGATCCCATCACACATGCAGGGATCCCATCACACATGCACAGATCCCACCACAAGAGCAGAGATCCCACCATGAGTGCAGAGATCCCATCACAAGTAGAGAGATCCCATAATAAGTGCAGAGATCCCATCACAAGTGTGGAGATCCCACCATGAGAGCAGAGATCCCATCCCAAGTAGAGAGATCCCACTATGAGTGCAGAGATCCCATCATTAGTGCAGAGATCCCACCATAAGTGCAGAGATCCCATCACAAGTGCAGAGATCCCACCATGAGTGCAAAGATCCCATCACAAGTAGAGAGATCCCATCACAAGTGCAGAGTTCCCACCATGAGTGCAGAGATCCCATCCCAAGTAGAGAGATCTGACTATGAGTGCAGAGATCCCATCACGAGTGCAGAGATCCCATCCCAAGTAGAGAGATCCGACTATGAGTGCAGAGATCCCACCATGAGTGCAGAGATCCCATCATAAGTGCAGAGATCCCACCATAAGTGCAGAGATCCCATCACAAGTGCAGAGATCCCACCATGAGTGCAGAGATTCCATCACAAGTAGAGAGATCCCAGAATAAGTGCAGAGATCTCATCACATGTGCAGCGATCCCATCATGAGTGCAGAGATCCCATCCCATGTAGAGAGATCCCACTATGAGTGCAGAGATCCCACCATGAGTGCAGAGATCCCATCATAGGTGCAGAGATCCCACCATAAGTGAAGGGATTCCATCATAAGTGCAGAGATCCCACAAATACAAAGATCCCATCAAAAGTAGGGAGATCCCAGAATAAGTGCAGAGATCCCATCACAAGTGCAGAGATCCCATCACAAGTGCAGAGATCCCATCACAAGTGCAGAGATCCCATCACAAGTAGAGAGATCCCACTATGAGTGCAGAGATCCCACCATGAGTGCAGAGATCCCATCATAGGTGCAGAGATCCCACCATAAGTGAAGGGATCCCATCATAAGTGCAGAGATCCCACAAATACAAAGATCCCATCAAAAGTAGGGAGATCCCAGAATAAGTGCAGAGATCCCATCACAAGTGCAGAGATCCCACCATGAGTGCAGAGATCCCATCTCAGGTAGAGAGATCCCACTATGAGTGCAGAGATCCCACCATGAGTGCAAAGATCCCATCATTAGTGCAGAGATCCCACCATAAGTGCAGAGATCCCATCACAAGTGCAGAGATCCCACCATGAGTGCAGAGATTCCATCACAAGTAGAGAGATCCCAGAATAAGTGCAGAGATCCCATCACACATGCAGCAATCCCACCATGAGTGCAGAGATCCCATCCCAAGTAGAGAGATCCCACTATGAGTGCAGAGATCCCACCATGAGTGCAGAGATCCCACCATGAGTGCAGAGATCCCATCCCAAGTAGAGAGATCCCACTATGAGTGCAGAGATCCCACCATGAGTGCAGAGATCCCACCATGAGTGCAGAGATCCCATCATAAGTGCAGGGATCCCATCACAAGTGCAGGGATCCCATCACAAGTGCAGGGATCCCATCACAAGTGCAGCGATCCCACCACGAGTGCAGAGATCCCAGAATAAGTGCAGAGATCCCATCACAAGTGCAGAGATCCCACCATGAGTGCAGAGATCCCATCCCAAGTAGAGAGATCCCACTATGAGTGCAGAGATCCCACCACGAGTGCAGAGATCCCACCACGAGTGCAGAGATCCCATTCCGAGTGCAGAGATCCCATCCCGAGTGCAGAGATCCCACCATGAGTGCAGAGATCCCACCATGAGTGCAGAGATCCCACCATGAGTGCAGAGATCCCATCATAAGTGCAGAGATCCCACCATAAGTGCAGGGATCCCATCACAAGTGCAGAGATCCCACCATGAGTGCAGAGATTCCATCACAAGTAGAGAGATCCCAGAATAAGTGCAGAGATCCCATCACACATGCAGCAATCCCACCATGAGTGCAGAGATCCCATCCCAAGTAGAGAGATCCCACTATGAGTGCAGAGATCCCACCATGAGTGCAGCAATCCCACCATGAGTGCAGAGATCCCATCCCAAGTAGAGAGATCCCACCATGAGTGCAGAGATCCCATCATGAGTGCAGGGATCCCATCACAAGTGCAGGGATCCCATCACAAGTGCAGGGATCCCATCACAAGTGCAGGGATCCCATCACAAGTGCAGAGATCCCACCACGAGTGCAGAGATCCCAGAATAAGTGCAGAGATCCCATCACAAGTGCAGAGATCCCATCACAAGTGCAGAGATCCGACCATGAGTGCAGAGATCCCATCCCAAGTAGAGAGATCCCACTATGAGTGCAGAGATCCCATCATTAGTGCAGGGATCCCACCACAAGTGCAGAGATCCCATCACAAGTGCAGAGATCCCATCACAAGTGCAGAGATCCCACCACGAGTGCAGAGATCCCACCACGAGTGCAGAGATCCCATCTTGAATGCAGAGATCCCATCACAAGTGCAGAGATCCCACCATAAGTGAAGGGATCCCATCACAAGTGCAGAGATCCCACCATGAGTGCAGAGATCCCACCACGAGTGCAGAGATCCCATCACAAGTGCAGAGATCCCACCACGAGTGCAGAGATCCCATCACAAGTGCAGACATCCCACCATGAGTGCAAAGATCCAATCACAAGTAGAGAGATCCCAGAATAAGTGCAGAGATCCCATCACAAGTGCAGAGTTCCCACCATGAGTGCAGAGATCCCATCCCAAGTAGAGAGATCCCATCCCGAGTGCAGAGATCCCATCCCGAGTGCAGAGATCCCATCCCGAGTGCGGAGATCTCATTCCAAGTGCAGAGATCCCATCCCAAGTAGAGAGGTCCAACTATGAGTGCAGAGATCCCACCATGAGTGCAGAGATCCCATCATAAGTGCAGAGATCCCATCATAAGTGCACAGATCCCACCATAAGTGCAGGGATCCCATCACAAGTGCAGAGATCCCACCACGAGTGCAGAGATCCCATCACAAGTAGACAGATCCCATCACAAGTGCAGAGATCCCATCACAAGTGCAGAGATCCCATCACAAGTGCAGAGATCCCACCATGAGTGCAGAGATCCCATCCCAAGTAGAGAGATCCCACTATGAGTGCAGAGATCTCACCATGAGTGCAGAGATCCCATCCCAAGTAGAGAGATCCCTCTATGAGTGCAGAGATCCCACCATGAGTGCAGAGATCCCACCATGAGTGCAGAGATCCCATCATAAGTGCAGGGATCCCACCACAAGTGCAGAGATCCCATTACAAGTAGAGAGATCCCAGAATAAGTGCAGAGATCCCATCACAAGTGCAGAGATCCCACCATGAGTGCAGAGATCCCATCCCAAGTCGAGAGATCCCACTATGAGTGCAGAGATCCCACCATGAGTGCAGCAATCCCACCATGAGTTTAGAGATCCCATCCCAAGTAGAGAGATCCCAATATGAGTGCAGAGATCCCATCATGAGTGCAGGGATCCCATCACAAGTGCAGGGATCCCATCACAAGTGCAGGGATCCCATCACAAGTGCAGAGATCCCACCACAAGTGCAGAGATCCCAGAATAAGTGCAGAGATCCCATCACAAGTGCAGAGATCCCACCATGAGTGCAGAGATCCCATCCCAAGTAGAGAGATCCCACTATGAGTGCCGAGATCCCATCATTAGTGCAGAGATCCCACCACAAGTGCAGAGATCCCATCACAAGTGCAGAGATCCCATCACAAGTGCAGAGATACCACCACAAGTGCAGAGATCCCATCACAAGTGCAGAGATCCTACCATGAGTGCAGAGATCCCATCCTAAGTAGAGAGATCCCACTATGAGTGCAGAGATCCCATCATAAGTGTAGAGATCCCACCATAAGTGCAGGGATCCCAACCTAAGTGCAGAGATCCCACAACAAGTACAGAGATCCCAGAATAAGTGCAGAGATCCCATCACAAGTGCAGAGATCCCACCATGAGTGCAAAGATCCCATCACAAGTAGAGAGATCCCATCACAAGTGCAGAGTTCCCACCATGAGTGCAGAGATCCCATCCCAAGTAGAGAGATCCGACTATGAGTGCAGAGATCCCATCCCGAGTGCTGAGATCCCATCACAAGTGCAGAGATCCCATCCCAAGTAGAGAGATCCCACTATGAGTGCAGAGATCCCACCATGAGTGCAGAGATCCCATCATGAGTGCAGAGATCCCACCATAAGTGCAGAGATCCCACCATGAGTGCAGAGATTCCATCACAAGTAGAGAGATCCCAGAATAAGTGCAGAGATCCCGTCACACGTGCAGCGATCCCACCATGAGTGCAGAGATCCCATCCCAAGTAGAGAGATCCCACTATGAGTGCAGAGATCCCACCATGAGTGCAGAGATCCCATCATAAGTGCAGAGATCCCACCATAAGTGAAGGGATCCCATCATAAGTGCAGAGATCCCACAAGTACAAAGATCCCATCAAAAGTAGGGAGATCCCAGAATAAGTGCAGAGATCCCATCACAAGTGCAGAGATCCCACCATGAGTGCAGAGATCCCACCATGAGTGCAGAGATCCCATCCCAAGTAGAGAGATCCCACTATGAGTGCAGAGATCCCACCATGAGTGTAGAGAGCCCATCATAAGCTCAGAGATCCCACCATAAGTGCAGGGATCCCATCACAAGTACAGAGATCCCACCATAAGTGCAGAGATCCCATCACAAGTGCAGAGATCCAATCACTAGTGCAGTGATCCCATCACAAGTGCAGAGATCCCATCACAAGTAGAGAGATCCCAGAATAAGTGCAGAGATCCCATCACAAGTGCAGAGTTCCCACCATGAGTGAAGAGATCCCATCCCAAGTAGAGAGATCCCACTATGAGTGCAGAGATCCTATCCCGAGTGCTGAGATCCCATCCCGAGTGCAGAGATCCCATCCCGAGTGCAGAGATCCCATCCCAAGTAGAGAGATCCCACCATGAGTGCAGAGATCCCACCATGAGTGCAGAGATCCCATCATGAGTGCAGAGATCCCATCATAAGTGCAGAGATCCCACCATAAGTGCAGGGATCCCACCACAAGTGCAGAGATCCCACCATGAGTGCAGAGATCACATCACAAGTAGAGAGATCCCAGAATAAGTGCAGAGATCCCATCACACATGCATCAATCCCACCATGAGTGCAGAGATCCCATCCCAAATAGAGAGATCCCACTATGAGTGCAGAGATCCCACCATGAGTGCAGAGATCCCACCATGAGTGCAGAGATCCCATCCCAAGTAGAGAGATCCCACTATGAGTGCAGAGATCCCACCATGAGTGCAGAGATCCCATCATGAATGCAGAAATCCCATCATAAGTGCAGGGATCCCATCACAAGTGCAGGGATCCCATCACAAGTGCAAAGATCCCACCACGAGTGCAGAGATCCCAGAATAAGTGCAGAGATCCCATCACAAGTGCAGAGATCCAACCATGAGTGCAGAGATCCCATCCCAAGTAGAGAGATCCCACTATGAGTGCAGAGATCCCATCATTAGTGCAGGGATCCCACAATAAGTGCAGAGATCCCATCACAAGTGCAGAGATCCCATCACAAGTGCAGAGATCCCATCACAAGTGCAGAGATCCCACCACGAGTGCAGAGATCCCACCACGAGTGCAGAGATCCCACCACGAGTGCAGAGATCCCATCACAAGTGCAGAGATCCCACCATGAGTGCAGAGATCCCACCACGAGTGCAGAGATCCCACCACAAGTAAACAGATCCCATCACAAGTGCAGAGATCCCATCACAAGTGCAGAGATCCCATCACAAGTGCAGAGATCCCACCATGAGTGCAGAGATCCCATCCCAAGTAGAGAGATCCCACTATGAGTGCAGAGATCACACCATGAGTGCAGAGATCCCATCCCAAGTAGAGAGATCCCACTATGAGCGCAGAGATCCCACCATGAGTGCAGAGATCCCATCATAAGTGCAGGGATCCCATCATAAGTGCAGGGATCCCATCACAAGTGCAGAGATCCCACCACGAGTGCATAGATCCCATTACAAGTAGAGAGATCCTAGAATAAGTGCAGAGATCCCATCACAAGAGCAGAGATCCCATCACAAGAGCAGAGATCCCACCATGAGTGCAGAGATCCCATCCTAAGTAGAGAGATCTGACTATGAGTGCAGAGAACCCATCATAAGTGCAGAGATCCCACCATAAGTGCAGGGATCCCATCACAAGTGCAGGGATCCCATCACAAGTGCAGAGATCCCACCACAAGAGCAGAGATCCCACCATGAGTGCAGAGATCCCATCACAAGTAGAGAGATCCCAGAATAAGTGCAGAGATCCCATCACAAGTGCAGAGATCCCATCACAAGTGCAGAGATCCCATCACAAGTGTGGAGATCCCACCATGAGAGCAGAGATCCCATCCCAAGTAGAGAGATCCCACTATGAGTGCAGAGATCGCACCATGAGTGCAGAGATCGCACCATGAGTGCAGAGATCCCATCACAAGTGCAGAGATCCCACCATGAGTGCAAAGATCCCATCACAAGTAGAGAGATCCCATCACAAGTGCAGAGTTCCCACCATGAGTGCAGAGATCCCATCCCAAGTAGAGAGATCCAACTATGAGTGCAGAGATCCCATCCCGAGTACAGAGATCCCATCACGAGTGCAGAGATCCCATCCCAAGTAGAGAGATCCCATTATGAGTGCAGAGATCCCACCATGAGTGCAGAGATTCCATCACAAGTAGAGAGATCCCAGAATAAGTGCAGAGATCCCATCACACGTGCAGCGATCCCACCATGAGTGCAGAGATCCCATCCCAAGTAGAGAGATCCCACTATGAGTGCAGAGATCCCACCATGAGTGCAGAGATCCCATCATAAGTGCAGAGATCCCACCATAAGTGAAGGGATCCCATCATAAGTGCAGAGATCCCACAACAAGTACAGAGATCCCATCAAAAGTAGGGAGATCCCAGAATAAGTGCAGAGATCCCACCACAAGTGCAGAGATCCCACCATGAGGGCAGATACCCCATCCCAAGTAGAGAGATCCCACTATGAGTGCAGAGATCCCACCATGAGTGCAGAGATCCCATCCCAAGTAGAGAGATCCCACTATGAGTGCAGAGATCCCACCATGAGTGTAGAGAGCCCATCATAAGCTCAGAGATCCCACCATAAGTGCGGGGGTCCCATTACAAGTGCAGGGATCCCATCACAAGTGCAGAGATCCCATCACAAGTGCAGAGATCCTATCACAAGTGCAGAGATCCCATCACAAGTGCAGAGATCCCATCACAAGTGCAGAGATCCTATCACAAGTGCAGAGATCCCATCACAAGTGCAGAGATCCCACCATGCGTGCAAAGATCCCATCACAAGTAGAGAGATCCCAGAATAAGTGCTGAGATCCCATCACAAGTGCAGAGATCCCATCACAAGTGCAGAGTTCCCACCATGAGGGCAGAGATCCCATCCCAAGTAGAGAGATCCCACTATGAGTGCAGAGATTCCATCACAAGTAGAGAGATCCCAGAATAAGTGCAGAGATCCCATCACACGTGCAGCGATCCCACCATGAGTGCAGAGATCCCATCCCAAGTAGAGAGATCCCACTATGAGTGCAGAGATCCCACCATGAGTGCAGAGATCCCATCATAAGTGCAGAGATCCCACCATAAGTGAAGGGATCCCATCATAAGTGCAGAGATCCCACAACAAGTACAGAGATCCCATCAAAAGTAGGGAGATCCCAGAATAAGTGCAGAGATCCCACCACAAGTGCAGAGATCCCACCATGAGTGCAGATACCCCATCCCAAGTAGAGAGATCCCACTATGAGTGCAGAGATCCCACCATGAGTGCAGAGATCCCATCCCAAGTAGAGAGATCCCACTATGAGTGCAGAGATCCCACCATGAGTGTAGAGAGCCCATCATAAGCTCAGAGATCCCACCATAAGTGCAGGGATCCCATCACAAGTGCAGGGATCCCATCACAAGTGCAGGGATCCCATCACAAGTGCAGAGATCCCATCACAAGTGCAGAGATCCTATCACAAGTGCAGAGATCCCATCACAAGTGCAGAGAGCCCACCATGAGTGCAAAGAT
This sequence comes from Lissotriton vulgaris, assembly GCF_964263255.1. Taxonomy (NCBI): domain Eukaryota; kingdom Metazoa; phylum Chordata; class Amphibia; order Caudata; family Salamandridae; genus Lissotriton; species Lissotriton vulgaris. The sequence continues at coordinate 680,768,657 of NC_141693.1, forward strand.
CCCATCACAAGTAGAGAGATCCCAGAATAAGTGCAGAGATCCCATCACAAGTGCAGAGATCCCATCACAAGTGCAGAGTTCCCACCATGAGTGCAGAGATCCCATCCCAAGTAGAGAGATCCCACTATGAGTGCAGAGATCCCATCCCGAGTGCAGAGATCCCACTATGAGTGCAGAGATCCCATCCCGAGTGCAGAGATCCCATCCCGAGTGCAGAGATCCCATCCCAAGTAGAGAGATCCCATCCCAAGTAGAGAGATCCCACCATGAATGCAGAGATCCCACCATGAGTGCAGAGATCCCATCATAAGTGCAAAGATCCCATCATAAGTGCAGAGATCCCACCATAAGTGCAGGGATCCCATCACAAGTGCAGAGATCCCACCATGAGTGCAGAGATTCCATCACAAGTAGAGAGATCCCAGAATAAGTGCAGAGATCCCATCACACATGCAGCAATCCCACCATGAGTGCAGAGATCCCATCCCAAGTAGAGAGATCCCACTATGAGTGCAGAGGTCCCACCATGAGTGCAGCAATCCCACCATGAGTGCAGAGATCCCATCCCAAGTAGAGAGATCCCACCATGAGTGCAGAGATCCCACCATGAGTGCAGAGATCCCATCCCAAGTAGAGAGATCCCACTATGAGTGCAGAGATCCCATTATGAGTGCAAAGATCCCACCATGAGTGCAGAGATCCCATCATAAGTGCAGGGATCCCATCACAAGTGCAGGGATCCCATCACATGTGCAGAGATCCCACCACGAGTGCGGAGATCCCATCATTAGTGCAGAGATCCCACCATAAGTGCAGAGATCCCATCACAAGTGGAGATATCCCATCAAAAGTGCATAGATCCCACCACGAGTGCAGAGATCCCATCACAAGTAGACAGATCCCATCACAAGTGCAGAGATCCCATCACAAGTGCAGAGATCCCACCATGAGTGCAGATATCCCATCCTAAGTAGAGAGATCCCACCATAAGTGCAGAGATCCCATCACAAGTGCAGACATCCCATCACAAGTGCAGAGATCCCATCACAAGTGCAGAGATCCCACCACAAGTGCAGAGATCCCATCACAAGTAGACAGATCCCATCACAAGTGCAAAGATCCCATCACAAGTGCAGAGATCCCACCATGAGTGCAGAGATCCCATCCCAAGTAGAGAGATCCCACTATGAGTGCAGAGATCCCACCCTGAGTGCAGAGATCCCATCCCAAGTAAAGAGATCCCACTATGAGTGCAGAGATCCCACTATGAGTGCAGAGATCCCACCATGAGTGCAGAGAGTGGAGAAGTGTGGCTCAGGGGTTAGAGGCGGCAGACCCGGAAGCTGAGATCGGCCCTGGAGCAGGGTTCAATTCCCCGCCTCGGCGGGTCTTGAGCTCAAAAAAATCCACGGACTCGATAATTCTCGCTCCGGTGCCTTCTCGACTCACGGGTTCACACTCTGCGACTCTGGGCAATAGCTTGCTTAATCTCCACAACGGCCCCTCGCAGCGGGATGCCTGGCTTTCACCTTGTGGATACCCTGCCGGGGTTATCTCACAGGGGAATACCAGGACGGGTTCCCTAAGCAAGCGCCGGGAAACCCTTTGTGGGTAGCTGTGCGCTATATAAGCTCAAATACATTTACATTTACATCCCATCATAAGTGCAGGGATCCCATCACAAGTGCAGAGATCCCACCACGAGTGCAGAGATCCCATTACAAGTAGAGAGATCCCACAACAAGTACAGAGATCCCATCACAAGTAGGGAGATCCCAGAATAAGTGCAGAGATCCCAACACAATACAGAGATCCCACCATGAGTGCAGAGATCCCATTCCTAGTAGAGAGATCCCACTATGAGTGCATAGATCCCACCATGAGTTCAGAGATCCCATCATAAGTGCAGGGGTCCCATCACAAGTGCAGGGATCCCATCACAAGTGCAGGGATCCCATCACAAGTGCAGGGATCCCATCACAAGTGCAGAGATCCCACCATGAGAGCAGAGATCCCACCATGAGTGCAGAGATCCCATCACAAGTAGAGAGATCCCAGAATAAGTGCAGAGATCCCATCACAAGTGTGGAGATCCCACCATGAGAGCAGAGATCCCATCCCAAGTAGAGAGATCCCACTATGAGTGCAGAGATCCCACCATGAGTGCAGAGATCCCACCATGAGTGCAGAGATCCCAACATTAGTGCAGAGATCCCACCATAAGTGCAGAGATCCCATCACAAGTGCAGAGATCCCACCATGAGTGCAGAGATCCCATCCCTAGTAGATAGATCCCACTATGAGTGCATAGATCCAACCATGAGTTCAGAGATCCCATCATAAGTGCAGGGATCCCATCACACGTGCACAGATCCCACCACAAGAGCAGAGATCCCACCATGAGTGCAGAGATCCCATCACAAGTAGAGAGATCCCATAATAAGTGCAGAGATCCCATCACAAGTGTGGAGATCCCACCATGAGAGCAGAGATCCCATCCCAAGTAGAGAGATCCCACTATGAGTGAAGAGATCCCATCATCAGTGCAGAGATCCCACCATAAGTGCAGAGATCCCATCACAAGTGCAGAGATCCCACCATGAGTGCAAAGATCCCATCACAAGTAGAGAGATCCCATCACAAGTGCAGAGTTCCCACCATGAGTGCAGGGATCCCATCCCAAGTAGAGAGATCCGACTATGAGTGCAGAGATCCCATCCCGAGTGCAGAGATCCCATCACAAGTGCAGAGATCCCATTCCAAGTAGAGAGATCCCACTATGAGTGCAGAGATCCCACCATGAGTGCAGAGATCCCATCATAAGTGCAGAGATCCCACCATAAGTGCAGAGATCCCACCATGAGTGCAGAGATTCCATCACAAGTAGAGAGATCCAAGAATAAGTGCAGAGATCCCATCACACGTGCAGCGATCCCACCATGAGTGCAGAGATCCCATCCCAAGTAGAGAGATCCCACTATGAGTGCAGAGATCCCACCATGAGTGCAGAGATCCCATCATAAGTGCAGACATCCCACCATAAGTGAAGGGATCCCATCATAAGTGCAGAGATCCCACAAGTACAAAGATCCCATCAAAAGTAGGGAGATCCCAGAATAAGTGCAGAGGTCCCATCACAAGTGCAGAGATCCCACCATGAGTGCAGAGATCCTACCATGAGTGCAGAGATCCCATCCCAAGTAGAGAGATCCCACTATGAGTGCAGAGATCCCACCATGAGTGTAGAGAGCCCATCATAAGCTCAGAGATCCCACCATAAGTGCAGGGATCCCATCACAAGTACAGAGATCCCACCATAAGTGCAGAGATCCCATCACAAGTGCAGAGATCCCATCACAAGTGCAGAGATCCCATCACAAGTGCAGAGATCCCATCACAAGTGCAGAGATCCCATCACAAGTAGAAAGATCCCATCACAAGTGCAGAGATCCCGTCACAAGTGCAGAGTTCCCACCATGAGTGCAGAGATCCCATCCCAAGTAGAGAGATCCCACTATGAGTGCAGAGATCCCATCCTGAGTGCAGAGATCCCATCCCGAGTGCAGAGATCCCACCATGAGTGCAGAGATCCCACCATAAGTGCAGAGATCCCACCATGAGTGCAGAGATCCCATCATAAGTGCAGAGATCCCACCATAAGTGCAGGGATCCCATCACAAGTGCAGAGATCCCACCATGAGTGCAGAGATTCCATCACAAGTAGAGAGATCCCAGAATAAGTGCAGACATCCCATCACACATGCAGCAATCCCACCATGAGTGCAGAGATCCCATCCCAAGTAGAGAGATCCCACTATGAGTGCAGAGATCCCACCATGAGTGCAGAGATCCTACCATGAGTGCAGAGATCCCATCCCAAGTAGAGAGATCCCACTATGAGTGCAGAGATCCCACCATGAGTGCAGAGATCCCACCATGAGTGCAGAGATCCCATCATAAGTGCAGGGATCCCATCACAAGTGCAGGGATCCCATCACAAGTGCAGGGATCCCATCACAAGTGCAGAGATCCCACCACGAGTGCAGAGATCCCAGAATAAGTGCAGAGATCACATCACAAGTGCAGAGATCCCACCATGAGTGCAGAGATCCCATCCCAAGTAGAGAGATCCCACTATGAGTGCAGAGATCCCACCACGAGTGCAGAGATCCCATTCCGAGTGCAGAGATCCCATCCCGAGTGCAGAGATCCCACCATGAGAGCAGAGATCCCACCATGAGTGCAGAGATCCCACCATGAGTGCAGAGATCCCATCATAAGTGCAGAGATCCCACCATAAGTGCAGGGATCCCATCACAAGTGCAGAGATCCCACCATGAGTGCAGAGATTCCATCACAAGTAGAGAGATCCCAGAATAAGTGCAGAGATCCCATCACACATGCAGCAATCCCACCATGAGTGCAGAGATCCCATCCCAAGTAGAGAGATCCCACTATGAGTGCAGAGATCCCACCATGAGTGCAGAGATCCCACCATGAGTGCAGAGATCCCATCCCAAGTAGAGAGATCCCACTATGAGTGCAGAGATCCCACCATGAGTGCAGAGATCCCACCATGAGTGCAGAGATCCCATCATAAGTGCAGGGATCCCATCACAAGTGCAGGGATCCCATCACAAGTGCAGGGATCCCATCACAAGTGCAGAGATCCCACCACGAGTGCAGAGATCCCAGAATAAGTGCAGAGATCCCATCACAAGTGCAGAGATCCCACCATGAGTGCAGAGATCCCATCCCAAGTAGAGAGATCCCACTATGAGTGCAGAGATCCCACCACGAGTGCAGAGATCCCACCACGAGTGCAGAGATCCCATTCCGAGTGCAGAGATCCCATCCCGAGTGCAGAGATCCCACCATGAGTGCAGAGATCCCACCATGAGTGCAGAGATCCCACCATGAGTGCAGAGATCCCATCATAAGTGCAGAGATCCCACCATAAGTGCAGGGATCCCATCACAAGTGCAGAGATCCCACCATGAGTGCAGAGATTCCATCACAAGTAGAGAGATCCCAGAATAAGTGCAGAGATCCCATCACACATGCAGCAATCCCACCATGAGTGCAGAGATCCCATCCCAAGTAGAGAGATCCCACTATGAGTGCAGAGATCCCACCATGAGTGCAGCAATCCCACCATGAGTGCAGAGATCCCATCCCAAGTAGAGAGATCCCACCATGAGTGCAGAGATCCCATCATGAGTGCAGGGATCCCATCACAAGTGCAGGGATCCCATCACAAGTGCAGGGATCCCATCACAAGTGCAGGGATCCCATCACAAGTGCAGAGATCCCACCACGAGTGCAGAGATCCCAGAATAAGTGCAGAGATCCCATCACAAGTGCAGAGATCCCATCACAAGTGCAGAGATCCCACCATGAGTGCAGAGATCCCATCCCAAGTAGAGAGATCCCACTATGAGTGCAGAGATCCCATCATTAGTGCAGGGATCCCACCACAAGTGCAGAGATCCCATCACAAGTGCAGAGATCCCATCACAAGTGCAGAGATCCCACCACGAGTGCAGAGATCCCACCACGAGTGCAGAGATCCCATCTTGAATGCAGAGATCCCATCACAAGTGCAGAGATCCCACCATAAGTGAAGGGATCCCATCACAAGTGCAGAGTTCCCACCATGAGTGCAGAGATCCCATCCCAAGTAGAGAGATCCCATCACAAGTGCAGACATCCCACCATGAGTGCAAAGATCCAATCACAAGTAGAGAGATCCCAGAATAAGTGCAGAGATCCCATCACAAGTGCAGAGTTCCCACCATGAGTGCAGAGATCCCATCCCAAGTAGAGAGATCCCATCCCGAGTGCAGAGATCCCATCCCGAGTGCAGAGATCCCATCCCGAGTGCGGAGATCTCATCCCAAGTGCAGAGATCCCATCCCAAGTAGAGAGGTCCAACTATGAGTGCAGAGATCCCACCATGAGTGCAGAGATCCCATCATAAGTGCAGAGATCCCATCATAAGTGCACAGATCCCACCATAAGTGCAGGGATCCCATCACAAGTGCAGAGATCCCACCACGAGTGCAGAGATCCCATCACAAGTAGACAGATCCCATCACAAGTGCAGAGATCCCATCACAAGTGCAGAAATCCCATCACAAGTGCAGAGATCCCACCATGAGTGCAGAGATCCCATCCCAAGTAGAGAGATCCCACTATGAGTGCAGAGATCTCATCATGAGTGCAGAGATCCCATCCCAAGTAGAGAGATCCCTCTATGAGTGCAGAGATCCCACCATGAGTGCAGAGATCCCACCATGAGTGCAGAGATCCCATCATAAGTGCAGGGATCCCACCACAAGTGCAGAGATCCCATTACAAGTAGAGAGATCCCAGAATAAGTGCAGAGATCCCATCACAAGTGCAGAGATCCCACCATGAGTGCAGAGATCCCATCCCAAGTCGAGAGATCCCACTATGAGTGCAGAGATCCCACCATGAGTGCAGCAATCCCACCATGAGTGCAGAGATCCCATCCCAAGTAGAGAGATCCCAATATGAGTGCAGAGATCCCATCATGAGTGCAGGGATCCCATCACAAGTGCAGGGATCCCATCACAAGTGCAGGGATCCCATCACAAGTGCAGAGATCCCACCACAAGTGCAGAGATCCCAGAATAAGTGCAGAGATCCCATCACAAGTGCAGAGATCCCACCATGAGTGCAGAGATCCCATCCCAAGTAGAGAGATCCCACTATGAGTGCCGAGATCCCATCATTAGTGCAGAGATCCCACCACAAGTGCAGAGATCCCATCACAAGTGCAGAGATCCCATCACAAGTGCAAAGATACCACCACGAGTGCAGAGATCCCATCACAAGTGCAGAGATCCCACCATGAGTGCAGAGATCCCATCCTAAGTAGAGAGATCCCACTATGAGTGCAGAGATCCCATCATAAGTGTAGAGATCCCACCATAAGTGCAGGGATCCCAACCTAAGTGCAGAGATCCCACAACAAGTACAGAGATCCCAGAATAAGTGCAGAGATCCCATCACAAGTGCAGAGATCCCACCATGAGTGCAAAGATCCCATCACAAGTAGAGAGATCCCATCACAAGTGCAGAGTTCCCACCATGAGTGCAGAGATCCCATCCCAAGTAGAGAGATCCGACTATGAGTGCAGAGATCCCATCCTGAGTGCTGAGATCCCATCACGAGTGCAGAGATCCCATCCCAAGTAGAGAGATCCCACTATGAGTGCAGAGATCCCACCATGAGTGCAGAGATCCCATCATGAGTGCAGAGATCCCACCATAAGTGCAGAGATCCCACCATGAGTGCAGAGATTCCATCACAAGTAGAGAGATCCCAGAATAAGTGCAGAGATCCCGTCACACGTGCAGCGATCCCACCATGAGTGCAGAGATCCCATCCCAAGTAGAGAGATCCCACTATGAGTGCAGAGATCCCACCATGAGTGCAGAGATCCCATCATAAGTGCAGAGATCCCACCATAAGTGAAGGGATCCCATCATAAGTGCAGAGATCCCACAAGTACAAAGATCCCATCAAAAGTAGGGAGATCCCAGAATAAGTGCAGAGATCCCATCACAAGTGCAGAGATCCCACCATGAGTGCAGAGATCCCACCATGAGTGCAGAGATCCCATCCCAAGTAGAGAGATCCCACTATGAGTGCAGAGATCCCACCATGAGTGTAGAGAGCCCATCATAAGCTCAGAGATCCCACCATAAGTGCAGGGATCCCATCACAAGTACAGAGATCCCACCATAAGTGCAGAGATCCCATCACAAGTGCAGAGATCCCATCACTAGTGCAGTGATCCCATCACAAGTGCAGAGATCCCATCACAAGTAGAGAGATCCCAGAATAAGTGCAGAGATCCCATCACAAGTGCAGAGTTCCCACCATGAGTGAAGAGATCCCATCCCAAGTAGAGAGATCCCACTATGAGTGCAGAGATCCTATCCCGAGTGCTGAGATCCCATCCCGAGTGCAGAGATCCCATCCCGAGTGCAGAGATCCCATCCCAAGTAGAGAGATCCCACCATGAGTGCAGAGATCCCACCATGAGTGCAGAGATCCCATCATGAGTGCAGAGATCCCATCATAAGTGCAGAGATCCCACCATAAGTGCAGGGATCCCACCACAAGTGCAGAGATCCCACCATGAGTGCAGAGATCACATCACAAGTAGAGAGATCCCAGAATAAGTGCAGAGATCCCATCACACATGCATCAATCCCACCATGAGTGCAGAGATCCCATCCCAAGTAGAGAGATCCCACTATGAGTGCAGAGATCCCACCATGAGTGCAGAGATCCCATCCCAAGTAGAGAGATCCCACTATGAGTGCAGAGATCCCACCATGAGTGCAGAGATCCCATCATGAATGCAGAAATCCCATCATAAGTGCAGGGATCCCATCACAAGTGCAGGGATCCCATCACAAGTGCAAAGATCCCACCACGAGTGCAGAGATCCCAGAATAAGTGCAGAGATCCCATCACAAGTGCAGAGATCCAACCATGAGTGCAGAGATCCCATCCCAAGTAGAGAGATCCCACCATGAGTGAAGAGATCCCATCCCAAGTAGAGAGATCCCACTATGAGTGCAGAGATCCTATCCCGAGTGCTGAGATCCCATCCCGAGTGCAGAGATCCCATCCCGAGTGCAGAGATCCCATCCCAAGTAGAGAGATCCCACCATGAGTGCAGAGATCCCACCATGAGTGCAGAGATCCCATCATGAGTGCAGAGATCCCATCATAAGTGCAGAGATCCCACCATAAGTGCAGGGATCCCACCACAAGTGCAGAGATCCCACCATGAGTGCAGAGATCACATCACAAGTAGAGAGATCCCAGAATAAGTGCAGAGATCCCATCACACATGCATCAATCCCACCATGAGTGCAGAGATCCCATCCCAAGTAGAGAGATCCCACTATGAGTGCAGAGATCCCACCATGAGTGCAGAGATCCCATCCCAAGTAGAGAGATCCCACTATGAGTGCAGAGATCCCACCATGAGTGCAGAGATCCCATCATGAATGCAGAAATCCCATCATAAGTGCAGGGATCCCATCACAAGTGCAGGGATCCCATCACAAGTGCAAAGATCCCACCACGAGTGCAGAGATCCCAGAATAAGTGCAGAGATCCCATCACAAGTGCAGAGATCCAACCATGAGTGCAGAGATCCCATCCCAAGTAGAGAGATCCCACTATGAGTGCAGAGATCCCATCATTAGTGCAGGGATCCCACAATAAGTGCAGAGATCCCATCACAAGTGCAGAGATCCCATCACAAGTGCAGAGATCCCATCACAAGTGCAGAGATCCCACCACGAGTGCAGAGATCCCACCACGAGTGCAGAGATCCCACCACGAGTGCAGAGATCCCATCACAAGTGCAGAGATCCCACCATGAGTGCAGAGATCCCACCATGAGTGCAGAGATCCCACCACAAGTAAACAGATCCCATCACAAGTGCAGAGATCCCATCACAAGTGCAGAGATCCCATCACAAGTGCAGAGATCCCACCATGAGTGCAGAGATCCCATCCCAAGTAGAGAGATCCCACTATGAGTGCAGAGATCCCACCATGAGTGCAGAGATCCCATCCCAAGTAGAGAGATCCCACTATGAGTGCAGAGATCCCACCATGAGTGCAGAGATCCCATCATAAGTGCAGGGATCCCATCATAAATGCAGGGATCCCATCACAAGTGCAGAGATCCCACCACGAGTGCATAGATCCCATTACAAGTAGAGAGATCCCAGAATAAGTGCAGAGATCCCATCACAAGAGCAGAGATCCCATCACAAGAGCAGAGATCCCACCATGAGTGCAGAGATCCCATCCTAAGTAGAGAGATCTGACTATGAGTGCAGAGAACCCATCATAAGTGCAGAGATCCCACCATAAGTGCAGGGATCCCATCACAAGTGCAGGGATCCCATCACAAGTGCAGAGATCCCACCACAAGAGCAGAGATCCCACCATGAGTGCAGAGATCCCATCACAAGTAGAGAGATCCCAGAATAAGTGCAGAGATCCCATCACAAGTGCAGAGATCCCATCACAAGTGCAGAGATCCCATCACAAGTGTGGAGATCCCACCATGAGAGCAGAGATCCCATCCCAAGTAGAGAGATCCCACTATGAGTGCAGAGATCGCACCATGAGTGCAGAGATCGCACCATGAGTGCAGAGATCCCATCACAAGTGCAGAGATCCCACCATGAGTGCAAAGATCCCATCACAAGTAGAGAGATCCCATCACAAGTGCAGAGTTCCCACCATGAGTGCAGAGATCCCATCCCAAGTAGAGAGATCCAACTATGAGTGCAGAGATCCCATCCCGAATACAGAGATCCCATCACGAGTGCAGAGATCCCATCCCAAGTAGAGAGATCCCATTATGAGTGCAGAGATCCCACCATGAGTGCAGAGATTCCATCACAAGTAGAGAGATCCCAGAATAAGTGCAGAGATCCCATCACACGTGCAGCGATCCCACCATGAGTGCAGAGATCCCATCCCAAGTACAGAGATCCCACTATGAGTGCAGAGATCCCACCATGAGTGCAGAGATCCCACCATAAGTGAAGGGATCCCATCATAAGTGCAGAGATCCCACAACAAGTACAGAGATCCCATCAAAAGTAGGGAGATCCCAGAATAAGTGCAGAGATCCCACCACAAGTGCAGAGATCCCACCATGAGGGCAGATACCCCATCCCAAGTAGAGAGATCCCACTATGAGTGCAGAGATCCCACCATGAGTGCAGAGATCCCATCCCAAGTAGAGAGATCCCACTATGAGTGCAGAGATCCCACCATGAGTGTAGAGAGCCCATCATAAGCTCAGAGATCCCACCATAAGTGCGGGGGTCCCATTACAAGTGCAGGGATCCCATCACAAGTGCAGAGATCCCATCACAAGTGCAGAGATCCTATCACAAGTGCAGAGATCCCATCACAAGTGCAGAGATCCCATCACAAGTGCAGAGATCCCATCACAAGTGCAGAGATCCCACCATGAGTGCAGAGACCCCATCCCTAGTAGAGAGATCCCACTATGCATGCATAGATCCCACCATGAGTTCAGATATCCCATCAGAAGTGCAAAGATCCCACCATAAGTGCAGGGATTCCATCACAAGTGCAGAGATCCCACCACGAGTGCAGAAATCCCATCACAAGTAGAGAGATCCCAGAATAAGTGCAGAGATCCCATCACAAGTGCAGAGATCCCACCATGAGAGCAGAGATCCTATCCCAAGTAGAGAGATCCCACTATGAGTGCAGAGATCCCACCAGTAGTGCAGAGATCCCACCATAAGTGCAGAGATCCCATCACAAGTGCAGAGATCCTCCCATGAGTGCAGCGATCCCATCACAAGTAGACAGATCCCAGAATAAGTGCAGAGATCCTATCACAAGTGCAGAGTTCCCACCATGAGTGCAGAGATCCCATCCCAAGTAGAGAGATCCCACTATGAGTGCAGAGATCCCACTATGAGTGCAGAGATCCCATCCCAAGTGCAGAGATCCCATCCCAATTAGAGATATCCCACTATGAGTGCAGAGATCCCACCATGAGTGCAGAGATCCCACCATAAGTGCAGAGATCCCATCATAAGTGCAGAGATCCCATCATAAGTGCAGAGATCCCACCATAAGTGCAGAGATCGCACCATAAGTGCAGAGATCCCACCATGAGTGCAGAGATCCCATCCTAAGTAGAGAGATCCCACTATGAGTGCAGAGATCCCATCATAAGTGCAGAGATCCCATCATAAGTGTAGAGATCCCACCATAAGCGCAGGGATCCCAACCTAAGTGCAGAGATCCCAGAATAAGTGCAGAGATCCTATCACAAGTGCAGAGTTCCCACCATGAGTGCAGAGATCCCATCCCAAGTAGAGAGATCCCACTATGAGTGCAGAGATCCCACCATGAGTGCAGAGATCCCACCATAAGTGCAGAGATCCCAGAATAAGTGCAGAGATCCTATCACAAGTGCAGAGTTCCCACCATGAGTGCAGAGATCCCATCCCAAGTAGAGAGATCCCACTATGAGTGCAGAGATCCCACCATGAGTGTAGAGAGCCCATCATAAGCTAAGAGATCCCACCATAAGTGCAGGGATCGCATCACAAGTGCAGGGATCCCATCACAAGTGCAGAGATCCCATCACAAGTGCAGAGATCCTATCACAAGTGCAGAGATCCCATCACAAGTGCAGAGATCCCATCACAAGTGCAGAGATCCTATCACAAGTGCAGAGATCCCATCACAAGTGCAGAGATCCCACCATGAGTGCAAAGATCCCATCACAAGTAGAGAGATCCCAGAATAAGTGCAGAGATCCCATCACAAGTGCAGAGATCCCATCACAAGTGCAGAGTTACCACCATGAGGGCAGAGATCCCATCCCAAGTAGAGAGATCCCACTATGAGTGCAGAGATCCCATCCCGAGTGCAGAGATCCCACTATGAGTGCAGAGATCCCATCCCGAGTGCAGAGATCCCATCCCGAGTGCAGAGATCCCATCCCAAGTAGAGAGATCCCATCCCAAGTAGAGAGATCCCACCATGAGTGCAGAGATCCCACCATGAGTGCAGAGATCCCATCATGAGTGCAGAGATCCCATCATAAGTGCAGAGATCCCACCATAAGTGCAGGGATCCCATCACAAGTGCAGAGATCCCACCATGAGTGCAGAGATTCCATCACAAGTAGAGAGATCCCAGAATAAGTGCAGAGATCCCATCACACATGCAGCAATCCCACCATGAGTGCAGAGATCCCATCCCAAGTAGAGAGATCCCACTATGAGTGCAGAGATCCCACCATGAGTGCAGCAATCCCACCATGAGTGCAGAGATCCCATCCCAAGTAGAGAGATCCCACCATGAGTGCAGAGATCCCATCATGAGTGCAGGGATCCCATCACAAGTGCAGGGATCCCATCACAAGTGCAGGGATCCCATCACAAGTGCAGAGATCCCACCACAAGTGCAGAGATCCCAGAATAAGTGCAGAGATCCCATCACAAGTGCAGAGATCCCACCATGAGTGCAGAGATCCCATCCCAAGTAGAGAGATCCCACTATGAGTGCCGAGATCCCATCATTAGTGCAGAGATCCCACCATAAGTGCAGAGATCCCATCACAAGTGCAGAGATCCCATCACAAGTGCAGAGATCCCATCACAAGTGCAGAGATCCCACCACGAGTGCAGAGATCCCATCACAAGTGCAGAGATCCCACCATGAGTGCAGAGATCCCATCCTAAGTAGAGAGATCCCACTATGAGTGCAGAGATCCCATCATAAGTGCAGAGATCCCATCATAAGTGTAGAGATCCCACCATAAGTGCAGGGATCCCAACCTAAGTGCAGAGATCCCACAAGTACAGAGATCCCATCACAAGTAGGGAGATCCCAGAATAAGTGCAGAGATCCCATCACAAGTGCAGAGATCCCACCATGAGTGCAGAGATCCCATCCCTAGTAGAGAGATCCCACTATGAGTGCATAGATCCCACAGTGAGTTCAGAGATCCCATCATAAGTGCAGGGATCCCATCACACATGCAGGGATCCCATCACACATTCACAGATCCCACCACAAGAGCAGAGATCCCACCATGAGTGCAGAGATCCCATCACAAGTAGAGAGATCCCATAATAAGTGCAGAGATCCCATCACAAGTGTGGAGATCCCACCATGAGAGCAGAGATCCCATCCCGAGTAGAGAGATCCCACTATGAGTGCAGAGATCCCATCATTAGTGCAGAGATCCCACCATAAGTGCAGAGATCCCATCACAAGTGCAGAGATCCCACCATGAGTGCAAAGATCCCATCACAAGTAGAGAGATCCCATCACAAGTGCAGAGTTCCCACCATGAGTGCAGAGATCCCATCCCAAGTAGAGAGATCTGACTATGAGTGCAGAGATCCCATCCCGAGTGCAGAGATCCCATCACGAGTGCAGAGATCCCATCCCAAGTAGAGAGATCCGACTATGAGTGCAGAGATCCCACCATGAGTGCAGAGATCCCATCATAAGTGCAGAGATCCCACCATAAGTGCAGAGATCCCATCACAAGTGCAGAGATCCCACCATGAGTGCAGAGATTCCATCACAAGTAGAGAGATCCCAGAATAAGTGCAGAGATCCCATCACATGTGCAGCGATCCCATCATGAGTGCAGAGATCCCATCCCATGTAGAGAGATCCCACTATGAGTGCAGAGATCCCACCATGAGTGCAGAGATCCCATCATAGGTGCAGAGATCCCACCATAAGTGAAGGGATTCCATCATAAGTGCAGAGATCCCACAAATACAAAGATCCCATCAAAAGTAGGGAGATCCCAGAATAAGTGCAGAGATCCCATCACAAGTGCAGAGATCCCATCACAAGTGCAGAGATCCCATCACAAGTGCAGAGATCCCATCACAAGTAGAGAGATCCCACTATGAGTGCAGAGATCCCACCATGAGTGCAGAGATCCCATCATAGGTGCAGAGATCCCACCATAAGTGAAGGGATCCCACAAATACAAAGATCCCATCAAAAGTAGGGAGATCCCAGAATAAGTGCAGAGATCCCATCACAAGTGCAGAGATCCCACCATGAGTGCAGAGATCCCATCTCAGGTAGAGAGATCCCACTATGAGTGCAGAGATCCCACCATGAGTGCAAAGATCCCATCATTAGTGCAGAGATCCCACCATAAGTGCAGAGATCCCATCACAAGTGCAGAGATCCCACCATGAGTGCAGAGATTCCATCACAAGTAGAGAGATCCCAGAATAAGTGCAGAGATCCCATCACACATGCAGCAATCCCACCATGAGTGCAGAGATCCCATCCCAAGTAGAGAGATCCCACTATGAGTGCAGAGATCCCACCATGAGTGCAGAGATCCCACCATGAGTGCAGAGATCCCATCCCAAGTAGAGAGATCCTACTATGAGTGCAGAGATCCCACCATGAGTGCAGAGATCCCACCATGAGTGCAGAGATCCCATCATAAGTGCAGGGATCCCATCACAAGTGCAGGGATCCCATCACAAGTGCAGGGATCCCATCACAAGTGCAGCGATCCCACCACGAGTGCAGAGATCCCAGAATAAGTGCAGAGATCCCATCACAAGTGCAGAGATCCCACCATGAGTGCAGAGATCCCATCCCAAGTAGAGAGATCCCACTATGAGTGCAGAGATCCCACCACGAGTGCAGAGATCCCACCACAAGTGCAGAGATCCCATTCCGAGTGCAGAGATCCCATCCCGAGTGCAGAGATCCCACCATGAGTGCAGAGATCCCACCATGAGTGCAGAGATCCCACCATGAGTGCAGAGATCCCATCATAAGTGCAGAGATCCCACCATAAGTGCAGGGATCCCATCACAAGTGCAGAGATCCCACCATGAGTGCAGAGATTCCATCACAAGTAGAGAGATCCCAGAATAAGTGCAGAGATCCCATCACACATGCAGCAATCCCACCATGAGTGCAGAGATCCCATCCCAAGTAGAGAGATCCCACTATGAGTGCAGAGATCCCACCATGAGTGCAGCAATCCCACCATGAGTGCAGAGATCCCATCCCAAGTAGAGAGATCCCACCATGAGTGCAGAGATCCCATCATGAGTGCAGGGATCCCATCACAAGTGCAGGGATCCCATCACAAGTGCAGGGATCCCATCACAAGTGCAGGGATCCCATCACAAGTGCAGAGATCCCACCACGAGTGCAGAGATCCCAGAATAAGTGCAGAGATCCCATCACAAGTGCAGAGATCCCATCACAAGTGCAGAGATCCGACCATGAGTGCAGAGATCCCATCCCAAGTAGAGAGATCCCACTATGAGTGCAGAGATCCCATCATTAGTGCAGGGATCCCACCACAAGTGCAGAGATCCCATCACAAGTGCAGAGATCCCATCACAAGTGCAGAGATCCCACCACGAGTGCAGAGATCCAACCACGAGTGCAGAGATCCCATCTTGAATGCAGAGATCCCATCACAAGTGCAGAGATCCCACCATAAGTGAAGGGATCCCATCACAAGTGCAGAGATCCCACCATGAGTGCAGAGATCCCACCACGAGTGCAGAGATCCCATCACAAGTGCAGAGATCCCACCACGAGTGCAGAGATCCCATCACAAGTGCAGACATCCCACCATGAGTGCAAAGATCCAATCACAAGTAGAGAGATCCCAGAATAAGTGCAGAGATCCCATCACAAGTGCAGAGTTCCCACCATGAGTGCAGAGATCCCATCCCAAGTAGAGAGATCCCATCCCGAGTGCAGAGATCCCATCCCGAGTGCAGAGATCCCATCCCGAATGCGGAGATCTCATTCCAAGTGCAGAGATCCCATCCCAAGTAGAGAGGTCCAACTATGAGTGCAGAGATCCCACCATGAGTGCAGAGATCCCATCATAAGTGCAGAGATCCCATCATAAGTGCACAGATCCCACCATAAGTGCAGGGATCCCATCACAAGTGCAGAGATCCCACCACGAGTGCAGAGATCCCATCACAAGTAGACAGATCCCATCACAAGTGCAGAGATCCCATCACAAGTGCAGAGATCCCATCACAAGTGCAGAGATCCCACCATGAGTGCAGAGATCCCATCCCAAGTAGAGAGATCCCACTATGAGTGCAGAGATCTCACCATGAGTGCAGAGATCCCATCCCAAGTAGAGAGATCCCTCTATGAGTGCAGAGATCCCACCATGAGTGCAGAGATCCCACCATGAGTGCAGAGATCCCATCATAAGTGCAGGGATCCCACCACAAGTGCAGAGATCCCATTACAAGTAGAGAGATCCCAGAATAAGTGCAGAGATCCCATCACAAGTGCAGAGATCCCACCATGAGTGCAGAGATCCCATCCCAAGTCGAGAGATCCCACTATGAGTGCAGAGATCCCACCATGAGTGCAGCAATCCCACCATGAGTTTAGAGATCCCATCCCAAGTAGAGAGATCCCAATATGAGTGCAGAGATCCCATCATGAGTGCAGGGATCCCATCACAAGTGCAGGGATCCCATCACAAGTGCAGGGATCCCATCACAAGTGCAGAGATCCCACCACAAGTGCAGAGATCCCAGAATAAGTGCAGAGATCCCATCACAAGTGCAGAGATCCCACCATGAGTGCAGAGATCCCATCCCAAGTAGAGAGATCCCACTATGAGTGCCGAGATCCCATCATTAGTGCAGAGATCCCACCACAAGTGCAGAGATCCCATCACAAGTGCAGAGATCCCATCACAAGTGCAGAGATACCACCACGAGTGCAGAGATCCCATCACAAGTGCAGAGATCCCACCATGAGTGCAGAGATCCCATCCTAAGTAGAGAGATCCCACTATGAGTGCAGAGATCCCATCATAAGTGTAGAGATCCCACCATAAGTGCAGGGATCCCAACCTAAGTGCAGAGATCCCACAACAAGTACAGAGATCCCAGAATAAGTGCAGAGATCCCATCACAAGTGCAGAGATCCCACCATGAGTGCAAAGATCCCATCACAAGTAGAGAGATCCCATCACAAGTGCAGAGTTCCCACCATGAGTGCAGAGATCCCATCCCAAGTAGAGAGATCCGACTATGAGTGCAGAGATCCCATCCCGAGTGCTGAGATCCCATCACGAGTGCAGAGATCCCATCCCAAGTAGAGAGATCCCACTATGAGTGCAGAGATCCCACCATGAGTGCAGAGATCCCATCATGAGTGCAGAGATCCCACCATAAGTGCAGAGATCCCACCATGAGTGCAGAGATTCCATCACAAGTAGAGAGATCCCAGAATAAGTGCAGAGATCCCGTCACACGTGCAGCGATCCCACCATGAGTGCAGAGATCCCATCCCAAGTAGAGAGATCCCACTATGAGTGCAGAGATCCCACTATGAGTGCAGAGATCCCACCATGAGTGCAGAGATCCCATCATAAGTGCAGAGATCCCACCATAAGTGAAGGGATCCCATCATAAGTGCAGAGATCCCACAAGTACAAAGATCCCATCAAAAGTAGGGAGATCCCAGAATAAGTGCAGAGATCCCATCACAAGTGCAGAGATCCCACCATGAGTGCAGAGATCCCACCATGAGTGCAGAGATCCCATCCCAAGTAGAGAGATCCCACTATGAGTGCAGAGATCCCACCATGAGTGTAGAGAGCCCATCATAAGCTCAGAGATCCCACCATAAGTGCAGGGATCCCATCACAAGTACAGAGATCCCACCATAAGTGCAGAGATCCCATCACAAGTGCAGAGATCCAATCACTAGTGCAGTGATCCCATCACAAGTGCAGAGATCCCATCACAAGTAGAGAGATCCCAGAATAAGTGCAGAGATCCCATCACAAGTGCAGAGTTCCCACCATGAGTGAAGAGATCCCATCCCAAGTAGAGAGATCCCACTATGAGTGCAGAGATCCTATCCCGAGTGCTGAGATCCCATCCCAAGTGCAGAGATCCCATCCCGAGTGCAGAGATCCCATCCCAAGTAGAGAGATCCCACCATGAGTGCAGAGATCCCACCATGAGTGCAGAGATCCCATCATGAGTGCAGAGATCCCATCATAAGTGCAGAGATCCCACCATAAGTGCAGGGATCCCACCACAAGTGCAGAGATCCCACCATGAGTGCAGAGATCACATCACAAGTAGAGAGATCCCAGAATAAGTGCAGAGATCCCATCACACATGCATCAATCCCACCATGAGTGCAGAGATCCCATCCCAAGTAGAGAGATCCCACTATGAGTGCAGAGATCCCACCATGAGTGCAGAGATCCCACCATGAGTGCAGAGATCCCATCCCAAGTAGAGAGATCCCACTATGAGTGCAGAGATCCCACCATGAGTGCAGAGATCCCATCATGAATGCAGAAATCCCATCATAAGTGCAGGGATCCCATCACAAGTGCAGGGATCCCATCACAAGTGCAAAGATCCCACCACGAGTGCAGAGATCCCAGAATAAGTGCAGAGATCCCATCACAAGTGCAGAGATCCAACCATGAGTGCAGAGATCCCATCCCAAGTAGAGAGATCCCACTATGAGTGCAGAGATCCCATCATTAGTGCAGGGATCCCACAATAAGTGCAGAGATCCCATCACAAGTGCAGAGATCCCATCACAAGTGCAGAGATCCCTTCACAAGTGCAGAGATCCCACCACGAGTGCAGAGATCCCACCACGAGTGCAGAGATCCCATCACAAGTGCAGAGATCCCACCATGAGTGCAGAGATCCCACCACGAGTGCAGAGATCCCACCACAAGTAAACAGATCCCATCACAAGTAAACAGATCCCATCACAAGTGCAGAGATCCCATCACAAGTGCAGAGATCCCACCATGAGTGCAGAGATCCCATCCCAAGTAGAGAGATCCCACTATGAGTGCAGAGATCACACCATGAGTGCAGAGATCCCATCCCAAGTAGAGAGATCCCACTATGAGCGCAGAGATCCCACCATGAGTGCAGAGATCCCATCATAAGTGCAGGGATCCCATCATAAGTGCAGGGATCCCATCACAAGTGCAGAGATCCCACCACGAGTGCATAGATCCCATTACAAGTAGAGAGATCCCAGAATAAGTGCAGAGATCCCATCACAAGAGCAGAGATCCCATCACAAGAGCAGAGATCCCACCATGAGTGCAGAGATCCCATCCTAAGTAGAGAGATCTGACTATGAGTGCAGAGAACCCATCATAAGTGCAGAGATCCCACCATAAGTGCAGGGATCCCATCACAAGTGCAGGGATCCCATCACAAGTGCAGAGATCTCACCACAAGAGCAGAGATCCCACCATGAGTGCAGAGATCCCATCACAAGTAGAGAGATCCCAGAATAAGTGCAGAGATCCCATCACAAGTGCAGAGATCCCATCACAAGTGCAGAGATCCCATCACAAGTGTGGAGATCCCACCATGAGAGCAGAGATCCCATCCCAAGTAGAGAGATCCCACTATGAGTGCAGAGATCGCACCATGAGTGCAGAGATCGCACCATGAGTGCAGAGATCCCATCACAAGTGCAGAGATCCCACCATGAGTGCAAAGATCCCATCACAAGTGCAGAGATCCCATCACAAGTGCAGAGATCCCACCATGAGTGCAGAGATCCCATCCCAAGTAGAGAGATCCCACTATGAGTGCAGAGATCTCACCATGAGTGCAGAGATCCCATCCCAAGTAGAGAGATCCCTCTATGAGTGCAGAGATCCCACCATGAGTGCAGAGATCCCACCATGAGTGCAGAGATCCCATCATAAGTGCAGGGATCCCACCACAAGTGCAGAGATCCCATTACAAGTAGAGAGATCCCAGAATAAGTGCAGAGATCCCATCACAAGTGCAGAGATCCCACCATGAGTGCAGAGATCCCATCCCAAGTCGAGAGATCCCACTATGAGTGCAGAGATCCCACCATGAGTGCAGCAATCCCACCATGAGTTTAGAGATCCCATCCCAAGTAGAGAGATCCCAATATGAGTGCAGAGATCCCATCATGAGTGCAGGGATCCCATCACAAGTGCAGGGATCCCATCACAAGTGCAGGGATCCCATCACAAGTGCAGAGATCCCACCACAAGTGCAGAGATCCCAGAATAAGTGCAGAGATCCCATCACAAGTGCAGAGATCCCACCATGAGTGCAGAGATCCCATCCCAAGTAGAGAGATCCCACTATGAGTGCCGAGATCCCATCATTAGTGCAGAGATCCCACCACAAGTGCAGAGATCCCATCACAAGTGCAGAGATCCCATCACAAGTGCAGAGATACCACCACGAGTGCAGAGATCCCATCACAAGTGCAGAGATCCCACCATGAGTGCAGAGATCCCATCCTAAGTAGAGAGATCCCACTATGAGTGCAGAGATCCCATCATAAGTGTAGAGATCCCACCATAAGTGCAGGGATCCCAACCTAAGTGCAGAGATCCCACAACAAGTACAGAGATCCCAGAATAAGTGCAGAGATCCCATCACAAGTGCAGAGATCCCACCATGAGTGCAAAGATCCCATCACAAGTAGAGAGATCCCATCACAAGTGCAGAGTTCCCACCATGAGTGCAGAGATCCCATCCCAAGTAGAGAGATCCGACTATGAGTGCAGAGATCCCATCCCGAGTGCTGAGATCCCATCACGAGTGCAGAGATCCCATCCCAAGTAGAGAGATCCCACTATGAGTGCAGAGATCCCACCATGAGTGCAGAGATCCCATCATGAGTGCAGAGATCCCACCATAAGTGCAGAGATCCCACCATGAGTGCAGAGATTCCATCACAAGTAGAGAGATCCCAGAATAAGTGCAGAGATCCCGTCACACGTGCAGCGATCCCACCATGAGTGCAGAGATCCCATCCCAAGTAGAGAGATCCCACTATGAGTGCAGAGATCCCACCATGAGTGCAGAGATCCCATCATAAGTGCAGAGATCCCACCATAAGTGAAGGGATCCCATCATAAGTGCAGAGATCCCACAAGTACAAAGATCCCATCAAAAGTAGGGAGATCCCAGAATAAGTGCAGAGATCCCATCACAAGTGCAGAGATCCCACCATGAGTGCAGAGATCCCACCATGAGTGCAGAGATCCCATCCCAAGTAGAGAGATCCCACTATGAGTGCAGAGATCCCACCATGAGTGTAGAGAGCCCATCATAAGCTCAGAGATCCCACCATAAGTGCAGGGATCCCATCACAAGTACAGAGATCCCACCATAAGTGCAGAGATCCCATCACAAGTGCAGAGATCCAATCACTAGTGCAGTGATCCCATCACAAGTGCAGAGATCCCATCACAAGTAGAGAGATCCCAGAATAAGTGCAGAGATCCCATCACAAGTGCAGAGTTCCCACCATGAGTGAAGAGATCCCATCCCAAGTAGAGAGATCCCACTATGAGTGCAGAGATCCTATCCCGAGTGCTGAGATCCCATCCCAAGTGCAGAGATCCCATCCCGAGTGCAGAGATCCCATCCCAAGTAGAGAGATCCCACCATGAGTGCAGAGATCCCACCATGAGTGCAGAGATCCCATCATGAGTGCAGAGATCCCATCATAAGTGCAGAGATCCCACCATAAGTGCAGGGATCCCACCACAAGTGCAGAGATCCCACCATGAGTGCAGAGATCACATCACAAGTAGAGAGATCCCAGAATAAGTGCAGAGATCCCATCACACATGCATCAATCCCACCATGAGTGCAGAGATCCCATCCCAAGTAGAGAGATCCCACTATGAGTGCAGAGATCCCACCATGAGTGCAGAGATCCCACCATGAGTGCAGAGATCCCATCCCAAGTAGAGAGATCCCACTATGAGTGCAGAGATCCCACCATGAGTGCAGAGATCCCATCATGAATGCAGAAATCCCATCATAAGTGCAGGGATCCCATCACAAGTGCAGGGATCCCATCACAAGTGCAAAGATCCCACCACGAGTGCAGAGATCCCAGAATAAGTGCAGAGATCCCATCACAAGTGCAGAGATCCAACCATGAGTGCAGAGATCCCATCCCAAGTAGAGAGATCCCACTATGAGTGCAGAGATCCCATCATTAGTGCAGGGATCCCACAATAAGTATAGAGATCCCATCACAAGTGCAGAGATCCCATCACAAGTGCAGAGATCCCTTCACAAGTGCAGAGATCCCACCACGAGTGCAGAGATCCCACCACGAGTGCAGAGATCCCATCACAAGTGCAGAGATCCCACCATGAGTGCAGAGATCCCACCACGAGTGCAGAGATCCCACCACAAGTAAACAGATCCCATCACAAGTAAACAGATCCCATCACAAGTGCAGAGATCCCATCACAAGTGCAGAGATCCCACCATGAGTGCAGAGATCCCATCCCAAGTAGAGAGATCCCACTATGAGTGCAGAGATCACACCATGAGTGCAGAGATCCCATCCCAAGTAGAGAGATCCCACTATGAGCGCAGAGATCCCACCATGAGTGCAGAGATCCCATCATAAGTGCAGGGATCCCATCATAAGTGCAGGGATCCCATCACAAGTGCAGAGATCCCACCACGAGTGCATAGATCCCATTACAAGTAGAGAGATCCCAGAATAAGTGCAGAGATCCCATCACAAGAGCAGAGATCCCATCACAAGAGCAGAGATCCCACCATGAGTGCAGAGATCCCATCCTAAGTAGAGAGATCTGACTATGAGTGCAGAGAACCCATCATAAGTGCAGAGATCCCACCATAAGTGCAGGGATCCCATCACAAGTGCAGGGATCCCATCACAAGTGCAGAGATCTCACCACAAGAGCAGAGATCCCACCATGAGTGCAGAGATCCCATCACAAGTAGAGAGATCCCAGAATAAGTGCAGAGATCCCATCACAAGTGCAGAGATCCCATCACAAGTGCAGAGATCCCATCACAAGTGTGGAGATCCCACCATGAGAGCAGAGATCCCATCCCAAGTAGAGAGATCCCACTATGAGTGCAGAGATCGCACCATGAGTGCAGAGATCGCACCATGAGTGCAGAGATCCCATCACAAGTGCAGAGATCCCACCATGAGTGCAAAGATCCCATCACAAGTAGAGAGATCCCATCACAAGTGCAGAGTTCCCACCATGAGTGCAGAGATCCCATCCCAAGTAGAGAGATCCAACTATGAGTGCAGAGATCCCATCCCGAGTACAGAGATCCCATCACGAGTGCAGAGATCCCATCCCAAGTAGAGAGATCCCATTATGAGTGCAGAGATCCCACCATGAGTGCAGAGATTCCATCACAAGTAGAGAGATCCCAGAATAAGTGCAGAGATCCCATCACACGTGCAGCGATCCCACCATGAGTGCAGAGATCCCATCCCAAGTAGAGAGATCCCACTATGAGTGCAGAGATCCCACCATGAGTGCAGAGATCCCATCATAAGTGCAGAGATCCCACCATAAGTGAAGGGATCCCATCATAAGTGCAGAGATCCCACAACAAGTACAGAGATCCCATCAAAAGTAGGGAGATCCCAGAATAAGTGCAGAGATCCCACCACAAGTGCAGAGATCCCACCACAAGTGCAGAGATCCCACCATGAGGGCAGATACCCCATCCCAAGTAGAGAGATCCCACTATGAGTGCAGAGATCCCACCATGAGTGCAGAGATCCCATCCCAAGTAGAGAGATCCCACTATGAGTGCAGAGATCCCACCATGAGTGTAGAGAGCCCATCATAAGCTCAGAGATCCCACCATAAGTGCGGGGGTCCCATTACAAGTGCAGGGATCCCATCACAAGTGCAGAGATCCCATCACAAGTGCAGAGATCCTATCACAAGTGCAGAGATCCCATCACAAGTGCAGAGATCCCATCACAAGTGCAGAGATCCTATCACAAGTGCAGAGATCCCATCACAAGTGCAGAGATCCCACCATGCGTGCAAAGATCCCATCACAAGTAGAGAGATCCCAGAATAAGTGCTGAGATCCCATCACAAGTGCAGAGATCCCATCACAAGTGCAGAGTTCCCACCATGAGGGCAGAGATCCCATCCCAAGTAGAGAGATCCCACTATGAGTGCAGAGATTCCATCACAAGTAGAGAGATCCCAGAATAAGTGCAGAGATCCCATCACACGTGCAGCGATCCCACCATGAGTGCAGAGATCCCATCCCAAGTAGAGAGATCCCACTATGAGTGCAGAGATCCCACCATGAGTGCAGAGATCCCATCATAAGTGCAGAGATCCCACCATAAGTGAAGGGATCCCATCATAAGTGCAGAGATCCCACAACAAGTACAGAGATCCCATCAAAAGTAGGGAGATCCCAGAATAAGTGCAGAGATCCCACCACAAGTGCAGAGATCCCACCATGAGTGCAGATACCCCATCCCAAGTAGAGAGATCCCACTATGAGTGCAGAGATCCCACCATGAGTGCAGAGATCCCATCCCAAGTAGAGAGATCCCACTATGAGTGCAGAGATCCCACCATGAGTGTAGAGAGCCCATCATAAGCTCAGAGATCCCACCATAAGTGCAGGGATCCCATCACAAGTGCAGGGATCCCATCACAAGTGCAGGGATCCCATCACAAGTGCAGAGATCCCATCACAAGTGCAGAGATCCTATCACAAGTGCAGAGATCCCATCACAAGTGCAGAGAGCCCACCATGAGTGCAAAGATCCCATCACAAGTAGAGAGATCCCAGAATAAGTGCAGAGATCCCATCACAAGTGCAGAGATCCCATCACAAGTGCAGAGTTCCCACCATGAGTGCAGAGATCCCATCCCAAGTAGAGAGATCCCACTATGAGTGCAGAGATCCCATCCCGAGTGCAGAGATCCCACTATGAGTGCAGAGATCCCATCCCGAGTGCAGAGATCCCATCCCGAGTGCAGAGATCCCATCCCAAGTAGATCCCATCCCAAGTAGAGAGATCCCACCATGAATGCAGAGATCCCACCATGAGTGCAGAGATCCCATCATAAGTGCAAAGATCCCATCATAAGTGCAGAGATCCCACCATAAGTGCAGGGATCCCATCACAAGTGCAGAGATCCCACCATGAGTGCAGAGATTCCATCACAAGTAGAGAGATCCCAGAATAAGTGCAGAGATCCCATCACACATGCAGCAATCCCACCATGAGTGCAGAGATCCCATCCCAAGTAGAGAGATCCCACTATGAGTGCAGAGGTCCCACCATGAGTGCAGCAATCCCACCATGAGTGCAGAGATCCCATCCCAAGTAGAGAGATCCCACCATGAGTGCAGAGATCCCACCATGAGTGCAGAGATCCCATCCCAAGTAGAGAGATCCCACTATGAGTGCAGAGATCCCATTATGAGTGCAAAGATCCCACCATGAGTGCAGAGATCCCATCATAAGTGCAGGGATCCCATCACAAGTGCAGGGATCCCATCACAAGTGCAGAGATCCCACCACGAGTGCGGAGATCCCATCATTAGTGCAGAGATCCCACCATAAGTGCAGAGATCCCATCACAAGTGCAGAGATCCCATCAAAAGTGCATAGATCCCACCACGAGTGCAGAGATCCCATCACAAGTAGACAGATCCCATCACAAGTGCAGAGATCCCATCACAAGTGCAGAGATCCCACCATGAGTGCAGATATCCCATCCTAAGTAGAGAGATCCCACTATGAGTGCCGAGATCCCATCATGAGTGCAGAGATCCCACCATAAGTGCAGAGATCCCATCACAAGTGCAGACATCCCATCACAAGTGCAGAGATCCCATCACAAGTGCAGAGATCCTACCACAAGTGCAGAGATCCCATCACAAGTATACAGATCCCATCACAAGTGCAAAGATCCCATCACAAGTGCAGAGATCCCACCATGAGTGCAGAGATCCCATCCCAAGTAGAGAGATCCCACTATGAGTGCAGAGATCCCACCCTGAGTGCAGAGATCCCATCCCAAGTAAAGAGATCCCACTATGAGTGCAGAGATCCCACTATGAGTGCAGAGATCCCACCATGAGTGCAGAGATCCCATCATAAGTGCAGGGATCCCATCACTAGTGCAGAGATCCCACCACGAGTGCAGAGATCCCATTACAAGTAGAGAGATCCCAGAATAAGTGCAGAGATCCCATCACGAGTGCAGAGATCCCATCCTAAGTATAGAGATCCCATCCTAAGTAGAGAGATCCCACTATGAGTGCAGAGATCCCATCATAAGTGCAGAGATCCCACCATAAGTGCAGAGATCCCACCATAAGTGCAGGGATCCCAACCTAAGTGCAGAGATCCCACAACAAGTACAGAGATCCCATCACAAGTAGGGAGATCCCAGAATAAGTGCAGAGATCCCAACACAATACAGAGATCCCACCATGAGTGCAGAGATCCCATTCCTAGTAGAGAGATCCCACTATGAGTGCATAGATCCCACCATGAGTTCAGAGATCCCATCATAAGTGCAGGGGTCCCATCACAAGTGCAGGGATCCCATCACAAGTGCAGGGATCCCATCACAAGTGCAGGGATCCCATCACAAGTGCAGGGATCCCATCACAAGTGCAGAGATCCCACCATGAGAGCAGAGATCCCACCATGAGTGCAGAGATCCCATCACAAGTAGAGAGATCCCAGAATAAGTGCAGAGATCCCATCACAAGTGTGGAGATCCCACCATGAGAGCAGAGATCCCATCCCAAGTAGAGAGATCCCACTATGAGTGCAGAGATCCCACCATGAGTGCAGAGATCCCACCATGAGTGCAGAGATCCCAACATTAGTGCAGAGATCCCACCATAAGTGCAGAGATCCCATCACAAGTGCAGAGATCCCACCATGAGTGCAGAGATCCCATCCCTAGTAGATAGATCCCACTATGAGTGCATAGATCCCACCATGAGTTCAGAGATCCCATCATAAGTGCAGGGATCCCATCACACGTGCACAGATCCCACCACAAGAGCGGAGATCCCACCATGAGTGCAGAGATCCCATCACAAGTAGAGAGATCCCATAATAAGTGCAGAGATCCCATCACAAGTGTGGAGATCCCACCATGAGAGCAGAGATCCCATCCCAAGTAGAGAGATCCCACTATGAGTGAAGAGATCCCATCATCAGTGCAGAGATCCCACCATAAGTGCAGAGATCCCATCACAAGTGCAGAGATCCCACCATGAGTGCAAAGATCCCATCACAAGTAGAGAGATCCCATCACAAGTGCAGAGTTCCCACCATGAGTGCAGGGATCCCATCCCAAGTAGAGAGATCCGACTATGAGTGCAGAGATCCCATCCCGAGTGCAGAGATCCCATCCCGAGTGCAGAGATCCCATCACAAGTGCAGAGATCCCATTCCAAGTAGAGAGATCCCACTATGAGTGCAGAGATCCCACCATGAGTGCAGAGATCCCATCATAAGTGCAGAGATCCCACCATAAGTGCAGAGATCCCACCATGAGTGCAGAGATTCCATCACAAGTAGAGAGATCCAAGAATAAGTGCAGAGATCCCATCACACGTGCAGCGATCCCACCATGAGTGCAGAGATCCCATCCCAAGTAGAGAGATCCCACTATGAGTGCAGAGATCCCACCATGAGTGCAGAGATCCCATCATAAGTGCAGACATCCCACCATAAGTGAAGGGATCCCATCATAAGTGCAGAGATCCCACAAGTACAAAGATCCCATCAAAAGTAGGGAGATCCCAGAATAAGTGCAGAGGTCCCATCACAAGTGCAGAGATCCCACCATGAGTGCAGAGATCCTACCATGAGTGCAGAGATCCCATCCCAAGTAGAGAGATCCCACTATGAGTGCAGAGATCCCACCATGAGTGTAGAGAGCCCATCATAAGCTCAGAGATCCCACCATAAGTGCAGGGATCCCATCACAAGTACAGAGATCCCACCATAAGTGCAGAGATCCCATCACAAGTGCAGAGATCCCATCACAAGTGCAGAGATCCCATCACAAGTGCAGAGATCCCATCACAAGTAGAGAGATCCCAGAATAAGTGCAGAGATCCCATCACATGTGCAGCGATCCCATCATGAGTGCAGAGATCCCATCCAATGTAGAGAGATCCCACTATGAGTGCAGAGATCCCACCATGAGTGCAGAGATCCCATCATAGGTGCAGAGATCCCACCATAAGTGAAGGGATTCCATCATAAGTGCAGAGATCCCACAAATACAAAGATCCCATCAAAAGTAGGGAGATCCCAGAATAAGTGCAGAGATCCCATCACAAGTGCAGAGATCCCATCACAAGTGCAGAGATCCCATCACAAGTGCAGAGATCCCATCACAAGTGCAGAGATCCCATCACAAGTAGAGAGATCCCACTATGAGTGCAGAGATCCCACCATGAGTGCAGAGATCCCATCATAGGTGCAGAGATCCCACCATAAGTGAAGGGATCCCATCATAAGTGCAGAGATCCCACAAATACAAAGATCCCATCAAAAGTAGGGAGATCCCAGAATAAGTGCAGAGATCCCATCACAAGTGCAGAGATCCCACCATGAGTGCAGAGATCCCATCTCAGGTAGAGAGATCCCACTATGAGTGCAGAGATCCCACCATGAGTGCAAAGATCCCATCATTAGTGCAGAGATCCCACCATAAGTGCAGAGATCCCATCACAAGTGCAGAGATCCCACCATGAGTGCAGAGATTCCATCACAAGTAGAGAGATCCCAGAATAAGTGCAGAGATCCCATCACACATGCAGCAATCCCACCATGAGTGCAGAGATCCCATCCCAAGTAGAGAGATCCCACTATGAGTGCAGAGATCCCACCATGAGTGCAGAGATCCCACCATGAGTGCAGAGATCCCATCCCAAGTAGAGAGATCCCACTATGAGTGCAGAGATCCCACCATGAGTGCAGAGATCCCACCATGAGTGCAGAGATCCCATCATAAGTGCAGGGATCCCATCACAAGTGCAGGGATCCCATCACAAGTGCAGGGATCCCATCACAAGTGCAGCGATCCCACCACGAGTGCAGAGATCCCAGAATAAGTGCAGAGATCCCATCACAAGTGCAGAGATCCCACCATGAGTGCAGAGATCCCATCCCAAGTAGAGAGATCCCACTATGAGTGCAGAGATCCCACCACGAGTGCAGAGATCCCACCACGAGTGCAGAGATCCCATTCCGAGTGCAGAGATCCCATCCCGAGTGCAGAGATCCCACCATGAGTGCAGAGATCCCACCATGAGTGCAGAGATCCCACCATGAGTGCAGAGATCCCATCATAAGTGCAGAGATCCCACCATAAGTGCAGGGATCCCATCACAAGTGCAGAGATCCCACCATGAGTGCAGAGATTCCATCACAAGTAGAGAGATCCCAGAATAAGTGCAGAGATCCCATCACACATGCAGCAATCCCACCATGAGTGCAGAGATCCCATCCCAAGTAGAGAGATCCCACTATGAGTGCAGAGATCCCACCATGAGTGCAGCAATCCCACCATGAGTGCAGAGATCCCATCCCAAGTAGAGAGATCCCACCATGAGTGCAGAGATCCCATCATGAGTGCAGGGATCCCATCACAAGTGCAGGGATCCCATCACAAGTGCAGGGATCCCATCACAAGTGCAGAGATCCCACCACGAGTGCAGAGATCCCAGAATAAGTGCAGAGATCCCATCACAAGTGCAGAGATCCCATCACAAGTGCAGAGATCCGACCATGAGTGCAGAGATCCCATCCCAAGTAGAGAGATCCCACTATGAGTGCAGAGATCCCATCATTAGTGCAGGGATCCCACCACAAGTGCAGAGATCCCATCACAAGTGCAGAGATCCCATCACAAGTGCAGAGATCCCACCACGAGTGCAGAGATCCCACCACGAGTGCAGAGATCCCATCTTGAATGCAGAGATCCCATCACAAGTGCAGAGATCCCACCATAAGTGAAGGGATCCCATCACAAGTGCAGAGATCCCACCATGAGTGCAGAGATCCCACCACGAGTGCAGAGATCCCATCACAAGTGCAGAGATCCCACCACGAGTGCAGAGATCCCATCACAAGTGCAGACATCCCACCATGAGTGCAAAGATCCAATCACAAGTAGAGAGATCCCAGAATAAGTGCAGAGATCCCATCACAAGTGCAGAGTTCCCACCATGAGTGCAGAGATCCCATCCCAAGTAGAGAGATCCCATCCCGAGTGCAGAGATCCCATCCCGAGTGCAGAGATCCCATCCCGAGTGCGGAGATCTCATTCCAAGTGCAGAGATCCCATCCCAAGTAGAGAGGTCCAACTATGAGTGCAGAGATCCCACCATGAGTGCAGAGATCCCATCATAAGTGCAGAGATCCCATCATAAGTGCACAGATCCCACCATAAGTGCAGGGATCCCATCACAAGTGCAGAGATCCCACCACGAGTGCAGAGATCCCATCACAAGTGGACAGATCCCATCACAAGTGCAGAGATCCCATCACAAGTGCAGAGATCCCATCACAAGTGCAGAGATCCCACCATGAGTGCAGAGATCCCATCCCAAGTAGAGAGATCCCACTATGAGTGCAGAGATCTCACCATGAGTGCAGAGATCCCATCCCAAGTAGAGAGATCCCTCTATGAGTGCAGAGATCCCACCATGAGTGCAGAGATCCCACCATGAGTGCAGAGATCCCATCATAAGTGCAGGGATCCCACCACAAGTGCAGAGATCCCATTACAAGTAGAGAGATCCCAGAATAAGTGCAGAGATCCCATCACAAGTGCAGAGATCCCACTATGAGTGCAGAGATCCCACCATGAGTGCAGCAATCCCACCATGAGTTTAAAGATCCCATCCCAAGTAGAGAGATCCCAATATGAGTGCAGAGATCCCATCATGAGTGCAGGGATCCCATCACAAGTGCAGGGATCCCATCACAAGTGCAGGGATCCCATCACAAGTGCAGAGATCCCACCACAAGTGCAGAGATCCCAGAATAAGTGCAGAGATCCCATCACAAGTGCAGAGATCCCACCATGAGTGCAGAGATCCCATCCCAAGTAGAGAGATCCCACTATGAGTGCCGAGATCCCATCATTAGTGCAGAGATCCCACCACAAGTGCAGAGATCCCATCACAAGTGCAGAGATCCCATCACAAGTGCAGAGATACCACCACGAGTGCAGAGATCCCATCACAAGTGCAGAGATCCCACCATGAGTGCAGAGATCCCATCCTAAGTAGAGAGATCCCACTATGAGTGCAGAGATCCCATCATAAGTGTAGAGATCCCACCATAAGTGCAGGGATCCCAACCTAAGTGCAGAGATCCCACAACAAGTACAGAGATCCCAGAATAAGTGCAGAGATCCCATCACAAGTGCAGAGATCCCACCATGAGTGCAAAGATCCCATCACAAGTAGAGAGATCCCATCACAAGTGCAGAGTTCCCACCATGAGTGCAGAGATCCCATCCCAAGTAGAGAGATCCGACTATGAGTGCAGAGATCCCATCCCGAGTGCTGAGATCCCATCACGAGTGCAGAGATCCCATCCCAAGTAGAGAGATCCCACTATGAGTGCAGAGATCCCACCATGAGTGCAGAGATCCCATCATGAGTGCAGAGATCCCACCATAAGTGCAGAGATCCCACCATGAGTGCAGAGATTCCATCACAAGTAGAGAGATCCCAGAATAAGTGCAGAGATCCCGTCACACGTGCAGCGATCCCACCATGAGTGCAGAGATCCCATCCCAAGTAGAGAGATCCCACTATGAGTGCAGAGATCCCACCATGAGTGCAGAGATCCCATCATAAGTGCAGAGATCCCACCATAAGTGAAGGGATCCCATCATAAGTGCAGAGATCCCACAAGTACAAAGATCCCATCAAAAGTAGGGAGATCCCAGAATAAGTGCAGAGATCCCATCACAAGTGCAGAGATCCCACCATGAGTGCAGAGATCCCACCATGAGTGCAGAGATCCCATCCCAAGTGGAGAGATCCCACTATGAGTGCAGAGATCCCACCATGAGTGTAGAGAGCCCATCATAAGCTCAGAGATCCCACCATAAGTGCAGGGATCCCATCACAAGTACAGAGATCCCACCATAAGTGCAGAGATCCCATCACAAGTGCAGAGATCCAATCACTAGTGCAGTGATCCCATCACAAGTGCAGAGATCCCATCACAAGTAGAGAGATCCCAGAATAAGTGCAGAGATTCCATCACAAGTGCAGAGTTCCCACCATGAGTGAAGAGATCCCATCCCAAGTAGAGAGATCCCACTATGAGTGCAGAGATCCTATCCCGAGTGCTGAGATCCCATCCCGAGTGCAGAGATCCCATCCCGAGTGCAGAGATCCCATCCCAAGTAGAGAGATCCCACCATGAGTGCAGAGATCCCACCATGAGTGCAGAGATCCCATCATGAGTGCAGAGATCCCATCATAAGTGCAGAGATCCCACCATAAGTGCAGGGATCCCACCACAAGTGCAGAGATCCCACCATGAGTGCAGAGATCACATCACAAGTAGAGAGATCCCAGAATAAGTGCAGAGATCCCATCACACATGCATCAATCCCACCATGAGTGCAGAGATCCCATCCCAAGTAGAGAGATCCCACTATGAGTGCAGAGATCCCACCATGAGTGCAGAGATCCCACCATGAGTGCAGAGATCCCATCCCAAGTAGAGAGATCCCACTATGAGTGCAGAGATCCCACCATGAGTGCAGAGATCCCATCATGAATGCAGAAATCCCATCATAAGTGCAGGGATCCCATCACAAGTGCAGGGATCCCATCACAAGTGCAAAGATCCCACCACGAGTGCAGAGATCCCAGAATAAGTGCAGAGATCCCATCACAAGTGCAGAGATCCAACCATGAGTGCAGAGATCCCATCCCAAGTAGAGAGATCCCACTATGAGTGCAGAGATCCCATCATTAGTGCAGGGATCCCACAATAAGTGCAGAGATCCCATCACAAGTGCAGAGATCCCATCACAAGTGCAGAGATCCCATCACAAGTGCAGAGATCCCACCACGAGTGCAGAGATCCCACCACGAGTGCAGAGATCCCACCACGAGTGCAGAGATCCCATCACAAGTGCAGAGATCCCACCATGAGTGCAGAGATCCCACCACGAGTGCAGAGATCCCACCACAAGTAAACAGATCCCATCACAAGTGCAGAGATCCCATCACAAGTGCAGAGATCCCATCACAAGTGCAGAGATCCCACCATGAGTGCAGAGATCCCATCCCAAGTAGAGAGATCCCACTATGAGTGCAGAGATCACACCATGAGTGCAGAGATCCCATCCCAAGTAGAGAGATCCCACTATGAGCGCAGAGATCCCACCATGAGTGCAGAGATCCCATCATAAGTGCAGGGATCCCATCATAAGTGCAGGGATCCCATCACAAGTGCAGAGATCCCACCACGAGTGCATAGATCCCATTACAAGTAGAGAGATCCCAGAATAAGTGCAGAGATCCCATCACAAGAGCAGAGATCCCATCACAAGAGCAGAGATCCCACCATGAGTGCAGAGATCCCATCCTAAGTAGAGAGATCTGACTATGAGTGCAGAGAACCCATCATAAGTGCAGAGATCCCACCATAAGTGCAGGGATCCCATCACAAGTGCAGGGATCCCATCACAAGTGCAGAGATCCCACCACAAGAGCAGAGATCCCACCATGAGTGCAGAGATCCCATCACAAGTAGAGAGATCCCAGAATAAGTGCAGAGATCCCATCACAAGTGCAGAGATCCCATCACAAGTGCAGAGATCCCATCACAAGTGTGGAGATCCCACCATGAGAGCAGAGATCCCATCCCAAGTAGAGAGATCCCACTATGAGTGCAGAGATCGCACCATGAGTGCAGAGATCGCACCATGAGTGCAGAGATCCCATCACAAGTGCAGAGATCCCACCATGAGTGCAAAGATCCCATCACAAGTAGAGAGATCCCATCACAAGTGCAGAGTTCCCACCATGAGTGCAGAGATCCCATCCCAAGTAGAGAGATCCAACTATGAGTGCAGAGATCCCATCCCGAGTACAGAGATCCCATCACGAGTGCAGAGATCCCATCCCAAGTAGAGAGATCCCATTATGAGTGCAGAGATCCCACCATGAGTGCAGAGATTCCATCACAAGTAGAGAGATCCCAGAATAAGTGCAGAGATCCCATCACACGTGCAGCGATCCCACCATGAGTGCAGAGATCCCATCCCAAGTAGAGAGATCCCACTATGAGTGCAGAGATCCCACCATGAGTGCAGAGATCCCATCATAAGTGCAGAGATCCCACCATAAGTGAAGGGATCCCATCATAAGTGCAGAGATCCCACAACAAGTACAGAGATCCCATCAAAAGTAGGGAGATCCCAGAATAAGTGCAGAGATCCCACCACAAGTGCAGAGATCCCACCATGAGGGCAGATACCCCATCCCAAGTAGAGAGATCCCACTATGAGTGCAGAGATCCCACCATGAGTGCAGAGATCCCATCCCAAGTAGAGAGATCCCAATATGAGTGCAGAGATCCCATCATGAGTGCAGGGATCCCATCACAAGTGCAGGGATCCCATCACAAGTGCAGGGATCCCATCACAAGTGCAGAGATCCCACCACAAGTGCAGAGATCCCAGAATAAGTGCAGAGATCCCATCACAAGTGCAGAGATCCCACCATGAGTGCAGAGATCCCATCCCAAGTAGAGAGATCCCACTATGAGTGCCGAGATCCCATCATTAGTGCAGAGATCCCACCACAAGTGCAGAGATCCCATCACAAGTGCAGAGATCCCATCACAAGTGCAGAGATACCACCACGAGTGCAGAGATCCCATCACAAGTGCAGAGATCCCACCATGAGTGCAGAGATCCCATCCTAAGTAGAGAGATCCCACTATGAGTGCAGAGATCCCATCATAAGTGTAGAGATCCCACCATAAGTGCAGGGATCCCAACCTAAGTGCAGAGATCCCACAACAAGTACAGAGATCCCAGAATAAGTGCAGAGATCCCATCACAAGTGCAGAGATCCCACCATGAGTGCAAAGATCCCATCACAAGTAGAGAGATCCCATCACAAGTGCAGAGTTCCCACCATGAGTGCAGAGATCCCATCCCAAGTAGAGAGATCCGACTATGAGTGCAGAGATCCCATCCCGAGTGCTGAGATCCCATCACGAGTGCAGAGATCCCATCCCAAGTAGAGAGATCCCACTATGAGTGCAGAGATCCCACCATGAGTGCAGAGATCCCATCATGAGTGCAGAGATCCCACCATAAGTGCAGAGATCCCACCATGAGTGCAGAGATTCCATCACAAGTAGAGAGATCCCAGAATAAGTGCAGAGATCCCGTCACACGTGCAGCGATCCCACCATGAGTGCAGAGATCCCATCCCAAGTAGAGAGATCCCACTATGAGTGCAGAGATCCCACCATGAGTGCAGAGATCCCATCATAAGTGCAGAGATCCCACCATAAGTGAAGGGATCCCATCATAAGTGCAGAGATCCCACAAGTACAAAGATCCCATCAAAAGTAGGGAGATCCCAGAATAAGTGCAGAGATCCCATCACAAGTGCAGAGATCCCACCATGAGTGCAGAGATCCCACCATGAGTGCAGAGATCCCATCCCAAGTGGAGAGATCCCACTATGAGTGCAGAGATCCCACCATGAGTGTAGAGAGCCCATCATAAGCTCAGAGATCCCACCATAAGTGCAGGGATCCCATCACAAGTACAGAGATCCCACCATAAGTGCAGAGATCCCATCACAAGTGCAGAGATCCAATCACTAGTGCAGTGATCCCATCACAAGTGCAGAGATCCCATCACAAGTAGAGAGATCCCAGAATAAGTGCAGAGATCCCATCACAAGTGCAGAGTTCCCACCATGAGTGAAGAGATCCCATCCCAAGTAGAGAGATCCCACTATGAGTGCAGAGATCCTATCCCGAGTGCTGAGATCCCATCCCGAGTGCAGAGATCCCATCCCGAGTGCAGAGATCCCATCCCAAGTAGAGAGATCCCACCATGAGTGCAGAGATCCCACCATGAGTGCAGAGATCCCATCATGAGTGCAGAGATCCCATCATAAGTGCAGAGATCCCACCATAAGTGCAGGGATCCCACCACAAGTGCAGAGATCCCACCATGAGTGCAGAGATCACATCACAAGTAGAGAGATCCCAGAATAAGTGCAGAGATCCCATCACACATGCATCAATCCCACCATGAGTGCAGAGATCCCATCCCAAGTAGAGAGATCCCACTATGAGTGCAGAGATCCCACCATGAGTGCAGAGATCCCACCATGAGTGCAGAGATCCCATCCCAAGTAGAGAGATCCCACTATGAGTGCAGAGATCCCACCATGAGTGCAGAGATCCCATCATGAATGCAGAAATCCCATCATAAGTGCAGGGATCCCATCACAAGTGCAGGGATCCCATCACAAGTGCAAAGATCCCACCACGAGTGCAGAGATCCCAGAATAAGTGCAGAGATCCCATCACAAGTGCAGAGATCCAACCATGAGTGCAGAGATCCCATCCCAAGTAGAGAGATCCCACTATGAGTGCAGAGATCCCATCATTAGTGCAGGGATCCCACAATAAGTGCAGAGATCCCATCACAAGTGCAGAGATCCCATCACAAGTGCAGAGATCCCATCACAAGTGCAGAGATCCCACCACGAGTGCAGAGATCCCACCACGAGTGCAGAGATCCCACCACGAGTGCAGAGATCCCATCACAAGTGCAGAGATCCCACCATGAGTGCAGAGATCCCACCACGAGTGCAGAGATCCCACCACAAGTAAACAGATCCCATCACAAGTGCAGAGATCCCATCACAAGTGCAGAGATCCCATCACAAGTGCAGAGATCCCACCATGAGTGCAGAGATCCCATCCCAAGTAGAGAGATCCCACTATGAGTGCAGAGATCACACCATGAGTGCAGAGATCCCATCCCAAGTAGAGAGATCCCACTATGAGCGCAGAGATCCCACCATGAGTGCAGAGATCCCATCATAAGTGCAGGGATCCCATCATAAGTGCAGGGATCCCATCACAAGTGCAGAGATCCCACCACGAGTGCATAGATCCCATTACAAGTAGAGAGATCCCAGAATAAGTGCAGAGATCCCATCACAAGAGCAGAGATCCCATCACAAGAGCAGAGATCCCACCATGAGTGCAGAGATCCCATCCTAAGTAGAGAGATCTGACTATGAGTGCAGAGAACCCATCATAAGTGCAGAGATCCCACCATAAGTGCAGGGATCCCATCACAAGTGCAGGGATCCCATCACAAGTGCAGAGATCCCACCACAAGAGCAGAGATCCCACCATGAGTGCAGAGATCCCATCACAAGTAGAGAGATCCCAGAATAAGTGCAGAGATCCCATCACAAGTGCAGAGATCCCATCACAAGTGCAGAGATCCCATCACAAGTGTGGAGATCCCACCATGAGAGCAGAGATCCCATCCCAAGTAGAGAGATCCCACTATGAGTGCAGAGATCGCACCATGAGTGCAGAGATCGCACCATGAGTGCAGAGATCCCATCACAAGTGCAGAGATCCCACCATGAGTGCAAAGATCCCATCACAAGTAGAGAGATCCCATCACAAGTGCAGAGTTCCCACCATGAGTGCAGAGATCCCATCCCAAGTAGAGAGATCCAACTATGAGTGCAGAGATCCCATCCCGAGTACAGAGATCCCATCACGAGTGCAGAGATCCCATCCCAAGTAGAGAGATCCCATTATGAGTGCAGAGATCCCACCATGAGTGCAGAGATTCCATCACAAGTAGAGAGATCCCAGAATAAGTGCAGAGATCCCATCACACGTGCAGCGATCCCACCATGAGTGCAGAGATCCCATCCCAAGTAGAGAGATCCCACTATGAGTGCAGAGATCCCACCATGAGTGCAGAGATCCCATCATAAGTGCAGAGATCCCACCATAAGTGAAGGGATCCCATCATAAGTGCAGAGATCCCACAACAAGTACAGAGATCCCATCAAAAGTAGGGAGATCCCAGAATAAGTGCAGAGATCCCACCACAAGTGCAGAGATCCCACCATGAGGGCAGATACCCCATCCCAAGTAGAGAGATCCCACTATGAGTGCAGAGATCCCACCATGAGTGCAGAGATCCCATCCCAAGTAGAGAGATCCCACTATGAGTGCAGAGATCCCACCATGAGTGTAGAGAGCCCATCATAAGCTCAGAGATCCCACCATAAGTGCGGGGGGTCCCATTACAAGTGCAGGGATCCCATCACAAGTGCAGAGATCCCATCACAAGTGCAGAGATCCTATCACAAGTGCAGAGATCCCATCACAAGTGCAGAGATCCCATCACAAGTGCAGAGATCCTATCACAAGTGCAGAGATCCCATCACAAGTGCAGAGATCCCACCATGCGTGCAAAGATCCCATCACAAGTAGAGAGATCCCAGAATAAGTGCTGAGATCCCATCACAAGTGCAGAGATCCCATCACAAGTGCAGAGTTCCCACCATGAGGGCAGAGATCCCATCCCAAGTAGAGAGATCCCACTATGAGTGCAGAGATTCCATCACAAGTAGAGAGATCCCAGAATAAGTGCAGAGATCCCATCACACGTGCAGCGATCCCACCATGAGTGCAGAGATCCCATCCCAAGTAGAGAGATCCCACTATGAGTGCAGAGATCCCACCATGAGTGCAGAGATCCCACCATAAGTGAAGGGATCCCATCATAAGTGCAGAGATCCCACAACAAGTACAGAGATCCCATCAAAAGTAGGGAGATCCCAGAATAAGTGCAGAGATCCCACCACAAGTGCAGAGATCCCACCATGAGTGCAGATACCCCATCCCAAGTAGAGAGATCCCACTATGAGTGCAGAGATCCCACCATGAGTGCAGAGATCCCACCATGAGTGTAGAGAGCCCATCATAAGCTCAGAGATCCCACCATAAGTGCAGGGATCCCATCACAAGTGCAGGGATCCCATCACAAGTGCAGGGATCCCATCACAAGTGCAGAGATCCCATCACAAGTGCAGAG
Source organism: Lissotriton vulgaris (assembly GCF_964263255.1). Lineage (NCBI taxonomy): Eukaryota > Metazoa > Chordata > Amphibia > Caudata > Salamandridae > Lissotriton > Lissotriton vulgaris. The sequence goes on from NC_141693.1 coordinate 680,808,268, forward strand.
ATCCTATCACAAGTGCAGAGATCCCATCACAAGTGCAGAGAGCCCACCATGAGTGCAAAGATCCCATCACAAGTAGAGAGATCCCAGAATAAGTGCAGAGATCCCATCACAAGTGCAGAGATCCCATCACAAGTGCAGAGTTCCCACCATGAGTGCAGAGATCCCATCCCAAGTAGAGAGATCCCACTATGAGTGCAGAGATCCCATCCCGAGTGCAGAGATCCCACTATGAGTGCAGAGATCCCATCCCGAGTGCAGAGATCCCATCCCGAGTGCAGAGATCCCATCCCAAGTAGAGAGATCCCATCCCAAGTAGAGAGATCCCACCATGAATGCAGAGATCCCACCATGAGTGCAGAGATCCCATCATAAGTGCAAAGATCCCATCATAAGTGCAGAGATCCCACCATAAGTGCAGGGATCCCATCACAAGTGCAGAGATCCCACCATGAGTGCAGAGATTCCATCACAAGTAGAGAGATCCCAGAATAAGTGCAGAGATCCCATCACACATGCAGCAATCCCACCATGAGTGCAGAGATCCCATCCCAAGTAGAGAGATCCCACTATGAGTGCAGAGGTCCCACCATGAGTGCAGCAATCCCACCATGAGTGCAGAGATCCCATCCCAAGTAGAGAGATCCCACCATGAGTGCAGAGATCCCACCATGAGTGCAGAGATCCCATCCCAAGTAGAGAGATCCCACTATGAGTGCAGAGATCCCATTATGAGTGCAAAGATCCCACCATGAGTGCAGAGATCCCATCATAAGTGCAGGGATCCCATCACAAGTGCAGGGATCCCATCACAAGTGCAGAGATCCCACCACGAGTGCGGAGATCCCATCATTAGTGCAGAGATCCCACCATAAGTGCATAGATCCCATCACAAGTGCAGAGATCCCATCAAAAGTGCATAGATCCCACCACGAGTGCAGAGATCCCATCACAAGTAGACAGATCCCATCACGAATGCAGAGATCCCATCACAAGTGCAGAGATCCCACCATGAGTGCAGATATCCCATCCTAAGTAGAGAGATCCCACTATGAGTGCCGAGATCCCATCATGAGTGAAGAGATCCCACCATAAGTGCAGAGATCCCATCACAAGTGCAGACATCCCATCACAAGTGCAGTGATCCCATCACAAGTGCAGAGATCCCACCACAAGTGCAGAGATCCCATCACAAGTAGACAGATCCCATCACAAGTGCAAAGATCCCATCACAAGTGCAGAGATCCCACCATGAGTGCAGAGATCCCATCCCAAGTAGAGAGATCCCACTATGAGTGCAGAGATCCCACCCTGAGTGCAGAGATCCCATCCCAAGTAAAGAGATCCCACTATGAGTGCAGAGATCCCACTATGAGTGCAGAGATCCCATCATAAGTGCAGGGATCCCATCACAAGTGCAGAGATCCCACCACGAGTGCAGAGATCCCATTACAAGTAGAGAGATCCCAGAATAAGTGCAGAGATCCCATCACGAGTGCAGAGATCCCATCCTAAGTATAGAGATCCCATCCTAAGTAGAGAGATCCCACTATGAGTGCAGAGATCCCATCATAAGTGCAGAGATCCCACCATAAGTGCAGAGATCCCACCATAAGTGCAGGGATCCCAACCTAAGTGCAGAGATCCCACAACAAGTACAGAGATCCCATCACAAGTAGGGAGATCCCAGAATAAGTGCAGAGATCCCAACACAATACAGAGATCCCACCATGAGTGCAGAGATCCCATTCCTAGTAGAGAGATCCCACTATGAGTGCATAGATCCCACCATGAGTTCAGAGATCCCATCATAAGTGCAGGGGTCCCATCACAAGTGCAGGGATCCCATCACAAGTGCAGGGATCCCATCACAAGTGCAGGGATCCCATCACAAGTGCAGGGATCCCATCACAAGTGCAGGGATCCCATCACAAGTGCAGAGATCCCACCATGAGAGCAGAGATCCCACCATGAGTGCAGAGATCCCATCACAAGTAGAGAGATCCCAGAATAAGTGCAGAGATCCCATCACAAGTGTGGAGATCCCACCATGAGAGCAGAGATCCCATCCCAAGTAGAGAGATCCCACTATGAGTGCAGAGATTCCACCATGAGTGCAGAGATCCCACCATGAGTGCAGAGATCCCAACATTAGTGCAGAGATCCCACCATAAGTGCAGAGATCCCATCACAAGTGCAGAGATCCCACCATGAGTGCAGAGATCCCATCCCTAGTAGATAGATCCCACTATGAGTGCATAGATCCCACCATGAGTTCAGAGATCCCATCATAAGTGCAGGGATCCCATCACACGTGCACAGATCCCACCACAAGAGCGGAGATCCCACCATGAGTGCAGAGATCCCATCACAAGTAGAGAGATCCCATAATAAGTGCAGAGATCCCATCACAAGTGTGGAGATCCCACCATGAGAGCAGAGATCCCATCCCAAGTAGAGAGATCCCACTATGAGTGAAGAGATCCCATCATCAGTGCAGAGATCCCACCATAAGTGCAGAGATCCCATCACAAGTGCAGAGATCCCACCATGAGTGCAAAGATCCCATCACAAGTAGAGATATCCCATCACAAGTGCAGAGTTCCCACCATGAGTGCAGGGATCCCATCCCAAGTAGAGAGATCCGACTATGAGTGCAGAGATCCCATCCCGAGTGCAGAGATCCCATCCCGAGTGCAGAGATCCCATCACAAGTGCAGAGATCCCATTCCAAGTAGAGAGATCCCACTATGAGTGCAGAGATCCCACCATGAGTGCAGAGATCCCATCATAAGTGCAGAGATCCCACCATAAGTGCAGAGATCCCACCATGAGTGCAGAGATTCCATCACAAGTAGAGAGATCCAAGAATAAGTGCAGAGATCCCATCACACGTGCAGCGATCCCACCATGAGTGCAGAGATCCCATCCCAAGTAGAGAGATCCCACTATGAGTGCAGAGATCCCACCATGAGTGCAGAGATCCCATCATAAGTGCAGACATCCCACCATAAGTGAAGGGATCCCATCATAAGTGCAGAGATCCCACAAGTACAAAGATCCCATCAAAAGTAGGGAGATCCCAGAATAAGTGCAGAGGTCCCATCACAAGTGCAGAGATCCCACCATGAGTGCAGAGATCCTACCATGAGTGCAGAGATCCCATCCCAAGTAGAGAGATCCCACTATGAGTGCAGAGATCCCACCATGAGTGTAGAGAGCCCATCATAAGCTCAGAGATCCCACCATAAGTGCAGGGATCCCATCACAAGTACAGAGATCCCACCATAAGTGCAGAGATCCCATCACAAGTGCAGAGATCCCATCACAAGTGCAGAGATCCCATCACAAGTGCAGAGATCCCATCACAAGTGCAGAGATCCCATCACAAGTAGAAAGATCCCATCACAAGTGCAGAGATCCCGTCACAAGTGCAGAGTTCCCACCATGAGTGCAGAGATCCCATCCCAAGTAGAAAGATCCCACTATGAGTGCAGAGATCCCATCCTGAGTGCAGAGATCCCATCCCGAGTGCAGAGATCCCATCCCGAGTGCAGAGATCCCACCATGAGTGCAGAGATCCCACCATAAGTGCAGAGATCCCACCATGAGTGCAGAGATCCCATCATAAGTGCAGAGATCCCACCATAAGTGCAGGGATCCCATCACAAGTGCAGAGATCCCACCATGAGTGCAGAGATTCCATCACAAGTAGAGAGATCCCAGAATAAGTGCAGACATCCCATCACACATGCAGCAATCCCACCATGAGTGCAGAGATCCCATCCCAAGTAGAGAGATCCCACTATGAGTGCAGAGATCCCACCATGAGTGCAGAGATCCTACCATGAGTGCAGAGATCCCATCCCAAGTAGAGAGATCCCACTATGAGTGCAGAGATCCCACCATGAGTGCAGAGATCCCACCATGAGTGCAGAGATCCCATCATAAGTGCAGGGATCCCATCACAAGTGCAGGGATCCCATCACAAGTGCAGGGATCCCATCACAAGTGCAGAGATCCCACCACGAGTGCAGAGATCCCAGAATAAGTGCAGAGATCACATCACAAGTGCAGAGATCCCACCATGAGTGCAGAGATCCCATCCCAAGTAGAGAGATCCCACTATGAGTGCAGAGATCCCACCACGAGTGCAGAGATCCCACCACGAGTGCAGAGATCCCATTCCGAGTGCAGAGATCCCATCCCGAGTGCAGAGATCCCACCATGAGAGCAGAGATCCCACCATGAGTGCAGAGATCCCACCATGAGTGCAGAGATCCCATCATAAGTGCAGAGATCCCACCATAAGTGCAGGGATCCCATCACAAGTGCAGAGATCCCACCATGAGTGCAGAGATTCCATCACAAGTAGAGAGATCCCAGAATAAGTGCAGAGATCCCATCACACATGCAGCAATCCCACCATGAGTGCAGAGATCCCATCCCAAGTAGAGAGATCCCACTATGAGTGCAGAGATCCCACCATGAGTGCAGAGATCCCACCATGAGTGCAGAGATCCCATCCCAAGTAGAGAGATCCCACTATGAGTGCAGAGATCCCACCATGAGTGCAGAGATCCCACCATGAGTGCAGAGATCCCATCATAAGTGCAGGGATCCCATCACAAGTGCAGGGATCCCATCACAAGTGCAGGGATCCCATCACAAGTGCAGAGATCCCACCACGAGTGCAGAGATCCCAGAATAAGTGCAGAGATCCCATCACAAGTGCAGAGATCCCACCATGAGTGCAGAGATCCCATCCCAAGTAGAGAGATCCCACTATGAGTGCAGAGATCCCACCACGAGTGCAGAGATCCCACCACGAGTGCAGAGATCCCATTCCGAGTGCAGAGATCCCATCCCGAGTGCAGAGATCCCACCATGAGTGCAGAGATCCCACCATGAGTGCAGAGATCCCACCATGAGTGCAGAGATCCCATCATAAGTGCAGAGATCCCACCATAAGTGCAGGGATCCCATCACAAGTGCAGAGATCCCACCATGAGTGCAGAGATTCCATCACAAGTAGAGAGATCCCAGAATAAGTGCAGAGATCCCATCACACATGCAGCAATCCCACCATGAGTGCAGAGATCCCATCCCAAGTAGAGAGATCCCACTATGAGTGCAGAGATCCCACCATGAGTGCAGCAATCCCACCATGAGTGCAGAGATCCCATCCCAAGTAGAGAGATCCCACCATGAGTGCAGAGATCCCATCATGAGTGCAGGGATCCCATCACAAGTGCAGGGATCCCATCACAAGTGCAGGGATCCCATCACAAGTGCAGGGATCCCATCACAAGTGCAGAGATCCCACCACGAGTGCAGAGATCCCAGAATAAGTGCAGAGATCCCATCACAAGTGCAGAGATCCCATCACAAGTGCAGAGATCCCACCATGAGTGCAGAGATCCCATCCCAAGTAGAGAGATCCCACTATGAGTGCAGAGATCCCATCATTAGTGCAGGGATCCCACCACAAGTGCAGAGATCCCATCACAAGTGCAGAGATCCCATCACAAGTGCAGAGATCCCACCACGAGTGCAGAGATCCCACCACGAGTGCAGAGATCCCATCTTGAATGCAGAGATCCCATCACAAGTGCAGAGATCCCACCATAAGTGAAGGGATCCCATCACAAGTGCAGAGATCCCACCATGAGTGCAGAGATCCCACCACAAGTGCAGAGATCCCATCACAAGTGCAGAGATCCCACCACGAGTGCAGAGATCCCATCACAAGTGCAGACATCCCACATGAGTGCAAAGATCCAATCACAAGTAGAGAGATCCCAGAATAAGTGCAGAGATCCCATCACAAGTGCAGAGTTCCCACCATGAGTGCAGAGATCCCATCCCAAGTAGAGAGATCCCATCCCGAGTGCAGAGATCCCATCCCGAGTGCAGAGATCCCATCCCGAGTGCGGAGATCTCATCCCAAGTGCAGAGATCCCATCCCAAGTAGAGAGGTCCAACTATGAGTGCAGAGATCCCACCATGAGTGCAGAGATCCCATCATAAGTGCAGAGATCCCATCATAAGTGCACAGATCCCACCATAAGTGCAGGGATCCCATCACAAGTGCAGAGATCCCACCACGAGTGCAGAGATCCCATCACAAGTAGACAGATCCCATCACAAGTGCAGAGATCCCATCACAAGTGCAGAGATCCCATCACAAGTGCAGAGATCCCACCATGAGTGCAGAGATCCCATCCCAAGTAGAGAGATCCCACTATGAGTGCAGAGATCTCACCATGAGTGCAGAGATCCCATCCCAAGTAGAGAGATCCCTCTATGAGTGCAGAGATCCCACCATGAGTGCAGAGATCCCACCATGAGTGCAGAGATCCCATCATAAGTGCAGGGATCCCACCACAAGTGCAGAGATCCCATTACAAGTAGAGAGATCCCAGAATAAGTGCAGAGATCCCATCACAAGTGCAGAGATCCCACCATGAGTGCAGAGATCCCATCCCAAGTCGAGAGATCCCACTATGAGTGCAGAGATCCCACCATGAGTGCAGCAATCCCACCATGAGTGCAGAGATCCCATCCCAAGTAGAGAGATCCCAATATGAGTGCAGAGATCCCATCATGAGTGCAGGGATCCCATCACAAGTGCAGGGATCCCATCACAAGTGCAGGGATCCCATCACAAGTGCAGAGATCCCAGAATAAGTGCAGAGATCCCATCACAAGTGCAGAGATCCCACCATGAGTGCAGAGATCCCATCCCAAGTAGAGAGATCCCACTATGAGTGCCGAGATCCCATCATTAGTGCAGAGATCCCACCACAAGTGCAGAGATCCCATCACAAGTGCAGAGATCCCATCACAAGTGCAGAGATACCACCACGAGTGCAGAGATCCCATCACAAGTGCAGAGATCCCACCATGAGTGCAGAGATCCCATCCTAAGTAGAGAGATCCCACTATGAGTGCAGAGATCCCATCATAAGTGTAGAGATCCCACCATAAGTGCAGGGATCCCAACCTAAGTGCAGAGATCCCACAACAAGTACAGAGATCCCAGAATAAGTGCAGAGATCCCATCACAAGTGCAGAGATCCCACCATGAGTGCAAAGATCCCATCACAAGTAGAGAGATCCCATCACAAGTGCAGAGTTCCCACCATGAGTGCAGAGATCCCATCCCAAGTAGAGAGATCCGACTATGAGTGCAGAGATCCCATCCTGAGTGCTGAGATCCCATCACGAGTGCAGAGATCCCATCCCAAGTAGAGAGATCCCACTATGAGTGTAGAGATCCCACCATGAGTGCAGAGATCCCATCATGAGTGCAGAGATCCCACCATAAGTGCAGAGATCCCACCATGAGTGCAGAGATTCCATCACAAGTAGAGAGATCCCAGAATAAGTGCAGAGATCCCGTCACACGTGCAGCGATCCCACCATGAGTGCAGAGATCCCATCCCAAGTAGAGAGATCCCACTATGAGTGCAGAGATCCCACCATGAGTGCAGAGATCCCATCATAAGTGCAGAGATCCCACCATAAGTGAAGGGATCCCATCATAAGTGCAGAGATCCCACAAGTACAAAGATCCCATCAAAAGTAGGGAGATCCCAGAATAAGTGCAGAGATCCCATCACAAGTGCAGAGATCCCACCATGAGTGCAGAGATCCCACCATGAGTGCAGAGATCCCATCCCAAGTAGAGAGATCCCACTATGAGTGCAGAGATCCCATGAGTGTAGAGAGCCCATCATAAGCTCAGAGATCCCACCATAAGTGCAGGGATCCCATCACAAGTACAGAGATCCCACCATAAGTGCAGAGATCCCATCACAAGTGCAGAGATCCCATCACTAGTGCAGTGATCCCATCACAAGTGCAGAGATCCCATCACAAGTAGAGATATCCCAGAATAAGTGCAGAGATCCCATCACAAGTGCAGAGTTCCCACCATGAGTGAAGAGATCCCATCCCAAGTAGAGAGATCCCACTATGAGTGCAGAGATCCTATCCCGAGTGCTGAGATCCCATCCCGAGTGCAGAGATCCCATCCCGAGTGCAGAGATCCCATCCCAAGTAGAGAGATCCCACCATGAGTGCAGAGATCCCACCATGAGTGCAGAGATCCCATCATGAGTGCAGAGATCCCATCATAAGTGCAGAGATCCCACCATAAGTGCAGGGATCCCACCACAAGTGCAGAGATCCCACCATGAGTGCAGAGATCACATCACAAGTAGAGAGATCCCAGAATAAGTGCAGAGATCCCATCACACATGCATCAATCCCACCATGAGTGCAGAGATCCCATCCCAAGTAGAGAGATCCCACTATGAGTGCAGAGATCCCACCATGAGTGCAGAGATCCCACCATGAGTGCAGAGATCCCATCCCAAGTAGAGAGATCCCACTATGAGTGCAGAGATCCCACCATGAGTGCAGAGATCCCATCATGAATGCAGAAATCCCATCATAAGTGCAGGGATCCCATCACAAGTGCAGGGATCCCATCACAAGTGCAAAGATCCCACCACGAGTGCAGAGATCCCAGAATAAGTGCAGAGATCCCATCACAAGTGCAGAGATCCAACCATGAGTGCAGAGATCCCATCCCAAGTAGAGAGATCCCACTATGAGTGCAGAGATCCCATCATTAGTGCAGGGATCCCACAATAAGTGCAGAGATCCCATCACAAGTGCAGAGATCCCATCACAAGTGCAGAGATCCCACCACGAGTGCAGAGATCCCACCACGAGTGCAGAGATCCCACCACGAGTGCAGAGATCCCATCACAAGTGCAGAGATCCCACCATGAGTGCAGAGATCCCACCACGAGTGCAGAGATCCCACCACAAGTAAACAGATCCCATCACAAGTGCAGAGATCCCATCACAAGTGCAAAGATCCCATCACAAGTGCAGAGATCCCACCATGAGTGCAGAGATCCCATCCCAAGTAGAGAGATCCCACTATGAGTGCAGAGATCCCACCATGAGTGCAGAGATCCCATCCCAAGTAGAGAGATCCCACTATGAGTGCAGAGATCCCACCATGAGTGCAGAGATCCCATCATAAGTGCAGGGATCCCATCATAAGTGCAGGGATCCCATCACAAGTGCAGAGATCCCACCACGAGTGCATAGATCCCATTACAAGTAGAGAGATCCCAGAATAAGTGCAGAGATCCCATCACAAGAGCAGAGATCCCATCACAAGAGCAGAGATCCCACCATGAGTGCAGAGATCCCATCCTAAGTAGAGAGATCTGACTATGAGTGCAGAGAACCCATCATAAGTGCAGAGATCCCACCATAAGTGCAGGGATCCCATCACAAGTGCAGGGATCCCATCACAAGTGCAGAGATCCCACCACAAGAGCAGAGATCCCACCATGAGTGCAGAGATCCCATCACAAGTAGAGAGATCCCAGAATAAGTGCAGAGATCCCATCACAAGTGCAGAGATCCCATCACAAGTGCAGAGATCCCATCACAAGTGTGGAGATCCCACCATGAGAGCAGAGATCCCATCCCAAGTAGAGAGATCCCACTATGAGTGCAGAGATCGCACCATGAGTGCAGAGATCGCACCATGAGTGCAGAGATCCCATCACAAGTGCAGAGATCCCACCATGAGTGCAAAGATCCCATCACAAGTAGAGAGATCCCATCACAAGTGCAGAGTTCCCACCATGAGTGCAGAGATCCCATCCCAAGTAGAGAGATCCAACTATGAGTGCAGAGATCCCATCCCGAGTACAGAGATCCCATCACGAGTGCAGAGATCCCATCCCAAGTAGAGAGATCCCATTATGAGTGCAGAGATCCCACCATGAGTGCAGAGATTCCATCACAAGTAGAGAGATCCCAGAATAAGTGCAGAGATCCCATCACACGTGCAGCGATCCCACCATGAGTGCAGAGATCCCATCCCAAGTAGAGAGATCCCACTATGAGTGCAGAGATCCCACCATGAGTGCAGAGATCCCATCATAAGTGCAGAGATCCCACCATAAGTGAAGGGATCCCATCATAAGTGCAGAGATCCCACAACAAGTACAGAGATCCCATCAAAAGTAGGGAGATCCCAGAATAAGTGCAGAGATCCCACCACAAGTGCAGAGATCCCACCATGAGGGCAGATACCCCATCCCAAGTAGAGAGATCCCACTATGAGTGCAGAGATCCCACCATGAGTGCAGAGATCCCATCCCAAGTAGAGAGATCCCACTATGAGTGCAGAGATCCCACCATGAGTGTAGAGAGCCCATCATAAGCTCAGAGATCCCACCATAAGTGCGGGGGTCCCATTACAAGTGCAGGGATCCCATCACAAGTGCAGAGATCCCATCACAAGTGCAGAGATCCCATCACAAGTGCAGAGATCCTATCACAAGTGCAGAGATCCCATCACAAGTGCAGAGATCCCATCACAAGTGCAGAGATCCTATCACAAGTGCAGAGATCCCATCACAAGTGCAGAGATCCCACCATGCGTGCAAAGATCCCATCACAAGTAGAGAGATCCCAGAATAAGTGCTGAGATCCCATCACAAGTGCAGAGATCCCATCACAAGTGCAGAGTTCCCACCATGAGGGCAGAGATCCCATCCCAAGTAGAGAGATCCCACTATGAGTGCAGAGATTCCATCACAAGTAGAGAGATCCCAGAATAAGTGCAGAGATCCCATCACACGTGCAGCGATCCCACCATGAGTGCAGAGATCCCATCCCAAGTAGAGAGATCCCACTATGAGTGCAGAGATCCCACCATGAGTGCAGAGATCCCATCATAAGTGCAGAGATCCCACCATAAGTGAAGGGATCCCATCATAAGTGCAGAGATCCCACAACAAGTACAGAGATCCCATCAAAAGTAGGGAGATCCCAGAATAAGTGCAGAGATCCCACCACAAGTGCAGAGATCCCACCATGAGTGCAGATACCCCATCCCAAGTAGAGAGATCCCACTATGAGTGCAGAGATCCCACCATGAGTGCAGAGATCCCATCCCAAGTAGAGAGATCCCACTATGAGTGCAGAGATCCCACCATGAGTGTAGAGAGCCCATCATAAGCTCAGAGATCCCACCATAAGTGCAGGGATCCCATCACAAGTGCAGGGATCCCATCACAAGTGCAGGGATCCCATCACAAGTGCAGAGATCCCATCACAAGTGCAGAGATCCTATCACAAGTGCAGAGATCCCATCACAAGTGCAGAGAGCCCACCATGAGTGCAAAGATCCCATCACAAGTAGAGAGATCCCAGAATAAGTGCAGAGATCCCATCACAAGTGCAGAGATCCCATCACAAGTGCAGAGTTCCCACCATGAGTGCAGAGATCCCATCCCAAGTAGAGAGATCCCACTATGAGTGCAGAGATCCCATCCCGAGTGCAGAGATCCCACTATGAGTGCAGAGATCCCATCCCGAGTGCAGAGATCCCATCCCGAGTGCAGAGATCCCATCCCAAGTAGAGAGATCCCATCCCAAGTAGAGAGATCCCACCATGAATGCAGAGATCCCACCATGAGTGCAGAGATCCCATCATAAGTGCAAAGATCCCATCATAAGTGCAGAGATCCCACCATAAGTGCAGGGATCCCATCACAAGTGCAGAGATCCCACCATGAGTGCAGAGATTCCATCACAAGTAGAGAGATCCCAGAATAAGTGCAGAGATCCCATCACACATGCAGCAATCCCACCATGAGTGCAGAGATCCCATCCCAAGTAGAGAGATCCCACTATGAGTGCAGAGGTCCCACCATGAGTGCAGCAATCCCACCATGAGTGCAGAGATCCCATCCCAAGTAGAGAGATCCCACCATGAGTGCAGAGATCCCACCATGAGTGCAGAGATCCCATCCCAAGTAGAGAGATCCCACTATGAGTGCAGAGATCCCATTATGAGTGCAAAGATCCCACCATGAGTGCAGAGATCCCATCATAAGTGCAGGGATCCCATCACAAGTGCAGGGATCCCATCACAAGTGCAGAGATCCCACCACGAGTGCGGAGATCCCATCATTAGTGCAGAGATCCCACCATAAGTGCAGAGATCCCATCACAAGTGCAGAGATCCCATCAAAAGTGCATAGATCCCACCACGAGTGCAGAGATCCCATCACAAGTAGACAGATCCCATCACAAGTGCAGAGATCCCATCACAAGTGCAGAGATCCCACCATGAGTGCAGATATCCCATCCTAAGTAGAGAGATCCCACTATGAGTGCCAAGATCCCATCATGAGTGCAGAGATCCCACCATAAGTGCAGAGATCCCATCACAAGTGCAGACATCCCATCACAAGTGCAGAGATCCCATCACAAGTGCAGAGATCCCACCACAAGTGCAGAGATCCCATCACAAGTAGACAGATCCCATCACAAGTGCAAAGATCCCATCACAAGTGCAGAGATCCCACCATGAGTGCAGAGATCCCATCCCAAGTAGAGAGATCCCACTATGAGTGCAGAGATCCCACCCTGAGTGCAGAGATCCCATCCCAAGTAAAGAGATCCCACTATGAGTGCAGAGATCCCACTATGAGTGCAGAGATCCCACCATGAGTGCAGAGATCCCATCATAAGTGCAGGGATCCCATCACAAGTGCAGAGATCCCACCACGAGTGCAGAGATCCCATTACAAGTAGAGAGATCCCAGAATAAGTGCAGAGATCCCATCACGAGTGCAGAGATCCCATCCTAAGTATAGAGATCCCATCCTAAGTAGAGAGATCCCACTATGAGTGCAGAGATCCCATCATAAGTGCAGAGATCCCACCATAAGTGCAGAGATCCCACCATAAGTGCAGGGATCCCAACCTAAGTGCAGAGATCCCACAACAAGTACAGAGATCCCATCACAAGTAGGGAGATCCCAGAATAAGTGCAGAGATCCCAACACAATACAGAGATCCCACCATGAGTGCAGAGATCCCATTCCTAGTAGAGAGATCCCACTATGAGTGCATAGATCCCACCATGAGTTCAGAGATCCCATCATAAGTGCAGGGGTCCCATCACAAGTGCAGGGATCCCATCACAAGTGCAGGGATCCCATCACAAGTGCAGGGATCCCATCACAAGTGCAGGGATCCCATCACAAGTGCAGGGATCCCATCACAAGTGCAGAGATCCCACCATGAGAGCAGAGATCCCACCATGAGTGCAGAGATCCCATCACAAGTAGAGAGATCCCAGAATAAGTGCAGAGATCCCATCACAAGTGTGGAGATCCCACCATGAGAGCAGAGATCCCATCCCAAGTAGAGAGATCCCACTATGAGTGCAGAGATCCCACCATGAGTGCAGAGATCCCACCATGAGTGCAGAGATCCCAACATTAGTGCAGAGATCCCACCATAAGTGCAGAGATCCCATCACAAGTGCAGAGATCCCACCATGAGTGCAGAGATCCCATCCCTAGTAGATAGATCCCACTATGAGTGCATAGATCCCACCATGAGTTCAGAGATCCCATCATAAGTGCAGGGATCCCATCACACGTGCACAGATCCCACCACAAGAGCGGAGATCCCACCATGAGTGCAGAGATCCCATCACAAGTAGAGAGATCCCATAATAAGTGCAGAGATCCCATCACAAGTGTGGAGATCCCACCATGAGAGCAGAGATCCCATCCCAAGTAGAGAGATCCCACTATGAGTGAAGAGATCCCATCATCAGTGCAGAGATCCCACCATAAGTGCAGAGATCCCATCACAAGTGCAGAGATCCCACCATGAGTGCAAAGATCCCATCACAAGTAGAGAGATCCCATCACAAGTGCAGAGTTCCCACCATGAGTGCAGGGATCCCATCCCAAGTAGAGAGATCCGACTATGAGTGCAGAGATCCCATCCCGAGTGCAGAGATCCCATCCCGAGTGCAGAGATCCCATCACAAGTGCAGAGATCCCATTCCAAGTAGAGAGATCCCACTATGAGTGCAGAGATCCCACCATGAGTGCAGAGATCCCATCATAAGTGCAGAGATCCCACCATAAGTGCAGAGATCCCACCATGAGTGCAGAGATTCCATCACAAGTAGAGAGATCCAAGAATAAGTGCAGAGATCCCATCACACGTGCAGCGATCCCACCATGAGTGCAGAGATCCCATCCCAAGTAGAGAGATCCCACTATGAGTGCAGAGATCCCACCATGAGTGCAGAGATCCCATCATAAGTGCAGACATCCCACCATAAGTGAAGGGATCCCATCATAAGTGCAGAGATCCCACAAGTACAAAGATCCCATCAAAAGTAGGGAGATCCCAGAATAAGTGCAGAGGTCCCATCACAAGTGCAGAGATCCCACCATGAGTGCAGAGATCCTACCATGAGTGCAGAGATCCCATCCCAAGTAGAGAGATCCCACTATGAGTGCAGAGATCCCACCATGAGTGTAGAGAGCCCATCATAAGCTCAGAGATCCCACCATAAGTGCAGGGATCCCATCACAAGTACAGAGATCCCACCATAAGTGCAGAGATCCCATCACAAGTGCAGAGATCCCATCACAAGTGCAGAGATCCCATCACAAGTGCAGAGATCCCATCACAAGTGCAGAGATCCCATCACAAGTAGAAAGATCCCATCACAAGTGCAGAGATCCCGTCACAAGTGCAGAGTTCCCACCATGAGTGCAGAGATCCCATCCCGAGTGCAGAGATCCCACCATGAGTGCAGAGATCCCACCATAAGTGCAGAGATCCCACCATGAGTGCAGAGATCCCATCATAAGTGCAGAGATCCCACCATAAGTGCAGGGATCCCATCACAAGTGCAGAGATCCCACCATGAGTGCAGAGATTCCATCACAAGTAGAGAGATCCCAGAATAAGTGCAGACATCCCATCACACATGCAGCAATCCCACCATGAGTGCAGAGATCCCATCCCAAGTAGAGAGATCCCACTATGAGTGCAGAGATCCCACCATGAGTGCAGAGATCCTACCATGAGTGCAGAGATCCCATCCCAAGTAGAGAGATCCCACTATGAGTGCAGAGATCCCACCATGAGTGCAGAGATCCCACCATGAGTGCAGAGATCCCATCATAAGTGCAGGGATCCCATCACAAGTGCAGGGATCCCATCACAAGTGCAGGGATCCCATCACAAGTGCAGAGATCCCACCACGAGTGCAGAGATCCCAGAATAAGTGCAGAGATCACATCACAAGTGCAGAGATCCCACCATGAGTGCAGAGATCCCATCCCAAGTAGAGAGATCCCACTATGAGTGCAGAGATCCCACCACGAGTGCAGAGATCCCACCACGAGTGCAGAGATCCCATTCCGAGTGCAGAGATCCCATCCCGAGTGCAGAGATCCCACCATGAGAGCAGAGATCCCACCATGAGTGCAGAGATCCCACCATGAGTGCAGAGATCCCATCATAAGTGCAGAGATCCCACCATAAGTGCAGGGATCCCATCACAAGTGCAGAGATCCCACCATGAGTGCAGAGATTCCATCACAAGTAGAGAGATCCCAGAATAAGTGCAGAGATCCCATCACACATGCAGCAATCCCACCATGAGTGCAGAGATCCCATCCCAAGTAGAGAGATCCCACTATGAGTGCAGAGATCCCACCATGAGTGCAGAGATCCCACCATGAGTGCAGAGATCCCATCCCAAGTAGAGAGATCCCACTATGAGTGCAGAGATCCCACCATGAGTGCAGAGATCCCACCATGAGTGCAGAGATCCCATCATAAGTGCAGGGATCCCATCACAAGTGCAGGGATCCCATCACAAGTGCAGGGATCCCATCACAAGTGCAGAGATCCCACCACGAGTGCAGAGATCCCAGAATAAGTGCAGAGATCCCATCACAAGTGCAGAGATCCCACCATGAGTGCAGAGATCCCATCCCAAGTAGAGAGATCCCACTATGAGTGCAGAGATCCCACCACGAGTGCAGAGATCCCACCACGAGTGCAGAGATCCCATTCCGAGTGCAGAGATCCCATCCCGAGTGCAGAGATCCCACCATGAGTGCAGAGATCCCACCATGAGTGCAGAGATCCTACCATGAGTGCAGAGATCCCATCATAAGTGCAGAGATCCCACCATAAGTGCAGGGATCCCATCACAAGTGCAGAGATCCCACCATGAGTGCAGAGATTCCATCACAAGTAGAGAGATCCCAGAATAAGTGCAGAGATCCCATCACACATGCAGCAATCCCACCATGAGTGCAGAGATCCCATCCCAAGTAGAGAGATCCCACTATGAGTGCAGAGATCCCACCATGAGTGCAGCAATCCCACCATGAGTGCAGAGATCCCATCCCAAGTAGAGAGATCCCACCATGAGTGCAGAGATCCCATCATGAGTGCAGGGATCCCATCACAAGTGCAGGGATCCCATCACAAGTGCAGGGATCCCATCACAAGTGCAGGGATCCCATCACAAGTGCAGAGATCCCACCACGAGTGCAGAGATCCCAGAATAAGTGCAGAGATCCCATCACAAGTGCAGAGATCCCATCACAAGTGCAGAGATCCCACCATGAGTGCAGAGATCCCATCCCAAGTAGAGAGATCCCACTATGAGTGCAGAGATCCCATCATTAGTGCAGGGATCCCACCACAAGTGCAGAGATCCCATCACAAGTGCAGAGATCCCATCACAAGTGCAGAGATCCCACCACGAGTGCAGAGATCCCACCACGAGTGCAGAGATCCCATCTTGAATGCAGAGATCCCATCACAAGTGCAGGGACCCCACCACAAGTGCAGAGATCCCATTACAAGTAGAGAGATCCCAGAATAAGTGCAGAGATCCCATCACAAGTGCAGAGATCCCACCATGAGTGCAGAGATCCCATCCCAAGTCAAGAGATCCCACTATGAGTGCAGAGATCCCACCATGAGTGCAGCAATCCCACCATGAGTGCAGAGATCCCATCCCAAGTAGAGAGATCCCAATATGAGTGCAGAGATCCCATCATGAGTGCAGGGATCCCATCACAAGTGCAGGGATCCCATCACAAGTGCAGGGATCCCATCACAAGTGCAGAGATCCCACCACAAGTGCAGAGATCCCAGAATAAGTGCAGAGATCCCATCACAAGTGCAGAGATCCCACCATGAGTGCAGAGATCCCATCCCAAGTAGAGAGATCCCACTATGAGTGCCGAGATCCCATCATTAGTGCAGAGATCCCACCACAAGTGCAGAGATCCCATCACAAGTGCAGAGATCCCATCACAAGTGCAGAGATACCACCACGAGTGCAGAGATCCCATCACAAGTGCAGAGATCCCACCATGAGTGCAGAGATCCCATCCTAAGTAGAGAGATCCCACTATGAGTGCAGAGATCCCATCATAAGTGTAGAGATCCCACCATAAGTGCAGGGATCCCAACCTAAGTGCAGAGATCCCACAACAAGTACAGAGATCCCAGAATAAGTGCAGAGATCCCATCACAAGTGCAGAGATCCCACCATGAGTGCAAAGATCCCATCACAAGTAGAGAGATCCCATCACAAGTGCAGAGTTCCCACCATGAGTGCAGAGATCCCATCCCAAGTAGAGAGATCCGACTATGAGTGCAGAGATCCCATCCTGAGTGCTGAGATCCCATCACGAGTGCAGAGATCCCATCCCAAGTAGAGAGATCCCACTATGAGTGTAGAGATCCCACCATGAGTGCAGAGATCCCATCATGAGTGCAGAGATCCCACCATAAGTGCAGAGATCCCACCATGAGTGCAGAGATTCCATCACAAGTAGAGAGATCCCAGAATAAGTGCAGAGATCCCGTCACACGTGCAGCGATCCCACCATGAGTGCAGAGATCCCATCCCAAGTAGAGAGATCCCACTATGAGTGCAGAGATCCCACCATGAGTGCAGAGATCCCATCATAAGTGCAGAGATCCCACCATAAGTGAAGGGATCCCATCATAAGTGCAGAGATCCCACAAGTACAAAGATCCCATCAAAAGTAGGGAGATCCCAGAATAAGTGCAGAGATCCCATCACAAGTGCAGAGATCCCACCATGAGTGCAGAGATCCCACCATGAGTGCAGAGATCCCATCCCAAGTAGAGAGATCCCACTATGAGTGCAGAGATCCCACCATGAGTGTAGAGAGCCCATCATAAGCTCAGAGATCCCACCATAAGTGCAGGGATCCCATCACAAGTATAGAGATCCCACCATAAGTGCAGAGATCCCATCACAAGTGCAGAGATCCCATCACTAGTGCAGTGATCCCATCACAAGTGCAGAGATCCCATCACAAGTAGAGAGATCCCAGAATAAGTGCAGAGATCCCATCACAAGTGCAGAGTTCCCACCATGAGTGAAGAGATCCCATCCCAAGTAGAGAGATCCCACTATGAGTGCAGAGATCCTATCCCGAGTGCTGAGATCCCATCCCGAGTGCAGAGATCCCATCCCGAGTGCAGAGATCCCATCCCAAGTAGAGAGATCCCACCATGAGTGCAGAGATCCCACCATGAGTGCAGAGATCCCATCATGAGTGCAGAGATCCCATCATAAGTGCAGAGATCCCACCATAAGTGCAGGGATCCCACCACAAGTGCAGAGATCCCACCATGAGTGCAGAGATCACATCACAAGTAGAGAGATCCCAGAATAAGTGCAGAGATCCCATCACACATGCATCAATCCCACCATGAGTGCAGAGATCCCATCCCAAGTAGAGATATCCCACTATGAGTGCAGAGATCCCACCATGAGTGCAGAGATCCCACCATGAGTGCAGAGATCCCATCCCAAGTAGAGAGATCCCACTATGAGTGCAGAGATCCCACCATGAGTGCAGAGATCCCATCATGAATGCAGAAATCCCATCATAAGTGCAGGGATCCCATCACAAGTGCAGGGATCCCATCACAAGTGCAAAGATCCCACCACGAGTGCAGAGATCCCAGAATAAGTGCAGAGATCCCATCACAAGTGCAGAGATCCAACCATGAGTGCAGAGATCCCATCCCAAGTAGAGAGATCCCACTATGAGTGCAGAGATCCCATCATTAGTGCAGGGATCCCACAATAAGTGCAGAGATCCCATCACAAGTGCAGAGATCCCATCACAAGTGCAGAGATCCCACCACGAGTGCAGAGATCCCACCACGAGTGCAGAGATCCCACCACGAGTGCAGAGATCCCATCACAAGTGCAGAGATCCCACCATGAGTGCAGAGATCCCACCACGAGTGCAGAGATCCCACCACAAGTAAACAGATCCCATCACAAGTGCAGAGATCCCATCACAAGTGCAAAGATCCCATCACAAGTGCAGAGATCCCACCATGAGTGCAGAGATCCCATCCCAAGTAGAGAGATCCCACTATGAGTGCAGAGATCCCACCATGAGTGCAGAGATCCCATCCCAAGTAGAGAGATCCCACTATGAGTGCAGAGATCCCACCATGAGTGCAGAGATCCCATCATAAGTGCAGGGATCCCATCATAAGTGCAGGGATCCCATCACAAGTGCAGAGATCCCACCACGAGTGCATAGATCCCATTACAAGTAGAGAGATCCCAGAATAAGTGCAGAGATCCCATCACAAGAGCAGAGATCCCATCACAAGAGCAGAGATCCCACCATGAGTGCAGAGATCCCATCCTAAGTAGAGAGATCTGACTATGAGTGCAGAGAACCCATCATAAGTGCAGAGATCCCACCATAAGTGCAGGGATCCCATCACAAGTGCAGGGATCCCATCACAAGTGCAGAGATCCCACCACAAGAGCAGAGATCCCACCATGAGTGCAGAGATCCCATCACAAGTAGAGAGATCCCAGAATAAGTGCAGAGATCCCATCACAAGTGCAGAGATCCCATCACAAGTGCAGAGATCCCATCACAAGTGTGGAGATCCCACCATGAGAGCAGAGATCCCATCCCAAGTAGAGAGATCCCACTATGAGTGCAGAGATCGCACCATGAGTGCAGAGATCGCACCATGAGTGCAGAGATCCCATCACAAGTGCAGAGATCCCACCATGAGTGCAAAGATCCCATCACAAGTAGAGAGATCCCATCACAAGTGCAGAGTTCCCACCATGAGTGCAGAGATCCCATCCCAAGTAGAGAGATCCAACTATGAGTGCAGAGATCCCATCCCGAGTACAGAGATCCCATCACGAGTGCAGAGATCCCATCCCAAGTAGAGAGATCCCATTATGAGTGCAGAGATCCCACCATGAGTGCAGAGATTCCATCACAAGTAGAGAGATCCCAGAATAAGTGCAGAGATCCCATCACACGTGCAGCGATCCCACCATGAGTGCAGAGATCCCATCCCAAGTAGAGAGATCCCACTATGAGTGCAGAGATCCCACCATGAGTGCAGAGATCCCATCATAAGTGCAGAGATCCCACCATAAGTGAAGGGATCCCATCATAAGTGCAGAGATCCCACAACAAGAACAGAGATCCCATCAAAAGTAGGGAGATCCCAGAATAAGTGCAGAGATCCCACCACAAGTGCAGAGATCCCACCATGAGGGCAGATACCCCATCCCAAGTAGAGAGATCCCACTATGAGTGCAGAGATCCCACCATGAGTGCAGAGATCCCATCCCAAGTAGAGAGATCCCACTATGAGTGCAGAGATCCCACCATGAGTGTAGAGAGCCCATCATAAGCTCAGAGATCCCACCATAAGTGCGGGGGTCCCATTACAAGTGCAGGGATCCCATCACAAGTGCAGAGATCCCATCACAAGTGCAGAGATCCTATCACAAGTGCAGAGATCCCATCACAAGTGCAGAGATCCCATCACAAGTGCTGAGATCCCATCACAAGTGCAGAGATCCCATCACAAGTGCAGAGTTCCCACCATGAGGGCAGAGATCCCATCCCAAGTAGAGAGATCCCACTATGAGTGCAGAGATTCCATCACAAGTAGAGAGATCCCAGAATAAGTGCAGAGATCCCATCACACGTGCAGCGATCCCACCATGAGTGCAGAGATCCCATCCCAAGTAGAGAGATCCCACTATGAGTGCAGAGATCCCACCATGAGTGCAGAGATCCCATCATAAGTGCAGAGATCCCACCATAAGTGAAGGGATCCCATCATAAGTGCAGAGATCCCACAACAAGTACAGAGATCCCATCAAAAGTAGGGAGATCCCAGAATAAGTGCAGAGATCCCACCACAAGTGCAGAGATCCCACCATGAGTGCAGATACCCCATCCCAAGTAGAGAGATCCCACTATGAGTGCAGAGATCCCACCATGAGTGCAGAGATCCCATCCCAAGTAGAGAGATCCCACTATGAGTGCAGAGATCCCACCATGAGTGTAGAGAGCCCATCATAAGCTCAGAGATCCCACCATAAGTGCAGGGATCCCATCACAAGTGCAGGGATCCCATCACAAGTGCAGGGATCCCATCACAAGTGCAGAGATCCCATCACAAGTGCAGAGATCCTATCACAAGTGCAGAGATCCCATCACAAGTGCAGAGAGCCCACCATGAGTGCAAAGATCCCATCACAAGTAGAGAGATCCCAGAATAAGTGCAGAGATCCCATCACAAGTGCAGAGATCCCATCACAAGTGCAGAGTTCCCACCATGAGTGCAGAGATCCCATCCCAAGTAGAGAGATCCCACTATGAGTGCAGAGATCCCATCCCGAGTGCAGAGATCCCACTATGAGTGCAGAGATCCCATCCCGAGTGCAGAGATCCCATCCCGAGTGCAGAGATCCCATCCCAAGTAGAGAGATCCCATCCCAAGTAGAGAGATCCCACCATGAATGCAGAGATCCCACCGTGAGTGCAGAGATCCCATCATAAGTGCAAAGATCCCATCATAAGTGCAGAGATCCCACCATAAGTGCAGGGATCCCATCACAAGTGCAGAGATCCCACCATGAGTGCAGAGATTCCATCACAAGTAGAGAGATCCCAGAATAAGTGCAGAGATCCCATCACACATGCAGCAATCCCACCATGAGTGCAGAGATCCCATCCCAAGTAGAGAGATCCCACTATGAGTGCAGAGGTCCCACCATGAGTGCAGCAATCCCACCATGAGTGCAGAGATCCCATCCCAAGTAGAGAGATCCCACCATGAGTGCAGAGATCCCACCATGAGTGCAGAGATCCCATCCCAAGTAGAGAGATCCCACTATGAGTGCAGAGATCCCATTATGAGTGCAAAGATCCCACCATGAGTGCAGAGATCCCATCATAAGTGCAGGGATCCCACCACGAGTGCGGAGATCCCATCATTAGTGCAGAGATCCCACCATAAGTGCAGAGATCCCATCACAAGTGCAGAGATCCCATCAAAAGTGCATAGATCCCACCACGAGTGCAGAGATCCCATCACAAGTAGACAGATCCCATCACAAGTGCAGAGATCCCATCACAAGTGCAGAGATCCCACCATGAGTGCAGAGATCCCATCCTAAGTAGAGAGATCCCACTATGAGTGCCGAGATCCCATCATGAGTGCAGAGATCCCACCATAAGTGCAAAGATCCCATCACAAGTGCAGACATCCCATCACAAGTGCAGAGATCCCATCACAAGTGCAGAGATCCCACCACAAGTGCAGAGATCCCATCACAAGTAGACAGATCCCATCACAAGTGCAAAGATCCCATCACAAGTGCAGAGATCCCACCATGAGTGCAGAGATCCCATCCCAAGTAGAGAGATCCCACTATGAGTGCAGAGATCCCACCCTGAGTGCAGAGATCCCATCCCAAGTAAAGAGATCCCACTATGAGTGCAGAGATCCCACTATGAGTGCAGAGATCCCACCATGAGTGCAGAGATCCCATCATAAGTGCAGGGATCCCATCACAAGTGCAGAGATCCCACCACGAGTGCAGAGATCCCATTACAAGTAGAGAGATCCCAGAATAAGTGCAGAGATCCCATCACGAGTGCAGAGATCCCATCCTAAGTATAGAGATCCCATCCTAAGTAGAGAGATCCCACTATGAGTGCAGAGATCCCATCATAAGTGCAGAGATCCCACCATAAGTGCAGAGATCCCACCATAAGTGCAGGGATCCCAACCTAAGTGCAGAGATCCCACAACAAGTACAGAGATCCAATCACAAGTAGGGAGATCCCAGAATAAGTGCAGAGATCCCAACACAATACAGAGATCCCACCATGAGTGCAGAGATCCCATTCCTAGTAGAGAGATCCCACTATGAGTGCATAGATCCCACCATGAGTTCAGAGATCCCATCATAAGTGCAGGGGTCCCATCACAAGTGCAGGGATCCCATCACAAGTGCAGGGATCCCATCACAAGTGCAGGGATCCCATCACAAGTGCAGGGATCCCATCACAAGTGCAGAGATCCCACCATGAGAGCAGAGATCCCACCATGAGTGCAGAGATCCCATCACAAGTAGAGAGATCCCAGAATAAGTGCAGAGATCCCATCACAAGTGTGGAGATCCCACCATGAGAGCAGAGATCCCATCCCAAGTAGAGAGATCCCACTATGAGTGCAGAGATCCCATCACAAGTGTGGAGATCCCACCATGAGTGCAGAGATCCCACCATGAGTGCAGAGATCCCAACATTAGTGCAGAGATCCCACCATAAGTGCAGAGATCCCATCACAAGTGCAGAGATCCCACCATGAGTGCAGAGATCCCATCCCTAGTAGATAGATCCCACTATGAGTGCATAGATCCCACCATGAGTTCAGAGATCCCATCATAAGTGCAGGGATCCCATCCCAAGTAGAGAGATCCCACTATGAGTGCAGAGATCCCACCATGAGTGCAGAGATCCCACCATGAGTGCAGAGTTCCCACCATGAGTGCAGAGATCCCATCCCAAGTAGAGAGATCCCACTATGAGTGCAGAGATCCCACCATGAGTGCAGAGATCCCACCATGAGTGCAGAGTTCCCACCATGAGTGCAGAGATCCCATCCCAAGTAGAGAGATCCCATCCCGAGTGCAGAGATCCCATCCCGAGTGCAGAGATCCCATCCGGAGTGCGGAGATCTCATCCCAAGTGCAGAGATCCCATCCCAAGTAGAGAGGTCCAACTATGAGTGCAGAGATCCCACCATGAGTGCGGAGATCCCATCATAAGTGCAGAGATCCCATCATAAGTGCACAGATCCCACCATAAGTGCAGGGATCCCATCACAAGTGCAGAGATCCCACCACGAGTGCAGAGATCCCATCACAAGTAGACAGATACCATCACAAGTGCAGATATCCCATCACAAGTGCAGAGATCCCACCATGAGTGCAGAGATCCCATCCCAAGTAGAGAGATCCCACTATGAGTGCAGAGATCTCACCATGAGTGCAGAGATCCCATCCCAAGTAGAGAGATCCCACTATGAGTGCAGAGATCCCACCATGAGTGCAGAGATCCCACCATGAGTGCAGAGATCCCATCATAAGTGCAGGGATCCCACCACAAGTGCAGAGATCCCATTACAAGTAGAGAGATCCCAGAATAAGTGCAGAGATCCCATCACAAGTGCAGAGATCCCACCATGAGTGCAGAGATCCCATCCCAAGTAGAGAGATCCCACTATGAGTGCAGAGATCCCATCATAAGTGCAGAGATCCCACCATAAGTGCAGAGATCCCATCCCAAGTCGAGAGATCCCACTATGAGTGCAGAGATCCCACCATGAGTGCAGCAATCCCACCATGAGTGCAGAGATCCCATCCCAAGTAGAGAGATCCCAATATGAGTGCAGAGATCCCATCATGAGTGCAGGGATCCCATCACAAGTGCAGGGATCCCATCACAAGTGCAAGTATCCCATCACAAGTGCAGAGATCCCACCACAAGTGCAGAGATCCCAGAATAAGTGCAGAGATCCCATCACAAGTGCAGAGATCCCACCATGAGTGCAGAGATCCCATCCCAAGTAGAGAGATCCCACTATGAGTGCCGAGATCCCATCATTAGTGCAGAGATCCCACCACAAGTGCAGAGATCCTATCACAAGTGCAGAGATCCCATCACAAGTGCAGAGATCCCACCACGAGTGCAGAGATCCCATCACAAGTGCAGAGATCCCACCATGAGTGCAGAGATCCCATCCTAAGTAGAGAGATCCCACTATGAGTGCAGAGATCCCATCATAAGTGTAGAGATCCCACCATAAGTGCAGGGATCCCAACCTAAGTGCAGAGATCCCACAAGTACAGAGATCCCAGAATAAGTGCAGAGATCCCATCACAAGTGCAGAGATCCCACCATGAGTGCAAAGATCCCATCACAAGTAGAGAGATCCCATCACAAGTGCAGAGTTCCCACCATGAGTGCAGAGATCCCATCCCAAGTAGAGAGATCCAACTATGAGTGCAGAGATCCCATCCCGAGTGCTGAGATCCCATCACGAGTGCAGAGATCCCATCCCAAGTAGAGAGATCCCACTATGAGTGCAGAGATCCCACCATGAGTGCAGAGATCCCATCATAAGTGCAGAGATCCCACCATAAGTGCAGAGATCCCACCATGAGTGCAGAGATTCCATCACAAGTAGAGAGATCCCAGAATAAGTGCAGAGATCCCATCACACGTGCAGCGATCCCACCATGAGTGCAGAGATCCCATCCCAAGTAGAGAGATCCCACTATGAGTGCAGAGATCCCACCATGAGTGCAGAGATCCCATCATAAGTGCAGAGATCCCACCATAAGTGAAGGGATCCCATCATAAGTGCAGAGATCCCACAAGTACAAAGATCCCAACAAAAGTAGGGAGATCCCAGAATAAGTGCAGAGATCCCATCACAAGTGCAGAGATCCCACCATGAGTGCAGAGATCCCACCATGAGTGCAGAGATCCCATCCCAAGTAGAGAGATCCCACTATGAGTGCAGAGATCCCACCATGAGTGTAGAGAGCCCATCATAAGCTCAGAGATCCCACCATAAGTGCAGGGATCCCATCACAAGTACAGAGATCCCACCATAAGTGCAGAGATCCCATCACAAGTGCAGAGATCCCATCACAAGTGCAGAGATCCCATCACAAGTGCAGAGATCCCATCACAAGTAGAGAGATCCCAGAATAAGTGCAGAGATCCCATCACAAGTGCAGAGTTCCCACCATGAGTGCAGAGATCCCATCCCAAGTAGAGAGATCCCACTATGAGTGCAGAGATCCTATCCCGAGTGCTGAGATCCCATCCCGAGTGCAGAGATCCCATCCCGAGTGCAGAGATCCCATCCCAAGTAGAGAGATCCCACCATGAGTGCAGAGATCCCACCATGAGTGCAGAGATCCCATCATGAGTGCTGAGATCCCATCATAAGTGCAGAGATCCCACCATAAGTGCAGGGATCCCATCACAAGTGCAGAGATCCCACCATGAGTGCAGAGATTCCATCACAAGTAGAGAGATCCCAGAATAAGTGCAGAGATCCCATCACACATGCAGCAATCCCACCATGAGTGCAGAGATCCCATCCCAAGTAGAGAGATCCCACTATGAGTGCAGAGATCCTACCATGAGGGCAGAGATCCCACCATGAGTGCAGAGATCCCATCCCAAGTAGAGAGATCCCACTATGAGTGCAGAGATCCCACCATGAGTGCAGAGATCCCACCATGAGTGCAGAAATCCCATCATAAGTGCAGGGATCCCATCACAAGTGCAGGGATCCCATCACAAGTGCAAAGATCCCACCACGAGTGCAGAGATCCCAGAATAAGTGCAGAGATCCCATCACAAGTGCAGAGATCCCACCATGAGTGCAGAGATCCCATCCCAAGTAGAGAGATCCCACTATGAGTGCAGAGATCCCATCATTAGTGCAGGGATCCCACAATAAGTGCAGAGATCCCATCACAAGTGCAGAGATCCCATCACAAGTGCAGAGATCCCATCACAAGTGCAGAGATCCCACCACGAGTGCAGAGATCCCATCACGAGTGCAGAGATCCCACCACAAGTGCAGAGATCCCACCACGAGTGCAGAGATCCCATCACAAGTGCAGAGATCCCACCATGAGTGCAGAGATCCCACCACGAGTGCAGAGATCCCACCACAAGTAAACAGATCCCATCACAAGTGCAGAGATCCCATCACAAGTGCAGAGATCCCATCACAAGTGCAGAGATCCCACCATGAGTGCAGAGATCCCATCCCAAGTAGAGAGATCCCACTATGAGTGCAGAGATCCCACCATGAGTGCAGAGATCCCATCCCAAGTAGAGAGATCCCACTATGAGTGCAGAGATCCCACCATGAGTGGAGAGATCCCATCATAAGTGCAGGGATCCCATCATAAGTGCAGGGATCCCATCACAAGTGCAGAGATCCCACCACGAGTGCATAGATCCCATTACAAGTAGAGAGATCCCAGAATAAGTGCAGAGATCCCATCACAAGAGCAGAGATCCCATCACAAGAGCAGAGATCCCACCATGAGTGCAGAGATCCCATCCTAAGTAGAGAGATCTGACTATGAGTGCAGAGAACCCATCATAAGTGCAGAGATCCCACCATAAGTGCAGGGATCCCAACCTAAGTGCAGAGATCCCACAACAAGTACAGAGATCCCATCACAAGTAGGGAGATCCCAGAATAAGTGCAGAGATCCCATCACAAGTGCAGAGATCTCACCATGAGTGCAGAGATCCCATCCCTAGTAGAGAGATCCCACTATGAGTGCATAGATCCCACCATGAGTTCAGAGATCCCATCATAAGTGCAGGGATCCCATCACAAGTGCAGGGATCCCATCACAAGTGCAGGGATCCCATCACAAGTGCAGGGATCCCATCACAAGTGCAGAGATCCCACCACGAGAGCAGAGATCCCACCATGAGTGCAGAGATCCCATCACAAGTACAGAGATCCTTGAATAAGTGCAGAGATCCCATCACAAGTGTGGAGATCCCACCATGAGAGCAGAGATCCCATCCCAAGTAGAGAGATCCCACTATGAGTGCAGAGATCCCACCATGAGTGCAGAGATCCCATCATTAGTCCAGAGATCCCACCATAAGTGCAGAGATCCCACCATAAGTGCAGAGATCCCATCACAAGTGCAGACATCCCACCATGAGTGCAAAGATCCAATCACAAGTAGAGAGATCCCAGAATAAGTGCAGAAATCCCATCACAAGTGCAGAGTTCCCACCATGAGTGCAGAGATCCCATCCCAAGTAGAGAGATCCCATCCCAAGTGCAGAGATCCCATCCCGAGTGCAGAGATCCCACCATAAGTGCAGAGATCCCACCATAAGTGCAGGGATCCCATCATAAGTGCAGAGATCCCACAACAAGTGCAGAGATCCCACAAGTGCAACGATCCCACAACAAGTGCAGAGATCCCACAACAAGTGCAGAGATCCCACAAGTGCAGAGATCCCACCATGAGTGCAGAGATCCACTCCAAGTAGAGAGATCCCACTATGAGTGCAGAGATCCCACCTTGAGTGCAGAGATCCCACCTTGAGTGCAGAGATCCCACCACAAGTGCAGAGATCCCATCACAAGTGCAGAGATCCCACCACGAGTGCAGAGATCCCATCACAAGTAGAGAGATCCCAGAATAAGTGCAGAGATCCTATCACAAGTGCAGAGATCCCACCATGAGTGCAGAGATCCCATCCCAAGTAGAGAGATCCCACTATTAGTGCAGAGATCCCACCATGAGTGCAGAGATCCCATCATAAGTGCAGAGATCCCACCATAAGTGCAGGGATCCCATCATAAGTGCAGAGATCCTATAACAAGTACAGAGATCCCATCACAAGTAGGGAGATCCCACTATGAGTGCAGAGATCCCATCACAAGTAAAGAGATCCCAGAATAAGTGCAGAGATCCCATCACAAGTGCAGAAATCCCACCACGAGTGCAGAGATCTCATCCCAAGTAGAGAGATCCCACTATGAATGCAGAGATCCCACCATGAGTGCAGAGATCCCATCATAAGTGCAGAGATCCCATCACAATTGCAGAGATCCCACCACAAGTGCAGAGATCACATCACAAGAAGAGAGATCCCAGAATAAGTGCAGAGATCCCACCACAAGTTCAGAGATCCCACCATGAGTGAAGAGATCCCATCCTAAGTAGAGAGATCCCACTATGAGTGCAGGATCCCATCATAAGTGCAGAGATCCCACCATGAGTGCAGAGATCCCAACCTAAGTGCAGCGATCCCACAACAAGTGCAAAGATCCCACAACAAGTACAGAGATCCCATCACAAGTAGGGAGATACCAGAATAAGTGCAGAGATCCCATCACAAGTGCAGAGATCCCACCATGAGTGCAGAGATCCTATCATAAGTGCAGAGATCCCACCATAAGTGCAGGGATCCCATCACAAGTGCAGAGATCCCACCATGAGTGCAGAGATCCCATCACAAGTGCAGAGATCCCACCATGAGTGCAGAGATCCCACCATGAGTGCAGAGATCCCATCACAAGTAGAGAGATCCCAGAATAAGTGCAGAGATCCCATCACAAGTGCAGAGATCCCATCTCAGGTAGAGAGATTCCACTATGAGTGCAGAGATCCCATCATGAGTGCAAAGATCCCATCATTAGTGCAGAGATCCCACCATAAGTGCAGAGATCCCATCACAAGTGCAGAGATCCCACCACGAGTGCAGAGATCCCATCACAAGTAGAGAGATCCCAGAATAAGTGCAGAGATCCCACCATAAGTGCAGGGATCCCAACCTAAGTGCATAGATCCCACAACAAGTACAGAGATCCCATCACAAGAATGGGAGATCCCAGAATAAGTGCAGAGATCCCATCACAAGTGTAGAGATCCCATCACAAGTGCAGAGATCCCATCACAAGTGCAGAGATCCCATCACAAGTGCAGAGATCCCATCACAAGTGCAGAGATCCCACCATGAGTGCAGAGACCCCATCCCTAGTAGAGAGATCCCACTATGCATGCATAGATCCCACCATGAGTTCAGATATCCCATCAGAAGTGCAAAGATCCCACCATAAGTGCAGGGATTCCATCACAAGTGCAGAGATCCCACCACGAGTGCAGAAATCCCATCACAAGTAGAGAGATCCCAGAATAAGTGCAGAGATCCCATCACAAGTGCAGAGATCCCACCATGAGAGCAGAGATCCTATCCCAAGTAGAGAGATCCCACTATGAGTGCAGAGATCCCACCAGTAGTGCAGAGATCCCACCATAAGTGCAGAGATCCCATCACAAGTGCAGAGATCCTCCCATGAGTGCAGCGATCCCATCACAAGTAGACAGATCCCAGAATAAGTGCAGAGATCCTATCACAAGTGCAGAGTTCCCACCATGAGTGCAGAGATCCCATCCCAAGTAGAGAGATCCCACTATGAGTGCAGAGATCCCACTATGAGTGCAGAGATCCCATCCCAAGTGCAGAGATCCCATCCCAATTAGAGATATCCCACTATGAGTGCAGAGATCCCACCATGAGTGCAGAGATCCCACCATAAGTGCAGAGATCCCATCATAAGTGCAGAGATCCCATCATAAGTGCAGAGATCCCACCATAAGTGCAGAGATCGCACCATGAGTGCAGAGATCCCATCCCAAGTAGAGAGATCCCACTATGAGTGCAGAGATCCCACCATGAGTGCAGAGATCCCATCCCAAGTAGAGAGATCCCACTATGAGTGCAGAGATCCCACCATGAGTGCAGAGATCCCATCATAAGTGCAGGGATCCCATCATAAGTGCAGGGATCCCATCACAAGTGCAGAGATCCCACCATGAGTGCAGAGATCCCATCCTAAGTAGAGAGATCCCACTATGAGTGCAGAGATCCCATCATAAGTGCAGAGATCCCATCATAAGTGTAGAGATCCCACCATAAGTGCAGGGATCCCAACCTAAGTGCAGAGATCCCAGAATAAGTGCAGAGATCCTATCACAAGTGCAGAGTTCCCACCATGAGTGCAGAGATCCCATCCCAAGTAGAGAGATCCCACTATGTGTGCAGAGATCCCACCATGAGTGCAGAGATCCCACCATAAGTGCAGAGATCCCAGAATAAGTGCAGAGATCCTATCACAAGTGCAGAGTTCCCACCATGAGTGCAGAGATCCCATCCCAAGTAGAGAGATCCCACTATGAGTGCAGAGATCCCACCATGAGTGTAGAGAGCCCATCATAAGCTAAGAGATCCCACCATAAGTGCAGGGATCGCATCACAAGTGCAGGGATCCCATCACAAGTGCAGAGATCCCATCACAAGTGCAGAAATCCCATCATAAGTGCAGGGATCCCATCACAAGTGCAGGGATCCCATCACAAGTGCAAAGATCCCACCACGAGTGCAGAGATCCCAGAATAAGTGCAGAGATCCCATCACAAGTGCAGAGATCCAACCATGAGTGCAGAGATCCCATCCCAAGTAGAGAGATCCCATCATTAGTGCAGAGATCCCACAATAAGTGCAGGGATCCCACAATAAGTGCAGAGATCCCATCACAAGTGCAGAGATCCCATCACAAGTGCAGAGATCCCATCACGAGTACAGAGATCCCACCACGAGTGCAGAGATCCCACCATGAGTGCAGAGATCCCATCACAAGTGCAGAGATCCCACCATGAGTGCAGAGATCCCACCACAAGTGCAGAGATCCCACCACAAGTAAACAGATCCCATCACAAGTGCAGAGATCCCATCACAAGTGCAGAGATCCCACCATGAGTGCAGAGATCCCATCCCAAGTAGAGAGATCCCACTATGAGTGCAGAGATCCCACCATGAGTGCAGAGATCCCATCCCAAGGAGAGAGATCCCACTATGAGTGCAGAGATCCCACCATGAGTGCAGAGATCCCATCATAAGTGCAGGGATCCCATCATAAGTGCAGGGATCCCATCACAAGTGCAGAGATCCCACCACGAGTGCATAGATCCCATTACAAGTAGAGAGATCCCAGAATAAGTGCAGAGATCCCATCACAAGAGCAGAGATCCCATCACAAGAGCAGAGATCCCACCATGAGTGCAGAGATCCCATCCTAAGTAGAGAGATCTGACTATGAGTGCAGAGAACCCATCATAAGTGCAGAGATCCCACCATAAGTGCAGGGATCCCATCACAAGTGCAGGGATCCCATCACAAGTGCAGAGATCCCACCACAAGAGCAGAGATCCCACCATGAGTGCAGAGATCCCATCACAAGTAGAGAGATCCCAGAATAAGTGCAGAGATCCCATCACAAGTGCAGAGATCCCATCACAAGTGCAGAGATCCCATCACAAGTGTGGAGATCCCACCATGAGAGCAGAGATCCCATCCCAAGTAGAGAGATCCCACTATGAGTGCAGAGATCGCACCATGAGTGCAGAGATCGCACCATGAGTGCAGAGATCCCATCACAAGTGCAGAGATCCCACCATGAGTGCAAAGATCCCATCACAAGTAGAGAGATCCCATCACAAGTGCAGAGTTCCCACCATGAGTGCAGAGATCCCATCCCAAGTAGAGATATCCAACTATGAGTGCAGAGATCCCATCCCGAGTACAGAGATCCCATCACGAGTGCAGAGATCCCATCCCAAGTAGAGAGATCCCATTATGAGTGCAGAGATCCCACCATGAGTGCAGAGATTCCATCACAAGTAGAGAGATCCCAGAATAAGTGCAGAGATCCCATCACACGTGCAGCGATCCCACCATGAGTGCAGAGATCCCATCCCAAGTAGAGAGATCCCACTATGAGTGCAGAGATCCCACCATGAGTGCAGAGATCCCATCATAAGTGCAGAGATCCCACCATAAGTGAAGGGATCCCATCATAAGTGCAGAGATCCCACAACAAGTACAGAGATCCCATCAAAAGTAGGGAGATCCCAGAATAAGTGCAGAGATCCCACCACAAGTGCAGAGACCCCACCATGAGTGCAGATACCCCATCCCAAGTAGAGAGATCCCACTATGAGTGCAGAGATCCCACCATGAGTGCAGAGATCCCATCCCAAGTAGAGAGATCCCACTATGAGTGCAGAGATCCCACCATGAGTGTAGAGAGCCCATCATAAGCTCAGAGATCCCACCATAAGTGCAGGGATCCCATCACAAGTGCAGGGATCCCATCACAAGTGCAGGGATCCCATCACAAGTGCAGAGATCCCATCACAAGTGCAGAGATCCTATCACAAGTGCAGAGATCCCATCACAAGTGCAGAGAGCCCACCATGAGTGCAAAGATCCCATCACAAGTAGAGAGATCCCAGAATAAGTGCAGAGATCCCATCACAAGTGCAGAGATCCCATCACAAGTGCAGAGTTCCCACCATGAGTGCAGAGATCCCATCCCAAGTAGAGAGATCCCACTATGAGTGCAGAGATCCCATCCCGAGTGCAGAGATCCCACTATGAGTGCAGAGATCCCATCCCGAGTGCAGAGATCCCATCCCGAGTGCAGAGATCCCATCCCAAGTAGAGAGATCCCATCCCAAGTAGAGAGATCCCACCATGAATGCAGAGATCCCACCGTGAGTGCAGAGATCCCATCATAAGTGCAAAGATCCCATCATAAGTGCAGAGATCCCACCATAAGTGCAGGGATCCCATCACAAGTGCAGAGATCCCACCATGAGTGCAGAGATTCCATCACAAGTAGAGAGATCCCAGAATAAGTGCAGAGATCCCATCACACATGCAGCAATCCCACCATGAGTGCAGAGATCCCATCCCAAGTAGAGAGATCCCACTATGAGTGCAGAGGTCCCACCATGAGTGCAGCAATCCCACCATGAGTGCAGAGATCCCATCCCAAGTAGAGAGATCCCACCATGAGTGCAGAGATCCCACCATGAGTGCAGAGATCCCATCCCAAGTAGAGAGATCCCACTATGAGTGCAGAGATCCCATTATGAGTGCAAAGATCCCACCATGAGTGCAGAGATCCCATCATAAGTGCAGGGATCCCATCACAAGTGCAGGGATCCCATCACAAGTGCAGAGATCCCACCACGAGTGCGGAGATCCCATCATTAGTGCAGAGATCCCACCATAAGTGCAGAGATCCCATCACAAGTGCAGAGATCCCATCAAAAGTGCATAGATCCCACCACGAGTGCAGAGATCCCATCACAAGTAGACAGATCCCATCACAAGTGCAGAGATCCCATCACAAGTGCAGAGATCCCACCATGAGTGCAGAGATCCCATCCTAAGTAGAGAGATCCCACTATGAGTGCCGAGATCCCATCATGAGTGCAGAGATCCCACCATAAGTGCAAAGATCCCATCACAAGTGCAGACATCCCATCACAAGTGCAGAGATCCCATCACAAGTGCAGAGATCCCACCACAAGTGCAGAGATCCCATCACAAGTAGACAGATCCCATCACAAGTGCAAAGATCCCATCACAAGTGCAGAGATCCCACCATGAGTGCAGAGATCCCATCCCAAGTAGAGAGATCCCACTATGAGTGCAGAGATCCCACCCTGAGTGCAGAGATCCCATCCCAAGTAAAGAGATCCCACTATGAGTGCAGAGATCCCACTATGAGTGCAGAGATCCCACCATGAGTGCAGAGATCCCATCATAAGTGCAGGGATCCCATCACAAGTGCAGAGATCCCACCACGAGTGCAGAGATCCCATTACAAGTAGAGAGATCCCAGAATAAGTGCAGAGATCCCATCACGAGTGCAGAGATCCCATCCTAAGTATAGAGATCCCATCCTAAGTAGAGAGATCCCACTATGAGTGCAGAGATCCCATCATAAGTGCAGAGATCCCACCATAAGTGCAGAGATCCCACCATAAGTGCAGGGATCCCAACCTAAGTGCAGAGATCCCACAACAAGTACAGAGATCCAATCACAAGTAGGGAGATCCCAGAATAAGTGCAGAGATCCCAACACAATACAGAGATCCCACCATGAGTGCAGAGATCCCATTCCTAGTAGAGAGATCCCACTATGAGTGCATAGATCCCACCATGAGTTCAGAGATCCCATCATAAGTGCAGGGGTCCCATCACAAGTGCAGGGATCCCATCACAAGTGCAGGGATCCCATCACAAGTGCAGGGATCCCATCACAAGTGCAGGGATCCCATCACAAGTGCAGAGATCCCACCATGAGAGCAGAGATCCCACCATGAGTGCAGAGATCCCATCACAAGTAGAGAGATCCCAGAATAAGTGCAGAGATCCCATCACAAGTGTGGAGATCCCACCATGAGAGCAGAGATCCCATCCCAAGTAGAGAGATCCCACTATGAGTGCAGAGATCCCATCACAAGTGTGGAGATCCCACCATGAGTGCAGAGATCCCACCATGAGTGCAGAGATCCCAACATTAGTGCAGAGATCCCACCATAAGTGCAGAGATCCCATCACAAGTGCAGAGATCCCACCATGAGTGCAGAGATCCCATCCCTAGTAGATAGATCCCACTATGAGTGCATAGATCCCACCATGAGTTCAGAGATCCCATCATAAGTGCAGGGATCCCATCCCAAGTAGAGAGATCCCACTATGAGTGCAGAGATCCCACCATGAGTGCAGAGATCCCACCATGAGTGCAGAGTTCCCACCATGAGTGCAGAGATCCCATCCCAAGTAGAGAGATCCCACTATGAGTGCAGAGATCCCACCATGAGTGCAGAGATCCCACCATGAGTGCAGAGTTCCCACCATGAGTGCAGAGATCCCATCCCAAGTAGAGAGATCCCATCCCGAGTGCAGAGATCCCATCCCGAGTGCAGAGATCCCATCCGGAGTGCGGAGATCTCATCCCAAGTGCAGAGATCCCATCCCAAGTAGAGAGGTCCAACTATGAGTGCAGAGATCCCACCATGAGTGCGGAGATCCCATCATAAGTGCAGAGATCCCATCATAAGTGCACAGATCCCACCATAAGTGCAGGGATCCCATCACAAGTGCAGAGATCCCACCACGAGTGCAGAGATCCCATCACAAGTAGACAGATACCATCACAAGTGCAGATATCCCATCACAAGTGCAGAGATCCCACCATGAGTGCAGAGATCCCATCCCAAGTAGAGAGATCCCACTATGAGTGCAGAGATCTCACCATGAGTGCAGAGATCCCATCCCAAGTAGAGAGATCCCACTATGAGTGCAGAGATCCCACCATGAGTGCAGAGATCCCACCATGAGTGCAGAGATCCCATCATAAGTGCAGGGATCCCACCACAAGTGCAGAGATCCCATTACAAGTAGAGAGATCCCAGAATAAGTGCAGAGATCCCATCACAAGTGCAGAGATCCCACCATGAGTGCAGAGATCCCATCCCAAGTAGAGAGATCCCACTATGAGTGCAGAGATCCCATCATAAGTGCAGAGATCCCACCATAAGTGCAGAGATCCCATCCCAAGTCGAGAGATCCCACTATGAGTGCAGAGATCCCACCATGAGTGCAGCAATCCCACCATGAGTGCAGAGATCCCATCCCAAGTAGAGAGATCCCAATATGAGTGCAGAGATCCCATCATGAGTGCAGGGATCCCATCACAAGTGCAGGGATCCCATCACAAGTGCAAGTATCCCATCACAAGTGCAGAGATCCCACCACAAGTGCAGAGATCCCAGAATAAGTGCAGAGATCCCATCACAAGTGCAGAGATCCCACCATGAGTGCAGAGATCCCATCCCAAGTAGAGAGATCCCACTATGAGTGCCGAGATCCCATCATTAGTGCAGAGATCCCACCACAAGTGCAGAGATCCTATCACAAGTGCAGAGATCCCATCACAAGTGCAGAGATCCCACCACGAGTGCAGAGATCCCATCACAAGTGCAGAGATCCCACCATGAGTGCAGAGATCCCATCCTAAGTAGAGAGATCCCACTATGAGTGCAGAGATCCCATCATAAGTGTAGAGATCCCACCATAAGTGCAGGGATCCCAACCTAAGTGCAGAGATCCCACAAGTACAGAGATCCCAGAATAAGTGCAGAGATCCCATCACAAGTGCAGAGATCCCACCATGAGTGCAAAGATCCCATCACAAGTAGAGAGATCCCATCACAAGTGCAGAGTTCCCACCATGAGTGCAGAGATCCCATCCCAAGTAGAGAGATCCAACTATGAGTGCAGAGATCCCATCCCGAGTGCTGAGATCCCATCACGAGTGCAGAGATCCCATCCCAAGTAGAGAGATCCCACTATGAGTGCAGAGATCCCACCATGAGTGCAGAGATCCCATCATAAGTGCAGAGATCCCACCATAAGTGCAGAGATCCCACCATGAGTGCAGAGATTCCATCACAAGTAGAGAGATCCCAGAATAAGTGCAGAGATCCCATCACACGTGCAGCGATCCCACCATGAGTGCAGAGATCCCATCCCAAGTAGAGAGATCCCACTATGAGTGCAGAGATCCCACCATGAGTGCAGAGATCCCATCATAAGTGCAGAGATCCCACCATAAGTGAAGGGATCCCATCATAAGTGCAGAGATCCCACAAGTACAAAGATCCCAACAAAAGTAGGGAGATCCCAGAATAAGTGCAGAGATCCCATCACAAGTGCAGAGATCCCACCATGAGTGCAGAGATCCCACCATGAGTGCAGAGATCCCATCCCAAGTAGAGAGATCCCACTATGAGTGCAGAGATCCCACCATGAGTGTAGAGAGCCCATCATAAGCTCAGAGATCCCACCATAAGTGCAGGGATCCCATCACAAGTACAGAGATCCCACCATAAGTGCAGAGATCCCATCACAAGTGCAGAGATCCCATCACAAGTGCAGAGATCCCATCACAAGTGCAGAGATCCCATCACAAGTAGAGAGATCCCAGAATAAGTGCAGAGATCACATCACAAGTGCAGAGTTCCCACCATGAGTGCAGAGATCCCATCCCAAGTAGAGAGATCCCACTATGAGTGCAGAGATCCTATCCCGAGTGCTGAGATCCCATCCCGAGTGCAGAGATCCCATCCCGAGTGCAGAGATCCCATCCCAAGTAGAGAGATCCCACCATGAGTGCAGAGATCCCACCATGAGTGCAGAGATCCCATCATGAGTGCTGAGATCCCATCATAAGTGCAGAGATCCCACCATAAGTGCAGGGATCCCATCACAAGTGCAGAGATCCCACCATGAGTGCAGAGATTCCATCACAAGTAGAGAGATCCCAGAATAAGTGCAGAGATCCCATCACACATGCAGCAATCCCACCATGAGTGCAGAGATCCCATCCCAGGTAGAGAGATCCCACTATGAGTGCAGAGATCCTACCATGAGGGCAGAGATCCCACCATGAGTGCAGAGATCCCATCCCAAGTAGAGAGATCCCACTATGAGTGCAGAGATCCCACCATGAGTGCAGAGATCCCACCATGAGTGCAGAAATCCCATCATAAGTGCAGGGATCCCATCACAAGTGCAGGGATCCCATCACAAGTGCAAAGATCCCACCACGAGTGCAGAGATCCCAGAATAAGTGCAGAGATCCCATCACAAGTGCAGAGATCCCACCATGAGTGCAGAGATCCCATCCCAAGTAGAGAGATCCCACTATGAGTGCAGAGATCCCATCATTAGTGCAGGGATCCCACAATAAGTGCAGAGATCCCATCACAAGTGCAGAGATCCCATCACAAGTGCAGAGATCCCATCACAAGTGCAGAGATCCCACCACGAGTGCAGAGATCCCATCACGAGTGCAGAGATCCCACCACAAGTGCAGAGATCCCACCACGAGTGCAGAGATCCCATCACAAGTGCAGAGATCCCACCATGAGTGCAGAGATCCCACCACGAGTGCAGAGATCCCACCACATGTAAACAGATCCCATCACAAGTGCAGAGATCCCATCACAAGTGCAGAGATCCCATCACAAGTGCAGAGATCCCACCATGAGTGCAGAGATCCCATCCCAAGTAGAGAGATCCCACTATGAGTGCAGAGATCCCACCATGAGTGCAGAGATCCCATCCCAAGTAGAGAGATCCCACTATGAGTGCAGAGATCCCACCATGAGTGGAGAGATCCCATCATAAGTGCAGGGATCCCATCATAAGTGCAGGGATCCCATCACAAGTGCAGAGATCCCACCACGAGTGCATAGATCCCATTACAAGTAGAGAGATCCCAGAATAAGTGCAGAGATCCCATCACAAGAGCAGAGATCCCATCACAAGAGCAGAGATCCCACCATGAGTGCAGAGATCCCATCCTAAGTAGAGAGATCTGACTATGAGTGCAGAGAACCCATCATAAGTGCAGAGATCCCACCATAAGTGCAGGGATCCCAACCTAAGTGCAGAGATCCCACAACAAGTA
The DNA here is from genome assembly GCF_964263255.1 of Lissotriton vulgaris. NCBI lineage: Eukaryota > Metazoa > Chordata > Amphibia > Caudata > Salamandridae > Lissotriton > Lissotriton vulgaris. Next base: position 680,847,484 of record NC_141693.1, read on the forward strand.
CAGAGATCCCATCACAAGTAGGGAGATCCCAGAATAAGTGCAGAGATCCCATCACAAGTGCAGAGATCTCACCATGAGTGCAGAGATCCCATCCCTAGTAGAGAGATCCCACTATGAGTGCATAGATCCCACCATGAGTTCAGAGATCCCATCACAAGTGCAGGGATCCCATCACAAGTGCAGGGATCCCATCACAAGTGCAGGGATCCCATCACAAGTGCAGGGATCCCATCACAAGTGCAGAGATCCCACCACGAGAGCAGAGATCCCACCATGAGTGCAGAGATCCCATCACAAGTACAGAGATCCTTGAATAAGTGCAGAGATCCCATCACAAGTGTGGAGATCCCACCATGAGAGCAGAGATCCCATCCCAAGTAGAGAGATCCCACTATGAGTGCAGAGATCCCACCATGAGTGCAGAGATCCCATCATTAGTCCAGAGATCCCACCATAAGTGCAGAGATCCCACCATAAGTGCAGAGATCCCATCACAAGTGCAGACATCCCACCATGAGTGCAAAGATCCAATCACAAGTAGAGAGATCCCAGAATAAGTGCAGAAATCCCATCACAAGTGCAGAGTTCCCACCATGAGTGCAGAGATCCCATCCCAAGTAGAGAGATCCCATCCCAAGTGCAGAGATCCCATCCCGAGTGCAGAGATCCCACCATAAGTGCAGAGATCCCACCATAAGTGCAGGGATCCCATCATAAGTGCAGAGATCCCACAACAAGTGCAGAGATCCCACAAGTGCAACGATCCCACAACAAGTGCAGAGATCCCACAACAAGTGCAGAGATCCCACAAGTGCAGAGATCCCACCATGAGTGCAGAGATCCACTCCAAGTAGAGAGATCCCACTATGAGTGCAGAGATCCCACCTTGAGTGCAGAGATCCCACCTTGAGTGCAGAGATCCCACCACAAGTGCAGAGATCCCATCACAAGTGCAGAGATCCCACCACGAGTGCAGAGATCCCATCACAAGTAGAGAGATCCCAGAATAAGTGCAGAGATCCTATCACAAGTGCAGAGATCCCACCATGAGTGCAGAGATCCCATCCCAAGTAGAGAGATCCCACTATTAGTGCAGAGATCCCACCATGAGTGCAGAGATCCCATCATAAGTGCAGAGATCCCACCATAAGTGCAGGGATCCCATCATAAGTGCAGAGATCCTATAACAAGTACAGAGATCCCATCACAAGTAGGGAGATCCCACTATGAGTGCAGAGATCCCATCACAAGTAAAGAGATCCCAGAATAAGTGCAGAGATCCCATCACAAGTGCAGAAATCCCACCACGAGTGCAGAGATCTCATCCCAAGTAGAGAGATCCCACTATGAATGCAGAGATCCCACCATGAGTGCAGAGATCCCATCATAAGTGCAGAGATCCCATCACAATTGCAGAGATCCCACCACAAGTGCAGAGATCACATCACAAGAAGAGAGATCCCAGAATAAGTGCAGAGATCCCACCACAAGTTCAGAGATCCCACCATGAGTGAAGAGATCCCATCCTAAGTAGAGAGATCCCACTATGAGTGCAGGATCCCATCATAAGTGCAGAGATCCCACCATGAGTGCAGAGATCCCAACCTAAGTGCAGCGATCCCACAACAAGTGCAAAGATCCCACAACAAGTACAGAGATCCCATCACAAGTAGGGAGATACCAGAATAAGTGCAGAGATCCCATCACAAGTGCAGAGATCCCACCATGAGTGCAGAGATCCTATCATAAGTGCAGAGATCCCACCATAAGTGCAGGGATCCCATCACAAGTGCAGAGATCCCACCATGAGTGCAGAGATCCCATCACAAGTGCAGAGATCCCACCATGAGTGCAGAGATCCCACCATGAGTGCAGAGATCCCATCACAAGTAGAGAGATCCCAGAATAAGTGCAGAGATCCCATCACAAGTGCAGAGATCCCATCTCAGGTAGAGAGATTCCACTATGAGTGCAGAGATCCCATCATGAGTGCAAAGATCCCATCATTAGTGCAGAGATCCCACCATAAGTGCAGAGATCCCATCACAAGTGCAGAGATCCCACCACGAGTGCAGAGATCCCATCACAAGTAGAGAGATCCCAGAATAAGTGCAGAGATCCCACCATAAGTGCAGGGATCCCAACCTAAGTGCATAGATCCCACAACAAGTACAGAGATCCCATCACAAGAATGGGAGATCCCAGAATAAGTGCAGAGATCCCATCACAAGTGTAGAGATCCCATCACAAGTGCAGAGATCCCATCACATGTGCAGAGATCCCATCACAAGTGCAGAGATCCCATCACAAGTGCAGAGATCCCACCATGAGTGCAGAGACCCCATCCCTAGTAGAGAGATCCCACTATGCATGCATAGATCCCACCATGAGTTCAGATATCCCATCAGAAGTGCAAAGATCCCACCATAAGTGCAGGGATTCCATCACAAGTGCAGAGATCCCACCACGAGTGCAGAAATCCCATCACAAGTAGAGAGATCCCAGAATAAGTGCAGAGATCCCATCACAAGTGCAGAGATCCCACCATGAGAGCAGAGATCCTATCCCAAGTAGAGAGATCCCACTATGAGTGCAGAGATCCCACCAGTAGTGCAGAGATCCCACCATAAGTGCAGAGATCCCATCACAAGTGCAGAGATCCTCCCATGAGTGCAGCGATCCCATCACAAGTAGACAGATCCCAGAATAAGTGCAGAGATCCTATCACAAGTGCAGAGTTCCCACCATGAGTGCAGAGATCCCATCCCAAGTAGAGAGATCCCACTATGAGTGCAGAGATCCCACTATGAGTGCAGAGATCCCATCCCAAGTGCAGAGATCCCATCCCAATTAGAGATATCCCACTATGAGTGCAGAGATCCCACCATGAGTGCAGAGATCCCACCATAAGTGCAGAGATCCCATCATAAGTGCAGAGATCCCATCATAAGTGCAGAGATCCCACCATAAGTGCAGAGATCGCACCATGAGTGCAGAGATCCCATCCCAAGTAGAGAGATCCCACTATGAGTGCAGAGATCCCACCATGAGTGCAGAGATCCCATCCCAAGTAGAGAGATCCCACTATGAGTGCAGAGATCCCACCATGAGTGCAGAGATCCCATCATAAGTGCAGGGATCCCATCATAAGTGCAGGGATCCCATCACAAGTGCAGAGATCCCACCATGAGTGCAGAGATCCCATCCTAAGTAGAGAGATCCCACTATGAGTGCAGAGATCCCATCATAAGTGCAGAGATCCCATCATAAGTGTAGAGATCCCACCATAAGTGCAGGGATCCCAACCTAAGTGCAGAGATCCCAGAATAAGTGCAGAGATCCTATCACAAGTGCAGAGTTCCCACCATGAGTGCAGAGATCCCATCCCAAGTAGAGAGATCCCACTATGTGTGCAGAGATCCCACCATGAGTGCAGAGATCCCACCATAAGTGCAGAGATCCCAGAATAAGTGCAGAGATCCTATCACAAGTGCAGAGTTCCCACCATGAGTGCAGAGATCCCATCCCAAGTAGAGAGATCCCACTATGAGTGCAGAGATCCCACCATGAGTGTAGAGAGCCCATCATAAGCTAAGAGATCCCACCATAAGTGCAGGGATCGCATCCCAAGTGCAGGGATCCCATCACAAGTGCAGAGATCCCATCACAAGTGCAGAAATCCCATCATAAGTGCAGGGATCCCATCACAAGTGCAGGGATCCCATCACAAGTGCAAAGATCCCACCACGAGTGCAGAGATCCCAGAATAAGTGCAGAGATCCCATCACAAGTGCAGAGATCCAACCATGAGTGCAGAGATCCCATCCCAAGTAGAGAGATCCCACTATGAGTGCAGAGATCCCATCATTAGTGCAGAGATCCCACAATAAGTGCAGGGATCCCACAATAAGTGCAGAGATCCCATCACAAGTGCAGAGATCCCATCACAAGTGCAGAGATCCCATCACGAGTACAGAGATCCCACCACGAGTGCAGAGATCCCACCACGAGTGCAGAGATCCCATCACAAGTGCAGAGATCCCACCATGAGTGCAGAGATCCCACCACAAGTGCAGAGATCCCACCACAAGTAAACAGATCCCATCACAAGTGCAGAGATCCCATCACAAGTGCAGAGATCCCATCACAAGTGCAGAGATCCCACCATGAGTGCAGAGATCCCATCCCAAGTAGAGAGATCCCACTATGAGTGCAGAGATCCCACCATGAGTGCAGAGATCCCATCCCAAGGAGAGAGATCCCACTATGAGTGCAGAGATCCCACCATGAGTGCAGAGATCCCATCATAAGTGCAGGGATCCCATCATAAGTGCAGGGATCCCATCACAAGTGCAGAGATCCCACCACGAGTGCATAGATCCCATTACAAGTAGAGAGATCCCAGAATAAGTGCAGAGATCCCATCACAAGAGCAGAGATCCCATCACAAGAGCAGAGATCCCACCATGAGTGCAGAGATCCCATCCTAAGTAGAGAGATCTGACTATGAGTGCAGAGAACCCATCATAAGTGCAGAGATCCCACCATAAGTGCAGGGATCCCATCACAAGTGCAGGGATCCCATCACAAGTGCAGAGATCCCACCACAAGAGCAGAGATCCCACCATGAGTGCAGAGATCCCATCACAAGTAGAGAGATCCCAGAATAAGTGCAGAGATCCCATCACAAGTGCAGAGATCCCATCACAAGTGCAGAGATCCCATCACAAGTGTGGAGATCCCACCATGAGAGCAGAGATCCCATCCCAAGTAGAGAGATCCCACTATGAGTGCAGAGATCGCACCATGAGTGCAGAGATCGCACCATGAGTGCAGAGATCCCATCACAAGTGCAGAGATCCCACCATGAGTGCAAAGATCCCATCACAAGTAGAGAGATCCCATCACAAGTGCAGAGTTCCCACCATGAGTGCAGAGATCCCATCCCAAGTAGAGATATCCAACTATGAGTGCAGAGATCCCATCCCGAGTACAGAGATCCCATCACGAGTGCAGAGATCCCATCCCAAGTAGAGAGATCCCATTATGAGTGCAGAGATCCCACCATGAGTGCAGAGATTCCATCACAAGTAGAGAGATCCCAGAATAAGTGCAGAGATCCCATCACACGTGCAGCGATCCCACCATGAGTGCAGAGATCCCATCCCAAGTAGAGAGATCCCACTATGAGTGCAGAGATCCCACCATGAGTGCAGAGATCCCATCATAAGTGCAGAGATCCCACCATAAGTGAAGGGATCCCATCATAAGTGCAGAGATCCCACAACAAGTACAGAGATCCCATCAAAAGTAGGGAGATCCCAGAATAAGTGCAGAGATCCCACCACAAGTGCAGAGACCCCACCATGAGGGCAGATACCCCATCCCAAGTAGAGAGATCCCACTATGAGTGCAGAGATCCCACCATGAGTGCAGAGATCCCATCCCAAGTAGAGAGATCCCACTATGAGTGCAGAGATCCCACCATGAGTGTAGAGAGCCCATCATAAGCTCAGAGATCCCACCATAAGTGCGGGGGTCCCATTACAAGTGCAGGGATCCCATCACAAGTGCAGAGATCCCATCACAAGTGCAGAGATCCTATCACAAGTGCAGAGATCCCATCACAAGTGCAGAGATCCTATCACAAGTGCAGAGATCCCATCACAAGTGCAGAGATCCCACCATGCGTGCAAAGATCCCATCACAAGTAGAGAGATCCCAGAATAAGTGCTGAGATCCCATCACAAGTGCAGAGATCCCATCACAAGTGCAGAGTTCCCACCATGAGGGCAGAGATCCCATCCCAAGTAGAGAGATCCCACTATGAGTGCAGAGATTCCATCACAAGTAGAGAGATCCCAGAATAAGTGCAGAGATCCCATCACACGTGCAGCGATCCCACCATGAGTGCAGAGATCCCATCCCAAGTAGAGAGATCCCACTATGAGTGCAGAGATCCCACCATGAGTGCAGAGATCCCATCATAAGTGCAGAGATCCCACCATAAGTGAAGGGATCCCATCATAAGTGCAGAGATCCCACAACAAGTACAGAGATCCCATCAAAAGTAGGGAGATCCCAGAATAAGTGCAGAGATCCCACCACAAGTGCAGAGATCCCACCATGAGTGCAGATACCCCATCCCAAGTAGAGAGATCCCACTATGAGTGCAGAGATCCCACCATGAGTGCAGAGATCCCATCCCAAGTAGAGAGATCCCACTATGAGTGCAGAGATCCCACCATGAGTGTAGAGAGCCCATCATAAGCTCAGAGATCCCACCATAAGTGCAGGGATCCCATCATAAGTGCAGAGATCCCACAACAAGTACAGAGATCCCATCAAAAGTAGGGAGATCCCAGAATAAGTGCAGAGATCCCACCACAAGTGCAGAGACCCCACCATGAGGGCAGATACCCCATCCCAAGTAGAGAGATCCCACTATGAGTGCAGAGATCCCACCATGAGTGCAGAGATCCCATCCCAAGTAGAGAGATCCCACTATGAGTGCAGAGATCCCACCATGAGTGTAGAGAGCCCATCATAAGCTCAGAGATCCCACCATAAGTGCGGGGGTCCCATTACAAGTGCAGGGATCCCATCACAAGTGCAGAGATCCCATCACAAGTGCAGAGATCCTATCACAAGTGCAGAGATCCCATCACAAGTGCAGAGATCCTATCACAAGTGCAGAGATCCCATCACAAGTGCAGAGATCCCACCATGCGTGCAAAGATCCCATCACAAGTAGAGAGATCCCAGAATAAGTGCTGAGATCCCATCACAAGTGCAGAGATCCCATCACAAGTGCAGAGTTCCCACCATGAGGGCAGAGATCCCATCCCAAGTAGAGAGATCCCACTATGAGTGCAGAGATTCCATCACAAGTAGAGAGATCCCAGAATAAGTGCAGAGATCCCATCACACGTGCAGCGATCCCACCATGAGTGCAGAGATCCCATCCCAAGTAGAGAGATCCCACTATGAGTGCAGAGATCCCACCATGAGTGCAGAGATCCCATCATAAGTGCAGAGATCCCACCATAAGTGAAGGGATCCCATCATAAGTGCAGAGATCCCACAACAAGTACAGAGATCCCATCAAAAGTAGGGAGATCCCAGAATAAGTGCAGAGATCCCACCACAAGTGCAGAGATCCCACCATGAGTGCAGATACCCCATCCCAAGTAGAGAGATCCCACTATGAGTGCAGAGATCCCACCATGAGTGCAGAGATCCCATCCCAAGTAGAGAGATCCCACTATGAGTGCAGAGATCCCACCATGAGTGTAGAGAGCCCAGAATAAGTGCAGAGATCCCATCACATGTGCAGCGATCCCACCATGAGTGCAGAGATCCCATCCCAAGTAGAGAGATCCCACTATGAGTGCAGAGATCCCACCATGAGTGCAGAGATCCCATCATAAGTGCAGAGATCCCACCATAAGTGAAGGGATCCCATCATAAGTGCAGAGATCCCACAACAAGTACAGAGATCCCATCAAAAGTAGGGAGATCCCAGAATAAGTGCAGAGATCCCACCACAAGTGCAGAGATCCCACCATGAGTGCAGATACCCCATCCCAAGTAGAGAGATCCCACTATGAGTGCAGAGATCCCACCATAAGTGCAGGGATCCCATCACAAGTGCAGGGATCCCATCACAAGTGCAGGGATCCCATCACAAGTGCAGAGATCCCATCACAAGTGCAGAGATCCTATCACAAGTGCAGAGATCCCATCACAAGTGCAGAGAGCCCACCATGAGTGCAAAGATCCCATCACAAGTAGAGAGATCCCAGAATAAGTGCAGAGATCCCATCACAAGTGCAGAGATCCCATCACAAGTGCAGAGTTCCCACCATGAGTGCAGAGATCCCATCCCAAGTAGAGAGATCCCACTATGAGTGCAGAGATCCCATCCCGAGTGCAGAGATCCCACTATGAGTGCAGAGATCCCATCCCGAGTGCAGAGATCCCATCCCGAGTGCAGAGATCCCATCCCAAGTAGAGAGATCCCATCCCAAGTAGAGAGATCCCACCATGAATGCAGAGATCCCACCATGAGTGCAGAGATCCCATCATAAGTGCAAAGATCCCATCATAAGTGCAGAGATCCCACCATAAGTGCAGGGATCCCATCACAAGTGCAGAGATCCCACCATGAGTGCAGAGATTCCATCACAAGTAGAGAGATCCCAGAATAAGTGCAGAGATCCCATCACACATGCAGCAATCCCACCATGAGTGCAGAGATCCCATCCCAAGTAGAGAGATCCCACTATGAGTGCAGAGGTCCCACCATGAGTGCAGCAATCCCACCATGAGTGCAGAGATCCCATCCCAAGTAGAGAGATCCCACCATGAGTGCAGAGATCCCACCATGAGTGCAGAGATCCCATCCCAAGTAGAGAGATCCCACTATGAGTGCAGAGATCCCATTATGAGTGCAAAGATCCCACCATGAGTGCAGAGATCCCATCATAAGTGCAGGGATCCCATCACAAGTGCAGGGATCCCATCACAAGTGCAGAGATCCCACCACGAGTGCGGAGATCCCATCATTAGTGCAGAGATCCCACCATAAGTGCAGAGATCCCATCACAAGTGCAGAGATCCCATCAAAAGTGCATAGATCCCACCACGAGTGCAGAGATCCCATCACAAGTAGACAGATCCCATCACAAGTGCAGAGATCCCATCACAAGTGCAGAGATCCCACCATGAGTGCAGAGATCCCATCCTAAGTAGAGAGATCCCACTATGAGTGCCGAGATCCCATCATGAGTGTAGAGATCCCACCATAAGTGCAGAGATCCCATCACAAGTGCAGACATCCCATCACAAGTGCAGATATCCCATCACAAGTGCAGAGATCCCACCACAAGTGCAGAGATCCCATCACAAGTAGACAGATCCCATCACAAGTGCAACGATCCCATCACAAGTGCAGAGATCCCACCATGAGTGCAGAGATCCCATCCCAAGTAGAGAGATCCCACTATGAGTGCAGAGATCCCACCCTGAGTGCAGAGATCCCATCCCAAGTAAAGAGATCCCACTATGAGTGCAGAGATCCCACTATGAGTGCAGAGATCCCACCATGAGTGCAGAGATCCCATCATAAGTGCAGGGATCCCATCACAAGTGCAGAGATCCCACCACGAGTGCAGAGATCCCATTACAAGTAGAGAGATCCCAGAATAAGTGCAGAGATCCCATCACGAGTGCAGAGATCCCATCCTAAGTATAGAGATCCCATCCTAAGTAGAGAGATCCCACTATGAGTGCAGAGATCCCATCATAAGTGCAGAGATCCCACCATAAGTGCAGAGATCCCACCATAAGTGCAGGGATCCCAACCTAAGTGCAGAGATCCCACAACAAGTACAGAGATCCCATCACAAGTAGGGAGATCCCAGAATAAGTGCAGAGATCCCAACACAATACAGAGATCCCACCATGAGTGCAGAGATCCCATTCCTAGTAGAGAGATCCCACTATGAGTGCATAGATCCCACCATGAGTTCAGAGATCTCATCATAAGTGCAGGGGTCCCATCACAAGTGCAGGGATCCCATCACAAGTGCAGGGATCCCATCACAAGTGCAGGGATCCCATCACAAGTGCAGGGATCCCATCACAAGTGCAGGGATCCCATCACAAGTGCAGAGATCCCACCATGAGAGCAGAGATCCCACCATGAGTGCAGAGATCCCATCACAAGTAGAGAGATCCCAGAATAAGTGCAGAGATCCCATCACAAGTGTGGAGATCCCACCATGAGAGCAGAGATCCCATCCCAAGTAGAGAGATCCCACTATGAGTGCAGAGATCCCACCATGAGTGCAGAGATCCCACCATGAGTGCAGAGATCCCAACATTAGTGCAGAGATCCCACCATAAGTGCAGAGATCCCATCACAAGTGCAGAGATCCCACCATGAGTGCAGAGATCCCATCCCTAGTAGATAGATCCCACTATGAGTGCATAGATCCCACCATGAGTTCAGAGATCCCATCATAAGTGCAGGGATCCCATCACATGTGCACAGATCCCACCACAAGAGCAGAGATCCCACCATGAGTGCAGAGATCCCATCACAAGTAGAGAGATCCCATAATAAGTGCAGAGATCCCATCACAAGTGTGGAGATCCCACCATGAGAGCAGAGATCCCATCCCAAGTAGAGAGATCCCACTATGAGTGAAGAGATCCCATCATCAGTGCAGAGATCCCACCATAAGTGCAGAGATCCCATCACAAGTGCAGAGATCCCACCATGAGTGCAAAGATCCCATCACAAGTAGAGAGATCCCATCACAAGTGCAGAGTTCCCACCATGAGTGCAGGGATCCCATCCCAAGTAGAGAGATCCGACTATGAGTGCAGAGATCCCATCCTGAGTGCAGAGATCCCATCCCGAGTGCAGAGATCCCATCACAAGTGCAGAGATCCCATTCCAAGTAGAGAGATCCCACTATGAGTGCAGAGATCCCACCATGAGTGCAGAGATCCCATCATAAGTGCAGAGATCCCACCATAAGTGCAGAGATCCCACCATGAGTGCAGAGATTCCATCACAAGTAGAGAGATCCAAGAATAAGTGCAGAGATCCCATCACACGTGCAGCGATCCCACCATGAGTGCAGAGATCCCATCCCAAGTAGAGAGATCCCACTATGAGTGCAGAGATCCCACCATGAGTGCAGAGATCCCATCATAAGTGCAGACATCCCACCATAAGTGAAGGGATCCCATCATAAGTGCAGAGATCCCACAAGTACAAAGATCCCATCAAAAGTAGGGAGATCCCAGAATAAGTGCAGAGGTCCCATCACAAGTGCAGAGATCCCACCATGAGTGCAGAGATCCTACCATGAGTGCAGAGATCCCATCCCAAGTAGAGAGATCCCACTATGAGTGCAGAGATCCCACCATGAGTGTAGAGAGCCCATCATAAGCTCAGAGATCCCACCATAAGTGCAGGGATCCCATCACAAGTACAGAGATCCCACCATAAGTGCAGAGATCCCATCACAAGTGCAGAGATCCCATCACAAGTGCAGAGATCCCATCACAAGTGCAGAGATCCCATCACAAGTAGAGAGATCCCATCACAAGTGCAGAGATCCCGTCACAAGTGCAGAGTTCCCACCATGAGTGCAGAGATCCCATCCCAAGTAGAGAGATCCCACTATGAGTGCAGAGATCCCATCCTGAGTGCAGAGATCCCATCCCGAGTGCAGAGATCCCACCATGAGTGCAGAGATCCCACCATAAGTGCAGAGATCCCACCATGAGTGCAGAGATCCCATCATAAGTGCAGAGATCCCACCATAAGTGCAGGGATCCCATCACAAGTGCAGAGATCCCACCATGAGTGCAGAGATTCCATCACAAGTAGAGAGATCCCAGAATAAGTGCAGACATCCCATCACACATGCAGCAATCCCACCATGAGTGCAGAGATCCCATCCCAAGTAGAGAGATCCCACTATGAGTGCAGAGATCCCACCATGAGTGCAGAGATCCTACCATGAGTGCAGAGATCCCATCCCAAGTAGAGAGATCCCACTATGAGTGCAGAGATCCCACCATGAGTGCAGAGATCCCACCATGAGTGCAGAGATCCCATCATAAGTGCAGGGATCCCATCACAAGTGCAGGGATCCCATCACAAGTGCAGGGATCCCATCACAAGTGCAGAGATCCCACCACGAGTGCAGAGATCCCAGAATAAGTGCAGAGATCACATCACAAGTGCAGAGATCCCACCATGAGTGCAGAGATCCCATCCCAAGTAGAGAGATCCCACTATGAGTGCAGAGATCCCACCACGAGTGCAGAGATCCCACCACGAGTGCAGAGATCCCATTCCGAGTGCAGAGATCCCATCCCGAGTGCAGAGATCCCACCATGAGTGCAGAGATCCCACCATGAGTGCAGAGATCCCATCATAAGTGCAGAGATCCCACCATAAGTGCAGGGATCCCATCACAAGTGCAGAGATCCCACCATGAGTGCAGAGATTCCATCACAAGTAGAGAGATCCCAGAATAAGTGCAGAGATCCCATCACACATGCAGCAATCCCACCATGAGTGCAGAGATCCCATCCCAAGTAGAGAGATCCCACTATGAGTGCAGAGATCCCACCATGAGTGCAGAGATCCCACCATGAGTGCAGAGATCCCATCCCAAGTAGAGAGATCCCACTATGAGTGCAGAGATCCCACCATGAGTGCAGAGATCCCACCATGAGTGCAGAGATCCCATCATAAGTGCAGGGATCCCATCACAAGTGCAGGGATCCCATCACAAGTGCAGAGATCCCACCACAAGTGCAGAGATCCCAGAATAAGTGCAGAGATCCCATCACAAGTGCAGAGATCCCATCACAAGTGCAGAGATCCCACCATGAGTGCAGAGATCCCATCCCAAGTAGAGAGATCCCACTATGAGTGCAGAGATCCCATCATTAGTGCAGGGATCCCACCACAAGTGCAGAGATCCCATCACAAGTGCAGAGATCCCATCACAAGTGCAGAGATCCCACCACGAGTGCAGAGATCCCACCACGAGTGCAGAGATCCCACCTCGAGTGCAGAGATCCCATCCCAAGTAGAGAGATCCCACTATGAGTGCAGAGATCCCACCATGAGTGCAGAGATCCCATCATAAGTGCAGAGATCCCACCATAAGTGAAGGGATCCCATCATAAGTGCAGAGATCCCACAAGTACAAAGATCCCATCAAAAGTAGGGAGATCCCAGAATAAGTGCAGAGATCCCATCACAAGTGCAGAGATCCCACCATGAGTGCAGAGATCCCACCATGAGTGCAGAGATCCCATCCCAAGTAGAGAGATCCCACTATGAGTGCAGAGATCCCACCATGAGTGTAGAGAGCCCATCATAAGCTCAGAGATCCCACCATAAGTGCAGGGATCCCATCACAAGTACAGAGATCCCACCATAAGTGCAGAGATCCCATCACAAGTGCAGAGATCCCATCACAAGTGCAGAGATCCCATCACAAGTGCAGAGATCCCATCACAAGTAGAGAGTTCCCACCATGAGTGCAGAGATCCCATCCCAAGTAGAGAGATCCCACTATGAGTGCAGAGATCCTATCCCGAGTGCTGAGATCCCATCCCGAGTGTAGAGATCCCATCCCGAGTGCAGAGATCCCATCCCAAGTAGAGAGATCCCACCATGAGTGCAGAGATCCCACCATGAGTGCAGAGATCCCATCATGAGTGCTGAGATCCCATCATAAGTGCAGAGATCCCACCATAAGTGCAGGGATCCCATCACAAGTGCAGAGATCCCACCATGAGTGCAGAGATTCCATCACAAGTAGAGAGATCCCAGAATAAGTGCAGAGATCCCATCACACATGCAGCAATCCCACCATGAGTGCAGAGATCCCATCCCAAGTAGAGAGATCCCACTATGAGTGCAGAGATCCTACCATGAGGGCAGAGATCCCACCATGAGTGCAGAGATCCCATCCCAAGTAGAGAGATCCCACTATGAGTGCAGAGATCCCACCATGAGTGCAGAGATCCCACCATGAGTGCAGAAATCCCATCATAAGTGCAGGGATCCCATCACAAGTGCAGGGATCCCATCACAAGTGCAAAGATCCCACCACGAGTGCAGAGATCCCAGAATAAGTGCAGAGATCCCATCACAAGTGCAGAGATCCCACCATGAGTGCAGAGATCCCATCCCAAGTAGAGAGATCCCACTATGAGTGCAGAGATCCCATCATTAGTGCAGGGATCCCACAATAAGTGCAGAGATCCCATCACAAGTGCAGAGATCCCATCACAAGTGCAGAGATCCCATCACAAGTGCAGAGATCCCACCACGAGTGCAGAGATCCCACCACGAGTGCAGAGATCCCACCACAAGTGCAGAGATCCCACCACGAGTGCAGAGATCCCATCACAAGTGCAGAGATCCCATCACAAGTGCAGAGATCCCACCATGAGTGCAGAGATCCCATCCCAAGTAGAGAGATCCCACTATGAGTGCAGAGATCCCACCATGAGTGCAGAGATCCCATCCCAAGTAGAGAGATCCCACTATGAGTGCAGAGATCCCACCATGAGTGCAGAGATCCCATCATAAGTGCAGGGATCCCATCATAAGTGCAGGGATCCCATCACAAGTGCAGAGATCCCACCACGAGTGCATAGATCCCATTACAAGTAGAGAGATCCCAGAATAAGTGCAGAGATCCCATCACAAGAGCAGAGATCCCATCACACGAGCAGAGATCCCACCATGAGTGCAGAGATCCCATCCTAAGTAGAGAGATCTGACTATGAGTGCAGAGAACCCATCATAAGTGCAGAGATCCCACCATAAGTGCAGGGATCCCAACCTAAGTGCAGAGATCCCACAACAAGTACAGAGATCCCATCACAAGTAGGGAGATCCCAGAATAAGTGCAGAGATCCCATCACAAGTGCAGAGATCTCACCATGAGTGCAGAGATCCCATCCCTAGTAGAGAGATCCCACTATGAGTGCATAGATCCCACCATGAGTTCAGAGTTCCCATCATAAGTGCAGGGATCCCATCACAAGTGCAGGGATCCCATCACAAGTGCAGGGATCCCATCACAAGTGCAGGGATCCCATCACAAGTGCAGAGATCCCACCACGAGAGCAGAGATCCCACCATGAGTGCAGAGATCCCATCACAAGTACAGAGATCCTTGAATAAGTGCAGAGATCCCATCACAAGTGTGGAGATCCCACCATGAGAGCAGAGATCCCATCCCAAGTAGAGAGATCCCACTATGAGTGCAGAGATCCCACCATGAGTGCAGAGATCCCATCATTAGTCCAGAGATCCCACCATAAGTGCAGAGATCCCACCATAAGTGCAGAGATCCCATCACAAGTGCAGACATCCCACCATGAGTGCAAAGATCCAATCACAAGTAGAGAGATCCCAGAATAAGTGCAGAAATCCCATCACAAGTGCAGAGTTCCCACCATGAGTGCAGAGATCCCATCCCAAGTAGAGAGATCCATCCCAAGTGCAGAGATCCCATCCCGAGTGCAGAGATCCCACCATAAGTGCAGAGATCCCACCATAAGTGCAGGGATCCCATCATAAGTGCAGAGATCCCACAACAAGTGCAGAGATCCCACAAGTGCAACGATCCCACAACAAGTGCAGAGATCCCACAACAAGTGCAGAGATCCCACAAGTGCAGAGATCCCACCATGAGTGCAGAGATCCACTCCAAGTAGAGAGATCCCACTATGAGTGCAGAGATCCCACCTTGAGTGCAGAGATCCCACCTTGAGTGCAGAGATCCCACCACAAGTGCAGAGATCCCATCACAAGTGCAGAGATCCCACCACGAGTGCAGAGATCCCATCACAAGTAGAGAGATCCCAGAATAAGTGCAGAGATCCTATCACAAGTGCAGAGATCCCACCATGAGTGCAGAGATCCCATCCCAAGTAGAGAGATCCCACTATTAGTGCAGAGATCCCACCATGAGTGCAGAGATCCCATCAAAAGTGCAGAGATCCCACCATAAGTGCAGGGATCCCATCATAAGTGCAGAGATCCTATAACAAGTACAGAGATCCCATCACAAGTAGGGAGATCCCACTATGAGTGCAGAGATCCCATCACAAGTAAAGAGATCCCAGAATAAGTGCAGAGATCCCATCACAAGTGCAGAAATCCCACCACGAGTGCAGAGATCTCATCCCAAGTAGAGAGATCCCACTATGAATGCAGAGATCCCACCATGAGTGCAGAGATCCCATCATAAGTGCAGAGATCCCATCACAATTGCAGAGATCCCACCACAAGTGCAGAGATCACATCACAAGAAGAGAGATCCCAGAATAAGTGCAGAGATCCCACCACAAGTTCAGAGATCCCACCATGAGTGAAGAGATCCCATCCTAAGTAGAGAGATCCCACTATGAGTGCAGGATCCCATCATAAGTGCAGAGATCCCACCATGAGTGCAGAGATCCCAACCTAAGTGCAGCGATCCCACAACAAGTGCAAAGATCCCACAACAAGTACAGAGATCCTATCACAAGTAGGGAGATCCCAGAATAAGTGCAGAGATCCCATCACAAGTGCAGAGATCCCACCATGAGTGCAGAGATCCTATCATAAGTGCAGAGATCCCACCATAAGTGCAGGGATCCCATCACAAGTGCACAGATCCCACCATGAGTGCAGAGATCCCATCACAAGTGCAGAGATCCCACCATGAGTGCAGAGATCCCACCATGAGTGCAGAGATCCCATCACAAGTAGAGAGATCCCAGAATAAGTGCAGAGATCCCATCACAAGTGCAGAGATCCCATCTCAGGTAGAGAGATTCCACTATGAGTGCAGAGATCCCATCATGAGTGCAAAGATCCCATCATTAGTGCAGAGATCCCACCATAAGTGCAGAGATCCCATCACAAGTGCAGAGATCCCACCACGAGTGCAGAGATCCCATCACAAGTAGAGAGATCCCAGAATAAGTGCAGAGATCCCACCATAAGTGCAGGGATCCCAACCTAAGTGCATAGATCCCACAACAAGTACAGAGATCCCATCACAAGAATGGGAGATCCCAGAATAAGTGCAGAGATCCCATCACAAGTGTAGAGATCCCATCACAAGTGCAGAGATCCCATCACAAGTGCAGAGATCCCATCACAAGTGCAGAGATCCCATCACAAGTGCAGAGATCCCACCATGAGTGCAGAGACCCCATCCCTAGTAGAGAGATCCCACTATGCATGCATAGATCCCACCATGAGTTCAGATATCCCATCAGAAGTGCAAAGATCCCACCATAAGTGCAGGGATTCCATCACAAGTGCAGAGATCCCACCACGAGTGCAGAAATCCCATCACAAGTAGAGAGATCCCAGAATAAGTGCAGAGATCCCATCACAAGTGCAGAGATCCCACCATGAGAGCAGAGATCCTATCCCAAGTAGAGAGATCCCACTATGAGTGCAGAGATCCCACCAGTAGTGCAGAGATCCCACCATAAGTGCAGAGATCCCATCACAAGTGCAGAGATCCTCCCATGAGTGCAGCGATCCCATCACAAGTAGACAGATCCCAGAATAAGTGCAGAGATCCTATCACAAGTGCAGAGTTCCCACCATGAGTGCAGAGATCCCATCCCAAGTAGAGAGATCCCACTATGAGTGCAGAGATCCCAATATGAGTGCAGAGATCCCATCCCAAGTGCAGAGATCCCATCCCAATTAGAGATATCCCACTATGAGTGCAGAGATCCCACCATGAGTGCAGAGATCCCACCATAAGTGCAGAGATCCCATCATAAGTGCAGAGATCCCATCATAAGTGCAGAGATCCCACCATAAGTGCAGAGATCGCACCATAAGTGCAGAGATCCCACCATGAGTGCAGAGATCCCATCCTAAGTAGAGAGATCCCACTATGAGTGCAGAGATCCCATCATAAGTGCAGAGATCCCATCATAAGTGTAGAGATCCCACCATAAGTGCAGGGATCCCAACCTAAGTGCAGAGATCCCAGAATAAGTGCAGAGATCCTATCACAAGTGCAGAGTTCCCACCATGAGTGCAGAGATCCCATCCCAAGTAGAGAGATCCCACTATGAGTGCAGAGATCCCACCATGAGTGCAGAGATCCCACCATAAGTGCAGAGATCCCAGAATAAGTGCAGAGATCCTATCACAAGTGCAGAGTTCCCACCATGAGTGCAGAGATCCCATCCCAAGTAGAGAGATCCCACTATGAGTGCAGAGATCCCACCATGAGTGTAGAGAGCCCATCATAAGCTAAGAGATCCCACCATAAGTGCAGGGATCGCATCACAAGTGCAGGGATCCCATCACAAGTGCAGAGATCCCATCACAAGTGCAGAGATCCTATCACAAGTGCAGAGATCCCATCACAAGTGCAGAGATCCCATCACAAGTGCAGAGATCATATCACAAGTGCAGAGATCCCATCACAAGTGCAGAGATCCCACCATGAGTGCAAAGATCCCATCACAAGTAGAGAGATCCCAGAATAAGTGCAGAGATCCCATCACAAGTGCAGAGATCCCATCACAAGTGCAGAGTTACCACCATGAGGGCAGAGATCCCATCCCAAGTAGAGAGATCCCACTATGAGTGCAGAGATCCCATCCCGAGTGCAGAGATCCCACTATGAGTGCAGAGATCCCATCCCGAGTGCAGAGATCCCATCCCGAGTGCAGAGATCCCATCCCAAGTAGAGAGATCCCATCCCAAGTAGAGAGATCCCACCATGAGTGCAGAGATCCCACCATGAGTGCAGAGATCCCATCATGAGTGCAGAGATCCCATCATAAGTGCAGAGATCCCACCATAAGTGCAGGGATCCCATCACAAGTGCAGAGATCCCACCATGAGTGCAGAGATTCCATCACAAGTAGAGAGATCCCAGAATAAGTGCAGAGATCCCATCACACATGCAGCAATCCCACCATGAGTGCAGAGATCCCATCCCAAGTAGAGAGATCCCACTATGAGTGCAGAGATCCCACCATGAGTGCAGCAATCCCACCATGAGTGCAGAGATCCCATCCCAAGTAGAGAGATCCCACCATGAGTGCAGAGATCCCATCATGAGTGCAGGGATCCCATCACAAGTGCAGGGATCCCATCACAAGTGCAGGGATCCCATCACAAGTGTAGAGATCCCACCACAAGTGCAGAGATCCCAGAATAAGTGCAGAGATCCCATCACAAGTGCAGAGATCCCACCATGAGTGCAGAGATCCCATCCCAAGTAGAGAGATCCCACTATGAGTGCCGAGATCCCATCATTAGTGCAGAGATCCCACCATAAGTGCAGAGATCCCATCACAAGTGCAGAGATCCCATCACAAGTGCAGAGATCCCATCACAAGTGCAGAGATCCCACCACGAGTGCAGAGATCCCATCACAAGTGCAGAGATCCCACCATGAGTGCAGAGATCCCATCCTAAGTAGAGAGATCCCACTATGAGTGCAGAGATCCCATCATAAGTGCAGAGATCCCATCATAAGTGTAGAGATCCCACCATAAGTGCAGGGATCCCAACCTAAGTGCAGAGATCCCACAACAAGTACAGAGATCCCATCACAAGTAGGGAGATCCCAGAATAAGTGCAGAGATCCCATCACAAGTGCAGAGCTCCCACCATGAGTGCAGAGATCCCATCCCTAGTAGAGAGATCCCACTATGAGTGCATAGATCCCACAGTGAGTTCAGAGATCCCATCATAAGTGCAGGGATCCCATCACACATGCAGGGATCCCATCACACATGCACAGATCCCACCACAAGAGCAGAGATCCCACCATGAGTGCAGAGATCCCATCACAAGTAGAGAGATCCCATAATAAGTGCAGAGATCCCATCACAAGTGTGGAGATCCCACCATGAGAGCAGAGATCCCATCCCAAGTAGAGAGATCCCACTATGAGTGCAGAGATCCCATCATTAGTGCAGAGATCCCACCATAAGTGCAGAGATCCCATCACAAGTGCAGAGATCCCACCATGAGTGCAAAGATCCCATCACAAGTAGAGAGATCCCATCACAAGTGCAGAGTTCCCACCATGAGTGCAGAGATCCCATCCCAAGTAGAGAGATCTGACTATGAGTGCAGAGATCCCATCCCGAGTGCAGAGATCCCATCACGAGTGCAGAGATCCCATCCCAAGTAGAGAGATCCGACTATGAGTGCAGAGATCCCACCATGAGTGCAGAGATCCCATCATAAGTGCAGAGATCCCACCATAAGTGCAGAGATCCCATCACAAGTGCAGAGATCCCACCATGAGTGCAGAGATTCCATCACAAGTAGAGAGATCCCAGAATAAGTGCAGAGATCCCATCACATGTGCAGCGATCCCATCATGAGTGCAGAGATCCCATCCCAAGTAGAGAGATCCCACTATGAGTGCAGAGATCCCACCATGAGTGCAGAGATCCCATCATAGGTGCAGAGATCCCACCATAAGTGAAGGGATCCCATCATAAGTGCAGAGATCCCACAAATACAAAGATCCCATCAAAAGTAGGGAGATCCCAGAATAAGTGCAGAGATCCCATCACAAGTGCAGAGATCCCGCCATGAGTGCAGAGATCCCACCATGAGTGCAGAGATCCCATCTCAGGTAGAGAGATCCCACTATGAGTGCAGAGATCCCACCATGAGTGCAAAGATCCCATCATTAGTGCAGAGATCCCACCATAAGTGCAGAGATCCCATCACAAGTGCAGAGATCCCACCATGAGTGCAGAGATTCCATCACAAGTAGAGAGATCCCAGAATAAGTGCAGAGATCCCATCACACATGCAGCAATCCCACCATGAGTGCAGAGATCCCATCCCAAGTAGAGAGATCCCACTATGAGTGCAGAGATCCCACCATGAGTGCAGAGATCCCACCATGAGTGCAGAGATCCCATCCCAAGTAGAGAGATCCCACTATGAGTGCAGAGATCCCACCATGAGTGCAGAGATCCCACCATGAGTGCAGAGATCCCATCATAAGTGCAGGGATCCCATCACAAGTGCAGGGATCCCATCACAAGTGCAGGGATCCCATCACAAGTGCAGAGATCCCACCACGAGTGCAGAGATCCCAGAATAAGTGCAGAGATCCCATCACAAGTGCAGAGATCCCACCATGAGTGCAGAGATCCCATCCCAAGTAGAGAGATCCCACTATGAGTGCAGAGATCCCACCACGAGTGCAGAGATCCCACCACGAGTGCAGAGATCCCATTCCGAGTGCAGAGATCCCATCCCGAGTGCAGAGATCCCACCATGAGTGCAGAGATCCCACCATGAGTGCAGAGATCCCACCATGAGTGCAGAGATCCCATCATAAGTGCAGAGATCCCACCATAAGTGCAGGGATCCCATCACAAGTGCAGAGATCCCACCATGAGTGCAGAGATTCCATCACAAGTAGAGAGATCCCAGAATAAGTGCAGAGATCCCATCACACATGCAGCAATCCCACCATGAGTGCAGAGATCCCATCCCAAGTAGAGAGATCCCACTATGAGTGCAGAGATCCCACCATGAGTGCAGCAATCCCACCATGAGTGCAGAGATCCCATCCCAAGTAGAGAGACCCCACCATGAGTGCAGAGATCCCATCAT
Organism: Lissotriton vulgaris; assembly: GCF_964263255.1. Taxonomy (NCBI): domain Eukaryota; kingdom Metazoa; phylum Chordata; class Amphibia; order Caudata; family Salamandridae; genus Lissotriton; species Lissotriton vulgaris. The sequence goes on from NC_141693.1 coordinate 680,868,674, forward strand.
GAGTGCAGGGATCCCATCACAAGTGCAGGGATCCCATCACAAGTGCAGGGATCCCATCACAAGTGCAGGGATCCCATCACAAGTGCAGAGATCCCACCACGAGTGCAGAGATCCCAGAATGAGTGCAGAGATCCCATCACAAGTGCAGAGATCCCATCACAAGTGCAGAGATCCCACCATGAGTGCAGAGATCCCATCCCAAGTAGAGAGATCCCACTATGAGTGCAGAGATCCCATCATTAGTGCAGGGATCCCACCACAAGTGCAGAGATCCCATCACAAGTGCAGAGATCCCACCACGAGTGCAGAGATCCCACCACGAGTGCAGAGATCCCACCTTGAATGCAGAGATCCCATCACAAGTGCAGAGATCCCACCATAAGTGAAGGGATCCCATCACAAGTGCAGAGATCCCACCATGAGTGCAGAGATCCCACCACGAGTGCAGAGATCCCATCACAAGTGCAGAGATCCCATCACAAGTGCAGAGATCCCACCACGAGTGCAGAGATCCCATCACAAGTGCAGACATCCCACCATGAGTGCAAAGATCCAATCACAAGTAGAGAGATCCCAGAATAAGTGCAGAGATCCCATCACAAGTGCAGAGTTCCCACCATGAGTGCAGAGATCCCATCCCAAGTAGAGAGATCCCATCCCGAGTGCAGAGATCCCATCCCGAGTGCAGAGATCCCATCCCGAGTGCGGAGATCTCATCCCAAGTGCAGAGATCCCATCCCAAGTAGAGAGGTCCAACTATGAGTGCAGAGATCCCACCATGAGTGCAGAGATCCCATCATAAGTGCAGAGATCCCATCATAAGTGCACAGATCCCACCATAAGTGCAGGGATCCCATCACAAGTGCAGAGATCCCACCACGAGTGCAGAGATCCCATCACAAGTAGACAGATCCCATCACAAGTGCAGAGATCCCATCACAAGTGCAGAGATCCCATCACAAGTGCAGAGATCCCACCATGAGTGCAGAGATCCCATCCCAAGTAGAGAGATCCCACTATGAGTGCAGAGATCTCACCATGAGTGCAGAGATCCCATCCCAAGTAGAGAGATCCCTCTATGAGTGCAGAGATCCCACCATGAGTGCAGAGATCCCACCATGAGTGCAGAGATCCCATCATAAGTGCAGGGATCCCACCACAAGTGCAGAGATCCCATTACAAGTAGAGAGATCCCAGAATAAGTGCAGAGATCCCATCACAAGTGCAGAGATCCCACCATGAGTGCAGAGATCCCATCACAAGTGCAGAGATCCCACCATGAGTGCAGAGATTCCATCACAAGTAGAGAGATCCCAGAATAAGTGCAGAGATCCCATCACACATGCAGCAATCCCACCATGAGTGCAGAGATCCCATCCCAAGTAGAGAGATCCCACTATGAGTGCAGAGATCCCACCATGAGTGCAGAGATCCCACCATGAGTGCAGAGATCCCATCCCAAGTAGAGAGATCCCACTATGAGTGCAGAGATCCCACCATGAGTGCAGAGATCCCACCATGAGTGCAGAGATCCCACCATGAGTGCAGAGATCCCATCATAAGTGCAGGGATCCCATCACAAGTGCAGGGATCCCATCACAAGTGCAGGGATCCCATCACAAGTGCAGAGATCCCACCACAAGTGCAGAGATCCCAGAATAAGTGCAGAGATCCCACCATGAGTGCAGCAATCCCACCATGAGTGCAGAGATCCCATCCCAAGTAGAGAGATCCCAATATGAGTGCAGAGATCCCATCATGAGTGCAGGGATCCCATCACAAGTGCAGGGATCCCATCACAAGTGCAGGGATCCCATCACAAGTGCAGAGATCCCACCACAAGTGCAGAGATCCCAGAATAAGTGCAGAGATCCCATCACAAGTGCAGAGATCCCACCATGAGTGCAGAGATCCCATCCCAAGTAGAGAGATCCCACTATGAGTGCCGATATCCCATCATTAGTGCAGAGATCCCACCACAAGTGCAGAGATCCCATCACAAGTGCAGAGATCCCATCACAAGTGCAGAGATACCACCACGAGTGCAGAGATCCCATCACAAGTGCAGAGATCCCACCATGAGTGCAGAGATCCCATCCTAAGTAGAGAGATCCCACTATGAGTGCAGAGATCCCATCATAAGTGTAGAGATCCCACCATAAGTGCAGGGATCCCAACCTAAGTGCAGAGATCCCACAACAAGTACAGAGATCCCAGAATAAGTGCAGAGATCCCATCACAAGTGCAGAGATCCCACCATGAGTGCAAAGATCCCATCACAAGTAGAGAGATCCCATCACAAGTGCAGAGTTCCCACCATGAGTGCAGAGATCCCATCCCAAGTAGAGAGATCCGACTATGAGTGCAGAGATCCCATCCCGAGTGCTGAGATCCCATCACGAGTGCAGAGATCCCATCCCAAGTAGAGAGATCCCACTATGAGTGCAGAGATCCCACCATGAGTGCAGAGATCCCATCATGAGTGCAGAGATCCCACCATAAGTGCAGAGATCCCACCATGAGTGCAGAGATTCCATCACAAGTAGAGAGATCCCAGAATAAGTGCAGAGATCCCATCACACGTGCAGCGATCCCACCATGAGTGCAGAGATCCCATCCCAAGTAGAGAGATCCCACTATGAGTGCAGAGATCCCACCATGAGTGCAGAGATCCCATCATAAGTGCAGAGATCCCACCATAAGTGAAGGGATCCCATCATAAGTGCAGAGATCCCACAAGTACAAAGATCCCATCAAAAGTAGGGAGATCCCAGAATAAGTGCAGAGATCCCATCACAAGTGCAGAGATCCCACCATGAGTGCAGAGATCCCACCATGAGTGCAGAGATCCCATCCCAAGTAGAGAGATCCCACTATGAGTGCAGAGATCCCACCATGAGTGTAGAGAGCCCATCATAAGCTCAGAGATCCCACCATAAGTGCAGGGATCGCCATCACAAGTACAGAGATCCCACCATAAGTGCAGAGATCCCATCACAAGTGCAGAGATCCCATCACTAGTGCAGAGATCCCATCACAAGTGCAGAGATCCCATCACAAGTAGAGAGATCCCAGAATAAGTGCAGAGATCCCATCACAAGTGCAGAGTTCCCACCATGAGTGAAGAGATCCCATCCCAAGTAGAGAGATCCCACTATGAGTGCAGAGATCCTATCCCGAGTGCTGAGATCCCATCCCGAGTGCAGAGATCCCATCCTGAGTGCAGAGATCCCATCCCAAGTAGAGAGATCCCACCATGAGTGCAGAGATCCCACCATGAGTGCAGAGATCCCATCATGAGTGCAGAGATCCCATCATAAGTGCAGAGATCCCACCATAAGTGCAGGGATCCCACCACAAGTGCAGAGATCCCACCATGAGTGCAGAGATCACATCACAAGTAGAGAGATCCCAGAATAAGTGCAGAGATCCCATCACACATGCATCAATCCCACCATGAGTGCAGAGATCCCATCCCAAGTAGAGAGATCCCACTATGAGTGCAGAGATCCCACCATGAGTGCAGAGATCCCACCATGAGTGCAGAGATCCCATCCCAAGTAGAGAGTTCCCACTATGAGTGCAGAGATCCCACCATGAGTGCAGAGATCCCATCATGAGTGCAGAAATCCCATCATAAGTGCAGGGATCCCATCACAAGTGCAGGGATCCCATCACAAGTGCAAAGATCCCACCACGAGTGCAGAGATCCCAGAATAAGTGCAGAGATCCCATCACAAGTGCAGAGATCCCACCATGAGTGCAGAGATCCCATCCCAAGTAGAGAGATCCCACTATGAGTGCAGAGATCCCATCATTAGTGCAGGGATCCCACAATAAGTGCAGAGATCCCATCACAAGTGCAGAGATCCCATCACAAGTGCAGAGATCCCATCACAAGTGCAGAGATCCCACCACGAGTGCAGAGATCCCACCACGAGTGCAGAGATCCCATCACAAGTGCAGAGATCCCACCATGAGTGCAGAGATCCCACCACGAGTGCAGAGATCCCACCACAAGTAAACAGATCCCATCACAAGTGCAGAGATCCCATCACAAGTGCAGAGATCCCATCACAAGTGCAGAGATCCCACCATGAGTGCAGAGATCCCATCCCAAGTAGAGAGATCCCACTATGAGTGCAGAGATCCCACCATGAGTGCAGAGATCCCATCCCAAGTAGAGAGATCCCACTATGAGTGCAGAGATCCCACCATGAGTGCAGAGATCCCATCATAAGTGCAGGGATCCCATCATAAGTGCAGGGATCCCATCACAAGTGCAGAGATCCCACCACGAGTGCATAGATCCCATTACAAGTAGAGAGATCCCAGAATAAGTGCAGAGATCCCATCACAAGAGCAGAGATCCCATCACAAGAGCAGAGATCCCACCATGAGTGCAGAGATCCCATCCTAAGTAGAGAGATCTGACTATGAGTGCAGAGAACCCATCATAAGTGCAGAGATCCCACCATAAGTGCAGGGATCCCATCACAAGTGCAGGGATCCCATCACAAGTGCAGAGATCCCACCACAAGAGCAGAGATCCCACCATGAGTGCAGAGATCCCATCACAAGTAGAGAGATCCCAGAATAAGTGCAGAGATCCCATCACAAGTGCAGAGATCCCATCACAAGTGCAGAGATCCCATCACAAGTGTGGAGATCCCACCATGAGAGCAGAGATCCCATCCCAAGTAGAGAGATCCCACTATGAGTGCAGAGATCGCACCATGAGTGCAGAGATCGCACCATGAGTGCAGAGATCCCATCACAAGTGCAGAGATCCCACCATGAGTGCAAAGATCCCATCACAAGTAGAGAGATCCCATCACAAGTGCAGAGTTCCCACCATGAGTGCAGAGATCCCATCCCAAGTAGAGAGATCCAACTATGAGTGCAGAAATCCCATCCCGAGTACAGAGATCCCATCACGAGTGCAGAGATCCCATCCCAAGTAGAGAGATCCCATTATGAGTGCAGAGATCCCACCATGAGTGCAGAGATTCCATCACAAGTAGAGAGATCCCAGAATAAGTGCAGAGATCCCATCACACGTGCAGCGATCCCACCATGAGTGCAGAGATCCCATCCCAAGTAGAGAGATCCCACTATGAGTGCAGAGATCCCACCATGAGTGCAGAGATCCCATCATAAGTGCAGAGATCCCACCATAAGTGAAGGGATCCCATCATAAGTGCAGAGATCCGACAACAAGTACAGAGATCCCATCAAAAGTAGGGAGATCCCAGAATAAGTGCAGAGATCCCACCACAAGTGCAGAGATCCCACCATGAGGGCAGATACCCCATCCCAAGTAGAGAGATCCCACTATGAGTGCAGAGATCCCACCATGAGTGCAGAGATCCCATCCCAAGTAGAGAGATCCCACTATGAGTGCAGAGATCCCACCATGAGTGTAGAGAGCCCATCATAAGCTCAGAGATCCCACCATAAGTGCGGGGGTCCCATCACAAGTGCAGGGATCCCATCACAAGTGCAGAGATCCCATCACAAGTGCAGAGATCCTATCACAAGGGCAGAGATCCCATCACAAGTGCAGAGATCCCATCACAAGTGCAGAGATCCTATCACAAGTGCAGAGATCCCATCACAAGTGCAGAGATCCCACGATGCGTGCAAAGATCCCATCACAAGTAGAGAGATCCCAGAATAAGTGCTGAGATCCCATCACAAGTGCAGAGATCCCATCACAAGTGCAGAGTTCCCACCATGAGGGCAGAGATCCCATCCCAAGTAGAGAGATCCCACTATGAGTGCAGAGATTCCATCACAAGTAGAGAGATCCCAGAATAAGTGCAGAGATCCCATCACACGTGCAGCGATCCCACCATGAGTGCAGAGATCCCATCCCAAGTAGAGAGATCCCACTATGAGTGCAGAGATCCCACCATGAGTGCAGAGATCCCATCATAAGTGCAGAGATCCCACCATAAGTGAAGGGATCCCATCATAAGTGCAGAGATCCCACAACAAGTACAGAGATCCCATCAAAAGTAGGGAGATCCCAGAATAAGTGCAGAGATCCCACCACAAGAGCAGAGATCCCACCATGAGTGCAGATACCCCATCCCAGGTAGAGAGATCCCACTATGAGTGCAGAGATCCCACCATGAGTGCAGAGATCCCATCCCAAGTAGAGAGATCCCACTATGAGTGCAGAGATCCCACCATGAGTGTAGAGAGCCCATCATAAGCTCAGAGATCCCACCATAAGTGCAGGGATCCCATCACAAGTGCAGGGATCCCATCACAAGTGCAGAGATCCCATCACAAGTGCAGAGATCCTATCACAAGTGCAGAGATCCCATCACAAGTGCAGAGAGCCCACCATGAGTGCAAAGATCCCATCACAAGTAGAGAGATCCCAGAATAAGTGCAGAGATCCCATCACAAGTGCAGAGATCCCATCACAAGTGCAGAGTTCCCACCATGAGTGCAGAGATCCCATCCCAAGTAGAGAGATCCCACTATGAGTGCAGAGATCCCATCCCGAGTGCAGAGATCCCACTATGAGTGCAGAGATCCCATCCCGAGTGCAGAGATCCCATCCCGAGTGCAGAGATCCCATCCCAAGTAGAGAGATCCCATCCCAAGTAGAGAGATCCCACCATGAATGCAGAGATCCCACCATGAGTGCAGAGATCCCATCATAAGTGCAAAGATCCCATCATAAGTGCAGAGATCCCACCATAAGTGCAGGGATCCCATCACAAGTGCAGAGATCCCACCATGAGTGCAGAGATTCCATCACAAGTAGAGAGATCCCAGAATAAGTGCAGAGATCCCATCACACATGCAGCAATCCCACCATGAGTGCAGAGATCCCATCCCAAGTGGAGAGATCCCACTATGAGTGCAGAGGTCCCACCATGAGTGCAGCAATCCCACCATGAGTGCAGAGATCCCATCCCAAGTAGAGAGATCCCACCATGAGTGCAGAGATCCCACCATGAGTGCAGAGATCCCATCCCAAGTAGAGAGATCCCACTATGAGTGCAGAGATCCCATTATGAGTGCAAAGATCCCACCATGAGTGCAGAGATCCCATCATAAGTGCAGGGATCCCATCACAAGTGCAGGGATCCCATCACAAGTGCAGAGATCCCACCACGAGTGCGGAGATCCCATCATTAGTGCAGAGATCCCACCATAAGTGCAGAGATCCCATCACAAGTGCAGAGATCCCATCAAAAGTGCATAGATCCTACCACGAGTGCAGAGATCCCATCACAAGTAGACAGATCCCATCACAAGTGCAGAGATCCCATCACAAGTGCAGAGATCCCACCATGAGTGCAGAGATCCCATCCTAAGTAGAGAGATCCCACTATGAGTGCCGAGATCCCATCATGAGTGCAGAGATCCCACCATAAGTGCAGAGATCCCATCACAAGTGCAGACATCCCATCACAAGTGCAGAGATCCCATCACAAGTGCAGAGATCCCACCACAAGTGCAGAGATCCCATCACAAGTAGACAGATCCCATCACAAGTGCAAAGATCCCATCACAAGTGCAGAGATCCCACCATGAGTGCAGAGATCCCATCCCAAGTAGAGAGATCCCACTATGAGTGCAGAGATCCCACCCTGAGTGCAGAGATCCCATCCCAAGTAAAGAGATCCCACTATGAGTGCAGAGATCCCACTATGAGTGCAGAGATCCCACCATGAGTGCAGAGATCCCATCATAAGTGCAGGGATCCCATCACAAGTGCAGAGATCCCACCACGAGTGCAGAGATCCCATTACAAGTAGAGAGATCCCAGAATAAGTGCAGAGATCCCATCACGAGTGCAGAGATCCCATCCTAAGTATAGAGATCCCATCCTAAGTAGAGAGATCCCACTATGAGTGCAGAGATCCCATCATAAGTGCAGAGATCCCACCATAAGTGCAGAGATCCCACCATAAGTGCAGGGATCCCAACCTAAGTGCAGAGATCCCACAACAAGTACAGAGATCCCATCACAAGTAGGGAGATCCCAGAATAAGTGCAGAGATCCCAACACAATACAGAGATCCCACCATGAGTGCAGAGATCCCATTCCTAGTAGAGAGATCCCACTATGAGTGCATAGATCCCACCATGAGTTCAGAGATCCCATCATAAGTGCAGGGGTCCCATCACAAGTGCAGGGATCCCATCACAAGTGCAGGGATCCCATCACAAGTGCAGGGATCCCATCACAAGTGCAGGGATCCCATCACAAGTGCAGGGATCCCATCACAAGTGCAGAGATCCCACCATGAGAGCAGAGATCCCACCATGAGTGCAGAGATCCCATCACAAGTGTGGAGATCCCACCATGAGAGCAGAGATCCCATCCCAAGTAGAGAGATCCCACTATGAGTGCAGAGATCCCACCATGAGTGCAGAGATCCCACCATGAGTGCAGAGATCCCAACATTAGTGCAGAGATCCCACCATAAGTGCAGAGATCCCATCACAAGTGCAGAGATCCACCATGAGTGCAAAGATCCCATCACAAGTAGAGAGATCCCAGAATAAGTGCAGAGATCCCATCATAAGTGCAGAGTTCCCACCATGAGTGCAGAGATCCCATCCCAAGTAGAGAGATCCCACTATGAGTGCAGAGATACCATCCCGAATGCAGAGATCCCATCCCAAGTAGAGAGATCCCACTATGAGTGCAGAGATCCCATCATAAGTGCAGAGATCCCATCATAAGTGCAGAGATCCCACCATAAGTGCAGGGATCCCATCACAAGTGCAGAGATCCCACCATGAGTGCAGAGATTCCATCACAAGTAGAGAGATCCCAGAATAAGTGCAGAGATCCCATCACATGTGCAGCGTTCCCACCATGAGTGCAGAGATCCCATCCCAAGTAGAGAGATCCCACTATGAGTGCAGAGATCCCACCATGAGTGCAGAGATCCCATCCCAAGTAGAGAGATCCCACTATGAGTGCAGAGATCCCATTATGAGTGCAAAGATTCCACCATGAGTGCAGAGATCCCATCATAAGTGCAGGGATCCCATCACAAGTGCAGAGATCCCACCATGAGTGCGGAGATCCCATCATTAGTGCAGAAATCCCACCATAAGTGCAGAGATCCCATCACAAGTGCAGAGATCCCATCACAAGTGCAGAGATCCCACCACGAGTGCAGAGATCCCATCACAAGTAGACAGATCCCATCACAAGTGCAGAGATCCCATCACAAGTGCAGAGATCCCACCATGAGTGCAGAGATCCCATCCTAAGTAGAGAGATCCCACTATGAGTGCCGAGATCCCATCATGAGTGCAGAGATCCCACCATAAGTGCAGAGATCCCATCACAAGTGCAGAGATCCCATCACAAGTGCAGAGATCCCACCACAAGTGCAGAGATCCCATCACAAGTAGACAGATACCATCACAAGTGCAGAGATCCCATCACAAGTGCAGAGATCCCACCATGAGTGCAGAGATCCCATCCCAAGTAGAGAGATCCCACTATGGGTGCAGAGATCCCACCCTAAGTGCAGAGATCCCATCCCAAGTAAAGAGATCCCACTATGAGTGCAGAGATCCCACTATGAGTGCAGAGATCCCACCATGAGTGCAGAGATCCCATCATAAGTGCAGGGATCCAATCACAAGTGCAGAGATCCCACCACGAGTGCAGAGATCCCATTACAAGTAGAGAGATCCCAGAATAAGTGCAGAGATCCCATCACGAGTGCAGAGATCCCATCCTGAGTATAGAGATCCCACTATGAGTGCAGAGATCCCATCATAAGTGCAGAGATCCCATCATAAGTGCAGAGATCCCCCCATAAGTGCAGGGATCCCAACCTAAGTGCAGAGATCCCAAAACAAGTACAGAGATCCCATTACAAGTAGGGAGATCCCAGAATAAGTGCAGAGATCCCATCACAAGTGCAGAGATCCCACCATGAGTGCAGAGATCCCATCCCTAGTAGAGAGATCCCACTATGAGTGCATAGATCCCACCATGAGTTCAGAGATCCCATCACAAGTGCAGGGATCCCATCACAAGTGCAGGGATCCCATCACAAGTGCAGAGATCCCACCACGAGAGCAGAGATCCCACCATGAGTGCAGAGATCCCACCACAAGTAGAGAGATCCCAGAATAAGTGCAGAGATCCCATCACAAGTGCAGAGATCCCATCACAAGTGCAGAGATCCCATCACAAGTGTGGAGATCCCACCATGAGAGCAGAGATCCCATCCCAAGTAGAGAGATCCCACTATGAGTGCAGAGATCGCACCATGAGTGCAGAGATCGCACCATGAGTGCAGAGATCCCATCACAAGTGCAGAGATCCCACCATGAGTGCAAAGATCCCATCACAAGTAGAGAGATCCCATCACAAGTGCAGAGTTCCCACCATGAGTGCAGAGATCCCATCCCAAGTAGAGAGATCCAACTATGAGTGCAGAGATCCCATCCCGAGTGCAGAGATCCCATCACGAGTGCAGAGATCCCATCCCAAGTAGAGAGATCCCACTATGAGTGCAGAGATCCCACCATGAGTGCAGAGATCCCATCATAAGTGCAGAGATCCCACCATAAGTGCAGAGATCCCATCACAAGTGCAGAGATCCCACCATGAGTGCAGAGATTCCATCACAAGTAGAGAGATCCCAGAATAAGTGCAGAGATCCCATCACATGTGCAGCGATCCCATCATGAGTGCAGAGATCCCATCCCAAGTAGAGAGATCCCACTATGAGTGCAGAGATCCCACCATGAGTGCAGAGATCCCATCATAGGTGCAGAGATCCCACCATAAGTGAAGGGATTCCATCATAAGTGCAGAGATCCCACAAATACAAAGATCCCATCAAAAGTAGGGAGATCCCAGAATAAGTGCAGAGATCCCATCACAAGTGCAGAGATCCCATCACAAGTGCAGAGATCCCATCACAAGTAGAGAGATCCCACTATGAGTGCAGAGATCCCACCATGAGTGCAGAGATCCCATCATAGGTGCAGAGATCCCACCATAAGTGAAGGGATCCCATCATAAGTGCAGAGATCCCACAAATACAAAGATCCCATCAAAAGTAGGGAGATCCCAGAATAAGTGCAGAGATCCCATCACAAGTGCAGAGATCCCACCATGAGTGCAGAGATCCCACCATGAGTGCAGAGATCCCATCTCAGGTAGAGAGATCCCACTATGAGTGCAGAGATTCCACCATGAGTGCAAAGATCCCATCATTAGTGCAGAGATCCCACCATAAGTGCAGAGATCCCATCACAAGTGCAGAGATCCCACCACGAGTGCAGAGATCCCATCACAAGTAGAGAGATCCCAGAATAAGTGCAGAGATCCCACCATAAGTGCAGGGATCCCAACCTACGTGCAGAGATCCCACAACAAGTACAGAGATCCCATCACAAGTAGGGAGATCCCAGAATAAGTGAAGATATCCCATCACAAGTGCAGAGATACCATCACAAGTGCAGAGATCCCACCATGAGTGCAGAGATCCCATCCCTAGTAGAGAGATCCCACTATGAGTGCATAGATCCCACCATGAGTGCAGAGATCCCATCATAAGTGCAGAGATCCCACCATAAGTGCAGGGATCCCATCACAAGTGCAGAGATCCCATCACAAGTGCAGAAATCCCACCATGAGTGCAGAGATCCCATCCCTAGTAGAGAGATCCCACTATGAGTGCATAGATCCCACCATGAGTGCAGAGATCCCATCATAAGTGCAGAGATCCCACCATGAGTGCAGAGATCCCATCCCTAGTAGAGAGATCCCACTATGAGTGCATAGATCCCACCATAAGTGCAGAGATCCCACCATGAGTGCAGAGATCCCATCCCAAGTAGAGAGATCCCACTATAAATGCAGAGATCCCACCATGAGTGCAGAGATCCCACCATGAGTGCAGAGATCCTATCCCAAGTAGAGAGATCCCCTATGAGTGCAGAGATCCCACCATGAGTGAAGAGATCCCATCATAAGTGCAGAGATCCCACCATAAGTGCAGAAATCCCACCATAAGTGCAGGGATCCCACAACAAGTACAGAGATCCCTTCAAAAGTAGGGAGATCCCAGAATAAGTGCAGAGATCCCACCACAAGTGCAGAGATCCCACCATGAGGGCAGATACCCCATCCCAAGTAGAGAGATCCCACTATGAGTGCAGAGATCCCACCATGAGTGCAGAGATCCCATCCCAAGTAGAGAGATCCCACTATGAGTGCAGAGATCCCACCATGAGTGTAGAGAGCCCATCATAAGCTCAGAGATCCCACCATAAGTGCAGGGATCCCATCACAAGTGCAGGGATCCCATCACAAGTGCAGAGATCCCATCACAAGTGCAGAGATCCTATCACAAGTGCAGAGATCCCATCACAAGTGCAGAGATCCTATCACAAGTGCAGAGATCCCATCACAAGTGCAGAGATCCCACCATGAGTGCAAAGATCCCATCACAAGTAGAGAGATCCCAGAATAAGTGCAGAGATCCCATCACAAGTGCAGAGATCCCATCACAAGTGCAGAGTTACCACCATGAGGGCAGAGATCCCATCCCAAGTAGAGAGATCCCACTATGAGTGCAGGGATCCCATCCCGAGTGCAGAGATCCCACTATGAGTGCAGAGATCCCATCCCGAGTGCAGAGATCCCATCCCGAGTGCAGAGATCCCATCCCAAGTAGAGAGATCCCATCCCAAGTAGAGAGATCCCACCATGAGTGCAGAGATCCCACCATGAGTGCAGAGATCCCATCATGAGTGCAGAGATCCCATCATAAGTGCAGAGATCCCACCATAAGTGCAGGGATCCCATCACAAGTGCAGAGATCCCACCATGAGTGCAGAGATTCCATCACAAGTAGAGAGATCCCAGAATAAGTGCAGAGATCCCATCACACATGCAGCAATCCCACCATGAGTGCAGAGATCACATCCCAAGTAGAGAGATCCCACTATGAGTGCAGAGATCCCACCATGAGTGCAGCAATCCCACCATGAGTGCAGAGATCCCATCCCAAGTAGAGAGATCCCACCATGAGTGCAGAGATCCCATCATGAGTGCAGGGATCCCATCACAAGTGCAGGGATCCCATCACAAGTGCAGGGATCCCATCACAAGTGCAGAGATCCCACCACAAGTGCAGAGATCCCAGAATAAGTGCAGAGATCCCATCACAAGTGCAGAGATCCCACCATGAGTGCAGAGATCCCATCCCAAGTAGAGAGATCCCACTATGAGTGCCGAGATCCCATCATGAGTGCAGAGATCCCACCATAAGTGCAGAGATCCCATCACAAGTGCAGAGATCCCATCACAAGTGCAGAGATCCCATCACAAGTGCAGAGATCCCACCACGAGTGCAGAGATCCCATCACAAGTGCAGAGATCCCACCATGAGTGCAGAGATCCCATCCTAAGTAGAGAGATCCCACTATGAGTGCAGAGATCCCATCATAAGTGCAGAGATCCCATCATAAGTGTAGAGATCCCACCATAAGTGCAGGGATCCCAACCTAAGTGCAGAGATCCCACAACAAGTACAGCGATCCCATCACAAGTAGGGAGATCCCAGAATAAGTGCAGAGATCCCATCACAAGTGCAGAGATCCCACCATGAGTGCAGAGATCCCATCCCTAGTAGAGAGATCCCACTATGAGCGCATAGATCCCACAGTGAGTTCAGAGATCCCATCATAAGTGCAGGGATCCCATCACACATGCAGGGATCCCATCACACATGCACAGATCCCACCACAAGAGCAGGGATCCCACCATGAGTGCAGAGATCCCATCACAAGTAGAGAGATCCCATAATAAGTGCAGAGATCCCATCATAAGTGTGGAGATCCCACCATGAGAGCAGAGATCCCATCCCAAGTAGAGAGATTCCACTATGAGTGCAGAGATCCCATCATTAGTGCAGAGATCCCACCATAAGTGCAGAGATCCCATCACAAGTGCAGAGATCCCACCATGAGTGCAAAGATCCCATCACAAGTAGAGAGATCCCATCACAAGTGCAGAGTTCCCACCATGAGTGCAGAGATCCCATCCCAAGTAGAGAGATCTGACTATGAGTGCAGAGATCCCATCCCGAGTGCAGAGATCCCATCACGAGTGCAGAGATCCCATCCCAAGTAGAGAGATCCCACTATGAGTGCAGAGATCCCACCATGAGTGCAGAGATCCCATCATAAGTGCAGAGATCCCACCATAAGTGCAGAGATCCCATCACAAGTGCAGAGATCCCACCATGAGTACAGAGATTCCATCACAAGTAGAGAGATCCCAGAATAAGTGCAGAGATCCCATCACATGTGCAGCGATCCCATCATGAGTGCAGAGATCCCATCCCAAGTAGAGAGATCCCACTATGAGTGCAGAGATCCCACCATGAGTGCAGAGATCCCATCATAGGTGCAGAGATCCCACCATAAGTGAAGGGATTCCATCATAAGTGCAGAGATCCCACAAATACAAAGATCCCATCAAAAGTAGGGAGATCCCAGAATAAGTGCAGAGATCCCATCACAAGTGCAGAGATCCCATCACAAGTGCAGAGATCCCATCACAAGTAGAGAGATCCCACTATGAGTGCAGAGATCCCACCATGAGTGCAGAGATCCCATCATAGGTGCAGAGATCCCACCATAAGTGAAGGGATCCCATCATAAGTGCAGAGATCCCACAAATACAAAGATCCCATCAAAAGTAGGGAGATCCCAGAATAAGTGCAGAGATCCCATCACAAGTGCAGAGATCCCACCATGAGTGCAGAGATCCCACCATGAGTGCAGAGATCCCATCTCAGGTAGAGAGATCCCACTATGAGTGCAGAGATTCCACCATGAGTGCAAAGATCCCATCATTAGTGCAGAGATCCCACCATAAGTGCAGAGATCCCATCACAAGTGCAGAGATCCCATCACAAGTAGAGAGATCCCAGAATAAGTGCAGAGATCCCACCATAAGTGCAGGGATCCCAACCTACGTGCAGAGATCCCACAACAAGTACAGAGATCCCATCACAAGTAGGGAGATCCCAGAATAAGTGCAGATATCCCATCACAAGTGCAGAGATCCCATCACAAGTGCAGAGATCCCACCATGAGTGCAGAGATCCCATCCCTAGTAGAGAGATCCCACTATGAGTGCATAGATCCCACCATGAGTGCAGAGATCCCATCATAAGTGCAGAGATCCCACCATAAGTGCAGGGATCCCATCACAAGTGCAGAGATCCCATCACAAGTGCAGAAATCCCACCATGAGTGCAGAGATCCCATCCCTAGTAGAGAGATCCCGCTATGAGTGCATAGATCCCACCATGAGTGCAGAGATCCCATCATAAGTGCAGAGATCCCACCATGAGTGCAGAGATCCCATCCCTAGTAGAGAGATCCCACTATGAGTGCATAGATCCCACCATAAGTGCAGAGATCCCACCATGAGTGCAGAGATCCCATCCCAAGTAGAGAGATCCCACTATAAATGCAGAGATCCCACCATGAGTGCAGAGATCCCACCATGAGTGCAGAGATCCTATCCCAAGTAGAGAGATCCCCTATGAGTGCAGAGATCCCACCATGAGTGAAGAGATCCCATCATAAGTGCAGAGATCCCACCATAAGTGCAGAAATCCCACCATAAGTGCAGGGATCCCACAACAAGTACAGAGATCCCATCAAAAGTAGGGAGATCCCAGAATAAGTGCAGAGATCCCACCACAAGTGCAGAGATCCCACCATGAGTGCAGATACCCCATCCCAAGTAGAGAGATCCCACTATGAGTGCAGAGATCCCACCATGAGTGCAGAGATCCCATCCCAAGTAGAGAGATCCCACTATGAGTGCAGAGATCCCACCATGAGTGTATAGAGCCCATCATAAGCTCAGAGATCCCACCATAAGTGCAGGGATCCCATCACAAGTGCAGAGATCCCATCACAAGTGCAGAGATCCCATCACAAGTGCAGAGATCCCATCACAAGTGCAGAGATCCCACCATGAGTGCAGATACCCCATCCCAAGTAGAGAGATCCCACTATGAGTGCAGAGATCCCACCATGAGTGCAGAGATCCCACCATGAGTGCAGAGATCCCATCATAAGTGCAGGGATCCCATCACAAGTGCAGGGATCCCATCACAAGTGCAGGGATCCCATCACAAGTGCAGAGATCCCACCACGAGTGCAGAGATCCCAGAATAGGTGCAGAGATCCCATCACAAGTGCAGAGATCCCACCATGAGTGCAGAGATCCCATCCCAAGTGAAGAGATCCCACTATGAGTGCAGAGATCCCACCACGAGTGCAGAGATCCCACCACGAGTGCAGAGATCCCATTCCGAGTGCAGAGATCCCATCCCGAGTGCAGAGATCCCACCATGAGTGCAGAGATCCCACCATGAGTGCAGAGATCCCACCATGAGTGCAGAGATCCCATCATAAGTGCAGAGATCCCACCATAAGTGCAGGGATCCCATCCCAAGTAGAGAGATCCCACTATGAGTGCAGAGATCCCACCATGAGTGCAGCAATCCCACCATGAGTGCAGAGATCCCATCCCAAGTAGAGAGATCCCACCATGAGTGCAGAGATCCCATCATGAGTGCAGGGATCCCATCACAAGTGCAGGGATCCCATCACAAGTGCAGGGATCCCATCACAAGTGCAGGGATCCCATCACAAGTGCAGAGATCCCACCACGAGTGCAGAGATCCCAGAATAAGTGCAGAGATCCCATCACAAGTGCAGAGATCCCTCCATGAGTGCAGAGATCCCATCCCAAGTAGAGAGATCCCACTATGAGTGCAGAGATCCCATCCCAAGTAGAGAGATCCCACTATGAGTGCAGAAATCCCACCATAAGTGCAGGGATCCCACAACAAGTACAGAGATCCCATCAAAAGTAGGGAGATCCCAGAATAAGTGCAGAGATCCCACCACAAGTGCAGAGATCCCACCATGAGTGCAGATACCCCATCCCAAGTAGAGAGATCCCACTATGAGTGCAGAGATCCCACCATGAGTGCAGAGATCCCATCCCAAGTAGAGAGATCCCACTATGAGTGCAGGGATCCCATCACAAGTGCAGGGATCCCATCACAAGCTCAGAGATCCCACCATAAGTGCAGGGATCCCATCACAAGTGCAGAGATCCCATCACAAGTGCAGAGATCCCATCACAAGTGCAGAGATCCCATCACAAGTGCAGAGTTCCCACCATGAGTGCAGAGATCCCATCCCAAGTAGAGAGATCCCACTATGAGTTCAGAGATCCCATCCCGAGTGCAGAGATCCCACTATGAGTGCAGAGATCCCATCCCAAGTAGAGAGATCCCATCCCGAGTGCAGAGATCCCATCCCAAGTAGAGAGATCCCATCCCAAGTAGAGAGATCCCACTATGAGTGCAGAGATCCCACCATGAGTGCAGAGATCCCATCATAAGTGCAGAGATCCCACCATAAGTGCAGAGATCCCATCACAAGTGCAGAGATCCCACCATGAGTGCAGAGATTCCATCACAAGTAGAGAGATCCCAGAATAAGTGCAGAGATCCCATCACATGTGCAGCGATCCCATCATGAGTGCAGAGATCCCATCCCAAGTAGAGAGATCCCACTATGAGTGCAGAGATCCCACCATGAGTGCAGAGATCCCATCATAGGTGCAGAGATCCCACCATAAGTGAAGGGATTCCATCATAAGTGCAGAGATCCCACAAATACAAAGATCCCATCAAAAGTAGGGAGATCCCAGAATAAGTGCAGAGATCCCATCACAAGTGCAGAGATCCCATCACAAGTGCAGAGATCCCATCACAAGTAGAGAGATCCCACTATGAGTGCAGAGATCCCACCATGAGTGCAGAGATCCCATCATAGGTGCAGAGATCCCACCATAAGTGAAGGGATCCCATCATAAGTGCAGAGATCCCACAAATACAAAGATCCCATCAAAAGTAGGGAGATCCCAGAATAAGTGCAGAGATCCCATCACAAGTGCAGAGATCCCACCATGAGTGCAGAGATCCCACCATGAGTGCAGAGATCCCATCTCAGGTAGAGAGATCCCACTATGAGTGCAGAGATTCCACCATGAGTGCAAAGATCCCATCATTAGTGCAGAGATCCCACCATAAGTGCAGAGATCCCATCACAAGTGCAGAGATCCCATCACAAGTAGAGAGATCCCAGAATAAGTGCAGAGATCCCACCATAAGTGCAGGGATCCCAACCTACGTGCAGAGATCCCACAACAAGTACAGAGATCCCATCACAAGTAGGGAGATCCCAGAATAAGTGCAGATATCCCATCACAAGTGCAGAGATCCCATCACAAGTGCAGAGATCCCACCATGAGTGCAGAGATCCCATCCCTAGTAGAGAGATCCCACTATGAGTGCATAGATCCCACCATGAGTGCAGAGATCCCATCATAAGTGCAGAGATCCCACCATAAGTGCAGGGATCCCATCACAAGTGCAGAGATCCCATCACAAGTGCAGAAATCCCACCATGAGTGCAGAGATCCCATCCCTAGTAGAGAGATCCCGCTATGAGTGCATAGATCCCACCATGAGTGCAGAGATCCCATCATAAGTGCAGAGATCCCACCATGAGTGCAGAGATCCCATCCCTAGTAGAGAGATCCCACTATGAGTGCATAGATCCCACCATAAGTGCAGAGATCCCACCATGAGTGCAGAGATCCCATCCCAAGTAGAGAGATCCCACTATAAATGCAGAGATCCCACCATGAGTGCAGAGATCCCACCATGAGTGCAGAGATCCTATCCCAAGTAGAGAGATCCCCTATGAGTGCAGAGATCCCACCATGAGTGAAGAGATCCCATCATAAGTGCAGAGATCCCACCATAAGTGCAGAAATCCCACCATAAGTGCAGGGATCCCACAACAAGTACAGAGATCCCATCAAAAGTAGGGAGATCCCAGAATAAGTGCAGAGATCCCACCACAAGTGCAGAGATCCCACCATGAGTGCAGATACCCCATCCCAAGTAGAGAGATCCCACTATGAGTGCAGAGATCCCACCATGAGTGCAGAGATCCCATCCCAAGTAGAGAGATCCCACTATGAGTGCAGAGATCCCACCATGAGTGTATAGAGCCCATCATAAGCTCAGAGATCCCACCATAAGTGCAGGGATCCCATCACAAGTGCAGAGATCCCATCACAAGTGCAGAGATCCCATCACAAGTGCAGAGATCCCATCACAAGTGCAGAGATCCCACCATGAGTGCAGATACCCCATCCCAAGTAGAGAGATCCCACTATGAGTGCAGAGATCCCACCATGAGTGCAGAGATCCCACCATGAGTGCAGAGATCCCATCATAAGTGCAGGGATCCCATCACAAGTGCAGGGATCCCATCACAAGTGCAGGGATCCCATCACAAGTGCAGAGATCCCACCACGAGTGCAGAGATCCCAGAATAGGTGCAGAGATCCCATCACAAGTGCAGAGATCCCACCATGAGTGCAGAGATCCCATCCCAAGTGAAGAGATCCCACTATGAGTGCAGAGATCCCACCACGAGTGCAGAGATCCCACCACGAGTACAGAGATCCCATTCCGAGTGCAGAGATCCCATCCCGAGTGCAGAGATCCCACCATGAGTGCAGAGATCCCACCATGAGTGCAGAGATCCCACCATGAGTGCAGAGATCCCATCATAAGTGCAGAGATCCCACCATAAGTGCAGGGATCCCATCCCAAGTAGAGAGATCCCACTATGAGTGCAGAGATCCCACCATGAGTGCAGCAATCCCACCATGAGTGCAGAGATCCCATCCCAAGTAGAGAGATCCCACCATGAGTGCAGAGATCCCATCATGAGTGCAGGGATCCAATCACAAGTGCAGGGATCCCATCACAAGTGCAGGGATCCCATCACAAGTGCAGGGATCCCATCACAAGTGCAGAGATCCCACCACGAGTGCAGAGATCCCAGAATAAGTGCAGAGATCCCATCACAAGTGCAGAGATCCCTCCATGAGTGCAGAGATCCCATCCCAAGTAGAGAGATCCCACTATGAGTGCAGAGATCCCATCCCAAGTAGAGAGATCCCACTATGAGTGCAGAAATCCCACCATAAGTGCAGGGATCCCACAACAAGTACAGAGATCCCATCAAAAGTAGGGAGATCCCAGAATAAGTGCAGAGATCCCACCACAAGTGCAGAGATCCCACCATGAGTGCAGATACCCCATCCCAAGTAGAGAGATCCCACTATGAGTGCAGAGATCCCACCATGAGTGCAGAGATCCCATCCCAAGTAGAGAGATCCCACTATGAGTGCAGGGATCCCATCACAAGTGCAGGGATCCCATCACAAGCTCAGAGATCCCACCATAAGTGCAGGGATCCCATCACAAGTGCAGAGATCCCATCACAAGTGCAGAGATCCCATCACAAGTGCAGAGATCCCATCACAAGTGCAGAGTTCCCACCATGAGTGCAGAGATCCCATCCCAAGTAGAGAGATCCCACTATGAGTTCAGAGATCCCATCCCGAGTGCAGAGATCCCACTATGAGTGCAGAGATCCCATCCCAAGTAGAGAGATCCCATCCCGAGTGCAGAGATCCCATCCCAAGTAGAGAGATCCCATCCCAAGTAGAGAGATCCCGCCATGAGTGCAGAGATCCCACCATGAGTGCAGAGATCCCATCATGAGTGCAGAGATCCCATCATAAGTGCAGAGATCCCACCATAAGTGCAGGGATCCCATCACAAGTGCAGAGATCCCACCATGAGTGCAGAGATTCCATCACAAGTAGAGAGATCCCAGAATAAGTGCAGAGATCCCATCACACATGCAGCAATCCCACCATGAGTGCAGAGATCCCATCCCAAGTAGAGAGATCCCACTATGAGTGCAGAGATCCCACCATGAGTGCAGCAATCCCACCATGAGTGCAGAGATCCCATCCCAAGTAGAGAGATCCCACCATGAGTGCAGAGATCCCATCATGAGTGCAGGGATCCCATCACAAGTGCAGGGATCCCATCACAAGTGCAGGGATCCCATCACAAGTGCAGAGATCCCACAACAAGTGCAGAGATCCCAGAATAAGTGCAGAGATCCCATCACAAGTGCAGAGATCCCACCATGAGTGCAGAGATCCCATCCCAAGTAGAGAGATCCCACTATGAGTGCCGAGATCCCATCATTAGTGCAGAGATCCCACCACAAGTGCAGAGATCCCATCACAAGTGCAGAGATCCCATCACAAGTGCAGAGATCCCAGAATAAGTGCAGAGATCCCATCACAAGTGCAGAGATCCCACCATGAGTGCAGAGATCCCATCCCAAGTAGAGAGATCCCACTATGAGTGCAGAAATCCCACCATAAGTGCAGGGATCCCACAACAAGTACAGAGATCCCATCAAAAGTAGGGAGATCCCAGAATAAGTGCAGAGATCCCACCACAAGTGCAGAGATCCCACCATGAGTGCAGATACCCCATCCCAAGTAGAGAGATCCCACTATGAGTGCAGAGATCCCACCATGAGTGCAGAGATCCCATCCTAAGTAGAGAGATCCCACTATGAGTGCAGAGATCCCATCATAAGTGTAGAGATCCCACCATAAGTGCAGGGATCCCAACCTAAGTGCAGAGATCCCACAACAAGTACAGAGATCCCATCACAAGTAGGGAGATCCCAGAATAAGTGCAGAGATCCCATCACAAGTGCAGAGATCCCACCATGAGTGCAGAGATCCCATCCCTAGTAGATAGAGCCCACTATGAGTGCATAGATCCCACCATGAGTTCAGAGATCCCATCATAAGTGCAGGGATCCCATCACACGTGCACAGATCCCACCACAAGAGCAGAGATCCCACCATGAGTGCAGAGATCCCATCACAAGTAGAGAGATCCCATAATAAGTGCAGAGATCCCATCACAAGTGTGGAGATCCCACCATGAGAGCAGAGATCCCATCCCAAGTAGAGAGATCCCACTATGAGTGCAGAGATCCCATCATTAGTGCAGAGATCCCACCATAAGTGCAGAGATCCCATCACAAGTGCAGAGATCCCACCATGAGTGCAAAGATCCCATCACAAGTAGAGAGATCCCATCACAAGGGCAGAGTTCCCACCATGAGTGCAGGGATCCCATCACAAGTGCAGAGATCCCATCACAAGTGCAGAGATCCCATCACAAGTAGAGAGATCCCACTATGAGTGCAGAGATCCCACCATGAGTGCAGAGATCCCATCATAGGTGCAGAGATCCCACCATAAGTGAAGGGATCCCATCATAAGTGCAGAGATCCCACAAATACAAAGATCCCATCAAAAGTAGGGAGATCCCAGAATAAGTGCAGAGATCCCATCACAAGTGCAGAGATCCCACCATGAGTGCAGAGATCCCACCATGAGTGCAGAGATCCCATCTCAGGTAGAGAGATCCCACTATGAGTGCAGAGATCCCACCATGAGTGCAAAGATCCCATCATTAGTGCAGAGATCCCACCATAAGTGCAGAGATCCCATCACAAGTGCAGAGATCCCACCATGAGTGCAGAGATTCCATCACAAGTAGAGAGATCCCAGAATAAGTGCAGAGATCCCATCACACATGCAGCAATCCCACCATGAGTGCAGAGATCCCATCCCAAGTAGAGAGATCCCACTATGAGTGCAGAGATCCCACCATGAGTGCAGAGATCCCACCATGAGTGCAGAGATCCCATCCCAAGTAGAGAGATCCCACTATGAGTGCAGAGATCCCACCATGAGTGCAGAGATCCCACCATGAGTGCAGAGATCCCATCATAAGTGCAGGGATCCCATCACAAGTGCAAGGATCCCATCACAAGTGCAGGGATCCCATCACAAGTGCAGAGATCCCACCACGAGTGCAGAGATCCCAGAATAAGTGCAGAGATCCCATCACAAGTGCAGAGATCCCACCATGAGTGCAGAGATCCCATCCCAAGTAGAGAGATCCCACTATGAGTGCAGAGATCCCACCACGAGTGCAGAGATCCCACCACGAGTGCAGAGATCCGATTCCGAGTGCAGAGATCCCATCCCGAGTGCAGAGATCCCACCATGAGTGCAGAGATCCCACCATGAGTGCAGAGATCCCACCATGAGTGCAGAGATCCCATCATAAGTGCAGAGATCCCACCATAAGTGCAGGGATCCCATCACAAGTGCAGAGATCCCACCATGAGTGCAGAGATTCCATCACAAGTAGAGAGATCCCAGAATAAGTGCAGAGATCCCATCACACATGCAGCAATCCCACCATGAGTGCAGAGATCCCATCCCAAGTAGAGAGATCCCACTATGAGTGCAGAGATCCCACCATGAGTGCAGCAATCCCACCATGAGTGCAGAGATCCCATCCCAAGTAGAGAGATCCCACCATGAGTGCAGAGATCCCATCACAAGTGCAGGGATCCCATCACAAGTGCAGGGATCCCATCACAAGTGCAGGGATCCCATCACAAGTGCAGAGATCCCACCACGAGTGCAGAGATCCCAGAATAAGTGCAGAGATCCCATCACAAGTGCAGAGATCCCACCATGAGTGCAGAGATCCCATCCCAAGTAGAGAGATCCCACTATGAGTGCAGAGATCCCATCCCAAGTAGAGAGATCCCACTATGAGTGCAGAGATCCCATCATTGGTGCAGGGATCCCACCACAAGTGCAGAGATCCCATCACAAGTGCAGAGATCCCATCACAAGTGCAGAGATCCCACCACGAGTGCAGAGATCCCACCACGAGTGCAGAGATCCCACCTCGAGTGCAGAGATCCCATCACAAGTGCAGAGATCCCACCATAAGTGAAGGGATCCCATCACAAGTGCAGAGATCCCACCATGAGTGCAGAGATGCCACCACGAGTGCAGAGATCCCATCACAAGTGCAGAGATCCCACCACGAGTGCAGAGATCCCATCACAAGTGCAGACATCCCACCATGAGTGCAAAGATCCAATCACAAGTAGAGAGATCCCAGAATAAGTGCAGAGATCCCATCACAAGTGCAGAGTTCCCACCATGAGTGCAGAGATCCCATCCCAAGTAGAGAGATCCCATCCCGAGTGCAGAGATCCCATCCCGAGTGCAGAGATCCCATCCCGAGTGCGGAGATCTCATCCCAAGTGCAGAGATCCCATCCCAAGTAGAGAGGTCCAACTATGAGTGCAGAGATCCCACCATGAGTGCACAGATCCCATCATAAGTGCAGAGATCCCATCATAAGTGCACAGATCCCACCATAAGTGCAGGGATCCCATCACAAGTGCAGAGATCCCACCACAAGTGCAGAGATCCCATCACAAGTAGACAGATCCCATCACAAGTGCAGAGATCCAATCACAAGTGCAGAGATCCCATCACAAGTGCAGAGATCTCACCATGAGTGCAGAGATTCCATCCCAAGTAGAGAGATCCCACTATGAGTGCAGAGATCTCACCATGAGTGCAGAGATCCCATCCCAAGTAGAGAGATCCCTCTATGAGTGCAGAGATCCCACCATGAGTGCAGAGATCCCACCATGAGTGCAGAGATCCCATCATAAGTGCAGGGATCCCACCACAAGTGCAGAGATCCCATTACAAGTAGAGAGATCCCAGAATAAGTGCAGAGATCCCATCACAAGTGCAGAGATCCCACCATGAGTGCAGAGATCCCATCCCAAGTCGAGAGATCCCACTATGAGTGCAGAGATCCCACCATGAGTGCAGCAATCCCACCATGAGTGCAGATATCCCATCCCAAGTAGAGAGATCCCAATATGAGTGCAGAGATCCCATCATGAGTGCAGGGATCCCATCACAAGTGCAGGGATCCCATCACAAGTGCAGGGATCCCATCACAAGTGCAGAGATCCCACCACAAGTGCAGAGATCCCAGAATAAGTGCAGAGATCCCATCACAAGTGCAGAGATCCCACCATGAGTGCAGAGATCCCATCCCAAGTAGAGAGATCCCACTATGAGTGCCGAGATCCCATCATTAGTGCAGAGATCCCACCACAAGTGCAGAGATCCCATCACAAGTGCAGATATCCCATCACAAGTGCAGAGATCCCACCACGAGTGCAGAGATCCCATCACAAGTGCAGAGATCCCACCATGAGTGCAGAGATCCCATCCTAAGTAGAGAGATCCCACTATGAGTGCAGAGATCCCATCATAAGTGTAGAGATCCCACCATAAGTGCAGGGATCCCAACCTAAGTGCAGAGATCCCACAACAAGTACAGAGATCCCAGAATAAGTGCAGAGATCCCATCACAAGTGCAGAGATCCCACCATGAGTGCAAAGATCCCATCACAAGTAGAGAGATCCCATCACAAGTGCAGAGTTCCCACCATGAGTGCAGAGATCCCATCCCAAGTAGAGAGATCCGACTATGAGTGCAGAGATCCCATCCCGAGTGCTGAGATCCCATCACGAGTGCAGAGATCCCATCCCAAGTAGAGAGATCCCACTATGAGTGCAGAGATCCCACCATGAGTGCAGATATCCCATCATAAGTGCAGAGATCCCACCATAAGTGCAGAGATCCCACCATGAGTGCAGAGATTCCATCACAAGTAGAGAGATCCCAGAATAAGTGCAGAGATCCCATCACACGTGCAGCGATCCCACCATGAGTGCAGAGATCCCATCCCAAGTAGAGAGATCCCACTATGAGTGCAGAGATCCCACCATGAGTGCAGAGATCCCACCATGAGTGCAGAGATCCCATCCCAAGTAGAGAGATCCCACTATGAGTGCAGAGATCCCACCATGAGTGCAGAGATCCCACCATGAGTGCAGAGATCCCATCATAAGTGCAGGGATCCCATCACAAGTGCAAGGATCCCATCACAAGTGCAGGGATCCCATCACAAGTGCAGAGATCCCACCACGAGTGCAGAGATCCCAGAATAAGTGCAGAGATCCCATCACAAGTGCAGAGATCCCACCATGAGTGCAGAGATCCCATCCCAAGTAGAGAGATCCCACTATGAGTGCAGAGATCCCACCACGAGTGCAGAGATCCCACCACGAGTGCAGAGATCCGATTCCGAGTGCAGAGATCCCATCCCGAGTGCAGAGATCCCACCATGAGTGCAGAGATCCCACCATGAGTGCAGAGATCCCACCATGAGTGCAGAGATCCCATCATAAGTGCAGAGATCCCACCATAAGTGCAGGGATCCCATCACAAGTGCAGAGATCCCACCATGAGTGCAGAGATTCCATCACAAGTAGAGAGATCCCAGAATAAGTGCAGAGATCCCATCACACATGCAGCAATCCCACCATGAGTGCAGAGATCCCATCCCAAGTAGAGAGATCCCACTATGAGTGCAGAGATCCCACCATGAGTGCAGCAATCCCACCATGAGTGCAGAGATCCCATCCCAAGTAGAGAGATCCCACCATGAGTGCAGAGATCCCATCACAAGTGCAGGGATCCCATCACAAGTGCAGGGATCCCATCACAAGTGCAGGGATCCCATCACAAGTGCAGAGATCCCACCACGAGTGCAGAGATCCCAGAATAAGTGCAGAGATCCCATCACAAGTGCAGAGATCCCACCATGAGTGCAGAGATCCCATCCCAAGTAGAGAGATCCCACTATGAGTGCAGAGATCCCATCCCAAGTAGAGAGATCCCACTATGAGTGCAGAGATCCCATCATTGGTGCAGGGATCCCACCACAAGTGCAGAGATCCCATCACAAGTGCAGAGATCCCATCACAAGTGCAGAGATCCCACCACGAGTGCAGAGATCCCACCACGAGTGCAGAGATCCCACCTCGAGTGCAGAGATCCCACCATGAGTGCAGAGATCCCATCCCAAGTAGAGAGATCCCACTATGAGTGCAGAGATCCCACCATGAGTGCAGAGATCCCATCATAAGTGCAGAGATCCCACCATAAGTGAAGGGATCCCATCATAAGTGCAGAGATCCCACAAGTACAAAGATCCCATCAAAAGTAGGGAGATCCCAGAATAAGTGCAGAGATCCCATCACAAGTGCAGAGATCCCACCATGAGTGCAGAGATCCCACCATGAGTGCAGAGATCCCATCCCAAGTAGAGAGATCCCACTATGAGTGCAGAGATCCCACCATGAGTGTAGAGAGCCCATCATAAGCTCAGAGATCCCACCATAAGTGCAGGGATCCCATCACAAGTACAGAGATCCCACCATAAGTGCAGAGATCCCATCACAAGTGCAGAGATCCCATCACTAGTGCAGAGATCCCATCACAAGTGCAGAGATCCCATCACAAGTAGAGAGATCCCAGAATAAGTGCAGAGATCCCATCACAAGTGCAGAGTTCCCACCATGAGTGAAGAGATCCCATCCCAAGTAGAGAGATCCCACTATGAGTGCAGAGATCCTATCCCGAGTGCTGAGATCCCATCCCGAGTGCAGAGATCCCATCCCGAGTGCAGAGATCCCATCCCAAGTAGAGAGATCCCACCATGAGTGCAGAGATCCCACCATGAGTGCAGAGATCCCATCATGAGTGCAGAGATCCCATCATAAGTGCAGAGATCCCACCATAAGTGCAGGGATCCCACCACAAGTGCAGAGATCCCACCATGAGTGCAGAGATCACATCACAAGTAGAGAGATCCCAGAATAAGTGCAGAGATCCCATCACACACTGCATCAATCCCACCATGAGTGCAGAGATCCCATCCCAAGTAGAGAGATCCCACTATGAGTGCAGAGATCCCACCATGAGTGCAGAGATCCCACCATGAGTGCAGAGATCCCATCCCAAGTAGAGAGATCCCACTATGAGTGCAGAGATCCCACCATGAGTGCAGAGATCCCATCATGAGTGCAGAAATCCCATCATAAGTGCAGGGATCCCATCACAAGTGCAGGGATCCCATCACAAGTGCAAAGATCCCACCACGAGTGCAGAGATCCCAGAATAAGTGCAGAGATCCCATCACAAGTGCAGAGATCCCACCATGAGTGCAGAGATCCCATCCCAAGTAGAGAGATCCCACTATGAGTGCAGAGATCCCATCATTAGTGCAGGGATCCCACAATAAGTGCAGAGATCCCATCACAAGTGCAGATATCCCATCACAAGTGCAGAGATCCCATCACAAGTGCAGAGATCCCACCACGAGTGCAGAGATCCCACCACGAGTGCAGAGATCCCACCACGAGTGCAGAGATCCCATCACAAGTGCAGAGATCCCACCATGAGTGCAGAGATCCCACCACGAGTGCAGAGATCCCACCACAAGTAAACAGATCCCATCACAAGTGCAGAGATCCCATCACAAGTGCAGAGATCCCATCACAAGTGCAGAGATCCCACCATGAGTGCAGAGATCCCATCCCAAGTAGAGAGATCCCACTATGAGTGCAGAGATCCCACCATGAGTGCAGAGATCCCATCCCAAGTAGAGAGATCCCACTATGAGTGCAGAGATCCCACCATGAGTGCAGAGATCCCATCATAAGTGCAGGGATCCCATCATAAGTGCAGGGATCCCATCACAAGTGCAGAGATCCCACCACGAGTGCATAGATCCCATTACAAGTAGAGAGATCCCAGAATAAGTGCAGAGATCCCATCACAAGAGCAGAGATCCCATCACAAGAGCAGAGATCCCACCATGAGTGCAGAGATCCCATCCTAAGTAGAGAGATCTGACGATGAGTGCAGAGAACCCATCATAAGTGCAGAGATCCCACCATAAGTGCAGGGATCCCATCACAAGTGCAGGGATCCCATCACAAGTGCAGAGATCCCACCACGAGAGCAGAGATCCCACCATGAGTGCAGAGATCCCATCACAAGTAGAGAGATCCCAGAATAAGTGCGGAGATCCCATCACAAGTGCAGAGATCCCATCACAAGTGCAGAGATCCCATCACAAGTGTGGAGATCCCACCATGAGAGCAGAGATCCCATCCCAAGTAGAGAGATCCCACTATGAGTGCAGAGATCGCACCATGAGTGCAGAGATCGCACCATGAGTGCAGAGATCCCATCACAAGTGCAGAGATCCCACCATGAGTGCAAAGATCCCATCACAAGTAGAGAGATCCCATCACAAGTGCAGAGTTCCCACCATGAGTGCAGAGATCCCATCCCAAGTAGTGAGATCCAACTATGAGTGCAGAGATCCCATCCCGAGTACAGAGATCCCATCACGAGTGCAGAGATCCCATCCCAAGTAGAGAGATCCCATTATGAGTGCAGAGATCCCACCATGAGTGCAGAGATTCCATCACAAGTAGAGAGATCCCAGAATAAGTGCAGAGATCCCATCACACGTGCAGCGATCCCACCATGAGTGCAGAGATCCCATCCCAAGTAGAGAGATCCCACTATGAGTGCAGAGATCCCACCATGAGTGCAGAGATCCCATCATAAGTGCAGAGATCCCACCATAAGTGAAGGGATCCCATCATAAGTGCAGAGATCCCACAACAAGTACAGAGATCCCATCAAAAGTAGGGAGATCCCAGAATAAGTGCAGAGATCCCACCACAAGTGCAGAGATCCCACCATGAGGGCAGATACCCCATCCCAAGTAGAGAGATCCCACTATAAGTGCAGAGATCCCACCATGAGTGCAGAGATCCCATCCCAAGTAGAGAGATCCCACTATGAGTGCAGAGATCCCACCATGAGTGTAGAGAGCCCATCATAAGCTCAGAGATCCCACCATAAGTGCGGGGGTCCCATCACAAGTGCAGGGATCCCATCACAAGTGCAGAGATCCCATCACAAGTGCAGAGATCCTATCACAAGTGCAGAGATCCCATCACAAGTGCAGAGATCCCATCACAAGTGCAGAGATCCTATCACAAGTGCAGAGATCCCATCACAAGTGCAGAGATCCCACCATGAGTGCAAAGATCCCATCACAAGTAGAGAGATCCCAGAATAAGTGCAGAGATCCCATCACAAGTGCAGAGATCCCATCACAAGTGCAGAGATCCCACCGTGAGTGCAGAGATCCCATCCCAAGTCGAGAGATCCCACTATGAGTGCAGAGATCCCACCATGAGTGCAGCAATCCCACCATGAGTGCAGATATCCCATCCCAAGTAGAGAGATCCCAATATGAGTGCAGAGATCCCATCATGAGTGCAGGGATCCCATCACAAGTGCAGGGATCCCATCACAAGTGCAGGGATCCCATCACAAGTGCAGAGATCCCATCACAAGTGCAGAGATCCCACCATGAGTGCAGAGATCCCATCCCAAGTAGAGAGATCCCACTATGAGTGCCGAGATCCCATCATTAGTGCAGAGATCCCACCACAAGTGCAGAGATCCCATCACAAGTGCAGAGATCCCATCACAAGTGCAGAGATCCCACCACGAGTGCAGAGATCCCATCACAAGTGCAGAGATCCCACCATGAGTGCAGAGATCCCATCCTAAGTAGAGAGATCCCACTATGAGTGCAGAGATCCCATCATAAGTGTAGAGATCCCACCATAAGTGCAGGGATCCCAACCTAAGTGCAGAGATCCCACAACAAGTACAGAGATCCCAGAATAAGTGCAAAGATCCCATCACAAGTGCAGAGATCCCACCATGAGTGCAAAGATCCCATCACAAGTAGAGAGATCCCATCACAAGTGCAGAGTTCCCACCATGAGTGCAGAGATCCCATCCCAAGTAGAGAGATCCGACTATGAGTGCAGAGATCCCATCCCGAGTGCTGAGATCCCATCACGAGTGCAGAGATCCCATCCCAAGTAGAGAGATCCCACTATGAGTGCAGAGATCCCACCATGAGTGCAGAGATCCCATCATAAGTGCAGAGATCCCACCATAAGTGCAGAGATCCCACCATGAGTGCAGAGATTCCATCACAAGTAGAGAGATCCCAGAATAAGTGCAGAGATCCCATCACACGTGCAGCGATCCCACCATGAGTGCAGAGATCCCATCCCAAGTAGAGAGATCCCACTATGAGTGCAGAGATCCCACCATGAGTGCAGAGATCCCATCATAAGTGCAGAGATCCCACCATAAGTGAATGGATCCCATCATAAGTGCAGAGATCCCACAAGTACAAAGATCCCATCAAAAGTAGGGAGATCCCAGAATAAGTGCAGAGATCCCATCACAAGTGCAGAGATCCCACCATGAGTGCAGAGATCCCACCATGAGTGCAGAGATCCCATCCCAAGTAGAGAGATCCCACTATGAGTGCAGAGATCCCACCATGAGTGTAGAGAGCCCATCATAAGCTCAGAGATCCCACCATAAGTGCAGGGATCCCATCACAAGTACAGAGATCCCACCATAAGTGCAAAGATCCCATCACAAGTGCAGAGATCCCATCACTAGTGCAGAGATCCCATCTAAGTGCAGAGATCCCATCACAAGTAGAGAGATCCCAGAATAAGTGCAGAGATCCCATCACAAGTGCAGAGTTCCCACCATGAGTGAAGAGATCCCATCCCAAGTAGAGAGATCCCACTATGAGTGCAGAGATCCTATCCCGAGTGCTGAGATCCCATCCCAAGTGCAGAGATCCCATCCCGAGTGCAGAGATCCCATCCCAAGTAGAGAGATCCCACCATGAGTGCAGAGATCCCACCATGAGTGCAGAGATCCCATCATGAGTGCAGAGATCCCATCATAAGTGCAGAGATCCCACCATAAGTGCAGGGATCCCACCACAAGTGCAGAGATCCCACCACGAGTGCAGAGATCCCATCACAAGTGCAGAGATCCCACCATGAGTGCAGAGATCCCATCCTAAGTAGAGAGATCCCACTATGAGTGCAGAGATCCCATCATAAGTGTAGAGATCCCACCATAAGTGCAGGGATCCCAACCTAAGTGCAGAGATCCCACAACAAGTACAGAGATCCCAGAATAAGTGCAGAGATCCCATCACAAGTGCAGAGATCCCACCATGAGTGCAAAGATCCCATCACAAGTAGAGAGATCCCATCACAAGTGCAGAGTTCCCACCATGAGTGCAGAGATCCCATCCCAAGTAGAGAGATCCGACTATGAGTGCAGAGATCCCATCCCGAGTGCTGAGATCCCATCACGAGTGCAGAGATCCCATCCCAAGTAGAGAGATCCCACTATGAGTGCAGAGATCCCACCATGAGTGCAGATATCCCATCATAAGTGCAGAGATCCCACCATAAGTGCAGAGATCCCACCATGAGTGCAGAGATTCCATCACAAGTAGAGAGATCCCAGAATAAGTGCAGAGATCCCATCACACACTGCATCAATCCCACCATGAGTGCAGAGATCCCATCCCAAGTAGAGAGATCCCACTATGAGTGCAGAGATCCCACCATGAGTGCAGAGATCCCACCATGAGTGCAGAGATCCCATCCCAAGTAGAGAGATCCCACTATGAGTGCAGAGATCCCACCATGAGTGCAGAGATCCCATCATGAGTGCAGAAATCCCATCATAAGTGCAGGGATCCCATCACAAGTGCAGGGATCCCATCACAAGTGCAAAGATCCCACCACGAGTGCAGAGATCCCAGAATAAGTGCAGAGATCCCATCACAAGTGCAGAGATCCCACCATGAGTGCAGAGATCCCATCCCAAGTAGAGAGATCCCACTATGAGTGCAGAGATCCCATCATTAGTGCAGGGATCCCACAATAAGTGCAGAGATCCCATCACAAGTGCAGATATCCCATCACAAGTGCAGAGATCCCATCACAAGTGCAGAGATCCCACCACGAGTGCAGAGATCCCACCACGAGTGCAGAGATCCCACCACGAGTGCAGAGATCCCATCACAAGTGCAGAGATCCCACCATGAGTGCAGAGATCCCACCACGAGTGCAGAGATCCCACCACAAGTAAACAGATCCCATCACAAGTGCAGAGATCCCATCACAAGTGCAGAGATCCCATCACAAGTGCAGAGATCCCACCATGAGTGCAGAGATCCCATCCCAAGTAGAGAGATCCCACTATGAGTGCAGAGATCCCACCATGAGTGCAGAGATCCCATCCCAAGTAGAGAGATCCCACTATGAGTGCAGAGATCCCACCATGAGTGCAGAGATCCCATCATAAGTGCAGGGATCCCATCATAAGTGCAGGGATCCCATCACAAGTGCAGAGATCCCACCACGAGTGCATAGATCCCATTACAAGTAGAGAGATCCCAGAATAAGTGCAGAGATCCCATCACAAGAGCAGAGATCCTATCACAAGAGCAGAGATCCCACCATGAGTGCAGAGGTCCCATCCTAAGTAGAGAGATCTGACTATGAGTGCAGAGAACCCATCATAAGTGCAGAGATCCCACCATAAGTGCAGGGATCCCATCACAAGTGCAGGGATCCCATCACAAGTGCAGAGATCCCACCACGAGAGCAGAGATCCCACCATGAGTGCAGAGATCCCATCACAAGTAGAGAGATCCCAGAATAAGTGCAGAGATCCCATCACAAGTGCAGAGATCCCATCACAAGTGCAGAGATCCCATCACAAGTGTGGAGATCCCACCATGAGAGCAGAGATCCCATCCCAAGTAGAGAGATCCCACTATGAGTGCAGAGATCGCACCATGAGTGCAGAGATCGCACCATGAGTGCAGAGATCCCATCACAAGTGCAGAGATCCCACCATGAGTGCAAAGATCCCATCACAAGTAGAGAGATCCCATCACAAGTGCAGAGTTCCCACCATGAGTGCAGAGATCCCATCCCAAGTAGTGAGATCCAACTATGAGTGCAGAGATCCCATCCCGAGTACAGAGATCCCATCACGAGTGCAGAGATCCCATCCCAAGTAGAGAGATCCCATTATGAGTGCAGAGATCCCACCATGAGTGCAGAGATTCCATCACAAGTAGAGAGATCCCAGAATAAGTGCAGAGATCCCATCACACGTGCAGCGATCCCACCATGAGTGCAGAGATCCCATCCCAAGTAGAGAGATCCCACTATGAGTGCAGAGATCCCACCATGAGTGCAGAGATCCCATCATAAGTGCAGAGATCCCACCATAAGTGAAGGGATCCCATCATAAGTGCAGAGATCCCACAAGTACAGAGATCCCATCAAAAGTAGGGAGATCCCAGAATAAGTGCAGAGATCCCACCACAAGTGCAGAGATCCCACCATGAGGGCAGATACCCCATCCCAAGTAGAGAGATCCCACTATGAGTGCAGAGATCCCACCATGAGTGCAGAGATCCCATCCCAAGTAGAGAGATCCCACTATGAGTGCAGAGATCCCACCATGAGTGTAGAGAGCCCATCATAAGCTCAGAGATCCCACCATAAGTGCGGGGGTCCCATCACAAGTGCAGGGATCCCATCACAAGTGCAGAGATCCCATCACAAGTGCAGAGATCCTATCACAAGTGCAGAGATCCCATCACAAGTGCAGAGATCCCATCACAAGTGCAGAGATCCTATCACAAGTGCAGAGATCCCATCACAAGTGCAGAGATCCCATCACAAGTGCAGAGATCCCATCACAAGTAGAGAGATCCCAGAATAAGTGCAGAGATCCCATCACAAGTGCAGAGATCCCATCACAAGTGCAGAGTTCCCACCATGAGGGCAGAGATCCCATCCCAAGTAGAGAGATCCCACTATGAGTGCAGAGATTCCATCACAAGTAGAGAGATCCCAGAATAAGTGCAGAGATCCCATCACACGTGCAGCGATCCCACCATGAGTGCAGAGATCCCATCCCAAGTAGAGAGATCCCACTATGAGTGCAGAGATCTCACCATGAGTGCAGAGATCCCATCATAAGTGCAGAGATCCCACCATAAGTGAAGGGATCCCATCATAAGTGCAGAGATCCCACAACAAGTACAGAGATCCCATCAAAAGTAGGGAGATCCCAGAATAAGTGCAGAGATCCCACCACAAGTGCAGAGATCCCACCATGAGTGCAGATACCCCATCCCAAGTAGAGAGATCCCACTATGAGTGCAGAGATCCCACCATGAGTGCAGAGATCCCATCCCAAGTAGAGAGATCCCACTATGAGTGCAGAGATCCCACTATGAGTGTAGAGAGCCCATCATAAGCTCAGAGATCCCACCATAAGTACAGGGATCCCATCACAAGTGCAGGGATCCCATCACAAGTGCAGGGATCCCATCACAAGTGCAGAGATCCCATCACAAGTGCAGAGATCCTATCACAAGTGCAGAGATCCCATCACAAGTGCAGAGAGCCCACCATGAGTGCAAAGATCCCATCACAAGTAGAGAGATCCCAGAATAAGTGCAGAGATCCCATCACAAGTGCAGAGATCCCATCACAAGTGCAGAGTTCCCACCATGAGTGCAGAGATCCCATCCCAAGTAGAGAGATCCCACTATGAGTGCAGAGATCCCATCCCGAGTGCAGAGATCCCACTATGAGTGCAGAGATCCCATCCCGAGTGCAGAGATCCCATCCCGAGTGCAGAGATCCCATCCCAAGTAGAGAGATCCCATCCCAAGTAGAGAGATCCCACCATGAATGCAGAGATCCCACCATGAGTGCAGAGATCCCATCATAAGTGCAAAGATCCCATCATAAGTGCAGAGATCCCACCATAAGTGCAGGGATCCCATCACAAGTGCAGAGATCCCACCATGAGTGCAGAGATTCCATCACAAGTAGAGAGATCCCAGAATAAGTGCAGAGATCCCATCACACATGCAGCAATCCCACCATGAGTGCAGAGATCCCATCCCAAGTAGAGAGATCCCACTATGAGTGCAGAGATCCCACCATGAGTGCAGCAATCCCACCATGAGTGCAGAGATCCCATCCCAAGTAGAGAGATCCCACCATGAGTGCAGAGATCCCACCATGAGTGCAGGGATCCCATCCCAAGTAGAGAGATCCCACTATGAGTGCAGAGATCCCATTATGAGTGCAAAGATCCCACCATGAGTGCAGAGATCCCATCATAAGTGCAGGGATCCCATCACAAGTGCAGGGATCCCATCACAAGTGCAGAGATCCCACCACGAGTGCGGAGATCCCATCATTAGTGCAGAGATCCCACCATAAGTGCAGAGATCCCATCACAAGTGCAGAGATCCCATCACAAGTGCATAGATCCCACCACGAGTGCAGAGATCCCATCACAAGTAGACAGATCCCATCACAAGTGCAGAGATCCCATCACAAGTGCAGAGATCCCACCATGAGTGCAGAGATCCCATCCTAAGTAGAGAGATCCCACTATGAGTGCCGAGATCCCATCATGAGTGCAGAGATCCCACCATAAGTGCAGAGATCCCATCACAAGTGCAGACATCCCATCACAAGTGCAGAGATCCCATCACAAGTGCAGAGATCCCACCACAAGTGCAGAGATCCCATCACAAGTAGACAGATCCCATCACAAGTGCAAAGATCCCATCACAAGTGCAGAGATCCCACCATGAGTGCAGAGATCCCATCCCAAGTAGAGAGATCCCACTATGAGTGCAGAGATCCCACCCTGAGTGCAGAGATCCCATCCCAAGTAAAGAGATCCCACTATGAGTGCAGAGATCCCACTATGAGTGCAGAGATCCCACCATGAGTGCAGAGATCCCATCATAAGTGCAGGGATCCCATCACAAGTGCAGAGATCCCACCACGAGTGCAGAGATCCCATTACAAGTAGAGAGATCCCAGAATAAGTGCAGAGATCCCATCACGAGTGCAGAGATCCCATCCTAAGTATAGAGATCCCATCCTAAGTAGAGAGATCCCACTATGAGTGCAGAGATCCCATCATAAGTGCAGAGATCCCACCATAAGTGCAGAGATCCCACCATAAGTGCAGGGATCCCAACCTAAGTGCAGAGATCCCACAACAAGTACAGAGATCCCATCACAAGTAGGGAGATCCCAGAATAAGTGCAGAGATCCCAACACAATACAGAGATCCCACCATGAGTGCAGAGATCCCATTCCTAGTAGAGAGATCCCACTATGAGTGCATAGATCCCACCATGAGTTCAGAGATCCCATCATAAGTGCAGGGATCCCATCACAAGTGCAGGGATCCCATCACAAGTGCAGGGATCCCATCACAAGTGCAGGGATCCCATCACAAGTGCAGGGATCCCATCACAAGTGCAGAGATCCCACCATGAGAGCAGAGATCCCACCATGAGTGCAGAGATCCCATCACAAGTAGAGAGATCCCAGAATAAGTGCAGAGATCCCATCACAAGTGTGGAGATCCCACCATGAGAGCAGAGATCCCATCCCAAGTAGAGAGATCCCACTATGAGTGCAGAGATCCTATCCCGAGTGCTGAGATCCCATCCCGAGTGCAGAGATCCCATCCCGAGTGCAGAGATCCCATCCCAAGTAGAGAGATCCCACCATGAGTGCAGAGATCCCACCATGAGTGCAGAGATCCCATCATGAGTGCAGAGATCCCATCACGAGTGCAGAGATCCCATCCCAAGTAGAGAGATCCCACTATGAGTGCATAGATCCCACCATGAGTTCAGAGATCCCATCATAAGTGCAGGGATCCCATCACAAGTGCAGGGATCCCATCACAAGTGCAGGGATCCCATCACAAGTGCAGGGATCCCATCACAAGTGCAGGGATCCCACCATGAGTGCAGAGATCCCAACATTAGTGCAGAGATCCCACCATAAGTGCAGAGATCCCATCACAAGTGCAGAGATCCACCATGAGTGCAAAGATCCCATCACAAGTAGAGAGATCCCAGAATAAGTGCAGAGATCCCATCATAAGTGCAGAGTTCCCACCATGAGTGCAGAGATCCCATCCCAAGTAGAGAGATCCCACTATGAGTGCAGAGATACCATCCCGAATGCAGAGATCCCATCCCAAGTAGAGAGATCCCACTATGAGTGCAGAGATCCCATCATAAGTGCAGAGATCCCACCATAAGTGCAGGGATCCCATCACAAGTGCAGAGATCCCACCATGAGTGCAGAGATTCCATCACAAGTAGAGAGATCCCAGAATAGGTGCAGAGATCCCATCACATGTGCAGCGTTCCCACCATGAGTGCAGAGATCCCATCCCAAGTAGAGAGATCCCACTATGAGTGCAGAGATCCCACAATGAGTGCAGAGATCCCATCCCAAGTAGAGAGATCCCACTATGAGTGCAGAGATCCCATTATGAGTGCAAAGATCCCACCATGAGTGCAGAGATCCCATCATAAGTGCAGGGATCCCATCACAAGTGCAGGGATCCCATCACAAGTGCAGAGATCCCACCATGAGTGCGGAGATCCCATCATTAGTGCAGAAATCCCACCATAAGTGCAGAGATCCCATCACAAGTGCAGAGATCCCATCACAAGTGCAGAGATCCCACCACGAGTGCAGAGATCCCATCACAAGTAGACAGATCCCATCACAAGTGCAGAGATCCCATCACAAGTGCAGAGATCCCACCATGAGTGCAGAGATCCCATCCTAAGTAGAGAGATCCCACTATGAGTGCCGAGATCCCATCATGAGTGCAGAGATCCCACCATAAGTGCAGAGATCCCATCACAAGTGCAGAGATCCCATCACAAGTGCAGAGATCCCATCACAAGTGCAGAGATCCCACCACAAGTGCAGAGATCCCATCACAAGTAGACAGATCCCATCACAAGTGCAGAGATCCCATCACAAGTGCAGAGATCCCACCATGAGTGCAGAGATCCCATCCCAAGTAGAGAGATCCCACTATGAGTGCAGAGATCCCACCCTAAGTGCAGAGATCCCATCCCAAGTAAAGAGATCCCACTATGAGTGCAGAGATCCCACTATGAGTGCAGAGATCCCACCATGAGTGCAGAGATCCCATCATAAGTGCAGGGATCCAATCACAAGTGCAGAGATCCCACCACGAGTGCAGAGATCCCATTACAAGTAGAGAGATCCCAGAATAAGTGCAGAGATCCCATCACGAGTGCAGAGATCCCATCCTGAGTATAGAGATCCCACTATGAGTGCAGAGATCCCATCATAAGTGCAGAGATCCCATCATAAGTGCAGAGATCCCCCCATAAGTGCAGGGATCCCAACCTAAGTGCAGAGATCCCACAACAAGTACAGAGATCCCATTACAAGTAGGGAGATCCCAGAATAAGTGCAGAGATCCCATCACAAGTGCAGAGATCCCACCATGAGTGCAGAGATCCCATCCCTAGTAGAGAGATCCCACTATGAGTGCATAGATCCCACCATGAGTTCAGAGATCCCATCATAAGTGCAGGGATCCCATCACAAGTGCAGGGATCCCATCACAAGTGCAGAGATCCCACCACGAGAGCAGAGATCCCACCATGAGTGCAGAGATCCCATCACAAGTAGAGAGATCCCAGAATAAGTGCAGAGATCCCATCACAAGTGCAGAGATCCCATCACAAGTGCAGAGATCCCATCACAAGTGTGGAGATCCCACCATGAGAGCAGAGATCCCATCCCAAGTAGAGAGATCCCACTATGAGTGCAGAGATCGCACCATGAGTGCAGAGATCGCACCATGAGTGCAGAGATCCCATCACAAGTGCAGAGATCCCACCATGAGTGCAAAGATCCCATCACAAGTAGAGAGATCCCATCACAAGTGCAGAGTTCCCACCATGAGTGCAGAGATCCCATCCCAAGTAGAGAGATCCAACTATGAGTGCAGAGATCCCATCCCGAGTACAGAGATCCCATCACGAGTGCAGAGATCCCATCCCAAGTAGAGAGATCCCATTATGAGTGCAGAGATCCCACCATGAGTGCAGAGATTCCATCACAAGTAGAGAGATCCCAGAATAAGTGCAGAGATCCCATCACACGTGCAGCGATCCCACCATAAGTGAAGGGATCCCATCATAAGTGCAGAGATCCCACAACAAGTACAGAGATCCCATCAAAAGTAGGGAGATCCCAGAATAAGTGCAGAGATCCCACCACAAGTGCAGAGATCCCACCATGAGGGCAGATGCCCCATCCCAAGTAGAGAGATCCCACTATGAGTGCAGAGATCCCACCATGAGTGCAGAGATCCCATCCCAAGTAGAGAGATCCCACTATGAGTGCAGAGATCCCACCATGAGTGTAGAGAGCCCATCATAAGCTCAGAGATCCCACCATAAGTGCAGGGATCCCATCACAAGTGCAGGGATCCCATCACAAGTGCAGAGATCCCATCACAAGTGCAGAGATCCTATCACAAGTGCAGAGATCCCATCACAAGTGCAGAGATCCCATCACAAGTGCAGAGATCCTATCACAAGTGCAGAGATCCTATCACAAGTGCAGAGATCCCATCACAAGTGCAGAGATCCCACCATGAGTGCAAAGATCCCATCACAAGTAGAGAGATCCCAGAATAAGTGCAGAGATCCCATCACAAGTGCAGAGATCCCATCACAAGTGCAGAGTTCCCACCATGAGGGCAGAGATCCCATCCCAAGTAGAGAGATCCCACTATGAGTGCAGGGATCCCATCCCGAGTGCAGAGATCCCACTATGAGTGCAGAGATCCCATCCCGAGTGCAGAGATCCCATCCCGAGTGCAGAGATCCCATCCCGAGTGCAGAGATCCCATCCCAAGTAGAGAGATCCCATCCCAAGTAGAGAGATCCCACCATGAGTGCAGAGATCCCACCATGAGTGCAGAGATCCCATCATGAGTGCAGAGATCCCATCATAAGTGCAGAGATCCCACCATAAGTGCAGGGATCCCATCACAAGTGCAGAGATCCCACCATGAGTGCAGAGATTCCATTACAAGTAGAGAGATCCCAGAATAAGTGCAGAGATCCCATCACACATGCAGCAATCCCACCATGAGTGCAGAGATCCCATCCCAAGT
The DNA here is from genome assembly GCF_964263255.1 of Lissotriton vulgaris. Classification (NCBI taxonomy): domain Eukaryota; kingdom Metazoa; phylum Chordata; class Amphibia; order Caudata; family Salamandridae; genus Lissotriton; species Lissotriton vulgaris. The sequence continues at coordinate 680,909,500 of NC_141693.1, forward strand.
AGAGAGATCCCACTATGAGTGCAGAGATCCCACCATGAGTGCAGCAATTCCACCATGAGTGCAGAGATCCCATCCCAAGTAGAGAGATCCCACCATGAGTGCAGAGATCCCATCATGAGTGCAGGGATCCCATCACAAGTGCAGGGATCCCATCACAAGTGCAGGGATCTCATCACAAGTGCAGCGATCCCACCACAAGTGCAGAGATCCCAGAATAAGTGCAGAGATCCCATCACAAGTGCAGAGATCCCACCACGAGTGCAGAGATCCCATCACAAGTGCAGAGATCCCACCATGAGTGCAGAGATCCCATCCTAAGTAGAGAGATCCCACTATGAGTGCAGAGATCCCATCATAAGTGCAGAGATCCCATCATAAGTGTAGAGATCCCACCATAAGTGCAGGGATCCCAACCTAAGTGCAGAGATCCCACAACAAGTACAGCGATCCCATCACAAGTAGGGAGATCCCAGAATAAGTGCAGAGATCCCATCACAAGTGCAGAGATCCCACCATGAGTGCAGAGATCCCATCCCTAGTAGAGAGATCCCACTATGAGCGCATAGATCCCACAGTGAGTTCAGAGATCCCATCATAAGTGCAGGGATCCCATCACACATGCAGGGATCCCATCACACATGCACAGATCCCACCACAAGAGCAGAGATCCCACCATGAGTGCAGAGATCCCATCACAAGTAGAGAGATCCCATAATAAGTGCAGAGATCCCATCACAAGTGTGGAGATCCCACCATGAGAGCAGAGATCCCATCCCAAGTAGAGAGATCCCACTATGAGTGCAGAGATCCCATCATTAGTGCAGAGATCCCACCATAAGTGCAGAGATCCCATCACAAGTGCAGAGATCCCACCATGAGTGCAAAGATCCCATCATAAGTAGAGAGATCCCATCACAAGTGCAGAGTTCCCACCATGAGTGCAGAGATCCCATCCCAAGTAGAGAGATCTGACTATGAGTGCAGAGATCCCATCCCGAGTGCAGAGATCCCATCACGAGTGCAGAGATCCCATCCCAAGTAGAGAGATCCCACTATGAGTGCAGAGATCCCACCATGAGTGCAGAGATCCCATCATAAGTGCAGAGATCCCACCATAAGTGCAGAGATCCCATCACAAGTGCAGAGATCCCACCATGAGTGCAGAGATTCCATCACAAGTAGAGAGATCCCAGAATAAGTGCAGAGATCCCATCACATGTGCAGCGATCCCATCATGAGTGCAGAGATCCCATCCCAAGTAGAGAGATCCCACTATGAGTGCAGAGATCCCACCATGAGTGCAGAGATCCCATCATAGGTGCAGAGATCCCACCATAAGTGAAGGGATTCCATCATAAGTGCAGAGATCCCACAAATACAAAGATCCCATCAAAAGTAGGGAGATCCCAGAATAAGTGCAGAGATCCCATCACAAGTGCAGAGATCCCATCACAAGTGCAGAGATCCCATCACAAGTGCAGAGATCCCATCACAAGTGCAGAGATCCCATCACAAGTAGAGAGATCCCACTATGAGTGCAGAGATCCCACCATGAGTGCAGAGATCCCATCATAGGTACAGAGATCCCACCATAAGTGAAGGGATCCCATCATAAGTGCAGAGATCCCACAAATACAAAGATCCCATCAAAAGTAGGGAGATCCCAGAATAAGTGCAGAGATCCCATCACAAGTGCAGAGATCCCACCATGAGTGCAGAGATCCCACCATGAGTGCAGAGATCCCATCTCAGGTAGAGAGATCCCACTATGAGTGCAGAGATCCCACCATGAGTGCAAAGATCCCATCATTAGTGCAGAGATCCCACCATAAGTGCAGAGATCCCATCACAAGTGCAGAGATCCCACCACGAGTGCAGAGATCCCATCACAAGTAGAGAGATCCCAGAATAAGTGCAGAGATCCCACCATAAGTGCAGGGATCCCAACCTACGTGCAGAGATCCCACAACAAGTACAGAGATCCCATCACAAGTAGGGAGATCCCAGAATAAGTGCAGATATCCCATCACAAGTGCAGAGATCCCATCACAAGTGCAGAGATCCCACCATGAGTGCAGAGATCCCATCCCTAGTAGAGAGATCCCACTATGAGTGCATAGATCCCACCATGAGTGCAGAGATCCCATCATAAGTGCAGAGATCCCACCATAAGTGCAGGGATCCCATCACAAGTGCAGAGATCCCATCACAAGTGCAGAGATCCCACCATGAGTGCAGAGATCCCATCCCTAGTAGAGAGATCCCACTATGAGTGCATAGATCCCACCATGAGTGCAGAGATCCCATCATAAGTGCAGAGATCGCACCATGAGTGCAGAGATCCCATCCCTAGTAGAGAGATCCCACTATGAGTGCATAGATCCCACCATAAGTGCAGAGATCCCACCATGAGTGCAGAGATCCCATCCCAAGTAGAGAGATCCCACTATAAATGCAGAGATCCCACCATGAGTGCAGAGATCCCACCATGAGTGCAGAGATCCTATCCCAAGTAGAGAGATCCCCTATGAGTGCAGAGATCCCACCATGAGTGAAGAGATCCCATCATAAGTGCAGAGATCCCACCATAAGTGCAGAAATCCCACCATAAGTGCAGGGATCACACAACAAGTACAGAGATCCCATCAAAAGTAGGGAGATCCCAGAATAGGTGCAGAGATCCCACCACAAGTGCAGAGATACCACCATGAGTGCAGATACCCCATCCCAAGTAGAGAGATCCCAGAATAAGTGCAGAGATCCCATCACAAGTGCAGAGATCCCATCACAAGTGCAGAGTTCCCACCATGAGGGCAGAGATCCCATCCCAAGTAGAGAGATCCCACTATGAGTGCAGGGATCCCATCCCAAGTGCAGAGATCCCACTATGAGTGCAGAGATCCCATCCCGAGTGCAGAGATCCCATCCCGAGTGCAGAGATCCCATCCCGAGTGCAGAGATCCCATCCCAAGTAGAGAGATCCCATCCCAAGTAGAGAGATCCCACCATGAGTGCAGAGATCCCACCATGAGTGCAGAGATCCCATCATGAGTGCAGAGATCCCATCATAAGTGCAGAGATCCCACCATAAGTGCAGGGATCCCATCACAAGTGCAGAGATCCCACCATGAGTGCAGAGATTCCATTACAAGTAGAGAGATCCCAGAATAAGTGCAGAGATCCCAGAATAAGTGCAGAGATCCCATCACACATGCAGCAATCCCACCATGAGTGCAGAGATCCCATCCCAAGTAGAGAGATCCCACTATGAGTGCAGAGATCCCACCATGAGTGCAGCAATTCCACCATGAGTGCAGAGATCCCATCCCAAGTAGAGAGATCCCACCATGAGTGCAGAGATCCCATCATGAGTGCAGGGATCCCATCACAAGTGCAGGGATCCCATCACAAGTGCAGGGATCTCATCACAAGTGCAGCGATCCCACCACAAGTGCAGAGATCCCAGAATAAGTGCAGAGATCCCATCACAAGTGCAGAGATCCCACCATGAGTGCAGAGATCCCATCCCAAGTAGAGAGATCCCACTATGAGTGCCGAGATCCCATCATTAGTGCAGAGATCCCACCATAAGTGCAGAGATCCCATCACAAGTGCAGAGATCCCATCACAAGTGCAGAGATCCCATCACAAGTTCAGAGATCCCACCACGAGTGCAGAGATCCCATCACAAGTGCAGAGATCCCACCATGAGTGCAGAGATCCCATCCTAAGTAGAGAGATCCCACTATGAGTGCAGAGATCCCATCATAAGTGCAGAGATCCCATCATAAGTGTAGAGATCCCACCATAAGTGCAGGGATCCCAACCTAAGTGCAGAGATCCCACAACAAGTACAGCGATCCCATCACAAGTAGGGAGATCCCAGAATAAGTGCAGAGATCCCATCACAAGTGCAGAGATCCCACCATGAGTGCAGAGATCCCATCCCTAGTAGAGAGATCCCACTATGAGCGCATAGATCCCACAGTGAGTTCAGAGATCCCATCATAAGTGCAGGGATCCCATCACACATGCAGGGATCCCATCACACATGCACAGATCCCACCACAAGAGCAGAGATCCCACCATGAGTGCAGAGATCCCATCACAAGTAGAGAGATCCCATAATAAGTGCAGAGATCCCATCACAAGTGTGGAGATCCCACCATGAGAGCAGAGATCCCATCCCAAGTAGAGAGATCCCACTATGAGTGCAGAGATCCCATCATTAGTGCAGAGATCCCACCATAAGTGCAGAGATCCCATCACAAGTGCAGAGATCCCACCATGAGTGCAAAGATCCCATCATAAGTAGAGAGATCCCATCACAAGTGCAGAGTTCCCACCATGAGTGCAGAGATCCCATCCCAAGTAGAGAGATCTGACTATGAGTGCAGAGATCCCATCCCGAGTGCAGAGATCCCATCACGAGTGCAGAGATCCCATCCCAAGTAGAGAGATCCCACTATGAGTGCAGAGATCCCACCATGAGTGCAGAGATCCCATCATAAGTGCAGAGATCCCACCATAAGTGCAGAGATCCCATCACAAGTGCAGAGATCCCACCATGAGTGCAGAGATTCCATCACAAGTAGAGAGATCCCAGAATAAGTGCAGAGATCCCATCACATGTGCAGCGATCCCATCATGAGTGCAGAGATCCCATCCCAAGTAGAGAGATCCCACTATGAGTGCAGAGATCCCACCATGAGTGCAGAGATCCCATCATAGGTGCAGAGATCCCACCATAAGTGAAGGGATTCCATCATAAGTGCAGAGATCCCACAAATACAAAGATCCCATCAAAAGTAGGGAGATCCCAGAATAAGTGCAGAGATCCCATCACAAGTGCAGAGATCCCATCACAAGTGCAGAGATCCCATCACAAGTGCAGAGATCCCATCACAAGTAGAGAGATCCCACTATGAGTGCAGAGATCCCACCATGAGTGCAGAGATCCCATCATAGGTACAGAGATCCCACCATAAGTGAAGGGATCCCATCATAAGTGCAGAGATCCCACAAATACAAAGATCCCATCAAAAGTAGGGAGATCCCAGAATAAGTGCAGAGATCCCATCACAAGTGCAGAGATCCCACCATGAGTGCAGAGATCCCACCATGAGTGCAGAGATCCCATCTCAGGTAGAGAGATCCCACTATGAGTGCAGAGATCCCACCATGAGTGCAAAGATCCCATCATTAGTGCAGAGATCCCACCATAAGTGCAGAGATCCCATCACAAGTGCAGAGATCCCACCACGAGTGCAGAGATCCCATCACAAGTAGAGAGATCCCAGAATAAGTGCAGAGATCCCACCATAAGTGCAGGGATCCCAACCTACGTGCAGAGATCCCACAACAAGTACAGAGATCCCATCACAAGTAGGGAGATCCCAGAATAAGTGCAGATATCCCATCACAAGTGCAGAGATCCCATCACAAGTGCAGAGATCCCACCATGAGTGCAGAGATCCCATCCCTAGTAGAGAGATCCCACTATGAGTGCATAGATCCCACCATGAGTGCAGAGATCCCATCATAAGTGCAGTGATCCCACCATAAGTGCAGGGATCCCATCACAAGTGCAGAGATCCCATCACAAGTGCAGAGATCCCACCATGAGTGCAGAGATCCCATCCCTAGTAGAGAGATCCCACTATGAGTGCATAGATCCCACCATGAGTGCAGAGATCCCATCATAAGTGCAGAGATCCCACTATGAGTGCAGAGATCCCATCCCTAGTAGAGAGATCCCACTATGAGTGCATAGATCCCACCATAAGTGCAGAGATCCCACCATGAGTGCAGAGATCCCATCCCAAGTAGAGAGATCCCACTATAAATGCAGAGATCCCACCATGAGTGCAGAGATCCTATCCCAAGTAGAGAGATCCCCTATGAGTGCAGAGATCCCACCATGAGTGAAGAGATCCCATCATAAGTGCAGAGATCCCACCATAAGTGCAGAAATCCCACCATAAGTGCAGGGATCACACAACAAGTACAGAGATCCCATCAAAAGTAGGGAGATCCCAGAATAGGTGCAGAGATCCCACCACAAGTGCAGAGATACCACCATGAGTGCAGATACCCCATCCCAAGTAGAGAGATCCCACTATGAGTGCAGAGATCCCACCATGAGTGCAGAGATCCCATCCCAAGTAGAGAGATCCCACTATGAGTGCAGAGATCCCACCATGAGTGTAGAGAGCCCATCATAAGCTCAGACATCCCACCATAAGTGCAGGGATCCCATCACAAGTGCAGAGATCCCATCACAAGTGCAGAGATCCCATCACAAGTGCAGAGATCCCATCACAAGTGCAGAGTTCCCACCATGAGTGCAGAGATCCCATCCCAAGTAGAGAGATCCCACTATGAGTTCAGAGATCCCATCCCGAGTGCAGAGATCCCACCATAAGTGCAGAGATCTGACCATAAGTACAGAGATCCCACCACGAGTGCAGAGATCCCACCACGAGTGCAGAGATCCCACCACGAGTGCAGAGATCCCATCACAAGTAGAGAGATCCCAGAATAAGTGCAGAGATAACATCACAAGTACAGAGATCCCACCATGAGTGCAAAGATCCCATACCAAGTAGAGAGATCCAACTATGAGTGCAGAGATCCCACCATGAGTGCAGAGATCCCACCATGAGTGCAGAGATCCCATCATAAGTGCAGAGATCCCACCATAAGTGCAGAGATCCCATCATAAGTGCAGAGATCCCACCATAAGTGCAGAGATCCCAACACAAGTGCAGAGATCCCAACACAAGTGCAGAGATCCCACCATGAGTGCAGAGATCCCACCATGAGTGTAGAGATCCCACCATGAGTGTAGAGATCCCATCACAAGTAGAGAGATCCCAAAATAAGTGCAGAGATTGCATCACAAGAGCAGAGATCCCACCATGAGTGCAGAGATCCCATCCCAAGTAGAGAGATCCCACTATGAGTGCAGAGATCCCATCATAAGTGCAGAGATCCCATCATAAGTGCATAGATCCCATCACAAGTGCAGAGATCCCACCACGAGTGCAGAGATCCCATCACAAGTGCAGAGATCCCACCACGAGTGCAGAGATCCCATCACAAGTAGAGAGATCCCAGAATAAGTGCAGAGATCCCATCACAAGTGCAGAGATCCCACCATGAGTGCAGAGATCCCATCCCAAGTAGAGAGATCCCACTATGAGTGCAGAGATCCCACCATGAGTGCAGAGATCCCACCATGAGTACAGAGATCCCATCATAAGTGCAGAGATCCCACCATAAGTGCAAGGATCCCATCATAAGTGCAGAGATCCCATATCAAGTACAGAGATCCCATCACAAGTAGGGAGATCCCACTATGAGTGCAGAGATCCCATCACAAGTAGAGAGATCCCTCCATGAATGCAGAGATCCCACCACAAGTGCAGAGATCCCATCACAAGTATGAGTGCAGAGATCCCATCATAAGTGCAGGGATCCCACAACAAGTACAGAGATCCCATCAAAAGTAGGGAGATCCCAGAATAAGTGCAGAGATCCCACCACAAGTGCAGAGATCCCACCATGAGTGCAGATACCCCATCCCAAGTAGAGAGATCCCACTATGAGTGCAGAGATCCCACCATGAGTGCAGAGATCCCATCCCAAGTAGAGAGATCCCACTATGAGTGCAGAGATCCCACCATGAGTGTAGAGAGCCCATCATAAGCTCAGAGATCCCACCATAAGTGCAGGGATCCCATCACAAGTGCAGAGATCCCATCACAAGTGCAGAGATCCCATCACAAGTGCAGGGATCCCATCACAAGTGCAGAGTTCCCACCATGAGTGCAGAGATCCCATCCCAAGTAGAGAGATCCCACTATGAGTTCAGAGATCCCATCCCGAGTGCAGAGATCCCACCATAAGTGCAGAGATCCGACCATAAGTACAGAGATCCCACCACGAGTGCAGAGATCCCACCACGAGTGCAGAAATCCCACCACGAGTGCAGAGATCCCATCACAAGTAGAGAGATCCCAGAATAAGTGCAGAGATAACATCACAAGTACAGAGATCCCACCATGAGTGCAAAGATCCCATACCAAGTAGAGAGATCCAACTATGAGTGCAGAGATCCCACCATGAGTGCAGAGATCCCACCATGAGTGCAGAGATCCCATCATAAGTGCAGAGATCCCACCATAAGTGCAGAGATCCCATCATAAGTGCAGAGATCCCACCATAAGTGCAGAGATCCCAACACAAGTGCAGAGATCCCAACACAAGTGCAGAGATCCCACCATGAGTGCAGAGATCCCACCATGAGTGTAGAGATCCCACCATGAGTGTAGAGATCCCATCACAAGTAGAGAGATCCCAAAATAAGTGCAGAGATTGCATCACAAGAGCAGAGATCCCACCATGAGTGCAGAGATCCCATCCCAAGTAGAGAGATCCCACTATGAGTGCAGAGATCCCATCATAAGTGCAGAGATCCCATCATAAGTGCATAGATCCCATCACAAGTGCAGAGATCCCACCACGAGTGCAGAGATCCCATCACAAGTGCAGAGATCCCACCACGAGTGCAGAGATCCCATCACAAGTAGAGAGATCCCAGAATAAGTGCAGAGATCCCATCACAAGTGCAGAGATCCCACCATGAGTGCAGAGATCCCATCCCAAGTAGAGAGATCCCACTATGAGTGCAGAGATCCCACCATGAGTGCAGAGATCCCACCATGAGTACAGAGATCCCATCATAAGTGCAGAGATCCCACCATAAGTGCAAGGATCCCATCATAAGTGCAGAGATCCCATATCAAGTACAGAGATCCCATCACAAGTAGGGAGATCCCACTATGAGTGCAGAGATCCCATCACAAGTAGAGAGATCCCTCCATGAATGCAGAGATCCCACCACAAGTGCAGAGATCCCATCACAAGTATGAGTGCAGAGATCCCATCATAAGTGCAGAGATCCCATCATAAGTGCAGAGATCCCACAACAAGTAGAGATCCCATCACAAGTAGGGAGATCCCAGAATAAATGCAAAATCCCATCACAAGTGCAGAGATCCCATCACAAGTGCAGAGATCCCATCCCAAGTAGAGAGATCCCACTATGAATGCAGAGATCCCACCATGAGTGCAGAGATCCCACCATGAGTGCAGAGATCCCATCCCAAGTAGAGAGATCCCACCATGAGTGCAGAGATCCCAACATGAGTTCAGAGATCCAATCATAAGTGCAGAGATCCCATCATAAGTGCAGGGATCCCATCACAAGTGCAGATATCCCACCACGAGTGCAGAGATCCCATCACAAGTAGAGAGATCCCAGAATAAGTGCAGAGATCCCATCACAAGTGCAGAGATCCCACCATGAGTGCAGAGATCCCATCATAAGTAGAGAGATCCCACTATGAGTGCAGAGATCCCACCATGAGTGCAGAGATCCCATCATAAGTGCAGAGATTCCACCATAAGTGCAGGGATCCCAACCTAAGTGCAGGGATCCCAACCTAAGTGCAGGGATCCCAACCTAAGTGCAGAGATCTGACAACAAGTACAGAGATCCCATCACAAGTAGGGAGATCCCAGAATAAGTGCAGAGATCCCATCACAAGTGCAGAGATCCCACCATGAATGCAGACATCCCATCCCAAGTAGAGAGATCCCACTATGAGTGCAGAGATCCCACCATGAGTGCAGAGATCCCATCATAAGAGCAGAGATCCCACCATAAGTGCAGGGATCCCACAACAAGTACAGAGATCCCATCATAAGTACGGCGATCCCAGAATAAGTGCAGAGATCCCATCACAAGAGCAGAGATCCCACCATGAGTGCAGAGATCCCATCCCAAGTAGAGAGATCCCACTATGAGTGCAGAGATCCTACCATGAGTGCAGAGATCCCATCATAAGTGCAGAGATCCCACCATAAGTACAGAGATCCCACTATGAGTGCAAAGATCCCATCATAAGTGCAGAGATCCCACCATAAGTGCAGAGATCCCATCACAAGTGCAGAGATCCCACCATGAGTGCAGAGATCCCATCACAAGTAGAGAGATCCCAAAATAAGTGCAGAGATCGCATCACAAGAGCAGAGATCCCACCATGAGTGCAGAGATCCCATCCCAAGTAGAGAGATCCCACTATGAGTGCAGAGATCCCACCATAAGTGCAGAGATCCCACCACAAGTGCAGAGATCCCATCACAAGTGCAGAGATCCCATCACAAGTGCAGAGATCCCATCACAAGTGCAGAGATCTCACCATCAGTGCAGAGATCCCATCATAAGTGCAGAGATCCCACCATCAGTGCAGGGATCCCATAACAAGTAGGGAGATCCCAGAATAAGTGCAGAGATCCCATCACAAGTGCAGAGATCCCACCCCAAGTAGAGAGAACCCACTATGAGTGCAGAGATCCCACCATGAGTGCAGAGATCCCATCATAAGTGCAGAGATCCCACCATCAGTGCAGGGATCCCATCATAAAAGCAGAGATCCCACAACAAGTACAGAGATCCCATAACAAGTAGGGAGATCCCAGAATAAGTGCAGAGATCCCATCACAAGTGCAGAGATCCCACTCCAAGTAGAGAGATCCCACTATGAGTGCAGAGATCCCACCATAAGTGCAGAGATCCCATCCCAAGTAGAGAGACCCCACTATGAGTGCAGAGATCCCACCTTGAGTGCAGAGATACCATCATAAGTGCAGAGATCCCACCATAAGTGCAGGGATCCCACCACAAGTGCAGAGATCCCACCATGAGTGCAGAGATCCCATCACAAGTAGAGAGATCCCAGAATAAGTGCAGAGATCCCATCACAAGTGCAGAGATCCCATCACGAGTGCAGAGATCCCACCATGAGTGCAGAGATCCCACCATGAGTGCAGAGATCCCATCCCAAGTAGAGAGATCCCACTATGAGTGCAGAGATCCCACCATGAGTGCAGAGATCCCATCATAAGTGCAGAGATCCCAACATAAGTGCAGGGATTCCATCACAAGTGCAGAGCTCCCACCACGAGTGCAGAGATTCCATCACAAGTAGAGAGATACCAGAAACTATGCAGAGATCCAATCACAAGTGTAGAGATCCCACCATGAGTGCAGAGATCCCATCCCAAGTAGAGAGATCCCATCCCGAGTGCAGAGATCCCATCCCGAGTGCAGAGATCCCATCCCGAGTGCGGAGATCTCATCCCAAGTGCAGAGATCCCATCCCAAGTAGAGAGGTCCAACTATGAGTGCAGAGATCCCACCATGAGTGCAGAGATCCCATCATAAGTGCAGAGATCCCATCATAAGTGCACAGATCCCACCATAAGTGCAGGGATCCCATCACAAGTGCAGAGATCCCACCACAAGTGCAGAGATCCCATCACAAGTAGACAGATCCCATCACAAGTGCAGAGATCCCATCACAAGTGCAGAGATCCCATCACAAGTGCAGAGATCCCACCATGAGTGCAGAGATTCCATCCCAAGTAGAGAGATCCCACTATGAGTGCAGAGATCTCACCATGAGTGCAGAGATCCCATCCCAAGTAGAGAGATCCCTCTATGAGTGCAGAGATCCCACCATGAGTGCAGAGATCCCACCATGAGTGCAGAGATCCCATCATAAGTGCAGGGATCCCACCACAAGTGCAGAGATCCCATTACAAGTAGAGAGATCCCAGAATAAGTGCAGAGATCCCATCACAAGTGCAGAGATCCCACCATGAGTGCAGAGATCCCATCCCAAGTCGAGAGATCCCACTATGAGTGCAGAGATCCCACCATGAGTGCAGCAATCCCACCATGAGTGCAGATATCCCATCCCAAGTAGAGAGATCCCAATATGAGTGCAGAGATCCCATCATGAGTGCAGGGATCCCATCACAAGTGCAGGGATCCCATCACAAGTGCAGGGATCCCATCACAAGTGCAGAGATCCCACCACAAGTGCAGAGATCCCAGAATAAGTGCAGAGATCCCATCACAAGTGCAGAGATCCCACCATGAGTGCAGAGATCCCATCCCAAGTAGAGAGATCCCACTATGAGTGCCGAGATCCCATCATTAGTGCAGAGATCCCACCACAAGTGCAGAGATCCCATCACAAGTGCAGAGATCCCATCACAAGTGCAGAGATCCCACCACGAGTGCAGAGATCCCATCACAAGTGCAGAGATCCCACCATGAGTGCAGAGATCCCATCCTAAGTAGAGAGATCCCACTATGAGTGCAGAGATCCCATCATAAGTGTAGAGATCCCACCATAAGTGCAGGGATCCCAACCTAAGTGCAGAGATCCCACAACAAGTACAGAGATCCCAGAATAAGTGCAGAGATCCCATCACAAGTGCAGAGATCCCACCATGAGTGCAAAGATCCCATCACAAGTAGAGAGATCCCATCACAAGTGCAGAGTTCCCACCATGAGTGCAGAGATCCCATCCCAAGTAGAGAGATCCGACTATGAGTGCAGAGATCCCATCCCGAGTGCTGAGATCCCATCACGAGTGCAGAGATCCCATCCCAAGTAGAGAGATCCCACTATGAGTGCAGAGATCCCACCATGAGTGCAGATATCCCATCATAAGTGCAGAGATCCCACCATAAGTGCAGAGATCCCACCATGAGTGCAGAGATTCCATCACAAGTAGAGAGATCCCAGAATAAGTGCAGAGATCCCATCACACGTGCAGCGATCCCACCATGAGTGCAGAGATCCCATCCCAAGTAGAGAGATCCCACTATGAGTGCAGAGATCCCACCATGAGTGCAGAGATCCCATCATAAGTGCAGAGATCCCACCATAAGTGAAGGGATCCCATCATAAGTGCAGAGATCCCACAAGTAAAAAGATCCCATCAAAAGTAGGGAGATCCCAGAATAAGTGCAGAGATCCCATCACAAGTGCAGAGATCCCACCATGAGTGCAGAGATCCCACCATGAGTGCAGAGATCCCATCCCAAGTAGAGAGATCCCACTATGAGTGCAGAGATCCCACCATGAGTGTAGAGAGCCCATCATAAGCTCAGAGATCCCACCATAAGTGCAGGGATCCCATCACAAGTACAGAGATCCCACCATAAGTGCAGAGATCCCATCACAAGTGCAGAGATCCCATCACTAGTGCAGAGATCCCATCACAAGTGCAGAGATCCCATCACAAGTAGAGAGATCCCAGAATAAGTGCAGAGATCCCATCACAAGTGCAGAGTTCCCACCATGAGTGAAGAGATCCCATCCCAAGTAGAGAGATCCCACTATGAGTGCAGAGATCCTATCCCGAGTGCGGAGATCCCATCCCGAGTGCAGAGATCCCATCCCGAGTGCAGAGATCCCATCCCAAGTAGAGAGATCCCACCATGAGTGCAGAGATCCCACCATGAGTGCAGAGATCCCATCATGAGTGCAGAGATCCCATCATAAGTGCAGAGATCCCACCATAAGTGCAGGGATCCCACCACAAGTGCAGAGATCCCACCATGAGTGCAGAGATCACATCACAAGTAGAGAGATCCCAGAATAAGTGCAGAGATCCCATCACACACTGCATCAATCCCACCATGAGTGCAGAGATCCCATCCCAAGTAGAGAGATCCCACTATGAGTGCAGAGATCCCACCATGAGTGCAGAGATCCCACCATGAGTGCAGAGATCCCATCCCAAGTAGAGAGATCCCACTATGAGTGCAGAGATCCCACCATGAGTGCAGAGATCCCATCATGAGTGCAGAAATCCCATCATAAGTGCAGGGATCCCATCACAAGTGCAGGGATCCCATCACAAGTGCAAAGATCCCACCACGAGTGCAGAGATCCCAGAATAAGTGCAGAGATCCCATCACAAGTGCAGAGATCCCACCATGAGTGCAGAGATCCCATCCCAAGTAGAGAGATCCCACTATGAGTGCAGAGATCCCATCATTAGTGCAGGGATCCCACAATAAGTGCAGAGATCCCATCACAAGTGCAGATATCCCATCACAAGTGCAGAGATCCCATCACAAGTGCAGAGATCCCACCACGAGTGCAGAGATCCCACCACGAGTGCAGAGATCCCACCACGAGTGCAGAGATCCCATCACAAGTGCAGAGATCCCACCATGAGTGCAGAGATCCCACCACGAGTGCAGAGATCCCACCACAAGTAAACAGATCCCATCACAAGTGCAGAGATCCCATCACAAGTGCAGAGATCCCATCACAAGTGCAGAGATCCCACCATGAGTGCAGAGATCCCATCCCAAGTAGAGAGATCCCACTATGAGTGCAGAGATCCCACCATGAGTGCAGAGATCCCATCCCAAGTAGAGAGATCCCACTATGAGTGCAGAGATCCCACCATGAGTGCAGAGATCCCATCATAAGTGCAGGGATCCCATCATAAGTGCAGGGATCCCATCACAAGTGCAGAGATCCCACCACGAGTGCATAGATCCCATTACAAGTAGAGAGATCCCAGAATAAGTGCAGAGATCCCATCACAAGAGCAGAGATCCCATCACAAGAGCAGAGATCCCACCATGAGTGCAGAGATCCCATCCTAAGTAGAGAGATCTGACGATGAGTGCAGAGAACCCATCATAAGTGCAGAGATCCCACCATAAGTGCAGGGATCCCATCACAAGTGCAGAGATCCCACCACGAGAGCAGAGATCCCACCATGAGTGCAGAGATCCCATCACAAGTAGAGAGATCCCAGAATAAGTGCGGAGATCCCATCACAAGTGCAGAGATCCCATCACAAGTGCAGAGATCCCATCACAAGTGTGGAGATCCCACCATGAGAGCAGAGATCCCATCCCAAGTAGAGAGATCCCACTATGAGTGCAGAGATCGCACCATGAGTGCAGAGATCGCACCATGAGTGCAGAGATCCCATCACAAGTGCAGAGATCCCACCATGAGTGCAAAGATCCCATCCCAAGTAGTGAGATCCAACTATGAGTGCAGAGATCCCATCCCGAGTACAGAGATCCCATCACGAGTGCAGAGATCCCATCCCAAGTAGAGAGATCCCATTATGAGTGCAGAGATCCCACCATGAGTGCAGAGATTCCATCACAAGTAGAGAGATCCCAGAATAAGTGCAGAGATCCCATCACACGTGCAGCGATCCCACCATGAGTGCAGAGATCCCATCCCAAGTAGAGAGATCCCACTATGAGTGCAGAGATCCCACCATGAGTGCAGAGATCCCATCATAGGTGCAGAGATCCCACCATAAGTGAAGGGATCCCATCATAAGTGCAGAGATCCCACAACAAGTACAGAGATCCCATCAAAAGTAGGGAGATCCCAGAATAAGTGCAGAGATCCCACCACAAGTGCAGAGATCCCACCATGAGGGCAGATACCCCATCCCAAGTAGAGAGATCCCATCACAAGTGCAGAGTTCCCACCATGAGTGCAGAGATCCCATCCCAAGTAGTGAGATCCAACTATGAGTGCAGAGATCCCATCCCGAGTACAGAGATCCCATCACGAGTGCAGAGATCCCATCCCAAGTAGAGAGATCCCATTATGAGTGCAGAGATCCCACCATGAGTGCAGAGATTCCATCACAAGTAGAGAGATCCCAGAATAAGTGCAGAGATCCCATCACACATGCAGCGATCCCACCATGAGTGCAGAGATCCCATCCCAAGTAGAGAGATCCCACTATGAGTGCAGAGATCCCACCATGAGTGCAGAGATCCCATCATAGGTGCAGAGATCCCACCATAAGTGAAGGGATCCCATCATAAGTGCAGAGATCCCACAACAAGTACAGAGATCCCATCAAAAGTAGGGAGATCCCAGAATAAGTGCAGAGATCCCACCACAAGTGCAGAGATCCCACCATGAGGGCAGATACCCCATCCCAAGTAGAGAGATCCCACTATGAGTGCAGAGATCCCACCATGAGTGCAGAGATCCCATCCCAAGTAGAGAGATCCCACTATGAGTGCAGAGATCCCACCATGAGTGTAGAGAGCCCATCATAAGCTCAGAGATCCCACCATAAGTGCGGGGGTCCCATCACAAGTGCAGGGATCCCATCACAAGTGCAGAGATCCCATCACAAGTGCAGAGATCCCATCACAAGTGCAGAGATCCTATCACAAGTGCAGAGATCCCATCACAAGTGCAGAGATCCCACCATGAGTGCAAAGATCCCATCACAAGTAGAGAGATCCCAGAATAAGTGCAGAGATCCCATCACAAGTGCAGAGATCCCATCACAAGTAGAGAGATCCCACTATGAGTGCAGAGATCCCACCATGAGTGTAGAGAGCCCATCATAAGCTCAGAGATCCCACCATAAGTGCAGAGATCCCATCACAAGTGCAGAGATCCTATCACAAGTGCAGAGATCCCATCACAAGTGCAGAGATCCCATCACAAGTGCAGAGATCCTATCACAAGTGCAGAGATCCCATCACAAGTGCAGAGATCCCACCATGAGTGCAAAGATCCCATCACAAGTAGAGAGATCCCAGAATAAGTGCAGAGATCCCATCACAAGTGCAGAGATCCCATCACAAGTGCAGAGATCCCACCGTGAGTGCAGAGATCCCATCCCAAGTCGAGAGATCCCACTATGAGTGCAGAGATCCCACCATGAGTGCAGCAATCCCACCATGAGTGCAGATATCCCATCCCAAGTAGAGAGATCCCAATATGAGTGCAGAGATCCCATCATGAGTGCAGGGATCCCATCACAAGTGCAGGGATCCCATCACAAGTGCAGGGATCCCATCACAAGTGCAGAGATCCCACCACAAGTGCAGAGATCCCAGAATAAGTGCAGAGATCCCATCACAAGTGCAGAGATCCCATCACAAGTGCAGAGATCCCACCACGAGTGCAGAGATCCCATCACAAGTGCAGAGATCCCACCATGAGTGCAGAGATCCCATCCTAAGTAGAGAGATCCCACTATGAGTGCAGAGATCCCATCATAAGTGTAGAGATCCCACCATAAGTGCTGGGATCCCAACCTAAGTGCAGAGATCCCACAACAAGTACAGAGATCCCAGAATGAGTGCAAAGATCCCATCACAAGTGCAGAGATCCCACCATGAGTGCAAAGATCCCATCACAAGTAGAGAGATCCCATCACAAGTGCAGAGTTCCCACCATGAGTGCAGAGATCCCATCCCAAGTAGAGAGATCCGACTATGAGTGCAGAGATCCCATCCCGAGTGCTGAGATCCCATCACGAGTGCAGAGATCCCATCCCAAGTAGAGAGATCCCACTATGAGTGCAGAGATCCCACCATGAGTGCAGAGATCCCATCATAAGTGCAGAGATCCCACCATAAGTGCAGAGATCCCACCATGAGTGCAGAGATTCCATCACAAGTAGAGAGATCCCAGAATAAGTGCAGAGATCCCATCACACGTGCAGCGATCCCACCATGAGTGCAGAGATCCCATCCCAAGTAGAGAGATCCCACTATGAGTGCAGAGATCCCACCATGAGTGCAGAGATCCCATCATAAGTGCAGAGATCCCACCATAAGTGAAGGGATCCCATCATAAGTGCAGAGATCCCACAAGTACAAAGATCCCATCAAAAGTAGGGAGATCCCAGAATAAGTGCAGAGATCCCATCACAAGTGCAGAGATCCCACCATGAGTGCAGAGATCCCACCATGAGTGCAGAGATCCCATCCCAAGTAGAGAGATCCCACTATGAGTGCAGAGATCCCACCATGAGTGTAGAGAGCCCATCATAAGCTCAGAGATCCCACCATAAGTGCAGGGATCCCATCAGAAGTACAGAGATCCCACCATAAGTGCAAAGATCCCATCACAAGTGCAGAGATCCCATCACTAGTGCAGAGATCCCATCACAAGTGCAGAGATCCCATCACAAGTAGAGAGATCCCAGAATAAGTGCAGAGATCCCATCACAAGTGCAGAGTTCCCACCATGAGTGAAGAGATCCCATCCCAAGTAGAGAGATCCCACTATGAGTGCAGAGATCCTATCCCGAGTGCTGAGATCCCATCCCAAGTGCAGAGATCCCATCCCGAGTGCAGAGATCCCATCCCAAGTAGAGAGATCCCACCATGAGTGCAGAGATCCCACCATGAGTGCAGAGATCCCATCATGAGTGCAGAGATCCCATCATAAGTGCAGAGATCCCACCATAAGTGCAGGGATCCCACCACAAGTGCAGAGATCCCACCATGAGTGCAGAGATCACATCACAAGTAGAGAGATCCCAGAATAAGTGCAGAGATCCCATCACACACTGCATCAATCCCACCATGAGTGCAGAGATCCCATCCCAAGTAGAGAGATCCCACTATGAGTGCAGAGATCCCACCATGAGTGCAGAGATCCCACCATGAGTGCAGAGATCCCATCCCAAGTAGAGAGATCCCACTATGAGTGCAGAGATCCCACCATGAGTGCAGAGATCCCATCATGAGTGCAGAAATCCCATCATAAGTGCAGGGATCCCATCACAAGTGCAGGGATCCCATCACAAGTGCAAAGATCCCACCACGAGTGCAGAGATCCCAGAATAAGTGCAGAGATCCCATCACAAGTGCAGAGATCCCACCATGAGTGCAGAGATCCCATCCCAAGTAGAGAGATCCCACTATGAGTGCAGAGATCCCATCATTAGTGCAGGGATCCCACAATAAGTGCAGAGATCCCATCACAAGTGCAGATATCCCATCACAAGTGCAGAGATCCCATCACAAGTGCAGAGATCCCACCACGAGTGCAGAGATCCCACCACGAGTGCAGAGATCCCACCACGAGTGCAGAGATCCCATCACAAGTGCAGAGATCCCACCATGAGTGCAGAGATCCCACCACGAGTGCAGAGATCCCACCACAAGTAAACAGATCCCATCACAAGTGCAGAGATCCCATCACAAGTGCAGAGATCCCATCACAAGTGCAGAGATCCCACCATGAGTGCAGAGATCCCATCCCAAGTAGAGAGATCCCACTATGAGTGCAGAGATCCCACCATGAGTGCAGAGATCCCATCCCAAGTAGAGAGATCCCACTATGAGTGCAGAGATCCCACCATGAGTGCAGAGATCCCATCATAAGTGCAGGGATCCCATCATAAGTGCAGGGATCCCATCACAAGTGCAGAGATCCCACCACGAGTGCATAGATCCCATTACAAGTAGAGAGATCCCAGAATAAGTGCAGAGATCCCATCACAAGAGCAGAGATCCCATCACAAGAGCAGAGATCCCACCATGAGTGCAGAGGTCCCATCCTAAGTAGAGAGATCTGACTATGAGTGCAGAGAACCCATCATAAGTGCAGAGATCCCACCATAAGTGCAGGGATCCCATCACAAATGCAGGGATCCCATCACAAGTGCAGAGATCCCACCACGAGAGCAGAGATCCCACCATGAGTGCAGAGATCCCATCACAAGTAGAGAGATCCCAGAATAAGTGCAGAGATCCCATCACAAGTGCAGAGATCCCATCACAAGTGCAGAGATCCCATCACAAGTGTGGAGATCCCACCATGAGAGCAGAGATCCCATCCCAAGTAGAGAGGTCCCACTATGAGTGCAGAGATCACACCATGAGTGCAGAGATCGCACCATGAGTGCAGAGATCCCATCACAAGTGCAGAGATCCCACCATGAGTGCAAAGATCCCATCACAAGTAGAGAGATCCCATCACAAGTGCAGAGTTCCCACCATGAGTGCAGAGATCCCATCCCAAGTAGTGAGATCCAACTATGAGTGCAGAGATCCCATCCCGAGTACAGAGATCCCATCACGAGTGCAGAGATCCCATCCCAAGTAGAGAGATCCCATTATGAGTGCAGAGATCCCACCATGAGTGCAGAGATTCCATCACAAGTAGAGAGATCCCAGAATAAGTGCAGAGATCCCATCACACGTGCAGCGATCCCACCATGAGTGCAGAGATCCCATCCCAAGTAGAGAGATCCCACTATGAGTGCAGAGATCCCACCATGAGTGCAGAGATCCCATCATAAGTGCAGAGATCCCACCATAAGTGAAGGGATCCCATCATAAGTGCAGAGATCCCACAAGTACAGAGATCCCATCAAAAGTAGGGAGATCCCAGAATAAGTGCAGAGATCCCACCACAAGTGCAGAGATCCCACCATGAGGGCAGATACCCCATCCCAAGTAGAGAGATCCCACTATGAGTGCAGAGATCCCACCATGAGTGCAGAGATCCCATCCCAAGTAGAGAGATCCCACTATGAGTGCAGAGATCCCACCATGAGTGTAGAGAGCCCATCATAAGCTCAGAGATCCCACCATAAGTGCGGGGGTCCCATCACAAGTGCAGGGATCCCATCACAAGTGCAGAGATCCCATCACAAGTGCAGAGATCCTATCACAAGTGCAGAGATCCCATCACAAGTGCAGAGATCCCATCACAAGTGCAGAGATCCTATCACAAGTGCAGAGATCCCATCACAAGTGCAGAGATCCCATCACAAGTGCAGAGATCCCATCACAAGTAGAGAGATCCCAGAATAAGTGCAGAGATCCCATCACAAGTGCAGAGATCCCATCACAAGTGCAGAGTTCCCACCATGAGGGCAGAGATCCCATCCCAAGTAGAGAGATCCCACTATGAGTGCAGAGATTCCATCACAAGTAGAGAGATCCCAGAATAAGTGCAGAGATCCCATCACACGTGCAGCGATCCCACCATGAGTGCAGAGATCCCATCCCAAGTAGAGAGATCCCACTATGAGTGCAGAGATCCCACCATGAGTGCAGAGATCCCATCATAAGTGCAGAGATCCCACCATAAGTGAAGGGATCCCATCATAAGTGCAGAGATCCCACAACAAGTACAGAGATCCCATCAAAAGTAGGGAGATCCCAGAATAAGTGCAGAGATCCCACCACAAGTGCAGAGATCCCACCATGAGTGCAGATACCCCATCCCAAGTAGAGAGATCCCACTATGAGTGCAGAGATCCCACCATGAGTGCAGAGATCCCATCCCAAGTAGAGAGATCCCACTATGAGTGCAGAGATCCCACTATGAGTGTAGAGAGCCCATCATAAGCTCTGAGATCCCACCATAAGTGCAGGGATCCCATCACAAGTGCAGGGATCCCATCACAAGTGCAGGGATCCCATCACAAGTGCAGAGATCCCATCACAAGTGCAGAGATCCTATCACAAGTGCAGAGATCCCATCACAAGTGCAGAGAGCCCACCATGAGTGCAAAGATCCCATCACAAGTAGAGAGATCCCAGAATAAGTGCAGAGATCCCATCACAAGTGCAGAGATCCCATCACAAGTGCAGAGTTCCCACCATGAGTGCAGAGATCCCATCCCAAGTAGAGAGATCCCACTATGAGTGCAGAGATCCCATCCCGAGTGCAGAGATCCCACTATGAGTGCAGAGATCCCATCCCGAGTGCAGAGATCCCATCCCGAGTGCAGAGATCCCATCCCAAGTAGAGAGATCCCATCCCAAGTAGAGAGATCCCACCATGAATGCAGAGATCCCACCATGAGTGCAGAGATCCCATCATAAGTGCAAAGATCCCATCATAAGTGCAGAGATCCCACCATAAGTGCAGGGATCCCATCACAAGTGCAGAGATCCCACCATGAGTGCAGAGATTCCATCACAAGTAGAGAGATCCCAGAATAAGTGCAGAGATCCCATCACACATGCAGCAATCCCACCATGAGTGCAGAGATCCCATCCCAAGTAGAGAGATCCCACTATGAGTGCAGAGATCCCACCATGAGTGCAGCAATCCCACCATGAGTGCAGAGATCCCATCCCAAGTAGAGAGATCCCACCATGAGTGCAGAGATCCCACCATGAGTGCAGGGATCCCATCCCAAGTAGAGAGATCCCACTATGAGTGCAGAGATCCCATTATGAGTGCAAAGATCCCACCATGAGTGCAGAGATCCCATCATAAGTGCAGGGATCCCATCACAAGTGCAGGGATCCCATCACAAGTGCAGAGATCCCACCACGAGTGCGGAGATCCCATCATTAGTGCAGAGATCCCACCATAAGTGCAGAGATCCCATCACAAGTGCAGAGATCCCATCACAAGTGCATAGATCCCACCACGAGTGCAGAGATCCCATCACAAGTAGACAGATCCCATCACAAGTGCAGAGATCCCATCACAAGTGCAGAGATCCCACCATGAGTGCAGAGATCCCATCCTAAGTAGAGAGATCCCACTATGAGTGCCGAGATCCCATCATGAGTGCAGAGATCCCACCATAAGTGCAGAGATCCCATCACAAGTGCAGACATCCCATCACAAGTGCAGAGATCCCATCACAAGTGCAGAGATCCCACCACAAGTGCAGAGATCCCATCACAAGTAGACAGATCCCATCACAAGTGCAAAGATCCCATCACAAGTGCAGAGATCCCACCATGAGTGCAGAGATCCCATCCCAAGTAGAGAGATCCCACTATGAGTGCAGAGATCCCACCCTGAGTGCAGAGATCCCATCCCAAGTAAAGAGATCCCACTATGAGTGCAGAGATCCCACTATGAGTGCAGAGATCCCACCATGAGTGCAGAGATCCCATCATAAGTGCAGGGATCCCATCACAAGTGCAGAGATCCCACCACGAGTGCAGAGATCCCATTACAAGTAGAGAGATCCCAGAATAAGTGCAGAGATCCCATCACGAGTGCAGAGATCCCATCCTAAGTATAGAGATCCCATCCTAAGTAGAGAGATCCCACTATGAGTGCAGAGATCCCATCATAAGTGCAGAGATCCCACCATAAGTGCAGAGATCCCACCATAAGTGCAGGGATCCCAACCTAAGTGCAGAGATCCCACAACAAGTACAGAGATCCCATCACAAGTAGGGAGATCCCAGAATAAGTGCAGAGATCCCAACACAATACAGAGATCCCACCATGAGTGCAGAGATCCCATTCCTAGTAGAGAGATCCCACTATGAGTGCATAGATCCCACCATGAGTTCAGAGATCCCATCATAAGTGCAGGGGTCCCATCACAAGTGCAGGGATCCCATCACAAGTGCAGGGATCCCATCACAAGTGCAGGGATCCCATCACAAGTGCAGGGATCCCATCACAAGTGCAGAGATCCCACCATGAGAGCAGAGATCCCACCATGAGTGCAGAGATCCCATCACAAGTAGAGAGATCCCAGAATAAGTGCAGAGATCCCATCACAAGTGTGGAGATCCCACCATGAGAGCAGAGATCCCATCCCAAGTAGAGAGATCCCACTATGAGTGCAGAGATCCCACCATGAGTGCAGAGATCCCACCATGAGTGCAGAGATCCCAACATTAGTGCAGAGATCCCACCATAAGTGCAGAGATCCCATCACAAGTGCAGAGATCCACCATGAGTGCAAAGATCCCATCACAAGTAGAGAGATCCCAGAATAAGTGCAGAGATCCCATCATAAGTGCAGAGTTCCCACCATGAGTGCAGAGATCCCATCCCAAGTAGAGAGATCCCACTATGAGTGCAGAGATACCATCCCGAATGCAGAGATCCCATCCCAAGTAGAGAGATCCCACTATGAGTGCAGAGATCCCATCATAAGTGCAGAGATCCCACCATAAGTGCAGGGATCCCATCACAAGTGCAGAGATCCCACCATGAGTGCAGAGATTCCATCACAAGTAGAGAGATCCCAGAATAGGTGCAGAGATCCCATCACATGTGCAGCGTTCCCACCATGAGTGCAGAGATCCCATCCCAAGTAGAGAGATCCCACTATGAGTGCAGAGATCCCACCATGAGTGCAGAGATCCCATCCCAAGTAGAGAGATCCCACTATGAGTGCAGAGATCCCATTATGAGTGCAAAGATCCCACCATGAGTGCAGAGATCCCATCATAAGTGCAGGGATCCCATCACAAGTGCAGGGATCCCATCACAAGTGCAGAGATCCCACCATGAGTGCGGAGATCCCATCATTAGTGCAGAAATCCCACCATAAGTGCAGAGATCCCATCACAAGTGCAGAGATCCCATCACAAGTGCAGAGATCCCACCACGAGTGCAGAGATCCCATCACAAGTAGACAGATCCCATCACAAGTGCAGAGATCCCATCACAAGTGCAGAGATCCCACCATGAGTGCAGAGATCCCATCCTAAGTAGAGAGATCCCACTATGAGTGCCGAGATCCCATCATGAGTGCAGAGATCCCACCATAAGTGCAGAGATCCCATCACAAGTGCAGAGATCCCATCACAAGTGCAGAGATCCCATCACAAGTGCAGAGATCCCACCACAAGTGCAGAGATCCCATCACAAGTAGACAGATCCCATCACAAGTGCAGAGATCCCATCACAAGTGCAGAGATCCCACCATGAGTGCAGAGATCCCATCCCAAGTAGAGAGATCCCACTATGAGTGCAGAGATCCCACCCTAAGTGCAGAGATCCCATCCCAAGTAAAGAGATCCCACTATGAGTGCAGAGATCCCACTATGAGTGCAGAGATCCCACCATGAGTGCAGAGATCCCATCATAAGTGCAGGGATCCAATCACAAGTGCAGAGATCCCACCACGAGTGCAGAGATCCCATTACAAGTAGAGAGATCCCAGAATAAGTGCAGAGATCCCATCACGAGTGCAGAGATCCCATCCTGAGTATAGAGATCCCACTATGAGTGCAGAGATCCCATCATAAGTGCAGAGATCCCATCATAAGTGCAGAGATCCCCCCATAAGTGCAGGGATCCCAACCTAAGTGCAGAGATCCCACAACAAGTACAGAGATCCCATTACAAGTAGGGAGATCCCAGAATAAGTGCAGAGATCCCATCACAAGTGCAGAGATCCCACCATGAGTGCAGAGATCCCATCCCTAGTAGAGAGATCCCACTATGAGTGCATAGATCCCACCATGAGTTCAGAGATCCCATCATAAGTGCAGGGATCCCATCACAAGTGCAGGGATCCCATCACAAGTGCAGAGATCCCACCACGAGAGCAGAGATCCCACCATGAGTGCAGAGATCCCATCACAAGTAGAGAGATCCCAGAATAAGTGCAGAGATCCCATCACAAGTGCAGAGATCCCATCACAAGTGCAGAGATCCCATCACAAGTGTGGAGATCCCACCATGAGAGCAGAGATCCCATCCCAAGTAGAGAGATCCCACTATGAGTGCAGAGATCGCACCATGAGTGCAGAGATCGCACCATGAGTGCAGAGATCCCATCACAAGTGCAGAGATCCCACCATGAGTGCAAAGATCCCATCACAAGTAGAGAGATCCCATCACAAGTGCAGAGTTCCCACCATGAGTGCAGAGATCCCATCCCAAGTAGAGAGATCCAACTATGAGTGCAGAGATCCCATCCCGAGTACAGAGATCCCATCACGAGTGCAGAGATCCCATCCCAAGTAGAGAGATCCCATTATGAGTGCAGAGATCCCACCATGAGTGCAGAGATTCCATCACAAGTAGAGAGATCCCAGAATAAGTGCAGAGATCCCATCACACGTGCAGCGATCCCACCATGATTGCAGAGATCCCATCCCAAGTAGAGAGATCCCACTATGAGTGCAGAGATCCCACCATGAGTGCAGAGATCCCATCATAAGTGCAGAGATCCCACCATAAGTGAAGGGATCCCATCATAAGTGCAGAGATCCCACAACAAGTACAGAGATCCCATCAAAAGTAGGGAGATCCCAGAATAAGTGCAGAGATCCCACCACAAGTGCAGAGATCCCACCATGAGGGCAGATGCCCCATCCCAAGTAGAGAGATCCCACTATGAGTGCAGAGATCCCACCATGAGTGTAGAGAGCCCATCATAAGCTCAGAGATCCCACCATAAGTGCAGGGATCCCATCACAAGTGCAGGGATCCCATCACAAGTGCAGAGATCCCATCACAAGTGCAGAGATCCTATCACAAGTGCAGAGATCCCATCACAAGTGCAGAGATCCCATCACAAGTGCAGAGATCCTATCACAAGTGCAGAGATCCTATCACAAGTGCAGAGATCCCATCACAAGTGCAGAGATCCCACCATGAGTGCAAAGATCCCATCACAAGTAGAGAGATCCCAGAATAAGTGCAGAGATCCCATCACAAGTGCAGAGATCCCATCACAAGTGCAGAGTTCCCACCATGAGGGCAGAGATCCCATCCCAAGTAGAGAGATCCCACTATGAGTGCAGGGATCCCATCCCGAGTGCAGAGATCCCACTATGAGTGCAGAGATCCCATCCCGAGTGCAGAGATCCCATCCCGAGTGCAGAGATCCCATCCCGAGTGCAGAGATCCCATCCCAAGTAGAGAGATCCCATCCCAAGTAGAGAGATCCCACCATGAGTGCAGAGATCCCACCATGAGTGCAGAGATCCCATCATGAGTGCAGAGATCCCATCATAAGTGCAGAGATCCCACCATAAGTGCAGGGATCCCATCACAAGTGCAGAGATCCCACCATGAGTGCAGAGATTCCATTACAAGTAGAGAGATCCCAGAA
The DNA here is from genome assembly GCF_964263255.1 of Lissotriton vulgaris. Classification (NCBI taxonomy): domain Eukaryota; kingdom Metazoa; phylum Chordata; class Amphibia; order Caudata; family Salamandridae; genus Lissotriton; species Lissotriton vulgaris. The sequence goes on from NC_141693.1 coordinate 680,935,981, forward strand.
TAAGTGCAGAGATCCCATCACACATGCAGCAATCCCACCATGAGTGCAGAGATCCCATCCCAAGTAGAGAGATCCCACTATGAGTGCAGAGATCCCACCATGAGTGCAGCAATTCCACCATGAGTGCAGAGATCCCATCCCAAGTAGAGAGATCCCACCATGAGTGCAGAGATCCCATCATGAGTGCAGGGATCCCATCACAAGTGCAGGGATCCCATCACAAGTGCAGGGATCTCATCACAAGTGCAGCGATCCCACCACAAGTGCAGAGATCCCAGAATAAGTGCAGAGATCCCATCACAAGTGCAGAGATCCCACCATGAGTGCAGAGATCCCATCCCAAGTAGAGAGATCCCACTATGAGTGCCGAGATCCCATCATTAGTGCAGAGATCCCACCATAAGTGCAGAGATCCCATCACAAGTGCAGAGATCCCATCACAAGTGCAGAGATCCCATCACAAGTTCAGAGATCCCACCACGAGTGCAGAGATCCCATCACAAGTGCAGAGATCCCACCATGAGTGCAGAGATCCCATCCTAAGTAGAGAGATCCCACTATGAGTGCAGAGATCCCATCATAAGTGCAGAGATCCCATCATAAGTGTAGAGATCCCACCATAAGTGCAGGGATCCCAACCTAAGTGCAGAGATCCCACAACAAGTACAGCGATCCCATCACAAGTAGGGAGATCCCAGAATAAGTGCAGAGATCCCATCACAAGTGCAGAGATCCCACCATGAGTGCAGAGATCCCATCCCTAGTAGAGAGATCCCACTATGAGCGCATAGATCCCACAGTGAGTTCAGAGATCCCATCATAAGTGCAGGGATCCCATCACACATGCAGGGATCCCATCACACATGCACAGATCCCACCACAAGAGCAGAGATCCCACCATGAGTGCAGAGATCCCATCACAAGTAGAGAGATCCCATAATAAGTGCAGAGATCCCATCACAAGTGTGGAGATCCCACCATGAGAGCAGAGATCCCATCCCAAGTAGAGAGATCCCACTATGAGTGCAGAGATCCCATCATTAGTGCAGAGATCCCACCATAAGTGCAGAGATCCCATCACAAGTGCAGAGATCCCACCATGAGTGCAAAGATCCCATCATAAGTAGAGAGATCCCATCACAAGTGCAGAGTTCCCACCATGAGTGCAGAGATCCCATCCCAAGTAGAGAGATCTGACTATGAGTGCAGAGATCCCATCCCGAGTGCAGAGATCCCATCACGAGTGCAGAGATCCCATCCCAAGTAGAGAGATCCCACTATGAGTGCAGAGATCCCACCATGAGTGCAGAGATCCCATCATAAGTGCAGAGATCCCACCATAAGTGCAGAGATCCCATCACAAGTGCAGAGATCCCACCATGAGTGCAGAGATTCCATCACAAGTAGAGAGATCCCAGAATAAGTGCAGAGATCCCATCACATGTGCAGCGATCCCATCCCAAGTAGAGAGATCCCACTATGAGTGCAGAGATCCCACCATGAGTGCAGAGATCCCATCATAGGTGCAGAGATCCCACCATAAGTGAAGGGATTCCATCATAAGTGCAGAGATCCCACAAATACAAAGATCCCATCAAAAGTAGGGAGATCCCAGAATAAGTGCAGAGATCCCATCACAAGTGCAGAGATCCCATCACAAGTGCAGAGATCCCATCACAAGTGCAGAGATCCCATCACAAGTAGAGAGATCCCACTATGAGTGCAGAGATCCCACCATGAGTGCAGAGATCCCATCATAGGTACAGAGATCCCACCATAAGTGAAGGGATCCCATCATAAGTGCAGAGATCCCACAAATACAAAGATCCCATCAAAAGTAGGGAGATCCCAGAATAAGTGCAGAGATCCCATCACAAGTGCAGAGATCCCACCATGAGTGCAGAGATCCCACCATGAGTGCAGAGATCCCATCTCAGGTAGAGAGATCCCACTATGAGTGCAGAGATCCCACCATGAGTGCAAAGATCCCATCATTAGTGCAGAGATCCCACCATAAGTGCAGAGATCCCATCACAAGTGCAGAGATCCCACCACGAGTGCAGAGATCCCATCACAAGTAGAGAGATCCCAGAATAAGTGCAGAGATCCCACCATAAGTGCAGGGATCCCAACCTACGTGCAGAGATCCCACAACAAGTACAGAGATCCCATCACAAGTAGGGAGCTCCCAGAATAAGTGCAGATATCCCATCACAAGTGCAGAGATCCCATCACAAGTGCAGAGATCCCACCATGAGTGCAGAGATCCCATCCCTAGTAGAGAGATCCCACTATGAGTGCATAGATCCCACCATGAGTGCAGAGATCCCATCATAAGTGCAGAGATCCCACCATAAGTGCAGGGATCCCATCACAAGTGCAGAGATCCCATCACAAGTGCAGAGATCCCACCATGAGTGCAGAGATCCCATCCCTAGTAGAGAGATCCCACTATGAGTGCATAGATCCCACCATGAGTGCAGAGATCCCATCATAAGTGCAGAGATCGCACCATGAGTGCAGAGATCCCATCCCTAGTAGAGAGATCCCACTATGAGTGCATAGATCCCACCATAAGTGCAGAGATCCCACCATGAGTGCAGAGATCCCATCCCAAGTAGAGAGATCCCACTATAAATGCAGAGATCCCACCATGAGTGCAGAGATCCCACCATGAGTGCAGAGATCCTATCCCAAGTAGAGAGATCCCCTATGAGTGCAGAGATCCCACCATGAGTGAAGAGATCCCATCATAAGTGCAGAGATCCCACCATAAGTGCAGAAATCCCACCATAAGTGCAGGGATCACACAACAAGTACAGAGATCCCATCAAAAGTAGGGAGATCCCAGAATAGGTGCTGAGATCCCACCACAAGTGCAGAGATACCACCATGAGTGCAGATACCCCATCCCAAGTAGAGAGATCCCAGAATAAGTGCAGAGATCCCATCACAAGTGCAGAGATCCCATCACAAGTGCAGAGTTCCCACCATGAGGGCAGAGATCCCATCCCAAGTAGAGAGATCCCACTATGAGTGCAGGGATCCCATCCCGAGTGCAGAGATCCCACTATGAGTGCAGAGATCCCATCCCGAGTGCAGAGATCCCATCCCGAGTGCAGAGATCCCATCCCGAGTGCAGAGATCCCATCCCAAGTAGAGAGATCCCATCCCAAGTAGAGAGATCCCACCATGAGTGCAGAGATCCCACCATGAGTGCAGAGATCCCATCATGAGTGCAGAGATCCCATCATAAGTGCAGAGATCCCACCATAAGTGCAGGGATCCCATCACAAGTGCAGAGATCCCACCATGAGTGCAGAGATTCCATTACAAGTAGAGAGATCCCAGAATAAGTGCAGAGATCCCAGAATAAGTGCAGAGATCCCATCACACATGCAGCAATCCCACCATGAGTGCAGAGATCCCATCCCAAGTAGAGAGATCCCACTATGAGTGCAGAGATCCCACCATGAGTGCAGCAATTCCACCATGAGTGCAGAGATCCCATCCCAAGTAGAGAGATCCCACCATGAGTGCAGAGATCCCATCATGAGTGCAGGGATCCCATCACAAGTGCAGGGATCCCATCACAAGTGCAGGGATCTCATCACAAGTGCAGCGATCCCACCACAAGTGCAGAGATCCCAGAATAAGTGCAGAGATCCCATCACAAGTGCAGAGATCCCACCATGAGTGCAGAGATCCCATCCCAAGTAGAGAGATCCCACTATGAGTGCCGAGATCCCATCATTAGTGCAGAGATCCCACCATAAGTGCAGAGATCCCATCACAAGTGCAGAGATCCCATCACAAGTGCAGAGATCCCATCACAAGTTCAGAGATCCCACCACGAGTGCAGAGATCCCATCACAAGTGCAGAGATCCCACCATGAGTGCAGAGATCCCATCCTAAGTAGAGAGATCCCACTATGAGTGCAGAGATCCCATCATAAGTGCAGAGATCCCATCATAAGTGTAGAGATCCCACCATAAGTGCAGGGATCCCAACCTAAGTGCAGAGATCCCACAACAAGTACAGCGATCCCATCACAAGTAGGGAGATCCCAGAATAAGTGCAGAGATCCCATCACAAGTGCAGAGATCCCACCATGAGTGCAGAGATCCCATCCCTAGTAGAGAGATCCCACTATGAGCGCATAGATCCCACAGTGAGTTCAGAGATCCCATCATAAGTGCAGGGATCCCATCACACATGCAGGGATCCCATCACACATGCACAGATCCCACCACAAGAGCAGAGATCCCACCATGAGTGCAGAGATCCCATCACAAGTAGAGAGATCCCATAATAAGTGCAGAGATCCCATCACAAGTGTGGAGATCCCACCATGAGAGCAGAGATCCCATCCCAAGTAGAGAGATCCCACTATGAGTGCAGAGATCCCATCATTAGTGCAGAGATCCCACCATAAGTGCAGAGATCCCATCACAAGTGCAGAGATCCCACCATGAGTGCAAAGATCCCATCATAAGTAGAGAGATCCCATCACAAGTGCAGAGTTCCCACCATGAGTGCAGAGATCCCATCCCAAGTAGAGAGATCTGACTATGAGTGCAGAGATCCCATCCCGAGTGCAGAGATCCCATCACGAGTGCAGAGATCCCATCCCAAGTAGAGAGATCCCACTATGAGTGCAGAGATCCCACCATGAGTGCAGAGATCCCATCATAAGTGCAGAGATCCCACCATAAGTGCAGAGATCCCATCACAAGTGCAGAGATCCCACCATGAGTGCAGAGATTCCATCACAAGTAGAGAGATCCCAGAATAAGTGCAGAGATCCCATCACATGTGCAGCGATCCCATCATGAGTGCAGAGATCCCATCCCAAGTAGAGAGATCCCACTATGAGTGCAGAGATCCCACCATGAGTGCAGAGATCCCATCATAGGTGCAGAGATCCCACCATAAGTGAAGGGATTCCATCATAAGTGCAGAGATCCCACAAATACAAAGATCCCATCAAAAGTAGGGAGATCCCAGAATAAGTGCAGAGATCCCATCACAAGTGCAGAGATCCCATCACAAGTGCAGAGATCCCATCACAAGTAGAGAGATCCCACTATGAGTGCAGAGATCCCACCATGAGTGCAGAGATCCCATCATAGGTACAGAGATCCCACCATAAGTGAAGGGATCCCATCATAAGTGCAGAGATCCCACAAATACAAAGATCCCATCAAAAGTAGGGAGATCCCAGAATAAGTGCAGAGATCCCATCACAAGTGCAGAGATCCCACCATGAGTGCAGAGATCCCACCATGAGTGCAGAGATCCCATCTCAGGTAGAGAGATCCCACTATGAGTGCAGAGATCCCACCATGAGTGCAAAGATCCCATCATTAGTGCAGAGATCCCACCATAAGTGCAGAGATCCCATCACAAGTGCAGAGATCCCACCACGAGTGCAGAGATCCCATCACAAGTAGAGAGATCCCAGAATAAGTGCAGAGATCCCACCATAAGTGCAGGGATCCCAACCTACGTGCAGAGATCCCACAACAAGTACAGAGATCCCATCACAAGTAGGGAGATCCCAGAATAAGTGCAGATATCCCATCACAAGTGCAGAGATCCCATCACAAGTGCAGAGATCCCACCATGAGTGCAGAGATCCCATCCCTAGTAGAGAGATCCCACTATGAGTGCATAGATCCCACCATGAGTGCAGAGATCCCATCATAAGTGCAGAGATCCCACCATAAGTGCAGGGATCCCATCACAAGTGCAGAGATCCCATCACAAGTGCAGAGATCCCACCATGAGTGCAGAGATCCCATCCCTAGTAGAGAGATCCCACTATGAGTGCATAGATCCCACCATGAGTGCAGAGATCCCATCATAAGTGCAGAGATCCCACCATGAGTGCAGAGATCCCATCCCTAGTAGAGAGATCCCACTATGAGTGCATAGATCCCACCATAAGTGCAGAGATCCCACCATGAGTGCAGAGATCCCATCCCAAGTAGAGAGATCCCACTATAAATGCAGAGATCCCACCATGAGTGCAGAGATCCTATCCCAAGTAGAGAGATCCCCTATGAGTGCAGAGATCCCACCATGAGTGAAGAGATCCCATCATAAGTGCAGAGATCCCACCATAAGTGCAGAAATCCCACCATAAGTGCAGGGATCACACAACAAGTACAGAGATCCCATCAAAAGTAGGGAGATCCCAGAATAGGTGCAGAGATCCCACCACAAGTGCAGAGATACCACCATGAGTGCAGATACCCCATCCCAAGTAGAGAGATCCCACTATGAGTGCAGAGATCCCACCATGAGTGCAGAGATCCCATCCCAAGTAGAGAGATCCCACTATGAGTGCAGAGATCCCACCATGAGTGTAGAGAGCCCATCATAAGCTCAGAGATCCCACCATAAGTGCAGGGATCCCATCACAAGTGCAGAGATCCCATCACAAGTGCAGAGATCCCATCACAAGTGCAGGGATCCCATCACAAGTGCAGAGTTCCCACCATGAGTGCAGAGATCCCATCCCAAGTAGAGAGATCCCACTATGAGTTCAGAGATCCCATCCCGAGTGCAGAGATCCCACCATAAGTGCAGAGATCTGACCATAAGTACAGAGATCCCACCACGAGTGCAGAGATCCCACCACGAGTGCAGAGATCCCACCACGAGTGCAGAGATCCCATCACAAGTAGAGAGATCCCAGAATAAGTGCAGAGATAACATCACAAGTACAGAGATCCCACCATGAGTGCAAAGATCCCATACCAAGTAGAGAGATCCAACTATGAGTGCAGAGATCCCACCATGAGTGCAGAGATCCCACCATGAGTGCAGAGATCCCATCATAAGTGCAGAGATCCCACCATAAGTGCAGAGATCCCATCATAAGTGCAGAGATCCCACCATAAGTGCAGAGATCCCAACACAAGTGCAGAGATCCCAACACAAGTGCAGAGATCCCACCATGAGTGCAGAGATCCCACCATGAGTGTAGAGATCCCACCATGAGTGTAGAGATCCCATCACAAGTAGAGAGATCCCAAAATAAGTGCAGAGATTGCATCACAAGAGCAGAGATCCCACCATGAGTGCAGAGATCCCATCCCAAGTAGAGAGATCCCACTATGAGTGCAGAGATCCCATCATAAGTGCAGAGATCCCATCATAAGTGCATAGATCCCATCACAAGTGCAGAGATCCCACCACGAGTGCAGAGATCCCATCACAAGTGCAGAGATCCCACCACGAGTGCAGAGATCCCATCACAAGTAGAGAGATCCCAGAATAAGTGCAGAGATCCCATCACAAGTGCAGAGATCCCACCATGAGTGCAGAGATCCCATCCCAAGTAGAGAGATCCCACTATGAGTGCAGAGATCCCACCATGAGTGCAGAGATCCCACCATGAGTACAGAGATCCCATCATAAGTGCAGAGATCCCACCATAAGTGCAAGGATCCCATCATAAGTGCAGAGATCCCATATCAAGTACAGAGATCCCATCACAAGTAGGGAGATCCCACTATGAGTGCAGAGATCCCATCACAAGTAGAGAGATCCCTCCATGAATGCAGAGATCCCACCACAAGTGCAGAGATCCCATCACAAGTATGAGTGCAGAGATCCCATCATAAGTGCAGGGATCCCACAACAAGTACAGAGATCCCATCAAAAGTAGGGAGATCCCAGAATAAGTGCAGAGATCCCACCACAAGTGCAGAGATCCCACCATGAGTGCAGATACCCCATCCCAAGTAGAGAGATCCCACTATGAGTGCAGAGATCCCACCATGAGTGCAGAGATCCCATCCCAAGTAGAGAGATCCCACTATGAGTGCAGAGATCCCACCATGAGTGTAGAGAGCCCATCATAAGCTCAGAGATCCCACCATAAGTGCAGGGATCCCATCACAAGTGCAGAGATCCCATCACAAGTGCAGAGATCCCATCACAAGTGCAGGGATCCCATCACAAGTGCAGAGTTCCCACCATGAGTGCAGAGATCCCATCCCAAGTAGAGAGATCCCACTATGAGTTCAGAGATCCCATCCCGAGTGCAGAGATCCCACCATAAGTGCAGAGATCCGACCATAAGTACAGAGATCCCACCACGAGTGCAGAGATCCCACCACGAGTGCAGAAATCCCACCACGAGTGCAGAGATCCCATCACAAGTAGAGAGATCCCAGAATAAGTGCAGAGATAACATCACAAGTACAGAGATCCCACCATGAGTGCAAAGATCCCATACCAAGTAGAGAGATCCAACTATGAGTGCAGAGATCCCACCATGAGTGCAGAGATCCCACCATGAGTGCAGAGATCCCATCATAAGTGCAGAGATCCCACCATAAGTGCAGAGATCCCATCATAAGTGCAGAGATCCCACCATAAGTGCAGAGATCCCAACACAAGTGCAGAGATCCCAACACAAGTGCAGAGATCCCACCATGAGTGCAGAGATCCCACCATGAGTGTAGAGATCCCACCATGAGTGTAGAGATCCCATCACAAGTAGAGAGATCCCAAAATAAGTGCAGAGATTGCATCACAAGAGCAGAGATCCCACCATGAGTGCAGAGATCCCATCCCAAGTAGAGAGATCCCACTATGAGTGCAGAGATCCCATCATAAGTGCAGAGATCCCATCATAAGTGCATAGATCCCATCACAAGTGCAGAGATCCCACCACGAGTGCAGAGATCCCATCACAAGTGCAGAGATCCCACCACGAGTGCAGAGATCCCACCACGAGTGCAGAGATCCCATCACAAGTAGAGAGATCCCAGAATAAGTGCAGAGATCCCATCACAAGTGCAGAGATCCCACCATGAGTGCAGAGATCCCATCCCAAGTAGAGAGATCCCACTATGAGTGCAGAGATCCCACCATGAGTGCAGAGATCCCACCATGAGTACAGAGATCCCATCATAAGTGCAGAGATCCCACCATAAGTGCAAGGATCCCATCATAAGTGCAGAGATCCCATATCAAGTACAGAGATCCCATCACAAGTAGGGAGATCCCACTATGAGTGCAGAGATCCCATCACAAGTAGAGAGATCCCTCCATGAATGCAGAGATCCCACCACAAGTGCAGAGATCCCATCACAAGTATGAGTGCAGAGATCCCATCATAAGTGCAGAGATCCCATCATAAGTGCAGAGATCCCACAACAAGTAGAGATCCCATCACAAGTAGGGAGATCCCAGAATAAATGCAAAATCCCATCACAAGTGCAGAGATCCCATCACAAGTGCAGAGATCCCATCCCAAGTAGAGAGATCCCACTATGAATGCAGAGATCCCACCATGAGTGCAGAGATCCCACCATGAGTGCAGAGATCCCATCCCAAGTAGAGAGATCCCACCATGAGTGCAGAGATCACAACATGAGTTCAGAGATCCAATCATAAGTGCAGAGATCCCATCATAAGTGCAGGGATCCCATCACAAGTGCAGATATCCCACCACGAGTGCAGAGATCCCATCACAAGTAGAGAGATCCCAGAATAAGTGCAGAGATCCCATCACAAGTGCAGAGATCCCACCATGAGTGCAGAGATTCCATCACAAGTAGAGAGATCCCAGAATAAGTGCAGAGATCCCGTCACACGTGCAGCGATCCCACCATGAGTGCAGAGATCCCATCCCAAGTAGAGAGATCCCACTATGAGTGCAGAGATCCCACCATGAGTGCAGAGATCCCATCATAAGTGCAGAGATCCCACCATAAGTGAAGGGATCCCATCATAAGTGCAGAGATCCCACAAGTACAAAGATCCCATCAAAAGTAGGGAGATCCCAGAATAAGTGCAGAGATCCCATCACAAGTGCAGAGATCCCACCATGAGTGCAGAGATCCCACCATGAGTGCAGAGATCCCATCCCAAGTAGAGAGATCCCACTATGAGTGCAGAGATCCCACCATGAGTGTAGAGAGCCCATCATAAGCTCAGAGATCCCACCATAAGTGCAGGGATCCCATCACAAGTACAGAGATCCCACCATAAGTGCAGAGATCCCATCACAAGTGCAGAGATCCCATCACTAGTGCAGTGATCCCATCACAAGTGCAGAGATCCCATCACAAGTAGAGAGATCCCAGAATAAGTGCAGAGATCCCATCACAAGTGCAGAGTTCCCACCATGAGTGAAGAGATCCCATCCCAAGTAGAGAGATCCCACTATGAGTGCAGAGATCCTATCCCGAGTGCTGAGATCCCATCCCGAGTGCAGAGATCCCATCCCGAGTGCAGAGATCCCATCCCAAGTAGAGAGATCCCACCATGAGTGCAGAGATCCCACCATGAGTGCAGAGATCCCATCATGAGTGCAGAGATCCCATCATAAGTGCAGAGATCCCACCATAAGTGCAGGGATCCCACCACAAGTGCAGAGATCCCACCATGAGTGCAGAGATCACATCACAAGTAGAGAGATCCCAGAATAAGTGCAGAGATCCCATCACACATGCATCAATCCCACCATGAGTGCAGAGATCCCATCCCAAGTAGAGATATCCCACTATGAGTGCAGAGATCCCACCATGAGTGCAGAGATCCCACCATGAGTGCAGAGATCCCATCCCAAGTAGAGAGATCCCACTATGAGTGCAGAGATCCCACCATGAGTGCAGAGATCCCATCATGAATGCAGAAATCCCATCATAAGTGCAGGGATCCCATCACAAGTGCAGGGATCCCATCACAAGTGCAAAGATCCCACCACGAGTGCAGAGATCCCAGAATAAGTGCAGAGATCCCATCACAAGTGCAGAGATCCAACCATGAGTGCAGAGATCCCATCCCAAGTAGAGAGATCCCACTATGAGTGCAGAGATCCCATCATTAGTGCAGGGATCCCACAATAAGTGCAGAGATCCCATCACAAGTGCAGAGATCCCATCACAAGTGCAGAGATCCCATCACAAGTGCAGAGATCCCACCACGAGTGCAGAGATCCCACCACGAGTGCAGAGATCCCACCACGAGTGCAGAGATCCCATCACAAGTGCAGAGATCCCACCATGAGTGCAGAGATCCCACCACGAGTGCAGAGATCCCACCACAAGTAAACAGATCCCATCACAAGTGCAGAGATCCCATCACAAGTGCAAAGATCCCATCACAAGTGCAGAGATCCCACCATGAGTGCAGAGATCCCATCCCAAGTAGAGAGATCCCACTATGAGTGCAGAGATCCCACCATGAGTGCAGAGATCCCATCCCAAGTAGAGAGATCCCACTATGAGTGCAGAGATCCCACCATGAGTGCAGAGATCCCATCATAAGTGCAGGGATCCCATCATAAGTGCATGGATCCCATCACAAGTGCAGAGATCCCACCACGAGTGCATAGATCCCATTACAAGTAGAGAGATCCCAGAATAAGTGCAGAGATCCCATCACAAGAGCAGAGATCCCATCACAAGAGCAGAGATCCCACCATGAGTGCAGAGATCCCATCCTAAGTAGAGAGATCTGACTATGAGTGCAGAGAACCCATCATAAGTGCAGAGATCCCACCATAAGTGCAGGGATCCCATCACAAGTGCAGGGATCCCATCACAAGTGCAGAGATCCCACCACAAGAGCAGAGATCCCACAATGAGTGCAGAGATCCCATCACAAGTAGAGAGATCCCAGAATAAGTGCAGAGATCCCATCACAAGTGCAGAGATCCCATCACAAGTGCAGAGATCCCATCACAAGTGTGGAGATCCCACCATGAGAGCAGAGATCCCATCCCAAGTAGAGAGATCCCACTATGAGTGCAGAGATCGCACCATGAGTGCAGAGATCGCACCATGAGTGCAGAGATCCCATCACAAGTGCAGAGATCCCACCATGAGTGCAAAGATCCCATCACAAGTAGAGAGATCCCATCACAAGTGCAGAGTTCCCACCATGAGTGCAGAGATCCCATCCCAAGTAGAGAGATCCAACTATGAGTGCAGAGATCCCATCCCGAGTACAGAGATCCCATCACGAGTGCAGAGATCCCATCCCAAGTAGAGAGATCCCATTATGAGTGCAGAGATCCCACCATGAGTGCAGAGATTCCATCACAAGTAGAGAGATCCCAGAATAAGTGCAGAGATCCCATCACACGTGCAGCGATCCCACCATGAGTGCAGAGATCCCATCCCAAGTAGAGAGATCCCACTATGAGTGCAGAGATCCCACCATGAGTGCAGAGATCCCATCATAAGTGCAGAGATCCCACCATAAGTGAAGGGATCCCATCATAAGTGCAGAGATCCCACAACAAGAACAGAGATCCCATCAAAAGTAGGGAGATCCCAGAATAAGTGCAGAGATCCCACCACAAGTGCAGAGATCCCACCATGAGGGCAGATACCCCATCCCAAGTAGAGAGATCCCACTATGAGTGCAGAGATCCCACCATGAGTGCAGAGATCCCATCCCAAGTAGAGAGATCCCACTATGAGTGCAGAGATCCCACCATGAGTGTAGAGAGCCCATCATAAGCTCAGAGATCCCACCATAAGTGCGGGGGTCCCATTACAAGTGCAGGGATCCCATCACAAGTGCAGAGATCCCATCACAAGTGCAGAGATCCTATCACAAGTGCAGAGATCCCATCACAAGTGCAGAGATCCCATCACAAGTGCTGAGATCCCATCACAAGTGCAGAGATCCCATCACAAGTGCAGAGTTCCCACCATGAGGGCAGAGATCCCATCCCAAGTAGAGAGATCCCACTATGAGTGCAGAGATTCCATCACAAGTAGAGAGATCCCAGAATAAGTGCAGAGATCCCATCACACGTGCAGCGATCCCACCATGAGTGCAGAGATCCCATCCCAAGTAGAGAGATCCCACTATGAGTGCAGAGATCCCACCATGAGTGCAGAGATCCCATCATAAGTGCAGAGATCCCACCATAAGTGAAGGGATCCCATCATAAGTGCAGAGATCCCACAACAAGTACAGAGATCCCATCAAAAGTAGGGAGATCCCAGAATAAGTGCAGAGATCCCACCACAAGTGCAGAGATCCCACCATGAGTGCAGATACCCCATCCCAAGTAGAGAGATCCCACTATGAGTGCAGAGATCCCACCATGAGTGCAGAGATCCCATCCCAAGTAGAGAGATCCCACTATGAGTGCAGAGATCCCACCATGAGTGTAGAGAGCCCATCATAAGCTCAGAGATCCCACCATAAGTGCAGGGATCCCATCACAAGTGCAGGGATCCCATCACAAGTGCAGGGATCCCATCACAAGTGCAGAGATCCCATCACAAGTGCAGAGATCCTATCACAAGTGCAGAGATCCCATCACAAGTGCAGAGAGCCCACCATGAGTGCAAAGATCCCATCACAAGTAGAGAGATCCCAGAATAAGTGCAGAGATCCCAGAATAAGTGCAGAGATCCCATCACAAGTGCAGAGATCCCATCACAAGTGCAGAGTTCCCACCATGAGTGCAGAGATCCCATCCCAAGTAGAGAGATCCCACTATGAGTGCAGAGATCCCATCCCGAGTGCAGAGATCCCACTATGAGTGCAGAGATCCCATCCCGAGTGCAGAGATCCCATCCCGAGTGCAGAGATCCCATCCCAAGTAGAGAGATCCCATCCCAAGTAGAGAGATCCCACCATGAATGCAGAGATCCCACCGTGAGTGCAGAGATCCCATCATAAGTGCAAAGATCCCATCATAAGTGCAGAGATCCCACCATAAGTGCAGGGATCCCATCACAAGTGCAGAGATCCCACCATGAGTGCAGAGATTCCATCACAAGTAGAGAGATCCCAGAATAAGTGCAGAGATCCCATCACACATGCAGCAATCCCACCATGAGTGCAGAGATCCCATCCCAAGTAGAGAGATCCCACTATGAGTGCAGAGGTCCCACCATGAGTGCAGCAATCCCACCATGAGTGCAGAGATCCCATCCCAAGTAGAGAGATCCCACCATGAGTGCAGAGATCCCACCATGAGTGCAGAGATCCCATCCCAAGTAGAGAGATCCCACTATGAGTGCAGAGATCCCATTATGAGTGCAAAGATCCCACCATGAGTGCAGAGATCCCATCATAAGTGCAGGGATCCCATCACAAGTGCAGGGATCCCATCACAAGTGCAGAGATCCCACCACGAGTGCGGAGATCCCATCATTAGTGCAGAGATCCCACCATAAGTGCAGAGATCCAATCACAAGTGCAGAGATCCCATCAAAAGTGCATAGATCCCACCACGAGTGCAGAGATCCCATCACAAGTAGACAGATCCCATCACAAGTGCAGAGATCCCATCACAAGTGCAGAGATCCCACCATGAGTGCAGAGATCCCATCCTAAGTAGAGAGATCCCACTATGAGTGCCGAGATCCCATCATGAGTGCAGAGATCCCACCATAAGTGCAAAGATCCCATCACAAGTGCAGACATCCCATCACAAGTGCAGAGATCCCATCACAAGTGCAGAGATCCCACCACAAGTGCAGAGATCCCATCACAAGTAGACAGATCCTATCACAAGTGCAAAGATCCCATCACAAGTGCAGAGATCCCACCATGAGTGCAGAGATCCCATCCCAAGTAGAGAGATCCCACTATGAGTGCAGAGATCCCACCCTGAGTGCAGAGATCCCATCCCAAGTAAAGAGATCCCACTATGAGTGCAGAGATCCCACTATGAGTGCAGAGATCCCACCATGAGTGCAGAGATCCCATCATAAGTGCAGGGATCCCATCACAAGTGCAGAGATCCCACCACGAGTGCAGAGATCCCATTACAAGTAGAGAGATCCCAGAATAAGTGCAGAGATCCCATCACGAGTGCAGAGATCCCATCCTAAGTATAGAGATCCCATCCTAAGTAGAGAGATCCCACTATGAGTGCAGAGATCCCATCATAAGTGCAGAGATCCCACCATAAGTGCAGAGATCCCACCATAAGTGCAGGGATCCCAACCTAAGTGCAGAGATCCCACAACAAGTACAGAGATCCAATCACAAGTAGGGAGATCCCAGAATAAGTGCAGAGATCCCAACACAATACAGAGATCCCACCATGAGTGCAGAGATCCCATTCCTAGTAGAGAGATCCCACTATGAGTGCATAGATCCCACCATGAGTTCAGAGATCCCATCATAAGTGCAGGGGTCCCATCACAAGTGCAGGGATCCCATCACAAGTGCAGGGATCCCATCACAAGTGCAGGGATCCCATCACAAGTGCAGGGATACCATCACAAGTGCAGAGATCCCACCATGAGAGCAGAGATCCCACCATGAGTGCAGAGATCCCATCACAAGTAGAGAGATCCCAGAATAAGTGCAGAGATCCCATCACAAGTGTGGAGATCCCACCATGAGAGCAGAGATCCCATCCCAAGTAGAGAGATCCCACTATGAGTGCAGAGATCCCACCATGAGTGCAGAGATCCCACCATGAGTGCAGAGATCCCAACATTAGTGCAGAGATCCCACCATAAGTGCAGAGATCCCATCACAAGTGCAGAGATCCCACCATGAGTGCAGAGATCCCATCCCTAGTAGATAGATCCCACTATGAGTGCATAGATCCCACCATGAGTTCAGAGATCCCATCATAAGTGCAGGGATCCCATCACACGTGCACAGATCCCACCACAAGAGCAGAGATCCCACCATGAGTGCAGAGATCCCATCACAAGTAGAGAGATCCCATAATAAGTGCAGAGATCCCATCACAAGTGTGGAGATCCCACCATGAGAGCAGAGATCCCATCCCAAGTAGAGAGATCCCACTATGAGTGAAGAGATCCCATCATCAGTGCAGAGATCCCACCATAAGTGCAGAGATCCCATCACAAGTGCAGAGATCCCACCATGAGTGCAAAGATCCCATCACAAGTAGAGAGATCCCATCACAAGTGCAGAGTTCCCACTATGAGTGCAGGGATCCCATCCCAAGTAGAGAGATCCGACTATGAGTGCAGAGATCCCATCCCGAGTGCAGAGATCCCATCCCGAGTGCAGAGATCCCATCACAAGTGCAGAGATCCCATTCCAAGTAGAGAGATCCCACTATGAGTGCAGAGATCCCACCATGAGTGCAGAGATCCCATCATAAGTGCAGAGATCCCACCATAAGTGCAGAGATCCCACCATGAGTGCAGAGATTCCATCACAAGTAGAGAGATCCAAGAATAAGTGCAGAGATCCCATCACACGTGCAGCGATCCCACCATGAGTGCAGAGATCCCATCCCAAGTAGAGAGATCCCACTATGAGTGCAGAGATCCCACCATGAGTGCAGAGATCCCATCATAAGTGCAGACATCCCACCATAAGTGAAGGGATCCCATCATAAGTGCAGAGATCCCACAAGTACAAAGATCCCATCAAAAGTAGGGAGATCCCAGAATAAGTGCAGAGGTCCCATCACAAGTGCAGAGATCCCACCATGAGTGCAGAGATCCTACCATGAGTGCAGAGATCCCATCCCAAGTAGAGAGATCCCACTATGAGTGCAGAGATCCCACCATGAGTGTAGAGAGCCCATCATAAGCTCAGAGATCCCACCATAAGTGCAGGGATCCCATCACAAGTACAGAGATCCCACCATAAGTGCAGAGATCCCACCATAAGTGCAGAGATCCCATCACAAGTGCAGAGATCCCATCACAAGTGCAGAGATCCCATCACAAGTGCAGAGATCCCATCACAAGTGCAGAGATCCCATCACAAGTAGAGAGATCCCATCACAAGTGCAGAGATCCCGTCACAAGTGCAGAGTTCCCACCATGAGTGCAGAGATCCCATCCCAAGTAGAGAGATCCCACTATGAGTGCAGAGATCCCATCCTGAGTGCAGAGATCCCATCCCGAGTGCAGAGATCCCACCATGAGTGCAGAGATCCCACCATAAGTGCAGAGATCCCACCATGAGTGCAGAGATCCCATCATAAGTGCAGAGATCCCACCATAAGTGCAGGGATCCCATCACAAGTGCAGAGATCCCACCATGAGTGCAGAGATTCCATCACAAGTAGAGAGATCCCAGAATAAGTGCAGACATCCCATCACACATGCAGCAATCCCACCATGAGTGCAGAGATCCCATCCCAAGTAGAGAGATCCCACTATGAGTGCAGAGATCCCACCATGAGTGCAGAGATCCTACCATGAGTGCAGAGATCCCATCCCAAGTAGAGAGATCCCACTATGAGTGCAGAGATCCCACCATGAGTGCAGAGATCCCACCATGAGTGCAGAGATCCCATCATAAGTGCAGGGATCCCATCACAAGTGCAGGGATCCCATCACAAGTGCAGGGATCCCATCACAAGTGCAGAGATCCCACCACGAGTGCAGAGATCCCAGAATAAGTGCAGAGATCACATCACAAGTGCAGAGATCCCACCATGAGTGCAGAGATCCCATCCCAAGTAGAGAGATCCCACTATGAGTGCAGAGATCCCACCACGAGTGCAGAGATCCCACCACGAGTGCAGAGATCCCATTCCGAGTGCAGAGATCCCATCCCGAGTGCAGAGATCCCACCATGAGAGCAGAGATCCCACCATGAGTGCAGAGATCCCACCATGAGTGCAGAGATCCCATCATAAGTGCAGAGATCCCACCATAAGTGCAGGGATCCCATCACAAGTGCAGAGATCCCACCATGAGTGCAGAGATTCCATCACAAGTAGAGAGATCCCAGAATAAGTGCAGAGATCCCATCACACATGCAGCAATCCCACCATGAGTGCAGAGATCCCATCCCAAGTAGAGAGATCCCACTATGAGTGCAGAGATCCCACCATGAGTGCAGAGATCCCACCATGAGTGCAGAGATCCCATCCCAAGTAGAGAGATCCCACTATGAGTGCAGAGATCCCACCATGAGTGCAGAGATCCCACCATGAGTGCAGAGATCCCATCATAAGTGCAGGGATCCCATCACAAGTGCAGGGATCCCATCACAAGTGCAGAGATCCCACCACAAGTGCAGAGATCCCAGAATAAGTGCAGAGATCCCATCACAAGTGCAGAGATCCCATCACAAGTGCAGAGATCCCACCATGAGTGCAGAGATCCCATCCCAAGTAGAGAGATCCCACTATGAGTGCAGAGATCCCATCATTAGTGCAGGGATCCCACCACAAGTGCAGAGATCCCATCACAAGTGCAGAGATCCCATCACAAGTGCAGAGATCCCACCACGAGTGCAGAGATCCCACCACGAGTGCAGAGATCCCACCTCGAGTGCAGAGATCCCATCACAAGTGCAGAGATCCCACCATAAGTGAAGGGATCCCATCACAAGTGCAGAGATCCCACCATGAGTGCAGAGATCCCACCACGAGTGCAGAGATCCCATCACAAGTGCAGAGATCCCACCACGAGTGCAGAGATCCCATCACAAGTGCAGACATCCCACCATGAGTGCAAAGATCCAATCACAAGTAGAGAGATCCCAGAATAAGTGCAGAGATCCCATCACAAGTGCAGAGTTCCCACCATGAGTGCAGAGATCCCATCCCAAGTAGAGAGATCCCATCCCGAGTGCAGAGATCCCATCCCGAGTGCAGAGATCCCATCCGGAGTGCGGAGATCTCATCCCAAGTGCAGAGATCCCATCCCAAGTAGAGAGGTCCAACTATGAGTGCAGAGATCCCACCATGAGTGCGGAGATCCCATCATAAGTGCAGAGATCCCATCATAAGTGCACAGATCCCACCATAAGTGCAGGGATCCCATCACAAGTGCAGAGATCCCACCACGAGTGCAGGGATCCCATCACAAGTAGACAGATACCATCACAAGTGCAGATATCCCATCACAAGTGCAGAGATCCCACCATGAGTGCAGAGATCCCATCCCAAGTAGAGAGATCCCACTATGAGTGCAGAGATCTCACCATGAGTGCAGAGATCCCATCCCAAGTAGAGAGATCCCACTATGAGTGCAGAGATCCCACCATGAGTGCAGAGATCCCACCATGAGTGCAGAGATCCCATCATAAGTGCAGGGATCCCACCACAAGTGCAGAGATCCCATTACAAGTAGAGAGATCCCAGAATAAGTGCAGAGATCCCATCACAAGTGCAGAGATCCCACCATGAGTGCAGAGATCCCATCCCAAGTAGAGAGATCCCACTATGAGTGCAGAGATCCCATCATAAGTGCAGAGATCCCACCATAAGTGCAGAGATCCCATCCCAAGTCGAGAGATCCCACTATGAGTGCAGAGATCCCACCATGAGTGCAGCAATCCCACCATGAGTGCAGAGATCCCATCCCAAGTAGAGAGATCCCAATATGAGTGCAGAGATCCCATCATGAGTGCAGGGATCCCATCACAAGTGCAGGGATCCCATCACAAGTGCAAGTATCCCATCACAAGTGCAGAGATCCCACCACAAGTGCAGAGATCCCAGAATAAGTGCAGAGATCCCATCACAAGTGCAGAGATCCCACCATGAGTGCAGAGATCCCATCCCAAGTAGAGAGATCCCACTATGAGTGCCGAGATCCCATCATTAGTGCAGAGATCCCACCACAAGTGCAGAGATCCTATCACAAGTGCAGAGATCCCATCACAAGTGCAGAGATCCCACCACGAGTGCAGAGATCCCATCACAAGTGCAGAGATCCCACCATGAGTGCAGAGATCCCATCCTAAGTAGAGAGATCCCACTATGAGTGCAGAGATCCCATCATAAGTGTAGAGATCCCACCATAAGTGCAGGGATCCCAACCTAAGTGCAGAGATCCCACAACAAGTACAGAGATCCCAGAATAAGTGCAGAGATCCCATCACAAGTGCAGAGATCCCACCATGAGTGCAAAGATCCCATCACAAGTAGAGAGATCCCATCACAAGTGCAGAGTTCCCACCATGAGTGCAGAGATCCCATCCCAAGTAGAGAGATCCGACTATGAGTGCAGAGATCCCATCCCGAGTGCTGAGATCCCATCACGAGTGCAGAGATCCCATCCCAAGTAGAGAGATCCCACTATGAGTGCAGAGATCCCACCATGAGTGCAGAGATCCCATCATAAGTGCAGAGATCCCACCATAAGTGCAGAGATCCCACCATGAGTGCAGAGATTCCATCACAAGTAGAGAGATCCCAGAATAAGTGCAGAGATCCCATCACACAAGCAGCGATCCCACCATGAGTGCAGAGATCCCATCCCAAGTAGAGAGATCCCACTATGAGTGCAGAGATCCCACCATGAGTGCAGAGATCCCATCATAAGTGCAGAGATCCCACCATAAGTGAAGGGATCCCATCATAAGTGCAGAGATCCCACAAGTACAAAGATCCCATCAAAAGTAGGGAGATCCCAGAATAAGTGCAGAGATCCCATCACAAGTGCAGAGATCCCACCATGAGTGCAGAGATCCCACCATGAGTGCAGAGATCCCATCCCAAGTAGAGAGATCCCACTATGAGTGCAGAGATCCCACCATGAGTGTAGAGAGCCCATCATAAGCTCAGAGATCCCACCATAAGTGCAGGGATCCCATCACAAGTACAGAGATCCCACCATAAGTGCAGAGATCCCATCACAAGTGCAGAGATCCCATCACAAGTGCAGAGATCCCATCACAAGTGCAGAGATCCCATCACAAGTAGAGAGATCCCAGAATAAGTGCAGAGATCCCATCACAAGTGCAGAGTTCCCACCATGAGTGCAGAGATCCCATCCCAAGTAGAGAGATCCCACTATGAGTGCAGAGATCCCATCCCGAGTGCTGAGATCCCATCCCGAGTGCAGAGATCCCATCCCGAGTGCAGAGATCCCATCCCAAGTAGAGAGATCCCACCATGAGTGCAGAGATCCCACCATGAGTGCAGAGATCCCATCATGAGTGCTGAGATCCCATCATAAGTGCAGAGATCCCACCATAAGTGCAGGGATCCCATCACAAGTGCAGAGATCCCACCATGAGTGCAGAGATTCCATCACAAGTAGAGAGATCCCAGAATAAGTGCAGAGATCCCATCACACATGCAGCAATCCCACCATGAGTGCAGAGATCCCATCCCAAGTAGAGAGATCCCACTATGAGTGCAGAGATCCTACCATGAGGGCAGAGATCCCACCATGAGTGCAGAGATCCCATCCCAAGTAGAGAGATCCCACTATGAGTGCAGAGATCCCACCATGAGTGCAGAGATCCCACCATGAGTGCAGAAATCCCATCATAAGTGCAGGGATCCCATCACAAGTGCAGGGATCCCATCACAAGTGCAAAGATCCCACCACGAGTGCAGAGATCCCAGAATAAGTGCAGAGATCCCATCACAAGTGCAGAGATCCCACCATGAGTGCAGAGATCCCATCCCAAGTAGAGAGATCCCACTATGAGTGCAGAGATCCCATCATTAGTGCAGGGATCCCACAATAAGTGCAGAGATCCCATCACAAGTGCAGAGATCCCATCACAAGTGCAGAGATCCCATCACAAGTGCAGAGATCCCACCACGAGTGCAGAGATCCCATCACGAGTGCAGAGATCCCACCACAAGTGCAGAGATCCCACCACGAGTGCAGAGATCCCATCACAAGTGCAGAGATCCCACCATGAGTGCAGAGATCCCACCACGAGTGCAGAGATCCCACCACAAGTAAACAGATCCCATCACAAGTGCAGAGATCCCATCACAAGTGCAGAGATCCCATCACAAGTGCAGAGATCCCACCATGAGTGCAGAGATCCCATCCCAAGTAGAGAGATCCCACTATGAGTGCAGAGATCCCACCATGAGTGGAGAGATCCCATCATAAGTGCAGGGATCCCATCATAAGTGCAGGGATCCCATCACAAGTGCAGAGATCCCACCACGAGTGCATAGATCCCATTACAAGTAGAGAGATCCCAGAATAAGTGCAGAGATCCCATCACAAGAGCAGAGATCCCATCACAAGAGCAGAGATCCCACCATGAGTGCAGAGATCCCATCCTAAGTAGAGAGATCTGACTATGAGTGCAGAGAACCCATCATAAGTGCAGAGATCCCACCATAAGTGCAGGGATCCCAACCTAAGTGCAGAGATCCCACAACAAGTACAGAGATCCCATCACAAGTAGGGAGATCCCAGAATAAGTGCAGAGATCCCATCACAAGTGCAGAGATCTCACCATGAGTGCAGAGATCCCATCCCTAGTAGAGAGATCCCACTATGAGTGCATAGATCCCACCATGAGTTCAGAGATCCCATCATAAGTGCAGGGATCCCATCACAAGTGCAGGGATCCCATCACAAGTGCAGGGATCCCATCACAAGTGCAGGGATCCCATCACAAGTGCAGAGATCCCACCACGAGAGCAGAGATCCCACCATGAGTGCAGAGATCCCATCACAAGTACAGAGATCCTTGAATAAGTGCAGAGATCCCATCACAAGTGTGGAGATCCCACCATGAGAGCAGAGATCCCATCCCAAGTAGAGAGATCCCACTATGAGTGCAGAGATCCCACCATGAGTGCAGAGATCCCATCATTAGTCCAGAGATCCCACCATAAGTGCAGAGATCCCACCATAAGTGCAGAGATCCCATCACAAGTGCAGATATCCCACCATGAGTGCAAAGATCCAATCAAAAGTAGAGAGATCCCAGAATAAGTGCAGAAATCCCATCACAAGTGCAGAGTTCCCACCATGAGTGCAGAGATCCCATCCCAAGTAGAGAGATCCCATCCCAAGTGCAGAGATCCCATCCCGAGTGCAGAGATCCCACCATAAGTGCAGAGATCCCACCATAAGTGCAGGGATCCCATCATAAGTGCAGAGATCCCACAACAAGTGCAGAGATCCCACAAGTGCAACGATCCCACAACAAGTGCAGAGATCCCACAACAAGTGCAGAGATCCCACAAGTGCAGAGATCCCACCATGAGTGCAGAGATCCACTCCAAGTAGAGAGATCCCACTATGAGTGCAGAGATCCCACCTTGAGTGCAGAGATCCCACCTTGAGTGCAGAGATCCCACCACAAGTGCAGAGATCCCATCACAAGTGCAGAGATCCCACCACGAGTGCAGAGATCCCATCACAAGTAGAGAGATCCCAGAATAAGTGCAGAGATCCTATCACAAGTGCAGAGATCCCACCATGAGTGCAGAGATCCCATCCCAAGTAGAGAGATCCCACTATTAGTGCAGAGATCCCACCATGAGTGCAGAGATCCCATCATAAGTGCAGAGATCCCACCATAAGTGCAGGGATCCCATCATAAGTGCAGAGATCCTATAACAAGTACAGAGATCCCATCACAAGTAGGGAGATCCCACTATGAGTGCAGAGATCCCATCACAAGTAAAGAGATCCCAGAATAAGTGCAGAGATCCCATCACAAGTGCAGAAATCCCACCACGAGTGCAGAGATCTCATCCCAAGTAGAGAGATCCCACTATGAATGCAGAGATCCCACCATGAGTGCAGAGATCCCATCATAAGTGCAGAGATCCCATCACAATTGCAGAGATCCCACCACAAGTGCAGAGATCACATCACAAGAAGAGAGATCCCAGAATAAGTGCAGAGATCCCACCACAAGTTCAGAGATCCCACCATGAGTGAAGAGATCCCATCCTAAGTAGAGAGATCCCACTATGAGTGCAGGATCCCATCATAAGTGCAGAGATCCCACCATGAGTGCAGAGATCCCAACCTAAGTGCAGCGATCCCACAACAAGTGCAAAGATCCCACAACAAGTACAGAGATCCCATCACAAGTAGGGAGATACCAGAATAAGTGCAGAGATCCCATCACAAGTGCAGAGATCCCACCATGAGTGCAGAGATCCTATCATAAGTGCAGAGATCCCACCATAAGTGCAGGGATCCCATCACAAGTGCAGAGATCCCACCATGAGTGCAGAGATCCCATCACAAGTGCAGAGATCCCACCATGAGTGCAGAGATCCCACCATGAGTGCAGAGATCCCATCACAAGTAGAGAGATCCCAGAATAAGTGCAGAGATCCCATCACAAGTGCAGAGATCCCATCTCAGGTAGAGAGATTCCACTATGAGTGCAGAGATCCCATCATGAGTGCAAAGATCCCATCATTAGTGCAGAGATCCCACCATAAGTGCAGAGATCCCATCACAAGTGCAGAGATCCCACCACGAGTGCAGAGATCCCATCACAAGTAGAGAGATCCCAGAATAAGTGCAGAGATCCCACCATAAGTGCAGGGATCCCAACCTAAGTGCATAGATCCCACAACAAGTACAGAGATCCATCACAAGAATGGGAGATCCCAGAATAAGTGCAGAGATCCCATCACAAGTGTAGAGATCCCATCACAAGTGCAGAGATCCCATCACAAGTGCAGAGATCCCATCACAAGTGCAGAGATCCCACCATGAGTGCAGAGACCCCATCCCTAGTAGAGAGATCCCACTATGCATGCATAGATCCCACCATGAGTTCAGATATCCCATCAGAAGTGCAAAGATCCCACCATAAGTGCAGGGATTCCATCACAAGTGCAGAGATCCCACCACGAGTGCAGAAATCCCATCACAAGTAGAGAGATCCCAGAATAAGTGCAGAGATCCCATCACAAGTGCAGAGATCCCACCATGAGAGCAGAGATCCTATCCCAAGTAGAGAGATCCCACTATGAGTGCAGAGATCCCACCAGTAGTGCAGAGATCCCACCATAAGTGCAGAGATCCCATCACAAGTGCAGAGATCCTCCCATGAGTGCAGCGATCCCATCACAAGTAGACAGATCCCAGAATAAGTGCAGAGATCCTATCACAAGTGCAGAGTTCCCACCATGAGTGCAGAGATCCCATCCCAAGTAGAGAGATCCCACTATGAGTGCAGAGATCCCACTATGAGTGCAGAGATCCCATCCCAAGTGCAGAGATCCCATCCCAATTAGAGATATCCCACTATGAGTGCAGAGATCCCACCATGAGTGCAGAGATCCCACCATAAGTGCAGAGATCCCATCATAAGTGCAGAGATCCCATCATAAGTGCAGAGATCCCACCATAAGTGCAGAGATCGCACCATGAGTGCAGAGATCCCATCCCAAGTAGAGAGATCCCACTATGAGTGCAGAGATCCCACCATGAGTGCAGAGATCCCATCCCAAGTAGAGAGATCCCACTATGAGTGCAGAGATCCCACCATGAGTGCAGAGATCCCATCATAAGTGCAGGGATCCCATCATAAGTGCAGGGATCCCATCACAAGTGCAGAGATCCCACCATGAGTGCAGAGATCCCATCCTAAGTAGAGAGATCCCACTATGAGTGCAGAGATCCCATCATAAGTGCAGAGATCCCATCATAAGTGTAGAGATCCCACCATAAGTGCAGGGATCCCAACCTAAGTGCAGAGATCCCAGAATAAGTGCAAAGATCCTATCACAAGTGCAGAGTTCCCACCATGAGTGCAGAGATCCCATCCCAAGTAGAGAGATCCCACTATGTGTGCAGAGATCCCACCATGAGTGCAGAGATCCCACCATGAGTGCAGAGATCCCACCATAAGTGCAGAGATCCCAGAATAAGTGCAGAGATCCTATCACAAGTGCAGAGTTCCCACCATGAGTGCAGAGATCCCATCCCAAGTAGAGAGATCCCACTATGAGTGCAGAGATCCCACCATGAGTGTAGAGAGCCCATCATAAGCTAAGAGATCCCACCATAAGTGCAGGGATCGCATCACAAGTGCAGGGATCCCATCACAAGTGCAGAGATCCCATCACAAGTGCAGAAATCCCATCATAAGTGCAGGGATCCCATCACAAGTGCAGGGATCCCATCACAAGTGCAAAGATCCCACCACGAGTGCAGAGATCCCAGAATAAGTGCAGAGATCCCATCACAAGTGCAGAGATCCAACCATGAGTGCAGAGATCCCATCCCAAGTAGAGAGATCCCACTATGAGTGCAGAGATCCCATCATTAGTGCAGAGATCCCACAATAAGTGCAGGGATCCCACAATAAGTGCAGAGATCCCATCACAAGTGCAGAGATCCCATCACAAGTGCAGAGATCCCATCACGAGTACAGAGATCCCACCACGAGTGCAGAGATCCCACCACGAGTGCAGAGATCCCATCACAAGTGCAGAGATCCCACCATGAGTGCAGAGATCCCACCACAAGTGCAGAGATCCCACCACAAGTAAACAGATCCCATCACAAGTGCAGAGATCCCATCACAAGTGCAGAGATCCCATCACAAGTGCAGAGATCCCACCATGAGTGCAGAGATCCCATCCCAAGTAGAGAGATCCCACTATGAGTGCAGAGATCCCACCATGAGTGCAGAGATCCCATCCCAAGGAGAGAGATCCCACTATGAGTGCAGAGATCCCACCATGAGTGCAGAGATCCCATCATAAGTGCAGGGATCCCATCATAAGTGCAGGGATCCCATCATAAGTGCAGAGATCCCACCACGAGTGCATAGATCCCATTACAAGTAGAGAGATCCCAGAATAAGTGCAGAGATCCCATCACAAGAGCAGAGATCCCATCACAAGAGCAGAGATCCCACCATGAGTGCAGAGATCCCATCCTAAGTAGAGAGATCTGACTATGAGTGCAGAGAACCCATCATAAGTGCAGAGATCCCACCATAAGTGCAGGGATCCCATCACAAGTGCAGGGATCCCATCACAAGTGCAGAGATCCCACCACAAGAGCAGAGATCCCACCATGAGTGCAGAGATCCCATCACAAGTAGAGAGATCCCAGAATAAGTGCAGAGATCCCATCACAAGTGCAGAGATCCCATCACAAGTGCAGAGATCCCATCACAAGTGTGGAGATCCCACCATGAGAGCAGAGATCCCATCCCAAGTAGAGAGATCCCACTATGAGTGCAGAGATCGCACCATGAGTGCAGAGATCGCACCATGAGTGCAGAGATCCCATCACAAGTGCAGAGATCCCACCATGAGTGCAAAGATCCCATCACAAGTAGAGAGATCCCATCACAAGTGCAGAGTTCCCACCATGAGTGCAGAGATCCCATCCCAAGTAGAGATATCCAACTATGAGTGCAGAGATCCCATCCCGAGTACAGAGATCCCATCACGAGTGCAGAGATCCCATCCCAAGTAGAGAGATCCCATTATGAGTGCAGAGATCCCACCATGAGTGCAGAGATTCCATCACAAGTAGAGAGATCCCAGAATAAGTGCAGAGATCCCATCACACGTGCAGCGATCCCACCATGAGTGCAGAGATCCCATCCCAAGTAGAGAGATCCCACTATGAGTGCAGAGATCCCACCATGAGTGCAGAGATCCCATCATAAGTGCAGAGATCCCACCATAAGTGAAGGGATCCCATCATAAGTGCAGAGATCCCACAACAAGTACAGAGATCCCATCAAAAGTAGGGAGATCCCAGAATAAGTGCAGAGATCCCACCACAAGTGCAGAGACCCCACCATGAGGGCAGATACCCCATCCCAAGTAGAGAGATCCCACTATGAGTGCAGAGATCCCACCATGAGTGCAGAGATCCCATCCCAAGTAGAGAGATCCCACTATGAGTGCAGAGATCCCACCATGAGTGTAGAGAGCCCATCATAAGCTCAGAGATCCCACCATAAGTGCGGGGGTCCCATTACAAGTGCAGGGATCCCATCACAAGTGCAGAGATCCCATCACAAGTGCAGAGATCCTATCACAAGTGCAGAGATCCCATCACAAGTGCAGAGATCCTATCACAAGTGCAGAGATCCCATCACAAGTGCAGAGATCCCACCATGCGTGCAAAGATCCCATCACAAGTAGAGAGATCCCAGAATAAGTGCTGAGATCCCATCACAAGTGCAGAGATCCCATCACAAGTGCAGAGTTCCCACCATGAGGGCAGAGATCCCATCCCAAGTAGAGAGATCCCACTATGAGTGCAGAGATTCCATCACAAGTAGAGAGATCCCAGAATAAGTGCAGAGATCCCATCACACGTGCAGCGATCCCACCATGAGTGCAGAGATCCCATCCCAAGTAGAGAGATCCCACTATGAGTGCAGAGATCCCACCATGAGTGCAGAGATCCCATCATAAGTGCAGAGATCCCACCATAAGTGAAGGGATCCCATCATAAGTGCAGAGATCCCACAACAAGTACAGAGATCCCATCAAAAGTAGGGAGATCCCAGAATAAGTGCAGAGATCCCACCACAAGTGCAGAGATCCCACCATGAGTGCAGATACCCCATCCCAAGTAGAGAGATCCCACTATGAGTGCAGAGATCCCACCATGAGTGCAGAGATCCCATCCCAAGTAGAGAGATCCCACTATGAGTGCAGAGATCCCACCATGAGTGTAGAGAGCCCATCATAAGCTCAGAGATCCCACCATAAGTGCAGGGATCCCATCATAAGTGCAGAGATCCCACAACAAGTACAGAGATCCCATCAAAAGTAGGGAGATCCCAGAATAAGTGCAGAGATCCCACCACAAGTGCAGAGACCCCACCATGAGGGCAGATACCCCATCCCAAGTAGAGAGATCCCACTATGAGTGCAGAGATCCCACCATGAGTGCAGAGATCCCATCCCAAGTAGAGAGATCCCACTATGAGTGCAGAGATCCCACCATGAGTGTAGAGAGCCCATCATAAGCTCAGAGATCCCACCATAAGTGCGGGGGTCCCATTACAAGTGCAGGGATCCCATCACAAGTGCAGAGATCCCATCACAAGTGCAGAGATCCTATCACAAGTGCAGAGATCCCATCACAAGTGCAGAGATCCTATCACAAGTGCAGAGATCCCATCACAAGTGCAGAGATCCCACCATGCGTGCAAAGATCCCATCACAAGTAGAGAGATCCCAGAATAAGTGCTGAGATCCCATCACAAGTGCAGAGATCCCATCACAAGTGCAGAGTTCCCACCATGAGGGCAGAGATCCCATCCCAAGTAGAGAGATCCCACTATGAGTGCAGAGATTCCATCACAAGTAGAGAGATCCCAGAATAAGTGCAGAGATCCCATCACACGTGCAGCGATCCCACCATGAGTGCAGAGATCCCATCCCAAGTAGAGAGATCCCACTATGAGTGCAGAGATCCCACCATGAGTGCAGAGATCCCATCATAAGTGCAGAGATCCCACCATAAGTGAAGGGATCCCATCATAAGTGCAGAGATCCCACAACAAGTACAGAGATCCCATCAAAAGTAGGGAGATCCCAGAATAAGTGCAGAGATCCCACCACAAGTGCAGAGATCCCACCATGAGTGCAGATACCCCATCCCAAGTAGAGAGATCCCACTATGAGTGCAGAGATCCCACCATGAGTGCAGAGATCCCATCCCAAGTAGAGAGATCCCACTATGAGTGCAGAGATCCCACCATGAGTGTAGAGAGCCCATCATAAGCTCAGAGATCCCACCATAAGTGCAGGGATCCCATCACAAGTGCAGGGATCCCATCACAAGTGCAGGGATCCCATCACAAGTGCAGAGATCCCATCACAAGTGCAGAGATCCTATCACAAGTGCAGAGATCCCATCACAAGTGCAGAGAGCCCACCATGAGTGCAAAGATCCCATCACAAGTAGAGAGATCCCAGAATAAGTGCAGAGATCCCATCACAAGTGCAGAGATCCCATCACAAGTGCAGAGTTCCCACCATGAGTGCAGAGATCCCATCCCAAGTAGAGAGATCCCACTATGAGTGCAGAGATCCCATCCCGAGTGCAGAGATCCCACTATGAGTGCAGAGATCCCATCCCGAGTGCAGAGATCCCATCCCGAGTGCAGAGATCCCATCCCAAGTAGAGAGATCCCATCCCAAGTAGAGAGATCCCACCATGAATGCAGAGATCCCACCATGAGTGCAGAGATCCCATCATAAGTGCAAAGATCCCATCATAAGTGCAGAGATCCCACCATAAGTGCAGGGATCCCATCACAAGTGCAGAGATCCCACCATGAGTGCAGAGATTCCATCACAAGTAGAGAGATCCCAGAATAAGTGCAGAGATCCCATCACACATGCAGCAATCCCACCATGAGTGCAGAGATCCCATCCCAAGTAGAGAGATCCCACTATGAGTGCAGAGGTCCCACCATGAGTGCAGCAATCCCACCATGAGTGCAGAGATCCCATCCCAAGTAGAGAGATCCCACCATGAGTGCAGAGATCCCACCATGAGTGCAGAGATCCCATCCCAAGTAGAGAGATCCCACTATGAGTGCAGAGATCCCATTATGAGTGCAAAGATCCCACCATGAGTGCAGAGATCCCATCATAAGTGCAGGGATCCCATCACAAGTGCAGGGATCCCATCACAAGTGCAGAGATCCCACCACGAGTGCGGAGATCCCATCATTAGTGCAGAGATCCCACCATAAGTGCAGAGATCCCATCACAAGTGCAGAGATCCCATCAAAAGTGCATAGATCCCACCACGAGTGCAGAGATCCCATCACAAGTAGACAGATCCCATCACAAGTGCAGAGATCCCATCACAAGTGCAGAGATCCCACCATGAGTGCAGAGATCCCATCCTAAGTAGAGAGATCCCACTATGAGTGCCGAGATCCCATCATGAGTGTAGAGATCCCACCATAAGTGCAGAGATCCCATCACAAGTGCAGACATCCCATCACAAGTGCAGAGATCCCATCACAAGTGCAGAGATCCCACCACAAGTGCAGAGATCCCATCACAAGTAGACAGATCCCATCACAAGTGCAACGATCCCATCACAAGTGCAGAGATCCCACCATGAGTGCAGAGATCCCATCCCAAGTAGAGAGATCCCACTATGAGTGCAGAGATCCCACCCTGAGTGCAGAGATCCCATCCCAAGTAAAGAGATCCCACTATGAGTGCAGAGATCCCACTATGAGTGCAGAGATCCCACCATGAGTGCAGAGATCCCATCATAAGTGCAGGGATCCCATCACAAGTGCAGAGATCCCACCACGAGTGCAGAGATCCCATTACAAGTAGAGAGATCCCAGAATAAGTGCAGAGATCCCATCACGAGTGCAGAGATCCCATCCTAAGTATAGAGATCCCATCCTAAGTAGAGAGATCCCACTATGAGTGCAGAGATCCCATCATAAGTGCAGAGATCCCACCATAAGTGCAGAGATCCCACCATAAGTGCAGGGATCCCAACCTAAGTGCAGAGATCCCACAACAAGTACAGAGATCCCATCACAAGTAGGGAGATCCCAGAATAAGTGCAGAGATCCCAACACAATACAGAGATCCCACCATGAGTGCAGAGATCCCATTCCTAGTAGAGAGATCCCACTATGAGTGCATAGATCCCACCATGAGTTCAGAGATCTCATCATAAGTGCAGGGGTCCCATCACAAGTGCAGGGATCCCATCACAAGTGCAGGGATCCCATCACAAGTGCAGGGATCCCATCACAAGTGCAGGGATCCCATCACAAGTGCAGGGATCCCATCACAAGTGCAGAGATCCCACCATGAGAGCAGAGATCCCACCATGAGTGCAGAGATCCCATCACAAGTAGAGAGATCCCAGAATAAGTGCAGAGATCCCATCACAAGTGTGGAGATCCCACCATGAGAGCAGAGATCCCATCCCAAGTAGAGAGATCCCACTATGAGTGCAGAGATCCCACCATGAGTGCAGAGATCCCACCATGAGTGCAGAGATCCCAACATTAGTGCAGAGATCCCACCATAAGTGCAGAGATCCCATCACAAGTGCAGAGATCCCACCATGAGTGCAGAGATCCCATCCCTAGTAGATAGATCCCACTATGAGTGCATAGATCCCACCATGAGTTCAGAGATCCCATCATAAGTGCAGGGATCCCATCACATGTGCACAGATCCCACCACAAGAGCAGAGATCCCACCATGAGTGCAGAGATCCCATCACAAGTAGAGAGATCCCATAATAAGTGCAGAGATCCCATCACAAGTGTGGAGATCCCACCATGAGAGCAGAGATCCCATCCCAAGTAGAGAGATCCCACTATGAGTGAAGAGATCCCATCATCAGTGCAGAGATCCCACCATAAGTGCAGAGATCCCATCACAAGTGCAGAGATCCCACCATGAGTGCAAAGATCCCATCACAAGTAGAGAGATCCCATCACAAGTGCAGAGTTCCCACCATGAGTGCAGGGATCCCATCCCAAGTAGAGAGATCCGACTATGAGTGCAGAGATCCCATCCTGAGTGCAGAGATCCCATCCCGAGTGCAGAGATCCCATCACAAGTGCAGAGATCCCATTCCAAGTAGAGAGATCCCACTATGAGTGCAGAGATCCCACCATGAGTGCAGAGATCCCATCATAAGTGCAGAGATCCCACCATAAGTGCAGAGATCCCACCATGAGTGCAGAGATTCCATCACAAGTAGAGAGATCCAAGAATAAGTGCAGAGATCCCATCACACGTGCAGCGATCCCACCATGAGTGCAGAGATCCCATCCCAAGTAGAGAGATCCCACTATGAGTGCAGAGATCCCACCATGAGTGCAGAGATCCCATCATAAGTGCAGACATCCCACCATAAGTGAAGGGATCCCATCATAAGTGCAGAGATCCCACAAGTACAAAGATCCCATCAAAAGTAGGGAGATCCCAGAATAAGTGCAGAGGTCCCATCACAAGTGCAGAGATCCCACCATGAGTGCAGAGA
Source organism: Lissotriton vulgaris (assembly GCF_964263255.1). Lineage (NCBI taxonomy): Eukaryota > Metazoa > Chordata > Amphibia > Caudata > Salamandridae > Lissotriton > Lissotriton vulgaris. The sequence goes on from NC_141693.1 coordinate 680,968,606, forward strand.
TCCTACCATGAGTGCAGAGATCCCATCCCAAGTAGAGAGATCCCACTATGAGTGCAGAGATCCCACCATGAGTGTAGAGAGCCCATCATAAGCTCAGAGATCCCACCATAAGTGCAGGGATCCCATCACAAGTACAGAGATCCCACCATAAGTGCAGAGATCCCATCACAAGTGCAGAGATCCCATCACAAGTGCAGAGATCCCATCACAAGTGCAGAGATCCCATCACAAGTAGAGAGATCCCATCACAAGTGCAGAGATCCCGTCACAAGTGCAGAGTTCCCACCATGAGTGCAGAGATCCCATCCCAAGTAGAGAGATCCCACTATGAGTGCAGAGATCCCATCCTGAGTGCAGAGATCCCATCCCGAGTGCAGAGATCCCACCATGAGTGCAGAGATCCCACCATAAGTGCAGAGATCCCACCATGAGTGCAGAGATCCCATCATAAGTGCAGAGATCCCACCATAAGTGCAGGGATCCCATCACAAGTGCAGAGATCCCACCATGAGTGCAGAGATTCCATCACAAGTAGAGAGATCCCAGAATAAGTGCAGACATCCCATCACACATGCAGCAATCCCACCATGAGTGCAGAGATCCCATCCCAAGTAGAGAGATCCCACTATGAGTGCAGAGATCCCACCATGAGTGCAGAGATCCTACCATGAGTGCAGAGATCCCATCCCAAGTAGAGAGATCCCACTATGAGTGCAGAGATCCCACCATGAGTGCAGAGATCCCACCATGAGTGCAGAGATCCCATCATAAGTGCAGGGATCCCATCACAAGTGCAGGGATCCCATCACAAGTGCAGGGATCCCATCACAAGTGCAGAGATCCCACCACGAGTGCAGAGATCCCAGAATAAGTGCAGAGATCACATCACAAGTGCAGAGATCCCACCATGAGTGCAGAGATCCCATCCCAAGTAGAGAGATCCCACTATGAGTGCAGAGATCCCACCACGAGTGCAGAGATCCCACCACGAGTGCAGAGATCCCATTCCGAGTGCAGAGATCCCATCCCGAGTGCAGAGATCCCACCATGAGAGCAGAGATCCCACCATGAGTGCAGAGATCCCACCATGAGTGCAGAGATCCCATCATAAGTGCAGAGATCCCACCATAAGTGCAGGGATCCCATCACAAGTGCAGAGATCCCACCATGAGTGCAGAGATTCCATCACAAGTAGAGAGATCCCAGAATAAGTGCAGAGATCCCATCACACATGCAGCAATCCCACCATGAGTGCAGAGATCCCATCCCAAGTAGAGAGATCCCACTATGAGTGCAGAGATCCCACCATGAGTGCAGAGATCCCACCATGAGTGCAGAGATCCCATCCCAAGTAGAGAGATCCCACTATAAGTGCAGAGATCCCACCATGAGTGCAGAGATCCCACCATGAGTGCAGAGATCCCATCATAAGTGCAGGGATCCCATCACAAGTGCAGGGATCCCATCACAAGTGCAGAGATCCCACCACAAGTGCAGAGATCCCAGAATAAGTGCAGAGATCCCATCACAAGTGCAGAGATCCCATCACAAGTGCAGAGATCCCACCATGAGTGCAGAGATCCCATCCCAAGTAGAGAGATCCCACTATGAGTGCAGAGATCCCATCATTAGTGCAGGGATCCCACCACAAGTGCAGAGATCCCATCACAAGTGCAGAGATCCCATCACAAGTGCAGAGATCCCACCACGAGTGCAGAGATCCCACCACGAGTGCAGAGATCCCACCTCGAGTGCAGAGATCCCATCCCAAGTAGAGAGATCCCACTATGAGTGCAGAGATCCCACCATGAGTGCAGAGATCCCATCATAAGTGCAGAGATCCCACCATAAGTGAAGGGATCCCATCATAAGTGCAGAGATCCCACAAGTACAAAGATCCCATCAAAAGTAGGGAGATCCCAGAATAAGTGCAGAGATCCCATCACAAGTGCAGAGATCCCACCATGAGTGCAGAGATCCCACCATGAGTGCAGAGATCCCATCCCAAGTAGAGAGATCCCACTATGAGTGCAGAGATCCCACCATGAGTGTAGAGAGCCCATCATAAGCTCAGAGATCCCACCATAAGTGCAGGGATCCCATCACAAGTACAGAGATCCAACCATAAGTGCAGAGATCCCATCACAAGTGCAGAGATCCCATCACAAGTGCAGAGATCCCATCACAAGTGCAGAGATCCCATCACAAGTAGAGAGTTCCCACCATGAGTGCAGAGATCCCATCCCAAGTAGAGAGATCCCACTATGAGTGCAGAGATCCTATCCCGAGTGCTGAGATCCCATCCCGAGTGTAGAGATCCCATCCCGAGTGCAGAGATCCCATCCCAAGTAGAGAGATCCCACCATGAGTGCAGAGATCCCACCATGAGTGCAGAGATCCCATCATGAGTGCTGAGATCCCATCATAAGTGCAGAGATCCCACCATAAGTGCAGGGATCCCATCACAAGTGCAGAGATCCCACCATGAGTGCAGAGATTCCATCACAAGTAGAGAGATCCCAGAATAAGTGCAGAGATCCCATCACACATGCAGCAATCCCACCATGAGTGCAGAGATCCCATCCCAAGTAGAGAGATCCCACTATGAGTGCAGAGATCCTACCATGAGGGCAGAGATCCCACCATGAGTGCAGAGATCCCATCCCAAGTAGAGAGATCCCACTATGAGTGCAGAGATCCCACCATGAGTGCAGAGATCCCACCATGAGTGCAGAAATCCCATCATAAGTGCAGGGATCCCATCACAAGTGCAGGGATCCCATCACAAGTGCAAAGATCCCACCACAAGTGCAGAGATCCCAGAATAAGTGCAGAGATCCCATCACAAGTGCAGAGATCCCACCATGAGTGCAGAGATCCCATCCCAAGTAGAGAGATCCCACTATGAGTGCAGAGATCCCATCATTAGTGCAGGGATCCCACAATAAGTGCAGAGATCCCATCACAAGTGCAGAGATCCCATCACAAGTGCAGAGATCCCATCACAAGTGCAGAGATCCCACCACGAGTGCAGAGATCCCACCACGAGTGCAGAGATCCCACCACAAGTGCAGAGATCCCACCACGAGTGCAGAGATCCCATCACAAGTGCAGAGATCCCATCACAAGTGCAGAGATCCCACCATGAGTGCAGAGATCCCATCCCAAGTAGAGAGATCCCACTATGAGTGCAGAGATCCCACCATGAGTGCAGAGATCCCATCCCAAGTAGAGAGATCCCACTATGAGTGCAGAGATCCCACCATGAGTGCAGAGATCCCATCATAAGTGCAGGGATCCCATCATAAGTGCAGGGATCCCATCACAAGTGCAGAGATCCCACCACGAGTGCATAGATCCCATTACAAGTAGAGAGATCCCAGAATAAGTGCAGAGATCCCATCACAAGAGCAGAGATCCCATCACAAGAGCAGAGATCCCACCATGAGTGCAGAGATCCCATCCTAAGTAGAGAGATCTGACTATGAGTGCAGAGAACCCATCATAAGTGCAGAGATCCCACCATAAGTGCAGGGATCCCAACCTAAGTGCAGAGATCCCACAACAAGTACAGAGATCCCATCACAAGTAGGGAGATCCCAGAATAAGTGCAGAGATCCCATCACAAGTGCAGAGATCTCACCATGAGTGCAGAGATCCCATCCCTAGTAGAGAGATCCCACTATGAGTGCATAGATCCCACCATGAGTTCAGAGTTCCCATCATAAGTGCAGGGATCCCATCACAAGTGCAGGGATCCCATCACAAGTGCAGGGATCCCATCACAAGTGCAGGGATCCCATCACAAGTGCAGAGATCCCACCACGAGAGCAGAGATCCCACCATGAGTGCAGAGATCCTATCACAAGTACAGAGATCCTTGAATAAGTGCAGAGATCCCATCACAAGTGTGGAGATCCCACCATGAGAGCAGAGATCCCATCCCAAGTAGAGAGATCCCACTATGAGTGCAGAGATCCCACCATGAGTGCAGAGATCCCATCATTAGTCCAGAGATCCCACCATAAGTGCAGAGATCCCACCATAAGTGCAGAGATCCCATCACAAGTGCAGACATCCCACCATGAGTGCAAAGATCCAATCACAAGTAGAGAGATCCCAGAATAAGTGCAGAAATCCCATCACAAGTGCAGAGTTCCCACCATGAGTGCAGAGATCCCATCCCAAGTAGAGAGATCCATCCCAAGTGCAGAGATCCCATCCCGAGTGCAGAGATCCCACCATAAGTGCAGAGATCCCACCATAAGTGCAGGGATCCCATCATAAGTGCAGAGATCCCACAACAAGTGCAGAGATCCCACAAGTGCAACGATCCCACAACAAGTGCAGAGATCCCACAACAAGTGCAGAGATCCCACAAGTGCAGAGATCCCACCATGAGTGCAGAGATCCACTCCAAGTAGAGAGATCCCACTATGAGTGCAGAGATCCCACCTTGAGTGCAGAGATCCCACCTTGAGTGCAGAGATCCCACCACAAGTGCAGAGATCCCATCACAAGTGCAGAGATCCCACCACGAGTGCAGAGATCCCATCACAAGTAGAGAGATCCCAGAATAAGTGCAGCGATCCTATCACAAGTGCAGAGATCCCACCATGAGTGCAGAGATCCCATCCCAAGTAGAGAGATCCCACTATTAGTGCAGAGATCCCACCATGAGTGCAGAGATCCCATCAAAAGTGCAGAGATCCCACCATAAGTGCAGGGATCCCATCATAAGTGCAGAGATCCTATAACAAGTACAGAGATCCCATCACAAGTAGGGAGATCCCACTATGAGTGCAGAGATCCCATCACAAGTAAAGAGATCCCAGAATAAGTGCAGAGATCCCATCACAAGTGCAGAAATCCCACCACGAGTGCAGAGATCTCATCCCAAGTAGAGAGATCCCACTATGAATGCAGAGATCCCACCATGAGTGCAGAGATCCCATCATAAGTGCAGAGATCCCATCACAATTGCAGAGATCCCACCACAAGTGCAGAGATCACATCACAAGAAGAGAGATCCCAGAATAAGTGCAGAGATCCCACCACAAGTTCAGAGATCCCACCATGAGTGAAGAGATCCCATCCTAAGTAGAGAGATCCCACTATGAGTGCAGGATCCCATCATAAGTGCAGAGATCCCACCATGAGTGCAGAGATCCCAACCTAAGTGCAGCGATCCCACAACAAGTGCAAAGATCCCACAACAAGTACAGAGATCCTATCACAAGTAGGGAGATCCCAGAATAAGTGCAGAGATCCCATCACAAGTGCAGAGATCCCACCATGAGTGCAGAGATCCTATCATAAGTGCAGAGATCCCACCATAAGTGCAGGGATCCCATCACAAGTGCAGAGATCCCACCATGAGTGCAGAGATCCCATCACAAGTGCAGAGATCCCACCATGAGTGCAGAGATCCCACCATGAGTGCAGAGATCCCATCACAAGTAGAGAGATCCCAGAATAAGTGCAGAGATCCCATCACAAGTGCAGAGATCCCATCTCAGGTAGAGAGATTCCACTATGAGTGCAGAGATCCCATCATGAGTGCAAAGATCCCATCATTAGTGCAGAGATCCCACCATAAGTGCAGAGATCCCATCACAAGTGCAGAGATCCCACCACGAGTGCAGAGATCCCATCACAAGTAGAGAGATCCCAGAATAAGTGCAGAGATCCCACCATAAGTGCAGGGATCCCAACCTAAGTGCATAGATCCCACAACAAGTACAGAGATCCCATCACAAGAATGGGAGATCCCAGAATAAGTGCAGAGATCCCATCACAAGTGTAGAGATCCCATCACAAGTGCAGAGATCCCATCACAAGTGCAGAGATCCCATCACAAGTGCAGAGATCCCATCACAAGTGCAGAGATCCCACCATGAGTGCAGAGACCCCATCCCTAGTAGAGAGATCCCACTATGCATGCATAGATCCCACCATGAGTTCAGATATCCCATCAGAAGTGCAAAGATCCCACCATAAGTGCAGGGATTCCATCACAAGTGCAGAGATCCCACCACGAGTGCAGAAATCCCATCACAAGTAGAGAGATCCCAGAATAAGTGCAGAGATCCCATCACAAGTGCAGAGATCCCACCATGAGAGCAGAGATCCTATCCCAAGTAGAGAGATCCCACTATGAGTGCAGAGATCCCACCAGTAGTGCAGAGATCCCACCATAAGTGCAGAGATCCCATCACAAGTGCAGAGATCCTCCCATGAGTGCAGCGATCCCATCACAAGTAGACAGATCCCAGAATAAGTGCAGAGATCCTATCACAAGTGCAGAGTTCCCACCATGAGTGCAGAGATCCCATCCCAAGTAGAGAGATCCCACTATGAGTGCAGAGATCCCAATATGAGTGCAGAGATCCCATCCCAAGTGCAGAGATCCCATCCCAATTAGAGATATCCCACTATGAGTGCAGAGATCCCACCATGAGTGCAGAGATCCCACCATAAGTGCAGAGATCCCATCATAAGTGCAGAGATCCCATCATAAGTGCAGAGATCCCACCATAAGTGCAGAGATCGCACCATAAGTGCAGAGATCCCACCATGAGTGCAGAGATCCCATCCTAAGTAGAGAGATCCCACTATGAGTGCAGAGATCCCATCATAAGTGCAGAGATCCCATCATAAGTGTAGAGATCCCACCATAAGTGCAGGGATCCCAACCTAAGTGCAGAGATCCCAGAATAAGTGCAGAGATCCTATCACAAGTGCAGAGTTCCCACCATGAGTGCAGAGATCCCATCCCAAGTAGAGAGATCCCACTATGAGTGCAGAGATCCCACCATGAGTGCAGAGATCCCACCATAAGTGCAGAGATCCCAGAATAAGTGCAGAGATCCTATCTGTTGGACAGGCCACACGAAGGGCCGCTCTCCCCCGGCTCGACCAGGCCCGAGCCCGGTCACACAAGCACCCCACACCACCATTGCACGTCCTCCGTCCCCTCAGGGACCCCTGCCCTCGAGCATGTCGACCTCGTGGGCCCGATCCACTGCCGGCCCACGCGCCCAGCCCGGGCCGCCATCTTGGACACTTCACCACGTGGCCGCCTGGCCCCCGGCCGACCTCAACCCTGGGCCTGGCCAGGCCTCAGACATCCCGGCACCACCATCCACCCAGGAGGTGAGCGGGCTACTTGGCAAGTCAATGGGAGAAGGAGGTGTCGATGGCTCTCCCCCACCAAGTGCCGCTCGCCCATCGCCTCCCCGGGCGCTGGCTCCACCCCCCTGCTGGGTGTCTGGACTCCCTCATCCCGGACCTCCCGACCTCCAAGTGCGAGGGTCCGGACATCAAAGCACGCCAGCCCTATAACTGGGGCAGCTCCAGAGCAGGAAGGCAGTTGTATCTTGGAGTCGAGAGACGCAAAGAGGAACTCATCCTGGACGGACTACTGGCGCTGCCGTAGCTCTGTCCTGTGCACCATCGTCCTGCCTGTTGGCGCTGCCACAACCGTCGTAACCTTCATTCTTCATCGTCGTCCGGATCTGCTGGCGTGGCCGCGGACCGTTGTAACCGTCATCTTTCACCGGGACCTGCAGGCTCCGCCGCGGACCGTCGTCCTTCCTTCATCCATCTCGGGACCTGCTTGGCTCCTCCACGGCCCGATCATCAAGAACGCCGAGCTCGAGGATTGAGAGCTATTTTGAACTCACCGGTAACTAAGACTGTCCCGCTACCCCTTTCCTCAACCACAGACTCGAATCGAGGGGACCCCTGAGTCCAGACCTCCTTGTATCATACCAACGTAACCTAAGACGTGCATATAAAGTCTCGTTAACCTTCAATCTTGTGTGGTGTCTGTCTGTGGGGGGGAAGTTACTTATCTGTACAGTCGTTGGAGACGGCTCTCCCTGGAGACCTCTCCCCGTAATCTCGGCCGACCCTCCCGGTCCGTCTAACATTGGTGGCCAGCGGCGCGATCCGAATCACCGCATACGTACAGAGAGTAGCTCACCCCACAACGAACCACAATGACAACTAAAGAGAGCGGATCAACTGAGAAGTTCCAAATGGAAAAACTAGAGGAGTACAGCCATCGTGAACTAAAGCAGTTCTGCATTGAACTAGGTATCGCTACCACCGGACTAAGCACCAAGGACGATTTTAAGCATGCCCTAGAATCTTGGGCAGAGACCGGGGATACCGAAACGCCTGAGCAAAGCACCGCGAAAAAAAGCAACACGGCCCCTGAAGGGCAAAGAACCGGTCTCTCGCCAGACGAGATCCAAGAAAGAGAAAAAACCCGACTACACGAGCTAGAAATGGCCCGACTCAAGATGGACGTAGAACTCAAGTTGGCCGAACAAAAAATAACCTTAGAGCACCTACGTCTCCGAGAAGAAAGAGAGGAGAAACAGAGACAAAGGGAGCTCGAGGAAAAGAAACTAGCGTACGAGCACGAACGGAACCTAGCCGAGATCAACCTGCGCAAGCAGAATAAAGAGTTGGGGGTGCCCGAGAGACCACACACCCCCGGGACCACGGAGAAAAAAGTACACATCCCCAAGGATGTTGTCCGAGAATATTTTCGAGAGGACGACATCCAGCAATGGTTTAAGGCCTATGAAATCGCTATGACTGCGCACCGGATCGATAGAAACGATTGGGGAGCCGGCCTATGGGGCAGATTCCTCAATGAGGGCCGCGATACCCTGTTACAGCTCCCAGACCACCAGATGACCTCCTACGACCATATGAAAGCGGCCCTTCTCACCCGCTATGGCCTCACGCCCGAGATGTACCGTCAGAGGTTCCGAGACTGCACACGCATCCCGGGTACAACTTGGGTGGACTATGTAACGTACTTTAGCCGAGCTTTCGAAGGATGGATCAAAGGGAACAACGTCACGACCTACGAGCAACTGTTCAATCTGATGGTATGGGAGCATCTGTCCAACAATTGCTTCATTGAACTACGCCAACACCTCCTCGACAGCAAGTTAACCGATCCCCGGCAGCTCGCAGCCGAAGCTGACCGGTGGGAGATCACCAGAGTGGGCCGGAATGGGTCCTACGAGCAAAACAGGAACAACAATGGTCACCACCGACCCAGAGGAGGAGGGGGCCAAGGGCGGGGAAGAGACAACACTCCGGCCGCCCCCGTTACCAGCACCACCCCCCCGGCCAACCGGGGCAACACCCCGGCGCGACCGGGGTACAGAGCAAACGTCACGTGTCACCGATGCCAACGAGTCGGCCACTATGCAAACGACCCAAGCTGCCCGCAGTATCAGAGTCCAAAACCCCGCCATGTGGCCGCCGCAGCACTAGGGGAAGAACAGATCTCCGAGGAACAAGAAACAGACGAGCAAGAGTATCCAGAGTGGGAGCCAGCCGCCATGACTCTCGCGTGCTTAGGGGGAAGAGACATGGTCCCGCGGGTCCCCCTACCCGCTAACACCCAGAAGTACAGCCAATGGGTGAGCATCAATGGACAACGGGCCGAAGCCCTTCGGGACACCGGGGCCAGTGTGACAGCCGTCCGCTGTCACCTGGTGACCCCAGAACAATATCTACCGAACATTCTCTGCCCTGTACGCTCAGCCGACAACTCGGAAAGTCTGTGTCGGATGGCCTGCGTCCCTTTTGAGTGGGGAGGGGTCTCCGGCATGTTGAAGGTGACGGTCCGAGACGACGCCCCCGTGGACTGCCTCCTCGGGAATGACCTGGAGAGCTCCCCGTGGGCCGCTGTGGAGCGAAAAGAACACTTGGGGATGTTGGGCGTCCCGGACTGGGCGTGCGTCACCACCCGGTCCATGGCCGCCCGTGCCAACCATCACCCGGAAGAACCAGAATGGCCGGCGCCACCGCCTCCGGTCGCCCCAGCCGAAACCCCCGACCATGACACCCCCCTCGAACCGGCTCAACCTTCCGACCTCGCTAACCTTGACCAGTGGGCCCAAGAGGGGGGACCCACACAAGAACAATTTCGCCAGGAACAGAAGACCTGTCCCTCCCTTGAGGGACTCCGCCAACAAGCGCTCGCCCAAAGCGCAGGGGACACCTCCGGAACTCATTGGGTCTACTGGGACAATGATCTGTTATACAGCGAGCAACGAATCGCCGAGCTGGGGGCCAACCGAGTACTAGTAGTGCCCCTCTGCTTTAGAGACTTCCTGTTAAACTTGGCCCACGATGTCCCCCTAGCAGGGCACCTAGGACAAGATAAAACTTACAGTCGCCTAGTGACCCACTTCTTCTGGCCCAAAATGAGGAACGATGTGCACCAGCATTGCCGATCTTGCCCCACGTGCCAAGCCAGTGGGAAGAGCGGCCGCAAACTAAAAGCCCCCTTGCAACCTTTTCCAGTAGTCACGACCCCATTTGAGAGGGTCGGAATAGACATTGTGGGACCCCTGGACCCGCGTACAAAACAAGGACATCGCTTCATTCTGGTGCTAGTGGACCACGCCACCCGCTACCCTGAGGCTGTTCCTCTCCGGACCGTGACAGCCCCAGTGGTCGGCCGGGCCCTGATGGGGATCTTCTCCCGTGCGGGGTTCCCCCGAGAAGTCGTCAGCGACAGAGGCACGAACTTTATCTCTAAATACATGAAATCTCTCTGGCAACAGTGTGGGGTCACCTACCGCTTCACGACCCCCTATCACCCCCAAGGGAACGGACTTGTTGAGCGGTTCAACCGCACGCTGAAAGGAATGATCGGGGGATTGGAAGAGCCCCTCCGTCGCCAGTGGGATGTGCTGCTGCCGTGCCTCCTCTTCGCCTACCGAGAGGTCCCACAGAAATCCCTAGGCTTCAGCCCATTCGAACTGCTCTATGGGCACCCAGTGCGGGGGCCGCTCAGCCTGATCAAAGAAGGCTGGGAGATGCCTCCGACCAAGAACCCTCCAGATGTCTTCCGGTACCTCCTCACCCTCCGCAACCAGTCCCGGCGGTTCAGAGACCTAGCAAAAGCCAACCTAGAGGCCAGTCAAGAGGACATGAAAAAATGGTATGACCAGAACGCCTCATCCATTGAATTCGAACCGGGACAACAGGTATGGGTCATGTCCCCCACGGAGCCATGCGCTCTCCAAGACAAATGGACGGGACCCTTCAAGGTGATCGAGCGCAAGGGTCCTGCCACCTATCTGATCGATATGGAGTCCTCCCGGAACCCCCTCCGAGTCCTCCACACCAACAGACTGAAACCCCACTTTGCACGAACAGAACTCAGCCTATTGATGGCCACGGACAATGGGGTTGAAGACGACTCCGAGCCTCTCCCTGACCTCCTGCGGACCCAGGAGCAAGACGGCTCCGTAGATGGGGTCCGACTCTCGGAGACCCTCACCAGAGAACAACGCCAAGAGTGCCAAGCCCTCCTGTCACGGTTCGCCAGTCTGTTCTCCCTCACCCCAGGTGTCACTTCCTGGTGTGTGCACGATGTAGACACCGGAGACAGCCCTCCTATCCGCCACCGGGCCTACCGCGTACCTGATCGGGTACGGGCCTGCATCCAGGCGGAAGTGGCTAAGATGCTCACGCTCGGGGTCATCGAGCCCTCAGACAGTCCATGGGCCAGCCCGGTCGTACTGGTCCCCAAAGCAGCCGCCCCCGGAACCACACCAGAACTCCGGTTCTGGGTCGACTACCGGGGCCTGAATGAAGTCACCAGAACGGACGCACATCCCATCCCCCGGGCAGATGAACTGGTCGACCGAATGGGAGCTGCCCGCTACCTTAGCATCTTCGACCTGACAGCAGGTTATTGGCAGATCGGCCTCACACCCCGAGCACAAGAACGTTCTGCCTTCTCCACCCCCGGTGGCCATTACCATTTTACTGTCATGCCCTTCGGTATGAAGAATGCCCCAGCGACTTTCCAACGGCTCGTCAATCAGGTCCTGGCGGGGCTCGAAGGGTTCAGCGCCGCCTACCTAGACGACATCGCTGTGTACAGCCACCATTGGACCGAGCACCTCCACCACCTCCGAGCAGTGCTGCAAGCCCTTCAGCGAGCTGGCCTCACGATCAAGGCCAGCAAGTGTCAAATTGGACAAGGGTCTGTGACCTACCTCGGACACCAGGTGGGAAGCGGCCTAGTGGCCCCTCTACAACTGAAAATTGCCGCCATCCAGGGCTGGCAGCCCCCTATCACCCAAACCGAGGTACGAGCCTTCCTGGGCCTCCCGGGCTATTACCGAAGGTTCGTGAAAGACTATGGTACCATAGTGGGCCCCCTCACCGAACTCACGTCAAAAAATCAGCCCAAGAAGGTGAACTGGACCCCCGAGTGTCAAGCGGCATTCGAACAATTGAAGGCCGCCATGTGTTCCGCTCCTGTGCTCCAGGCCCCAGACTACAGCCGGGAGTTCGTCGTCCAGACGGACGCCTCCGACCAGGGCATTGGGGCGGTCCTGTCCCAAGTGAACACCGAGGGCCTTGATCAACCGGTGGCCTTCATCAGCCGGAGACTCCTACCACGGGAACAACGCTGGAGCACCATAGAGAGGGAAGCCTTCGCTGTGGTATGGGCCCTCAAGAAGCTCCGGCCCTACCTTTTCGGCACCCACTTTCGGGTGCAGACCGACCACCGACCCCTGCAGTGGCTGATGCACATGCGGGGGGAAAACCCCAAGTTGCTACGCTGGTCCATATCCTTGCAGGGTATGGACTTCACAGTCGAACACCGGCCTGGGTCCGACCACGCCAACGCGGATGGCCTGTCCCGATTTTTCCGCCTCGACGAAGAGAGTCCCCAAGAGGATGGGTGACTCTCCCCGCCTTCAGCTGGGGGGGACGCATGTTGGACAGGCCACACGAAGGGCCGCTCTCCCCCGGCTCGACCAGGCCCGAGCCCGGTCACACAAGCACCCCACACCACCATTGCACGTCCTCCGTCCCCTCAGGGACCCCTGCCCTCGAGCATGTCGACCTCGTGGGCCCGATCCACTGCCGGCCCACGCGCCTAGCCCGGGCCGCCATCTTGGACACTTCACCACGTGGCCGCCTGGCCCCCGGCCGACCTCAACCCTGGGCCTGGCCAGGCCTCAGACATCCCGGCACCACCATCCACCCAGGAGGTGAGCGGGCTACTTGGCAAGTCAATGGGAGAAGGAGGTGTCGATGGCTCTCCCCCACCAAGTGCCGCTCGCCCATCGCCTCCCCGGGCGCTGGCTCCACCCCCCTGCTGGGTGTCTGGACTCCCTCATCCCGGACCTCCCGACCTCCAAGTGCGAGGGTCCGGACATCAAAGCACGCCAGCCCTATAACTGGGGCAGCTCCAGAGCAGGAAGGCAGTTGTATCTTGGAGTCGAGAGACGCAAAGAGGAACTCATCCTGGACGGACTACTGGCGCTGCCGTAGCTCTGTCCTGTGCACCATCGTCCTGCCTGTTGGCGCTGCCACAACCGTCGTAACCTTCATTCTTCATCGTCGTCCGGATCTGCTGGCGTGGCCGCGGACCGTTGTAACCGTCATCTTTCACCGGGACCTGCAGGCTCCGCCGCGGACCGTCGTCCTTCCTTCATCCATCTCGGGACCTGCTTGGCTCCTCCACGGCCCGATCATCAAGAACGCCGAGCTCGAGGATTGAGAGCTATTTTGAACTCACCGGTAACTAAGACTGTCCCGCTACCCCTTTCCTCAACCACAGACTCGAATCGAGGGGACCCCTGAGTCCAGACCTCCTTGTATCATACCAACGTAACCTAAGAATTGCATATAAAGTCTCGTTAACCTTCAATCTTGTGTGGTGTCTGTCTGTGGGGGGGAAGTTACTTATCTGTACAGTCGTTGGAGACGGCTCTCCCTGGAGACCTCTCCCCGTAATCTCGGCCGACCCTCCCGGTCCGTCTAACACTATCACAAGTGCAGAGTTCCCACCATGAGTGCAGAGATCCCATCCCAAGTAGAGAGATCCCACTATGAGTGCAGAGATCCCACCATGAGTGTAGAGAGCCCATCATAAGCTAAGAGATCCCACCATAAGTGCAGGGATCGCATCACAAGTGCAGGGATCCCATCACAAGTGCAGAGATCCCATCACAAGTGCAGAGATCCTATCACAAGTGCAGAGATCCCATCACAAGTGCAGAGATCCCATCACAAGTGCGAAGATCCTATCACAAGTGCAGAGATCCCATCACAAGTGCAGAGATCCCACCATGAGTGCAAAGATCCCATCACAAGTAGAGAGATCCCAGAATAAGTGCAGAGATCCCATCACAAGTGCAGAGATCCCATCACAAGTGCAGAGTTACCACCATGAGGGCAGAGATCCCATCCCAAGTAGAGAGATCCCACTATGAGTGCAGAGATCCCATCCCGAGTGCAGAGATCCCACTATGAGTGCAGAGATCCCATCCCGAGTGCAGAGATCCCATCCCGAGTGCAGAGATCCCATCCCAAGTAGAGAGATCCCATCCCAAGTAGAGAGATCCCACCATGAGTGCAGAGATCCCACCATGAGTGCAGAGATCCCATCATGAGTGCAGAGATCCCATCATAAGTGCAGAGATCCCACCATAAGTGCAGGGATCCCATCACAAGTGCAGAGATCCCACCATGAGTGCAGAGATTCCATCACAAGTAGAGAGATCCCAGAATAAGTGCAGAGATCCCATCACACATGCAGCAATCCCACCATGAGTGCAGAGATCCCATCCCAAGTAGAGAGATCCCACTATGAGTGCAGAGATCCCACCATGAGTGCAGCAATCCCACCATGAGTGCAGAGATCCCATCCCAAGTAGAGAGATCCCACCATGAGTGCAGAGATCCCATCATGAGTGCAGGGATCCCATCACAAGTGCAGGGATCCCATCACAAGTGCAGGGATCCCATCACAAGTGCAGAGATCCCACCACAAGTGCAGAGATCCCAGAATAAGTGCAGAGATCCCATCACAAGTGCAGAGATCCCACCATGAGTGCAGAGATCCCATCCCAAGTAGAGAGATCCCACTATGAGTGCCGAGATCCCATCATTAGTGCAGAGATCCCACCATAAGTGCAGAGATCCCATCACAAGTGCAGAGATCCCATCACAAGTGCAGAGATCCCATCACAAGTGCAGAGATCCCACCACGAGTGCAGAGATCCCATCACAAGTGCAGAGATCCCACCATGAGTGCAGAGATCCCATCCTAAGTAGAGAGATCCCACTATGAGTGCAGAGATCCCATCATAAGTGCAGAGATCCCATCATAAGTGTAGAGATCCCACCATAAGTGCAGGGATCCCAACCTAAGTGCAGAGATCCCACAACAAGTACAGAGATCCCATCACAAGTAGGGAGATCCCAGAATAAGTGCAGAGATCCCATCACAAGTGCAGAGCTCCCACCATGAGTGCAGAGATCCCATCCCTAGTAGAGAGATCCCACTATGAGTGCATAGATCCCACAGTGAGTTCAGAGATCCCATCATAAGTGCAGGGATCCCATCACACATGCAGGGATCCCATCACACATGCACAGATCCCACCACAAGAGCAGAGATCCCACCATGAGTGCAGAGATCCCATCACAAGTAGAGAGATCCCATAATAAGTGCAGAGATCCCATCACAAGTGTGGAGATCCCACCATGAGAGCAGAGATCCCATCCCAAGTAGAGAGATCCCACTATGAGTGCAGAGATCCCATCATTAGTGCAGAGATCCCACCATAAGTGCAGAGATCCCATCACAAGTGCAGAGATCCCACCATGAGTGCAAAGATCCCATCACAAGTAGAGAGATCCCATCACAAGTGCAGAGTTCCCACCATGAGTGCAGAGATCCCATCCCAAGTAGAGAGATCTGACTATGAGTGCAGAGATCCCATCCCGAGTGCAGAGATCCCATCACGAGTGCAGAGATCCCATCCCAAGTAGAGAGATCCGACTATGAGTGCAGAGATCCCACCATGAGTGCAGAGATCCCATCATAAGTGCAGAGATCCCACCATAAGTGCAGAGATCCCATCACAAGTGCAGAGATCCCACCATGAGTGCAGAGATTCCATCACAAGTAGAGAGATCCCAGAATAAGTGCAGAGATCCCATCACATGTGCAGCGATCCCATCATGAGTGCAGAGATCCCATCCCAAGTAGAGAGATCCCACTATGAGTGCAGAGATCCCACCATGAGTGCAGAGATCCCATCAGGTTTCAGGTTTTAATGTCTTTATTTCGATAATAAAATCATAAAAGACGGTTTTGACAAGCATTTAAAACACAATTACATAACTCTACATAATAAATATAGTCTTATAAAATGGAAATGGCTATATATAAACAACAGACTAAACACAAAATGGAATCCAAAGTTAAAAAATTATTAAACCATTGAATAGCTTGAAACAAGACATTACTTTTAACAAAACCTAAAAATTTATGTGGCAGTTGCTAAAAGATACTATGCACTTTACCCACTTTACACACTTTGTTTAGTCATGTGATGATTGAATTCCTTCTTGCCCTGATTGCCCATGCCCAGCCCAGGTATTTAGCCAAACATATCACAATAAACTCAGTTGTGTTTGTTTTTAAGGCCCATATGGCTTCGGAGGATTTTTTACAGAGATCCCATCATAGGTGCAGAGATCCCACCATAAGTGAAGGGATCCCATCATAAGTGCAGAGATCCCACAAATACAAAGATTCCATCAAAAGTAGGGAGATCCCAGAATAAGTGCAGAGATCCCATCACAAGTGCAGAGATCCCGCCATGAGTGCAGAGATCCCACCATGAGTGCAGAGATCCCATCTCAGGTAGAGAGATCCCACTATGAGTGCAGAGATCCCACCATGAGTGCAAAGATCCCATCATTAGTGCAGAGATCCCACCATAAGTGCAGAGATCCCATCACAAGTGCAGAGATCCCACCATGAGTGCAGAGATTCCATCACAAGTAGAGAGATCCCAGAATAAGTGCAGAGATCCCATCACACATGCAGCAATCCCACCATGAGTGCAGAGATCCCATCCCTAGTAGAGAGATCCCACTATGAGTGCAGAGATCCCACCATGAGTGCAGAGATCCCACCATGAGTGCAGAGATCCCATCCCAAGTAGAGAGATCCCACTATGAGTGCAGAGATCCCACCATGAGTGCAGAGATCCCACCATGAGTGCAGAGATCCCATCATAAGTGCAGGGATCCCATCACAAGTGCAGGGATCCCATCACAAGTGCAGGGATCCCATCACAAGTGCAGAGATCCCACCACGAGTGCAGAGATCCCAGAATAAGTGCAGAGATCCCATCACAAGTGCAGAGATCCCACCATGAGTGCAGAGATCCCATCCCAAGTAGAGAGATCCCACTATGAGTGCAGAGATCCCACCACGAGTGCAGAGATCCCACCACGAGTGCAGAGATCCCATTCCGAGTGCAGAGATCCCATCCCGAGTGCAGAGATCCCACCATGAGTGCAGAAATTCCATCACAAGTAGAGAGATCCCAGAATAAGTGCAGAGATCCCATCACATGTGCAGCGATCCCATCATGAGTGCAGAGATCCCATCCCAAGTAGAGAGATCCCACTATGAGTGCAGAGATCCCACCATGAGTGCAGAGATCCCATCAGGTTTCAGGTTTTAATGTCTTTATTTCGATAATAAAATCATAAAAGACGGTTTTGACAAGCATTTAAAACACAATTACATAACTCTACATAATAAATATAGTCTTATAAAATGGAAATGGCTATATATAAACAACAGACTAAACACAAAATGGAATCCAAAGTTAAAAAATTATTAAACCATTGAATAGCTTGAAACAAGACATTACTTTTAACAAAACCTAAAAATTTATGTGGCAGTTGCTAAAAGATACTATGCACTTTACCCACTTTACACACTTTGTTTAGTCATGTGATGATTGAATTCCTTCTTGCCCTGATTGCCCATGCCCAGCCCAGGTATTTAGCCAAACATATCACAATAAACTCAGTTGTGTTTGTTTTTAAGGCCCATATGGCTTCGGAGGATTTTTTACAGAGATCCCATCATAGGTGCAGAGATCCCACCATAAGTGAAGGGATCCCATCATAAGTGCAGAGATCCCACAAATACAAAGATTCCATCAAAAGTAGGGAGATCCCAGAATAAGTGCAGAGATCCCATCACAAGTGCAGAGATCCCGCCATGAGTGCAGAGATCCCACCATGAGTGCAGAGATCCCATCTCAGGTAGAGAGATCCCACTATGAGTGCAGAGATCCCACCATGAGTGCAAAGATCCCATCATTAGTGCAGAGATCCCACCATAAGTGCAGAGATCCCATCACAAGTGCAGAGATCCCACCATGAGTGCAGAGATTCCATCACAAGTAGAGAGATCCCAGAATAAGTGCAGAGATCCCATCACACATGCAGCAATCCCACCATGAGTGCAGAGATCCCATCCCTAGTAGAGAGATCCCACTATGAGTGCAGAGATCCCACCATGAGTGCAGAGATCCCACCATGAGTGCAGAGATCCCATCCCAAGTAGAGAGATCCCACTATGAGTGCAGAGATCCCACCATGAGTGCAGAGATCCCACCATGAGTGCAGAGATCCCATCATAAGTGCAGGGATCCCATCACAAGTGCAGGGATCCCATCACAAGTGCAGGGATCCCATCACAAGTGCAGAGATCCCACCACGAGTGCAGAGATCCCAGAATAAGTGCAGAGATCCCATCACAAGTGCAGAGATCCCACCATGAGTGCAGAGATCCCATCCCAAGTAGAGAGATCCCACTATGAGTGCAGAGATCCCACCACGAGTGCAGAGATCCCACCACGAGTGCAGAGATCCCATTCCGAGTGCAGAGATCCCATCCCGAGTGCAGAGATCCCACCATGAGTGCAGAGATCCCACCATGAGTGCAGAGATCCCACCATGAGTGCAGAGATCCCATCATAAGTGCAGAGATCCCACCATAAGTGCAGGGATCCCATCACAAGTGCAGAGATCCCACCATGAGTGCAGAGATTCCATCACAAGTAGAGAGATCCCAGAATAAGTGCAGAGATCCCATCACACATGCAGCAATCCCACCATGAGTGCAGAGATCCCATCCCAAGTAGAGAGATCCCACTATGAGTGCAGAGATCCCACCATGAGTGCAGCAATCCCACCATGAGTGCAGAGATCCCATCCCAAGTAGAGAGACCCCACCATGAGTGCAGAGATCCCATCATGAGTGCAGGGATCCCATCACAAGTGCAGGGATCCCATCACAAGTGCAGGGATCCCATCACAAGTGCAGGGATCCCATCACAAGTGCAGAGATCCCACCACGAGTGCAGAGATCCCAGAATGAGTGCAGAGATCCCATCACAAGTGCAGAGATCCCATCACAAGTGCAGAGATCCCACCATGAGTGCAGAGATCCCATCCCAAGTAGAGAGATCCCACTATGAGTGCAGAGATCCCATCATTAGTGCAGGGATCCCACCACAAGTGCAGAGATCCCATCACAAGTGCAGAGATCCCATCACAAGTGCAGAGATCCCACCACGAGTGCAGAGATCCCACCACGAGTGCAGAGATCCCACCTTGAATGCAGAGATCCCATCACAAGTGCAGAGATCCCACCATAAGTGAAGGGATCCCATCACAAGTGCAGAGATCCCACCATGAGTGCAGAGATCCCACCACGAGTGCAGAGATCCCATCACAAGTGCAGAGATCCCACCACGAGTGCAGAGATCCCATCACAAGTGCAGACATCCCACCATGAGTGCAAAGATCCAATCACAAGTAGAGAGATCCCAGAATAAGTGCAGAGATCCCATCACAAGTGCAGAGTTCCCACCATGAGTGCAGAGATCCCATCCCAAGTAGAGAGATCCCATCCCGAGTGCAGAGATCCCATCCCGAGTGCAGAGATCCCATCCCGAGTGCGGAGATCTCATCCCAAGTGCAGAGATCCCATCCCAAGTAGAGAGATCCCATCCCAAGTAGAGAGGTCCAACTATGAGTGCAGAGATCCCACCATGAGTGCAGAGATCCCATCATAAGTGCAGAGATCCCATCATAAGTGCACAGATCCCACCATAAGTGCAGGGATCCCATCACAAGTGCAGAGATCCCACCACGAGTGCAGAGATCCCATCACAAGTAGACAGATCCCATCACAAGTGCAGAGATCCCATCACAAGTGCAGAGATCCCATCACAAGTGCAGAGATCCCACCATGAGTGCAGAGATCCCATCCCAAGTAGAGAGATCCCACTATGAGTGCAGAGATCTCACCATGAGTGCAGAGATCCCATCCCAAGTAGAGAGATCCCTCTATGAGTGCAGAGATCCCACCATGAGTGCAGAGATCCCACCATGAGTGCAGAGATCCCATCATAAGTGCAGGGATCCCACCACAAGTGCAGAGATCCCATTACAAGTAGAGAGATCCCAGAATAAGTGCAGAGATCCCATCACAAGTGCAGAGATCCCACCATGAGTGCAGAGATCCCATCCCAAGTCAAGAGATCCCACTATGAGTGCAGAGATCCCACCATGAGTGCAGCAATCCCACCATGAGTGCAGAGATCCCATCCCAAGTAGAGAGATCCCAATATGAGTGCAGAGATCCCATCATGAGTGCAGGGATCCCATCACAAGTGCAGGGATCCCATCACAAGTGCAGGGATCCCATCACAAGTGCAGAGATCCCACCACAAGTGCAGAGATCCCAGAATAAGTGCAGAGATCCCATCACAAGTGCAGAGATCCCACCATGAGTGTAGAGATCCCATCCCAAGTAGAGAGATCCCACTATGAGTGCCGAGATCCCATCATTAGTGCAGAGATCCCACCACAAGTGCAGAGATCCCATCACAAGTGCAGAGATCCCATCACAAGTGCAGAGATACCACCACGAGTGCAGAGATCCCATCACAAGTGCAGAGATCCCACCATGAGTGCAGAGATCCCATCCTAAGTAGAGAGATCCCACTATGAGTGCAGAGATCCCATCATAAGTGTAGAGATCCCACCATAAGTGCAGGGATCCCAACCTAAGTGCAGAGATCCCACAACAAGTACAGAGATCCCAGAATAAGTGCAGAGATCCCATCACAAGTGCAGAGATCCCACCATGAGTGCAAAGATCCCATCACAAGTAGAGAGATCCCATCACAAGTGCAGAGTTCCCACCATGAGTGCAGAGATCCCATCCCAAGTAGAGAGATCCGACTATGAGTGCAGAGATCCCATCCCGAGTGCTGAGATCCCATCACGAGTGCAGAGATCCCATCCCAAGTAGAGAGATCCCACTATGAGTGCAGAGATCCCACCATGAGTGCAGAGATCCCATCATGAGTGCAGAGATCCCACCATAAGTGCAGAGATCCCACCATGAGTGCAGAGATTCCATCACAAGTAGAGAGATCCCAGAATAAGTGCAGAGATCCCATCACACGTGCAGCGATCCCACCATGAGTGCAGAGATCCCATCCCAAGTAGAGAGATCCCACTATGAGTGCAGAGATCCCACCATGAGTGCAGAGATCCCATCATAAGTGCAGAGATCCCACCATAAGTGAAGGGATCCCATCATAAGTGCAGAGATCCCACAAGTACAAAGATCCCATCAAAAGTAGGGAGATCCCAGAATAAGTGCAGAGATCCCATCACAAGTGCAGAGATCCCACATGAGTGCAGAGATCCCACCATGAGTGCAGAGATCCCATCCCAAGTAGAGAGATCCCACTATGAGTGCAGAGATCCCACCATGAGTGTAGAGAGCCCATCATAAGCTCAGAGATCCCACCATAAGTGCAGGGATCCCATCACAAGTACAGAGATCCCACCATAAGTGCAGAGATCCCATCACAAGTGCAGAGATCCCATCACTAGTGCAGAGATCCCATCACAAGTGCAGAGATCCCATCACAAGTAGAGAGATCCCAGAATAAGTGCAGAGATCCCATCACAAGTGCAGAGTTCCCACCATGAGTGAAGAGATCCCATCCCAAGTAGAGAGATCCCACTGAGTGCAGAGATCCTATCCCGAGTGCTGAGATCCCATCCCGAGTGCAGAGATCCCATCCCGAGTGCAGAGATCCCATCCCAAGTAGAGAGATCCCACCATGAGTGCAGAGATCCCACCATGAGTGCAGAGATCCCATCATGAGTGCAGAGATCCCATCATAAGTGCAGAGATCCCACCATAAGTGCAGGGATCCCACCACAAGTGCAGAGATCCCACCATGAGTGCAGAGATCACATCACAAGTAGAGAGATCCCAGAATAAGTGCAGAGATCCCATCACACATGCATCAATCCCACCATGAGTGCAGAGATCCCATCCCAAGTAGAGAGATCCCACTATGAGTGCAGAGATCCCACCATGAGTGCAGAGATCCCACCATGAGTGCAGAGATCCCATCCCAAGTAGAGAGTTCCCACTATGAGTGCAGAGATCCCACCATGAGTGCAGAGATCCCATCATGAGTGCAGAAATCCCATCATAAGTGCAGGGATCCCATCACAAGTGCAGGGATCCCATCACAAGTGCAAAGATCCCACCACGAGTGCAGAGATCCCAGAATAAGTGCAGAGATCCCATCACAAGTGCAGAGATCCCACCATGAGTGCAGAGATCCCATCCCAAGTAGAGAGATCCCACTATGAGTGCAGAGATCCCATCATTAGTGCAGGGATCCCACAATAAGTGCAGAGATCCCATCACAAGTGCAGAGATCCCATCACAAGTGCAGAGATCCCATCACAAGTGCAGAGATCCCACCACGAGTGCAGAGATCCCACCACGAGTGCAGAGATCCCATCACAAGTGCAGAGATCCCACCATGAGTGCAGAGATCCCACCACGAGTGCAGAGATCCCACCACAAGTAAACAGATCCCATCACAAGTGCAGAGATCCCATCACAAGTGCAGAGATCCCATCACAAGTGCAGAGATCCCACCATGAGTGCAGAGATCCCATCCCAAGTAGAGAGATCCCACTATGAGTGCAGAGATCCCATCCCAAGTAGAGAGATCCCACTATGAGTGCAGAGATCCCACCATGAGTGCAGAGATCCCATCAAAAGTGCAGGGATCCCATCATAAGTGCAGGGATCCCATCACAAGTGCAGAGATCCCACCACGAGTGCATAGATCCCATTACAAGTAGAGAGATCCCAGAATAAGTGCAGAGATCCCATCACAAGAGCAGAGATCCCATCACAAGAGCAGAGATCCCACCATGAGTGCAGAGATCCCATCCTAAGTAGAGAGATCTGACTATGAGTGCAGAGAACCCATCATAAGTGCAGAGATCCCACCATAAGTGCAGGGATCCCATCACAAGTGCAGGGATCCCATCACAAGTGCAGAGATCCCACCACAAGAGCAGAGATCCCACCATGAGTGCAGAGATCCCATCACAAGTAGAGAGATCCCAGAATAAGTGCAGAGATCCCATCACAAGTGCAGAGATCCCATCACAAGTGCAGAGATCCCATCACAAGTGTGGAGATCCCATCACAAGTGTGGAGATCCCACCATGAGAGCAGAGATCCCATCCCAAGTAGAGAGATCCCACTATGAGTGCAGAGATCGCACCATGAGTGCAGAGATCGCACCATGAGTGCAGAGATCCCATCACAAGTGCAGAGATCCCACCATGAGTGCAAAGATCCCATCACAAGTAGAGAGATCCCATCACAAGTGCAGAGTTCCCACCATGAGTGCAGAGATCCCATCCCAAGTAGAGAGATCCAACTATGAGTGCAGAAATCCCATCCCGAGTACAGAGATCCCATCACGAGTGCAGAGATCCCATCCCAAGTAGAGAGATCCCATTATGAGTGCAGAGATCCCACCATGAGTGCAGAGATTCCATCACAAGTAGAGAGATCCCAGAATAAGTGCAGAGATCCCATCACACGTGCAGCGATCCCACCATGAGTGCAGAGATCCCATCCCAAGTAGAGAGATCCCACTATGAGTGCAGAGATCCCACCATGAGTGCAGAGATCCCATCATAAGTGCAGAGATCCCACCATAAGTGAAGGGATCCCATCATAAGTGCAGAGATCCCACAACAAGTACAGAGATCCCATCAAAAGTAGGGAGATCCCAGAATAAGTGCAGAGATCCCACCACAAGTGCAGAGATCCCACCATGAGGGCAGATACCCCATCCCAAGTAGAGAGATCCCACTATGAGTGCAGAGATCCCACCATGAGTGCAGAGATCCCATCCCAAGTAGAGAGATCCCACTATGAGTGCAGAGATCCCACCATGAGTGTAGAGAGCCCATCATAAGCTCAGAGATCCCACCATAAGTGCGGGGGTCCCATCACAAGTGCAGGGATCCCATCACAAGTGCAGAGATCCCATCACAAGTGCAGAGATCCTATCACAAGGGCAGAGATCCCATCACAAGTGCAGAGATCCCATCACAAGTGCAGAGATCCTATCACAAGTGCAGAGATCCCATCACAAGTGCAGAGATCCCACCATGCGTGCAAAGATCCCATCACAAGTAGAGAGATCCCAGAATAAGTGCTGAGATCCCATCACAAGTGCAGAGATCCCATCACAAGTGCAGAGTTCCCACCATGAGGGCAGAGATCCCATCCCAAGTAGAGAGATCCCACTATGAGTGCAGAGATTCCATCACAAGTAGAGAGATCCCAGAATAAGTGCAGAGATCCCATCACACGTGCAGCGATCCCACCATGAGTGCAGAGATCCCATCCCAAGTAGAGAGATCCCACTATGAGTGCAGAGATCCCACCATGAGTGCAGAGATCCCATCATAAGTGCAGAGATCCCACCATAAGTGAAGGGATCCCATCATAAGTGCAGAGATCCCACAACAAGTACAGAGATCCCATCAAAAGTAGGGAGATCCCAGAATAAGTGCAGAGATCCCACCACAAGTGCAGAGATCCCACCATGAGTGCAGATACCCCATCCCAAGTAGAGAGATCCCACTATGAGTGCAGAGATCCCACCATGAGTGCAGAGATCCCATCCCAAGTAGAGAGATCCCACTATGAGTGCAGAGATCCCACCATGAGTGTAGAGAGCCCATCATAAGCTCAGAGATCCCACCATAAGTGCAGGGATCCCATCACAAGTGCAGAGATCCCATCACAAGTGCAGAGAGCCCACCATGAGTGCAAAGATCCCATCACAAGTAGAGAGATCCCAGAATAAGTGCAGAGATCCCATCACAAGTGCAGAGATCCCATCACAAGTGCAGAGTTCCCACCATGAGTGCAGAGATCCCATCCCAAGTAGAGAGATCCCACTATGAGTGCAGAGATCCCATCCCGAGTGCAGAGATCCCACTATGAGTGCAGAGATCCCATCCCGAGTGCAGAGATCCCATCCCGAGTGCAGAGATCCCATCCCAAGTAGAGAGATCCCATCCCAAGTAGAGAGATCCCACCATGAATGCAGAGATCCCACCATGAGTGCAGAGATCCCATCATAAGTGCAAAGATCCCATCATAAGTGCAGAGATCCCACCATAAGTGCAGGGATCCCATCACAAGTGCAGAGATCCCACCATGAGTGCAGAGATTCCATCACAAGTAGAGAGATCCCAGAATAAGTGCAGAGATCCCATCACACATGCAGCAATCCCACCATGAGTGCAGAGATCCCATCCCAAGTAGAGAGATCCCACTATGAGTGCAGAGGTCCCACCATGAGTGCAGCAATCCCACCATGAGTGCAGAGATCCCATCCCAAGTAGAGAGATCCCACCATGAGTGCAGAGATCCCACCATGAGTGCAGAGATCCCATCCCAAGTAGAGAGATCCCACTATGAGTGCAGAGATCCCATTATGAGTGCAAAGATCCCACCATGAGTGCAGAGATCCCATCATAAGTGCAGGGATCCCATCACAAGTGCAGGGATCCCATCACAAGTGCAGAGATCCCACCACGAGTGCGGAGATCCCATCATTAGTGCAGAGATCCCACCATAAGTGCAGAGATCCCATCACAAGTGCAGAGATCCCATCAAAAGTGCATAGATCCTACCACGAGTGCAGAGATCCCATCACAAGTAGACAGATCCCATCACAAGTGCAGAGATCCCATCACAAGTGCAGAGATCCCACCATGAGTGCAGAGATCCCATCCTAAGTAGAGAGATCCCACTATGAGTGCCGAGATCCCATCATGAGTGCAGAGATCCCACCATAAGTGCAGAGATCCCATCACAAGTGCAGACATCCCATCACAAGTGCAGAGATCCCATCACAAGTGCAGAGATCCCACCACAAGTGCAGAGATCCCATCACAAGTAGACAGATCCCATCACAAGTGCAAAGATCCCATCACAAGTGCAGAGATCCCACCATGAGTGCAGAGATCCCATCCCAAGTAGAGAGATCCCACTATGAGTGCAGAGATCCCACCCTGAGTGCAGAGATCCCATCCCAAGTAAAGAGATCCCACTATGAGTGCAGAGATCCCACTATGAGTGCAGAGATCCCACCATGAGTGCAGAGATCCCATCATAAGTGCAGGGATCCCATCACAAGTGCAGAGATCCCACCACGAGTGCAGAGATCCCATTACAAGTAGAGAGATCCCAGAATAAGTGCAGAGATCCCATCACGAGTGCAGAGATCCCATCCTAAGTATAGAGATCCCATCCTAAGTAGAGAGATCCCACTATGAGTGCAGAGATCCCATCATAAGTGCAGAGATCCCACCATAAGTGCAGAGATCCCACCATAAGTGCAGGGATCCCAACCTAAGTCCAGAGATCCCACAACAAGTACAGAGATCCCATCACAAGTAGGGAGATCCCAGAATAAGTGCAGAGATCCCAACACAATACAGAGATCCCACCATGAGTGCAGAGATCCCATTCCTAGTAGAGAGATCCCACTATGAGTGCATAGATCCCACCATGAGTTCAGAGATCCCATCATAAGTGCAGGGGTCCCATCACAAGTGCAGGGATCCCATCACAAGTGCAGGGATCCCATCACAAGTGCAGGGATCCCATCACAAGTGCAGGGATCCCATCACAAGTGCAGGGATCCCATCACAAGTGTGGAGATCCCACCATGAGAGCAGAGATCCCATCCCAAGTAGAGAGATCCCACTATGAGTGCAGAGATCCCACCATGAGTGCAGAGATCCCACCATGAGTGCAGAGATCCCAACATTAGTGCAGAGATCCCACCATAAGTGCAGAGATCCCATCACAAGTGCAGAGATCCACCATGAGTGCAAAGATCCCATCACAAGTAGAGAGATCCCAGAATAAGTGCAGAGATCCCATCATAAGTGCAGAGTTCCCACCATGAGTGCAGAGATCCCATCCCAAGTAGAGAGATCCCACTATGAGTGCAGAGATACCATCCCGAATGCAGAGATCCCATCCCAAGTAGAGAGATCCCACTATGAGTGCAGAGATCCCATCATAAGTGCAGAGATCCCATCATAAGTGCAGAGATCCCACCATAAGTGCAGGGATCCCATCACAAGTGCAGAGATCCCACCATGAGTGCAGAGATTCCATCACAAGTAGAGAGATCCCAGAATAAGTGCAGAGATCCCATCACATGTGCAGCGTTCCCACCATGAGTGCAGAGATCCCATCCCAAGTAGAGAGATCCCACTATGAGTGCAGAGATCCCACCATGAGTGCAGAGATCCCATCCCAAGTAGAGAGATCCCACTATGAGTGCAGAGATCCCATTATGAGTGCAAAGATCCCACCATGAGTGCAGAGATCCCATCATAAGTGCAGGGATCCCATCACAAGTGCAGAGATCCCACCATGAGTGCGGAGATCCCATCATTAGTGCAGAAATCCCACCATAAGTGCAGAGATCCCATCACAAGTGCAGAGATCCCATCACAAGTGCAGAGATCCCACCACGAGTGCAGAGATCCCATCACAAGTAGACAGATCCCATCACAAGTGCAGAGATCCCATCACAAGTGCAGAGATCCCACCATGAGTGCAGAGATCCCATCCTAAGTAGAGAGATCCCACTATGAGTGCCGAGATCCCATCATGAGTGCAGAGATCCCACCATAAGTGCAGAGATCCCATCACAAGTGCAGAGATCCCATCACAAGTGCAGAGATCCCACCACAAGTGCAGAGATCCCATCACAAGTAGACAGATACCATCACAAGTGCAGAGATCCCATCACAAGTGCAGAGATCCCACCATGAGTGCAGAGATCCCATCCCAAGTAGAGAGATCCCACTATGGGTGCAGAGATCCCACCCTAAGTGCAGAGATCCCATCCCAAGTAAAGAGATCCCACTATGAGTGCAGAGATCCCACTATGAGTGCAGAGATCCCACCATGAGTGCAGAGATCCCATCATAAGTGCAGGGATCCAATCACAAGTGCAGAGATCCCACCACGAGTGCAGAGATCCCATTACAAGTAGAGAGATCCCAGAATAAGTGCAGAGATCCCATCACGAGTGCAGAGATCCCATCCTGAGTATAGAGATCCCACTATGAGTGCAGAGATCCCATCATAAGTGCAGAGATCCCATCATAAGTGCAGAGATCCCCCCATAAGTGCAGGGATCCCAACCTAAGTGCAGAGATCCCAAAACAAGTACAGAGATCCCATTACAAGTAGGGAGATCCCAGAATAAGTGCAGAGATCCCATCACAAGTGCAGAGATCCCACCATGAGTGCAGAGATCCCATCCCTAGTAGAGAGATCCCACTATGAGTGCATAGATCCCACCATGAGTTCAGAGATCCCATCACAAGTGCAGGGATCCCATCACAAGTGCAGGGATCCCATCACAAGTGCAGAGATCCCACCACGAGAGCAGAGATCCCACCATGAGTGCAGAGATCCCACCACAAGTAGAGAGATCCCAGAATAAGTGCAGAGATCCCATCACAAGTGCAGAGATCCCATCACAAGTGCAGAGATCCCATCACAAGTGTGGAGATCCCACCATGAGAGCAGAGATCCCATCCCAAGTAGAGAGATCCCACTATGAGTGCAGAGATCGCACCATGAGTGCAGAGATCGCACCATGAGTGCAGAGATCCCATCACAAGTGCAGAGATCCCACCATGAGTGCAAAGATCCCATCACAAGTAGAGAGATCCCATCACAAGTGCAGAGTTCCCACCATGAGTGCAGAGATCCCATCCCAAGTAGAGAGATCCAACTATGAGTGCAGAGATCCCATCCCGAGTGCAGAGATCCCATCACGAGTGCAGAGATCCCATCCCAAGTAGAGAGATCCCACTATGAGTGCAGAGATCCCACCATGAGTGCAGAGATCCCATCATAAGTGCAGAGATCCCACCATAAGTGCAGAGATCCCATCACAAGTGCAGAGATCCCACCATGAGTGCAGAGATTCCATCACAAGTAGAGAGATCCCAGAATAAGTGCAGAGATCCCATCACATGTGCAGCGATCCCATCATGAGTGCAGAGATCCCATCCCAAGTAGAGAGATCCCACTATGAGTGCAGAGATCCCACCATGAGTGCAGAGATCCCATCATAGGTGCAGAGATCCCACCATAAGTGAAGGGATTCCATCATAAGTGCAGAGATCCCACAAATACAAAGATCCCATCAAAAGTAGGGAGATCCCAGAATAAGTGCAGAGATCCCATCACAAGTGCAGAGATCCCATCACAAGTGCAGAGATCCCATCACAAGTAGAGAGATCCCACTATGAGTGCAGAGACCCCACCATGAGTGCAGAGATCCCATCATAGGTGCAGAGATCCCACCATAAGTGAAGGGATCCCATCATAAGTGCAGAGATCCCACAAATACAAAGATCCCATCAAAAGTAGGGAGATCCCAGAATAAGTGCAGAGATCCCATCACAAGTGCAGAGATCCCACCATGAGTGCAGAGATCCCACCATGAGTGCAGAGATCCCATCTCAGGTAGAGAGATCCCACTATGAGTGCAGAGATTCCACCATGAGTGCAAAGATCCCATCATTAGTGCAGAGATCCCACCATAAGTGCAGAGATCCCATCACAAGTGCAGAGATCCCACCACGAGTGCAGAGATCCCATCACAAGTAGAGAGATCCCAGAATAAGTGCAGAGATCCCACCATAAGTGCAGGGATCCCAACCTACGTGCAGAGATCCCACAACAAGTACAGAGATCCCATCACAAGTAGGGAGATCCCAGAATAAGTGAAGATATCCCATCACAAGTGCAGAGATCCCATCACAAGTGCAGAGATCCCACCATGAGTGCAGAGATCCCATCCCTAGTAGAGAGATCCCACTATGAGTGCATAGATCCCACCATGAGTGCAGAGATCCCATCATAAGTGCAGAGATCCCACCATAAGTGCAGGGATCCCATCACAAGTGCAGAGATCCCATCACAAGTGCAGAAATCCCACCATGAGTGCAGAGATCCCATCCCTAGTAGAGAGATCCCACTATGAGTGCATAGATCCCACCATGAGTGCAGAGATCCCATCATAAGTGCAGAGATCCCACCATGAGTGCAGAGATCCCATCCCTAGTAGAGAGATCCCACTATGAGTGCATAGATCCCACCATAAGTGCAGAGATCCCACCATGAGTGCAGAGATCCCATCCCAAGTAGAGAGATCCCACTATAAATGCAGAGATCCCACCATGAGTGCAGAGATCCCACCATGAGTGCAGAGATCCTATCCCAAGTAGAGAGATCCCCTATGAGTGCAGAGATCCCACCATGAGTGAAGAGATCCCATCATAAGTGCAGAGATCCCACCATAAGTGCAGAAATCCCACCATAAGTGCAGGGATCCCACAACAAGTACAGAGATCTCATCAAAAGTAGGGAGATCCCAGAATAAGTGCAGAGATCCCACCACAAGTGCAGAGATCCCACCATGAGGGCAGATACCCCATCCCAAGTAGAGAGATCCCACTATGAGTGCAGAGATCCCACCATGAGTGCAGAGATCCCATCCCAAGTAGAGAGATCCCACTATGAGTGCAGAGATCCCACCATGAGTGTAGAGAGCCCATCATAAGCTCAGAGATCCCACCATAAGTGCAGGGATCCCATCACAAGTGCAGGGATCCCATCACAAGTGCAGAGATCCCATCACAAGTGCAGAGATCCTATCACAAGTGCAGAGATCCCATCACAAGTGCAGAGATCCTATCACAAGTGCAGAGATCCCATCACAAGTGCAGAGATCCCACCATGAGTGCAAAGATCCCATCACAAGTAGAGAGATCCCAGAATAAGTGCAGAGATCCCATCACAAGTGCAGAGATCCCATCACAAGTGCAGAGTTCCCACCATGAGGGCAGAGATCCCATCCCAAGTAGAGAGATCCCACTATGAGTGCAGGGATCCCATCCCGAGTGCAGAGATCCCACTATGAGTGCAGAGATCCCATCCCGAGTGCAGAGATCCCATCCCAAGTGCAGAGATCCCATCCCAAGTAGAGAGATCCCATCCCAAGTAGAGAGATCCCACCATGAGTGCAGAGATCCCACCATGAGTGCAGAGATCCCATCATGAGTGCAGAGATCCCATCATAAGTGCAGAGATCCCACCATAAGTGCAGGGATCCCATCACAAGTGCAGAGATCCCACCATGAGTGCAGAGATTCCATCACAAGTAGAGAGATCCCAGAATAAGTGCAGAGATCCCATCACACATGCAGCAATCCCACCATGAGTGCAGAGATCCCATCCCAAGTAGAGAGATCCCACTATGAGTGCAGAGATCCCACCATGAGTGCAGCAATCCCACCATGAGTGCAGAGATCCCATCCCAAGTAGAGAGATCCCACCATGAGTGCAGAGATCCCATCATGAGTGCAGGGATCCCATCACAAGTGCAGGGATCCCATCACAAGTGCAGGGATCCCATCACAAGTGCAGAGATCCCACCACAAGTGCAGAGATCCCAGAATAAGTGCAGAGATCCCATCACAAGTGCAGAGATCCCACCATGAGTGCAGAGATCCCATCCCAAGTAGAGAGATCCCACTATGAGTGCCGAGATCCCATCATGAGTGCAGAGATCCCACCATAAGTGCAGAGATCCCATCACAAGTGCAGAGATCCCATCACAAGTGCAGAGATCCCATCACAAGTGCAGAGATCCCACCACGAGTGCAGAGATCCCATCACAAGTGCAGAGATCCCACCATGAGTGCAGAGATCCCATCCTAAGTAGAGAGATCCCACTATGAGTGCAGAGATCCCATCATAAGTGCAGAGATCCCATCATAAGTGTAGAGATCCCACCATAAGTGCAGGGATCCCAACCTAAGTGCAGAGATCCCACAACAAGTACAGCGATCCCATCACAAGTAGGGAGATCCCAGAATAAGTGCAGAGATCCCATCACAAGTGCAGAGATCCCACCATGAGTGCAGAGATCCCATCCCTAGTAGAGAGATCCCACTATGAGCGCATAGATCCCACAGTGAGTTCAGAGATCCCATCATAAGTGCAGGGATCCCATCACACATGCAGGGATCCCATCACACATGCACAGATCCCACCACAAGAGCAGGGATCCCACCATGAGTGCAGAGATCCCATCACAAGTAGAGAGATCCCATAATAAGTGCAGAGATCCCATCATAAGTGTGGAGATCCCACCATGAGAGCAGAGATCCCATCCCAAGTAGAGAGATTCCACTATGAGTGCAGAGATCCCATCATTAGTGCAGAGATCCCACCATAAGTGCAGAGATCCCATCACAAGTGCAGAGATCCCACCATGAGTGCAAAGATCCCATCACAAGTAGAGAGATCCCATCACAAGTGCAGAGTTCCCACCATGAGTGCAGAGATCCCATCCCAAGTAGAGAGATCTGACTATGAGTGCAGAGATCCCATCCCGAGTGCAGAGATCCCATCACGAGTGCAGAGATCCCATCCCAAGTAGAGAGATCCCACTATGAGTGCAGAGATCCCACCATGAGTGCAGAGATCCCATCATAAGTGCAGAGATCCCACCATAAGTGCAGAGATCCCATCACAAGTGCAGAGATCCCACCATGAGTGCAGAGATTCCATCACAAGTAGAGAGATCCCAGAATAAGTGCAGAGATCCCATCACATGTGCAGCGATCCCATCATGAGTGCAGAGATCCCATCCCAAGTAGAGAGATCCCACTATGAGTGCAGAGATCCCACCATGAGTGCAGAGATCCCATCATAGGTGCAGAGATCCCACCATAAGTGAAGGGATTCCATCATAAGTGCAGAGATCCCACAAATACAAAGATCCCATCAAAAGTAGGGAGATCCCAGAATAAGTGCAGAGATCCCATCACAAGTGCAGAGATCCCATCACAAGTGCAGAGATCCCATCACAAGTAGAGAGATCCCACTATGAGTGCAGAGATCCCACCATGAGTGCAGAGATCCCATCATAGGTGCAGAGATCCCACCATAAGTGAAGGGATCCCATCATAAGTGCAGAGATCCCACAAATACAAAGATCCCATCAAAAGTAGGGAGATCCCAGAATAAGTGCAGAGATCCCATCACAAGTGCAGAGATCCCATCATAAGTGCAGAGATCCCACCATGAGTGCAGAGATCCCATCCCTAGTAGAGAGATCCCACTATGAGTGCATAGATCCCACCATAAGTGCAGAGATCCCACCATGAGTGCAGAGATCCCATCCCAAGTAGAGAGATCCCACTATAAATGCAGAGATCCCACCATGAGTGCAGAGATCCCACCATGAGTGCAGAGATCCTATCCCAAGTAGAGAGATCCCCTATGAGTGCAGAGATCCCACCATGAGTCAAGAGATCCCATCATAAGTGCAGAGATCCCACCATAAGTGCAGAAATCCCACCATAAGTGCAGGGATCCCACAACAAGTACAGAGATCCCATCAAAAGTAGGGAGATCCCAGAATAAGTGCAGAGATCCCACCACAAGTGCAGAGATCCCACCATGAGTGCAGATACCCCATCCCAAGTAGAGAGATCCCACTATGAGTGCAGAGATCCCACCATGAGTGCAGAGATCCCATCCCAAGTAGAGAGATCGCACTATGAGTGCAGAGATCCCACCATGAGTGTATAGAGCCCATCATAAGCTCAGAGATCCCACCATAAGTGCAGGGATCCCATCACAAGTGCAGAGATCCCATCACAAGTGCAGAGATCCCATCACAAGTGCAGAGATCCCATCACAAGTGCAGAGATCCCACCATGAGTGCAGATACCCCATCCCAAGTAGAGAGATCCCACTATGAGTGCAGAGATCCCACCATGAGTGCAGAGATCCCACCATGAGTGCAGAGATCCCATCATAAGTGCAGGGATCCCATCACAAGTGCAGGGATCCCATCACAAGTGCAGGGATCCCATCACAAGTGCAGAGATCCCACCACGAGTGCAGAGATCCCAGAATAGGTGCAGAGATCCCATCACAAGTGCAGAGATCCCACCATGAGTGCAGAGATCCCATCCCAAGTGGAGAGATCCCACTATGAGTGCAGAGATCCCACCACGAGTGCAGAGATCCCATTCCGAGTGCAGAGATCCCATCCCGAGTGCAGAGATCCCACCATGAGTGCAGAGATCCCACCATGAGTGCAGAGATCCCACCATGAGTGCAGAGATCCCATCATAAGTGCAGAGATCCCACCATAAGTGCAGGGATCCCATCCCAAGTAGAGAGATCCCACTATGAGTGCAGAGATCCCACCATGAGTGCAGCAATCCCACCATGAGTGCAGAGATCCCATCCCAAGTAGAGAGATCCCACCATGAGTGCAGAGATCCCATCATGAGTGCAGGGATCCCATCACAAGTGCAGGGATCCCATCACAAGTGCAGGGATCCCATCACAAGTGCAGGGATCCCATCACAAGTGCAGAGATCCCACCACGAGTGCAGAGATCCCAGAATAAGTGCAGAGATCCCATCACAAGTGCAGAGATCCCTCCATGAGTGCAGAGATCCCATCCCAAGTAGAGAGATCCCACCCCAAGTAGAGAGATCCCACTATGAGTGCAGAAATCCCACCATAAGTGCAGGGATCCCACAACAAGTACAGAGATCCCATCAAAAGTAGGGAGATCCCAGAATAAGTGCAGAGATCCCACCACAAGTGCAGAGATCCCACCATGAGTGCAGATACCCCATCCCAAGTAGAGAGATCCCACTATGAGTGCAGAGATCCCACCATGAGTGCAGAGATCCCATCCCAAGTAGAGAGATCCCACTATGAGTGCAAGGATCCCATCACAAGTGCAGGGATCCCATCACAAGCTCAGAGATCCCACCATAAGTGCAGGGATCCCATCACAAGTGCAGGGATCCCATCACAAGTGCAGAGATCCCATCACAAGTGCAGAGATCCCATCACAAGTGCAGAGATCCCATCACAAGTGCAGAGTTCCCACCATGAGTGCAGAGATCCCATCCCAAGTAGAGAGATCCCACTATGAGTTCAGAGATCCCATCCCGAGTGCAGAGATCCCACTATGAGTGCAGAGATCCCATCCCAAGTAGAGAGATCCCATCCCGAGTGCAGAGATCCCATCCCAAGTAGAGAGATCCCATCCCAAGTAGAGAGATCCCGCCATGAGTGCAGAGATCCCACCATGAGTGCAGAGATCCCATCATGAGTGCAGAGATCCCATCATAAGTGCAGAGATCCCACCATAAGTGCAGGGATCCCATCACAAGTGCAGAGATCCCACCATGAGTGCAGAGATTCCATCACAAGTAGAGAGATCCCAGAATAAGTGCAGAGATCCCATCACACATGCAGCAATCCCACCATGAGTGCAGAGATCCCATCCCAAGTAGAGAGATCCCACTATGAGTGCAGAGATCCCACCATGAGTGCAGCAATCCCACCATGAGTGCAGAGATCCCATCCCAAGTAGAGAGATCCCACCATGAGTGCAGAGATCCCATCATGAGTGCAGGGATCCCATCACAAGTGCAGGGATCCCATCACAAGTGCAGGGATCCCATCACAAGTGCAGAGATCCCACAACAAGTGCAGAGATCCCAGAATAAGTGCAGAGATCCCATCACAAGTGCAGAGATCCCATCACAAGTGCAGAGATCCCACCATGAGTGCAGAGATCCCATCCCAAGTAGAGAGATCCCACTATGAGTGCCGAGATCCCATCATTAGTGCAGAGATCCCACCACAAGTGCAGAGATCCCATCACAAGTGCAGAGATCCCATCACAAGTGCAGAGATCCCAGAATAAGTGCAGAGATCCCATCACAAGTGCAGAGATCCCAGAATAAGTGCAGAGATCCCATCACAAGTGCAGAGATCCCACCATGAGTGCAGAGATCCCATCCCAAGTAGAGAGATCCCACTATGAGTGCAGAAATCCCACCATAAGTGCAGGGATCCCACAACAAGTACAGAGATCCCATCAAAAGTAGGGAGATCCCAGAATAAGTGCAGAGATCCCACCACAAGTGCAGAGATCCCACCATGAGTGCAGATACCCCATCCCAAGTAGAGAGATCCCACTATGAGTGCAGAGATCCCACCATGAGTGCAGAGATCCCATCCTAAGTAGAGAGATCCCACTATGAGTGCAGAGATCCCATCATAAGTGTAGAGATCCCACCATAAGTGCAGGGATCCCAACCTAAGTGCAGAGATCCCACAACAAGTACAGAGATCCCATCACAAGTAGGGAGATCCCAGAATAAGTGCAGAGATCCGATCACAAGTGCAGAGATCCCACCATGAGTGCAGAGATCCCATCCCTAGTAGATAGAGCCCACTATGAGTGCATAGATCCCACCATGAGTTCAGAGATCCCATCATAAGTGCAGGGATCCCATCACACGTGCACAGATCCCACCACAAGAGCAGAGATCCCACCATGAGTGCAGAGATCCCATCACAAGTAGAGAGATCCCATAATAAGTGCAGAGATCCCATCACAAGTGTGGAGATCCCACCATGAGAGCAGAGATCCCATCCCAAGTAGAGAGATCCCACTATGAGTGCAGAGATCCCATCATTAGTGCAGAGATCCCACCATAAGTGCAGAGATCCCATCACAAGTGCAGAGATCCCACCATGAGTGCAAAGATCCCATCACAAGTAGAGAGATCCCATCACAAGGGCAGAGTTCCCACCATGAGTGCAGGGATCCCATCACAAGTGCAGAGATCCCATCACAAGTGCAGAGATCCCATCACAAGTAGAGAGATCCCACTATGAGTGCAGAGATCCCACCATGAGTGCAGAGATCCCATCATAGGTGCAGAGATCCCACCATAAGTGAAGGGATCCCATCATAAGTGCAGAGATCCCACAAATACAAAGATCCCATCAAAAGTAGGGAGATCCCAGAATAAGTGCAGAGATCCCATCACAAGTGCAGAGATCCCACCATGAGTGCAGAGATCCCACCATGAGTGCAGAGATCCCATCTCAGGTAGAGAGATCCCACTATGAGTGCAGAGATCCCACCATGAGTGCAAAGATCCCATCATTAGTGCAGAGATCCCACCATAAGTGCAGAGATCCCATCACAAGTGCAGAGATCCCACCATGAGTGCAGAGATTCCATCACAAGTAGAGAGATCCCAGAATAAGTGCAGAGATCCCATCACACATGCAGCAATCCCACCATGAGTGCAGAGATCCCATCCCAAGTAGAGAGATCCCACTATGAGTGCAGAGATCCCACCATGAGTGCAGAGATCCCACCATGAGTGCAGAGATCCCATCCCAAGTAGAGAGATCCCACTATGAGTGCAGAGATCCCACCATGAGTGCAGAGATCCCACCATGAGTGCAGAGATCCCATCATAAGTGCAGGGATCCCATCACAAGTGCAAGGATCCCATCACAAGTGCAGGGATCCCATCACAAGTGCAGAGATCCCACCACGAGTGCAGAGATCCCAGAATAAGTGCAGAGATCCCATCACAAGTGCAGAGATCCCACCATGAGTGCAGAGATCCCATCCCAAGTAGAGAGATCCCACTATGAGTGCAGAGATCCCACCACGAGTGCAGAGATCCCACCACGAGTGCAGAGATCCGATTCCGAGTGCAGAGATCCCATCCCGAGTGCAGAGATCCCACCATGAGTGCAGAGATCCCACCATGAGTGCAGAGATCCCACCATGAGTGCAGAGATCCCATCATAAGTGCAGAGATCCCACCATAAGTGCAGGGATCCCATCACAAGTGCAGAGATCCCACCATGAGTGCAGAGATTCCATCACAAGTAGAGAGATCCCAGAATAAGTGCAGAGATCCCATCACACATGCAGCAATCCCACCATGAGTGCAGAGATCCCATCCCAAGTAGAGAGATCCCACTATGAGTGCAGAGATCCCACCATGAGTGCAGCAATCCCACCATGAGTGCAGAGATCCCATCCCAAGTAGAGAGATCCCACCATGAGTGCAGAGATCCCATCACAAGTGCAGGGATCCCATCACAAGTGCAGGGATCCCATCACAAGTGCAGGGATCCCATCACAAGTGCAGAGATCCCACCACAAGTGCAGAGATCCCAGAATAAGTGCAGAGATCCCATCACAAGTGCAGAGATCCCACCATGAGTGCAGAGATCCCATCCCAAGTAGAGAGATCCCACTATGAGTGCAGAGATCCCATCCCAAGTAGAGAGATCCCACTATGAGTGCAGAGATCCCATCATTAGTGCAGGGATCCCACCACAAGTGCAGAGATCCCATCACAAGTGCAGAGATCCCATCACAAGTGCAGAGATCCCACCACGAGTGCAGAGATCCCACCACGAGTGCAGAGATCCCACCTCGAGTGCAGAGATCCCATCACAAGTGCAGAGATCCCACCATAAGTGAAGGGATCCCATCACAAGTGCAGAGATCCCACCATGAGTGCAGAGATGCCACCACGAGTGCAGAGATCCCATCACAAGTGCAGAGATCCCACCACGAGTGCAGAGATCCCATCACAAGTGCAGACATCCCACCATGAGTGCAAAGATCCAATCACAAGTAGAGAGATCCCAGAATAAGTGCAGAGATCCCATCACAAGTGCAGAGTTCCCACCATGAGTGCAGAGATCCCATCCCAAGTAGAGAGATCCCATCCCGAGTGCAGAGATCCCATCCCGAGTGCAGAGATCCCATCCCGAGTGCGGAGATCTCATCCCAAGTGCAGAGATCCCATCCCAAGTAGAGAGGTCCAACTATGAGTGCAGAGATCCCACCATGACTGCAGAGATCCCATCATAAGTGCAGAGATCCCATCATAAGTGCACAGATCCCACCATAAGTGCAGGGATCCCATCACAAGTGCAGAGATCCCACCACAAGTGCAGAGATCCCATCACAAGTAGACAGATCCCATCACAAGTGCAGAGATCCCATCACAAGTGCAGAGATCCCATCACAAGTGCAGAGATCCCACCATGAGTGCAGAGATTCCATCCCAAGTAGAGAGATCCCACTATGAGTGCAGAGATCTCACCATGAGTGCAGAGATCCCATCCCAAGTAGAGAGATCCCTCTATGAGTGCAGAGATCCCACCATGAGTGCAGAGATCCCACCATGAGTGCAGAGATCCCATCATAAGTGCAGGGATCCCACCACAAGTGCAGAGATCCCATTACAAGTAGAGAGATCCCAGAATAAGTGCAGAGATCCCATCACAAGTGCAGAGATCCCACCATGAGTGCAGAGATCCCATCCCAAGTCGAGAGATCCCACTATGAGTGCAGAGATCCCACCATGAGTGCAGCAATCCCACCATGAGTGCAGATATCCCATCCCAAGTAGAGAGATCCCAATATGAGTGCAGAGATCCCATCATGAGTGCAGGGATCCCATCACAAGTGCAGGGATCCCATCACAAGTGCAGGGATCCCATCACAAGTGCAGAGATCCCACCACAAGTGCAGAGATCCCAGAATAAGTGCAGAGATCCCATCACAAGTGCAGAGATCCCACCATGAGTGCAGAGATCCCATCCCAAGTAGAGAGATCCCACTATGAGTGCCGAGATCCCATCATTAGTGCAGAGATCCCACCACAAGTGCAGAGATCCCATCACAAGTGCAGAGATCCCACCACGAGTGCAGAGATCCCATCACAAGTGCAGAGATCCCACCATGAGTGCAGAGATCCCATCCTAAGTAGAGAGATCCCACTATGAGTGCAGAGATCCCATCATAAGTGTAGAGATCCCACCATAAGTGCAGGGATCCCAACCTAAGTGCAGAGATCCCACAACAAGTACAGAGATCCCAGAATAAGTGCAGAGATCCCATCACAAGTGCAGAGATCCCACCATGAGTGCAAAGATCCCATCACAAGTAGAGAGATCCCATCACAAGTGCAGAGTTCCCACCATGAGTGCAGAGATCCCATCCCAAGTAGAGAGATCCGACTATGAGTGCAGAGATCCCATCCCGAGTGCTGA
Source organism: Lissotriton vulgaris (assembly GCF_964263255.1). Taxonomy (NCBI): domain Eukaryota; kingdom Metazoa; phylum Chordata; class Amphibia; order Caudata; family Salamandridae; genus Lissotriton; species Lissotriton vulgaris. The sequence goes on from NC_141693.1 coordinate 681,008,921, forward strand.
GATCCCATCACGAGTGCAGAGATCCCATCCCAAGTAGAGAGATCCCACTATGAGTGCAGAGATCCCACCATGAGTGCAGATATCCCATCATAAGTGCAGAGATCCCACCATAAGTGCAGAGATCCCACCATGAGTGCAGAGATTCCATCACAAGTAGAGAGATCCCAGAATAAGTGCAGAGATCCCATCACACGTGCAGCGATCCCACCATGAGTGCAGAGATCCCATCCCAAGTAGAGAGATCCCACTATGAGTGCAGAGATCCCACCATGAGTGCAGAGATCCCATCATAAGTGCAGAGATCCCACCATAAGTGAAGGGATCCCATCATAAGTGCAGAGATCCCACAAGTACAAAGATCCCATCAAAAGTAGGGAGATCCCAGAATAAGTGCAGAGATCCCATCACAAGTGCAGAGATCCCACCATGAGTGCAGAGATCCCACCATGAGTGCAGAGATCCCATCCCAAGTAGAGAGATCCCACTATGAGTGCAGAGATCCCACCATGAGTGTAGAGAGCCCATCATAAGCTCAGAGATCCCACCATAAGTGCAGGGATCCCATCACAAGTACAGAGATCCCACCATAAGTGCAGAGATCCCATCACAAGTGCAGAGATCCCATCACTAGTGCAGAGATCCCATCACAAGTGCAGAGATCCCATCACAAGTAGAGAGATCCCAGAATAAGTGCAGAGATCCCATCACAAGTGCAGAGTTCCCACCATGAGTGAAGAGATCCCATCCCAAGTAGAGAGATCCCACTATGAGTGCAGAGATCCTATCCCGAGTGCTGAGATCCCATCCCGAGTGCAGAGATCCCATCCCGAGTGCAGAGATCCCATCCCAAGTAGAGAGATCCCACCATGAGTGCAGAGATCCCACCATGAGTGCAGAGATCCCATCATGAGTGCAGAGATCCCATCATAAGTGCAGAGATCCCACCATAAGTGCAGGGATCCCACCACAAGTGCAGAGATCACATCACAAGTAGAGAGATCCCAGAATAAGTGCAGAGATCCCATCACACACTGCATCAATCCCACCATGAGTGCAGAGATCCCATCCCAAGTAGAGAGATCCCACTATGAGTGCAGAGATCCCACCATGAGTGCAGAGATCCCACCATGAGTGCAGAGATCCCATCCCAAGTAGAGAGATCCCACTATGAGTGCAGAGATCCCACCATGAGTGCAGAGATCCCATCATGAGTGCAGAAATCCCATCATAAGTGCAGGGATCCCATCACAAGTGCAGGGATCCCATCACAAGTGCAAAGATCCCACCACGAGTGCAGAGATCCCAGAATAAGTGCAGAGATCCCATCACAAGTGCAGAGATCCCACCATGAGTGCAGAGATCCCATCCCAAGTAGAGAGATCCCACTATGAGTGCAGAGATCCCATCATTAGTGCAGGGATCCCACAATAAGTGCAGAGATCCCATCACAAGTGCAGATATCCCATCACAAGTGCAGAGATCCCATCACAAGTGCAGAGATCCCACCACGAGTGCAGAGATCCCACCACGAGTGCAGAGATCCCACCACGAGTGCAGAGATCCCACCACGAGTGCAGAGATCCCATCACAAGTGCAGAGATCCCACCATGAGTGCAGAGATCCCACCACGAGTGCAGAGATCCCACCACAAGTAAACAGATCCCATCACAAGTGCAGAGATCCCATCACAAGTGCAGAGATCCCATCACAAGTGCAGAGATCCCACCATGAGTGCAGAGATCCCATCCCAAGTAGAGAGATCCCACTATGAGTGCAGAGATCCCACCATGAGTGCAGAGATCCCATCCCAAGTAGAGAGATCCCACTATGAGTGCAGAGATCCCACCATGAGTGCAGAGATCCCATCATAAGTGCAGGGATCCCATCATAAGTGCAGGGATCCCATCACAAGTGCAGAGATCCCACCACGAGTGCATAGATCCCATTACAAGTAGAGAGATCCCAGAATAAGTGCAGAGATCCCATCACAAGAGCAGAGATCCCATCACAAGAGCAGAGATCCCACCATGAGTGCAGAGATCCCATCCTAAGTAGAGAGATCTGACGATGAGTGCAGAGAACCCATCATAAGTGCAGAGATCCCACCATAAGTGCAGGGATCCCATCACAAGTGCAAGGATCCCATCACAAGTGCAGAGATCCCACCACGAGAGCAGAGATCCCACCATGAGTGCAGAGATCCCATCACAAGTAGAGAGATCCCAGAATAAGTGCGGAGATCCCATCACAAGTGCAGAGATCCCATCACAAGTGCAGAGATCCCATCACAAGTGTGGAGATCCCACCATGAGAGCAGAGATCCCATCCCAAGTAGAGAGATCCCACTATGAGTGCAGAGATCGCACCATGAGTGCAGAGATCGCACCATGAGTGCAGAGATCCCATCACAAGTGCAGAGATCCCACCATGAGTGCAAAGATCCCATCACAAGTAGAGAGATCCCATCACAAGTGCAGAGTTCCCACCATGAGTGCAGAGATCCCATCCCAAGTAGTGAGATCCAACTATGAGTGCAGAGATCCCATCCCGAGTACAGAGATCCCATCACGAGTGCAGAGATCCCATCCCAAGTAGAGAGATCCCATTATGAGTGCAGAGATCCCACCATGAGTGCAGAGATTCCATCACAAGTAGAGAGATCCCAGAATAAGTGCAGAGATCCCATCACACGTGCAGCGATCCCACCATGAGTGCAGAGATCCCATCCCAAGTAGAGAGATCCCACTATGAGTGCAGAGATCCCACCATGAGTGCAGAGATCCCATCATAAGTGCAGAGATCCCACCATAAGTGAAGGGATCCCATCATAAGTGCAGAGATCCCACAACAAGTACAGAGATCCCATCAAAAGTAGGGAGATCCCAGAATAAGTGCAGAGATCCCACCACAAGTGCAGAGATCCCACCATGAGGGCAGATACCCCATCCCAAGTAGAGAGATCCCACTATGAGTGCAGAGATCCCACCATGAGTGCAGAGATCCCATCCCAAGTAGAGAGATCCCACTATGAGTGCAGAGATCCCACCATGAGTGTAGAGAGCCCATCATAAGCTCAGAGATCCCACCATAAGTGCGGGGGTCCCATCACAAGTGCAGGGATCCCATCACAAGTGCAGAGATCCCATCACAAGTGCAGAGATCCTATCACAAGTGCAGAGATCCCATCACAAGTGCAGAGATCCCATCACAAGTGCAGAGATCCTATCACAAGTGCAGAGATCCCATCACAAGTGCAGAGATCCCACCATGAGTGCAAAGATCCCATCACAAGTAGAGAGATCCCAGAATAAGTGCAGAGATCCCATCACAAGTGCAGAGATCCCATCACAAGTGCAGAGATCCCACCGTGAGTGCAGAGATCCCATCCCAAGTCGAGAGATCCCACTATGAGTGCAGAGATCCCACCATGAGTGCAGCAATCCCACCATGAGTGCAGATATCCCATCCCAAGTAGAGAGATCCCAATATGAGTGCAGAGATCCCATCATGAGTGCAGGGATCCCATCACAAGTGCAGGGATCCCATCACAAGTGCAGGGATCCCATCACAAGTGCAGAGATCCCACCACAAGTGCAGAGATCCCAGAATAAGTGCAGAGATCCCATCACAAGTGCAGAGATCCCACCATGAGTGCAGAGATCCCATCCCAAGTAGAGAGATCCCACTATGAGTGCCGAGATCCCATCATTAGTGCAGAGATCCCACCACAAGTGCAGAGATCCCATCACAAGTGCAGAGATCCCATCACAAGTGCAGAGATCCCACCACGAGTGCAGAGATCCCATCACAAGTGCAGAGATCCCACCATGAGTGCAGAGATCCCATCCTAAGTAGAGAGATCCCACTATGAGTGCAGAGATCCCATCATAAGTGTAGAGATCCCACCATAAGTGCAGGGATCCCAACCTAAGTGCAGAGATCCCACAACAAGTACAGAGATCCCAGAATAAGTGCAAAGATCCCATCACAAGTGCAGAGATCCCACCATGAGTGCAAAGATCCCATCACAAGTAGAGAGATCCCATCACAAGTGCAGAGTTCCCACCATGAGTGCAGAGATCCCATCCCAAGTAGAGAGATCCGACTATGAGTGCAGAGATCCCATCCCGAGTGCTGAGATCCCATCACGAGTGCAGAGATCCCATCCCAAGTAGAGAGATCCCACTATGAGTGCAGAGATCCCACCATGAGTGCAGAGATCCCATCATAAGTGCAGAGATCCCACCATAAGTGCAGAGATCCCACCATGAGTGCAGAGATTCCATCACAAGTAGAGAGATCCCAGAATAAGTGCAGAGATCCCATCACACGTGCAGCGATCCCACCATGAGTGCAGAGATCCCATCCCAAGTAGAGAGATCCCACTATGAGTGCAGAGATCCCACCATGAGTGCAGAGATCCCATCATAAGTGCAGAGATCCCACCATAAGTGAAGGGATCCCATCATAAGTGCAGAGATCCCACAAGTACAAAGATCCCATCAAAAGTAGGGAGATCCCAGAATAAGTGCAGAGATCCCATCACAAGTGCAGAGATCCCACCATGAGTGCAGAGATCCCACCATGAGTGCAGAGATCCCATCCCAAGTAGAGAGATCCCACTATGAGTGCAGAGATCCCACCATGAGTGTAGAGAGCCCATCATAAGCTCAGAGATCCCACCATAAGTGCAGGGATCCCATCACAAGTACAGAGATCCCACCATAAGTGCAAAGATCCCATCACAAGTGCAGAGATCCCATCACTAGTGCAGAGATCCCATCACAAGTGCAGAGATCCCATCACAAGTAGAGAGATCCCAGAATAAGTGCAGAGATCCCATCACAAGTGCAGAGTTCCCACCATGAGTGAAGAGATCCCATCCCAAGTAGAGAGATCCCACTATGAGTGCAGAGATCCTATCCCGAGTGCTGAGATCCCATCCCAAGTGCAGAGATCCCATCCCGAGTGCAGAGATCCCATCCCAAGTAGAGAGATCCCACCATGAGTGCAGAGATCCCACCATGAGTGCAGAGATCCCATCATGAGTGCAGAGATCCCATCATAAGTGCAGAGATCCCACCATAAGTGCAGGGATCCCACCACAAGTGCAGAGATCCCACCATGAGTGCAGAGATCACATCACAAGTAGAGAGATCCCAGAATAAGTGCAGAGATCCCATCACACACTGCATCAATCCCACCATGAGTGCAGAGATCCCATCCCAAGTAGAGAGATCCCACTATGAGTGCAGAGATCCCACCATGAGTGCAGAGATCCCACCATGAGTGCAGAGATCCCATCCCAAGTAGAGAGATCCCACTATGAGTGCAGAGATCCCACCATGAGTGCAGAGATCCCATCATGAGTGCAGAAATCCCATCATAAGTGCAGGGATCCCATCACAAGTGCAGGGATCCCATCACAAGTGCAAAGATCCCACCACGAGTGCAGAGATCCCAGAATAAGTGCAGAGATCCCATCACAAGTGCAGAGATCCCACCATGAGTGCAGAGATCCCATCCCAAGTAGAGAGATCCCACTATGAGTGCAGAGATCCCATCATTAGTGCAGGGATCCCACAATAAGTGCAGAGATCCCATCACAAGTGCAGATATCCCATCACAAGTGCAGAGATCCCATCACAAGTGCAGAGATCCCACCACGAGAGCAGAGATCCCACCACGAGTGCAGAGATCCCACCACGAGTGCAGAGATCCCATCACAAGTGCAGAGATCCCACCATGAGTGCAGAGATCCCACCACGAGTGCAGAGATCCCACCACAAGTAAACAGATCCCATCACAAGTGCAGAGATCCCATCACAAGTGCAGAGATCCCACCATGAGTGCAGAGATCCCATCCCAAGTAGAGAGATCCCACTATGAGTGCAGAGATCCCACCATGAGTGCAGAGATCCCATCCCAAGTAGAGAGATCCCACTATGAGTGCAGAGATCCCACCATGAGTGCAGAGATCCCATCATAAGTGCAGGGATCCCATCATAAGTGCAGGGATCCCATCACAAGTGCAGAGATCCCACCACGAGTGCATAGATCCCATTACAAGTAGAGAGATCCCAGAATAAGTGCAGAGATCCCATCACAAGAGCAGAGATCCCATCACAAGAGCAGAGATCCCACCATGAGTGCAGAGGTCCCATCCTAAGTAGAGAGATCTGACTATGAGTGCAGAGAACCCATCATAAGTGCAGAGATCCCACCATAAGTGCAGGGATCCCATCACAAGTGCAGGGATCCCATCACAAGTGCAGAGATCCCACCACGAGAGCAGAGATCCCACCATGAGTGCAGAGATCCCATCACAAGTAGAGAGATCCCAGAATAAGTGCAGAGATCCCATCACAAGTGCAGAGATCCCATCACAAGTGCAGAGATCCCATCACAAGTGTGGAGATCCCACCATGAGAGCAGAGATCCCATCCCAAGTAGAGAGATCCCACTATGAGTGCAGAGATCGCACCATGAGTGCAGAGATCGCACCATGAGTGCAGAGATCCCATCACAAGTGCAGAGATCCCACCATGAGTGCAAAGATCCCATCACAAGTAGAGAGATCCCATCACAAGTGCAGAGTTCCCACCATGAGTGCAGAGATCCCATCCCAAGTAGTGAGATCCAACTATGAGTGCAGAGATCCCATCCCAAGTACAGAGATCCCATCACGAGTGCAGAGATCCCATCCCAAGTAGAGAGATCCCATTATGAGTGCAGAGATCCCACCATGAGTGCAGAGATTCCATCACAAGTAGAGAGATCCCAGAATAAGTGCAGAGATCCCATCACACGTGCAGCGATCCCACCATGAGTGCAGAGATCCCATCCCAAGTAGAGAGATCCCACTATGAGTGCAGAGATCCCACCATGAGTGCAGAGATCCCATCATAAGTGCAGAGATCCCACCATAAGTGAAGGGATCCCATCATAAGTGCAGAGATCCCACAACAAGTACAGAGATCCCATCAAAAGTAGGGAGATCCCAGAATAAGTGCAGAGATCCCACCACAAGTGCAGAGATCCCACCATGAGTGCAGATACCCCATCCCAAGTAGAGAGATCCCACTATGAGTGCAGAGATCCCACCATGAGTGCAGAGATCCCATCCCAAGTAGAGAGATCCCACTATGAGTGCAGAGATCCCACTATGAGTGTAGAGAGCCCATCATAAGCTCAGAGATCCCACCATAAGTGCAGGGATCCCATCACAAGTGCAGGGATCCCATCACAAGTGCAGGGATCCCATCACAAGTGCAGAGATCCCATCACAAGTGCAGAGATCCTATCACAAGTGCAGAGATCCCATCACAAGTGCAGAGAGCCCACCATGAGTGCAAAGATCCCATCACAAGTAGAGAGATCCCAGAATAAGTGCAGAGATCCCATCACAAGTGCAGAGATCCCATCACAAGTGCAGAGTTCCCACCATGAGTGCAGAGATCCCATCCCAAGTAGAGAGATCCCACTATGAGTGCAGAGATCCCATCCCGAGTGCAGAGATCCCACTATGAGTGCAGAGATCCCATCCCGAGTGCAGAGATCCCATCCCGAGTGCAGAGATCCCATCCCAAGTAGAGAGATCCCATCCCAAGTAGAGAGATCCCACCATGAATGCAGAGATCCCACCATGAGTGCAGAGATCCCATCATAAGTGCAAAGATCCCATCATAAGTGCAGAGATCCCACCATAAGTGCAGGGATCCCATCACAAGTGCAGAGATCCCACCATGAGTGCAGAGATTCCATCACAAGTAGAGAGATCCCAGAATAAGTGCAGAGATCCCATCACACATGCAGCAATCCCACCATGAGTGCAGAGATCCCATCCCAAGTAGAGAGATCCCACTATGAGTGCAGAGATCCCACCATGAGTGCAGCAATCCCACCATGAGTGCAGAGATCCCATCCCAAGTAGAGAGATCCCACCATGAGTGCAGAGATCCCACCATGAGTGCAGGGATCCCATCCCAAGTAGAGAGATCCCACTATGAGTGCAGAGATCCCATTATGAGTGCAAAGATCCCACCATGAGTGCAGAGATCCCATCATAAGTGCAGGGATCCCATCACAAGTGCAGGGATCCCATCACAAGTGCAGAGATCCCACCACGAGTGTGGAGATCCCATCATTAGTGCAGAGATCCCACCACAAGTGCAGAGATCCCATCACAAGTGCATAGATCCCACCACGAGTGCAGAGATCCCATCACAAGTAGACAGATCCCATCACAAGTGCAGAGATCCCATCACAAGTGCAGAGATCCCACCATGAGTGCAGAGATCCCATCCTAAGTAGAGAGATCCCACTATGAGTGCCGAGATCCCATCATGAGTGCAGAGATCCCACCATAAGTGCAGAGATCCCATCACAAGTGCAGACATCCCATCACAAGTGCAGAGATCCCATCACAAGTGCAGAGATCCCACCACAAGTGCAGAGATCCCATCACAAGTAGACAGATCCCATCACAAGTGCAAAGATCCCATCACAAGTGCAGAGATCCCACCATGAGTGCAGAGATCCCATCCCAAGTAGAGAGATCCCACTATGAGTGCAGAGATCCCACCCTGAGTGCAGAGATCCCATCCCAAGTAAAGAGATCCCACTATGAGTGCAGAGATCCCACTATGAGTGCAGAGATCCCACCATGAGTGCAGAGATCCCATCATAAGTGCAGGGATCCCATCACAAGTGCAGAGATCCCACCACGAGTGCAGAGATCCCATTACAAGTAGAGAGATCCCAGAATAAGTGCAGAGATCCCATCACGAGTGCAGAGATCCCATCCTAAGTATAGAGATCCCATCCTAAGTAGAGAGATCCCACTATGAGTGCAGAGATCCCATCATAAGTGCAGAGATCCCACCATAAGTGCAGAGATCCCACCATAAGTGCAGGGATCCCAACCTAAGTGCAGAGATCCCACAACAAGTACAGAGATCCCATCACAAGTAGGGAGATCCCAGAATAAGTGCAGAGATCCCAACACAATACAGAGATCCCACCATGAGTGCAGAGATCCCATTCCTAGTAGAGAGATCCCACTATGAGTGCATAGATCCCACCATGAGTTCAGAGATCCCATCATAAGTGCAGGGGTCCCATCACAAGTGCAGGGATCCCATCACAAGTGCAGGGATCCCATCACAAGTGCAGGGATCCCATCACAAGTGCAGGGATCCCATCACAAGTGCAGAGATCCCACCATGAGAGCAGAGATCCCACCATGAGTGCAGAGATCCCATCACAAGTAGAGAGATCCCAGAATAAGTGCAGAGATCCCATCACAAGTGTGGAGATCCCACCATGAGAGCAGAGATCCCATCCCAAGTAGAGAGATCCCACTATGAGTGCAGAGATCCCACCATGAGTGCAGAGATCCCACCATGAGTGCAGAGATCCCAACATTAGTGCAGAGATCCCACCATAAGTGCAGAGATCCCATCACAAGTGCAGAGATCCACCATGAGTGCAAAGATCCCATCACAAGTAGAGAGATCCCAGAATAAGTGCAGAGATCCCATCATAAGTGCAGAGTTCCCACCATGAGTGCAGAGATCCCATCCCAAGTAGAGAGATCCCACTATGAGTGCAGAGATACCATCCCGAATGCAGAGATCCCATCCCAAGTAGAGAGATCCCACTATGAGTGCAGAGATCCCATCATAAGTGCAGAGATCCCACCATAAGTGCAGGGATCCCATCACAAGTGCAGAGATCCCACCATGAGTGCAGAGATTCCATCACAAGTAGAGAGATCCCAGAATAGGTGCAGAGATCCCATCACATGTGCAGCGTTCCCACCATGAGTGCAGAGATCCCATCCCAAGTAGAGAGATCCCACTATGAGTGCAGAGATCCCACCATGAGTGCAGAGATCCCATCCCAAGTAGAGAGATCCCACTATGAGTGCAGAGATCCCATTATGAGTGCAAAGATCCCACCATGAGTGCAGAGATCCCATCATAAGTGCAGGGATCCCATCACAAGTGCAGGGATCCCATCACAAGTGCAGAGATCCCACCATGAGTGCGGAGATCCCATCATTAGTGCAGAAATCCCACCATAAGTGCAGAGATCCCATCACAAGTGCAGAGATCCCATCACAAGTGCAGAGATCCCACCACGAGTGCAGAGATCCCATCACAAGTAGACAGATCCCATCACAAGTGCAGAGATCCCATCACAAGTGCAGAGATCCCACCATGAGTGCAGAGATCCCATCCTAAGTAGAGAGATCCCACTATGAGTGCCGAGATCCCATCATGAGTGCAGAGATCCCACCATAAGTGCAGAGATCCCATCACAAGTGCAGAGATCCCATCACAAGTGCAGAGATCCCATCACAAGTGCAGAGATCCCACCACAAGTGCAGAGATCCCATCACAAGTAGACAGATCCCATCACAAGTGCAGAGATCCCATCACAAGTGCAGAGATCCCACCATGAGTGCAGAGATCCCATCCCAAGTAGAGAGATCCCACTATGAGTGCAGAGATCCCACCCTAAGTGCAGAGATCCCATCCCAAGTAAAGAGATCCCACTATGAGTGCAGAGATCCCACTATGAGTGCAGAGATCCCACCATGAGTGCAGAGATCCCATCATAAGTGCAGGGATCCAATCACAAGTGCAGAGATCCCACCATGAGTGCAGAGATCCCATTACAAGTAGAGAGATCCCAGAATAAGTGCAGAGATCCCATCACGAGTGCAGAGATCCCATCCTGAGTATAGAGATCCCACTATGAGTGCAGAGATCCCATCATAAGTGCAGAGATCCCATCATAAGTGCAGAGATCCCCCCATAAGTGCAGGGATCCCAACCTAAGTGCAGAGATCCCACAACAAGTACAGAGATCCCATTACAAGTAGGGAGATCCCAGAATAAGTGCAGAGATCCCATCACAAGTGCAGAGATCCCACCATGAGTGCAGAGATCCCATCCCTAGTAGAGAGATCCCACTATGAGTGCATAGATCCCACCATGAGTTCAGAGATCCCATCATAAGTGCAGGGATCCCATCACAAGTGCAGGGATCCCATCACAAGTGCAGGGATCCCATCACAAGTGCAGAGATCCCACCACGAGAGCAGAGATCCCACCATGAGTGCAGAGATCCCATCACAAGTAGAGAGATCCCAGAATAAGTGCAGAGATCCCATCACAAGTGCAGAGATCCCATCACAAGTGCAGAGATCCCATCACAAGTGTGGAGATCCCACCATGAGAGCAGAGATCCCATCCCAAGTAGAGAGATCCCACTATGAGTGCAGAGATCGCACCATGAGTGCAGAGATCGCACCATGAGTGCAGAGATCCCATCACAAGTGCAGAGATCCCACCATGAGTGCAAAGATCCCATCACAAGTAGAGAGATCCCATCACAAGTGCAGAGTTCCCACCATGAGTGCAGAGATCCCATCCCAAGTAGAGAGATCCAACTATGAGTGCAGAGATCCCATCCCGAGTACAGAGATCCCATCACGAGTGCAGAGATCCCATCCCAAGTAGAGAGATCCCATTATGAGTGCAGAGATCCCACCATGAGTGCAGAGATTCCATCACAAGTAGAGAGATCCCAGAATAAGTGCAGAGATCCCATCACACGTGCAGCGATCCCACCATGATTGCAGAGATCCCATCCCAAGTAGAGAGATCCCACTATGAGTGCAGAGATCCCACCATGAGTGCAGAGATCCCATCATAAGTGCAGAGATCCCACCATAAGTGAAGGGATCCCATCATAAGTGCAGAGATCCCACAACAAGTACAGAGATCCCATCAAAAGTAGGGAGATCCCAGAATAAGTGCATAGATCCCACCACAAGTGCAGAGATCCCACCATGAGGGCAGATGCCCCATCCCAAGTAGAGAGATCCCACTATGAGTGCAGAGATCCCACCATGAGTGCAGAGATCCCATCCCAAGTAGAGAGATCCCACTATGAGTGCAGAGATCCCACCATGAGTGTAGAGAGCCCATCATAAGCTCAGAGATCCCACCATAAGTGCAGGGATCCCATCACAAGTGCAGGGATCCCATCACAAGTGCAGAGATCCCATCACAAGTGCAGAGATCCTATCACAAGTGCAGAGATCCCATCACAAGTGCAGAGATCCCATCACAAGTGCAGAGATCCTATCACAAGTGCAGAGATCCTATCACAAGTGCAGAGATCCCATCACAAGTGCAGAGATCCCACCATGAGTGCAAAGATCCCATCACAAGTAGAGAGATCCCAGAATAAGTGCAGAGATCCCATCACAAGTGCAGAGATCCCATCACAAGTGCAGAGTTCCCACCATGAGGGCAGAGATCCCATCCCAAGTAGAGAGATCCCACTATGAGTGCAGGGATCCCATCCCGAGTGCAGAGATCCCACTATGAGTGCAGAGATCCCATCCCGAGTGCAGAGATCCCATCCCGAGTGCAGAGATCCCATCCCGAGTGCAGAGATCCCATCCCAAGTAGAGAGATCCCATCCCAAGTAGAGAGATCCCACCATGAGTGCAGAGATCCCACCATGAGTGCAGGTATCCCATCATGAGTGCAGAGATCCCATCATAAGTGCAGAGATCCCACCATAAGTGCAGGGATCCCATCACAAGTGCAGAGATCCCACCATGAGTGCAGAGATTCCATTACAAGTAGAGAGATCCCAGAATAAGTGCAGAGATCCCATCACACATGCAGCAATCCCACCATGAGTGCAGAGATCCCATCCCAAGTAGAGAGATCCCACTATGAGTGCAGAGATCCCACCATGAGTGCAGCAATTCCACCATGAGTGCAGAGATCCCATCCCAAGTAGAGAGATCCCACCATGAGTGCAGAGATCCCATCATGAGTGCAGGGATCCCATCACAAGTGCAGGGATCCCATCACAAGTGCAGGGATCTCATCACAAGTGCAGCGATCCCACCACAAGTGCAGAGATCCCAGAATAAGTGCAGAGATCCCATCACAAGTGCAGAGATCCCACCATGAGTGCAGAGATCCCATCCCAAGTAGAGAGATCCCACTATGAGTGCCGAGATCCCATCATTAGTGCAGAGATCCCACCATAAGTGCAGAGATCCCATCACAAGTGCAGAGATCCCATCACAAGTGCAGAGATCCCATCACAAGTTCAGAGATCCCACCACGAGTGCAGAGATCCCATCACAAGTGCAGAGATCCCACCATGAGTGCAGAGATCCCATCCTAAGTAGAGAGATCCCACTATGAGTGCAGAGATCCCATCATAAGTGCAGAGATCCCATCATAAGTGTAGAGATCCCACCATAAGTGCAGGGATCCCAACCTAAGTGCAGAGATCCCACAACAAGTACAGCGATCCCATCACAAGTAGGGAGATCCCAGAATAAGTGCAGAGATCCCATCACAAGTGCAGAGATCCCACCATGAGTGCAGAGACCCCATCCCTAGTAGAGAGATCCCACTATGAGCGCATAGATCCCACAGTGAGTTCAGAGATCCCATCATAAGTGCAGGGATCCCATCACACATGCAGGGATCCCATCACACATGCACAGATCCCACCACAAGAGCAGAGATCCCACCATGAGTGCAGAGATCCCATCACAAGTAGAGAGATCCCATAATAAGTGCAGAGATCCCATCACAAGTGTGGAGATCCCACCATGAGAGCAGAGATCCCATCCCAAGTAGAGAGATCCCACTATGAGTGCAGAGATCCCATCATTAGTGCAGAGATCCCACCATAAGTGCAGAGATCCCATCACAAGTGCAGAGATCCCACCATGAGTGCAAAGATCCCATCATAAGTAGAGAGATCCCATCACAAGTGCAGAGTTCCCACCATGAGTGCAGAGATCCCATCCCAAGTAGAGAGATCTGACTATGAGTGCAGAGATCCCATCCCGAGTGCAGAGATCCCATCACGAGTGCAGAGATCCCATCCCAAGTAGAGAGATCCCACTATGAGTGCAGAGATCCCACCATGAGTGCAGAGATCCCATCATAAGTGCAGAGATCCCACCATAAGTGCAGAGATCCCATCACAAGTGCAGAGATCCCACCATGAGTGCAGAGATTCCATCACAAGTAGAGAGATCCCAGAATAAGTGCAGAGATCCCATCACATGTGCAGCGATCCCATCATGAGTGCAGAGATCCCATCCCAAGTAGAGAGATCCCACTATGAGTGCAGAGATCCCACCATGAGTGCAGAGATCCCATCATAGGTGCAGAGATCCCACCATAAGTGAAGGGATTCCATCATAAGTGCAGAGATCCCACAAATACAAAGATCCCATCAAAAGTAGGGAGATCCCAGAATAAGTGCAGAGATCCCATCACAAGTGCAGAGATCCCATCACAAGTGCAGAGATCCCATCACAAGTGCAGAGATCCCATCACAAGTAGAGAGATCCCACTATGAGTGCAGAGATCCCACCATGAGTGCAGAGATCCCATCATAGGTACAGAGATCCCACCATAAGTGAAGGGATCCCATCATAAGTGCAGAGATCCCACAAATACAAAGATCCCATCAAAAGTAGGGAGATCCCAGAATAAGTGCAGAGATCCCATCACAAGTGCAGAGATCCCACCATGAGTGCAGAGATCCCACCATGAGTGCAGAGATCCCATCTCAGGTAGAGAGATCCCACTATGAGTGCAGAGATCCCACCATGAGTGCAAAGATCCCATCATTAGTGCAGAGATCCCACCATAAGTGCAGAGATCCCATCACAAGTGCAGAGATCCCACCACGAGTGCAGAGATCCCATCACAAGTAGAGAGATCCCAGAATAAGTGCAGAGATCCCACCATAAGTGCAGGGATCCCAACCTACGTGCAGAGATCCCACAACAAGTACAGAGATCCCATCACAAGTAGGGAGATCCCAGAATAAGTGCAGATATCCCATCACAAGTGCAGAGATCCCATCACAAGTGCAGAGATCCCACCATGAGTGCAGAGATCCCATCCCTAGTAGAGAGATCCCACTATGAGTGCATAGATCCCACCATGAGTGCAGAGATCCCATCATAAGTGCAGAGATCCCACCATAAGTGCAGGGATCCCATCACAAGTGCAGAGATCCCATCACAAGTGCAGAGATCCCACCATGAGTGCAGAGATCCCATCCCTAGTAGAGAGATCCCACTATGAGTGCATAGATCCCACCATGAGTGCAGAGATCCCATCATAAGTGCAGAGATCGCACCATGAGTGCAGAGATCCCATCCCTAGTAGAGAGATCCCACTATGAGTGCATAGATCCCACCATAAGTGCAGAGATCCCACCATGAGTGCAGAGATCCCATCCCAAGTAGAGAGATCCCACTATAAATGCAGAGATCCCACCATGAGTGCAGAGATCCCACCATGAGTGCAGAGATCCTATCCCAAGTAGAGAGATCCCCTATGAGTGCAGAGATCCCACCATGAGTGAAGAGATCCCATCATAAGTGCAGAGATCCCACCATAAGTGCAGAAATCCCACCATAAGTGCAGGGATCACACAACAAGTACAGAGATCCCATCAAAAGTAGGGAGATCCCAGAATAGGTGCAGAGATCCCACCACAAGTGCAGAGATACCACCATGAGTGCAGATACCCCATCCCAAGTAGAGAGATCCCAGAATAAGTGCAGAGATCCCATCACAAGTGCAGAGATCCCATCACAAGTGCAGAGTTCCCACCATGAGGGCAGAGATCCCATCCCAAGTAGAGAGATCCCACTATGAGTGCAGGGATCCCATCCCGAGTGCAGAGATCCCACTATGAGTGCAGAGATCCCATCCCGAGTGCAGAGATCCCATCCCGAGTGCAGAGATCCCATCCCAAGTAGAGAGATCCCATCCCAAGTAGAGAGATCCCACCATGAGTGCAGAGATCCCACCATGAGTGCAGAGATCCCATCATGAGTGCAGAGATCCCATCATAAGTGCAGAGATCCCACCATAAGTGCAGGGATCCCATCACAAGTGCAGAGATCCCACCATGAGTGCAGAGATTCCATTACAAGTAGAGAGATCCCAGAATAAGTGCAGAGATCCCAGAATAAGTGCAGAGATCCCATCACACATGCAGCAATCCCACCATGAGTGCAGAGATCCCATCCCAAGTAGAGAGATCCCACTATGAGTGCAGAGATCCCACCATGAGTGCAGCAATTCCACCATGAGTGCAGAGATCCCATCCCAAGTAGAGAGATCCCACCATGAGTGCAGAGATCCCATCATGAGTGCAGGGATCCCATCACAAGTGCAGGGATCCCATCACAAGTGCAGGGATCTCATCACAAGTGCAGCGATCCCACCACAAGTGCAGAGATCCCAGAATAAGTGCAGAGATCCCATCACAAGTGCAGAGATCCCACCATGAGTGCAGAGATCCCATCCTAAGTAGAGAGATCCCACTATGAGTGCCGAGATCCCATCATTAGTGCAGAGATCCCACCATAAGTGCAGAGATCCCATCACAAGTGCAGAGATCCCATCACAAGTGCAGAGATCCCATCACAAGTTCAGAGATCCCACCACGAGTGCAGAGATCCCATCACAAGTGCAGAGATCCCACCATGAAGCAGAGATCCCATCCTAAGTAAAGAGATCCCACTATGAGTGCAGAGATCCCATCATAAGTGCAGAGATCCCATCATAAGTGTAGAGATCCCACCATAAGTGCAGGGATCCCAACCTAAGTGCAGAGATCCCACAACAAGTACAGCGATCCCATCACAAGTAGGGAGATCCCAGAATAAGTGCAGAGATCCCATCACAAGTGCAGAGATCCCACCATGAGTGCAGAGATCCCATCCCTAGTAGAGAGATCCCACTATGAGCGCATAGATCCCACAGTGAGTTCAGAGATCCCATCATAAGTGCAGGGATCCCATCACACATGCAGGGATCCCATCACACATGCACAGATCCCACCACAAGAGCAGAGATCCCACCATGAGTGCAGAGATCCCATCACAAGTAGAGAGATCCCATAATAAGTGCAGAGATCCCATCACAAGTGTGGAGATCCCACCATGAGAGCAGAGATCCCATCCCAAGTAGAGAGATCCCACTATGAGTGCAGAGATCCCATCATTAGTGCAGAGATCCCACCATAAGTGCAGAGATCCCATCACAAGTGCAGAGATCCCACCATGAGTGCAAAGATCCCATCATAAGTAGAGAGATCCCATCACAAGTGCAGAGTTCCCACCATGAGTGCAGAGATCCCATCCCAAGTAGAGAGATCTGACTATGAGTGCAGAGATCCCATCCCGAGTGCAGAGATCCCATCACGAGTGCAGAGATCCCATCCCAAGTAGAGAGATCCCACTATGAGTGCAGAGATCCCACCATGAGTGCAGAGATCCCATCATAAGTGCAGAGATCCCACCATAAGTGCAGAGATCCCATCACAAGTGCAGAGATCCCACCATGAGTGCAGAGATTCCATCACAAGTAGAGAGATCCCAGAATAAGTGCAGAGATCCCATCACATGTGCAGCGATCCCATCATGAGTGCAGAGATCCCATCCCAAGTAGAGAGATCCCACTATGAGTGCAGAGATCCCACCATGAGTGCAGAGATCCCATCATAGGTGCAGAGATCCCACCATAAGTGAAGGGATTCCATCATAAGTGCAGAGATCCCACAAATACAAAGATCCCATCAAAAGTAGGGAGATCCCAGAATAAGTGCAGAGATCCCATCACAAGTGCAGAGATCCCATCACAAGTGCAGAGATCCCATCACAAGTGCAGAGATCCCATCACAAGTAGAGAGATCCCACTATGAGTGCAGAGATCCCACCATGAGTGCAGAGATCCCATCATAGGTACAGAGATCCCACCATAAGTGAAGGGATCCCATCATAAGTGCAGAGATCCCACAAATACAAAGATCCCATCAAAAGTAGGGAGATCCCAGAATAAGTGCAGAGATCCCATCACAAGTGCAGAGATCCCACCATGAGTGCAGAGATCCCACCATGAGTGCAGAGATCCCATCTCAGGTAGAGAGATCCCACTATGAGTGCAGAGATCCCACCATGAGTGCAAAGATCCCATCATTAGTGCAGAGATCCCACCATAAGTGCAGAGATCCCATCACAAGTGCAGAGATCCCACCACGAGTGCAGAGATCCCATCACAAGTAGAGAGATCCCAGAATAAGTGCAGAGATCCCACCATAAGTGCAGGGATCCCAACCTACGTGCAGAGATCCCACAACAAGTACAGAGATCCCATCACAAGTAGGGAGATCCCAGAATAAGTGCAGATATCCCATCACAAGTGCAGAGATCCCATCACAAGTGCAGAGATCCCACCATGAGTGCAGAGATCCCATCCCTAGTAGAGAGATCCCACTATGAGTGCATAGAACCCACCATGAGTGCAGAGATCCCATCATAAGTGCAGAGATCCCACCATAAGTGCAGGGATCCCATCACAAGTGCAGAGATCCCATCACAAGTGCAGAGATCCCATCACAAGTGCAGAGATCCCACCATGAGTGCAGAGATCCCATCCCTAGTAGAGAGATCCCACTATGAGTGCATAGATCCCACCATGAGTGCAGAGATCCCATCATAAGTGCAGAGATCCCACCATGAGTGCAGAGATCCCATCCCTAGTAGAGAGATCCCACTATGAGTGCATAGATCCCACCATAAGTGCAGAGATCCCACCATGAGTGCAGAGATCCCATCCCAAGTAGAGAGATCCCACTATAAATGCAGAGATCCCACCATGAGTGCAGAGATCCTATCCCAAGTAGAGAGATCCCCTATGAGTGCAGAGATCCCACCATGAGTGAAGAGATCCCATCATAAGTGCAGAGATCCCACCATAAGTGCAGAAATCCCACCATAAGTGCAGGGATCACACAACAAGTACAGAGATCCCATCAAAAGTAGGGAGATCCCAGAATAGGTGCAGAGATCCCACCACAAGTGCAGAGATACCACCATGAGTGCAGATACCCCATCCCAAGTAGAGAGATCCCACTATGAGTGCAGAGATCCCACCATGAGTGCAGAGATCCCATCCCAAGTAGAGAGATCCCACTATGAGTGCAGAGATCCCACCATGAGTGTAGAGAGCCCATCATAAGCTCAGAGATCCCACCATAAGTGCAGGGATCCCATCACAAGTGCAGAGATCCCATCACAAGTGCAGAGATCCCATCACAAGTGCAGAGATCCCATCACAAGTGCAGAGTTCCCACCATGAGTGCAGAGATCCCATCCCAAGTAGAGAGATCCCACTATGAGTTCAGAGATCCCATCCCGAGTGCAGAGATCCCACCATAAGTGCAGAGATCTGACCATAAGTACAGAGATCCCACCACGAGTGCAGAGATCCCACCACGAGTGCAGAGATCCCACCACGAGTGCAGAGATCCCATCACAAGTAGAGAGATCCCAGAATAAGTGCAGAGATAACATCACAAGTACAGAGATCCCACCATGAGTGCAAAGATCCCATACCAAGTAGAGAGATCCAACTATGAGTGCAGAGATCCCACCATGAGTGCAGAGATCCCACCATGAGTGCAGAGATCCCATCATAAGTGCAGAGATCCCACCATAAGTGCAGAGATCCCATCATAAGTGCAGAGATCCCACCATAAGTGCAGAGATCCCAACACAAGTGCAGAGATCCCAACACAAGTGCAGAGATCCCACCATGAGTGCAGAGATCCCACCATGAGTGTAGAGATCCCACCATGAGTGTAGAGATCCCATCACAAGTAGAGAGATCCCAAAATAAGTGCAGAGATTGCATCACAAGAGCAGATATCCCACCATGAGTGCAGAGATCCCATCCCAAGTAGAGAGATCCCACTATGAGTGCAGAGATCCCATCATAAGTGCAGAGATCCCATCATAAGTGCATAGATCCCATCACAAGTGCAGAGATCCCACCACGAGTGCAGAGATCCCACCACGAGTGCAGAGATCCCATCACAAGTGCAGAGATCCCACCACGAGTGCAGAGATCCCATCACAAGTAGAGAGATCCCAGAATAAGTGCAGAGATCCCATCACAAGTGCAGAGATCCCACCATGAGTGCAGAGATCCCATCCCAAGTAGAGAGATCCCACTATGAGTGCAGAGATCCCACCATGAGTGCAGAGATCCCACCATGAGTACAGAGATCCCATCATAAGTGCAGAGATCCCACCATAAGTGCAAGGATCCCATCATAAGTGCAGAGATCCCATATCAAGTACAGAGATCCCATCACAAGTAGGGAGATCCCACTATGAGTGCAGAGATCCCATCACAAGTAGAGAGATCCCTCCATGAATGCAGAGATCCCACCACAAGTGCAGAGATCCCATCACAAGTATGAGTGCAGAGATCCCATCATAAGTGCAGGGATCCCACAACAAGTACAGAGATCCCATCAAAAGTAGGGAGATCCCAGAATAAGTGCAGAGATCCCACCACAAGTGCAGAGATCCCACCATGAGTGCAGATACCCCATCCCAAGTAGAGAGATCCCACTATGAGTGCAGAGATCCCACCATGAGTGCAGAGATCCCATCCCAAGTAGAGAGATCCCACTATGAGTGCAGAGATCCCACCATGAGTGTAGAGAGCCCATCATAAGCTCAGAGATCCCACCATAAGTGCAGGGATCCCATCACAAGTGCAGAGATCCCATCACAAGTGCAGAGATCCCATCACAAGTGCAGGGATCCCATCACAAGTGCAGAGTTCCCACCATGAGTGCAGAGATCCCATCCCAAGTAGAGAGATCCCACTATGAGTTCAGAGATCCCATCCCGAGTGCAGAGATCCCACCATAAGTGCAGAGATCCGACCATAAGTACAGAGATCCCACCACGAGTGCAGAGATCCCACCACGAGTGCAGAAATCCCACCACGAGTGCAGAGATCCCATCACAAGTAGAGAGATCCCAGAATAAGTGCAGAGATAACATCACAAGTACAGAGATCCCACCATGAGTGCAAAGATCCCATACCAAGTAGAGAGATCCAACTATGAGTGCAGAGATCCCACCATGAGTGCAGAGATCCCACCATGAGTGCAGAGATCCCATCATAAGTGCAGAGATCCCACCATAAGTGCAGAGATCCCATCATAAGTGCAGAGATCCCACCATAAGTGCAGAGATCCCAACACAAGTGCAGAGATCCCAACACAAGTGCAGAGATCCCACCATGAGTGCAGAGATCCCACCATGAGTGTAGAGATCCCACCATGAGTGTAGAGATCCCATCACAAGTAGAGAGATCCCAAAATAAGTGCAGAGATTGCATCACAAGAGCAGAGATCCCACCATGAGTGCAGAGATCCCATCCCAAGTAGAGAGATCCCACTATGAGTGCAGAGATCCCATCATAAGTGCAGAGATCCCATCATAAGTGCATAGATCCCATCACAAGTGCAGAGATCCCACCACGAGTGCAGAGATCCCATCACAAGTGCAGAGATCCCACCACGAGTGCAGAGATCCCATCACAAGTAGAGAGATCCCAGAATAAGTGCAGAGATCCCATCACAAGTGCAGAGATCCCACCATGAGTGCAGAGATCCCATCCCAAGTAGAGAGATCCCACTATGAGTGCAGAGATCCCACCATGAGTGCAGAGATCCCACCATGAGTACAGAGATCCCATCATAAGTGCAGAGATCCCACCATAAGTGCAAGGATCCCATCATAAGTGCAGAGATCCCATATCAAGTACAGAGATCCCATCACAAGTAGGGAGATCCCACTATGAGTGCAGAGATCCCATCACAAGTAGAGAGATCCCTCCATGAATGCAGAGATCCCACCACAAGTGCAGAGATCCCATCACAAGTATGAGTGCAGAGATCCCATCATAAGTGCAGAGATCCCATCATAAGTGCAGAGATCCCACAACAAGTAGAGATCCCATCACAAGTAGGGAGATCCCAGAATAAATGCAAAATCCCATCACAAGTGCAGAGATCCCATCACAAGTGCAGAGATCCCATCCCAAGTAGAGAGATCCCACTATGAATGCAGAGATCCCACCATGAGTGCAGAGATCCCACCATGAGTGCAGAGATCCCATCCCAAGTAGAGAGATCCCACCATGAGTGCAGAGATCCCAACATGAGTTCAGAGATCCAATCATAAGTGCAGAGATCCCATCATAAGTGCAGGGATCCCATCACAAGTGCAGATATCCCACCACGAGTGCAGAGATCCCATCACAAGTAGAGAGATCCCAGAATAAGTGCAGAGATCCCATCACAAGTGCAGAGATCCCACCATGAGTGCAGAGATCCCATCATAAGTAGAGAGATCCCACTATGAGTGCAGAGATCCCACCATGAGTGCAGAGATCCCATCATAAGTGCAGAGATTCCACCATAAGTGCAGGGATCCCAACCTAAGTGCAGGGATCCCAACCTAAGTGCAGGGATCCCAACCTAAGTGCAGAGATCTGACAACAAGTACAGAGATCCCATCACAAGTAGGGAGATCCCAGAATAAGTGCAGAGATCCCATCACAAGTGCAGAGATCCCACCATGAATGCAGACATCCCATCCCAAGTAGAGAGATCCCACTATGAGTGCAGAGATCCCACCATGAGTGCAGAGATCCCATCATAAGAGCAGAGATCCCACCATAAGTGCAGGGATCCCACAACAAGTACAGAGATCCCATCATAAGTACGGCGATCCCAGAATAAGTGCAGAGATCCCATCACAAGAGCAGAGATCCCACCATGAGTGCAGAGATCCCATCCCAAGTAGAGAGATCCCACTATGAGTGCAGAGATCCTACCATGAGTGCAGAGATCCCATCATAAGTGCAGAGATCCCACCATAAGTACAGAGATCCCACTATGAGTGCAAAGATCCCATCATAAGTGCAGAGATCCCACCATAAGTGCAGAGATCCCATCACAAGTGCAGAGATCCCACCATGAGTGCAGAGATCCCATCACAAGTAGAGAGATCCCAAAATAAGTGCAGAGATCGCATCACAAGAGCAGAGATCCCACCATGAGTGCAGAGATCCCATCCCAAGTAGAGAGATCCCACTATGAGTGCAGAGATCCCACCATAAGTGCAGAGATCCCATCACAAGTGCAGAGATCCCATCACAAGTGCAGAGATCCCATCACGAGTGCAGAGATCCCATCACAAGTGCAGAGATCCCATCACAAGTGCAGAGATCTCACCATCAGTGCAGAGATCCCATCATAAGTGCAGAGATCCCACCATCAGTGCAGGGATCCCATAACAAGTAGGGAGATCCCAGAATAAGTGCAGAGATCCCATCACAAGTGCAGAGATCCCACCCCAAGTAGAGAGAACCCACTATGAGTGCAGAGATCCCACCATGAGTGCAGAGATCCCATCATAAGTGCAGAGATCCCACCATCAGTGCAGGGATCCCATCATAAAAGCAGAGATCCCACAACAAGTACAGAGATCCCATAACAAGTAGGGAGATCCCAGAATAAGTGCAGAGATCCCATCACAAGTGCAGAGATCCCACTCCAAGTAGAGAGATCCCACTATGTGTGCAGAGATCCCACCATAAGTGCAGAGATCCCATCCCAAGTAGAGAGACCCCACTATGAGTGCAGAGATCCCACCTTGAGTGCAGAGATACCATCATAAGTGCAGAGATCCCACCATAAGTGCAGGGATCCCACCACAAGTGCAGAGATCCCACCACAAGTGCAGAGATCCCACCATGAGTGCAGAGATCCCATCACAAGTAGAGAGATCCCAGAATAAGTGCAGAGATCCCATCACAAGTGCAGAGATCCCATCACGAGTGCAGAGATCCCACCATGAGTGCAGAGATCCCACCATGAGTGCAGAGATCCCATCCCAAGTAGAGAGATCCCACTATGAGTGCAGAGATCCCACCATGAGTGTAGAGATCCCACCATGAGTGCAGAGATCCCATCATAAGTGCAGAGATCCCAACATAAGTGCAGGGATTCCATCACAAGTGCAGAGCTCCCACCACGAGTGCAGAGATTCCATCACAAGTAGAGAGATACCAGAAACTATGCAGAGATCCAATCACAAGTGTAGAGATCCCACCATGAGTGCAGAGATCCCATCCCAAGTAGAGAGATCCCATCCCGAGTGCAGAGATCCCATCCCGAGTGCAGAGATCCCATCCCGAGTGCGGAGATCTCATCCCAAGTGCAGAGATCCCATCCCAAGTAGAGAGGTCCAACTATGAGTGCAGAGATCCCACCATGAGTGCAGAGATCCCATCATAAGTGCAGAGATCCCATCATAAGTGCACAGATCCCACCATAAGTGCAGGGATCCCATCACAAGTGCAGAGATCCCACCACAAGTGCAGAGATCCCATCACAAGTAGACAGATCCCATCACAAGTGCAGAGATCCCATCACAAGTGCAGAGATCCCATCACAAGTGCAGAGATCCCACCATGAGTGCAGAGATTCCATACCAAGTAGAGAGATCCCACTATGAGTGCAGAGATCTCACCATGAGTGCAGAGATCCCATCCCAAGTAGAGAGATCCCTCTATGAGTGAGGAGATCCCACCATGAGTGCAGAGATCCCACCATGAGTGCAGAGATCCCATCATAAGTGCAGGGATCCCACCACAAGTGCAGAGATCCCATTACAAGTAGAGAGATCCCAGAATAAGTGCAGAGATCCCATCACAAGTGCAGAGATCCCACCATGAGTGCAGAGATCCCATCCCGAGTGCAGAGATCCCATCCCAAGTCGAGAGATCCCACTATGAGTGCAGAGATCCCACCATGAGTGCAGCAATCCCACCATGAGTGCAGATATCCCATCCCAAGTAGAGAGATCCCAATATGAGTGCAGAGATCCCATCATGAGTGCAGGGATCCCATCACAAGTGCAGGGATCCCATCACAAGTGCAGGGATCCCATCACAAGTGCAGAGATCCCACCACAAGTGCAGAGATCCCAGAATAAGTGCAGAGATCCCATCACAAGTGCAGAGATCCCACCATGAGTGCAGAGATCCCATCCCAAGTAGAGAGATCCCACTATGAGTGCCGAGATCCCATCATAAGTGTAGAGATCCCACCACAAGTGCAGAGATCCCATCACAAGTGCAGAGATCCCACCATGAGTGCAGAGATCCCATCCTAAGTAGAGAGATCCCACTATGAGTGCAGAGATCCCATCATAAGTGTAGAGATCCCACCATAAGTGCAGGGATCCCAACCTAAGTGCAGAGATCCCACAACAAGTACAGAGATCCCAGAATAAGTGCAGAGATCCCATCACAAGTGCAGAGATCCCACCATGAGTGCAAAGATCCCATCACAAGTAGAGAGATCCCATCACAAGTGCAGAGTTCCCACCATGAGTGCAGAGATCCCATCCCAAGTAGAGAGATCCGACTATGAGTGCAGAGATCCCATCCCGAGTGCTGAGATCCCATCACGAGTGCAGAGATCCCATCCCAAGTAGAGAGATCCCACTATGAGTGCAGAGATCCCACCATGAGTGCAGATATCCCATCATAAGTGCAGAGATCCCACCATAAGTGCAGAGATCCCACCATGAGTGCAGAGATTCCATCACAAGTAGAGAGATCCCAGAATAAGTGCAGAGATCCCATCACACGTGCAGCGATCCCACCATGAGTGCAGAGATCCCATCCCAAGTAGAGAGATCCCACTATGAGTGCAGAGATCCCACCATGAGTGCAGAGATCCCATCATAAGTGCAGAGATCCCACCATAAGTGAAGGGATCCCATCATAAGTGCAGAGATCCCACAAGTACAAAGATCCCATCAAAAGTAGGGAGATCCCAGAATAAGTGCAGAGATCCCATCACAAGTGCAGAGATCCCACCATGAGTGCAGAGATCCCACCATGAGTGCAGAGATCCCATCCCAAGTAGAGAGATCCCACTATGAGTGCAGAGATCCCACCATGAGTGTAGAGAGCCCATCATAAGCTCAGAGATCCCACCATAAGTGCAGGGATCCCATCACAAGTACAGAGATCCCACCATAAGTGCAGAGATCCCATCACAAGTGCAGAGATCCCATCACTAGTGCAGAGATCCCATCACAAGTGCAGAGATCCCATCACAAGTAGAGAGATCCCAGAATAAGTGCAGAGATCCCATCACAAGTGCAGAGTTCCCACCATGAGTGAAGAGATCCCATCCCAAGTAGAGAGATCCCACTATGAGTGCAGAGATCCTATCCCGAGTGCTGAGATCCCATCCCGAGTGCAGAGATCCCATCCCGAGTGCAGAGATCCCATCCCAAGTAGAGAGATCCCACCATGAGTGCAGAGATCCCACCATGAGTGCAGAGATCCCATCATGAGTGCAGAGATCCCATCATAAGTGCAGAGATCCCACCATAAGTGCAGGGATCCCACCACAAGTGCAGAGATCCCACCATGAGTGCAGAGATCACATCACAAGTAGAGAGATCCCAGAATAAGTGCAGAGATCCCATCACACACTGCATCAATCCCACCATGAGTGCAGAGATCCCATCCCAAGTAGAGAGATCCCACTATGAGTGCAGAGATCCCACCATGAGTGCAGAGATCCCACCATGAGTGCAGAGATCCCATCCCAAGTAGAGAGATCCCACTATGAGTGCAGAGATCCCACCATGAGTGCAGAGATCCCATCATGAGTGCAGAAATCCCATCATAAGTGCAGGGATCCCATCACAAGTGCAGGGATCCCATCACAAGTGCAAAGATCCCACCACGAGTGCAGAGATCCCAGAATAAGTGCAGAGATCCCATCACAAGTGCAGAGATCCCACCATGAGTGCAGAGATCCCATCCCAAGTAGAGAGATCCCACTATGAGTGCAGAGATCCCATCATTAGTGCAGGGATCCCACAATAAGTGCAGAGATCCCATCACAAGTGCAGATATCCCATCACAAGTGCAGAGATCCCATCACAAGTGCAGAGATCCCACCACGAGTGCAGAGATCCCACCACGAGTGCAGAGATCCCATCACAAGTGCAGAGATCCCACCATGAGTGCAGAGATCCCACCACGAGTGCAGAGATCCCACCACAAGTAAACAGATCCCATCACAAGTGCAGAGATCCCATCACAAGTGCAGAGATCCCATCACAAGTGCAGAGATCCCACCATGAGTGCAGAGATCCCATCCCAAGTAGAGAGATCCCACTATGAGTGCAGAGATCCCACCATGAGTGCAGAGATCCCATCCCAAGTAGAGAGATCCCACTATGAGTGCAGAGATCCCACCATGAGTGCAGAGATCCCATCATAAGTGCAGGGATCCCATCATAAGTGCAGGGATCCCATCACAAGTGCAGAGATCCCACCACGAGTGCATAGATCCCATTACAAGTAGAGAGATCCCAGAATAAGTGCAGAGATCCCATCACAAGAGCAGAGATCCCATCACAAGAGCAGAGATCCCACCATGAGTGCAGAGATCCCATCCTAAGTAGAGAGATCTGACGATGAGTGCAGAGAACCCATCATAAGTGCAGAGATCCCACCATAAGTGCAGGGATCCCATCACAAGTGCAGGGATCCCATCACAAGTGCAGAGATCCCACCACGAGAGCAGAGATCCCACCATGAGTGCAGAGATCCCATCACAAGTAGAGAGATCCCAGAATAAGTGCGGAGATCCCATCACAAGTGCAGAGATCCCATCACAAGTGCAGAGATCCCATCACAAGTGTGGAGATCCCACCATGAGAGCAGAGATCCCATCCCAAGTAGAGAGATCCCACTATGAGTGCAGAGATCGCACCATTAGTGCAGAGATCGCACCATGAGTGCAGAGATCCCATCATAAGTGCAGAGATCCCACCATGAGTGCAGAGATCCCATCCCTAGTAGAGAGATCCCACTATGAGTGCATAGATCCCACCATAAGTGCAGAGATCCCACCATGAGTGCAGAGATCCCATCCCAAGTAGAGAGATCCCACTATAAATGCAGAGATCCCACCATGAGTGCAGAGATCCTATCCCAAGTAGAGAGATCCCCTATGAGTGCAGAGATCCCACCATGAGTGAAGAGATCCCATCATAAGTGCAGAGATCCCACCATAAGTGCAGAAATCCCACCATAAGTGCAGGGATCACACAACAAGTACAGAGATCCCATCAAAAGTAGGGAGATCCCAGAATAGGTGCAGAGATCCCACCACAAGTGCAGAGATACCACCATGAGTGCAGATACCCCATCCCAAGTAGAGAGATCCCACTATGAGTGCAGAGATCCCACCATGAGTGCAGAGATCCCATCCCAAGTAGAGAGATCCCACTATGAGTGCAGAGATCCCACCATGAGTGTAGAGAGCCCATCATAAGCTCAGAGATCCCACCATAAGTGCAGGGATCCCATCACAAGTGCAGAGATCCCATCACAAGTGCAGAGATCCCATCACAAGTGCAGAGATCCCATCACAAGTGCAGAGTTCCCACCATGAGTGCAGAGATCCCATCCCAAGTAGAGAGATCCCACTATGAGTTCAGAGATCCCATCCCGAGTGCAGAGATCCCACCATAAGTGCAGAGATCTGACCATAAGTACAGAGATCCCACCACGAGTGCAGAGATCCCACCACGAGTGCAGAGATCCCACCACGAGTGCAGAGATCCCATCACAAGTAGAGAGATCCCAGAATAAGTGCAGAGATAACATCACAAGTACAGAGATCCCACCATGAGTGCAAAGATCCCATACCAAGTAGAGAGATCCAACTATGAGTGCAGAGATCCCACCATGAGTGCAGAGATCCCACCATGAGTGCAGAGATCCCATCATAAGTGCAGAGATCCCACCATAAGTGCAGAGATCCCATCATAAGTGCAGAGATCCCACCATAAGTGCAGAGATCCCAACACAAGTGCAGAGATCCCAACACAAGTGCAGAGATCCCACCATGAGTGCAGAGATCCCACCATGAGTGTAGAGATCCCACCATGAGTGTAGAGATCCCATCACAAGTAGAGAGATCCCAAAATAAGTGCAGAGATTGCATCACAAGAGCAGAGATCCCACCATGAGTGCAGAGATCCCATCCCAAGTAGAGAGATCCCACTATGAGTGCAGAGATCCCATCATAAGTGCAGAGATCCCATCATAAGTGCATAGATCCCATCACAAGTGCAGAGATCCCACCACGAGTGCAGAGATCCCATCACAAGTGCAGAGATCCCACCACGAGTGCAGAGATCCCATCACAAGTAGAGAGATCCCAGAATAAGTGCAGAGATCCCATCACAAGTGCAGAGATCCCACCATGAGTGCAGAGATCCCATCCCAAGTAGAGAGATCCCACTATGAGTGCAGAGATCCCACCATGAGTGCAGAGATCCCACCATGAGTACAGAGATCCCATCATAAGTGCAGAGATCCCACCATAAGTGCAAGGATCCCATCATAAGTGCAGAGATCCCATATCAAGTACAGAGATCCCATCACAAGTAGGGAGATCCCACTATGAGTGCAGAGATCCCATCACAAGTAGAGAGATCCCTCCATGAATGCAGAGATCCCACCACAAGTGCAGAGATCCCATCACAAGTATGAGTGCAGAGATCCCATCATAAGTGCAGGGATCCCACAACAAGTACAGAGATCCCATCAAAAGTAGGGAGATCCCAGAATAAGTGCAGAGATCCCACCACAAGTGCAGAGATCCCACCATGAGTGCAGATACCCCATCCCAAGTAGAGAGATCCCACTATGAGTGCAGAGATCCCACCATGAGTGCAGAGATCCCATCCCAAGTAGAGAGATCCCACTATGAGTGCAGAGATCCCACCATGAGTGTAGAGAGCCCATCATAAGCTCAGAGATCCCACCATAAGTGCAGGGATCCCATCACAAGTGCAGAGATCCCATCACAAGTGCAGAGATCCCATCACAAGTGCAGGGATCCCATCACAAGTGCAGAGTTCCCACCATGAGTGCAGAGATCCCATCCCAAGTAGAGAGATCCCACTATGAGTTCAGAGATCCCATCCCGAGTGCAGAGATCCCACCATAAGTGCAGAGATCCGACCATAAGTACAGAGATCCCACCACGAGTGCAGAAATCCCACCACGAGTGCAGAGATCCCATCACAAGTAGAGAGATCCCAGAATAAGTGCAGAGATAACATCACAAGTACAGAGATCCCACCATGAGTGCAAAGATCCCATACCAAGTAGAGAGATCCAACTATGAGTGCAGAGATCCCACCATGAGTGCAGAGATCCCACCATGAGTGCAGAGATCCCATCATAAGTGCAGAGATCCCACCATAAGTGCAGAGATCCCATCATAAGTGCAGAGATCCCACCATAAGTGCAGAGATCCCAACACAAGTGCAGAGATCCCAACACAAGTGCAGAGATCCCACCATGAGTGCAGAGATCCCACCATGAGTGTAGAGATCCCACCATGAGTGTAGAGATCCCATCACAAGTAGAGAGATCCCAAAATAAGTGCAGAGATTGCATCACAAGAGCAGAGATCCCACCATGAGTGCAGAGATCCCATCCCAAGTAGAGAGATCCCACTATGAGTGCAGAGATCCCATCATAAGTGCAGAGATCCCATCATAAGTGCATAGATCCCATCACAAGTGCAGAGATCCCACCACGAGTGCAGAGATCCCATCACAAGTGCAGAGATCCCATCACGAGTGCAGAGATCCCATCACAAGTAGAGAGATCCCAGAATAAGTGCTGAGATCCCATCACAAGTGCAGAGATCCCACCATGAGTGCAGAGATCCCATCCCAAGTAGAGAGATCCCACTATGAGTGCAGAGATCCCACCATGAGTGCAGAGATCCCACCATGAGTACAGAGATCCCATCATAAGTGCAGAGATCCCACCATAAGTGCAAGGATCCCATCATAAGTGCAGAGATCCCATATCAAGTACAGAGATCCCATCAAAAGTAGGGAGATCCCAGAATAAGTGCAGAGATCCCACCACAAGTGCAGAGATCCCACCATGAGTGCAGATACCCCATCCCAAGTAGAGAGATCCCACTATGAGTGCAGAGATCCCACCATGAGTGCAGAGATCCCATCCCAAGTAGAGAGATCCCACTATGAGTGCAGAGATCCCACCATGAGTGTAGAGAGCCCATCATAAGCTCAGAGATCCCACCATAAGTGCAGGGATCCCATCACAAGTGCAGAGATCCCATCACAAGTGCAGAGATCCCATCACAAGTGCAGGGATCCCATCACAAGTGCAGAGTTCCCACCATGAGTGCAGAGATCCCATCCCAAGTAGAGAGATCCCACTATGAGTTCAGAGATCCCATCCCGAGTGCAGAGATCCCACCATAAGTGCAGAGATCCGACCATAAGTACAGAGATCCCACCACGAGTGCAGAAATCCCACCACGAGTGCAGAGATCCCATCACAAGTAGAGAGATCCCAGAATAAGTGCAGAGATAACATCACAAGTACAGAGATCCCACCATGAGTGCAAAGATCCCATACCAAGTAGAGAGATCCAACTATGAGTGCAGAGATCCCACCATGAGTGCAGAGATCCCACCATGAGTGCAGAGATCCCATCATAAGTGCAGAGATCCCACCATAAGTGCAGAGATCCCATCATAAGTGCAGAGATCCCACCATAAGTGCAGAGATCCCAACACAAGTGCAGAGATCCCAACACAAGTGCAGAGATCCCACCATGAGTGCAGAGATCCCACCATGAGTGCAGAGATCCCACCATGAGTGTAGAGATCCCACCATGAGTGTAGAGATCCCATCACAAGTAGAGAGATCCCAAAATAAGTGCAGAGATTGCATCACAAGAGCAGAGATCCCACCATGAGTGCAGAGATCCCATCCCAAGTAGAGAGATCCCACTATGAGTGCAGAGATCCCATCATAAGTGCAGAGATCCCATCATAAGTGCATAGATCCCATCACAAGTGCAGAGATCCCACCACGAGTGCAGAGATCCCATCACAAGTGCAGAGATCCCACCACGAGTGCAGAGATCCCATCACAAGTAGAGAGATCCCAGAATAAGTGCAGAGATCCCATCACAAGTGCAGAGATCCCACCATGAGTGCAGAGATCCCATCCCAAGTAGAGAGATCCCACTATGAGTGCAGAGATCCCACCATGAGTGCAGAGATCCCACCATGAGTACAGAGATCCCATCATAAGTGCAGAGATCCCACCATAAGTGCAAGGATCCCATCATAAGTGCAGAGATCCCATATCAAGTACAGAGATCCCATCACAAGTAGGGAGATCCCACTATGAGTGCAGAGATCCCATCACAAGTAGAGAGATCCCTCCATGAATGCAGAGATCCCACCACAAGTGCAGAGATCCCATCACAAGTATGAGTGCAGAGATCCCATCATAAGTGCAGAGATCCCATCATAAGTGCAGAGATCCCACAACAAGTAGAGATCCCATCACAAGTAGGGAGATCCCAGAATAAATGCAAAATCCCATCACAAGTGCAGAGATCCCATCACAAGTGCAGAGATCCCATCCCAAGTAGAGAGATCCCACTATGAATGCAGAGATCCCACCATGAGTGCAGAGATCCCACCATGAGTGCAGAGATCCCATCCCAAGTAGAGAGATCCCAACATGAGTTCAGAGATCCAATCATAAGTGCAGAGATCCCATCATAAGTGCAGGGATCCCATCACAAGTGCAGAGATCCCATCACAAGTGCAGATATCCCACCACGAGTGCAGAGATCCCATCACAAGTAGAGAGATCCCAGAATAAGTGCAGAGATCCCATCACAAGTGCAGAGATCCCACCATGAGTGCAGAGATCCCATCATAAGTAGAGAGATCCCACTATGAGTGCAGAGATCCCACCATGAGTGCAGAGATCCCATCATAAGTGCAGAGATTCCACCATAAGTGCAGGGATCCCAACCTAAGTGCAGGGATCCCAACCTAAGTGCAGGGATCCCAACCTAAGTGCAGAGATCTGACAACAAGTACAGAGATCCCATCACAAGTAGGGAGATCCCAGAATAAGTGCAGAGATCCCATCACAAGTGCAGAGATCCCACCATGAATGCAGACATCCCATCCCAAGTAGAGAGATCCCACTATGAGTGCAGAGATCCCACCATGAGGGCAGAGATCCCATCATAAGAGCAGAGATCCCACCATAAGTGCAGGGATCCCACAACAAGTACAGAGATCCCATCATAAGTACGGCGATCCCAGAATAAGTGCAGAGATCCCATCACAAGAGCAGAGATCCCACCATGAGTGCAGAGATCCCATCCCAAGTAGAGAGATCCCACTATGAGTGCAGAGATCCTACCATGAGTGCAGAGATCCCATCATAAGTGCAGAGATCCCACCATAAGTACAGAGATCCCACTATGAGTGCAAAGATCCCATCATAAGTGCAGAGATCCCACCATAAGTGCAGAGATCCCATCACAAGTGCAGAGATCCCACCATGAGTGCAGAGATCCCATCACAAGTAGAGAGATCCCAAAATAAGTGCAGAGATCGCATCACAAGAGCAGAGATCCCACCATGAGTGCAGAGATCCCATCCCAAGTAGAGAGATCCCACTATGAGTGCAGAGATCCCACCATAAGTGCAGAGATCCCATCACAAGTGCAGAGATCCCATCACAAGTGCAGAGATCCCATCACAAGTGCAGAGATCCCATCACAAGTGCAGAGATCCCATCACAAGTGCAGAGATCTCACCATCAGTGCAGAGATCCCATCATAAGTGCAGAGATCCCACCATCAGTGCAGGGATCCCATAACAAGTAGGGAGATCCCAGAATAAGTGCAGAGATCCCATCACAAGTGCAGAGATCCCACCCCAAGTAGAGAGAACCCACTATGAGTGCAGAGATCCCACCATGAGTGCAGAGATCCCATCATAAGTGCAGAGATCCCACCATCAGTGCAGGGATCCCATCATAAAAGCAGAGATCCCACAACAAGTACAGAGATCCCATAACAAGTAGGGAGATCCCAGAATAAGTGCAGAGATCCCATCACAAGTGCAGAGATCCCACTCCAAGTAGAGAGATCCCACTATGAGTGCAGAGATCCCACCATAAGTGCAGAGATCCCATCCCAAGTAGAGAGACCCCACTATGAGTGCAGAGATCCCACCTTGAGTGCAGAGATACCATCATAAGTGCAGAGATCCCACCATAAGTGCAGGGATCCCACCACAAGTGCAGAGATCCCACCACAAGTGCAGAGATCCCACCATGAGTGCAGAGATCCCATCACAAGTAGAGAGATCCCAGAATAAGTGCAGAGATCCCATCACAAGTGCAGAGATCCCATCACGAGTGCAGAGATCCCACCATGAGTGCAGAGATCCCACCATGAGTGCAGAGATCCCATCCCAAGTAGAGAGATCCCACTATGAGTGCAGAGATCCCACCATGAGTGTAGAGATCCCACCATGAGTGCAGAGATCCCATCATAAGTGCAGAGATCTTAACATAAGTGCAGGGATTCCATCACAAGTGCAGAGCTCCCACCACGAGTGCAGAGATTCCATCACAAGTAGAGAGATACCAGAAACTATGCAGAGATCCAATCACAAGTGTAGAGATCCCACCATGAGTGCAGAGATCCCATCCCAAGTAGAGAGATCCCATCCCGAGTGCAGAGATCCCATCCCGAGTGCGGAGATCTTATCCCAAGTGCAGAGATCCCATCCCAAGTAGAGAGGTCCAACTATGAGTGCAGAGATCCCACCATGAGTGCAGAGATCCCATCATAAGTGCAGAGATCCCATCATAAGTGCACAGATCCCACCATAAGTGCAGGGATCCCATCACAAGTGCAGAGATCCCACCACAAGTGCAGAGATCCCATCACAAGTAGACAGATCCCATCACAAGTGCAGAGATCCCATCACAAGTGCAGAGATCCCATCACAAGTGCAGAGATCCCACCATGAGTGCAGAGATTCCATCCCAAGTAGAGAGATCCCACTATGAGTGCAGAGATCTCACCATGAGTGCAGAGATCCCATCCCAAGTAGAGAGATCCCTCTATGAGTGCAGAGATCCCACCATGAGTGCAGAGATCCCACCATGAGTGCAGAGATCCCATCATAAGTGCAGGGATCCCACCACAAGTGCAGAGATCCCATTACAAGTAGAGAGATCCCAGAATAAGTGCAGAGATCCCATCACAAGTGCAGAGATCCCACCATGAGTGCAGAGATCCCATCCCGAGTGCAGAGATCCCATCCCAAGTCGAGAGATCCCACTATGAGTGCAGAGATCCCACCATGAGTGCAGCAATCCCACCATGAGTGCAGATATCCCATCCCAAGTAGAGAGATCCCAATATGAGTGCAGAGATCCCATCATGAGTGCAGGGATCCCATCACAAGTGCAGGGATCCCATCACAAGTGCAGGGATCCCATCACAAGTGCAGAGATCCCACCACAAGTGCAGAGATCCCAGAATAAGTGCAGAGATCCCATCACAAGTGCAGAGATCCCACCATGAGTGCAGAGATCCCATCCCAAGTAGAGAGATCCCACTATGAGTGCCGAGATCCCATCATTAGTGCAGAGATCCCACCACAAGTGCAGAGATCCCATCACAAGTGCAGAGATCCCATCACAAGTGCAGAGATCCCACCACGAGTGCAGAGATCCCATCACAAGTGCAGAGATCCCACCATGAGTGCAGAGATCCCATCCTAAGTAGAGAGATCCCACTATGAGTGCAGAGATCCCATCATAAGTGTAGAGATCCCACCATAAGTGCAGGGATCCCAACCTAAGTGCAGAGATCCCACAACAAGTACAGAGATCCCAGAATAAGTGCAGAGATCCCATCACAAGTGCAGAGATCCCACCATGAGTGCAAAGATCCCATCACAAGTAGAGAGATCCCATCACAAGTGCAGAGTTCCCACCATGAGTGCAGAGATCCCATCCCAAGTAGAGAGATCCGACTATGAGTGCAGAGATCCCATCCCGAGTGCTGAGATCCCATCACGAGTGCAGAGATCCCATCCCAAGTAGAGAGATCCCACTATGAGTGCAGAGATCCCACCATGAGTGCAGATATCCCATCATAAGTGCAGAGATCCCACCATAAGTGCAGAGATCCCACCATGAGTGCAGAGATTCCATCACAAGTAGAGAGATCCCAGAATAAGTGCAGAGATCCCATCACACGTGCAGCGATCCCACCATGAGTGCAGAGATCCCATCCCAAGTAGAGAGATCCCACTATGAGTGCAGAGATCCCACCATGAGTGCAGAGATCCCATCATAAGTGCAGAGATCCCACCATAAGTGAAGGGATCCCATCATAAGTGCAGAGATCCCACAAGTACAAAGATCCCATCAAAAGTAGGGAGATCCCAGAATAAGTGCAGAGATCCCATCACAAGTGCAGAGATCCCACCATGAGTGCAGAGATCCCACCATGAGTGCAGAGATCCCATCCCAAGTAGAGAGATCCCACTATGAGTGCAGAGATCCCACCATGAGTGTAGAGAGCCCATCATAAGCTCAGAGATCCCACCATAAGTGCAGGGATCCCATCACAAGTACAGAGATCCCACCATAAGTGCAGAGATCCCATCACAAGTGCAGAGATCCCATCACTAGTGCAGAGATCCCATCACAAGTGCAGAGATCCCATCACAAGTAGAGAGATCCCAGAATAAGTGCAGAGATCCCATCACAAGTGCAGAGTTCCCACCATGAGTGAAGAGATCCCATCCCAAGTAGAGAGATCCCACTATGAGTGCAGAGATCCTATCCCGAGTGCTGAGATCCCATCCCGAGTGCAGAGATCCCATCCCGAGTGCAGAGATCCCATCCCAAGTAGAGAGATCCCACCATGAGTGCAGAGATCCCACCATGAGTGCAGAGATCCCATCATGAGTGCAGAGATCCCATCATAAGTGCAGAGATCCCACCATAAGTGCAGGGATCCCACCACAAGTGCAGAGATCCCACCATGAGTGCAGAGATCACATCACAAGTAGAGAGATCCCAGAATAAGTGCAGAGATCCCATCACACACTGCATCAATCCCACCATGAGTGCAGAGATCCCATCCCAAGTAGAGAGATCCCACTATGAGTGCAGAGATCCCACCATGAGTGCAGAGATCCCACCATGAGTGCAGAGATCCCATCCCAAGTAGAGAGATCCCACTATGAGTGCAGAGATCCCACCATGAGTGCAGAGATCCCATCATGAGTGCAGAAATCCCATCATAAGTGCAGGGATCCCATCACAAGTGCAGGGATCCCATCACAAGTGCAAAGATCCCACCACGAGTGCAGAGATCCCAGAATAAGTGCAGAGATCCCATCACAAGTGCAGAGATCCCACCATGAGTGCAGAGATCCCATCCCAAGTAGAGAGATCCCACTATGAGTGCAGAGATCCCATCATTAGTGCAGGGATCCCACAATAAGTGCAGAGATCCCATCACAAGTGCAGATATCCCATCACAAGTGCAGAGATCCCATCACAAGTGCAGAGATCCCACCACGAGTGCAGAGATCCCACCACGAGTGCAGAGATCCCACCACGAGTGCAGAGATCCCATCACAAGTGCAGAGATCCCACCATGAGTGCAGAGATCCCACCACGAGTGCAGAGATCCCACCACAAGTAAACAGATCCCATCACAAGTGCAGAGATCCCATCACAAGTGCAGAGATCCCATCACAAGTGCAGAGATCCCACCATGAGTGCAGAGATCCCATCCCAAGTAGAGAGATCCCACTATGAGTGCAGAGATCCCACCATGAGTGCAGAGATCCCATCCCAAGTAGAGAGATCCCACTATGAGTGCAGAGATCCCACCATGAGTGCAGAGATCCCATCATAAGTGCAGGGATCCCATCATAAGTGCAGGGATCCCATCACAAGTGCAGAGATCCCACCACGAGTGCATAGATCCCATTACAAGTAGAGAGATCCCAGAATAAGTGCAGAGATCCCATCACAAGAGCAGAGATCCCATCACAAGAGCAGAGATCCCACCATGAGTGCAGAGATCCCATCCTAAGTAGAGAGATCTGACGATGAGTGCAGAGAACCCATCATAAGTGCAGAGATCCCACCATAAGTGCAGGGATCCCATCACAAGTGCAGGGATCCCATCACAAGTGCAGAGATCCCACCACGAGAGCAGAGATCCCACCATGAGTGCAGAGATCCCATCACAAGTAGAGAGATCCCAGAATAAGTGTGGAGATCCCATCACAAGTGCAGAGATCCCATCACAAGTGCAGAGATCCCATCACAAGTGTGGAGATCCCACCATGAGAGCAGAGATCCCATCCCAAGTAGAGAGATCCCACTATGAGTGCAGAGATCGCACCATTAGTGCAGAGATCGCACCATGAGTGCAGAGATCCCATCACAAGTGCAGAGATCCCACCATGAGTGCAAAGATCCCATCACAAGTAGAGAGATCCCATCACAAGTGCATAGTTCCCACCATGAGTGCAGAGATCCCATCCCAAGTAGTGAGATCCAACTATGAGTGCAGAGATCCCATCCCGAGTACAGAGATCCCATCACGAGTGCAGAGATCCCATCCCAAGTAGAGAGATCCCATTATGAGTGCAGAGATCCCACCATGAGTGCAGAGATTCCATCACAAGTAGAGAGATCCCAGAATAAGTGCAGAGATCCCATCACACGTGCAGCGATCCCACCATGAGTGCAGAGATCCCATCCCAAGTAGAGAGATCCCACTATGAGTGCAGAGATCCCACCATGAGTGCAGAGATCCCATCATAAGTGCAGAGATCCCACCATAAGTGAAGGGATCCCATCATAAGTGCAGAGATCCCACAACAAGTACAGAGATCCCATCAAAAGTAGGGAGATCCCAGAATAAGTGCAGAGATCCCACCACAAGTGCAGAGATCCCACCATGAGGGCAAATACCCCATCCCAAGTAGAGAGATCCCACTATGAGTGCAGAGATCCCACCATGAGTGCAGAGATCCCATCCCAAGTAGAGAGATCCCACTATGAGTGCAGAGATCCCACCATGAGTGTAGAGAGCCCATCATAAGCTCAGAGATCCCACCATAAGTGCGGGGGTCCCATCACAAGTGCAGGGATCCCATCACAAGTGCAGAGATCCCATCACAAGTGCAGAGATCCTATCACAAGTGCAGAGATCCCATCACAAGTGCAGAGATCCCATCACAAGTGCAGAGATCCTATCACAAGTGCAGAGATCCCATCACAAGTGCAGAGATCCCACCATGAGTGCAAAGATCCCATCACAAGTAGAGAGATCCCAGAATAAGTGCAGAGATCCCATCACAAGTGCAGAGATCCCATCACAAGTGCAGAGATCCCACCGTGAGTGCAGAGATCCCATCCCAAGTCGAGAGATCCCACTATGAGTGCAGAGATCCCACCATGAGTGCAGCAATCCCACCATGAGTGCAGATATCCCATCCCAAGTAGAGAGATCCCAATATGAGTGCAGAGATCCCATCATGAGTGCAGGGATCCCATCACAAGTGCAGGGATCCCATCACAAGTGCAGGGATCCCATCACAAGTGCAGAGATCCCACCACAAGTGCAGAGATCCCAGAATAAGTGCAGAGAT
Organism: Lissotriton vulgaris; assembly: GCF_964263255.1. Lineage (NCBI taxonomy): Eukaryota > Metazoa > Chordata > Amphibia > Caudata > Salamandridae > Lissotriton > Lissotriton vulgaris. The sequence continues at coordinate 681,048,516 of NC_141693.1, forward strand.
CCCATCACAAGTGCAGAGATCCCACCATGAGTGCAGAGATCCCATCCCAAGTAGAGAGATCCCACTATGAGTGCCGAGATCCCATCATTAGTGCAGAGATCCCACCACAAGTGCAGAGATCCCATCACAAGTGCAGAGATCCCATCACAAGTGCAGAGATCCCACCACGAGTGCAGAGATCCCATCACAAGTGCAGAGATCCCACCATGAGTGCAGAGATCCCATCCTAAGTAGAGAGATCCCACTATGAGTGCAGAGATCCCATCATAAGTGTAGAGATCCCACCATAAGTGCTGGGATCCCAACCTAAGTGCAGAGATCCCACAACAAGTACAGAGATCCCAGAATAAGTGCAAAGATCCCATCACAAGTGCAGAGATCCCACCATGAGTGCAAAGATCCCATCACAAGTAGAGAGATCCCATCACAAGTAGAGAGATCCCATCACAAGTGCAGAGTTCCCACCATGAGTGCAGAGATCCCATCCCAAGTAGAGAGATCCGACTATGAGTGCAGAGATCCCATCCCGAGTGCTGAGATCCCATCACGAGTGCAGAGATCCCATCCCAAGTAGAGAGATCCCACTATGAGTGCAGAGATCCCACCATGAGTGCAGAGATCCCATCATAAGTGCAGAGATCCCACCATAAGTGCAGAGATCCCACCATGAGTGCAGAGATTCCATCACAAGTAGAGAGATCCCAGAATAAGTGCAGAGATCCCATCACACGTGCAGCGATCCCACCATGAGTGCAGAGATCCCATCCCAAGTAGAGAGATCCCACTATGAGTGCAGAGATCCCACCATGAGTGCAGAGATCCCATCATAAGTGCAGAGATCCCACCATAAGTGAAGGGATCCCATCATAAGTGCAGAGATCCCACAAGTACAAAGATCCCATCAAAAGTAGGGAGATCCCAGAATAAGTGCAGAGATCCCATCACAAGTGCAGAGATCCCACCATGAGTGCAGAGATCCCACCATGAGTGCAGAGATCCCATCCCAAGTAGAGAGATCCCACTATGAGTGCAGAGATCCCACCATGAGTGTAGAGAGCCCATCATAAGCTCAGAGATCCCACCATAAGTGCAGGGATCCCATCACAAGTACAGAGATCCCACCATAAGTGCAAAGATCCCATCACAAGTGCAGAGATCCCATCACTAGTGCAGAGATCTCATCACAAGTGCAGAGATCCCATCACAAGTAGAGAGATCCCAGAATAAGTGCAGAGATCCCATCACAAGTGCAGAGTTCCCACCATGAGTGAAGAGATCCCATCCCAAGTAGAGAGATCCCACTATGAGTGCAGAGATCCTATCCCGAGTGCTGAGATCCCATCCCAAGTGCAGAGATCCCATCCCGAGTGCAGAGATCCCATCCCAAGTAGAGAGATCCCACCATGAGTGCAGAGATCCCACCATGAGTGCAGAGATCCCATCATGAGTGCAGAGATCCCATCATAAGTGCAGAGATCCCACCATAAGTGCAGGGATCCCACCACAAGTGCAGAGATCCCACCATGAGTGCAGAGATCACATCACAAGTAGAGAGATCCCAGAATAAGTGCAGAGATCCCATCACACACTGCATCAATCCCACCATGAGTGCAGAGATCCCATCCCAAGTAGAGAGATCCCACTATGAGTGCAGAGATCCCACCATGAGTGCAGAGATCCCACCATGAGTGCAGAGATCCCATCCCAAGTAGAGAGATCCCACTATGAGTGCAGAGATCCCACCATGAGTGCAGAGATCCCATCATGAGTGCAGAAATCCCATCATAAGTGCAGGGATCCCATCACAAGTGCAGGGATCCCATCACAAGTGCAAAGATCCCACCACGAGTGCAGAGATCCCAGAATAAGTGCAGAGATCCCATCACAAGTGCAGAGATCCCACCATGAGTGCAGAGATCCCATCCCAAGTAGAGAGATCCCACTATGAGTGCAGAGATCCCATCATTAGTGCAGGGATCCCACAATAAGTGCAGAGATCCCATCACAAGTGCAGATATCCCATCACAAGTGCAGAGATCCCATCACAAGTGCAGAGATCCCACCACGAGTGCAGAGATCCCACCACGAGTGCAGAGATCCCACCACGAGTGCAGAGATCCCATCACAAGTGCAGAGATCCCACCATGAGTGCAGAGATCCCACCACGAGTGCAGAGATCCCACCACAAGTAAACAGATCCCATCACAAGTGCAGAGATCCCATCACAAGTGCAGAGATCCCATCACAAGTGCAGAGATCCCATCACAAGTGCAGAGATCCCACCATGAGTGCAGAGATCCCATCCCAAGTAGAGAGATCCCACTATGAGTGCAGAGATCCCACCATGAGTGCAGAGATCCCATCCCAAGTAGAGAGATCCCACTATGAGTGCAGAGATCCCACCATGAGTGCAGAGATCCCATCATAAGTGCAGGGATCCCATCATAAGTGCAGGGATCCCATCACAAGTGCAGAGATCCCACCACGAGTGCATAGATCCCATTACAAGTAGAGAGATCCCAGAATAAGTGCAGAGATCCCATCACAAGAGCAGAGATCCCATCACAAGAGCAGAGATCCCACCATGAGTGCAGAGGTCCCATCCTAAGTAGAGAGATCTGACTATGAGTGCAGAGAACCCATCATAAGTGCAGAGATCCCACCATAAGTGCAGGGATCCCATCACAAGTGCAGGGATCCCATCACAAGTGCAGAGATCCCACCACGAGAGCAGAGATCCCACCATGAGTGCAGAGATCCCATCACAAGTAGAGAGATCCCAGAATAAGTGCAGAGATCCCATCACAAGTGCAGAGATCCCATCACAAGTGCAGAGATCCCATCACAAGTGTGGAGATCCCACCATGAGAGCAGAGATCCCATCCCAAGTAGAGAGATCCCACTATGAGTGCAGAGATCGCACCATGAGTGCAGAGATCGCACCATGAGTGCAGAGATCCCATCACAAGTGCAGAGATCCCACCATGAGTGCAAAGATCCCATCACAAGTAGAGAGATCCCATCACAAGTGCAGAGTTCCCACCATGAGTGCAGAGATCCCATCCCAAGTAGTGAGATCCAACTATGAGTGCAGAGATCCCATCCCGAGTACAGAGATCCCATCACGAGTGCAGAGATCCCATCCCAAGTAGAGAGATCCCATTATGAGTGCAGAGATCCCACCATGAGTGCAGAGATTCCATCACAAGTAGAGAGATCCCAGAATAAGTGCAGAGATCCCATCACACGTGCAGCGATCCCACCATGAGTGCAGAGATCCCATCCCAAGTAGAGAGATCCCACTATGAGTGCAGAGATCCCACCATGAGTGCAGAGATCCCATCATAAGTGCAGAGATCCCACCATAAGTGAAGGGATCCCATCATAAGTGCAGAGATCCCACAAGTACAGAGATCCCATCAAAAGTAGGGAGATCCCAGAATAAGTGCAGAGATCCCACCACAAGTGCAGAGATCCCACCATGAGGGCAGATACCCCATCCCAAGTAGAGAGATCCCACTATGAGTGCAGAGATCCCACCATGAGTGCAGAGATCCCATCCCAAGTAGAGAGATCCCACTATGAGTGCAGAGATCCCACCATGAGTGTAGAGAGCCCATCATAAGCTCAGAGATCCCACCATAAGTGCGGGGGTCCCATCACAAGTGCAGGGATCCCATCACAAGTGCAGAGATCCCATCACAAGTGCAGAGATCCTATCACAAGTGCAGAGATCCCATCACAAGTGCAGAGATCCCATCACAAGTGCAGAGATCCTATCACAAGTGCAGAGATCCCATCACAAGTGCAGAGATCCCATCACAAGTGCAGAGATCCCATCACAAGTAGAGAGATCCCAGAATAAGTGCAGAGATCCCATCACAAGTGCAGAGATCCCATCACAAGTGCAGAGTTCCCACCATGAGGGCAGAGATCCCATCCCAAGTAGAGAGATCCCACTATGAGTGCAGAGATTCCATCACAAGTAGAGAGATCCCAGAATAAGTGCAGAGATCCCATCACACGTGCAGCGATCCCACCATGAGTGCAGAGATCCCATCCCAAGTAGAGAGATCCCACTATGAGTGCAGAGATCCCACCATGAGTGCAGAGATCCCATCATAAGTGCAGAGATCCCACCATAAGTGAAGGGATCCCATCATAAGTGCAGAGATCCCACAACAAGTACAGAGATCCCATCAAAAGTAGGGAGATCCCAGAATAAGTGCAGAGATCCCACCACAAGTGCAGAGATCCCACCATGAGTGCAGATACCCCATCCCAAGTAGAGAGATCCCACTATGAGTGCAGAGATCCCACCATGAGTGCAGAGATCCCATCCCAAGTAGAGAGATCCCACTATGAGTGCAGAGATCCCACTATGAGTGTAGAGAGCCCATCATAAGCTCAGAGATCCCACCACAAGTGCAGGGATCCCATCACAAGTGCAGGGATCCCATCACAAGTGCAGAGATCCTATCACAAGTGCAGAGATCCCATCACAAGTGCAGAGAGCCCACCATGAGTGCAAAGATCCCATCACAAGTAGAGAGATCCCAGAATAAGTGCAGAGATCCCATCACAAGTGCAGAGATCCCATCACAAGTGCAGAGTTCCCACCATGAGTGCAGAGATCCCATCCCAAGTAGAGAGATCCCACTATGAGTGCAGAGATCCCATCCCGAGTGCAGAGATCCCACTATGAGTGCAGAGATCCCATCCCGAGTGCAGAGATCCCATCCCGAGTGCAGAGATCCCATCCCAAGTAGAGAGATCCCATCCCAAGTAGAGAGATCCCACCATGAATGCAGAGATCCCACCATGAGTGCAGAGATCCCATCATAAGTGCAAAGATCCCATCATAAGTGCAGAGATCCCACCATAAGTGCAGGGATCCCATCACAAGTGCAGAGATCCCACCATGAGTGCAGAGATTCCATCACAAGTAGAGAGATCCCAGAATAAGTGCAGAGATCCCATCACACATGCAGCAATCCCACCATGAGTGCAGAGATCCCATCCCAAGTAGAGAGATCCCACTATGAGTGCAGAGATCCCACCATGAGTGCAGCAATCCCACCATGAGTGCAGAGATCCCATCCCAAGTAGAGAGATCCCACCATGAGTGCAGAGATCCCACCATGAGTGCAGGGATCCCATCCCAAGTAGAGAGATCCCACTATGAGTGCAGAGATCCCATTATGAGTGCAAAGATCCCACCATGAGTGCAGAGATCCCATCATAAGTGCAGGGATCCCATCACAAGTGCAGGGATCCCATCACAAGTGCAGAGATCCCACCACGAGTGCGGAGATCCCATCATTAGTGCAGAGATCCCACCATAAGTGCAGAGATCCCATCACAAGTGCAGAGATCCCATCACAAGTGCATAGATCCCACCACGAGTGCAGAGATCCCATCACAAGTAGACAGATCCCATCACAAGTGCAGAGATCCCATCACAAGTGCAGAGATCCCACCATGAGTGCAGAGATCCCATCCTAAGTAGAGAGATCCCACTATGAGTGCCGAGATCCCATCATGAGTGCAGAGATCCCACCATAAGTGCAGAGATCCCATCACAAGTGCAGACATCCCATCACAAGTGCAGAAATCCCATCACAAGTGCAGAGATCCCACCACAAGTGCAGAGATCCCATCACAAGTAGACAGATCCCATCACAAGTGCAAAGATCCCATCACAAGTGCAGAGATCCCACCATGAGTGCAGAGATCCCATCCCAAGTAGAGAGATCCCACTATGAGTGCAGAGATCCCACCCTGAGTGCAGAGATCCCATCCCAAGTAAAGAGATCCCACTATGAGTGCAGAGATCCCACTATGAGTGCAGAGATCCCACCATGAGTGCAGAGATCCCATCATAAGTGCAGGGATCCCATCACAAGTGCAGAGATCCCACCACGAGTGCAGAGATCCCATTACAAGTAGAGAGATCCCAGAATAAGTGCAGAGATCCCATCACGAGTGCAGAGATCCCATCCTAAGTATAGAGATCCCATCCTAAGTAGAGAGATCCCACTATGAGTGCAGAGATCCCATCATAAGTGCAGAGATCCCACCATAAGTGCAGAGATCCCACCATAAGTGCAGGGATCCCAACCTAAGTGCAGAGATCCCACAACAAGTACAGAGATCCCATCACAAGTAGGGAGATCCCAGAATAAGTGCAGAGATCCCAACACAATACAGAGATCCCACCATGAGTGCAGAGATCCCATTCCTAGTAGAGAGATCCCACTATGAGTGCATAGATCCCACCATGAGTTCAGAGATCCCATCATAAGTGCAGGGGTCCCATCACAAGTGCAGGGATCCCATCACAAGTGCAGGGATCCCATCACAAGTGCAGGGATCCCATCACAAGTGCAGGGATCCCATCACAAGTGCAGAGATCCCACCATGAGAGCAGAGATCCCACCATGAGTGCAGAGATCCCATCACAAGTAGAGAGATCCCAGAATAAGTGCAGAGATCCCATCACAAGTGTGGAGATCCCACCATGAGAGCAGAGATCCCATCCCAAGTAGAGAGATCCCACTATGAGTGCAGAGATCCCACCATGAGTGCAGAGATCCCACCATGAGTGCAGAGATCCCAACATTAGTGCAGAGATCCCACCATAAGTGCAGAGATCCCATCACAAGTGCAGAGATCCACCATGAGTGCAAAGATCCCATCACAAGTAGAGAGATCCCAGAATAAGTGCAGAGATCCCATCATAAGTGCAGAGTTCCCACCATGAGTGCAGAGATCCCATCCCAAGTAGAGAGATCCCACTATGAGTGCAGAGATACCATCCCGAATGCAGAGATCCCATCCCAAGTAGAGAGATCCCACTATGAGTGCAGAGATCCCATCATAAGTGCAGAGATCCCACCATAAGTGCAGGGATCCCATCACAAGTGCAGAGATCCCACCATGAGTGCAGAGATTCCATCACAAGTAGAGAGATCCCAGAATAGGTGCAGAGATCCCATCACATGTGCAGCGTTCCCACCATGAGTGCAGAGATCCCATCCCAAGTAGAGAGATCCCACTATGAGTGCAGAGATCCCACCATGAGTGCAGAGATCCCATCCCAAGTAGAGAGATCCCACTATGAGTGCAGAGATCCCATTATGAGTGCAAAGATCCCACCATGAGTGCAGAGATCCCATCATAAGTGCAGGGATCCCATCACAAGTGCAGGGATCCCATCACAAGTGCAGAGATCCCACCATGAGTGCGGAGATCCCATCATTAGTGCAGAAATCCCACCATAAGTGCAGAGATCCCATCACAAGTGCAGAGATCCCATCACAAGTGCAGAGATCCCACCACGAGTGCAGAGATCCCATCACAAGTAGACAGATCCCATCACAAGTGCAGAGATCCCATCACAAGTGCAGAGATCCCACCATGAGTGCAGAGATCCCATCCTAAGTAGAGAGATCCCACTATGAGTGCCGAGATCCCATCATGAGTGCAGAGATCCCACCATAAGTGCAGAGATCCCATCACAAGTGCAGAGATCCCATCACAAGTGCAGAGATCCCATCACAAGTGCAGAGATCCCACCACAAGTGCAGAGATCCCATCACAAGTAGACAGATCCCATCACAAGTGCAGAGATCCCATCACAAGTGCAGAGATCCCACCATGAGTGCAGAGATCCCATCCCAAGTAGAGAGATCCCACTATGAGTGCAGAGATCCCACCCTAAGTGCAGAGATCCCATCCCAAGTAAAGAGATCCCACTATGAGTGCAGAGATCCCACTATGAGTGCAGAGATCCCACCATGAGTGCAGAGATCCCATCATAAGTGCAGGGATCCAATCACAAGTGCAGAGATCCCACCACGAGTGCAGAGATCCCATTACAAGTAGAGAGATCCCAGAATAAGTGCAGAGATCCCATCACGAGTGCAGAGATCCCATCCTGAGTATAGAGATCCCACTATGAGTGCAGAGATCCCATCATAAGTGCAGAGATCCCATCATAAGTGCAGAGATCCCCCCATAAGTGCAGGGATCCCAACCTAAGTGCAGAGATCCCACAACAAGTACAGAGATCCCATTACAAGTAGGGAGATCCCAGAATAAGTGCAGAGATCCCATCACAAGTGCAGAGATCCCACCATGAGTGCAGAGATCCCATCCCTAGTAGAGAGATCCCACTATGAGTGCATAGATCCCACCATGAGTTCAGAGATCCCATCATAAGTGCAGGGATCCCATCACAAGTGCAGGGATCCCATCACAAGTGCAGAGATCCCACCACGAGAGCAGAGATCCCACCATGAGTGCAGAGATCCCATCACAAGTAGAGAGATCCCAGAATAAGTGCAGAGATCCCAGAATAAGTGCAGAGATCCCAGAATAAGTGCAGAGATCCCATCACAAGTGCAGAGATCCCATCACAAGTGCAGAGATCCCATCACAAGTGTGGAGATCCCACCATGAGAGCAGAGATCCCATCCCAAGTAGAGAGATCCCACTATGAGTGCAGAGATCGCACCATGAGTGCAGAGATCGCACCATGAGTGCAGAGATCCCATCACAAGTGCAGAGATCCCACCATGAGTGCAAAGATCCCATCACAAGTAGAGAGATCCCATCACAAGTGCAGAGTTCCCACCATGAGTGCAGAGATCCCATCCCAAGTAGAGAGATCCAACTATGAGTGCAGAGATCCCATCCCGAGTACAGAGATCCCATCACGAGTGCAGAGATCCCATCCCAAGTAGAGAGATCCCATTATGAGTGCAGAGATCCCACCATGAGTGCAGAGATTCCATCACAAGTAGAGAGATCCCAGAATAAGTGCAGAGATCCCATCACACGTGCAGCGATCCCACCATGATTGCAGAGATCCCATCCCAAGTAGAGAGATCCCACTATGAGTGCAGAGATCCCACCATGAGTGCAGAGATCCCATCATAAGTGCAGAGATCCCACCATAAGTGAAGGGATCCCATCATAAGTGCAGAGATCCCACAACAAGTACAGAGATCCCATCAAAAGTAGGGAGATCCCAGAATAAGTGCAGAGATCCCACCATGAGGGCAGATGCCCCATCCCAAGTAGAGAGATCCCACTATGAGTGCAGAGATCCCACCATGAGTGCAGAGATCCCATCCCAAGTAGAGAGATCCCACTATGAGTGCAGAGATCCCACCATGAGTGTAGAGAGCCCATCATAAGCTCAGAGATCCCACCATAAGTGCAGGGATCCCATCACAAGTGCAGGGATCCCATCACAAGTGCAGAGATCCCATCACAAGTGCAGAGATCCTATCACAAGTGCAGAGATCCCATCACAAGTGCAGAGATCCCATCACAAGTGCAGAGATCCTATCACAAGTGCAGAGATCCTATCACAAGTGCAGAGATCCCATCACAAGTGCAGAGATCCCACCATGAGTGCAAAGATCCCATCACAAGTAGAGAGATCCCAGAATAAGTGCAGAGATCCCATCACAAGTGCAGAGATCCCATCACAAGTGCAGAGTTCCCACCATGAGGGCAGAGATCCCATCCCAAGTAGAGAGATCCCACTATGAGTGCAGGGATCCCATCCCGAGTGCAGAGATCCCACTATGAGTGCAGAGATCCCATCCCGAGTGCAGAGATCCCATCCCGAGTGCAGAGATCCCATCCCGAGTGCAGAGATCCCATCCCAAGTAGAGAGATCCCATCCCAAGTAGAGAGATCCCACCATGAGTGCAGAGATCCCACCATGAGTGCAGAGATCCCATCATGAGTGCAGAGATCCCATCATAAGTGCAGAGATCCCACCATAAGTGCAGGGATCCCATCACAAGTGCAGAGATCCCACCATGAGTGCAGAGATTCCATTACAAGTAGAGAGATCCCAGAATAAGTGCAGAGATCCCATCACACATGCAGCAATCCCACCATGAGTGCAGAGATCCCATCCCAAGTAGAGAGATCCCACTATGAGTGCAGAGATCCCACCATGAGTGCAGCAATTCCACCATGAGTGCAGAGATCCCATCCCAAGTAGAGAGATCCCACCATGAGTGCAGAGATCCCATCATGAGTGCAGGGATCCCATCACAAGTGCAGGGATCCCATCACAAGTGCAGGGATCTCATCACAAGTGCAGCGATCCCACCACAAGTGCAGAGATCCCAGAATAAGTGCAGAGATCCCATCACAAGTGCAGAGATCCCACCATGAGTGCAGAGATCCCATCCCAAGTAGAGAGATCCCACTATGAGTGCCGAGATCCCATCATTAGTGCAGAGATCCCACCATAAGTGCAGAGATCCCATCACAAGTGCAGAGATCCCATCACAAGTGCAGAGATCCCATCACAAGTTCAGAGATCCCACCACGAGTGCAGAGATCCCATCACAAGTGCAGAGATCCCACCATGAGTGCAGAGATCCCATCCTAAGTAGAGAGATCCCACTATGAGTGCAGAGATCCCATCATAAGTGCAGAGATCCCATCATAAGTGTAGAGATCCCACCATAAGTGCAGGGATCCCAACCTAAGTGCAGAGATCCCACAACAAGTACAGCGATCCCATCACAAGTAGGGAGATCCCAGAATAAGTGCAGAGATCCCATCACAAGTGCAGAGATCCCACCATGAGTGCAGAGATCCCATCCCATGAGCGCATAGATCCCACAGTGAGTTCAGAGATCCCATCATAAGTGCAGGGATCCCATCACACATGCAGGGATCCCATCACACATGCACAGATCCCACCACAAGAGCAGAGATCCCACCATGAGTGCAGAGATCCCATCACAAGTAGAGAGATCCCATAATAAGTGCAGAGATCCCATCACAAGTGTGGAGATCCCACCATGAGAGCAGAGATCCCATCCCAAGTAGAGAGATCCCACTATGAGTGCAGAGATCCCATCATTAGTGCAGAGATCCCACCATAAGTGCAGAGATCCCATCACAAGTGCAGAGATCCCACCATGAGTGCAAAGATCCCATCATAAGTAGAGAGATCCCATCACAAGTGCAGAGTTCCCACCATGAGTGCAGAGATCCCATCCCAAGTAGAGAGATCTGACTATGAGTGCAGAGATCCCATCCCGAGTGCAGAGATCCCATCACGAGTGCAGAGATCCCATCCCAAGTAGAGAGATCCCACTATGAGTGCAGAGATCCCACCATGAGTGCAGAGATCCCATCATAAGTGCAGAGATCCCACCATAAGTGCAGAGATCCCATCACAAGTGCAGAGATCCCACCATGAGTGCAGAGATTCCATCACAAGTAGAGAGATCCCAGAATAAGTGCAGAGATCCCATCACATGTGCAGCGATCCCATCATGAGTGCAGAGATCCCATCCCAAGTAGAGAGATCCCACTATGAGTGCAGAGATCCCACCATGAGTGCAGAGATCCCATCATAGGTGCAGAGATCCCACCATAAGTGAAGGGATTCCATCATAAGTGCAGAGATCCCACAAATACAAAGATCCCATCAAAAGTAGGGAGATCCCAGAATAAGTGCAGAGATCCCATCACAAGTGCAGAGATCCCATCACAAGTGCAGAGATCCCATCACAAGTAGAGAGATCCCACTATGAGTGCAGAGATCCCACCATGAGTGCAGAGATCCCATCATAGGTACAGAGATCCCACCATAAGTGAAGGGATCCCATCATAAGTGCAGAGATCCCACAAATACAAAGATCCCATCAAAAGTAGGGAGATCCCAGAATAAGTGCAGAGATCCCATCACAAGTGCAGAGATCCCACCATGAGTGCAGAGATCCCACCATGAGTGCAGAGATCCCATCTCAGGTAGAGAGATCCCACTATGAGTGCAGAGATCCCACCATGAGTGCAAAGATCCCATCATTAGTGCAGAGATCCCACCATAAGTGCAGAGATCCCATCACAAGTGCAGAGATCCCACCACGAGTGCAGAGATCCCATCACAAGTAGAGAGATCCCAGAATAAGTGCAGAGATCCCACCATAAGTGCAGGGATCCCAACCTACGTGCAGAGATCCCACAACAAGTACAGAGATCCCATCACAAGTAGGGAGATCCCAGAATAAGTGCAGATATCCCATCACAAGTGCAGAGATCCCATCACAAGTGCAGAGATCCCACCATGAGTGCAGAGATCCCATCCCTAGTAGAGAGATCCCACTATGAGTGCATAGATCCCACCATGAGTGCAGAGATCCCATCATAAGTGCAGAGATCCCACCATAAGTGCAGGGATCCCATCACAAGTGCAGAGATCCCATCACAAGTGCAGAGATCCCACCATGAGTGCAGAGATCCCATCCCTAGTAGAGAGATCCCACTATGAGTGCATAGATCCCACCATGAGTGCAGAGATCCCATCATAAGTGCAGAGATCGCACCATGAGTGCAGAGATCCCATCCCTAGTAGAGAGATCCCACTATGAGTGCATAGATCCCACCATAAGTGCAGAGATCCCACCATGAGTGCAGAGATCCCATCCCAAGTAGAGAGATCCCACTATAAATGCAGAGATCCCACCATGAGTGCAGAGATCCCACCATGAGTGCAGAGATCCTATCCCAAGTAGAGAGATCCCCTATGAGTGCAGAGATCCCACCATGAGTGAAGAGATCCCATCATAAGTGCAGAGATCCCACCATAAGTGCAGAAATCCCACCATAAGTGCAGGGATCACACAACAAGTACAGAGATCCCATCAAAAGTAGGGAGATCCCAGAATAGGTGCAGAGATCCCACCACAAGTGCAGAGATACCACCATGAGTGCAGATACCCCATCCCAAGTAGAGAGATCCCAGAATAAGTGCAGAGATCCCATCACAAGTGCAGAGATCCCATCACAAGTGCAGAGTTCCCACCATGAGGGCAGAGATCCCATCCCAAGTAGAGAGATCCCACTATGAGTGCAGGGATCCCATCCCGAGTGCAGAGATCCCACTATGAGTGCAGAGATCCCATCCCGAGTGCAGAGATCCCATCCCGAGTGCAGAGATCCCATCCCGAGTGCAGAGATCCCATCCCAAGTAGAGAGATCCCATCCCAAGTAGAGAGATCCCACCATGAGTGCAGAGATCCCACCATGAGTGCAGAGATCCCATCATAGGTACAGAGATCCCACCATAAGTGAAGGGATCCCATCATAAGTGCAGAGATCCCACAAATACAAAGATCCCATCAAAAGTAGGGAGATCCCAGAATAAGTGCAGAGATCCCATCACAAGTGCAGAGATCCCACCATGAGTGCAGAGATCCCACCATGAGTGCAGAGATCCCATCATAGGTACAGAGATCCCACCATAAGTGAAGGGATCCCATCATAAGTGCAGAGATCCCACAAATACAAAGATCCCATCAAAAGTAGGGAGATCCCAGAATAAGTGCAGAGATCCCATCACAAGTGCAGAGATCCCATCACAAGTGCAGAGATCCCATCACAAGTAGAGAGATCCCACTATGAGTGCAGAGATCCCACCATGAGTGAAGAGATCCCATCATAGGTACAGAGATCCCACCATAAGTGAAGGGATCCCATCATAAGTGCAGAGATCCCACAAATACAAAGATCCCATCAAAAGTAGGGAGATCCCAGAATAAGTGCAGAGATCCCATCACAAGTGCAGAGATCCCACCATGAGTGCAGAGATCCCACCATGAGTGCAGAGATCCCATCTCAGGTAGAGAGATCCCACTATGAGTGCAGAGATCCCACCATGAGTGCAAAGATCCCATCATTAGTGCAGAGATCCCACCATAAGTGCAGAGATCCCATCACAAGTGCAGAGATCCCACCACGAGTGCAGAGATCCCATCACAAGTAGAGAGATCCCAGAATAAGTGCAGAGATCCCACCATAAGTGCAGGGATCCCAACCTACGTGCAGAGATCCCACAACAAGTACAGAGATCCCATCACAAGTAGGGAGATCCCAGAATAAGTGCAGATATCCCATCACAAGTGCAGAGATCCCATCACAAGTGCAGAGATCCCACCATGAGTGCAGAGATCCCATCCCTAGTAGAGAGATCCCACTATGAGTGCATAGATCCCACCATGAGTGCAGAGATCCCATCATAAGTGCAGAGATCCCACCATAAGTGCAGGGATCCCATCACAAGTGCAGAGATCCCATCACAAGTGCAGAGATCCCACCATGAGTGCAGAGATCCCATCCCTAGTAGAGAGATCCCACTATGAGTGCATAGATCCCACCATGAGTGCAGAGATCCCATCATAAGTGCAGAGATCGCACCATGAGTGCAGAGATCCCATCCCTAGTAGAGAGATCCCACTATGAGTGCATAGATCCCACCATAAGTGCAGAGATCCCACCATGAGTGCAGAGATCCCATCCCAAGTAGAGAGATCCCACTATAAATGCAGAGATCCCACCATGAGTGCAGAGATCCCACCATGAGTGCAGAGATCCTATCCCAAGTAGAGAGATCCCCTATGAGTGCAGAGATCCCACCATGAGTGAAGAGATCCCATCATAAGTGCAGAGATCCCACCATAAGTGCAGAAATCCCACCATAAGTGCAGGGATCACACAACAAGTACAGAGATCCCATCAAAAGTAGGGAGATCCCAGAATAGGTGCAGAGATCCCACCACAAGTGCAGAGATACCACCATGAGTGCAGATACCCCATCCCAAGTAGAGAGATCCCAGAATAAGTGCAGAGATCCCATCACAAGTGCAGAGATCCCATCACAAGTGCAGAGTTCCCACCATGAGGGCAGAGATCCCATCCCAAGTAGAGAGATCCCACTATGAGTGCAGGGATCCCATCCCGAGTGCAGAGATCCCACTATGAGTGCAGAGATCCCATCCCGAGTGCAGAGATCCCATCCCGAGTGCAGAGATCCCATCCCGAGTGCAGAGATCCCATCCCAAGTAGAGAGATCCCATCCCAAGTAGAGAGATCCCACCATGAGTGCAGAGATCCCACCATGAGTGCAGAGATCCCATCATGAGTGCAGAGATCCCATCATAAGTGCAGAGATCCCACCATAAGTGCAGGGATCCCATCACAAGTGCAGAGATCCCACCATGAGTGCAGAGATTCCATTACAAGTAGAGAGATCCCAGAATAAGTGCAGAGATCCCAGAATAAGTGCAGAGATCCCATCACACATGCAGCAATCCCACCATGAGTGCAGAGATCCCATCCCAAGTAGAGAGATCCCACTATGAGTGCAGAGATCCCACCATGAGTGCAGCAATTCCACCATGAGTGCAGAGATCCCATCCCAAGTAGAGAGATCCCACCATGAGTGCAGAGATCCCATCATGAGTGCAGGGATCCCATCACAAGTGCAGGGATCCCATCACAAGTGCAGGGATCTCATCACAAGTGCAGCGATCCCACCACAAGTGCAGAGATCCCAGAATAAGTGCAGAGATCCCATCACAAGTGCAGAGATCCCACCATGAGTGCAGAGATCCCATCCCAAGTAGAGAGATCCCACTATGAGTGCCGAGATCCCATCATTAGTGCAGAGATCCCACCATAAGTGCAGAGATCCCATCACAAGTGCAGAGATCCCATCACAAGTGCAGAGATCCCATCACAAGTTCAGAGATCCCACCACGAGTGCAGAGATCCCATCACAAGTGCAGAGATCCCACCATGAGTGCAGAGATCCCATCCTAAGTAGAGAGATCCCACTATGAGTGCAGAGATCCCATCATAAGTGCAGAGATCCCATCATAAGTGTAGAGATCCCACCATAAGTGCAGGGATCCCAACCTAAGTGCAGAGATCCCACAACAAGTACAGCGATCCCATCACAAGTAGGGAGATCCCAGAATAAGTGCAGAGATCCCATCACAAGTGCAGAGATCCCACCATGAGTGCAGAGATCCCATCCCTAGTAGAGAGATCCCACTATGAGCGCATAGATCCCACAGTGAGTTCAGAGATCCCATCATAAGTGCAGGGATCCCATCACACATGCAGTGATCCCATCACACATGCACAGATCCCACCACAAGAGCAGAGATCCCACCATGAGTGCAGAGATCCCATCACAAGTAGAGAGATCCCATAATAAGTGCAGAGATCCCATCACAAGTGTGGAGATCCCACCATGAGAGCAGAGATCCCATCCCAAGTAGAGAGATCCCACTATGAGTGCAGAGATCCCATCATTAGTGCAGAGATCCCACCATAAGTGCAGAGATCCCATCACAAGTGCAGAGATCCCACCATGAGTGCAAAGATCCCATCATAAGTAGAGAGATCCCATCACAAGTGCAGAGTTCCCACCATGAGTGCAGAGATCCCATCCCAAGTAGAGAGATCTGACTATGAGTGCAGAGATCCCATCCCGAGTGCAGAGATCCCATCACGAGTGCAGAGATCCCATCCCAAGTAGAGAGATCCCACTATGAGTGCAGAGATCCCACCATGAGTGCAGAGATCCCATCATAAGTGCAGAGATCCCACCATAAGTGCAGAGATCCCATCACAAGTGCAGAGATCCCACCATGAGTGCAGAGATTCCATCACAAGTAGAGAGATCCCAGAATAAGTGCAGAGATCCCATCACATGTGCAGCGATCCCATCATGAGTGCAGAGATCCCATCCCAAGTAGAGAGATCCCACTATGAGTGCAGAGATCCCACCATGAGTGCAGAGATCCCATCATAGGTGCAGAGATCCCACCATAAGTGAAGGGATTCCATCATAAGTGCAGAGATCCCACAAATACAAAGATCCCATCAAAAGTAGGGAGATCCCAGAATAAGTGCAGAGATCCCATCACAAGTGCAGAGATCCCATCACAAGTGCAGAGATCCCATCACAAGTGCAGAGATCCCATCACAAGTAGAGAGATCCCACTATGAGTGCAGAGATCCCACCATGAGTGCAGAGATCCCATCATAGGTACAGAGATCCCACCATAAGTGAAGGGATCCCATCATAAGTGCAGAGATCCCACAAATACAAAGATCCCATCAAAAGTAGGGAGATCCCAGAATAAGTGCAGAGATCCCATCACAAGTGCAGAGATCCCACCATGAGTGCAGAGATCCCACCATGAGTGCAGAGATCCCATCTCAGGTAGAGAGATCCCACTATGAGTGCAGAGATCCCACCATGAGTGCAAAGATCCCATCATTAGTGCAGAGATCCCACCATAAGTGCAGAGATCCCATCACAAGTGCAGAGATCCCACCACGAGTGCAGAGATCCCATCACAAGTAGAGAGATCCCAGAATAAGTGCAGAGATCCCACCATAAGTGCAGGGATCCCAACCTACGTGCAGAGATCCCACAACAAGTACAGAGATCCCATCACAAGTAGGGAGATCCCAGAATAAGTGCAGATATCCCATCACAAGTGCAGAGATCCCATCACAAGTGCAGAGATCCCACCATGAGTGCAGAGATCCCATCCCTAGTAGAGAGATCCCACTATGAGTGCATAGATCCCACCATGAGTGCAGAGATCCCATCATAAGTGCAGAGATCCCACCATAAGTGCAGGGATCCCATCACAAGTGCAGAGATCCCATCACAAGTGCAGAGATCCCACCATGAGTGCAGAGATCCCATCCCTAGTAGAGAGATCCCACTATGAGTGCATAGATCCCACCATGAGTGCAGAGATCCCATCATAAGTGCAGAGATCCCACCATGAGTGCAGAGATCCCATCCCTAGTAGAGAGATCCCACTATGAGTGCATAGATCCCACCATAAGTGCAGAGATCCCACCATGAGTGCAGAGATCCCATCCCAAGTAGAGAGATCCCACTATAAATGCAGAGATCCCACCATGAGTGCAGAGATCCTATCCCAAGTAGAGAGATCCCCTATGAGTGCAGAGATCCCACCATGAGTGAAGAGATCCCATCATAAGTGCAGAGATCCCACCATAAGTGCAGAAATCCCACCATAAGTGCAGGGATCACACAACAAGTACAGAGATCCCATCAAAAGTAGGGAGATCCCAGAATAGGTGCAGAGATCCCACCACAAGTGCAGAGATACCACCATGAGTGCAGATACCCCATCCCAAGTAGAGAGATCCCACTATGAGTGCAGAGATCCCACCATGAGTGCAGAGATCCCATCCCAAGTAGAGAGATCCCACTATGAGTGCAGAGATCCCACCATGAGTGTAAAGAGCCCATCATAAGCTCAGAGATCCCACCATAAGTGCAGGGATCCCATCACAAGTGCAGGGATCCCATCACAAGTGCAGAGATCCCATCACAAGTGCAGAGATCCCATCACAAGTGCAGAGATCCCATCACAAGTGCAGAGTTCCCACCATGAGTGCAGAGATCCCATCCCAAGTAGAGAGATCCCACCCCGAGTGCAGAGATCCCACCATAAGTGCAGAGATCTGACCATAAGTACAGAGATCCCACCACGAGTGCAGAGATCCCACCACGAGTGCAGAGATCCCACCACGAGTGCAGAGATCCCATCACAAGTAGAGAGATCCCAGAATAAGTGCAGAGATAACATCACAAGTACAGAGATCCCACCATGAGTGCAAAGATCCCATACCAAGTAGAGAGATCCAACTATGAGTGCAGAGATCCCACCATGAGTGCAGAGATCCCACCATGAGTGCAGAGATCCCATCATAAGTGCAGAGATCCCACCATAAGTGCAGAGATCCCATCATAAGTGCAGAGATCCCACCATAAGTGCAGAGATCCCAACACAAGTGCAGAGATCCCAACACAAGTGCAGAGATCCCACCATGAGTGCAGAGATCCCACCATGAGTGTAGAGATCCCACCATGAGTGTAGAGATCCCATCACAAGTAGAGAGATCCCAAAATAAGTGCAGAGATTGCATCACAAGAGCAGAGATCCCACCATGAGTGCAGAGATCCCATCCCAAGTAGAGAGATCCCACTATGAGTGCAGAGATCCCATCATAAGTGCAGAGATCCCATCATAAGTGCATAGATCCCATCACAAGTGCAGAGATCCCACCACGAGTGCAGAGATCCCATCACAAGTGCAGAGATCCCACCACGAGTGCAGAGATCCCATCACAAGTAGAGAGATCCCAGAATAAGTGCAGAGATCCCATCACAAGTGCAGAGATCCCACCATGAGTGCAGAGATCCCATCCCAAGTAGAGAGATCCCACTATGAGTGCAGAGATCCCACCATGAGTGCAGAGATCCCACCATGAGTACAGAGATCCCATCATAAGTGCAGAGATCCCACCATAAGTGCAAGGATCCCATCATAAGTGCAGAGATCCCATATCAAGTACAGAGATCCCATCACAAGTAGGGAGATCCCACTATGAGTGCAGAGATCCCATCACAAGTAGAGAGATCCCTCCATGAATGCAGAGATCCCACCACAAGTGCAGAGATCCCATCACAAGTATGAGTGCAGAGATCCCATCATAAGTGCAGGGATCCCACAACAAGTACAGAGATCCCATCAAAAGTAGGGAGATCCCAGAATAAGTGCAGAGATCCCACCACAAGTGCAGAGATCCCACCATGAGTGCAGATACCCCATCCCAAGTAGAGAGATCCCACTATGAGTGCAGAGATCCCACCATGAGTGCAGAGATCCCATCCCAAGTAGAGAGATCCCACTATGAGTGCAGAGATCCCACCATGAGTGTAGAGAGCCCATCATAAGCTCAGAGATCCCACCATAAGTGCAGGGATCCCATCACAAGTGCAGAGATCCCATCACAAGTGCAGAGATCCCATCACAAGTGCAGGGATCCCATCACAAGTGCAGAGTTCCCACCATGAGTGCAGAGATCCCATCCCAAGTAGAGAGATCCCACTATGAGTTCAGAGATCCCATCCCGAGTGCAGAGATCCCACCATAAGTGCAGAGATCCGACCATAAGTACAGAGATCCCACCACGAGTGCAGAGATCCCACCACGAGTGCAGAAATCCCACCACGAGTGCAGAGATCCCATCACAAGTAGAGAGATCCCAGAATAAGTGCAGAGATAACATCACAAGTACAGAGATCCCACCATGAGTGCAAAGATCCCATACCAAGTAGAGAGATCCAACTATGAGTGCAGAGATCCCACCATGAGTGCAGAGATCCCACCATGAGTGCAGAGATCCCATCATAAGTGCAGAGATCCCACCATAAGTGCAGAGATCCCATCATAAGTGCAGAGATCCCACCATAAGTGCAGAGATCCCAACACAAGTGCAGAGATCCCAACACAAGTGCAGAGATCCCACCATGAGTGCAGAGATCCCACCATGAGTGTAGAGATCCCACCATGAGTGTAGAGATCCCATCACAAGTAGAGAGATCCCAAAATAAGTGCAGAGATTGCATCACAAGAGCAGAGATCCCACCATGAGTGCAGAGATCCCATCCCAAGTAGAGAGATCCCACTATGAGTGCAGAGATCCCATCATAAGTGCAGAGATCCCATCATAAGTGCATAGATCCCATCACAAGTGCAGAGATCCCACCACGAGTGCAGAGATCCCATCACAAGTGCAGAGATCCCACCACGAGTGCAGAGATCCCATCACAAGTAGAGAGATCCCAGAATAAGTGCAGAGATCCCATCACAAGTGCAGAGATCCCACCATGAGTGCAGAGATCCCATCCCAAGTAGAGAGATCCCACTATGAGTGCAGAGATCCCACCATGAGTGCAGAGATCCCACCATGAGTACAGAGATCCCATCATAAGTGCAGAGATCCCACCATAAGTGCAAGGATCCCATCATAAGTGCAGAGATCCCATATCAAGTACAGAGATCCCATCACAAGTAGGGAGATCCCACTATGAGTGCAGAGATCCCATCACAAGTAGAGAGATCCCTCCATGAATGCAGAGATCCCACCACAAGTGCAGAGATCCCATCACAAGTATGAGTGCAGAGATCCCATCATAAGTGCAGAGATCCCATCATAAGTGCAGAGATCCCACAACAAGTAGAGATCCCATCACAAGTAGGGAGATCCCAGAATAAATGCAAAATCCCATCACAAGTGCAGAGATCCCATCACAAGTGCAGAGATCCCATCCCAAGTAGAGAGATCCCACCATGAGTGCAGAGATCCCATCCCAAGTAGAGAGATCCCACTATGAGTGCAGAGATCCTACCATGAGTGCAGAGATCCCATCATAAGTGCAGAGATCCCACCATAAGTACAGAGATCCCACTATGAGTGCAAATATCCCATCATAAGTGCAGAGATCCCACCATAAGTGCAGAGATCCCATCACAAGTGCAGAGATCCCACCATGAGTGCAGAGATCCCATCACAAGTAGAGAGATCCCAAAATAAGTGCAGAGATCGCATCACAAGAGCAGAGATCCCACCATGAGTGCAGAGATCCCATCCCAAGTAGAGAGATCCCACTATGAGTGCAGAGATCTCACCATAAGTGCAGAGATCCCATCACAAGTGCAGAGATCCCATCACAAGTGCAGAGATCCCATCACAAGTGCAGAGATCCCATCACAAGTGCAGAGATCCCATCACAAGTGCAGAGATCTCACCATCAGTGCAGAGATCCCATCATAAGTGCAGAGATCCCACCATCAGTGCAGGGATCCCATAACAAGTAGGGAGATCCCAGAATAAGTGCAGAGATCCCATCACAAGTGCAGAGATCCCACCCCAAGTAGAGAGAACCCACTATGAGTGCAGAGATCCCACCATGAGTGCAGAGATCCCATCATAAGTGCAGAGATCCCACCATCAGTGCAGGGATCCCATCATAAAAGCAGAGATCCCACAACAAGTACAGAGATCCCATAACAAGTAGGGAGATCCCAGAATAAGTGCAGAGATCCCATCACAAGTGCAGAGATCCCACTCCAAGTAGAGAGATCCCACTATGAGTGCAGAGATCCCACCATAAGTGCAGAGATCCCATCCCAAGTAGAGAGACCCCACTATGAGTGCAGAGATCCCACCTTGAGTGCAGAGATACCATCATAAGTGCAGAGATCCCACCATAAGTGCAGGGATCCCACCACAAGTGCAGAGATCCCACCACAAGTGCAGAGATCCCACCATGAGTGCAGAGATCCCATCACAAGTAGAGAGATCCCAGAATAAGTGCAGAGATCCCATCACAAGTGCAGAGATCCCATCACGAGTGCAGAGATCCCACCATGAGTGCAGAGATCCCACCATGAGTGCAGAGATCCCATCCCAAGTAGAGAGATCCCACTATGAGTGCAGAGATCCCACCATGAGTGTAGAGATCCCACCATGAGTGCAGAGATCCCATCATAAGTGCAGAGATCCCAACATAAGTGCAGGGATTCCATCACAAGTGCAGAGCTCCCACCACGAGTGCAGAGATTCCATCACAAGTAGAGAGATACCAGAAACTATGCAGAGATCCAATCACAAGTGTAGAGATCCCACCATGAGTGCAGAGATCCCATCCCAAGTAGAGAGATCCCACTATGAGTGCAGAGATCCCACCATGAGTGCAGAGATCCCATCATAAGTGCAGGGATCCCACCATAAGTGCAGGGATCCCATCACAAGTGCAGAGATCCCACCATGAGTGCAGAGATTCCATCACAAGTAGAGAGATCCCAGAATAAGTGCAGAGAACCCATCACAAGTGCAGTGATCCCACCATGAGTGCAGAGATCACATCCCAAGTAGAGAGATCCCACTATGAGTGCAGAGATCCCACCATGAGTGCAGAGATCGCACCATAAGTGCAGAGATCCCATCATAAGTGCAGAGATACCACAACAAGTACAGAGATCCCATCACAAGTAGGGAGATCCCAGAATAAGTGCAGAGATCCCATCACAAGTGCAGAGATCCCACCATGAGTGCAGAGATCCCATCCCAAGTAGAGAGATCCCACTATGAGTGCAGAGATCCCACCATGAGTGCAGAGATCCCATCCCAAGTAGAGAGATCCCACTATGAGTGCAGAGATCCACCATGAGTGTAGAGATCCCATCATAAGTGCAGAGATCCCATCATAAGTGCAGGGATCCCATCACAAGTGCAGAGATCCCACCACGAGTGCAGAGATCCCATCACAAGTAGAGAGATCCCACCACGAGTGCAGAGATCCCATCACAAGTAGAGAGATCCCAGAATAAGTGCAGAGATCCCATCACAAGTGCAGAGATCCCACCATAAGTGCAGAGATCCCATCATACGTGCAGAGATACCACAACAAGTACAGAGATCCCATCACAAGTAGGGAGATCCCAGAATAAGTAGGGAGATCCCAGAATAAGTGCAGAGATCCCATCACAAGTACAGATATCCCACCATGAGTGCAGAGATCCCATCCCAAGTAGAGAGATCCCACTATGAGTGCAGAGATCCCACCATGAGTGCAGAGATCCCACCATGAGTGCAGAGATCCCATCATAAGTGCAGGGATCCCATCACAAGTGCAGAGATCCCACCACGAGTGCAGAGATCCCATCACAAGTAGAGAAATCCCAGAATAAGTGCAGAGATCCCAGAATAAGTGCAGATATCCCATCACAAGTGCAGAGATCCCACCATGAGTGCAGACATCCCATCCCAAGTAGAGAGATCCCACTATGAGTGCAGAGATCCCACCATGAGTGCAGAGATCCCATCATAAGTGCAGAGATCCCACCATAAGTGCAGGGATCCCAACTTAAGTGCAGAGATCTGACAACAAGTACAGAGATCCCATCATAAGTACGGCGATCCCAGAAAAAGTGCAGAGATCCCATCACAAGTGCAGAGATCCCATCACAAGAACAGAGATCCCACCATGAGTGCAGAGATCCCATCCCAAGTAGAGAGATCCCACTATGAGTGCAGAGATCCTACCATGAGTGCAGAGATCCCATCATAAGTGCAGAGATCCTATCATAAGTGCAGGGATCCCATCACAAGTGCAGAGATCCCACCACGAGTGCAGAGATCCCATCACAAGTAGAGAGATCACAGAATAAGTGCAGAGATAACATCACAAGTGCAGAGATCCCACCATGTGTGCAGAGATCCCATCACAAGTGCAGAGATCCCATCACAAGTGCAGAGATCCCACCATGAGTGCAGAGATCCCACCATGAGTGCAGAGATCCCACCATAAGTGCAGAGATCCCACCAGAAGTGCAGAGATCCCACCATGAGTGCAGAGATCCCATCACAAGTAGAGAGATCCCAAAATAAGTGCAGAGATCGCATCACAACAGCAGAGATCCCACCATGAGTGCAGAGATCCCATCCCAAGTAAAGAGATCCCACTATGAGTGCAGATATCCCACCATGAGTGCAGATATCCCACCATGAGTGCAGAGATCCCACCACGAGTGCAGGGATCCCATCACAAGTGCAGAGATCCCACCACGAGTGCAGAGATCCCATCACAAGTGCAGAGATCCCATCACGAGTGCAGAGATCCCACCATGAGTGCAGAGATCCCATCCCAAGTAGAGAGATCCCACTATGAGTGCAGAGATCCCACCATGAGTGCAGAGATCCCATCATGAGTGCAGAGATCCCATCATAAGTGCAGAGATCCCAACATAAGTGCAGGGATCCCATCACAAGTGCAGAGCTCCCACCACGAGTGCAGAGATCCCATCACAAGTAGAGAGATACCAGAAACTGTGCAGAGATCCCATCACAAGTGTAGAGATCCCACCATGAGTGCAGAGATCCCATCCCAAGTAGAGAGATCCCACTATGAGTGCAGAGATCCCATCATAAGTGCAGGGATCCCACCATAAGTGCAGGGATCCCATCACAAGTGCAGAGAGCCCACCATGAGTGCAGAGATTCCATCACAAGTAGAGAGATCCCAGAATAAGTGCAGAGAACCCATCACAAGTGCAGCGATCCCACCATGAGTGCAGAGATCACATCCCACGTAGAGAGATCCCACTATGAGTGCAGAGATCCCACCATGAGTGCAGAGATCCCACCATAAGTGCAGAGATCCCATCATAAGTGCAGAGATACCACAACAAGTACAGAGATCCCATCACAAGTAGGGAGATCCCAGAATAAGTGCAGAGATCCCATCACAAGTGCAGAGATCCCATCCCTAGTAGAGAGATCCCACTATGAGTGCAGAGATCCCACCATGAGTGCAGAGATCCCACCATGAGTGCAGAGATCCCATCCCAAGTAGAGAGATCCCACTATGAGTGCAGAGATCCACCATGAGTGCAGAGATCCCACTATGAGTGCAGAGATCCACCATGAGTGCAGAGATCCCATCATAAGTGCAGAGATCCCATCATAAGTGCAGGGATCCCATCACAAGTGCAGAGATCCCACCACGAGTGCAGAGATCCCATCACAAGTAAAGAGATCCCAGAATAAGTGCAGAGATCCCATCACAAGTGCAGAGATCCCACCATAAGTGCAGAGATCCCATCATAAGTGCAGAGATACCATAAGTACAGAGATCCCATCACAAGTAGGGAGATCCCAGAATAAGTGCAGAGATCCCATCACAAGTGCAGATATCCCACCATGAGTGCAGAGATCCCATCCCAAGTAGAGAGATCCCACTATGAGTGCAGAGATCCGACTATGAGTGCAGAGATCCCACCATGAGTGCAGAGATCCCACCATGAGTGCAGAGATCCCATCATAAGTGCAGAGATCCCATCATAAGTGCAGGGATCCCATCATAAGTGCAGGGATCCCATCACAAGTGCAGAGATCCCACCACGAGGGCAGAGATCCCATCACAAGTAGAGAGATCCCAGAATAAGTGCAGAGATCCCATCACAAGTGCAGAGATCCCACCATAAGTGCAGAGATCCCATCATAAGTGCAGAGATACCACAAAAAGTACAGAGATCTCATCACAAGTAGGGAGATCCCAGAATAAGTGCAGAGATCCCATCACAAGTGCAGATATCCCACCATGAGTGCAGAGATCCCATCCCAAGTAGAGAGATCCCACTATGAGTACAGAGATCCCACCATGAGTGCAGAGATCCCACCATGAGTGCAGAGATCCCATCATAAGTACAGAGATCCCACCATAAGAGCAGGGATCCCAACCTAAGTTCCAGAGATCCAACAAGTACAGAGATCCCATCACAAGTAGGGAGATCCCAGAATAATTGTGAAGATCCCATCACAAGTGCAGAGATCCCACCATGAATGCAGACCTCCCATTCCAAGTAGAGAGATCCCACTATGAGTGCAGAGATCCCACCATGAGTGCAGAGATCCCACCATAAGTGCAGGGATCCCACCATAAGTGCAGAGATCCCACAAGTACAGAGATCCCATCATAAGTACGGCGATCCCAGAATAAGTGCAGAGATCCCATCACAAGAGCAGAGATCCCACCATGAGTGCAGAGGTCCCATCCCAAGTAGAGAGATCCCACTATGAGTGCAAAGATCCTACCATGAGTGCAGAGATACCATCATAAGTGCAGAGATCCTACCATAAGTGCAGAGATCCCACCATAAGTGCAGAGATCCCACCACGAGTGCAGAGATCCCACCACGAGTGCAGAGATCCCACCACGAGTGCAGAGATCCCATCACAAGTAGAGAGATCCAACTATGAGTGCGGAGATCCCACCATGAGTGCAGAGATCCCACCATGAGTGCAGAGATCCCACCATGAGTGCAGAGATCCCACCATGAGTGCAGAGATCCCATCATAAGTGCAGAGATCCCACCATAAGTGCAGAGATCCCATCATAAGTGCAGAGATCCCACCATAAGTGCAGAGATCCCAACACAAGTGCAGAGATCCCAACACAAGTGCAGAGATCCCACCATGAGTGTAGAGATCCCATCACAAGTAGAGAGATCCCAAAATAAGTGCAGAGATTGCATCACAAGAGCAGAGATCCCACCATGAGTGCAGGGATCCCATCACAAGTGCAGGGATCCCATCACAAGTGCAGAGATCCCACCATAAGTACAGAGATCCCACCACGAGTGCAGAGATCCCACCACGAGTGCAGAGATCCCATCACGAGTGCAGAGATCCCAGAATAAGTGCAGAGATAACATCACAAGTACAGAGATCCCACCATGAGTGCAAAGATCCCATACCAAGTAGAGAGATCCAACTATGAGTGCAGAGATCCCACCATGAGTGCAGAGATCCCACCATGAGTGCAGAGATCCCATCATAAGTGCAGAGATCCCACCATAAGTGCAGAGATCCCATCATAAGTGCAGAGATCCCACCATAAGTGCAGAGATCCCAACACAAGTGCAGAGATCCCAACACAAGTGCAGAGATCCCACCATGAGTGCAGAGATCCCACCATGAGTGTAGAGATCCCACCATGAGTGTAGAGATCCCATTACAAGTAGAGAGATCCCAAAATAAGTGCAGAGATTGCATCACAAGAGCAGAGATCCCACCATGAGTGCAGAGATCCCATCCCAAGTAGAGAGATCCCACTATGAGTGCAGAGATCCCATCATAAGTGCAGAGATCCCATCATAAGTGCATAGATCCCATCACAAGTGCAGAGATCCCACCACGAGTGCAGAGATCCCATCACAAGTGCAGAGATCCCACCACGAGTGCAGAGATCCCATCACAAGTAGAGAGATCCCAGAATAAGTGCAGAGATCCCATCACAAATGCAGAGATCCCACCATGAGTGCAGAGATCCCATCCCAAGTAGAGAGATCCCACTATGAGTGCAGAGATCCCACCATGAGTGCAGAGATCCCACCATGAGTACAGAGATCCCATCATAAGTGCAGAGATCCCACCATAAGTGCAAGGATCCCATCATAAGTGCAGAGATCCCATCATAAGTGCAGAGATCCCACAACAAGTAGAGATCCCATCACAAGTAGGGAGATCCCAGAATAAGTGCAAAATCCCATCACAAGTGCAGAGATCCCATCACAAGTGCAGAGATCCCATCACAAGTGCAGAGATCCCATCCCAAGTAGAGAGATCCCACTATGAATGCAGAGATCCCACCATGAGTGCAGAGATCCCACCATGAGTGCAGAGATCCCATCCCAAGTAGAGAGATCCCACCATGAGTGCAGATATCCCAACATGAGTTCAGAGATCCAATCATAAGTGCAGAGATCCCTTCATAAGTGCAGGGATCCCATCACAAGTGCAGATATCCCACCACGAGTGCAGAGATCCCATCACAAGTAGAGAGATCCCAGAATAAGTGCAGAGATCCCATCACAAGTGCAGAGATCCCACCATGAGTGCAGAGATCCCATCATAAGTAGAGAGATCCCACTATGAGTGCAGAGATCCCACCATGAGTGCAGAGATCCCATCATAAGTGCAGAGATTCCACCATAAGTGCAGGGATCCCAACCTAAGTGCAGGGATCCCAACCTAAGTGCAGGGATCCCAACCTAAGTGCAGAGATCTGACAACAAGTACAGAGATCCCATCACAAGTAGGGAGATCCCAGAATAAGTGCAGAGATCCCATCACAAGTGCAGAGATCCCACCATGAATGCAGACATCCCATCCCAAGTAGAGAGATCCCACTATGAGTGCAGAGATCCCACCATGAGTGCAGAGATCCCATCATAAGTGCAGAGATCCCACCATAAGTGCAGGGATCCCACAACAAGTACAGAGATCCCATCATAAGTACGGCGATCCCAAAATAAGTGCAGAGATGCCATCACAAGAGCAGAGATCCCACCATGAGTGCAGAGATCCCATCCCAAGTAGAGAGATCCGACTATGAGTGCAGAGATCCTACCATGAGTGCAGAGATCCCATCATAAGTGCAGAGATCCCACCATAAGTACAGAGATCCCACTATGAGTGCAAAGATCCCATCATAAGTGCAGAGATCCCACCATAAGTGCAGAGATCCCATCACAAGTGCAGAGATCCCACCATGAGTGCAGAGATCCCATCACAAGTAGAGAGATCCCAAAATAAGTGCAGAGATCACATCACAAGAGCAGAGATCCCACCATGAGTGCAGAGATCCCATCCCAAGTAGAGAGATCCCACTATGAGTGCAGAGATCCCATCACATGTGCAGAGATCCCATCACAAGTGCAGAGATCCCATCACAAGTGCAGAGATCCCATCACAAATACAGAGATCCCATCACAAGTGCAGAGATCTCACAAGTGCAGAGATCCCATCACAAGTGCAGAGATCCCACCATCAGTGCAGAGATCCCATCATAAGTGCAGAGATCCCACCATCAGTGCAGGGATCCCATAACAAGTAGGGAGATCCCAGAATAAGTGCAGAGATCCCATCACAAGTGCAGAGATCCCACCCCAAGTAGAGAGATCCCACTATGAGTGCAGAGATCCCACCATGAGTGCAGAGATCCCATCATAAGTGCAGAGATCCCACCATCAGTGCAGGGATCCCATCATAAGTGCAGAGATCCCACAGCAAGTACAGAGATCCCATAACAAGTAGGGAGATCCCAGAATAAGTGCAGAGATCCCATCACAAGTGCAGAGATCCCACTCCAAGTAGAGAGATCCCACTATGAGTGCAGAGATCCCACCATAAGTGCAGAGATCCCATCCCAAGTAGAGAGACCCCACTATGAGTGCAGAGATCCCACCTTGAGTGCAGAGATACCATCATAAGTGCAGAGATCCCACCATAAGTGCAGGGATCCCACCACAAGTGCAGAGATCCCACCACAAGTGCAGAGATCCCACCATGAGTGCAGAGATCCCATCACAAGTAGAGAGATCCCAGAATAAGTGCAGAGATCCCATCACAAGTGCAGAGATCCCATCACGAGTGCAGAGATCCCACCATGAGTGCAGAGATCCCACCATGAGTGCAGAGATCCCATCCCAAGTAGAGAGATCCCACTATGAGTGCAGAGATCCCACCATGAGTGCAGAGATCCCACCATGAGTGCAGAGATCCCATCATAAGTGCAGAGTTCCCAACATAAGTGCAGGGATTCCATCACAAGTGCAGAGCTCCCACCACGAGTGCAGAGATCCCATCACAAGTAGAGAGATACCAGAAACTGTGCAGAGATCCAATCACAAGTGTAGAGATCCCACCATGAGTGCAGAGATCCCATCCCAAGTAGAGAGATCCCACTATGAGTGCAGAGATCCCTCCATGAGTGCAGAGATCCCATCATAAGTGCAGACATCCCATCATAAGTGCAGGGATCCCACCATAAGTGCAGGGATCCCATCACAAGTGCAGAGATCCCACCATGAGTGCAGAGATTCCATCACAAGTAGAGAGATCCCAGAATAAGTGCAGAGAACCCATCACAAGTGCAGCGATCCCACCATGAGTGCAGAGATCACATCCCAAGTAGAGAGATCCCACTATGAGTGCAGAGATCCCACCATGAGTGCAGAGATCCCACCATAAGTGCAGAGATCCCATCATAAGTGCAGAGATACCACAACAAGTACAGAGATCCCATCACAAGTAGGGAGATCCCAGAATAAGTGCAGAGATCCCATCACAAGTGCAGAGATCCCACCATGAGTGCAGAGATCCCATCCCAAGTAGAGAGATCCCACTATGAGTGCAGAGATCCCACCATGAGTGCAGAGATCCCATCCCAAGTAGAGAGATCCCACTATGAGTGCAGAGATCCACCATGAGTGTAGAGATCCCATCATAAGTGCAGAGATCCCATCACAAGTGCAGGGATCCCATCACAAGTGCAGAAATCCCACCACGAGTGCAGAGATCCCATCACAAGTAGAGAGATCCCACCACGAGTGCAGAGATCCCATCACAAGTAGAGATATCCCAGAATAAGTGCAGAGATCCCATCACAAGTGCAGAGATCCCACCATAAGTGCAGAGATCCCATCATAAGTGCAGAGATACCACAAGTACAGAGATCCCATCACAAGTAGGGAGATCCCAGAATAAGTGCAGAGATCCCATCACAAGTGCAGATATCCCACCATGAGTGCAGAGATCCCATCCCAAGTAGAGAGATCCCACTATGAGTGCAGAGATCCCACCATGAGTGCAGAGATCCCACCATGAGTGCAGAGATCCCATCATAAGTGCAGGGATCCCATCACAAGTGCAGAGATCCCACCACAAGTAGAGAAATCCCAGAATAAGTGCAGAGATCCCAGAATAAGTGCAGATATCCCATCACAAGTGCAGAGATCCCACCATGAGTGCAGACATCCCATCCCAAGTAGAGAGATCCCACTATGAGTGCAGAGATCCCACCATGAGTGCAGAGATCCCACCATGAGTGCAGAGATCCCATCATAAGTGCAGAGATCCCACCATAAGTGCAGGAATCCCAACTTAAGTGCAGAGATCTGACAACAAGTACAGAGATCCCATCATAAGTACGGCGATCCCAGAAAAAGTGCAGAGATCCCATCACAAGTGCAGAGATCCCATCACAAGAACAGAGATCCCACCATGAGTGCAGAGATCCCATCCCAAGTAGAGAGATCCCACTATGAGTGCAGAGATCCTACCATGAGTGCAGAGATCCCATCATAAGTGCAGAGATCCTATCATAAGTGCAGGGATCCCATCACAAGTGCAGAGATCCCACCACGAGTGCAGAGATCCCATCACAAGTAGAGAGATCACAGAATAAGTGCAGAGATAACATCACAAGTGCAGAGATCCCACCATGTGTGCAGAGATCCCATCACAAGTGCAGAGATCCCATCACAAGTGCAGAGATCCCACCATGAGTGCAGAGATCCCACCATAAGTGCAGAGATCCCACCAGAAGTGCAGAGATCCCACCAGAAGTGCAGAGATCCCACCATGAGTGCAGAGATCCCATCACAAGTAGAGAGATCCCAAAATAAGTGCAGAGATCGCATCACAACAGCAGAGATCCCACCATGAGTGCAGAGATCCCATCCCAAGTAAAGAGATCCCACTATGAGTGCAGATATCCCACCATGAGTGCAGAGATCCCACCACGAGTGCAGGGATCCCATCACAAGTGCAGAGATCCCACCACGAGTGCAAAGATCCCATCACAAGTAGAGAGATCCCAGAACAAGTGCAGAGATCCCATCACAAGTGCAGAGATCCCATCACGAGTGCAGAGATCCCACCATGAGTGCAGAGATCCCATCCCAAGTAGAGAGATCCCACTATGAGTGCAGAGATCCCACCATGAGTGCAGAGATCCCATCATGAGTGCAGAGATCCCATCATAAGTGCAGAGATCCCAACATAAGTGCAGGGATCCCATCACAAGTGCAGAGCTCCCACCACGAGTGCAGAGATCCCATCACAAGTAGAGAGATACCAGAAACTGTGCAGAGATCCCATCACAAGTGTAGAGATCCCACCATGAGTGCAGAGATCCCATCCCAAGTAGAGAGATCCCACTATGAGTGCAGAGATCCCATCATAAGTGCAGGGATCCCACCATAAGTGCAGGGATCCCATCACAAGTGCAGAGAGCCCACCATGAGTGCAGAGATTCCATCACAAGTAGAGAGATCCCAGAATAAGTGCAGAGAACCCATCACAAGTGCAGCGATCCCACCATGAGTGCAGAGATCACATCCCACGTAGAGAGATCCCACTATGAGTGCAGAGATCCCACCATGAGTGCAGAGATCCCACCATAAGTGCAGAGATCCCATCATAAGTGCAGAGATACCACAACAAGTACAGAGATCCCATCACAAGTAGGGAGATCCCAGAATAAGTGCAGAGATCCCATCACAAGTGCAGAGATCCCATCCCTAGTAGAGAGATCCCACTATGAGTGCAGAGATCCCACCATGAGTGCAGAGATCCCACCATGAGTGCAGAGATCCCATCCCAAGTAGAGAGATCCCACTATGAGTGCAGAGATCCACCATGAGTGCAGAGATCCCACTATGAGTGCAGAGATCCACCATGAGTGCAGAGATCCCATCATAAGTGCAGAGATCCCATCATAAGTGCAGGGATCCCATCACAAGTGCAGAGATCCCATCACGAGTGCAGAGATCCCATCACAAGTAAAGAGATCCCAGAATAAGTGCAGAGATCCCATCACAAGTGCAGAGATCCCACCATAAGTGCAGAGATCCCATCATAAGTGCAGAGATACCATAAGTACAGAGATCCCATCACAAGTAGGGAGATCCCAGAATAAGTGCAGAGATCCCATCACAAGTGCAGATATCCCACCATGAGTGCAGAGATCCCATCCCAAGTAGAGAGATCCCACTATGAGTGCAGAGATCCGACTATGAGTGCAGAGATCCCACCATGAGTGCAGAGATCCCACCATGAGTGCAGAGATCCCATCATAAGTGCAGAGATCCCATCATAAGTGCAGGGATCCCATCATAAGTGCAGGGATCCCATCACAAGTGCAGAGATCCCACCACGAGGGCAGAGATCCCATCACAAGTAGAGAGATCCCAGAATAAGTGCAGAGATCCCATCACAAGTGCAGAGATCCCACCATAAGTGCAGAGATCCCATCATAAGTGCAGAGATACCACAAAAAGTACAGAGATCTCATCACAAGTAGGGAGATCCCAGAATAAGTGCAGAGATCCCATCACAAGTGCAGATATCCCACCATGAGTGCAGAGATCCCATCCCAAGTAGAGAGATCCCACTATGAGTACAGAGATCCCACCATGAGTGCAGAGATCCCACCATGAGTGCAGAGATCCCATCATAAGTACAGAGATCCCACCATAAGAGCAGGGATCCCAACCTAAGTTCCAGAGATCCAACAAGTACAGAGATCCCATCACAAGTAGGGAGATCCCAGAATAATTGTGAAGATCCCATCACAAGTGCAGAGATCCCACCATGAATGCAGACCTCCCATTCCAAGTAGAGAGATCCCACTATGAGTGCAGAGATCCCACCATGAGTGCAGAGATCCCATCATAAGTGCAGAGATCCCACCATAAGTGCAGGGATCCCACCATAAGTGCAGAGATCCCACAAGTACAGAGATCCCATCATAAGTACGGCGATCCCAGAATAAGTGCAGAGATCCCATCACAAGAGCAGAGATCCCACCATGAGTGCAGAGGTCCCATCCCAAGTAGAGAGATCCCACTATGAGTGCAAAGATCCTACCATGAGTGCAGAGATACCATCATAAGTGCAGAGATCCTACCATAAGTGCAGAGATCCCACCATAAGTGCAGAGATCCCACCACGAGTGCAGAGATCCCACCACGAGTGCAGAGATCCCATCACAAGTAGAGAGATCCCAGAATAAGTGCAGAGATAACATCACAAGTACAGAGATCCCACCATGAGTGCAAAGATCCCATACCAAGTAGAGAGATCCAACTATGAGTGCGGAGATCCCACCATGAGTGCAGAGATCCCACCATGAGTGCAGAGATCCCACCATGAGTGCAGAGATCCCATCATAAGTGCAGAGATCCCACCATAAGTGCAGAGATCCCATCATAAGTGCAGAGATCCCACCATAAGTGCAGAGATCCCAACACAAGTGCAGAGATCCCAACACAAGTGCAGAGATCCCACCATGAGTGTAGAGATCCCATCACAAGTAGAGAGATCCCAAAATAAGTGCAGAGATTGCATCACAAGAGCAGAGATCCCACCATGAGTGCAGGGATCCCATCACAAGTGCAGGGATCCCATCACAAGTGCAGAGATCCCACCATAAGTGCAGAGATCCCACCATAAGTACAGAGATCCCACCACGAGTGCAGAGATCCCACCACGAGTGCAGAGATCCCACCACGAGTGCAGAGATCCCATCACAAGTAGAGAGATCCCAGAATAAGTGCAGAGATAACATCACAAGTACAGAGATCCCACCATGAGTGCAAAGATCCCATACCAAGTAGAGAGATCCAACTATGAGTGCAGAGATCCCACCATGAGTGCAGAGATCCCACCATGAGTGCAGAGATCCCATCATAAGTGCAGAGATCCCACCATAAGTGCAGAGATCCCATCATAAGTGCAGAGATCCCACCATAAGTGCAGAGATCCCAACACAAGTGCAGAGATCCCAACACAAGTGCAGAGATCCCACCATGAGTGCAGAGATCCCACCATGAGTGTAGAGATCCCACCATGAGTGTAGAGATCCCATTACAAGTAGAGAGATCCCAAAATAAGTGCAGAGATTGCATCACAAGAGCAGAGATCCCACCATGAGTGCAGAGATCCCATCCCAAGTAGAGAGATCCCACTATGAGTGCAGAGATCCCATCATAAGTGCAGAGATCCCATCATAAGTGCATAGATCCCATCACAAGTGCAGAGATCCCACCACGAGTGCAGAGATCCCATCACAAGTGCAGAGATCCCACCACGAGTGCAGAGATCCCATCACAAGTAGAGAGATCCCAGAATAAGTGCAGAGATCCCATCACAAATGCAGAGATCCCACCATGAGTGCAGAGATCCCATCCCAAGTAGAGAGATCCCACTATGAGTGCAGAGATCCCACCATGAGTGCAGAGATC
The DNA here is from genome assembly GCF_964263255.1 of Lissotriton vulgaris. Lineage (NCBI taxonomy): Eukaryota > Metazoa > Chordata > Amphibia > Caudata > Salamandridae > Lissotriton > Lissotriton vulgaris. The sequence goes on from NC_141693.1 coordinate 681,083,846, forward strand.
CCACCATGAGTACAGAGATCCCATCATAAGTGCAGAGATCCCACCATAAGTGCAAGGATCCCATCATAAGTGCAGAGATCCCATCATAAGTGCAGAGATCCCACAACAAGTAGAGATCCCATCACAAGTAGGGAGATCCCAGAATAAGTGCAAAATCCCATCACAAGTGCAGAGATCCCATCACAAGTGCAGAGATCCCATCACAAGTGCAGAGATCCCATCCCAAGTAGAGAGATCCCACTATGAATGCAGAGATCCCACCATGAGTGCAGAGATCCCACCATGAGTGCAGAGATCCCATCCCAAGTAGAGAGATCCCACCATGAGTGCAGATATCCCAACATGAGTTCAGAGATCCAATCATAAGTGCAGAGATCCCTTCATAAGTGCAGGGATCCCATCACAAGTGCAGATATCCCACCACGAGTGCAGAGATCCCATCACAAGTAGAGAGATCCCAGAATAAGTGCAGAGATCCCATCACAAGTGCAGAGATCCCACCATGAGTGCAGAGATCCCATCATAAGTAGAGAGATCCCACTATGAGTGCAGAGATCCCACCATGAGTGCAGAGATCCCATCATAAGTGCAGAGATTCCACCATAAGTGCAGGGATCCCAACCTAAGTGCAGGGATCCCAACCTAAGTGCAGGGATCCCAACCTAAGTGCAGAGATCTGACAACAAGTACAGAGATCCCATCACAAGTAGGGAGATCCCAGAATAAGTGCAGAGATCCCATCACAAGTGCAGAGATCCCACCATGAATGCAGACATCCCATCCCAAGTAGAGAGATCCCACTATGAGTGCAGAGATCCCACCATGAGTGCAGAGATCCCATCATAAGTGCAGAGATCCCACCATAAGTGCAGGGATCCCACAACAAGTACAGAGATCCCATCATAAGTACGGCGATCCCAAAATAAGTGCAGAGATGCCATCACAAGAGCAGAGATCCCACCATGAGTGCAGAGATCCCATCCCAAGTAGAGAGATCCGACTATGAGTGCAGAGATCCTACCATGAGTGCAGAGATCCCATCATAAGTGCAGAGATCCCACCATAAGTACAGAGATCCCACTATGAGTGCAAAGATCCCATCATAAGTGCAGAGATCCCACCATAAGTGCAGAGATCCCATCACAAGTGCAGAGATCCCACCATGAGTGCAGAGATCCCATCACAAGTAGAGAGATCCCAAAATAAGTGCAGAGATCACATCACAAGAGCAGAGATCCCACCATGAGTGCAGAGATCCCATCCCAAGTAGAGAGATCCCACTATGAGTGCAGAGATCCCATCACATGTGCAGAGATCCCATCACAAGTGCAGAGATCCCATCACAAGTGCAGAGATCCCATCACAAATACAGAGATCCCATCACAAGTGCAGAGATCTCACAAGTGCAGAGATCCCATCACAAGTGCAGAGATCCCACCATCAGTGCAGAGATCCCATCATAAGTGCAGAGATCCCACCATCAGTGCAGGGATCCCATAACAAGTAGGGAGATCCCAGAATAAGTGCAGAGATCCCATCACAAGTGCAGAGATCCCACCCCAAGTAGAGAGATCCCACTATGAGTGCAGAGATCCCACCATGAGTGCAGAGATCCCATCATAAGTGCAGAGATCCCACCATCAGTGCAGGGATCCCATCATAAGTGCAGAGATCCCACAGCAAGTACAGAGATCCCATAACAAGTAGGGAGATCCCAGAATAAGTGCAGAGATCCCATCACAAGTGCAGAGATCCCACTCCAAGTAGAGAGATCCCACTATGAGTGCAGAGATCCCACCATAAGTGCAGAGATCCCATCCCAAGTAGAGAGACCCCACTATGAGTGCAGAGATCCCACCTTGAGTGCAGAGATACCATCATAAGTGCAGAGATCCCACCATAAGTGCAGGGATCCCACCACAAGTGCAGAGATCCCACCACAAGTGCAGAGATCCCACCATGAGTGCAGAGATCCCATCACAAGTAGAGAGATCCCAGAATAAGTGCAGAGATCCCATCACAAGTGCAGAGATCCCATCACGAGTGCAGAGATCCCACCATGAGTGCAGAGATCCCATCCCAAGTAGAGAGATCCCACTATGAGTGCAGAGATCCCACCATGAGTGCAGAGATCCCACCATGAGTGCAGAGATCCCATCATAAGTGCAGAGTTCCCAACATAAGTGCAGGGATTCCATCACAAGTGCAGAGCTCCCACCACGAGTGCAGAGATCCCATCACAAGTAGAGAGATACCAGAAACTGTGCAGAGATCCAATCACAAGTGTAGAGATCCCACCATGAGTGCAGAGATCCCATCCCAAGTAGAGAGATCCCACTATGAGTGCAGAGATCCCTCCATGAGTGCAGAGATCCCATCATAAGTGCAGACATCCCATCATAAGTGCAGGGATCCCACCATAAGTGCAGGGATCCCATCACAAGTGCAGAGATCCCACCATGAGTGCAGAGATTCCATCACAAGTAGAGAGATCCTAGAATAAGTGCAGAGAACCCATCACAAGTGCAGCGATCCCACCATGAGTGCAGAGATCACATCCCAAGTAGAGAGATCCCACTATGAGTGCAGAGATCCCACCATGAGTGCAGAGATCCCACCATAAGTGCAGAGATCCCATCATAAGTGCAGAGATACCACAACAAGTACAGAGATCCCATCACAAGTAGGGAGATCCCAGAATAAGTGCAGAGATCCCATCACAAGTGCAGAGATCCCACCATGAGTGCAGAGATCCCATCCCAAGTAGAGAGATCCCACTATGAGTGCAGAGATCCCACCATGAGTGCAGAGATCCCATCCCAAGTAGAGAGATCCCACTATGAGTGCAGAGATCCACCATGAGTGTAGAGATCCCATCATAAGTGCAGAGATCCCATCACAAGTGCAGGGATCCCATCACAAGTGCAGAAATCCCACCACGAGTGCAGAGATCCCATCACAAGTAGAGAGATCCCACCACGAGTGCAGAGATCCCATCACAAGTAGAGATATCCCAGAATAAGTGCAGAGATCCCATCACAAGTGCAGAGATCCCACCATAAGTGCAGAGATCCCATCATAAGTGCAGAGATACCACAAGTACAGAGATCCCATCACAAGTAGGGAGATCCCAGAATAAGTGCAGAGATCCCATCACAAGTCCAGAAATCCCACCATGAGTGCAGAGATCCTATCCCAAGTAGAGAGATCCCACTATGAGTGCAGAGATCCCACCATGAGTGCAGAGATCCCACCATGAGTGCAGAGATCCCATCATAAGTGCAGGGATCCCATCACAAGTGCAGAGATCCCACCACGAGTGCAGAGATCCCATCACAAGTAGAGAGATCCCAGAATAAGTGCAGAGATCCCAGAATAAGTGCAGATATCCCATCACAAGTGCAGAGATCCCACCATGAGTGCAGACATTCCATCCCAAGTAGAGAGATCCCACTATGAGTGCAGAGATCCCACCATGAGTGCAGAGATCCCATCATAAGTGCAGAGATCCCACCATAAGTGCAGGGATCCCAACCTAAGTGCAGAGATCTGACAACAAGTACAGAGATCCCATCACAAGTAGGGAGATCCCAGAATAAGTGCAGAGATCCCATCACAAGTGCAGAGATCCCACCATGAGTGCAGACATCCCATCCCAAGTAGAGAGATCCCACCATGAGTGCAGAGATCCCATCACAAGTAGAGAGATCCCACCACGAGTGCAGAGATCCCATCACAAGTAGAGAGATCCCAGAATAAGTGCAGAGATCCCATCACAAGTGCAGAGATCCCACCATAAGTGCAGAGATCCCATCATAAGTGCAGAGATACCACAACAAGTACAGAGATCCCATCACAAGTAGGGAGATCCCAGAATAAGTGCAGAGATCCCATCACAAGTGCAGATATCCCACCATGAGTGCAGAGATCCCATCCCAAGTAGAGAGATCCCACTATGAGTGCAGAGATCCCACCATGAGTGCAGAGATCCCACCATGAGTGCAGAGATCCCATCATAAGTGCAGGGATCCCATCACAAGTGCAGAGATCCCACCACGAGTGCAGAGATCCCATCACAAGTAGAGAAATCCCAGAATAGGTGCAGAGATCCCAGAATAAGTGCAGATATCCCATCACAAGTGCAGAGATCCCACCATGAGTGCAGAGATCCCATCATAAGTGCAGAGATCCCACCATAAGTGCAGAGATCCCATCATAAGTGCAGAGATCCCACCATAAGTGCAGAGATCCCAAAACAAGTGCAGAGATCCCAACACAAGTGCAGAGATCCCACCATGAGTGCAGAGATCCCACCATGAGTGTAGAGATCCCATCCCAAGTAGAGAGATCCCACTATGAGTGCAGAGATCCCATCATAAGTGCAGAGATCCCATCATAAGTGCATAGATCCCATCACAAGTGCAGAGATCCCACCACGAGTGCAGAGATCCCACCACGAGTGCAGAGATCCCATTACAAGTAGAGAGATCCCACTATGAGTGCAGAGATCCCATCATAAGTGCAGAGATCCCATCATAAGTGCAGAGATCCCATCACAAGTAGAGAGATCCCAAAGTAAGTGCAGAGATCGCATCACAAGAGCAGAGATCCCACCATGAGTGCAGAGATCCCATCCCAAGTAGAGAGATCCCACTATGAGTGCAGAGATCCCATCACAAGTGCAGAGATCCCATCACAAGTGCAGAGATCCCATCACAAGTGCAGAGATCCCATCACAAGTGCAGAGATCCCACCATAAGTGCAGAGATCCCATCACAAGTGCAGAGATCCCACCATGAGTGCAGAGATCCCATCACAAGTAGAGAGATCCCAAAATAAGTGCAGCGATCGCATCACAAGAGCAGAGATCCCACCATGAGTGCAGAGATCCCATCCCAAGTAGAGAGATCCCACTATGAGTGCAGAGATCCCATCACAAGTGCAGAGATCCCATCACAAGTGCAGAGATCCCATCACAAGTGCAGAGATCCCACCATCAGTGCAGAGATCCCATCATAAGTGCAGAGATCCCACCATCAGTGCAGGGATCCCATAACAAGTAGGGAGATCCCAGAATAAGTGCAGAGATCCCATCACAAGTGCAGAGATCCCACCCCAAGTAGAGAGATCCCACTATGAGTGCAGAGATCCCACCATGAGTGCAAAGATCCCATCATAAGTGCAGAGATCCCACCATCAGTGCAGGGATCCCATCATAAGTGCAGAGATCCCACAGCAAGTACAGAGATCCCATAACAAGTAGGGAGATCCCAGAATAAGTGCAGAGATCCCATCACAAGTGCAGAGATCCCACTCCAAGTAGAGAGATCCCACTATGAGTGCAGAGATCCCACCATAAGTGCAGAGATCCCATCCCAAGTAGAGAGACCCCACTATGAGTGCAGAGATCCCACCTTGAGTGCAGAGATACCATCATAAGTGCAGAGATCCCACCATAAGTGCAGGGATCCCACCACAAGTGCAGAGATCCCACCACAAGTGCAGAGATCCCACCATGAGTGCAGAGATCCCATCACAAGTAGAGAGATCCCAGAATAAGTGCAGAGATCCCATCACAAGTGCAGAGATCCCATCACGAGTGCAGAGATCCCACCATGAGTGCAGAGATCCCACCATGAGTGCAGAGATCCCATCCCAAGTAGAGAGATCCCACTATGAGTGCAGAGATCCCACCATGAGTGCAGAGATCCCACCATGAGTGCAGAGATCCCATCATAAGTGCAGAGTTCCCAACATAAGTGCAGGGATTCCATCACAAGTGCAGAGCTCCCACCACGAGTGCAGAGATCCCATCACAAGTAGAGAGATACCAGAAACTGTGCAGAGATCCAATCACAAGTGTAGAGATCCCACCATGAGTGCAGAGATCCCATCCCAAGTAGAGAGATCCCACTATGAGTGCAGAGATCCCACCATGAGTGCAGAGATCCCATCATAAGTGCAGAGATCCCATCATAAGTGCAGGGATCCCACCATAAGTGCAGGGATCCCATCACAAGTGCAGAGATCCCACCATGAGTGCAGAGATTCCATCACAAGTAGAGAGATCCCAGAATAAGTGCAGAGAACCCATCACAAGTGCAGCGATCCCATCATGAGTGCAGAGATCACATCCCAAGTAGAGAGATCCCACTATGAGTGCAGAGATCCCACCATGAGTGCAGAGATCCCACCATAAGTGCAGAGATCCCATCATAAGTGCAGAGATACCACAACAAGTACAGAGATCCCATCACAAGTAGGGAGATCCCAGAATAAGTGCAGAGATCCCATCACAAGTGCAGAGATCCCACCATGAGTGCAGAGATCCCATCCCAAGTAGAGAGATCCCACTATGAGTGCAGAGATCCCACCATGAGTGCAGAGATCCCATCCCAAGTAGAGAGATCCCACTATGAGTGCAGAGATCCACCATGAGTGTAGAGATCCCATCATAAGTGCAGAGATCCCATCACAAGTGCAGGGATCCCATCACAAGTGCAGAGATCCCACCACGAGTGCAGAGATCCCATCACAAGTAGAGAGATCCCACCACGAGTGCAGAGATCCCATCACAAGTAGAGATATCCCAGAATAAGTGCAGAGATCCCATCACAAGTGCAGAGATCCCACCATAAGTGCAGAGATCCCATCATAAGTGCAGAGATACCACAACAAGTACAGAGATCCCATCACAAGTAGGGAGATCCCAGAATAAGTGCAGAGATCCCATCACAAGTGCAGATATCCCACCATGAGTGCAGAGATCCCATCCCAAGTAGAGAGATCCCACTATGAGTGCAGAGATCCCACCATGAGTGCAGAGATCCCACCATGAGTGCAGAGATCCCATCATAAGTGCAGGGATCCCATCACAAGTGCAGAGATCCCACCACGAGTGCAGAGATCCCATCACAAGTAGAGAGATCCCAGAATAAGTGCAGATATCCCATCACAAGTGCAGAGATCCCACCATGAGTGCAGACATTCCATCCCAAGTAGAGAGATCCCACTATGAGTGCAGAGATCCCACCATGAGTGCAGAGATCCCATCATAAGTGCAGAGATCCCACCATAAGTGCAGGGATCCCAACCTAAGTGCAGAGATCTGACAACAAGTACAGAGATCCCATCACAAGTAGGGAGATCCCAGAATAAGTGCAGAGATCCCATCACAAGTGCAGAGATCCCACCATGAGTGCAGACATCCCATCCCAAGTAGAGAGATCCCACTATGAGTGCAGAGATCCCACCATAAGTGCAGAGATCCCACCATAAGTGCAGGGATCCCACCATAAGTGCAGAGGTCCCACAACAAGTACAGAGATCCCACTATGAGTGCAGAGATCCCACCATGAGTGCAGAGATCCTACCATGAGTGCAGAGATCCCATCATAAGTGCAGAGATCCTACCATAAGTGCAGGTATCCCATCACAAGTACAGAGATCCCACCACGAGTGCAGAGATCCCATCACAAGTAGAGAGATCACAGAATAAGTGCAGAGATAACATCACAAGTGCAGAGATCCCACCATGTGTGCAGAGATCCCATCACAAGTGCAGAGATCCCATCACAAGTGCAGAGATCCCACCATGAGTGCAGAGATCCCACCATGAGTGCAGAGATCCCATCATAAGTGCATAGATCCCACCAGAAGTGCAGAGATCCCACCATGAGTGCAGAGATCCTATCACAAGTAGAGAGATCCCAAAATAAGTGCAGAGATCGCATCACAACAGCAGAGATCCCACCATGAGTGCAAAGATCCCATCCCAAGTATAGAGATCCCACTATGAGTGCAGATATCCCACCATGAGTGCAGAGATCCCATCACAAGTGCAGAGATCCCACCACGAGTGCAGGGATCCCATCACAAGTGCAGAGATCCCACCACGAGTGCAAAGATCCCATCACAAGTAGAGAGATCCCAGAATAAGTGCAGAGATCCCATCACAAGTGCTGAGATCCCACCATGAGTGCAGAGATCCCATCATAAGTAGAGAGATCCCACTATGAGTGCAGAGATCCCACCATGAGTGCAGAGATCCCATCATAAGTGCAGAGATTCCACCATAAGTGCAGGGATCCCAACCTAAGTGCAGAGATCCCATCACAAGTGCAGAGATCCCATCACAAGTGCAGAGATCCCATCACAAGTAGAGAGATCCCAGAATAAGTGCACAGATCCCATCACAAGTGCAGAGATCCCATCACAAGTGCAGAGATCCCATCACGAGTGCAGAGATCCCACCATGAGTGCAGAGATCCCATCCCAAGTAGAGAGATCCCACTATGAGTGCAGAGATCCCACCATGAGTGCAGAGATCCCATCATGAGTGCAGAGATCCCATCATAAGTGCAGAGATCCCAACATAAGTGCAGGGATCCCATCACAAGTGCAGAGCTCCCACCACGAGTGCAGAGATCCCATCACAAGTAGAGAGATACCAGAAACTGTGCAGAGATCCCATCACAAGTGTAGAGATCCCACCATGAGTGCAGAGATCCCATCCCAAGTAGAGAGATCCCACTATGAGTGCAGAGATCCCATCATAAGTGCAGGGATCCCACCATAAGTGCAGGGATCCCATCACAAGTGCAGAGAGCCCACCATGAGTGCAGAAATTCCATCACAAGTAGAGAGATCCCAGAATAAGTGCAGAGAACCCATCACAAGTGCAGCGATCCCACCATGAGTGCAGAGATCACATCCCAAGTAGAGAGATCCCACTATGAGTGCAGAGATCCCACCATGAGTGCAGAGATCCCACCATAAGTGCAGAGATCCCATCATAAGTGCAGAGATACCACAACAAGTACAGAGATCCCATCACAAGTAGGGAGATCCCAGAATAAGTGCAGAGATCCCATCACAAGTGCAGAGATCCCATCCCAAGTAGAGAGATCCCACTATGAGTGCAGAGATCCCACCATGAGTGCAGAGATCCCACCATGAGTGCAGAGATCCCATCCCAAGTAGAGAGATCCCACTATGAGTGCAGAGATCCACCATGAGTGCAGAGATCCCACTATGAGTGCAGAGATCCACCATGAGTGCAGAGATCCCATCATAAGTGCAGAGATCCCATCATAAGTGCAGGGATCCCATCACAAGTGCAGAGATCCCATCATGAGTGCAGAGATCCCATCACGAGTGCAGAGATCCCATCACAAGTAAAGAGATCCCAGAATAAGTGCAGAGATCCCATCACAAGTGCAGAGATCCCACCATAAGTGCAGAGATCCCATCATAAGTGCAGAGATACCATAAGTACAGAGATCCCATCACAAGTAGGGAGATCCCAGAATAAGTGCAGAGATCCCATCACAAGTGCAGAGATCCCACCATAAGTGCAGAGATCCCATCATAAGTGCAGAGATACCATAAGTACAGAGATCCCATCCCAAGTAGAGAGATCCCACTATGAGTGCAGAGATCCGACTATGAGTGCAGAGATCCCACCATGAGTGCAGAGATCCCACCATGAGTGCAGAGATCCCATCATAAGTGCAGAGATCCCATCATAAGTGCAGGGATCCCATCACAAGCGCAGAGATCCCACCACGAGGGCAGAGATCCCATCACAAGTAGAGAGATCCCAGAATAAGTGCAGAGATCCCATCACAAGTGCAGAGATCCCACCATAAGTGCAGAGATCCCATCATAAGTGCAGAGATACCACAACAAGTACAGAGATCTCATCACAAGTAGGGAGATCCCAGAATAAGTGCAGAGATCCCATCACAAGTGCAGATATCCCACCATGAGTGCAGAGATCCCATCCCAAGTAGAGAGATCCCACTATGAGTACAGAGATCCCACCATGAGTGCAGAGATCCCACCATGAGTACAGAGATCCCATCATAAGTGCAGAGATCCCACCATAAGAGCAGGGATCCCAACCTAAGTTCCAGAGATCCAACAAGTACAGAGATCCCATCACAAGTAGGGAGATCCCAGAATAATTGCGAAGATCCCATCACAAGTGCAGAGATCCCACCATGAATGCAGACATCCCATCCCAAGTAGAGAGATCCCACTATAAGTGCAGAGATCCCATCATAAGTGCAGAGATCCCACCATAAGTGCAGGGATCCCACCATAAGTGCAGAGATCCCACAACAAGTACAGAGATCCCATCATAAGTACAGCGATCCCAGAATAAGTGCAGAGATCCCATCACAAGAGCAGAGATCCCACCATGAGTGCAGAGGTCCCATCCCAAGTAGAGAGATCCCACTATGAGTGCAAAGATCCTACCATGAGTGCAGAGATACCATCATAAGTGCAGAGATCCTACCATAAGTGCAGAGATCCCACCATAAGTACAGAGATCCCACCACAAGTGCAGAGATCCCACCACGAGTGCAGAGATCCCACCACGAGTGCAGAGATCCCATCACAAGTAGAGAGATCCCAGAATAAGTGCAGAGATAACATCACAAGTATAGAGATCCCACCATGAGTGCAAAGATCCCATACCAAGTAGAGAGATCCAACTATGAGTGCGGAGATCCCACCATGAGTGCAGAGATCCCACCATGAGTGCAGAGATCCCATCATAAGTGCAGAGATCCCATCATAAGTGCAGAGATCCCACCATAAGTGCAGAGATCCCATCATAAGTGCAGAGATCCCACCATAAGTGCAGAGATCCCAACACAAGTGTAGAGATCCCAACACAAGTGCAGAGATCCCACCATGAGTGTAGAGATCCCATCACAAGTAGAGAGATCCCAAAATAAGTGCAGAGATTGCATCACAAGAGCAGAGATCCCACCATGAGTGCAGGGATCCCATTACAAGTGCAGGGATCCCATCACAAGTGCAGAGATCCCACCATAAGTACAGAGATCCCACCACGAGTGCAGAGATCCCACCACGAGTGCAGAGATCCCATCACAAGTAGAGAGATCCCAGAATAAGTGCAGAGATAACATCACAAGTACAGAGATCCCACCATGAGTGCAAAGATCCCATACCAAGTAGAGAGATCCAACTATGAGTGCAGAGATCCCACCATGAGTGCAGAGATCCCACCATGAGTGCAGAGATCCCATCATAAGTGCAGAGATCCCACCATAAGTGCAGAGATCCCATCATAAGTGCAGAGATCCCACCATAAGTGCAGAGATCCCAACACAAGTGCAGAGATCCCAACACAAGTGCAGAGATCCCACCATGAGTGCAGAGATCCCACCATGAGTGTAGAGATCCCACCATGAGTGTAGAGATCCCATCACAAGTAGAGAGATCCCAAAATAAGTGCAGAGATTGCATCACAAGAGCAGAGATCCCACCATGAGTGCAGAGATCCCATCATAAGTGTAGAGATCCCATCATAAGTGCATAGATCCCATCACAAGTGCAGAGATCCCACCACGAGTGCAGAGATCCCATCACAAGTGCAGAGATCCCACCACGAGTGCAGAGATCCCATCACAAGTAGAGAGATCCCAGAATAAGTGCAGAGATCCCATCACAAGTGCAGAGATCCCACCATGAGTGCAGAGATCCCATCCCAAGTAGAGAGATCCCACTATGAGTGCAGAGATCCCACCATGAGTGCAGAGATCCCACCATGAGTACAGAGATCCCATCATAAGTGCAGAGATCCCACCATAAGTGCAAGGATCCCATCATAAGTGCCGAGATCCCATATCAAGTACAGAGATCCCATCACAAGTAGGGAGATCCCACTATGAGTGCAGAGATCCCATCACAAGTAGAGAGATCCCTCCATGAATGCAGAGATCCCACCACAAGTGCAGAGATCCCATCACAAGTATGAGTGCAGAGATCCCATCATAAGTGCAGAGATCCCATCATAAGTGCAGAGATTCCACAAGTAGAGATCCCATCACAAGTAGGGAGATCCCAGAATAAGTGCAAAATCCCATCACAAGTGCAGAGATCCCATCACAAGTGCAGAGATCCCATCCCAAGTAGAGAGATCCCACTATGAATGCAGAGATCCCACCATGAGTGCAGAGATCCCACCATGAGTGCAGAGATCCCATCCCAAGTAGAGAGATCCCACCATGAGTGCAGAGATCCCAACATGAGTTCAGAGATCCAGTCATAAGTGCAGAGATCCCATCATAAGTGCAGGGATCCCATCACAAGTGCAGATATCTCACCACGAGTGCAGAGATCCCATCACAAGTAGAGAGATCCCAGAATAAGTGCAGAGATCCCATCACAAGTGCAGAGATCCCACCATGAGTGCAGAGATCCCATCATAAGTAGAGAGATCCCACTATGAGTGCAGAGATCCCACCATGAGTGCAGAGATCCCATCATAAGTGCAGAGATTCCACCATAAGTGCAGGGATCCCAACCTAAGTGCAGGGATCCCAACCTAAGTGCAGAGATCTGACAACAAGTACAGAGATCCCATCACAAGTAGGGAGATCCCAGAATAAGTGCAAAGATCCCATCACAAGTGCAGAGATCCCACCATGAATGCAGACATCCCATCCCAAGTAGAGAGATCCCACTATGAGTGCAGAGATCCCACCATGAGTGCAGAGATCCCATCATAAGTGCAGAGATCCCACCATAAGTGCAGGGATCCCACAACAAGTACAGAGATCCCATCATAAGTACGGCGATCCCAGAATAAGTGCAGAGATCCCATCACAAGAGCAGAGATCCCACCATGAGTGCAGAGATCCCATCCCAAGTAGAGAGATCCCACTATGAGTGCAGAGATCCTACCATGAGTGCAGAGATCCCATCATAAGTGCAGAGATCCCACCATAAGTACAGAGATCCCACCATGAGTGCAAAGATCCCATCATAAGTGCAGAGATCCCACCATAAGTGCAGAGATCCCATCACAAGTGCAGAGATCCCACCATGAGTGCAGAGATCCCATCACAAGTAGAGAGATCCCAAAATAAGTGCAGAGATCGCATCACAAGAGCAGAGATTCCACCATGAGTGCAGAGATCCCATCCCAAGTAGAGAGATCCCACTATGAGTGCAGAGATCCCACCATGAGTGCAGAGATCCCATCATAAGTGAAGAGATCCCACCATAAGTGCAGAGATCCCATCACAAGTACAGAGATCCCATCACAAGTACAGAGATCCCACTACGAGTGCAGAGATCCCATCACAAGTAGAGAGATCCCAGAATAAGTGCGGAGATCCCATCACAAGTGCAGAGATCCCACCATGAGTGCAGAGATCCCATCCCAAGTAGAGAGATCCCACTATGAGTGCAGAGATCCCACCATGAGTGCAGAGATCCCATCATGAGTGCAGAGATCCCATCATAAGTGCAGAGATCCCACCATAAGTGCAGGGATCCCATCATAAGTGCAGAGATCCCATAACAAGTACAGAGATCCCATCACAAGTAGGGAGATTCCACTATGAGTGCAGAGATCCCATCACAAGTAGAGAGATCCCAGAATAAGTGCAGAGATCCCAGAATAAGTGCAGAGATCCCATCACAAGTGCAGAGATCTCACCATGAGTGCAGAGATCCCATCCCAAGTAGAGAGATCCCACTATGAGTGCAGAGATCCCATCATGAGTGCAGAGATCCCATCATAAGTGCAGAGATCCCATCATAAGTGCAGAGATCCCACCATAAGTGCAGAGATCCCACCATAAGTGCAGAGATCCCATCACAAGTGCAGAGATCCTATCACAAGTAGAGAGATCCCAGAATAAGTGCAGAGATCCCATCACAAGGGCAGAGATCCCACCATGAGTGCAGAGATCCCATCCCAAGGGCAGAGATCCCACTATGAGTGCAGATATCCCACCATGAGTGCAGAGATCCCATCCCAAGTAGAGAGATCCCACTATGAGTGCAGAGATCCCACCATGAGTGAAGAGATCCCATCATAAGTGCAGGGATCCCATCACAAGTGCAGACATCCCATCACAAGTGCAGAGATCCCACCATAAGTGCAGACATCCCATCACAAGTGCAGAGATCCCACCATAAGTGCAGAGATCCCATCAGAAGTAGAGAGATCCCAGAATAAGTGCAGGGATCCCATTACAAGTGCAGAGATCCCACCATGAGTGCAGAGATCCCATCCCAATTAGAGAGATCCCATTAGGAGTGCAGCTATCCCACCATGAGTGCAGAGATCCCACCCTAAGTGCGGAGATCCCACCATAAGTGCAGGTATCACATCATAAGTGCAGAGATCCCACCAGAAGTGCAGAGATCCCACCATGAGTGCAGAGATCCCATCACAAGTAGAGAGATCCCAAAATAAGTGCAGAGATCGCATCACAACAGCAGAGATCCCACCATGAGTGCAGAGATCCCATCCCAAGTAGAGAGATCCCACTATGAGTGCAGATATCCCACCATGAGTGCAGAGATCCCATCATAAGTGCAGAGATCCCACCATAAGTGCAGAGATCCCATCACAAGTGCAGAGATCCCATCACAAGTGCAGAGATCCCACCACGAGTGCAGAGATCCCACCACGAGTGCAGAGATCCCATCACAAGTAGAGAGATCCCAGAATAAGTGCAGAGATCCCATCACAAGTGCGGAGATCCCATCACAAGTGCAGAGATCCCACCATGAGTGCAGAGATCCCATCCCAAGTAGAGAGATCCCACTATGAGTGCAGAGATCCCACCATGAGTGCAGAGATCCCATCATGAGTGCAGAGATCCCATCATAAGTGCAGAGATCCCACCATGAGTGCAGGGATCCCATCATAAGTGCAGAGATCCCATAACAAGTACAGAGATCCCATCACAAGTAGGGAGATCCCACTATGAGTGCAGAGATCCCATCACAAGTAGAGAGATCCCAGAATAAGTGCAGAGATCCCAGAATAAGTGCAGAGATCCCATCACAAGTGCAGAGATCCCACCATGAGTGCAGAGATCCAATCCCAAGTAGAGAGATCCCACTATGAGTGCAGAGATCCCATCATGAGTGCAGAGATCCCGTCATGAGTGCAGAGATCCCATCATAAGTGCAGAGATCCCATCATAAGTGCAGAGATCCCATCATAAGTGCAGAGATCCCACCATAAGTGCAGAGATCCCATCACAAGTGCAGAGATCCTATCACAAGTAGAGAGATCCCAGAATAAGTGCAGAGATCCCATCACAAGGGCAGAGATCCCACCATGAGTGCAGAGATCCCATCCCAAGTAGAGAGATCCCACTATGAGTGCAGATATCCCACCATGAGTGCAGAGATCCCATCCCAAGTAGAGAGATCCCACTATGAGTGCAGAGATCCCACCATGAGTGAAGAGATCCCATCATAAGTGCAGAGACCCCATCACAAGTGCAGAGATCCCACCACGAGTGCAGAGATCCCATCACAAGTATAGAAATCCCAGTATGAGTGCAGAGATCCCCCCATAAGTCCATAGATCTCATCACAAGTGCAGAGATCGCACCACAAGTGCAGAGATCCCATCACAAGAAGAGAGATCCCATTATGAGTACAGAGATCCCACCACAAGTGCAGAGATACTATCACGAGTGCAGAGATACTATCACAAGTGCAGAGATCCCATCACAAATGCAGAGATCCCACCATGAGTGCAGAGATCCCATCACAAGTAGAAAGATCCCTAAATGAGTAGAAAGATCCCACCACAAGTGCAGAGATCCCATTATGAGTGCAGAGACACCCACCACAAGTGCAGAGATCCCATCACAGATGCAGAGATCCCATCATAAGTGCAGAGATCCCACCATAAGTGCAGAGATCCCATCACAAGTGCAGAGATCCCACCATGAGTGCAGAGATCCCATCCTAAGTAGAGCGATCTGACTATGAGTGCAGAGAACCCATCATAAGTGCAGAGATCCCACCATAAGTGCAGGGATCCCATCATAAGTGCAGAGATCCCACCATAAGTGCAAGGATCCCATCATAAGTGCAGAGATCCCATATCAAGTACAGAGATCCCATCACAAGTAGGGAGATCCCACTATGAGTGCAGAGATCCCATCACAAGTAGAGAGATCCCTCCATGAATGCAGAGATCCCACCACAAGTGCAGAGATCCCATCACAAGTATGAGTGCAGAGATCCCATCATAAGTGCAGAGATCCCATCATAAGTGCAGAGATCCCACAACAAGTAGAGATCCCATCACAAGTAGGGAGATCCCAGAATAAGTGCAAAATCCCATCACAAGTGCAGAGATCCCATCACAAGTGCAGAGATCCCATCCCAAGTAGAGAGATCCCACTATGAATGCAGAGATCCCACCATGAGTGCAGAGATCCCACCATGAGTGCAGAGATCCTATCCCAAGTAGAGAGATCCCACCATGAGTGCAGAGATCCCAACATGAGTTCAGAGATCCAATCATAAGTGCAGAGATCCCATCATAAGTGCAGGGATCCCATCACAAGTGCAGATATCCCATCATAAGTGCAGGGATCCCATCACAAGTGCAGATATCCCACCACGAGTGCAGAGATCCCATCACAAGTAGAGAGATCCCAGAATAAGTGCAGAGATCCCATCACAAGTGCAGAGATCCCACCATGAGTGCAGAGATCCCACCATGAGTGCAGAGATCCCATCATAAGTAGAGAGATCCCACTATGAGTGCAGAGATCCCACCATGAGTGCAGAGATCCCATCATAAGTGCAGAGATTCCACCATAAGTGCAGGGATCCCAACCTAAGTGCAGGGATCCCAACCTAAGTGCAGAGATCTGACAACAAGTACAGAGATCCCATCACAAGTAGGGAGATCCCAGAATAAGTGCAGAGATCCCATCACAAGTGCAGAGATCCCACCATGAATGCAGACATCCCATCCCAAGTAGAGAGATCCCACTATGAGTGCAGAGATCCCACCATGAGTGCAGAGATCCCATCATAAGTGCAGAGATCCCACCATAAGTGCAGGGATCCCACAACAAGTACAGAGATCCCATCATAAGTACGGCGATCCCAGAATAAGTGCAGAGATCCCATCACAAGAGCAGAGATCCCACCATGAGTGCAGAGATCCCATCCCAAGTAGAGAGATCCCACTATGAGTGCAGAGATCCTACCATGATTGCAGAGATCCCATCATAAGTGCAGAGATCCCACCATAAGTACAGAGATCCCACCATGAGTGCAAAGATCCCATCATAAGTGCAGAGATCCCACCATAAGTGCAGAGATCCCATCACAAGTGCAGAGATCCCACCATGAGTGCAGAGATCCCATCACAAGTAGAGAGATCCCAAAATAAGTGCAGAGATCGCATCACAAGAGCAGAGATCCCACCATGAGTGCAGAGATCCCATCCTAAGTAGAGAGATCCCACTATGAGTGCAGAGATCCCACCATGAGTGCAGAGATCCCATCATAAGTGAAGAGATCCCACCATAAGTGCAGAGATCCCATCACAAGTGCAGAGATCCCATCACAAGTGCAGAGATCCCACTACGAGTGCAGAGATCCCATCACAAGTAGAGAGATCCCAGAATAAGTGCGGAGATCCCATCACAAGTGCAGAGATCCCACCATGAGTGCAGAGATCCCATCCCAAGTAGAGAGATCCCACTATGAGTGCAGAGATCCCACCATGAGTGCAGAGATCCCATCATGAGTGCAGAGATCCCATCATAAGTGCAGAGATCCCACCATAAGTGCAGGGATCCCATCATAAGTGCAGAGATCCCATAACAAGTACAGAGATCCCATCACAAGTAGGGAGATCCCACTATGAGTGCAGAGATCCCATCACAAGTAGAGAGATCCCAGAATAAGTGCAGAGATCCCAGAATAAGTGCAGAGATCCCATCACAAGTGCAGAGATCCCACCACGAGTGCAGAGATCCGATCCCAAGTAGAGAGATCCCACTATGAGTGCAGAGATCCCACTATGAGTGCAGAGATCCCATCATAAGTGCAGAGATCCCATCATAAGTGCAGAGATCCCACCATAAGTGCAGAGATGCCATCACAAGTGCAGAGATCCTATCACAAGTAGAGAGATCCCAGAATAAGTGCAGAGATCCCATCACAAGGGCAGAGATCCCACCATGAGTGCAGAGATCCCATCCCAAGTAGAGAGATCCCACTATGAGTGCAGATATCCCACCATGAGTGCAGAGATCCCATCCCAAGTAGAGAGATCCCACTATGAGTGCAGAGATCCCACCATGAGTGAAGAGATCCCATCATAAGTGAAGGGATCCCATCACAAGTGCAGACATCCCATCACAAGTGCAGAGATCCCACCATAAGTGCAGACATCCCATCACAAGTGCAGAGATCCCACCATAAGTGCAGAGATCCCATCAGAAGTAGAGAGATCCCAGAATAAGTGCAGGGATCCCATTACAAGTGCAGAGATCCCACCATGAGTGCAGAGATCCCATCCCAATTAGAGAGATCCCATTAGGAGTGCAGCTATCCCACCATGAGTGCAGAGATCCCACCCTAAGTGCGGAGATCCCACCATAAGTGCAGGTATCACATCATAAGTGCAGAGATCCCACCAGAAGTGCAGAGATCCCACCATGAGTGCAGAGATCCCATCACAAGTAGAGAGATCCCAAAATAAGTGCAGAGATCGCATCACAACAGCAGAGATCCCACCATGAGTGCAGAGATCCCATCCCAAGTAGAGAGATCCCACTATGAGTGCAGATATCCCACCATGAGTGCAGAGATCCCATCATAAGTGCAGAGATCCCATCACAAGTGCAGAGATCCCACCACGAGTGCAGAGATCCCACCACGAGTGCAGAGATCCCATCACAAGTAGAGAGATCCCAGAATAAGTGCAGAGATCCCATCACAAGTGCGGAGATCCCATCACAAGGGCAGAGATCCCACGATGAGTGCAGAGATCCCATCCCAAGTAGAGAGATCCCACTATGAGTGCAGAGATCCCACCATGAGTGCAGAGATCCCATCATGAGTGCAGAGATCCCATCATAAGTGCAGAGATCCCACCATAAGTGCAGGGATCCCATCATAAGTGCAGAGATCCCATAACAAGTACGGAGATCCCATCACAAGTAGGGAGATCCCACTATGAGTGCAGAGATCCCATCACAAGTAGAGAGATCCCAGAATAAGTGCAGAGATCCCAGAATAAGTGCAGAGATCCCATCACAAGTGCAGAGATCCCACCACGAGTGCAGAGATCCCATCCCAAGTACAGAGATCCCACTATGAGTGCAGAGATCCCACTATGAGTGCAGAGATCCCATCATAAGTGCAGAGATCCCACCATAAGTGCAGAGATCCCATCACAAGTGCAGAGATCCCATCACAAGTAGAGAGATCCCAGAATAAGTGTAGAGATCCCATCACAAGGGCAGAGATCCCACCATGAGTGCAGAGATCCCATCCCAAGTAGAGAGATCCCACTATGAGTGCAGATATCCCACCATGAGTGCAGAGATCCCATCCCAAGTAGAGAGATCCCACTATGAGTGCAGAGATCCCACCATGAGTGAAGAGATCCCATCATAAGTGCAGACATCCCATCACAAGTGCAGACATCCCATCACAAGTGCAGAGATCCCACCATAAGTGCAGAGATCCCATCAGAAGTAGAGAGATCCCAGAATAAGTGCAGGGATCCCATTACAAGTGCAGAGATCCCACCCCAATTAGAGAGATCCCATTAGGAGTGCAGCTATCCCACCATGAGTGCAGAGATCCCACCCTAAGTGCGGAGATCCCACCATAAGTGCAGGTATCAAATCATAAGTGCAGAGATCCCACAACAAGTACAGAGATCCCATCACAAGTAGGGAGATCCCAGAATAAGTGCAGAGATCCCAGAATAAGTGCGGAGATCCCAGAATAAGTGCAGAGATCCCAGAATAAGTGCAGAGATCCCATCACAAGTGCAGAGATCCCACCATGAGTGCAGAGATCCCATCCCAAGTAGAGAGATCCCACTATGAGTGCAGAGATCCCACTATGAGTGCAGAGATCCCACCATGAGTGCAGATATCCCATCCCAAGTAGAGAGACCCCACTATGAGTGTAGATATCCCACCATGAGTGCAGAGATCAAATCATAAGTGCAGAGATCCCACCATAAGTGCAGGGATCCCATCACAAGTGCAGAGATCCCACCACAAGTGCAGAGATCCCACCACGAGTGCAGAGATCCCATCACAAGTAGAGAGATACCAGAAAATGTGCAGAGATCCCATCACAAGTGCAGAGATCCCACCATGAGTGCAGAGATCCCATCCCAAGAAGAGAGATCCCACTATGAGTGCAGAGATCCTACCATAAGTGCAGAGATCCCATCATAAGTGCAGAGATTCCACCATAAGTGCAGGGATCCCATCACAAGTGCAGAGATCCCACCACAAGTGCAGAGATCCCACCATGAGTGCAGAGATCCCATCACAAGGAAAGAGAGATATCAGAAAATTTGCAGAGATCCCATCACAAGTGTAGAGACCCCACCATGAGTGCAGAGATCCCATCCCAAGTAGAGAGATCCCACTATGAGTGCAGAGATACCACCATAAGTGCAGAGATCCCATCATAAGTGCAGAGATCCCACCATAAGTGCAGGGATCCCATCATAAGTGAAGAGATCCCACAAGTACAGAGATCCCATCACAAGCAGGGAGATCCCAGAATAAGTGCAAAGATCCCATCACAAGTGCAGAGATCCCACCATGAGTGCAGAGATCCAATAACAAGTAGGGAGATCCCACTATGAGTGCAGAGATCCCACTATGAGTGCAGAGATCCCATCCCAAGTAGAGAGATCCCACTATGAGTGCAGAGATCCCATCATAAGTGCAGGGATCCCACCATAAGTGCAGGGATCCCATCATAAGTGCAGGGATCCCATCATAAGTGCAGAGATCCCACAAGTACAGAGATCCCATCATAAGTAGGGAGATCCAAGAATAAGTGCAGAGATCCCACCATAAGTGCAGGTATCAAATCATAAGTGCAGAGATCCCACAACAAGTACAGAGATCCCATCACAAGTAGGGAGATCCCAGAATAAGTGCGGAGATCCTAGAATAAGTGCGGAGATCCCAGAATAAGTGCAGAGATCCCAGAATAAGTGCAGAGATCCCATCACAAGTGCAGAGATCCCACCATGAGTGCAGAGATCCCATCCCAAGTAGAGAGATCCCACTATGAGTGCAGAGATCCCACTATGAGTGCAGAGATCCCACCATGAGTGCAGATATCCCATCCCAAGTAGAGAGACCCCACTATGAGTGTAGATATCCCACCATGAGTGCAGAGATCAAATCATAAGTGCAGAGATCCCACCATAAGTGCAGGGATCCCATCACAAGTGCAGAGATCCCACCACAAGTGCAGAGATCCCACCACGAGTGCAGAGATCCCATCACAAGTAGAGAGATACCAGAAAATGTGCAGAGATCCCATCACAAGAGCAGAGATCCCACCATGAGTGCAGAGGTCCCATCCCAAGTAGAGAGATCCCACTATGAGTGCAAAGATCCTACCATGAGTGCAGAGATACCATCATAAGTGCAGAGATCCTACCATAAGTGCAGAGATCCCACCATAAGTACAAAGATCCCACCACGAGTGCAGAGATCCCACCACGAGTGCAGAGATCCCATCACAAGTAGAGAGATCCCAGAATAAGTGCAGAGATAACATCACAAGTACAGAGATCCCATACCAAGTAGAGAGATCCAACTATGAGTGCGGAGATCCCACCATGAGTGCAGAGATCCCACCATGAGTGCAGAGATCCCATCATAAGTGCAGAGATCCCACCATAAGTGCAGAGATCCCAACACAAGTGCAGAGATCCCAACACAAGTGCAGAGATCCCACCATGAGTGTAGAGATCCCATCACAAGTAGAGAGATCCCAAAATAAGTGCAGAGATTGCATCACAAGAGCAGAGATCCCACCATGAGTGCAGGGATCCCATCACAAGTGCAGGGATCCCATCACAAGTGCAGAGATCCCACCATAAGTGCAGAGATCCCACCATAAGTACAGAGATCCCACCACGAGTGCAGAGATCCCACCACGAGTGCAGAGATCCCACCACGAGTGCAGAGATCCCATCACAAGTAGAGAGATCCCAGAATAAGTGCAGAGATAACATCACAAGTACAGAGATCCCACCATAAGTGCAAAGATCCCATACCAAGTAGAGAGATCCAACTATGAGTGCAGAGATCCCACCATGAGTGCAGAGATCCCACCATGAGTGCAGAGATCCCATCATAAGTGCAGAGATCCCACCATAAGTGCAGAGATCCCATCATAAGTGCAGAGATCCCACCATAAGTGCAGAGATCCCAACACAAGTGCAGAGATCCCAACACAAGTGCAGAGATCCCACCATGAGTGCAGAGATCCCACCATGAGTGTAGAGATCCCACCATGAGTGTAGAGATCCCATCACAAGTAGAGAGATCCCAAAATAAGTGCAGAGATTGCATCACAAGAGCAGAGATCCCACCATGAGTGCAGAGATCCCATCCCAAGTAGAGAGATCCCACTATGAGTGCAGAGATCCCATCATAAGTGCAGAGGTCCCATCATAAGTGCATAGATCCCATCACAAGTGCATAGATCCCATCACAAGTGCAGAGATCCCACCACGAGTGCAGAGATCCCATCACAAGTGCAGAGATCCCACCACGAGTGCAGAGATCCCATCACAAGTAGAGAGATCCCAGAATAAGTGCAGAGATCCCATCACAAGTGCAGAGATCCCACCATGAGTGCAGAGATCCCACCATGAGTGCAGAGATCCCATCCCAAGTAGAGAGATCCCACTATGAGTGCAGAGATCCCACCATGAGTGCAGAGATCCCACCATGAGTACAGAGATCCCATCATAAGTGCAGAGATCCCACCATAAGTGCAAGGATCCCATCATAAGTGCAGAGATCCCATATCAAGTACAGAGATCCCATCACAAGTAGGGAGATCCCACTATGAGTGCAGAGATCCCATCACAAGTAGAGAGATCCCTCCATGAATGCAGAGATCCCACCACAAGTGCAGAGATCCCATCACATGTATGAGTGCAGAGATCCCATCATAAGTGCAGAGATCCCATCATAAGTGCAGAGATCCCACAACAAGTAGAGATCCCATCACAAGTGCAAAATCCCATCACAAGTGCAGAGATCCCATCACAAGTGCAGAGATCCCATCCCAAGTAGAGAGATCCCACTATGAATGCAGAGATCCCACCATGAGTGCAGAGATCCCACCATGAGTGCAGAGATCCCATCCCAAGTAGAGAGATCCCACCATGAGTGCAGAGATCCCAACATGAGTTCAGAGATCCAATCATAAGTGCAGAGATCCCATCATAAGTGCAGGGATCCCATCACAAGTGCAGATATCCCACCACGAGTGCAGAGATCCCATCACAAGTAGAGAGATCCCAGAATAAGTGCAGAGATCCCATCACAAGTGCAGAGATCCCACCATGAGTGCAGAGATCCCATCATAAGTAGAGAGATCCCACTATGAGTGCAGAGATCCCACCATGAGTGCAGAGATCCCATCATAAGTGCAGAGATTCCACCATAAGTGCAGGGATCCCAACCTAAGTGCAGGGATCCCAACCTAAGTGCAGAGATCTGACAACAAGTACAGAGATCCCATCACAAGTAGGGAGATCCCAGAATAAGTGCAGAGATCCCATCACAAGTGCAGAGATCCCACCATGAATGCAGACATCCCATCCCAAGTAGAGAGATCCCACTATGAGTGCAGAGATCCCACCATGAGTGCAGAGATCCCATCATAAGTGCAGAGATCCCACCATAAGTGCAGGGATCCCACAACAAGTACAGAGATCCCATCATAAGTACGGCGATCCCAGAATAAGTGCAGAGATCCCATCACAAGAGCAGAGATCCCACCATGAGTGCAGAGATCCCATCCCAAGTAGAGAGATCCGACTATGAGTGCAGAGATCCTACAATGAGTGCAGAGATCCCATCATAAGTGCAGAGATCCCACCATAAGTACAGAGATCCCACTATGAGTGCAAAGATCCCATCATAAGTGCAGAGATCCCACCATAAGTGCAGAGATCCCATCACAAGTGAAGAGATCCCACCATGAGTGCAGAGATCCCATCACAAGTAGAGAGATCCCAAAATAAGTGCAGAGATCGCATCACAAGAGCAGAGATCCCACCATGAGTGCAGAGATCCCATCCCAAGTAGAGAGATCCCACTATGAGTGCAGAGATCCCACCATAAGTGCAGAGATCCCATCACAAGTGCAGAGATCCCATCACAAGTGCAGAGATCCCATCACAAGTGCAGAGATCCCATCACAAGTGCAGAGATCCCATCACAAGTGCAGAGATCCCACCATCAGTGCAGAGATCCCATCATAAGTGCAGAGATCCCACCAACAGTGCAGGGATCCCATAACAAGTAGGGAGATCCCCGAATAAGTGCAGAGATCCCATCACAAGTGCAGAGATCCCACCCCAAGTAGAGAGATCCCACTATGAGTGCAGAGATCCCACCATGAGTGCAGAGATCCCATCATAAGTGCAGAGATCCCACCATCAGTGCAGGGATCCCATCATAAGTGCAGAGATCCCACAACAAGTACAGAGATCCCATAACAAGTAGGGAGATCCCAGAATAAGTGCAGAGATCCCATCACAAGTGCAGAGATCCCACTCCAAGTAGAGAGATCCCACTATGAGTGCAGAGATCCCACCATAAGTGCAGAGATCCCATCCCAAGTAGAGAGACCCCACTATGAGTGCAGAGATCCCACCTTGAGTGCAGAGATACCATCATAAGTGCAGAGATCCCACCATAAGTGCAGGGATCCCACCACAAGTGCAGAGATCCCACCACAAGTGCAGAGATCCCACCATGAGTGCAGAGATCCCATCACAAGTAGAGAGATCCAAGAATAAGTGCAGAGATCCCATCACAAGTGCAGAGATCCCATCACGAGTGCAGAGATCCCACCATGAGTGCAGAGATCCCACCATGAGTGCAGAGATCCCATCCCAAGTAGAGAGATCCCACTATGAGTGCAGAGATCCCACCATGAGTGCAGAGATCCCACCATGAGTGCAGAGATCCCATCATAAGTGCAGAGTTCCCAACATAAGTGCATTGATTCCATCACAAGTGCAGAGCTCCCACCACGAGTGCAGAGATCCCATCACAAGTAGAGAGATACCAGAAACTGTGCAGAGATCCAATCACAAGTGTAGAGATCCCACCATGAGTGCAGAGATCCCATCCCAAGTAGAGAGATCCCACTATGAGTGCAGAGATCCCACCATGAGTGCAGAGATCCCATCATAAGTGCAGAGATCCCATCATAAGTGCAGGGATCCCACCATAAGTGCAGGGATCCCATCACAAGTGCAGAGATCCCACCATGAGTGCAGAGATTCCATCACAAGTAGAGAGATCCCAGAATAAGTGCAGAGAACCCATCACAAGTGCAGCGATCCCACCATGAGTGCAGAGATCACATCCCAAGTAGAGAGATCCCACTATGAGTGCAGAGATCCCACCATGAGTGCAGAGATCCCACCATAAGTGCAGAGATCCCATCATAAGTGCAGAGATACCACAACAAGTACAGAGATCCCATCACAAGTAGGGAGATCCCAGAATAAGTGCAGAGATCCCATCACAAGTGCAGAGATTCCACCATGAGTGCAGAGATCCCATCCCAAGTAGAGAGATCCCACTATGAGTGCAGAGATCCCACCATGAGTGCAGAGATCCCACCATAAGTGCAGAGATCCCATCATAAGTGCAGAGATACCACAACAAGTACAGAGATCCCATCACAAGTAGGGAGATCCCAGAATAAGTGCAGAGATCCCATCACAAGTGCAGAGATCCCACCATGAGTGCAGAGATCCCATCCCAAGTAGAGATATCCCACTATGAGTGCAGAGATCCCACCATGAGTGCAGAGATCCCATCCCAAGTAGAGAGATCCCACTATGAGTGCAGAGATCCACCATGAGTGTAGAGATCCCATCATAAGTGCAGGGATCCCATCACAAGTGCAGAGATCCCACCACGAGTGCAGAGATCCCATCACAAGTAGAGAGATCCCACCACGAGTGCAGAGATCCCACCATGAGTGCAGAGATCCCACCATGAGTGCAGAGATCCCATCCCAAGTAGAGAGATCCCACTATGAGTGCAGAGATCCACCATGAGTGCAGAGATCCCATCACAAGTGCAGGGATCCCATCACAAGTGCAGAGATCCCACCACGAGTGCAGAGATCCCATCACAAGTAGAGAGATCCCACCACGAGTGCAGAGATCCCATCACAAGTAGAGATATCCCAGAATAAGTGCAGAGATCCCATCACAAGTGCAGAGATCCCACCATAAGTGCAGAGATCCCATCATAAGTGCAGAGATACCACAACAAGTACAGAGATCCCATCACAAGTAGGGAGATCCCAGAATAAGTGCAGAGATCCCATCACAAGTGCAGATATCCCACCATGAGTGCAGAGATCCCATCCCAAGTAGAGAGATCCCACTATGAGTGCAGAGATCCCACCATGAGTGCAGAGATCCCACCATGAGTGCAGAGATCCCATCATAAGTGCAGAGATCCCATCATAAGTGCAGGGATCCCATCACAAGTGCAGAGATCCCACCACGAGTGCAGAGATCCCATCACAAGTAGAGAGATCCCAGAATAAGTGCAGAGATCCCAGAATAAGTGCAGATATCCCATCACAAGTGCAGAGATCCCACCATGAGTGCAGACATTCCATCCCAAGTAGAGAGATCCCACTATGAGTGCAGAGATCCCACCATGAGTGCAGAGATCCCATCATAAGTGCAGAGATCCCACCATAAGTGCAGGGATCCCAACCTAAGTGCAGAGATCTGACAACAAGTACAGAGATCCCATCACAAGTAGGGAGATCCCAGAATAAGTGCAGAGATCCCATCACAAGTGCAGAGATCCCACCATGAGTGCAGACATCCCATCCCAAGTAGAGAGATCCCACTATGAGTGCAGAGATCCCACCATAAGTGCAGAGATCCCACCATAAGTGCAGGGATCCCACCATAAGTGCAGAGGTCCCACAACAAGTACAGAGATCCCATCATAAGTACGGCGATCCCAGAAAAAGTGCAGAGATCCCATCACAAGAGCAGAGATCCCATCACAAGAACAGAGATCCCACCATGAGTGCAGAGATCCCATCCCAAGTAGAGAGATCCCGCTATGAGTGCAGAGATCCTACCATGAGTGCAGAGATCCCATCATAAGTGCAGAGATCCTACCATAAGTGCAGGTATCCCATCACAAGTGCAGAGATCCCACCATGAGTGCAGAGATCCCATCACAAGTAGAGAGATCACAGAATAAGTGCAGAGATAACATCACAAGTGCAGAGATCCCACCATGTGTGCAGAGATCCCATCACAAGTGCAGAGATCCCATCACAAGTGCAGAGATCCCACCATGAGTGCAGAGATCCCACCATGAGTGCAGAGATCCCATCATAAGTGCATAGATCCCACCAGAAGTGCAGAGATCCCACCATGAGTGCAGAGATCCCATCACAAGTAGAGAGATCCCAAAATAAGTGCAGAGATCGCATCACAACAGCAGAGATCCCACCATGAGTGCAAAGATCCCATCCCAAGTAAAGAGATCCCACTATGAGTGCAGATATCCCACCATGAGTGCAGAGATCCCATCACAAGTGCAGAGATCCCACCACGAGTGCAGGGATCCCATCACAAGTGCAGAGATCCCACCACGAGTGCAAAGATCCCATCACAAGTAGAGAGATCCCAGAATAAGTGCAGAGATCCCATCACAAGTGCTGAGATCCCACCATGAGTGCAGAGATCCCATCATAAGTAGAGAGATCCCACTATGAGTGCAGAGATCTCACCATGAGTGCAGAGATCTCACCATGAGTGCAGAGATCCCATCATAAGTGCAGAGATTCCACCATAAGTGCAGGGATCCCAACCTAAGTGCAGAGATCCCATCACAAGTGCAGAGATCCAATCACAAGTGCAGAGATCCCATCACAAGTAGAGAGATCCCAGAATAAGTGCACAGATCCCATCACAAGTGCAGAGATCCCATCACAAGTGCAGAGATCCCATCACGAGTGCAGAGATCCCACCATGAGTGCAGAGATCCCATCCCAAGTAGAGAGATCCCACTATGAGTGCAGAGATCCCACCATGACTGCAGAGATCCCATCATGAGTGCAGAGATCCCATCATAAGTGCAGAGATCCCAACATAAGTGCAGGGATCCCATCACAAGTGCAGAGCTCCCACCATGAGTGCAGAGATCCCATCACAAGTAGAGAGATACCAGAAACTGTGCAGAGATCCCATCACAAGTGTAGAGATCCCACCATGAGTGCAGAGATCCCATCCCAAGTAGAGAGATCCCACTATGAGTGCAGAGATCCCATCATAAGTGCAGGGATCCCACCATAAGTGCAGGGATCCCATCACAAGTGCAGAGAGCCCACCATGAGTGCAGAAATTCCATCACAAGTAGAGAGATCCCAGAATAAGTGCAGAGAACCCATCACAAGTGCAGCGATCCCACCATGAGTGCAGAGATCACATCCCAAGTAGAGAGATCCCACTATGAGTGCAGAGATCCCACCATAAGTGCAGAGATCCCACCATAAGTGCAGGGATCCCACCATAAGTGCAGAGATCCCACAACAAGTACAGAGATCCCATCATAAGTACAGCGATCCCAGAGTAAGTACGGCGATCCCAGAATAAGTGCAGAGATCCCATCACAAGAGCAGAGATCCCACCATGAGTGCAGAGGTCCCATCCCAAGTAGAGAGATCCCACTATGAGTGCAAAGATCCTACCATGAGTGCAGAGATACCATCATAAGTGCAGAGATCCTACCATAAGTGCAGAGATCCCACCATAAGTACAGAGATCCCACCACGAGTGCAGAGATCCCACCACGAGTGCAGAGATCCCACCACGAGTGCAGAGATCCCATCACAAGTAGAGAGATCCCAGCATAAGTGCAGAGATAACATCACAAGTATAGAGATCCCACCATGAGTGCAAAGATCCCATACCAAGTAGAGAGATCCAACTATGAGTGCGGAGATCCCACCATGAGTGCAGAGATCCCACCATGAGTGCAGAGATCCCATCATAAGTGCAGAGATCCCATCATAAGTGCAGAGATCCCACCATAAGTGCAGAGATCCCATCATAAGTGCAGAGATCCCACCATAAGTGCAGAGATCCCAACACAAGTGTAGAGATCCCAACACAAGTGCAGAGATCCCACCATGAGTGTAGAGATCCCATCACAAGTAGAGAGATCCCAAAATAAGTGCAGGGATCCCATTACAAGTGCAGGGATCCCATCACAAGTGCAGAGATCCCACCATAAGTACAGAGATCCCACCACGAGTGCAGAGATCCCACCACGAGTGCAGAGATCCCACCACGAGTGCAGAGATCCCATCACAAGTAGAGAGATCCCAGAATAAGTGCAGAGATAACATCACAAGTACAGAGATCCCACCATGAGTGCAAAGATCCCATACCAAGTAGAGAGATCCAACTATGAGTGCAGAGATCCCACCATGAGTGCAGAGATCCCACCATGAGTGCAGAGATCCCATCATAAGTGCAGAGATCCCACCATAAGTGCAGAGATCCCATCATAAGTGCAGAGATCCCACCATAAGTGCTGAGATCCCAACACAAGTGCAGAGATCCCAACACAAGTGTAGAGATCCCACCATGAGTGCAGAGATCCCACCATGAGTGTAGAGATCCCACCATGAGTGTAGAGATCCCATCACAAGTAGAGAGATCCCAAAATAAGTGCAGAGATTGCATCACAAGAGCAGAGATCCCACCATGAGTGCAGAGATCCCATCATAAGTGTAGAGATCCCATCATAAGTGCATAGATCCCATCACAAGTGCAGAGATCCCACCACGAGTGCAGAGATCCCATCACAAGTGCAGAGATCCCACCACGAGTGCAGAGATCCCATCACAAGTAGAGAGATCCCAGAATAAGTGCAGAGATCCCATCACAAGTGCAGAGATCCCACCATGAGTGCAGAGATCCCATCCCAAGTAGAGAGATCCCACTATGAGTGCAGAGATCCCACCATGAGTGCAGAGATCCCACCATGAGTACAGAGATCCCATCATAAGTGCAGAGATCCCACCATAAGTGCAAGGATCCCATCATAAGTGCAGAGATCCCATATCAAATACAGAGATCCCATCACAAGTAGGGAGATCCCACTATGAGTGCAGAGATCCCATCACAAGTAGAGAGATCCCTCCATGAATGCAGAGATCCCACCACAAGTGCAGAGATCCCATCACAAGTATGAGTGCAGAGATCCCATCATAAGTGCAGAGATCCCATCACAAGTGCAGAGATCCCATCACAAGTGCAGAGATCCCATCCCAAGTAGAGAGATCCCACTATGAATGCAGAGATCCCACCATGAGTGCAGAGATCCCACCATGAGTGCAGAGATCCCATCCCAAGTAGAGAGATCCCACCATGAGTGCAGAGATCCCAACATGAGTTCAGAGATCCAGTCATAAGTGCAGAGATCCCATCATAAGTGCAGGGATCCCATCACAAGTGCAGATATCCCACCACGAGTGCAGAGATCCCATCACAAGTAGAAAGATCCCTAAATGAGTAGAAAGATCCCACCACAAGTGCAGAGATCCCATTATGAGTGCAGAGACACCCACCACAAGTGCAGAGATCCCATCACAGATGCAGAGATCCCATCATAAGTGCAGAGATCCCACCATACGTGCAGAGATCCCATCACAAGTGCAGAGATCCCACCATGAGTGCAGAGATCCCATCCTAAGTAGAGCGATCTGACTATGAGTGCAGAGAACCCATCATAAGTGCAGAGATCCCACCATAAGTGCAGGGATCCCATCATAAGTGCAGAGATCCCACCATAAGTGCAAGGATCCCATCATAAGTGCAGAGATCCCATATCAAGTACAGAGATCCCATCACAAGTAGGGAGATCCCACTATGAGTGCAGAGATCCCATCACAAGTAGAGAGATCCCTCCATGAATGCAGAGATCCCACCACAAGTGCAGAGATCCCATCACAAGTATGAGTGCAGAGATCCCATCATAAGTGCAGAGATCCCATCATAAGTGCAGAGATCCCACAACAAGTAGAGATCCCATCACAAGTAGGGAGATCCCAGAATAAGTGCAAAATCCCATCACAAGTGCAGAGATCCCATCACAAGTGCAGAGATCCCATCCCAAGTAGAGAGATCCCACTATGAATGCAGAGATCCCACCATGAGTGCAGAGATCCCACCATGAGTGCAGAGATCCTATCCCAAGTAGAGAGATCCCACCATGAGTGCAGAGATCCCAACATGAGTTCAGAGATCCAATCATAAGTGCAGAGATCCCATCATAAGTGCAGGGATCCCATCACAAGTGCAGATATCCCATCATAAGTGCAGGGATCCCATCACAAGTGCAGATATCCCACCACGAGTGCAGAGATCCCATCACAAGTAGAGAGATCCCAGAATAAGTGCAGAGATCCCATCACAAGTGCAGAGATCCCACCATGAGTGCAGAGATCCCACCATGAGTGCAGAGATCCCATCATAAGTAGAGAGATCCCACTATGAGTGCAGAGATCCCACCATGAGTGCAGAGATCCCATCATAAGTGCAGAGATTCCACCATAAGTGCAGGGATCCCAACCTAAGTGCAGGGATCCCAACCTAAGTGCAGAGATCTGACAACAAGTACAGAGATCCCATCACAAGTAGGGAGATCCCAGAATAAGTGCAGAGATCCCATCACAAGTGCAGAGATCCCACCATGAATGCAGACATCCCATCCCAAGTAGAGAGATCCCACTATGAGTGCAGAGATCCCACCATGAGTGCAGAGATCCCATCATAAGTGCAGAGATCCCACCATAAGTGCAGGGATCCCACAACAAGTACAGAGATCCCATCATAAGTACGGCGATCCCAGAATAAGTGCAGAGATCCCATCACAAGAGCAGAGATCCCACCATGAGTGCAGAGATCCCATCCCAAGTAGAGAGATCCCACTATGAGTGCAGAGATCCTACCATGATTGCAGAGATCCCATCATAAGTGCAGAGATCCCACCATAAGTACAGAGATCCCACCATGAGTGCAAAGATCCCATCATAAGTGCAGAGATCCCACCATAAGTGCAGAGATCCCATCACAAGTGCAGAGATCCCACCATGAGTGCAGAGATCCCATCACAAGTAGAGAGATCCCAAAATAAGTGCAGAGATCGCATCACAAGAGCAGAGATCCCACCATGAGTGCAGAGATCCCATCCTAAGTAGAGAGATCCCACTATGAGTGCAGAGATCCCACCATGAGTGCAGAGATCCCATCATAAGTGAAGAGATCCCACCATAAGTGCAGAGATCCCATCACAAGTGCAGAGATCCCATCACAAGTGCAGAGATCCCACTACGAGTGCAGAGATCCCATCACAAGTAGAGAGATCCCAGAATAAGTGCGGAGATCCCATCACAAGTGCAGAGATCCCACCATGAGTGCAGAGATCCCATCCCAAGTAGAGAGATCCCACTATGAGTGCAGAGATCCCACCATGAGTGCAGAGATCCCATCATGAGTGCAGAGATCCCATCATAAGTGCAGAGATCCCACCATAAGTGCAGGGATCCCATCATAAGTGCAGAGATCCCATAACAAGTACAGAGATCCCATCACAAGTAGGGAGATCCCACTATGAGTGCAGAGATCCCATCACAAGTAGAGAGATCCCAGAATAAGTGCAGAGATCCCAGAATAAGTGCAGAGATCCCATCACAAGTGCAGAGATCCCACCACGAGTGCAGAGATCCGATCCCAAGTAGAGAGATCCCACTATGAGTGCAGAGATCCCACTATGAGTGCAGAGATCCCATCATAAGTGCAGAGATCCCATCATAAGTGCAGAGATCCCACCATAAGTGCAGAGATGCCATCACAAGTGCAGAGATCCTATCACAAGTAGAGAGATCCCAGAATAAGTGCAGAGATCCCATCACAAGGGCAGAGATCCCACCATGAGTGCAGAGATCCCATCCCAAGTAGAGAGATCCCACTATGAGTGCAGATATCCCACCATGAGTGCAGAGATCCCATCCCAAGTAGAGAGATCCCACTATGAGTGCAGAGATCCCACCATGAGTGAAGAGATCCCATCATAAGTGCAGGGATCCCATCACAAGTGCAGACATCCCATCACAAGTGCAGAGATCCCACCATAAGTGCAGACATCCCATCACAAGTGCAGAGATCCCACCATAAGTGCAGAGATCCCATCAGAAGTAGAGAGATCCCAGAATAAGTGCAGGGATCCCATTACAAGTGCAGAGATCCCACCATGAGTGCAGAGATCCCATCCCAATTAGAGAGATCCCATTAGGAGTGCAGCTATCCCACCATGAGTGCAGAGATCCCACCCTAAGTGCGGAGATCCCACCATAAGTGCAGGTATCACATCATAAGTGCAGAGATCCCACCAGAAGTGCAGAGATCCCACCATGAGTGCAGAGATCCCATCACAAGTAGAGAGATCCCAAAATAAATGCAGAGATCGCATCACAACAGCAGAGATCCCACCATGAGTGCAGAGATCCCATCCCAAGTAGAGAGATCCCACTATGAGTGCAGATATCCCACCATGAGTGCAGAGATCCCATCATAAGTGCAGAGATCCCATCACAAGTGCAGAGATCCCACCACGAGTGCAGAGATCCCACCACGAGTGCAGAGATCCCATCACAAGTAGAGAGATCCCAGAATAAGTGCAGAGATCCCATCACAAGTGCGGAGATCCCATCACAAGTGCAGAGATCCCACGATGAGTGCAGAGATCCCATCCCAAGTAGAGAGATCCCACTATGAGTGCAGAGACTAGTGTCTCCCTCTTGCAATTACTTGTTTTCTGATTTCTCCTCCAGTCTATCCCTGGCGCCGGGAAACCCACTGCGGGTAGCTGCGCGCAATATAAGTTCAATAAAATAAATAAATCCCACCATGAGTGCAGAGATCCCATCATGAGTGCAGAGATCCCATCATAAGTGCAGAGATCCCACCATAAGTGCAGGGATCCCATCATAAGTGCAGAGATCCCATAACAAGTACAGAGATCCCATCACAAGTAGGGAGATCCCACTATGAGTGCAGAGATCCCATCACAAGTAGAGAGATCCCAGAATAAGTGCAGAGATCCCAGAATAAGTGCAGAGATCCCATCACAAGTGCAGAGATCCCACCACGAGTGCAGAGATCCCATCCCAAGTACAGAGATCCCACTATGAGTGCAGAGATCCCACTATGAGTGCAGAGATCCCATCATAAGTGCAGAGATCCCACCATAAGTGCAGAGATCCCATCACAAGTGCAGAGATCCTATCACAAGTAGAGAGATCCCAGAATAAGTGTAGAGATCCCATCACAAGGGCAGAGATCCCACCATGAGTGCAGAGATCCCATCCCAAGTAGAGAGATCCCACTATGAGTGCAGATATCCCACCATGAGTGCAGAGATCCCATCCCAAGTAGAGAGATCCCACTATGAGTGCAGAGATCCCACCATGAGGGAAGAGATCCCATCATAAGTGCAGACATCCCATCACAAGTGCAGACATCCCATCACAAGTGCAGAGATCCCACCATAAGTGCAGAGATCCCATCAGAAGTAGAGAGATCCCAGAATAAGTGCAGGGATCCCATTACAAGTGCAGAGATCCCACCATGAGTGCAGAGATCCCATCCCAATTAGAGAGATCCCATTAGGAGTGCAGCTATCCCACCATGAGTGCAGAGATCCCACCCTAAGTGCGGAGATCCCACCATAAGTGCAGGTATCAAATCATAAGTGCAGAGATCCCACAACAAGTACAGAGATCCCATCACAAGTAGGGAGATCCCAGAATAAGTGCAGAGATCCCAGAATAAGTGCGGAGATCCCAGAATAAGTGCAGAGATCCCAGAATAAGTGCAGAGATCCCATCACAAGTGCAGAGATCCCACCATGAGTGCAGAGATCCCATCCCAAGTAGAGAGATCCCACTATGAGTGCAGAGATCCCACTATGAGTGCAGAGATCCCACCATGAGTGCAGATATCCCATCCCAAGTAGAGAGACCCCACTATGAGTGTAGATATCCCACCATGAGTGCAGAGATCAAATCATAAGTGCAGAGATCCCACCATAAGTGCAGGGATCCCATCACAAGTGCAGAGATCCCACCACAAGTGCAGAGATCCCACCACGAGTGCAGAGATCCCATCACAAGTAGAGAGATACCAGAAAATGTGCAGAGATCCCATCACAAGTGCAGAGATCCCACCATGAGTGCAGAGATCCCATCCCAAGAAGAGAGATCCCACTATGAGTGCAGAGATCCTACCATAAGTGCAGAGATCCCATCATAAGTGCAGAGATTCCACCATAAGTGCAGGGATCCCATCACAAGTGCAGAGATCCCACCACAAGTGCAGAGATCCCACCATGAGTGCAGAGATCCCATCACAAGGAAAGAGAGATATCAGAAAATTTGCAGAGATCCCATCACAAGTGTAGAGACCCCACCATGAGTGCAGAGATCCCATCCCAAGTAGAGAGATCCCACTATGAGTGCAGAGATACCACCATAAGTGCAGAGATCCCATCATAAGTGCAGAGATCCCACCATAAGTGCAGGGATCCCATCATAAGTGAAGAGATCCCACAAGTACAGAGATCCCATCACAAGCAGGGAGATCCCAGAATAAGTGCAAAGATCCCATCACAAGTGCAGAGATCCCACCATGAGTGCAGAGATCCAATAACAAGTAGGGAGATCCCACTATGAGTGCAGAGATCCCACTATGAGTGCAGAGATCCCATCCCAAGTAGAGAGATCCCACTATGAGTGCAGAGATCCCATCATAAGTGCAGGGATCCCACCATAAGTGCAGGGATCCCATCATAAGTGCAGGGATCCCATCATAAGTGCAGAGATCCCACAAGTACAGAGATCCCATCATAAGTAGGGAGATCCAAGAATAAGTGCAGAGATCCCACCATAAGTGCAGGTATCAAATCATAAGTGCAGAGATCCCACAACAAGTACAGAGATCCCATCACAAGTAGGGAGATCCCAGAATAAGTGCGGAGATCCTAGAATAAGTGCGGAGATCCCAGAATAAGTGCAGAGATCCCAGAATAAGTGCAGAGATCCCATCACAAGTGCAGAGATCCCACCATGAGTGCAGAGATCCCATCACAAGTGCAGAGATCCCACTATGAGTGCAGAGATCCCACTATGAGTGCAGAGATCCCACCATGAGTGCAGATATCCCATCCCAAGTAGAGAGACCCCACTATGAGTGTAGATATCCCACCATGAGTGCAGAGATCAAATCATAAGTGCAGAGATCCCACCATAAGTGCAGGGATCCCATCACAAGTGCAGAGATCCCACCACAAGTGCAGAGATCCCACCACGAGTGCAGAGATCCCATCACAAGTAGAGAGATACCAGAAAATGTGCAGAGATCCCATCACAAGAGTGCAGAGGTCCCATCCCAAGTAGAGAGATCCCACTATGAGTGCAAAGATCCTACCATGAGTGCAGAGATACCATCATAAGTGCAGAGATCCTACCATAAGTGCAGAGATCCCACCATAAGTACAAAGATCCCACCACGAGTGCAGAGATCCCACCACGAGTGCAGAGATCCCACCACGAGTGCAGAGATCCCATCACAAGTAGAGAGATCCCAGAATAAGTGCAGAGATAACATCACAAGTACAGAGATCCCATACCAAGTAGAGAGATCCAACTATGAGTGCGGAGATCCCACCATGAGTGCAGAGATCCCACCATGAGTGCAGAGATCCCATCATAAGTGCAGAGATCCCACCATAAGTGCAGAGATCCCACCATAAGTGCAGAGATCCCAACACAAGTGCAGAGATCCCAACACAAGTGCAGAGATCCCACCATGAGTGTAGAGATCCCATCACAAGTAGAGAGATCCCAAAATAAGTGCAGAGATTGCATCACAAGAGCAGAGATCCCACCATGAGTGCAGGGATCCCATCACAAGTGCAGGGATCCCATCACAAGTGCAGAGATCCCACCATAAGTGCAGAGATCCCACCATAAGTACAGAGATCCCACCACGAGTGCAGAGATCCCATCACAAGTAGAGAGATCCCAGAATAAGTGCAGAGATAACATCACAAGTACAGAGATCCCACCATAAGTGCAAAGATCCCATACCAAGTAGAGAGATCCAACTATGAGTGCAGAGATCCCACCATGAGTGCAGAGATCCCACCATGAGTGCAGAGATCCCACCATGAGTGCAGAGATCCCATCATAAGTGCAGAGATCCCACCATAAGTGCAGAGATCCCATCATAAGTGCAGAGATCCCACCATAAGTGCAGAGATCCCAACACAAGTGCAGAGATCCCAACACAAGTGCAGAGATCCCACCATGAGTGCAGAGATCCCACCATGAGTGTAGAGATCCCACCATGAGTGTAGAGATCCCATCACAAGTAGAGAGATCCCAAAATAAGTGCAGAGATTGCATCACAAGAGCAGAGATCCCACCATGAGTGCAGAGATCCCATCCCAAGTAGAGAGATCCCACTATGAGTGCAGAGATCCCATCATAAGTGCAGAGGTCCCATCATAAGTGCATAGATCCCATCACAAGTGCAGAGATCCCACCACGAGTGCAGAGATCCCATCACAAGTGCAGAGATCCCACCACGAGTGCAGAGATCCCATCACAAGTAGAGAGATCCCAGAATAAGTGCAGAGATCCCATCACAAGTGCAGAGATCCCACCATGAGTGCAGAGATCCCATCCCAAGTAGAGAGATCCCACTATGAGTGCAGAGATCCCACCATGAGTACAGAGATCCCATCATAAGTGCAGAGATCCCACCATAAGTGCAAGGATCCCATCATAAGTGCAGAGATCCCATATCAAGTACAGAGATCCCATCACAAGTAGGGAGATCCCACTATGAGTGCAGAGATCCCATCACAAGTAGAGAGATCCCTCCATGAATGCAGAGATCCCACCACAAGTGCAGAGATCCCATCACATGTATGAGTGCAGAGATCCCATCATAAGTGCAGAGATCCCATCATAAGTGCAGAGATCCCACAACAAGTAGAGATCCCATCACAAGTGCAAAATCCCATCACAAGTGCAGAGATCCCATCACAAGTGCAGAGATCCCATCCCAAGTAGAGAGATCCCACTATGAATGCAGAGATCCCACCATGAGTGCAGAGATCCCACCATGAGTGCAGAGATCCCATCCCAAGTAGAGAGATCCCACCATGAGTGCAGAGATCCCAACATGAGTTCAGAGATCCAATCATAAGTGCAGAGATCCCATCATAAGTGCAGGGATCCCATCACAAGTGCAGATATCCCACCACGAGTGCAGAGATCCCATCACAAGTAGAGAGATCCCAGAATAAGTGCAGAGATCCCATCACAAGTGCAGAGATCCCACCATGAGTGCAGAGATCCCATCATAAGTAGAGAGATCCCACTATGAGTGCAGAGATCCCACCATGAGTGCAGAGATCCCATCATAAGTGCAGAGATTCCACCATAAGTGCAGGGATCCCAACCTAAGTGCAGGGATCCCAACCTAAGTGCAGGGATCCCAACCTAAGTGCAGAGATCTGACAACAAGTACAGAGATCCCATCACAAGTAGGGAGATCCCAGAATAAGTGCAGAGATCCCATCACAAGTGCAGAGATCCCACCATGAATGCAGACATCCCATCCCAAGTAGAGAGATCCCACTATGAGTGCAGAGATCCCACCATGAGTGCAGAGATCCCATCATAAGTGCAGAGATCCCACCATAAGTGCAGGGATCCCACAACAAGTACAGAGATCCCATCATAAGTACGGCGATCCCAGAATAAGTGCAGAGATCCCATCACAAGAGCAGAGATCCCACCATGAGTGCAGAGATCCCATCCCAAGTAGAGAGATCCGACTATGAGTGCAGAGATCCTACAATGAGTGCAGAGATCCCATCATAAGTGCAGAGATCCCACCATAAGTACAGAGATCCCACTATGAGTGCAAAGATCCCATCATAAGTGCAGAGATCCCACCATAAGTGCAGAGATCCCATCACAAGTGAAGAGATCCCACCATGAGTGCAGAGATCCCATCACAAGTAGAGAGATCCCAAAATAAGTGCAGAGATCGCATCACAAGAGCAGAGATCCCACCATGAGTGCAGAGATCCCATCCCAAGTAGAGAGATCCCACTATGAGTGCAGAGATCCCACCATAAGTGCAGAGATCCCATCACAAGTGCAGAGATCCCATCACAAGTGCAGAGATCCCATCACAAGTGCAGAGATCCCATCACAAGTGCAGAGATCCCATCACAAGTGCAGAGATCCCACCATCAGTGCAGAGATCCCATCATAAGTGCAGAGATCCCACCAACAGTGCAGGGATCCCATAACAAGTAGGGAGATCCCCGAATAAGTGCAGAGATCCCATCACAAGTGCAGAGATCCCACCCCAAGTAGAGAGATCCCACTATGAGTGCAGAGATCCCACCATGAGTGCATAGATCCCATCATAAGTGCAGAGATCCCACCATCAGTGCAGGGATCCCATCATAAGTGCAGAGATCCCACAACAAGTACAGAGATCCCATAACAAGTAGGGAGATCCCAGAATAAGTGCAGAGATCCCATCACAAGTGCAGAGATCCCACTCCAAGTAGAGAGATCCCACTATGAGTGCAGAGATCCCACCATAAGTGCAGAGATCCCATCCCAAGTAGAGAGACCCCACTATGAGTGCAGAGATCCCACCTTGAGTGCAGAGATACCATCATAAGTGCAGAGATCCCACCATAAGTGCAGGGATCCCACCACAAGTGCAGAGATCCCACCACAAGTGCAGAGATCCCACCATGAGTGCAGAGATCCCATCACAAGTAGAGAGATCCAAGAATAAGTGCAGAGATCCCATCACAAGTGCAGAGATCCCATCACGAGTGCAGAGATCCCACCATGAGTGCAGAGATCCCACCATGAGTGCAGAGATCCCATCCCAAGTAGAGAGATCCCACTATGAGTGCAGAGATCCCACCATGAGTGCAGAGATCCCACCATGAGTGCAGAGATCCCATCATAAGTGCAGAGTTCCCAACATAAGTGCAGGGATTCCATCACAAGTGCAGAGCTCCCACCACGAGTGCAGAGATCCCATCACAAGTAGAGAGATACCAGAAACTGTGCAGAGATCCAATCACAAGTGTAGAGATCCCACCATGAGTGCAGAGATCCCATCCCAAGTAGAGAGATCCCACTATGAGTGCAGAGATCCCACCATGAGTGCAGAGATCCCATCATAAGTGCAGAGATCCCATCATAAGTGCAGGGATCCCACCATAAGTGCAGGGATCCCATCACAAGTGCAGAGATCCCACCATGAGTGCAGAGATTCCATCACAAGTAGAGAGATCCCAGAATAAGTGCAGAGAACCCATCACAAGTGCAGCGATCCCACCATGAGTGCAGAGATCACATCCCAAGTAGAGAGATCCCACTATGAGTGCAGAGATCCCACCATGAGTGCAGAGATCCCACCATAAGTGCAGAGATCCCATCATAAGTGCAGAGATACCACAACAAGTACAGAGATCCCATCACAAGTAGGGAGATCCCAGAATAAGTGCAGAGATCCCATCACAAGTGCAGAGATTCCACCATGAGTGCAGAGATCCCATCCCAAGTAGAGAGATCCCACTATGAGTGCAGAGATCCCACCATGAGTGCAGAGATCCCACCATAAGTGCAGAGATCCCATCATAAGTGCAGAGATACCACAACAAGTACAGAGATCCCATCACAAGTAGGGAGATCCCAGAATAAGTGCAGAGATCCCATCACAAGTGCAGAGATCCCACCATGAGTGCAGAGATCCCATCCCAAGTAGAGATATCCCACTATGAGTGCAGAGATCCCACCATGAGTGCAGAGATCCCATCCCAAGTAGAGAGATCCCACTATGAGTGCAGAGATCCACCATGAGTGTAGAGATCCCATCATAAGTGCAGGGATCCCATCACAAGTGCAGAGATCCCACCACGAGTGCAGAGATCCCATCACAAGTAGAGAGATCCCACCACGAGTGCAGAGATCCCACCATGAGTGCAGAGATCCCACCATGAGTGCAGAGATCCCATCCCAAGTAGAGAGATCCCACTATGAGTGCAGAGATCCACCATGAGTGCAGAGATCCCATCACAAGTGCAGGGATCCCATCACAAGTGCAGAGATCCCACCACGAGTGCAGAGATCCCATCACAAGTAGAGAGATCCCACCACGAGTGCAGAGATCCCATCACAAGTAGAGATATCCCAGAATAAGTGCAGAGATCCCATCACAAGTGCAGAGATCCCACCATAAGTGCAGAGATCCCATCATAAGTGCAGAGATACCACAACAAGTACAGAGATCCCATCACAAGTAGGGAGATCCCAGAATAAGTGCAGAGATCCCATCACAAGTGCAGATATCCCACCATGAGTGCAGAGATCCCATCCCAAGTAGAGAGATCCCACTATGAGTGCAGAGATCCCACCATGAGTGCAGAGATCCCACCATGAGTGCAGAGATCCCATCATAAGTGCAGGGATCCCATCACAAGTGCAGAGATCCCACCACGAGTGCAGAGATCCCATCACAAGTAGAGAGATCCCAGAATAAGTGCAGAGATCCCAGAATAAGTGCAGATATCCCATCACAAGTGCAGAGATCCCACCATGAGTGCAGACATTCCATCCCAAGTAGAGAGATCCCACTATGAGTGCAGAGATCCCACCATGAGTGCAGAGATCCCATCATAAGTGCAGAGATCCCACCATAAGTGCAGGGATCCCAACCTAAGTGCAGAGATCTGACAACAAGTACAGAGATCCCATCACAAGTAGGGAGATCCCAGAATAAGTG
This sequence comes from Lissotriton vulgaris, assembly GCF_964263255.1. Taxonomy (NCBI): domain Eukaryota; kingdom Metazoa; phylum Chordata; class Amphibia; order Caudata; family Salamandridae; genus Lissotriton; species Lissotriton vulgaris. Next base: position 681,125,883 of record NC_141693.1, read on the forward strand.
CAGAGATCCCATCACAAGTGCAGAGATCCCACCATGAGTGCAGACATCCCATCCCAAGTAGAGAGATCCCACTATGAGTGCAGAGATCCCACCATAAGTGCAGAGATCCCACCATAAGTGCAGGGATCCCACCATAAGTGCAGAGGTCCCACAACAAGTACAGAGATCCCATCATAAGTACGGCGATCCCAGAAAAAGTGCAGAGATCCCATCACAAGAGCAGAGATCCCATCACAAGAGCAGAGATCCCATCACAAGAACAGAGATCCCACCATGAGTGCAGAGATCCCATCCCAAGTAGAGAGATCCCACTATGAGTGCAGAGATCCTACCATGAGTGCAGAGATCCCATCATAAGTGCAGAGATCCTACCATAAGTGCAGGTATCCCATCACAAGTGCAGAGATCCCACCATGAGTGCAGAGATCCCATCACAAGTAGAGAGATCACAGAATAAGTGCAGAGATAACATCACAAGTGCAGAGATCCCACCATGTGTGCAGAGATCCCATCACAAGTGCAGAGATCCCATCACAAGTGCAGAGATCCCACCATGAGTGCAGAGATCCCACCATGAGTGCAGAGATCCCATCATAAGTGCATAGATCCCACCAGAAGTGCAGAGATCCCACCATGAGTGCAGAGATCCCATCACAAGTAGAGAGATCCCAAAATAAGTGCAGAGATCGCATCACAACAGCAGAGATCCCACCATGAGTGCAAAGATCCCATCCCAAGTAAAGAGATCCCACTATGAGTGCAGATATCCCACCATGAGTGCAGAGATCCCATCACAAGTGCAGAGATCCCACCACGAGTGCAGGGATCCCATCACAAGTGCAGAGATCCCACCACGAGTGCAAAGATCCCATCACAAGTAGAGAGATCCCAGAATAAGTGCAGAGATCCCATCACAAGTGCTGAGATCCCACCATGAGTGCAGAGATCCCATCATAAGTAGAGAGATCCCACTATGAGTGCAGAGATCTCACCATGAGTGCAGAGATCCCATCATAAGTGCAGAGATTCCACCATAAGTGCAGGGATCCCAACCTAAGTGCAGAGATCCCATCACAAGTGCAGAGATCCCATCACAAGTGCAGAGATCCCATCACAAGTAGAGAGATCCCAGAATAAGTGCACAGATCCCATCACAAGTGCAGAGATCCCATCACAAGTGCAGAGATCCCATCACGAGTGCAGAGATCCCACCATGAGTGCAGAGATCCCATCCCAAGTAGAGAGATCCCACTATGAGTGCAGAGATCCCACCATGAGTGCAGAGATCCCATCATGAGTGCAGAGATCCCATCATAAGTGCAGAGATCCCAACATAAGTGCAGGGATCCCATCACAAGTGCAGAGCTCCCACCATGAGTGCAGAGATCCCATCACAAGTAGAGAGATACCAGAAACTGTGCAGAGATCCCATCACAAGTGTAGAGATCCCACCATGAGTGCAGAGATCCCATCCCAAGTAGAGAGATCCCACTATGAGTGCAGAGATCCCATCATAAGTGCAGGGATCCCACCATAAGTGCAGGGATCCCATCACAAGTGCAGAGAGCCCACCATGAGTGCAGAAATTCCATCACAAGTAGAGAGATCCCAGAATAAGTGCAGAGAACCCATCACAAGTGCAGCGATCCCACCATGAGTGCAGAGATCACATCCCAAGTAGAGAGATCCCACTATGAGTGCAGAGATCCCACCATAAGTGCAGAGATCCCACCATAAGTGCAGGGATCCCACCATAAGTGCAGAGATCCCACAACAAGTACAGAGATCCCATCATAAGTACAGCGATCCCAGAGTAAGTACGGCGATCCCAGAATAAGTGCAGAGATCCCATCACAAGAGCAGAGATCCCACCATGAGTGCAGAGGTCCCATCCCAAGTAGAGAGATCCCACTATGAGTGCAAAGATCCTACCATGAGTGCAGAGATACCATCATAAGTGCAGAGATCCTACCATAAGTGCAGAGATCCCACCATAAGTACAGAGATCCCACCACGAGTGCAGAGATCCCACCACGAGTGCAGAGATCCCACCACGAGTGCAGAGATCCCATCACAAGTAGAGAGATCCCAGAATAAGTGCAGAGATAACATCACAAGTATAGAGATCCCACCATGAGTGCAAAGATCCCATACCAAGTAGAGAGATCCAACTATGAGTGCGGAGATCCCACCATGAGTGCAGAGATCCCACCATGAGTGCAGAGATCCCATCATAAGTGCAGAGATCCCATCATAAGTGCAGAGATCCCACCATAAGTGCAGAGATCCCATCATAAGTGCAGAGATCCCACCATAAGTGCAGAGATCCCAACACAAGTGTAGAGATCCCAACACAAGTGCAGAGATCCCACCATGAGTGTAGAGATCCCATCACAAGTAGAGAGATCCCAAAATAAGTGCAGGGATCCCATTACAAGTGCAGGGATCCCATCACAAGTGCAGAGATCCCACCATAAGTACAGAGATCCCACCACGAGTGCAGAGATCCCACCACGAGTGCAGAGATCCCACCACGAGTGCAGAGATCCCATCACAAGTAGAGAGATCCCAGAATAAGTGCAGAGATAACATCACAAGTACAGAGATCCCACCATGAGTGCAAAGATCCCATACCAAGTAGAGAGATCCAACTATGAGTGCAGAGATCCCACCATGAGTGCAGAGATCCCACCATGAGTGCAGAGATCCCATCATAAGTGCAGAGATCCCACCATAAGTGCAGAGATCCCATCATAAGTGCAGAGATCCCACCATAAGTGCTGAGATCCCAACACAAGTGCAGAGATCCCAACACAAGTGTAGAGATCCCACCATGAGTGCAGAGATCCCACCATGAGTGTAGAGATCCCACCATGAGTGTAGAGATCCCATCACAAGTAGAGAGATCCCAAAATAAGTGCAGAGATTGCATCACAAGAGCAGAGATCCCACCATGAGTGCAGAGATCCCATCATAAGTGTAGAGATCCCATCATAAGTGCATAGATCCCATCACAAGTGCAGAGATCCCACCACGAGTGCAGAGATCCCATCACAAGTGCAGAGATCCCACCACGAGTGCAGAGATCCCATCACAAGTAGAGAGATCCCAGAATAAGTGCAGAGATCCCATCACAAGTGCAGAGATCCCACCATGAGTGCAGAGATCCCATCCCAAGTAGAGAGATCCCACTATGAGTGCAGAGATCCCACCATGAGTGCAGAGATCCCACCATGAGTACAGAGATCCCATCATAAGTGCAGAGATCCCACCATAAGTGCAAGGATCCCATCATAAGTGCAGAGATCCCATATCAAATACAGAGATCCCATCACAAGTAGGGAGATCCCACTATGAGTGCAGAGATCCCATCACAAGTAGAGAGATCCCTCCATGAATGCAGAGATCCCACCACAAGTGCAGAGATCCCATCACAAGTATGAGTGCAGAGATCCCATCATAAGTGCAGAGATCCCATCACAAGTGCAGAGATCCCATCACAAGTGCAGAGATCCCATCCCAAGTAGAGAGATCCCACTATGAATGCAGAGATCCCACCATGAGTGCAGAGATCCCACCATGTGTGCAGAGATCCCATCCCAAGTAGAGAGATCCCACCATGAGTGCAGAGATCCCAACATGAGTTCAGAGATCCAGTCATAAGTGCAGAGATCCCATCATAAGTGCAGGGATCCCATCACAAGTGCAGATATCCCACCACGAGTGCAGAGATCCCATCACAAGTAGAGAGATCCCAGAATAAGTGCAGAGATCCCATCACAAGTGCAGAGATCCCACCATGAGTGCAGAGATCCCATCATAAGTAGAGAGATCCCACTATGAGTGCAGAGATCCCACCATGAGTGCAGAGATCCCATCATAAGTGCAGAGATTCCACCATAAGTGCAGGGATCCCAACCTAAGTGCAGGGATCCCAGCCTAAGTGCAGAGATCTGACAACAAGTACAGAGATCCCATCACAAGTAGGGAGATCCCAGAATAAGTGCAGAGATCCCATCACAAGTGCAGAGATCCCACCATGAATGCAGACATCCCATCCCAAGTAGAGAGATCCCACTATGAGTGCAGAGATCCCACCATGAGTGCAGAGATCCCATCATAAGTGCAGAGATCCCACCATAAGTGCAGGGATCCCACAACAAGTACAGAGATCCCATCATAAGTACGGCGATCCCAGAATAAGTGCAGAGATCCCATCACAAGAGCAGAGATCCCACCATGAGTGCAGAGATCCCATCCCAAGTAGAGAGATCCCACTATGAGTGCAGAGATCCTACCATGAGTGCAGAGATCCCATCATAAGTGCAGAGATCCCACCATAAGTACAGAGATCCCACCATGAGTGCAAAGATCCCATCATAAGTGCAGAGATCCCACCATAAGTGCAGAGATCCCATCACAAGTGCAGAGATCCCACCATGAGTGCAGAGATCCCATCACAAGTAGAGAGATCCCAAAATAAGTGCAGAGATCGCATCACAAGAGCAGAGATTCCACCATGAGTGCAGAGATCCCATCCCAAGTAGAGAGATCCCACTATGAGTGCAGAGATCCCACCATGAGTGCAGAGATCCCATCATAAGTGAAGAGATCCCACCATAAGTGCAGAGATCCCATCACAAGTACAGAGATCCCATCACAAGTGCAGAGATCCCACTACGAGTGCAGAGATCCCATCACAAGTAGAGAGATCCCAGAATAAGTGCGGAGATCCCATCACAAGTGCAGAGATCCCACCATGAGTGCAGAGATCCCATCCCAAGTAGAGAGATCCCACTATGAGTGCAGAGATCCCACCATGAGTGCAGAGATCCCATCATGAGTGCAGAGATCCCATCATAAGTGCAGAGATCCCACCATAAGTGCAGGGATCCCATCATAAGTGCAGAGATCCCATAACAAGTACAGAGATCCCATCACAAGTAGGGAGATTCCACTATGAGTGCAGAGATCCCATCACAAGTAGAGAGATCCCAGAATAAGTGCAGAGATCCCAGAATAAGTGCAGAGATCCCATCACAAGTGCAGAGATCTCACCACGAGTGCAGAGATCCCATCCCAAGTAGAGAGATCCCACTATGAGTGCAGAGATCCCACTATGAGTGCAGAGATCCCATCATGAGTGCAGAGATCCCATCATAAGTGCAGAGATCCCATCATAAGTGCAGAGATCCCACCATAAGTGCAGAGATCCCATCACAAGTGCAGAGATCCTATCACAAGTAGAGAGATCCCAGAATAAGTGCAGGGATCCCATCACAAGGGCAGAGATCCCACCATGAGTGCAGAGATCCCATCCCAAGTAGAGAGCTCCCACTATGAGTGCAGATATCCCACCATGAGTGCAGAGATCCCATCCCAAGTAGAGAGATCCCACTATGAGTGCAGAGATCCCACCATGAGTGAAGAGATCCCATCATAAGTGCAGAGATTCCACCATAAGTGCAGGGATCCCAACCTAAGTGCAGGGATCCCAACCTAAGTGCAGAGATCTGACAACAAGTACAGAGATCCCATCACAAGTAGGGAGATCCCAGAATAAGTGCAGAGATCCCATCACAAGTGCAGAGATCCCACCATGAATGCAGACATCCCATCCCAAGTAGAGAGATCCCACTATGAGTGCAGAGATCCCACCATGAGTGCAGAGATCCCATCATAAGTGCAGAGATCCCACCATAAGTGCAGGGATCCCACAACAAGTACAGAGATCCCATCATAAGTACGGCGATCCCAGAATAAGTGCAGAGATCCCATCACAAGAGCAGAGATCCCACCATGAGTGCAGAGATCCCATCCCAAGTAGAGAGATCCCACTATGAGTGCAGAGATCCTACCATGAGTGCAGAGATCCCATCATAAGTGCAGAGATCCCACCATAAGTACAGAGATCCCACCATGAGTGCAAAGATCCCATCATAAGTGCAGAGATCCCACCATAAGTGCAGAGATCCCATCACAAGTGCAGAGATCCCACCATGAGTGCAGAGATCCCATCACAAGTAGAGAGATCCCAAAATAAGTGCAGAGATCGCATCACAAGAGCAGAGATTCCACCATGAGTGCAGAGATCCCATCCCAAGTAGAGAGATCCCACTATGAGTGCAGAGATCCCACCATGAGTGCAGAGATCCCATCATAAGTGAAGAGATCCCACCATAAGTGCAGAGATCCCATCACAAGTACAGAGATCCCATCACAAGTGCAGAGATCCCACTACGAGTGCAGAGATCCCATCACAAGTAGAGAGATCCCAGAATAAGTGCGGAGATCCCATCACAAGTGCAGAGATCCCACCATGAGTGCAGAGATCCCATCCCAAGTAGAGAGATCCCACTATGAGTGCAGAGATCCCACCATGAGTGCAGAGATCCCATCATGAGTGCAGAGATCCCATCATAAGTGCAGAGATCCCACCATAAGTGCAGGGATCCCATCATAAGTGCAGAGATCCCATAACAAGTACAGAGATCCCATCACAAGTAGGGAGATTCCACTATGAGTGCAGAGATCCCATCACAAGTAGAGAGATCCCAGAATAAGTGCAGAGATCCCAGAATAAGTGCAGAGATCCCATCACAAGTGCAGAGATCTCACCACGAGTGCAGAGATCCCATCCCAAGTAGAGAGATCCCACTATGAGTGCAGAGATCCCACTATGAGTGCAGAGATCCCATCATGAGTGCAGAGATCCCATCATAAGTGCAGAGATCCCATCATAAGTGCAGAGATCCCACCATAAGTGCAGAGATCCCATCACAAGTGCAGAGATCCTATCACAAGTAGAGAGATCCCAGAATAAGTGCAGAGATCCCATCACAAGGGCAGAGATCCCACCATGAGTGCAGAGATCCCATCCCAAGTAGAGAGCTCCCACTATGAGTGCAGATATCCCACCATGAGTGCAGAGATCCCATCCCAAGTAGAGAGATCCCACTATGAGTGCAGAGATCCCACTATGAGTGCAGAGATCCCATCATGAGTGCAGAGATCCCATCATAAGTGCAGAGATTCCATCATAAGTGCAGAGATCCCACCATAAGTGCAGAGATCCCATCACAAGTGCAGAGATCCTATCACAAGTAGAGAGATCCCAGAATAAGTGCAGAGATCCCATCACAAGGGCAGAGATCCCACCATGAGTGTAGAGATCCCATCCCAAGTAGAGAGCTCCCACTATGAGTGCAGATATCCCACCATGAGTGCAGACATCCCATCCCAAGTAGAGAGATCCCACTATGAGTGCAGAGATCCCACCATGAGTGAAGAGATCCCATCATAAGTGCAGAGATTCCACCATAAGTGCAGGGATCCCAACCTAAGTGCAGGGATCCCAACCTAAGTGCAGAGATCTGACAACAAGTACAGAGATCCCATCACAAGTAGGGAGATCCCAGAATAAGTGCAGAGATCCCATCACAAGTGCAGAGATCCCACCATGAATGCAGACATCCCATCCCAAGTAGAGAGATCCCACTATGAGTGCAGAGATCCCACCATGAGTGCAGAGATCCCATCATAAGTGCAGAGATCCCACCATAAGTGCAGGGATCCCACAACAAGTACAGAGATCCCATCATAAGTACGGCGATCCCAGAATAAGTGCAGAGATCCCATCACAAGAGCAGAGATCCCACCATGAGTGCAGAGATCCCATCCCAAGTAGAGAGATCCCACTATGAGTGCAGAGATCCTACCATGAGTGCAGAGATCCCATCATAAGTGCAGAGATCCCACCATAAGTACAGAGATCCCACCATGAGTGCCAAGATCCCATCATAAGTGCAGAGATCCCACCATAAGTGCAGAGATCCCATCACAAGTGCAGAGATCCCACCATGAGTGCAGAGATCCCATCACAAGTAGAGAGATCCCAAAATAAGTGCAGAGATCGCATCACAAGAGCAGAGATTCCACCATGAGTGCAGAGATCCCATCCCAAGTAGAGAGATCCCACTATGAGTGCAGAGATCCCACCATGAGTGCAGAGATCCCATCATAAGTGAAGAGATCCCACCATAAGTGCAGAGATCCCATCACAAGTACAGAGATCCCATCACAAGTGCAGAGATCCCACTACGAGTGCAGAGATCCCATCACAAGTAGAGAGATCCCAGAATAAGTGCGGAGATCCCATCACAAGTGCAGAGATCCCACCATGAGTGCAGAGATCCCATCCCAAGTAGAGAGATCCCACTATGAGTGCAGAGATCCCACCATGAGTGCAGAGATCCCATCATGAGTGCAGAGATCCCATCATAAGTGCAGAGATCCCACCATAAGTGCAGGGATCCCATCATAAGTGCAGAGATCCCATAACAAGTACAGAGATCCCATCACAAGTAGGGAGATTCCACTATGAGTGCAGAGATCCCATCACAAGTAGAGAGATCCCAGAATAAGTGCAGAGATCCCAGAATAAGTGCAGAGATCCCATCACAAGTGCAGAGATCTCACCACGAGTGCAGAGATCCCATCCCAAGTAGAGAGATCCCACTATGAGTGCAGAGATCCCACTATGAGTGCAGAGATCCCATCATGAGTGCAGAGATCCCATCATAAGTGCAGAGATCCCATCATAAGTGCAGAGATCCCACCATAAGTGCAGAGATCCCATCACAAGTGCAGAGATCCTATCACAAGTAGAGAGATCCCAGAATAAGTGCAGAGATCCCATCACAAGGGCAGAGATCCCACCATGAGTGCAGAGATCCCATCCCAAGTAGAGAGCTCCCACTATGAGTGCAGATATCCCACCATGAGTGCAGAGATCCCATCCCAAGTAGAGAGATCCCACTATGAGTGCAGAGATCCCACCATGAGTGAAGAGATCCCATCATAAGTGCAGGGATCCCATCACAAGTGCAGACATCCCATCACAAGTGCAGAGATCCCACCATAAGTGCAGACATCCCATCACAAGTGCAGAGATCCCACCATAAGTGCAGAGATCCCATCAGAAGTAGAGAGATCCCAGAATAAGTGCAGGGATCCCATTACAAGTGCAGAGATCCCACCATGAGTGCAGAGATCCCATCCCAATTAGAGAGATCCCATTAGGAGTGCAGCTATCCCACCATGAGTGCAGAGATCCCACCCTAAGTGCGGAGATCCCACCATGAGTGCAGGTATCACATCATAAGTGCAGAGATCCCACCAGAAGTGCAGAGATCCCACCATGAGTGCAGAGATCCCATCACAAGTAGAGAGATCCCAAAATAAGTGCAGAGATCGCATCACAACAGCAGAGATCCCACCATGAGTGCAGAGATCCCATCCCAAGTAGAGAGATCCCACTATGAGTGCAGATATCCCACCATGAGTGCAGAGATCCCATCATAAGTGCAGAGATCCCACCATAAGTGCAGAGATCCCATCACAAGTGCAGAGATCCCATCACGAGTGCAGAGATCCCACCACGAGTGCAGAGATCCCACCACGAGTGCAGAGATCCCATCACAAGTAGAGAGATCCCAGAATAAGTGCAGAGATCCCATCACAAGTGCGGAGATCCCATCACAAGTGCAGAGATCCCACCATGAGTGCAGAGATCCCATCCCAAGTAGAGAGATCCCACTATGAGTGCAGAGATCCCACCATGAGTGCAGAGATCCCATCATGAGTGCAGAGATCCCATCATAAGTGCAGAGATCCCACCATAAGTGCAGGGATCCCATCATAAGTGCAGAGATCCCATAACAAGTACAGAGATCCCATCACAAGTAGGGAGATCCCACTATGAGTGCAGAGATCCCATCACAAGTAGAGAGATCCCAGAATAAGTGCAGAGATCCCAGAATAAGTGCAGAGATCCCATCACAAGTGCAGAGATCCCAGAATAAGTGCAGAGATCCCATCACAAGTGCAGAGATCCCACCATGAGTGCAGAGATCCAATCCCAAGTAGAGATCCCACTATGAGTGCAGAGATCCCATCATGAGTGCAGAGATCCCATCATGAGTGCAGAGATCCCATCATAAGTGCAGAGATCCCATCATAAGTGCAGAGATCCCATCATAAGTGCAGAGATCCCACCATAAGTGCAGAGATCCCATCACAAGTTGGAGTTCTGGACTTTTTGGTTCCGTCCAGAGGTGTCAGGGTACAACACCCAAAGACCCCGGAGTTCCACCTGCCTTGGTGCACAAATGAACAGAAACACGGGCTTCTCGATGGTGGCGTCAAAGACCAAAGGTTTATTACTGCAGGGACACAGAAGTCACAGATACTACACACGGGCAGTAACCAGGAGCCTGTTCGATTTGTACAAAGTGGGTTGCTCCTTATATACGAAATTTTATGCTGGGGGCAAATTCTTTACATGTAATACATTCCCAAAACCTTTGTGTCTAAAACAATAAATATTTGGTGTTACACAGGAACCGTCGATAATATCTGAGGCCAAACATTGCGAAGAGAGGGGTTCCCACTAGTTCGTCACAATTCCCTGTCAATATTGTATTCAGGACCCGGACCGCCTCATCGTAAAGTTCGTTACCTCCCCCTAATAAAGATTCAGAAAGAAAGAGACAGAGCCAGGTGTGGAAGATAGAAAAGCGGGATAAGGGATGTTTGTGGGTTGTAAATGGGCAAGGCTACCGGCTTCGGCCGCCTAATCATGATCAGGTACAATGGACACGAAGACCAGTTTGGCAGGACTGGCCTCGGGCAGAGGAGGCAGCCTTTGTCGAGTCATGCAGCTACAGCATGCTCTGGTTTAAGGTGCACGTGTCATGTAAGAGGTGAATCTCCGGCTAAGGCTACGTGTCCTTAATCAAAGTGGAGTGAATGAAGTGATCAGAGGCTATTGCATATGTGAGGGCAAGGAAACACAAAATGGCGGCCACGATCTAAGATGGATGCTATGGGTAGATCAGAAATGTGTTAATACAAGAAGTGCTCTTGCTCGTAGCGTAGCGAAAACACTAGGATATACTAAATGGATCATTTGCGGTTCACTGATACCAATTTCATGTATTTCCGACGAACTTAAAAACACGGGTTCAAGTCGTCACGGAACCTCACGGAACCTCACGGAACCTCAAAGTGCAGAGATCCTATCACAAGTAGAGAGATCCCAGAATAAGTGCAGAGATCCCATCACAAGGGCAGAGATCCCACCATGAGTGCAGAGATCCCATCCCAAGTAGAGAGATCCCACTATGAGTGCAGATATCCCACCACGAGTGCAGAGATCCCATCCCAAGTAGAGAGATCCCACTATGAGTGCAGAGATCCCACCATGAGTGAAGAGATCCCATCATAAGTGCAGAGACCCCATCACAAGTGCAGAGATCCCACCACGAGTGCAGAGATCCCTTCAAAAGTATAGAGATCCCAGTATGAGTGCAGAGATCCCCCCATAAGTCCATAGATCTCATCACAAGTGCAGAGATCGCACCACAAGTGCAGAGATCCCATCACAAGAAGAGAGATCCCATTATGAGTACAGAGATCCCACCACAAGTGCAGAGATCCCATCATGAGTGCAGAGATACTATCACAAGTGCAGAGATCCCATCACAAATGCAGAGATCCCACCATGAGTGCAGAGATCCCATCACAAGTAGAAAGATCCCTAAATGAGTAGAAAGATCCCACCACAAGTGCAGAGATCCCATTATGAGTGCAGAGACACCCACCACAAGTGCAGAGATCCCATCACAGATGCAGAGATCCCATCATAAATGCAGAGATCCCATCATAAGTGCAGAGATCCCACCATAAGTGCAGAGATCCCATCACAAGTGCAGAGATCCCACCATGAGTGCAGAGATCCCATCCTAAGTAGAGCGATCTGACTATGAGTGCAGAGAACCCATCATAAGTGCAGAGATCCCACCATAAGTGCAGGGATCCCATCATAAGTGCAGAGATCCCACCATAAGTGCAAGGATCTCATCATAAGTGCAGAGATCCCATATCAAGTACAGAGATCCCATCACAAGTAGGGAGATCCCACTATGAGTGCAGAGATCCCATCACAAGTAGAGAGATCCCTCCATGAATGCAGAGATCCCACCACAAGTGCAGAGATCCCATCACAGATGCAGAGATCCCATCATAAATGCAGAGATCCCATCATAAGTGCAGAGATCCCACCATAAGTGCAGAGATCCCATCACAAGTGCAGAGATCCCACCATGAGTGCAGAGATCCCATCCTAAGTAGAGCGATCTGACTATGAGTGCAGAGAACCCATCATAAGTGCAGAGATCCCACCATAAGTGCAGGGATCCCATCATAAGTGCAGAGATCCCACCATAAGTGCAAGGATCTCATCATAAGTGCAGAGATCCCATATCAAGTACAGAGATCCCATCACAAGTAGGGAGATCCCACTATGAGTGCAGAGATCCCATCACAAGTAGAGAGATCCCTCCATGAATGCAGAGATCCCACCACAAGTGCAGAGATCCCATCACAAGTATGAGTGCAGAGATCCCATCATAAGTGCAGAGATCCCATCATAAGTGCAGAGATCCCACAACAAGTAGAGATCCCATCACAAGTAGGGAGATCCCAGAATAAGTGCAAAATCCCATCACAAGTGCAGAGATCCCATCACAAGTGCAGAGATCCCATCCCAAGTAGAGAGATCCCACTATGAATGCAGAGATCCCACCATGAGTGCAGAGATCCCACCATGAGTGCAGAGATCCCATCCCAAGTAGAGAGATCCCACCATGAGTGCAGAGATCCCAACATGAGTTCAGAGATCCAATCATAAGTGCAGAGATCCCATCATAAGTGCAGGGATCCCATCACAAGTGCAGATATCCCATCATAAGTGCAGGGATCCCATCACAAGTGCAGATATCCCACCACGAGTGCAGAGATCCCATCACAAGTAGAGAGATCCCAGAATAAGTGCAGAGATCCCATCACAAGTGCAGAGATCCCACCATGAGTGCAGAGATCCCATCATAAGTAGAGAGATCCCACTATGAGTGCAGAGATCCCACCATGAGTGCAGAGATCCCATCATAAGTGCAGAGATTCCACCATAAGTGCAGGGATCCCAACCTAAGTGCAGGGATCCCAACCTAAGTGCAGAGATCTGACAACAAGTACAGAGATCCCATCACAAGTAGGGAGATCCCAGAATAAGTGCAGAGATCCCATCACAAGTGCAGAGATCCCACCATGAATGCAGACATACCATCCCAAGTAGAGAGATTGCACTATGAGTGCAGAGATCCCACCATGAGTGCAGAGATCCCGTCATAAGTGCAGAGATCCCACCATAAGTGCAGGGATCCCACAACAAGTACAGAGATCCCATCATAAGTACGGCGATCCCAGAATAAGTGCAGAGATCCCATCACAAGAGCAGAGATCCCACCATGAGTGCAGAGATCCCATCCCAAGTAGAGAGATCCCACTATGAGTGCAGAGATCCTACCATGATTGCAGAGATCCCATCATAAGTGCAGAGATCCCACCATAAGTACAGAGATCCCACCATGAGTGCAAAGATCCCATCATAAGTGCAGAGATCCCACCATAAGTGCAGAGATCCCATCACAAGTGCAGAGATCCCACCATGAGTGCAGAGATCCCATCACAAGTAGAGAGATCCCAAAATAAGTGCAGAGATCGCATCACAAGAGCAGAGATCCCACCATGAGTGCAGAGATCCCATCCCAAGTAGAGAGATCCCACTATGAGTGCAGAGATCCCACCATGAGTGCAGAGATCCCATCATAAGTGAAGAGATCCCACCATAAGTGCAGAGATCCCATCACAAGTGCAGAGATCCCATCACAAGTGCAGAGATCCCACTACGAGTGCAGAGATCCCATCACAAGTAGAGAGATCCCAGAATAAGTGCGGAGATCCCATCACAAGTGCAGAGATCCCACCATGAGTGCAGAGATCCCATCCCAAGTAGAGAGATCCCACTATGAGTGCAGAGATCCCACCATGAGTGCAGAGATCCCATCATGAGTGCAGAGATCCCATCATAAGTGCAGAGATCCCACCATAAGTGCAGGGATCCCATCATAAGTGCAGAGATCCCATAACAAGTACAGAGATCCCATCACAAGTAGGGAGATCCCACTATGAGTGCAGAGATCCCATCACAAGTAGAGAGATCCCAGAATAAGTGCAGAGATCCCAGAATAAGTGCAGAGATCCCAGAATAAGTGCAGAGATCCCATCACAAGTGCAGAGATCCCACCACGAGTGCAGAGATCCGATCCCAAGTAGAGAGATCCCACTATGAGTGCAGAGATCCCACTATGAGTGCAGAGATCCCATCATGAGTGCAGAGATCCCATCATAAGTGCAGAGATCCCATCATAAGTGCAGAGATCCCACCATAAGTGCAGAGATCCCATCACAAGTGCAGAGATCCTATCACAAGTAGAGAGATCCCATCACAAGGGCAGAGATCCCACCATGAGTGCAGAGATCCCATCCCAAGTAGAGAGATCCCACTATGAGTGCAGATATCCCACCATGAGTGCAGAGATCCCATCCCAAGTAGAGAGATCCCACTATGAGTGCAGAGATCCCACCATGAGTGAAGAGATCCCATCATAAGTGCAGGGATCCCATCACAAGTGCAGACATCCCATCACAAGTGCAGAGATCCCACCATAAGTGCAGACATCCCATCACAAGTGCAGAGATCCCACCATAAGTGCAGAGATCCCATCAGAAGTAGAGAGATCCCAGAATAAGTGCAGGGATCCCATTACAAGTGCAGAGATCCCACCATGAGTGCAGAGATCCCATCCCAATTAGAGAGATCCCATTAGGAGTGCAGCTATCCCACCATGAGTGCAGAGATCCCACCCTAAGTGCGGGGATCCCACCATAAGTGCAGGTATCACATCATAAGTGCAGAGATCCCACCAGAAGTGCAGAGATCCCACCATGAGTGCAGAGATCCCATCACAAGTAGAGAGATCCCAAAATAAGTGCAGAGATCGCATCACAACAGCAGAGATCCCACCATGAGTGCAGAGATCCCATCCCAAGTAGAGAGATCCCACTATGAGTGCAGATATCCCACCATGAGTGCAGAGATCCCATCATAAGTGCAGAGATCCCACCATAAGTGCAGAGATCCCATCACAAGTGCAGAGATCCCACCATGAGTGCAGAGATCCCACCACGAGTGCAGAGATCCCATCACAAGTAGAGAGATCCCAGAATAAGTGCAGAGATCCCATCACAAGTGCGGAGATCCCATCACAAGTGCAGAGATCCCACGATGAGTGCAGAGATCCCATCCCAAGTAGAGAGATCCCACTATGAGTGCAGAGATCCCACCATGAGTGCAGAGATCCCATCATGAGTGCAGAGATCCCATCATAAGTGCAGAGATCCCACCATAAGTGCAGGGATCCCATCATAAGTGCAGAGATCCCATAACAAGTACGGAGATCCCATCACAAGTAGTGAGATCCCACTATGAGTGCAGAGATCCCATCACAAGTAGAGAGATCCCAGAATAAGTGCAGAGATCCCAGAATAAGTGCAGAGATCCCATCACAAGTGCAGAGATCCCACCACGAGTGCAGAGATCCCATCCCAAGTACAGAGATCCCACTATGAGTGCAGAGATCCCACTATGAGTGCAGAGATCCCATCATAAGTGCAGAGATCCCATCATAAGTGCAGAGATCCCACCATAAGTGCAGAGATCCCATCACAAGTGCAGAGATCCTATCACAAGTAGAGAGATCCCAGAATAAGTGTAGAGATCCCATCACAAGGGCAGAGATCCCACCATGAGTGCAGAGATCCCATCCCAAGTAGAGAGATCCCACTATGAGTGCAGATATCCCACCATGAGTGCAGAGATCCCATCCCAAGTAGAGAGATCCCACTATGAGTGCAGAGATCCCACCATGAGTGAAGAGATCCCATCATAAGTGCAGACATCCCATCACAAGTGCAGACATCCCATCACAAGTGCAGAGATCCCACCATAAGTGCAGAGATCCCATCAGAAGTAGAGAGATCCCAGAATAAGTGCAGGGATCCCATTACAAGTGCAGAGATCCCACCATGAGTGCAGAGATCCCATCCCAATTAGAGAGATCCCATTAGGAGTGCAGCTATCCCACCATGAGTGCAGAGATCCCACCCTAAGTGCGGAGATCCCACCATAAGTGCAGGTATCAAATCATAAGTGCAGAGATCCCACAACAAGTACAGAGATCCCATCACAAGTAGGGAGATCCCAGAATAAGTGCGGAGATCCCAGAATAAGTGCGGAGATCCCAGAATAAGTGCAGAGATCCCAGAATAAGTGCAGAGATCCCATCACAAGTGCAGAGATCCCACCATGAGTGTAGAGATCCCATCCCAAGTAGAGAGATCCCACTATGAGTGCAGAGATCCCACTATGAGTGCAGAGATCCCACCATGAGTGCAGATATCCCATCCCAAGTAGAGAGACCCCACTATGAGTGTAGATATCCCACCATGAGTGCAGAGATCAAATCATAAGTGCAGAGATCCCACCATAAGTGCAGGGATCCCATCACAAGTGCAGAGATCCCATCACAAGTGCAGAGATCCCACCACAAGTGCAGAGATCCCACCACGAGTGCAGAGATCCCATCACAAGTAGAGAGATACCAGAAAATGTGCAGAGATCCCATCACAAGTGCAGAGATCCCACCATGAGTGCAGAGATCCCATCCCAAGAAGAGAGATCCCACTATGAGTGCAGAGATCCTACCATAAGTGCAGAGATCCCATCATAAGTTCAGAGATTCCACCATAAGTGCAGGGATCCCATCACAAGTGCAGAGATCCCACCACAAGTGCAGAGATCCCACCATGAGTGCAGAGATCCCATCACAAGGAAAGAGAGATATCAGAAAATTTGCAGAGATCCCATCACAAGTGTAGAGACCCCACCATGAGTGCAGAGATCCCATCCCAAGTAGAGAGATCCCACTATGAGTGCAGAGATACCACCATAAGTGCAGAGATCCCATCATAAGTGCAGAGATCCCACCATAAGTGCAGGGATCCCATCATAAGTGAAGAGATCCCACAAGTACAGAGATCCCATCACAAGCAGGGAGATCCCAGAATAAGTGCAAAGATCCCATCACAAGTGCAGAGATCCCACCATGAGTGCAGAGATCCAATAACAAGTAGGGAGATCCCACTATGAGTGCACAGATCCCACTATGAGTGCAGAGATCCCATCCCAAGTAGAGAGATCCCACTATGAGTGCAGAGATCCCATCATAAGTGCAGGGATCCCACCATAAATGCAGGGATCCCATCATAAGTGCAGGGATCCCATCATAAGTGCAGAGATCCCACAAGTACAGAGATCCCATCATAAGTAGGGAGATCCAAGAATAAGTGCAGAGATCCCACCATAAGTGCAGGTATCAAATCATAAGTGCAGAGATCCCACAACAAGTACAGAGATCCCATCACAAGTAGGGAGATCCCAGAATAAGTGCGGAGATCCCAGAATAAGTGTGGAGATCCCAGAATAAGTGCAGAGATCCCAGAATAAGTGCAGAGATCCCATCACAAGTGCAGAGATCCCACCATGAGTGCAGAGATCCCATCCCAAGTAGAGAGATCCCACTATGAGTGCAGAGATCCCACTATGAGTGCAGAGATCCCACCATGAGTGCAGATATCCCATCCCAAGTAGAGAGACCCCACTATGAGTGTAGATATCCCACCATGAGTGCAGAGATCAAATCATAAGTGCAGAGATCCCACCATAAGTGCAGGGATCCCATCACAAGTGCAGAGATCCCACCACAAGTGCAGAGATCCCACCACAAGTGCAGAGATCCCATCACAAGTAGAGAGATACCAGAAAATGTGCAGAGATCCCATCACAAGTGCAGAGATCCCATCACAAGTAGGGAGATCCCATCACAAGTGCAGAGATCCCATCACAAGTGCAGAGATCCCACCATAAGTGCAGGGATCCCACCACAAGTGCAGAGATCCCACCACAAGTGCAGAGATCCCACCACAAGTGCAGAGATCCCACCATGAGTGCAGAGATCCCATCACAAGTAGAGAGATCCCAGAATAAGTGCAGAGATCCCATCACAAGAGCAGAGATCCCACCATGAGTGCAGAGGTCCCATCCCAAGTAGAGAGATCCCACTATGAGTGCAAAGATCCTACCATGAGTGCAGAGATACCATCATAAGTGCAGAGATCCTACCATAAGTGCAGAGATCCCACCATAAGTACAGGGATCCCACCACGAGTGCAGAGATCCCACCACGAGTGCAGAGATCCCACCACGAGTGCAGAGATCCCATCACAAGTAGAGAGATCCCAGAATAAGTGCAGAGATAACATCACAAGTACAGAGATCCCACCATGAGTGCAAAGATCCCATACCAAGTAGAGAGATCCAACTATGAGTGCGGAGATCCCACCATGAGTGCAGAGATCCCACCATGAGTGCAGAGATCCCATCATAAGTGCAGAGATCCCACCATAAGTGCAGAGATCCCATCATAAGTGCAGAGATCCCACCATAAGTGCAGAGATCCCAACACAAGTGCAGAGATCCCAACACAAGTGCAGAGATCCCACCATGAGTGTAGAGATCCCATCACAAGTAGAGAGATCCCAAAATAAGTGCAGAGATCCCACCATGAGTGCAGGGATCCCATCACAAGTGCAGAGATCCCACCACAAGTGCAGAGATCCCACCATAAGTACAGAGATCCCACCACGAGTGCAGAGATCCCACCACGAGTGCAGAGATCCCACCACGAGTGCAGAGATCCCACCACGAGTGCAGAGATCCCATCACAAGTAGAGAGATCCCAGAATAAGTGCAGAGATAACATCACAAGTACTGAGATCCCACCATAAGTGCAAAGATCCCATACCAAGTAGAGAGATCCAACTATGAGTGCAGAGATCCCACCATGAGTGCAGAGATCCCACCATGAGTGCAGAGATCCCATCATAAGTGCAGAGATCCCACCATAAGTGCAGAGATCCCATCATAAGTGCAGAGATCCCACCACAAGTGCAGAGATCCCAACACAAGTGCAGAGATCCCACCATGAGTGCAGAGATCCCACCATGAGTGTAGAGATCCCACCATGAGTGTAGAGATCCCATCACAAGTAGAGAGATCCCAAAATAAGTGCAGAGATTGCATCACAAGAGCAGAGATCCCACCATGAGTGCAGAGATCCCATCCCAAGTAGAGAGATCCCACTATGAGTGCAGAGATCCCATCATAAGTGCAGAGGTCCCATCATAAGTGCATAGATCCCATCACAAGTGCAGAGATCCCACCACGAGTGCAGAGATCCCATCACAAGTGCAGAGATCCCACCACGAGTGCAGAGATCCCATCACAAGTAGAGAGATCCCAGAATAAGTGCAGAGATCCCATCACAAGTGCAGAGATCCCACCATGAGTGCAGAGATCCCATCCCAAGTAGAGAGATCCCACTATGAGTGCAGAGATCCCACCATGAGTGCAGAGATCCCACCATGAGTACAGAGATCCCATCATAAGTGCAGAGATCCCACCATAAGTGCAAGGATCCCATCATAAGTGCAGAGATCCCATATCAAGTACAGAGATCCCATCACAAGTAGGGAGATCCCACTATGAGTGCAGAGATCCCATCACAAGTAGAGAGATCCCTCCATGAATGCAGAGATCCCACCACAAGTGCAGAGATCCCATCACATGTATGAGTGCAGAGATCCCATCATAAGTGCAGAGATCCCATCATAAGTGCAGAGATCCCACAACAAGTAGAGATCCCATCACAAGTAGGGAGATCCCAGAATAAGTGCAAAATCCCATCACAAGTGCAGAGATCCCATCACAAGTGCAGAGATCCCATCCCAAGTAGAGAGATCCCACTATGAATGCAGAGATCCCACCATGAGTGCAGAGATCCCACCATGAGTGCAGAGATCCCATCCCAAGTAGAGAGATCCCACCATGAGTGCAGAGATCCCAACATGAGTTCAGAGATCCAATCATAAGTGCAGAGATCCCATCATAAGTGCAGAGATCCCATCATAAGTGCAGGGATCCCATCACAAGTGCAGATATCCCACCACGAGTGCAGATATCCCACCACGAGTGCAGAGATCCCATCACAAGTAGAGAGATCCCAGAATAAGTGCAGAGATCCCATCACAAGTGCAGAGATCCCACCATGAGTGCAGAGATCCCATCATAAGTAGAGAGATCCCACTATGAGTGCAGAGATCCCACCATGAGTGCAGAGATCCCATCATAAGTGCAGAGATTCCACCATAAGTGCAGGGATCCCAACCTAAGTGCAGGGATCCCAACCTAAGTGCAGGGATCCCAACCTAAGTGCAGAGATCTGACAACAAGTACAGAGATCCCATCACAAGTAGGGAGATCCCAGAATAAGTGCAGAGATCCCATCACAAGTGCAGAGATCCCACCATGAATGCAGACATCCCATCCCAAGTAGAGAGATCCCACTATGAGTGCAGAGATCCCACCATGAGTGCAGAGATCCCATCATAAGTGCAGAGATCCCACCATAAGTGCAGGGATCCCACAACAAGTACAGAGATCCCATCATAAGTACGGCGATCCCAGAATAAGTGCAGAGATCCCATCACAAGAGCAGAGATCCCACCATGAGTGCAGAGATCCCATCCCAAGTAGAGAGATCCGACTATGAGTGCAGAGATCCTACCATGAGTGCAGAGATCCCATCATAAGTGCAGAGATCCCACCATAAGTACAGAGATCCCACTATGAGTGCAAAGATCCCATCATAAGTGCAGAGATCCCACCATAAGTGCAGAGATCCCATCACAAGTGAAGAGATCCCACCATGAGTGCAGAGATCCCATCACAAGTAGAGAGATCCCAAAATAAGTGCAGAGATCGCATCACAAGAGCAGAGATCCCACCATGAGTGCAGAGATCCCATCCCAAGTAGAGAGATCCCACTATGAGTGCAGAGATCCCACCATAAGTGCAGAGATCCCATCACAAGTGCAGAGATCCCATCACAAGTGCAGAGATCCCATCACAAGTGCAGAGATCCCATCACAAGTGCAGAGATCCCATCACAAGTGCAGAGATCCCATCACAAGTGCAGAGATCCCACCATCAGTGCAGAGATCCCATCATAAGTGCAGAGATCCCACCAACAGTGCAGGGATCCCATAACAAGTAGGGAGATCCCCGAATAAGTGCAGAGATCCCACCCCAAGTAGAGAGATCCCACTATGAGTGCAGAGATCCCACCATGAGTGCAGAGATCCCATCATAAGTGCAGAGATCCCACCATCAGTGCAGGGATCCCATCATAAGTGCAGAGATCCCACAACAAGTACAGAGATCCCATAACAAGTAGGGAGATCCCAGAATAAGTGCAGAGATCCCATCACAAGTGCAGAGATCCCACTCCAAGTAGAGAGATCCCACTATGAGTGCAGAGATCCCACCATAAGTGCAGAGATCCCATCCCAAGGAGAGAGACCCCACTATGAGTGCAGAGATCCCACCTTGAGTGCAGAGATACCATCATAAGTGCAGAGATCCCACCATAAGTGCAGGGATCCCACCACAAGTGCAGAGATCCCACCACAAGTGCAGAGATCCCACCATGAGTGCAGAGATTCCATCACAAGTAGAGAGATCCCAGAATAAGTGCAGAGAACCCATCACAAGTGCAGCGATCCCACCATGAGTGCAAAGATCACATCCCAAGTAGAGAGATCCCACTATGAGTGCAGAGATCCCACCATGAGTGCAGAGATCCCACCATAAGTGCAGAGATCCCATCATAAGTGCAGAGATACCACAACAAGTACAGAGATCCCATCACAAGTAGGGAGATCCCAGAATAAGTGCAGAGATCCCATCACAAGTGCAGAGATCCCACCATGAGTGCAGAGATCCCATCCCAAGTAGAGAGATCCCACTATGAGTGCAGAGATCCCACCATGAGTGCAGAGATCCCATCCCAAGTAGAGAGATCCCACTATGAGTGCAGAGATCCACCATGAGTGTAGAGATCCCATCATAAGTGCAGAGATCCCATCACAAGTGCAGGGATCCCATCACAAGTGCAGAGATCCCACCACGAGTGCAGAGATCCCATCACAAGTAGAGAGATCCCACCACGAGTGCAGAGATCCCATCACAAGTAGAGATATCCCAGAATAAGTGCAGAGATCCCATCACAAGTGCAGAGATCCCACCATAAGTGCAGAGATCCCATCATAAGTGCAGAGATACCACAACAAGTACAGAGATCCCATCACAAGTAGGGAGATCCCAAAATAAGTGCAGAGATCCCATCACAAGTGCAGATATCCCACCATGAGTGCAGAGATCCCATCCCAAGTAGAGAGATCCCACTATGAGTGCAGAGATCCCACCATGAGTGCAGAGATCCCACCATGAGTGCAGAGATCCCATCATAAGTGCAGGGATCCCATCACAAGTGCAGAGATCCCACCACGAGTGCAGAGATCCCATCACAAGTAGAGAGATCCCAGAATAAGTGCAGAGATCCCAGAATAAGTGCAGATATCCCATCACAAGTGCAGAGATCCCACCATGAGTGCAGACATCCCATCCCAAGTAGAGAGATCCCACTATGAGTGCAGAGATCCCACCATGAGTGCAGAGATCCCATCATAAGTGCAGAGATCCCACCATAAGTGCAGGGATCCCAACCTAAGTGCCGAGATCTGACAACAAATACAGAGATCCAATCACAAGTAGGGAGATCCCAGAATAAGTGCAGAGATCCCATCACAAGTGCAGAGATCCCACCATGAGTGCAGACATCCCATCCCAAGTAGAGAGATCCCACTATGAGTGCAGAGATCCCACCATAAGTGCAGAGATCCCACCATAAGTGCAGAGATCCCACCATAAGTGCAGGGATCCCACCATAAGTGCAGAGATCCCACAACAAGTACAGAGATCCCATCATAAGTACGGCGATCCCAGAAAAAGTGCAGAGATCCCATCACAAGAGCAGAGATCCCATCACAAGAACAGAGATCCCACCATGAGTGCAGAGATCCCATCCCAAGTAGAGAGATCCCACTATGAGTGCAGAGATCCTACCATGAGTGCAGAGATCCCATCATAAGTGCAGAGATCCTACCATAAGTGCAGGGATCCCATCACAAGTGCAGAGATCCCACCACGAGTGCAGAGATCCCATCACAAGTAGAGAGATCACAGAATAAGTGCAGAGATAACATCACAAGTGCAGAGATCCCACCATGTGTGCAGAGATCCCATCACAAGTGCAGAGATCCCATCACAAGTGCAGAGATCCCACCATGAGTGCAGAGATCCCACCATGAGTGCAGAGATCCCATCATAAGTGCAGAGATCCCACCAGAAGTGCAGAGATCCCACCATGAGTGCAGAGATCCCATCACAAGTAGAGGGATCCCAAAATAAGTGCAGAGATCGCATCACAACAGCAGAGATCCCACCATGAGTGCAAAGATCCCATCCCAAGTAAAGAGATCCCACTATGAGTGCAGATATCCCACCATGAGTGCAGAGATCCCATCACAAGTGCAGAGATCCCACCACGAGTGCAGGGATCCCATCACAAGTGCAGAGATCCCACCACGAGTGCAAAGATCCCATCACAAGTAGAGAGATCCCAGAATAAGTGCAGAGATCCCATCACAAGTGCAGAGATCCCACCATGAGTGCCGAGATCCCATCATAAGTAGAGAGATCCCACTATGAGTGCAGAGATCCCACCATGAGTGCAGAGATCCCATCATAAGTGCAGAGATTCCACCATAAGTGCAGGGATCCCAACCTAAGTGCAGAGATCCCATCACAAGTGCAGAGATCCCATCACAAGTGCAGAGATCCCATCACAAGTAGAGAGATCCCAGAATAAGTGCAAAGATCCCATCACAAGTGCAGAGATCCCATCACAAGTGCAGAGATCCCATCACGAGTGCAGAGATCCCACCATGAGTGCAGAGATCCCATCCCAAGTAGAGAGATCCCACTATGAGTGCAGAGATCCCACCATGAGTGCAGAGATCCCATCATGAGTGCAGAGATCCCATCATAAGTGCAGAGATCCCAACATAAGTGCAGGGATCCCATCACACGTGCAGAGCTCTTACCACGAGTGCAGAGATCCCATCACAAGTAGAGAGATACCAGAAACTGTGCAGAGATCCCATCACAAGTGTAGAGATCCCACCATGAGTGCAGAGATCCCATCCCAAGTAGAGAGATCCCACTATGAGTGCAGAGATCCCATCATAAGTGCAGGGATCCCACCATAAGTGCAGGGATCCCATCACAAGTGCAGAGAGCCCACCATGAGTGCAGAAATTCCATCACAAGTAGAGAGATCCCAGAATAAGTGCAGAGAACCCATCAAAAGTGCAGCGATCCCACCATGAGTGCAGAGATCACATCCCAAGTAGAGAGATCCCACTATGAGTGCAGAGATCCCACCATGAGTGCAGAGATCCCACCATAAGTGCAGAGATCCCATCATAAGTGCAGAGATACCACAACAAGTACAGAGATCCCATCACAAGTAGGGAGATCCCAGAATAAGTGCAGAGATCCCATCACAAGTGCAGAGATCCCATCCCAAGTAGAGAGATCCCACTGTGAGTGCAGAGATCCCACCATGAGTACAGAGATCCCATCCCAAGTAGAGAGATCCCACTATGAGTGCAGAGATCCACCATGAGTGCAGAGATCCCACTATGAGTGCAGAGATCCACCATGAGTGCAGAGATCCCATCATAAGTGCAGGGATCCCATCACAAGTGCAGAGATCCCATCACGAGTGCAGAGATCCCATCACGAGTGCAGAGATCCCATCACAAGTAAAGAGATCCCAGAATAAGTGCAGAGATCCCATCACAAGTGCAGAGATCCCACCATAAGTGCAGAGATCCCATCATAAGTGCAGAGATACCATAAGTACAGAGATCCCATCACAAGTAGGGAGATCCCAGAATAAGTGCAGAGATCCCATCACAAGTGCAGATATCCCACCATGAGTGCAGAGATCCCATCCCAAGTAGAGAGATCCCACTATGAGTGCAGAGATCCGACTATGAGTGCAGAGATCCCACCATGAGTGCAGAGATCCCACCATGAGTGCAGAGATCCCATCATAAGTGCAGAGATCCCATCATAAGTGCAGGGATCCCATCACAAGTGCAGAGATCCCACCACAAGGGCAGAGATCCCATCACAAGTAGAGAGATCCCAGAATAAGTGCAGAGATCCCATCACAAGTGCATAGATCCCACCATAAGTGCAGAGATCCCATCATAAGTGCAGAGATACCACAACAAGTACAGAGATCTCATCACAAGTAGGGAGATCCCAGAATAAGTGCAGAGATCCCATCACAAGTGCAGATATCCCACCATGAGTGCAGAGATCCCATCCCAAGTAGAGAGATCCCACTATGAGTACAGAGATCCCACCATGAGTGCAGAGATCCCATCCCAAGTAGAGAGATCCCACTATGAGTGCAGAGATCCCATCATAAGTGCAGAGATCCCACCATAAGTGCAAGGATCCCATCATAAGTGCAGAGATCCCATATCAAGTACAGAGATCCCATCACAAGTAGGGAGATCCCACTATGAGTGCAGAGATCCCATCACAAGTAGAGAGATCCCTCCATGAATGCAGAGATCCAACCACAAGTGCAGAGATCCCATCACAAGTATGAGTGCAGAGATCCCATCATAAGTGCAGAGATCCCATCATAAGTGCAGAGATCCCACAACAAGTAGAGATCCCATCACAAGTAGGGAGATCCCAGAATAAGTGCAAAATCCCATCACAAGTGCAGAGATCCCATCACAAGTGCAGAGATCCCATCCCAAGTAGAGAGATCCCACTATGAATGCAGAGATC
The DNA here is from genome assembly GCF_964263255.1 of Lissotriton vulgaris. Taxonomy (NCBI): domain Eukaryota; kingdom Metazoa; phylum Chordata; class Amphibia; order Caudata; family Salamandridae; genus Lissotriton; species Lissotriton vulgaris. Next base: position 681,151,801 of record NC_141693.1, read on the forward strand.
CCACCATGAGTGCAGAGATCCCACCATGAGTGCAGAGATCCCATCCCAAGTAGAGAGATCCCACCATGAGTGCAGAGATCCCAACATGAGTTCAGAGATCCAATCATAAGTGCAGAGATCCCATCATACGTGCAGGGATCCCATCACAAGTGCAGATATCCCACCACGAGTGCAGAGATCCCATCACAAGTAGAGAGATCCCAGAATAAGTGCAGAGATCCCATCACAAGTGCAGAGATCCCACCATGATTGCAGAGATCCCATCATAAGTAGAGAGATCCCACTATGAGTGCAGAGATCCCACCATGAGTGCAGAGATCCCATCATAAGTGCAGAGATTCAACCATAAGTGCAGGGATCCCAACCTAAGTGCAGGGATCCCATAACAAGTACAGAGATCCCATCACAAGTAGGGAGATCCCACTATGAGTGCAGAGATCCCATCACAAGTAGAGAGATCCCAGAATAAGTGCAGAGATCCCAGAATAAGTGCAGAGATCCCATCACAAGTGCAGAGATCCCACCACGAGTGCAGAGATCCCATCACAAGTAGGGAGATCCCACTATGAGTGCAGAGATCCCATCACAAGTAGAGAGATCCCAGAATAAGTGCAGAGATCCCAGAATAAGTGCAGAGATCCCATCACAAGGGCAGAGATCCCACCATGAGTGCAGAGATCCCATCCCAAGTAGAGAGATCCCACTATGAGTGCAGATATCCCACCATGAGTGCAGAGATCCCATCCCAAGTAGAGAGATCCCACTATGAGTGCAGAGATCCCACCATGAGTGAAGAGATCCCATCATAAGTGCAGACATCCCATCACAAGTGCAGACATCCCATCACAAGTGCAGAGATCCCACCATAAGTGCAGAGATCCCATCAGAAGTAGAGAGATCCCAGAATAAGTGCAGGGATCCCATTACAAGTGCAGAGATCCCACCATGAGTGCAGAGATCCCATCATAAGTGCAGAGATTCAACCATAAGTGCAGGGTTCCCAACCTAAGTGCAGGGATCCCATAACAAGTACAGAGATCCCATCACAAGTAGGGAGATCCCACTATGAGTGCAGAGATCCCATCACAAGTAGAGAGATCCCAGAATAAGTGCAGAGATCCCAGAATAAGTGCAGAGATCCCATCACAAGTGCAGAGATCCCACCACGAGTGCAGAGATCCCATCACAAGTAGGGAGATCCCACTATGAGTGCAGAGATCCCATCACAAGTAGAGAGATCCCAGAATAAGTGCAGAGATCCCAGAATAAGTGCAGAGATCCCATCACAAGGGCAGAGATCCCACCATGAGTGCAGAGATCCCATCCCAAGTAGAGAGATCCCACTATGAGTGCAGAGATCCCACCATGAGTGCAGAGATCCCATCATGAGTGCAGAGATCCCATCATAAGTGCAGAGATCCCAACATAAGTGCAGGGATCCCATCACACGTGCAGAGCTCTTACCACGAGTGCAGAGATCCCATCACAAGTAGAGAGATACCAGAAACTGTGCAGAGATCCCATCACAAGTGTAGAGATCCCACCATGAGTGCAGAGATCCCATCCCAAGTAGAGAGATCCCACTATGAGTGCAGAGATCCCATCATAAGTGCAGGGATCCCACCATAAGTGCAGGGATCCCATCACAAGTGCAGAGAGCCCACCATGAGTGCAGAAATTCCATCACAAGTAGAGAGATCCCAGAATAAGTGCAGAGAACCCATCAAAAGTGCAGCGATCCCACCATGAGTGCAGAGATCACATCCCAAGTAGAGAGATCCCACTATGAGTGCAGAGATCCCACCATGAGTGCAGAGATCCCACCATAAGTGCAGAGATCCCATCATAAGTGCAGAGATACCACAACAAGTACAGAGATCCCATCACAAGTAGGGAGATCCCAGAATAAGTGCAGAGATCCCATCACAAGTGCAGAGATCCCATCCCAAGTAGAGAGATCCCACTGTGAGTGCAGAGATCCCACCATGAGTGCAGAGATCCCATCCCAAGTAGAGAGATCCCACTATGAGTGCAGAGATCCACCATGAGTGCAGAGATCCCACTATGAGTGCAGAGATCCACCATGAGTGCAGAGATCCCATCATAAGTGCAGAGATCCCATCATAAGTGCAGGGATCCCATCACAAGTGCAGAGATCCCATCACGAGTGCAGAGATCCCATCACGAGTGCAGAGATCCCATCACAAGTAAAGAGATCCCAGAATAAGTGCAGAGATCCCATCACAAGTGCAGAGATCCCACCATAAGTGCAGAGATCCCATCATAAGTGCAGAGATACCATAAGTACAGAGATCCCATCACAAGTAGGGAGATCCCAGAATAAGTGCAGAGATCCCATCACAAGTGCAGATATCCCACCATGAGTGCAGAGATCCCATCCCAAGTAGAGAGATCCCACTATGAGTGCAGAGATCCGACTATGAGTGCAGAGATCCCACCATGAGTGCAGAGATCCCACCATGAGTGCAGAGATCCCATCATAAGTGCAGAGATCCCATCATAAGTGCAGGGATCCCATCACAAGTGCAGAGATCCCACCACAAGGGCAGAGATCCCATCACAAGTAGAGAGATCCCAGAATAAGTGCAGAGATCCCATCACAAGTGCATAGATCCCACCATAAGTGCAGAGATCCCATCATAAGTGCAGAGATACCACAACAAGTACAGAGATCTCATCACAAGTAGGGAGATCCCAGAATAAGTGCAGAGATCCCATCACAAGTGCAGATATCCCACCATGAGTGCAGAGATCCCATCCCAAGTAGAGAGATCCCACTATGAGTACAGAGATCCCACCATGAGTGCAGAGATCCCATCCCAAGTAGAGAGATCCCACTATGAGTGCAGAGATCCCATCATAAGTGCAGAGATCCCACCATAAGTGCAAGGATCCCATCATAAGTGCAGAGATCCCATATCAAGTACAGAGATCCCATCACAAGTAGGGAGATCCCACTATGAGTGCAGAGATCCCATCACAAGTAGAGAGATCCCTCCATGAATGCAGAGATCCAACCACAAGTGCAGAGATCCCATCACAAGTATGAGTGCAGAGATCCCATCATAAGTGCAGAGATCCCATCATAAGTGCAGAGATCCCACAACAAGTAGAGATCCCATCACAAGTAGGGAGATCCCAGAATAAGTGCAAAATCCCATCACAAGTGCAGAGATCCCATCACAAGTGCAGAGATCCCATCCCAAGTAGAGAGATCCCACTATGAATGCAGAGATCCCACCATGAGTGCAGAGATCCCACCATGAGTGCAGAGATCCCATCCCAAGTAGAGAGATCCCACCATGAGTGCAGAGATCCCAACATGAGTTCAGAGATCCAATCATAAGTGCAGAGATCCCATCATACGTGCAGGGATCCCATCACAAGTGCAGATATCCCACCACGAGTGCAGAGATCCCATCACAAGTAGAGAGATCCCAGAATAAGTGCAGAGATCCCATCACAAGTGCAGAGATCCCACCATGATTGCAGAGATCCCATCATAAGTAGAGAGATCCCACTATGAGTGCAGAGATCCCACCATGAGTGCAGAGATCCCATCATAAGTGCAGAGATTCAACCATAAGTGCAGGGATCCCAACCTAAGTGCAGGGATCCCATAACAAGTACAGAGATCCCATCACAAGTAGGGAGATCCCACTATGAGTGCAGAGATCCCATCACAAGTAGAGAGATCCCAGAATAAGTGCAGAGATCCCATCACAAGTGCAGAGATCCCACCACGAGTGCAGAGATCCCATCACAAGTAGGGAGATCCCACTATGAGTGCAGAGATCCCATCACAAGTAGAGAGATCCCAGAATAAGTGCAGAGATCCCAGAATAAGTGCAGAGATCCCATCACAAGGGCAGAGATCCCACCATGAGTGCAGAGATCCCATCCCAAGTAGAGAGATCCCACTATGAGTGCAGATATCCCACCATGAGTGCAGAGATCCCATCCCAAGTAGAGAGATCCCACTATGAGTGCAGAGATCCCACCATGAGTGAAGAGATCCCATCATAAGTGCAGACATCCCATCACAAGTGCAGACATCCCATCACAAGTGCAGAGATCCCACCATAAGTGCAGAGATCCCATCAGAAGTAGAGAGATCCCAGAATAAGTGCAGGGATCCCATTACAAGTGCAGAGATCCCACCATGAGTGCAGAGATCCCATCATAAGTGCAGAGATTCAACCATAAGTGCAGGGATCCCAACCTAAGTGCAGGGATCCCATAACAAGTACAGAGATCCCATCACAAGTAGGGAGATCCCACTATGAGTGCAGAGATCCCATCACAAGTAGAGAGATCCCAGAATAAGTGCAGAGATCCCAGAATAAGTGCAGAGATCCCATCACAAGTGCAGAGATCCCACCACGAGTGCAGAGATCCCATCACAAGTAGGGAGATCCCACTATGAGTGCAGAGATCCCATCACAAGTAGAGAGATCCCAGAATAAGTGCAGAGATCCCAGAATAAGTGCAGAGATCCCATCACAAGGGCAGAGATCCCACCATGAGTGCAGAGATCCCATCCCAAGTAGAGAGATCCCACTATGAGTGCAGATATCCCACCATGAGTGCAGAGATCCCATCCCAAGTAGAGAGATCCCACTATGAGTGCAGAGATCCCACCATGAGTGAAGAGATCCCATCATAAGTGCAGACATCCCATCACAAGTGCAGACATCCCATCACAAGTGCAGAGATCCCACCATAAGTGCAGAGATCCCATCAGAAGTAGAGAGATCCCAGAATAAGTGCAGGGATCCCATTACAAGTGCAGAGATCCCACCATGAGTGCAGAGATCCCATCCCAATTAGAGAGATCCCATTAGGAGTGCAGCTATCCCACCATGAGTGCAGAGATCCCACCCTAAGTGTGGAGATCCCACCATAAGTGCAGGTATCAAATCATAAGTGCAGAGATCCCACAACAAAGACAGAGATCCCATCACAAGTAGGGAGATCCCAGAATAAGTGCGGAGATCCCAGAATAAGTGCGGAGATCCCAGAATAAGTGCAGAGATCCCAGAATAAGTGCAGAGATCCCATCACAAGTGCAGAGATCCCACCATGAGTGCAGAGATCCCATCCCAAGTAGAGAGATCCCACTATGAGTGCAGAGATCCCACCATGAGTGCAGATATCCCATCCCAAGTAGAGAGACCCCTCTATGAGTGTAGATATCCCACCATGAGTGCAGAGATCAAATCATAAGTGCAGAGATCCCACCATAAGTGCAAGGATCCCATCACAAGTGCAGAGATCCCACCACAAGTGCAGAGATCCCACCACGAGTGCAGAGATCCCATCACAAGTAGAGAGATACCAGAAAATGTGCAGAGATCCCATCACAAGTGCAGAGATCCCACCATGAGTGCAGAGATCCCATCCCAAGAAGAGAGATCCCACTATGAGTGCAGAGATCCCACCATAAGTGCAGAGATCCCATCATAAGTGCAGAGATTCCACCATAAGTGCAGGGATCCCATCACAAGTGCAGAGATCCCACCACAAGTGCAGAGATCCCACCATGAGTGCAGAGATCCCATCACAAGGAAAGAGAGATATCAGAAAATTTGCAGAGATCCCATCACAAGTGTAGAGACCCCACCATGAGTGCAGAGATCCCATCCCAAGTAGAGAGATCCCACTATGAGTGCAGAGATACCACCATAAGTGCAGAGATCCCATCATAAGTGCAGAGATCCCACCATAAGTGCAGGGATCCCATCATAAGTGAAGAGATCCCACAAGCACAGAGATCCCATCACAAGCAGGGAGATCCCAGAATAAGTGCAGAGATCCCATCACAAGTGCAGAGATCCCACCATGAGTGCAGAGATCCAATAACAAGTAGGGAGATCCCACTATGAGTGCAGAGATCCCACTATGAGTGCAGAGATCCCATCCCAAGTAGAGAGATCCCACTATGAGTGCAGAGATCCCATCATAAGTGCAGGGATCCCACCATAAGTGCAGGGATCCCATCATAAGTGCAGGGATCCCATCATAAGTGCAGAGATCCCACAAGTACAGAGATCCCATCATAAGTAGGGAGATCCAAGAATAAGTGCAGAGATCCCACCATAAGTGCAGGGATCCCATCATAAGTGCAGAGATCCCATCACAAGTAGGGAGATCCCATCACAAGTGCAGAGATCCCATCACAAGTGCAGAGATCCCACCATAAGTGCAGGGATCCCACCACAAGTGCAGAGATCCCACCACAAGTGCAGAGATCCCACCACAAGTGCAGAGATCCCACCATGAGTGCAGAGATCCCATCACAAGTAGAGAGATCCCAGAATAAGTGCAGAGATCCCATCACAAGAGCAGAGATCCCACCATGAGTGCAGAGGTCCCATCCCAAGTAGAGAGATCCCACTATGAGTGCAAAGATCCTACCATGAGTGCAGAGATACCATCATAAGTGCAGAGATCCTACCATAAGTGCAGAGATCCCACCATAAGTACAGAGATCCCACCACGAGTGCAGAGATCCCACCACGAGTGCAGAGATCCCACCACGAGTGCAGAGATCCCATCACAAGTAGAGAGATCCCAGAATAAGTGCAGAGATAACATCACAAGTACAGAGATCCCACCATGAGTGCAAAGATCCCATACCAAGTAGAGAGATCCAACTATGAGTGCGGAGATCCCACCATGAGTGCAGAGATCCCACCATGAGTGCAGAGATCCCATCATAAGTGCAGAGATCCCACCATAAGTGCAGAGATCCCATCATAAGCGCCGAGATCCCACTATAAGTGCAGAGATCCCAACACAAGTGCAGAGATCCCAACACAAGTGCAGAGATCCCACCATGAGTGTAGAGATCCCATCACAAGTAGAGAGATCCCAAAATAAGTGCAGAGATTGCATCACAAGAGCAGAGATCCCACCATGAGTGCAGGGATCCCATCACAAGTGCAGGGATCCCATCACAAGTGCAGAGATCCCACCATAAGTGCAGAGATCCCACCATAAGTACAGAGATCCCACCACGAGTGCAGAGATCCCACCACGAGTGCAGAGATCCCATCACAAGTAGAGAGATCCCAGAATAAGTGCAGAGATAACATCACAAGTACAGAGATCCCACTATGAGTGCAGAGATCCCACCATGAGTGCAGAGATCCCACCATGAGTACAGAGATCCCATCATAAGTGCAGAGATCCCACCATAAGTGCAAGGATCCCATCATAAGTGCAGAGATCCCATATCAAGTACAGAGATCCCATCACAAGTAGGGAGATCCCACTATGAGTGCAGAGATCCCATCACAAGTAGAGAGATCCCTCCATGAATGCAGAGATCCCACCACAAGTGCAGAGATCCCATCACAAGTATGAGTGCAGAGATCCCATCATAAGTGCAGAGATCCCATCATAAGTGCAGAGATCCCACAACAAGTAGAGATCCCATCACAAGTAGGGAGATCCCAGAATAAGTGCAAAATCCCATCACAAGTGCAGAGATCCCATCACAAGTGCAGAGATCCCATCCCAAGTAGAGAGATCCCACTATGAATGCAGAGATCCCACCATGAGTGCAGAGATCCCACCATGAGTGCAGAGATCCCATCCCAAGTAGAGAGATCCCACCATGAGTGCAGAGATCCCAACATGAGTTCAGAGATCCAATCATAAGTGCAGAGATCCCATCATAAGTGCAGGGATCCCATCACAAGTGCAGATATCCCACCACGAGTGCAGAGATCCCATCACAAGTAGAGAGATCCCATCACAAGTGCAGAGATCCCACCATGAGTGCAGAGATCCCATCATAAGTAGAGAGATCCCACTATGAGTGCAGAGATCCCACCATGAGTGCAGAGATCCCATCACAAGTGCAGAGATTCCACCATAAGTGCAGGGATCCCAACCTAAGTGCAGGGATCCCAACCTAAGTGCAGGGATCCCAACCTAAGTGCAGAGATCTGACAACAAGTACAGAGATCCCATCACAAGTAGGGAGATCCCAGAATAAGTGCAGAGATCCCATCACAAGTGCAGAGATCCCACCATGAATGCAGACATCCCATCCCAAGTAGAGAGATCCCACTATGAGTGCAGAGATCCCACCATGAGTGCAGAGATCCCATCATAAGTGCAGAGATCCCACCATAAGTGCAGGGATCCCACAACAAGTACAGAGATCCCATCATAAGTACGGCAATCCCAGAATAAGTGCAGAGATCCCATCACAAGAGCAGAGATCCCACCATGAGTGCAGAGATCCCATCCCAAGTAGAGAGATCTGACTATGAGTGCAGAGATCCTACCATGAGTGCAGAGATCCCATCATAAGTGCAGAGATCCCACCATAAGTACATAGATCCCACTATGAGTGCAAAGATCCCATCATAAGTGCAGAGATCCCACCATAAGTGCAGAGATCCCATCACAAGTGCAGAGATCCCACCATGAGTGCAGAGATCCCATCACAAGTAGAGAGATCCCAAAATAAGTGCAGAGATCGCATCACAAGAGCAGAGATCCCACCATGAGTGCAGAGATCCCATCCCAAGTAGAGAGATCCCACTATGAGTGCAGAGATCCCATCACAAGTGCAGAGATCCCATCACAAGTGCAGAGATCCCATCACAAGTGCAGAGATCCCATCACAAGTGTAGGGATCCCATCACAAGTGCAGAGATCCCACCATCAGTGCAGAGATCCCATCATAAGTGCAGAGATCCCACCATCAGTGCAGGGATCCCATAACAAGTAGGGAGATCCCAGAATAAGTGCAGAGATCCCATCACAAGTGCAGAGATCCCACCCCAAGTAGAGAGATCCCACTATGAGTGCAGAGATCCCACCATGAGTGCAGAGATCCCATCATAAGTGCAGAGATCCCACCATCAGTGCAGGGATCCCATCATAAGTGCAGAGATCCCACAACAAGTACAGAGATCCCATAACAAGTAGGGAGATCCCAGAATAAGTGCAGAGATCCCATCACAAGTGCAGAGATCCCACCCCAAGTAGAGAGATCCCACTATGAGTGCAGAGATCCCACCATGAGTGCAGAGATCCCATCATAAGTGCAGAGATCCCACCATCAGTGCGGAGATCCCATCACAAGTGCAGAGATCCCACTCCAAGTAGAGAGATCCCACTATGAGTGCAGAGATCCCACCATAAGTGCAGAGATCCCATCCCAAGTAGAGAGACCCCACTATGAGTGCAGAGATCCCACCTTGAGTGCAGAGATACCATCATAAGTGCAGAGATCCCACCATAAGTGCAGGGATCCCACCACAAGTGCAGAGATCCCACCACAAGTGCAGAGATCCCACCATGAGTGCAATGATCCCATCACAAGTAGAGAGATCCCAGAATAAGTGCAGAGATCCCATCACAAGTGCAGAGATCCCATCACAAGTGCAGAGATCCCACCATGAGTGCAGAGATCCCACCATGAGTGCAGAGATCCCATCCCAAGTAGAGAGATCCCACTATGAGTGCAGAGATCCCACCATGAGTGCAGAGATCCCACCATGAGTGCAGAGATCCCATCATAAGTGCAGAGTTCCCAACATAAGTGCAGGGATTCCATCACAAGTGCAGAGCTCCCACCACGAGTGCAGAGATCCCATCACAAGTAGAGAGATACCAGAAACTGTGCAGAGATCCAATCACAAGTGTAGAGATCCCACCATGAGTGCAGAGATCCCATCCCAAGTAGAGAGATCCCACTATGAGTGCAGAGATCCCACCATGAGTGCAGAGATCCCATCATAAGTGCAGAGATCCCATCATAAGTGCAGGGATCCCACCATAAGTGCAGGGATCCCATCACAAGTGCAGAGATCCCACCATGAGTGCAGAGATTCCATCACAAGTAGAGAGATCCCAGAATAAGTGCAGAGAACCCATCACAAGTGCAGCGATCCCACCATGAGTGCAGAGATCACATCCCAAGTAGAGAGATCCCACTATGAGTGCAGAGATCCCACCATGAGTGCAGAGATCCCACCATAAGTGCAGAGATCCCATCATAAGTGCAGAGATACCACAAGTACAGAGATCCCATCACAAGTAGGGAGATCCCAGAATAAGTGCAGAGATCCCATCACAAGTGCAGAGATCCCACCATGAGTGCAGAGATCCCATCCCAAGTAGAGAGATCCCACTATGAGTGCAGAGATCCCATCATGAGTGCAGAGATCCCATCCCAAGTAGAGAGATCCCACTATGAGTGCAGAGATCCACCATGAGTGTAGAGATCCCATCATAAGTGCAGAGATCCCATCACAAGTGCAGGGATCCCATCACAAGTGCAGAGATCCCACCACGAGTGCAGAGATCCCATCACAAGTAGAGAGATCCCAGAATAAGTGCAGAGAACCCATCACAAGTGCAGCGATCCCACCATGAGTGCAGAGATCACATCCCAAGTAGAGAGATCCCACTATGAGTGCAGAGATCCCACCATGAGTGCAGAGATCCCACCATAAGTGCAGAGATCCCATCATAAGTGCAGAGATACCACAACAAGTACAGAGATCCCATCACAAGTAGGGAGATCCCAGAATAAGTGCAGAGATCCCATCACAAGTGCAGAGATCCCACCATGAGTGCAGGGATCCCATCCCAAGTAGAGAGATCCCACTATGAGTGCAGAGATCCCATCATGAGTGCAGAGATCCCATCCCAAGTAGAGAGATCCCACTATGAGTGCAGAGATCCACCATGAGTGTAGAGATCCCATCATAAGTGCAGAGATCCCATCACAAGTGCAGGGATCCCATCACAAGTGCAGAGATCCCACCACGAGTGCAGAGATCCCATCACAAGTAGAGAGATCCCACCACGAGTGCAGAGATCCCATCACAAGTAGAGATATCCCAGAATAAGTGCAGAGATCCCATCACAAGTGCAGAGATCCCACCATAAGTGCAGAGATCCCATCATAAGTGCAGAGATACCACAACAAGTACAGAGATCCCATCACAAGTAGGGAGATCCCAGAATAAGTGCAGAGATCCCATCACAAGTGCAGATATCCCACCATGAGTGCAGAGATCCCATCCCAAGTAGAGAGATCCCACTATGAGTGCAGAGATCCAACCATGAGTGCAGAGATCCCACCATGAGTGCAGAGATCCCATCATAAGTGCAGGGATCCCATCACAAGTGCACAGATCCCACCACGAGTGCAGAGATCCCATCACAAGTAGAGAGATCCCAGAATAAGTGCAGAGATCCCATCACAAGTGCAGAGATCCCATCACAAGTGCAGAGATCCCATCACAAGTGTGGAGATCCCACCATGAGTGCAGACATCCCATCCCAAGTAGAGAGATCCCACTATGAGTGCAGAGATCCCACCATGAGTGCAGAGATCCCATCATAAGTGCAGAGATCCCACCATAAGTGCAGGGATCCCAACCTAAGTGCAGAGATCTGACAACAAGTACAGAGATCCCATCACAAGTAGGGAGATCCCAGAATAAGTGCAGAGATCCCATCACAAGTGCAGAGATCCCACCATGAGTGCAGACATCCCATCCCAAGTAGAGAGATCCCACTATGAGTGCAGAGATCCCACCATAAGTGCAGAGATCCCACCATAAGTGCAGGGATCCCACCATAAGTGCAGAGATCCCACAACAAGTACAGAGATCCCATCATAAGTACGGCGATCCCAGAAAAAGTGCAGAGATCCCATCACAAGAGCAGAGATCCCATCACAAGAACAGAGATCCCACCATGAGTGCAGAGATCCCATCCCAAGTAGAGAGATCCCACTATGAGTGCAGAGATCCTACCATGAGTGCAGAGATCCCATCATAAGTGCAGAGATCCTACCATAAGTGCAGGGATCCCATCACAAGTGCAGAGATCCCACCACGAGTGCAGAGATCCCATCACAAGTAGAGAGATCACAGAATAAGTGCAGAGATAACATCACAAGTGCAGAGATCCCACCATGTGTGCAGAGATCCCATCACAAGTGCAGAGATCCCATCACAAGTGCAGAGATCCCACCATGAGTGCAGAGATCCCACCATGAGTGCAGAGATCCCATCATAAGTGCAGAGATCCCACCAGAAGTGCAGAGATCCCACCATGAGTGCAGAGATCCCATCACAAGTAGAGAGATCCCAAAATAAGTGCAGAGATCGCATCACAACAGCAGAGATCCCACCATGAGTGCAAAGATCCCATCCCAAGTAAAGAGATCCCACTATGAGTGCAGATATCCCACCATGAGTGCAGAGATCCCATCACAAGTGCAGAGATCCCACCACGAGTGCAGGGATCCCATCACAAGTGCAGAGATCCCACCACGAGTGCAAAGATCCCATCACAAGTAGAGAGATCCCAGAATAAGTGCAGAGATCCCATCACAAGTGCAGAGATCCCACCATGAGTGCAGAGATCCCATCATAAGTAGAGAGATCCCACTATGAGTGCAGAGATCCCACCATGAGTGCAGAGATCCCATCATAAGTGCAGAGATTCCACCATAAGTGCAGGGATCCCAACCTAAGTGCAGGGATCCCAACCTAAGTGCAGAGATCCCATCACAAGTGCAGAGATCCCATCACAAGTGCAGAGATCCCATCACAAGTAGAGAGATCCCAGAATAAGTGCAGAGATCCCATCACAAGTGCAGAGATCCCATCACAAGTGCAGAGATCCCATCACGAGTGCAGAGATCCCACCATGAGTGCAGAGATCCCATCCCAAGTAGAGTGATCCCAGAATAAGTGCAGAGATCCCATCACAAGTGCAGAGATCCCACCATGAGTGCAGAGATCCCATCATAAGTAGAGAGATCCCACTATGAGTGCAGAAATCCCACCATGAGTGCAGAGATCCCATCATAAGTGCAGAGATTCCACCATAAGTGCAGGGATCCCAACCTAAGTGCAGAGATCCCATCACAAGTGCAGAGATCCCATCACAAGTGCAGAGATCCCATCACAAGTAGAGAGATCCCAGAATAAGTGCAGAGATCCCATCACAAGTGCAGAGATCCCATCACAAGTGCAGAGATCCCACTATGAGTGCAGAGATCCCACCATGAGTGCAGAGATCCCATCATGAGTGCAGAGATCCCATCATAAGTGCAGAGATCCCAACATAAGTGCAGGGATCCCATCACAAGTGCAGAGCTCCCACCACGAGTGCAGAGATCCTATCACAAGTAGAGAGATACCAGAAACTGTGCAGAGATCCCATCACAAGTGTAGAGATCCCACCATGAGTGCAGAGATCCCATCCCAAGTAGAGAGATCCCACTATGAGTGCAGAGATCCCATCATAAGTGCAGGGATCCCACCATAAGTGCAGGGATCCCATCACAAGTGCAGAGAGCCCACCATGAGTGCAGAAATTCCATCACAAGTAGAGAGATCCCAGAATAAGTGCAGAGAACCCATCACAAGTGCAGCGATCCCACCATGAGTGCAGAGATCACATCCCAAGTAGAGAGATCCCACTATGAGTGCAGAGATCCCACCATGAGTGCAGAGATCCGATCATAAGTGCAGAGATACCACAACAAGTACAGAGATCCCATCACAAGTAGGGAGATCCCAGAATAAGTGCAGAGATCCCATCACAAGTGCAGAGATCCCATCCCAAGTAGAGAGATCCCACTATGAGTGCAGAGATCCCACCATGAGTGCAGAGATCCCACCATGAGTGCAGAGATCCCATCCCAAGTAGAGAGATCCCACTATGAGTGCAGAGATCCACCATGAGTGCAGAGATCCCACTATGAGTGCAGAGATCCACCATGAGTGCAGAGATCCCATCATAAGTGCAGAGATCCCATCATAAGTGCAGGGATCCCATCACAAGTGCAGAGATCCCATTACGAGTGCAGAGATCCCATCACGAGTGCAGAGATCCCATCACAAGTAAAGAGATCCTAGAATAAGTGCAGAGATCCCATCACAAGTGCAGAGATCCCACCATAAGTGCAGAGATCCCATCATAAGTGCAGAGATACCATAAGTACAGAGATCCCATCACAAGTAGGGAGATCCCAGAATAAGTGCAGAGATCCCATCACAAGTGCAGATATCCCACCATGAGTGCAGAGATCCCATCCCAAGTAGAGAGATCCCACTATGAGTGCAGAGATCCGACTATGAGTGCAGAGATCCCACCATGAGTGCAGAGATCCCACCATGAGTGCAGAGATCCCATCATAAGTGCAGAGATCCCATCATAAGTGCAGGGATCCCATCACAAGTGCAGAGATCCCACCACAAGGGCAGAGATCCCATCACAAGTAGAGAGATCCCAGAATAAGTGCAGAGATCCCATCACAAGTGCAGAGATCCCACCATAAGTGCAGAGATCCCATCATAAGTGCAGAGATACCACAACAAGTACAGAGATCTCATCACAAGTAGGGAGATCCCAGAATAAGTGCAGAGATCCCATCACAAGTGCAGATATCCCACCATGAGTGCAGAGATCCCATCCCAAGTAGAGAGATCCCACTATGAGTACAGAGATCCCACCATGAGTGCAGAGATCCCACCATGAGTGCAGAGATCCCATCATAAGTGCAGAGATCCCACCATAAGAGCAGGGATCCCAACCTAAGTTCCAGAGATCCAACAAGTACAGAGATCCCATCACAAGTAGGGAGATCCCAGAATAATTGCGAAGATCCCATCACAAGTGCAGAGATCCCACCATGAATGCAGACATCCCATCCCAAGTAGAGAGATCCCATCATAAGTGCAGAGATCCCACCATAAGTGCAGGGATCCCACCATAAGTGCAGAGATCCCACAACAAGTACAGAGATCCCATCATAAGTACGGCGATCCCAGAATAAGTACGGTGATCCCAGAATAAGTGCAGAGATCCCATCACAAGAGCAGAGATCCCACCATGAGTGCAGAGGTCCCATCCCAAGTAGAGAGATCCCACTATGAGTGCAAAGATCCTACCATGAGTGCAGAGATACCATCATAAGTGCAGAGATCCTACCATAAGTGCAGAGATCCCACCATAAGTACAGAGATCCCACCACGAGTGCAGAGATCCCACCACGAGTGCAGAGATCCCATCACAAGTAGAGAGATCCAACTATGAGTGCGGAGATCCCACCATGAGTGCAGAGATCCCACCATGAGTGCAGAGATCCCATCATAAGTGCAGAGATCCCATCATAAGTGCAGAGATCCCACCATAAGTGCAGAGATCCCATCATAAGTGCAGAGATCCCACCATAAGTGCAGAGATCCCAACACAAGTGTAGAGATCCCAACACAAGTGCAGAGATCCCACCATGAGTGTAGAGATCCCATCACAAGTAGAGAGATCCCAAAATAAGTGAAGAGATTGCATCACAAGAGCAGAGATCCCACCATGAGTGCAGGGATCCCATTACAAGTGCAGGGATCCCATCACAAGTGCAGAGATCCCACCATAAGTACAGAGATCCCACCACGAGTGCAGAGATCCCACCACGAGTGCAGAGATCCCACCACGAGTGCAGAGATCCCATCACAAGTAGAGAGATCCCAGAATAAGTGCAGAGATAACATCACAAGTACAGAGATCCCACCATGAGTGCAAAGATCCCATACCAAGTAGAGAGATCCAACTATGAGTGCAGAGATCCCACCATAAGTGCAGAGATCCCAACACAAGTGCAGAGATCCCAACACAAGTGCAGAGATCCCACCATGAGTGCAGAGATCCCACCATGAGTGTAGAGATCCCACCATGAGTGTAGAGATCCCATCACAAGTAGAGAGATCCCAAAATAAGTGCAGAGATTGCATCACAAGAGCAGAGATCCCACCATGAGTGCAGAGATCCCATCCCAAGTAGAGAGATCCCACTATGAGTGCAGAGATCCCATCATAAGTGCATAGATCCCATCACAAGTGCAGAGATCCCACCACGAGTGCAGAGATCCCATCACAAGTGCAGAGATCCCACCACGAGTGCAGAGATCCCATCACAAGTAGAGAGATCCCAGAATAAGTGCAGAGATCCCATCACAAGTGCAGAGATCCCACCATGAGTGCAGAGATCCCATCCCAAGTAGAGAGATCCCACTATGAGTGCAGAGATCCCACCATGAGTGCAGAGATCCCACCATGAGTACAGAGATCACATCATAAGTGCAGAGATCCCACCATAAGTGCAAGGATCCCATCATAAGTGCAGAGATCCCATATCAAGTACAGAGATCCCATCACAAGTAGGGAGATCCCACTATGAGTGCAGAGATCCCATCACAAGTAGAGAGATCCCTCCATGAATGCAGAGATCCCACCACAAGTGCAGAGATCCCATCACAAGTATGAGTGCAGAGATCCCACAACAAGTAGAGATCCCATCACAAGTAGGGAGATCCCAGAATAAGTGCAAAATCCCATCACAAGTGCAGAGATCCCACCATGAATGCAGACATCCCATCCCAAGTAGATTGATCCCACTATGAGTGCAGAGATCCCACCATGAGTGCAGAGATCCCATCATAAGTGCAGAGATCCCACCATAAGTGCAGGGATCCCACAACAAGTACAGAGATCCCATCATAAGTACGGCGATCCCAGAATAAGTGCAGAGATCCCATCACAAGAGCAGAGATCCCACCATGAGTGCAGAGATCCCATCCCAAGTAGAGAGATCCCACTATGAGTGCAGAGATCCTACCATGAGTGCAGAGATCCCATCATAAGTGCAGAGATCCCACCATAAGTACAGAGATCCCACCATGAGTGCAAAGATCCCATCATAAGTGCAGAGATCCCACCATAAGTGCAGAGATCCCATCACAAGTGCAGAGATCCCACCATGAGTGCAGAGATCCCATCACAAGTAGAGAGATCCCAAAATAAGTGCAGAGATCGCATCACAAGAGCAGAGATTCCACCATGAGTGCAGAGATCCCATCCCAAGTAGAGAGACACCACTATGAGTGCAGAGATCCCACCATGAGTACAGAGATCCCATCATAAGTGAAGAGATCCCACCATAAGTGCAGAGATCCCATCACAAGTGCAGAGATCCCATCACAAGTGCAGAGATCCCACTACGAGTGCAGAGATCCCATCACAAGTAGAGAGATCCCAGAATAAGTGCGGAGATCCCATCACAAGTGCAGAGATCCCACCATGAGTGCAGAGATCCCATCCCAAGTAGAGAGATCCCACTATGAGTGCAGAGATCCCACCATGAGTGCAGAGATCCCATCATGAGTGCAGAGATCCCATCATAAGTGCAGAGATCCCACCATAAGTGCAGGGATCCCATCATAAGTGCAGAGATCCCATAACAAGTACAGAGATCCCATCACAAGTAGGGAGATTCCACTATGAGTGCAGAGATCCCATCACAAGTAGAGAGATCCCAGAATAAGTGCAGAGATCCCAGAATAAGTGCAGAGATCCCATCACAAGTGCAGAGATCTCACCACGAGTGCAGAGATCCCATCCCAAGTAGAGAGATCCCACTATGAGTGCAGAGATCCCACTATGAGTGCAGAGATCCCATCATGAGTGCAGAGATCCCATCATAAGTGCAGAGATCCCATCATAAGTGCAGAGATCCAACCATAAGTGCAGAGATCCCATCACAAGTGCAGAGATCCTATCACAAGTAGAGAGATCCCAGAATAAGTGCAGAGATCCCATCACAAGGGCAGAGATCCCACCATGAGTGCAGAGATCCCATCCCAAGTAGAGAGATCCCACTATGAGTGCAGATATCCCACCATGAGTGCAGAGATCCCATCCCAAGTAGAGAGATCCCACTATGAGTGCAGAGATCCCACCATGAGTGAAGAGATCCCATCATAAGTGCAGGGATCCCATCACAAGTGCAGACATCCCATCACAAGTGCAGAGATCCCACCATAAGTGCAGACATCCCATCACAAGTGCAGAGATCCCACCATAAGTGCAGAGATCCCATCAGAAGTAGAGAGATCCCAGAATAAGTGCAGGGATCCCATTACAAGTGCAGAGATCCCACCATGAGTGCAGAGATCCCATCCCAATTAGAGAGATCCCATTAGGAGTGCAGCTATCCCACCATGAGTGCAGAGATCCCACCCTAAGTGCGGAGATCCCACCATAAGTGCAGGTATCACATCATAAGTGCAGAGATCCCACCAGAAGTGCAGAGATCCCACCATGAGTGCAGAGATCCCATCACAAGTAGAGAGATCCCAAAATAAGTGCAGAGATCGCATCACAACAGCAGAGATCCCACCATGAGTGCAGAGATCCCATCCCAAGTAGAGAGATCCCACTATGAGTGCAGATATCCCACCATGAGTGCAGAGATCCCATCATAAGTGCAGAGATCCCACCATAAGTGCAGAGATCCCATCACAAGTGCAGGGATCCCATCATAAGTGCAGAGATCCCATAACAAGTACAGAGATCCCATCACAAGTAGGGAGATCCCACTATGAGTGCAGAGATCCCATCACAAGTAGAGAGATCCCAGAATAAGTGCAGAGATCCCAGAATAAGTGCAGAGATCCCATCACAAGTGCAGAGATCCCACCATGAGTGCAGAGATCCAATCCCAAGTAGAGAGATCCCACTATGAGTGCAGAGATCCCATCATGAGTGCAGAGATCCCATCATGAGTGCAGAGATCCCATCATAAGTGCAGAGATCCCATCATAAGTGCAGAGATCCCACCATAAGTGCAGAGATCCCATCACAAGTGCAGAGATCCTATCACAAGTAGAGAGATCCCAGAATAAGTGCAGAGATCCCATCACAAGGGCAGAGATCCCACCATGAGTGCAGAGATCCCATCCCAAGTAGAGAGATCCCACTATGAGTGCAGATATCCCACCATGAGTGCAGAGATCCCATCCCAAGTAGAGAGATCCCACTATGAGTGCAGAGATCCCACCATGAGTGAAGAGATCCCATCATAAGTGCAGAGACCCCATCACAAGTGCAGAGATCCCACCACGAGTGCAGAGATCCCATCACAAGTATAGAGATCCCAGTATGAGTGCAGAGATCCCACCATAAGTCCATAGATCTCATCACAAGTGCAGAGATCGCACCACAAGTGCAGAGATCCCATCACAAGAAGAGAGATCCCATTATGAGTACAGAGATCCCACCACAAGTGCAGAGATCCCATCATGAGTGCAGAGATACTATCACAAGTGCAGAGATCCCATCACAAATGCAGAGATCCCACCATGAGTGCAGAGATCCCATGACAAGTAGAAAGATCCCTAAATGAGTAGAAAGATCCCACCACAAGTGCAGAGATCCCATTATGAGTGCAGAGACACCCACCACAAGTGCAGAGATCCCATCACAGATGCAGAGATCCCATCATAAGTGCAGAGATCCCATCATAAGTGCAGAGATCCCACCATAAGTGCAGAGATCCCACCATGAGTGCAGAGATCCCATCCTAAGTAGAGAGATCTGACTATGAGTGCAGAGAACCCATCATAAGTGCAGAGATCCCACCATAAGTGCAGGGATCCCATCATAAGTGCAGAGATCCCACAATAAGTGCAAGGATCCCATCATAAGTGCAGAGATCCCATATCAAGTACAGAGATCCCATCACAAGTAGGGAGATCCCACTATGAGTGCAGAGATCCCATCACAAGTAGAGAGATCCCTCCATGAATGCAGAGATCCCACCACAAGTGCAGAGATCCCATCACAAGTATGAGTGCAGAGATCCCATCATAAGTGCAGAGATCCCATCATAAGTGCAGAGATCCCACAACAAGTAGAGATCCCATCACAAGTAGGGAGATCCCAGAATAAGTGCAAAATCCCATCACAAGTGCAGATATCCCATCATAAGTGCAGGGATCCCATCACAAGTGCAGATATCCCACCACGAGTGCAGAGATCCCATCACAAGTAGAGAGATCCCAGAATAAGTGCAGAGATCCCATCACAAGTGCAGAGATCCCACCATGAGTGCAGAGATCCCATCATAAGTAGAGAGATCCCACTATGAGTGCAGAGATCCCACCATGAGTGCAGAGATCCCATCATAAGTGCAGAGATTCCACCATAAGTGCAGGGATCCCAACCTAAGTGCAGGGATCCCAACCTAAGTGCAGAGATCTGACAACAAGTACAGAGATCCCATCACAAGTAGGGAGATCCCAGAATAAGTGCAGAGATCCCATCACAAGTGCAGAGATCCCACCATGAATGCAGACATCCCATCCCAAGTAGAGAGATCCCACTATGAGTGCAGAGATCCCACCATGAGTGCAGAGATCCCATCATAAGTGCAGAGATCCCACCATAAGTGCAGGGATCCCACAACAAGTACAGAGATCCCATCATAAGTACGGCGATCCCAGAATAAGTGCAGAGATCCCATCACAAGAGCAGAGATCCCACCATGAGTGCACAGATCCCATCCCAAGTAGAGAGATCCCACTATGAGTGCAGAGATCCTACCATGAGTGCAGAGATCCCATCATAAGTGCAGAGATCCCACCATAAGTACAGAGATCCCACCATGAGTGCAAAGATCCCATCATAAGTGCAGAGATCCCACCATAAGTGCAGAGATCCCATCACAAGTGCAGAGATCCCACCATGAGTGCAGAGATCCCATCACAAGTAGAGAGATCCCAAAATAAGTGCAGAGATCGCATCACAAGAGCAGAGATCCCACCATGAGTGCAGAGATCCCATCCCAAGTAGAGAGATCCCACTATGAGTGCAGAGATCCCACCATGAGTGCAGAGATCCCATCATAAGTGAAGAGATCCCACCATAAGTGCAGAGATCCCATCACAAGTGCAGAGATCCCATCACAAGTGCAGAGATCCCACTACGAGTGCAGAGATCCCATCACAAGTAGAGAGATCCCAGAATAAGTGCGGAGATCCCATCACAAGTGCAGAGATCCCACCATGAGTGCAGAGATCCCATCCCAAGTAGAGAGATCCCACTATGAGTGCAGAGATCCCACCATGAGTGCAGAGATCCCATCATGAGTGCAGAGATCCCATCATAAGTGCAGAGATCCCACCATAAGTGCAGGGATCCCATCATAAGTGCAGAGATCCCATAACAAGTACAGAGATCCCATCACAAGTAGGGAGATCCCACTATGAGTGCAGAGATCCCATCACAAGTAGAGAGATCCCAGAATAAGTGCAGAGATCCCAGAATAAGTGCAGAGATCCCATCACAAGTGCAGAGATCCCACCACGAGTGCAGAGATCCGATCCCAAGTAGAGAGATCCCACTATGAGTGCAGAGATCCCACTATGAGTGCAGAGATCCCATCATGAGTGCAGAGATCCCATCATAAGTGCAGAGATCCCATCATAAGTGCAGAGATCCCACCATAAGTGCAGAGATCCCATCACAAGTGCAGAGATCCTATCACAAGTAGAGAGATCCCAGAATAAGTGCAGAGATCCCATCACAAGGGCAGAGATCCCACCATGAGTGCAGAGATCCCATCCCAAGTAGAGAGATCCCACTATGAGTGCAGATATCCCACCATGAGTGCAGAGATCCCATCCCAAGTAGAGAGATCCCACTATGAGTGCAGAGATCCCACCATGAGTGAAGAGATCCCATCATAAGTGCAGGGATCCAATCACAAATGCAGACATCCCATCACAAGTGCAGAGATCCCACCATAAGTGCAGACATCCCATCACAAGTGCAGAGATCCCACCATAAGTGCAGAGATCCCATCAGAAGTAGAGAGATCCCAGAATAAGTGCAGGGATCCCATTACAAGTGCAGAGATCCCACCATGAGTGCAGAGATCCCATCCCAAGTAGAGAGATCCCATTAGGAGTGCAGCTATCCCACCATGAGTGCAGAGATCCCACCCTAAGTGCGGAGATCCCACCATAAGTGCAGGTATCACATCATAAGTGCAGAGATCCCACCAGAAGTGCAGAGATCCCACCATGAGTGCAGAGATCCCATCACAAGTAGAGAGATCCCAAAATAAGTGCAGAGATCGCATCACAACAGCAGAGATCCCACCATGAGTGCAGAGATCCCATCCCAAGTAGAGAGATCCCACTATGAGTGCAGATATCCCACCATGAGTGCAGAGATCCCATCATAAGTGCAGAGATCCCACCATAAGTGCAGAGATCCCATCACAAGTGCAGAGATCCCATCACAAGTGCAGAGATCCCACCACGAGTGCAGAGATCCCACCACGAGTGCAGAGATCCCATCACAAGTAGAGAGATCCCAGAATAAGTGCAGAGATCCCATCACAAGTGCAGAGATCCCACCATGAGTGCAGAGATCCCATCCCAAGTAGAGAGATCCCACTATGAGTGCAGAGATCCCACCATGAGTGCAGAGATCCCATCATGAGTGCAGAGATCCCATCATAAGTGCAGAGATCCCACCATAAGTGCAGGGATCCCATCATAAGTGCAGAGATCCCATAACAAGTACAGAGACCCCATCACAAGTAGGGAGATCCCACTATGAGTGCAGAGATCCCATCACAAGTAGAGAGATCCCAGAATAAGTGCAGAGATCCCAGAATAAGTGCAGAGATCCCATCACAAGTGCAGAGATCCCACCACGAGTGCAGAGATCCCATCCCAAGTAGAGAGATCCCACTATGAGTGCAGAGATCCCACTATGAGTGCAGAGATCCCATCATAAGTGCAGAGATCCCATCATAAGTGCAGAGATCCCACCATAAGTGCAGAGATCCCATCACAAGTGCAGAGATCCTATCACAAGTAGAGAGATCCCAGAATAAGTGCAGAGATCCCATCACAAGGGCAGAGATCCCACCATGAGTGCAGAGATCCCATCCCAAGTAGAGAGATCCCACTATGAGTGCAGATATCCCACCATGAGTGCAGAGATCCCATCCCAAGTAGAGAGATCCCACTATGAGTGCAGAGATCCCACCATGAGTGAAGAGATCCCATCATAAGTGCAGACATCCCATCACAAGTGCAGACATCCCATCACAAGTGCAGAGATCCCACCATAAGTGCAGAGATCCCATCAGAAGTAGAGAGATCCCAGAATAAGTGCAGGGATCCCATTACAAGTGCAGAGATCCCACCATGAGTGCAGAGATCCCATCCCAATTAGAGAGATCCCATTAGGAGTGCAGCTATCCCACCATGAGTGCAGAGATCCCACCCTAAGTGCGGAGATCCCACCATAAGTGCAGGTATCAAATCATAAGTGCAGAGATCCCACAACAAGTACAGAGATCCCATCACAAGTAGGGAGATCCCAGAATAAGTGCGGAGATCCCAGAATAAGTGCGGAGATCCCAGAATAAGTGCAGAGATCCCAGAATAAGTGCAGAGATCCCATCACAAGTGCAGAGATCCCACCATGAGTGCAGAGATCCCATCCCAAGTAGAGAGATCCCACTATGAGTGCAGAGATCCCACTATGAGTGCAGAGATCCCACCATGAGTGCAGATATCCCATCCCAAGTAGAGAGACCCCACTATGAGTGTAGATATCCCACCATGAGTGCAGAGATCAAATCATAAGTGCAGAGATCCCACCATAAGTGCAGGGATCCCATCACAAGTGCAGAGATCCCACCACAAGTGCAGAGATCCCACCACGAGTGCAGAGATCCCATCACAAGTAGAGAGATACCAGAAAATGTGCAGAGATCCCATCACAAGTGCAGAGATCCCACCATGAGTGCAGAGATCCCATCCCAAGAAGAGAGATCCCACTATGAGTGCAGAGATCCCACCATAAGTGCAGAGATCCCATCATAAGTGCAGAGATTCCACCATAAGTGCAGGGATCCCATCACAAGTGCAGAGATCCCACCACAAGTGCAGAGATCCCACCATGAGTGCACAGATCCCATCACAAGGAAAGAGGTATATCAGAAAATTTGCAGAGATCCCATCACAAGTGTAGAGACCCCACCATGAGTGCAGAGATCCCATCCCAAGTAGAGAGATCCCACTATGAGTGCAGAGATACCACCATAAGTGCAGAGATCCCATCATAAGTGCAGAGATCCCAACCTAAGTGCAGGGATCCCATAACAAGTACAGAGATCCCATCACAAGTAGGGAGATCCCACTATGAGTGCAGAGATCCCATCACAAGTAGAGAGATCCCAGAATAAGTGCAGAGATCCCAGAATAAGTGCAGAGATCCCATCACAAGTGCAGAGATCCCACCACGAGTGCAGAGATCCCATCACAAGTAGGGAGATCCCACTATGAGTGCAGAGATCCCATCACAAGTAGAGAGATCCCAGAATAAGTGCAGAGATCCCAGAATAAGTGCAGAGATCCCATCACAAGGGCAGAGATCCCACCATGAGTGCAGAGATCCCATCCCAAGTAGAGAGATCCCACTATGAGTGCAGATATCCCACCATGAGTGCAGAGATCCCATCCCAAGTAGAGAGATCCCACTATGAGTGCAGAGATCCCACCATGAGTGAAGAGATCCCATCATAAGTGCAGACATCCCATCACAAGTGCAGACATCCCATCACAAGTGCAGAGATCCCACCATAAGTGCAGAGATCCCATCAGAAGTAGAGAGATCCCAGAATAGTGCAGGGATCCCATTACAAGTGCAGAGATCCCACCATGAGTGCAGAGATCCCATCCCAATTAGAGAGATCCCATTAGGAGTGCAGCTATCCCACCATGAGTGCAGAGATCCCACCCTAAGTGCGGAGATCCCACCATAAGTGCAGGTATCAAATCATAAGTGCAGAGATCCCACAACAAAGACAGAGATCCCATCACAAGTAGGGAGATCCCAGAATAAGTGCGGAGATCCCAGAATAAGTGCAGAGATCCCAGAATAAGTGCAGAGATCCCATCACAAGTGCAGAGATCCCACCATGAGTGCAGAGATCCCATCCCAAGTAGAGAGATCCCACTATGAGTGCAGAGATCCCACCATGAGTGCAGATATCCCATCCCAAGTAGAGAGACCCCTCTATGAGTGTAGATATCCCACCATGAGTGCAGAGATCAAATCATAAGTGCAGAGATCCCACCATAAGTGCAAGGATCCCATCACAAGTGCAGAGATCCCACCACAAGTGCAGAGATCCCACCACGAGTGCAGAGATCCCATCACAAGTAGAGAGATACCAGAAAATGTGCAGAGATCCCATCACAAGTGCAGAGATCCCACCATGAGTGCAGAGATCCCATCCCAAGAAGAGAGATCCCACTATGAGTGCAGAGATCCCACCATAAGTGCAGAGATCCCACCATAAGTGCAGGGATCCCATCACAAGTGCAGAGATCCCACCACAAGTGCAGAGATCCCACCATGAGTGCAGAGATCCCATCACAAGGAAAGAGAGATATCAGAAAATTTGCAGAGATCCCATCACAAGTGTAGAGACCCCACCATGAGTGCAGAGATCCCATCCCAAGTAGAGAGATCCCACTATGAGTGCAGAGATACCACCATAAGTGCAGAGATCCCATCATAAGTGCAGAGATCCCACCATAAGTGCAGGGATCCCATCACAAGCAGGGAGATCCCAGAATAAGTGCAGAGATCCCATCACAAGTGCAGAGATCCCACCATGAGTGCAGAGATCCAATAACAAGTAGGGAGATCCCACTATGAGTGCAGAGATCCCACTATGAGTGCAGAGATCCCATCCCAAGTAGAGAGATCCCACTATGAGTGCAGAGATCCCATCATAAGTGCAGGGATCCCACCATAAGTGCAGGGATCCCATCATAAGTGCAGGGATCCCATCATAAGTGCAGAGATCCCACAAGTACAGAGATCCCATCATAAGTAGGGAGATCCAAGAATAAGTGCAGAGATCCCACCATAAGTGCAGGGATCCCATCATAAGTGCAGAGATCCCATCACAAGTAGGGAGATCCCATCACAAGTGCAGAGATCCCATCACAAGTGCAGAGATCCCACCATAAGTGCAGGGATCCCACCACAAGTGCAGAGATCCCACCACAAGTGCAGAGATCCCACCACAAGTGCAGAGATCCCACCATGAGTGCAGAGATCCCATCACAAGTAGAGAGATCCCAGAATAAGTGCAGAGATCCCATCACAAGAGCAGAGATCCCACCATGAGTGCAGAGGTCCCATCCCAAGTAGAGAGATCCCACTATGAGTGCAAAGATCCTACCATGAGTGCAGAGATACCATCATAAGTGCAGAGATCCTACCATAAGTGCAGAGATCCCACCATAAGTACAGAGATCCCACCACGAGTGCAGAGATCCCACCACGAGTGCAGAGATCCCACCACGAGTGCAGAGATCCCATCACAAGTAGAGAGATCCCAGAATAAGTGCAGAGATAACATCACAAGTACAGAGATCCCACCATGAGTGCAAAGATCCCATACCAAGTAGAGAGATCCAACTATGAGTGCGGAGATCCCACCATGAGTGCAGAGATCCCACCATGAGTGCAGAGATCCCATCATAAGTGCAGAGATCCCACCATAAGTGCAGAGATCCCATCATAAGTGCAGAGATCCCACCATAAGTGCAGAGATCCCAACACAAGTGCAGAGATCCCAACACAAGTGCAGAGATCCCACCATGAGTGTAGAGATCCCATCACAAGTAGAGAGATCCCAAAATAAGTGCAGAGATTGCATCACAAGAGCAGAGATCCCACCATGAGTGCAGGGATCCCATCACAAGTGCAGGGATCCCATCACAAGTGCAGAGATCCCACCATAAGTGCAGAGATCCCACCATAAGTACAGAGATCCCACCACGAGTGCAGAGATCCCACCACGAGTGCAGAGATCCCACCACGAGTGCAGAGATCCCATCACAAGTAGAGAGATCCCAGAATAAGTGCAGAGATAACATCACAAGTACAGAGATCCCACCATGAGTGCAAAGATCCCATACCAAGTAGAGAGATCCAACTATGAGTGCAGAGATCCCACCATGAGTGCAGAGATCCCACCATGAGTGCAGAGATCCCATCATAAGTGCAGAGATCCCACCATAAGTGCAGAGATCCCATCATAAGTGCAGAGATCCCACCATAAGTGCAGAGATCCCAACACAAGTGCAGAGATCCCAACACAAGTGCAGAGATCCCACCATGAGTGCAGAGATCCCACCATGAGTGTAGAGATCCCACCATGAGTGTAGAGATCCCATCACAAGTAGAGAGATCCCAAAATAAGTGCAGAGATTGCATCACAAGAGCAGAGATCCCACCATGAGTGCAGAGATCCCATCCCAAGTAGAGAGATCCCACTATGAGTGCAGAGATCCCATCATAAGTGCAGAGATCCCATCATAAGTGCATAGATCCCATCACAAGTGCAGAGATCCCACCACGAGTGCAGAGATCCCATCACAAGTGCAGAGATCCCACCACGAGTGTAGAGATCCCATCACAAGTAGAGAGATCCCAGAATAAGTGCAGAGATCCCATCACAAGTGCAGAGATCCCACCATGAGTGCAGAGATCCCATCCCAAGTAGAGAGATCCCACTATGAGTGCAGAGATCCCACCATGAGTGCAGAGATCCCACCATGAGTACAGAGATCCCATCATAAGTGCAGAGATCCCACCATAAGTGCAAGGATCCCATCATAAGTGCAGAGATCCCATATCAAGTACAGAGATCCCATCACAAGTAGGGAGATCCCACTATGAGTGCAGAGATCCCATCACAAGTAGAGAGATCCCTCCATGAATGCAGAGATCCCACCACAAGTGCAGAGATCCCATCACAAGTATGAGTGCAGAGATCCCATCATAAGTGCAGAGATCCCATCATAAGTGCAGAGATCCCACAACAAGTAGAGATCCCATCACAAGTAGGGAGATCCCAGAATAAGTGCAAAATCCCATCACAAGTGCAGAGATCCCATCACAAGTGCAGAGATCCCATCCCAAGTAGAGAGATCCCACCATGAGTGCAGAGATCCCAACATGAGTTCAGAGATCCAATCATAAGTGCAGAGATCCCATCATAAGTGCAGGGATCCCATCACAAGTGCAGATATCCCACCACGAGTGCAGAGATCCCATCACAAGTAGAGAGATCCCAGAATAAGTGCAGAGATCCCATCACAAGTGCAGAGATCCCACCATGAGTGCAGAGATCCCATCATAAGTAGAGAGATCCCACTATGAGTGCAGAGATCCCACCATGAGTGCAGAGATCCCATCATAAGTGCAGAGATTCCACCATAAGTGCAGGGATCCCAACCTAAGTGCAGGGATCCCAACCTAAGTGCAGGGATCCCAACCTAAGTGCAGAGATCTGACAACAAGTACAGAGATCCCATCACAAGTAGGGAGATCCCAGAATAAGTGCAGAGATCCCATCACAAGTGCAGAGATCCCACGATGAATGCAGACATCCCATCCCAAGTAGAGAGATCCCACTATGAGTGCAGAGATCCCACCATGAGTGCAGAGATCCCATCATAAGTGCAGAGATCCCACCATAAGTGCAGGGATCCCACAACAAGTACAGAGATCCCATCATAAGTACGGCGATCCCAGAATAAGTGCAGAGATCCCATCACAAGAGCAGAGATCCCACCATGAGTGCAGAGATCCCATCCCAAGTAGAGAGATCTGACTATGAGTGCAGAGATCCTACCATGAGTGCAGAGATCCCATCATAAGTGCAGAGATCCCACCATAAGTACATAGATCCCACTATGAGTGCAAAGATCCCATCATAAGTGCAGAGATCCCACCATAAGTGCAGAGATCCCATCACAAGTGCAGAGATCCCACCATGAGTGCAGAGATCCCATCACAAGTAGAGAGATCCCAAAATAAGTGCAGAGATCGCATCACAAGAGCAGAGATCCCACCATGAGTGCAGAGATCCCATCCCAAGTAGAGAGATCCCACTATGAGTGCAGAGATCCCATCACAAGTGCAGAGATCCCATCACAAGTGCAGAGATCCCATCACAAGTGCAGAGATCCCATCACAAGTGCAGAGATCCCATCACAAGTGCAGGGATCCCATCACAAGTGCAGAGATCCCACCATCAGTGCAGAGATCCCATCATAAGTGCAGAGATCCCACCATCAGTGCAGGGATCCCATAACAAGTAGGGAGATCCCAGAATAAGTGCAGAGATCCCATCACAAGTGCATAGATCCCACCCCAAGTAGAGAGATCCCACTATGAGTGCAGAGATCCCACCATGAGTGCAGAGATCCCATCATAAGTGCAGAGATCCCACCATCAGTGCAGGGATCCCATCATAAGTGCAGAGATCCCACAACAAGTACAGAGATCCCATAACAAGTAGGGAGATCCCAGAATAAGTGCAGAGATCCCATCACAAGTGCAGAGATCCCACCCCAAGTAGAGAGATCCCACTATGAGTGCAGAGATCCCACCATGAGTGCAGAGATCCCATCATAAGTGCAGAGATCCCACCATCAGTGCGGAGATCCCATCACAAGTGCAGAGATCCCACTCCAAGTAGAGAGATCCCACTATGAGTGCAGAGATCCCACCATAAGTGCAGAGATCCCATCCCAAGTAGAGAGACCCCACTATGAGTGCAGAGATCCCACCTTGAGTGCAGAGATACCATCATAAGTGCAGAGATCCCACCATAAGTGCAGGGATCCCACCACAAGTGCAGAGATCCCACCACAAGTGCAGAGATCCCACCATGAGTGCAATGATCCCATCACAAGTAGAGAGATCCCAGAATAAGTGCAGAGATCCCATCACAAGTGCAGAGATCCCATCACGAGTGCAGAGATCCCACCATGAGTGCAGAGATCCCACCATGAGTGCAGAGATCCCATCCCAAGTAGAGAGATCCCACTATGAGTGCAGAGATCCCACCATGAGTGCAGAGATCCCACCATGAGTGCAGAGATCCCATCATAAGTGCAGAGTTCCCAACATAAGTGCAGGGATTCCATCACAAGTGCAGAGCTCCCACCACGAGTGCAGAGATCCCATCACAAGTAGAGAGATACCAGAAACTGTGCAGAGATCCAATCACAAGTGTAGAGATCCCACCATGAGTGCAGAGATCCCATCCCAAGTAGAGAGATCCCACTATGAGTGCAGAGATCCCACCATGAGTGCAGAGATCCCATCATAAGTGCAGAGATCCCATCATAAGTGCAGGGATCCCACCATAAGTGCAGGGATCCCATCACAAGTGCAGAGATCCCACCATGAGTGCAGAGATTCCATCACAAGTAGAGAGATCCCAGAATAAGTGCAGAGAACCCATCACAAGTGCAGCGATCCCACCATGAGTGCAGAGATCACATCCCAAGTAGAGAGATCCCACTATGAGTGCAGAGATCCCACCATGAGTGCAGAGATCCCACCATAAGTGCAGAGATCCCATCATAAGTGCAGAGATACCACAAGTACAGAGATCCCATCACAAGTAGGGAGATCCCAGAATAAGTGCAGAGATCCCATCACAAGTGCAGAGATCCCACCATGAGTGCAGAGATCCCATCCCAAGTAGAGAGATCCCACTATGAGTGCAGAGATCCCATCATGAGTGCAGAGATCCCATCCCAAGTAGAGAGATCCCACTATGAGTGCAGAGATCCACCATGAGTGTAGAGATCCCATCATAAGTGCAGAGATCCCATCACAAGTGCAGGGATCCCATCACAAGTGCAGAGATCCCACCACGAGTGCAGAGATCCCATCACAAGTAGAGAGATCCCAGAATAAGTGCAGAGAACCCATCACAAGTGCAGCGATCCCACCATGAGTGCAGAGATCACATCCCAAGTAGAGAGATCCCACTATGAGTGCAGAGATCCCACCATGAGTGCAGAGATCCCACCATAAGTGCAGAGATCCCATCATAAGTGCAGAGATACCACAACAAGTACAGAGATCCCATCACAAGTAGGGAGATCCCAGAATAAGTGCAGAGATCCCATCACAAGTGCAGAGATCCCACCATGAGTGCAGAGATCCCATCCCAAGTAGAGAGATCCCACTATGAGTGCAGAGATCCCATCATGAGTGCAGAGATCCCATCCCAAGTAGAGAGATCCCACTATGAGTGCAGAGATCCACCATGAGTGTAGAGATCCCATCATAAGTGCAGAGATCCCATCACAAGTGCAGGGATCCCATCACAAGTGCAGAGATCCCACCACGAGTGCAGAGATCCCATCACAAGTAGAGAGATCCCACCACGAGTGCAGAGATCCCATCACAAGTAGAGATATCCCAGAATAAGTGCAGAGATCCCATCACAAGTACAGAGATCCCACCATAAGTGCAGAGATCCCATCTTAAGTGCAGAGATACCACAACAAGTACAGAGATCCCATCACAAGTAGGGAGATCCCAGAATAAGTGCAGAGATCCCATCACAAGTGCAGATATCCCACCATGAGTGCAGAGATCCCATCCCAAGTAGAGAGATCCCACTATGAGTGCAGATATCCCACCATGAGTGCAGAGATCCCACCATGAGTGCAGAGATCCCATCATAAGTGCAGGGATCCCATCACAAGTGCACAGATCCCACCACGAGTGCAGAGATCCCATCACAAGTAGAGAGATCCCAGAATAAGTGCAGAGATCCCAGAATAAGTGCAGATATCCCATCACAAGTGCAGAGATCCCACCATGAGTGCAGACATCCCATCCCAAGTAGAGAGATCCCACTATGAGTGCAGAGATCCCACCATGAGTGCAGAGATCCCATCATAAGTGCAGAGATCCCACCATAAGTGCAGGGATCCCAACCTAAGTGCAGAGATCTGACAACAAGTACAGAGATCCCATCACAAGTAGGGAGATCCCAGAATAAGTGCAGAGATCCCATCACAAGTGCAGAGATCCCACCATGAGTGCAGACATCCCATCCCAAGTAGAGAGATCCCACTATGAGTGCAGAGATCCCACCATAAGTGCAGAGATCCCACCATAAGTGCAGGGATCCCACCATAAGTGCAGAGATCCCACAACAAGTACAGAGATCCCATCATAAGTACGGCGATCCCAGAAAAAGTGCAGAGATCCCATCACAAGAGCAGAGATCCCATCACAAGAACAGAGATCCCACCATGAGTGCAGAGATCCCATCCCAAGTAGAGAGATCCCACTATGAGTGCAGAGATCCTACCATGAGTGCTGAGATCCCATCATAAGTGCAGAGATCCTACCATAAGTGCAGGGATCCCATCACAAGTGCAGAGATCCCACCACGAGTGCAGAGATCCCATCACAAGTAGAGAGATCACAGAATAAGTGCAGAGATAACATCACAAGTGCAGAGATCCCACCATGTGTGCAGAGATCCCATCACAAGTGCAGAGATCCCATCACAAGTGCAGAGATCCCACCATGAGTGCAGAGATCCCACCATGAGTGCAGAGATCCCATCATAAGTGCAGAGATCCCACCAGAAGTGCAGAGATCCCACCATGAGTGCAGAGATCCCATCACAAGTAGAGAGATCCCAAAATAAGTGCAGAGATCGCATCACAACAGCAGAGATCCCACCATGAGTGCAAAGATCCCATCCCAAGTAAAGAGATCCCACTATGAGTGCAGATATCCCACCATGAGTGCAGAGATCCCATCACAAGTGCAGAGATCCCACCACGAGTGCAGGGATCCCATCACAAGTGCAGAGATCCCACCACGAGTGCAAAGATCCCATCACAAGTAGAGAGATCCCAGAATAAGTGCAGAGATCCCATCACAAGTGCAGAGATCCCACCATGAGTGCAGAGATCCCATCATAAGTAGAGAGATCCCACTATGAGTGCAGAGATCCCACCATGAGTGCAGAGATCCCATCATAAGTGCAGAGATTCCACCATAAGTGCAGGGATCCCAACCTAAGTGCAGAGATCCCATCACAAGTGCAGAGATCCCATCACAAGTGCAGAGATCCCATCACAAGTAGAGAGATCCCAGAATAAGTGCAGAGATCCCATCACAAGTGCAGAGATCCCA
Organism: Lissotriton vulgaris; assembly: GCF_964263255.1. Classification (NCBI taxonomy): domain Eukaryota; kingdom Metazoa; phylum Chordata; class Amphibia; order Caudata; family Salamandridae; genus Lissotriton; species Lissotriton vulgaris. The sequence goes on from NC_141693.1 coordinate 681,184,734, forward strand.
TCACAAGTGCAGAGATCCCATCACGAGTGCAGAGATCCCACCATGAGTGCAGAGATCCCATCCCAAGTAGAGAGATCCCACTATGAGTGCAGAGATCCCACCATGAGTGCAGAGATCCCATCATGAGTGCAGAGATCCCATCATAAGTGCAGAGATCCCAACATAAGTGCAGGGATCCCATCACAAGTGCAGAGCTCCCACCACGAGTGCAGAGATCCTATCACAAGTAGAGAGATACCAGAAACTGTGCAGAGATCCCATCACAAGTGTAGAGATCCCACCATGAGTGCAGAGATCCACTTCCCAAGTAGAGAGATCCCACTATGAGTGCAGAGATCCCATCATAAGTGCAGGGATCCCACCATAAGTGCAGGGATCCCATCACAAGTGCAGAGAGCCCACCATGAGTGCAGAAATTCCATCACAAGTAGAGAGATCCCAGAATAAGTGCAGAGAACCCATCACAAGTGCAGCGATCCCACCATGAGTGCAGAGATCACATCCCAAGTAGAGAGATCCCACTATGAGTGCAGAGATCCCACCATGAGTGCAGAGATCCCACCATAAGTGCAGAGATCCCATCATAAGTGCAGAGATACCACAACAAGTACAGAGATCCCATCACAAGTAGGGAGATCCCAGAATAAGTGCAGAGATCCCATCACAAGTGCAGAGATCCCATCCCAAGTAGAGAGATCCCACTATGAGTGCAGAGATCCCACCATGAGTGCAGAGATCCCACCATGAGTGCAGAGATCCCATCCCAAGTAGAGAGATCCCACTATGAGTGCAGAGATCCACCATGAGTGCAGAGATCCCACTATGAGTGCAGAGATCCACCATGAGTGCAGAGATCCCATCATAAGTGCAGAGATCCCATCATAAGTGCAGGGATCCCATCACAAGTGCAGAGATCCCATTACGAGTGCAGAGATCCCATCACGAGTGCAGAGATCCCATCACAAGTAAAGAGATCCCAGAATAAGTGCAGAGATCCCATCACAAGTGCAGAGATCCCACCATAAGTGCAGAGATCCCATCATAAGTGCAGAGATACCATAAGTACAGAGATCCCATCACAAGTAGGGAGATCCCAGAATAAGTGCAGAGATCCCATCACAAGTGCAGATATCCCACCATGAGTGCAGAGATCCCATCCCAAGTAGAGAGATCCCACTATGAGTGCAGAGATCCGACTATGAGTGCAGAGATCCCACCATGAGTGCAGAGATCCCATCATAAGTGCAGAGATCCCATCATAAGTGCAGGGATCCCATCACAAGTGCAGAGATCCCACCACAAGGGCAGAGATCCCATCACAAGTAGAGAGATCCCAGAATAAGTGCAGAGATCCCATCACAAGTGCAGAGATCCCACCATAAGTGCAGAGATCCCATCATAAGTGCAGAGATACCACAACAAGTACAGAGATCTCATCACAAGTAGGGAGATCCCAGAATAAGTGCAGAGATCCCATCACAAGTGCAGATATCCCACCATGAGTGCAGAGATCCCATCCCAAGTAGAGAGATCCCACTATGAGTACAGAGATCCCACCATGAGTGCAGAGATCCCACCATGAGTGCAGAGATCCCATCATAAGTGCAGAGATCCCACCATAAGAGCAGGGATCCCAACCTAAGTTCCAGAGATCCAACAAGTACAGAGATCCCATCACAAGTAGGGAGATCCCAGAATAATTGCGAAGATCCCATCACAAGTGCAGAGATCCCACCATGAATGCAGACATCCCATCCCAAGTAGAGAGATCCCACTATGAGTGCAGAGATCCCATCATAAGTGCAGAGATCCCACCATAAGTGCAGGGATCCCACCATAAGTGCAGAGATCCCACAACAAGTACAGAGATCCCACCATAAGTACGGCGATCCCAGAATAAGTACGGTGATCCCAGAATAAGTGCAGAGATCCCATCACAAGAGCAGAGATCCCACCATGAGTGCAGAGGTCCCATCCCAAGTAGAGAGATCCCACTATGAGTGCAAAGATCCTACCATGAGTGCAGAGATACCATCATAAGTGCAGAGATCCTACCATAAGTGCAGAGATCCCACCATAAGTACAGAGATCCCACCACGAGTGCAGAGATCCCACCACGAGTGCAGAGATCCCACCACGAGTGCAGAGATCCCATCACAAGTAGAGAGATCCAACTATGAGTGCGGAGATCCCACCATGAGTGCAGAGATCCCACCATGAGTGCAGAGATCCCATCATAAGTGCAGAGATCCCATCATAAGTGCAGAGATCCCACCATAAGTGCAGAGATCCCATCATAAGTGCAGAGATCCCACCATAAGTGCAGAGATCCCAACACAAGTGTAGAGATCCCAACACAAGTGCAGAGATCCCACCATGAGTGTAGAGATCCCATCACAAGTAGAGAGATCCCAAAATAAGTGAAGAGATTGCATCACAAGAGCAGAGATCCCACCATGAGTGCAGGGATCCCATTACAAGTGCAGGGATCCCATCACAAGTGCAGAGATCCCACCATAAGTACAGAGATCCCACCACGAGTGCAGAGATCCCACCACGAGTGCAGAGATCCCACCACGAGTGCAGAGATCCCATCACAAGTAGAGAGATCCCAGAATAAGTGCAGAGATAACATCACAAGTACAGAGATCCCACCATGAGTGCAAAGATCCCATACCAAGTAGAGAGATCCAACTATGAGTGCAGAGATCCCACCATAAGTGCAGAGATCCCAACACAAGTGCAGAGATCCCAACACAAGTGCAGAGATCCCACCATGAGTGCAGAGATCCCACCATGAGTGTAGAGATCCCACCATGAGTGTAGAGATCCCATCACAAGTAGAGAGATCCCAAAATAAGTGCAGAGATTGCATCACAAGAGCAGAGATCCCACCATGAGTGCAGAGATCCCATCCCAAGTAGAGAGATCCCACTATGAGTGCAGAGATCCCATCATAAGTGCAGAGATCCCATCATAAGTGCATAGATCCCATCACAAGTGCAGAGATCCCACCACGAGTGCAGAGATCCCATCACAAGTGCAGAGATCCCATCACAAGTGCAGAGATCCCACCACGAGTGCAGAGATCCCATCACAAGTAGAGAGATCCCAGAATAAGTGCAGAGATCCCATCACAAGTGCAGAGATCCCACCATGAGTGCAGAGATCCCATCCCAAGTAGAGAGATCCCACTATGAGTGCAGAGATCCCACCATGAGTGCAGAGATCCCACCATGAGTACAGAGATCACATCATAAGTGCAGAGATCCCACCATAAGTGCAAGGATCCCATCATAAGTGCAGAGATCCCATATCAAGTACAGAGATCCCATCACAAGTAGGGAGATCCCACTATGAGTGCAGAGATCCCATCACAAGTAGAGAGATCCCTCCATGAATGCAGAGATCCCACCACAAGTGCAGAGATCCCATCACAAGTATGAGTGCAGAGATCCCACAACAAGTAGAGATCCCATCACAAGTAGGGAGATCCCAGAATAAGTGCAAAATCCCATCACAAGTGCAGAGATCCCACCATGAATGCAGACATCCCATCCCAAGTAGATTGATCCCACTATGAGTGCAGAGATCCCACCATGAGTGCAGAGATCCCATCATAAGTGCAGAGATCCCACCATAAGTGCAGGGATCCCACAACAAGTACAGAGATCCCATCATAAGTACGGCGATCCCAGAATAAGTGCAGAGATCCCATCACAAGAGCAGAGATCCCACCATGAGTGCAGAGATCCCATCCCAAGTAGAGAGATCCCACTATGAGTGCAGAGATCCTACCATGAGTGCAGAGATCCCATCATAAGTGCAGAGATCCCACCATAAGTACAGAGATCCCACCATGAGTGCAAAGATCCCATCATAAGTTCAGAGATCCCACCATAAGTGCAGAGATCCCATCACAAGTGCAGAGATCCCACCATGAGTGCAGAGATCCCATCACAAGTAGAGAGATCCCAAAATAAGTGCAGAGATCGCATCACAAGAGCAGAGATTCCACCATGAGTGCAGAGATCCCATCCCAAGTAGAGAGATCCCACTATGAGTGCAGAGATCCCACCATGAGTGCAGAGATCCCATCATAAGTGAAGAGATCCCACCATAAGTGCAGAGATCCCATCACAAGTGCAGAGATCCCATCACAAGTGCAGAGATCCCACTACGAGTGCAGAGATCCCATCACAAGTAGAGAGATCCCAGAATAAGTGCGGAGATCCCATCACAAGTGCAGAGATCCCACCATGAGTGCAGAGATCCCATCCCAAGTAGAGAGATCCCACTATGAGTGCAGAGATCCCACCATGAGTGCAGAGATCCCATCATGAGTGCAGAGATCCCATCATAAGTGCAGAGATCCCACCATAAGTGCAGGGATCCCATCATAAGTGCAGAGATCCCATAACAAGTACAGAGATCCCATCACAAGTAGGGAGATTCCACTATGAGTGCAGAGATCCCATCACAAGTAGAGAGATCCCAGAATAAGTGCAGAGATCCCAGAATAAGTGCAGAGATCCCATCACAAGTGCAGAGATCTCACCACGAGTGCAGAGATCCCATCCCAAGTAGAGAGATCCCACTATGAGTGCAGAGATCCCACTATGAGTGCAGAGATCCCATCATGAGTGCAGAGATCCCATCATAAGTGCAGAGATCCCATCATAAGTGCAGAGATCCCACCATAAGTGCAGAGATCCCATCACAAGTGCAGAGATCCTATCACAAGTAGAGAGATCCCAGAATAAGTGCAGAGATCCCATCACAAGGGCAGAGATCCCACCATGAGTGCAGAGATCCCATCCCAAGTAGAGAGATCCCACTATGAGTGCAGATATCCCACCATGAGTGCAGAGATCCCATCCCAAGTAGAGAGATCCCACTATGAGTGCAGAGATCCCACCATGAGTGAAGAGATCCCATCATAAGTGCAGGGATCCCATCACAAGTGCAGACATCCCATCACAAGTGCAGAGATCCCACCATAAGTGCAGACATCCCATCACAAGTGCAGAGATCCCACCATAAGTGCAGAGATCCCATCAGAAGTAGAGAGATCCCAGAATAAGTGCAGGGATCCCATTACAAGTGCAGAGATCCCACCATGAGTGCAGAGATCCCATCCCAATTAGAGAGATCCCATTAGGAGTGCAGCTATCCCACCATGAGTGCAGAGATCCCACCCTAAGTGCGGAGATCCCACCATAAGTGCAGAGATCCCATCACAAGTAGAGAGATCCCAAAATAAGTGCAGAGATCGCATCACAACAGCAGAGATCCCACCATGAGTGCAGAGATCCCATCCCAAGTAGAGAGATCCCACTATGAGTGCAGATATCCCACCATGAGTGCAGAGATCCCATCATAAGTGCAGAGATCCCACCATAAGTGCAGAGATCCCATCACAAGTGCAGGGATCCCATCATAAGTGCAGAGATCCCATAACAAGTACAGAGATCCCATCACAAGTAGGGAGATCCCACTATGAGTGCAGAGATCCCATCACAAGTAGAGAGATCCCAGAATAAGTGCAGAGATCCCAGAATAAGTGCAGAGATCCCATCACAAGTGCAGAGATCCCACCATGAGTGCAGAGATCCAATACCAAGTAGAGAGATCCCACTATGAGTGCAGAGATCCCATCATGAGTGCAGAGATCCCATCATGAGTGCAGAGATCCCATCATAAGTGCAGAGATCCCATCATAAGTGCAGAGATCCCACCATAAGTGCAGAGATCCCATCACAAGTGCAGAGATCCTATCACAAGTAGAGAGATCCCAGAATAAGTGCAGAGATCCCATCACAAGGGCAGAGATCCCACCATGAGTGCAGAGATCCCATCCCAAGTAGAGAGATCCCACTATGAGTGCAGATATCCCACCATGAGTGCAGAGATCCCATCCCAAGTAGAGAGATCCCACTATGAGTGCAGAGATCCCACCATGAGTGAAGAGATCCCATCATAAGTGCAGAGACCCCATCACAAGTGCAGAGATCCCACCACGAGTGCAGAGATCCCATCACAAGTATAGAGATCCCAGTATGAGTGCAGAGATCCCACCATAAGTCCATAGATCTCATCACAAGTGCAGAGATCGCACCACAAGTGCAGAGATCCCATCACAAGAAGAGAGATCCCATTATGAGTACAGAGATCCCACCACAAGTGCAGAGATCCCATCATGAGTGCAGAGATACTATCACAAGTGCAGAGATCCCATCACAAATGCAGAGATCCCACCATGAGTGCAGAGATCCCATGACAAGTAGAAAGATCCCTAAATGAGTAGAAAGATCCCACCACAAGTGCAGAGATCCCATTATGAGTGCAGAGACACCCACCACAAGTGCAGAGATCCCATCACAGATGCAGAGATCCCATCATAAGTGCAGAGATCCCATCATAAGTGCAGAGATCCCACCATAAGTGCAGAGATCCCATCACAAGTGCAGAGATCCCACCATGAGTGCAGAGATCCCATCCTAAGTAGAGAGATCTGACTATGAGTGCAGAGAACCCATCATAAGTGCAGAGATCCCACCATAAGTGCAGGGATCCCATCATAAGTGCAGAGATCCCACCATAAGTGCAAGGATCCCATCATAAGTGCAGAGATCCCATATCAAGTACAGAGATCCCATCACAAGTAGGGAGATCCCACTATGAGTGCAGAGATCCCATCACAAGTAGAGAGATCCCTCCATGAATGCAGAGATCCCACCACAAGTGCAGAGATCCCATCACAAGTATGAGTGCAGAGATCCCATCATAAGTGCAGAGATCCCATCATAAGTGCAGAGATCCCACAACAAGTAGAGATCCCATCACAAGTAGGGAGATCCCAGAATAAGTGCAAAATCCCATCACAAGTGCAGAGATCCCATCACAAGTGCAGAGATCCCATCCCAAGTAGAGAGATCCCACTATGAATGCAGAGATCCCACCATGAGTGCAGAGATCCCACCATGAGTGCAGAGATCCCATCCCAAGTAGAGAGATCCCATCATGAGTGCAGAGATCCCAACATGAGTTCAGAGATCCAATCATAAGTGCAGAGATCCCATCATAAGTGCAGGGATCCCATCACAAGTGCAGATATCCCATCATAAGTGCAGGGATCCCATCACAAGTGCAGATATCCCACCACGAGTGCAGAGATCCCATCACAAGTAGAGAGATCCCAGAATAAGTGCAGAGATCCCATCACAAGTGCAGAGATCCCACCATGAGTGCAGAGATCCCATCATAAGTAGAGAGATCCCACTATGAGTGCAGAGATCCCACCATGAGTGCAGAGATCCCATCATAAGTGCAGAGATTCCACCATAAGTGCAGGGATCCCAACCTAAGTGCAGGGATCCCAACCTAAGTGCAGAGATCTGACAACAAGTACAGAGATCCCATCACAAGTAGGGAGATCCCAGAATAAGTGCAGAGATCCCATCACAAGTGCAGAGATCCCACCATGAATGCAGACATCCCATCCCAAGTAGAGAGATCCCACTATGAGTGCAGAGATCCCACCATGAGTGCAGAGATCCCATCATAAGTGCAGAGATCCCACCATAAGTGCAGGGATCCCACAACAAGTACAGAGATCCCATCATAAGTACGGCGATCCCAGAATAAGTGCAGAGATCCCATCACAAGAGCAGAGATCCCACCATGAGTGCAGAGATCCCATCCCAAGTAGAGAGATCCCACTATGAGTGCAGAGATCCTACCATGAGTGCAGAGATCCCATCATAAGTGCAGAGATCCCACCATAAGTACAGAGATCCCACCATGAGTGCAAAGATCCCATCATAAGTGCAGAGATCCCACCATAAGTGCAGAGATCCCATCACAAGTGCAGAGATCCCACCATGAGTGCAGAGATCCCATCACAAGTAGAGAGATCCCAAAATAAGTGCAGAGATCGCATCACAAGAGCAGAGATCCCACCATGAGTGCAGAGATCCCATCCCAAGTAGAGAGATCCCACTATGAGTGCAGAGATCCCACCATGAGTGCAGAGATCCCATCATAAGTGAAGAGATCCCACCATAAGTGCAGAGATCCCATCACAAGTGCAGAGATCCCATCACAAGTGCAGAGATCCCACTACGAGTGCAGAGATCCCATCACAAGTAGAGAGATCCCAGAATAAGTGCGGAGATCCCATCACAAGTGCAGAGATCCCACCATGAGTGCAGAGATCCCATCCCAAGTAGAGAGATCCCACTATGAGTGCAGAGATCCCACCATGAGTGCAGAGATCCCATCATGAGTGCAGAGATCCCATCATAAGTGCAGAGATCCCACCATAAGTGCAGGGATCCCATCATAAGTGCAGAGATCCCATAACAAGTACAGAGATCCCATCACAAGTAGGGAGATCCCACTATGAGTGCAGAGATCCCATCACAAGTAGAGAGATCCCAGAATAAGTGCAGAGATCCCAGAATAAGTGCAGAGATCCCATCACAAGTGCAGAGATCCCACCACGAGTGCAGAGATCCGATCCCAAGTAGAGAGATCCCACTATGAGTGCAGAGATCCCACTATGAGTGCAGAGATCCCATCATGAGTGCAGAGATCCCATCATAAGTGCAGAGATCCCATCATAAGTGCAGACATCCCACCATAAGTGCAGAGATCCCATCACAAGTGCAGAGATCCTATCACAAGTAGAGAGATCCCAGAATAAGTGCAGAGATCCCATCACAAGGGCAGAGATCCCACCATGAGTGCAGAGATCCCATCCCAAGTAGAGAGATCCCACTATGAGTGCAGATATCCCACCATGAGTGCAGAGATCCCATCCCAAGTAGAGAGATCCCACTATGAGTGCAGAGATCCCACCATGAGTGAAGAGATCCCATCATAAGTGCAGGGATCCAATCACAAGTGCAGACATCCCATCACAAGTGCAGAGATCCCACCATAAGTGCAGACATCCCATCACAAGTGCAGAGATCCCACCATAAGTGCAGAGATCCCATCAGAAGTAGAGAGATCCCAGAATAAGTGCAGGGATCCCATTACAAGTGCAGAGATCCCACCATGAGTGCAGAGATCCCATCCCAAGTAGAGAGATCCCATTAGGAGTGCAGCTATCCCACCATGAGTGCAGAGATCCCACCCTAAGTGCGGAGATCCCACCATAAGTGCAGGTATCACATCATAAGTGCAGAGATCCCACCAGAAGTGCAGAGATCCCACCATGAGTGCAGAGATCCCATCACAAGTAGAGAGATCCCAAAATAAGTGCAGAGATCGCATCACAACAGCAGAGATCCCACCATGAGTGCAGAGATCCCATCCCAAGTAGAGAGATCCCACTATGAGTGCAGATATCCCACCATGAGTGCAGAGATCCCATCATAAGTGCAGAGATCCCACCATAAGTGCAGAGATCCCATCACAAGTGCAGAGATCCCATCACAAGTGCAGAGATCCCACCACGAGTGCAGAGATCCCACCACGAGTGCAGAGATCCCATCACAAGTAGAGAGATCCCAGAATAAGTGCAGAGATCCCATCACAAGTGCGGAGATCCCATCACAAGTGCAGAGATCCCACCATGAGTGCAGAGATCCCATCCCAAGTAGAGAGATCCCACTATGAGTGCAGAGATCCCACCATGAGTGCAGAGATCCCATCATGAGTGCAGAGATCCCATCATAAGTGCAGAGATCCCACCATAAGTGCAGGGATCCCATCATAAGTGCAGAGATCCCATAACAAGTACAGAGACCCCATCACAAGTAGGGAGATCCCACTATGAGTGCAGAGATCCCATCACAAGTAGAGAGATCCCAGAATAAGTGCAGAGATCCCAGAATAAGTGCAGAGATCCCATCACAAGTGCAGAGATCCCACCACGAGTGCAGAGATCCCATCCCAAGTAGAGAGATCCCACTATGAGTGCAGAGATCCCACTATGAGTGCAGAGATCCCATCATAAGTGCAGAGATCCCATCATAAGTGCAGAGATCCCACCATAAGTGCAGAGATCCCATCACAAGTGCAGAGATCCTATCACAAGTAGAGAGATCCCAGAATAAGTGCAGAGATCCCATCACAAGGGCAGAGATCCCACCATGAGTGCAGAGATCCCATCCCAAGTAGAGAGATCCCACTATGAGTGCAGATATCCCACCATGAGTGCAGAGATCCCATCCCAAGTAGAGAGATCCCACTATGAGTGCAGAGATCCCACCATGAGTGAAGAGATCCCATCATAAGTGCAGACATCCCATCACAAGTGCAGACATCCCATCACAAGTGCAGAGATCCCACCATAAGTGCAGAGATCCCATCAGAAGTAGAGAGATCCCAGAATAAGTGCAGGGATCCCATTACAAGTGCAGAGATCCCACCATGAGTGCAGAGATCCCATCCCAATTAGAGAGATCCCATTAGGAGTGCAGCTATCCCACCATGAGTGCAGAGATCCCACCCTAAGTGCGGAGATCCCACCATAAGGGCAGGTATCAAATCATAAGTGCAGAGATCCCACAACAAGTACAGAGATCCCATCACAAGTAGGGAGATCCCAGAATAAGTGCAGAGATCCCAGAATAAGTGCGGAGATCCCAGAATAAGTGCAGAGATCCCAGAATAAGTGCAGAGATCCCATCACAAGTGCAGAGATCCCACCATGAGTGCAGAGATCCCATCCCAAGTAGAGAGATCCCACTATGAGTGCAGAGATCCCACTATGAGTGCAGAGATCCCACCATGAGTGCAGATATCCCATCCCAAGTAGAGAGACCCTACTATGAGTGTAGATATCCCACCATGAGTGCAGAGATCAAATCATAAGTGCAGAGATCCCACCATAAGTGCAGGGATCCCATCACAAGTGCAGAGATCCCACCACAAGTGCAGAGATCCCACCACGAGTGCAGAGATCCCATCACAAGTAGAGAGATACCCTAAAATGTGCAGAGATCCCATCACAAGTGCAGAGATCCCACCATGAGTGCAGAGATCCCATCCCAAGAAGAGAGATCCCACTATGAGTGCAGAGATCCCACCATAAGTGCAGAGATCCCATCATAAGTGCAGAGATTCCACCATAAGTGCAGGGATCCCATCACAAGTGCAGAGATCCCACCACAAGTGCAGAGATCCCACCATGAGTGCAGAGATCCCATCACAAGGAAAGAGGTATATCAGAAAATTTGCAGAGATCCCATCACAAGTGTAGAGACCCCACCATGAGTGCAGAGATCCCATCCCAAGTAGAGAGATCCCACTATGAGTGCAGAGATACCACCATAAGTGCAGAGATCCCATCATAAGTGCAGAGATCCCACCATAAGTGCAGGGATCCCATCATAAGTGAAGAGATCCCACAAGTACAGAGATCCCATCACAAGCAGGGAGATCCCAGAATAAGTGCAGAGATCCCATCACAAGTGCAGAGATCCCACCATGAGTGCAGAGATCCAATAACAAGTAGGGAGATCCCACTATGAGTGCAGAGATCCCACTATGAGTGCAGAGATCCCATCCCAAGTAGAGAGATCCCACTATGAGTGCAGAGATCCCATCATAAGTGCAGGGATCCCACCATAAGTGCAGGGATCCCATCATAAGTGCAGGGATCCCATCATAAGTGCAGAGATCCCACAAGTACAGAGATCCCATCATAAGTAGGGAGATCCAAGAATAAGTGCAGAGATCCCACCATAAGTGCAGGGATCCCATCATAAGTGCAGAGATCCCATCACAAGTAGGGAGATCCCATCACAAGTGCAGAGATCCCATCACAAGTGCAGAGATCCCACCATAAGTGCAGGGATCCCACCACAAGTGCAGAGATCCCACCACAAGTGCAGAGATCCCACCATGAGTGCAGAGATCCCATCACAAGTAGAGAGATCCCAGAATAAGTGCAGAGATCCCATCACAAGTGCAGAGATCCCATCACGAGTGCAGAGATCCCACCATGAGTGCAGAGATCCCATCCCAAGTAGAGAGATCCCACCATGAGTGCAGAGATCCCATCCCAAGTAGAGAGATCCCACTATGAGTGCAGAGATCCCACCATGAGTGCAGAGATCTGATCATAAGTGCAGAGATCCCAACATAAGTGCAGGGATCCCATCACAAGTGCAGAGCTCCTACCACGAGTGCAGAGATCCCATCACAAGTAGAGAGATACCAGAAACTGTGCAGGGATCCCATCACAAGTGTAGAGATCCCACCATGAGTGCAGAGATCCCATCCCAAGTAGAGAGATCCCACTATGAGTGCAGAGATACCACCATGAGTGCAGAGATCCCGTCATAAGTGCAGGGATCCCACCATAAGTGCAGGGATCCCATCACAAGTGCAGAGATCCCACCATGAGTGCAGAGATTCCATCACAAGTGGAGAGATCCCAGAATAAGTGCAGAGAACCCATCACAAGTGCAGCGATCCCACCATGAGTGCAGAGATCACATCCCAAGTAGAGAGATCCCACTATGAGTGCAGAGATCCCACCATGAGTGCAGAGATCCCACCATGAGTGCAGAGATCCCACCATGAGTGCAGAGATCCCACCATAAGTGCAGAGATCCCATCATAAGAGCAGAGATACCACAACAAGTACAGAGATCCCATCACAAGTAGGGTGATCCCAGAATAAGTGCAGAGATCCCATCACAAGTGCAGAGATCCTATAACAAGTAGGGAGATCCCAGAATAAGTGCAGAGATCCCATCACAAGTGCAGAGATCCCACCATGAGAATTCTCATAGTGGGATCTCTCTACTTGGGATGGGATCTCTGCACTCATGGTGGGATCTCTGCTGTTGTGATGCAATCTCTGCACTTATTTGGGATCTCTCTACTTGTGATGGGATCTCTGCACTCATGGTGGGATCTCTGCACTTATGGTGGGATCTCTGCACTTATGGTGGTATCTCTGCACTTATGGTGGGATCCCTGCACTCATGGTGGGATCTCTGCTCTTGTGATGCAATCTCTGCACTTATTTTTGCACTCAGGGTGGGATATCTGCACTTGTGATGGGATTTCTGCACTTATGATAGTATCTCTGCACTCATGATGGGATTTCTGCACTTGTGGTGGGATCTCTGTACTCATAGTGGGATCTCTGCACTTGTAGTGGGATTTTTATACTTGTGATGGGATCTCTGCACTTGTGGTGGAATCTCTGCACCTGTAATGGGATCTCTGCACTTGTGGTGGGGGTCTCTGCACTCATGGTGGGATCTCTGCACCTGTGATGGGATCTCTGCACTTGTGGTGGGGGTCTCTGCACTCATGGTGGGATCTCTGCACCTGTGATGGGATCTTTGCACTTGTGGTGGGTGTCTCTGCACTCATAATGGGATCTCTGCACTTGTGGTGGGATCTTTGTACTCATTTTCGGATCTTTCTACTTTTTTTTTGTAAAACAATTTTTATTGCAGAGTTCAATGCAAGTAATACAATAGATTTGCAAATAGGTGTGCGCGGGACCGTAGATTCCTTCGCTCCTTCTGGTTAGCACATACACAGCCTTATAACCCGCATCCCGGAGGCCGGGTGGCGTCTCTCACATTGATTACATCCTATCCACCACTAAGTGCAGTAGTGCCCAGTGGTCTACCGCTGTCTGCTTTTAACTTTTATCAACATTCCCCCCCCCAGCATCCGGCTTCCGTTTGCTGTGCCTTCTGTTACCACTGGGATGCTTCTCCCTCCTTCCTCCCCCCTCCCCCCCCTCTGTTGTCCTATGCCTGCGTCCGGTATCAGTACACTGAATTATGTTGGTAGTCTCAGGAGTCTGAAGTTGATCATTGGGTGTGTGTGTCCTGGGTAGGTGCTAGGATTGGAACCGCCTCCCCTGGGGCCCCTGGGTCTACAGCTGCCCCCTCCTCCTCACTCTCGACTGCACTATCCCTGAGAGCCTGGACCAGGATTTCCCACGCTAGCGCTGTTTCCTGAGCTTTCTCATCTGACCCACGCCGGGCTAGTTGATAGCTAATTGTGCTCTGTGCCACAGCCCATTTCTGAAATTCGTTCAACCATTTCCGGTGTGTCGGCGCTGCCTTTGATTTCCACCCCCTGGTGAGTTCCCTCTTTGCAATAAGTAGGCCCATATCTATAAATTTGCTTGATAGTTTGTTTTTGCGTGTGTGCGGAAACCAGTGTAAGAGTGCAACCGCACTGTCATATTGCAGTTCCCTATCTGTTACCTCGTTTAGGGTGTCGCCCACTTCCCTCCAGTAGTCCTGCAAATGTGACAGCCCCTCAGCATTTGTAGTAAATCTGCACCTAGTAGCGCACATCTGGGCCAAGCTGCGTCCTCTGCGCCAAAGTATTGCGCTATTTTATTCGGGGTAAGGTAGGCCCTATGGAGAATGTAAAGATGTATCCATTGGAAGCGGGTGTTTCTGGTGCTTTTCCTGGCTCTCTGAACTAATTGGGACCACGTTGTATCCGGGATTCCTCTCTGTAGGTCTGCCTCCAACTGGGTTTTGAGTCGTGTAAGAGGCTGCAGATTCTCTGCGTGCAATCTGGAGTACAGACACGTAACTGCCTTGACCGTCCCTGCTGCCATCATCGTGTATTGGCACGCCGGCGACGTTGTGGGTTCAATCAGTCCCTCCCCCCAGTGTGCCTGTATTGCCCTTACCACGGCCGCGTGCAGTAAATAGTCTCCTCTTTGGAGATCGTATTGCTCCTGTAGGGTCTGGTACGGTGCGAGTACCCCGACGGTATAGAGGTCTCCCACCATCTGTAGACCAGCCTCCTCCCAAAATTGGAGGTTCGACCAGTCTCCACCATGTGGTAGCGCTGTGACCATACCTATTGGGATTTCGGGCGCATACGGATACTCAGGACCGGCTCGTTTTTGCATGCGGTTCCAGCATAGTCTCAGCGTCCGTTCTTCATGGGACAGCCCTCTGAGTGTTAGCTTCTGTTGAAAGGTGATATACGCCAGCACATGGTGGGGGGTGCCAATGTCCCTCTCTTGTTCCGGACCCGATACACCCTTGCCACCTCCTGCGTGAAAAATTGTAGCTGGGCAGCCAGGTAATAGAGCTCGAAATCAGGGACCGCGAGTCCACCCTCGTTCTTCGGGCGGGTCAGGGTCGCCAATGCTATTCTCCACCTGCCAGCTCCCCACAGGAAGGACACTATCTGGGATTTTAGGCGTTTGAAGGTGTCTCCCGGTATCCATATTGGAAGGGTCCTAAAAAAGTACAATAATTGTGGTAGGGCAATCATTTTTAGCAGGGACACCCGGCCTGCCATGGACAATGGGAGGGGTGGCCCAGAAGCCATGTTGCCCTGCAATGCTTGGATACAGCGGCCTATATTGCCATCTAATAGGTCTGCGGGCTCGTGGTAGATATACACCCCGAGATAGGGTAGACAGTCCGGCTCCCAGCTTAGTTCGGGGCGGGCCAAGGGGATCCGTTCCGCTTTCCGGAGAGGGAAGAGGCAAGTTTTCGCCCAATTCACTTTTAGGCCAGAGATATCCCAGAATCGCGCCAGTAGTTCCTCTGCACCCTCCACTGCCTCTTCGGCATTATCCAAGAATAGTAGGAGGTCGTCCGGGTACAACGATATATAGTGGTGGGCCCCTCCAACCTCCAACCCGCGGTAAGAATCACCTCTTCTAGCCAGTGTCGCTAACGGCTCCATCGCGAGAGCAAACAATAGGGGAGAAAGTGCACACCCCTGTCTAATTTCCCTATTCACCTCATACCGATCCGATATCAAAGCTCCCAGGATCTTTCTACTTGTGAAGGGATCTCTGCACTCATGGTGGGATCTCTGCACTTGTGATGGGATCTCTGCACTTGTGGTGGGATCTTTCTACTCATTTAGGGATCTTTCTACTTGTGATGGGATCTCTGCACTCATGGTGGGATCTCTGCATTTGTGATGGGATTTCTGCACTTGTGATAGTATCTCTGCACTCATGATGGGATCTCTGCACTTGTGGTGGGATCTCTGTACTCATAATGGGATCTCTCTTCTTGTGATGGGATCTCTGCACTTGTGGTGTGATCGCTGCACTTGTGATGAGATCTATGAACTCATGGTGGGATCTCTGCACTCATACTGGGATCTCTATACTTGTGATGGGATCTCTGCACTCATGGTGGGATCTCTGCACTTGTGATGTGATCTCTGCACTTGTGGTGGGATCTCTGCACTTGTGGAGGGATCTCTGCACTCATAGTGGGATCTTTCTACTTGTGATGGGATCTCTGCACTCATGGTGGGATCTCTGCACTTGTGATGGGATCTCTGCACTCATGGTGGGATCTCTGCACTCGTGGTGGGATCTCTGCACTCATAGTGGGATCTCTCTACTTGTGATGGGATCTCTGCACTTGTGGTGGCATCTCTGCACCTATGATGGGATCTCTGCACTTGTGGTGGGGGTCTCTGCACTCATGGTAGGATCTCTGCACTTGTGGTTGGATTTTTGTACTCATAGTGGGATCCCTCTACTTGTGATGGGATCTCTGCACTCATGGTGGGATCTCTGCACTTGTGATGGGATCTCTGCACTTGTGATAAGTTCTCAGCACTCATGATGGGATCCCTGCACTCATGGTGGGATTTCTGCACTCATAGTGGGATCTCTCTACTGGTGATGGGATATCTGCACTTGTGGTAAGATCTCTGCACTTGTGATGGGATCTCTGCACTTGTGATGAGATCTTTGCACTCATGGTGGGATCTCTGCACTCATAGTGGGATCTCTGTACTCATAGTGGGATTTCTCTGCTTGGGATGGGATCTCTGCACTAGTTGTGGGATCTGTGTACTTATGATGGGATCTCTGTACTCATGGTAGGATCTCTGCACTTCTGGTGGGATCTATGCAATCACAGTGGGATCTCTGCACTTGTGATGGGATCTCTTTACTCATGATGGGATATCTGCACTCATGGTGGGATCTCTGCACTCATAGTGGGATCTCTATAATTGTGATGGGATCTCTGCACTCATGGTGGGATCTCTGCACTTGTGATGGGATCTCTGCACTTGTGATAGTATCTCTGCACTCATGATGGGATCTCTGCACTTGTGGTGGGATATCTGTACTCATAGTGGGATCTCTGCACTTGTAGTGGGATCTTTATACTTGTGAGTGGATCTCTGCACTTGTGGTGGGATCTCTGCACTCATAGTGGGATCTTTCTACTTGTGATGGGATCTCTGCACTCATGGTGGGATCTCTGTACTTGTGATGGGATCTCTGCACTCATGGTGGGATCTCTGCACTCATAGTGGGATCTCTCTTCTTGTGATGGGATCTCTGCACTTGTGGTGTGATATCTGCACTCGTGGTGGGATCTCTGCACTCATGGTGGGATTTCTGCACTCATACTGGGATCTCTATACTTGTGATGGGATCTCTGCACTCATGGTGGGATCTCTGCACTTGTGATGGGACCTCTGCACTTGTGGTGGGATCTCTGCACTCGTGGAGGGATCTCTGCACTTGTGGTGGGATCTCTATACTCAGAGTGGGATTTTTCTACTTGTGATGGGATCTCTGCACTCATGGTGGGATCTCTGCAATTGTGATGGGATCTCTGTACTCATGGTGGGATCTCTGCACTCATAGTGAGATCTCTCTTCTTGTGATTGAATCTCTGTACTTGTGGTGTGATCTCTGCACTTGTGATGGGATCTATACACTCATGGTTGGATCTCTGCACTCATACTGGGATCTCTATACTTGTGATGGGATCTCTGCAATCGTGGTGGGATCTCTGCACTTGTGATGGGATCTCTGCACTTGTGGTGGGATCTCTGCACTCGTGGAGGGATCTCTGTACTTGTGGTGGGATCTCTGCACTCATAGTGGGATCTTTCTACTTCTGATGGGATCTCTGCACTCATGGTGGGATCTCTGCATTCATGGTGGGATCTCTGCACTTGTGATGGGATCTCTGCACTCATGGTGGGATCTCTGCACTCATGGTGGGATCTCTGCACTCATAGTGGGATCTCTCTACTTGTGATGAGATCTCTGCACTTGTGGTGGGATCTCTGCACCTGTGATGGGATCTCTGCACTTGTGGTAGGCGTATCTGCACTCATGATGGGATCTCTGCACTTGTGGTGGGATATTTGTACTCGTAGCGGGATCCCTCTACTTGTGATGGGATCTTTGCACTCATGGTGGGATCTCTGCACTTGTGATGGGATCTCTGCACTCAAGGTGGGATCTCTGCACTCATAGTGGCATCTCTCTACTTGTGATGGGATCTCTGCACTTGTGGTGGGATCTCCGCACTTGTGAGGGGATCTCTGCACTTGTGGTGGGATCTCAGCACTCATGGATGGATCTCTGCACTTGTGGTGGGATCCCTGCACACATAGTGGGATCTTTCTACTTGTGGTGGGATCTCTGCACTTATGGAGGGATCTCTGCATTCATGGTGGGATCTCTGCACTTGTGATGGGATCTCTGCACTCACGGATGGATCTCTGTACTTGTGGTGGGATCTCTGCACTTGTGATGGGATCTCTGCACTTGTGATGGGATATTTGCACTCATGGTGGGATCTTTGCACTCATAGTGGGATCTCTGCACTCATAGTGGGATCTCTCTACTTTTGATGGGATCTCTGCTCTCATGGTGGGATCTCTGCACTTGTAATGGAATCTGTGCACTCATGGTGGGATATCTGCACTCGTGGTGAGATCTTTGTACTTATAGTGGGATCTCTCTACTTGTGAATGAATATCTGCGCTCACAGTGGGATCTCTGCACTCATGGTGGGATCTCTGCACTCATAGTGGGATCTCTCTACTTGTGGTGGGATCTTTGCACTCATGGTGGGATCTCTGCATTCATGGTGGGATCTCTCCACATGTGGGATCTTTGCACTCATAGTGGGATCCCTGCACTCCTGGTGGGATCTCTGAACTTGTGATGGGATCTCTGCTCTCATGGTGGGATCTCTGCACTCATGGTGGGATCTCTGCACTCATATTGGGATCTCTCTAAATGTGATGGGATCTCTGAACTCATGGTGGGATCTCTGCCCTAGTGATGGGATATCTGCGCTCATGGTGGGATCTCTGCACTTGTGGGGGATCTCTGTACTCACAGTTGGATCTCTCTACTTGTGATGGGATTTCTACACTTGTGGTGAGATCTTTGCACTACTGATGGGATCTCTGCACTCATGGTGGGATCTCTGCACTTGTGATGGGATCTCTGCACTTGTGGTGGGATCCCAGCACTTGTGGTGGGATCTCTGCACTTGTGATGGGATCTTTGCCCTCATGTTGGGATCTCTGTACTCATAGTGGGATCTCTGCACTCATAGTGGGATCTCTTTACTTGGGATGGGATCTCTGCACTTGTTGTGGGATCTCTGCACTTATGATGGGATCTCTGCACTCATGGTAGGATCTCTACACTTGTGGTGGGATCTATTCTCTCATGGTAGGATCTCTGCCCTTATGGTGGGATCCCTGCACTCATAGTGGGATCTCTATAATTGTGATGGGATCTCTTTACTCATGATGGGATCTCTGCACTCATTGTGGGATCTCTGCACTCAGTGGGATCTCAATATTTGTGATGGGATCTCTGCACTCATGGTGGGATCTTTGCACTTGTGATGGGATCTCTACACTTGTGGTGGGATCTCTGCACTAGTGGAGGGATCTCTGCACTTGTGGTGGGATCTCTGCACTCATTGTGGGATCTTTCTACATGTGATGGGATCTCTGCACTCATGGTGGGATCTCTGCACTTGTGATGGGATCCCTGCACTCATGGTGGGATCTCTGCACTCATGGTGGGATCTCTCTTCTTGTGATGGGATCTCTGCACTTGTGGTGTGATCTCTGCACTTGTGAGTGGATCTATGCACTCATGGTTGGATCTCTGCACTCATACTGGGATCTCTATACTTGTGATGGGATCTCTGCACTTGTGGTAGGGGTATCTGCACTCATGGTGGGATCTCTGCACTTGTGGTGGGATCTTTCTACTTGTGATGGGATCTCTGCACTCATGGTGGGATCTCTACACTTGTGGTGGGATCTCTGCACTCATGGTGGGATCTCTGCACTTATGATGGAATCTCTGCACTCACAGTGGGATCTCTGCACTTGTGATAGGATCTCTGCACTCATGGTGGGATCTCTGCACTTGTGGTGGGATCTCTGCACTCTTGGTGGGATCTCTGCACTTATGATGGGATCTCTGCACTCACAGAGGGATCTCTGCACTTGTGATGGGATTTCTGCACTCACAGTGGGATCTCTGCACTGGTGATAGGATCTCTGCACTCATGGTGGGATCTCAGCACTTGTGGTGGGATCTCTGCACTCACAGTGGGATCTCTCTACTTGTGATGGGATCTTTGCACTCATGGTGGGATCTCTGCACTAGTGATGGGATCTCTGCACTCATGGTGGGATTTCTGCACTTGTGGTAGGACCTCTGTACTCATAGTGGGATTTCTCTACATGTGGTGGGATCTCTGCACTTGTGGGGGATCTGAGGTTCCGTGACGATTCGAACCCGTGTTTTTGACATCGTTGTAAATCCATAATTTCGGTACCAGTGAACCGTAAATGATCCATATAGTATATCCTGGTGTTTTCGCTATGCTACGAGCAAGAGCACTCCTGCTATAAACACATTTTTCGGTACACCGATGGCATCCATTTTAGATTATGGCATCCATCTTGTATTCTTGCCCTCACATAGTCAATGAACACACAGTGACCTCTGATCGATTCATTTCACTTAAGGACACGTAGGCTTTAGCCGGCGATTCACCTTGTAAATGACACGTGCACCTTAAGACAGAAACGCTGTGGCCGCATGACTTGGCAAAAGCTGCCTCCTCTGCCTGAGGCCAGTCCTGCAATACTGGTTCTCGTGCTCGTTGGCCTGATCATGATTAGGCGGCCGAAGTCGGTAGCCTTGCCCATTTACAACCCACAAACATCTCTTATCCTGTTTTTCTATCTTCTACACCTGGCTCTGCTCCTTTCCTTCTGGGCCTTTACTAGGGGGAGGTAACGAAATTTACGATGAGGCGGTCCGGCTCTTGAATGAAAAGATGACATGGGATTATGATCGAACAGTGGGAACCTCTCATTCGTAATGTTTGACATCAGCAATTTGTTAACGATTCCTGTTTAACGCCAAATATTTATTGTTTAGGATACAAAGTTTAAGAAACGTACTAGTATGTGAAGAATGTTGCCCCCAGCTAAAAAACTTGTATTTAAGGAGCAACCAACTTAGTGCAAATGGAACAGGCTCCTAGAATCTGCCCGTGTGTAGTTTCTGTGACTTCTGTGTCCCTGCAGTAATAAACCTTTGGTCTTTGACGCCACCATCGAGAAGCCCGTGTTTCTGTTTATTTGTGCACCGAGACAGGTAGAACTCAGGGGTCTTCGGGTATTGTCCCTGACACCTCTGGACCTTAATAAAAAGTCCAGAACTCCAATTGGCGCCCAATGTGGGGCGACGTCATTCGGTACCGGTCCAAAAGCCTGAAGAGTTCGAGAAGCTTTGTGTGAAGATTCCAAAGGGAGGCGCCCCACTTCATCGATCCCGGCATATCGCAAAAGTGGCCCGACGTTCTCTTCCACGAGGGTTCCCGTTCGGACGGCTGCAGTGGTCCGCTGCCTTGACTGTCGCCCTGTCTTGGACCCGAGGTGCAGACCTTAGTACGGCGAGACGTGACAGGTTTCTCCTTGGTGACGTCTTCAGTGCCTCAATTAAGTATTAAGTGGTTGCTAGTTGTTTGGTTACTTTGTAAGGATTTATCAATTGGTTTGCTTCTATCTGGATAATCCTTTTAGTTCTTTGGTTTGGTTTGGTTTCGTAAGATTATCATTGGTTGTTCTCGTTACGATAATCTTTTGGTTTGGTTTGGGTATCGATACATTAGTTCACTTTGGTAGGCCTAAGTTCTTAGTTCGAGTGCGCACCTTTGTTTGTGTTTGTTCTGTGTTCCGGTTTATAAAATGGTAAGTCGGAAAAACTGTATGTTTTCATGTTTTGGTTGCAACAAGGATTCCCGGTTGGAGGACTCATGTCCGGTTCCTCCGATTGGAACTCCTCTTTATGATCCTTACTGTAAGCACGGTGTGGGTCCTATATCTTATAATGAGGTATGGATCCGTTACACGGAGAAAGATGGTGTCCTTAGTTGGCCACTACATGGTAGTTTTGAACCTGAAATTCTCGATAATTTAGAAATAAAGCTGTTTAAGAAGAAAGCCCGGCAGGCAATGTTTGATTCTTTCCGTTGTTGGCGAAAAGAATCCAAACAAAGAGAGACTAAAAAATTGAAGAAGGAGCAAAAAGAGCAAGAGTTGACCTTAGAACAGTCTGCCAAGCAGCTGCAACTTAATGAATCTGAGAAAGCGATAGAGGTAGCCGATAGAGAGCGTAATTTAGCGATAGACAAGTGCTACCCTGCCTTGCCATCGAGTACTGCTAAGACAGTAGAGGACCCTGAAAAGGATCCCCTGTTGTCTTACTTGTTGAGGTCACCTCCACCGTATGCACAGGGTGCTACAGCTCCACCTCTGCCAAATGTTTTGTTACCAGCTGCTGGACAGCCTGGTATGCCTGCTCCTGTTCCCCTGAATCAAGCTCCTGCACTCCCTGTGATTAACAATATTCCTCCGGCACCCCCTCTTCCAGGGTTGCCAGCTCCTCTGCCTATGCCTTTACCACTTATACCTGTTGTTTCACAAATTACTTTGCCTGCTACCCCTACTCTTGCTGTTTCTTCTGCCCCAACTACTACTCTACTTCAAACTTCTTCAAGCTATATGACTCCGCTTTCTGTTCATCGGAGAATCACTGAATCTGTCTCTAATATTCTATCTCCCTTTTACAAAACTCTGATTAGGAGTCCTGCCTCTGAATCTGTTCAGAGACGTAGTCAGCTTCCTAGTGTTGAAGAACGAGGAATATTAGATTCTACAGCCCTTAGGTGGATTTCGAAAGTTGGAAGATATGATGTACAAGATGTATTAGATACATTTATGCAATGGAATGAACCGACACAGCGCTATGTATTTGATGTTATGTGTTCCCTTTTACGTGA
Source organism: Lissotriton vulgaris (assembly GCF_964263255.1). NCBI lineage: Eukaryota > Metazoa > Chordata > Amphibia > Caudata > Salamandridae > Lissotriton > Lissotriton vulgaris. Next base: position 681,207,818 of record NC_141693.1, read on the forward strand.
GGAGTGGGAGGAGAACGATTCTGAACAAGTTCCGGATGAATTACTTCATGTTCAACAAAAATTTGCTGCAGGTATGATAGTCGGTCAGGAGATAAAAGAAGCAATGGAACTGATTTTAGGCTTCAGGCTTGATCCTTCCCTCCGTTCTCCAAGAGACTTAGAGAAACGTAGCACAAAACAAGGTCACCAATATCCTATGAGAGAAGTTCCGCCAATATGGCGCGAAGCTGTTCAAGCTAATGCGGCCCAGGGTATTGCAGCCTCTCCAGCCCAATTCCAGAGAGTGTGGATACACATTCCATGGAAACGAGCTGAAGTGTTAGCAGTAAAACAGGCCTTGCCAGATCCGCGTAAAAATCCCGCTGGATATTACAAAGAGCTGACCCAGACGGTTCAAGCTTGCGTAATGAATTTAGCAGACATTGACATGCTATTTGGCAATGTAGTACCGCAACCAATCTGGGCTAAAATTCGTGAAGAAAATCATCCAGTTGCTCTAGGTGGTGATTGGCAGGCTATAATAGCGGCAGATGGTCAACAAATTGGTGGTTCTAAACCCGAACCTCTGATTGCTAATTTGCCTGGTAGAATAATCGATTTAATGAAAACCCTGATGCCAGCATTGCGCGTTAACTGGGACAAATTGTCCGCATGCAAGCAGAAGAAAGACGAAAGCGTCTCCGACTTTTTCACTAGATTTGAAGAAACTTTCGTAGATCACAGTGGTCAGGATATGAGCACAGAGGGAGGCCAAAGATTATTTGTTGATAAATTTGTGCATAATTTGTTACCAGAGCTTAGTAATAAATTAAAAGATTCTGAAAGTGTGTGGGCTGTCTCTACGACTGCGCAAATACTTGCAACTGCCCAGTACTATGAAAATAGGGATAAAGAAGAGAAAGAAAAATCAGAAAAGAAAACAAAAGATTTAAAAACTAAAGTCCTTTTGCAGCAGGCATATCCGCCCCGCACGAATCAGACAAACTCACAGCAAGGGCCATACCAAAGGACCGATTATGGTTCTCAGAGACCGCAATACCAATGGAATCAGTGTGCTTACTGCAAAAAGGAAGGTCATTATAAAAATGAATGTCCAGTACTAGCACAAAATAATAATGCTGCAGCTCAGAGAGGTCGTAGAGGTTTTACGCAAACTTCTAGAGGTCGAGGACGAGGTGCTATGCCTCTACAAACAAATGATCGCCCTTCTAATTATTTTGATCAGCGAAACGGACAAGCTGCACAGCCAACTAGATCTCAACAGTATCACGTTGAGGACTACTGTGAAGTTAGCGAGGAATTTCAACAAAATGAGTACTAGGACAAAGAGAGGGAGTAGTATCAGTTCCAGTAGATCAGAGTGGGCCTTATGTCGCAGTAGCTACATCAGGTGTAGTCGAACCGTTTCTGTTGGATACTGGTGCAGCAAAAAGTTCAATCATACATGCAAAACTCCCTGGCGCACCTTTGTCCGGCTTAACAAATGTTTCAGTAGGTTTTTCAGGCGCCCCTGTTCACAACCCTGTTTCTGGTCCTTTGTCTATCTCTGTTGGACCTCGTCAATTAAAAGCACCCCTGATTTTGACGACCGGTTGCAATGAAAATCTGCTTGGTTTAGACTTGTAAAACGCCTATATGCGACTCTGTACTGTTCTCCGTCAGGAGTACAGCTTACGTTGGGTAAGAGAATCATCTCTCCGATGTACTTGTAAATGGATGCGCTCCCACTGGAGCTGCGTTCTCTCCCTGATACTCTTTGGGCGACTGGTCCTAACGATGTAGGTCTTTTGGAAATTCCTCCTTATGTAGTAACTTTGAAAGCAAATGTCAAATTCCCACGAATCCCACAATATAAGATCTCTAGCGAAGGCGAACGTGCGCTTTTATTGATAGTGCAAGATTTGATCCAGAAGGATGTCATAGAAGAAACTAGAGGAAATGTCTGTAACAGCCCTGTACTGCCAATTCTAAAACGCACTGATCCTTCAAAACCTCCAGTCTATAGATTTGTAATCAACCTTAGAGAGGTTAACAAAATTGTGATCCCACAGTTTCCTGTGGTTCCGGACATTACTGCATTGTTGACGTTGATTCCTGCTACAGCCACATGGTTTTCAGTGATCGACTTGAAAAATGCCTTTTTCAGCATTCCAATAGCCGAAGAAAGCAGAGATATTTTCGGCTTCTCTCTAGGAGGTCGAAGCTTCAGGTTTAAACGTGCTCCACAAGGCTAATGTGAAAGCCCATCCATTTACAGTCAGGCATTAAAAAGTCAATTAGATTCTTTTGTACTTCCTCCTGGTCCTGCTTTGGTGCAATATGTTGACGATCTTCTAGTGGCTGCCGATGACAAGGAAACTTGCAAAGCAGCTACAATTTCCCTACTACATCATTTGTCTGATTTAAATCACAAGGTGTCACCTTCCAAAATGCAATACTGTTGTCAAGAAGTGACCTACCTAGGTCATCTCTTGTCAAAGGAGGGAAGAAGGTTGACCCCAGAGAGAATAAAAGCAATTACGCAGATGAATGTTCCTAACACACAGAGAGAAGTGCGTGCGTTTTTAGGTATTACCTCATACTGCAGGCAATGGATCCCAAATTTTTCTCTTTTGGCAAAACCATTGGTGGCCTTGACTGGGAAAGGTGTTCCGAGTCCGGTGCCATGGTCTGCCGAATGCCAGCAGAGTTTTTCTGAGTTACGAAATGCATTGTGTTCAGCTCCGGTGTTGGGAACACCTGACTACAGTAAGCCATTTACACTCTATGTTCACGAGAGAGAAGGTTGTGCATTGAGTGTTCTGACGCAACGATTTGGTGATAAACAACGTCCTTGTGCGTATTTTTCATCAACATTAGATCCGGTAGCCAGAGCGTTGCCAAGTTGTTTGAGAGCTACAGCAGCAGCTGCAGTGTCCATTCGACAATCTGCTGGTTTGGTCATGAACAACATGCTAGTGGTCATGGTTCCACATGCCGTGGATACACTCATGAACCGAACAAAGACACAGCACCTCACCAGTGCTAGATTATCAGGCTATGAGCTGACACTGCTAGCAAGTCATATTCAGATTAAAAGATGCAATGTATTGAATCCAGCAACACTGTTGCCGACTAGCCAGGAGTCGAGCGATTCTGAACCACATGACTGTTGTTTTAGAACTGAGGAGGAGACAAAAGGACGGATTGATCTTAAAGACACTCTGTTATCAGATCCATATGGCACGTTATATGTCGACGGGTCTTGTTTTAAATTGGAGAATGGTGATGTAACAGCTGCCTACGCAGTAACGACTTTGAGTACGATTGTGGAGACTGCAAGAGTGAGTCAGAATTCTACCCAAGCTGCAGAATTAATTGCATTGACTAGAGCGTGTGTTTTAGCTAAGGGAAAGAGAGTGAATGTGTTCACAGATAGTCAGTACGCGTTCGGCGTAGCGCATAGTTTTGGTCGATTGTGGAAGGAAAGAGGTTTTATTACGTCCCATGGGACTAAGATCCAGCATGGTCAGCTAGTCAATGACTTGTTGGAATCTCTAACCTTACCAACGGAAGTTGCGATTGTGAAGTGCAGTGCTCATCGAGCAATCACGGATGATGTTGGTTGTGGGAATGCTTTTGCTGATGAGACAGCTAAACAGACAGCTAGGAATACGATGAGTGGGATGTATGTTGCAACGTCTGCAAGATGGATTGCTGAATCGGGAATGTGTGAGGACACAGTGGAAAGTGTGAAAGCAATTCAGGAAGAAGCGACTGAAGAGGAAAAGCTTGCATGGAAAGAGAAAACGGGTAAATTGGACTCGAGTGGATGTTGGATTGATTTGTCGGAGCATCAGCGTTGGATGTTGCCTGATGCGTATGTGCTTGCAGTGGTAACGATGGCGCACGGAGCAGAGCACATCAGTTCTAAAGGGATTTGTAAGATGTTGGCCCCAGTCTGGAAGAATGATGGAATTAGTAAATGTGCAGAAAGAGTGGTGAGAAACTGCATGATATGTCTGATGCATAATCCTGGCAAGGGAATCCCCACACCCACTGGACATTTTGCTCCTCCTTCTTGCCCCTTCGAAGTGATTCAGTTGGATTTCATTCACATGGACCGATGTAACAACCTTAAGTATGTCCTAGTGGTAGTTTGTGCTTTTTCAAGATGGATTGAAGCATACCCACTAAAAGATAATACTGCTTTGTCCACTGCAAAATCCTCCTAAAAGAATACTTCCCCAGGTATGGTATGCCACGGATTGTATGGTCGGACAATGGGAGTGAATTCGTAGGGAAAGTTATGCAGAGTGTGTGTGCAGCAGGTTTAGTTGAAGGGTACAATGGTACCCTCGAGCTGAAACTAGCCAAGATACAAGCCTCCACGGGCTTGTCCTGGCCAGACGCACTACCTCTGGCCCTGTTATCCACAAGAGCGACTGTGCATTCCCGAGTAGGGCTTAGCCCCTACGAGATTGTGTTCGGTCGCCCTGCTAATGTTTGGGGGGTACCAAGACATAGGGAGTTTAAACAACTAGAATACCCAATGCTAATTGATTACCTTTTTGACTTGACTGCTAAATTGAGTCTCATTCACCAACAGGTTTTCGATGCATTGCCAAAGCCTCCGGAAAGTCCAGGTCATCAGCTGAAACCCGGTGATTACATCGTTATCAGAAATTTTGGACGGACCAGGAACCTCCAACCTAAGTTTGTGGGCCCTTTCCAAGTGCTGTTGGCAACAAGGACTGCTGTACGTGTGGCTGGACGAAAAAAAATGGGTACACGCCACCCACACTAAGCGTGTACCCCTTCCACTCCCTTATGACAACTGGGTTAGACAAGGAATTGGTGCCTCTGATACAGAACCTGTTCCTAGATATGCTCTTTTCAGTGATGCAGAACTGATAACTGATTCACCGAACTCTGACTCTTCTTCTGAAGCTGCTTCTGTGATCACTGACCAGAACACTACATCAAACGAACATTTGTCCTCTGCAAACTCGAACATTGTTACCCCTGCAGAAAACAGACTATTCCCGGATCAAACAACGCCAGGAAAACTGAGATACAATCTCCGTTCTCGTTCTAAGGACAAATAAAGCAGGAAACTGCCTATTTTTCATATTTGATCTGATACATTGCCTCCAGCCAAGAAGCTTGCTGAATATTTTGTATTTCCCTGTGTATTTCTGTTGTTCCTATTACCTTGCCGTCTGGGTCGCCGTAGGGTCGTGGCTTTGTGCCTAGTTGAATCTGCGGAGGCCAGACACAAGGTCGGTCTTTCTGTTAGTTCTGGGAACTCCCAGGGCTGATAGAGGCATTTTCAACTATGTACATATCATCAGTGGTCGCGAGCGGTTGTAGAAGATGGAGCTTCCTGGGCTGCACCGAGAGAATGTAATTTGTGTTCGCAGAAAAAGATTATACAAAATTCTACATAACAAATGTTTTCTGATGCAATGTGCAATTACGTTTTCGATTATTTTAATAACGTTGGTGGGTGGAATTGCCTTTGGTATCCATTTAATTTTTGCACCGATAACAACTACAGTACCTCCCCTTGATCTTGTTTCTCCTACTGTTGCTTCTTTTCATTCCTTTCATCCGTTCCCTGAACATGAGCAAGCTCGACGCTCAGAATTCATAAATAACACTTTTGTACAGCTCTTGCATCAACACCAACTGGTAGTTAACACAACAGACTGCTGGGTATGTGGGTTGATACCACACACTATGGATAAAGGCATTCCCTACCTGGTCTTGCCTTTTAGCTATAATGGATCATGTCGGGCCTTCCAGACTGTATTTGTCTATGCTCTCGAGACCTATCCCCCGCGTCCTCCACGTTCCACCAAGTATAACTCTGTTAATAAAGCCTTGATAAAGGGAATAACTGACATGATTAAAGACGTAAATAACTCCCCATTTGTCCCTAGAGATGAGCTACGAGTTTATCTGAGTTGGAATTCTACGGAGTATAGCATTAGTTTGGGTGAAAGCAAGCGTAAGAGCTCCACTCCAGTTTGGGTCGTACCTCACCGAGGTCAATTCTGCTTGCAAGGTAATGGGAGAAATCCAAGAGCTCGGCTAGGGAAGAGTGACTGTGTTGAAACTTACGTGTATCCGTCAAACTCTTCCCCTGCCTTCCTAACCGCTAAGGGTACCTACTTCATCTGTCGAGATAGGGCATATACATGGTTGCCTGCTGACTTTTCAGGTTCATGCTATATTGCTCGACTGTTGCCTCCGACATACACAGCTGCCCCAAATTATCACAAGACCAGAGTAGTAAGAGGTGTTTTCAGCAACGAAGACACCGCTGGTCAGGAAGCCGGAGACTTCTTCAAAGGTTTCCTTCCGTTCTGGGGGCCTATGGCCAATAGTAGAAATCTACGTCAGCTAACACGGGTAGTTGAGTCTACTATTACAGAAACTGCTGGTGCCCTTAGTAATTTAACAGCTGAGCTCCAGGCGGATCGTCTCATGACGTTACAGAACCGTATGGTTTTTGATGTAATACTTGCAGATCGAGGTGGGGTATGAAGAATGATCCAATCGAGCTGCTGTGTTTATATCCCCAATAATGCTCCGACCGTATACGAAGCGATCTCTAAGCTACACAAGATTTCTGACTCTATTCATGTAGACAAGGGAAATTGGTCGTTAATGGAATGGCTTGGAACTCTACTATCAGCGTGGGGATGGAAGGTTCTGATGGTCGTTGGTATTATCATAGTATTCCTATTCTCGTGCTGCCTTATTATCCAATGTGGTCCTGCCTTGTGTAGCCTCTGTGCTGCAACCTGTTTAAGAAAACCACCCGTGTTTGGAGACAAGGTGCGAGAAAGGATAATGCTGCAACAACATATCACTGACCTAATGAGCATCGAGATAGACTCTGACATAGAGTGAGTAATTGCCTATGTAAGGGCAAAAGGAGGGTCTGAGGTTCCGTGACGATTCGAACCCGTGTTTTCGACATCGTTGTAAACCCATAATTTCGGTACCAGTGAACCGTAAATGATCCATATAGTATATCCTGGTGTTTTCGCTATGCTACGAGCAAGAGCACTCCTGCTATAAACACATTTTTCGGTACACCGATGGCATCCATTTTAGATTATGGCATCCATCTTGTATTCTTGCCCTCACATAGTCAATGAACACACAGTGACCTCTGATCGATTCATTTCACTTAAGGACACGTAGGCTTTAGCCGGCGATTCACCTTGTAAATGACACGTGCACCTTAAGACAGAAACGCTGTGGCCGCAAGACTCGGCAAAAGCTGCCTCCTCTGCCTGAGGCCAGTCCTGCAATACTGGTTCTCGTGCTCGTTGGCCTGATCATGATTAGGCGGCCGAAGTCGGTAGCCTTGCCCATTTACGACCCACAAACATCTCTTATCCTGTTTTTCTATCTTCTACACCTGGCTCTGCTCCTTTCCTTCTGGGCCTTTACTAGGGGGAGGTAACAAAATTTACGATGAGGCGGTCCGGCTCTTGAATGAAAAGATGACATGGGATTATGATCGAACAGTGGGAACCTCTCATTCGTAATGTTTGACATCAGCAATTTGTTAACGATTCCTGTTTAACGCCAAATATTTATTGTTTAGGATACAAAGTTTAAGAAACGTACTAGTATGTGAAGAATGTTGCCCCCAGCTAAAAAACTTGTATTTAAGGAGCAACCAACTTAGTGCAAATGGAACAGGCTCCTAGAATCTGCCCGTGTGTAGTTTCTGTGACTTCTGTGTCCCTGCAGTAATAAACCTTTGGTCTTTGACGCCACCATCGAGAAGCCCGTGTTTCTGTTTATTTGTGCACCGAGACAGGTAGAACTCAGGGGTCTTCGGGTGTTGTCCCTGACACCTCTGGACCTTAATAAAAAGTCCAGAACTCCAGATCTCTGTACTCACAGTGGGATCTCTCTACTTGTGATGGGATCTCTGCACTCGTGGTGAAATCTCTGCACTACTGATGGGATCTCTCTACTTGTGATGGGATCTCTGCACTCATGGTAGGATCTCTGCACTTGTGATGGGATTGTTGCACTCATGGTGGGATCCTTGCACTCATAGTGGGATCCCTGCACTTATGGTGGGATCTCTCTACTTGTGATGGGATCTTTGCACTTGTGGGATCTCTGCACTTATGATGGGATCTCTGCACTTATGGTAGGACCCCCGCACTCATAGTGGGATCTCTATAATTATGATGGGATCTCTGCAATCATGGTGGGATCTCTGCACTTGTGATGGGATCTCTGCACTCACAGTGGGATCTCTGCACTTGTGATGGGATCTCTGTACTCATGGTGGGATCTCTGCACTTGTGGTGGGATATCTGCACTCACAGTGGGATCTCTGCACTTGTGATAGGATCTCTGCACTCATGGTGGGATCTCTGCACTTGTGGTGGGATCTCTGCACTCATGGTGGGATCTCTGCACTTATGATGGGATCTCTGCACTCACAGTGGGATCTCTGCACTTGTGATGGGATTTCTGCACTCACAGTGGGATCTCTGCACTTGTGATAGTATCTCTGCACTCATGGTGGGATCTCTGCACTTGTGGTGGGATCTCTGCACTCACAGTGGGATCTCTCCACTTGTGAAGGGATCTTGGCACTCATGGTGGGATCTCTGCACTAGTGATGGGATCTCCGCACTCATGGTGGGATTTCTGCACTTGTGGTAGGATCTCTGTACTCATAGATGGATCTCTCTACATGTGGTGGGATCTCTGCACTTGTGGGGGATCTCTGTACTCTGATTTCTTTTACAATCGGAGGCAGTAGCCTGGACACAAACCCTACCTAATCTGCATCTAACATTAGCGCTATTAGCACGCACGCATTTCTCACCTGAGGCGGAAGCCGGGTGATAGGCTGAAACATTTTAAACATTAGTGAAATATTATTTGCGTCGTACAGGTCTGTGTTTTAACTTGTTGTGTATTTTATTACACCTACAGCCTGAAAGCGCCTCACTTCTCTAGCTCACAGTCGGTTAAAAGGCTGTGGCTGGAGACGCGCGATTAGCCCCACATAGGTTCAGATTTAAAAACTACAAGTCCCAGCGCCATTGCGCTCTTGAAGGGACTACAAGAGGAGGAGTCGAGCTTCAGTAGCGAGATTTCTTTTACAATCGGAGGCAGAAGCCTGGACACAAACCCTACCTAATCTGCATCTAACATTAGCGCTATTAGCACGCACGCATTTCTCACCTGAGGCGGAAGCCGGGTGATAGGCTGAAACATTTTAAACATTAGTGAAATATTATTTGCGTCGTACAGGTCTGTGTTTTAACTTGTTGTGTATTTTATTACACCTACCGCCTGAAAGCGCCTCACTTCTCTAGCTCACAGTCGGTTAAAAGGCTGTGGCTGGAGACGCGCGATTAGCCCCACATAGGTTCAGATTTAAAAACTACAAGTCCCAGCGCCATTGCGCTCTTGAAGGGACTACAAGAGGAGGAGTCGAGCTTCAGTAGCGAGATTTCTTTTACAATCGGAGGCAGAAGCCTGGACACAAACCCTACCTAATCTGCATCTAACATTAGCGCTATTAGCACGCACGCATTTCTCACCTGAGGCGGAAGCCGGGTGATAGGCTGAAACATTTTAAACATTAGTGAAATATTATTTGCGTCGTACAGGTCTGTGTTTTAACTTGTTGTGTATTTTATTACACCTACCGCCTGAAAGCGCCTCACTTCTCTAGCTCACAGTCGGTTAAAAGGCTGTGGCTGGAGACGCGCGATTAGCCCCACATAGGTTCAGATTTAAAAACTACAAGTCCCAGCGCCATTGCGCTCTTGAAGGGACTACAAGAGGAGGAGTCGAGCTTCAGTAGCGAGATTTCTTTTACAATCGGAGGCAGAAGCCTGGACACAAACCCTACCTAATCTGCATCTAACATTAGCGCTATTAGCACGCACGCATTTCTCACCTGAGGCGGAAGCCGGGTGATAGGCTGAAACATTTTAAACATTAGTGAAATATTATTTGCGTCGTACAGGTCTGTGTTTTAACTTGTTGTGTATTTTATTACACCTAGCGCCTGAAAGCGCCTCACTTCTCTAGCTCACAGTCGGTTAAAAGGCTGTGGCTGGAGACGCGCGATTAGCCCCACATAGGTTCAGATTTAAAAACTACAAGTCCCAGCGCCATTGCGCTCTTGAAGGGACTACAAGAGGAGAAGGTCATCATTTCGCGCAGCGAACGCGAGCAGCGAGGGCGCCTTAGCCGCGCCGGAGTCGAGCCTGAGTCTAGCTCGTCTGCGCTTGTCCGCGCCTAGGGCCACCTTCAATACCCAGGTGATGCATTATTCAAGCGATTTTCTCCTCTCCCTGAATTCTTCTTGTACCACCTGCTACCATTCTCTTAATGTCGACAAATGGGTGGGTCCAGTTTGCTGCATTACTTGTCGAAAATGCTTAGTACCCTATCATCCTATGGACAATTGTATGTCAGCCAACTTTTTTAAAAGTGGGCTTATAAATGCCCGATCTATGTGCAAAATGCACTTCACATATTCGATTTGGTCAGTGAAAACGAACTGGACTGTTTGTTTATAACTGAAACCTGGCTACGGGATTGGTCTAATCCTGACCTTGCTCAGGCTGTTCCCCCCGGTTATGCCATCTGTAGACAAGATCGCGCGAAACAGCGCGGTGGCGGTTTAGCAATCATCTATAGAGATGTCCTCAAATGCACCATCAGAGAACTTCCTGACATTATAGAAGCTGAAAGTATGCTTTTTAGTATCCAATTACATGATACTTTCACTTTTTCAGGAGCACTGCTCTACCGTCCCCCGCAAAATCCCCAGCAGTTTCTTACCAGTGTAGGGAAGGTTCTGAGTGATATGACTGTCAGATGCGCCAACTTTACGTTATTGGGCGATCTCAATCTTCACTTAGATAACCCTACTGATAAATATGTTTCCTGTTTTAAAGAAACTCTGCAAATTCTAGGACTGACACTTAAGACCTCTGGAGCTACCCATAAAGCAGGACACTCCCTCGATTGTATTAGTTCCAATCTGGATACACTGGTGGTGAAAAATCCCTTACCTTTGACCTGGACGGACCATTATTTTATTGATTTTGACTTCAAATTTTTAAGAAGTCAAACACTGTCCAAGAAAATAACTAATAAAGGGACCCCCTCACCCAATTGGGGCAAAATAATGAGCCTTCCTGATCTCATTAGCTGGGCTCAAGATAGCAAACCCCCGTTGTCAGGTAATACCCTCATAGACTACCAAAACTTTGTAGGTTGGATGACAGAGATTGGCAGAAAACCTAGTCATCTACAAAAAACAAAATTTCCCTCAGTAAATCGTAAAAACTCTGCTCCTTGGTTTTCAGATACCTTAAAAGATCAACTGGCTGCAGTCAAAAAACTTGAACGTAAATGGAGACGAAATTATGGCATTGACTCCAAAACCATCTACAAATCAGCTAGGAAAGCGTACCACATCTCCATTAAAGCTGCGAAAACTAACTATTTCACTTCTCAAATTGAAGCAGCCAACAACAAAAAAAATAAATTTTTTAAATTGTTAATATCTTTACGAAACCTAAAATATCAACCCATGACATTCCCCTGTCCCAAACCCTATGTGACAATATAGCCAACTATTTCACACAAAAAATTGACACGCTCATTAAGGATTTTCCTCATCCTTTAATAGTAGAATCTGACATTGAGACAGTGTCTACTTCCCAACTTTCCAGATGGGAAAAATTTAATCATATCACTCTTGAAGATTCTTTACAGGGAATCTCTGCACTTAAATCAGGTTCCCCTTCCGACCCCTGTCCCCCTACTTTTTTAAAATCCATTGCACAGGAGGTTAACCCCTATATTAATGCTATCATCAACTCTTCTTTACAATCAGGAGAGATCCCAGCCCAGTGGAAGGTAGCGACAGTAAAACCATTACAGAAAAAGTCATTACAGGACCCCACCATCTTATCTAATTTACGCCCAATTTCTTTACTCCCTGCCATCTGCAAAATCACGGAAACTTTTGCCAACAAACAACTGATGGCATTCCTTGAAAATAACGACATTCTCCATCCATGTCAAGCAGATTTCAGGAAAAACCATTCTACTGAATCGGCGCTTTTATCATCTACTGAAACCATACGTGCCGCTCTGGATCAGGGAAAATTGGCTGTTCTGATCCTTTTAGATCTCTCAGCGGCTTTCGACACGGTATCCCATGCTATCCTTTTACATCGCCTTACCAATGCAGGCATAGCAGGAACTGTGTTCGAATGGTTTAAAAACTACCTTGCAAATAGGCGTCAGATTGTCAGGCTGGGCGACCACTCCTCAGAAGAAAAACTGATAAAAACAGGAGTTCCTCAGGGCTCTAGTCTAAGCCCTACCCTGTTTAACCTGTATATGGTCCCCTTACTTAAACTAATAACATCCTTTAACATCAGTACTGTCGCTTATGCTGACGACACTCAACTTGTTCTGACTCTCGATAAAAATCACATTAACGCAGAGCAAGTACTTAAAGACTGCCTGTCAGCAACCTTCAAGTGGATGTCTCTTAACCACTTAAAATGCAATTCTTCCAAGACGGAGATCATCCCTTTCGGCCCGAACAACTTCTTTACACCCCAAGATTGGTGGCCCGAAAAAGCAGAACCCCCCCCCCCAATACTATCATTGCTGCACGAAATCTTGGAATAAAATTTAACAGTGCCCTTACTTTCAATCAGCAGGCTAAGGAAGTAGCAGGTACTTGTTTCGGTATCATCAGAAGCCTGAGAAAGTTCTTTGATTTCCTTCCCCTGAGTGCCAGACGCACGGTAGCTGTAGCCCTCATAAATTCCAGGTTGGACTATTGCAACAGCCTCTATGCAGGACTCAATAAATCTGCCCTGCATAAGCTTCAAATGGTCCAACACGCAGCTGCCAGACGGGTCCTCAGACTACCCAGGAAATCCTCAGCCTCCGCAGCTTTGAACACACTACACTGGCTTCCTATACACAAGCGCATACTGATTAAAGTGCTCGTCATTACTCACAGAGCCTTTTACCATCATGGCCCACTTTATTTGCGTAAATACTTTAGACATTATCAACCTCTCCGAGCACTTAGGTCCTCCAACGCAAATCTGCTGCATGTTCCCAGGTTCAAAATGGCAACAAGAGGAGGCAAATCCATGGCGGTCATTGGAGCGAAAGCCTGGAATAAGGCACCTCCCTGTCTACGTCAAGCCACTACTGAACCCAAGTTCAGAAAGCTGCTAAAGACTTGGATTTACTCATTGGCCAACCCTGAATGTATGAGGCTTTTAGGATATGCTACGTAGCCAGGTGTATCTCTCATCCACCTTATAACACCTCTTCTGTCTTTTCAGAAATCTAAGCGCCAAGATACTCCCTGGAGTGGTAGCGCGCTATATAAGTATTTTTTCAATTCACTTCACTTCACTACTCACAGTGGGATCTCTCTACTTGTGATGGGATCTCTGCACTCGTGGTGGGATCTTTGCACTACTGATGGGATCTCTGCACTCATGGTGGGATCTCTGCACTTGTGATGGGATCTCTGCACTTGTGGTGGGATCTCAGCACTTGTGGTGGGATCTCTGCACTTATGATAGGATCTCTGCTATGATCCGCTGTGTGGCTATGGTCGGGAGACTGAGTGTCAGGACGGTGAGTTCTTGAAATCAACACACTTCTATCATACCTCTCAGTTATTAAAAGCAACACATTACAAACGTGACTTTCAAAGGTTTTAAAAAAAGAGTGTTTGCTAAGCAAAGCTCCCAGCTTCCGCCTCAGGAGATATTATCTTCTGACAGACGCTGGGCTTTTGTGTCTTTTGTAATCAGGGTGGGGGGCGTGGCCTCTGAAAAGAGGCGTAGCCCTAGGGTGCGCCGGGAATGGCGGCAAGAGTTGTTTGTCCGATTTCACCTCGGCAGCGCTATGATCCGCTGCGTGGCTATGGATGGGAGACTGAGTGACAGGACGGTGAGTTCTTGAAATCAACACACTTCTATCGTACCTCTCAGTTATTAAAAGCAACACATTACAATCGTGACTTTCAAAGGCTTTAAAAAACAAGTGCTCGCTAAGCAAAGCTCCCGGCTTCCGCCTCCCGCCTCCCGTCTCAGGAGATATTATCTTCTGACAGACGCTGGGCTTTCGCGTCTTTTGTAGTCAGGGTGGGGGGCGTGGCCTCTGAAAAGGGGCATGGCCCTAGGGTGCGCTGGGAATGGCTGCAAGAGTTGTTTGTCCGATTTCGCCTCTGCAGCGCTATGATCCGCTGCGTGGCTATGGTCGGGAGACTGAGTGTCAGGACGGTGAGTTCTTGAAATCAACACACTTCTATCGTACCTCTCAGTTATTAAAAGCAACACATTACTATCGTGACTTTCAAAGGTTTTAAAAAACAAGTGCTCGCTAAGCAAAGCTCCCGGCTTCCGCCTCAGAAGATATTATCTTCTGACAGACGCTGGGCTTTCGCGTCTTTTGTAGTCAGGGTGGGGGGCATGGCCTCTGAAAAGGGGCGTGGCCCTAGGGTGCGCCGGGAATGGCTGCAAGAGTTGTTGGTCCGATTTCACCTCGGCAGCGCTATGATCCGCTGCGTGGCTATGGTCGGGAGACTGAGTGTCAGGACGGTGAGTTCTTGAAATCAACACACTTCTATCGTACCTCTCAGTTATTAAAAGCAACACATTACAATCGTGACTTTCAAAGGTTTTAAAAAACAAGTGCTCGCTAAGTAAAGCTCCCGGCTTCCGCCTCAGGAGATATTATCTTCTGACAGACGCTGGGCTTTCACGTCTTTTGTAGTCAGGGTGGGGGCGTGGCCTCTGAAAAGGGGCGTGGCCCTAGGGTGCGCCGGGAATGGCGGCAAGAGTTGTTTGTCCGATTTCATCTCGGCAGCGCTATGATCCGCAGCGTGGCTATGGTCGGGAGACTGAGTGTCAGGACGGTAAGTTCTTGAAATCAACACACTTCTATCGTACCTCTCAGTTATTAAAAGCAACGCATTACAATCGTGACTTTCAAAGGTTTTAAAAAACAAGTGCTCGCTAAGCAAAGCTCCCGGCTTCCGCCTCAGGAGATATTATCTTCTGACAGACGCTGGGCTTTCGCGTCTTTTGTAGTCAGGGTGGGGGGCGTGGCCTCTGAAAAGGGGCATGACCCTAGGGTGCGCCGGGAATGGCGGCAAGAGTTGTTTGTCCGATTTCACCTCGGCAGCGCTATGATCCGCTGCGTGGCTATGGTCGGGAGACAGTGTCAGGACGGTGAGTACTTGAAATCAACACACTTCTATCGTACCTCTCAATTATTAAAAGCAACACATTACAATCGTGACTTTCAAAGGTTTTAAAAAACAAGTGCTCGCTAAGCAAAGCTCCCGGCTTCTGCCTCAGGAGATATTATCTACCTTATGATCTCCTACAGGAGACACAGATTCATCCAGACAGTCCCTTATTGGGTACTAAAGGGTTCCTAGGCAATGTGCATGCTGCCGGCTTCACTACTCATGCTAGGGGGGTACTGACGTGGATTAACCCGAAGACGTTGTTCAGTCTGATGCCTCTGGAGACGGATAGGGAAGGTCGGTTTGTTCTTTCCAAATGTTCGGTAAGGGACTGGAACTACTTCTTTTAAATGTTTATGGCCCTAATTATGACCATCCAGATTTCTATACTACCTTGACAGCCCTGACCCAACCTTACGCTCAGGAGATGATCTTGTGGGGGGGGGACTTTAATTCTGTTAGGGATCCGGCTTTAGGCAGGTCGGATGGCCCGGACAGACACCCCTCATCTTAAGCTAGAGTAGTGGAGACATCCTTGATTAGGTTAGACATGTGAGCCAGGGGGGGTAAACACATTATTCTGTGTATTATAACGTACACAATTGACTACTGGTTTGCCTCATGACACTTATCGCCACACATTCGTATGTGTACGATCCTCCCACGCGTTTACTCTGACCATTCGCCACTGCTCTTGGTACTCGTTTCCCCCAAAAAGCAAACGCCTCCTTTCCTGTGGCGCTTCCCGCCCTAATCTCTCCTTGATACTGTTTTCAAGGAAGAACTTGCTATGGCCATCGAGACGTTTTTTGAGACTAGCGTGGAATCAGTTGACTCCTCCCAAACAATTTGTGAGGCTTTTAAGGTATATATATCAGGGGGTATTTCTGAACATGCAGGGTTCTCAAATCGATTCGAAATAGGTTGACTGATCTGGAACCTAAGATAATAGCCCTAGAGGCTTCCCAGATTGCGAACCAGAGCGAAGAACTCACCCTAAAACTAGCACAGACACTCCGGGAATATCATAGGAGGCAGATGCAGAAATAAAATATCTTAGTAAATACGCTATTGCCCGCACTTACGGTGAGGGCGAATGGCAGGGGGCGGTGCTTGCGCACCTCCTCAGGCAACGCAGAGACAAAACAACGATACCAGAAATCAGACCACAACCCGGGGACCCTCCGCTGATAGAGGCTCAAGTGGCGGAGCAATTTCGAAAATACTATGCAGACCTCTACTCTTCCCGCGGCTGCAGCCAAATACTGGATTACCTGACTCATATAAAGCTCCCATGGCTGTCCAACTTTCACCGAGAGTTCCTGATGCGACCGACCAATCGGGACAAAATAGTCTTAGCCCTCTCGTGCCGGGGAGTGATGGTCTCACGTCGCCTTTTATAAGGCGTTCACTGATCTACTGCTACCACATCTGCTCACATTGTTTGAGGACATGTGCACCACGGGAGAGATGCCCCTGACTATGCGGGAGGCAATCCTAGTGGCTATACTCAAGCCAGGAAAGCCTCGTATCGACCCCTGTCCCTAATAAATGTGGATGCAAACATTTTTGCGAAACTGCTCGCCAACCGTCTGGCACCACTCTTCACGACCTTGGTGGCCCCGGAGCAGGCTGGATTCACGCCCAGCAGAAACCTGACGTACAATCTACGTACAGTTTTTGCTGCCCTACAGCACACAAGGCCGGAGGTTCCGGATATTGCGGTATTTTTGGGCATGGAAAAGGCATTTGACTCGGTCGAATGGCCCTTCATGAGAAAGGTCCTCAGCCCCAGGAGGGGTATTTTTGCAACTCCTTGCTGTGCTGTTCACTTCCCCCACGGCGCGTATCAGGATTGGCTCCCTGGTCACTAACCCCATACGAGTCTGTAGGGGCACGAGACATGGCTGCCCCTTATCTCCGATACTCTACGCCCTGATGGCAGAACCCTTGTCTTGAGCTCTACGGGAGTACCATAGTCAAAGAGGCATTCACTTTCCAAACTACCGTTTAATAGTCTCCACATATGCGGACAATAGACTTTGCTACGTCAGGGACCCTGAGACCAACCTCTCTCCGGTCTTGCATGAAGCGGTCTTCTTTGGCTCCCTATCTTGCCTAAGAGTCAACTGGAGCAAATCCATCATGTTCCCCCTCTACCCAGCGACGGCACCTTTTGAGCCGGAATACCCTCTACAGTGGACTAAGGATGCGGTGCGATACTTGGGGATCAGGTTGCACACTAACTCCAAGGTTGTCCTCAGGGAGAACTATGGCATTGCTATTTCCAGGCTGGAATAGGAAATTGCCAGGTGGGTGCACCTCGCTTTATCAATGATGGGCAGTGTCCCTTTGAAAATGATCGTGCTACTGTTTTTTCTTTTCCTCTTTATGAACGTACTCATGGTTCTTTCTCAGATATTCTTTCAGCGCCTTCAATCCCTAATGGTGCACCTGGCCTTCCGCCCCATCTCTCTCCTCCCCTTCCCCGCAAAAGTCATCGAGAAACCCATCAACATTCAGCTGACCGCCTTCCTCGAGACGATCGGCTCCCTCGACCAATCACAGTCCAGATTCCGAGCGAACCACAGCACCGAGACCGCCCTCATCGCAGCCACCGACGACATCAGGACCCTGCTTGACAATGTGGAAACTGCCCCCCTCATCCTCCTCGACCTATCGGCTGCTTTCGACACAGTCTGCCACCGCACCCTGACAACCCGCCTCCACCACGCCAGGATCCATGGAAAGGCCCTGGAATGGATCACCTCCTTCCTCTCCGACAGAAGTCAAAGAGTCCGTCTCCCGCCCTTCCGTGCAGGGGCCACCAAGATCATCTGCGGGGTACCCCAAGGCTCCTCGCTCAGCCCCACCCTCTTCAATGTGTACATGAGCCCCCTCGCAGCCATCGCACGCAAGCACAACCTCAACATCATCTCCTACGCCGACAACACCCAACTGATCCTCTCCCTCACCAACGACCCCGCCACCGCCAAAGCCAGCTTCCAGGAAGGAATGAAAAATGTCGCGGCATGGATGAAGCTCAGCCGTCTGAAACTGAACTCAGACAAGACGGAAGTCCTCATCCTCGGCCCATCCACCTCCGCCTGGGATGACTCCTGGTGGTCCCCTGCACTGGGCAATGCCCCCAAGCCCACGGATCACGCACGCAACCTGGGATTCATCCCAGACTCCTCCCTCACGTCTTCCTGCTTCAACACCCTCCGCATGCTCCGTAAGATCTTCCGTTGGATCCCCACTGGAACCAGGAAGACGGTCACCCAGGCCCTCGTCACCAGCCGACTGGACTACGGGAAAGCCCTATACGCTGAGACCACTGCCAAAGTACAGAAAAGACTCCAGCGCATACAGAACGCATCTGCGCGACTCGTCCTTGACATCCCCCGACACAGCCACATCTCTGCCCACCTGAGAGAACTGCACTGGCTCCCTGTCAGCAAGAGGATCACGTTCAGACTCCTCACCCACGCACATAAGGCTCTCCACAACATGGGCCCCAAATACCTCAAGAACCGCCTCACGTTCTACACACCTTCCCGCCAGCTCCGCTCCGCCAGCCTTGTCCTCGCCACCGTCCCACGGATCCGCTGAACCACCACCGGAGGAAGATCTTTCACCTATCTGGCGGCCAAGACGTGGAACACCCTCCCCACCCACCTACGACTGACCCAGGACCATCTCTCCTTCAGGATGCACATCAAGACCTGGCTTTAAGAGCTGCAGCGGCACCCCCTCTCCCAGCGCCTTGAGACCCTCGCGGGTGAGTACCGCGCTCTTTAAATGTTCCTGATTGATTGATTGATTGATTGGCCTGGAAGGGCAAGCAGGCACGCGTCGCTTGGCAGATACTGACATTCCGTACTCGATGGGGGGCCTGGGTGCTCCCGACTTGGAATTATATTATAGAGCTGCTCAAAGCTGCCAAGCATATCATTGGATACATGGACCCTCTGACATTCCGCACTTACGGATTGAGACTATAGTTGCTGCCCCAAAGTCTCTCCCGGCTTTGCTGTTTATGCACCTGATAGGCGCACAGGTATAATGGATTCTATCAACTCGGTCACACATGCCTGGCATTATTTGTTGGTCGCTCAGGCGGGTAATATATTGTATTCTCCGATGGCCCGCCTTGATTGGTGCCACTGGCTTGCTCCGTATAAGGATAGGGGCGTCACAACCGCATTACAGACGCTAAACGCCCACACAGTGGGAGACCAATTTACGGATGGTACCGCCCGCTCATGGGAAGATATGTCCGGAGAAGAGGTTGCGCCGACGCCTCTTGCGCAATTCCAATTCCACAGATTTTGACATGCCCTCAGGGACTTATTGGGGGAGGATATGGTGGAGCCTCCTGAAGTCTTGGAACTAACTGCTGTCATTAGAGCACAAACACCTGCTAAACTAGTATCCAAAATTTACCGCATCACATTGTATACTAGGGGTAGCGACTACACCAAACCGTGGCTGGCCTGGCAGTGAGACTTGCAAGTGGAACTTACAGATGACAAGTGGCTATACTGCTGCACAAGCACTAAAAGAATCTCGCTCAATGGGCGCCATTGACTTTTTCACTTTAAATACCAAAACAGGGTTTACTATATGCCGGAACAACTATATAATCGTGGGCTGCGCGATGATCCTTAGTGCGAAAGATGTGGGAAACAAATCGCTGATTTCTTTCACACAGCCTGGGTGTGCCCAAGGGTTGCCCACTTCTGGGGAGATGTATTTACTAAAATAAATTGGATCACAGACCTGACGCTGACCCCCGACCCGTTCCTAGCTTTACTGGGGTACTCCAAGCCTCTCCCTAAGGCACACAGACAGCTAGTAGACATGGCACTACTTTTGGCTAAGAGATGTGTTGCGATCTGTTGGCTACATGGCTTGACCCCCACGAAAGCTCAGTGGTCTAAAGACATGATGTTCTGTTGCACCCAGACAGAAACCTACAGAGAACTGTTGCCGCCTCGCAACAAACCTAAAAACATTTGTGCCCTGTATATGACAAGACGGATGACCTCGGAGATTGCCAAAACTGACAACGCCCCCACCCACGACGACATGCCCCCCTGACCATGACTCTACCCTGTAGCTTTTCTCCAGCCTTATGCAGACCACTTTGTCCCTCAGCTGTACCCTTAAATGAAAAGGCACAGACGGAATAGAGCAGGACCTCCCAATGTTTGCTGAACTGTCTTTTCCTTTAAGAATGGGGCTACAATGTCTATTTTCTTTATTGTCACATGCAGATACCATTGTTTGAAATATGTCATTGTTTTTTGATTACTGCATAAAATCTCAATAAACATATTATTAAAAAAAACTATTAACGCACATGATCCCTTGTTTCTCCAAGCTTTAGTGAGGAGTTGTTGGAAAATGTGTGTTCTGTTATGAAATCACACCCCACAATGTAAGATGCATTGTGTAGTTCACCTTAAAGTTGTTTGCAGTCCTCTCTCCCCTTCAAAAATTCTCCAAGAAAAACAGTGGGTACCAGAGAAAGATAACCAGGGCTGGTGCATTGATCTTTACCACCCTTGGTAAAGTGACATTTTGCGCCTCTTTATACCCCGTCCTCCTTGCTAATTCTACGATAAGGCTGATGGTCTTCTGCTCCTCTAGACTTAAGGCAGCTGCCTGCTCTTGTCTTGTTCTTGAAACTGACTCTGGAAGATGAGGCCTTTTTGATGCTGAGCTCCCACTCCATAGCGAGCCCTCCACTATGGCTGGATCTGTCGCAATAGTGTTGATGTGGCTCTTGTCTCAGTCTGTTATTATGCAGGTGTCCCCTTCCTACCACCACTTCCTGAATATGCTTTCTGTTACCATTCTGACTCGCCATCTGTTTTCTGCACCAGTGCCCGATAGCCATGTTCGCAAAACAAAAATCCACACATTTCTTCTGTTTTATATTGCAAATAGAAGAGCACAGGTGATATCGAAAGCAGATTACCTGCTAGGTATACTTATTTGTCTTACCATCAAAAAGAATGTGTTTTTTTTTACTGTCCTTGCAAGTGTTTACCGTTTATAGCTGGAAGCACGCCGAACTCAGCGCTCTTCTCAAGAAGCCATCGGCTGACCCCACCGACCTCAAAAACTACCGCCCCATCTCGCTGCTCCCGTTTCCTGCAAAAGTCATCGAGAAGACCGTCAACAAGCAGCTGGCCGCCTTCCTCGAGACGAACGGATCCCTCGACCCCTCGCAGTCTGGCTTCCGGGCCAACCACAGCACTGAGACCGCCCTGATCGCAGTCACGGATGACATCCGAGCGCTGCTCGACAACGGAGAAACAGCGGCCCTCATCCTCCTCGACCTCTCCGCGGCCTTCGACACTGTCTGCCATCGTACCCTAGTACAACGCCTCAGCAACGTCGGAGTCCAGGAGAAGGCACTGGAGTGGATCATCTCCTTCCTCGCCGGAAGGACACAGAGAGTCCGCCTCCCTCCGTTCAGATCTGAAGCCACCGAAGTCATCTGCAGCGTCCCTCAAGGCTCCTCGCTCAGTCCAACCCTCTTCAACATCTACATGAGCCCCCTCGCAGACATCGCACGCCAGCACAACCTCAACATCATCTCCTACACCGACAACACCCAGCTGATCCTCTCCCTTACCAACGACCCCGCCACCGCCAGAGCCAACCTTCACGAAGGGATGAAAGAGGTAGCTGAATGGATGAAGAACAGCCGCCTGAAACTGAACTCAGATAAGACGGAAGTCCTCATCCTGGGATCCTCACCCGCCGCTTGGGACGACTCCTGGTGGCCCCCCGCCCTAGGCAGCGCACCCAAACCAACAGACCACGCACGCAACCTGGGCTTCATCCTGGACTCCTCCCTCTCCATGACCAGACAAGTCAACGCCGTCTCCTCGTCGTGCTTCAACATCCTGCGCATGCTACGTAAGATCTTCCGGTGGATCCCCACCGAGACCAGGAAGACGGTCACCCAGGCCCTCGTCACCAGCCGTCTGGACTACGGCAACACCCTCTACGCCGGAACCACCGCCAAACTCCAGAAGAGACTCCAGCGGATCCAGAATGCCTCAGCACGACTCATCCTGGACATCCCCCGTCGCAGCCACATCTCCGGACACCTGAGAGATCTGCACTGGCTCCCGGTCAACAAGAGAATCACCTTCCGTCTCCTCACCCACGCACACAAAGCCCTACACAGCCAAGGCCCAGGATACCTCAACAACCGCCTCAACTTCTACGCTCCCAAACGCCAGCTTCGATCGACCAGCCACGCCCTCGTCGCCGTCCCCCGCATCCGTAGAGCCACCACAGGGGAACAGTCCTTCTCCTACCTCGCCGCCAAGACATGGAACTCCCTCCCCACCCACCTCCGCCTGACCCAGGACCACCTCGCCTTCAGGAAGCAACTCAAGACCTGGTTGTTCGAGCAGTAGCAGATCCCCCTCCCCCAGCGCCTTGAGACCCTCTGGGTAAGTAGTGCGCTTTATAAATGCGATGATTGATTGATTGATAGCGCTGTAAGTAACATGTGGTCATCATTACCCAACTCACTTAGCTAATTTTAGAACTTTGAAACAGTCAGTTGGCCCTGCCACTATCAAACCTAGGACTAGGAGGTTTATAATATTAATGATGAATAGTTTTATATAGTGCGTAATGTGAGAGGTTAGCAGTTGTAGGCACTGTAATAATGAATTTTACCCAATTTAATGCTACTCATTTTATCTATTTTATTTATTTATTTAATGTGATTTTATATAGAGCAAACATTACCTGAAGTTGTCAGAGCACTTTACAAAAGAACCAGTTACGTTACATAAGGACTTTGGATTACACGAGGTACGTAAGAGATACAAACAGAAAAAATTGCAAATGTACAAGTTGTAAAGTCACACAAGGAAGAGATACAAACGGATAAGCTCTAAACTCATAGGAATGGTAGTAAGTACGAAGGTCTACTACATATACTAGTGGTTAGAGTTATATATATATATACATATATATATATATATATATAGTACATTTATTCATGATTACATTTTACCAGCGATTAGGCTTGGACAATTAAATATTACATATTTACAGAGTGAACGAAGAAATAAAACATCAAAAGGGGTAAAGAGAGGTGGGGGGAGAGGAGTCGGAGGCTGAGATTGGTGAGTGGAGAGATGGGGACCTGAGGGGGAAAAAGTGAGAAGACAGTCCAGCAAAAGAGAAATGTCTGAAGTTCGGCAGGATGGAGTCTAACGGACTGAAGGACAGAACAAGAATCAACAAAATGGCGGATCCGGGTCATGGGCATTAAAGGAAACCATCAAAAAAAGGCAAGAGGCACCAAGTCAAGACCCCAAAAACCTGGAGAGCAGAGTTCCATTAAGTACGGTGGGGGAGGGGACTCAGCGACAGCACCAAGGGAGGACGGAGCGCAGTAGAATGACTGCTGTTTATGTGCACAGGCACAGTATCGCGATCCTTAGGTCTGGTGCTCCCGGCCAGAGCTCCCTACTCATCGGCCATCTTGGATCCCCCTTCAAACTTCGATCGGGATGCACCTTGGCTCTCAGCAGAGCTGAGCCAACTGATCCGATCGAATCCGAATGGATGGATGCGAGGCTGAACTGGCCCTGCTGGAATTCAACCTGGCAGGTTACACAGTAATATCAGAAGGGAACACATTACCTCCTGATCAGACCAGCTGACTAGGGTTTATTGTGCAGAAAGACTAGAATCCCGCTTGAATAAGACCATTTCTCGGAAAGTACAGTAAAAATAAAATTGCCATTCTTCCGAGCCCTTGGAAAGAAAGTGGGACTTATTGTTTTTGGAAGTTGATCTAAGTCACTAGTGGCGAATCATCATAGCAAACACACCAGCTGTAAACATGTGAAACAATCACATTGGCGTTGAGGTGGGCGAGGCATGGGTCAGCATCATTATAAAATAAACAAGACTGCCCCAGTGAGATCCAGCCCCAAGTGAGATCCAGCCCCCAGTGAGATCCAGCCCCCAGTGAGATCCAACCCCCAGCTCATGTCTCATAAGGTAAACAAGGCAATAACAGCGAGAAAATGCGGTAAGGAAAAGGTCAGGAGTAACAGTAACCCTACTCTGCGCTGCCAGAAGCGATAATGAGAGTGTCCTCCCTCTTTTATCTGACACACATATTTATGCTTGTTTTTTTGTTGTTTTTTTTTTACCTCACCCAATAGCAATCCAATGCTGAGGCATTTAATATGTTTACAGTTTCACAAGCAACAGGCTTGTTGCCTGCTGAGCAGTGAATTAGTTCAAAATCCTGTGAACCACATACACATCTATGGGTGATTGGTTTGGACCCCTGGAATAAGAACTCCCCTGACAAATGTGCCAAACTGAGTTTAGATGAACATGGTCCATGACCCCCACAGATGTGCAGAGCCCTAGCACTATTTGCAACTTAAACAGCATCCCACATTGTTTAACCCACCCCTAAAATTGATCAACACAAATGTCACTGGGGATTCACTCTGCATGCATTCATTGAGATATTTGGACAAGTTTTTGCAAATAATAAGGTTTTGTAAATTTGTGCATAATGAAAGGTCGCCTTTCTTTGTAATTGTTTCATCATTTTAAAACTTGGTAACACAAGTCACACAAATACATTCTACACCATGCAACAAAATTCCAATTAGCGAAGGGGAGGAACATGGCTGCCGCCGCTTGAACTGCCGTGGGCACGGCTCCTAATGGAGGTGGGATTTCGAGGCTCGCATGGCCTTCTGTAACTACCCTGTATCTCTATCGAAGAAAGCTCATCTTGTCAAATCCCGGATCTCAATGTAATTTGTTTTTTGTACCTCTTTTCTGGGCCGCTGCGTCTCCATGAGCCTCTTCACTTTTCCGCGATCGACATGCTAAGGGAGTCCTTGCAGAGCCAGGCAGTGGTTGTGGCGGTTGATGTACTAGTTTTTCCAGCTCCCCAAAGCGGTGTTGGCGTTGGTGAGCACGGTCCAGTCGCACGGAAACCAGGCTGGAGGTGGGGGATTGCCACAAGCGAGTGGAGATGAAGCGAGCTTCTTCCCCTGCTGCTGTGCTGTACGGGAGGGAGAACGTACAGCTTGGAACTGCGCATTCCTCCCCGGAGCAGGTAGAGGAGGCTGGGTTTAGGCGCAGCGCTTCTGTTGTTGTATTGCCTGAATGTGCTTTTTCAACAGGTGGGCCGCTGCTGGGTATCACCAAGTCAGATAGCAAGCTCTTACACTCCAGCTTTGGAGAAGGTGCACTGACCACCGAAGTGGGGGATATTCTCTGCGAGGCTCTTCCAGACTGATTGGAGAGTGGGGCTGCACCTCAAGAGGGAACATCTTCCCCCAAACTAACAAGATACTCACTGCGGGCAAGGGCGGCCTATTTGGCATCTTACAACCTGATAACTCATTCAATTTTACTACAGCGAGTGTCCCCCCCAGTGGCGGAAGTAAAAATATCGGCAAAACAGAGTAAACAGGCGGGGGCACAGGTTCACCAATTACTCCAGTGAAATCTAAATCTCAAAGAGGCAAGGCGAAAGTTCGGGACAACAAAGTTCCCTGTACTAAGTCTAAAATTACCCCGTCAACGAAAACCTTTTATCAGGTTATGTCCCTATCCTGAACGAAAGTACAGCCTCTGTTCTCCTCTCTATCCGGAGTAGAAGGGGCTTCCGAAGCCATCTCTGGGTCTAACTCTGAGTCCACATTTGTCTCCACTGCGCTCTCGGTGGTATCTTCAGCACCCTCGTCTACCCTTACAACCTCAAATATGAAGACTTCGAGGGTTAACCAGTCAGAACATAATGGTCTCCAGGAAGAAACCACTCTGCTGAACTCTGCTGATCTAGCAAAATCTACTGATCTCATCATAATAACTAGTTCGGAGCTGGAGGTACGCCGGGCCATAACCCTCTCTAACAGATATTCTGTGTTAGGCCAACAGAAGGAGTCTGATTTAAAATCAGTTCCAGGCCAGAGGGATGAGTTGGAAAGAGTCCAGGATCAAAAGGGTGGGGAGGGCAGGGATAGGCAAGAAATTCTTGAGAAGGTTGGGTCAGACAAGGGGCAGACGGAAGATCCTAGTAGCTCTATCAACCTGTGTAGCAAAAACCTATCCTCCCTTCCTCTGAAAACTCAGAACACTTCTGTACTGAATTCTCACTCCTTGGCAGACATCCTCTTGGCCCTGAAAGATGAGATGGCAAGCAGATTTACTGTTTCAGAGGCAAATCAAGCAGAGTTTCTGAATAGGTTTTCAGTCTCTGAGGCAAATCAAGCGGCTATCCAATCTTCATGCGAGATCCTTGCTAAGAGGCTAGAAGAAGTCACTGCGAGGACGGAGGTTATTGAAGAGGAAATCCCAAAGATGAAGAGTGCAATTGAGTCCACCTCTTTTCAGCTGGAGAAATTAGCCATCCAAAATAAGGTGCCTAAAGATGATCTTGAAAGATAGGAGAACCATTCGAGAAAAACAATTTAAAATATTAAAATATCTCAGAAGGAATGGTGGGGGAGGACATAGGGTTTTTGATCACATTATTGAAAGGCGCGGTTCTTAAGAGTCATCCTAACATGGATCTAAATCATGAAATTCAGAGGGCTCATAGAGACCCCTTTAAAAGGAATCCGGGTAGGCAGAAACCCCGAAAAATCCTGGTTACTTTTTTATTGTATTCAATTAAAGAACAGATCCTCTCCGCAGCCCTAAAAGAAGGGGTTTTATCTTCTCCTTTCACTGGCCTGTCTCCCTTTTCTTTCTCCATCAGAGCCGACATTTCCCACAAAACGGCTGAGAGACAGTGGGAACTGGGCAAAACATTGGCAGAACTAAACAGCTTAGGGGCCAAGGCCCAACTAAGGTTCCCTGCTACATTGCGAGTTATGTGGAACAACCATATGCACATGATCCGGACGACTAATGAGGTAGAAACATTCATAGCAAAAATTCAGCTAGAGAAACAGGGAGGGTTGTAGGGAAGGGAAGCAGAGGTCATCCCAGGAGCTTGCCTTTGTACCGCTAGTTTCCAGTAGTTTCTATGTAATTCATATAGCCTTGAGGGGGAAGGGCTCGAACAGGCGTTTGCCTATTGGAAGGTAGGGTTCCTGAGGGTAGTAGGGGTTTGAGGGGTCACGGGGGTTTAGGATGGGTGGGGGTAGAGGTGGGGGGAGCACAGGGTGAGATACAGGGTGGGGGCCAAATAGGTAAAATATATTCCTCATC
This sequence comes from Lissotriton vulgaris, assembly GCF_964263255.1. Taxonomy (NCBI): domain Eukaryota; kingdom Metazoa; phylum Chordata; class Amphibia; order Caudata; family Salamandridae; genus Lissotriton; species Lissotriton vulgaris. The sequence goes on from NC_141693.1 coordinate 681,235,368, forward strand.
TCACAAGTTAAGTAAAACAGATTCCACTTTTCTTGGTTTAATCAGAGAACTCCCTTAAAACCTCGGTAAAAGATACTCAAGCTGTGGAAAGGTAAAATGAAGGGGGGTCGGAACATTCAATTTATCTCCTGGAACCTGAACGGCCTAAGATGTCCTGGAGACATATATTGATTTTTAAATATTTAGAGCTGTCTCCAGCTCAGGTATGATTGTTGCAAGAAACTCATTTAAACAAAATGGAGTCTGAAACAATTTTCTCTAAAATCTCCTGGATCCAATGTTATTGTCACTCTCAGCAATCATTAAATATCCGTGGGGTGGCAATTCTGGTAAAGAAAGGAATTACTTGCACGATAAAATCAGTCCAGACAGACCAAACAGGTAGATGGATCATCGCCCAGCTAGACTTTGAGGGGGAGGAGATGACTTGTTCATCTTTCTACGGCCCTAATATGAATGATCCCTTTCTGGTCAAGTTTCAGGACAACTTAATAACGGCAAATCCCTATCTAACAATAGGAGGGGATTTTAATGTTCGGCTTGACTCGGTAAAGGACAGATCCAATGTGAGCCACGCTAAAGGGTCCCCACGGTCTCGCAGGGTCATGAAAAACTTACTATCCAATATTAACCTGGTAGATCTATGTAGAGCCAAGATGGGAAGTGTAGATGGGTTTACATTTCATTGTAAGAAATATCATCACTCCTCTAGAATAGATTATGACCTGATAAATAGAGAGATCACAGATAATGTCAGTATATCCGTACTTCCGAGCCATCTTTAGGATCATGCTCCCCTTTTGTTTTCATATTCTATGAATAATACCTCTCTACAATCAAGGTGGACTTTGAACAGGATAATGTTATCTGATTCCGGAATAATTCAGGCAATTAAAAAATGTTCTCTGGAATTTTTTTCTTTCAATTTAGGCTCTACCTCAATAGAGTTTGTGTGGGACGTGTAGGAGAGTAGGGTCTGCTTCCTATGGTCACCCCCATTTTTTGCTGTGATTTTCTGTTTTTTCGACTTTAGTGTGGCTGTGGGCCTGCTAATCAGACCCACAGCCCAGCTGTCTAAATTGATACCATGTCCTTTAGGCACATACCTGATTGGGTATTGGGTCACCTTTGTGAGCCCCTGTATAGTGTACCATAGGAACTCAGGGCACTGGTGCATCCAAGGCCTACCAAGGCTGCAGCATGTATTATGCCACCCCTGGCAGGCAATCCAAACTGGCACCACAGGCTGATCACTTAGCTTGGGTAAGGTGGTGTAATCACCCCTTACTTAGATATAGTATACCTATATCTACCCATATATATAGACACATTTACAGCTATAAGTCACTCCTATGGCAGGCCTTGACAATCCTGATAGGTGAGTGGGTGCCCTAGCATGAGCTGAGCCCCTATGCAGCTTTCGGAACCATCTCCTTATAGCTGTTCTATGATATAGCCATACCATATACTCTTAAGTGCATTCATTATAATCCTTGCAGTTAATGCTAACTTTAGTTTTGCTTTATCAAAACATGTTGTGTAAGGTGTCAAACACTTTGGAATACTACCCCCCCCCCCGCCAGTTCTGGCGGCAGGGTTAGCATTCCACCCTTCTAGAGGGAAAAGACATGTAGTTACAGCTTTACCCGGTTAAAGTTAAACAGAGCCTCAGCATCACAAAATGGATGCTGCTGCCACAGACAAGAGTCTGACCTCCTGCTGCTGGGGGAAACTCCAGCTAGGGAGGCTTGGACAATAGGTTTCCTGTCGAGGGAGGTGCTAGCACCTCCCCAGACAGCCTATAGTGTATTGAGGCAGGGTGGGTTGAATGGAAAGATGCTTTTCCAGACACTGCCTGGGGCACACAAGGTGCTCCATGCATAGCCGGGTTCAAACCAGTTGCTGGGGCACTTCAGCCCTGGTCTGGTGCGAAACTGGACAAAGGGAAAGGGGTGTAACCACCCCCTTCTCAGGTCCACCCATAGGAGGGACCTAGTAGGTAATCCAGCCCATTTTCTTAGTATAAAGATAGGTGCTGTGTCCCCAGGACTTTAGATTATCCCGGAATGAAACTCTGATATGAAACTCTTGGACCTTCGACGTTCTATACCGACTAGAAGACTGAAGACATCTCCCTTGTCGTCAAGGAGTGACCACCCTGTGCAAACAGCCACCATCAGTAACTTGCCGGTTTGCTTTGTCAATGCTCCCGCTGGAACCCGAAGACTCAGCGACACAGGAACTGGACTCTCAGACTTCTCTGACTCCGACCCACATCCACAGCAAAGCTGAGACCCGTGGCGGGCACGAGAGACGTGGGACCGGACACCCTGGACATCCTGCATTTTGCTAACAGTGCAACTACTGAGGCACCCTCGCAGTTGTGCATTGGGGTACGAGAAGCCCCAGACCCGAGCGCCATTTGCACCGAAGCTCAGCTCTCCACGAGTGCCGCGTAGGGCCCGCTCTTGCATTTCAGCTCAATGCGTCTTCCCGGTTGCTAGCCTGTTGGCTAGTTGGCCCTCTGAAGACTTTCTTTTGAATCCAAACTGCTTTCCTGGTTGCTCCAGGCTTGCTCCAGCTTCCCTGCAAAGGAGAAGCTCACCAGACCTTGCTGGTCTGCTGAAGCCAATCTTCACTTCCTGCGTGGATTGCATTTACCAAGGCTTGTCGAGTACAGTCCGGATACCGACACCGCAGTCAACTAGATCCTTTGTGGGACAGCTCGAATCCAGCTCTTGGTCATCGTCGACACCTCCTGGTCCTCGTGGCTGCAGAGACAAGCTTCACATCTTCACCTGAAATCAACTCGACATCGTCTGGTTCCTTCCTGGTAACTGGTTAGTGACCCAGACTCTGTCCCCTCTGCTTTCAGGTTCTTCACATTGTCGATCCACCCGGACACTTTTCCTCTGTTCGTCTGCAGCACTTCTTTGCAGATCTCCTTAGAAAACATCGACGAAACCAGACACCAAAAGGCACCTATGCACCCGGCTTCTCTGGGTGAGGTAACACGAGTACTCCATTGCTCCCGTGGGTCTTGACTCTCAAAGTGTCCTAGTTTAAAGGGGTTTTGTCGTAGTTCATCCGGAAGTGCCCTAAAACAGTAACTTTGAAACTCTTACGTTCTCCATTATAAGTCAATGGTAACTCGCGACTGTCTTTAGATACTGCACGCGTCTCCCGTGGGTCTCTCCCGTGGGTCTCCTACTTCCTAACCTTTGGTTGACTAGTGTAGCCCCAGCGATTCCCTAGGGCCTAGGCCTATTCACTATTTCTGAAGTGGTCCTTATACCACTTACTTAGTATATGGTTTGTGAGGCCCCTAGGGCATAACTGTATTTGTGCAACTTATCGTATGCTAATGATGTAACTTGTGATGTATTTCGATCTCTGACCTCATAAAGAGTGCAAAGGGTTTGTGTTAGAAATAAATACATATATATTTGATATATACCTTGTGTGGTGTCCTTTCATTTGGTATTCAAGGGATTATAATTGGTGAAACAGCTTGCTTTACATGCTCTCTGATGTTTTTGCCTAAGACTGCTGGTCCATGCTACCACTAGGATAGCTTGTCTATAAGGTTGACTTTACAACCACCATCAATAAGGGTAGTTTAGACTGGTGCAAGGTGTCCACTAGAATAGTGGACATCATATGCCAGGCTAACTTCTCACAGGACGCCTACAAAGCAAATCTGAGAGGGACTTTACGCAGTCTAATAAGCTAAAAAAAATAGGAGTAATGCCTTAGAACTACAGTCCTTGGAGGTCAGAATCTCTGCTCTTGAAGAAGAAAGGAGCCATACTCCTCAGGAGAGTCTAGGAAAACTGGCACAGATAGAGAAGAGACTTGAGGAGGTCAGGCAGGACCTAAGGACCCTCTTGGATCTGAAATGCAAGGCCCAGTGGCAAGTTCGCAATTTGGAAAATTTTGAGTATGGCAAAAGAGCAGGTGCCCTACTGGCCTGGAAGGCAAGGATAGATCAGGCAAAAAACATCATCAATGAACTTATTATCAGTAGTGCTGGAACTAAATCCAGCAAGCCCCAGAAATGCAGAATTGCCTTTTGTCCCTCGTCTCGAATCTGTATAAGGAGAATACTGATCCCTCACAGGATTCAATAAGTTTGTGGATAAGTCTATACCTGCTCTTACAGAATCTGCCGGAGATCTTTTAGATTCACCCATATCTACGGAGGAGATTAGGGACCAAATAAATAGGGAAAAAAATAAGAAGGGGCCCTTACGAAGTTTGTAAATTGTTATTCGACGAACTTCTGCCTACACTCCACACCTTATTCAATTTAGTCTATAGCTAGGCTCGGGTGATCCCCAGATCTCGGAAGGAGGCCACGATTGTTTTAATATTATAGCTTGGTAAGGATCCCCTGATGGCTGATTCCTACCGTTCAATCTCCGTGCTGAATGCTGATTATAGGATCTTTATGATTATTCTGGCAGGGAGATTGGCAAAATAGGCACCAAGCCTGATTAATATGGACCAGAAAGGCTTTATGGTTGGGAGAGTCATCCAGGAACAAACACAATTACTTATTGGCAACATTGATCTTGCTCAAATTATGGGTGATCCCCTGGCAGTAGTAGCCTTGGACGCCGCTAAGGCCTTCGAGTGTGTGGGCTGGAGATATCTTTAGGCGGTGTTGGAGGTCATGGGTATGGGCCCAATCTTTGTCAAGACTTTAAAGAACTGTTATTCTGGGGCTTCGGCGAAGATTTTGCTAATTGGCTCCCTGACTCCAAGCTTTGCAATCCGGAGAGGGACAAGACAGGGGTCCCCTCTATCTCCCCCTCTATTCAATATCTATATTGAGCCCCTTGCACAGGTGTTTTGACTGGATAACATCATAAGCCCTCTTAAATCGCAAAATTATCAGTGCAAAATCGCCTTGTACACGGACGATGTAATAATCTATACCGGTGACCCTGATATCTCCATTCCGCGGCTTGAAACCTTGTTGGGGGAGTATGGCTCGATCTCAGGATAAAACCGAGGTTATGTGTTGGAACACAGTGTACAGCCAAGGCCACATAAGTAGAGAATTTAGGTATCTAGTGATAAAAATAGTTAAGTACCTGAATAAAATTCCCCTGATTAATCTGAGAAAAATTGAAAAGGATATTGACTACCTCTTTGCCAGGTGGAAAAACCTCCCTTTGACAATTTATGGGAGGGTCAACCTGGTAAAGATGTCAGTATTACCCAAACTGACTTTCCTTTTTAGCGTGGTGCCTTTTACTTTTCCCCAGAAAAATATTAGTACGATTCAGGGCAAAATCAGTAGTTTTATATGGGGTGCTAGGCTATCCTGGAAAAAACTAAGAAGGAAACTTTTAAAAGGTCGTTTGGCACTTCCTGATATTAATTGGTACTTACTGGTTTTTCAATTTAAGGGCATAAGGCTGCTGTTGTTTACTCCAGAGGAAACTACGTGGGGTAGACATTTGGGTGAATTGGCCTTAGTAGAGGGTGGCAGTGGGCAAGCGGGGTTTTTATATAAATTTGGGGCACCCAGATTCTTCAAGCGAGTACATCTCAAGGTTTTGAAAGCTGCTTTGCTGACTTGGCACAAATTAAGACGTATTTGGGGCATAGGTTATTTCTCTGCCTTTGCAACAATCTGGGATTCCCTGGGTGACAGCTTGGCGATTCTGATAAGAAGAGCAGGTTTGGAGAGGTGGTCAGATCTGGTGGACTCAGATGGAGTTCTCCCTTGGGAGATATTGCAAGGTAAGATAGGTCCCTCATTCTCTAGGTTTAAGTGCCTCCAGTTAAGATCATGGCACGAGGCGGAAGCTCGAGAAACAGCAGGGAACTGGGAACTTGAGAAGTTATTCCAAGACTCATGCCCAAGGAAGAAAGAAATATCTTTGTGGTACTTAAGCCTTCTTGAAGCAGAGAATCACAGGGTTCTCCCTCAGTCATCGGTATGGAATTCTTCCCCACTTGCCCATGATATACAAAGCTTTTTTGAAACCTTCCTTAAGTTACTGTATGAATATATATATATAGCCTGCTAGGCTAAAGAAAAATCATTTCTTTGTATTAAACAGGCTTTATTACACCCCGGCCAAAATTGTCAAATTTGCACCTGTTCCCGCTCCAGTATGCCCAATGTGTTCTCTCAGTAATGCGGATGACATCCATATGTTTTTCGAATGTGCAGAACTACCCTATTGTGGAAAAACGTGGGGGAATCCTTGACAGTCATTTTTCAAACGCATTTAGAGATGGATCTTCCCCTGGTGATTTTTTGTATAAATAATTATGTAAAAGGGTCGCTTCTACAGACCCATATTGGTTTGCTTCTCTATCTTGTGATCCTGGCTAGGAGGGAGATATGTATTAGATGGAAAGATCCGTCTCCCCCTATAGAGAAAGCTGGCTGAAAGTGGCACTGTGCATGGTTTTTCTAGAGCAAGAAGGTGTATTGGGCATGCATGATAACATCTGGTCTCCCCTGTTAACTTGGGGTCGCCACCTGCATCTGTTAACCTGTTAAGAACTCTGGCTTTGTGGGTGCGTCTAATGATTACACCAGTCATCAGGATCGAGAGGAAGGCCGTGGTGGTCCAGACTAACGCAGTGAGTCCGGGGGCGCCCAGTTAAACACAAGTCGACTTGTCAAAACTGCCAGTCTTTGGTGAAATGAGGACACAAAAAAATTAATAAATATTTCTAATCAGCATAATTTCACTCCACGCCACACAATTCAACTCTACACATTTTCATTCCACACCACATAGTTAGACAACAAACCACATATTTCAACTCAACAACACAAATATACACACCACATGTAGCCCCAAGATTCCGAGATGGACTGCGGGCGGTGGCCAGTTGGATGACGTCCAACTGTCTCAAACTGAATGCCAAAAAGACAGAGATTATGGTCTTTGGCAAACAGACGGAACTTTGGGGCGACACCTGGTGGCCCCCTGAGTTGGGCCCCACCTCTACTCCGGTCTCGGAGATTAAAAATCTGGGGGTATGGTTGGACCCTACTCTTAGTTTTGTTGGCCATACTAAAAGAACTGCGGCCTGCTGCTTCGGCATTCTGCGCAACTTGAGACCTGCACTCAAATTCTTTGACGCTGCGACCCGTCAACTTGTGGTTCAGGCGACGGTGTTGTCTCGGCTGGATTATGCCAGCTCCCTTTTCATAGGATTAAATCAGGCCGAGCTCACCCGCCTCCAGCGAGTGCAAAATGCAGCCGCCAGAGCAGTAGTAGGCCTTCCTAGGGCTTGTTCTGTCTCTCACACCCTGCGTGCTCTCCATTGGCTACCCATCAGGCAGCGGATTCATTTTAAAGTGTTGTGTATGTCTTTTAAGATCTTAAAGGGTCCCTCTGCTCAGATACTTCACAATCTTCTGTGTTTCTACATTCCTGGGCGCTCTCTTCGCTCTTCGGACCGCGAATTAGCTGTAGTTCCTCGTTTCAAACGCAGCCGATCTGGAGGACGCTCCTTTCGGGTGCGGGCGGCTGTGTTATGGAATGCCCTTCCATTTGAAATCCGGACCCTTGCCGACCTGCTTTCTTACCGTAGAGTGGTCAAGACTCTTTTGTTCCCGTAGTCTGTTCCTTCTTAAACGCTTATTTCATTCAGTTATGTTGTGTGGCCTCCTTGTCAGGCGCCGGGACGCTCCTTCGCTGGAGCAGCTGCGCGCATTATAAATGCCATTAACATAACATAACATAACATACATCCAAATCACACCACAGAATTCCACATCATGCCACAAAGCAGCACACCACATAATTAAAATCCATAACATTGCACTCCACAACACAAAATTCCATTTCACATAATTACACTCTATCACACACAAGTACACTCCACATAATTCTAGTACACTCAATACCACATAATTACTATCCACATAGTTCAACTGCACACCATTCCACATAATTTCACTACACAAATCCACTCCACATCACACTACTGCGCCACACACAATTCCACAACTAACAATTCCAATCCAAACCACATAATTCCACTCCACAGCACATACATCCACTCCAATACCAATCCGAACACAAGGGTAAAAGACATTGTCATTTACAGTGCCAATACCTCTAACTCTCACAAATGCAATACCAATTTGCATTGTAAATGTTTGTTTTACTTTCATTCATGTTGCACTCCAGCAATGCTGATGCACTACATTACTGAAAAACTTAAAAACATTGACAAGTAACTCTCTCATAGTCAAACCATATTGGCTTTGCCAATGCTTGTTTTAACTGGAACAGAAATAAAATTGCAGGCTGGTGAAATGCAGGTAAGGTGGCAGCATTATTACTTTATGTATATAATGATACAATCACTATTGTTGCACTTACAGCGCCAGTAACATGTTTCGAAAACAGATTTGTAAATTGTTCATTGTATAAAATCTGAAATGTTTTATTTCTCCATTTTCCTCTCCTGTTTTTTTCATTACAATTTTTCTATCCCTCACACTTTAATATTTCTCCAGTATTGAGGTTTTCTTTTACCCTATTAGGTTTTTTAATCTCTGCCATAGGTTTCCTTCTCTGTCATTCTCGCACCTCGTGTTTTATTTTACAATATGATTCCATCTCTTCAAAAATAAAAATTCCATTATTTCAATCCAACTCCATGCTTGCATTTAATTTTCATTTATTTCACCTTTCCTTCTTTGCACTACTTTCGATGTGCTTAGAAAATTTAAATTCCGGTTGTGCGAGCATGCTAAGCAAGATGGCTGCTGCTTGCTAACTCACGGCAAAGTCCAATTGAACAACGATTAAACATCAAATTTTTCTGAGGAATGTACCTGTTTAGTTGTTCTTCGAGAGAACAGTAAGGAAGTAGCTTTATGTTGGCGTTGTTTCTGGGCCTTTTCTTCCTGCATTTGCGGTGATTGCGTGCTCCAGCCTTTTACTGGTTAGGCAAGTGATCTGCTGCTGAAGATTTCTCTCAGGAGGGCTTGCCTTTGGCCTATATCACACCCGTAGTTGGGTCTAGATGCTGCACAGACATTTTTTTATAGAGATCGTCACTTCTATCATTATGTTAAGCTGTTTTTGTCAATGGTGGCTACTCATTTATTGTAATAGAAGGGAAGAATATGTATGCTGCTTCCAACAAACGCAAACAAAATATTTCTCATCCACCAGTTAAGTCAAAAATTGTGGAGTCTTTATCCACTTTATTGGAGAAGTTACAAGCTGTTCCTCTCAATACAGAAAATATTGCCTCAGAAATTGAAACGATTTGCAAAGATATGGCAAGACTTTCTATGACGTTCTCTGACAATGCAATTAAAATACAGGTTAATAAATCCAGAATTTATGGTTTGATGCTTCGTACAGAAAAAATATTGTTGATGTGTGGGGTCTTGCTTGACTTTGAAAATTGTAACAGACAGTATAACCTACAGATTTTTAATTTGCCAGAGGATGTTAGGCAGTATTTAGAAAAATTGCTTCCAGGTCTTTTGCATATTACTTTTCCAGAGAAATTAAAAATTGATAAGGCACATAGAATTCCTTCTCATTGTAATCCCAGTCATACAAAACCTCATCAAATGATTTTAAGATTCTGCGTCATATTCAGCAAGAGAGATTCCCTCTTTGATGGTTAATGGTTATAAACATTTTATTCACCAATATTTTGCTAAAGAAACTGTCAGAATTTGCAAGAAATCTTCGGACCTCATACCTCGACTAAGAAGCTGTGGTTTCAAACACGGCCTTTTTGATCCATCTTTCATGTGAATATTAAAACATAGTTTTTCCAAGTCTTTACAGCGCCCTGAGGGTCTTGGTCTTTACCTGGACAAGCAGTTATCGCACTCAAAGGAAATAAGTGTGCCTGACACTTGAGTCGTCTGTTCTAATTTTTTTCCTAACAACTCGCCTATTTTTTATGCGTTTTTCTTTGAGGGCTTCATTTGGGATATCTGATCTTGTCTCTGTGTATGTGCGATCCTGAGCTCATATTTATGTTGTGCTGTTGTCATGTTGTTGTTTGTCTATGTTGTCTTTCTTTGTTGGTCTGCGTACTCCTTTTTTTACCTCTTATGCCTTGTTGGAGTTACTTTTTATTCTTTTATCATATCGGATTCTTTTCACAGTTTTACTGATTTTCCTATTCTATAAAAATGTATAACAGTGCTGGTATACAATTGTTTCTTTTAATATGAAAAGTTTGTGCCACCCAGTGAAAAGTTATAAGGTTCTTGATTATTTAGCTAGACATAAAAGCTGATATTTGTATGCTCTAGAAGACACAAATAGACACAACAGTTTTATCTTATATGAACAAAAAATTGGTTGGCAAGGTTATTTCTTCCCCAGTGCACAACAAAAAAAAATGGGGTTGCTATGCTTTTTGCCTAAAAATTACATCTTTAAATTGTAAACAAGTGTTCTGATTCCGTAGGTCAATACATCATTGCTAAAATTGAAGTTGACAATAATATTTTGTATCTGGTAAATGTGTACGGTCCATCAGATGAACCCAACTTTTGGGCCCTTTTTACTTCTGAAATCCTAAAATTAGGTCATATTCCACTCATTATTGGAGGTGATTTTAATCTCATATGTGATCTTTTTTTGGATAGAACCTCTCAAACCAAATATCCTCCTCCTAAGGCCTTTTTTGCCTAAAATCGTTTTTCAAAACTACTAAATTAGTAGATAGTTGGCGTGTAAATCATCCTACTGAGAAACAATTTTTTTTTTCGAATCCTCATAATTCCTATTTTTGTATAGATTATATATTAATATCCCATCAATTAATTCCTTCAGTTTCCTACCCTTCTATTGACAATATTTATATTTCTGATAATGCGCTGATTTCCTGTATTTTGCGATATTCACATTTCAATAATCGCAAGGTCGATGGTGCATGCATGCTAATATTGTCCTAAATAAGGAAAATAAACCCAAGCTCTTGTCTGCTCTACATGATTATTTTTCTTTCTACCCTGAAGGTTCTACTGTCTTGTTAATAGATGGGGTGCATTTAAGGCATATATTAGAGGAACAACAATCTCATTATAGCCCATAACAATAAATAATTTAATTTCAGGGTCAGAGAACTAGATAAACAAATAGCAAAGTATTAACGCCCTTTTATCACTTCTCATGACATAAAATACCAATTCATTTTACAAAAACTCCTTTATGAATTGAACTCCACATTAAGCAATAGAGCTGGCATTCCAATTTGTAATAGCAAAGTTAAATTCTGTTTCAATGTTAATCGATCTGGAAAACATTTGGCAAATGATCTGCTTATTGGAAGAGATTAAATTCAAATTAATGCTATTAACAATTCTAATGGTCAAATTGTTTCGGCTCATAAACAAATAGTTGATGAATTTATGAATTAATATTCAACTTTATATATTAAGCCTCCATTTGTGATATGTTGCATATTGATTTTCTTTTAGATATGTGTGGTTTGCCCAGGATTAATCAGTCTGTTTGAGATAAGCTTGATCTGCCAATTACATAAGAAAAAGTGCATTCAGCTATTAAATTCCTTAAGTTGCTTAATTCTCCCGGTCCAGGTGGTATTCCTGTTGAATTTTATACGGAATTTTCTCTTCACCTTTCACCTCATTTACTCAAATTGTTTAATCATTTTGGTAATACAGGTTCGACATCTGGGAACTTTACAGAGGCTTTAAGAATAGTTCTCCCAAAACGTAACAAGAATCCTACCAATGTCTCAAACTTTAGGCCTATAGTCTTAATTAATCAGGGCTGTAAACTTTATGCAAAGATTTTAGCAATCCGATACACCAGTGTACTTGATACTTTTGTGCATTATGATCAATCTGGTTTCATGAAAAATAGACATTTGGTACATAATGTAAGGTTACTCTTCCATGCTATTAAAAAAAGTCCCTCATTAATTATGCCAGCTGGTGTTTGAGCATTAGATGAGGAAAAGGAATTTGATAAAGTTAGTTGGCAATATCTTTGCAGTATCTTATCTGTTTTAAATTTTGGCTTGTTAATATGATTTCAGCTCTTTACCCTGGTCCTACTGCCAAGCTTTTTATTAATTATCATATTTCTAACACATTTTTCTTTTTTAGAGGTACCAGAAAAGGTTGTCCTCAATCACATTTCCTTTTTTAGGTTGAGCCTAGCAGCGCGCATGCGCTGCTCTGTGGGGCTTCTTGTGGCTTCTCTGTGTGGGTCTGACTCCTCCCAAACATTGGATTGGCTTTGCCTTTCAAAAAGGAAAGCACGCAAATGGCTAAAAGCTGGTGCATGTCCCACCTCTTTTCTAATGTTCACTCCCACAGCGTTTTGCTCTCTGGAGCAGGCAGCGGAGCACAGGGCGGCAGATGCATTCTTCGTGGGTCAGGTTACTGTTTCCACACAATGTGCTGTGCTTTCGCTTGTTTGTAATTGGCATGTAAAACGTGTAAAGACAAATTAAAATGTAGGGTTGTTTACAAGCAAAATAGCAAGGCGTGCTACAGAGCTTACGATTTTTTTGCCCAAATAGCTGTGGTTCGTTCTTTGGCACATAGCCTGCGGTTCCTGCCTTCCAGATATGGCAGAGGTGAAACCTAATGTGCATACCTCATGTTGGTGTCAGCGCTCTTAGTTGTAATTAGGACCTTTAACTCTGAAACACGTCATGAGCTCTTGCTGACTCAGTGCGAATTTAATCTGGCTTTTCCAACTGCGCCATTCTAAAGGGAGACGGTCCCGATTCAGAGACCTTTAAATGTTTTAATTTTTTCCGAATGCTTTCTTTGCCTCTCGTGTAAATGTGTTTTCCTCCACAAAAAGAAACTAGTACCGTAGCCTCGGTGTATGGCCGTGCAGTCAGAATAGTTGCCAGGATTCTACTGGCTACAAGGGCCCATGAATGGGCACATGCACCAACAAGCATGCATTAAGTGTGCACTCGTGTAGCACTTCTCCAACAAGAAAAAATCCATATGGGCTCCCCACTATTTCTGGAAGGTGCTGTTGTATAGCATTTTAGGACCCTGGTGTAATTTTCCGATTCATGCCCTTATATAGGTATAAATCACCATATCCTTATATAGGCATAGAAATCATAACCATATTTAGACATAGCTCATGCAGTCCAAATACAACATGGCTACTTCCACTAGTTCCGAAAATCCACAACGATTTCTTGGAAAACTCGGCTCAGCAGTTAGGGACTTCCGCTTGCTTGAATATTGATTTATCCAAGAACTCATGGAGTTTTCAAAGAACTGAGACTCTTTGATGACGTTATTATGTCCAACTTTACGTCAAACTCGGCACCTTCAAGGTATAAATATACTCATACTTGCCCTAGCAAATACACAGTGGTTTGGAGCCGTTTGACTATCTACTTGCCCGACGCATCCTGCTACAGCAAGAGCCGAAGGAAGCAGACCCTCCAGCAGACGCACTGAGAGAGACGCTGTCTTTTCTCTTGCCGAGAAATCCAGCTCCAGTGTTTCAAAGCTCCCCTTGCGGGGTGTTGGGAAATCGAGTCCCGGGAAAGAGAGATACCAGACCTCCTTCATTCTAAACCAAGGTACGGAGATGATTAGACCCTAAGAAAAATCTTGGATAGATTCTTGGCAAACGAATACTAAACTTATGCTACACCACACTTACTTCTTCCCTCGTACTAGACTTACATTAGGTACATCAGGGTAGGCGTATTTTAGAAGCACCAGTTGAGTACTTTTAGTCTTTATTTATTTATGTATGCATTTTATGGATTAGAAACCATACCATGCTTTTACAGTATTCTTTTATAATACTATTCTTGCTGTATGCATTATACTTTACAGACAGTATTACAATTGTAGCAGTTCATTTCTTCTGCATGAGAAAGAAGACTGTTCAATAAATACTTTTATTGAAAACGCCCGTCTCTCTATTTCTCTGCACCTCTGGTGAAACGAAGCATGCACGAATGACTGAGTAAAATATCTATCTATTGTTTCCACGACTCTGAAGATCAGTTTTATCTTGGAGAAACAAAGTTGTCATGTTTATGCGGTTGTCAGAAACTAATCCCTTCTTGTTTATTCGAGAAAGTGTCTAGTTACCTCTGAGCTAGCTGGCACACACAATTAAGTTTAATGTATCGATAGAGACCTAGTAGACATAAGTCCTACGTCACATCTATAGGATATATTATTCCAATGCACAGAGCCTTTTTGGAATATAGGAACTACACTACAGTGCGAGGTATTACCGTTACTCTTCATGGTATTACCGCATCAGGAAGTGACGTTACAGGACCTGGTTGTAATCCTTCAGAGAAGAAGAAATACCTGTCTGGTCATCTTAACCTCTCTAGAGTATTACCAGCAACGTTGGAAAGAGGAGGCACATCTCTTTCAAACTTTGAAGAATGTACTTTTATGTATGTATAAAGAAACACTCCCTCATAGCGATGTACAAAACCCTTAAGTCACCCTAAATAATCACCAAAATGCCGCAGCACATCACACGACATCGCCCAGTGCATCATTCAGGGTGAGTTAAGGTTTTGTGTAGCGCTAGATATTCAATTCTTTTACACGTTGTGCAGCTCTACATTAATAAACAGGGGTTATATGCGCACACTCAGGCGGTAGTAAATCTGCCTTGCTTTCTTCTAAAGGGGTTGATGGATGACAGCATTTCAATGAATACAAAACTCTTTGAGAACATTATTAAAGCGCGCGCAGCAGACAAAATGCAAGCCCCCATGAAATGCACTCATGCCTCTCTTAGCATTTTACACCATTTCACGTCACACTGTTGTTATTTTTGCAAAACGCTTAAGCCACATTAATAGCATGATCCTGAGACATTTTCTTTTCTTCCTCTTTTGAGTTAATTCTTCCACGTACTTAAGTTGTTTTCTTTCTTCTATATTTTCATTTATTTCATGCTTCACTTTTATCTTTTTGCTCCATTTCCTTTCACACAGCGCACACCGTTTCAGATGAAGGGTCCAGTGGGACCGGTGGTGGTACGTTATTTCTCTGCTGCACATCTTGCTCCACTCACACTATATCCATTTAGTTGCGGAGCACAGTGGGATTGTGACGCGCCCATGGGAAGGTTGTGTTGCATCTGAAAGGCCATGTGGCTTCCAGCCAAATTATGGGTGCTAGTTTTCATGTATTTTCTACTCATTTCCCATTTCCTATATATTAATGTATCTCCCTTTCACACTTCCTCTGTCACCCTTTTTCTTCTTCTTTCTCTGCCTCTCTGTTTATCTCTTTCCACTCTTCCTCTCACCATCTCCCCTTCACTCTTTGCTGCTCTTTTTTTAATGTCTGTATCTAGTCTTCTGCCATCTCATTTTCTCTGTCTAGCCATCACCCAGGCCCTCATCCTCTATTTCTTTTCATCCCTCCTGTGGTCACTCTCTTTGTAACAAGCACTATCTGTTCCCCTCTCTCAGTTTCACTCCTTCTCTATCTTGCTTCCTCTATCTCTCGCTCAAGCACACACACACACTTTCTTTCCAAATATCTCTGGATAAACACTTATAAGGTCCAAAAGGCGAGACCTATTGGCTATGCCAATGCTTGTTCTTCTTGCTATTGAACA
This sequence comes from Lissotriton vulgaris, assembly GCF_964263255.1. Classification (NCBI taxonomy): domain Eukaryota; kingdom Metazoa; phylum Chordata; class Amphibia; order Caudata; family Salamandridae; genus Lissotriton; species Lissotriton vulgaris. The sequence goes on from NC_141693.1 coordinate 681,250,958, forward strand.
TTTGCTAATTGCCATAAGAAATTCAGTGGAAATTGAAGGCATCCTCTTAAATAACATTGCTATTAAAATGTCCGCATATGCAGATGATCTATTCTTGTATATTGGAAATCCTGAATTTTCCAATCAACCTCTCTTAACTCTCATAAATAAGTAATTGCAAATTTCAGGATATATTCAACAAATATTGAATGTTTGTTTTGTCTCGGATATGCTTCCTAACAAAGGAATAATATGGCAAACTGATTATTCTAAATGACTTGGTATTCTGTTTTCTCACACCATTAAACGTTCAATTGCATTAAATTGGTATTATCAATCAATCAAAAGACTTTATTCGGTTATATTGCATAAATAATCATAAAAGTACGTAAAATCACAACAATTTTTACAATCATCATAGTTAAAATTTCAGGCGAGAAAACATGTATATGTCATAGGCTCATAACTAAAATTTTACATAATAATCGTCTTCCGCAGATAAAAAACACTTTTAAGAAAGGCCGAGACAGATGCCACTGAAAATATATTGTGCTACAGAAACACGGGTTAACCCAATAAGTCTAAATTCAAGGAGAGTATCACAACATTGTTTTTAATCACAATTAATGTACTGTAACGAACACTGTTTACTTGCATCTTTTTCACCTAATCAATATACTTGCAATGGTATTTCTTCCTACCAGCCTTTACCCAACCCCCATTGACAAAAATATGATGTGGTCACTACAATTATTGAGGATAGATACATCGACTATCCATCTTGGGCTTTTAACATGATATAATTATTGCCCTTTTGTTTAACTATATTCAGCTTGCCCCCATTGGTATTACCATTGCGCCACCTCGGGTGTGAATAATTCAAACATTTTTTTGGGAAGAATATTAAAAATCGTAATACTTCCAGGTTCATTGGGCTGCATGCAACTTTTTTATTAGTGTGTCCCCAATGCGATTTATCCCATTGCATTATCTCTTCAAGTGTTAACCGTGATAAAAAGTATTGGGAGTCTTTTTTCACTCTCCTCTGAAGTGCGCGGGGTCACGTGATCGGAACTCCGATACAGGAAGTTTAGAACTACGGCCCCATTCACAACACAGCTTTTACGAACTCGGATTATACATACCAGATCCCCGTGAAAGTCCCGGAACTCCCTTTTTCAGGTATGCGCATTGTGACTTTGCCATAGTACTAATATTATTATCTGGCTGCATTTATGTGACTATTTACAAGCCTGTCACTATAATACTTCTAGAAATCGGACCGAAGTATTTTATGCGGCCGTTTCGTAACTACAGATATTGACTTCACATCCCCCTGGGCCGGCGGCTCCACTACCCAGTCCAGGTAGGCTCCTTTCTAAATCACCGCCTGCTCTGATTAAGCACCTTCCTTATGGTTGGTTAACTGTCGACAATTCCCTTCTTGTAGGATCCTGACCCACGCGGCGGATTCCTTATCGACCATGCAACCACGCTTTTTTATTGAGGTAATTCATTTGATGTGCTTTATGCCCTTACTCTTCACTACTCGACATTAGGTTTCTTGATAACTAACCTAGTCGTTTACTTGACAGATATACTGAACGGTGGACATCCATCATATCTGGTTGCTGTTTATTCTGCGAAATTCTCCATCTAGTGAGTCTAAACATATTCCCTTTGACATGACGTTATGAGCATTTTGTCTCATTTTTCAAACGAATTGTAAGGGGCCACCATTTTGTCATCCTTTCAGGACCCGTTCATTCCCTTATCCTTCAAAATCACTGCCTTATACTACATTCATTAATGTAAGTAACCATTGTAGTATTTCTGTTGGTTATTGTCTACAACTTGGGAATGACACAGTTCCAGTGTAATGTCCTTTGTTTAACCTGCAGTCCTTCAAATTTGGTGATTTTCACCATATACGTATTCCTCACATTACTTTGGTCTCAACCTTTGTCCCCCCCTGGTAATGTTTCCCTCCTCGACCAGCAATAGTGTACTTTTTTATGAGTAATATGGATCATTTTGACCGTAATTAATATTAAATTATTAATTTTCTGTGCAGATTTATTGCCCCTCCTGCATCCCTGTCCTGATGAAGACCCTCTAGCAAGGTTCTATCCTATGCCTGCATCAATTTGGGTCGAAACTTCGAGACTTTTTTCCATCCTCAGCCTTCTTCCCCATTTATCATTTGTGGATTTGTTTTGATAGGCATGAGTTTGTTATATTAATTTATGAATTGTGATCATTTGCCTTTGTTAATTAATTGTTAGCAATTTTTTATTGAGGTCAAATTGACCACTGCTTTGTCACTTGTACAGTTCCCTTACCTTCCACATCACTACCCCCCCCTTTCCTTCCTGTAAGGGGCATCATTTATGATTAAATATTGATGTATTTTATGAACAGCGTTTTAATGAATATTTTGTACACATTGTGATTAAAAACAATGTTGTGATACTCTCCTTGAATTTAGTTGAGATATTATTTAATCTTAGTTGATTTGCTTTAGTATCTGGGACCGCTTTGTCTGCATCATTAACTCACCCAGGTCCCAGCGACTTATTGGGTTAACCCATGTTTCTATAGCACTTCCTGTACAGGGTTCTTTCCTGTGAGGTTTGTTTCTGAGATTAATTCTCATTCTAGTATGGCCGAGAGAGAATTACTTTCCTATACTGAGGAACATATTACTCAACTCATAGGCGACCCCGCTAATACCTTCCTTTCCTCTAATGTGCCCACGATCGATTTCACACTCAAGGATAAGATAGCCCGCTTGGAAAGGTTGGAAAAGAAACTGATCCGAACAAGGTGGCACGGCCACCTATTCACCCGCTATCTCCAAGAAAATATCATCCCAGTAGGCCTTCAAATAAAATCGAACCGGCCATTTTTGTTGAGGTTCCGAAGTTTAAAGAAGGTTTTAATTACGTGGCCAACAACTGCTCCCGGCACTGGATGGTGCTGGGGGTTGAAACTGCAGGTGAACAAGTCCAGTCTATATCGAAAGAGATTGCAGCCCTAAGAGCTGAAATCAATGATGATAAAGCATTGACCAATGCTAAAGAGGTACTTACAACACTAGAAGCTACTCTCAAAGATTTCGAGTTAACCACACAGAATAAGAAGCTTGAGAAATAGGCCCGCGACCTGCGGTTTTATGACAAAAAGAAGACCTGCCCCTATTTACAGGAGGACTATTACCGTCAGGATACCCAAGGCCGGTTTACAAACAGAGGCCCGGGCCAGTTACGGGGCAGACGGAATTATAAGACCTTTTCCGACTCCTCCTAAAGTTCCGAAGGGGAATTCGATCAGGCTGGACCCAGCCATTCCCACACCGAACAAGAATATCGCTACCAACCACGTCAACAATCTTTTTTAGATCAGGGTCAGGGACAATGGCAACCCCCCAGGAACCGAGGCAACAACTGGTCCAGAAGGTATCAATGGGGTCAACAGTCGAGCAACCAGAATTGGGAAGGAGGCTGAGGCAGACCACAGAAGAAGGTGCGCTTCCAGCCGGAACAGCACGGCGAGATATCAACCCGCCGCAATGTGTACCTTTGGTGACCCCTCCATCCCACCCTGTAGTGAATATTTCCAACTATCAGCTAACTGACGAACTCAGTATCCTTGGAAAAGGCTTGTCTTCTGTGCCAACTAATATTCCTGACCAATTTACTATCAGGTCGGACCTTTTCAAGTGTTTTAGGAAAGTCCGCCTGGGGTACTTTTTTCGCAATAAGGCACCATTCCACTGCCAATCACATACTGGCCTGAGAATCCCCTCTACCTTTGTTCCACCATCAAGCACTATGTCTCATAAGATCTTGGAATATGAAGCAGTGGTGCTACGTGATGTCAACCAAACCTTGGAGAAGCGCCGCTATCACACCTTCAACATCAGCAAAAGTGAAAAGATGGCCATCCAATCCCTTGGCAAGAACCATGAAATTATAATCAAACCAGCGGAAAAAGGCGGTGCCATCATGGTTCAGGATGTTGCGAAGTACAAAAAAGAAATCTACAAACAACTTGATGACGGTACCAGTTACAAAAAGCTCAATACCGATCCATCTTTGGCCCTAGCATCTGAGATCCTGAATCTGACTAGAACAGGACTAGATGAAGGTTTTCTCACCGAGCAAGAATTCAGTTACCTCAACCAGCAAACCCCGAGATTACCAACAATATACACACTCCCGAAGATTCACAAACATCTGGAAGAACCACCGGGCCGACCCATCGAGTCGGGATGTGGGTCAATGCTCGAACCCTTGGGTTGATATATTTATTTATTTATTTATTTTCGAGATTTTTATTGCGCATACAAATACCCGAAGGTGTCTCGGCGCATGTGGAGGCTAAAACGATCAGACAGCAACTTACTGGTTAAACAACCATGTTTTTAAGAGCCTACGAAAGCTCATCAGATTGGGGGCAGTTTTAATCGCCAATGGCAATAGATTCCAAAGTTTGGGTGTAGCCACCAGAAAGCGCCTGTCTCCCCAGGTAGCAGTTCTTGTGTGAGGCACTGAAAGGAGGCAGGTGTTGGCGGATCTAAGCTGCCTCTTGGGGGTGTACAGCTGAAACGCTTCTGTCAGAAACTTAGGTCCGACTCCATTCACTGCCTTATAGGCAATACAGAGGGCCTTAAATTTAATTCGGCTCTCTACTTTTAGCAAATGCAGATGACGAATGGCGGGAGTAGTGGACTGGCGACAGGGGATGTCAAGAAGAATCCTTGCAGCCGCATTCTGTATGGACTGCAGCTTCGATAGGACAAGTTTCTGAGTATTTAGAAAGAGGGCGTTCCCGTAGTCAATTTTTGAAAATACTAGGGTGGAAACCAGGGTCTTCCCAGCTGAAGTAGGGAGGTAAGGCATTTTATCTAAAACCCTTAGCAGAAGCAACTCCAACTTATCTCCGTGACACAATGCACACATAAACATTGTGGATGGTTTGCCTTTTGATGCTTGAAAACAAATTTTGGTCACCTGTGACATTACTTCATTGTACACCAGCATCCCGCAGGAGGAGGCTTTGACAGTTATGGCACATTTCCTGAACCAGAGAACTGCTCCAACACCAGTGCCAACTGAATTTATTGTATCACTCCTGAGGTTGGCCATGATGCATAATTTCTTTATATTTCAAGACCATTTTTATTTGCAAACCAAAGGTGTGGCGAGGGGGGCTACATTTGCCCCTGATCTGGCCATACTATTCATGGCAGCCTTTGAAGAGGATATCATCTTGAATGACCGGAACCCGTACCACGACCATCTCAGTTTATGGGTCCGGTATATAGATGATATTCTATTAATTTGGAATGGCGATGAGATGCAGTCGCTGGCCTTCCAGACATGGCTAGACTTACAGTCAAGAGACATCAAGTTCACGTTTAAATCTGATGTACAACAGGTGGACTTCTTGGATCTTACAATTTATGACAAGGATGGCTTACTGCAAACCATTCTCTTTCGCAAGCCAACGGAGCGTAATTCGCTCCTTCAATACGGCAGTCATCACCCCAGATCCCTAAGGGAGAATTTGCCCATTGGACAATTTCTGCGTCTTCGCAGAAATTGTTGTGATAAAACACACTACATGGAGCAATCGGAAGATCTTATGACCAGGTTAATACAACGAGGTTACCCTCGACGTCTTGTCAAAAGGGCCAAGAAACGGGCCTGGTATTACCCTAGGGGGTGCTTATTACAACCCCAACAGAATACTGACCCCCAGGAGAATCGGATGGTCTGTGTTACCACTTTCTCCACAGAGAGTAACAGGGTGAAGAAAATCATCAATAAGCACTGGCCCCTGGTATCGGACGATATCGGGTACACCGCCTTACCATGCATGCATTTAAAAGGGGTAAGAACATTAGGGACCATGTTGTTCGGTCCTTTCTCCCCCTGTAGAACCCAGAACTGTACTATCCCTTTGGAATCTTCCACCTGTGACAGGTCACCACAGATGCACTCAGTGCAAAGCATGTAATAATTCCATCCAGACTAAGTTTTTTGAATACAAAGAACACAAGATCCCTTTAAAATCACACACGAATTGCAATTCCTCAAATGTCATCTATGCCATTATCTGTGATTGTGACCTAATTTACATAGGTCAAACCCAGCAAAAGGCCAAAATAAGGATTTTGCAACATTCCAGTAGGATCAGGTGCGAGGTAGCTGTAGCCCCATTAGTGGACCATTTCAAAACTGCAAAACATCCACCAGAGAATTTCAAATGGGTTGTCTTAGAGAAAATTACATAGGGCCCTAGAGGTGGTAGTGTCTCTAATATACTTAACATCTGGGAAGCCAAATGGATGTTTTTATTTGACTCTGTAAAATCAGGGCTCAATGAAACTGATAGCACTTTTGCGCAAATGGCCAATTTGAATTAAATACCTTTGTGTATATATTCAGGTTACTGTTTAGAGAGGATTAGGCAGCCATCAATTATATTTGCTGAGTTTGGTATTAATAACTGTTCGGCCTTTACCATCTTGTATGATAGGTACGCCGATTGGTGGTTGCTATGAATTGTCATTCTTCTCCTATGTACTGTAACGAACACTGTTTACTTGCATCTTTTTCACCTAATCAATATACTTGCAATGGTATTTCTTCCTACCAGCCTTTACCCAACCCCCATTGACAAAAATATGATGGGGTCACTACAATTATTGAGGATAGATACATCGACTATCCATCTTGGGCTTTTAACATGATATAATTATTGCCCTTTTGTTTAACTATATTCAGCTTGCCCCCATTGGTATTACCATTGCGACACCTCGGGTGTGAATAATTCAAACATTTTTTCGGGAAGAATATTAAAAATTGTAATACTTCCAGGTTCATTGGGCTGCATGCAACTTTTTTATTAGTGTGTCCCCAATGCGATTTATCCCATTGCATTATCTCTTCAAGTGTTAACCGTGATAAAAAGTATTGGAGTCTTTTTTCACTCTCCTCTGAAGTGCGCGGGGTCACGTGATCGGAACTCCGATACAGGAAGTTTAGAACTACGGCCCCATTCACAACACAGCTTTTACGAACTCGGATTATACATACCAGACCCCCGTGAAAGTCCCGGAACTCCCTTTTTCAGGTATGCGCATTGTGACTTTGCCATAGTACTAATATTATTATCCGGCTGCATTTATGTGACTATTTACAAGCCTGTCACTTTAATACTTCTAGAAATCGGACCAAAGTATTTTATGCGGCCCTTTCGTAACCACAGATATTGACTTCACTTCCCCCTGGGCCAGCGGCTCAACTACCCACTTCAGGTAGGCTCCTTTCTAAATCACCGCCTGCTCTGATTAAGCACCTTCCTTATGGTTGTTTAATTGTCGTCAATTCACTTTTTGTAGGATCCTGACCCACGCGACGGATTCCTTATCTACCATGCAACCACGCTTTTTTATTGAGGTAATTCATTTGATGTGCTTTATGCCCTTACTCTTCACTACTCGACCTTAGGTTTCTTGATAACTAACCTAGTCTTTTACTTGACAGATATACTGAACGGTGGACATCCATCATATCTGGTTGCTGTTTATTCTGCTGCTGTTTAGAACTTAAAAACGTCTATAGTATAACCCCGGCGAACCACCGTGAGACGGAGTCTACAAGAAAGTCTCAATAGGTGAGCTTTATTAACACTATGACTACAATGCCTGTCATTATCTATCATGTCTAATAGAAGTTGATTGAGATTATATATAATTTTGTAGGCGTCTGCAATGAAAGGTGCGCCAATTGATCATGAAATTCGAGATCGAGTATCGGAGGAATCTATGAATGCCCAGCACTATTAAAAGAGTGAGGTAAAATTTGAGCCCCACTATAGTTCAAGTATGAGAATGGAATTTTTTTGAAAGGTCTCTAATCCTACAAAATGGAGAAACATGACCGTTATATATACTAAACTTGTCTTAGATAATGCCTACTATACCATTTGGCAATATCTCCATACAAATTGGTAGAATGTTACTATCTTCATACGAATTGGTAGGATGTTACTGTCCCAATTGACAAGATTATCATATCTCTCTGTAGAACGTAATGTTCCTAATGAACATCTACATGAAGCTAAATGCTCTTTTTTTGACCAAATGTTGGGAATCAGAAGGTCAATGTGTAACTGGTTGTTTTGAATGTATAACTGGATGTTTTAGGAGGAGTAGTTTACAGATGATGATGCAATTAGTAGTTAGAGATGATATATTTGATGTTGTACATTTTATTTTGCAGATATGCCATATATTGTGGGAATCTATAGTTTTTAATCCTGATGAAGGAGATGGCCTGTAAATCAAGTTGCCAAAACCGAAACGTGTCGATGCCATTTTGAATTGGGATACGCTAAGTCATTGGACTACACAAATTCTCCATCTTATAGATATTTATACAAATTTGGAGTATGATTAACTTAAGTCGGACTACTGTATCCCATTCTATTTTAATTTGAAACGTTTTTATGTTTTATTCCCACTGTGTTATGATTATTTGTTTGTATTGTAACAAGATATATTGATTATTGCTTTCATTGTGAATTTGATTTTTTATTAATTCTATAATAAATTGTGTACAATTTTAATTTTTGACTATGTTTGCATCATCTTCGCTCTTGCTTAAATTGAATGGATTGAATTGATTACTGTTTGATGAGGTTGAAAGTCTTTCTTCTAGTTTATAAATTGTCCAAAGGGGACATATTGTCTTTTGGAACCCTACCCCTTTGGCTGTTGGGGTCCCTCTCTTTTATTAGAGATATTGTGCATGGCCCTGGTGGCTGGAGAGTAAACTAGGAATATTTATTCCTGTATAAAAACAAAATGGATCAGTTTAAGACCTTTGGGTTTAGCGAGGATCAACTAAATACAATTATAAACACCAAGAATGGTAAAATAATCACAGTCTTAACTGGAAAAGGTGAAAATTGGGGTAAACTTTTAAATCTAAAAAAGAAATTGGTTCGGACTGAAGCCCATGCGGATTTTTTAGTTGAATATATTAAGTCAGGAACCATCCCCATTGGCTTACAGGTGCGCAATGAACCTGGGCTATTCGTTGAGAATAGAACATTTCTAGAAACTTGGACGATGATTTCCAACAGATGCAGCCGTGACTGGATGTTACTCATAATAGAAACTGCCCAGGCACTTATTATCATTGAGAAAAAGGCCATTGATAAATTGTAAATAGAATTAAAAAGTTGTCCAGCCCTGGAAGAGGCCAAAAAGAAATTGGAAGATATAAATAGGGATGTTGAAGGGTACAGTGAGTAGCTAACAAACAAAAAAACTAATAAACTCAAAAAAGATATTGAGAAATTTTCTGATGAAAGAGTCTATCCGTTTTTAAAAGAAAATTATTACCAACAAAAGAATGAACCTAATTGGGAAAGACCACAAACTAAACAAATGTATAATAGGGGTGGTAAAAAACATATCACCTTCTCAGAATCGTCAGGGTCTAGCAGTGAAGAAGAAGGCCCCCAAAGAGAGGAACAGACAGGTAGAAATTATCCTAATGATCAGGGCCCTTTTTTAGGACAGCGCCCGAAGAGAGGCCAGCGTTATAACGGGAACTCAGGGAGCGGCCAATTCAACCGGGGCCCTCCACAACAACAGGAGTACATAAACACAAGGAGCAAGCGCTATTGGAGACCGACAGAATACCAGTCATAAATTTGTCTAACCGGCCCCTAAATGAGATAGAGATTAGAGTATTAAGCAGAGGTTTGAGTTTTGTCCCATCCACTTATGTTGATCAGTTTCAATTAGAGAAAGATATGCGCTCTTTTTTTAGAAAAGTAAGACTGAAGAAATGTTTCATAAATAGAGAATCCAGAGAACGCACCAATATTTCAGGCCTGAAAGCAAAGTCTTCATTAACCCCTACACTATCCATGGTTGGAAAAAACATAGAGGCTTTTGAAACAGCTGTTGAGAGCTGCATACTTGCCATTCTAGGGAAGTCTAACAAACCCAGTGCTCACAATATTAACAAAGAAGAAAGAGCTGCACTCAATCCCCTTAAAGATGATATATCTCTGACCATAAAACCTGCGGATAAGGGTGGCAGGATTGTGGTGTTCGACACCACTGATTATGAAAAGCGTATGCTCAATTTGTTGGAGGTGGGTGAGCATTATACCCGTACTCAAGCAAGCAGTCTGCTTAAGATATCGAAAGACTGTATTGATCTGTTAAATTTAGCAAGGGAATCAAACTGGATATGTAACAATGAGTTTCATTACCTTAATAACACCGAACCAAGAATTCCCGCTATATATGGTCTCCCCAAGACCCATAAAAATTTAGAGAATACACCTATGAGACCTATTGTAAGCAGTATTGGATCATTACTTGAGCCAATTAGCAAGTATGTGGACCATTTTTTAAAACCAATTGTCAGCAAACTGAGATCTTATGTAAGAGATTCGACCAACATGATTTCGCTGATTATGGGGATGGACTTCTGTGGAGAGACTCAGTGTCTAGTTACCCTAGACATTGAGTCTCTCTACACTAACATACCTCAGACTGACACAGTCCTGGTCATTGACCACATTCTTGATTACCATGATTTAGGTGGAGCGAGTAAGGAATTCATAGTAAGAGGCATTGAACTTATCCTTTTCAACAATGTCTTTCTGTTCAAGGATGAATATTTTAAACAATTAAAGGGTACCAGCATGGGGGCCACTTGTGCCCCCAGTCTGGCCTGCCTCTATGTAGGAGAGTTCGAGAACAAACATATATACAATGAGTTGGCCCCATTTTTGAGAATGTAGCGGGCTGGTACCGCTACATCGATGACATTTTTTTCATATGGGACGGCCCAACAGAGAATTTAGGAGATTTCCTAGCATGGCTCAATCTGGGTGATCCCAATTTGAGATTCACCTCTACATATAGTACCACTAGTGTGGACGTTTTGGACATTACCATTAAAAATGTCAATGGCTCCCTGGAAGTTGAGCTTTTTACAAAGCCAACTGCAAAAAATACACTTTTGCACTTTTCAAGTTTTCACCAGAAGACCCAGAGAGAGAGCATTCGGTTCAGTCAATTCCTCCGCTTGCGGAGGAACTGCTCGGATTTGAGTGACTTCTATAAACACTCAGAAACATTAAAGAAAAAATTCAAAGATAGGGGCTATCCTAAGAAATTACTTTCCCACTCAATGAAAAGGGCTAGATTCTATGATCGGGAGGCTCTTGTTCGTAAACAAGAAAAAAAGAAAGAACCACTTACCAAGATTGTGTTTGTCAGCCAGTTCTCCACAATCAGTAATCAAATTAAAAATGTGGTGAACAAAAACTGGCACATCCTTAACCATGAAGAACCTACTAAACTAGAGAAACCAATGTTTGCTTTTAAAAAGAATAAAAATCTCAGAGACTTATTAGTGAACACATACCGCGAAGAAACTAAAGTTACCTAGAGAACAATAGACAATAGTATAGTAATAGGAAATTTTCGCTGCGGTACTTGCAATGTTTGTCCACAGTGCCTCCGGTGTCAATGCGCTTTACAAGTGTCACCTAACATAACATAACATGCAAACTAATGAGATAAAAGTAAACGGCAAAACACTAAAAAGTAAATGTCTGACCAACTGTAGAAGCAAAAATATTGTGTATCTTCTACAATGCCCTTGCGGTCTTTGCTACATTGGGGAAACTGGCAGAGAAGCAAGAACTAGATTTCAAGAACATAGGTCAACAATTAAGATGAAAAAGTTAACAGCACCCCTCGTTGAACATTTCCTCAAGATGGGCCATAGTGAGAATGATTTCGCTTGGTTCATCATTGAGAAAATCAAAGTTGGTAAACGCGGTGGCAACATAGTGATGAAACGTAAAGCGCGAGAACAGTGGCATATTTCCTTCCTTAATACTGTCAGAGTAGGATTAAATTCGAAAGAAGAATGGGAACGTCTAATAAGACCATAAAATCGTGTCAGTCAATACGACCCCCCTATAGTATAATATTGATGTAACTGTAATTGTACCAGAAATTGACATATTAGGCAGAATGAGTAATAATTGATAGAAGTTAAGATTAACATTAGAGAGGATGTTATATTTCATAATTAATTGTAAACATAGCAAGTATTTGCATTTACAAGTTGTTTATTTGACATCGTAATTGATATTCCTTGAAGCAAGGAAAACAGTTACGGTTGCACTAGTAACATCACGCATCGATTACTGTAATAGCCTCTACGCTGGCACAAATAAAGCTGTCACACACAAACTTCAGATGGTGCAACATGCAGCTGCGAGGTTGGTTTTAAAGTGGCCGAAAAGATCATCTGCAACCAAAGCCCTTAAGGCATTACACTGGCTGCCTATTATAAAAAGGGTCTTGTTTAAAGTACTCTTAATTACTTTTAGAGCTGTCCACAACTTAGGCCCATCCTACCTGAGGAAAAAATTCAGCAGATACTGCCCAACCAGAGCACTGCGTTCTTCAACGGCCAACCTGCTTACTGTCCCAAGTTTCAGACTTAAAACTCGAGGGGGTAAATCCCTGGCGGTACTGGGAGCAAAAGCCTGGAATACTCTTCCCCCCCAGTTGAGATCACTGGATAAAGAAATAGATTTCCGTAAACACCTAAAAACCTGGATCTTTAATCTACAAGACACGACTGCCCAAAGCCTAGTGTAATTCGGGCCTCGGTCAAGTAAGCATAGGAACTACCTAACATCTGGTGGTCCTTTCTGGGCGCCTAGATGCTCCTTGGAGCGATTGTCGCGCGTTATAAATTGGTATTTACATTACATTACATTACATATTGCATTGCCTAATGGTTGGAGGATGTATATACAATGCGAATGACTTATGTACAACTATTAACTCGCATCTATACAATGTTCTGTAATAAATATTATCTCGCATGTATACAATGTAAATACTGTCAAGTGATACAAATATGAACAGACATTTTTGTGTCGTAATTAAGTGCACGTACTATGTATCGGATAGTAATATATGTCTCTATTTTGATATATGTTTAAAGAATGTTATAATACAATATAATGCTATGATTGTTAACAGTGCTATGAATTAGTACATCTTAGCTGTGTTGCAAACAGTCGATTATTTCATTTGTAAATACTGGGTGACTTAAGAGATATGATAATGCAATTTATTAGTAGCAACCTTTAATATTTGCATGCCTGCTGAAACACATGGCTCCAATACTATCCCTACTTTACGGTGATCATACATGCAATTTCGAGCCCCATCTTTAAATACAACTTTGAATACAACTTTAATAAAGGCATAACAGAGGACTTACTAATGAACGATATATCAATCGTGGCCGTGATAAAGGATTGACTTAGCAAATTATAAATGATTACTGCCACGGTTATATTGGGGGAACCCACTTCCGTTCATATTTTCCAAAATGCTGACAAATTCCTCGATAAGTGCCGCAGGTCTCTTAGTTTTAGTATTGTGGTAATTCTGAGACACTTTAAGTAATTTATCACGAAGAGTATATTGTAATGCGGACCATATTTTACATTGTATACAGTTGGTCTGTCATCTATCTCTTGAGCCTTGTACACCGGAAGAGAAGCAGTTAGGGGTCATTGACGCTTGTCTTTCCGCGCCCTTTCAGCGTTTAAAAAGAGTCCCTAATGTTTATCGACATTGAGGCACAGACACCCATCTTGACAAGCGGCACCACATTCGTGAGCAGGTATGTAGAATAGCTCGTCAGTAAGACGGACATTTAGATTTGTGTTTACGTCCTGACCCTCGAGTTTGTTGTTACAGACTGCGGGCGGTCTAGCTTTTTAACGGGTGAGCTTTTATCATCACCCATCTGGAGCTTTATCGGACAGAAAAGCCTTTACTGCAACGTAATTCTACGTGCAACAACGACTAATTTTAGGTATACCGCTTTTCACCGTTTGTCTTCTATTATGTTTAAATGCGTAAAAGACATATGTTTTTGTAACAATATTGGCGTATTTAGTCCCAATATCCACAAATGAGAGGCATTTTTACCCCAGTAGTGGTGACAGGTCAATTTAGCGTATTTTGCATACTTATTGGGTTTTTGGAGGGGACAAGAAATTGAATGTCTTCCAATCTTACTGATAGACCTAGTAAATAGATGACCGGCATACTGTGGCTAGTAATTTAAATAATTTACTATATAATGAGTGTATCTGGTTTTATGCCGTAACGGTACACGAGTAGATAGGATTTTGTGTAGGACTTGCCTTTTAATGAATCACTATAAACATAGGGCTCGTGATACTTTTCTATGGATTTATCTTTACAACTTAAAAACGTCTATACGTCTATGGTATAACCCCAGCGAATCACCGTGAGACGGAGTCTACAAGAAAGTCTCAATAGGTGAACTTTATTAACACTATGACTACAATGCCTGTCATTATCTATCATGTCTAAAAGAAGTTGATTGAGATTATATATAATTTTGTAGGCGCCTGCAATGAAAGGTGCGCCAATTGATCATGAAATTCGAGATCGAGTATCAGAGGAATCTATGAATGCCCAGCACTATTAAAAGAGTGAGGTAAAATTTGAGCCCCACGATAGTTCAAGTATGAGAATGGAATTTTTCTGAAAGGTCTCTAATCCTACAAAATGGAGAAACTCGACCGTTATATATACTAAACTTGTCTTAGATAATGCCTACTATACCATGTGGCAATATCTCCATACAAATTGGTAGGATGTTACTATCTTCATACAAATTGGTAGGATGTTACTGTCCCAATTGACAAGAATATCATATCTCTCTGTAGGACGTAATGTTCTTAATGAACATCTACATGAAGCTAAATGTTCTTTTTTTGACCAAATGTTGGGAATCAGTAATTAGAGATGATATATTTGATGTTGTACATTTTATTTTGCAGATATACCATATATTGTGGGAATCTATAGTTTTTAATCCTGATGAAGGTGTTGGCCTGCAAATCAAGTTGCCAAAACCGAAACGCGTCGATGCCATTTTGAATTGGGATACGCTAAGTCATTGGACTACACAAATTCTCCATCTTATAGATATTTATACAAATTTGGAGTATGATTAACTTAAGTCGGACTACTGTATCCCATTCTATTTTAATTTGAAACATTTTTATGTTTTATTCCCACTGTGTTATGATTATTTGTATGTATTGTAACAAGATATATTGATTATTGCATTCATTGTGAATTTGATTTTTTATTAATGCTATGATAAATTGTGTACAATTTTAATTTTTGACTATGTTTGCATCATCTTCGCTATTGCTTAAATTGAATGGATTGAATTGATTACTGTTTGATGAGGTTGAAAGTCTTTCTTGTAGTTTATAAATTGTCCAAAGGAGACACTATATTTGACATATTGTCTATTGGAACCCTACTCCTTTGGCTGTTGGGGTCCCTCTCTTATATTAGAGATATTCTGGAAAATTCTCCATCTAGTGAGTCTAAACATATTCCCTTTGACATGACGTTATGAGAATTTTGTTTCATTTTTCAAACGAATTGTAAGGGGCCACCATTTTGTCATCCTTTCAGGACCCGTTCATTCCCTTATCCTTCGAAATCTCTGCCTTATACTACACTCATTAATGTAAGTAACCATTGTAGTATTTCTGTCGGTTATTGTCTACAACTTGGGAATGACAGCGTTCCAATGTAATGTCCTTTGTTTAACCTGCAGTCCTTCAAATTTGGTGATTTTCACCATATAAGTATTCCTCACATTACCTTGGTCTCAACCTTTTTGTCCCCCTGGTAATGTTTCCCTCCTCGACCAGCAATAGTGTCCTTTTTTATGAGTTATATGGATAATTTTGACCGTAATTAATATTAAATTATTAATTTTCTGTGCAGATTTATTGCCCCTCCTGCATCCCTGTCCTGATGAAGACCCTCTAGCAAGGTTCTATCCTATGCCTGCATCAATTTGGGGCGAAACGCCGACAATTTTTCCATCCTCAGCCTTCTTCCCCATTTATCATTTGTGGATTTGTTTCGATAAGCATGAGTTCGTTATATTAATTTATGAATTGTGATCATTAGCCTTTGTTAATTAATTGTTAGCAATTTTTCATTGAGGTCAAATTGACCACTGCTTTGTCACTTGTACAGTTCCCTCACCTTCCACATCACTACCCCTCCCTTTCCTTCCTGTAAGGGGCACCATTTATGATTGAATATTGATGTATTTTATGAAAAGCGTTTTATTGAATATTTTGTACACGTTGTGATTAAAAACAATGTTGTGATACTCTCCTTGAATTTAGTTGAGATATTATTTAATCTCAGTTGATTTGCTTCAGTATCTGGGACCACTTTGTCTGCATCATTAACTCACCCAGGTCCCAGCGACTTATTGGGTTAACCCGTGTTTCTATAGCACTTCCTGTACAGGGTTCTTTCCTGTGAGGTTTGTTTCTGAGATTAATTCTCATTCTAGTATGGTCGAGAGGGAATTACTTTCCTATTCTGAGGAATATATTACTCAACTCATAGGCGACCCCGCTAATACCTTCCTTTCCTCTAATGTGCCCACGATCGATTTCACACTCAAAGATAAGATAGCCCGCTTGGAAAGGTTGGAAAAGAAACTGATCTGAACAAGGTGGCACGGCCACCTATTCACCCGCTATCTCCAAGAAAATATCATCCCAGTAGGCCTTCAAATTAAAATCAACCCGGCCATTTCTGTTGAGGTTCCGAAGTTTAAAGAAGGTTTTAGTTACGTGGCCAACAACTGCTCCCGGCACTGGATGGTGCTGGGGGTTGAAACTGCAAGTGAACAAGTCCAGTCTATATCAAAAGAGATTGCAGCCCTAGGAGCTGAAATCAATGGGGATAAAGCATTGACCAATGCTAAAGAGGTACTTACAACACTAGAAGCTACTCTCAAAGATTTCGAGTTAACCACACAGAATAAGTAGCTTGAGAAATTGGCCCGCGACCTGGGGTTTTATGACAAAAAGAAGACCTACCCCTATTTACAGGAGGACTATTACCGTCAGGATACCCAAGGCCGGTTTACAAACAGAGGCCCGGGCCAGTTACGGGGCAGACAGAATTATAAGACCTTTTCCGACTCCTCCTACAGTTACGAAGGGGAATTCGATCAGGCTGGACCCAGCCATTCCCACACCGGACAAGACTATAGCTACCAACCACGTCAACAATCTTTTTTAGATCAGGGTCAGGGACAATGGCAACCCCCCAGGAACCGAGGCAACAACTGGTCCGGAGGGTATCAACGGGGTCAACAGTCGAGCAACCAGAATTGGGAAGGAGGCCGAGGCAGACCACAGAAGCAGGTGAGCTTCCAGCGGAACAGCACGGCGAGATATCAACCTGCCGCAATGTGTACCGTTGGTGACCCCTCCGTCCAAACCTGTAGTGAATATTTCCAACTATCAGCTAACTGATGACGAACTCAGTATCTTTGGAAAAGGCTTGTCTTATGTGCCAACTAATATTCCTGACCAATTTACTATCACGTCGGAACTTTTCAAGTTTTTTAGGAAAGTCCGACTGAGGTACTTTTTTCGCAATAAGGCACCATTCCACTGCCAATCACATACTGGCCTGAGAATCCCCTCAACCTTTGTTCCACCATCAAGCACTATGTCTCATAAGATCTTGGCATATGAAGCGGTGGTGCTACGTGATGTCAACCATACCAAGGAGAAGCACCGTTATCACACCTTCAACATTAGCAAAAGTGAAAAGATGGCCCTCCAATCCCTTGGCAAGAACCGTGAAATTATAATCAAACCAGAGGACAAATGCGGTGCCATCGTGGTTCAGTATGTTGCGAAGTACAAAAAAGAAATCTACAAACAACTTGATGACGGTACCAGTTACAAGAAGCTCAATACCGATCCATCTTTGGCCCTAGCCTCTGAGATCCTGAATCTGATCAGAACAGGACTCGATGAAGGTTTTCTCACCGAGCAAGAATTCAGTTACCTTAACCAGCAAACCCCGAGATTACCAACAATATACACACTCCCGAAGATTCACAAATCTCTGGAAGAACCACCGGGCCTACCCATCGTGTCTGGATGTGGGTCAATGCTCGATCCCTTGGGTTGATATATTGACTTTTTTCTAAAACCCTTAGCAGAAGCAACTCCAACTTATCTCCGTGACACAATGCACACCATAAGCATTGTGGATGGTTAGCCTTTTGATGCTGGAAAACAAATTTTGGTCACCTGTGACATTACTTCATTGTACACCAGCATCCCGCAGGAGGAGGCTTTGATAGTTATGGCACGTTTCCTGGACCAGAGAACTGCTCCAACACCGGTACCAACTGAATTTATTGTATCACTCCTGAGGTTGGCCATGATGCATAATTTCTTTATATTTCAAGACCATTTTTATTTGCAAACCAAAGGTGTGGCAATGGGGGCTACATTTGCCCCTGATCTGGCCATACTATTCATGGCAGCCTTTGAAGAGGCTATCATCTTGAATGACCGGAACCCGTACCACGACCATCTCGGTTTATGGGTCCGGTATATAGATGATATTCTATTAATTTGGAAGGAGTGTACTAGTGAATAAACTCAAATGTGTGTGCAATATAAGTGAGTGCAAAGTTAAAAAATACAAGGTTAGAACCCAAACAAAATATTTAATGCGGGCCAACCCGTATTGAGGTTAAAAACGTGAAGGTCGGACAACCAATGGTACTATAGTAGGAGACCTGTGTCCTTAATTACAATAACTGGTCAACATGTTTCTGCTGTCAAAAAAGCGGAATCGCGCAGCATTCGTCAGGACCACACCTAAATGGCACTCCGGGGGTATGTACGTGCTAAGGTACACCCTCCCGTGAGGCACTTAATGTGAAAAACACAAAAATTAAATTGTAAAAGAGAAATTGCTCACGGATATTAACCGTGCCGGCACACTGTAGAGTACAGTAGCCTCAAGGTACAAGTCAATCGAAAATCGTAGACTCCCTGGGTCAGGGCGGCTATGGGCAATATTCACGCCGCGTCCTATCAACGCCTGCGACTCCCCGCCCAGCACCTACTTTCAGGGACCGCCGTCTGCCCGAAGAGTCAGGTCCGGGAATAAACTGTCACTTTATTTTACTTTAGTATCTGGGTTTTAAGTTACACGTAAGCACTCCTTAGTTGTTGTTAATATACCTTATGGGGCATAGGAGTGTTGACTCGAGCCCTACCTCTCTCGTTGATATTAAAAGTTATGAGAATTTTGTCTCATTTTTCAAACGAATTGTAAGGGGCCACCATTTTGTCATCCATTCAGGACCCGTTCATTCCCTTATCCTTCTAAATCACTGCCTTATACTACACTCATTAATGTAAGTAACCATTGTAGTATTTCTGTCGGTTATTGTCTACAACTTGGGAATGACACCGTTCCAATGTAACGTCCTTTGTTTAACCTGCAGTCCTTCAAATTTGGTGATTTTCACCATATAAGTATTCCTCACATTACCTTGGTCTAACCCTTTGTGTCCCCCTGGTAATGTTTCCCTCCTCGTCCAGCAATAGTATACTTTTTTATGAGTTATATGGATAATTTTGACCGTAATTAATATTAAATTATTAATTTTCTGTGCAGATTTATTGCCCCTCCTGCATCCCTGTCCTGATGAAGACCCTCTAGCAAGGTTCTATCCTATGCCTGCATCAATTTGGGGCGAAACGCCGACAATTTTTCCATCCTCAGCCTTCTTCCCCATTTATCATTTGTGGATTTGTTTCGATAAGCATGAGTTCGTTATATTAATTTATGAATTGTGATCATTAGCCTTTGTTAATTAATTGTTAGCAATTTTTCATTGAGGTCAAACTGACCACTGCTTTGTCACTTGTACAGTTCCCTCACCTTCCACATCACTACCCCTCCCTTTCCTTCCTGTAAGGGGCACCATTTATGATTAAATATTGATGTATTTTATGAACAGCCTTTTATTGAATATTTTGTACACTTTGTGATTAAAAACAATGTTATGATACTCTCCTTGAATTTAGTTGAGATATTATTTAATCTTAGTTGATTTGCTTTAGTATCTGGGACCACTTTGTCTGCATCACTGAAAATATATCGTCCAGTTTTAGTATTGCTAGAAAAGCAGGGTGGCATTGTCTCACAATCATATATTTAAAAATGGGCAACATCCACCTTTTTCTTGATATTAAATAAAACCTGCAAAAGAATAAAATATGAATATCCGATTGAGTGGACAGATCATCGCATGGGCATTTACTAATTCCGTTGGGCAAGTCATTGGTTACAGGAAAACTCAACAGCCTAAACAGTATCCCAAATCTAAATCTTTTTAACAGCTCTGTTTGGTCTCTTCGATTTTCTAAAAAGGTTAAGCATAACTTTTTCAGCGCTTTTCTAGGGATCTTGGACATCGACAGAGGATCATCATAAAATTCAGGATGATCAATATCACCACAAAATTACTTAATGTAGCAGAGCCATTTCACCCTTTGTACACCATCCAATTTCAGGACATCACCCAAAATGAGGCAGTTCAGGTGACATTCGTCAGTAGTCCATACCCTGTGCCACAGGAGAATCGGTTGGGCCTTGATTAAGTCTTCCAGATATGGGATACCCAGTTCAGAGTGACAGTTATGGGTAGACATACTCTCAGGTACGGCTAGGAGGTATCCCAAAAAAACATTTTCAGTCAGCTGTAAAGTAGTGACATTTGAGTTGCCCCAAATGCCCTCCCCATAAGTTGCCACTGCAACACAGCTAGCTTTATAGATACATAAAAGCTCCTTAACCGGCTTTTTCCCCATCTTTTTACTAAATGACTTAAGGGCCATTATAGACTTAGCAAATAACAGGTTTCTACCTTTAACTGCACTACTCCATTGACCAGTACATTCAAACAAGATCCCGAAATATGGAAATGTTGGAGTATGGTCTAGTGGTTTGGCGCCAATAAACATAGTTCTTTTCCTCAGATTCGCTCTTCCACCACAATTCATGGAGAAAGTTTTGGCGCAGTTTACCTGCAAATCTAAATTAGTCATGAAAGTGGTAAAGGAGGTAATCATTGTTTGCATAGCTATGGGGGTTCTTGCGATCTGGACGGCATCATCTGCATAAATAAGGGCAGGTATTCAACGAGTTGAAACAATTGGCATATCTATGCAGTCCTGGAGCAAAGTTTCCTCAAAATCATTGATATAAATGGAGAATAAAAAGGGGGCAAGGACACATCCTTGCCTTACTCCCCTCGCAATGTCAAACATTCTGGTGCACTCCCCACTTTTACCATATCTAATCATTGCCCTAGCCCCATTATACAATTCTCTTAAAAATTTCATAATGTTGTCCTCCACTCCCAACCTGGTCAAAATTAGCCATAATTTGCCATGATTAACACAATCAAAGGCGGATGCCAGATCTACAAATGTTAAAAACAACCTTCCTCCCTTAGCCTTAGTATATTTCTCTAATAAAATAAATAGGTTAAGTCCTTGATCAATGGTTCCTACTCCTTCTCTGAAACCATACTGAAGGTCGCTAATGATCTTATGCTCACCCGCCCATGAGTGCAATCTGTCCAAAATGACCCTAACAATAATTTTAATAGTCGAGTCGAGCAGGGATATGGGCCGATAACATGCACAACTTGCCCTGTCACCCTTTTTAAAAATAGGTACAGTGATTGATTTATACCAACTGCTAATCATCCCTACTGTACAAGCGGCATTAAAGGTTATGGTAAGCAGTGGCACCCATAGTGATACATTGTTTTTTTTAAATGTCCACCGTGACGCCATCAGGGCCAGGTGCCTTACCCCCTAGACTTGAGTTAATACCCTTAATAACTTCTTCCAAGGAAAAGTTAAGATTGAGCCCTTCATTACTCCTCTCCTTCTCAATTTGCTCCCTTGGTGAGCCAACAATAGTTGCCTCTGGGCTATAAAGTGTTTCAAAGTGTCTAACCCATTCATCCTCGGTGACCGCGATCTCAATCCGGGCCTTTGTGTTATCCTTAAAATATGGTGCATTAACTGCCTTCCAAAAGGCCGTCATATCCTTTAGTTCAGAGGCCTCTATTAGGGCTGTCCACACTTCCCTCTTCAACGAATCCCTTCTAGTTTTGAGTGCGGTTTTATATTCTTTGCGAAGGTCCCTGATCTGAGTCTGATTTCTATCATGCCTGCACAAAGCCTGTTTCAAGTTCTTGTATGCCTTACTATACACTTTATCAAACCAGCCCCTAGACTTCCTCAGATTATTCTTATTCTTTGTATTAACCCACAGTCATTTCCTTGATACAGGACGTTATTTTTCAAAAGTTATTAATAATAACAATATCATCAGAGCCCATGTCCAGACAGGCAATGAAGCAAGTATTACAGGCATTAATTAGGTTACACAGAAACTCATCAGGTACCACCTTAGACCATTTTAGAGCCTAGCCATTCTGCCTAGCAATTTCAATGTCTCTAGAATATGTCACTGGTGTATGGTGCACAGTCACCCGTGGGTCTGATATTACTACCCTAACAGGAAAATGGTCACTAAGGGGAGTCTCTAGTACATTGTAGCTGTCAACACTGTCCCCATAACACGAGGTATAATCAATTGTGGAGGATAGCCCCCTGCCATTAAAAGTAGCATAGAAAGGTACTTCTGGGTTACACAATTCATTTAAAATCCCTAGACCATTCATGAACATAATCTCATTCAGGGCACTCCCCGTTACTGAATGCTCAAAATGTGACAGTGTGGTGTCCCTATCCGTCGTTAAACCACAATTCCCTGTTCCAGCTCTACTACAGAGGGCACAATTAAAGTCGCCCCCCATATAACAACAAATTGTTTGTGACTACAGCTAATTATGCTGTTGAGTTTGGAGCTCAAGGTTTTAAGCACTGCAAGCAGATCTACTGTAGGGATATTATTATAAAAGTTTACAATCAGAATACAATATATTGTTAACCATAACAAAGAAAAGAATCAAAAATGGTCTGCCTTACATTTATCTTGGAGGGGAAGATTGATTTCATTAAAATGGTTATTGCCCCCCAAACAATTTATCTTCTTTCTACGGTACCTGTTTAATTTCCTCTTCCTTTTAAAAAAAATGTTGAGTAACGGATTTCTACATTTATTTGGAATAATAAACCTCCTCATTAAGTATGGGCGGAAAATCCGTTTCGCTCGCGGATTTTGCGGATTTTCGGTAAATTCGCAATCCGCGAGATTCGCGAATTTCCCACAATATCCGCAAATCGGCGAGCAGAGGATTTTATGGCTTGCTCGCACTGTTCGCGTGAGTTCGCGGCTTCCCAGTTCAACTTCGCGCCCCGCGAATAAGCGCTAAATTGCAGAAATACGATCTTAGCAAAACTGAAACTACTTACCAGGTTCAAAAGTTCAAGCTCATCATTAGTAGCCATTTCCTGTAGTGCTTCCTGAGGGGCCCTTCCAGAGTTCAGTTGCCTACTTGCAACTATTATGTGACCCTGCTCTGACCCTCAGAATAGTTACACATATGCCACAAAGGTCCTGAATTAAAGCTAAGGGAGACAAGCAGGAGCCAGGCTGGAAGTTCAAATCCAGTGACACATTAATCAGCCCCTAATTCATTATTGTCAGTTGGGGCAGGGCAGGTGTTGTACCTAATTTTGCAACAATGAAAGCACTTAGCAAGTGCAAAAGATCACTAATCAGGAAGCACTAAGGAAGCAGGTGCCAGCTAAAAAAATATTCTGTGACACATTAATCAGCCCCAAATTAATTCAGGTCACTTGAGGCAGGGAAGGTGTGCTTTGCTTTGCCACAATAATGTACACTGGACAACCAGAGGGTGCTGTGATGAAACAGAGGGTGGCATGGGTGAACCAGAGAGTGGCAGTGGTGACAGAGGGTGGCAGTGATGAAGAAGAGTGTCTCAAACAGGCTGGACACGTAGAAACAACAAGTTCGCAAAACTTGCGACCCGACAGGTAAGTTCGCGTTTGCGAAATTGTACAAAAACCCTCGCGAACTGGCAGAAACCCGCGCGAACACAAAAAAAAAATCCGCACATTCGCGAGAATTCGCGGATTTTGCGGATTGCGAGTTCGCAAATCCGCAAAATTCGCGAACGCGAGATTTGCAAAATTCGCCCATGCTTACTCCTCATATAAGTTATAATAAATTTTCAACGACTAAGATCAATGGGGACGTTGGGTTACCTATCTTCCTTACTTATCATAAAGTATTTATTTTAAAACAAAGTTCTTTTTGGTTTCAATTTTCACAGACTTCTGATTCGCCTTCATGACTTCTTGTGGCATAAAGTTTGATTTCACCATTTCCTCTTCCTGCTCTTATTACTATGGCTAATTCATCTACCTTGGTAAAGAGATCTGCAAAATCAAAATCTACTAAATTGATATTGCATGATTTGGATATAATTTTCCAATCTTCGATTTCACATACATTAAGTTTATCGTTATGATATAATCCGTTCATAAAATTAGCTAAACACCCTTCATTTTGGCAATCTTGGTTTAAAGCTTGTATTTTTTATTTAAAAGATATTTATGAGAGTAATGCTTTTTTGACTTGCGATAAATTACGACAAAACTTCTCTTTGCTGCTGTTACATATTTCTAAATATGAGATTTTATGTAATTCAATACTTGATTCACTTCTAATCGATTTTCCTCAACAGGTTACTTCTGATTTAGACATTTTTATTCGCACAGTTGGGTCATCACATGCAGTGCCTTTAATTTATATAAAAAAAATATTAATTCAACAGGAGACAATATAAACTATTTCTCATTATTTTGGAACGCCGAATTAAATTTATGAATACCGCACGACACTTAGAAGAAAATTTGGTTAAAAAGTGTCTCTGGATGGTTACCTGTTCTCTTTACCAAACAAATACATTTATACCATTTATTTGTATGTGGTCACCTTTAGGATTTTTTTATGCAAAACGTTTAACTGTTGGAATTGTAATATGAATATAGGCTCTTTGTGCCATATGCTTTATGAATGCAGTAGTGTTCAAAAATGTTGGGTTGAGGTTTGGAGCCTCATTACAAAAATATTTCCGATCACAGATAAATTGTCATTTGACATAGTGACATTTGACATAGTGATATGGAAATTGTCCTTACTTTTGATAGAGCAGGAATTCGAAAAAGAAACCCGCTCTCGTTGAGTGCCCCCGTAACATATACTAATGTTAAGTATAGAGAATACTAATGTGCACCCATACATTACATGAGGGTGAACCCGCTTCGCAAAAAGCATGAAATTAATCTTAATCAAACATAAATATCCCGAGATGTGATAATATGGTGAGTAGAATGTTTTGCGAACGGCTTACACTGCAGATTGTGTGCATAGTATATTAGAAGGCATGTCGTGCGATGCTTAAGTATTACTAATTGCCGTTGCTTTTACTTATGCTTTGCTGGAATAACTGCTAACCTGGATCTGGGTAAAGGAGGGTGGTTAACAGTGAAGGTTTCATTACCACGTTATTAATAAATGTCTGTTTTTAGTTCTTTTAGTAAATGGTTAAGTCGCCATACTTTCTAAAGTTGACCCAACTGTGATGAGTGCAACTTATGTCACGTACAAACCACGTGACACTATGGAAAAAACTTGCTGAGCCTGCTGAAAGAGTGTGATGCGGTGAAGGGCACCATGTTTGACAAGCAGCCAACTTCTGTGTTTCCGTGTCAAAGTCTGTGAATTTATAAAATGTATTAACTTTGTCCTCATGCTGTTACAATTTCCTCATGAGAGAGTAGGGATGTATATTGAATAGGTGGGAAACGAACATGAGCAATGAGGTAGTTAAAGAAAGCATGATCTAATGTAGGATGATCATCTATCCCTCGTTTTAATCAATCTCGTAGCTAGAATGGGTGACTTTAGCAACTTTAGTGTGATGAACATGTACGAAAAGGGTATAAAGTATAGGTGACTAGGGGGTGGGGTCTGGTCGGTCGTTATCCTTGATGCTGTCTGTTTACAGTTGAGAGGCCTTTTGAGAGAGACAGGAAAGTGAGGGTGCTATGCTGATTGTCAGGTTGCAGAAAGTCGTATCCTTATCCTGAATCTAAGACTTGATCCCTGACACTCTGATTGGAAGGTCCCTTGCAGCTACCTAGGCCTGGGTGGTGGTTTTCCTCGTTCCTATTTCCTTGGGTTGGTATTATTGATAACTCGAGAATTTAATTGATATGTGCTTAGCCTCTTCTATCTTTCTGAATGTATTTGAATTGATGACTATTTGTTTGATGTCTCTTTATCTATCCCCTCCTTGCAATGAATGTATTTGTTGAAATTGATTATTTGCTAGATGATCGTTAGACTGTATTCTCTCTCATGAGGTGTTTATTTTCCAATTCATGCATTGAGTTAGATCAAAATTAACGACTCACGAAGAAGTTGTGGTTATCTGTATCTGCCAGTGAATTTGAAATGACTATTGACCTTTAATTAATAAACTAATTGAGCAATCGATCAAGTAGGTGAATGCTTGATTTAAAGTGATTAAATGAAATTTTGTTTAGTTCTGTGACTATGCATTGTCTGTGAAGGAAACGCTAACTTGACCACCAGCGGAACAGGGACAACTGGGTATATGTGTATGTGCCACAGTACATAAAATTCTTGAATGCTTGTCCCTGTCCGAAATATTGGGTTTGCGCTGGATCACTTTCAATGGCGATTTCTGTTAATTATAGTAAACTGTTTGATTTTATTATTTCCGCAGCTTTAAAATTAATTAGTACTAATTGGAAACATGTTTCACTGTTATCTGTCATGCTTTGTGGTCCTGGATAATATTTACCAGAAAATTAGCTAGAGTGACTTTGTTGGGTGTCATTCATAATACTCCTAATTATCATTTATTTTAGGAGCCTATAGATAACTATATAGTTTTACATTGTTGAATATTTTTCAACAGTCCTGTTTATAATAGTTTCATCTTTGCATTGATTGGTTCACTTTAGTAGCTCTATTTTGATATAGTTGAACTGTTTTTCTAATTGTTTCCTTTTTTGTTTCCCTTTTTCTTTTATTACTTTTTTCCCATTTGAAAATGTATGGGTACATTATTGAGTTCAGGTTCTCTTATATTACATTTGATATTGTTGTTAGCTTTGTTATTCTATGATGTATAATTCTCTGTATCTTTATTTGTTGCTCTTTTTGTATGGTCTTTTGTTTCCTACAAAAATTCAATAAAATATCTTTAAACAAAAAATAAAAATTCCATTCTTTCACTCTGACTCTGTGCATGCATTTAATTTTCATTTATTTCACCTTTCCTTCTTTGTACTACCTACAATTTGCTTCCTGTCTCTTCTTGTGCAACAGTGGCTCCAGTATTAGAGAAACATCAGTAGAAAAGTTAATTATTTTAATTAAAACCATAATACATTTTGTAAAATCGGACGCTACGAATACAAACTGTTAATGTTTTCCCACTCTTTGTTTTTCTAAACCATAAATCTTTCCGTTTCTTCTGCAATTAAATATAAAACAACATTCGTTTTTTAAAAAATATATAGTTTGTAACATACACAATATACTATTTTAAAAAGTCTGAAGCATTTATTGGTCCATGTAAAGTATTCCTCTCTATGTTCTAGTGTTGTTCTGTGTTGTATTCGGGAGTACACTCTACTTCTAAGTTGGCCGTCCTGTTTCCTTTTTGTGAGCAGGGCACACTGCACACAAGGTTACATTTTAGTGCTTGTGTGTGAGCTAAGAGGAACTTTATTAGTTGGCAATTCAATGGAGTGTCAGTTGGGTCAAGGTCGCCATAATTGCTGATCTGCATATTCTTATGCCTCTGGTGTTTATGGCTTTTTTTAGAAAGGTGCCTTGTGCTTGGGATAAGTTCGGACAAATACAGACAAGATGAATGAAGTCCTCCGTGCTACTCCTGCATAGTCTGCAGTCTTTGGGCCCGTCATGGACCTATATTGGCTGGTCCATGATGGATAGGAATTTACCCAGATGTAGGGCCATTAACTGTAGTTTTTTGTGGGCCGGGAAAGTAATTGTTAAGTATGAAGCTGGGTTGAGTGATTTGTAATTGGATATTACCATCCAAGCATGTTTTCTCGTGCAAAAAGAGGTTTTGTCTGCTAGCAGCGAGTGGAACTTTGCTGATTTGTTTATAGCTTGCTTAAAAGACGGGTAAGGCAGATTAGTTTCCCAGCTGCCCGACAGGAACCCCATTCCGGGAATTTGATTCACATACTCTCGGTAAGAAAGAAAAAATAATAAATATAAAATGCGGTTGGCGAATAAAGTTAGACTATGTCCCCTTCTAATTGAGTGAAATGCCTTTTTTTTTTACATATCATTGCAGTAAAGAATAGCACTAAGAGTAATTGGGAGGCACCAAATCGAGTACGCCCCTTTGTGCAACAAACAAGGTAACTCCGCTGTGATAAAAACTTGACGATAATTCTATGAGACCTGTGGCATCACTGACTAATAAGCGGGAGGGTAATAACCAACTGAACTTCTGTAATTTATGCAGGATCGTGCAAAGCCCATCACTGAATAAGCTTTCAAACAGACTAGTGTTGGAATAAATGTGCCTCTCTACATATCGAGGTAAAAAACAACAAACCCACTAAATAATGAGGTCAGGGTAAACCATACCCAAACACTTAATACAATATCCCTCCTAATTGCAGATAGGATTGTGGAAGCCTGAGACCACTACAGGCGATCATCAGAGGAATACTACATATTTGGTAGACTTCTACTGGAAATAACAACCATTACGGTTAGTAAACCATCGATATTAGAGTGTATGATTGGTGTATGAATGCTGTGTATACAAGACATGAGAATGTGGACAACACTAACCAGGAGGTGAAATTCTAACTCAATGTTTTAAGAATAATTGGAAATATGAAGGTTCTTTTGAATTATGTTTTGTAAACTTAGGCTGGACACTTTTGGGAGAAATATGTGTTCTTTGGGAATTACAATGAGTTAATATGTGATATACTGTCCCCATGTGTAAAAAACTCTCCTTGATGATTTAACCATAGACAATGTGGTAAAATTGTATAACACCAAAAAAGTGATTGACTCCTGCACATAGACTTCCTGTGATTACAAATAGGCCCTCCCTTGATTCTTACAATCATGATTGATACTTGGTTATAAATTGAGAGATGGTTTCACCTATAACTGGTCCAAGGGTTAAAATAAAATGCTTTCTTCCAAGACTGAATCATGAACAATGTAGTGAAATGCAAAATATAGATAGAGGTTTGAGCATTACCCATAGACTGTCTGGGGTTACAAACTGTCTTTGTACCATCATAACATCAGGTTTGAAAACCGAGCATAAATTTAACGACAGAAGCAAATCCAGTCCTTTTTAAGATAGGGAAAACATGAAAATGTGAGAAAAAATGTGTAACAAGACTATTATGTTAGGATCTAATAGTTGTATTGTATCTTATTTATGCATTAGGTTTGATACTAACCTGTGGAGAATACATATACAAACTGTCCTGAGGAAGGAAGCCATTATCATTTTAAGCTTCCGAAACGCGTCGACGCCAATTTCCAAGTCATATTCGGCGTTGCCAACAATCAATTTGGTCCAAAGGAATATTATTCCCCCTATTGTTGACAAACAAGTGCCCGAAACGATATAACAAAGACAGATACAAGTGTCTCTTTTGATTAATTTCTCCACGTCCACATTAGGTGGTTTTATTTGTGCATTTTATTTGTGTATTTCATGTTTTTAATTAATGACTCATTGATATCTTTGTATTTTTTATAATAAATTGTATACTTTTTAATTATAATTAGACTGGGTGTGTTCCTTTCTGGTAAGTGTTCTCCCGTTCCACAAAATGAATGGTGTGATTTGTGTTTGTCAGTTTGAGTCCTGATTTAGGAGCAGGAAATAATACTCCCCATAGGGAAAACTTTTTGTTTTGCTTTTCAGTATACTGGTGCTCTATTTCTCTATGGGTTATTAAGAGCCCCTCTCTTCCCTTTATACCTAAGTTCGGACAAATACAGACAAGATGAATGAAGTCCTCCGTGCTACTCCTGCATAGTCTGCAGTCTTTGGGCCCGTCATGGACCTATATTGGCTGGTCCATGATGGATAGGAATGTACCCAGATGTAGGGCCATTAACTGTAGTTTTTTGTGGGCCGGGAAAGTAATTGTTAAGTATGAAGCTGGGTTGAGTGATTTGTAATTGGATATTACCATCCAAGCATGTTTTCTCGTGCAAAAAGAGGTTTTGTCTGCTAGCAGCGAGTGGAACTTTGCTGATTTGTTTATAGCTTGCTTAAAAGACGGGTAAGGCAGATTAGTTTCCCAGAGTTCTCTTGAGCAAGTGTCTGCTAAGGTCTTTTTTAGAAAATGGTTGTGTGGGGACTTTGCGTCATTTTCTATTTCATCCCACAGAGCCTTATTCAGTTCCGAGGTTGCTATGATTTGTTTCAAGCTATACCAATGTTTGATGGTTGCATACTTCCTTCCCAGTATTTCGTTTGTTACCCCAAATTCTAATCTGATCTGCGCCGGTGAAGCTCCCTGATGAATTTGGAAGACTGTTTTGTAGATTGCCATCTGTACTTTGTTAAGCAGGGCCGCATCTTTCCCATGGAGAACTATGCTGCCATATGATAGCGTAGGTAGCATTTTGGCTTTTATTGCTGCCATTAGGGGTCTAAATGATGGCCTCTTAAGCTTTTTTGATAGGGACCTGAGGGCAAACGATAAAGCTTTTGCTCTCTGCAAGATGTAGGCTTTTTGCTGCTGGTGATTGTGCCGATTGTCCAAGTAGAATCCCAAGTACTTGTAATTAGGCACTGCTTTTATCTTTTTTCCCTCCAATTGGATTAGAGAAACGTCAGGTAATGTATATCCAGTGGTCGAAGTGGGTGGGATCGGAAGGGCACGGCGTGCCCCTACTTCCAAAAATGTAAGCAATCCGTTCCTCTACTTTTCTGTTTTTAGAAATGTGTCCCAGGACGGCAGAAATAGCAAAAGCTTATAGATTAGTTTTGGCCATTCATGGCAGTGCGGGATGGGCGGGTGGGCATAGAAGGAAAAGGACTCTGTCTCTCTTCCTTCTTTTCTAGGGAAGACAAGGACAGTGTCTGCTTCCGCTGTGCCGCTGTCCCCATCTCTCTCACTTCTTCTTCTTATTGCCTCTCTTTCTGTGTGGCTCCTTCTCTATTGCTGAAAACCGTGACTTTTACTCTCTCTTCCCTTTATTTGTTCCCCTGTAAAATAGATTTAAAAAAGTAAGAAACCCTTTGGCTGCAAATGTCTGTAATTTATTGAAGAAGCTTCTCATAAAGAATTCAGTAGTTCTTTATTTGTAGGCTGATGATAAGCTGTGGGTACCAAGGGCCCAGGAGCACCAAGACCGATAGAGTTCAAACAGACACAACAGAGTTCCGAACTAGAACATGAAGAGATCCAATAGCCTTATTAATTCCAGTTTACATAAAAATAGACCTAGCAGAGAAGAAATAGTGACATAGCATGCCACAATGTCTTTTTCTGACATTTTTCTATTCCAAAGAGCAGCCTCAGGGCAGAGAGAAAAATGGTTCAAAATACTAAAAATAACTAAATAACCACTTCCCTGCAGGGGTAATTCCCCCACAGTGCGGGGGTGGGGGTAGGGGTAGGGGTGTGAGCGCAACACTGTGGTGCTCGTGACGAGACCAGCTCGTCATGAGTCACAGTGGAGCTGTGCTCATGAAGAGCTGGTCTCGTCACGACCCTGTTCACTGATTAATTCACCTGCACTGGCGGGGAATCAATCGCACGTGGGCGGCGCGGATCCGTTATGATGAGCCCAGCTCGTCATGAGCATAGCTCCATTGTGACTCATGACGGGCTGGGCTCGTCATGAGCACCGAAGAGGATAGAGCAAGTCAGTGTGGTCACAAGTGGCCAGATTGGTTTTATTCACAACAAAACACATTAGGGCCCCTTTACAGAGTTTGCCAGTGAAGCGCCACTTTTGTTTTGTCATCTTTCTTTAAACAACGGTTCATATTTACAAAGAAGTGACAGAGCACAGCGTTAGCCATCTTCTGAAATGCAGGGCTGCACTGTATTTACAACAATACAGTGCAGCCTTGCGTTTCCCCCTGCGCTGGGGATAATTTCAGCTTCCTATCGCCAACGCAGTCACCCTTGCACCATAGTGAAAAAGTGCCTGCGTTGTGGCGGAATGATTGTTTATGTGCAGGAAGGTGTCCCTTCCTGCACATAAACGATCTTAAATGGCGATTTGTAACTTCTATTTGTGCTGCTATGTGCAGCACAAATAGAAGTTGCAACTCGCTATTATTTGAATTACTATTTATGTTCAGGAAGGGACACCTTACTGTACACAAGCAATCATGGATGGGGTTTTGCTGTTTTTATATGTGCTGGACAATGCAGCACACATGAAAACAGCAGAAACGAGGAGAAATAAAGCATTTCTCCTTGTTACGCCCTCTTAAGACCACGTTGTTCCTGCTTACATTTTACATGTTTTACTTAATCTTGCATTTCCTGTAAGTAATTGATTTTCCCAAGATGTTATTACTTTTTTTTCAGGCAGCATATTACTTGTCTAGTGCATAATGTGAATCGAGTCACATCCAGGTGTTTATGGCGCAGCACAACTGGGTTATAGCTGAGGGCACTGCGAGTTTCTCTCAGTGGGGCGGTATAGTGTTCAGTGTGTGAGAGGACTTTGTACTATGGCTAGAATTGCCGAATTTGGGTCTGGGGAACCAAGTTCAGCCTTCATGACCACTCCACCAAACCACTCTCCAGAGGGAGCACATCCCCATGCTACACCTTAGAAGGCCCAGCTAGATAGTAGAAGTCTGGGTGTCTTAGCACCAGAAGGCGGGCCCTAGCAGTGACAAGTGTGGGTTATCTTTGAAGGCCTGCCCACCACACCACAATCCATGCTGAAGTTCACCTCCGGTCTTGCGGGCAGGCTTACGAAGCAACACACCACAGAGTGACAGTGACTTGGTCACAGGACCCTTGAAGTAAGTCCGCCTAACCCACTGGTCCCTCAATCAAGCCTATCACGCCCCCTTGATCAATGATCAATGAGGAATCATGAACTATGAACTCGATCGGTTTGAAAAGGCAGTTAACGAAGCAATTAACCGTACTATTCCGCTGAAAATTTATAAACCCCGCCAGGCAGTCAAACAGGAAATTTGGTATTCCGAGGATCTGAGACTGATGAAACAAAAAACCACAAAGTTAGAAAAATGTTGGAGACAGTCTCGGAGACTGGAGGATAAACAACACCATATAAGAGCCCTCAGGTCTTATCACAAGGCCATAAGGGCAGCTCGGAAAAACCACATCGCGATGCAGCTCACCAAGGCAGGAAAAGATTCAAAAGTTTTATTTAAGATCTTACAAACTTTTACTAAGCCTGGGGCATGTGAAACTGTTGAGGTTGCATCTCAAGACCTATGCGACGGGATCTCTCAATTCTTTATGAGAAAGATAGATGTTATCTATGAAAAAATAATGACCTCAAAGAACACGGAGGCGGCTGATCCCAATAGTCTTTTCTATAATAATACACAACTCAAGCCACAGGCTAGGTATTTAAAGAACTTTCCCCCTATCTCCTTTGAGGAGGTCACTGCTCTAATAACTGAGATTAAGAGTGGCAGCCCCGAGGACCTTATCCCTGCACGCATCATGCCCATGTTGGCAGAAGTTCTGGGCCCAGAAATACAACAGTTAATCAACTTGTCATTAAGTACGGGAGAGGTCCCGAGGGACTTGAAAAGGGCACTTGTGAGACCGCTGAGGAAAAATACCACCACTCCTTGGACGGAACTCACTAATCTGAGACACATTTCTCTCCTTCCCTTTATGGGTAAAGTGATCGAGAAATGTATTAATAGACACCTGTCCAATTTTGTTGAGGAGACAGATGGACTGGATCCATCCCAGTCAGGTTTCAGGCCGAGACACAGCACCGAGACCACCTTGTTGTCAGTCGCGGACGATCTGCACATGTTCCAGGATAAAGGTCACTCTGTTATCCTGGTTCTGTTGGATCTGTCCGCGGCATTTGACACCGTGTCACACGACATCTTGACCACCAGGCTTATTAACATCGGCCTGGAAGGTGAAGCCCTAGCGTGGCTAAGGAGTTTCCTGACAGATCGCACCCAAACTGTCACCCTGGGTGCCTATCGGTCAGAGGAGTTGGAGATCTCGAAGGGGGTGCCACAGGGCTCTTGCTTGAGCCCTACCTTGTTTAATATCTACGTGGCCCCCCTAGCGAACATCATGAGGTCCTATGGGTTTATCCCTGTGTCTTATGCAGATGACACCCAACTCCTCTTCCCTTTTACACACTTCACCGATGAGGTCAGGAACTCCTTCTCCCAGGGGATGAAGGCAGTGGCCCACTGGATGGCATCTAACTTCCTGCAATGTAATGCTGCCAAAACGGAAGTGATGCTGTTCGGTGAGGCCAAACTCCTTTGGTCCCCTGACTGGTGGCCACAAGATTTGGGACCTGTCCCGGAGCCTAAACAGGTGGTAAAAAATCTTGGTGTGCGTATGGACCAGGAGCTATCCCTGAAGCAACACAGTAATCAAGTGGTGAGCTCCTGTTTCCATGTCATCGGAATGTTAAGGAAAGTGTTTCCCTTGCTCCCTGACTCTACCAGAAGGACATTAGTGCAGGCCTTGGTATTGAGTTGTTTAGACTACTGTAATGGGCTACTTCTATCAACTAATGAGGGAGTAATTGCCAGGTTACAAGTAGTCCAAAATACTGCGGCCCGCCTTGTGCTAAACCGGCCCCCCCGCACTCCCTCTAAACCCCTCTTGAATACCCTGCATTGGCTGCCTGTCAAGCAAAGGGTGAAATATAAGACTTGCTGCATAATACACAAGTGTCTTCAGAAGAAAGGCCCTGGGTATTTGATGAATACATTTCTCCCCTATAAACCTTTATGTTCTTTAAGATCCAGTGAACAAGCTCTGTTGATGGGTCCCAAGAGCAAAAAAGGCCAGACAGGGTGGCAGAGCCCTCTCAATTGCGGGTCCATTGCTGTGGAACAGCCTCCCAGTTTCTTTAAGACTCTGTAAGGAATTTCTTCCATTCAGGAAACAATTAAAAACTTTTCTATTCCAAAATTACTAGATAGGATTTCACTCACTGTATATGTGTAGGAAGGATGCCAAAGGCGCTGAGATACTCCTTCGGGAGGTGATCCTAGCGCGTTATAAACCCGCAAATAAATAAATTGGCCTTGTTTCAGCAATAGTAGTGCAACTCACCAGGGATCGGCAATGCACGATTTGCACACACACCAAACTAAGTTCGCAAACTTCACAGCCTCTCTGATCCTTGCACAAGCACTTTTAGCATGTGCTGCCTGCTCTGGGGCTAGTAGAATTATGCTATTTTAACAAGACAAGGGAAACCCAAAAGAATTAACACTAGGGTCCTTGGGCAGTAATCTATTGTACAGAACAGGGGACCCTAGTAATTAAGGATCACATAAATAATAGACATATACTAAATAGCAGTGGCGGTTTTACCATTAGGGCGTTTGGGCGTTGCCCCACCTATAATTATCAGGCAATTTATTCGAGCGGCGCGTTAGTAAAAGTTTTATAAATTAACGCGCCGCTCGAATAAATTGCCCGATAATTATTGCCCTGCGGCCGTGGTGTGTGTCATGGACTTGGACAGTATGCACTGTCTGACACTGGGTGGCGCTGGACTGACTCTGTGCCGGCACAGTGCGCACTCACTGCGCATGTGGTGTTTGCCCGGCAGGGCTTCTTTAACTAGATAACTATGTGGTTTTAAAAAAAACCACCGATTAGGGGTTTGCCTGCCTAATGCAACGTACCCCATTGCTCAAAAAACGAACGACGTTTTTTTAATGCTCAGCCCAATCCTGATGCTACTTTCTTTAGAGAGCAGCTCTCCTCTAAAGAGAGCAGCATCAGGATTGGCTACTACTGTCCCTCGTCATCGGCAAGTTGGCAGCCATCAGTCTAGGCGCCAACGGGACCCCAGAGCAGAGATGGTGCGGACCCGGTCAAGTGAAGACAAGGTAAGTTTTTTATTTTATTTATCCCCACCCCCCTGTGAGCGAGCCGTGACTGATCTATTGTGGTTGGTGTCTTAGAAGTGATGGGACAGTCTTCAAAAACATGTATATGTCCTCGAGGTACGCACTCAAACTAAAGCAGATGTCGCGATCAAATGAGTGTTATGTAACAGAAAATGGTCGAACTTTGTAAACTATATAGCCTGGGGTTCGCATCTGTAATGGTCCTGGAACTAAATTATATATCTCTGTCCAGCAGAATGCAAACAAGCTGTTATTTGTGCAACGCGGTAATGAGTCGATGCGCCATGCACTTTGGTCCTTTTGAAATATAAGCTTGTGACCCTGCTGTCTCCAATTTATTGCCCATAAATGTATACGAAACCCTGGGGATACTGTCTGCACGCGACTGCGTCTGGCAGAATCATCGCCATGTATTCATTCCCCTGTCCTCTTTGACCTTGAGTTTTCTCACTGAAGAAGCAGGGAGAAATGTACGATTCACAAAAAGAGTATTAGGGCATATCCATTTGTTACGATTAATCAGGCAACGAGTAAAGCAGCATTTCACGTGCAGCTGGGTTTCTCTGGATGTGAGGAGCTTTGGTGACTGGCGCGGAGCCCCCTAAAGGGTATGGTGACCTCATGGGTAGGAGCAGAGCAAAAAAAAACCTCTGGGGCCGAGAGAGAGCCAGTAGAAGTCTCTGGGGGGCAGGCAGTGCACGTCTCATGGGGCACGCACAGTATTATTCTATGGGGCAGGTACACATCTCCGGAAGCAGAGCAGTACTCTCGAGTGATAGGAGCATGTCACCACTTTGAAAATCTACCAGCCGCCACTGAATAGTACAGAACTTTTCGCCCCACCACTTTGAAAATCCACCAGCCGCCACTGCTAAATAGTATATATGACCTCTGTCCAGCCGGACAGGTTTTTATTTTTCAATTTTTTGTATTGAGTTTATATATATAACATTTATACAAAAGTGGGCACAGCCTGTGACCCACAGAGGACAAGACAGAACAAGTGACAAAACAATTATGTAAAAACGCACAAAAGCGGTCTGTACTTATTCTTTAGTTTTACAGACTGGAATTCAATCATAGCAACCCATTGTTGTTCACAATTCATGAGGTCATACCAACATATGGTGCAGTGAGGTCGACGACGTTTCGATGCAGTTAAGAGATACATGCATCATCATCAGGACAGAAGGTAATATGTCATGTTTGTCTAGAGAGTCTATTTCAGTTACAATGCCTCTCGTAAAACCTTAGTTGGATCCCTTGGACATATTTGGAAATCCAACGCGGAAAGGACTGATAACTTCGTTGTTGAGAAGAATAATACAAGGAAATTAAATTAGTAGCTCAAGGCGTGTGCTCGTGGCGGTCCGATAATCCATCTTAGACTTATGTTAGTACAGCAAGATAGCAGGACGGTGGGGTTCTGGCGGTGATCGCCCCAGAACCCCACCGTCCTGCTATCATGCTGTACTAACATAAGTCTAAGATGGATTATCGGACCGCCACGAGCACACGCCTCGAGCTACTAATTTAATTTCCTCGTATTAATCTTCTCAACAACGAAGTTATCAGTCCTTGCCGCGTTGGATTTCCAAATATGTCCAAGGGATCCAACTAAGGTTTTACGAGAGGCATTGTAACTGAAATAGACTTTCTAGACAAACATGACATATTACCTTCTGTCCTGATGATGATGCATGTATCTCTTAACTGCATCGAAACGTCGTCGACCTCACTGCACCATATGTTGGTTTGACCTCATGAATTGTGAACAACAATGGGTTGCTATGATTGAATTCTAGTCTGTAAAACTAAAGAATAAGTACAGACCGCTTTTGTGCGTTTTTACATAATTGTTTTGTCACTTGTTCTGTCTTGTCCTCTGTGGGTCAGAGGCTGTGCCCACTTTTGTATAAATGTTATATATATAAACTCAATACAAAAAATTGAAAAATAAAAACCTGTCCGGCTGGACAGAGGTCATATATACTATTTAGTATATGTCTATTATTTATGTGATCCTTAATTACTAGGGTCCCCTGTTCTGTACAATAGTAGAATTATGCAGCACGAGAGGACAAAATTATGCCACAGTGTGGACTAAATTATGAAGCAAACAAAAAGTCTGCAGCATAATGCAGTATATTTTCTGATACTTTATTATTTTTACATACTAAAAGTCCCTGCAAATATGTTGCCTCATCAGTACCAGTGTAACAGTCAAATGCAGCAGTGAGAAAGGCTACCAGTCAACCTTTACAAAGGGCCCTCCACTTCACAGCAACACAAGTCACAGTTTTTGTAACTTTTGATCCATTTGAACTACAATGTATTAGTTAAAATCATCAGATTATGCAGCAGATGATGTGTTATGTGGCAAATATGGCAGAGCCATAATTAGGTAGAAAGCATTTGCAAACTGGGATATTTTGTCATTCATGTTTGAACTGCTCTTGTGGAAAAAGGGAGAAGTGCTGATGACAGAAACTGCATGGCTCAGAGACAAATGGCATGTACTTCCACTTTTAAGTGTATTTGGGACATTCTGTGATTAGAAAC
Organism: Lissotriton vulgaris; assembly: GCF_964263255.1. Classification (NCBI taxonomy): domain Eukaryota; kingdom Metazoa; phylum Chordata; class Amphibia; order Caudata; family Salamandridae; genus Lissotriton; species Lissotriton vulgaris. The sequence goes on from NC_141693.1 coordinate 681,289,717, forward strand.
GTATCCCACTTTTAAAATAAATTTTAATGTCAATAACTCATATTCAACCTTTAATAAACATGTGTATCCCTTGTTTTTTATGTTATTTATTTAATGCATTTTTATAAAGCACGGACTTTACCCGAAGGTGTCAGTGCACTGTACAATAGAACCAGTTACGTTGCATGAGAGAACTGTTACAGGAATGGAACAAACAAAAATAGCATGTCATAGAATCAAAGCGACGCAGGCATAAGGTACACAATCTCAAGCACAGCGAGCAAAGACTGTACAAGCAAAAAATATGAATATATATGACAAATTTTACAATGACTAAAGCAAATACAGGCGAAAAATAGCAGCCCAGAGAATCAAAACAACACAGGCAAAAGGAACACAATATCAAACGCAGCAAATACAGGATGGTCAAACAAATATATAAATATAAGTGCCAAATTTACAATGACTAAAGAACTTCCTGGCGGGGTCTGAGGACGGAATTAGTTCTGAATGTGTCTTTGGAATAAAAGAGATTTGAGGTACGCTTTGAAGATCTAGATGGAGGTGATGGCACTGAGCGAGGGAGGAAGCGAGTTCCAGATTCTCACTGCATTACCTGAAAACGATTGTGCCATCAATTTTTCCCTTTTGAAGGAGGGGGGCTCAAGTAGTAACTTTTCAAGCATTCCGAGGTCTTGAGCCTCCAGACAATTTCAGTTTATTCGCCAGATAGCGAGGGGAGGAAGAGTGCAAAGCTTTGTGGGTGATGCACGCCGTTTTGTAGATAGTTCTAGCCTTGATGGGAAGCCATCGGGGAGAAGACAGGATAGGAGTCATGTGGTCACTTCGTTTGGACCCTGAAATGAAGCGAGCTGCTGAGTGGAGGATGGATTTGAGGGGGGAGAGGTGAGATTTGGGAAGGCCAGTCAGAAGAGAATTAAATTGCAATGGTCAGTGAAGTACCAAACAAATACTAAAAATTGGGATGTTTTGCTCTTTCTGGCCACACATTCGACTCCGTCCACTGACCCAGTCCATGGGTTATCCTCGCCCTCTGATTCTCCACCGACTGTTTCCCTTCTTTTTTCCCCCCACTTCGACCACTGTGTATAGCCTGATCTCACTTTGTTAGCCCATGAAATCGTGTATCCCCGCACTCAGCCCGAGCAGAGATCTGCTGCTTCGGATCCTGCTCGGGCTGAGCTTATTCTCCGAAGAGCAGGAATGCCAGATGTTAAACAACACCGACATTGCAACCAATGCTTCAATCTTTATGGCCCTCCCAGATCCAAGAAGTCTTGAGGGGAGGGGAGGGGAGGGGGGGGGGGCCTTTCAAATGTTAGAATGGCCGCAGTCGCGCTTGAATACAAATTCAGTAGATGAGCTTCTGATGTTAGGTTCACAGTTTCCACTTCGATGTTGTGAAGCCCCCGAGCTATCGATCCCCGGCATTATACAATCATACACCACTTTCTGTCGAAAACGTCCCTGCCCCTTCCTATCTCGTAGTCTTTAGATCTACTGAGACAATGGCAGACTACGTAAATACTGCCATAATTACACGGCTGACAGACTCTCAAAGTAACTATTTTTTGTTTTCAGAAATCAGAATTGTCAAAATCAGAACCACGCGCAAAATAATACTTCCTGATTTCTAAACATGTACGGCCTTGTAGGCCCCTCCCACGTTCCCATCATCCCTTTCGTTTCCGCATCGCATGACTTCGATTGCTTAGGCTCCGCCCGTGGGTGGATCGCTAGCAGCACACTATCCTTTCTATTAGTAAACTCAATGCAAATACAGAGAGACAAACTGGGACTGCTTGGACACAGTCTGAGAACACGCAGCCTCATGTTCCCGGCCGGGGAGAGAAATAACTGCAAACTACGGCAACCAGTAAGTGGTCGAAACAAAACATGCCCCCTGCATCCAGGGCTGCACTGAAGTGTGCGCTTACTCATTTGCATCTTCATATAAACACGATTGCTCGTAGATACTTGTATGACAATCTCAGTTGGTAATGTCTGCATTTTTTCATGAGTTCCTCCCAAACACTATCCTCCTTTTTAATTGGATTTGTTTATTGACATCAGATGCCCGATCCTAGTTTTAAAACTTGAATCCAATTTTAAAAAGTATTAGTCAGACTTTTGTAATGTAATTTGTGGTCATGTAAAGGGCTCGAATACCTTTAGATCGGTTTCTCGATATATAAAACTGCAAAAAAAAAAACAAGTATGTTTTATCATAATGGCCAAGTTCATTTCAATCAATGTTATAAGCATTGTATTCGTTCATGACATTGTGACTTTTAGAAACACCTTGAATCAGTTCAGGGTATAGATTTAGACAGTGCACGTTTTATGAGATGCTCGCTCACTGCTCCACATTAGACAGCTGTTCTATTTTATAGCACTCACTACGCCTGACGAGGCGTTGAAGCATTTTATAGTAATCGGTAAAAAGTCTTAAATAATGCACGTTTAATGTTTGGGCTTTTTTTGCCATTTATTGCATTTCATGGTATTGCCGCATTTATATAGTGCTTACACTCCCTTTGCGGGACGCTAACGCGCTTTCCTATAGGAGGAGCATACTTCACCACTTGGGGTGTGGTTGGAAGAATGGTGTATTTGTTATGATCTTATGCGGGAAGTGTTTACATGTCGTGAGTGATAACCACCGAGATGCATCTTTCGTGTTGGACCAGCACATAGCAGTGTGTTGGATGATGAAATGTGAGAGACAGTTAAACGTTTTATGGTTCTCAGTACGCTATTAGCTTTGAACATTTCTGCAGGTCATTTACGAGATTTGATAGGACCTCGTCTGCTTAGTTGGTTACTGCATTCGGTGGTTCAATCTGACATCTTGTGTATAGTTGTTGCACTGAGCTGGCATTATTGGAGGGAGAGATAAATGGAGAGATCTGTTGGGATGGGCATTTTTATTATCTTCCCGTATCTGTGTGTCTATGTGAGATGTAAAGAAGTGTTCAGATTGTATAGATATTTGGGACCGTCAGAGGACTAAAGTCCTCCAAAATTGTCCAGTAATGTGTTACAGATCTCTTCAGTTATTTCAAACCTGTTTATTTGGTGATGTTTGTTTTTTGGCTGTACAGTGCTGGTGATGGATGTAAAGTCGTGCGCTCAAGGCCTACATACTAAAGTAATGAATGATACAAACATATTATTCTGGTGGGTGCAACTGGGCCAGGGCACATGTGCCCGCCCCTATTATTGGCAGGGTCACCTGAGTAGTGACGCCTGTGTTAGATCGGTGTGGTGTGGGGTGAGGTGAGACACTGCCCCTATGGAGGGGCTGCTGCATGATGTGTCCTGCAGGACACTACATCACTGCCAAAAGAAACAACAACAAGTCCAACTCTCGGAAACAAAACAACAATAAACTGGATACCAAATGGTCCATCAGTCTCTAGAGTCAATCAGCAGGACAGCAGTGGACATATGGACTGATGACACAATCTGCAACAGCACATCTTTGCTCGCATACATAATTTAACCTGAGTGGTTCAGGACATGAACACTGGCTCAAAGACATCCGGGACCTTCTGGCGGTATGCTGGTTGAGGTCAGGTCCCTTGTACGGAGTTGGCCCACTCTGCTGATGCTCCAGATGCTTCGTTGTTAGTGTCAGCAGTTCAAAAACCTGGTCTGTCAGGAGCGTTGTCTCCGTCCTCTGCGAAGCATCCATCAAGAAGCATACTTTGGTGATATTGCTTGGCTTGTTGAATGCAACTGCAATCTTTTGAGGTCTCTGCTGCAAGGTCTTATCACCACCTGGTATGTGGTGGGACAGTGTCATGTCAATCTCTCACGCTTGTGGAGGCCCCTTGCGTGGGTTGCCAAAGGACTTTGTGTGGTCTGCGCTGGCGCCGTAAATGTGATGCGCATGAGCCGCTACAAGACCGCAGAGTAGCCACTGCCTAGTTGCTCGTGCAGCAGAGGTGATAGATAGGCCTTGGTCAAGACTCTCTCTCGCCACTGGGATCATTGTACAGGCAGAGTGAGCAGGTGGTCACTGCTTTACTGACTCTTCTACGTGCCACTAGTGCTTCTTGTCTGTAGTTCTGATAGCAGGGGTTGAACTCCACTCGGTATGCTCAATACTTATGCAGTGATAGTGATGACGCACAAGATAGGAACTGACGTGATGGGGTTTCCAGTTGTATAGTATGACTGTATGACAAGTGGTGACGACTTGCCTTGATGGTCGTGGGCATTCCTTCTTGGAATGCCAACAAATTGGATTGATGGTGAGCAGGTGCTTACATTCTTTCTTTATGGAGGCACCTGTATCCTAAAGCCTGGATACTCTCAGTTGCTGAGCTGCTGGTTACAATGGCTGGACAGTTATTCTGGGAAGCGTGGGACAGAGACCCAGTTTGTGCATGCTTGCTGCTTACTGCCTGATCTCCCGCTGGGCTTGGGACAAATATTCAGTTTTTGCATGCTATTAGCTTACTCCCAGTTCCCCCCTGGGCTTGGGACTCACTCCTGGTTTTCTGACTGGTTTTCGGGCAGAGACTCTGCGCATGCTTGTGGCTTACTACCGGTTCTTTTGCTGTGCTGTTGCTTGGCCATCCCTGTTTCACCTTAGTGGCTTCTTCGTGTTGATAGATGCCTTCCCTCCGTGGCTCGAGTCCTCTCAAGCACCTTCCAGGCTTGGCCATTCTTGAAATTTACTTCTTCTAGGCTTGGTCAATCTCTGTGTTTCCCAGTGTGAACTGGTAGGTCACACTTCCTTCTCCTCTTTCTCCTTAGTGCTTCAGTATGCACCTTCTTTCTTGAAGTTGAGACTTCTCGTTGCCATTCTCCTCTCCTGGGTTTAGCAGCATGTACCCTCTTCAGATATCTGCCAACAAGGCCTCCCCATGATTGACTACCCCTATAGTTCAGCCACTGGCCTCTGGTGTTGGACTCCAGCTTGATGATGACCAGGGCAGCTAATGATCCGATTCTCCTTGTCTCCTCTGTCTGGCTCTGGTGTGATGACCACATGTTACATGTTCCCTCTTCCGGGACCTTCTTGGACCACCCACTGAGTTGCTATATAGACAATACAAACGCAAGGAGATGATGGACGGAGCGCTGAAACTTTTCAGACACTCACCCCCAGTCACAGATCTGGGTTGAATCCATGGCTGAAACTTTTCAACTTAGGGCGAACAAAGCAAACACAAGGAGAATACATTACATTGTTCTGCATTCTGTCCATCAATTGTTGTTTTTGCTTTTGTCACCCCGAGTGGAACGGGTATGCCCAGACGTGGGTCCTGTGCTCTCCACGCCACTAGAGTCAAGCTATCCTGCCTGATGAGGGCTGAATGCCCGAAATCGGTCCTAGGATGCTTGTTTCCAGTCCAGCGAGGACCTGGCCTGGTAGTTCTGGCTGGACTGTCCCATTGGGCGCAGGGTCAAGACTGATTTGCATATGGCTGGGTCCAAACTGAAATCGCATGGTGAGCAACAAAACGATGGATTTAGGCCCAGATCTCTGTACTGGGGTGAATGTATGACATTGTTCTTCATTCTGTCCATCAATTGTTGTTTTTGCTATATAGACAATAGCCATAGCATTGAGCTTATTATAAAAATGTGTTAGAACAGAACCACTGGTCTTTGCAGTAAACCAATCAAAACCCAATATCTACACACACACTTCCATGCAAATCAAAGGATAAAGGGAAAAAATCAAATTTGATTGTTACTATTTCTAAGGATCGTGATTAAAAAAAACACATTCAAATAAATAATGCGAATCCATGCTAACCGGATAGATTCATGCTCCCCTTAAAAAAACACCTGTCAAACGATTTATCTGTAGAAACCACCACAGATGTGAACTAACAACACCATATGCCTCGTTGTTAGAAATGGGGGTCTCTAGTTGGCAAGGGCTTGCACCTTTGTTCAAATACGGACCCTTCTTCCTTGTCAGGATAGCGGAGTTACACTCCTACAGGGCTCGACAAATTCACTCGACCGCTCGCATTTGCGAGTGAGATTGATAAAGGACGAGCTATTTTTAGGTCCTACTCGCCCTTTCTGGCGAGTAGGAATACAAACTTGACACTTGACCTCTGCCTCTGAAAGCAGAGGAAATGTGACAAGATAGGAAGATTTAAAGGCATTTTTATTGCACACAAAGTAAATGAGCAATAAAAATGCTTTTAAATCTTGTTAACTTGTCACATTTGCTCAGTTTTCAGAGTTTGAGGTCAAGTTCATTTAAGTTAGGTCGAGGAGATTTTGTAGTTTACTAGACCTGCAGGTCTAGAGCATTTTTTATGATTTATCGAGCCCTGTCCTAAAATAACCCCTGCTCACCCCGTGGTAGCTTGGCACAAGTAGTCAGGCTTATCTTAGAGGCAGTGTGTAAAGCATTTGTACACAACCAACAATAATACAGTGAAAGCACTACAAAAGGACACCACACCAGTTTAGAAAAATATCCAACATTTTTATACTTAAGACAAGACCATCAATGATAAAAATTCACAATACAGTACTTCAAAATCTTCTTTTATCAAAATATGCTTTAAAAATAGTTCCTTAATTTCGATAGCTCTGTCCGGGTCTATCATGTCGCCGTGAACAAACAAATCTAAACAGTTTTGGCTGACCGCGGTGTCACGGGCCAGCTACGGTGTCGGGAAGACCCGCAAACAGTACCTTTCAGAAATGCAGGGCGTCAGCGACCTCTGGTTGAGCTTCCGAAACCACGGCGTCAACAGTCGTGGGTCCCGGAGGTCGGTGCAGAAGTCGTTGGGGCCCTCGAAGTCACACGCGTTACAGGTCGATATCCTCTCTGTTGGAGTCAGGAGCGCTGATGTCAGCAGGGGTTGTGTGCTGTGGTGCGATGCAGCGTACGGTGCCCTTAGGTCATGGTGCGAGCAGTCGCTCTGTGTCAGCGTCGGATGGCGCCGTCGGTGAGACCAGGGTCGCGGTGCGAGATGAAGGCGGTGCTCATCATGGTGCCGGCAGGTCACGGTACAAACAGCTTCGTCGTCGTTTCTGAAGCGCTGTCGTCGGCTGACGAACTGTAGTCGATGACGTCAGTAGCCCTGGCTGTGGTGCAGGAGGAGGGCGGTGCGTCGTGTACCTTTACAAGCGGTGCCCTCTGACCACGTGCAAGCAGCAGCGTCGATTTTGGCGTGGAGCGTCGTCGTCGAGGATACCAAGGCGTCTTCGTGAAGTGAGGCGGTGCAGAGTGCGATGCTCACAGGTCCTAGTATGAGCAGCGGCTCAGTGGTGGCGTCAGCAGGCGTCGTCGATAGGACCAGGGTTGCGGTGCGGTGTTGTGGCGGTGCCCTCTGCGATGCCAAGTCGTCGTCGTGAAGTGAGGCAGTGCAGAGTGTGGTGCCTACAGGTCGCGGTGCGAGCAGCGGCTCGGTGGAGGCTTCACCAGGCGTTGTCTGTGAGATCAAGGTCACGTTGCGGCAGTGCCCTCTGCGGTGCCGACCGGACACGGAGTCAGCAGCAGCATTGTAGACGTCATCGAGTTGCATTTCCTCTGTTGCAGCTCAAACACACACAGTCCCCAGTGCTGCAGACAGAAGAGCTTGAAGTCTTTGTTGTTCCTGTGACTTCTTGAACAGGGGGCAAGATCTACCTCAAGCCCTTGGAAAAACTCACAAAGCAGATTGCAGAAAGTTCAGTCCAGTCCTTTCGCTGACCAAGACAGAAGCAGCCACTGCTGGCCAACACAGCAAAGCACACAGCAAAGTGGTAGGTCCTCCTCACAGTTTCTCCAGCTCTTCTTCTTGGCAGTCTTCTTGATCCAAAAGAGTTCTGAAGTTCAGGGGTCTGGGCCCCAATATTCATATCCCCAAATCCTTTGATCTCTTAGGCAGAGTGTTTGTGCCCAGCCAGAACCAGTTCTGCCTTTTCTGGTGTGATTACCTGGCAGGAGGTGGAGACAGCATTGTCAGAGGTAGACCAGGCCCTTTGAGGTGCCAGGAAATCTCCTCCGCCTTCCCCCATTGCAGCCCAGGTCTTTTCAGCCCGTTCCTGACCCTACCTAGACTATCTGGAGCCCTCCTACTCCCTAGCCTTCTGTCATCTAGAACCCAGACAGGCAATCCACATTCCAGCAGAGGCACACGGAGTGACTGAGCAAGAAAATACCTACTTTCTAAAAGTTGTATTTTCAAACACATAATGTAAAAATCACCTGAGTTCAGTCATACTAAACTTTATTTTTCCACCTAGTTCCCAGGACCAGTTATGTTTATAAGATGTTATAAACAAACTTTCCATTCTGTCCTATCGGTAAAAGGTAGCCTCGCAATAGTGAAAAACGAAATAGGCTGCAATTAACTATCAGGACATGCAACCCACACCAGTGCATGTCCTACCTTTCACACACCTGGGCCTACCTTAAGGGTGACTAACATGTATAAAAGGGAAGGTTTAGGGCCTGGCAAGTGGATGCACTTGCCAAGTCGACATGGCAGTTACAAACTGCGTGCAGACTCTGCAATGGCAGGTCTGAGTTGCCTTTTTAGGGCTACTCACATGGGTGGCACAATGAGTGGTAGCCCCCTGGTAGCATTGGGTTTACAGGCCCTGGCACACACAGTGCACTTTACTAGAGACTAACAAGGAAATCAAATATCCAATCATGGAAACACCAACCCAGAACAAAATTTACCACAGGAGCACTTGCACTTTACCACTGATCAGCAGGGAGAAAAGTGCACAGAAACAACACACCAGCAAAAACAGCGTAAAAATCCGGGAGGGCAGAAAGCAAAAACTCAGGGGAAACATGTCAAAAGATGCCAAGTCTAACACTTGTGCTTTACAACTCCAAATATAAATTATACCTCCCTGACTTCTCGAGGTTTACGCACTATGTGTACTAGACGAGACTGGACAAACAAAAACACGAAGAATATTGTGTAAAACCAATGCTTAAAATGTCTTCATTTTCAAGACTGGTAAACAATGCTTCCTGAACTTGACCTATCTGACTGTAATTTGACTAGAATCCAAACATATCCTAATCCTGCTTGTATTGTCTTTATCACCACAATAAGTATTCCTCCTCGCTCGAGAAACAGTCTTCACTCTACCGACTTCATTGATCGACCCAGGTCTAAAAAAGAAGCCCACCATGAGTTCTGCTTCAATCTCAACACTAAAACTGTTAATTATCATTATAACTAAGGTTCACCAGTTCAATTCATACCTCTTCTATTGCTGAATTCTTCCGTAAACCACTAATTTTCCGTGGCGCGGAAACCAACTGCGTTGTGCCGTGGCTTCATTTGAATCATTCACCTATTAACAGAAAGAGGAGTAGAGCCAACTGCATGCTTAGTCTTTCACGATTCTTGGATCTGCCATAACAGAACTAGTAATGTTCAATCAACTATTGTACAAGAGGCAGACTTAAGCCCATTAACTATGAGATATAACAAATGAATTGTTTAGCAAATCTATTGAAAGTAAAGGATCTATGTCATCTGATTTTTTTTTTGTGACACTGTATATAAACTGGTGATCTTCAATGTGTTGAACCAACGAACCTGTTCATACCTAGTGCTCATGGAAAATTACATAAATAGCTATAAACAGCAGAAACTCTACGATGTGACAAATTCCACTAACATGCTACATACTATTGTGCTCAGTGCATAATTAACCTCATAGTGCGGGATATAAATACACTTTCGAAGCCTGAACTTATGTCTTCTGATGCATAATACTCGATGTTGCCTAAAATAAATCGTTGGAACTCCTTAATAAACACTACCTTTTCTGTTGCATAATTCAAAAGTGAGTCACCAGGGAAGTGACAACATTAGTGAAAAAATAGTGAAAAAATACCTAACACCGTAATAAAGTAATTACAAATCCTAAAGAAATCAAATGTGATAAGTAAAAATAAAATTCTAAAAGTATAGATGCAAACCGTGCTAAAGTAAAAATTAAGGAAGTGGACCTGTGGAAAAGAAGAACTGAGTGGCATTCTGCGCAACCTGAATCAGTACCTTTATAAAAAACAAGTCAAGTCGATCTGATCATTAAGACTTTTGGGCACCATAACACCTAAGAATTGTTGCAACCTGTATGTGATTTGACTGCTTCTATAATTTGAAACCGCAACTATGAGATCATGTGTTTGGAATCTAACCAATGTACCACCACGTTTGATTTCGTATTCTGGTTGCATATCATGTTTTTATGCACATTTATACTTTGTGTTCAGTTTTGCCAATATATAGTAAACCACACGGGCATACTGATTATTACATTCTGTGTGTTGCAAGTGGACGTGTGACTTAGTTTAACAACTTCATCTGATCTGGGATGTGTACCACTATCCACATTTATCATGTTATTTCTGTGTTATCATTTATAACATTGTTCCATACCAACCATGTTTTCTTTAGGTGTTGCTTTGGAAGTTTTTAACCTCTCTTTCAAATTCCATGTTCTGGTATATGCAAATATGGGTTTTCTTTAAAGAGTCCCTTAAAATCTGACTCGTTTTGTATAAGTTCCCCGATCTGGTTGATGCTTCTCTTAATGCTCTTGGATTGTGTAGAATATTTTGAAAAAAATATTAATCTCTTGGAATCTTTTTTCAGTTGTTTCTTCAATAATGACTACCTGTCTAGTGCCATAACCTTTTGTCTACTGCGATCCAGTAGTTTAGCTGGATATTTTCTTTGTAGAAATTTCTCTTTATGTTCTCTGATGGTCTTTTGAGCTGTTTCTGGTCCAGAAGAGTTTCTTGCGATCCTTAGAAACCTTGAATATCGTAAATTATTGAGCACATTTTCTGGATGAAAACTTTGATACTGTAGTATGTTATTCCTGTCCGATGATTTCTTGTGCACGATTGTTCTCAATCCCATTTCCTTTTTCTCAATCTCACATCCAAAAATGGGATTTCTGTCATGCAGATCTTGCTTGTAAACTGTATTCTGCTGTCGATCTTTCAGTTGTTGGATCTGTAAACCCGGGGTCTCCAAATCACCCTTCCAAATTAAAAAGATGTCATTGATAAACCGGTTGTACATCACCAAATTGTTATGCCATGAGGGTTCATCCAGTATAATCTCTGCCTCAAATTTAGTCATAAAAATAATAGCATAGGCCCGTACTCCGGCGAATTCTATCTAAGTTCCTGTAAATTGTAGATAAAATGTATCATCCTATTGAAAATAACTATGGTAGAGGCAAAAGTGCAACAATTCCAATAAAATAACGTTGTGAGCCTTGATATTGTGTTGTTGTAACAGCACCCACTCTTTTGCCTCTATTGTGACATCACGTCGATTCGGCATAATATCCAATCTGTCAGATTCTCAGCTCCTAATTCACTCAGTCTGTTTAAAAAATGGATTGTATCCTTGATGTAGGTGGTAAATGTTTGTACAACTGGTTGTAAAAACGTATCCAAGTACTTGCCTATTGGTTCAAATACCAAATTATATCCTGACACTATGGGTCTAAATGGTGGATTAAGCAAAATCATGTGAATTTCGGGGAGCATGTATAGTTGTCGTCTTCTAAGATAAGATGTAGTTAAGAAAGACCTTGAGGAAGACGAAATCCATCCAAAATCCTCAGCTTTCTTTAATAACACTTTCAGGACGTCTGTTAAATTGGCGATTGGATCCTTGTCCAATTGCACGTATGTCAACGTATCACTGACTTGTTGCTCCACCTTTGATATATAAAAAGACCGGCCCATTAATACAAGTCCTCCACCTTTATCCGTTGGTTGGAACACTAGATCTGTTTTTGTCACCAATGTTTGTAGTATGTTTTTTTTTCCTTTATTGGTCAAATTCTGTTTGCGTTTGGGTCTGAATTCGAGTTTGCAAATCATTTTTCACCGATAATTTGAAGATATCCAGTAATTTGTGATGTTGGTGCTAGAAGCATACTTCTAGGTTTAAACTCCATAAACTCGCTCTGATTTAAAATACCCTGAGGTGGTAATACGTTCGAGAAAAAGTGTCTCAACCTTAATGTTCTCATAAACCTAAAAAGAGATACCTCACTTTCAAACATATTGGTATTATTTTTGCTACGAACAATGTTCCTTTTTCTATTACATTCAATTGTTCTTCTGTTATTGTCCCAGATGAAATGTTGATTACTAAACTTTGACTTGAGTCCTTAAATTCCTTTTTTGCTTTTCTTTTTCCTCTACGTGTTTTTTTTTTTGTTAGTTATTTTCGATAGTGCTAATGTGTTCAGTGGTTGTCCGGAGTCGTGTCCTGAAGACAAAAAAGACTGACTAAGGAAGATGCTGTCTCTGTATTTTGTACCACTGATGTGGGAGTTGCCTTCTGCTGCTGAATGCTTGTTAATGGACCTCTCAATGGATCAATATCTTTTTCCGATACAAAACTTTCCTTTTGAGGATGCATTAGTTGTTCTTTTAAAATTCCTTCTTTGAGCATAAACTTCAGCCGATGTGTATGTTTTATTAAGTTTATAGTCTTTCGAATCTCTTTTGAACTTCCGCAGTTTACTCTCCTGTATTTCTCTAGCATAATTTTCCAATTTCCTGTTGATCTCCTCTAATGTGTTTATCCACAATTTATCCTCCATTCTTCTTTCCAAGTCTGTTTTCATCATGTGAATTTCTTCAAGTTCTTTGATGGTGTGGGATCGTTCTTCTACTAACAGCAAAATCAAATCAAATGAACATTTATTTAAAATGGAGTACGACTTCTCCATAAATTCTGTCGTATTGGAACCTGTACAACATGGGTTTAATTGACAGCCGTAGCCCTCGTGGGATCCTTTTTACTTTGTGATACTGGATTAATGTGGATGCAGGGAGGAGTTGGTTTGGTTCCCTTCTCAATAAATATTCAAGTTATTTTAATTGTTGCATGGTTGAACCACCCTGCGTGTTGAATGATGCAGTCTCTTGTATCCATCCATAAATCTCTGAAGCCTGTTCTGAAGTATATGCTTTAATGTTTGCTCAGTTTTCTGTTAAACTCGAAATCGATTCAAATGACATGTTTTAAATCTAGGTATGTGCTATGATAAGTGCGACAACTACTTGACCAAAACTCGTATTATCGTAACAGAGCCATGGTATAGCGGGTGTGTATGTTTCAGACCTACACTTGTACTTTGTTTATATTGCTAAATCCTATGATTCTTTGGACCCCATGAGCACTGCAAAAGATAAATTATTTTGCAGTGCTTATGGGGTCCAAAGAATCATAGGCTTTGGCAATATAAACGCCCTGCCTGGGTGCATGCCAGCCAGCACTGCTTGAAGGTATTGGTAAGTCACCCTTCTAGCAGGCCCTAGAGCCCTAAGGCAGGGTGCACTATACCACAGGTGAGGGCATATCTGCATGAGTAGGTATGCCCCTACAGTTCTGAAGTCAGTTCTTAAATATTGTAAGTGCCAGGGAACCCATGAGGAGTACATGGGCTGGAAACTTGACAGATCAAGTTCCACAGCACCATGATGGCTTCACTAAAACCAGGAGGTTTTTGGTACCAGACAACTCATTGTAATAAATCCACACTGATGGCAGTGTGAGATTTATGATACCATGTACTCATATGGCACCTCAGAGGCGCCCCCCTGAAAACCTATCGACCCTGGTGTGGTCACTCACTGGCTTCAGGCAGCCTGCCACACACAGACATGTTTTGAACCATTGGGTGGAGACCCTCTACTCACTGGGACCAGAAACAATTCACATCCTCGACAGAGGTGTCACACCTCCTCCCCCAGGATAGGCCAGTGTTCAAAGGGGAATCTTCAAAGGCCAGCTGCCTTTGTAACGCACCCCCCTCCAGCCCCTGCTGCTAGCAGCAAATGGCAGCCCCGGTTTACTCCCCTACTTTGGGCAGAAACGTAGACAAAAAGGAGGTGTGCCCACCTCTGCCAACTCCACCCCTATGATGAGGGGGAGAGAATGCACACCTTTTAATCCCTTAATGGGTACGAAGAAAGCTAAGCTCAAGATCTATAATATTTGATTACTACAAAACATCAGGCCTAAATCTAAACAAAGAAAGTGTATGTGAAATAGATGTAGAAAGGTGGAATCTGACTATATGGTTACCCCAACTTTTTTCCTGGAGTTTTTCTGGTTTTCGACTTAGTTGGCCTGGGACCCTGCTAATCAGGGCCCCAGACTACCCATTTTCTCTATAAAATGGACTCCATGTACTTTAGGTGCATACCAGATTGGCTACTGGGTCATTCTTGTGAGCTCCTGTATAGTGTACCATAGGTACCCAGGGAATAGGTGCATCCAAGGCCTACCAGGGGCTGCAGCATGTATTATGCCACTCCTGTCTGGCCCTCCAAACTGACACCACAGGTCTGTTCACACAGCCTGGGTAAGGTGGTGTAATCACCCCTTACTTGGATATAGTATACCTATATCTACCTTATATATAGACACATATGCACCTGTAAGTCACTCCTATGGTAGGCTTCGACAACCCTGGAGGCAGCGTGCTTGGCTTTATGTGAGAGGGTGCCCTAGCATGAGCTGAGCCCCTCTGCAACTTTCGGAACCATCTCCTTATAGCTGTTCTATGATATAGCCATACCATATACTCTTAAGTGCATTATAATCCTCGCGGTTAATGCTAACTTTGGTTTGGCTTTATCAAAACATATTGTGTAAGGTGTCAAACACTTTGGAATACTCCCCCCCCGCCAATTCTGGCAGCGGGGGTAGCATTTCACGCTTCTAGAGGGAAAAGACATATAAGTTACTGCTTTACCCGGTTAAAGTTAAACACATCCTCAGCATCACAAAATGGATGCTGCTGCCACAAACACAAGTCTGACCTCCTGTTGCTGGGGGAAACTCCAGCAAGGGCTGCCTGGACAATAGGTTTCTTGTCATGGGAGGTGCCAGCACCTCCCCAGACAGGGGGTTTGTGTATTTGGGCAGGGAGGGCTGCATTCAGTGAATTCATCTAGACACTGCCTGGGGCACACAAGGTGCTCCATGCATAGCCCGGTTCAAACCAGTTGCAGGGGCACTCCAGCCCCAGCTCTGGCGCGAAACTGGACAAAGGGAAAGGGATGTAACCACCCCCTTCTCAGGTCCACCCATAGGAGGGACCTGGGCAGGCAATCCAGCCCCCATCCTTAGTATAACTATAGGATCTGTGTCCCCAGGTCTTCAGATTATCCTGGAAAAAAACTTTGATAGAAAACTCTTGGATCTTCGACATTCTATTCTGACTAGAAGACGGAAGAAATCTCCCTTGTGGTCAAGGAGTGACCACCCGGTCCAAACAGGCACCATCAGCAACTTTGCCGGTCTGCAGTTTCAAGGCTCCCGCCGGAACCCGAAGACTCTGCGACTCAAGAACTGGACTTCCAGACTTCTCTGACCCCGACCCACATCCACAGCAAAGCTGAGACCCGTGGCGAGACGAGAGACGTGGGACCGGACATCTTGGACATCCTGCATTTTGCTACTTGCACTCCTTTTCTGAAGCCTCAGTAAGTCGTCCACTGGGGTACGAGAAGCCCCAGCCTGAGCATCATTTGAACCAAAGCTCAGGGCCCCACACTCCGCCTTTACATTTGTGCTTGACGCATCTTCCCGGTTCCTTGGCCGTTGGATTGTGAGCCCCCTGAAGATGCCATCTTGAATCTAACTTGCGATCCTGGTTGCTCTAGGCTTCCTCCAGCTTCCCTGAAATGGAGAAGCTCCAAAGACCTTGCTGGTCTGCAACAGTGCCAATCTCAACATCCTGCGTGGGTTGTGGTTGCCAAGGCTTGTTGGGTCCAATCCGGATACCGACACCGCAGTCAACTAGATCCTTCGTGGGACAGCTCGAATCCAGCGCCTGGTCATCGTCGATGCCTCCTGGACCTTGTTGGTGAAGAGACAAACTCACCTTCTTCATCTTCAAGCAGGCAACATCGCCTGGTTCCTTTCTGGTTCCTTCCTGGTCACTGGCTAGTGACCCAGACTCTGTCCCCTCTGCTTTCAGGTTCTTCACATCACCGATCCACCCTTGGATCCACCCGGACACTTTTCCTCTGGTCGCCTGCAGCACTTCTTTGCAGATCGAAAAAACAAATGTGCAGAGGGTCAAAGGGGAAATAATTTAACGACCTGTCGACTCATGCCCCTAGGAACAAGGTAAACAAACACAAGAAGAGAAGACCAGGTCTAGGGTGGTGCGGTGTCTAGAGTGGTGTACAGGGGTCATGCGAGAGAGTGTGTGAAAAAGGATTGAGTGTTGACTTGGCCAGAAGAACCATCAGACCACCCATGGGGCGGTATATCATCATATGGGATTTGTTCGTGGTCGCTCTCTATACCGCCTATATCGTCAATAGACGGTACAGAAAAGTTTATAGCGCCACAATCCAGCCAAGTCGTACTCAAAATGGACTGGACCAAGTGCAGTGCTCTAAAGAAAGTGCTCGCTAAAATTGACTACCTAAACTGAGGAAAATGTGTAGGTGTCAAGATTAAAAAATTGCGCCTAGTAGTAAGTGAGTGAAACTACATAGTTGCGCTGTGTGAAGTGGTCGACTAGTTTCAGCTAAAAAGAGTGTCTGCTCTAGCTTTCATCAGGACCTAAGAGAAAATATGCTACTGCACATCAAAGAGAGGGGTGTACACCAATGGTTGGGCAAGAAATACACCCTTATCATATAGTGTACTTGCGAAACTCATGTATCACCCCAGCGTATGGAACCTCAGTCTCCAAAAACGACAGGAAAAAAGTTCTTCTCCCTGTCAGAAAACAGAAAATACAATGTATTCATATTCACACCAAAAAACCCACACAACCCGACAGACACCATCTAAACAGAGAACACCTTGCAAGAACATTTTGCGTTCTGCACACTAGATAAGCATATTAGCTTCATCACAAAGAGGCATTTCCTCCTCTCTTTGATGTGCAGTAGCATATTTTCTCTTAGGTCCTGATGAAAGCTAGAGCAGACACTCTTTTTAGCTGAAACTAGTCGACCACTTCACACAGCGCAACTATGTAGTTTCACTCACTTACTACTAGGCGCAATTTTTTAATCTTGACACCTACACATTTTCCTCAGTTTAGGTAGTCAATTTTAGCGAGCACTTTCTTTAGAGCACTGCACTTGGTCCAGTCCATTTTGAGTACGACTTGGCTGGATTGTGGCGCTATAAACTTTTCTGTACCGTCTATTGACGATATAGGCGGTATAGAGAGCGACCACGAACAAATCCCATATGATGATATACCGCCCCATGGGTGGTCTGATGGTTCTTCTGGCCAAGTCAACACTCAATCCTTTTTCACACACTCTCTCGCATGACCCCCGTACACCACTCTAGACACCGCACCACCCTAGACCTGGTCTTCTCTTCTTGTGTTTGTTTACCTTCTTTGCAGATCTCCATAGAAAACTATGACGAAACCCGACACGAAAAGACACCTATACACCCGGCTTCCCTGGGCGAGGTAACACGAGTACTCCGGTGCTCCCGTGGGTCTGGACTCTCGAAGTGTCCTAGTTTAAAAGGGTTTCATCCTAATCCATCCGGAAGTGTCCTTAAACAGTAACTTTGTAACTTCTTTGTTTTGAATTATAAGTCAATGGTAACTTGCGAGTGTGTTTAGACGCTGCAAGCGTCTCCCGTGGGACTCCTACTTCCTAACCTTTGGTTGTTCAGTGTAGCCCCAGCGATTCTACAGGCCCTAGGCCTGCTTTCTACCTCTCACGTGGTTCTTATACCACTTTCTTAGTATATGGTTTGTGATGCCCCTAGGGCATAACTGTATAAATGCAACTTATCGTATGCTAAATGAGTAACTTGTGGATTGTGCCTATATTGAAGATCATGGAAGTTAAAAGGTGTTGTCTTGTTTTTTTAGCTGTCCAGAGATTAGACAATATATTAACTGTTGCATCTGTCTCTGCGTTTCTTAAAAATGTTTTTAGATTTCCGAAATCAATTGAATAATTAAATGTGATGAGCTAATCCTACTGTGTTTTAGTGGAACTGTTTTTATATATATATATATATATATTTTAAATGTGATTATAATTGGTAAAACAACTGGCTTCACCTGCTCTCTGAAGTCTTAGCCTATTGACTGCTGGTCCATGCTACCACTAGGATAGCTTTCTATAAGGTTGACTTTACAACCACCATCAATAAGGGTTGATTAGACTGGTGCAAGGTGCCCACTAGAACGAGTGGACATCATATGCCAGGCTAACTTCTCAGAATAGACATCGATTATGACGCGAAACAATTCCTTTTATTACAAAATATATATATATATATTTTTTTTATTTTTCCATTATATTTTTCTCTTATCCCTTTTTAGGTCTCTATCCCGCAAGGATAAATAGGCGAGATTATAGTAAGCGGAAAAGAAAAGTCTACCTAGCTGCGGATCACGTACAGTTCATGTGAACTATGCGCGTGCACATCATCGCCAGCCACATCACACACCACCATTTGTCTGAGCCTCGGCATCAGACTTCAAAGGCTGCCGCTCCCCCGCATCAGACTTGAAAGAAATGCCCCCCCCGCCCCTGCCACAGCAATGCTGAGAGCTTTTTTTTTTTCTACATGGCTCGTTACTTATTTCCTGTCTTTCTATGGCTCACATTTGACTTTCTTCTCTGAATCATGCTGTTTTCGTCGGATCGTGCATTTCTTTCCCCTCTCTTTCGTCTGCTAGTGCTTTTTTTCCTAACTCTTGTCGGCTCGAGCTTTTTTCCCTCCACTCTTTCGTCGGCTCGGGTATCCCCTCCCCCACTCTTTCGTTGGCTCGTGTTTCCCCACTCTTTCTCAGTGCATTTTTTTCCCCACGCATCACACTGCTGCATGCCTCACACTGCTGCATGCCTCACACTGCTGCAAGCCAGACACTGCTGCACGCCACACACTGCTGCACGCCACACACTGCTGCACGCCACACACTGCTGCACGCCACACCCGGCTGCACGCCTCACACGGCTGCACGCCTCACACGGCTGCACGCCTCACACTGCTGCACGCCTCACACTGCTGCACGCCTCACACTGCTGCACGCCTCACACTGCTGCACGCCTCCCACTGCTGCACGCCTCCCACTGCTGCACGCCTCACACTGTTAATGTTAATGGAATGTATACAGCGCGCGAATACCCGCAGGTGTCTTGGCGCTAACGGACTCAAATAGCTGTGCTCAAGAGCTACTGTTAAAATAACCAAGTTTTCAGTTGTTTCCTGAATTCTAAGTGATGAGTAATTTTCCGAAGATATAACGGGGGAGAGTTCCATTCTTTGATGGTATTAAAGGTGAAACTCCTCCCACCCCAATTCATCTTTTTGTAGCTAGTTGGCTGCATAAGGTAGGCGTTAGCAGAACGCAACACTCTATTTGGGGAGTACCATCTAAACAAGTCCTCCAGAAACTTCGGTCCTGTCTGCGTAATGCTTTATATGCAATACAGAGGCTCTTGAATTTTATCCTCTGACAGACAGGCAGCCAATGAAGTTTTCTGATTTCAGTTCTGACTGATTGGAATTTTGGAATATCTAAAATCAGTCTTGCGGCCACATTTTGCACTGCCTGTAACTTCCTCAGTAGGGTTGATTGAACCTTGACATACAAACTGTTGCAATAATCAAGTTTATTCAAAACTAAGGAGGTTACTAGAGATTTTCTACATGATTTTGGTATGTATGGCAGAGCTTTTCTAATAGTTTTTATAATCCAAAATGAGGACAACACTACCGTAGACACTTGTTTTTTAAAGTTGAGCTTTCCATCTATAATAACCCCAAGATTCCTACCTTTATCCACAGGCATGGGAGGGGCCACCAAGCTGGAGACCACGCGGGAAAAAGATTTCCAAATATTATCACTTCTGTTTTGTTGGAATTCAACTTTAAACAATGAGTGCTCATCCAATGACTAAGGGACAGCTGCATGCTACACACTGCTGCACGCCTCACACTGCTGCACTACACACTGCTGCACGCCACACACTACTGCACGCCCCACACTACTGCACGCCCCACACTGCTGCACGCCCCACACTGCTGCACGCCCCACACTGCTGCACGCCCCACACTGCTGCACGCCACACACTGCTGCACGCCTCACACTGCTGCACGCCGCACACTACTGCATGCCGCACACTGCTGCATTACTCACACTGCTGCCCGCTGCACACTGCTGCATTACTCACACTGCTGCATGCTGCGCACTGCTGCACGCCACACACTGCCGCACGCCTCACACTGCCGCACGCCTCACACTGCTGCATGCCTCACGCTGCTGCATGCTGCTGCACGACACAGTGCTGCACGCCACACACTGCTGCACGCCACACACTGCTGCACGCCTCACACTGCTGCACGCCTCACACTGCTGCACGCCTCACGCTGCTGCATGCTGCTGCACGACACACTGCTGCACGTCACACACTGCTGCACGCCACACACTGCTGCACGCCTCACACTGCTGCACGCCTCACACTGCTGCACGCCACACACTGCTGCACGCCACACACTGCTGCACACCACACACTGCTGCACGCCACACACTACTGCACGCCACACACTGCTGTACGCCACACACTGCTGCTCGCTACACACTGCTGCACGCCTCACACTGCTGCACGCCTCACGCGGCTGCACGCCTCACGCGGCTGCACGCCACACACTGCTGCACGCCTCACACTGCTGCACGCCTCACACTGCTGCACGCCTCACACTGCTGCACGCCGCACACTGCTGCACGCCGCATACTGCTGCACGCCTCACACTGCTGCACGCCTCACACTGCTGCACTCCTCACACTTCTGCACGTCTCACACTGCTGCACGTCTCACACTGCTGCACGCCTCACACTGATGCACGCCTCACACTGATGCACGCCGCACACTGCTGCACGCCACACACTGCTGCACGCCTCACACTGCTGCACGCCGCACACTGCTGCACGCCGCACACTGCTGCACGCCGCACACTGCTGCACGCTGCACACTGCTGCACACTGCTGCATTACTCACTGCTGCATGCTGCACACTGCTGCACCCCACACACTGCTACACGCCTCACACTGCTGCACACCTCACACTGCTGCACGCCTTACACTGCTGCACGCCTTACACTGCTGCACGCCTTACACTGCTGCACGCCTCACACTGCTGCCCGCCTCACACTGCTGCACGCCACAAACTGCTGCACGCCACACACTGCTGCACGCCTCACACTGCTGCACGCCTCCCACTGCTGCACGCCTTACACTGCTGCACGCCACACACTGCTGCACACTGCTGCATTACTCACACTGCTGCATGCTGCACGACAAAATGCTGCATGCATCACACTGCTGCATGCCACACACTGCTGCACGCCTCACACTGCTGCACACTGCTGCACTCACACACTGCTGCACCCCACACACTGCTGCACGCCACACACTGCTGCACGCCACACACTGCTGCACGCCACACACTGTTGCACGCCACACACTGCTGCACGCCACACACTGCTGCACACCACACACTGCTGCACGCCTCACACTGCTGCACGCCTCACACTGCTGCACGCCTCACACTGCTGCACACCTCACACTGCTGCACGCCTCACACTGCTGAACGCCACACAACACCACCACATCACTCTAGGACACCACCACATCACTTTAGGACACCACCACATCACTTTAGGACACCACCACATCACTCGGGGACACCACCACATCACTCAGGGACACCACCACATCACTCAGGGACACCACCACATCACTCCGGGGCACCACCAAATCACTCAGGAACACCACCACATCACTCAGGAACACCACCACATCACTCAGGAACACCACCACATCACTCAGGAACACCACCACATCACTCAGGGACACCACCACATCACTCAGGGACACCACCACATCACTCTGGGACACCACCGCATCACTCTGGGACACCACCGGATCACTCTGGGACACCACCGCATCACTCTGGGACACCACCGCATCACTCTGGGACACCACCGCATCACTCTGGGACACCACCGCATCACTCTGGGACACCACCGCATCACTCTGGGACACCACCGCATCACTCTGGGACACCACCCCATCACTCTGGGACACCACCCCATCACTCTGGGACACCACCTCATCACTCTGGGACACCACCTCATCACTCTGGGACACCACCTCATCACTCTGGGACACCACCGCATCACTCTGGGACACCACCGCATCACTCTGGGACACCACCGCATCACTCTGGGACACCACCGCATCACTCTGGGACACCACCGCATCACTCTGGGACACCACCGCATCACTCTGGGACACCACCGCATCACTCTGGGACACCACTGCATCACTCTGGGACACCACCGCATCTTTCTGGGACACCACCGCATCTTTCTGGGACACCACCGCATCACTCTGGGGCACCACCGCATCACTCTGGGGCACCACCGCATCACTCTGGGACTCCACCGCATCACTCTGGGACACCACCGCATCACTCTGGGACACCACCGCATCACTCTGGAACACCACCGCATCACTCTGGGACACCACCACATCACTCTGGGACACCACCACATCACTCTGGGGCACCACCACATCACTCTGAGGCACCACCGCATCACTCAGGGGCACCACCGCATCACTCAGGGGCACCACCGCATCACTCAGGGGCACCACCGCATCACTCAGGGGCACCACCGCATCACTCAGGGGCACCACCGCATCACTCAGGGGCACCACCGCATCACTCAGGGGCACCACCGCATCACTCAGGGGCACCACCGCATCACTCTAGGGCACCACCGCATCACTCTGGGACACCACCGCATCACTCTGGGACACCACCGCATCACTCTGGAAAACCACCGCATCACTCTGGGAAACCACCGCATCACTCTGGGAAACCACCGCATCACTCAGGGGCCCCACCGCATCACTCAGGGGCACCACCGCATCACTCTGGGACACCACCGCATCACTCTGGGACACCACCACATCACTAATACACCACCACATCACTCAGCCCAACCACATCATCACGCAGCACCACAACAGCATCACTCAGCACCACAACAGCTCTGTCCTTGCTTGCTACCAACAGGCATTACCATAGCCAATAGGACTCGCATTAGGAAAGTGTAAGCTATTGGCTTTGTGGATAACAATGCTATTACTTTATATATTTTCAAAGCCAACGCATATTAAAAAAAATGTAATTTACAATACCAATAGCTCACACTTTCCTAATGCGAGACCTATTGCATTGCAAATGCTTGTTCTTTATGTGTTTTGATATTTTCAATGATAATTATTTCACACAAATAATGCAATGTTTACATTACATAGACGCAAACATATATGTACAAAAGCACATTTTTTCCCAACAAACAATAAATTACAGTGCTGTAAAACAAAATCAATTTTTAAAAATAGGGAAGGAGTTGGTATGTTGACAAATAATTCAAAGGCTGGCAGTCGATGAGAACAAGACGCGCGTTTTGGCGTATAAGCCTTCGTCAGGAGAACCGTCTCAACTTTCTCTATAATAAAGTGCAGTATAGACATATATAAAACATACGGAAGCACTCTAGGCCTGGAACTATGATATTGATACAAATATGAGCACTATATGCTTTATTAACTTTGATGTCTGTGCCAATGTTGACAGAAGAATACATATTCTTCTAGATAAATCCATAATGAGGTTAAGTCTGATAACACACATTCTTCATTTTCGTGAAGCTAACACCCAAGAAATGTTCAAAGAAAAGAGAGGGAGACATAACATTGTGGCTCCTTGAATGATAAAGATTGGAGAATGAATAAAGTTACCCGTGCAAAGAAATAGTGCTTGAGAAAAATTAACATGCTTTAGAAATCTTTTATTAGTTAAAAAGGAGAAAAGAGCAAGTCTTTTACATAGTGGCTATCTTTAGTCTTTTGATGGCTGTTTGAACCCAGTATACCAAGATTGCTGTTAGTTAAAAGGTGACCTCGTAAATACAGTATATACCTATAAACCTAGGCCAGGAAAATGATCTCTGATTTAAACCAGTAAAGATTATGTCTCTTTGGGTGTGAAGGCGTCACACAACTTCTGTCATTTCTATTTTGATATGTGACAAGAAGACAAGATACTGATTATGTCTATCCATTATTTGGTATAGTTTCCCCGTATCAATAGACTAAAAAGTACAGGGGGCTTGTATTTAACCGACATGGCACAGGCAAACCATTTTGCCTTCCTAATCCTGAACTAGTAGATTTTCTTGTTTTGCTCGAGTTTCTTCGGGCCTAATTTTAAGATTTAAAAATAATAATAAAGGCAGCCTCCCCCGCATTTTCTTAGTATGGAATATGCGCCTATAACCTAAGTAGGGGGATCACAACATCACTTACTTTAGTGAATGATGAAAAGACAGCACGAATAATAGTCCTCTGTGAGAACAGCAACAGGAAATGCCTGTAAGGCTGGATATTTTTATACTGGCAGTTGCCGTGTCTAGATGGCGTCTGATGTCATCAGAAATGCGCCGGTCTTAGACCTGAAAGCTACCCTGATAGAACCTGCACATAGAGATAGAAAGAGAACTCAAGTGCAATTTAACAACAACATCCATTTTGTAATGGATAATCCACGTTCGTATTACTTCCAACAAATCAATATTGAGATTACCTGCTACTTCCCTATATTATGTATTTAGGTGGTTCCCCAACACCTGGAACTCAGATCTGTGATGACCCAAGAAGAAAGAAGACATCCCTGCAGAGAAGATGATGACTGCCTTGGCCCCAGGCCTAGCGGCCTGGCTCCAGCTTCAACGACACTGTGACCTGTCTTGCAGCCAGCAACCTCTGAAAACCCATGAAGAATTGCTGCCTTCAAAAAAGACTCCAATCTCCCCAAAGAACCAAACTCCAAGGACTCCTGATCCAGGTGGATCCATGTCTCCTGCCCACTCTGCACCCAACGCCCACAGCCCAAGTCTGAGTAGCTCATCCGCCCAGTGAAGTCTCCCCAGCGATCACAACCTTGAGTCCAGCGTTGGCTGACCACTCCTGACATCCACGATAACGCCTTCAGCCTGAATCCAGAGTCTGCCCCTGCCTGAGACTGGTCCCGGTAAGAAGACTCGAACGTCAAAAAACACCTCTGCACTCATAGCCACTGGGCCTTGGTGAGCTGAACCGATGGTGTCCCTAAGCCCCCCATCATCTCCACTTACCTCAACTGTTGATGGGCTCCCTCGTGGTTGCAATACCTGAATCCTGTTTGTCAAAAGAAGAAACTCTATTGAAGAGCATTGGGCGACTGAGGCAAATTTTTTGTCTGGGCGCCATTGTGGCCCAGGTAGCGTATCTTTGGTGCTGCTTGGTGGCCCCCACGTTGGTCCTAACCCCCAAAGCTTCACCCATGCAACTGGTATACTTACCTGTAAGCAGTGTGGTTCCAAGCACCCCAGCCTCCTTGAAATACATTAGCCGAACTCCAAATTTGACCTCTGCACCTGGCCGCCACTGTGGGTGCAGTTTTGGTACTTACCTGACCCTTGCCTCCTGCTGACCTTTAACCCCAAAGACTGGAACTGTAAGTGTGATACCTGTTTAACCGCAATATTGTGTTCCCCAAAATAGAATATTGAACTGTGCAGAAATTGTTTTAAGTGTCGATTTTTGAAAGTGAAAAGTATTTATATTTAAAAACTTACTTACCTTATTGCAAAGATCTTGGTCTTAAAATAAAATACAAACAAAGCTTACTTTTCTGAAATTGGTGTGGATCTCCTTTTTGAGTCGTGTGCCCATTAATGGTTAATGTTGTGCAATACATGTCTTACACTCCTCTGTGTTAGGCCTAAGGCTGCTCTCCCACACTACCATTAATAGAGCACTTGGGGTTTTCCATTGAGCCCTGTTTGCTTTTGGGGAACACCTGGACTCTGCGCACAGTATAACCACCTAATGTTAATACCATATACAGAACCAGCTTCCTACCGGTGGAGCCAGAGTGTTCTTTCTGGGGACTGCCTTGAATGTGACTTGTGATGCCAGGAAAGGGCCAGCTTAGAAATGTGCCCCGTCACGGCCCAGGACTGCAGGGCGTGTTTGTCCATCAGCTAATGCCTGAAACTCAGACATTCAGCCCTGGCCAGGGGTACTGTCATGAGAATTTCCTTCTTCCTGGGCAGAGTGAAAACACCTTTTGTTGTCTTTAGTGAGGCTGGTGCTGCGAGGGAAGGGCTAGCTTGGTCAGTCACTGCACTGTTTTGGCAAGGGGTTCCTTCATCTGTTGTCTCTAACCAACAGAAATCCTGATCCCTCCTGTATACATGGGGATGGTGGTTGGGCACTAAGGAGGGCACCCAGTGCTCGCTGTCCCTCCCGTCACATCACCTCTGTCTCCTATGCTGGTTCCTCACTTTCCTTTTATTTTGTATTGACTTGCTCTGTCCATGGACATTTCCAATGTCCTTTTACACTTCTTCAACGTGGCAGATGCCCAAGCTGCTGGAATGGGACAAGATTAATGCTTTGTACTTCTTCAGGCCAACTTCACCTTGCATTGTTGGTCAGCCTTTTGGTTTTGTAAGTCTGTGTGTTTTGAGAAAACTATTTTGCATGCAAATATGCTCCTTGTGAAAGAGCAGAATGCTGTCACTCACAGTAAAGCCTGCCAGTACAGAGCGAGAGAGAGAATTTTAATAAAAATCAAAAACTTCTTGGTTAATGCCAGACATAAATAAGTATCCAGTTCTTATAGAAAGTCCCAAAAGTGCACACATGAAATAAGTCTTTGTATCAGTACAGATTTACAGCTTTTATACCTTCTCAATAATTTACAGAAGTAGGTCAGGAAATCTTACTCCTAGAAATTATTTTTGAACTGCATTTTAGCACAAATAAATATGTATGTGTAGCTATGCTCATGAGAAAATCTGTTGAGTGGTTACTTCACTATTCCACCAACCACTTTTTCCCCAACCCTTGAAGTTTACTTCTGCCCTTGTCCGGAGTAAATTTCCAAAATGTCTCTATATGGGAAAATATTCGAGACGAGCTGATGAAAGCCCATAAAACATGCATGTTAGTATGTTTGCACAGACTCAGAAGGGCATTCCAACCATGGGGAACTATTGCTCACCACTACCTCCAACCCCAGTATGTAGATCTGCGGAAAGGTGGCAAAATAAGGGAGCTGCTAGTATTCAAACATTACTATGGTATGATCTCTGGCATAATCAGAGATGCTTTAATCAGAACTCCTATATAATGAGATTCTTGCCATTATTTGTCGCCACTCTACATGGCACTAAAGGGACAAGTGGATTTTGTTACAGAACAAGTAGATTTATGAAGCAATCTGTCCCATGGACAAGTAGATATTTTATTAAATTCAACACCCCTGGGCACATGTAGGTTGGGTTGCTTGCAAGGAAAAACAAAGATAAAGGCAAACCGCCAAACATACGAACCAAATTCACACTGCCTCAAGAGTACAATAAAAGTCAACGGTTGACCCACAACCTTTATCATAGACAGTGGTGCATCAATTAACACGATGTAAGTTGAGAAGTTCCACAGCTTGGTTCCTGTGCCATGCCTTAACCCGTCAAACACGATGGTATACAAGTGGGCTGCTTCTAAACCGTTGAGGAGTCAAGGGTCATACAAAGCGACACAAAGCAGTATCAGTGCAAGTGCCAATACACGTTCTTCAAGGAACTTCATCCAGTGAATGCCTACTCAGTTTTACTATGGCTGCTGACATGAGAATGATATCTCTCACTTACAACCTCCACACTCAATCTAAAATCATAAGTAATTTCCTGTTGTTGTTCCATGGCCTAGCAGGTCTCAGGACCATGAAAGTGCAACTTCACATTAATAAGGACATTTGCCCTTTTGCCCAACAGCACAGCAGAGTTACTTTTCACTTACAAGAAGTAGTTGAGAAAGAACTAGAAATTCTGTTGAAGCATGACATCAGTGAGCGCTCCACCAGCCCTACGCCATGGTTCTCGCCCATAGTAGTGGTGCTAAAAAATGGACTGTGGAGGTGCAGTGCAGATCTGTTTTCATGTTTTCCTAGCCAACAAAGCAATCAAGAGAGAAAGACATCCTGGTCCACACATAGCGGACATGATAATGAAACTGAATAGTGTCAAAGTCTTCTCCCGTCTTGACCTGACCAAGGGATATCATCAAGTAGGGTTGGAGGAGAACTACAGTCATATCACTACTTTTTTGACTCACGTTAGTTTGTTCACATTACAAATGGATGAATTTAGGAGTGTCATCAGCTGCAGAAATATTTCAGGATGTCATACGTCGAATAATTCAACTTGCCACGCAGACTTTTAATTACAGCGATGACATACTTGTATTTGGAGCATTGCAAAGGGACCATGAGCAGGCTCTTACACAAATATGCCAGTTACTTGCTGATGCAGGTCACACTTTGAATGCAGCAAAGTGTGAGTTTCACAAGACCAAACTCAAGTTCTTTGTGCATATATTCGCTGATGGGGGAATGTCTCTTGACCCAGATAAAGTGCAAGCACTATCAGATGCTTTCCCCCCACAAGATGTTAGCATGCTGCGATCCTTCTTAGGCATGGCCAGTTATTGCTCAATGCACATTACGGGTTTTGGGACTGTGAGTGCCCCATTAAGAGTCTTGACAAAGATGAAATGTCCCCTTCCATTGGTCTGCAGAATGTGATCAAAGACTCGGAAGAATAAAACAAGCGTTTAGGAATGCAGCCGAGATGGTTTACTTTCACCCCAAGTTACATACTGAGATCATAGTAGATGTGAGTTTGGTGAGGCTGTGGACAATCCTTGCTCAACATAGTGGTAATCCGAATGCTCAGAGACACATTGTTGCCTATTGTAGCCGAAGTCTGTATGCCACAGAACGTGCCTTTTCACAGCCGGAAAAAGAAGATTCAGCAGACCTATCCATTGAACAGATTATTTCTGCTACTAATGCCGATAAGAACATGCTTTTCCTTTAAGACATCATCTGAACTCAGTCGTGGAGAAGAATGCATTTTTTTTTAAATTGTTTATATTGGCATTTCAGATAAGAATATCCACACAATACATACCAGCATGTTATGCATAATGACACTTGTAGGATGATGAGACCAGGCATACAATCAAAACAACTTCTAACAACTTAAACAAGTCAGGTCCTAGTTAGACATATAGTCGGAGCAAACTACACAGAACGTCGGGCAGGTACATCCATCTACAATGCATAATGATAAGTGGTATTAGGTGGTAACAAAGGCCATACAGTGGACAAGTGTGGCTCACTGGTTAGAGCAGGCAGACCCTGAAGCAGAGGTCAGACCCGGGACCAGGGTTCAATTCCCGACGCGGCAGGGTCTTGAGCTCAAATGTCCATGGACTCGATAATTCTCGCTTCGGTGCCTGACCTAATCATGGGTTCACACTCTGCAACTCTGGGCATTAAGCTTGCTTAATCTCCACAACGGTCCCCCCGCTCCGGGATGCCTGGCTTTCACCTTGGGGATGCCCTGTAGGGGCTATCTCACAGGGAAAAGCCAGGACGGGTTCCCAAGGCAAGCGCGGAGATACCCCTTCTGGGGTCGATTCAGGCGCTATATAAGAAACATAATAATAATAATACACGTACCATAACGGAATGTACATGATATTCTATCTACATATACTGTCGGGGACATGAAGCAAGTGTGACATACAATAAATCAATTAATTTTTGCTGGGTGGTGTCCTCTAATCGCCCTCGGCACATTAGATACAAAATTATCATATCTACAGTTTGAGCGCCCCAGCCGATGCACCTTTAAGTCTCCTCATCCGTGTCCTCTGGCCCAGGAGACCTCGCCCGGGTGCGAGTCCAATTGAGAAACGGTTCCCAAATATCTCTTGGTTTGGAGACCACTGGCATCAACTCCCAAAATATCCCCAATTGTGTGTGGCCATAATTTACATCTGCCAGCCATGCCTTAAATGTGGGAACCTACTTCCTACCCCATCTGATGGCGATTTGTCGTCGGGCATACAATAGAAGTAATGCATGAAGTTTACGTTTTTAGGGTACAGTGTCTCGCACCAGTCCCAGCAGACCCTGGTGTGGTGTAATGGAGTCAGTGATATCTAGTATTTGATTTGTCGCTGTTAGACGGACCGGGAGGGTCGGCCGAGATTACGGGGAGAGGTCTCCAGGGAGAGCCGTCTCCAACGACTGTACAGACAAGTAACTTCCCCCCCACAGACGGACACCAGCAATTCTTAGGTTACGTTGGTATGATACAAGGAGGTCTGGACTCAGGGGTCCCCTCGATTCTAGTCTTTGGTTGAGGAAAGGGGTAGCGGGACAGTCTTAGTTACCAATGAGTACAAAATAGCTCTCAATCCTCGAGCTCGGCGTTCTAGATGATCGGGCCGTGGAGGAGCCAAGCAGGTCCCGAGATGGATGAAGAAAGGACGACGGTCCGCGGCGGAGCCTGCAGGTCCCGGTGGAAGATGACGGTTACAACGGTCCGCGGCCACGCCAGCAGATCCCGACGGCGATGAAGGATGAAGGTTACGACGGCTGTGGCAGCGCCAACAGGCAGGACGATGGTGCACAGGACAGAGCTACGGCAGCGCCAGTAGTCCGTCCAGGATGAGTTCCTCTTTACGTCTCTCGACTCCAAGATACAACTGCCTTCCTGCTCTGGAGCTGCCCCAGTTATAGGGCTGGTGTGCTTTGATGTCCGGACCCTCGCACTTGGAGGTCGGGAGGTCCGGGATGAGGGAGTCCAGACACCCAGCAGGGGGGTGGAGCCAGCGCCCGGGGAGGCGATGGGCGAGCGGCACTGGGCGGGGGAGAGCCATCGGCACCTCTTCCTCCCATTGACTTGCCAAGTAGCCCGCTCACCTCCTGGGTGGAGGGTGGTGCCGGAATGTCTGAGGCCGGGCTAGGCCCCGGGTTGAGGTCGATCAGGGGCCAGGCGGCCTCGTGGTGAAGTGTCCAAGATGGCGGCCCGGGCTGGGCGCGTGGGCCGGCAGTGGATCGGATCCACGAGGTTAACGTGCTCGGGGGCAGGGGTCCCTGAGGGGACGGAGGACGTGCAATGGTGGTGTGTGGTACTTGCGTGACTGGGCTCGGGCCTGGTTGAGCCGGGGGAGAGCGGCCCTTCGTGTGGCCTGTCCAACATGCGTCCCCCCCAGCTGAAGGCGGGGAGAGTTACCCATCCTCTTGGGGACTCTCCTCGTCGAGGCGGAAAAACCGGGACAGGCCATCCGCGTTGGCGTGGTCTGACCCAGGCCGGTGTTCGACTGTGAAGTCCATACCTTGCAAGGAGATGGACCAGCGTAGCAACTTTGGGTTTTCCCCCCGCATATGCATCAGCCACTGCAGGGGTCGGTGGTCGGTCTGCACCCGAAAGTGGGTGCCAAAAAGGTAGGGCCGGAGCTTCTTGAGGGCCCATACCACAGCGAAGGCTTCCCTCTCTATGGTGCTCCAGCGTTGCTCCCGTGGTAGGAGTCTCCGGCTGATGAAGGCCACCGGTTGATCAAGGCCTTCGGTGTTTACTTGAGACAGGACCGCCCCAATGCCCTGGTCGGAGGCGTCCGTCTGGACGACGAACTCCCGGCTGTAGTCTGGGGCCTGGAGCACAGGAGCGGAACACATGGCGGCCTTCAACTGTTCGAATGCCGCTTGACACTCTGGGGTCCAGTTCACCTTCTTGGGCTGATTCTTTGACGTGAGTTCGGTGAGAGGCCCCACTATGGTACCATAGTCTTTCACGAACCTTCGGTAATAGCCCGTGAGGCCCAGGAAGGCTCGTACCTCGGTTTGGGTGATAGGGGGCTGCCAGTCCTGGATGGCGGCAATTTTCAGCTGTAGAGGGGCCACTAGGCCGCTTCCCACCTGGTGTCCGAGGTAGGTCACAGATCCTTGTCCAATTTGACACTTGCTGGCCTTGATCGTGAGGCCAGCTCGCTGAAGGGCTTGCAGCACTGCTCGGAGGTGGTGGAGGTGCTCGGTCCAATGGTGGCTGTACACAGCGATGTCGTCTAGGTAGGCGGCGCTGAACCCTTCGAGTCCCGCCAGGACCTGATTGACGAGCCGCTGGAAAGTCGCTGGGGCATTCTTCATGCCGAAGGGCATGACCGTAAAATGGTAGTGGCCATCGGGGGTGGAGAAGGCAGAACGTTCTTGTGCTCGGGGTGTGAGGCCGATCTGCCAATAACCTGCTGTCAGGTCGAAGATGCTGAGGTAGCGGGCAGCTCCCATTCGGTCGACCAGTTCATCTGCCCGGGGGATGGGATGTGCGTCCGTTCTGGTGACTTCATTCAGGCCCCGGTAGTCGACGCAGAACCGGAGTTCTGGTGTGGTTCCGGGGGCGGCTGCTTTGGGGACCAGTACGACCGGGCTGGCCCATGGACTGTCCGAGGGCTCGATGACCCCGAGCGTGAGCATCTTAGCCACTTCCGCCTGGATGCAGGCCCGTACCCGATCAGGTACGCGGTAGGCCCGGTGGCGGATAGGAGGGCTGTCTCCGGTGTCCACATCGTGCACACACCAGGAAGTGACACCTGGGGTGAGGGAGAACAGACTGGCGAACCGTGACAGGAGGGCTTGGCACTCTTGGCGTTGTTCTCCGGTGAGGGTCTCCGAGAGTCGGACCCCATCCACGGAGCCGTCTTGCTCTTGGGTCCGCAGGAGGTCAGGGAGAGGCTCGGAGTCGTCTTCAACCCCATTGTCTGTGGCCATCAGTAGGCTGAGTTCTGTTCGTGCAAAGTGGGGTTTCAGTCTGTTGGTGTGGAGGACTCGGAGTGGGTTCCGGGAGGACTCCATATCGATCAGATAGGTGGCAGGACCCTTGCGCTCGATTATCTTGAAGGGTCCCGTCCATTTGTCTTGGAGAGCGCATGGCTCCGTGGGGGACATTACCCATACCTGTTGCCCCGGCTCGAATTCAATGGATGAGGCGTTCTGGTCATACCATTTTTTCATGTCCTCTTGACTGGCCTCTAGGTTGGCTTTTGCGAGGTCTCTGAACCGCCGGGACTGGTTGCGGAGGGTGAGGAGGTACCGGAAGACATCTGGAGGGCTCTTGGCCGGAGGCATCTCCCAGCCTTCTTTGATCAGGCTGAGCGGCCCCCGCACTGGGTGCCCATATAGCAGTTCGAATGGGCTGAAGCCTAGGGATTTCTGTGGGACCTCTCGGTAGGCGAAGAGGAGGCACGGCAGCAGCACATCCCACTGGCGACGGAGGGGCTCTTCCAATCCCCCGATCATCCCTTTTAGCGTGCGGTTGAACCGCTCAACAAGTCCGTTCCCTTGGGGGTGATAGGGGGTCGTGAATCGGTAGGTGACCCCACACTGTTGCCAGAGGGATTTCATGTATTTAGAGATAAAGTTCGTGCCTCTGTCGCTGACGACTTCTCGGGGAAACCCCACACGGGAGAAGATCCCCATCAGGGCCCGGCCGACCACTGGGGCTGTCACGGTCCGGAGAGGAACAGCCTCAGGGTAGCGGGTGGCGTGGTCCACTAGCACCAGAATGAAGCGATGGCCTTGTTTTGTACGCGGGTCCAGGGGTCCCACAATGTCTATTCCGACCCTCTCAAATGGGGTCGTGACTACTGGAAAAGGTTGCAAGGGGGCCTTTAGTTTGCGGCCGCTCTTCCCACTGGCTTGGCACGTGGGGCAAGATCGGCAATGCTGGTGCACATCGTTTCTCATCTTGGGCCAGAAGAAGTGGGTCACTAGGCGACTGTAGGTTTTATCTTGTCCCAGGTGCCCTGCCAGGGGGACATCGTGGGCCAGGTTTAGCAGGAAGTCTCTAAAGCGGAGGGGCACTACTAGTACTCGGTTGGCCCCCAGCTCGGCGATTCGTTGCTCGCTGTACAACAGATCATTGTCCCAGTAGACCCAATGAGTTCCGGAGGTATCCCCTGCGCTTTGGGCGAGCGCTTGTTGGCGGAGTCCCTCGAGGGAGGGACAGGTCTTCTGTTCCTGGCGAAATTGTTCTTGTGTGGGTCCCCCCTCTTGGGCCCACTGGTCAAGGTCAGCGAGGTCGGAAGGTTGAGCAGGTTCGAGGGGGGTGTCATGGTCGGGGGTCTCGGCTGGGGCGACCGGAGGCGGTGGCGCCGGCCATTCTGGTTCTTCCGGGTGATGGTTGGCACGGGCGGCCATGGACCGGGTGGTGACGCACGCCCAGTCCGGGACGCCCAACATCCCCAAGTGTTCTTTTCGCTCCACGGCTGCCCACGGGGAGCTCTCCAGGTCATTTCCGAGGAGGCAGTCCACGGGGGCGTCGTCTCGGACCGTCACCTTCAACATGCCGGAGACCCCTCCCCACTCAAAGGGGACGCAGGCCATCCGACACAGACTTTCCGAGTTGTCGGCTGATCGCACAGGGCAGAGAATGTTCGGTAGATATTGTTCTGGGGTCACCAGGTGACAGCGGACGGCTGTCACACTGGCCCCGGTGTCCCGAAGGGCTTCGGCCCGTTGTCCATTGATGCTCACCCATTGGCTGTACTTCTGGGTGTTAGCGGGTAGGGGGACCCGCGGGACCATGTCTCTTCCCCCTAAGCACGCGAGAGTCATGGCGGCTGGCTCCCACTCTTGATACTCTTGCTCGTCTGTTTCTTGTTCTTCGGAGATCTGTTCTTCCCCTAGGGCCGCGGCGGCCACATGGCGGGGTTTTGGACTCTGATACTGCGGGCAGCTTGGGTCGTTTGCATAGTGGCCGATTCGTTGGCATCGGTGACACGTGACATTGGCTCTGTACCCCGGTCGCGCCGGGGTGCTGCCCCGGTTGGCCGGGGGGGTGGTGCTGGTAGCGGGGGCGGCCGGAGTGTTGTCTCTTCCTCGTCCTTGGCCCCCTCCTCCTCCTCTGGGTCGGTGGTGACCATTGTTGTTCCTGTTCTGCTCGTAGGACCCATTCCGGCCCACTCTGGTGATCTCCCACCGGTCAGCTTCGGCTGCGAGCTGCCGGGGATCGGTTAACTTGCTGTCGAGGAGGTGTTGGCGTAGTTCAATGAAGCAATTGTTGGACAGATGCTCCCATACCATCAGATTGAACAGCTGCTCGTAGGTCGTGACGTTGTTCCCTCTGATCCAGCCTTCGAAAGCTCGGCTAAAGTACGTTACATAGTCCACCCAAGTTGTACCCGGGATGCGTGTGCAGTCTCGGAACCTCTGACGGTACATCTCGGGCGTGAGGCCATAGCGGGTGAGGAGGGCCGCTTTCATATGGTCGTAGGAGGTCATCTGGTGGTCTGGGAGCTGTAACAGGGTATCGCGGCCCTCATTGAGGAATCTGCCCCATAGGCCGGCTCCCCAATCGTTTCTATCGATCCGGTGCGCAGTCATAGCGATTTCATAGGCCTTAAACCATTGCTGGATGTCGTCCTCTCGAAAATATTCTTGGACAACATCCTTGGGGATGTGTACTTTTTTCTCCGTGGTCCCTGGGGTGTGTGGTCTCTCGGGCACCCCTAATTCTTTATTCTGCTTGCGCAGGTTGATCTCGGCTAGGTTCCGTTCGTGCTCGTACGCTAGTTTCTTTTCCTCGAGCTCCCTTTGTCTCTGTTTCTCCTCTCTTTCTTCTCGGATACGTAGGTGCTCTAAGTTTATTTTTTGTTCGGCCAACTTGAGTTCTACGTCCATCTTGAGTCGGGCCATTTCTAGCTCGTGTAGTCAGGTTTTTTCTCTTTCTTGGATTTCGTCTTGCGAGAGGCCGGTTCTTTGCTCTTCAGGGGCCGTGTTGGTTTTTTTCGCGGTGCTTTGCTCAGGGGCTTCGGTATCCCCGGTCTCTGCCCAAGATTCTAGGGCATGCTTAAAATCGTCCTTGGTGCTTAGTCCGGTGGTAGCGATACCTAGTTCGATGCAGAACTGCTTTAGTTCACGATGGCTGTACTCCTCTAGTTTTTCCATTTGGAACTTCTCAGTTGATCCGCTCTCTTTAGTTGTCATTGTGGTTCGTTGTGGGGTGAGCTACTCTCTGTACGTTATGCGGTGATTCGGATCGCGCCGCTGGCCACCAATGTTAGACGGACCGGGAGGGTCGGCCGAGATTACGGGGAGAGGTCTCCAGGGAGAGCCGTCTCCAACGACTGTACAGACAAGTAACTTCCCCCCCACAGACGGACACCACACAAGATTGAAGGTTAACGAGACTTTATAAGCAATTCTTAGGTTACGTTGGTATGATACAAGGAGGTCTGGACTCAGGGGTCCCCTCGATTCTAGTCTTTGGTTGAGGAAAGGGGTAGCGGGACAGTCTTAGTTACCAATGAGTACAAAATAGCTCTCAATCCTCGAGCTCGGCGTTCTAGATGATCGGGCCGTGGAGGAGCCAAGCAGGTCCCGAGATGGATGAAGAAAGGACGACGGTCCGCGGCGGAGCCTGCAGGTCCCGGTGGAAGATGACGGTTACAACGGTCCGCGGCCACGCCAGCAGATCCCGACGGCGATGAAGGATGAAGGTTACGACGGCTGTGGCAGCGCCAACAGGCAGGACGATGGTGCACAGGACAGAGCTACGGCAGCGCCAGTAGTCCGTCCAGGATGAGTTCCTCTTTACGTCTCTCGACTCCAAGATACAACTGCCTTCCTGCTCTGGAGCTGCCCCAGTTATAGGGCTGGTGTGCTTTGATGTCCGGACCCTCGCACTTGGAGGTCGGGAGGTCCGGGATGAGGGAGTCCAGACACCCAGCAGGGGGGTGGAGCCAGCGCCCGGGGAGGCGATGGGCGAGCGGCACTGGGCGGGGGAGAGCCATCGGCACCTCTTCCTCCCATTGACTTGCCAAGTAGCCCGCTCACCTCCTGGGTGGAGGGTGGTGCCGGAATGTCTGAGGCCGGGCTAGGCCCCGGGTTGAGGTCGATCGGGGGCCAGGCGGCCTCGTGGTGAAGTGTCCAAGATGGCGGCCCGGGCTGGGCGCGTGGGCCGGCAGTGGATCGGATCCACGAGGTTAACGTGCTCGGGGGCAGGGGTCCCTGAGGGGACGGAGGACGTGCAATGGTGGTGTGTGGTACTTGCGTGACTGGGCTCGGGCCTGGTTGAGCCGGGGGAGAGCGGCCCTTCGTGTGGCCTGTCCAACAGTCGCCCTGAAAACATCCCCCCAGAATTCCTCAAGGTGCGGACAAGTCCAGGCCATATGAATAAAGGATGCTGGCTCAAACCCACATCTCCAACATTTAGCATCTTCTCTTAATCCCATACGGTGCAAACTAATGGGGGTTCTGTAATACCTGTGTAAAAACTTAAAGTGAATAAGGCGTAGTTTGTAATTTGGGGATAGTTCAAGCAGTTGCTTACAACAAAAGGCCCATTGTTCCTCGTCTAGTGGGGGATCTAAGTCATCATTCCAGAGTCTCATTGATGGGGGCTGGACCACCTGAGATTGGTCTTGCATGGAGTTGTATAGTCTAGTCACTAGTTTACGTGGAGATGCGTGTGCTAGTATATTTTGTAAAGCCTGGGGGGTGGGTGGGTCCTCCGGGACTCCATCCCATAAATGACATGCCGCCTTTAGTCTGTGATATGTGAATTGTTCCCTGAAGGGGACTACGCCTCCATCTATGCCGACAGGAGGGGGTCGGAACGTCCCATCTGGGTATAAATCTGCAAACGTTACCAGCCGCTTGCCATCCAGTTCAATCACACCCCCGCTGTCTTCTAAGAAGGCAAGTAAAGGATTGTTTCGCAAGGGGATTGCCCGAGCAAACAGAACAGGGAGTCTGGCATGCCGCTGAAGTGTTTTCCAAGCCCACCTTAATGTGTCTGCTGTGTCTACATCAGCTCCTGGTCTGGGAGATTTCTTGTAGAGTGCCACTGCTAATGCTAACGGCGCCACAGCATCCGCCTCAACCGCAACATGCGGCTGGTATGGAGTCTGATACATCCAAAAGTGTAGGAATTGGGCTTGTGCACAGAGAGCATAGAGCTGCATATCTGGAGCACCTAACCCGCCTTGGCGCAGTGGCAGCGTCAGTAGATCGTATGACACCCTTGCCTGGCCACCCGCCCAAATGAGGGATAATAAGTGGGATCGAAGACACCTGAAAAACTGCTGTGTGAGTGGGATCGGAACGTTCGTAAAGAGATATAAAAATTTCGGTAGTATCACCATCTTAGACAAAGCTATTTTTCAGGCGATGGATAGTGGAAGTTTGGCCCATATCGCCACCTTGTCCTCGAGTCAAGCAACGGCCCTTCCAAAGTTCATGGACCAAATATCTTGCATATTACGGCACAGCCACACTCCCAGGTATTTGACCGCCTCTCAGCACAATGGATATTCGGAAATGACCTTCGGGGTGCCATCAGTCAGTGGGAACACGACTGACTTATTCCAGTTAATTGAAATCCCCGACAGCCCCCAAATTTTATGAATTCCCGTAGCACTGGGTCCAAGTTTTAAGTAGGGTTCA
Source organism: Lissotriton vulgaris (assembly GCF_964263255.1). Lineage (NCBI taxonomy): Eukaryota > Metazoa > Chordata > Amphibia > Caudata > Salamandridae > Lissotriton > Lissotriton vulgaris. The sequence continues at coordinate 681,328,136 of NC_141693.1, forward strand.
GTATATACAGGGTGACATCATCAGCGTACAAGGAGATCAGCAGGTTCCGTGAGCTGAAACCTATTCCTCTGGCTGTATGGTGTTGACGGATTCGGGCCACCAGAGGCTCCATGGCGATGGCGAAGAGAAGTGGCGACAGTGGACAGCCCTGCCTGGTGCTGCGGGTCACCGGGAACGCATCAGAGATCAGGCCCTTAATCCGGACCCTAGCCAAAGGCCCGGTGTACAGCAACTTAATCCTTCGAAGAAATAGAGGGCTGAAACCCATTCGCACCAGAATGTGGAAAAGTATGGCCATTCGAGAGAATCGAATGCCTTTGTGGCATCCAAAAATATGGCGGCAGCCTTGACCGTGGGATGCAAATAATGCAGAACTGAGAATATTGTCCTGAGATTGTGCGCCGTAGAGCGCCCAGGTATAAACCCTGACTGGTCCGGCAGGGCCACCATCGGTAGGAGGGGCTGAAGGCGATCTGCTATCAGTTTAGTGTAAATTGTGACGTCTAAGTTTACGAGGGACAACGTCGGTATGAATCTAAATCCTCTTCATCCTTATCTGGTTTTAGCAGTGCTATAATTGGCGCCTCCCGCATTGACGCAGAAAGGATCTCTGCGTCCATGGCTTCCTCATATACTGCATGCAAACGTGGTGCTAACTCCTCAGCGGATGCTTTATAGAACGCAGTTGTGAGACCATCAGGTCCCGGGCTTTGTTCAGGGGGAGGCGCTTGATAACCAGTTTGATATCTTCCGCTGTCATGGAGAGGTCCATGTAGCCCCGATGCATATCATTAAACCACACCAAAGCGATTGAGTCAAGGAACTCGTGCATGCCCTCTGCACACTCGGTTTGCATGGCCGTATATAGATTAGAATAAAAGGAGTGGAATTCGTTCCGCACCTCCATTTGCCCTGTCACTGTATTGCCATCCGGTGATTTAATCGTGTGTATGTAAGGTGTGGAAGCGGCTTTACGAATCCACAGCTTACGAATCATATTATCCAGGGTGCGGCCCGGCCTGTCTCCTTCACCATAGCGCCTGGCCTCAGCAAATTTACCTAAAAATGTAAGCCCCCCTCTGAGCCTCTTCGGCATAAGCCTTCAGCTTCTTCGCCACCTGGGGCTAGTATCATTACAGAAGCGTTGTTCCAGCTCCCGAATTTGCGCCTCAACGTCTGTCTGTACCCCTAATGGCCTTAAGGACTCCTGCCTGCCGCGATATGCATTTCCCTTCGATGACCACCTTGAAGGCGTCCCACAGTGTAGCGACCGTTTCCACCGACCCAGTGTTTGGGTCAAAATAATCTCTGATGTCCAACCTAATTTCTTCCCTAAATGCATCATCCAGAAGGGCGTGTTGTGGAAGTTTCCAACTAAAGGCCTTGGGAGGAAGATCAGGAAAAGCCAGTGTCAATAAGCGGGGTGCATGATCCGAGATGGATCGGATTAGGTGCCGCACCTCCACCGTCCAAGCGGCCACCATCGGGGATACAAGCCAGTAGTCTAATCGAGATGAGGCAGCATGGTGACTTGATATACATGTACCCTCTCTTAGGGGTGGGTGTCGATTTCTCTAAATGTCTATGAGATTTCCTTCTACCTTTAGGTCCCATAGGGTGCGACTGGCCGCCGGGTGCAGCGGTCTCGACGCCCCTTGTCTTTCTAGTGTGTCATTGAGCACCACATTAAAATCCCCTCCTAATATAACGGTGTTGTAATTAGTAGAGGCAATTTTGGCCCATATCTCTCGAAAAAAGTCCGGAGAATCAGTATTCGGACCGTCGTATATGGCTGCTAAGGTGACATATCTACCACCCAGGCACCCCCGGAGCACGACATATTGGGCCTCAGCATCTGTCTCAACCCCACTTTCCCTCCAATCCAACCCTCTGCGAATAAGGATAGTCACCCCGCAGGCATAGTTAAAAAAAATCGCTGAATGCATGGACGCCCATCTGCTGTGCTTCAAGGGTGACGAGGGGTTGGTATTCAGGTGGGTTTCTTGTAAGAAGCAGATATCTACATGGTGTCTCACTAAGTATGCGTGCACAAGGCGCGCTTTGCGGCAATCATTTAGACCCCGTGCATTCCAGGTGAGGATCTTACATAGATTAGGGCTCGAGCCTATCGGATGTCCTGAAAGAAGTCATGTGTAACCACCACCATACTGGATATACCTTTTCTCCGCCGCTCTGAGGGAATGGGAGGACCTGACAACTTAGAACTCAAAACCACCCTAACTACCCCCCACTCCCCCCACCCGCACCAACCCCCCAATTAGGTTGTGACAAATCCCCCCCAACTGCTCCACAAGAGTGGAGAAAAGGAAACATAGGGAACCACCCCTTGGAGGCGTGGGTGCACAAGCGAACCCGTTCTCACAGGGTGGCTGAGAGTGTTGTGAGATATCTCCCCGAGGTCATATTAAAACAATACAAAATTCAAACCGTGCATTATGACTAGGTTACCATAAAGGATATTATCACATCATATGAGCAGTGTTGATATTTAGAACAAACAATAGTGTGCCCAGGGCCCACTTGTCAACAAACGGCGGCCCAAAGCATAGTATGCAAAACTTACAATATGAGGCCTCTTAGATCAGTCATTGTCACTTAGGCGATCATCTGCTCTGTGTTTCCCTGCGTTTGCTGCCTTGACTCTGGGGCCACATACGTGCTTGGCAAATTTAAGAGCCGATTTAGCATCAGTAAAAAAATGCGATGTGCCATCATGAGAGACCTTAAGTTTAGCAAGGTACAAGAGTGAGTACGGGATCTCAGCTTCCATCAACAGTTTCTTAGCAGGTAGGAATTTGCGTCTTGCCGCTTGTACCAATGGCGTAAAGTCAGGGTAAAAGGAGATGTTATTCCCTTTATGTGTAATTTTACCTTTTTCTCTGGCCAATTTCAGCACCGTGTCCCTGTCCAGGTAATTCAGAAGCGTATCTAATATGGGTCTGGGAGTACCGCTCACCGGTGATTTCTGGCCAAGTGCTCTGTGGGCGCGCTCCACCACGAATACGGGGGACAGATGAGGATCAAACAGTTCATGCAGGAGGTCCGACACGAATACTTCCATCTTGGAGATGGCTGTCATCTCCGGAATGCCCGTGATACGAACGTTGCTCCTCCTGGAGCGCGCCTCAAAATCATCATTCTTGGCTTTTAGACTTGACAACAGCTTGTCCATGTTGGAGCGCTGCCCCCTGGTTTCCTGTTGGAATTTATGTTGCTCAGTCTCACGGTTCTCCAGACAGTCCAGTCTGGTTTCGTGAGTGGAGACCTGGGATTTGACTGTCTCCAGCTGGGACGTTAGGGCGAGCTTGGCATCTATGCTTTTAAGGCTGTTTCGCATTTTTTAGCATCCATGTCCGAAGGTCCTCCCCCTGCGCTCCACCAGATGGATCACTACCCACTGCGCCCAGTTCTTCCTGCTCCTGGCCTGCTGTTTTTAACGGGCGCTTGTTTTCAAAGTTTATCTTGGGCTGACGGGTCTCTGGTTTACCCATGTCGTCCCCGTGCAATATCGTGGTGTCCAAAGAAAATAATGATAGGCGCAACGCGGCACAGACAGAGCACCGGCACGTCAACCACCCGGGGCACAAGGGCAGGCAGCTCAGGGGTTCAATTGGTTGCAGCAAATGTCTCCGCGTGTGTCCCATGCAGGGCCTCGCAGTTTGCGCTTGTCTTATCTTTTGGAAGCAGCATTGAGGTCTGTAGCCAGGCACGACAGTTCCACGGAACAATCCCAGCGTCAGCAAAGCGAGACACACAGCTGGTCAGTCCCACAACTGGATCGGGCCAGATGGACGCATATGCTGGAACTCAGAAGGTATGTATGTTACTGGAGATCCGCAAGTCAAGCCTCGCACCCCGAAACGACCACAGCGACATTCAGGCATTCCTGGCCCTCGGCGTCGCAACTTTCAAAATGGCGTCCCTCACTCGCTACCCAAGAATCAAAAGTGCGCCTCTCGCACGTCTCAGTGGCCGCTCTTGTCTAGGGATCTGCAGGCTCACCCTCCGTTATGTCCCTCAGCAACGCGTCTCTGGCTCAGGCCCGCCACATGTATCTGGGTTAGGCAGGGTACACGGGTCCAGCACGTAATAGCTTCGGCAGGGCACCAGTTTAACCCAGGATTGAGCGGGGCTTTAATCGCATCCGTCTCGTTGCCGCTGATTGCAGGCTCACTTACCGATGTCCGCGTTGCCTACGATCTTGCACCGTCTCGCAGCGCTTCTGCATCAGGGTCGCCAATAGGCAGTGCAGCAGTCAGAGCGTGTCTCTGTGGCTCCGCAGTCACGCAGACCGTCCCGCGGCCGCCCGACCTTCCAGCGCCAGTCACTCCTCTCATCGAAGGCCCAAGCGTCCCCGAGCTAGATTATGGCAGCTCCCGGGGAGGCCCCTGCGCCGCTCGGCCACCATCGCAGCTCAGCCTCGGCTCCGTCCGCAAGCGGCGCCCAGGTGTCACAGCACCGATTCTGGCTCTCAAACAGCGTACATCAGGTGCTCGCTAGTGTCCCCACTTCGAGTCGATGCAGTAGAGACCTCGATGACTCGTTCTCAGCAGGATTAGTGAAGAATAAAATACTCAGCCGGCGGAGCTCGCTCATAGAGCGGCCATCTCGCTGCCTGGCTAGCCACTCCGCCGCGTGGAGAAGAATGCTTAACCTTTTGCTGATGATGTTGAGTTAAAAAAAAAGGATGAACTGTCCGTTACTAATGAAGATGTGTTGAGAGGCTCAGGAATCATCATACCTGAAAGCCTAAGACAACAAGTCAATGAAGTAACCCATGAAGGACATTGTGGCATTGGAGCCACCAAAAGAGCCCAAACAGACAAAGTGTGGGTCCTACGCTTACATGAGCGATTGGAGCGGGAACTAAAAGAGTATCTTCTTTGCAATTGTCTTTCCCCCAAAACGATGCACTATCCACCCCCACTGTCTGACCTTCCTGCACATTCTTGGGAAAGAGTTGCAGTTGATTTCTTGGGCCTTTAGGAAATTGACGTCATCTTATGGTAGTCCATGATGAGCATTTAAGCTTTCCTTTAGTAGAGGCGTTATTATCAACAAATCATGACAAGGTCATTGAAAGGTTGAATGATCTATTTGCAACGTGGGGTATCCCCACCATTCTCAAATCTGACAATGGTCCGCCATTAAACAACGAAGAATTTAAGGAGTTTCTAGTCAGACAAAATGACAAACAGCAAAATAGTGCATCTCTGTGGCCCCAAGCTAATGGTGTTGAGGAACGATTCATGGGTACCCTCAAAAAGGTAGTTCAACGAGTGTCGGTGGAGGGAATAGAGTTAACCCAAGCCCTGTGTCAAGCCCTCCGTTCGTATTGTTCCACTCCTCACGCCACAACAAATGAGAGCTCTGCCACCTTGCTATTTGGGAGAGCCATCAGAACCAAACTGACACAGTAGACTGTGGATCGATCAGTGAGTGCTGATAAAGTTAGTGTCACAAACATTTCTCAAAAGTGCAAGATGAAAACATATGCAGATCGACGTCGACGAGCTTAGGAAACAGTCTTTGATGAAGGTGACTGGGTCCTAGTTAAGCAGAAACAAAAGTGGAAAACACACACTTTGCTTTGCTGTTGATCCTATGAGGGGTGTGACGTGCAAAGGACACATGGTGACTACACATTGTTTCGGAAAGTCCATCACACAGGACTTAACACTTTAACCACCTACCTCTACGTTCCTTAGATCCTGCAGTCAGAACAAGGCGACCCCGCCTAACAGTCGGGATGAAGCAGCAGATCCTGTGCCTTCGGTGCACAGTGAGAGTCGTCTCAACCGTCTTACACCACTCGATCTGGGCGACTAGCGCAAGTGCCTTGATGACTTTTTGAGGAAATATAATGTGACTGCTGCGCGTACTTTTTCTGATCAAATAGGGAGATGTAATGTTGTAAGACTATATGCTACGACGCTTGCGATTCTGGGCAGACTCAACAGATTAATTATGTAACTTGCTCGGAGGTATTAAGGTGTCTTTATTAAGGAGAGGCTAATGTGTGAGCCTATGCTGAGGAATAAAGACGTCTGTTACAGAGCTCTGTGTGTGGCGTATACATTTGCGTCTTCCTGGGCTGAGAGAACGCTACATTCTCTTTCTTTCTGCCTCCACTTGTTATTGGCCATGCCAAGCCCAGCACCCTTTACTCATTGAGCAGCACTCCCTATAAACTCTAACAACATCTGGTGCACCATGATTGTTGTGGAGGCAGCTAGTCTCATTTCCTCCCTGGGCCAGAAGTAGGCCATCACCTTCACCTCGATGGTTGTAAAGTGGTGGCATGCTAACTTGTGCTCCACTGAAAAGACCCTCCGCGGGACCACGTGCACTGTGAGCTGGGTGAAGCTCCTCTGTCATGTAATGAGTTTGCTGTCCATCCCTGGTATATAAAGGGTGCAGAAGCTACTGCTGGCCCTTCAGCATGACTGGATAGCTTCTATCTTGCTGATTAACTACTCCATTGGGTCGGCCTCATTTAACAGGGGCTGGCAGTGCCCGGGGGCCTCCTGTCCGGAGGGTGCCCTGTGCTGCTTGCAGTGCCCTGCCGCCTCACACAAACTCCCATCTGTGGTAAATCAGCAGCGGGCAGCTCTTGTGACTTTCATTTGCGCAGGTTGTCTCCCTCACCTGCAGCGGTGCAACTCCACACCTTGCGTGACTACGGAGCACCTTCTTGCTCCCTGGGCACAATGCAGAAGTGCTGCACACTGTCTCCTAGTGACCCCAGCAGCCTTCGCGGTGTAGCTTGGCAGTCTGCTCACACGTAGAATACCTCTGATTTCAGACAAGGCCGCCAGTGCTAAATTGGGCCATGGGGCAGTGTCGGGGCATGTGGGCAACCATCCTCACCTCCAATATAAAATTGTGGGCTCTAGGCCCACATACTAAAGTAATGAACAACACAGACACATTGTTATGGTGGGTACAACTTGCCCAGGGCATGTGCGCCTGGCCCATTTTATTTGCAGTCACTAGACTAGTGACGCCTATGTTGGATGGGTGTGGGTTGAGACACTGCCCCTAGAGAGGGGCTGCTGCATGACGTGTCCTGCAGGACACTACAATGGACAGCCCTCATAGCAGATATATACTTTGCAAATGTAATAGGTAAAAGTTTCAATTTGTTGCTGCCCGCTACATATTAGGTTTTAGTATTATTGTGACCATCACTTGTTATGTATGGAAGTACATAACTATATAATGTCTCAGCGAACCATAGGCCAGCCCTTTTTTGCTTACCTGCATAATCAAAACAGTTGCTTGTTTATTTGTTTGCAATTCGTGGGTTGCAAGCTGAGGATTGGGTATGAGGGTGCAACTGTTTTCTGTGCGCTATTGCTGTGACGCAGGTGGAGCAGTTGTCTAGGAAATAGCCTAGTTTTCAACTGTTTATGAAAGTGTACATGCTCCTGGGTGCCTCTAATGCTGGCTGGTATTGTCAAGCAGGGTTATCTTCAGGAATGTTGCAATGCTCAAATGAGGGCCCACCACCAGTCAAGATCAATTCCCCTGACATTCTCCACTTGGAGACAGGTTATTGGAATGGCCTGGCGAGTATAGGATATTGGGAAAATGGAACTGCTTGTAAGGAGTTCTGAAAGGACAAGAAATTCCAAAACACAATTGGGCATGATTATTTATGTGCCTCCCCTTTCATATGCTTTAATGTACTAGCTCTATATACCCGGAAGTAATTCTGAGTGTGGAATGTGATTTAGACTTTGTTGAAAACTTCTGTTTCTCATTCACAGATCCAGACATATAAGTTTTGTTTTCACTGTGATGATGCTGGCTTCTCATTAATAAACTAACAGGCCAGTAATAGATCTTGTCAATATGCAAGAACTCCCCAGTCTCTACGTGTTAACCCTATTACGAACAGACCATTTTATGTCCTAAACAACAACCAAAAAACAATGAAAAATAAAATGTATATCACAAGCCCTCAATATCCGTGTGTTGGCCGAGCTGCTGCCTTCGTTTGATTTGTAACACAAGAATCCAGTCTTCTAAATCGTTGAGAAGTGGGAGGGGCGCTTTGGTGTGTCTACCTTGAAAGTAGAAATCCCCTAGAGTGGGTGACGCGCGTCAACACCTACCTTGAAAGTAGGTTCCATCAGTGCAGTCTGCCACTGACCCAGTGCTTGTTGGTAACACTGGCTTGGGCTGCTGCTTGCAGCAGATTAGGTAGGAGGGAAATGGAACCCTTCCTTCCCTCATCCAAATACCAGATGTAAGAATGTATCAGACCCAGGACGCTGTAGAAAACTAGCGAGACCACAGAATAATAATCTGTGCGACCTCTGCATAGAAAACCTCTTAATACTGAGCAGAAAGTGGTGCATGTGGTGTCCTCTTACGCCGGTTGAGGCCGTAATGGGTGGTCCCTAGATGACTCTGGAAAATATAGTTCTGACTCTTCCTACGAAGAGTAGAGTATGAGACAAAAAGGAACACTGAACGTTCTTCCACCAGAAATTATGTTTTTGGCTTGAGTTGTCTTTTGTCCATAAAATAGTGACCATATGTGGTTCTAGACAGGTATTGAGTTCCAGAGCTTGCGGCTAGCATTATGACACGTTAAGCAAGCCTGGAGAGCAGTGTTATGTTTGGGATGTATTGCTTGAATGTAACCTGTTGGCCTTTTCTTTGAGAGGTTTCTGTGGACAAAGCAGAGTGCCTTGAACATTGCCCTCCTATCTATAGTCAGTGGAGTGATTGTAGGACCGGAGTCATGGATTAAGGAGGAGAAGAAGCATTGATTAGTTGTAGTTTGCATTTAATGAATGAAGGTGTCCAAAGGCATAAACTATTGGCACACACAAGCTTGGAGATTACGAGTGTTTAATTTGGTATGCAAGGTGTGGGAAGATGTGATGTAGTGTTTTCATTGTGTAGAAGGCTCTCTTTGTGACATTGTTAACATGAGGTATCAAGGATAGGTCTAAATCCATGGTTACTCCTAGGTTTCTAGCTTGTTTTGATGTTTTCAGAGGGGCTTCACATTCTTAGGCTATGGTGGTAGACTGGTAGTTTTGCCTTTGTCTGCATGTCATAATCTCTGTCTGTGGTATTGAGCTTTAGAATTGTAGAGGTCTATGGGGCTCTTTGGTTGTGTGATGTAATCATATTTGGTAAGGGGGTAGGTAGATTTTTGACAATAGAGTGATATGATGGACCCTTGAGGAATGCCACCCTGTTTTGTGTGAGGAGGTGGTGTGAAAGTGGGTAGGTAGACTACACTTTGTGTGAGAGATAAGAAACAGTCCATTTTAAAGCATTTTCACACATTCTGATATTTGAAGTCATTCCAGTAGCATATGGTGGTGGTGGACAGTGTCAATGCAGCTGATAAATCCAGAAGTAATAAGGCAGAGATTCCATTTTTGCTCACTGTGAGTTTTAGATTACCCCTGATGGATATGATGGCTGACTCTGTGCCACTGCCTGGTCTGAAACTAGACTGTTAGTCGGCCAATAAGCTATATTTTGTACAGTTAGATAGTTGAGCAAACACTGCTTTCTCCAAAATATTTCTAAAGAATGGTCAATTTGATATGGTTCATTAAACTATTAAAGGTCAAGTACTGTTAGTCATTTTATTTATTGCTCCTCGCAGGTCTTTTCTTCTGTGAAGTAAATTTGGTTTGATGCATACGAAGTTCTTTGGTGAACACAGCAGCTCTGCATATACTTAACGCAGATGCCACTAATGTAGCTGAATGTTATTCTTACTTTTTGTGTTAAATCTATCTGTAATTGTGGTTATACATTTTTTTGACGATTCAGTTAGACCTTCAGTTTTATTGTTCAATTATCAGACGTGTTCTCAATAGGATATATACAAGCACGTGAACAGTTTTACGAAATGTTTTTTTCCTCACTTTTCTGAAAAGAATAAACTCATGAGAAAAATGTGTTAATTTTCTACATTTTGCTTGTTTAAAATATATTGTACCCTTAGTCACAGTGGCACTAATGCACATACCAAGTGTCAGACCCGGAGGGGGGTGGGGGGTGGTGCTATGGGTGTACAGGGCAAACAAAAGTTACTGGGCCTCAACCTTGAAAGTTGGAGCCTTTTACCACTGGTGTCCTGGGGTTCATTCTACTGTGGACTGCAAATACACCTCTATTTATTTATTTATTTATAACATTTTATATATGGCCCTTGTCTCTTAGGGTAGCAAGAGCGAGCAATCCAAGGTGTCCCATGTATGGAGGCTATATGGTAGAGACTCGGAACTAAAAGAATCAATGCAGTAGATGCAATTGGTGAATGTCAAGCCCAGTGCTTTTCTTTTGTTAAAAAAGAAAAAGATAAATACTTCAATTACCCCAAAACGTAGTATGGTACATAGATAAAGGTATCACTACAGCGCTGCACACTTCATGGTATATGAGGCTCACAACACAGAGTACCCCGAAAGTTTTAGAATTAAGCACAGATATCAGTTTTTATGGTTTCTGAGAATGATTACATTAAGTGGGGCCACATGTCAGAGTAATTCAGGGCTGGGTTAGGACACATTGATGGAGGAATGAATGCAGAAGGAGGGCTGTCCAGTGAGCAGCTTATGATAGTTTAACTAACACATCAGGGTGAGCTTCAACACCCAAGCCAAATCGACAACCACTGCTGAGGGCTCAGCATTGAAGTGTAAATGAAATGTGAAATGACTGATCGAGAAAATTGCATGCCACTACCTATTTCTGGCTCTGGGATAAAGAGTAGGTGTAACCAGCCTCTGAGAAACTATCATTATGTTCGAAACGTCGACCTGCGCCTAAGCCATTGAACTTTGTGGTAAGACTGCTGCATACCACACATCATTGTTACTATGATGTTCTTAATTGTTATCATTAATATATACAACATATTTGCAAGGAATAGGTGAATTCATTACCTTCTATGTAAGTGATTTACCAGTGCAGGCAAGGTTCAGCATGCTAAATTGTGATAGCATATCATTTCTCTCCATACCGAAATCACCACTGATCTAGAGACTCAGATTTGCTAATAAGCATAGGCAAAGCCAAAAAGGTCTTTACTTTGTGAGGTGCTACCAGAACTTTTGGCTTTGCTAGTGCTTTTTGGTGATGCTATTTGAAGTGGCGGGAGGAGCTGGAGGGAGGGGTCGGAGTGGGCACAGGCGGAGTTGAATATATAAAAAAATATATTGACAAGTATGGAAGGGCTAGAGGTAAAAGCAACTCTGAGAGAGGTCAGGGGTTTGGATTTAAGAATAACTGCTGATCACAAGGTAAAAAGCAAGAAAATGCATGTACATTCATTGTGTGCTGAAGAACAGAATAAAAGTAATTTCCTAAATGTAAGCAGTGGAAGGATACAAATCATACAATTAAAAGGATTGTAAAGGAGCTGTGCTCCAGTGGAGGGGCAAACACAAGGGGAGAAAGGAAAGCCATCAACTAAGAAGTAACCAATTGACGTTGACAAGAAAGCCAACCAACAGTAAACAGTGAGCTGACCGAAGGCCCACTGTATATATTAGTTCTAATATACAGTATATCTTCGACAACAGACAGCGAAAAGTTGTCTATCGTCAAGATCTAAAACTGCAAAATTATATTCCTGTTACCTGGTTTCATCTTGAACATGCACACATTTACGTTAACTTATTTTGTGCATTTGTGCTGAACAGTTCACGGAAATATTTACATATGTACTCAATTAAAAAAGAATAGATTCCTAAAATAAAAGTGATAATTTTACTACTCAGAGGGGCACAGAATTTGCTAAAAACGAGATTCAAAGTTTGTAGGTCAGTGCATGATTTATGTGGTTTAGCTATTCATGCTAAGCACATTCTTCAAATAAATAACTGAATGAATGAATTGATTGCATGCATATTTCCATGTTCACTGTATGTGCAAGAAAGAGACCCCGTGTTTACTCGTCATTGTATGTTTGTTATATTCGATTGTTGTCGTGATATTTTGCAACATTTAATGCAGATGCAACTTTTGTAATGCATACACATTGTCTTTTACACAGTGGCCATCGAGTCTGAAGGGGCCAATGAAGTCAGTACAAACTCCATCTATACTGACAGTGACGTGCATGGAGAGGAGACTGTTCCCATATTGAGTCACCATTATATCCGCAAACCTGACGACCACTTCAGTTCCACTTACATAATTTTTTTCCTTCTTGGGATTGGGTCCTTGCTTCCATTCAACTTTTTCATCACAGCAAAACACTACTGGATGTATAAGCTTTCAAACGCTACAAAGGAACACCTGACAGATGCAAATGACTCGGCAGATCTTGTTGTAAGTACTTATGATTTTCTCTTGGGTCACTTTTATGAAATATACATATAGTATTCTTTAGGAAGTTATAACCTATTTTGCATTATCTCACTTGACAATAGACCTAAATCACTCTCTGTAGCTGGCTTTTATCAATGAAGATAATCCCCTGGATTGTTCAATGCACTGAGGCAAATGTGATGTTTAATAGAATGTGAGGCTGTAAAATTTCATGGGAAAAAACTGTGTCATCATTAATTCAAATTGTTCTGGTTTGTATTATTATGTGTATACCATAAAGACATGCCCCTCTCCTTTCTTGTGCTTTTATTTTTGAGACCTTGGTTCTTTTTGTTGAATACTGAAGAGTGATTTAGAATTGTTTTATCAACTTGTGTAGATTGAGGTTTTTTTGTTAGTAATATTAGCCCTTTCTAGGTCTCGCGACCTGCGGTGCACTGCGTAGCAGTGCTCATGCAAGTCGCGTGAGCTATAGTAATCAAAAAAGGGGGATTGTGAGCTGACCTAGGAATCTCACACGCTCGTGCATGTGCGTTTCCTTTTCAGCTCCCCCATTGGCCTTTGCGTGCGTCTTATTGTAAAAGACTACACGCAATTGGCCCGAAGCACGCGCATAGCTCCTCCCATGGCCTATTGGTGTCTATTACGCGCACCAAGCGCGTAATCGACACCAATAGGCCATGGGAGGAGCTATGATTGTGCCCACACAGGCGTGACTTGCGCACCACTTGTTTTATGTAGGCAGGGCGCACGCACGCCTGGGCAACAACAGTGGTGGCCGTGCATTTGTTTTATTATGTACAGTGCGGAACGCTGCCCCATGCCTTTATTTTTATGGGTGTTTGTTTTTTTACACAATGGCGGCACCATGGTTTTTCCTCTGTGAGACTGCTCCCCCCCCCCCCCCGGTGGCTTCTGCTCCATTGCTCATAAGCATTTGCAGCTTCCATGATTGTTATGATCGCTCACCTTCCCTCCCCCCTCCCCCCCCCCCCCCCACCACATCCCCACACTCCACCCCCACGGATTGAGCATGTACGGCTGGTGAGACCGCTGAGACAATATCATGTGTGCACTTTAACTTTTACTGTGGCGGCCGTGCGTCAGACATCTGCATACTGATCTGAGGTGATCTCATCTGCCAGCGTGCTGCTCATTAGGCTGATTTTCACGTAAAAGTTTCTCGTTTCAGCCGTCTCTAAGGGTAGTTACGAATGGGTAGATCCGTGCACCAAACAATTGTTTTCAAATATGCAGTTCTCCACATAGTCGAATTTGTGAACGAAATACAGTCTTGTTAGTGCTTGAAAATTCTCTCCGCAGTACATGAGAAGCACAGTGCGAGTGTGCCTCGAGTCTGACCCTGACTCAGATCTACCATTGGACCTCAAACCCGAGGCACTCAGCTCTGCCCTTCTACCTCAGTCCTGATCAAGTCATCTCTGGGCGCACTGCAGCCCTTCATCTGGCCCCTGACCAAGCTCCGGCATTGCACTAATTCAGACTCTTTCTCATTGCACCCTGTTGCGTAGGGGTCAATGTGATGTGGCTCCCACAGGCGTGATGATGCAGTGTGTCCTGGGTCCCCATAAGAACGTCACTCGTGGGGGAGATCAGGCGACCCCGAGGGGGTGCGGGCTGCAGAGCCTCGACCTCTTTTATTTTCTGCCCCCCTTGCACATGACTGCAGCAACAACCACCATAACCGTGGTGGGGGGAGCTTGCCAACACCCCTCCTGTCTCGTACATGTTGGAATCCACCCAACATCACACACCTCAGCCATGATTCACACTCGACTCTCTCATTGCACCTTCATCATCGTTCAGTCCGCTCCATCAGTGCAACTTAACCCTGCAGTTCAGTCCACATCCACGCGTGGCTCGGCCACTGCAGTTCAGCCTTGATTTCCTCCTCCCACCTTAGTCTTGAGCCACACTCGCCTCTACCAACGCACCCCGTCCCGCTCCTAATTCCACCTCTGCTCCTTGAGTACACCCTGACTCTGGTGCAGCTCTGCCAGGGTACCTCAAACCCCTTCCAATTTGACGGTTCCAGTGTATAATAACTGTGTGTATTCAGACTCGGCTCTGCCCGTGCATTTCAACCCTGACCCATGCTTAGGATCTGTACTTCGCTGTCACTGTCCCATTCCTATCCTTAAAACCACTGTAACCTTACTAACAGTGGGCTTAGCACATAACCATCCCAAAGTATCCAGTGCCTGGGTTCCAGATGCATAAATGGCGCTCTAATTTGGCAAAAAAGCAATATGTTGGTGGTTATAAAACACTGACATTAATTCAAGGTGCATAGAGTAAGTATACATTGTTTCGCTCATCACGCGCCTGTGGGATGGCAAAGAAAGTCGCTATATGCCCATTGCATTTGCAGCTTTCTTTTCCTCCTTGGTAGATACATCGAAATACTATACACTGTGTCACAGTAAAATGTTATTTATAATGCTTAGAAACGGCCTGTTTGTTAAAAAGTGCTAGTTGTGTAAATAGCCTTAGTCTGCTTTGCCATGTCACCTCAACCCTGCTAGCAGGCCCCTTGCTGTTCTAGTACACATTGTGCTCCCAGTGGCTGGTGGCCCCAGACTGTCCCTCCCCAATGCTGCAGTGTCCTAACACCTTTGCGGTCTCACACCCACCCTATAACCAAACCATTTGCTGGTTTAGATCTATTTGAGAATCAGAGCCCACACACCGTATCTGCACGGCAGTAGTGGTTCTTTGCAGCTTTCCCCTTCCTCCAGCAGCCATTGAAACTGAATAGACGTTTAACTAAGTGTTAGTGTCTTGCAATGCTCCAGCCGTGAGTGCGTTGCCGTTTCCCTTTCCTTTCGACTTGCAAGCATGCCCTCGCTGTCTGACTTGACAGAAGCCCACTGAAGAATGCCGTGACCGTCATGGACTCAGATGCAGCTCCAACGCATACTTGTGGCCACCAGCCGGGATATTTACACCACCAAGGGGGTTAGAGGTAAGTGGTAGCTCCTACTCAAACACCATCTTCCCAGTAAGTCCAACTGTATGGCACGGTCAGCTCCTAATATACCCTTGTTTGTGCCAGATTACTGAAAGTTTGAGCTATTGGCGTTGCAATATTGTTTGCAACAGCAATAGCTCAAACTTTCAGTAATGCGAGGCCTATTGCATTTCAAATGCTTGTTTCTTTCTATTATGTTGCTTTATCTTTTCCCCACCAACCTGTGAGATCACATGAAACATCTGACATCACCATTTGGAGATGGAATAAGGATATGAAAGCAAGACTGTGAGCGAACTAAGGGTCTGATTTAGAGTTTGACAGACAGGTTACTCGTTTACGTTTCAAAACTTTATTCGATTCATAAAATGGATCATAAAAGTGCTGAACATACAAACCATTGTACCTCATATAAAAGAAAAATACACAATTTCCACAAATTTATAAAAGACATAATAAAAGGACCATTGTAAACATATATGCAGATTTTTTGGCCAGAAAACATTATATGCATTTTGGTACTAGCCATAGCCCTTCCTAATCTTTAGCGAAACTCTAATAAAATTTAACATGGCACAGCAGGTTTCAACAGAGGATAGTAAAGACAGGTAATCGTACCCTTCCTTATAAGTACAAGGTTGCCTCCCCTTCAGAATTGGTTTAATAAACCGGATCTTGGCTCTTGATATAAGGAGCAAAAAAGGACCACATGTATGTTGCTTTGGCTAGCCCTGTTATTAAATGGGCAAGGGGGCAGCCTCTCACACCATCCCCCTTGTTTTGGAAAAGCAAGCAGAAAATGCAGAATATCCAATCTAAACCTTGTTAGTAAGAACCGCCATTGCACGTTGAGAGTAAATGTTAAATAGAACTGAGGTTGGGGCTTACGAACATGAACATTAACATCATCCAAAGGTGGTGAATTCAATGATTTCCAATACATTGTCTTTATGTCCGTCTTTTGGTTTCCCTCTATTTTTTCTGGGTTGTCATAGAAGGAACCCAAACCAATCTTATTTAACATATTGCAAACATAGGACAACCAAGGGATCTGTTTTGAATTTTCTAAGGCCATGCAATCCATGATGATGTCTTTAGTAAGTTGCAAGTCTTCAGATCGCCATATTTTGCCCCATAACAATAAAGGGGACAAACGAATCGTATCAGATACGCTGACCATTCCCATTTCTTTGTGGCAAAAGATGTTTGAGGAGCCTTTGGGGACTGATAAAACCCTTTTTATGAAATTATTTCCCACCACCTGTATCACAGTTGGTGTTTCAGTCCCCCAAACCCCTGCCCCGTAGGTGGCCACCGATAAACATTTAGATGTATAGAGGGTTTTGAGGTGCGTAACATGTTTTTGGCCCAATTTGCTACAAAAACGAAAGATGCCCTCTATTGCCCTGGTCGCACTCTGGGCTCGAACCTTCATAAGTGGAGTCCAGCTTAGTTTGTTATTAAACAAATTACCTAGATAGTTGAAATTATCCACCTTTCCAATTGTGCGATTATTTACCACAAACTTCCTGATGTTTGACCCTTTAGGACCACAACACATTACAAAAGATTTGGTGAAGTTTACCTTTAAGTCAAGGTCCAGCATGAAAGTATAAAAGGCATCTAAACATACTTGCATGCTATTTCCAGTTAGGGTCATTAAGACCGTATCGTCTGCGTAGGAAAGCATGGGGATACTTTTACCATTCATTTTTGGAAAATCGCAACCCTGGTCTAATAAGTACTTTTCTAACCCGTTCGTGTATACCAAAAAAAGAAAAGGCGCCAGAATGCATCCTTGACGCACACCCTCAGTTGATGGAATTGATTTTGTCATTTCGCCTTCAGGACCAAATCTAATTGCTACAGTTGTTGCTGCATGTAACCTACGAAGCAATGTGACCAAAGGTTCCTCGAAGCCCATGTCATCCATCATCTGCCACAACTTACGTCTACAAACAGTGTCAAATGCACTTGACAAGTCCATGAAGGCAAGATGTATTGCAGACTTTTTTGCCTTCATGTACTTGCCTATAATTAGTGCCAGATTCAGGCACTGCTCGACAGTCCCCTTTCCTCGCCTAAATCCATATTGGGAATCAACTATAAGACCTGTTGAGTCTGCCCAGCTTTCTAATCTGGCTAGGATAACCCTGCCCAAGATTTTGCATGAGGCATCTATTAGGGATATAGGACGATAGCAACATGGGTCGCACCTATCACCCTTCTTGAAGATCAGCACTACAATTGCCTCCTTCCAAGAACCAGGGATGCGACCGACCACAACAGCCTTAAATACATTCAATAATAAGGGTGCCCACAAACTAACGTTATGTTTAAAAAGGTCCAAGGGGACAGCATCTGGGCCTGGAGCTTTTAGTGATAAACCCTTCCCTAAAGCTTCCTCAATCTCTATCAGTGTAAGTGAAATAGTAAATAGCCTTAGTCTGCTTTGCCATGTCACCTCAACCCTGCTAGCAGGCCCCTTGCTGTTCTAGTACACATTGTGCTCCCAGTGGCTGGTGGCCCCAGACTGTCCCTCCCCAATGCTGCAGTGTCCTAACACCTTTGAGGTCTCACACCCACCCTATAACCAAACCATTTGCTGGTTTAGATCTATTTGAGAATCAGAGCCCACACACCGTATCTGTACGGCAGTAGTGGTTCTTTGCAGCTTTCCCCTTCCTCCAGCAGCCATTGAAACTGAATAGACGTTTAACTAAGTATTAGTGTCTTGCAATGCTCCAGCCGTGAGTGCGTTGCCGTTTCCCTTTCCTTTCGACTTGCAAGCATGCCCTCGCTGTCTGACTTCACAGAAGCCCACTGAAGAATGCCGTGACCGTCATGGACTCAGATGCAGCTCCAACGCATACTTGTGGCCACCAGCCGGGACATTTACGCCACCAAGGGGGTTAGAGGTAAGTGGTAGCTCCTACTCAAACACCATCTTCCCAGTAAGTCCTACTGTTTGGCACGGTCAGCTCCTAATGTACCCTCGTTTGTGCCAGATTACTGAAAGTTTGAGCTATTGGCGTTGCATTATTGTTTGCAACAGCAATAGCTCAAACTTTCAGTAATGCGAGACCTATTGCATTTCAAATGCTTGTTTCTTTCTATTATGTTGCTTTATCTTTTCCCCACCAACCTGTGAGATTACATGAAACATCTGACATCACCATTTGGAGATGGAATAAGGATATCAAAGCAAGACTGTGAGCGAACTAAGGGTCTGATTTAGAGTTTGACAGACAGGTTACTCCTTTTTAACAAAAATTTTTTTATTTTTTTTTAAAACCTTTATTGATAAACATGAAAATACAATAGCAGTCATATAGCCACGTCGGGGCGGCTGGCAGCAATTCCAATATCATATTAGGATGAAAGAATACACAGCCATTCAGCCGACAACCCTAGGGCCCGGCGGCAATTAACCAATCATGTTGTGTCATACTTCACTGTACAGGAGGAATAAGGTTTTAATTTTGTATTTTGAAAAAAAACCACCAACCAAAAAATAAAGAAAATAACTGCAGAGGCTAAACGAAAGGCAGAAACATAAGTGATCCTTCTGGGGAGGGGATACCACATCCACAACTGTACATAGTCAACAGCAAGAGCATCCGGGAGGGGGAGAAAGAGGGAACAAGAGGTAGCCAGCAACACATAGACAAAATCCAGACTAGAGGTAACGTCATGCTAAGGGGGTTGTAGCACTTACGGTGGAGGCTCAAAAGGAGGGGTACAAATTTCACCACAATATTGGTTCCATTGACTCCATACCCTCCCCCATTTCTTGGGCCTGCCCCGAGCAATGTAAACAGTTTTTTCACGGAACATGCACCAGTCCATGTTCCTAGACCAGGCCGACAGACTCGGTGCCCTAGCCGACCCCCACAATTGCGCAATGTCACGCTTGGCAATCATGTTACCCAAAGTGGCCCACTGCGTCTGGGCCACATTATAATCATTGGGCTCCCACACATTTAAGAGACACCTTCGAGCCTCCGGCAAAAGCGAAACACGCATCACCTCAGACATAACACCATGCACACGAGTCCAAAAGGACGCTACCGCAGGACATTCCCACATAATATGAAGGAACGCACCCACCATACCACAGCCACGTTTACACAAATCATCTGAGACATACCCCATACGTAACAAGCGAGGACCCGTCATGTACACTCGGTGTAGGATTTTTAACTGCACTAATCTCAGCCGGGCCGAGATTGCCACCTCCTTCGGGGAGGATATCGCCGCCTGCCAGTCCTCATCATCAAGTTCCAGTCCCACGCTCGGTCGTTTATCAACTTTTTGTATATAAGAGAGATCGTACTGTCTGGGACGTGTCCATCGAGTACTCTGTCCTCCAGGGGTGAGGATTCTGGAATGGGCGTGCCAGCCGGTAAAGCAGAGGAAAGGGCGTGTCGGACTTGTAGGTATCGAAAGTATTCTCGAGGACCAAGTTTACATTCTAGCTGCAACTCCTCAAAGGATTTTATCTTGTCCTTCCGCCAAAGGTCTCACATGTTACTAATCCCAAGAAGGCCCCATTTATCGAACCCCTTAGTCGTCCACAAATTGCCCAACCTCTCAGCAGCGTAGAGTGGAGTCGCTCGAGTGAGGGTATCCGACCAGCCCATAGCAGCATTAGCGTTGTACCAGACCCGCACCGCAACTCTGGTAGGCCCAGTCAATGCCACATCGGACTTGTTTTGAATAAAGCGCCCTATTATAATCTCTGCCCGGAAGCAGCCATTTATCCATAGCAAAAGCCGGGTTAGACGCCGGACCATACATCGCATGATTAACCGAGCTCAGTTGAGAGGCCCAGTAATATCGTCGTATATCCGGCAACGCAATACCGCCATCATACCAAGGCAGCGTAAGCTTGGCCAAGGCAATCCGGGGATGTCCGGCCCACAACAGTTTCCTTTGTAGGCACTCGATCTCGTGAAAATAGCTGGAAGACACTAGATCCAAAGAATTCTGAAGGGCATACAAAAATCTGGGAAGGGACATCATTTTGAATAAGGCTGCCATACCCACCAGGGATAGAGGCAGTCTGCTCCAGGCTTTCACATCTGCTTTTAGGCGAGTAAGCGGGGGGAGTAAGTTGAGTTGATACCTGACAGCCGAATCACACGAAATATGGATTCCTAAATATTTAAACCCGGTGGATGATATTTGTATAGGACAGTTGCGCGGTACGTGTGGTGTATCGTCCGTGAGCGAATACACACAAGACTTGGCCCAATTGATGACCAGTCCCGAGTTCCTTCCAAAGGAATTAAGAACGTCAAACAGTACCCCCAAAGATTTCCGAGGGGAGGTGAGGTAAAGGAGAATATCGTCTGCATAAAGTGAAATGCGATCTTCAAAACCGGGGGCCCACCTAATACCCTTGAGGGATGGCTCCCATCGCAACCACGCTGCCAAGGGCTCGAGAGCCAAGGCAAAAAGCAGCGGAGAAAGGGGGCATCCCTGCCGCATACCCCTTCCCAGAACAAAGAAAGCCGACACTCGACCGTTGACGACCACCTGGGCAAGTGGCTCCTCATACAGTAGGCAGACCCAGCCAATGAACACTGGTCCGAAGCCAAACTTCGCCAGAGCCGCCCACAGATACGGCCATTCCACTGTATCAAATGCCATGGTGGCATCTAACGAAACCAAAATGGCCGGCTCACGCAGCGTCTCCGCCCTCGCCAACACGCCATGAAGACGGCGTAAATTCAACGCGGTATTACGGGCTGGAATAAAGCCAGATTGGTCCGGGTGCACCAATCTCCGATCACTTTAATCAGACGGTTAGCTAATATTTTCGCCAAGACTTTAGGTTCCACATTCAGAAGTGAAATAGGTCTATAGGAGGTACAGAATTCACAGGGTTTACCCTCTTTAGGGATCACCACGATAGATGCTAAGCGCTGATCACGGGGAAGCGAGCCCCTCCCCCTGGACTCCAAGAACATCGAGTGAAGATACAACGCCATTTGGTCCGGACACAACTTGTACAGCTCGATGGGTATACCATTTGGGCCAGTGGCTTTTCCAGGGCGGGTGGAGCGAATAGCGAGCGCAACTTCATCAGTGGAATAATCCGCCTCCATTAGCTCTCTATCAGAATCGGACAGGCAAGGCAAAGCAATATCTCTAAGCAAAAGATGGGAGGCTTCCTCTGGCCGGTCTGAGACCGGCGCGTACACCGTTTGAAAGTGACAAGCAAACTCTTCCACAATCTCCAGCGGGTCTGTCACACGTACACCATCCACTCGCTCGACCACAGGCACCACACGATTCAATCTCTCCCTTTTGTCCAACCAAGCTATCAACTTCCCCGCCTTGTCGCCCACATCATACAGACGGCCCTGTTGTTCTCGACTCATAGCTTTCGCAGCATTCGTAACCAAGGCTTTATAATCAGACTGTTTCAGTTGCAAAACATGCACTTTTTCACGCGCGACCCCACTCTCAAGATCCCTCTCTAAAGCCACTATATCAGACT
This sequence comes from Lissotriton vulgaris, assembly GCF_964263255.1. Taxonomy (NCBI): domain Eukaryota; kingdom Metazoa; phylum Chordata; class Amphibia; order Caudata; family Salamandridae; genus Lissotriton; species Lissotriton vulgaris. The sequence goes on from NC_141693.1 coordinate 681,349,975, forward strand.
CCAACTGTTCAACCTCCCCATTGTGGCGCTTCTTAGAGCTGGCGATCAGCGACAGTGTCTGGCCCCGTATCACCGTTTTAAAAGCTTCCCAAAGGGACACAGATGATGACACGGATCCCACATTGTCAGCGAAGTAGTGATCTATAGCTTTAATCACCCCCGCCCTAGTCTCTGGAACACGGAGATGCCAGGGATTAATTGGGGCGACCCGGCCCCCTGCGCCCAAATAGAGATCTATATGGGTCCATAGCGGGGAGTGATCCAAAATGCCTCTAGGCAAATGTCGGGCCTCTCGCACCGTCGTGGCCCGGGCTGCGGGCACAAGGAGATAATAAAGTCTGGTCAAGTTCCCATGGGCCCCGGAGAGGAAAGTATATCGGGCCTGTCCTGGGTGAAGCATCCGCCAAGAGTCCACCATACCAAACGTTTCCAAAAAACCACTAAGGCAGGTCTGCGATGGTGTAAGAGCCCTGGGAGGATGTCGATCTACCAGGCCATCAACCACCGAGTTGAAGTCCCCACCAACCACCAGAAGTCCCTCAGGAAGCCTCAGTACCAAGTTCCCCAGGTCGACAAATGTGGTGGCCTACAAACCCGGGGGAACATATACCGAGAGGATGGCTACCGTTCTCCCCTCCCACCTCCCAACAATCGCTGCATACCTACCCCTGTCATCCAGTATCGTTTCATCAATCTCCAAGGGGAGGGAACTACGGATCATAACACCAGCCCCTCTAGAGCCCGAAGTGAACCCCGAGTGTGCTACCAACCTGTAGCCCCTCCGATTCATTGCATGGAACGTGATCCCCACCAGATGCGTTTCTTGCAGCAACACAATGTCGGGAGAGTGGCGCTTCACATATTGGAGTACAATTCCCAGTTTTATTTTGTCCTCCAAGCCGTTGACGTTCCAACTCAAGACTCTCAACCCCCTACCCCCCATCCCGAAAGAAAGTAGTCGGGTGCCCCAAACCCCACGAAGGAAACACAAAATAAGCAACAATACGTAGCCTTAAGAGCAATGCAAACAAGAAAAAGAAAATCCATCCCCCCTCCCCCTGAACACCAAAACAACAACCCCCCACCCTGCACCCCTGCAATAAATCAGAAAACCACCCCATTCAGCAGTGTGCCTGTCGCCCTACCCCAGATACTAAACTACAAGTAGAAAAGGAAAAAACCTCAGGAGGAGGAAAAGTCCCCAAACTCCCCGCCGCCTCAGGGCTTGTCTTGAAGAAAAAAAAGTCATCGACCCAAAAAAGGAGAACAATCCACCGTAGCACAATACGATGGTAGCACACACCGGTGCCCCTACTCCTCCTGGTCCCGTTGGCTGCCTTCAGCACCTCTGGATTGTTCTGCATTGTCCCGTGGCATAGATAACGTGTCCAACCAGTCACTGACCACCTCTGGCATGTCAAAGAAGAGCACCCGCTCATTATGTTCGATGCGCAATCGGGTGGGGAAAAGCATAGCATACTTCATGCCCAGATCTCTTAATCTCCGCTTCACTCCAGTAAATCCCAGTCTCTGCTTCTGCACCGAAGGGGTAAAATCAGGGTAAAAGTTGATGGATGCATTCTCGAACCTAGTGGGACCGCTAGTCCTCGAGGCTTGCAAAATGGCGTCCCTGTCTCTGAAGTTAAAGATCCGCGCAATGATGGGTCGCGGAGCCGTCCCCTGCTTGCGTCTGCCGCCCGGAATTCTGTGGGCACGCTCCACTGCGAATAGGTTACTCAGGCCCTTTGGGCAAGGTGGTTAACGATCAAATCTTCAACGAGCAAGTCCGCCGAGTGATCGGCTGATGATTCCGGAACTCCGACTATGCGTATATTATTGCGCCTAGCGCGACTTTCGAAATCCTCAAGCCGGCGGGCAAACTGGTCACTAGAGGATCGAAGAGTCCGAATCTCAGTCTGGAGTTCGGAGACATCCGTGGTAAAACTGGCTGTCTTGATATCCAACGACTTAACCCTCTCATTGGTTTTGGCCAAGTCCGCCCTGATCAGGCCCACATCCACCGCCACTGTGTTGATCTTGGCTGCCAAGATCTCGTATTGTTGGCCCATCGACGATTGTATGCTGGCGATGGCGCCCATCACATCTCGAAGTGTCGGCTCCTCCGATTCCAGGGGGCCACCACCAAAGTCCATACCAGTCCCGCTGGGCGAGCCCTTATTGCGCGCAAATCTATCCATAATGGAGGTTTGAGTCCCACCACCACGAGTTGCATTCTTGAGGGACCGCTTGTCACTCTCAGACTTGGCCGCCATGGTGGGTTGCGCGCCCCTCAGGGGCTTTTGGGACCTGGTGTAAATGGCTCCCCCGAAGGAATCCCACGAGAGGTTGAAATGCAGGGCGTCGGTGAAGATCAATCAAGTGACTGCGTTCACTGGCCGGCTCGAGCACTAGGCAGCCACCTCCAATGTTCGTAGCCAGGGAAAACGATACAGAAAGTAGACCCCGGGTAGCCGTCCCCTACCACAGGCCGTTGTTGTTCAACTACTTTCGGGGTGCTCCTGATGCCCAAGACCCGGGATGAGCCACGGTGTAGGCCTCTAGGCTTCAGGAAGGAGTAAGTTAGGCGTCCGGCATCCGATTCAAAATCTGAAAAAGGCCTTTCAGATCAGGAGAGTCGTGGCTAGTAGAACCCGTCGTCAGAAACAGGATTTACGCCAGGATAGACGGTGGAGGCGGCGAGGGTCTCGGGAGCTCACAGCTCACGCGACCATCTTGGATACGCGCTAAGCTCCTCCTCCCAGGTTACTCCTTTTTATGACTGAGTGTTGTATCCTCTGAGAACTAAGAAATATTTTAAATTCAACTGCTCTTGTAATAAGCAACTAAGGAATAATTACAATTTGGCTGCTCTTGTAATAAGAAACTGTACACAAATAGGAACTGAATATCATCTGCTTACTGGCATTACCACTGGAAAAAGTGCTTGGTCGAATCCTTTTTACTAAACATAGTTATTGCTTGTTGATTGCCAAGTGATTGGGGTTCCAGCTTCTGATACGTGCATCTGGCATAAATATGCCCACTTTAAAAACTATTCCTCGCATACACATGTTCTAAATTCTGAAAAACAGCAAGTAAAGGAAGACCTGAAAGAAATATATGTGTCTGCTATAAGATCCTAATCAGCTTAAATCGAGTTAGTTAAGTCAAGATCAAGGTGCAGCACCAACATGTAATTCCATTCAAGGAGACTTGACCAGTCTCAATCGCAACCTTTAGACCGGATAGCTGGTCCTCTAGATGCAGGTTTAGATTGAGATGGAGGCCAATCCTTGGAAAGGTCCTCCTCTCGCTTCCTCGCCCTGACGTATCACTGTGTTACCAAAAACTGACCATAGTCCTAAATCATGAATGGAGATGGATAGATTTTCATCATTGACTTCTTGCTTCAAAATTCAGTCAGTGGTTTTCATTCCAGGATATTCAATAAGAAAAATGTTAGATACATTCTCTGCAGCAGGGTAGACTATTACCTCTGCACCTGCATCATCTGTACTAGATATCCTGTGCCTGATGCAAGGAAATTGTCAAGGAATTGCGATTCTCCTATTAACATGACCAGAGAATCTGGATTTCATTAAAGACTCGGAGGCTAACATTATGCATACAACTTTTAATGCAGTCCAAGCATAGCCGCATATGTCACAAAGCAAAAGTTCCAACTTAGAATACATATGAAGCAACAATAGCATGAATCACTAGGCAATCAGCCTCTTTTAAATGTGGTGACAGTGAGAAAGGAAATATCCAAACAACTCCAATGAAACATCAAACTTGAAGAAGGATGATGGAAGAATACACCATCCACGATTGATTCACCATATGTGGAATCAAGAAGACAAAATCAAGAAAGGTTATCTGCAAAACAAAGAAAGGTTGTTAATAAACCCAAATAAAAATATTAAGGATTTGAATAATAAACAATCAGCTAAATAACAGTCCTGAAAAGGAAAAAAAAGTAAACAGTCCTGCAAAGGAAAAGAATGTAAGCTTGTAAGTAAAATATTCAAATAAGCATATCATATCATAAACATCAACCTGTACCGTAATATATCATCTAACCAACCACCCAGGGAAAGGGTGGGAGGGATAATGTTAGCCTCCGTGTCTTTAATGAAATCCAGATTCTCTGGTCATGTTAATAGGAGAATCGCAATTTCATTACAAGACCGGAGGCTACCATTATGCATGTTGGTAGCCATGTAAAACAACATCAGACATGTGAGATACAGGTTTACAATAATGATGAGCAAAGGTTCTAGAATTAGACCAATCACCAGCCTTTAGAATATCATCTAACTTACCACCTGACCAGAATGACTCACTGGCCATTGCGCCTCTAATAGAATGTGATTTAAAAATATCCAGATTGATTCCAGCAAGCTTCATGACTGTCTTAACCCATCTAGCAATAGAGGAAGAACAAATTCCTTTGTGGAGTTTAACAAAAGAGATGAGTAATTGAGATGCATTCAAAGGACGAAGAGAGTTCATTCTAACATCGTATACATCGTATTCTTTCATACATTGAGCAACACAGAGTTTAGTGCAACTATCAAAACGAGGATAGATAATAGAATCTGACATAGTTTTAGTTCTTCTATGTATTTCAAAATTAACCCCAAACATATCATAAGATCTATAAGAAATATCAAGAGCTTTAACATCAGAAACTCTTCTGCATGAAATTAAGCAAAGAAGAGTAGCTAATTTGATAGAAAGATTCTTCCTGCTGAGAAGAGAATTAACTGGCCAAGAACAGAAAAGGTCGAGAATTAATTTAACATCCCATAGAGATTGATATCTAGGTTGAGGAGGTCTTCTAAGTCTGATACTCTTAAGTATTCTACTAATAATAGGATTTTTACCTACCGTTTTATTGTTAATTAGAGAATGTCCAGCAGAAATAGCAGATCTAAAACAATTGAGAGATCTGTAACTCAAACCTCTGTCGAATTGTTCTCCAAGAAAATTAACTATATCAACAATAGGTGCCTCCACGCGATCCAAGTCCCTTTCCAAGCACCAACGTGACCAGACTTTCCAAATGTTGTTGTACCGCTAATGTGTCCCAGGTGCCCACGACTCTCCAAGGAGAGATGAAGCTGTTGACGAAACCTTCCAAGCAAGAAGGTTCAAATTCCCTGTCTGAACAAGAGGGTGAATTTGACCGTCTGCGCCTGTGAGAAGATCTTTCAGAGGAGGAATTAGGAAGGGAAAATCGTAGGTTAGTTCCAGAGCTGTTGGGAACCATGCTTGGGATGGCCAAAACGGAGTTACTAGAACAATTGAGGAATGTTCTTGTCTCACTTTCTGAAGGAGTCTCTGGATCATTGCGAATGGAGGGAAGGCATAAGAGTTGATCCCTTCCCAAGATTGGAGAAAGGCATTCACTGCTAGAGCACCGAGATCGGGCATCCAGCTGAAATAGGATACCAATTGGGTAGTCAATCTGCTCGCAAATAGGTCTATTTGGAATGGGCCCCAGAATGATTCAGGGAGTTGAAAACAGAAGTGTTGAGTTTTCAATCGCTGTAATCCAAGATGAATCTTGAATTCCAATCTGCGCAAAGATTGGATTTCCTCGGAAGGTATTCTGCTCTCAGAGAGATTTTGTGTTCTAGGCAGAAAAACCAAAGCTTCTTTGCTAGATTGGAGAGGTCTTCTGACTTGGTCCCTCCTAGACGGTTTATGTAAGCGACGGCAGACGTGTTGTCCATTTTCAATATGACTGATCTTCCTTGAAGGAAGCGTTTGAAGCTCATTAGAGCATAAAGCCCTGTAGTTAATTCTTGATCATTGATGTGGTGCAGGGACTCTTGCTGCAACCAAATACCTCCAGTGTTTTGGTCCTGTAGAAAAGCACCCCAGCCATGAAGGCTGGCATCCGATTCTAGAATAAAATCTGGTGCTGACCAAAGATCGCTCTCCCATTCCATGCTTCTAGATTGTCTAACCACCATGTTAGTTCTAAGATTGCTTCTGGGTTTAAGGAAATTTGATCTCCGGACCAAAGACCTGATCTGAGAGCTCTTGCTTTTATTCTCTGAAGGGCTCGATAAGTCAATGGCCCCGGAAAAATGGCCTGAATGGAAGAAGATAGAAGGCCTAAAAGTCTGGCTAGTTCTCTTAGGGTGAGATTTTTTTTGTTTCAATAAATGTCTTATCTCCTTTATGATTTTGGCAATCTTCTTGGGAGGGAGAAGGAGAAGACATTCTGTTGTGTCTCCTGTGAAACCCAGGAATTCCATCTTCTTTGAGGGAATTAGAATGGATTTTTCCCTGTTTCTGATAAAACCTAGACTTTCTAAGAGGTCTATAACTGTCTTGAAATCTTTGATGATTTGAGCATAATCTTGATGGATGATGAGACGAATACCTTTTTCTCTTAGACATGAGGCAACTGCTCTCAGTACCTTGGTGAAACACCATGGGGAAGAGGAGAGACCAAAGGAGAGAGCCTGAAATTGAAAGAGATGGTTTTTCCAAATGAACTGAAGAAAGGGTTGGTGTTCCTTTGCCATGGGAATGGTAAAGTAGGCGTCCTTCAGATCTAATTTGACCAGCCCGTCTCCATCTAGTAAGAGGTCTCTGAGAAGATGGATGCCCTCCATCTTGAAATTTCGGTAGACAAGGAATTTGTTGAGTTCTCTGAGATTTATAACCGGTCTCCAAACCTTGTCTTTCTTTTCCACAAGGAAGAGAGTTCTTATGAATTTCATAAATTCCATGGGAACTTCTAAAATTGCTACTTTATTTAGCATTGAGGAAATTTCTTCCTCTATGATTTTTTCTTGATCTAGTGTGGGGGAATCGGTCTTGGGAGAGAGTTCTGGATTGGAGTCTGGATGAAATCTATTGAAAAACCGAGAACAGTGTTTAGGACCCAGGGGTCTAGTGTAATAATTTTCCAATTGTGGTAAAAGAATTTCAGTCTCCCATCCACTTTTGGATTCGAAGAAAGGGAAGGGGAAGCTGTACTCACTTTGAGGGGTGGATTCGGCAGGTGCTCCTCTAGCTCGGAATCCTCTCAAGCGAAAACCTCTTCCTCTGGGTGGATAGAACTATGGTTGTTTGGATGAATGGTATCCTCTACCAAAATTCTCTCTGTTTCTTGGAAAGGGGCGTCGGTTTAACCGGACAAAAGATAGCCCCCTTCTACCGGCCCTTCCAAAAAGGTTGCTGTTGTAGTTAAAAACTTTTTTCATGTTCTGGTGCGCTTTATCTAAAGCGGTAAAGGTCGATACATATTTGCCCAAACTTTTTATTAAATCTTCTTCAAAAGGTAAACCTTTTGGATTAATTGAGGTTTCCTTTTCAGCCATATCGATTAGTTTAGGGCTAATATTAGTGAGGACCACTCTTCTTCTTTCACAATGAAGTCCCACATTCGCGTTGCCTAAAAGAACTAGTGCCCTTTGGCTCCACCCCCGAATGGAGAGTGTATCAAGAGGGCAGCCATTAAGGTAACTCTCTTCTGCTGCGTTGATTATTTTTTTTAGGGGTCCTAGAATGTCGAGAACTTTATCTTGACAGATCTTAAGCGATCTTTCCAGGCCTTTACGCGGGTCTCTCCCTAATTTAAATAGGTAGGTAATTAATTCTGGGTCAAGGTTAGGAGTTTGACAGACTTTACCTTCGATTGAAGGTCTGGTACACTCTGCTCTTAAGAGATTACGAGTCTCTCTTTCTAAAGGATTTCTAATCCATTTAGTTATGAATTTAGATATGTGCTTGTGTGGGGTCCACTCTGAGCTTCTAGGGTGTTTAATGTTAAAAGGGGAGAACATCTCCTCCCCCAAAGGGTCCAAAATACTATCCTTAGAAGATGAAGGACCGTTATTATCATTTAAGAGAAAGGAATCAATATCTTGATCATCCTCATCGAGATCAAGAATATATTAGTCAGGAAATTCTGAGCCATCATCAATATCAATAGGATCATTGTCTGATTTCCTTTTTTTAATGTTTATAATATAATAAACTTTCTGATTATTGGGGGGCGTTACACAGATAATCGGATTATGTTAATAGAGGTAACTAAATATAATAATTTCCCAATTTATAATCAAAGAAAGGAAGCGCAGAAAGAAACATGAAGCCTCGAGCATGGCAAAGCTTTCCGAAAATATAAATGAACTCCAAAGCAGTAGGGAAGGTAACTACACTTGCGACGTGAGTCAATGTGTGCTTTTAAATATTTCATGCGCTAGTTTCAAAGACTTAGTATCATTCATGAAATATAAAGACAAACGAAGGGAAGGAAAAAACGGAAGCCAACCTCCGTAAATTGGAGGTTGTGAAACCGAAAACAAGGAGTGAAAAGGTGTTACCTTACCTCAAAACTATAGACTATAGACAAATAGCCCTCTTACATGCCATAGGCAAAGTTTTTGCCAAATGTTTATTGAATAGTTTAAATGACTGGGTAACGAAATCTGCAATTCTCCCGTTGGAACAGACTGGATTTAGGAAACAGCATGGTACTTTGGATAATCTTACTGCTCTTCAAATCCTGGTGGAAAAATATGTTACAGTTCGTAGAGGGGGTGTATTTGGGGCTTTCATCGACTTCTCTACGGCTTTTGATAAAGTGGACAGGCCCCTGCTGTGGAGTAAGTTAATCAAATTAGAGATACCGTCTAGTTTATTAAAATTAGTTATCGCACTGCACACAGATACTTGGTGTAGAGTTCTAATGGGTGGCGAGCGAGGGTTATACCCACAAATAATGGTTTGAAACAGGGCTGTCTATTGGCCCCCCTGTTGTTTTCCCTATATATCGCCGACCTCCCTAAAGCTATCCTATCAACCAGTAATGGTATTGCTCCACTTTTGGGGAGAGCTCCAATAGCGTGCTTAATGTACGCAGATGATATTTTAATTTTGGACCTCACCCCAAAAGGTTTGAATAACCGCTTACAAGCCCTGTCCTCCTACGCTAAGGCTCACTTTTTAAAAATAAATATCTCAAAGAGTAAAATAATGTGCTTTCAGAGAAAGAGAAAACCCAAATATGAAAATTATTTTTGGTCCATTGGGGGTGAAAGATTAGAAGTAGTGAAATCTTATCCCTTCCTCGGAAAGATTGTCATGAGCAATCTTAGTGAAAAAGCCCACACTGAGAATAACAGCAGAAAAGCCTTCGTTCAAGGGAAGAGTCTTATTTCCCTTTACAAAGTGACTGGCAGAAGGCATTTTTCCATATTGCTCGAGGTTTTCCGAGCAAAAATCCCTGCATCCCTAATCTACGGATTAGAAATAGTGGATATGGCATGCTGGTATTTTTTGGATTCTACTGAAGGAAAAATACTACGCAATTTAGCCTCTGTCAATACCGCAAATTCTACGTCTTCTTTAAGACGAGAATTCGGCTTGCGTAGCTCTTGGGCTCAGGCATCTGCGAGTGTGGTGCGTTGGGTTTATAACATTGCAAGAGGAATGCCTGGCACATTGAGATATCTGATAAAAAGTGAGCTGTTGGGTTCCTTTAACGCTCATTCCTCCATTGTGAGGAATTTCCGACAGGCTGTTACGCTACTACAGCTAGACGAACAAAGTCTCTTTACATTATCTAACACCCAACTGAAGTTATCTTTAAAATCTGCTTCTTGGGAGCTGAGCTTTAGAGTTGATAGTGGGACAAGTAAAGCGGTGAGAGGAATGTTCCCCATTGGCAAATTTTGTAAAATAAAAACTCCCCAACCATACATATGCTGGAATCTTCTTCATGGAATTAGGCGATTTATGCTGCTGTTAAGGTATAATTTGCTCCCGTTAAATTGCCTTTTGTCCAAATGGTATGGTAGTTCAGATATCTGTAATCATTGTAATCTTAATACCCAGGATATGTACCATGTTGTCTTCGTTTGTCCGGCCCTTATGGCATTTAGACGTAAATGGCTAAGACCTATGTGCCTCCAACTGGGTATTCGCACTGCCTTTGATTTCATTGAAGCAATGCTTAACCCCCCTGATGAAATGTTTTGTTTTAAATTATTTTATTTCTTCAAATGCTTTTTAACATTATATTGATTACTTAACACTATGTATATTTCTTTTGTATTTTTTATGGAAATTGTTGTATGACTTCATGAATTCTTATGTGGATCTCTTTTGAGTTCCGTTATCATAATAAATAAATTTGAAATTTGAAAATTTGAGTGAAAAGGTGTTACTGTAGCTTAAAACATTGTACCTTATAACATAACATTGCATATATATATCCTTACATTGTATATATAAATATTTACTCCTGTAGGGATAAAAGAGGGTTACTCAGCATACGGTATTAAGGTAAATTAATAATAAAATACTAATCTTAAACTCTAAAATATAAGACTTTTCATGAGCTAAGTAGGAACTTGACTTATCTTGCTTGGAGCCACATTTAAAAGAGGCTGATTGCCTAGTGATTCATGCTATTGTTGGTTCATATGTATTCTAAGTTGGAACTTTTGCTTTGTGACATATGCGGCTATGCTTGGACTGCATTAAAAGTTGTATGCATAATGGTAGCCTCCGGTCTTGTAATGAAATTCTGGAGCCTCTCCTGCCAGTAAATAGGAATCAATCTGTACAGATCGGTTTAATAAAGAGCATAATCACAGAATTAGGGCAGGATAATTCATATTTCCTGTTTGTTTCAGCTGACATCTGGTATGCTTATGATTAACCAACTAAATCTGACAACTTTCTTTTTTGACTGATATACTGGAAGTCAGGTGGAAAACCCTTTGAGTGCTAACTCTCCAGCTTGATGTCTCTCGTTGGCCAAAGTCTGTCAAAAAAAGATATAAGGATTTGGGGTTACCTCCATGTAGCACCTTGTAATCCAATATTTATTATGTGTGGCCCGTCTCAAAAAGAAGAGGAAAGGAAGTTCTACAAGCGGTTAAACCGCAGCAGTAAATAAAGACAATTGTTCGAAGTGAAAACATAAAATTTACATTAAAAGGCAAAGCGAATGAATTAACCCCGCCTGGGGTGGACTTCATCCCGCATAATTCTGCCCTACTCCTGAAAGGAAGAGACAACAAAGGCGCTTGAAAGAGCACGTAGCAGCACACCTTGTCCAAGGTTGATGTAATTTTTCTTGTAATCCACCCTGTTCCTGGGAGGAAGGAGAGGTGAGAGTGCTTGAAGAAGCACACAGTGGTCCTGCAGTGAGGAAGACCAAGGACTTTTGTTTCTGGCAACATACCACATCCAAGGTGGACTTCATCCCCTGTAATCCTGCCCTGCTTTGATGAGTAAGGAGGGGCGAGGGCCCTGTAAAGAGCAAACAGCCGTCCCACAGTGCAGGAGACAAACACCTTCATTTTTGCAGCATACCTTGTCCAGGTGAACTTTATCTTTCATAATTATGCTTTGATCCCGGGAGAAATGGGGGCAAAATCACTTGAAAGAGCGAATAGCAGTCCCACAGTGCGGGAGACCGAAGCAATTGTTTTTGTGGAATACCATGTGCAGAGTGAACTCCATTTTCCATTATCTGCCCTGCTTCTTGGAGGAAAGAAGGACAAGGGTGCTTGAAAGAATGCACAGCGGCCTTGCACATGAGAGACCAAGGACTTTGTTCTGGGTGCATGCCACATACTCGGTGGACAAAATCCCCTATAATTCCACGCTGCTCCTGGGAGGGAGGAAGGGCAATGGTACTTAAAAGAGATCTGTAAGAAGGGTTGAGTGGGTTGGTCATAGTCCCAAACGCTTGTTTAAAACTGTGTGGTGATTAACATGGTGGTAAGACAATTACTGCATCGCCTGAATTACTTGACAAACTTACCAGACAGTATTAAGAATGTAATATTCTTTAGGATATTTTTATGGGCCATAATGTGAGTGATCTTGTCATTGTCCCAAACACCCAGCACCAGTAACAGGGATAGCACCATATTAGATATAGTGTCTAAATAAATAATTGTTTACCCTCTAGACCCTGAAGAAGGAATATTTCAATTATCAAACTACCCAAAATCAGCTGCTTTGTGCCAACTCGAGTGGGCTGTGGCTCAATAGTAGACCCTCAAGATCCTTCTGATTTACATAACATTACCCCCTGTTCCTGACCACTAATACGAGTGGAGGACACTCCACAGAGCAGTATCCGACTGCTTTAGTGGAACTTAGCCGGAACCTGCCCAAAAGTATCTAATGGTGAGTGGTTGGCCTTTATGAAAGATTTTGATTAAATTTGCTGCCAGGAAATGTTGATAACAGACAACTTGGGTATTGATGGTTATAATACATTTTGTAATTCAGCCTGCCCCTCAATAGTGGGCAGGGAGAAGTGGGGATTTATCGATTTGATAATCTGTTGTACCACTTGGTTTCAAGTTTTACTCTTGACTTTTAGCTGTATTGTTAAAAATCGTATCTAGTCATTTTTATGACAATATTTTTTATCAAAAGTCCACTGAAGTAATAGATCAACTTGATGATTTTATAATTAATTTTATTATGGAAAGTAAACCGCATATTTTAATCATATGGGTTGGAGGGTGCGCTAAGGATAGTAAAGCGTTTCAGGAAGTGATAAATGGTCCCTTTTTCTCGAATTACCCCTCTCCTCAGGTTGAATACCTGTTGAAACATTTGACAACGAAATATCACCAAAAATCAATTACTTGTAAATGTAATTGTAATTTGTACATGTAAAGCGCACTAATACCCCAACTAGGGTGTCCTGGCGCTTTAACGCATACCGCTGTGGAACCCTTCCTGGCTTTTCCCTGTGAAATGTCCACTCCTGGGCACCCCCAAGGTGAAGCCAGGCATCCCAGTGCTGTTGGGGCCGTTGTGGAGATTATTATAATAGAGAATGGCCAGCAAGGGGTTTTGTTTGTTATGTAAATTATCAGCACTGTTAGGACTTGTTTAGGGGCAATCAAAGTACCTAAACTTGAAATTAATCAGCAGCTGTTCAATAAAATTCAAAAGAAAAAAGTCCTTGAAACAAGGAACGTAAGATGTTACCACACTAACATCATATATACAATGAATAATTAATAAAACATGAAACCAGGATTTTTGTTTGTCTGAAAGTTATTATTTAAATTCAAGGCAAAAGATATAAATTTCTGTACAAAAAATTAACATGAGCATAGGACAGGGTACATACATAGATATAATCTGGATATTCAAGGTGTTGGTTGCTTTTCCTGTAACATATCCAAAAATACAGTCCAGACTGCTGGGACACAGTATTCAATTGATTTCAACTACCAATCAGAAGAAAATCAAAAGCTGAAATGAAACAAGATATGCAGAATTGGACTAAACAAGGAGATTAAGCAAGCTATTGCTCAAAGTTGCAGAGTGGGACCCATGATTAGAATAGGCACCGAGGCGAGAATTATCAGGTCTGAGGCAATTGATCCCAAGACCCGCCGAGGCGGGAATTGAACCCTGGTCCCGGGCCAGACCGCTGCACCAGGGTCTGCCGCTCTCACCATTGAGCCACACTTCTCCACAATGAGTTGAGGGAGAAGATGCAGTAACTGATCCTGTAGTTGCCATTGCTTTGAGTTAAGCTATTAACATTGAAAAAGTTTTGTCTGCAATAAACAAGAGCCCTCTGGGGAAGGTACCAGGGCCCAATGGAGTCCAAGTGGACATTTTTAAAGAGAACATAATATTGTATTATTGCGAGTCATGGTTGTTGTGTGATCATCCTGTCATGGAAATAAGCTGTAATAATCCTATTTTTGAAAATGGGGTCTGGATTCTTTCTAGTTATCGGCCCATTTTATTCTCCGCCACTAAACTCTCGGATTGAGTTCTTTTCTCCAGTCTTCAGCTACAGGCTGAAGAAAATAATATTTTGTCCAATGTCAAATACGGATTACTTATTTATGGACCACTCCTGTGCTTTTGTCAATGTTAACCACTACAAATTGTGGTCCATGATGAAAAACATTGGGGTAGGGAGGGCACTTGTTACACTGCAAAGACTCCTTTATTTAGGATCATTTGCAAAGGTACATTACAGCCTTAATGGAAAGTGCTTCCCTATTAAGTTCAAATGGGGAGTATGGCAAGGCTGCCAACTGTCCCTTTTCCTGTCCCTTCTCTGAGACATAACACAAATTGGGAAACACACCAATCATACTCTCTTATGTGCAGATGAGTCAGTTCTCATTGCGAGAACCGCTAATTGTCTACAAATTCTGCTGGATTCATTTACATCTTTCATGCAAGACGTAGACTTAAAAATAAATATTTTCAAACAATTATGCTACATGTAATAAGGGGGTTGGAGTTCCTGTTCCAGTAGTGAACACTTTTAATTTTCTAGGGATTTCCTTTTGATTATACGCAAAATTGCAGCCATCTACCTAACCTGAGATCCTGGCAATTTTAGGGAATAACACAATCATTTTTACGATTTGCCTCACATTTACGCCATAAGCTGGTGAGAGATTTCATACAAATATATAAGAGAAAATTGCATCCGGTTGGGCTTTATGGGGCAGGACTCTGGAAGAGGTAGACGAGGATGAGGATGGAGATAAGTCAGATGACCAAGGGGGGGGGTGACCAGGTTCAAATTAGAATATTGAACCAGACAACTTAAGCCTACATGGGAATGGAGAAGGTGTCCACCTGTCCAGGCCCAATAGTAGACTTAACTATGGCAATAGAAGGGTTAGATCTCCCTCCAGGGACTCTAATCATTCTAATGCCTCAAGGGGATCTCAAAGGGGAATGACTTCCCCCCAGAGAAGAGAACACAAGGCTAGGATGAGAGCTGTCCAACTCCAGATAGAGAAGGAAGAGGTAGCCCTGGCCCAAGCTAAACTTCCTTTAGCAAGGGAGCAAACAATAAGTGGATTAGATTCCACTGGTGGCAGCAACATTATCCCTAGAGATAAATACAGGTCCTATGAGCATAGAAACCTGAGCAAGATTGTGTCCCCCTACAGAGATGGGGATGACATCCACAAATGGATAACTGCTCTTGAGAGAGCCTGCATGGTACAGCAGAATCCTCAAGACCAGTGGGCTGCAATCTTATGGCTCTCCTTTTCTGAGAAAGGGAGAGATAAGCTCCTCACTGTTAGACCTGAGGATGCTAAAAACTACACTGTCCTGAAGAGTGCTCTTATTGATGGGTTTGGCCTAACCACTGAGCAATACAGGTTGTTGTTCAGAGATACCCAAAAAGCTCAGACTCAGGACTGGACTGACTTTGTTGATTGTGCCACTAAGGCTTTGGAAGGTTGGTTGCTGGGAAGTAAAGTTTCAGACTATACAGGATTGTACAATCTTATAATGAGAGAACAGATCCTTAATAATTGCCAGAACCAGTTGTTGCATCAACACCTGATTGACTCAGATCTGACCTCTCCCCAAGAATTGGGAAAGAAGGCAGACAAATGGGTCAGAACCAGGGTTAAGCAGAAACCCCAGAACCAAGGTGGTGATCAGAAGAAGGCAGACCAGAAGGGTGGAGATAAGAAAGAAAAAGACCAGAAGTCTTCTTCAGGCACCCAAAATAATTCTAATAAGGAGGGTGGTTCCCAGAATGGAAACAAGAAGAAGAAGAATGATGGCCCAAAGAAACCTTGGTGCAATACCTGTAAATCAGTTTCACACTGGGGTAGGGAATGCACTAAGAAAAATCCAGTCCCTACCACTGCAGCCCCTAAGGCACCTGCACCCCATAGTACAGTCAACAGTGGTAGTACACAACCAAAGGGTATAGTAGGGTTAACCCTGGGTACTGAGATGGAGTCTGGCCTAGTCAGAATCCCTACTCGGGCAGTTCTGCTCTATGATGTGGACATGGCTATGGCCACTACTGTGAGTCCCTATACTTTGGGCAAGTATAGGCAGACGCCTTTGATCAATGAGAAACTGGCTCAGAGCTACAGGGACACATGTGCCAGTGTCACTATGGTGACACCTAACTTTGTGGACCCTGGACAAATCGTACTAGGTGAGAATTACCTAGTGACCAACGCTAGCAATGCCACTACTACACATAGTGTGGCTGTTGTTAACTTCTCCTGGGGAGGGGTAAATGGCCTCAAGAAAGTTGTTGTGAGATCAGACCTCCCAGTTGACTGTCTTTTGGGCAATGATCTAGAGAATTCTTTATGGTCAGAAGTGGAGTACAGGACTCCTGCAGAGAAGCTAGTTATTTCAGCACATGTCCTTGCTGTAACCAGGTCCCAGGCCAAGAAGTGCCTACCTGAACCTGTGGTGGATCTTGAAACTATAGATCAACCACAACCCAAGAGGAAGAGCAAGAGGGTTAAGGCAGTGCCTTCCCACTTGCCCCAGATTGAGGATCAGCCCTCACAGGAGGCTGATTCTGTGATCCAAGAGGAGACGGTCTCAGAAGAGCTTGAACCTGATCAGGTTGAGTTTCTGGGGACAGGGGGACCCTCAAGGGCAGATCTGGGGCAGGCTCAGTTAACTTGCCATTCTCTTGAACCCCTCAGACAGCAAGCTGCTGCTGAGGCTGCTGGGAATGCTCAAGGTACCCATAGAGTGTATTGGGATGAAGGGCTCCTTTATTCTGAGGCTAGAGACCCCAAGCCTGGTGCTACCAGGAGGTTGGTTATACCTCTGCAATTTAGGGGCTTCCTTCTCACCTTGGCCCATGATATTCCATTAGCAGGACACTTAGGCCAGAACAAGACTTGGGCCAGGCTTGTCCCTCACTTTCACTGGTCTCACATGTCAGAAGATACCAAGGAGTTTTGTCGCTCCTGTGTCCCCTGCCAAGCCAGTGGCAAATCAGGTGGCACCACAAAGGCTCCCCTGATACCACTACCTGTGGTGGGGGTGCCCTTTGAAAGAGTGGGGATAGACATTGTTGGACCAATGGACCCCCAAACAGCATCTGGGCACAGATTTATCCTCGTGGTGGTGGATCATGCCACCAGGTACCCAGAGGCAATTCCCCCGAGGACCAAAACAGCACCTGTTGTGGCAAGAGCCCTACTTGGAGTATTCTCCAGAGTGGGCTTTCCAAAGGAGGTACTTTCAGACAGAGGTTCCAACTTCATGTCTGGATATTTGAAAGCAATGTGGAAAGAGTGTGGAGTGAACTATAAGTTTACCACACCCTACCATCCACAGTGCAATGGGCTTGTTGAAAGATTCAACAAGACCCTAAAGGGAATGATAAAAGGGTTACCTGAAAAGCTCAGGCGAAGATGGGACATCCTTTTACCCTGCCTACTCTTTGCTAACAGAGAGATCCCACAGAAGGGGGTTGGCTACAGCCCTTTTGAACTTTTGTTTGGCCACCCTGTAAGGGGTCCACTGTGTCTTGTGAAGGAAGGATGGGAGTTACCTCTCAAAAAGCCTAAGCTTGATGTTGTGGACTATGTACTTGGTCTCCGCTCCAGGATGGCTGAATACATGGAGAGGGCAACCAAAAACCTGCAGGCCAGCCAAGAATTACAGAAAGCTTGGCATGACCAAAAGGCTGTTCTGACTGAGTACCAGCCAGGGCAGAAGGTGTGGGTGTTGGAGCCAGTGGCCCCAGCAGCCCTCCAAGACAAATGGTCTGGACCCCACACCATACTGGAGAAAAAGGGAGAGGTCACCTACTTGGTGGACCTTGGCACCCCTAGGAGCCCCCACAGGGTGCTCCATGTAAACAGATTGAAAGCATTTGTGGACAGGGAAGACATGGGTTTACTCATGGCTACAGATGGGGACCAGGAGGAAGAGAGTGACCCTCTCCCAGACCTGTTATCCCAAAACCCTGATGATGGTTCAGTGGATGGAGTAGCCTTGGCAGGCAGCCTCACTGACCAACAGCAATGGGACTGCAGACAGGTGTTGCAGGCTCATATACATATGTTTTCTCTTACACCCAGTCAAACTAACTGGTGCACCCATGAGGTGGACACTGGTGACAGTCTGCCTGTGAAGAATAAAATCTACAGGCAACCTGACCATGTCAGGGATTGTATAAAGGCTGAGGTGCAGAAAATGCTTGAACTTGGAGTAATTGATCCATCAGAGAGCCCCTGGGCCAGCCCAGTAGTCCTTGTGCCAAAACCTCATACCAAAGATGGAAAGAGAGAAATTAGGTTCTGTGTGGACTATAGAGGTCTCAATGCTGTCACTAGGACAGATACTCATCCTATTCCAAGGGCAGGTGAGCTCATAGATAAGTTGGCTTCTGCCAAATTTCTGAGCACATTTGACTTGACAGCTGGCTATTGGCAAATCAGGTTAGCTGAGGAGTCTTAAGGCCAAAACAGCATTCTCAAACCCCAGTGGACATTATCAATTTGTGGTGGTGCCCTTTGGTTTGAAGAATGCACCTGCCACTTTCCAAAGGTTGGTGAATCAAGTCCTTGCTGGGTTGGATGACATTTGTGCAGCATATCTAGATGATATTGCTGTCTTCAGCTCCACCTGGGAGGATCACCTGATCCACCTAAAGAAAGTTCTGGAGGCCCTGCAAAAGGCAGGCCTGACTATCAAGGCTACCAAGTGCCATATAGGGCAGAGCAGGGTTGTGTACCTGGGCCACCTAGTAAGTGGGGGTCAGGTTCAACCATTGGAGAGCAAGATCCAGACCATACAGGACTGGGCCCCTCCAACTACCCAGACACAAGTCAGAGCCTTCTTGGGCCTGACTGGGTATTACAGGACATTTGTGAAGAACTATGGGTCCATTGTGACACCATTGAATGATCTGACATCCAAGAAGATGCCAAAAAGGTTTCAGTGGACAGTTAGCTGTCAAAAGGCATTTGATGACCTGAAGAAGGCCATGTGCTCTGCACCTATCCTGAAGAGTCCTGACTACTCCAAACAGTTCATTGTCCAAACAGATGCTTCTGAGTTGGGGGTGGGAGCTGTGCTTTCACAACTTAATGTAGATGGCCAAGACCAGCCCATTGCTTTCATTAGCAGAAGGCTGACCCCTAGAGAGAAACGTTGGTCAGCCATTGAGAGGGAGGCCTTTGCTGTGGTTTGGGCCCTGAAGAAGTTGAGACCATACTTGTTTGGCACTAACTTCCTAATTCAGACAGACCATAAGCCCCTCTTGTGGCTAAATCAGATGAAGGGGGAGAATCCCAAACTGCTCAGGTGGTCCATTTCCCTACAGGGGATGGACTTTACAGTGGAACACAGACCAGGGACTGACCATGGCAATGCAGATGGTTTCTCCAGGTATTTCCACTTAGAACATGAAGACTTATCTGGTCATGGTTAAGTTTAATGTCCCTGCGTTTGAGGGGGGGAGGGGGGGGGGGGGGGGTTATGTAGGAGAGTAGGGTCTGCTTTCCTATGGTCACCCCAGATTTTTGCTTTTTGCTTCACTGGTTTTCGACATAATGTGGCTGTGGGTCTGCTAATCAGACCCACAGCCTGCTGTTCTCTCTCTAAATTCACATCCATGTACTTTAGGTACATACCCAATTGGACATTGGGTAACCTTATCAGCCCCCGTACAGTGTACTATAGGTACCCAGGGCATAGGTGTATCCAAAGCCTACCAGGGGCTGCAGCATATCTTTTTGCCACCCCTGGCTGGCTATCCAAGCTGACACAACTGGCTGATCACTCAGCTGGGGCAAGGTCGTGTAATCACCCCTTGCTTAGATATAGTATACCTATATCTAAACCTATATCTGGACACATATATACCTATAAGTCACTCCTATGGCAGGCCTTAACAATCCTGGAGGCAGAGTGCTTGGTTTTATGTGAGATGGTGCTCTAGCATGAGCTGAGCCTGTCTACAGCTGTCGGGACCAACTCCCTTAACTGTTCTGGGATGTTGCCATACCATATACTCTTAAGTGCATTATAATCCTCGCTGTGACTTGCTAACTTTGGTTTGGCTTTATCAAAATATGTCGTGTAAGGTGTCATATGCTTTGGAATACTACCCCCTCGCCAGTCCTGGCGACGGGGGTAGCATTCCACCCTTCTAGAGGGAGAAGACATGTTACTTTGCTTAAACGCGGTTAAATCTAACCAAAGCCCCAGCATCACAAAATGGATGCTGCTGCCACAGACACAAGTCTGGCCTCCTGCTGCTGACCGAAACTCTGGCAGGGGAGGCCTGGACAAATGGTATCCTGTCACAGGGAGGTGTTACACCACCCCAGACAGGAGATAGTGGATTGTAGTAGGGAGGGTTGAATGAAACTAGACACTGCCTGGGGAGCACAAGGCTTCCCATGCATAGTCCAATTCAAACCGGTGCTGGGCCACTCCAGTCCCAGCTCTGGCGCTAAACTGGACAAAGGGAAAGGGGTGTAACCACCCCCTTCCTGGGTCTCACTCATAGGAGGGACCTACCAGGTAATCCAGCCCCTTGATTTGGAATAAAGGTAGGAGCTGTGCCCAGGAGCATCAGATTATCCTGACTGAAACTTATGAAACGAAACTTTGGACCCTTTGACATCCCACTCGACGTGAAAGACTGAAGAATCTCCCTTATGGTCAAGAAGTGACCACCCTGTGCAAACAGGCACCATCCAGCGCCCAACGGTTTGCTTTGTTGCAGTTCCCGCCGGAACTCGAGCGACAGAGATCGACAAGACCCAGCTTCCCTGACTTCTAACAGCCCGATCCACAGTCCCAGCGAATCTGAGACCCGTGAAGGCGACGTGAAGTGTGGAGCCGGCCATCTTGAAAAGACTGCGAAGTGCTGACTGTACAGCTCCCGAGGCACCCTCGAAGCTGTGCATTGGGGTTTAAGAAGCCCCAGCCCCGAGCAGCTTGTGCACAGAAGATCTTCCCTCCACACTCATCGAGTGCTGCGTGGGGCCCTTTTGCATTTTCCTGCTCGACGCGTTGGTCCGGTCGCTTGCCCGTTGGCTAGTGGCCCCAGAACCGACGAACCTTAAAATTTACACTGCTAGTCTGGTTGCTCCAGACTGGCCCTCGCTCCCCTGAAAAGGAGCCACCGCTCTGACCATGCTGGTCCGAGTAAGAAGCGATCTTCGAGTCCTGCGTGGGTTGCATTTGCCAAGGCCTGTTAACTCCGATCCGGAAGCCGACACCACCGACAGCCAGAGCCTTCGTGGGACAGCTCGTGATCCACTCCTGGTCATCGTCGATGCCCTCGAGTCCACGTGGCAGCGGAGACAAGCTTCACAACAACCACCTGATTGCGCCCGACATCGCCTGGTTCCTTCCTGGTTCCATCCTGGTTACTGGCTAGTGACCCAGACTCTGTCCCCTCTGCTTTCAGGTACTCTACATCTTCGATCCACCCTTGGATCCAACCGGACTCTTCTCTCCTGGCCGCCTGCAGCGTCTTCATCTCCAGGCTCCATAGATCTCCACGACGAAACCCAACACACTTTGGCACCTAAGCACCAGCTTCTTGTGGGTGAGGTAACGATCTAAAACCGGTGCTCCTGTAGTGGTTTGCACCTCTAGTGTCCTAGTTTAAAGTGGTTTAATTCTATTCCAGTCGGAAGACTTCCAAAACTGTAACTCGATAACTTTTACGCGCCATTGACTTTGCATTGGTGCATGCGGGTGCTTTAGGCACTGCACCCGTGTCCCGCGGGCCTCTCCCGACTTCATCACTGCTAGTCCCAAGTAGTCCCAGCGATTCACAATGCCCTAGGCCTTACCATTGTTCGAGAGGTGGTACTTATACCACTATTTTAGTATATGGTTTGAGTGGCCACCGGGCCTATCCAAAATTGTGCAACTTTTGAAAGTTTAACTGTGCTTTTTGTTTAAATGCTTGAGCCTCTGCACTCATAAAGAGTACAGAGGATTATTCTAGTAATAATACATATATTTTTATAATATATAACTTGTGTGGTGTCCTTTCATTTGATATTACAGGATTGCATATGGTAAAACAGCTGGCTTCACATGCCCTCTTGAGTTTAGCCTAAGACTGCTTAGTCCATGCTACCCCTAGGATAGCTTGTCTATAAGGTTGACTTTACAACCACCACCATAAGGGATTGTTTGGACTGATACAGGGTGCCCACAGAACTGTGGACATCATACATCAGGCCAACTTCTCACAACAACGCTATTGGACCATTGATAATATGGCTCAAAATTTGGTGATCATCAAAAGCAGTTTTTTCAAGATTTATTCTCAAGGATTTTTTGTAGCTTTGGAGAATATGACTTATAAAGCATGGCTCAATTAAATGGAAGAGGTTTATACTAGGTTGAGTGTTCCAGAATTCTTTTTTAACCCAGGATCCTTAGACTCAGTCTCTAAACATGTAAACAAAACTTTTTTATCAATGTCCTAGTGTGTACAATGGTAGGGCGCAAGCTATGTAGATGGTTGTCCTGAACTCTTCCATTATGGCAACTTCAAGGCTGTACCCAACCTTGTTTTTTACTATGAAATCCGCAATACAAGTTCTACCTTGCTCATCGCCATTTACGCACTTTACACTTCCTAATATAATTTCCGCAGCAAGGAATACACATAGAGTCTGGCAGTGGTCAGACCCTGGCCAAACCTCCTCAGACACCCAAAGACACGGTCCCTCATAAGTGGACGTTGATCTTTAAGGAGGCCCTAAACTCACCTGTGGAGCCATAGCCCAAGAAGCCTCTGCGCCGTGACAGGAGAACCTTCTCACTCCCTTCCCCTCCTTCTCCTCTACTTCTAGACCAGGTATCCTTCCAGATTCATCCGCTTCCTTTAACAATTCCAAAAATAGGATGTATGGTTTGAAAAAATGCATTAAAATCTCCTGAAATAATCGCATTAATGCCAGGGCCTAAGTACTCCAAAAATCCATTCAAAGTACTGAGACACTGGGAAGGTTTGGAAAAAGGGGTCGACCTATTATTTATATTAATCAACAAATATGGACTCCAAGACTTGGGTTTCAAGCTAAGAACTAAAAGGTCACAAAAGTGAATACTAATTTCTTTAATAGTGCACTCAAGCGATATCTTGGACCAAATTAAAAGCCCCCAAATGCCCTGCCCACTACTTATGGCACTGCTTCAAAGCTGTGTCTTAAAAAACACTCCCTATGTACTTTAGTGAGAGCCCAGGTCTCGTGGATAATGCAGAAATCAAAATTATCAATAAAACAATCCCCAGTCCAGGTTGTCCATGTTGGACTGGATCCCAACAATGGGCCAGGAGATAAGATGCAGAGCAGAGGCTGGATTTGTCGGGTCCTGCAGGGGCATCTGAGTGATCAATATTGGTTGCAGAGAATTAGTTGTCGGTTCGAGGTCATCGGTGGACCCCTTTATATCTGGAGATGGGATGTCCTCCTCTTGCCTAGATCCTGAGTAAAAGATCGTTCAGGCTAGTCAATTAACTTGGTCCAAAACATCAAACCAGTTGAACACAGCAACACTATAAGGCCCGACTTACTAAGCCGTCCATTATTGGGAACACTGGAGCATATTTGATGAAGTAACGAGGGAAGGATATGGGAAGCCCAACATAGGCCAGGTGTCTGTTAATAAAAATTTCCCAAGGGAAGACGATCAATACAAGTACTCCTTTTTGCGCTGTATCAGATAACAATTTTTGGACCAAGGTAAGATCTTTGAAATTCATGATAACACAGTCCCCCAGACGGTCCTTCCGGCTTTTCCCAATCCACTGAACTCTAGGATTAAAAAGTATATTGTGGGCCAGTGAGGTAGGGAAATTCGAATTCATAGAGAGCTAGTTCAGACACTTATTAGCCAAATTATCATGTGATTATATCTGCAGTCACAGCATTCCAGTCAAAATTAGCACACAGGGGCAAGCCGCAAAGGAAGAATATTAGTCTCTTCCAGGGTACATCAGCCCCCTTGCGCCCGGTGGTTCCCCCCTGTTGGCAGTTTTGTGTTGGTCGTTGACCCCTCTCTGGGTGATCCCCTGATATCATATTAGTGCTATTTGAATGCCTTTGGGCGATGGCAGTTACTTTTGCTTTAATAGTGCTTCTCCTCTCTTTTTCTTTTCCAACAACTGAGGAAGTTAGTACAAAATCTCGCCTGTCATTAGACTGAAGGGAGGGTGACCGAGGATTGGTGGAATCGTTGAGTACCTGTTCAATCACTGACAACCGTGTCAGAATGAGGGAAATTTCCTTTTTTTAAATCCCTTCTAGCCTATCAACTAGATCGTACTCCAAACCAACCACCCATCTTGGTTTTGTACTGCGATCTACACCATCCCCGGTGCAGTGGTGATTAGCAGGTGCAAGGGTAGAGAATGGTGAATTAACATGAGTAATATTCTTCAGCTGTTTATTTCTGACAAATCTCCTTGGTCTTTTAGCAGCTTCCCCGGGTTCCTCATGGAGGATTATCGGGGGTAGTATCTGTTGTTAGTTATCAGTAGAATGGTCACCGTCCAACACATAGGGCTCAACCTCCGGGGTGCTCTCTGTTGCAGCGGTCACACAGCAACCAGTCAAAGACTGCAAGATCCTTTGCGCCCATGAAGAGTCTTCTCTTGGTTAGCTCAATTTCAGAAGCTACAACACTGATCGCTCTCTGAAGCATCAGATCTATGTAGGTTGTTCTGTCGAGGGGCTGTTGCTGGAACCCCCCATTACATTTGCGCTTACCCATGTTATCTTCTCTGTGAGGCCACCTCAAATATCAACCGTCCCTTAGCACATTCAGGATCCTCAAACAAGTTTTGGGCGTGGAGGAGGGTGTTGGTGTAGGCCGGGGTAAAGTCAAATCAAGGAGAGGTAAAGACAGCAAGCCCAGTAATGTGTTTTGTAATGTTTCTGGGAAAATGGTAAAGTAGCAGTACAGCACAGCTACAGCTGTATCAATTAACTATTTACCTCCTCACCTGGTCTTGATGAGCTGCCACCGCCACTCACGAAAGAGCTGTGAAATATGAATGGAAGGTGCAGAGACCACTTAATGCTTAATTGATAGTTGTTTAAATGATTGATTATATTTAATGGCAGTGTACAAATTTGAAAGACACAATGTTAACCAAATCCAATCCAAAGCCAGTTCTCGTGGATTTTACAGTGGTGCCGGTAACTCAAATGAACTCAAAGGTCACATTTGGCCTGTAAAACATAGAGGAAATAGAGGGGAGAGGCCGCGCGGCTGCACCACATGACATCTAACATCATGACCACTAGCCAACCCCCCCATTTGTTCTGCCGCACACCCGCACCCAACCGACTTCACTAGAGAGCCGGGCGCAGTGGTGGCACAGAGGAGATGGCAAATGCAAATATTTCGTCGGAGTCCATGGCAACTGCAGCTCAGCACCAGAGAATCACCAAAAACTTTCCTCCACTTACCTATATTTGGCTACCTCCCACAATCCACATAGATTGCACCGGTGCCAGGAAGAAGGGCTCCTGGAGAATTGCAGATCAGTCAATCCATGTATCCGCTTCACAGCATCACCCAGTGAGCAAATTTCTTCCTCCAACACTCTTTGCTCCTTCCAGCGTACGGGCGGGTATGTAATGGTGTCTGGGAAGGAGTGACCTAGAGAACTAATATCTAAGGAGCTAGTAACGATTAGAATATAACCCCTGCACTGTATTGATTAGTGGATTGTGTCCAACTGGATTTCTAGTTTGTGTTAATGCATTGCCCTAATGTCTTGTATCAGGGAGTTGAAAGACGGACTCTTGCAGCACAAATTGTTACAATAATTATCCAAAGTAGCTTGAGCTTCTTCTGTTTTATCGATGACTTGCCAAAGCCAGAAACTTCCATTTGTTGCAACTTAAATTCCTAATAAACGATTTCCAAAACATTGTATTCATGACACAGCCAAATAGCGGAATGGTACTCGCCCACCATCGTTTCTCATCCCCTTCCTGGTGACTTTTGTTTTTTAAACCTCCATTTTTTCACATGCTTTGGAGCATTGAAAAACAACAACATTTTGTAACATTTATTGTATGAAGATGGGCAGCCGCTAGTTGGAATGGTAAATAAAAACAACAATAAAATGGCCAATGTGTCTTTACACAGGCACACATGCATGTTGGAAGGTGCACAAATGTGTGGTGCAACAGAGTGGTCACCATAATGTAATGAGGAACAGGTGCGCATGCATGATGAGTCATGAAAAACGTATGTGTCCTCACGCTTACTTTATGTATTTTTTTGAGCCGATGATGCTCTGCATTTCGCTCATCAACTCTTTTAGGTCTAGCCTGGTCCAGCACATGCGCTGCAAGCACTCTCGTTTGCGAGAGATATTGTTTACAACAAAGGCTTTGCAGCCCTCCCATTGCTTATCATGTGTTGACTTCATTGTCATTCTTATTTGCTGTCTTCTAATTGCCCCAAGCATGCTGGCTTCACTTCCTCTTCTTTCCTCTGGAGCACTGAGCATGGACCAAGTACTAATTTCTTCAGCTTGATTACTGTCCTGCTGATTGCGCTGTAATTAAGGTACTACTTTTATTCTTCTTGCCTGTTGTCCTTGTAAAACATCTGGCCATTTGTAGCTATGTTTCACTATGCCACACACACTTCAAAGAATCCCTTTTCTCCTTTCTAATTGCTATTTATGGTTACAACAGATATTATCTGCTTTCAAATGTATTTTCACTTAGGCATGGACATGGACACATTGCTTTCTTTGTGATGTCATTTTTTGCCAAATGTCATAGGTTTTTTTCTTTTTCATCCATGGGGCTATTTACTTATTTTCTCAGAATCAGAGGGGTTTTGTGCCAAGTCCCAACAAGCATTGGTGAAGCCAATAGGTCTTGCCCTTGAGACAATTGACATTGCCATTGCTTTTTGTTCATGCAGTACAGCATGAGCATTGCTGACTTTGGAAATGATTTGAAGTCATTCTGTATAGTAGAGGGGCAGCTGTGCAGCATGGCTAATATTAATAATTATAAAAAAGAACTATGACACATCTTGCGTGAATTTACATTAAAAAAAAAGCAGACAACGAAAAATCATAAAAATATTAGAAGACCTGCAGGTCTAGTAACTTGAATAATCTACTTGACCTAACTGTAATGTACTTGACCCATAAACTCGTCTTATTATGTCATCCTAGGCAAACATTTTATTTTGCAGGGCCACCTCTTTCTTTATTATGACGTACTAGAGCACCTTCCAATATGCGAGTTCAGCATTCCTGCTGTACAAAACTCTCTATCTGATTTGCTTTAATAGACAAAATGTTTGCTTCATGCATTATAAGAATCTAGCCCACATATAGGGTATACATGACCCCTGACTTGAATTTTAGTTCACTAATAGCATTGCCATCACAGCAGGGGCAGAAATATTTCTCTGTTTATCTATGAAAACTCACTTAAAAAAAATATATTACTAAAGTATGAGGTGGTAGTGTTCTGTAATTTAGAGACAGCACATTTTCCATTGAAATGGGCAAAAACCTTCCCACTAACATGCATTTTTACCTATAATACTATATAGTGTATAAACAATAATTTGTGGAAATTGAATTTCGGCAAATATATTTATCATTTGCACATCACCAAGTAAAGTGTTCTGATTGTTTTTATCCTATTAACATTTTATTTTTTCATCACACAATTACAAAGCAAGGGCTTTCATAACTACTGAAATGTATTTTGAAATGTTGGTACAGTTCACGTTTTAGCTAGTTAAATGTGTGTTAGAATTAAACATGATCCTACAGCCTTTCATTTCACACGTTTTGTACAGCTCTTTTGTCAAATAGTTCACTTTACAAAATTCTCGTTCTTTTCATTCATAGAAAAAAAAGTAATTGTAAATGCAAATTGACTTTTGGCCTCTGTCTCCGAACACAGAAAAAAGGTGACAAGATGAAAATAAGATTTAAATGCATCTTTAATTCACCTTCACTTTGTGAGCATAGAACACCTGTTTGTCAGCTCGCCAGAAAGGGCGAGTAGGCCCTAAATATAGCTTATTCTTATAAATTCTGACTCGTCATAACGAGTTGGCGAGAAGATTAGTTGAGGCCTGAAAGCACACTAGTCTTTCCGGTGTCACAGCACTTGTTTCAATTAGTTTTACCTGCACTGCTGTGCAGCATGGCTACAAAACATTGCCAAAGCAAATAGCTCTTGTAGGCAAGACCTATAAGCTTTGCCAATGCTTGTTGTTTTATGTTCACTATTACCAAGCAACATTGGAAAAAGTAATTGGCTAAGGGGAAAGGTGAAACCTATTAGCCTTGTTGTGACTTTTTTCTCTAATGTTAGTTGAAATGAAATGAAATGAAAACCAATTTTATTAAGCGCTAACAGCTGCCCTGAGGCGTCCAGGCGCTAAGACTACAACCAATGCCTTCAGAGAAAAAGAGCAGGGAAAACCCTACTGATTAAAAAGGAAAGTTTTGAGCTGTTTGCGGAAGCTCAACAGGTTGGGGTCAGCTTTCTAAGATGGAGGGGTAGAGCGTTCCAGAGTTTAGGGGCTTTATAAGCAAAGGATCGACCTCCAGCCCTCGCTCTATAAATCCTCGGAACTTGGGCTAAGAAAGCATGTGAGGAGCGGAGGGCTTTGGTGGGTTGGTATGGTGATACCAAGAATTGGCTGATTTCTGGGCCAGATTTCCAATAAGATTGATGTGCGATGCACATAGACTTAAACTTGACTCTCTCTCTAATGGGGAGCCAGTGCAACGCTCTTAAGACAGATTTTATTGAGGTTCTACGGGGAATGCCAAGCAATGTGCGAGCTGCACAGTTTTGGGTGCGCTGCAGTTTTTGTAAGGTGTACTCCGGCGCCCCCAGGTACAGAGCATTGCTGAAATCAAGGCGAGATTGAATTAAGCCCTGTATAACTATCTGCCTGGCCTCAAAGGGAAGAAGCGGAAGGATTCTTTTAACCATCCTCAGGAGGCCAAAACAGGTCGCTGAGACTTTAGTTGCCTGCATGTCGAAGGTCAATGATTTGTCCATCCACACCCCAAGGATTTTGATATTGTCTCTTGGGGTGAGGGCTGTGCCCTTGCTCAGAGGCCAAAACAGCTCTAAGGTGGAAGGAGTTGGGGGGCCTAGGAGCATAAGCTCCCTTTTATCATCATTGAGCTTCAGACAGGACTTTGTCATCCAACTCTTGACCTGTTCCAGGCATGTTGTTAAGTTGGACTGTGGTAGAGGGCTGCTCCTTTGCACAAGGGAGACTACTAGCTGGGTATCGTCCGCATAGGTAATGATGTTAATACCATGCGGACGCACAATCCCAGCCAGCGGTCTCCTGTATGCGGTAAAGAGCGTAGGGCTCAGTGAAGAGCCCTGCGGCACCCCACATCACAGTGGCTTGCTAGAAGAGACCGATGTACCTTCAAAGACCTGGAAGGTTTGTTCGCTTAAAAAAGACCTGAACCAAGCCAGGGCTTCTCCCCATATTCCCAAGTCGGAGAGACGGTTTAAGAGTATTTTATGATTTACCGTATCAAAGGTGGCGCTCAGATCAAGGAGGATCACTGCCACTGACCCTCCCTGATCGAGGATCCACCTTGTCTCTTCTGTCACAGCGAACAGAGCAGTCTCCGTGCGTCTCCATGCCGTGTTAGTTGCATCATTCTCTGCTCTTCTGTTTGACCATTTCTTCTAACATGATGGGATTCAGGGTTGGTATGTGGTAGGAAGTTCCCTCTTCTGGGGCCACTCGGACAAATTAGAAAGGACAGTTTGTTTGCATACGATCTAAATTTATTCACTTTCTTGCCAATTAATCTACACAGCCAACTGTCCGGCTGTATAAAATCCTCGCTGTCTTCTGAATCAGTTCTTGGCCTTCCCCCTTGATCGGTGCAGTGGTTTTCACACCTCAAAACAACACTGACACATTTATCATGCCAGTGAACGGGTTTCTTTCTGTGCCAGGGTTATACTCAATGTAATTCAGTGATAAAGTGAGCGTCAACACGTTCCCAGAAATACCTGGAAAGAGTGAACTTAGTCAAATATTTCTGTCTAGAGATGTCATATAAGGAAGTACATCCAGATATCCTGTTGTAGTTTTCTGATCTTTCTTGACTGAACAGTCTAATATTCTTGAACTGTGATAACCATGAAGTAAAGAACACATGTACATTCAGAATACGGGTGTCTGCACCTTTCGGCCTGTCTGTGGTGTAAGAAGTGCTGATATTTTTGACACTGGTAGACAAGATCCCATGAAAAATGGGTCCAGTTTCACAGTTGATATTTATCCACCATCACACAGTCTAGAGCCTGGGGTAACCCAGGCAATGTCTGAAGTGACTGTGTCACCACAACATTTTTGTTACCACCCGCTCCAACTGGTCATCCGGATACGGCAGCTGATATTCAAGTTGAAAACTGGTAGGATCTAAGATTTCGTGAGTACATTTTTGTTTTTCAGCAGTTGGTGAACTATTGCAGCTTTAAACTCAGCCTTTACTTCCTCTATGCAATAGGAGCTGATTAATAATCCTTTGCAAAGAGTGACAGGTAGCTTCTCTTGCAATAGCTACAAGTGAGTGGCAGGCAGAGGCGAGAAACCTTCAAATATATATTTTTTAAAGCATCAAAAATAGTTAACTATATCCTCTATTGCTTATTGAGTGGTTATAAACTGGAACTAATTCGACCATTTGAATGCTTATTTTGGATTAAATGACCTGCCTCTGAAAAAGTTAGCAAATTATAATTACCAGCATCCTACAAAGAGAATTGTTAAGCTGATTATATTGAAGGGCTTTTATATTGTGCATGCTACAATTAGTTTTCCATTTTGGTCCAGCCGTAACCAACATTTTTGACATACCCAACCCCACTCATTTTTAGGTTTCGCCTAAGTGAAAGCTGCGCACTCCGCATCTTTTCGCGCAGGCGAAAACCTAATGAGAATAACTAGGTGGCTTGGGAATCCGCCCTCTGTTCCATTAGCTAGCTCTATAAATGGAGGCTAGCCATTGGAACAGAGATCTGTCCGTCATGGCCGGACCAGATTCGTGGGCGTTCCCGCGATTTCTTCCCTCTCCACCCTTTTCTGATCGTCATCACGGCGGTGGGTGTGTGCTATTTTTTTTTTTCGTGTCGGCCTGTTTTTTTTAGAAGTATTCCAGGAACTACGCGGTTGCTCTGAATGGTCGTGAAGTTGCACTGTACTTCGAGGCTTGTCTGCAAATAGCTTTCAACCCCTGGGCGAAGCAGCCCATTAGTCATGACTGAAAAAATCGTTGAAAGAACCGTTTTGGCGTTGGCGTGCGTCATGTTACTTTGTGTGACTTGCTCTTAGCGTCTTGCGGCTAACTGCTGTGAAGTTGTTGCTTGTCTTTAATTCCTGTTGCATTTTGGGACTTGTATCACATAAACTAAATATTGTGTACGAACATACCTGGAAATAGTCAATTGAAAAAAGAAAAATCGGGGACTGGAATTTGACTTCCTTATGACATAGTCATCTGGTGGACGGGACAAGGTGTGCGGTGCCTGACAGACCGCTCACGGGCCGTTGGCGAGGGGGGAGAGGGGGGCTCCTCTGGCTTTCGCCGCCTGGGCTGCTAGGGCACCCGACCTGTTTGTACCTCGCAATGCTACCCTTCCTTCTCTGGTAATCGGATCCTCGTGTCTGCTTGTTCGACAGCATGTGTGCCGCCTTGTGCTTGTTCACGGTGCTTCTGGAAGCTCCCACGCCACTGGGCTGCCCCCCACGCCAACTACCACCAAGCACCGCAGACATCTGGGACGCATCACGCAGGCCTCATTCGTATGTCTCCGTTGAGTTATTCGCTGCCTCAGTCTGATGGCGCACCGGCGGCGCACTCCCAGGTAGCCCGCGAGGCACCTTCTATCCTCGCAATGTATCTAGACGTGCGCCCATGACCTTGTGGCAACCTGACGCACTTTAGTCCCCGATACTTATTTACAAGGAGTGAAACTCCACCAAGGGCCACAGCTGCGTGCTTGTCTTGTGTCGCACGAGTGCGCCCCGGCTCTGGCAGTGCTCTTGTAGGTACCCTTGAGGGGCCGAGGCACCCAGTCCTGTCTGTCCTCTCTCGAGGCGCTTCCGTGACCGGTGTTGATATGTATTTAAATATGCCAGGCAAGGAGCGCAGTGTCTCACAAAAAGTGTGTCCCATGATATTTTTCACCTGTGCATATGCACTCTGAATTGTTCCTTTTTAATTAGCCACTCTGACTGATCCCTAGTGTGGAAGCCAAACCAGAGCTCAGTGAAATACATGAATTTGTGCACGATAAAGCCATATTAGTCAAGGGCGTAAGCAGGAGTCTCACTTCTGGTGCCCGGGCCACACGGCAACTACTCCCCTACTTAAAAAAAACTAGACCATTTACGAATGCTTTGGTGGAACGGATATGGTAGGTGATTGTGGAAATGGGGCCGTGGCGTGGGTCTGATTGGCGGGGCAGTTATAGAGACTCGGGTGGAACAGACACTAGGGCGATGGCAAACAGGAGTACTTATGAAAGTGTAACCAAACAATGGCAGGACCAAATCACAAAACCAAGGGGGCAGCCGCAGTCAGTCGGGGCGGCGATAGGACCCCACACGATGGGACCATAAAGCCAAATGCTGGTTTGTCATTTTCGAACCATTTGAGTGACAAATAATGTGTTTGTTAAAATCTGCATATTATGCAGCTGATGATTTATCTGACTAACGGCAAAAATATAGTTAAGCGGAAAATATGCCAAAATCGCATGGTTCCCGTAGCCCTGGTTTGAGGGTATGGTATAACAAAGGTGATGGTGTGGACACGGGTGTCCCGGGGCAGGTCTCATTCCCTCAACCTGACGGGCGTGCTCCTCACACGCAGGATAATCAGTCTTTGAAAATGGCGCTGTTACTTTAAGGGACAAAAATGTGAAATCGGGAAAACCTGTCTGACCACCAACCTCACCTGAAAGAGACACTTGAGGGGGAGGGAGAGATAGACGAGCACTCCGTCAGAGGCCGGGAGTGATACTGGTGGTACTCGGAGAAGGAACTCCACCTGGTGCGTTGAACAGAGCGGGGAGTCACTCGGAAGCGAGCGGGGAGAGGCGGTCTCTGCTGCGCTTAGCGCTGCGGCGGGTGGAGGGAAGATTGAACCACTGAGGCCAGCGGGGCGGGGAAGGCCCTGCGGGGTTTCAGGCCAGAGGAGGGGGAACCCCTGGGTTTCTTCACACAGCGGGGAGAGGGGTGAGTGACCCCGAGGAGGGTGGGCTCGGTTTAGAAAGAGGGAGGCCGCAGGGTCGTTGGCAGGCGGTGACTCCCCATTAGGGTGCTGAGAGCAGAAGCGCCCCTTTCTTACCGGCCGGAGGAGGAAGGAAGCCTCTGAGGACACCACTCTCATGGCAGGAACCGTGACATTCAAGTCGGAGGTAAGTCACCCCCGATACACAAGCCCACACACTACACATGCCCCTCTGCACGTGCAGCCAGTGGGGCTGGGTGTTTGGAATGGCCAAATGTCCAGTGTCACCTGGGCACCTTTAGTGCGGTTCCGGCCTTTCATTCATAGCTCTTGAGAGTATTTGTTGTAAAATGCACAAACATGTTCAGAGTTAATTAAAGAGTTCCTTTATGAAGTGTCTTTAAAGGTGATTATATACCAGAGCCTCTGTTTCGAGGTTCGTCTTCAGCAGCCTGCTTGTTGTGTGAAGGTCGAGAGGTGAGCTAGGCAAACGGCTAGAGAGTGGACCAAGGGTGTCCAATGTAGGTTTTAGCGGGCAGGCCCCAGCCAGCTACTGCCACATAACTGAATTCTCTTTTATATCATTGTACATAAAATATGCTATGTGGATCTTCTGAACATATGTCCTGGGTATGGTCCTCTTAGACCGACTTTGGACACCTCCGGAGTAATCACTTTCACCAAAATGCTTACATTGAGTTTGAGCGTAATGGAAACTAAAGGAAGTTTAAGGGGTTTTACGAGTGCCATTAAAACGTAGTGCACGATGCGGCAATCTTGCGGTTTCTTAGCACTAAACTCAACAGGCCTTGCTATTGCATAACTGCAATGTTTTGTTTATCAACAGCGGAAGCACAGGAGCTGCAGTGGCGGGCTTGGCCTTTGGCTAAACTTCTGGCATATTATTGGCTGGTCGGATTGTGGCAGAATAAGGAACGTCACCTGACCGACCGACTCACTGACCATATGCCGGACCGGAGATGAGCCGCTCAGCGGGTTTGTGAAAAGGCACACATTAAACTTTCCCTAATTCAGACATATACAGGTTACACCCACGTCATGCTTGCATGTGCATTAGCCACCTGTGCTTTTTCACTGGGACTATAACGTGCTCCTGCAGAACTGATCTTCACAGCAGATGATTAAACCAACTGAGATATCCTACTGGGAGTAGGATATACT
This sequence comes from Lissotriton vulgaris, assembly GCF_964263255.1. NCBI lineage: Eukaryota > Metazoa > Chordata > Amphibia > Caudata > Salamandridae > Lissotriton > Lissotriton vulgaris. Next base: position 681,384,215 of record NC_141693.1, read on the forward strand.
ATCAGCATATACACATATCTCTACAAAAGGTGCATAGCATTGACTACTTTAAAGGGATTGAAGCCAATGACCTATATGTTGCTTGCAGATCGCCGCAGCATGCACATTAACACTCCCGGCTAGCCCACAGTCTCGTACCGGAGGTGCAGCTGTCCTGCCCACGCCCCTTGGTGGTACTCATTCTGCTTAGCCCATCTTATGTCTTACACTGGATAGCTCCTCGGGTTAGTGCCTGGGTGAAACCATGCAGACATTAGTTTAGTGATGAGGATAACGGTGCCCAAAACGTTGCCCAAACCTTTTCTGCATGTTATTTGTCGAGCAAAGCTTTGAACGTGCGTAGTAGACTCACTACAGAGGCAAACAACTACGCGGCACACGCAGAGTCCCTTGGCAGCGCTGCTGCATGAAGCTATTGTCATTGTTAATGACAATGATTTTTATTTATCTGTTTTCAAAACCAACACATAAATAAAAAGTTTGTCATTTACAATGCCAATAGCTCTAACTTTTCCGAAGGCGAAACCATTGCATTGTAAATGCTTGTTTTAAATCTTGGAAGGATAAATACGTGTGTCTGCTTTACACCATGCAAACTTGTGGTTTAGATTCAGCAGTGAGCACTTACCTAGTTGAGCTAGCAAAACTTCTATAAGATAGATTCTTCTTTTTCAGGGCGAGGTCTGTTCAATCCAGTAACAGTTACTTTATTATACAGAAAACATCAGAGTAATTCAATTTAATTTGTACATGACTGAGGTCCAGATCTAGGGAAGACCTCAAAAAGCTCAGAACTTCAGTTTCATCAATTTTCAAATTCAATGAACGTATTCACATCATCTAGGCTGCAACCTCAGACTTGCATGCTTAAAATCTGGCAGTCCGAGAAGGAAAAGTAATTGTAGATGTAAACTGACTTTTGGCCTCTGTCTCTGAACACAAATAAAAGTGACCAGATAAAAACAACATTTCAAGGCGTCTTTAATTTTTCTTCACTTTGTGAGTGAACAGTGCATCTGTTGTTTGTCAGCTCGCCAGAAGGGGCAAGTAGGCCCTAAATAAAGCTCGCCCTAATATATTGTATGTGTTCATATAATGTTACATTATTTTGGAGCACTTGTTACAAGATAGGCTTTTCTTGAGCCTGATATGTGTCTGTCTCAATTTGGTAGAAAATCTAAACGCCTTCTAATGTGCACCTAACATCTTAAATCTATTAAGAGACAAAGTCCAAAATGGTTATGTTATGTTAATAGATCTCTTAAGCACACACATACCCAGAGGTGTCAAGGCACTGGCTCGATGCAACAGGATGAGAATGAGGATCACGTTGCTGATTTAGACAAAGAGCCACATTTGAAATGCTTTTCTGAATGCCAGTAGGCTAGGCCTGGCTCTGATAGAAGGGGGTAGTTTGTTCCAGAGTCTGACTGTACCCAATATAAAATGTCTACCTCCCCAGTTGGTCTTGTAGCCCCTGGTAGTTACCAAGTTGTTTGCTCCTGCTGAGCGCAGATATCTAGGTGGCTCATATTTTTTTTAACTGAGTCTAAGAAATGCAGGTCTACCTCCGTTAAGGGCCCTTTAGGCAATGTGCAGAGGGCCTTGAATTTGGTCTGCTGCCTGATAGGAACCCACTGAAGCTTACGTAATGCCTGTCTGGCTGATTTAAATTTAGAAAGTTTCATAAGTAAACTAGCTGCTGCATTTTTCAAAGTTTGCAAGTAATACAGATGTTGGTTCAGTACAGACCATTGTAATAGTCGGCTTTCGAAAAGCATAGGGCAGCGACCACCGTCCTCTTGACCTCTTCTGGTAGGTAAGGGAGAATATTCTTAAAAGTCCTTAGAGTGTAAAATGCTGATGAGACCACTGAGTTTACCTGTTCTTTGAAGGTGAATTTACTGTCCAACATAACTCCTACATGTTTGGCTTCCTTGACAGGATACAGGGAGGAAGGCTATTTTCTCTGGCCACCACGACAGGTACAAAAAAGTGTGCTTGTTCCCGATCAAGATGACCTCAGTCTTGACTGTATTAAGTTTTAGACAATTATCCAATTGCTAATTTCGAGCATATAGTTTTGAAATCTTTCTTCTGTGACCATGTCGTTAGCTGCCACTGATACTGTTATGTAATGTAAAGTAATTTATAGAGCACAACTCATGCCTGGGGCGCCTTGGCGCTGGAGAGATCCGACTAAGGCAGTGGTCGTGTCAGCAACAGGCTGAGCAAGTGTGCAAGGTGCCTTCTAATCCTGTGTGAAGTGCCATGTTTTTAAGGCATTTCTAAAACTAAGTAAGATGGGGTCTGTTTTCAAAGTCCGTGGCAGACTGTTCCAGAGCTTCACCGTATCCCAGAAAAACTTCTCCCCCAAGTGGCTTTCCTAAATGGGGGACCCTCAATTTCCTTGCAGAGCCTGAGCGAAGTGTCCTTGCTGGTACATACTATTTGAGTTTCCTCTTACAATGGTCAGGCCCGAGTCCGTGCAGAGATGTGATGCCAGACAAGGGGGTTTAAATTGTCATTGTTGTCTAACTGGCAACCAATGCAATTTCCTGATGACATCTCTGGCCAATTCATATTTGGGAATTTTGAAGATTAAACGAGCAGCAGCGTTTTGCGAAATCTGGAGTCTTTGCAAAAGACCTGATGCAAGAGTAAGGTAAAGACTATTACAGTAGTCAATCCTTGTGAGGACTATTGCCATGGTTACTGTTTTTAGAAGTTCGGGAGGCAAGAATTGTTTGATTGTTTTGTTTGTTTTATAAGCCTTAAGTAGCAAAAAGAAGCAAATTTGATTTTGTTAACTTGGTCCTTGAATTTCAGTTCGCTGTCTACCAGGAATCCTAAGTTATTTACTTTACTTGAGGGTGTAAGCAGTGAGTCCAACTCTGGAGGCCACCAGTCCGGTGTCCAAAGAGAAGGTTTATTGCTGAAAATGATAACTTCAGTTTTTGAGGCTTTCAATTTCAAGCAGTTGCAATCCAACCAGTTGCTCACCTTACTCATGCATAAGCTGAATACCTCAGCAGGGTTGTTTTCACTGTTTGCTAATGACACCACAATTTTGGTGTTGTCTGCATAAGGCGCTAGGGTGAAACCAAAGTCTTTAATAATTGACGCTAGTGGCGTAACATAAAGGTTAAATAGAGTTGGGCTTAATGCCAATCCCTGGGGAAGTCCACAGGGCAAGGAAAAAAAGGCCTAGAGACAAATTTGCCCATTGTCACATTGTGTTGTCTATTTGCCATAAACGATTCGGGAGCTCCCCAGGCTTCGCATACGGTCAGCCAGGATCTCATGGCTGACCGTATCAAAGGCAGCGGAGAGATTCAACAAGATCAATGCCAGCATCACCCCTCTGTCAAATACTTCCCGTATATCTTCAGCTGCTACCACCAGGGCAGACTCTGTGCTATGATTTATTTCTAAAACCATGTTGTGTTTCGTCCAGATGAGAGATATCCTCTATATATTCTGAAATCTGTTGATTCATGACTTTATCTGCCAACTTGACGGCAAAAGGGAGTCTTGAAATAGGCCGATAGTTGTTGGGGTCCAAGGTGTTCAGATTGTCTTTTTTTAATAGTGGAAGGATCAAGGCAATTTTCCACTGGGAGGGGGAGATCCATCCGACAAACATGTTATTAAAGATTTGTCCCAGGTATTGTGCCACTTGAGCAGATATCATATGCATTATACTGGGAGGGTAGGGATCTTATGGCGCTCCAGATTTAATTAGAGGAATTTACTCTGAGAATCGTTCCTCTGAGGTGGCCTTAAAATTGGAGAAGCTGATTGTACCCGGCGGGTCATTTGGAGCAGGCCCATCCTGATGATTGACCTATTTTTTTGCAGTTAAATAGTTCTCAATATTAACAACTTTCTCTTGAAAAAAGCCTGCCAGCGTGTCACAAAAGTCTTGATTTATGACTGCATGACATGGGTTTGTTGGTGTTACTAATTTTTTTATTACTGAGAAAAGGGTTTTGTTTGCATCGCAGGCAGCTTTTATATGCTCCGAGTAGTATGCAGTCTTTGCTGCTAGGATAACCTCAGTATGCTTGGCTGATTTGGCTTTATACTGCAATCTGCATATCATCCGTTTAGGATGCAAGGTCGAAGCCAAATTATTTAATCAATGGTGCAAGTGAGGTGACATAAATATTAAACATCGTCAGGATGATGTAAGAACCCTGTGGAACTCTGCATGGAAGAGAGAAAGTGTCGGAGACAAACATCACATCACTTCAGAATGTTAGTTCTCAATAGGTTGTGAGGAATGCTAATCAAAGCAATCAAATACTGCAGTACTCTATCTTGTTTCTAGAGGTGACTTTTTCCCAGTCTCCAGAATGACAAAAAGTTAAAGTGGCTGAAACTAGCCTCCAGTCTTGGGACCTAATTATAAGGACTTTTGAGGCGATCTAGTGGTGAGAAATGGGTGTCTTTATTGTTCTGAATAAAACAGAAGTGTTTATTGGGTGAGATCAGTTCCAAGACTTGTACTTTCCGTGCTCAGCATGTACCCCATTGCTTGTTCCCCACTCCAATCCTGACTGAAACGGCCCCAATTTACAAAGTATACACATTGTATTATCACTCTTCCTTCAGTGTAGGAGGAAACTTTAATACTGAATAAGAGTTCCTGTATTAGTTCATAATGAGAAACAATGGATTTAGTAAGTGCCAGGACATCAACAATCACTCTTACAACCACAGCAACTTCTGTGTAGAGACAGCTAGGCTACACCAGTGGGGAGCAGCAATGCAGGCGGTGTTTGAACAAGTCACTCTTTATTTCAGCCTTCCAAACTGAGGCAGAAAGTAGATTGGTTGCAAAAAACAAAAAACGTGAATTGATTTCCATCATATATTAAACAGAAGCAAGTAGAAGTTCAGAGGAAATACCTCACTTTAAAGACAAGGCGCATCCTTTAAAAAAAAAAAAATCTAACTAATGAACAAATCTAAATTGAAATTAAGAAAGCGCAAATAGTTTTGCAACAGTATTATTTTTTAATGGTCTGGAATAAATCAATAGTGTTATTGGTTGTGACAATTTTATCACCATCTGTGAGGCATGGGAGCTCGAAGTGAGAACAGGAATTTTTCCGCAGCACAAACACCCTCATTTTACTTTGCTGAGCTCCAATCCTCAGAGCTGGTTGACCTTTACTAATGCATTGCACAGTGCTACTTCTGTTATTAGCAGGGAAGACTTGAGAGAAGTCGTAATAAATGCAGTCTTGTCTCCATATTTCTAAAAATTGAAAAGAATGAGAGAGGAACTCACAAAATGCAAAACCCTGGCTGGATGCATATGTTCTGTTGAAATATGTCCCCACATGGCAGCTTCCCCTTTGGATTTCCGCACTCAGAGCCTCTAGATGCACGGCGTGAAGAGGGAAGCTGGGAGGGCCTGCACAGGCGCTGCGTAGAGGGAACATAGATTCCAAATATAATCGTATAAATGATGATACAATTGGTAGGAGAACTAAAATGTGTGGGCCTAATATGACAAATTACTATATTCAGTAAGAAGAAATTCCATAATTATTTTTAGTAGCTCCTAATTGACCAATTTCTTGGTGAAATGTCTTTATGTCCACTAATATCAATGCTGTTTCGACTCTTAGTGGACTTTGCGGGTCATCATCAGGACGTGGGACATGTTTAAGAGCAAAAATATATGCTAATATAATAAATATTACAGTTGGAAATTGGTTTAAAGAGTGAGGGACAATAAAGCACCAGTGTCTCAAAAATATGTCTGATTACCACTTTTGATCGTGGGAGAAGATCCCTGGAACAGAAATAGAGGTAAACAATGTCAGAATATTTTCTGAAATAGACCTTAATTGGCAAAAGTGAAAGTGCCTAAAAGTTGCCTGCAAGCCATGCAGCTTCCAAGACGCTGTGACGGCACGGTCTAGAATCTGTAAAAGTATGTAAAGATATATGAGACTCCTAATGATTCAAGCAAAGTATTAAAAAGATAATTTGGGGGTGTGTGGAAAGTTAAACTCACTTACTTCAAACTTAGTTTAAAAACTGCAGGCAATTTATGCAGAAATTAAGCAGATTTAGAACATCGTGAGGAGTAATAAATTCACTGCCGTTAACTTAATTGGCCTTTTTGGTGAATTGCAAGGTGATCAAATCCTATATTCAGTATTTGACAAATATCAAGAATTACAGGATAAACGAAAAATCCCAGTGGACTTGCTGGAAAGGGAGCGGTCTGTTTACTTAATGCAGTGCAGAAGACTGAATCTGTCAGCATTTACTTCCAAGGAACTGTGAGCGAGTGAATTAATTTGACACCACACCCAAGCAGGAATGGTTGGTGTTTGGAAGCACAGGAAAGATAAGGAAGCGTCTCCAAGGGGTCAAACAGCAAGTATAGGGTCGGGAGCGGCCATCTTGACATAGTGTCTACTCTCATAGGATTTAACATGGAGAACAAAAATATGTATTTGGCCAGGTTGCGAACCTGGTTGGAGGACAAATTTTAAAAGGATTGCATAAAACGACTTTAAACAGAATTTGCGATCAAAATTATAATAGATCTTAAAGAAGTTATTGTATATTAAACATGGCAGCACAGCAACTGTTGACCACTATGGCACGGCAAAAAAACAGTTGTGTCAAATAGACATTGTATATAACCATAACGTATCTAATGTAGTAAATTAAATAGACCAAGATAAAGGATCAGAACTCTTAGTTTCATGGGAATAAAAACGAAATTTAAAGGAACCATATAGTCATTCCAGAATTGAAAAGATAGTATATTGATTCAAACCAGGGGTAAGAGTCAAATGTACTGCATTTTACAATTGGATGACAATCATAGAGAAGGCTAGCCATGGGTAAACGCCAGCTATACAACCGATTATAATTGCGTGACACTCTAAGGTCAACAAAAGAGATCCTCAAATTAGAAGTAGCAGTCATTTGAGACAAGTAAAGAAATTCACATGGAATTTGCCTTGTAGGATTTGGACTAATGCAAACAAGTGTAGCTGCAACCGTGGATTTTTACAACAAACCAAACTTGTAGAAATGAAGAGAAATTTACAATAGAATTTTGTGGATTGCAAAAAGAAGTACAGAGTCACAATCCCATTATTACGGCCAAACAGGTGTCAGCATACCTCTTAGACCAGCAAATTATATTCCTCTGATGTATTTAAACCTAAAGTTGTGGCATGATCCATTTCCATGATAAAGTGATTTTAATTGTTAGGAGTTCTATACAGTTGTTCCCATATGCTTTTTCATTTGGAATGGGCAGTAGATCAGCTGAATTTGGACCCTTCTTTTGGTGGAGGTGAAACTATACTCTTGTAGATAATGGCATCAACTAAGTTCCTTTTGTTGGTATGAGTTTAAGCCTGTTGTCTGATCTTCCCGCCATTCAGTTTGTGGCTCTTTTGGATTATGCATGCCCTTAGATTTCACAGTCACCTAGTTCAGGCACTGAAGCTGGTCCAATGAACTTTTCAGACACATTTGTGTATTCATTGTTTAAGGTGAATAATATTACCTGATATGCATGTTACTGTTATCTTTCAGTCCATTTTACATGCATGGTGAATGTGGTTTATCAAATCATGGTTGATTTGTTTTACATTTATCTTTTTTATCAACACTAAATTGCATGAGCTTGTAGATGCTATCTTTATGTTCCATATTTTCAATGTTATATGTGTAATCCTAACTTTTGACAAGAACATCTGTTTAAATTTCTCCTGCTGGAACGTTTGAGGCACGTTATTCCTTAATCGCCAATACTCGTCAGCAGAGTGCCAGGACTTCTCTACAACCCTGTCCTAGTTTCACAGTAGTTTGCATGTTTTTCCAATTGCATGAGTAATCACCTAGTGCCACCCTTGTAGACTATGCTGACTTTTTATTTCTTCACAGCACTTGGCAGTCTCATGACTGGTATTGTTCCAGTGACTCAGTTGTCTGTGACTTGGGAGTATGCAGCAGAAACTTGGCTGCTTACCAAGCTTGTAAGATGATTTTGTCTTTCTGGGTTGCACAATACATTATAGTAGAAAATGCTTTCCTGTGAAGTTCAGTAATTCAAACAATTAGAGAAATTTGAAAAGTAGCTACACCGCAAACTGAGATGTCCCCTAGGATACTCTGTGGTATGACTGACTCTATTGTACTGTGGTACACTGCTCATGAGAATGGCAGTGCTCATAAAAAAATATTTTTTATCATATAACTTTTTTTAAATGCGTGTTTTCTTGTGCTTCTGTATAGTGCTGTGTGATATTCTGTAGTTTTCATGCTTAAAGCACATACTCTAAAAAACACACCACTCACTCTAACATGAGTTGTTCTCCTTCTGGCCTGATCAGCAAATAAAACTCAAGATTTGCAAATCTTTTATTTCACTACTCTGAAGCAGGGTTCTTTGAGGTTGATTTGGGAGGAGGTGACTGATTCTGGGTAGAAGGGTGTGCTTTGACATATTGTAGTTTCCATATTGTAGCTTGGCCAGTTTTTTTAAAGAATCGAATACTTTTTTCACAAATCCATTTTTATCTTTTATTTGATTTTGATTTGCCTATTGATTTGCTTCCTGAAACATTTCTTTTTTTTAATTAAACAAGTATATAGTGCACCATTAGAAACATCTATATACATTATACTTGATAATTTGATACATTTTACAGGTCACAATACATTCCTGCCAGCCCAACCCCATCTTAGTACTTGTGATTTCCCTTTATTGTGATACCCCTCGAGTATTTATCCAGTGGCCGCCCTATATGTTTCCCACGCCGACCATATCCTTTCCCATTTTGCGGGGCACCCTCTACTCAGGTAGATCGTTTTTTCGACCAGTTGGCACCAATCCAGGTCATTTTACCAATCTTTAACTCTCGAAGGATCTACCTTACCCCAATTATTGCAATATTTCTTTTGCCCACTGCTGCGGCTAGCCTCAGCCCTGTTGCGGCGTGTACGGGCCATTTAATTTCACCAGTCACTCCCAGTAAGTGCCAGCTTGCATCTGTCGGAACCTACTGCCTCACCACCCTCGCCGTTGTCCGAGTTATTCCTGCCCAGTAGTGCTGTATAAAGGGACAAGCCCACACTATGTGAAAGAAGGAGCCCTTGTCACCACACCCCCTTAGGCAGTGGTCAGAGTCACTTCGGCCCAGTTTATTCTGTAGTGTTCTAGGAGCATAAGACCTATGCAGGATAGGAAGTTGCACCAGCCTGAACCTTGATCTAATGGCAATTTCTCTAGGGCTTTGGATGGCTTCCCTCCAGTCCTCTTCCTCCAGAAGCCCTATGTCTGATTCCCATGCTTCCCTCAGTGAGACCAAAGGATCCAGAGACTTGTTCATAATCTGCCGGTAGGTAAGGGACACTGCTTAGTCTGTCATTAGATCTAGCAGTAATCTATCCTCTATTGGAGAGTATTCCTTTAGTGTATCACCCTCTTCTATACATTTTCTCAAGGCATGTCTCAACTGGAAATAGCGGAGCCTCTCCGTCTCTGCTAATTGAAGTTCTGCCTGCAGCTCCTCAAATGTAATCATTGTGCCCCTCTTCCACATATCCCCCAGTCGCTCAACCCCTATAAGGCGCCATTTCTGGAATCCCTGTAATTTCCCAACTTCCCTAAGTATATCACTGTCCCATAGCGGGGTCTATTCTGTCAGCCTTGCCTTCCACCCTAATTTCCCATTAGCCCCCCACCAGGCACGCACCACCGTCTGCATATGTGGTGGATATGATTTCCTGGCCTTCTTACAGTATAGTGCCCTGAGATTTATTCCCATTGCCCATAGCGTGCCTGACTATCTGATAGGCTGGTTCCGTCATTGGTGCGAAGGCCCAGTTATTAACATTTATTAACTAGGATGCTAAAAAGTAACTTTAATGTTGGGGATTCCCAACCCACCCTCATAGACCCCTTGTTGTAATTTTCTCAATGCAATACACAGACTCCTTCCTTACCACAGCAGGTTTCGGATCTCACCATCTATTGCTTTAAATGTTGACTCTGGAATCTGATATGGCATATTTTGCAGTACATATAGGAGGTCGGGGAGTGCCAGCATCTTGAATAGCACTGCCCGGCCCATTAATGAAATCAGAAGCCGTCGCCAATGGGCAACATCTTCACGCAATCTTTCCATCTGTGGGCTTAAATTCAGCTTCAAGAAATCTGCCTCAGATTTGGAAATATTTATCCCTAAACATTTGAATACATCTCTGTACTTCAGCGCTACACATGCCGACGTAAGTGTTGGTTGTTCCCGCATCAGAGGGAATACCAGTATTTTATCCCAGTTTATCTGGTTGCATGAATGGCTGCCCCAGGATTGTAATCTAGGCATTAGTCTGTGAATTGTCTGGCATGGCCTAGAAGCATAGCGCAGCACATCGTCCGCATATAGGGAAATGTATTCTTCCCTGCCTCTACCCATGTCGATCCCATACACCAGAGGGTCATTTCGTACACACGCAGCGAGTGGCTCCATTGCCATTGCAAAGATCAATGGAGAAAGTGGGCATCCTTGCCGTATCCCCCTATGTACCTGAAAAGGCCAGGACACCGTCCTGTTTAGTCATACCTGTGCCAGTTGGTTGCGGTATAAGGGAGCTACCCACGCTCCAAAGCGTGGCCCGAACCCTAGTCTGGTCAGGACCGCAAATAGGTATGATCATTCAATACTATTGAATGCTATTAGTGCATCTAGTGCCAGTACCGGTGCTTTCTCGCCTTGTCTTTGTTACTTTGTGCATTACTCCAAAGAGTCTCCTAAGGCTCAGCCTTGTACTTCTATGTAGTATGAAACCAGACCGGTCTGTATGAACTATTTCCGAGATTACTGGTAATACTATTTGCCAAGGCTTTAGCTAATACTTTCACCTCAAAGTCAATCAAAGATATGGACCTGTATCAGCTATACTGCTCCACAGGTTTCCCTTCCTTGGGTAAGACCACTATTGTGGCTGCTCCAATATCCTCTGACAGTCTACCCCTTTCCAGCGGTGACTGGAACATATTTAGCATCAGCTGTGCAAACTTATCAGCGACACATTTGTATAATTCCGTGAGTAGCCCGTTTGGCCCTGCCGCCTTTCTAGACTGTAGATCACATATGGCACCTGTAATTTCTTCCACTGTCCGGTCTCTATCAATAACTTCCCTTTCGTCTGCTGATAGCTCAGGCAGACGGATATCCTTTAGAAACTCTGCGCAGTCTTCAGCCGTTCTAGTTGGTCCGGACCAATATATCTCTGCATAATAAGTTACAAAGGCCTCAGCTATTTCTCCACTTGATTTACTAAGTGAGCTGTGAAACATTTCTAAGCTAAATTGTGTTTCAGATTTCATGGAAATAGATCTGTTTAGTCCCTTAACTTTACTAATCTCAAGATGTTCTAGATTGATAAGAGTGTTCTTTGTCAGTCTAAGGAAGGGTTCATGTATGCCAGTATGAGATTGTAAAACTAGTTAACATACAGGTTTAACACCAGAATAACCCAGGGACACTTAATCACCATTGATGTTTACAATGCTTTTTAGGTCTCGCCTGCTAATGCGCTTGCGCATTGCTGGCGAGAGATATTGGGGCTTAACCAGAGCTTACCCATCGGGCGATTCCATGCAGTGACCGTGAAAAGCGCGTGCCAATCAAAGCCATCTGCCTCCCTCCCACAGGCATCCCCCAGCGTGCGCTCTGCCTCGGGCATTTCTCCTCCCCTAATTATTAACTGCCCACGGCCGGCCGGCCGTACTTTAACTTTTTTTAATGTTTAACTTCTCCCTGGAGAATGATTTACAGGCACTATAACAAATACATAGAAGCATTTTGCAGGTGACTAACATCTTTTATTTCCTCCGGGAAGGCATGTCTGTTTTCACAGTGGAATGCGTGAGACTTCTGTGTGGCAGTGAATTGTCTTGTACATGCTATTTCATTCGTCCTGGTGGCTGGGCTCTGTCTGTCCCCCATTCTGTGTCTAAAAGGGGATCGGAGATCAAAGGCTTTAGTGAGGTTTCTGATTCCCGCTGATTGATTGGGAACAGAAGTTCTGCCTGGCCGTGTTTTGCTTTTCATTGGAAGTCCATCGGTGGCTGACATTAATGCAGTTCCCCTCAGCAGCGGCGCGCAAACATAAAAAATGCTGCTCTCTCGCTGTTACCTTTCCGAACATATTTTAATTTCAACATTTGATCCACCGTTTGTTTATAAACAAACGATTTCCCATCGGCACTTTTTGTATATTTTATCAATTCTCTGAGAGAGGTTCTTGTTCAAGAGGCTGTGAGCCCATAGGTTTCCATTTCTTCAAGGACGTATACTGAACTTTTAAGAAAAGGAATCATTTTAAGAAAAGGAATTCACAAATGCATCCCTATACATACATGCATTCTTTAGTTCCGTTCCAGTTCCCTCTTCTCGCTCTTTCTCCCTCCCTCACCGCTCTGCATTCCTTCCTGCAGTCCATTATGCAAAGGATTATGTGTTTTTTTATCTTGTGAACTAGGATCTAGCAGTACTGGGCTACAGGCTTGTTTTATTCAAAGCAGAAGCATTGTCGCTATGGTTAATATAAAACTTTAATGCTAGCAAGCACTCACCTAAAATATCACTTATTCCAAGAGAGTCATAACCAAGTCATATGAAATGATTAACAGGGGCTTCAGCCCAATATCAGTAGTATGGACTGTATTGGAAAGGATATTTCCAGTGTTTCATATAGCGTTTGGAGACCGATTCGAAGTGTGCACTATTGTCCATCAGCTAAAGGACCCAAGACACAGTCACATGCTGTGATGTGCCCAGGACCCCAGCTTGCTAGCTGCTAAGGGTTTTAAGGATACAATTCACATAAAAGCCATTGGTGTCCCCATTTCAATTATGTGCACCGGTGCTCTTGTCTGCTCAAGTAATTTTTTGGCAGCTTTTTATAGAGCTAACTGGACACAATGGCATTACAGCGCTTTACAGTACAAACTGACTTCTGTGTTTTTAAACCACACGAACATCGTGACTTGTGTAGAATCAAAGGAGAAGTGTGGCTCAATGGTTAGAGCCGCAGACCCTGATGCAGAGGTCTAGCCCGGGACCAGGGTTCAATTCCCCGCCTCGGCGGGTCTTGGGCTCAAAATTCCACGGACTCGATAATTCTCGCCTCAGTGCCTATTCCAATCATGGAGTCCCACTCTGCAACTCTGGGCAATAGCTTGCTTGATCTCCACAACGGCCCCCACAACGCTAAGGATGCCTGGCCTCCACCTTGGGGGTGCCCAGGAGAGGACGCCTCACAGGGAAAGGCAGGATGGGTTCCACAGCGGTATTCATACAAGCGCCTTGAGACCCTTGCGGGTGAGTAGTGCGCTATACAAGTATCAGTTTACATTTTTATAAAGGGTGCTCATCTGAGATTCTGAGGCAAAAGTAATTTTCCACTTTTAATGTCAGCAGACCGGGCCATTCGGCTACATCTCCTACTTCACAAAACAAATACAAATGCAGTTGTTCCATATTTAGTGTACAAAATCACTTCATAAACACCAAAGGAAAAAATCCACTTTTTCTTTTAATAATAACTCCACTGCAAGCAAGCATTTGCAATGCAATAAGGTCTCGCATTACTGTAAGTTTGGACTATTGGCATTGCATTACTATTAGCAATGCCAATAGCTCAAACTTTCAGTAATGCAAGACCTATTGCATTGCAAATGCTTGTTATAATGACCGACCGTCCATCACAAAAATATATAACACAATTTAGAGAAAAGGAATAAAGATCCACTCAGTGATATTCTTCCCACAACATTAGCATTGATCTGTCCTTGCACCCATCTCCTTTCTGCAGTCTACATTCTGGTGATCTCTAGAAGGGGCGATGATGTGCTGAAGAGACCCCTTTGGTTTTCCCAGATCTGAGAATCCCTGTAGCACAAAGGTTGTGTAAGTGTTTTTGCATGTCTCTTATACGTGATATACTGGTGGCAACCAGCTTATGCCTGCTGAAAGCACCATCACATAAAACGTCTCCTCCATGTTTCTTTTAATATACCCTTGGCAGAGGAATGCGGTGAAACTTGAAATAACCTGGATTTAACCTTCACCAAAAAGGAATGGTCCAACCTATACATATATATATATTACTAATATTCCATAGCCTATACAATCTAATATACACACTTAATACTTCTTTCAACACTAAAGAGCGGGGTTCCTGTTACCAAACAGAATAGGTCTTACTATATCCATCTTGAGTAGATGGAGGTCTTACTGCCACCACAGTGGTTTAGCAGTGTAGAACTTGGATTACATATATCATGTTTATTGCCTTGGTCAAATGCCTTTTTGCCTTGTATTGCATTTTTCCTAGTGGTAAGAGAAGTGTGGCTCACTAGTTAGAGCAGGCAGACCCTGAAGCAGAGGTCAGACCCGGGACCAGGGTTCCATTCCCGACGCGGCAGGGTGTTGAGCTCAAATGTCCACGGACTCGATAATTCTCGCTTCGGTGCCTGACCTAAACATGGGTTCACACTCTGCAACTCTGGGCATTAAGCTTGCTTAATCTCCACAACGGCCCCCCGCGGCGGGATGCCTGGCTTTCACATTGGGGATGCCCTGTAGGGGCTATCTCACAGGGAAAAACCAGGACGGGTTCCCAAGGCAAGCGCGGAGATACCCCTTCGGGGGTCGATTCTGGCGCTATATAAGAAATGTAATAATAATAATAATAATAGATTGGAAGGTTCAGTAAAATACAATGGGCCTGGGTAATAATTTTGCCATGTGTGCCAATGTAAGCCAGATTCACTGAATCTGTCGTATACAGGTGGATGCTTTGCCATGTTAGAATGGTACCAAGTTCTCTGGTTATCGACCTTTGAATAGCTGCTAAAGCGCTGTGAGCATGTTGGAGGTTTGGCGAGCGCAACAGAAACGGGATGCTGCAGAGAGAGAGCCCTGCTAATGGTGGAAGGGGGCGAATCTCATGGTTTGTTACCCGTCGGTCAAGGCCGCAACCGCTGACCAGGATTCCCTTTCAATAGGACCTGTCTGGTAGCCAATGACAATGGATGGATACTAGTTTGGGCTTTGCATTTTGGAGGTCTTTGTTGGTTGTAAAGATAAGATTGTTGCTTGTGCAATTTTTGTGTTGTGTTTTTGTACTGTGTTTGTTTTGTTGTAGTCTGCTTTTACTTTAATTTTTCTGCTTGCGCATGAAGTCTTTGTTGTGGGATTATTTTGGTTTTTGTTATGGTTATGTAATGGTCTGCCACATGTTAGGCCTGGCTGATGTCTTGTATAATTATGAGCTTGAGCAGTGGTATTTCACAACTTTAGACAGTGGTAAGTGGTGTTTGTCCCTGGAATCTAAAGGGTCACGCTGCTTTTGGCTTGGATTGGTGCACCACAGGTTGACATTTTGAAAGTAACTTCACTGCACAACTGAGCACAATACAATAAATTAGCACTTCAAATGCCATCCTTTAGTGATCATGTTTTTCGGAACAAGTGAACCCAATTATTATGGTCAGAGACCTTGGATATAGGTAAGTTACAACCAGAGTTGTCACCGACAATGAAAATACATGGGAGAGGGAATGAATATAGACTCTGAATCAGTACTATATTAAAGCTGTCCAGCCGGACAGGGTTATTTTAATAATCTTTCAATTCCAGGCACAAACAAATTGGGACACAATCCTGCGTCCAACATAATACATATAACACAAAAACAAACAAGGGCGCAGTCAGGACAAAAGCTTGCATGCTATACAAAAGATTAAACAAGCAAACATGACCAGCGACATCGTTACACATAAATAACAAATTGAGTTGTGTTTGCGGTGAACAAAGAGTCGATGTTTCGATCCAGTAAGAACAGTACTAGGATCATCATCAGGACATAGTATTACATGCCTGAGAAATAATTGCCTGTAAATCAAAAGAGGAAAGGGGGAATGGGAAAAAAAGAAAAAACAGTAAGAAGATCAAGGAATCTGAAACACATCCAAACAACATAGTGCCGGTTGCTGGTGAAGAATCAGTAGTTTGCATTCAATAAGGAGATGGAAGCAAAGCCATGTGCTAGGTGTAAATAACCTGAGCATAAATTCAGCATAAAAGCGGTGAGGGGCTGTGATAGTAACGGCTGGTGAAAAATGGTGTGTGAGAAGATGCATTGTCTAGAAAAGTACTGAAGTGAGGTAAAAAAAACGGTGAGTGATAGAAATGGTAATTGTGAGGGACACAACCTAATTAGATCCGACTTACAGAGATAATGATAGTTAGATCACAGCCACGAATAGGCCAACTGGGTGGCGATACCACCAAAAAGACTACAATGGGCGCCTGTGAAATACGTATGGTAAAGGCGAAACAGGGCTCAGTATTGAACTGGGCATAATGGAGGTGGAGTGAAGAGGTGTTGGATGAGGAGGCTTACCGTGAAGGGCTGATAGCTTGAATAGAACCAATAAACTATAAGGAGCACAGGGATGAGAGCCTGAATAGAAATAAGACAGGCGTTGTAGGAAGGGGGAGACTCTAGTTGGCGCAGTGCAAGCACTAGCGACAAGCAGGGACTCTCTCTTCCTCGTCAGGGCCGAGGGTTACCTTCCAGACAACCTCTGCTTACCCTCTAGGTAGTGTGGCTTAAGCAGTCTTAGGCTAATCTTTGGGGCATATAGGGTTAAACACTTGCAACAGTACACCTTCACAACCAACCCACCACACAACGAGACCAGACTGTATTCTTGTAAAAATATATCTTTTTATATAAACTTTACGCAGGCTTGTGAATACAGGCAATAACTTTACGGATACGGTTGCAGGATATCAGCTTTAGATTACCACAGTTCTTATCGTAGTTCTTGTGAGGCCCGTAGGCCGGTGTTAAACAAAGTTCTTTGTGGAGCCAGCGGCTTCCAGGGGATCTGTCCCACGTCGCGTTGCCTTCCCGGTGTCGCTGATCGTTGCGGCTCTTCTGCCGAGCAGGTCACTGGTCGTCCGGGGCAGCGGTGCTCTGTGGCGGCACGGTCCTCTCTTCGTCGTCTGCTCCGACCTTGGAGTCGGCGGCTGTGTGGCGGTGACAAGTGGCAGTACGGTCCCCAAGTGCAGGACGTACCCAGCCAAATGCCGGTGCAGCTGTGGGCTCACAGCTGGGCTGTCGGGCAGGCTACCGACCTTGTGGATTCTCGTGAGGCAATAGTCTGTCCTTGCAGGTGAGGGACGGCTCGCTATGCAGTCGCCTCGATAGCTCGGACCAGACGGGTCCTCCTTCGCTTTGCTCTCGGGCTCCCAGCGCAGGTGTGGTCACGATGTTCGGGCCAGCGGCGGCTGGTCCTCACTGTGCTTCCGCTGTAGCTTTGGGCCCCGGTCACGGTGGTCGGGAGGGAGTGGATGCCTTAGAGGAGCTTCCTCTTTGTCGGTACTGCGGCGATGATCAGCACCCGCAGTCGCTTTCTCCCAAGGGGGGTTTAGCGTCCACTGGTCCTGGGACGCTGGTCAGGGGGCAAGTTCAGCTTCCAAGCCCTTGGAGATCTCTTTGCAGAGTTTGGCACAAAGTAGCACAAAAGTCGTTTCGTCGTTTTGTCTTTCTCTCCTTCAGCAGCAAGGCACCAGACACAAGCAAGAGTCAGCACCCTTCTTTGTCTTCTCGCGGTCCTTCTCGTAGGGCAGAGTCGTTCTGTGGCCCAAACTGGATCTAACTTTCAAGGAGCAGGGCTCCATCTTTTATAGGCCAATTCTTTTGTTCTCGCAGGCCAGGGGGGCCTTTGCATAGCCACTCTCAGTTCTGGAGTACCCCGGCGGGTGCACTCCGGCTTCTGCTTTCAGTGTGAGGGGCAGGCGCATCAGACGCCCCACAGGAGGTGGAGCCAGCATTGTCTGGACAGGAGTGGCCAGAGTACCTTGTTGATGGGGGCTTCGCCCGTCCTGGGCCAGGTGCCGGCAGAGTCATCCGCCGCTCCCCAGGAGGGTGGAGCCAGCATTGTGGTGGCCGAGCACAGTGACAGTTCGAGTCAAGAGGCACTCCTACCCCCCACTAAGGTGTAATCTGCGCATTCACCACCTGTCATCCCTCCAGCCCTGTCACTCACACATCCCAGACAGTCGGATACACATACTGGCAGAGGCAACTGAAATGGTTAGGCAAGCAAATGCTAACTTTCTAAAAGTAGCATTTGCAAACCCAGGATAACGAAATAAACTTGACTACAAGAAACATCTCATCATCCTGAGTTCAGGCATACTAAACATGACTCACTACCATGCTCCTTGAGCCTGCGGGGATTATAGGGTATAATAATCCTCGCAGCTCAGTCTGGCCGAATGGAGCAGGTAGCCTTCAGTAGTGAAATACGGTCTTCGTTGTAAGTCACTACCAGGACATGCCACGCACATCAGGGCTTGTCCTACCTCGCACCTACAATGCACCCTGCCCGCAGGCCTACCATAGGGGTGACTAATATGTAGTCAAGGGAAGGGTCGGGGCTGGCAAGTGGGGACACTTGCCCAGCTAACGTGACAGTACGAGACCGCACGCGGGTTCTGCGGTCGCAGTTCCCAGACACAAGTTTACGGCTGCTCGGGTGGGTGGCGCAACCAGCGCTGCAAGCCCACCAGCAGTATCGGCATCTACACGCCCCGGCACTCTCTCGTGCGCTTTACTGGGGACTAACAGTAAATCCAATGCACCAATCATGGATACCAATCATATGTACAGTTTACAGTAGGGAGCACTTGCACTGCGGCACGGATCAGCCGTGGCGCAGTGCCCTGAGTATCGGAAAACCAGCAAAACATCGGAGGCACATCAGCAAAAAGTGGAAGGGAGACTCACGCCAAGGTGTCAGGTCTAACACGTGTCCCCTCCAGCTGAAATGTGGGGGGAACTACCCTTCCCCAGGGAGTTCCACATCACTAAGGCGGAAAAATCTGGACAGACCGTCAGCGTTGGCGTGATCGGTGCCAGGGCGGTGTTCCACCGTAAAGTCCATACTCTGTAGAGAAATGGACCACCTCAACAGTTTCGGGTTCTCACCCCTCATTTGCATCAACCATCTGAGGGGCCTGTGGTCCGTCTGAACTCGGAAGTGAGACCCAAACAGGTAGGGTCTTAGCTTCTTCAGTGCCCAGACCACAGCAAATGCTTCACGCTCTATTGCACTCCACCTACTTTCCCGTGGAAGTAACCTCCGACTTATGAAGGCTACGGGTTGGTCAAAGCCCTCCTCAGTCATCTGTGAAAGAACAGCCCCTACACCATGCTCTGAAGCGTCTGTTTGCACAATGAACTCTTTGGAGAAATCAGGGGCCAGGAGCACGGGCGCCGTGCACATGGCAGTCTTCAGGGTGTCGAAAGCTTTCTGACAGGTGTCAGTCCAAATCACCTTCCTGGGCTGCTTCTTCGAAGTCAGCTCTGTCAAGGGGGTCACGATCGTGCCATAGCCCTTGACAAACCTCCTGTAATACCCAGTGAGCCCCAGGAAGGCTCTCACTGCAGTCTGGGTCTTGGGGGGTTCCCAAGCCAGGATGGTTTCGATTTTGGGCTGCAAGGGGGCTACCTTGCCACTCCCAACTTGGTGTCCCAAGTACACCACGGAACCCTGCCCAATCTGGCACTTGCTTGCCTTGATTGTGAGGCCTGCTCTGCGCAGGGCCATCAACACTTCCCAGAGGTGTCGCAGGTGTTCGGGCCAGGTGCCGCTGAACACCGCGATGTCATCCAGGTAGGCGGCACTGAACTCGTCCAGCCCAGCCAACACCTGGTTGACCAATCTCTGAAAGGTGGCAGGGGCATTCTTCATTCCAAATGGCATGACCCGGAACTGGAAATGCCCATCTGGTGTAGAGAATGCTGACCTCTCCTTTGCCCCATCGGTCAAGGCGATCTGCCAGTACCCAGACGTCAGATCAAACGTGCTGAGAAACCGGGCAGCCCCTAGCCGATCAATGAGCTCGTCAGCTCTGGGGATGGGGTGCGCGTCAGTCTTCGTGACTGAATTGAGTCCTCTGTAGTCCACACAGAACCGGAGTTCGGGTGTGGCTCCCGGCGCAGCAGCCTTCGGAACCAAGACCACGGGGCTGGACCAAGGACTGCTGGAAGACTCAACCACCCCGAGGGCAAGCATCTTGGAGACCTCCTCCTTGATGCAGGCCCGTACCCTGTCAGTCACCCGGTAAGCCCTATGCTTCACCGGCAAGCTGTCTCCAGTGTCCACATCATGGACGCACCAATCTGTGACACTTGGAACCAGGGAAAACAGGTCTGGAAACTGCCCCAGCAACTGGCGGCAATCCTCCTGTTGTTCGGCGGTCAGGGAGGGTGAGAGGTTAACTCCATCCACTGACCCATCCTTCTCACAGGCCACCAAGAGGTCCGGTAGAGGCTCTGACTCCTCTTCCATTCCGTCATCGGTTGCCAACAACATGCCCACTTCGGACCTTCGCAAGTGGGGCTTGAGGCGGTTGACATGTAGGACCCGCAAAGGGTTCCTGGCCGTCTTCATGTCCACCAAGTATGTCACGGGGCTTTTCCGTTCCACAACCTCGAATGGTCCTGTCCACTTATCTTGAAGGGCACAGGGCTCCACCGGGGCTAAGACATACACCTCTTGTCCAGGCTGAAGCTCGACCAGAGTGGCATTCTGATCGTACCACCGCTTCATCTCTTCCTGGCTCGCTTCCAGATTTGCCTCGGCAAGTTGTCTGAAGCGCCTGGTCTGGTTTCTGAAGGCCAGCATGTAGCTATATACACTCTGGGGAGGTTTCCTGGGAGATTGCTCCCAGCCTTCCTTTACCAAACTCAGCGGTCCTCTCACGGGGTGACCGTACAGTAGTTCAAAGGGACTGAACCCTAGGGACTTCTGTGGCACCTCGCGATATGCAAACAGTAGGCATGGTAAGAGGACGTCCCACTTACGCCTCATCGGACCTTCCAGGCCCATGATCATGCCTTTGAGGGTTCGGTTGAATCTTTCAACCAACCCGTTACCTTGGGGATGGTAAGGTGTGGTGAACTTGTACGTTACGCCACACTCTTGCCAAAGGGATTTCATATATTTCGATATGAAATTGGTCCCCCTGTCGCTCACTACCTCTAGAGGGAACCCTACTCGTGAGAAAATTCCCATCAGTGCACGCCCCACCACGGGAGCCGTCACTGTCCTCAGAGGTATGGCTTCAGGGTACCGGGTGGCATGGTCCACCAAGACCAGGATGAACCTGTTGCCCATGGCTGTCTTGGGGTCCAGAGGCCCGACGATGTCAATACCCACTCGCTGGAATGGCGTACCGACGACAGGGAAGGGTTGGAGGGGAGCCTTGTTCTTCCCTCCCGTCTTCCCACTTGCCTGGCAAGTCGGACAGGTTCTGCAATAAGTATCGGAACCCTTATGCATTTGGGGCCAGTAAAAGTGGGTGACAAGCCTGTCATAGGTCTTGTCCATCCCTAGATGTCCTGCTAAAGGCACATCATGAGCCAGACCCAGTAGGAAGGCTCTGAACTTCTGGGGTACCACCAGCACACGGGCTGACCCAGGTTCAGCAGCCTTAGGCTCCGAGTACAGGAGGTCATTCTCCCAGTACACGTAATGTGTTTTGGCCTGAACACCATTGGCCTGGTCTGCAGCCTGCTGCCGCATACCCACGAGAGAAGGGCATTCTTTCTGCTCCCTGCAGAATTCCTCCCTGGAGGGTCCTCCTTCTTGCTGCCAATGGGTCAGCTCAGGCAGGTCCCCCAGTTCAGCGATCTGTTCCCCCGTAGGCTCCAGGGCATCCCCCTCAAGGTCTGCCTCCTCCTGGACCGTAGGAACTTCAGGGGCCGGTTTCCCGCGCCCCCTGCGCCTTCTCCCTAAGACCGGTTCCTGGGCCTCTCCATCAGGCCCCAGGATCTCTCGATCACCCTTACTGGCTGCCATCGACCGTGTGGTCACGCACGCCCAGTCAGGCAGACCCACCATCCGCAGGTGAGTCGTTTTCTCCACCTTTTCCCAAGGGGAGTGCTCCAAGTCGTTCCCTAGCAAACAGTCAACAGGCATGGTTTTCCTCACACAGACCTGCAGAGTACCAGAGACCCCCCCCCACTCGAAGGGAACTTGAGCCATCGGACACTGGCTCTCGGAATTATCAGCATTGATAACCCTACAATAGGCATGGGGTACAACCTGCTCTTGAGACACCAGGTGCTGCCTCACTGCAGTCACACTGGCTCCTGTGTCTCTAAGAGCCTCGGCTTCCTTACCATTGATGATCACCACCTGCCCATATTTTTTAGTGTTAGAGGGCAGGTAGTTCGTAGGGATCATCTCGCTGTCTCCTAACGAGACCAGGGTCATGTGAACGGGATCTCCACCCCCCGGGACCATCATTTCTTCTCCCAGGTGAACGCTAGTCACTTGTCGGGGCGGAGCACCAGTGGGTGCGGGTTTTCCAAATAGGCGACACTTGGGGTCACTCGATATGTGCCCAGGCTCGCCACATTTGAAACAATTGAAGGGCCCCTTTGGAACAGGTTTACCTGTCGGGGCCCCATTCTGCTTCGGGGGTGGGGGAGGCTGAGAACCCTGCTGCGGATTCCCTTGGGAACTACTTTGGGGGCCTTTTTGGAACCCTTTCTGTTTTCCCCCTTTGTCCCCCCCACTCTTCTGCTGGGGACCCTGCCCACTCTTGGCGGAATCTCCCACGGGACCCTTGTGGACCCTGGTGCTGAGCCAGCGGTCCGCCTCCTCAGCAAGCTTCCTCGGGTTGGACAGCTTGCTGTCGATCAGATGTTGGCGTAACTCAGGAAAACAGTGATCAGACAAGTGCTCCCATGCAATTAAATCAAAGAGACCTTGAAAATCATTCACTTTGTTACCTTTCACCCAACCATCCAGTGCTCTGCAAAAGTAAGTCACATATTCCACATACGTATTCCCAGGCCGCTTAGTACATCCCCTAAACTTCTGTCTATACATTTCAGGGGTAAGCCCGTACCTGCTCAACAAAGCTTCTTTCATGTGGGTATAGGACCTCTGATTCTCGACGGGCAAATCTAGCAAGGTATCTCTCCCTTCGCTAAGGAACCTTCCCCACAACCCCGCTCCCCAATCCTTCTCAGGGACCCGGTGGGAGGACATGGCTACCTCATATGCCCTAAACCATTGTCCTATGTCATCCCCCTTAAAGAACTCCTTGACTACGTCCTTCGGGATATGCACTCTTGACTCTACCTGCACTGGCGATGTGCTGCCACCAGAGGGAGGACGATCCAAGCCTCTTTCCTTGAGACTTATCTCCCTCATTTTCACCTCATAATCCATCTGGTGCTTTCGCTCTTCCAGCGCCATTCTTTTCGTTTCAAGCTCCAGCTGGATTTTCAATTCTGCCAACTTTCTTTCGTGATTCCGGTTTTCCTTCCTGTCCGCCAGCTCCTCTGGCGACAGGCCTTTTCCAAAGCTGTGTTCGCTGTCCTGCCGCTCGAGATCGATCAGATCCCCAAGCGCATTCTGCTCCTCCGTTGCGTTCTGCTCGGCGAGGACGTCTTGCTCTTCCGGGGTCTTTCGGGACTCTATCCAGGCTTTCAGGGCCTTGGAGAGCTGCGTTTTGTTTTTGCAGCCAGCGTGCGGAACTTTGAGTTTCTTGCAAAAGAATTTCAGTTCGTCCCTGGAATATTTATCCACTTTGGCGGGGTCCCACTCTACCTCCAAAACCTCGGAGGTCGTGGACTCTGCTCCATCCAGGCTCTTTGTGCCCGGCATGGTTTCTGCACTCGGAATCTTCTTTCAAAAGCAAAGTCTGTGGTTTCGTAACTGTACCGTAATCCTTGTGTAGCGGTCAGAAGCTCAGGTATAACTATCGCAAGTGTAAATTCGAAAATCCTCACCGCTGCGTCCAATGTAGGAAGGGGGAGACTCTAGTTGGCGCAGTGCAAGCACTAGCGACAAGCAGGGACTCTCTCTTCCTCGTCAGGGCCGAGGGTTACCTTCCAGACAACCTCTGCTTACCCTCTAGGTAGTGTGGCTTAAGCAGTCTTAGGCTAATCTTTGGGGCATATAGGGTTAAACACTTGCAACAGTACACCTTCACAACCAACCCACCACACAACGAGACCAGACTGTATTCTTGTAAAAATATATCTTTTTATATAAACTTTACGCAGGCTTGTGAATACAGGCAATAACTTTACGGATACGGTTGCAGGATATCAGCTTTAGATTACCACAGTTCTTATCGTAGTTCTTGTGAGGCCCGTAGGCCGGTGTTAAACAAAGTTCTTTGTGGAGCCAGCGGCTTCCAGGGGATCTGTCCCACGTCGCGTTGCCTTCCCGGTGTCGCTGATCGTTGCGGCTCTTCTGCCGAGCAGGTCACTGGTCGTCCGGGGCAGCGGTGCTCTGTGGCGGCACGGTCCTCTCTTCGTCGTCTGCTCCGACCTTGGAGTCGGCGGCTGTGTGGCGGTGACAAGTGGCAGTACGGTCCCCAAGTGCAGGACGTACCCAGCCAAATGCCGGTGCAGCTGTGGGCTCACAGCTGGGCTGTCGGGCAGGCTACCGACCTTGTGGATTCTCGTGAGGCAATAGTCTGTCCTTGCAGGTGAGGGACGGCTCGCTATGCAGTCGCCTCGATAGCTCGGACCAGACGGGTCCTCCTTCGCTTTGCTCTCGGGCTCCCAGCGCAGGTGTGGTCACGATGTTCGGGCCAGCGGCGGCTGGTCCTCACTGTGCTTCCGCTGTAGCTTTGGGCCCCGGTCACGGTGGTCGGGAGGGAGTGGATGCCTTAGAGGAGCTTCCTCTTTGTCGGTACTGCGGCGATGATCAGCACCCGCAGTCGCTTTCTCCCAAGGGGGGTTTAGCGTCCACTGGTCCTGGGACGCTGGTCAGGGGGCAAGTTCAGCTTCCAAGCCCTTGGAGATCTCTTTGCAGAGTTTGGCACAAAGTAGCACAAAAGTCGTTTCGTCGTTTTGTCTTTCTCTCCTTCAGCAGCAAGGCACCAGACACAAGCAAGAGTCAGCACCCTTCTTTGTCTTCTCGCGGTCCTTCTCGTAGGGCAGAGTCGTTCTGTGGCCCAAACTGGATCTAACTTTCAAGGAGCAGGGCTCCATCTTTTATAGGCCAATTCTTTTGTTCTCGCAGGCCAGGGGGGCCTTTGCATAGCCACTCTCAGTTCTGGAGTACCCCGGCGGGTGCACTCCGGCTTCTGCTTTCAGTGTGAGGGGCAGGCGCATCAGACGCCCCACAGGAGGTGGAGCCAGCATTGTCTGGACAGGAGTGGCCAGAGTACCTTGTTGATGGGGGCTTCGCCCGTCCTGGGCCAGGTGCCGGCAGAGTCATCCGCCGCTCCCCAGGAGGGTGGAGCCAGCATTGTGGTGGCCGAGCACAGTGACAGTTCGAGTCAAGAGGCACTCCTACCCCCCACTAAGGTGTAATCTGCGCATTCACCACCTGTCATCCCTCCAGCCCTGTCACTCACACATCCCAGACAGTCGGATACACATACTGGCAGAGGCAACTGAAATGGTTAGGCAAGCAAATGCTAACTTTCTAAAAGTAGCATTTGCAAACCCAGGATAACGAAATAAACTTGACTACAAGAAACATCTCATCATCCTGAGTTCAGGCATACTAAACATGACTCACTACCATGCTCCTTGAGCCTGCGGGGATTATAGGGTATAATAATCCTCGCAGCTCAGTCTGGCCTAATGGAGCAGGTAGCCTTCAGTAGTGAAATACGGTCTTCGTTGTAAGTCACTACCAGGACATGCCACGCACATCAGGGCTTGTCCTACCTCGCACCTACAATGCACCCTGCCCGCAGGCCTACCATAGGGGTGACTAATATGTAGTCAAGGGAAGGGTCGGGGCTGGCAAGTGGGGACACTTGCCCAGCTAACGTGACAGTACGAGACCGCACGCGGGTTCTGCGGTCGCAGTTCCCAGACACAAGTTTACGGCTGCTCGGGTGGGTGGCGCAACCAGCGCTGCAAGCCCACCAGCAGTATCGGCATCTACACGCCCCGGCACTCTCTCGTGCGCTTTACTGGGGACTAACAGTAAATCCAATGCACCAATCATGGATACCAATCATATGTACAGTTTACAGTAGGGAGCACTTGCACTGCGGCACGGATCAGCCGTGGCGCAGTGCCCTGAGTATCGGAAAACCAGCAAAACATCGGAGGCACATCAGCAAAAAGTGGAAGGGAGACTCACGCCAAGGTGTCAGGTCTAACAGGCGTCAAGATATGAACCATAACAGGTATTGATGAAAAGGACTAAATATAGTAGCATAGCTTACCGTGCGATGTGCACATGGGCAAGCGGTCTTAGGAGTAACCGAATTGTCGTATCAGGAATTCAATTGAAGAGCAGGTTCGCCGTATCCTGAAATGGGAACAAACAAGCCCATAAGAAAAGTAGTGCAAAACGTAGGTGCTCATAGCATGAAAAATTGTGGATGCTGCTTACCATGTGCAAAGGCACACACTAGTACAAGGAGAATGACTGGACCGCAGTGGCAGGTCTAGGACGGGATCCAGCTAGGCTGGAAAGGAGGTGGTGCAATGACCTGCGGAGGAGGGAAGGAAGAATTAGCAGGGGTGGCTGTGTGGGCTGGAGTAACCCACACGTGCTGGGAAAGGCTTACCTTGATTGCCAGAGGTGCCCTGAGTGACCGATGAGTGCGTGAACCGCCCACAGTAAGTGAATAAAAGAAGATGGGCCACGATCATGTGATGTGTCACATGATTGATACAGTGTGTGCTTGCCGTCGAATAGGTGCAGCTATCTTAGAGTGGAGTGGCTATAATACAGATTCGAGCAGTGGACAGAGGATAAGAAAAAATTGTGGTGGATAGAAGGGGGAGCAAAGTCCGCAAATACAATAATTGAATATTTGTAAATTACAATATAGGACACACCATGGATAACCATGATCCAAAACAAAATTGTTTGAATTGAATAATGGAGTTAACTTTGCTAAGTAAGAATTAAACATTTACGTAAAAACTGTATGAAGGAAAGAAGAGCAAAAATAGCCACATAGTAAATTGTTATCCCCAGGAATGATTTGCATATAGCCATGTCTGAACTGGGGTGGCAGAGTGGGCTAAAGAACGGTGATGGATTCAACCCAGATCTTTTGACTGGGTGTGAGTGTTTGATTGATTCAGATGCTCCGTCCGTCACCACCCCCTTTAATATTTAGGTACACACATTTGTTCTTGCTCAAAAAACCTTGTGTTGTGGCATAGATAGTGGTTTTGAGAATTAGTTGTTAAAGTTCCTTGTTAGGACCAGTCAGTAGCTTGCCATAGTGATCCGTGTTGGATAGCTGTCTGGGTATTTCTGATTTGTACATTTTTTTTCTTGTAGAACTATCCCACCACCTTGATCAGCAGGTTTAATGATCAGCAGGTTTAATGATCAGGGAATCGTTGATTTTAAGGGTAGTGAGGGCCTTCTTTTTCTCAAGTGATATTTTATATGGGATGAATCACCAAGTGGTCTCGAGCTGTGCTACATCTTTGAGGACCATTCTCTCAAATGTAAGTACTTCTCCAGGGATCATGTTTGAAACAGGAGAAAATGTGGAGGGTTGGCGTAGGGGTGTGTTTGATGAACTAACTGGTGGAGGGTTGAGGAAGAAATCAAATTCTGTGGAAAAACCTGAGGAGTTAAGTCTATAGGTCCAAAGCATTTGGGTGAGTGGTAGGGACATAGGAGTGGCCTTTCCTGAGAAGCGATTGTTTAGCATCAGTGAGAGTGTGTCAGGATAGATTAAAGATGGGTATGGGCATAGGGTCATGCAAACCATCTGGGATTGTTGCATTAGCGACGTAAGATAAGTCTTCTGGCGGGTATGGCGTTCGCCTGGAGGATTGAACCATCGCGGCTGCTGTTTGACTCTGCCCCGTTTTGGTGGTTCAATTTGGTACCTGCCTAAACAAGCATTTGCAATGCAATAGGTCTCGCATTCGGAAAGTTTGAGCTATTGGTATTGTAAATGACAAATTTTGTTATTATGTGTTGGTTTTGAAAATAGCTAAATTAATAGCTTTGTCATTTACAATTCCAATAGTTTTAGCTTTCGCAAATATGACACCTATAGCATTTATAATGCAATATGTGTTGTATTTACGTGACTTAGATGTATTGATATTACAAATAACAATGGCTTTTAATTTTTTTAAATAATTAATACTTAAAAGTTATTGTAATTTATAATGGCAATAGCTTAAACTTTTGTAAATACCTTTTGTGAAGATTATGTTCAGTGTATTTTATTGTGACGAAATTCCAAGAACAGAAATAAAGCTTGAAACATTCAGAGAACACATTTGAACCAGTTGTTGTTGAATGGTTTCACTGATTGATGTTGTGGTGACGCTGAGTGATGTTGTGGTGGCGACGAATGATGCTGTGGCATTCAGTGATGCTGTGGTAGCGCATAGTGATGTTGTTGTCCCCCCTGAGTGATGCTGTGGTGGTGCTGAGTGAACCTGTGGTGATGCGATAGATAGAGTGAGTGCGATAGATAGAGAGAGGGCGATAGATAGACAGGGGGAGGGCGATAGATAGAGGGAGGGCGATAGATAGAGGGAGGGCGATAGATAGAGGGAGGGCGATAGATAGAGGGAGGGCGATAGATAGACAGGGGGAGGGCGATAGATAGACAGGGGGAGGGCGATAGATAGACAGGGGGAGGGCGATAAATAGACAGGGGGAGGGCGATAGAGGGAGGGCGATAGATAGAGGGAGGTAGGGCGATAGAGTGAGGGAGGGCGATAGATAGAGGGAGGGCCTTAGAGTGAGGGAGGGCGATAGATAGATGGAGTGAGTGAGGGCGTTATAGTGAGTGAGGGCGATATAGTGAGTGAGGGCGATATAGTGAGTGAGGGCGATATAGTGAGTGAGGGCGATATAGTGAGTGAGGGCGGTAGAGTGGTAGTGTGATGGCGGTAGATTGGTAGAGAGAGGGCGGAAGAGTGGTAGAGTGAGGGCGGTAGAGTGGTAGAGTGAGGGCGGTAGAGTGGTAGAGTGAGGGCGGTAGATTGAGGGCAGTAGAGTGAGGGCAGTAGAGTGAGGGCGGTAGAGTGAGGGCGGTAGAGTGGTAGAGTGAGGGCGGTAGAGTGGTAGAGTGAGGGCGGTAGAGTGAGGGCGGTAGAGTGGTAGAGTGAGGGCGGTAGAGTGGTAGAGTGAGGGCGGTAGAGTGAGGGCGGTAGATTGGTAGAGTGAGGGCGGTAGAGAGAGGGCTGTAGATTAGAGTGAGGGTGATAGAGTGAGGGCAGTAGAGTGGTAGATTGAGGGCGGTAGAGTGAGGGCGGTAGAGTGGTAGAGGGAGGACGGTAGAGTGGTAGAGTGAGGGTGGTAGAGTGGTAGAGTGAGTGCGGTAGAGTGAGGGTGGTAGAGTGAGGGCAGTAGAGTGGTAGAGTGCGGGGGTAGAGTAATAGTTTGAAGGCAGTAGAGTAATAGAGTGAGGGTGGTAGAGTAATAGAGTGAGGGCGGTAGAGTGAGGGCGGTAGAGTGAGGGCGGTAGAGTGAGGGCGGTAGAGTGAGGGCGGTAGAGTGAGGGCGGTAGAGTGAGGGCGGTAGGATGAGGGCGGTAGGATGAGGGCGGTAGAGTGAGGGCCTAGCTTGCCATGTACTGAATACACAACGTGCAGAGGGCACTGATAAAAAAAACAAGAGGATGGGGGGCGTGTGGGAATTAGGTTAACAAGCTCTCGGCATTGCGGGGGCGGGGGAGCTCATTCCTTTGAAGTCTGATGGGGGGGTGGACACCAAAGGGTTTCATTTCACATGGCACGCTTTCAGTTCAGGGGCACGCTTTCAGTTCAGAAGTGACAGTGTTGATCTGGGAAGTCAAAACAGAGATTTGCATGCTTGTAAGGCATAAATTCGACTATGTATAGGAGCATAGCAAAATAGCAGAGCACATAGAGCGAGGCTGCTCATACCCAGTGGGTTTAGGAATCCGTTCCATAAAAAAATAAAACAAGTGTGAGAGAGCAGAAAGGAGTGGAGCTAGGCTGTAGTCTCAACAAGCTCTCGGCATTGCTGTGGTGGGGGCCGGGGAGCCATTCCTTTGAATTCTAATGGGGGGGGGGGCAGGGGAGCGGCTTGGGAGCGGCTTCCTTTGAAGTCCGATGCCGAGGCTCAGACAAATGGTGTATGGTGTGCGAAGTGGCTGGTGATGTGCACGCGCCTGGCTCACATGAACTGCACCTAATCCGCTGTTTGGGTAGACTATAGAAAGCCTCTTACAATAATCTCGCCAAACAATGCTTACGCATTGGTTCAGCGAGACCTTAACTTTTGAAAGCCTCTTACAATAATCTCGCCGTACAATGATTACGCATTGCAAACAACAATGCCCCTGCACTATACAAAATTAGAACATTTTTGGTAATGTTAGTGTTTAAAGAGATAATTGGTTTGTATACATCCACACTTTCGGAGTGACTTTAAGAGAATCAATCATCCAAATCGAGGTATAAAGGTCGAGGTTATTGGCAAACGGCACCGGGAACCTCAAGAGGGAGCATAACACGAACAAGTATGTTTTCGAACACTTTCCCCATGTCTTCTTTTTCACTTAGGTGTACCCGCCTTTGTGAAAGCAGAGCTTCACGTTTCAGAATATTTTCGACTCCTCCCGGTTACAGCTCATATTACTACTGAGCAAGATCCATCAATTACGCAGACAGCGTTTTCACGGATTCTTTGATTACCCAGAAACTAACTAACCGAAGCACCGCCCCAAAACGGGTATATCCAGCACGAATTTCTCTTGTTTTCATGAGGCCCTGAAGATTCGCAGTGTGTTCCCTGCGATGAAACACGTGTTGGCATAACTAAAGGAACAATAAACAGACACTTCACACCAAGAACAGAACGTCTTTTTTGAACTTTTATACCTCGATTTGGATGATTGATTCTCTTAAAGTCACTCCGAAAGTGTGGATGTATACAAACCAATCATCTCTTTAAACACTAACATTACCAAAAATTTTCTAATTTTGTATAGTGCAGGGGCATTGTTGTTTGATTGTTATTTGTGTGGATCATCTTGGTCCAACCTTGAGCAGGTTTTGTGGGATTACCGCTCGCCCTATTGCCTATACCATCTACTTTACAGTACTTTTCACTTTGCGGACACACAGGTTGTGCGCCTAATCACTCTGGTAACTTAAAAATCTCCTAGCTGCATACCCCAATGATTACGCATTGGTTCAGCGAGACCTAAAAAGGTTGGTTAGGGGTCCGAGGTCCGCAGATGTGTCTGAGAAACCTACCAAATGGTCGCGTCTGTTGAAACTGCACCTCTGTCTTGTGTTCTGGGGATTTGTGTAGGCCAGGTTAAGATAAAAATCCTTTTGTGGGTATGGATATGTTCTCTCTAAAGTGTAAGATTTTATATCTTTTTTCACTTTGAGTTTCTTGTTTTGTTCCAATCTGTAGAATTAGGCTACTGTTTTCTGGACCTGTTCTAACAGTTTTTTACAATCAGCAGCAGAACTGGTGTCTCTGATTTGCTTCTCTATGTCACTGATTTCTTCATTAAGTTTTAACAATGTCTTAGTGGCTGTATCTATGCCCAGCACCATCCAGTGCCGGGAGCAGGTGGTACCAATGTAGCTAAAATTAGTTACATATTTATTATCGTCCGTGAAAACTCCAAGTATATTTCTAACTTGTAGGCCCACCGTTATGATATTTGCCTTGAGATATTCAGTCAACATGCAAATCATAAGTTGTAGCCTGACTTATTTATTTTTGCATTTCTCTAATTGTTCAGTCAGAGAGACATTGGTATTGGGTAGTGTTTCATCAGACTCAGTAAATAAGTCCCTTGCGTATTTTCTTAAAGGGTTTGGCAGATTACAGCAGAGTATGATCTGACATAGCACTATGTGTTCAGGAGATCAGTACAGGATGTTTGAAGGAAGGAGGGAGGGGGAGGGGGCGAGGAGAGTAACCTTTTGTATTTTTCTTTTTTTAAGCAGCGCGGCTCGTTGCGCTTTAGCTTTAACAATATCGGTGCGCAGCTCTCCGAACTGTATTTTTTAACATTATTTTTATTTCAAACAAGCGTGGCATTCCATGCTTGATCTTAAACAATCGATTTACAAAAGGGGGTGGTGATGAACAGAGTGTCTGAATTGAGCAGACCACTCTTACCCAGTCCAAAGATCAGGGCTTGATCCATCACCGTTATTTATCTCACTGCCCCATCCCAGCTCAGAATCTGGCTATATGCAAATCAGTCTGTCCCTGGCCCAGTGCATCATGGGAACAGGGCAGACTAAACTACCAAGCCAATTCTTTACCAGAAAGGAGACAAGCTACCGGGGACCGGTTTCTGGCATTTCAGCCTCTTCGGCCCGGCTTGCTTGAATCCTGATGGAGCAGTGAGAAAGGGACTCATGTCTGAGTATACCCTGCCACACCTATAGTGGCCAAAATCGATTTACAAAAGGGGGTGGTGATGAACAGAGTGTCTGAATTGAGCAGACCACTCTTACCCAGTCCAAAGATCAGGGCTTGATCCATCACCGTTATTTATCTCACTGCCCCATCCCAGCTCAGAATCTGGCTATATGCAAATCAGTCTGTCCCTGGCCCAGTGCATCATGGGAACAGGGCAGACTAAACTACCAAGCCAATTCTTTACCAGAAAGGAGACAAGCTACCGGGGACCGGTTTCTGGCATTTCAGCCTCTTCGGCCCGGCTTGCTTGAATCCTGATGGAGCAGTGAGAAAGGGACTCATGTCTGAGTATACCCTGCCACACCTAAAGTGGCCAAAATCGATTTACAAAAGGGGGTGGTGATGAACAGAGTGTCTGAATTGAGCAGACCACTCTTACCCAGTCCAAAGATCAGGGCTTGATCCATCACCGTTATTTATCTCACTGCCCCATCCCAGCTCAGAATCTGGCTATATGCAAATCAGTCTGTCCCTGGCCCAGTGCATCATGGGAACAGGGCAGACTAAACTACCAAGCCAATTCTTTACCAGAAAGGAGACAAGCTACCGGGGACCGGTTTCTGGCATTTCAGCCTCTTCGGCCCGGCTTGCTTGAATCCTGATGGAGCAGTGAGAAAGGGACTCATGTCTGAGTATACCCTGCCACACCTATAGTGGCCAAAATCGATTTACAAAAGGGGGTGGTGATGAACAGAGTGTCTGAATTGAGCAGACCACTCTTACCCAGTCCAAAGATCAGGGCTTGATCCATCACCGTTATTTATCTCACTGCCCCATCCCAGCTCAGAATCTGGCTATATGCAAATCAGTCTGTCCCTGGCCCAGTGCATCATGGGAACAGGGCAGACTAAACTACCAAGCCAATTCTTTACCAGAAAGGAGACAAGCTACCGGGGACCGGTTTCTGGCATTTCAGCCTCTTCGGCCCGGCTTGCTTGAATCCTGATGGAGCAGTGAGAAAGGGACTCATGTCTGAGTATACCCTGCCACACCTATAGTGGCCAAAATCGATTTACAAAAGGGGGTGGTGATGAACAGAGTGTCTGAATTGAGCAGACCACTCTTACCCAGTCCAAAGATCAGGGCTTGATCCATCACCGTTATTTATCTCACTGCCCCATCCCAGCTCAGAATCTGGCTATATGCAAATCAGTCTGTCCCTGGCCCAGTGCATCATGGGAACAGGGCAGACTAAACTACCAAGCCAATTCTTTACCAGAAAGGAGACAAGCTACCGGGGACCGGTTTCTGGCATTTCAGCCTCTTCGGCCCGGCTTGCTTGAATCCTGATGGAGCAGTGAGAAAGGGACTCATGTCTGAGTATACCCTGCCACACCTATAGTGGCCAAAATCGATTTACAAAAGGGGGTGGTGATGAACAGAGTGTCTGAATTGAGCAGACCACTCTTACCCAGTCCAAAGATCAGGGCTTGATCCATCACCGTTATTTATCTCACTGCCCCATCCCAGCTCAGAATCTGGCTATATGCAAATCAGTCTGTCCCTGGCCCAGTGCATCATGGGAACAGGGCAGACTAAACTACCAAGCCAATTCTTTACCAGAAAGGAGACAAGCTACCGGGGACCGGTTTCTGGCATTTCAGCCTCTTCGGCCCGGCTTGCTTGAATCCTGATGGAGCAGTGAGAAAGGGACTCATGTCTGAGTATACCCTGCCACACCTATAGTGGCCAAAATCGATTTACAAAAGGGGGTGGTGATGAACAGAGTGTCTGAATTGAGCAGACCACTCTTACCCAGTCCAAAGATCAGGGCTTGATCCATCACCGTTATTTATCTCACTGCCCCATCCCAGCTCAGAATCTGGCTATATGCAAATCAGTCTGTCCCTGGCCCAGTGCATCATGGGAACAGGGCAGACTAAACTACCAAGCCAATTCTTTACCAGAAAGGAGACAAGCTACCGGGGACCGGTTTCTGGCATTTCAGCCTCTTCGGCCCGGCTTGCTTGAATCCTGATGGAGCAGTGAGAAAGGGACTCATGTCTGAGTATACCCTGCCACACCTAAAGTGGCCAAAATCGATTTACAAAAGGGGGTGGTGATGAACAGAGTGTCTGAATTGAGCAGACCACTCTTACCCAGTCCAAAGATCAGGGCTTGATCCATCACCGTTATTTATCTCACTGCCCCATCCCAGCTCAGAATCTGGCTATATGCAAATCAGTCTGTCCCTGGCCCAGTGCATCATGGGAACAGGGCAGACTAAACTACCAAGCCAATTCTTTACCAGAAAGGAGACAAGCTACCGGGGACCGGTTTCTGGCATTTCAGCCTCTTCGGCCCGGCTTGCTTGAATCCTGATGGAGCAGTGAGAAAGGGACTCATGTCTGAGTGTACCCTGCCACACCTAAAGTGGCCAAAATCGATTTACAAAAGGGGGTGGTGATGAACAGAGTGTCTGAATTGAGCAGACCACTCTTACCCAGTCCAAAGATCAGGGCTTGATCCATCACCGTTATTTATCTCACTGCCCCATCCCAGCTCAGAATCTGGCTATATGCAAATCAGTCTGTCCCTGGCCCAGTGCATCATGGGAACAGGGCAGACTAAACTACCAAGCCAATTCTTTACCAGAAAGGAGACAAGCTACCGGGGACCGGTTTCTGGCATTTCAGCCTCTTCGGCCCGGCTTGCTTGAATCCTGATGGAGCAGTGAGAAAGGGACTCATGTCTGAGTGTACCCTGCCACACCTATAGTGGCCAAAATCGATTTACAAAAGGGGGTGGTGATGAACAGAGTGTCTGAATTGAGCAGACCACTCTTACCCAGTCCAAAGATCAGGGCTTGATCCATCACCGTTATTTATCTCACTGCCCCATCCCAGCTCAGAATCTGGCTATATGCAAATCAGTCTGTCCCTGGCCCAGTGCATCATGGGAACAGGGCAGACTAAACTACCAAGCCAATTCTTTACCAGAAAGGAGACAAGCTACCGGGGACCGGTTTCTGGCATTTCAGCCTCTTCGGCCCGGCTTGCTTGAATCCTGATGGAGCAGTGAGAAAGGGACTCATGTCTGAGTATACCCTGCCACACCTATAGTGGCCAAAATCGATTTACAAAAGGGGGTGGTGATGAACAGAGTGTCTGAATTGAGCAGACCACTCTTACCCAGTCCAAAGATCAGGGCTTGATCCATCACCGTTATTTATCTCACTGCCCCATCCCAGCTCAGAATCTGGCTATATGCAAATCAGTCTGTCCCTGGCCCAGTGCATCATGGGAACAGGGCAGACTAAACTACCAAGCCAATTCTTTACCAGAAAGGAGACAAGCTACCGGGGACCGGTTTCTGGCATTTCAGCCTCTTCGGCCCGGCTTGCTTGAATCCTGATGGAGCAGTGAGAAAGGGACTCATGTCTGAGTATACCCTGCCACACCTATAGTGGCCAAAATCGATTTACAAAAGGGGGTGGTGATGAACAGAGTGTCTGAATTGAGCAGACCACTCTTACCCAGTCCAAAGATCAGGGCTTGATCCATCACCGTTATTTATCTCACTGCCCCATCCCAGCTCAGAATCTGGCTATATGCAAATCAGTCTGTCCCTGGCCCAGTGCATCATGGGAACAGGGCAGACTAAACTACCAAGCCAATTCTTTACCAGAAAGGAGACAAGCTACCGGGGACCGGTTTCTGGCATTTCAGCCTCTTCGGCCCGGCTTGCTTGAATCCTGATGGAGCAGTGAGAAAGGGACTCATGTCTGAGTATACCCTGCCACACCTATAGTGGCCAAAATCGATTTACAAAAGGGGGTGGTGATGAACAGAGTGTCTGAATTGAGCAGACCACTCTTACCCAGTCCAAAGATCAGGGCTTGATCCATCACCGTTATTTATCTCACTGCCCCATCCCAGCTCAGAATCTGGCTATATGCAAATCAGTCTGTCCCTGGCCCAGTGCATCATGGGAACAGGGCAGACTAAACTACCAAGCCAATTCTTTACCAGAAAGGAGACAAGCTACCGGGGACCGGTTTCTGGCATTTCAGCCTCTTCGGCCCGGCTTGCTTGAATCCTGATGGAGCAGTGAGAAAGGGACTCATGTCTGAGTATACCCTGCCACACCTAAAGTGGCCAAAATCGATTTACAAAAGGGGGTGGTGATGAACAGAGTGTCTGAATTGAGCAGACCACTCTTACCCAGTCCAAAGATCAGGGCTTGATCCATCACCGTTATTTATCTCACTGCCCCATCCCAGCTCAGAATCTGGCTATATGCAAATCAGTCTGTCCCTGGCCCAGTGCATCATGGGAACAGGGCAGACTAAACTACCAAGCCAATTCTTTACCAGAAAGGAGACAAGCTACCGGGGACCGGTTTCTGGCATTTCAGCCTCTTCGGCCCGGCTTGCTTGAATCCTGATGGAGCAGTGAGAAAGGGACTCATGTCTGAGTGTACCCTGCCACACCTAAAGTGGCCAAAATCGATTTACAAAAGGGGGTGGTGATGAACAGAGTGTCTGAATTGAGCAGACCACTCTTACCCAGTCCAAAGATCAGGGCTTGATCCATCACCGTTATTTATCTCACTGCCCCATCCCAGCTCAGAATCTGGCTATATGCAAATCAGTCTGTCCCTGGCCCAGTGCATCATGGGAACAGGGCAGACTAAACTACCAAGCCAATTCTTTACCAGAAAGGAGACAAGCTACCGGGGACCGGTTTCTGGCATTTCAGCCTCTTCGGCCCGGCTTGCTTGAATCCTGATGGAGCAGTGAGAAAGGGACTCATGTCTGAGTGTACCCTGCCACACCTATAGTGGCCAAAATCGATTTACAAAAGGGGGTGGTGATGAACAGAGTGTCTGAATTGAGCAGACCACTCTTACCCAGTCCAAAGATCAGGGCTTGATCCATCACCGTTATTTATCTCACTGCCCCATCCCAGCTCAGAATCTGGCTATATGCAAATCAGTCTGTCCCTGGCCCAGTGCATCATGGGAACAGGGCAGACTAAACTACCAAGCCAATTCTTTACCAGAAAGGAGACAAGCTACCGGGGACCGGTTTCTGGCATTTCAGCCTCTTCGGCCCGGCTTGCTTGAATCCTGATGGAGCAGTGAGAAAGGGACTCATGTCTGAGTATACCCTGCCACACCTATAGTGGCCAAAATCGATTTACAAAAGGGGGTGGTGATGAACAGAGTGTCTGAATTGAGCAGACCACTCTTACCCAGTCCAAAGATCAGGGCTTGATCCATCACCGTTATTTATCTCACTGCCCCATCCCAGCTCAGAATCTGGCTATATGCAAATCAGTCTGTCCCTGGCCCAGTGCATCATGGGAACAGGGCAGACTAAACTACCAAGCCAATTCTTTACCAGAAAGGAGACAAGCTACCGGGGACCGGTTTCTGGCATTTCAGCCTCTTCGGCCCGGCTTGCTTGAATCCTGATGGAGCAGTGAGAAAGGGACTCATGTCTGAGTATACCCTGCCACACCTATAGTGGCCAAAATCGATTTACAAAAGGGGGTGGTGATGAACAGAGTGTCTGAATTGAGCAGACCACTCTTACCCAGTCCAAAGATCAGGGCTTGATCCATCACCGTTATTTATCTCACTGCCCCATCCCAGCTCAGAATCTGGCTATATGCAAATCAGTCTGTCCCTGGCCCAGTGCATCATGGGAACAGGGCAGACTAAACTACCAAGCCAATTCTTTACCAGAAAGGAGACAAGCTACCGGGGACCGGTTTCTGGCATTTCAGCCTCTTCGGCCCGGCTTGCTTGAATCCTGATGGAGCAGTGAGAAAGGGACTCATGTCTGAGTATACCCTGCCACACCTATAGTGGCCAAAATCGATTTACAAAAGGGGGTGGTGATGAACAGAGTGTCTGAATTGAGCAGACCACTCTTACCCAGTCCAAAGATCAGGGCTTGATCCATCACCGTTATTTATCTCACTGCCCCATCCCAGCTCAGAATCTGGCTATATGCAAATCAGTCTGTCCCTGGCCCAGTGCATCATGGGAACAGGGCAGACTAAACTACCAAGCCAATTCTTTACCAGAAAGGAGACAAGCTACCGGGGACCGGTTTCTGGCATTTCAGCCTCTTCGGCCCGGCTTGCTTGAATCCTGATGGAGCAGTGAGAAAGGGACTCATGTCTGAGTATACCCTGCCACAGCTAAAAAACGGTGTTGGATCTAGCCCTGATCTCTTGACTGGGTGAGAGCTTTCTGCTTAATTCAGAGACTCTGTCCCTCACCACCCCTTTTTGAAAATATTTTTGCCCACCCTAAGCGTGGAAGGGTATTCTCAGATGTGAGACCCTTGCTCATTGCACCATCAGGATTCAAGCAAACCAGGCCGAAGATGGCTGTAATGCCAGAAACCGGTCCCCGGGAGCTTGTTTCCTTCCCAGTGTAAGAATTGGCTTTTGTAGTTTGGTTTGCCCTGTTCCCATCATGCACTGGGACAGGAACAGACTAATTTGCATACAGCCAGGTTCTGAAACTGGGATGGTGCAGTGAGCTAAAAAACGGTGTTGGATCTAGCCCTGATCTCTTGACTGGGTGAGAGCTTTCTGCTTAATTCAGAGACTCTGTCCCTCACCACCCCTTTTTGAAAATATTTTTGCCCACCCTAAGCGTGGAAGGGTATTCTCAGATGTGAGACCCTTGCTCATTGCACCATCAGGATTCAAGCAAACCAGGCCGAAGATGGCTGTAATGCCAGAAACCGGTCCCCGGGAGCTTGTTTCCTTCCCAGTGTAAGAATTGGCTTTTGTAGTTTGGTTTGCCCTGTTCCCATCATGCACTGGGACAGGAACAGACTAATTTGCATACAGCCAGGTTCTGAAACTGGGATGGTGCAGTGAGCTAAAAAACGGTGTTGGATCTAGCCCTGATCTCTTGACTGGGTGAGAGCTTTCTGCTTAATTCAGAGACTCTGTCCCTCACCACCCCTTTTTGAAAATATTTTTGCCCACCCTAAGCGTGGAAGGGTATTCTCAGATGTGAGACCCTTGCTCATTGCACCATCAGGATTCAAGCAAACCAGGCCGAAGATGGCTGTAATGCCAGAAACCGGTCCCCGGGAGCTTGTTTCCTTCCCAGTGTAAGAATTGGCTTTTGTAGTTTGGTTTGCCCTGTTCCCATCATGCACTGGGACAGGAACAGACTAATTTGCATACAGCCAGGTTCTGAAACTGGGATGGTGCAGTGAGCTAAAAAACGGTGTTGGATCTAGCCCTGATCTCTTGACTGGGTGAGAGCTTTCTGCTTAATTCAGAGACTCTGTCCCTCACCACCCCTTTTTGAAAATATTTTTGCCCACCCTAAGCGTGGAAGGGTATTCTCAGATGTGAGACCCTTGCTCATTGCACCATCAGGATTCAAGCAAACCAGGCCGAAGATGGCTGTAATGCCAGAAACCGGTCCCCGGGAGCTTGTTTCCTTCCCAGTGTAAGAATTGGCTTTTGTAGTTTGGTTTGCCCTGTTCCCATCATGCACTGGGACAGGAACAGACTAATTTGCATACAGCCAGGTTCTGAAACTGGGATGGTGCAGTGAGCTAAAAAACGGTGTTGGATCTAGCCCTGATCTCTTGACTGGGTGAGAGCTTTCTGCTTAATTCAGAGACTCTGTCCCTCACCACCCCTTTTTGAAAATATTTTTGCCCACCCTAAGCGTGGAAGGGTATTCTCAGATGTGAGACCCTTGCTCATTGCACCATCAGGATTCAAGCAAACCAGGCCGAAGATGGCTGTAATGCCAGAAACCGGTCCCCGGGAGCTTGTTTCCTTCCCAGTGTAAGAATTGGCTTTTGTAGTTTGGTTTGCCCTGTTCCCATCATGCACTGGGACAGGAACAGACTAATTTGCATACAGCCAGGTTCTGAAACTGGGATGGTGCAGTGAGCTAAAAAACGGTGTTGGATCTAGCCCTGATCTCTTGACTGGGTGAGAGCTTTCTGCTTAATTCAGAGACTCTGTCCCTCACCACCCCTTTTTGAAAATATTTTTGCCCACCCTAAGCGTGGAAGGGTATTCTCAGATGTGAGACCCTTGCTCATTGCACCATCAGGATTCAAGCAAACCAGGCCGAAGATGGCTGTAATGCCAGAAACCGGTCCCCGGGAGCTTGTTTCCTTCCCAGTGTAAGAATTGGCTTTTGTAGTTTGGTTTGCCCTGTTCCCATCATGCACTGGGACAGGAACAGACTAATTTGCATACAGCCAGGTTCTGAAACTGGGATGGTGCAGTGAGCTAAAAAACGGTGTTGGATCTAGCCCTGATCTCTTGACTGGGTGAGAGCTTTCTGCTTAATTCAGAGACTCTGTCCCTCACCACCCCTTTTTGAAAATATTTTTGCCCACCCTAAGCGTGGAAGGGTATTCTCAGATGTGAGACCCTTGCTCATTGCACCATCAGGATTCAAGCAAACCAGGCCGAAGATGGCTGTAATGCCAGAAACCGGTCCCCGGGAGCTTGTTTCCTTCCCAGTGTAAGAATTGGCTTTTGTAGTTTGGTTTGCCCTGTTCCCATCATGCACTGGGACAGGAACAGACTAATTTGCATACAGCCAGGTTCTGAAACTGGGATGGTGCAGTGAGCTAAAAAACGGTGTTGGATCTAGCCCTGATCTCTTGACTGGGTGAGAGCTTTCTGCTTAATTCAGAGACTCTGTCCCTCACCACCCCTTTTTGAAAATATTTTTGCCCACCCTAAGCGTGGAAGGGTATTCTCAGATGTGAGACCCTTGCTCATTGCACCATCAGGATTCAAGCAAACCAGGCCGAAGATGGCTGTAATGCCAGAAACCGGTCCCCGGGAGCTTGTTTCCTTCCCAGTGTAAGAATTGGCTTTTGTAGTTTGGTTTGCCCTGTTCCCATCATGCACTGGGACAGGAACAGACTAATTTGCATACAGCCAGGTTCTGAAACTGGGATGGTGCAGTGAGCTAAAAAACGGTGTTGGATCTAGCCCTGATCTCTTGACTGGGTGAGAGCTTTCTGCTTAATTCAGAGACTCTGTCCCTCACCACCCCTTTTTGAAAATATTTTTGCCCACCCTAAGCGTGGAAGGGTATTCTCAGATGTGAGACCCTTGCTCATTGCACCATCAGGATTCAAGCAAACCAGGCCGAAGATGGCTGTAATGCCAGAAACCGGTCCCCGGGAGCTTGTTTCCTTCCCAGTGTAAGAATTGGCTTTTGTAGTTTGGTTTGCCCTGTTCCCATCATGCACTGGGACAGGAACAGACTAATTTGCATACAGCCAGGTTCTGAAACTGGGATGGTGCAGTGAGCTAAAAAACGGTGTTGGATCTAGCCCTGATCTCTTGACTGGGTGAGAGCT
The DNA here is from genome assembly GCF_964263255.1 of Lissotriton vulgaris. NCBI lineage: Eukaryota > Metazoa > Chordata > Amphibia > Caudata > Salamandridae > Lissotriton > Lissotriton vulgaris. Next base: position 681,426,040 of record NC_141693.1, read on the forward strand.
TTCTGCTTAATTCAGAGACTCTGTCCCTCACCACCCCTTTTTGAAAATGATCTTAAACAATGGCAGCCAGACGCCTTTCTTTTGTTTGGCGCGGTGGCTCGCCGAACTGTTTATATACGTTTCACAAAGGCGCTCTCTGTCAGTGCATAGGATTGCACTATATAGGATCGACTTACCGCAGCCCACTCCGCCCATGCTAGAAAGCAAGCAGAGACAATAGCGACCATGCGCCTTTCTTTTTGTTTGTGCAGCTCACCCAACTGTTTTTTTTATATTATTTTTATTTCACACAAGCGCAGCAAGCCACGCTTGATGTTAACAGTGGCAGCTGCATGCCTTTCTATTCTTCGGCTTGGTTGTTTGCACAACTCTTTACACAGGAGGATATTGGCTCGCTGCTTGTTGAACTCAGGGGGTAAGTTGGCCTCGCCTATACTGTTTTTAGGTACATTGGATTAGGTGTCTTGAGGGAGAAATGATTTGCTCCCCTTTCGCTGTGTGCAAGAGAGTCCAATCTAACTGTAAACCTTTGGGTGACACTGATGTTTTAAAAACAAGCGCAGCGCGCCACACTTGATCTTAAACAATGGCAGACGCCCGCCTTTTTTTCCTTTGGCGCGACAGCTAGAACAACTCTTTACACAGGGGCAAATTGCCTTGCTGCTTATTGAACTAAGCAGGTTTATATACTTGGGGTCGGTGTCTTGAGGAAGAAATGTTTTGCTCCCCTTTTCCTGTGTGCAAGACAGACAAATCTAACTGTAAACCTTTGGTTGACACTGATGTATTGTAACTTCATTGTCTTTGCCTGTGTATTTTTCTTTTTCTTTCATTCGCCATTGGTCTTTTTGATTGCTCACGATCAGATCCCTTCTTTTTGAGTTATCTGATTTATAGATGCATACCTGTTTCTTGCCGGTCGCATGACCCTGTTGTTAAAATCAAGTTTTTTCTGGCTTTCCAGTTATGCTGTTTGGCATCCTGTTTCGCAGCAAAAGCAGAACACGATGTGAACATACGAAAGATAAGCATTAACGAATAAATATCAGAGGCATCCCTTGACTAAAAAGCTGGTGCAGTAGTTTTCAGTAACGTGCTTAAAGCCTTGAGGCAATATAGAGCCAGGCCCCTCCCCTTTCCATCAACACAGATATTATTCTTCAGTAAGTGCCCTGCTATCAGGTGTACGTGGCTACCCCTGGGAGCAGGCGAAGGGGTCTTCCATTCCCGCCTTTGTTTCAGCACAGACAGAAGGTGCAGTGTTAAGAGCCGATAATGGTGCTGAGGAAGCCAGTTCTGCGGTCTGAAGTGCTGACCCATCTGCGGCAGTTACTGTTTACGCTAATGAGCCATGTGGGCATAAGGGGTGAGAACACCCGAAAACCTCCAAATTTGCGCACTAGACGATGGCATCAATGCAAGATGTGGATTTCCCTCTCTCTGTGTTTGGTGCTTTAACAAAGTTTGATTGTCAACCATGTCAACACATGCACTTACTTTCCTCTCTCGCTCGGTCTTTCACACTCTCTCTCCCTCTGCCCTCTAAATCACCATATAACTTTTTTCTTTCCTTTGCTCTAGCCCGTTTTTTCGCCGTCTTCCTTTCGCTTTGTTCTTAATGCACATAAATAAAAAAACATTATAATTTAGAACGGTAATAGCTCTAACATTTACAAATGCCAGACTGACTGCATTTCAAATGCTTGTTTTTGATTTTACATCTTTATTGCAAGCATATGGTGGTTTGTGGGGAAAAAAACTTGTTCCACCCTGCCGAGGCCAGGTTGCCTTTGTAAGTGTTTGTTTCCTGTTAGATTTGGGGGTCTCTAGTTGGCCCAGGTAGGTACTTGTGACAAATAGGGACCCTTTCCTCTAGTTAGGATAAGGGGATTACACTCCTAAAATAACTTCTGCTCACCCCCTTGGTAGCTTAGCACGAGCAGAAGGGCTTTATTTCAGAGGCATTGTAAGTTAAACAGTTGTGACCACATACAGTAACCCAGTGACAACACTACATACAAATGGACACCACACAGGTTTTATATAAAAAATAAGTAGACTTTTATATAGAGTTACCACAAGGCCATAAACAACAGAAATACACACTATGATTACTTTGAGATGGTAGATTTAAGCTTAGTTCAGTTCAGTTCTTAGATGAGACACTCTGCTTCAATGTACCGTAAGTTGCGTTGCGCTTCCACGACAAGCAATGTCGCAGTGATGGGAAATACGACAAAGTTCAGATACAAAGAACTAAAGACGTGAAGATCTTCCAGATGCTGCACGCTTCTCGGGGATGCGAGAAGTTCTCGGTTCGATGTGTGGACTGCAGCGGCGACACCCTTACGATGCGACGACAACAGCTCCAGCGGCGACATTTTTCTCCCAAGATGCGTGAAGCTTCCGCTCGATGCGACAGTTCCAGCGACGACACCCTCCTTCGGAGTTGCGACGGCAGGCACAGTGACGGCGACACGCTCCGACCTTGTTGCGAGATTCTCCTCCTGATGCAGTGCAGTGTGATAACTAAAGCGGCGACACCCTCCTTCGGAGTTGCGACGGCAGCAGCGACACGCTTCCTCTTCGTTGCGGCACACTTCTCTCGGATGCGGTGCAGTGCGACAGTTCCAGCGGTGACACCCTCCTTCGGCGTTGCGACGGTAGGCACTGCGACGGCGAAACACTTCTTCTCGTTGAGTCGCGCTTCCAGCTCCTTGCGACACGCAGTCCCTGAGAAGGCCCCAAACAGCAGCAGGCACTTCCAAAGAAATCTGGGGAGCTGGGGGTTGAAGTCTGTTGTCCCTGAGACTTCAGCAGGAGTCAAGCTCTTTTCCAAGCCCTTGGAGATCCTTCACAAGTTGAAAGCAAAGTACACAAAGTTCCTTTCTCCTTTGGCAGTAAGGCAACCACTGCAGGCCAATCCTCCAAGCAGCACTTCAGCTTGGGAATAGTCTCTCCTCAGTTTCTTTAGGTTCCTCTCCTCAGTAAAGGTTTCTTCTTGTAGTCCAAAGTGATCTAATTTCATTGGATCAGGGTCCCAATATTTATACCCCAAAATCCTTTGTTCTCTGAGGGGAGAGGGGCCTTTGCCCAGTCCAACCCAGTTCTGAAGCACTCTGTTTACCAGACTTCTCCTTTCCTTTCACAGTGCAGGGCATGCACATCAGACGCCCCACAGGAGGTGGAGCCAGCATTGTGGAAGGCAAGTACAGTCCTGGAGCACTTTGTTTACAGGACTCCTTCTCTGCTTTCAGTGTGCAGGGCAGAGACATCAGCCGCTCCCCAGGAGGTGGAGCCAGCATTGTGAAAGGCAGGCACAGCCCTATTCAAGGTTCAGGTTCAACTTAGCATGTATGTGTGCCACATGGCACAGGTGTACATGCACAGATGTGCATGTACACAGGTATTCGTTATTTACCATGCAATAGAATTACATGGTAAATAACGAATCGATAATGGCCTGTGGCACTGTTTTCAGTGCCACCTACATCTGGATTTACCGATTAGTACATCAATTTACAGTAGGGATTACTTGCACTGTGGCACTGGATAGCAGTGACACAGTGCCCAAAGCATCTTATACCAGCAAAAACACATGAGGCAACAACTAAAATGGAAGGGAGACCCACGCCAATGGTGCCAGGTCTAACATTTCCTGATTAGTACTTTAGCAGTAAAATATTCAGCCAAAATATTGTATTTATTTTTATTTATTTAAAGAGTTTATATAGCGCTGGCTAGACCCGGAGGTATCAGAGCGCTTTACATGAGAATCAACAATGTAACAGAAAAAGTTCAACAATTACACAATAAATCCCAGAAAAATAGGCAATAGAATTAGGAGAGGAGAGAGAGAGAAGTAGTGGAGGGGCAGGGGAGGTGGTAAAGGGAGGATAAAGGAAGAGACAATTAGGAGAGACGAAAAGAAAGTCTGTCTAAAGACCGACTGGGTAGGTGAGGACCCAGGAGGGAATCCACGGCCCATCTCACCTATTGCTGAACCAGGAAACTCCATCGGGTATCAGACAAAAAAGTTCTGTCTCATTACTTTGAGAGAGGGGAGAAGGAGAGATATAAATAGAGGGGGGAAGTGGGAAGAGACGACAGAAGAGACGAAAGGAAGACTGGCTAAAGACCGACTGGCTAGGTGACGTCCAAGGAGGGAATCCCGACCTGTCTCACCTATATAGAAAAACCAGGTAGCTCCATCGGGCATCAGACAAAATAGCTAGCTCTCATATGACGCAGGAAATTCACAGGTAAACAGGGTGGGGACTAGGGCAAGGACAGGTGGGGGCAAAGGTTAGTATCAGAAAAGAGGAGAGGAGTAGAGCAGGGAGGGGAAGGGGGTAGGTAGTTCGGTAAAAGGTTCCCATGGATCTGCTGCGAGGCATTAAAAAAGCAGGTCAGTTTCTTCACAGGCGCCATCTTGAGGTTAAAACGCTGGGTGAGAGTTACGCCAGAAGTCTTGTGTTGCTATGACCGGTAGGAACGGCGGCCACAGCGTAAAACGCTCCCGATCATTCGAAGCCCGGGGACAAGAAAATCCAAATAATGTCCGGGGACAAGTAAAAATTTTTGCTAATAATTCTGATTAGTGCTAATTTTAGAGTTGTGGGGAATATGGTGTTTTTCTTGTTAACGAGCTTGTTCCCAAAGTTTCCAGGTGTCTGTTTCCGAATTTGAGGGGTTACTAATGATTAATGTGCCATTTGAAGATGTCTGCCCGTTTTGCAGGATGTTTTTGCATTGGTATATGGAGCAGTCTTCTTTTTGTTTCTAGTGTTGTTTTTCTCAGTTCGGATCTCAGGGGGGTCTCAAAACAGGGTGCACGCAACATACTATACTCAATACACTTCCTAGCAACCTGAAGCATTAGCACATAAATCGCATTAGGGCCTTGTGCCCTATCCATCTACCAGCCCCCCCCCCCGTGCCCAACTGGCCAGCTCCAAAGGGTCTCAAATGCCCTGTGTCCAGCATCTCAGGGTGCGCTGCCAATGCAGCGCCAGGCAGGGGTGCGCCATCTGCGCAAACCTAAGCGTTGTAGCTGCCCGCTACTTGCTGGGCAGCTGAGGACAATCACAACAGGGCCTAAACGCTCCAGCTGGCACTAAGTGCTGCACAGCTGTGGAAGGCCTGGCACCTCAAACCATATCTAGAGGTCTCAAAAACAGGGTGCGCACAACATACTATACACAATACATTTCCTAGCACCCCAAAAGCATTAGCACAGCATTAGCAATCCACTTTGTTCGCCTACAAACTGTGCTATCCGCTTTCAGTGGCTTTGTATTTTGTATTTGGATTTATAGAATCACCCAGGGGTCTCTAAGCGCTTCACAGTTTTGTATTGAATAACGCTGAACTATAGCTCCTGTGCTAAGCTGAATACTCTTCGAGACTACTTTTTCTTTCTCCCTTCCATTGGCCTGCTTATGTTGTCTTTTAACTTTATTTTAGAGGAAGTGAATTGTGTTGCTCCTCCCATTCAAATGTAAGGTAAAATTCTTGAAGTTAATGCAGATTAATTTAATTCAAGGTATAGGACAGAAAAAGTCAAACTACCTTAACTAGCTTTATATCTCGCCTTTTCTAAAACATATATAGCTGGTATTCCCAACTTGTGGTATTGAGGCAGGTTTTCTACATATTTATTCTCTGTTTTACAATGCAGTGTTATGTCATATTATCCATTTTTGCACAACGTCAGTCTGTGAATTTATTAGTGAACTCCTTCCCGTAGTGCATTTGACTGATATCTGCAGGGTGATTTCTTCATTCCATTTCCTTCCTGCTCTTCCTGACTGCTCTCTTCCCTTTAGTTCTCCAAGTCGTGTTTGCTCAGTGCTGAATTAGCGTCTATACGGAACCACAGATGGTGTTGCTCTATCAGTGACTTTTGACATCCTGTTTCTGTGCCATCTTTTTTCTGTGTCACAGATTTTGAAAGCAATAACATTTGTCACTAGCAAAAGTTATGGTGCTTTTCCTTTATGGTTTAAATCTTTTTATTTGTTAGTTTCAAAAGAGTTCACAGAGAACAACAAACAAGACCCTCAGCTCCCTTGGCAACATACAAATGAGACAACTAGTTCAAAATGATTGACATTACCTACTGGTAATAAGCATGGAGCGGGTCATCAAAGGCAATACTAACAAAAAAAGGAAAAACAAAGAGAAAAATGCCCCCAACCAACCCTCCACCCTGAGTCCCCCCCATCCCACCCCCCCTCGTCCACCGAAAAAGAAAAATATGAAAGGGAAGTGAAGTGAGGGAAAAACAGCCCTGTGATCAACGGTGTCGTTTGCACCTCTTCATGGAGCTATCTTCTGGTATCTGCGTATCAGGGAGACGGAGAAGCCGGAGGTCTCTGGGGCACGTCAGTTCTCGAAACTCGGACTCTAGGAGTGCCAGGAAGGGCCACCAAAGCTCCGGGAAATGCAACCCCCTCCCGGCTAGTGTGAGTGTGAGTTTCTCCAATCCCAACACCATCCAGAGCCGCTGAAGCCAGCCAGAAAGCGTAGGGAGTTGGGTGGTGCGCCAATGAATCAGGATATTCTGCAAAGCCGCTCCCAAGGCAATCGCTATCAAACGTACCGTCGGGACTTGAGTGGATACATTAAGGGGTTAGGGAGACCTAAGAGTATGTATGAGGGAAATCGAGGGAGTTGGGTGTCTAGATGTAGATCTATTTCATCGAGGCACTGCGGCCAATATGGCTGTATGCAGGCGCAACCCCAAATGACATGCTCCAGTGTACCCCTCTCCCCACATTCCCTCCAGCATAGATCACTGCGACGTGGGTCAAAGCGGTGTATGTGTTCCGGTGTATAGTACCAGTAGGTAAATATTTTGGTCAGTGTCTCTGTGAGGCCCATATGGTACGCCGAATGCCGTGCCCCATAGTAGATGCCCTACCATTCCTTGTGGGTAAGAGATCTTCCCAGGTCTCTCTCCCATCTAGCACGCCCTGCATTGTAGGTGTGTGTGTTGGGGCTTAAGAGCATGTTATAGATGTCTGAGATGATTCTCTTATCAGAGGTGCGAGTATTCAGCCACTTTTCGTATGGAAATAGCAGCCGTTGTGCATGCGGTTTAATGTGTGGATGCAATGCCCAATGCCGGACCTGGAGATATGCCAGGCGTTCCGTTTCGGGGAGGTCGTAATGTTTCCTCATCTGTGGAAACGGGATAATTCCTTCCAGATCAAAGAGGTGTCCTAGGGACCTACAGGGGGAGGAGCTCCAGGCTTGGAAGGCTCGGGCCTTTGTGCCAGGTTGGAATCCTGGATTGTCCCACAGCGGCGTGAGGGGTGATGGAAATGTGGTCAGTTGTGCGTGAGAGTTAGTGCGATTCCAGGATTCTTAGATGGTGCCCATGATGTATGACGCGTAGAGGTTAGCTGGGTGATGACGCTTGTGGAGAAAGGGGACCCCCCGTAGTGGCCTGCCCGCTACCGCCTGGTCCTGAAACAGCCAGTGCTTTTCTGGTTCTAGCCTCTGCCATTCTACCAGATATCTAAGCTGGGCAGCATGGAAGTAGGACTGAAGGTCGGGCACCCCTATCCCCCTATTCCCGTGGAGGAATTGCGACCTGGTGGCGAAAGCTCGGCTTACGGCCATGCCATATAAAGCGCAACAGGTCCGCTTGTGTCTGTTGGATCCACCCCAAGGGGGTATGAAGGGGAGGGTCTGGAACAAGTACAGTATTTGAGGGAGTATGGTCATTTTAACGGCTGCTATCCTACCTAACCAGGAGATTGTGCAATGTTTCCATCTGTTCAGCTCCTTCGAACACGGCTGCGGAGGTGGGAATAGTTAATGTCAGAAGTGGTTTGGATGGTAGGCGCTAGCAGAATGCCTAAATACGGGATTGCGTCAGTTGACCACTACATCGGATGTTCCTCTTGGAGGTGGGTGAGAGTGTGTGAGGATAGGGAGAGGCTGAGAGCCAAGGATTTGTCTGTATTAATTTTGAAGCCTGACCCCTGAGCAAAGTTGTGTAATTCGATGGAGTGGGCCCGCACAGAGGTGACCGGGTCCGACAGGCACAGCAAGATGTCATCAGCTTAAAGAGAGTCCTCTCTCCGTCACAGCCACCGCCTGGGTGCCAGCTCTCTGTTTTCCCTCTCCGCCGATCCCCACTGGTCCTCTGGTCGCTGCTTCGGGTCGGGGCTCAGTTGAGTGGACCCGATAAACCCCTCACCTCGACAGTCCCAGCAGAAATCTCGCTGGATCCAATCCAATGATGCAAAAGGCCGTCGTGGCCCGCGGCAAGTCCCGTCGTTGCCTGCGGCCAGTCCCCATTGCCACTCTCGTCGTGGTGCTTCAAGTGGAGGGACCGGGTTCTTTCCGCGCCAGTGCAGGAGGGCGGCATGGCCAGATAGTCTGGTTAGCCTTTGTGTTCGTTGGGGGGTGGCCTCTGTTCGTTGGGGGGGAAGTGTCCACCACGTTGGTGTCCTTGTCAGTCGCGCTCCTCCCTTGTTGCCGCTGATTCAGGCATGTTTTGAAGGCCGAGGGCCAGGGCAGACTCCCACCCCCCCAATCCAAAGTGTCTCCGTCTCCAGTGTGCCGCCGGTCCGCGAAGCGAGGCCGGGGATCCCGCTGGGCGCCTCCCAATCCAATGTGTCTCTGTCTCCGGTGTATGAGGAAATAGAGACCGTGAGGAGCACTCCGTTATTTTTGATCAAATTATTCTGTTTCTCCAATGGTGCTACGATTAATCAGGGTAGTCATTCCTGTGAAGTCTGAAGTGGTTATGATGGGTTTTTGGACCCACCTAATCGTGCACTGTTCACTTGGTGCTCCGCACCTTAATCACTCATAACACACTTTCTGTTGTGCTACTATTGTTGCTTTTATTCTTATTTTTATTTTAGGTTATTGCATCTTTTGTATCAAAGAACCTACTTGTTTGTTATTTTCATTATTCATAACACAAGCATTTGATTCATTTTCTCAATTGTACAAACATTGTTACATTTTTACATATTCAATTCTTTGGCATTGCGTATATATATCCATTCAATTATCATAAGTTTACAAGTGAGCCCAATGCATTTCGGCACCTCTACGGTGCCTTCATCAGGGGCGACTCTGTAATAAAAAACATATGGAGATGTGTAAGATTCATTTCTGAAGTAGTTCATGGGGGTGTATAACTGGACTGTGTGATATAGTCATACCTGGTATCTGTAGTAGCCGTAGTGCATGTGTGTTCGCCTCACTCAATGTTACTCTGTGTAGATCACTGAAAAGGATGGTAAATAACATGTATTGATTATATGCCAAACCTCGAGTCTCAACTAAAATAAAACTTTGTAGTCTGCAGAAACATACCTGATATGCGTGATCTGAGCTCTCTGAAATAAAAAGATGATACCTATCAGGACCGCACTTATACCACTAGAAAACTATGTTACTCAAACGATTGGTCTAAATGCCCATACCTTGTCTTCACCAATGATATTTATCTGCATGGTGAGAAAAAAGTTTTTTACTATATTATTTTTGTGCGCCTGTCGGAGGCTCTAAATTACTCTATTGTGCAAGATATTGCGTACCTGGTATGCCAAAACTTCTCTCCGTGTCTAAAAAACCGCTGCCTTTCGGTCGCCGTGTTTCCCCGAGTACCGGCTGAACGCCATTAAAACTCTGCGTACTCCGCCAAATCGCGGAGTTGAGATAATAGACGACGGACTTTGTGCTATAGCTCAAGTCGGTATGCTATGCGGCGTGAGCGCCATATTGGTATGGGTTAGATTCCATCAGTTGCAACCTATGTCATACACAAGACTTTGTTTACAAAATCGTATTGCTCTCGCTGTAATTAAATGATTGTTTGTTACATGTTGCCTATCGCTGGACTTGAGAAGATCCTATTCTGTCTCCGGTGTGCCACAGGTCCGCAAAGCAAGGCCGGGGATCCCGCTGCGCCTTGCGTGATGGGAAAAAGATGGCGGCGGCCCCGAGAGAAGGCCGATGGTCCACAGCTCCGCAAAGTTTCCTTTCGGGCTCCTCGCCCTTTGTGCGTGGATCGCGTGTCGTCCGCCCGCACTAAAATGTCAAAATCTAGTCAAGATTGCAGCCTAAATGTAGGCTGAGTGTGGAGTGTACCCTGCACTTATCAGTTCACTTAATCAGTGGACCTCCTTTCTAGAGATATAACTCATTTTGCTGTCTTGTATTTGCATAAACATACTTTCTGTTTGACTGAAGCAGTGCCACCAGATCATAATGTGGTAAAATTGATGCTGCCTGCTCTCTGTTCCCAATTTAAGTGCTGCACATTCAACAAAAGATGGGATCACTGTGGCTTACACTGAGGACATTTTTAGTTTTGTTTGCCATTTACTTGGGAAAGACATACTAAGCAATCCTCTCTTCGCCCCACCTCCATAAAACTACTTTGTCTGTGGAAGGTTTCCATTACATCCTATTCCCCATCTGTGATCACTTTAGTCTCTGATGACTCTCTGTCTCTCCTCAACTCTTTTTCCTTACTTGTGTCCCTTTTTGCTTCTTAACCTTGTGCCTGTGTTCTTTTCCCCTCTTTGCCCCCCCCCCCGTTTTAGTGGGCCGAAGCAAAAGTGGAGTCAAACTGAGATGAGTAATTGTGATCTCAATTGTTGGATTTTGTATGAAATTACTTTTTAACTTCTAAAACAAATTCTTGCACTAAGAATGAACTGATCAAATGTATTTCACCATCATCATCTCCTCTATTGCGCTAATTATAGCAACTATTTAAATTATGGATTAGTGGATTTTTAATCTCTAACGCCCCTGGTCTTGTTCTCCAAAGTGCTCCCTGGAATACGGTTGAGCCCACCCTGGTCTTTAGGAGCCAGGGTGACCCGATGATGAAGCATGCCACTACTAGAGAGTGAGAGGGTTACCATACAAAAAGGAATTGCTCCCAGATAGTGACATCTGAAGAGACGTCCTGACTAGAGAACTGTGCCCAGTTATTTTCTGTTGGGCAGGATATTTTTGGGATGTGTTGATATTTAGTTGGGAGGACGCATCCCCTCCGTTCCTTTTTCAATATTGTGGAAGATCATATACACCCTTCAGGCCCTTGGCCACTATTTTGTACAATTGTCAAGATGGTCGACAAGATGCTGTAAGGGAAGCCCCAGGAGGCCCCCTTCAATATTTGTCAACATCCTGCAGCAAACCTTGCTAAAAAAGCTACCATATCGAGGAGAAAGTGTGACCAAAGCAAACAAAAATGAAAAGCGGACTGAGAAAAAGCAGCTTATTTGGTGTGTTTTGAACGCGAGGCTGGGGCGTTGGGCCTTTCCTTCTCCATCTCCTCTAATAAAGACTGAGAAAACATAACAGTTTCTAACAGGCACATGGGAGCTTGAGGCGGGTACACATCAGGACCCAAAGTGAGGGAGATTAAGAGTGCAGCTGAACCACGATAAGAGTATAGGCAATAGGGCTGCTGTGGTAGACATTTGTCATTGTGAAAAAGATGGCCTTAGGCAAACTGTGGACCTTCAGTCAGTGTGGCCTACAACAAGCCAGACACAACACGGTGCAAGAGACCACAGGAGTGATTGAGAGTTGTTGTTACTGGGCAGGCCCTCGGGGGTGGACATGGGAATGGGCATGGAGGCTAACATGCTGTCCATGACCTCTGTTCATGAGCCCTCTGGGAGCCTGAACGAGTTAGGAGATTTCCTGAGTGGGTGGAGGACCAACTCACAGTACAGTTCTTGAGAAAATGAATACAGATGTTCCTCAAACCAGAGGGCTGTCAGCATTCTTCAGCACTTAAAGGGCCCACTGTCCTTTGACACAGCTGCCCCTCCCCTCCTTTCATCCCCCAGGCGCTACTGATGGACAAGGTTGCAAAAACAAAGATGCAGTCCTTCAGCATGTAAGGAAAGCTAGTATTAGCATGTGAATGACAAACAATCTGTATTTTTCTAGTTGAGGTACAAAATGTGGAGACTCCCAAAAATACTTGAGAGAGTAAAGATCAGGGCGAGAGACATGGACATCAGATGCATGCTAGTTTATCCAGCCAAGTAGAGGCTTGCACACAATGGCAAAACATACTTTTTCCCCTCATGCAGACAAAGTATGCAAATGGCTGGAAATGGGGAACAGGATTAAGATAACACTGTGGAAGAGAGAGACACGACTGAGATATGTCTGGCCGGTTGGTTCAAGTTTTTACTGACCATTACCAGGAGCTTTACAGGACAGAGCGCAATTGAGTCAAAGATACACGAAGCTTCCTTAAAAATCTAGACCTTGCATTCCTTAATTGACAGAAGAACGGGCAGCCTGCCTAGAAGAGGCTATAACTCTGGAGGTGGTGTTGGAAGTAGTTATTTAGCTTCAGAACAGAAAGATGCGAAGCCCAAGTGATATGCTGGCAGAGCTCTTTAAACATTTCCAATAACTAAACAACGGTGAGGGTGATACTTAGTATGCACTAGTGAGATATTTCTATAATAGTCCAATAAAGTTCTTGTTAGTTTGGGCGCTCCACTGCCTATGGCCCGCCGTTGAGACCAAGAACGTGCCAAAAACAAGAATAGTGATGGAAGGAGCGTCTAGTCTACAAAGAATCACCAATCAAATATTAAAGATTGTGTCAGAGTTTTTGTTTTCAATTTCTTTATTCGTCAAAAAAAAATCTTCACAGTTCGAGGCAAGATAATTTCAAAATCCAATTTCCAACATAAATGTTCATCAATCCAATGCAATGATTATTTCATTCAGATCAAAAGTTTAACACAAAAAGAACGGCCTTAATTCAAGAACAGCTTAAGCGTTTTGTCCTCCTTAGGACATCATCACAGCTGTAAAGCAAAGAACAAAGAATCACAATTCAGTTTTTAGTATATTAGCAAATAACTATTTATCTTTCCATGAGAACAATATTATAATAATAATATTAAACCAATTTTTGGATAACCATGATCATCTTGCCTATTTAACACTCTAAACTGAAATCTTATAATACATTATCCACCCACCTTGTCAACATTATCCCCCATGCTTTTCCAAGTCACATAATATTCAAACATTACACCCTTCAATCCGAAATGATCATACCTCATCAAATTATACAGCTTATAAATGCTGATACTGCATCCTACTTCACTTTGCGCAATAATACATTCTTCACCCCAGTCTTATTCAAAACGGAACCTGTATATAGAGATAAACTGTCATTTCATGTAATGGATTTATAATCAAATACAACTCAATTCCAACCCAAGTAATCGTTGTGAATATTCTCCTACTGTTTTTTTGATTTTTAAAACCGGAACCCTTATATAGTACATAGCTGACATTTAGACATTTAAAACATTTCTTTTTTCTTTTTATGCGAACAATGATGTGGTTCAAGTAATCTTATATCCATCCTATAATCATAAACATGGAATTCATCCCTAGTCAATATTCCTTTATTTGAATCGTTCGGATCCCACACTTAAGTTCATGCAAAGCCCAAGTCCTAATTCCAATTAGTCAAAACAAAAATAATCATAATTCTCACCAATTCAATCGTAATTATTCATACTCCTGGCTCCGTGATTAAGTGTCCTTAACTCTTACTCCAACGTAAGTCTGCCATAATGTAATAAAATTAAATAAAAATATGAAAAGAACAGAGCACTCGCATCAGAATACTGTTTCTAAAATGACAGCGGGTGATGCAGTTGTTAATTACACGCCTGACGAGATATATTTTTAATAATTCCTCCTTTGCACGTGTAAGTAATAGGATTTGATTAGTTGAAGTGGAATACAGTGGTGTGGAATTGTATGAATTATCTCCTCATCCAAGGTAAGGGATGCTTTCGAAATCCGATTGTCCTTTTTTAGTGCCATGCGAACAAGTAGTAAATTATTGCAGTGTCTCATGAAATTAGACCTTTAACAATAACCTCTCTGATTATTTCAGGTCTCATATTGCCTCAGGATTTGGATTCTAGCACTTTCCTACAAATCTTCATAAAGGGTCTGGAAATAAATGGGAACCTATAGTTACAGATGTGACGTTCCCAGTGAGTCAGAGCTCACCCACAATCTTACATATTTAAGGGTATTTAGCTATCATTTCCCTCAATGGAAAAGGTAAAAATGTAATCCTTGAGTTTAAGTAAATCTTGTTTCCAGGGGGCAGAATTGTTTTTTGTTTTTTTTATCTTTGACAACGACCAATTACCCCCCTCCCCCACCCCCGATAGTGATTCCAAGTGAATAGAAATATTTGGGAAGCAAATTTTTGCTTTCACCAGTCTGGCTGTCCTCTCGATGAGCGCCAGCTGTCTCCATAGAGGCTACTCCCATGCCCTTTGGGACTCGGTATATCAAGTCTTCCTCATGATCCTGAAGACCACTAATCTGTCTTTGCCCATAGTATCCAGGATGGGCTATAAGTAGCCAAGTTCACAATTTGTTGTGGCTTGGCCATCACCCGATTCCATCTGGCAGGCTATTGGCACCCGTGTTGCCATTCGCCACCACACTTTGCTGTGCCGCTTTGCTGTGCCTACCAGTTTTTCATGTGACGTTCAGAGTTTCCTCATGGACATGCCGCTCGATAGGACTTGCCTGTTGGGGGACCTGGCAGACTCCGCTCTCAAGCAGTTCAAAGAGAGCAGGCTGTAGCTAGCTCTCTGGGCCTGTCTGCCCCACCTCTCCAACCAAATGAGATGATTGAGCCAGCCGCAGACCCCTCTCTCTACCTTACTCACAGCCTACAGTGGTGACTGATGCATCACTTCTGGGTTGTTGCGGCTACCTGGGAAAAGTGGAGATCATAGAACTCTGATCTCCGGTGGAGTCCCAGTTGCATATCGACCTTCTGGAGCTTAGGGCTATCTGCTTGGCGCTGAAGCCTTCACTCTGTTCATCAATGGGGGGCTGGTACCGGCTCTCGGACAACATCACCGCCATGTGGTACTGTGGCAAACCAGGGGGGTGGAGGCAGTCATGGCCCCTATGCCAGGAGGTCTTCCACCTCTAAAAGTGGCTGACCCTTCAAGTACTTTACCTAGTGGTGTACTTCCTGGCAAGATAGTTAAATACCTTGGAGGACGAGTTCAGCTGTTGGTGCCAAGGTGATCCCAAATGGCTGTTACACCTGAAGGTGGTGCAAGGTGTCTTCCGCAAATTGGTGGAACCATGGCTCTATGTGTTTGTCACCACTGAGAACGCCAGAACATGTGCGTGTTGGAACTTTCAAGGCGTCTTTCGCTTGGAGATGCATTCTGTCTCCAGTAGAACTTAGGACTCCTCTATGCGTTTCTGTTGATACTACTCGTGCCCTGAGTTCTCAAGAAGATCCGGACCCGCCGGGCCCAAGTCCTCTTAGTTGCGCCTCTGGATTGGGCATGGAGAGATGGTAGCTGGAACTCCTGGGCCTGAACATCTGTCCTTCGATCATGCTGACCCAACTGGAGGAACCTCTGTCCTAGCAGCAGGGCAGGGTTTTGCACCTGGGCCTGTGCAGTGTCCACCTTCATGCCTGGAGATTGAGTTGTGGCATTTTGGCAGCCAGGCATCCCTCACCAAAATCTTTGTGAGCCTGTTGTATGGGACAAAATTGTGCTTTGGTATGGCACACCAGATTGACCTCCGCCATGTCAAACTATCTGACAGATTGTTGTTTTTATTTGTCTTTAGCCCTACAAGACATTGCTATGGGAACAGTTAAGGGGTATTTTTTCGGCTCTTTCCTCCTTTTTGCGGTTACTGGATCGATCTTTGTTTAGATTTCAGGTTGTTAATTGCTTTTTGAAAGGTGTACAACATTTGCTTGCTACCACTCCCTTTGTCATGCTGCAGTGGGGCTTCTCTTGGTCTTCACGTTTCTGATGTGCACTCCCTTTGAGCCACGTCACAGCTGCCCATTGCACCTAATCACCCTCAAGACCGAGTTCCTCATCACTATAACATTGACGCTGTGTGAGTGAGCTTCAGGCTCTTCGTGTTAACCCGCCGCACGATACGTTCTTCCCAGGCAAACTGGTTTTATGAACACAAGAATCTTTCTTGCCTAAGGTTGTCGCGCTGTTCCATGTCTGCCAAAGCATCGCCTTGCTGGCGTTCTGTAGTCATCCTCACCCCTCTAAGGAGGAGGAGAGACTCCCATCCTTTGGACTGCAAGAGAGCATTAAGCTTCTGCATAGATTGTACTGTAGACCATTGGCTAGACAATCAGCTATTTGTGGGTTTCGCTGGAGAGAAAAAGACAAGACTGTGCAGAAGAGAGCCATTTCTCCCTGGAGTGTGCTCTGTATTAATGTTTACTTTGCATTGGTTAAAAAAAGCAGCCCCTGAAAGGACTAATTCTACCAGGGTCCATGCTGCTACCACTGTATTAGCACACGATGTCCCTGTCATAGACATCTGTCAGAAGTCTACGTGGGCGCCCTCCATTTGGCGTTCACGAAGCACTACTATCTGTATAGTCAAGTTCTCCGAGAGAGGCATTTTGCCCATTGGTCTTACAGGACTTTCTGTTTTCGAGTCCATTCACACCACCATATAGCTACTGCTAAGATATCAAAAGGTGAGGAAACTGAGGCCAAATGTCTCGATCTGAAGCGCAAGTTACTTTTCTTCTGTACTGCTCTCTCTGGTAGAGATTGTATCTGGGTTCAGATTCTTCACTGACCCTCCCATCCTATCAGTTCTCTGGGTGGACGCTGTCCATTAATGAGATCCAAGTCTAGGAATCTACACACTGGTCACACCAATTTACTTTTGGGGCTCTGCATCAGGGGGTCTAAAACTCAACTGAGATCGACACACGGGCGTGGTAGACCTGCGCAAAGCTTCTGTAACTGTATTGGTGCGAAGCTGCACAGTGTCGCCCACTGGTATGCAGAGCTACTGCTGAAAACGTTTCCCCACCCAGTCTGACTCCTGGTAATTAATCAAAGGATGTGAAATCTGCGCTAGATGGTCCCTACCAGAAAGAGCATTACTGAAGCTAAGGAAGTTGTCTGTCACTTTTTGTATCTAACATAGTTATTATAAACCAGAAAGGTTATTTAATAAATAATCTAAGTAAATAGTGTCATGATATCATGAAACACTTGGCTTTTATTTGCTTATGCCTCATGATGTTTTTCTTTTTGCAAGAAACATAGTTACAATTTCCTGGAAATATCAATGTAGGTCAACATGTTTTTCCTGCCTTTCTTTTTAGAGGCAGATATATCTCTTAGGGCTCTGTTTTAAAGAGGTAACGCTGGAGTTTATTTTATCTAATCGCTGTTTCTTTTTTGTGTTTTTACTGTCCTCTATTTCTTTAGTATTGAGTACATTCAGTTCTTTTTGCACTTTTATCCGTGACTGGGACAAGTAATGGATCCTTACATATTTCCAAATTAATGTTGTAATTGTCTGTTGTCCTGGAATCTGTAAGGGAGCCTTGTGTATGTGATGGAAATCTTCCGTAATAGGTCAGGCAAATTATCTCTTTAACTTTGCAGAAGTAAAACTGGTGTCATCTAGTGGGGCAACTAAACTCAATTCCAAAAAGGAGCTATTGGAGGAGTGGAGTTTTCCTTGAAATCAAGACAACATTTAGCTGTAAATTACAAATATCCTTAACCTCATTGAGAATTCTCCAACCCCCTCACAATCCTAAATATAAGACCCTGTATCGTGATTCCCAAATGTAGTTCCTTACAGGATAGCTGTTTCTGAAGAGTAACAGCAATAAGACCTCTAGCCTACAGTTCTCCATTTAGTCATTACATGGCACTGACTCGATTGACACAGTGGTTTAAATTGCGAAACATTGAGTCAATAATAGGTCACTTTCCGATGAAAATTGAGTTTTAGTTGTCTTCAATGCAAGGAATTTCTCCAACTGCACATCTACGTTCTAATACAGGGGAAATGAGCATCACTGGTGCCTAGATTTGCATTCAGTGTGCACCATGTTTCGTATCCTCATTGATGTATTTTATGCTATTTACAGAACTATTTTGAAAGCTACCTTGCCATCGCTTCGACAGTGCCCTCAGTCCTGTTCATGATGGTGAACTTCTTGCTGGTCAACAGGTACGTGATTATCTTCTATCGTTTGTACCTTCTTTTTATTTAGAATTGGTTTGGAAAAGAGGTGTTCTTTCAGCATTTTACAATATGGAATACTGATGATTGCAGTCCAGGTTTGAATTGTGAAATACTGGATAATTGGAATGTTGCATGGTTGCAGACAATTTAGAGTAGAACATTCTGCTATCAGTGAGTCGAATGTTCTTATACCTCATACCCATCTTTCATCATGCAAGTCTTTAAAGTCCACTGCCTTAACAGACTCCCTTTAATAGCCGGTATTTTTGTCAGAGGCGTATGCTGTAAGGCATTATTGAAGTCTGATTTTGACCAGAGTACATTCAGTACCATCAATCCTAAAATTGGGCATTTTGAACTATGTTAATGCGAGGCTCACAGAATTATTGCTTTTAACTCTTTTAGTTCTCCAAGTGTGTTGACCTTACTTGAATCAGAGTTGTTTGCAAAGAACACAGCTCATAATAGGAACCCACTTCCTAAACCTCCATTAAAGGCCTACAATTATACCTCTGGTTGTGACAGACAAAAATACATACATGTAATTAACATAAAATCTATTACCAGATTGAGGTTTCTAGATGACTTGCACGGTTCCTGTTAGATACTTGGAAGAGCATCCCATGCAACCAATTTTCTTTCACTGATGACATTTTGGGGGTTTAAAAAACAGCTGGTCTTGCTAAAGATAAGGATATATATGAGTGCTCACTGTTAAAAGAAACGGTTAACATTAACCATGGCTTGAACATGTGCAGCATTTCAGTGGCAGGTATTGAACCATTCAAATTCTATTCACATTCATGGCTCCATGGATATCTCTTGAAAATTGTACACAAAGGGCACCGATGCACTCACGTGCCACCTTGTTCTTGGGGATTGAGACTGAGGAAGTTGAATATTTTTACGAAAAACTTACCACCTATTAATATAGAAATATGATTTAACGTTGCGCTTTGATTTCTTTGTGAACCAAGACTGCTGGGGGCAATATCAGAGAATTACAGGACCCAGGAGGCCCAGGGGTCAGCCGCGCATCACCCGCCCCTCCCACCTGTGAAACGGGGGCTTCAAATACTTATTGCGTCTCCCGCTCCGCGGGAGACGCTGCATTTTGATTTCTTTGTGAGCCAAGACTGCTGGGGGCAATATCAGAGAATTACAGGACCCAGGAGACCCAGGAGGCCCAGGGGTCAGCCGCCCACCATCCCGCCTCCCACCTGTGAAGCGAGGGCTTCAATACTTCTTGCGTCTCCCGCTCTGCGGGAGACGCTACACTTTGATTTCTTTGTGAGCCAAGACTGCTGGGGGCAATATCAGAGAACTAAAGGACTCAGGAGGCCCAGGGGTAAGCCGTGCACCACCCGCCCCTCCCACCTGTGAAGGGGGGCTTCAAATACTTCCTGCGTCTCCCGCTCCGCGGGAGACGCTGCGCTTTGATTTCTTTGTGAGCCAAGACTGCTGGGGGGGATATCGGAGAACTACAGGACCCAGGAGGCCCAGGGGTCAGCCGCGCACCACCCGTACCTCCCACCTGTGAAGCGGGCGCTTCAAATTCTTCTTGCATCTCCCTCTCCGTGGGAGACGCTGCGCTTTGATTTCTTTGTGAGCCAAGACTGCTGGGGGCAATATCAGAGAACTACAGTACCCAGGAGGCCCAGGGGTCAGCCACGCACCATCCGCCCCTCCCACCTGTGAAGCGGGGGCTTCAAATACTTCTTGCCTCTCCCGCGCCGCGGTAGACACTGCGCTTTGATTTTTTTGTGAGCCAAGACTGCTGGGGGCAATATCATAGAACTACAGGACCCAGGAGGCCCAGGGGTCAGCCGCGCACCACCTGCCCCTCCCACCTGTGAAGCGGGGGCTTCAAATTCTTCTTGCGTCACCCACTCCCCGGGAGCCACTGCGCTTTGATTTCTTTGTGAGCCAAGACTGCTGGGGGCAATATCAGAGAACTACAGGACCCAGGAGGCACAGGTGTCAGCCGCGCACCACCTGCCCCTCCCACCTGTGAAGCGGGGGCTTCAAATACTTCTTGCGTCTCCCGCTCCGCGGAAGACGCTGCGCTTTGATTTCTTTGTTAGCCAAGACTGCTGGGGGCAATCTCAGAGAACTACAGGACCCAGGAGGCCCAGGGATCAGCCGCGCACCACCCGCCCCTCCCACCTGTGAAGCGGGGGCTTCAAATACTTCTTGCGTCTCCCACTCTGCGGGAGACGCTGCACTTTGATTTCTTTGGGAGCCAAGCCTGCTGGGGGCAATATCAGAGAATTACAAGACCCAGGAGGCCCAGGGGTCAGCCGCGCATCACCCGCCCCTCCCACCTGTGAAACGGGGGCTTCAAATACTTCTTGCGTCTCCCGCTCCGCGGGAGACGCTGCATTTTGATTTCTTTGTGAGCCAAGACTGCTGGGGGCAATATCAGAGAATTACAGGACCCAGGAGACCCAGGAGGCCCAGGGGTCAGCCGCCCACCATCCCGCCTCCCACCTGTGAAGCGAGGGCTTCAATACTTCTTGCGTCTCCCGCTCTGCGGGAGACGCTACACTTTGATTTCTTTGTGAGCCAAGACTGCTGGGGGCAATATCAGAGAACTAAAGGACTCAGGAGGCCCAGGGGTAAGCCGTGCACCACCCGCCCCTCCCACCTGTGAAGGGGGGCTTCAAATACTTCCTGCGTCTCCCGCTCCGCGGGAGACGCT
This sequence comes from Lissotriton vulgaris, assembly GCF_964263255.1. Lineage (NCBI taxonomy): Eukaryota > Metazoa > Chordata > Amphibia > Caudata > Salamandridae > Lissotriton > Lissotriton vulgaris. Next base: position 681,446,819 of record NC_141693.1, read on the forward strand.
GCGCTTTGATTTCTTTGTGAGCCAAGACTGCTGGGGGGGATATCGGAGAACTACAGGACCCAGGAGGCCCAGGGGTCAGCCGCGCACCACCCGTACCTCCCACCTGTGAAGCGGGCGCTTCAAATTCTTCTTGCATCTCCCTCTCCGTGGGAGACGCTGCGCTTTGATTTCTTTGTGAGCCAAGACTGCTGGGGGCAATATCAGAGAACTACAGTACCCAGGAGGCCCAGGGGTCAGCCACGCACCATCCGCCCCTCCCACCTGTGAAGCGGGGGCTTCAAATACTTCTTGCCTCTCCCGCGCCGCGGTAGACACTGCGCTTTGATTTTTTTGTGAGCCAAGACTGCTGGGGGCAATATCATAGAACTACAGGACCCAGGAGGCCCAGGGGTCAGCCGCGCACCACCTGCCCCTCCCACCTGTGAAGCGGGGGCTTCAAATTCTTCTTGCGTCACCCACTCCCCGGGAGCCACTGCGCTTTGATTTCTTTGTGAGCCAAGACTGCTGGGGGCAATATCAGAGAACTACAGGACCCAGGAGGCACAGGTGTCAGCCGCGCACCACCTGCCCCTCCCACCTGTGAAGCGGGGGCTTCAAATACTTCTTGCGTCTCCCGCTCCGCGGAAGACGCTGCGCTTTGATTTCTTTGTTAGCCAAGACTGCTGGGGGCAATCTCAGAGAACTACAGGACCCAGGAGGCCCAGGGATCAGCCGCGCACCACCCGCCCCTCCCACCTGTGAAGCGGGGGCTTCAAATACTTCTTGCGTCTCCCACTCTGCGGGAGACGCTGCACTTTGATTTCTTTGGGAGCCAAGCCTGCTGGGGGCAATATCAGAGAATTACAGGACCCAGGAGGCCCAGGGGTCAGCCGCGCACCATCCCCCCCTCCCACCGGTGAAGCGGGGGCTTCAATACTTCTCGCTGCGCTTTGATTTCTTTGTGAGCCAAAACTGCTGGGGGCAATATCAGAGAACTAAAGGACCCAGGAGGCCCAGGGATCAGCCGCGCACCACCCGCCCCTCCCACCTGTGAAGCGGGGGCTTCAAATACTTCTTGCGTCTCCCGCTCCGCAAGAGACGCTGCGCTTTGATTTATTTGTGAGCCAAGACTGCTGGGAGCAATATCAGAGAACTACAGGACCCAGGAGGCCCTGGGGTCAGCCGCGCACCCCCCCCCCCTCCCACCTGTGAAGCGGGGGCTTCACATACTTCTTGCGTCTCCTGCTCTGCAGGAGACGCTGCACTTTGATTTCTTTGTGAGCCAAGACTGTTGGGGGCAATATCTGAGAACTACAGGAGGCCCAGGAGTCAGCCGCGCACCGCCCGCCCCTCCCACCTGTGAAGCGGGGGCTTCAAATACTTCTTGCTTCTCCCGCTCCGCAGTAGACTCTGCGCTTTGATTTTTTTGTGAGCCAAGACTGCTCTAGGGCAATATTAGAGAACTACAGGACCCAGGAGGCCCAGGGGTCAGCTGCGCACCACCCGCCCCTCCCACCTGTGATACAGAAGTATTTCTTCGAGTCTCCTCTCCCGCCTCGCGGGACGTGTGCGGGCGTGCCCCGGGCGAAGCCTGGGCCAAGGGCGGGCCCTTCTGAGCACGAACAAGGACGGGACGGGACCACTCTCTTTGTTTTTCTCTGCAGATTCGAACAGTAAGGTTAGTTTATTGCTTTACATTACAAAGACTTCTAGCACACCGCATTGTAGCTGGCAAAAACTTTTCTGGTTATTGAGTCCTGTAGATATTGTGTCTTAACTAAACGAGGACATGGCTTCAAGCAGTACAGGGAAGGGGAGAAAGTCAACTACTGGATGTGTTGTTGGGACAATAGATCAATTTTTAACTAGGACAACGTCCATGTTACAGCGTGAAATAGAACTAACTGAGAAATGGCTATTTATGGATCCAATCTTTGATAAGCGGTCCTCATTGGGTCTACTGGCTAACGTCCAGTCCCCGGTGCTCATAACTTTGCCCCAGACGCAATTGCCCATAATGGAAAAAGCGGCTGAGACTGCACCTGTTGTACCTACTGGTGAGGGTAATCAACTGGCTGAAGTAGCTGGTAGTCTGCACAGTTCCCCAGTAAATATGGCACACGTAGCAATTAATCTAACTACAAGTCCGGGAACTACTAGATCGGAACTGTCGATATGGTCGGCCCTGGACACCAACTCAGGGGTTATTAGTAAAGTGCCTGATCAAGTAGTCAGAAGAAAGCGCGGAGGAACTGCACTCATTAATAGGACAACGAAATTGCAGAAACGTGCTTTTACGGAAAGTGACCCAACTGTAGTTGCCCTTGATGGAGCGCAGCCTGTAGTAAATGAGTCTGTGATCATTGAAGTTAATGCAGACACAACCCCTCCTGAGAGCGGGGGTGACTTTTGGGCCAAAATGGAGCAGATATTTACAGAGTCCTGCCTCCCCACCCATGAAAGACTGAACTCTATTGAGCTAAGACTATCTCGTTTGGAATCAATGTGCTTACCAAAACAGAGTGGGGAGGCTATGCGGGTTGTTGAGTCTGTGAGCAAAGGTCGCGGTTCCCATGGTCTTAGCCAAGTAGGCCTCCAGGGTACAATGTTGTTTGGCACAAACACAGAAAGAGTTATACCAGTTCAACTAGGCACAGCGGGTAATAACCCAACCTTGAAGCCTGACCCTGTTGTACTTGATGCCCCGGTAACTACAAAGATTGTGGGAGGAAGTAGGGACACGGGGGGGTCGAAGTCCTAACCAAACCCCGGACACAATAGGCCTTCGCTACCTCACCTAGACCTGCCCCCAAAATCTATACCATATGTGGTGGTCCTCGCTGGGGTCTCCTCCTTGAACCAGGGAAAGATGGAGGACTACAGTGACCTCAAAAACAAATGTATCCTCTGGTTGAACTACAATAAACCTCTCCCAAATCGGGGATCAAGTGAAATCCTATTTGTCAGGTGAGTAGACTGGGTGGGGTCTTGGGGGGGAAAAACATAGAAGGTGACTGTGTTGTGATCAATTTCAGGAATACTTGGACAGTGAAGCACATTTGCAATCTGGAGACAGGTAGCCCAGAAACATCAATAAAATCCCTTCCACTAACTTATTTCAATCCGGGCAATGCATATTCAGCACCCATCAGGGGAGGGAGGAACTGGGCGGGTAGGGAAATCCAGGGTGGCAATCCCTTCATGGGTAATGCCTACTGGAATGGGCCCCAAAATCGCCCTTTGTCACTTGACATGTTCCACCACAACAACAGATACAGTTCCCTGGAATCAGTAGACTCACTACATAAGATTAAGAAATCCCCACATTTCGTAGTGGATAGCATGAACCTACTAGGAGTGAAGGTTAGCTTTGCTGAGAAGAAGTGTATTATTATTAAGGACGTTCTTTTTGGGGGATGAAGGCAAATTAGGGGACAAAAGAGGCCAACAATGTTGTGATTCTATTAGTAGTAGTGGTGGGCCCCCCAAAATACAAAATAAAGGCAATAGGAGCACCTACCGAAAATGGAGGTGCTGGGGCAAGAGTACTTGGGACTGGTGGTGACAGTAGTGCAATTGGGGGGGGAGGGGAACTGTACTTACGGGTGACTTATTGCTAAGGCCAACTAACTGTGGTCTTAATGTGAGCCCCACGTATGAGGAGGCAAACGGGAGCATCAATATCCTATTCTGGAATGTCGCTGGGTTAAAAAACAGATTGATATCCGAAGACTGGGACATGTTCATGGACAAACATGACTTTTGCCGTATGCAGGAGACGTGGGCCCTGGATAACAATCAGCGGTGTGGATTTGCCACATTTAATACTCTTGCAACAAAAGGAGGTAGGGGAAGACCGTCAGGTGGGCTAAGCATCTGGGTACTACCCACCTGGGAGCCAAAGCTAAACTGTTGCCAGCAAATTCCCCGATATCCAATGTGTTTTGTTAACCCTACCAGGGAATAAACACATTGCTCTAATAAATATATATTCTAGGCCAACCCAGAGTGGGCAAGAGTCAAAGGTCATCGAACAATTGAGTGAATTTATACTGACACTTGACTCAGAGTATGGTATAATAATTGGGGGCGATTTCAATTGTCAGTATAAACCCCTTAGTAATATGGGTCCAGATGACCCTGATGAGGAGAACCAGTACTGGAACACCCCGGAACCCTCGATTCCACCGGTCAAAGCATGGACCCCGTTGGTCTTACAAATCACTTCCCTTACCTTGTCCATTTCCAGGAGGTCTTGTAACGGTCGATTAAAATCAGATAGACCTGTTGTTGCGACCTTTAACAGAGAAGGGCATACATCGATTATAGATTATATCATGATCAAATCTAGATCGTGGGATAAGGTCCTGGATTTTCGGATTCATCAACGGATGGACAGTGACCACAATGCCCTGGTTATGACTTTAAAGCTAGGGAGTTGGGGTCTGTCCAATAATCAGATTGAGCCGAATCATGTCCAACAGCCTCTCCTCCTCCACAACAATAGTATTAATTGGGTAAATGTGTTGTGGTGGTGTGTTATTTTCCTGGTTTGAATGAGTGTGATAAGAATGAGTGTGTGAGGAAAAACTAGTTCAAACGTGGTTGAAAAGATGTTCGAAGATTTCAGACACGTCGTAATCGAAAGATTCCACAATAAAATAATACTTGAAATCTTGTTTGCATATATTTTTGAGGTGTGGCTTGTGAGGTACCTTCAGCTGCACCTGTAATATAGGGTTATTCAGTTATTGTGATTGATTAATATTACTCGTTGTTAGTTGAACCTAATTGTGCAAACAAGAGAAACTGCATTGATTTGAGTGATTTCATGCTGGTCGAGTAATTTACTAATGAATGCTTAAGAGATCCTTGAGTGAATTTGAATCCCTATTTCTTAAGTAGAGCAAACAAAGTGTTTTAAGTGTTAATAAATGTAATTGTGTAAGTACGAAGGAAATTTAAAGGGAGAGTGAGCTGCTGCCAGGATTGAGGTTGTGCGTTTCTTGCTGGGTTTGGTCATTTGGTGTACTTTTGTGCTGTGATTGGTTGGTGACGTAGCAGTGTTGCGCTGGGATTGGGTCCTTAAAGGCAAACCTTGAATTTGGATGTGTTATTAAGAGACTGAGAAAATAACAACTGGAATTTAATTAGTTTAGTATGAAACAAAGCCACCACCTAGACCCCTACAGTATGAAGCTTTTAATGCATTGCACAGAGTTGCCATGGAAAGGGAGAAGGAAAAATACCAGAGGAGGACTAATGGGGCAGTGAAGAATTTCACGACTGCGCGATGGGATGAAGAACAGTGTAGATGGAGAAAAGCCATCATAGAAGGCACTAGATTATATCTAGTCCTTACTTCAGAGACTACTAAGAGGAGAAAGCGCAAAGATTCCATTACAAAAGAAGGAGATGAGTCGGATACTGATTCAGGAGATGAAATATTGGAAAAAATTTTGAATTTGAGACCCTCCCCACGTTTGACATCAGCAGAACAGAGTGGACCAGGCACTAGTACTAGTTGGATAGTGCCAACTGCTCCAGTCAGTACAGCAAGATTCACCTCAAATTTAACAACCCCTGCAAATATTGCAGGTTGCCTCACTAGTAGTAACTCGACCACATGTTGCTGTTCCAACAGTGACTTCTACAGCTGCAGTGACCAATGTAGCCCCAGTACCTGTTGCTAATGTTCCATCTGTAACCCGTGTGGCAGCAAGTGCTCCTCCACTTATAGAAACAAGACCTGAGACTCAATTAGTTACCTGAGGAGTATCCCCTTCAGGATTTGTATCAACTTCTCAGAACTCAGAGATAGGTGCTTGGAAGCCACCACTACCAGTGCAAGCACTCGTAGATGGAGGGATGCTAGTACTTACAGCCCTAATATCATCAGAAGAAATAGGTGCGACTAAGGAGGGATATATACCAGCCTGGCTTGATGAAACAGCAGGAGCTAGTAAGGCAAAAAATGTGGGAACAGATTCGATATTAGGCATAGAAAAAGAAAAGCCCCTGAATGTCTCACAACTAAAAGTTGAATTGGAAGAAATAATAAGGGGGTGTTTGGAGTTTGAACACATAAAACAGTATCAAAGGAAATAATTAATATAACTGTGCAAGGCAGTTAAGAGAAGAGCAGCCTTAACCTATAACAAATTAACTGAACTAGTTCAAAAATATGAGAAAGATCTCACAAAATATGTGCATCTACACAGAATCTATACGGTTCAATTGGATGACCTGGCATTTGAAAATATCAGGACTACAGGACTGCGATTGCATATTATAGAATTGGTCAAGTGGCTGAAATTGAGAAATTAGAATTCAGATGAGCTAAGAAACATAAGAAAAAGAGGGAAGCGGCTATTGCAGGGAAGCAAGATGAAGGAAGTTATCCATGTAGAGACATTGCGGGAGTAACGTATGTACATGTTTCCTGGAGTCATGGTGATTTGGCGGCATTCATGAACAATTTTACCAAATTGAGGGACAAGCTGGTGCAGTGATTTTCACAAGTGGAAAGGTTGATAAAGATTTCAAAGGTACTGTGGACTGATTTGAATATGTTTTTTGACATTGTAGTGACAGCTGATTTATGGGCTGAATTTTAAACTGCGATGCAGTGGCCCAGAGAAGAACCAGCAAGAGTTGCTGGGACAAATGCGCTGTCTCCTACGGTGATGGAGAAGTATGATGCAGTTATTACCTTTTTGAAGGCCAGAGTGCCTCTGAAAGATATGGATTGGCTAAAAATGTTTTAAAACTACTCAGAAGCCTAAAGAGACTGTACATGAATCTTATGAGAGATTGTTTGTTAAATATATATATATATATATATATATATATATATTGTAGTTTTCTCCAAACATCCAGTAAATAACGATAAAAGAATAGCGGACCCAGAAAGTTCTTCGTGCCAGAAATATTTATTTTAAACCACCCTGCATCGGCGCCGTGACGCGTTTCAGTCTCACCTGGACCTTGATCACATGACTCGTTGCGTTAGTGAAAAGCCATTTTTAAAGCACCTGTGCAACATTTTTTACAACAGCTGTGCAACAAATTAATGGATAACGAGGACAGACTGTGGCAATGTTTTCAATGAGAACATAAATGTTCAAAAGTAAAAATGTAAACTCTTTACAAATATTTACAATTCAAGAATAGTATCTGCATAAATGCATTAAGATAAAAAATAATTTATAAATATATTGAATATAAATATATAAATAAATAAACATCTATGTACACACTCTATATACAATAAAATATACAGTGCAATCATAGCGGGATCATGTAGGGCACATTGAGCCTAATGATGAGACAAAACTCATACAACCCATAACATATGTATAACCTATTAAGAGGATGCACAAACGAGAAGGTGCAATAAAACCACCTCTCGTTACTATTGCCCCAGATAGTTCAGCATATCATGATCTCATAGCCTCAAACAACTTATTTACCATTAATAGTCTGTCATACAAGGAAACTAAAGTCAATCATGGTTTCCTAAGAAGAATTAAGCCCAAGTGGGCATGCACAGCTGTTGATGAGTGAGCTTTCCAAAAAAAGTCGAATAATCTTTAATCTCATCACCAGCCGAGGATGAGAAATAGATTAAATATGGGGTGATAATAAACCACCATTATAGTGGATTAAAACCATTATACAATAGATTTTAAGGATTGCACATGATAAATACAAATTCATAATGTAATGAAAAAAGGGAGAGTTTCACTCATAGCTCCCATAGCAGTGGATGGATATAACGGTAAGCATAAGTACATAATTAAAGTAACACAGTCATATGAACCACATTATATTACCTTTAAGATTTGAAAAAGGGAAGAAAAATATACCCAAAGGTCATTGGCCCATTAAAAACATGTATATAAGTCTTCTGTTGCGTTAAGACCTGCCGGGGACTTGGTGTTCAATTCCAGTATGTAGCGTGTTTCTAATAGACTAAGCGCACTCTCACGGTTGCCACCTCTACGTGATTGAGGTATATGATCAATTGCATAGTAACTAAGATGTTTGGGGTTACTATCATGGGCTACCTCAAAGTGCCTCGCCACCGGATATGTCTGGTCTTTGTTGGAAATTGCACGTATATGCTGAAGAACTCTCTTGTGCACCTGCAGTTTTGTGCTGCCTACATAGCGTAGCGCATAAGGACATTCTAAAACGTACACAACATAATCCATTTTGCATGTGATTCTTTTTTTAATACATACTGGATTGGGCAAAAATGGGGTAGTGTATTCCTTTTTATTTTTAGAAAAATTGCATGCCTTGCAAACTATGCATTTATAGAAACCTTTTTGCGAGGATAGCCAATTAATTGGAGGTTTAATTTCAGGGCTATCCCTCACAAGGCAATTGCCCATAGATCTGGCTTTTCAAAAAGTCAATAGTGGTGTGCTGCTATGTTCAGCCAGGTCTGCACCTATTACTGGATCATTTAAAATCAGGGCCCAATTTCGTTTCAAAATACGCCTGTTTTTTTATGTTGTTGGTCGTAAGTTAGAATGACCCTAACTTTAGGTGTGCCATTGATTGTATGACTCACCCTTGATTTTTTGGGAACAAGTGCCTGGTCTCTAGTGAGTGCCTTGGTTTTATTGATAGCTTTATCAACAACAGATCTTGTGTAACCTTGCGCTAAAAATCTTTTCTTGCTGTTATGTTATAAGTTATGTTATAAACCGTTTTGTAACGCGCTCTATTACTTGTGAGTATCCTGGCGCGGGAAACGGATCAAAGCGGCAAAGAACAAGACAAGAGAATCCTCCTAACCTGCACTCGTAAATAGGTGGGTTTTCAGATGTTTTTTAAAAGCAGTTACTGTCGGCATGGAGCGAAGGTGGAAAGGGAGGGCATTCCAGGCTCGAGCAACCACCACCGACAATGACATACCACCCAGTCTGGCGCGTTTGAAGCGGGGAAGAGACAGTTTGAACAATGAGGCAGATCTCAGGGTGCGTGTCGGGATATACTTAGTGAATCTTCTCTTCAGATAAGAGGGGCCTTGGTCATGAATTGCGCGAAACGCCAGCACCAAGGCTTTGAACCGAATGCGTTGTATAACTGGAAGCCAGTGAAGCGAGCGCAACTCCGTGCGCACGCTCTTCCACCTAGGGATGTTAAATAAAAGGCGTACAACCGCATTTTGAACAATTTGGAGGCGATTAACCAGGTATGCTGGAATGCCACTAAACAGTGCATTAGCATAATCAAGGCGGGCCAGTATGAGTGCTCTGGCAACCGACTCTCTGGCCTCCCTAGGGAGCAGGGGAAAAAATTTGCGGAGCATTTTCAGAGTGGCAAAACAGGTGCCGGTGAGTTTTTTGATGTGGTACTCAAATCTGAGATCCTCCGTAAACCAAACACCCAGATTTTTTGCAGGTCTTCCCATCTCGGTTGGGCCAGGAATGTTAGGGGGCCAGAGTGTGCTCTTGAATGAAGGGGGAAAGGAGCCGTAAAAGAGCACCTCGGACTTGTCCTCATTGCACTTCAGCTGGGCCTGTGTTAGCCAGCGAAATACTGAGGATAAACAAAGATGAACAGTGGATGTGTCCAGGTTGTCATCTGGCCAGGTAAACAGCAGCTGGGTGTCATCAGCGTACCCTACAATCTTAGCCCCGAACTGTTCAGCCAAGTATACCAAAGGTGTAATGTATACATTGAACAGAAGGGGGCTAAGAGTGGACCCCTGCGGGACCCCTGTAAGCAAAGGTCTTTGCTCCGAGGCATACGGAGGCATCCAAACCTGCTGGGTCCTATCTGATAGAAAAGAAGAAAGCCAATCAAGCACCACTCCCCCAACACCAATGTCTGACAGCCGGCCAAGGAGGAGATCATAAGGGACAGTATCGAACGCGGCAGAGAGGTCCAATAAAATTAGGACCGCTCTGCCACCTCCATCAAGACACTCCCGGATGGCTTCAGACATCTCCACCAGGGCCGTTTCGGTGCTATAGGCAGCCCTAAAGCCCGATTGGGCCGGGTGGAGGGCATTAGATGTTTCCACAAAGCTCTCCATTTGAAGAAGAGCAGCCTTCTCACAAATTTTTGTGAGAGCAGGCAGGAGGGAGATGGGTCGATAGTTTCCCGGGACCGACACATCTAGTCCTGGTTTTTTCAGGAGTGGAAGGAGTTTAGCGTGTTTCCAAACCTGGGGGACCACGCCAGCGGCCAAAGAAAGATTCACCAATTGCGTGGTCTCACTGCAAACAGTCTCCGCCACTTCCGAGAGCACTCGGGCAGGGCAAGGGTCGACCGGGGAGCCCGATTTAAGGGACTGGAGAAGACGGAGAACATCCTCTTCCAAAACCTGTGCGAAGGTGGTAAGTTGATGCACAGGGGGTGCGGGAGAGGGTGAGCAAGGGCCGGCTACAGAGCGATCAGCGGGAAGTGCCTCTAAAAGGCCTCGCTGGATCTTCACTATTTTAGTTATAAAAAAATTAGACAGCTCCTCACACCATTGTGCAGAGGACGGAAGGGCCATGGCTTCCGCCACAGGGGACACAAAGCTTTTGACGATCGCAAAGATCTCTCTGCTGTTGTTGTTGGCCTTGTTAATGCGCCCGGCATAATAGAGACCTTTAGCGACCCTAATAGCTCCATAATAGTTTTTTTGAGCAAGTCGAAGGGCGGATTTAGCCTCTGGGCTATACTCTCTCCTCCATAAGCGTTCAAGTCGCTTACAGCCCTGCTTCAGTTCTCTTAGTTCTGGGGAGAACCAGGGTTGGGAGGGCGCGCGTCTGGCTCTGGTCAGCACTGTTTGTTTGGTAGAAGCAGTCGCCGCCTGCCCTATCCATTCATTGAACTCCCCCACTGCATCGTCCAGGCATCCCTTGAGATGTGGGCGAGTGTTAGACAGGGCCAGTCTGAACGCAGGTAGATTGATTTTTTGACGATGACAGGTGGGGGGCGGGGGGCTGGACTCTGCCAGCTCCCAGCTAAACCTGATCAGGTCATGATCAGACCAGGATGTTTTTTCCACCGACACTGGCTGGATAGGGAAATTCGTACATACCAGGTCGAGCAAATGGCCACCCACATGTGTAGGCCCCGACACCCATTGTACTAGCTGGGCAAGCTCCAGAATTTCCCCGAGCCTGCGAGCCTCGGAGGAATCCGGGATATCCATGTGGACATTTAGGTCCCCGACCAAAAGAAACTTAGGAAAGCCTAATGCCCGTGGGACTAGGTGTTCTTCTAAAGAGTTGAGGAATTGGGTGGCTGAGCCTGGGGGCCTGTAGATCAAAGATCCACCTAAGGTGAAGTGGGGAGAGGTTTTGATGGAGAAATGGAGAACCTCACCCCCTAGATTCTCAGTGAGAGGCTCAGTTTCAAAGCTCCATCCCTCCTTGAACACCACCGCTAGTCCGCCCCCTCTACCCAGGGGGCGGTCAGCTCTAGCTATCTTGAACCCCCTGGGAATGGCGAGTTCAACGCTAGGAGCGGAGGTACAGGTCAGCCAAGTCTCTGTAAGGAACAGCAGCTCCAGTTGGCCATCAGAAAGTAGTTCAAAGATATCAGCCGCATGCTTCACTGCCGATCTGGCATTGATCAGGCCCGCCCTGATGTTGGTAGTGGCGGCGTTGCTAGCTGAACGTGGAGCGAGAAAGGGTTGGGGCTGGAATGCACACATAGTGCATCTTCCCAAAGCATTAGCAGGGTTAGCGCGCGTGCAAGGCGAGCCCTTGCTATGAGGGGCAAGTCTCAGAAGATCCGCTCGAGAGTATTGCAGCGTCTCTGAGCTAGCCAGCACAAAAGGAGGCCGGGCAGGGTGACTGGCCCTGGGCCCGTCCGGGGCACGGACGGGCACAGACGGGCCCTCCTTTGGCGCTCCTTCGGCGCGCAGTCGGCGTGCCCGCTGCGCGCGACCGCTGCGCGCTCGAGGGCACATCGCTATTTAAAGGCCAAGCCCCTCCCCGCGCTGGACCGCTAACTCGAGTCCAGCCGGGAACCGGGACTACCAAAATGGCGCCCGACCTAGCCCTCCACTACAATCGGCACTGGCAAGCCGCGGTGGACCGGGGCCCAGGGGGACCGGTAAAACGCTCACGCACACAGCGGAACAGCAGGTAGGGGTTAAAAACACACACAGCACAAATTGACAATCAATTGGGGGTGTTTTTAAAAATGAATTAAAAATCAGGAGAAAAGTCCAGCGTGAGGCGCGTGACAGAAGAGGAATCCCTCGCAGTCTGCCACACAGATCCGAGCGCTCTAGCAAGGTGCTGCCACCACCCTGAGCAAACGCTGTTCTCCTGCGCAATGCGACATTCTGTATCACTGCTGCAATTGCGTTTCACCTGGAACATCTCCCCATAGGGAATGCTCTGGATAAGATGCCGCGGGTGATGGCTAGATGCATGCAGCAATGAGTTACCTGCGGTGGGCTTACGATATAATCTAGTAGCAATGGCATCATTAGTAATGAATACCTCTACATCTAGAAAGACCACAGTTTGGGTACTCATATGTGCAGTAAACTCGAGGTTCAGATGATTATCATTCAATTGTTTAACACGGAGCTGTGTTGCAGAGTGTTGTAAAAAGGGGGCGTGGCCTCTGAACACCTCTCTGTAACGCAGCTCCCTGGCGCATACTGGAGGTACCTGGTGGGCTAGTTGGCCCACAGGGGACCTAAGGATTGAAAAGGAATTAATTCCCCAACTTAAAACGCGCCAAAGGGCGTGTTTGCACACATGTCACCTCAGGCGCCTCCCCCTTCCTTCACTATTGATCAAAATATTCCTCTAAAATCAGCCGAACTACGAATTCCGATTTACTCACCTGTTATCACGAGAGACGTCAGTGCTGCATCTTTGAGCCCAGTACGGACCCTGAAAAGTAAATCTAAGCGTACTTACCAGAAACTTCTATTTCCTTCCATAGGAATCTATTGTGTGAGTTTCACCAGAAAAGTTTCCAAGTGTCTATTTTTGAACCGTACAAATATTCCTCTAAAATCAGCCGAGCAACGAATTCCGATTTACTCACCTGTTATCAGGAGAGACCTCAGTGCTGCATCTTTCAGCCCACTACTGATCCTGAAAAGTAATTCTAACCGTACTTACAGTAATTTGAATTTCCTTCCATAGGCTAATGTTGACTGGTTTCACTTGGAAATTCTTCTAAGTGTGGAGTTTTGAATCTTTAAAAAATTCCTCTAAAATCATCCGAACTGCGAATTCTGAGTTACTCACCTGTTAACAGGAGAGACCTCAGTGCTGCATCTTTCAGCCCACTACTGATCTTGAAAAGTAATTCTAGTTACAGTAACTTGAATTTCCTTCCATAGGATATCATTGCCTGCTATATAAAATATAAATAAATTTAAAAATATTCAATATTTTTAAAAACTTTTTTTTTCCAATTTATATTAACAATGTGTAATGTAATTTAAAAAATAAAATATCTAAAAATAAATACTTTAAAATAATGTAGTAAATCAGTATAAAAAATATAACAATTAATACATTTAAAAATTATCATTTTCAAAACCTTTGAAATTTACTGAAAAAACCATAGGTTTCAGCCACGTTAAAGTTAGGAATTCGCATTTAAAAAACCTTAGAAATTCACTGAAAAAAAACATAGGTTTCAGCAACGTTATAGTTAGGAATTAGCATATTTTTGAAAATGTTAGTTTCTATTTTTGAATGTGTGTTTCAAAGGTTATATTACGATGAGAGGAGGTCTGCCACTCTTTCACAAGGATGATGTCATCAGTGATGACATCAGTTATGGCATTTGAGATGTCATCAGTGATGTCATGAGTGATGTCACTGACCATATCATGAGTGATGTAATATGTGACATCATCAGCAGTGCATTGCGGGCGCGCAAGTTATAGTTAGCTGAACTAACTATAACAGGGGAATTTCAATGGTTTTGTATGAGTGAAATGTCCAGCTAACTATAACATGTGTGAAACCTATGGTTTTTTCAGTGAATATATATATATATATATATATATATATATATATATATATATATATATATATATATATATATATAATTTTTTTTTATTTAAGAAGTTTTATATAGCGCTAGCCTGACCAGAGGGTTTCTGAGCGCTTCACATTGGTTACATAGCAGAGGAAAAGATAGCAGCACAAAATAAAGTAAGGCAAGGCAGTTCAGCAATAAGAATCACAGTGACCATGCGATGGAGGGTCCATATCAAGATCTTGATTAACATTGAATCCGGGAAGGGAAGTGTGAATCTCAAGGCTCCAGCTGCTCCTATCTGTTCCTTTGGGATCGGTCAAGGAAAAGGATTTTAAGCTGAATTTTGAATTTAGTGAAGGACGGAATAGTTCTGATGTGAGGGCAAATAGAGTTCCAGATTTTAGGCGCGTTGCCAGCGAAGGACCTGGCGGCGGTTTTCTGTTTGCGTGATTTTTGTGGAATGAGAAGTAAGGTGTTGGAGCTTCTGAGAGTCCTGTTCTGGCCAGCTTTTTTTACTTTGGCCGCCAGATATTCGGGTTTGCCTGTGTGAAGGGCTTTGTGTGTGAGGCAGGCTGTTCTGAAGTTCGCCCCAGTTCTATAGAAAGCCACTTGAGTTTTTTGAGAGCAGGAGAGATATGATCAAATTTCTTTACTCCAGTGACCATTCTGGCAGCCGCATTGAGAGTTGGTTTCAGGGAAGCAAGATATGTTTTAGCTATTCCGTAGAGGACTGCGTTTCCATAGTCTAGTCTTGACATCACCAATGCTTGGGTGGCATGCTTAAGTTCTTTGGGTGGGATAAAAGGCTTTATTTTGTTTAGAAGCTTCAGGTTGAGGAAGGCACTCTTCGCTGAGATCTTAATGTGCTTGGTCATGTCCTGTTTTGAGTCTAGTGTAATGCCTTAAGATTTAACAGAATCAGCCAGGGTGAGGTTCCCGTTGAGCGCATCAATGGCTTTTATCCACTCGACCATTTGTGGATTTTCTTCTTTGTTCGAAATGAGGAGGAGTTCGGTTTTGTCCGGGTTCAGCTTTAAGTGATTATTGGACAGCCACAGTTGCACTTCTCTTAGTGACTGACTCGTTGAGACTTTGAATGTCTTTGGCCAATGAGATTTCCAAGTAAATTTGAGTATCGTCAGCATATAAGTGGAAAGGGAGGTTAGCTTATCTGAGGAGGGTGGTCAGGGGTTCCCTGTAGATGTTGAAGAGTTGAGGGGAGAGCATTGATCCTTGGGGAACTCCCCTGTTGATGTGATGGAGATCGGACTCAAAGCTTTTGATTTTGATTCTCTGGAAGCGGTTGTGGAGGAATGAAAAGAACCATTTAAGGACCACCTCGTCTAGACCAGTCCTTTCTTCGAGGGCCTTGAGGAGAAGTTTGTGATCTACAGTGTCAAATGCTTTCCATAGGTCTAGGAGAATAAGTAACCAGCATTGGTCTGAGTCCAATGATTTGTGAATGTCATCTATTATGTTAAGGATTGCGGTTCAGTGCTGCAACCTTTCCTGAATCCCGAATGATGGGAGTTGAGAAGATTGGTGTTGTCCAGGTGTTGGGTTAGTTGTTGGAGTACACATTTTTCCAAGATTTTGGAGAGAAGAGGAAGGTTGGAGATGGGTCTGAAGTTGTTTAAGTCATTAATGTCTAGGCCTGTTTTTTTTTTTTAGCAGCGAGGTGACTAGTCCCACTTTCCGACAATCCAAAACAATACCGGTTTTAAGGGAGTTATTAATAATCCTGCACCAGAGAGGGGCTCGGGAGAGTTTCAGCTTTTTAGTGAGTTGAGCAGGTAGGGGGTCTAGGGCGCGTGAAGAGGGTTTGGAGGTGGAGATGAGTTTAACTATCTTTTCTTCTATGATGGACTGTAAGAGAGACCAGGGTTTAGAGGTAAGAGAGGGGGCGCTCACCCACACCTCACCTTGGCTGCTATAGGCTAATGAGGCGTGATTGGTGTCAAGGGATTGATCGATCTTGGAGATCTTATCATTGAAAAAGTTGGCAAAGTTATCGCACCGTTCTTTGGAAGCCGGCCCTAGGGACGTATCAGGTTTGGAGATTTGGCACCTGATGATATTAAAGAGCTCCTTAGGTCTGTTTTTTTGCGTTATCAAGAGCGGAGCGGAAATACACAGATTTTTTATTCTTGATATGTCTGTTGTAATTCTTCCGGACTGTTCTAAGTTGATCGCGATGAGTGGTGCTGGGCATATCCTCCAGCGTCTTTCTGTAGCTCTTAGTTGTCTCCTTTCATCATTGATGTCTGAGTCGAACCATGATCTGGACGGATTAAGACGACTTTTTTTAATTTCAGGGGAGCAAGTTGGTCAAGCAAGGTTACCATGTTCTCGTTATACAGCGAGATGATCTCAGTTGTGGGGAGCTCTGTGCCGCTAGGTAGGAGCAGATTTAGCCTCTTCCATGGCATCCAGGGAAATCTGGGAGAGATTTCTGGACCATTTGGGGGGGTCAAGGGCCGGAGGCAGGGATAAAAGTCTTTGTTTGATGTGGAATAGGATCATGTGATGATCCGACAGTCCACTGGAAGAATATTGTCGATCGTAATTGCATCCTGGTGAGCGATGATGGCATCCAGGGTTGCACCTTTGTTGTGCGTTTCTTCTGAGCAGTGTTGGGAAAGATTGTCACAGAGGAGGTTGTTGGGAGATTGAATTAGAGAGTTATTGGTCTCATTCCAACATAGGTTGAGATCACCCAGGATTTGGATGTTGGTGTCTTTGAGAGCACACTGGGCAATTAGGTCGGATAAGTGTTCCCCAAATATTGGGATGTTGCCTGGGGAGTGATAGAGAAGATGACACACTATGGGGCTGTTGTCTTTAGTCTTAATGTTCACAGAAAGACATTCAAATGAATTGTACTTGCAGGAGTCAGTTACAGTGATGTCTATGTCGTCATATATATATATCTTCAAGGACAACTTGACAAGATCCCCACCAAAGTTACCACAGCACAGAGGGAGTCCACAATGCTTTTTCTTGTTCCAGGTAATTTATTTCATTTACACCTTGTGTAAAACGAACAGGACGGTCGACGCGTTTCGGCTGTTGCCTTCAACTGGACCATATATATATATATATGCACATAAGCAAAGACTCCTACTGGACTCCCCAGGACCCATGGACAGTGGCGCGCACCCCGGCAGAGTAACCGGCTGTTACTTTTTCATAGAAAAACTATTTCGTATCACGTGCTCTCGGAAAAGGAAGGTAAATATAGTTATTATCTATTATCCATAGGAAATCCGCAACATTCTATTTGAAATAACTTTGGCGCCAGATGATGAATCTTTGAAAATTTTTCAAAACTAATTGCCCTCTCCGGTCCGCCCCTATCCTGAAAGTCTCGGGGTGATTCGTCAACCGGGGACCGAGAAAAAAGGGGGGTGTCCCAAAACGTGTTTTCCCTATGTAATTTTCCATAGGAACAGTTAATCACGACTACAGCCCGAGCTGCTGAACGGAATTACACCAAATTTGGCAAAGAGGTAGCCCTTGGTTCACACTCGTGCCTTTTGGTTAAATGGTATAAATCCGTTCTGTAGTTCCTGAGAAAAATTGAAAGTAAAATCAAAGATACAGTGGTTGCACATGATCCGCGCACCCTGCTGAGCATGAGCTGTATGCTAATTTGCTGTCAACACTCCAAACTAGTAAGTGTTGGCAGCCATATTGTGCCTCAGCAGAACTGAGGCACAAGAAAGCAGAAAAACAAACATGGAGACACAAAAAGGGGGCAGGGTAGAAACACCCTGACCCCATAGGCCTGCTCAAGGGGTCCCACAAGGACCCCCAGGGCCCCAAAAAGCATTTTTTCTTTTAAAAGAATTTGCGAGATTCGCTCATAAAGCGTGAATTTTGGCCGACATTTAAAAAAAAAATGAAATGCAGGCTCCCACGCTTCGTTGTTAATTAGCCCCCGAGGAGGCCAATTCCCAGGGGCAATACTTATTGTGTAAAGGGGGGCCTAGAGGGGCCCCCCTAGTCCAGCGCGCGGCTTCTTTGAATAAGGGTGGGGGGCTCTCAGGCCACCCCAGCCCTGGGTACCGCCACCCCCGGCTTATTTACATTAGGTAGGGGGGATGTCATCAGTGATGTCACTAACCATGTCATGAATAATGTAATTTGTGACATCATCAGAGTGGATAGCGGGCGCGCGAGTTATAGTTAGTACAACAAACTATAACAGAGGAATTTCAATGGTTTTGTACGAGTGAAATGTCCAGCTAACTATAACACCCCTAAAACTTATTTTTTTTCAGTGAATATAAATATATATGCCAAAAAGAAGGAGAGAACTGTGGGTAGTTCTCAAGTTTAGGTGGAAAGCAGCTCCTGTTAGAGCTCCCTCAACACCAGCGACACTCTAGATCTGCTCACCTCAAATGTCTGTTTTTCTATCAAAGTCTTTAAGCATAGGATTAGCACAGTGCCATCCATGCCGAAATAGAAAAGGACAAAGTCTTTTGCCATTTCTACAGCAAAGTCTTTAAGCATAGGACTAGCACAGTGCTGTCCTTGCCGAGCTGTAAAATGACAAAAGAAATGTATCAGTCCAGGCACGGTATTACAGCTTTGAAATGGTAAAATACCAACTCAAGCAAACCTGAAATGAGTAAAAGCAACCCCTGACAGTGTTTAGCTCTAATTAGAGCTCTTCAGAGAGGTATAGCTTTGTCCAGACACAAAGGAGCACCCAGTATAAGTCTAAACAAACCCCTTTCAGGCATAGATTGACGTATAAAGTATGCAAAAAGAAGAAGAGAACTCTGGGAGGTTCTCAAGTTTAGGTGGAAAGCAACACCTGTTAGAGCACTCTCAACACCAGCGAGACAATATACATATATATATATATATTTTTTTTTATTGGTATTTTTTTTGAGAACTCATACCTTTGCATCATATACAAAGAGCATCATCAGGTCACAGGTACATGAAATCAAATTATAAGTACTATGTTTACAAATTAGGCTGACCTAATCCATGTCTCCACTTTATGTCCGAGTAATTGCGGGCTCACCTTCCCCCTCAATCAGTCTGTGGTTAGAGATTCGCTAGACTCTCCACTCATCTCCAGTCCATAATATCTTAGCCACGGGCTCCTGATCTTGGAAAATTTCTTTGGGCAACCTCTAGCTTTATAGGTCGCTTTTTATGCCCTAATTTGTACATCCCTGTTTTTCCATTCGATCAGTGTTGGAGTGTTAAGGGTGCCCCAGTGTTTGGCTATGTCCCTTTTGGCCATCACTAGCTCTAAGTTGCATACAGTAAGAGTATATCTGGGTGCATCTAACTCTGAAGGTATACCCAACAGGGCATATTTGGCATTTCTTGGCAGCTGTGTCCCCACGATCTTGCTGAGCTTTTCTAGTATTTTAGTTCAGTATAATTGTATATGGGAGCATCCCCTCAGAGTATGAATGTATGTCCCTTTTTCTGTTCTACAGCGAAGGCACTCGGAGGAATCCGCCCTCCCAATTTTGTGAAGGTGGGATCTATCAAAATATTCCCAGTGGAGGATTTTGAATTGTATCAACTGTAATCTTAATTTAATGGCCACCCCACTCGGGTGCATTAGAGCAACATTCCAGTCCACTTTTTCTAATTCTCCCAAGGTGTTTTCCCATTGAGTCCTCAGGCCTTATAGATTATCTGGAATGTTATTTATTAGGGTTGTGTATGTCCATGTAAAGGCTTTCTCAGGTATTTCTCCCAGAAGGAGTCTTCCCTCCAGTGGTGCCTATACGGGTATGTTCGCTGTGTCTACCCTCTCTGCCTTCCATGTGTCTTATAATTGCAAATATTTATGTCTTTGTTTATTGCTCAGCTGGTATTCCCATTGAAGGGAACTGAACGTAATCCGTTAACCCTCCTCTAGGAGATCACCTAGCCTGGATATCACAATCACATCCCACGGCCCAAATCCCTGAAATTTCCCTAGTTCTGGCCGGCGTGTGCCTTACCATATCAGGTTTTCCCTCGTAATTATCTTATCCCACCTCATTTGTCTCTCTGCTCTCTTCCAGGCCTCTATCGTCCTCTGGGTTGCCGGTAGTAGTTGTCTGAATCCCTTGCCCTTTTAGAGGTAATGCAGATAAGTGTGTGATTGAACTTGGTGCCTTTCCAGTGCATATGTGGGGTGATCGCCCGGAAGGAATCTCACTTGTTGATAGCTATCAGGTGTTTATGGCGATAATATGATCTTATGTCTAGAAGGGCGATCCCACCATTATATTGGTTATGCTGAAGTCTCTTAAGTACTATCATCAATTGGCCCCCATCCCATAGTAGTGTACGCACCTGGTTATCAATAGTCCTAAAAACATCTTCAGGTATCTTACGATGTGTGTTTTGAAGAATATACAAAAGTTTAGGGAGTGTGATCATTTTATACATTGCAGCTCTGCCTAATAGTGTATGGCCCAGCTTTCCAAACTTTTCATGTTGGTGACACACTTTTTTGAGATGTATCATTTTGGGACACAGTAAGGCAGTTAGCGAGCGAGCGAGCCCGAACCACTTAAGGGGGGTTCTCCCGCCAGAAGAACATTTTGACATAAAAGTGGGCAAATGGTGAATTTTCAAGCAAATTTGAGACCATGAGGTTGAACACAGGCCCCTGCAGCGGATGCCTTTCTCCACTGAGCCATCAGACCCAGCATACACACATGTTTCTCTCTCTCTGTGTCTCTCTCTGTCTCCCTCCGTCTCTCTATCTCTCCCTCCCTCTCTCTCTCTCTCTCTCTCTCTCCTCCACCCCTCTCTCTCTCTCTCCCTCTTTCCCTCTCTCTGTCTCACTCTGTCTCTCTCTTTCTCCCTCCCTCTCTCTCTCTCGAACTGTCTCCCTCTCGCTCTCCCTCTGTCTCCTTCTCGCTCTCCCTCTGTCTGTCTCACTCTGTCTGTCTCCCTCTGTCTCTCTCTCTGTCTCCCTCTCTCTCTCTCTCTCTCCCTCTTTCTCTGTCTCCCTCCCTCTCTATCCCTCTGTCTCACTCTGTCTCCCTCCTTCTCTATCCCTCTGTCTCCCTCCCTCCCTCTGTCTGTCTACCTCCCTCTGTCTCACTCTATCTGTCTCGCTCACTCTGTCGCCCTCCTCCCTCTGTCTGTCTCCCTCCCTCCCTCTGTCTGTCTCCCTCCCTCTGTCTACCCTGGACTCCCTCCCTGTCTCCCTCTCTCCCACGGTTTCCCTCTCTGTCTCCCTCCCTCTGTCTGTCTTCGTCTGTCTCCCTCTGTCTGTCTCACTCCCTCTGTCTCCTTCCCTCTGTTGCCCTCCTCCCTCTGTCTGTCTCCCTATGTCTGTTGCCCTCTGCCCCCCCTGTCTCCATCCCTCTATCTCCATCCCTCTGTCTCCCTCCCTCTGTCTCCCTCCCTCTGTCTCCCTCTCTCTGTCTTCCTCTCTCTGTTTCCCTCCCTCTGTCTATCTCCCTCTGTCTCTCCCTGTCTCCCCCTGCCTCTCTCTCTGTCTCCCTCCCTCTGTCTCCCTCCCTCTGTCTGTCTGTCGCCTTCTGCCTCTCCCTCTGTCTCCCTCCCTCTGTCTCCCTCCCTCTGTCTCCCTCCCTCTGTCTCCCTCCCTCTGTCTCCCTCCCTCTGTCTCCCTCCCTCTGTCTCTCTCCCTCTGTCTCTCTCCCTCTGTCTCTCTCCCTCTGTCTCTCTCCCTCTGTCTCTCTGTCTCCCTCTCTCTCTCTGCCTCCCTCTCTCTCTATCTCCCTCCCTCTCTCTCCCTCTGTCTCCCTCCCTCACACTCCCTCTGTCTCCCTCCCTCACTCTCCCTCTGTGTCCCTCTGTCTGTCTACCTCCCTCTGTCTGTCTACCTCCCTCTGTCTGTCTTCCTCCCTCTGTCTGTCTCGCTCCCTCTGTCGCCCTCCTCCCTCAGTCTGTCTCCCTCCCTCAGTCTGTCTCCCTCCTTCCCTCCCTCCCTCTGTCTACCCCGGACCCCCTCCCTCTGTCTCCCTCTCCCTCTGTCTCCCTCTCCCTCTGTCTCCCTCTCCCTCTGTC
This sequence comes from Lissotriton vulgaris, assembly GCF_964263255.1. NCBI lineage: Eukaryota > Metazoa > Chordata > Amphibia > Caudata > Salamandridae > Lissotriton > Lissotriton vulgaris. The sequence continues at coordinate 681,468,791 of NC_141693.1, forward strand.
TCCCTCCCTCTGTCTCCCTCCCTCGTTCTCCCTCCCTCGTTCTCCCTCCCTCGTTCTCCCTCCCTCGTTCTCCCTCCCTCGTTCTCCCTCCCGCCCTCTGTCTCTCGCCCTCTGTCTCCCTCTCTCTGTCTTTCTCCCTCTGTTGCCCTCCTCCCTCTGTCTGTCTCCCTCTGCCTGTCTCCCTCTCTCTCTGTCTCCCTCTGCCTCTGTCTCCCTCCCTCTGTTTCTCTCCCTCTGTCTCCCCCTCCATCTGTCTTCCTCCCTCTGTCTCCCTCTGTCTGTCACCCTCTGTCACCTCACCCCAGCTTCCCGGGCACACACACAGCCCACCCGAGCACTTGGAATCCCTCTCCTTTCTACCTAACCATGCCCGGTTCCTCCCTGCTCTATATCTACCTCGTACAGGTGATGTTGTGTGGCTAGGAGGAGTGATCTTGGTGGGCTAAGGTTTGTTATTCTTTCCGAGTGACTGCAATTTGACGTAGGAAGAGCTGGTCAGCATCCATGCCGACTTCACCTTTCAGCTCTAAGAGTCTGTTTTGTAGAGCTACGATCTTTTGGGCCTCTATCTTACGTTTATGCACAATTGCATTTTGCGCCCTATCCGCAGCACAGGTTTGAAGGCTTCCCAAAGGACCACCGCTGGAAGTATAGTTTGGAGTCTACTTTGATTTTGAAGGCAACTACTGTGTCTCGTAGGTCCCAGGTGTTGAGCCTTCACCCATTTTGCGGTCTATGGGGTCTTACTCCTATTGTGAGCCCGAAGGGGGAATGTGGATGTTTATGGTGGGACTCGAGGATGAAGACGACGGACAATCGGAAGATCTTCTTTCATTGGATAGTGATGACATATTTGCCTGGTTTTGCAAAAATGTTTGTGGCTTTTCTATTTAGTACGTGGAGAAAGAGGCATTCTATGCACTCCTACCCTGCTATCCCCCTTAGCACTTTATGGTGCTAGATCGAATTACCATAAGCTATTGCTAACAGTGATTTTCTTCAGTTTTCCTACTGCTTTGGTTCTTTTCTTCTGCTTGTCTTAAAGGTTGCTACTGCAGCTGTTTGGGGAACTCAGCTTAATCTCCGGAGCTTCCTTTTATTGGGGGTTCTACCTTTTAGTTCTCTGTCTTTGCTCCAGAATTTACTTGCTCTTTTCCAAAAGGAACTCTTTATAGGTTCCCTTTTGGTTAGGATAGGTCCTTTAGATTAGAATAGGGACTACATTCTGAATATAGCATGCAGTTATTTTCCATGTATGTTCTAATTAAACTTCTATTCACAAATGTCTCTAATTGGGTCTATTTGACTAATCTGAATAAAAGAACAAAAATTCCCACTAATCTCTTAAAGAAACAAGCATTTACAATGCAACGGTTTTGCCTTTGGAAAAGTTAGAGCTATTGGCATTGTGTTCGTTTTGAAAACGATAAATAAATGGCATTGTCATTTACAATGCCAATAGCTTAATCTCTCGCAAATGCCACACACACCCACACCCACAGAGAGCCCCCCACACAGAGCCCCTCCACACAGAGCCCCCCACACACACAGGGCCCCCCCCACACACACCCACAGAGCCCCCCCACACACCCACACAGAGCCCCTCCACACACCCACACAGAGCCCCCCCACACACCCACACAGAGCCCCCCCACACACCCACACAGAGCCCCCCACACACCCACACAGAGCCCTCCACACACCCACACAGAGCCCTCCACACACCCACACAGAGCCCCCCACACACCCACACAGAGCCCCCCACACACCCACACAGAGCCCCCCACACACCCACACAGAGCCCTCCACACACTGCGAGCCCCCCTGTGCAAGTTATACACTGTTGTTAGAGATGAACCGACCGCATAGGTAACCAACAGGTGTAAAAAGGACTTCAAAGGTGACAGACTGGGGAGAGAGATGCACCAGGTGTAATAAACACTATATAAATGCTAACACTATACTATTATAGTGTGTGAAGTCACAGTGCACTAGCAGCAAAATAGATGCAGTAGGGAAGGAAATGAGCTAGACAGCTATCTCATTCCATGTGATCTGATTGCACAGAGCCACATTTTATCGCTGAAAACTAACAGGACGATTCAGCAATAATCACCAAAAGGCGGTGAGCAGCCATTAAAAAATGCCTGGGCCGGGATTACGTTTAAGACGATGGCAATGCAGAAGGAGTTCTATTTTATTATGGACTGTTATTGTTCTCAACTAGTGGTGATTACAGCCAATAAGCAAGTGGTTCCACACATCTTTCAAGCGCCTGAGCATCACGCGATGTCTAAATGCATGTCTGGCCTGACTGCGCAGGGATAAAACAGGGATCCACTCCACGCTGAAAGGGAGATGACAAACGCTCAAAATAGGTGTCCTGCCTCATAGAGAACACCATTGCTAACTTTCAAGTCCTTTAAAGACAGAGAGAAAAAGCTAAGGCACCGTCAGTCCGCCGTTGGATTTGCCAATCTGGTATCGTGCAAAGGGTTCAGGAACCGCAGGTGGATTGGAGCCCGAAGCAGAGCGGTTAGCTGCGGGCCACACGGCGTGGCCCGCAGTCCCCGAGTTGTGAAGGGGTCAAGAGAGAGGAGTGCGGTTTAGGCAGCTTAAATATTTAGTCATTTATGTAGCGCACAGTGGTTCCTGGATTGGTTTTCTGGTTATCCACATTCGAGCAATTCAGCGGCAGTGGAACCCAGCGTGTGCAATGCCCACCCGCGAAGTAGCAGTCGCCGTGAACAGAGTCTCCCACATCCCCGAGCACCAGTGAGACGGAATAAGTGGCAGAGCGCTCCAGACGAAATAATTATCAACTGCTAAGCCTCTACCACAGACCTTGATATCGGATTACATCCGGGAAACTGAAGGTCAGTGTTGGCAGGAAAGGCACGGACAGCGGGAGGGGGGGGGCGGGAAAGGCACGGACAGCGGGAGGGTGGGCGGGAACGGCACACGGTCAGCGGGAGGGGGGTGGGAATGGGCACTCACCTGGACTTCCTCCGGCGGTGGTCGGCCGCAGAATGAACAAAATAAACATGGATGTGATAAAAAAATAAACACCGCCGCATGACGATTTCGAAAGGGGCGGAAATCCTAAAATCTGTAGGAACGCCCCCGAATCTGCTCTCAGGATGACGATCAGATGTCTGTTCCAATGGCTAGCCTCCATTTATGGAGTTAGCCAATGGAAACCGAGGCGGGGACCAAAGCCACTCTACTCTTCTCATAAGGTTTTCCCTGCAGCTGCGCAGTGCGCAGCTCGCTAGTCAAAACCTAAAAATGAACTTTTGAACCTTCACCAAACCTCTTTGTTGGCTGACCATCCAGTAAAAAATAATAATAATAATGTCTACTTTGTGTGATGCTCCATTCTAATACTGTGACAAAGATTCACCCACTTAGGAAGGCATGATAATTCTCGGATCTCAAAGTAAGTTTTAAGATGACGTTACCTGTGGACATTTTGACATGATTTCCGCGCTTGCAAACTGTTGAACTTGGCCCATTTCCCCCCAAAATGTTTCGCTTTTTACCCCCCTGTGTTAGGATGTCTCCCCCATGGTAAAGACATATTTCAGACTAAAGGTTTAGCAGGACCTTTCACCTGATGCACGCATGTTTTAAAATAATGTTTCCTCAAGTTTATCTTTCTCTTGCAACATAGACAATTTAGTTCACTGAGTGCACACGCTGCTGCGTTACCCTACTGTAAAGACATATATAGGCCATGTGTGGTGTGAGTTGCCCTGTTTGTTGTGAAAATGAAATGCAATGGTGTGTGCACTTATTAACCCCCCATTGTGTAAATGTACCCTGGTAACGTGCTGCATTTAAAATGGATGCCATGGCTATGTGTTGTGCCACCTGACTGCAGTGGGTTAGCGGTCTAGTTGTTTGGTACCCAGCCATCCCAGCATTTGGAGGGAAAGCCTGGCACCCAGGGTGCTCTACTCTTTCCCCCGAGCCAGTTTGAACCAGTTCCCCAGAGGATTCCAGAAGCTTCTGGCATTGCCTGGTAGGTGGGGTGGGGGGAGTATAAGTACGGGGGCTGTGCCACCATGTGCTCAGACAGAGCAGGGACGTGAATGTGAGGGGACCTGCTGCCAGGGGATACCGCCACTTGGACCTGTGTGCTGGACTCTGCACCTTACTAAAACCCCTCTGCTATCCCCAGGGCTAGTGGAAGCCCCACTGCAGGAGTTCAGGCTGCTGTATAGGAGGGCCATGCTACAGTGGAGGATGGTTAAGGCCTACCGCCTTGTCTTGATGAGTTCCCACTAACTGCTTAACTGGCCCAGTAGTGCCTGCTGCTCTGTTCCCTGGCTCCTGAAGGAGGAAGGAGTGCCACCCTAGGTCCCTGAGACTGGTGGGACCTCTCGCCACACGAGCACTACATCTAAAAGCGCTTGAAGAGGAGAGCGCTATATTGGGGCTGGACTGGACCCCCCTGGAGGTGAGGTGCATCACTCTGGGGCCCCTGAGGCTTGCTGGTGGGACTGTCTGTCCCCCTAAGCCCTATAATCCTAAAGCTCTGTTCTGATCCCAGTGAAACTGTCCTGCCTCAGCTATCTTGCACCTGGACTGCCTGCCCTGAAGCTAGGATGTGCTGTACCTACCAAGCGCTGTGTGCCCCATAATGCTGTGTCTAGAAGAAGCGGGTGCCTACCCTGCGTGAGGACGCTATGCTGTGGTAGCCTTAACACGGGTGCCTACCCCGCTTCAGGAGTAATTTATAAATGGGTGCCCACCTCGCAGGATTGCCGCCTGGAAGCACCGCCGCGGACCGGGGGAACGGCCGACTGTTAAATCGCAGCGGAAGGCTACCCCGCGTGCAGCCAGAGAGAGAGGGCTGCTTACTTAAAGATGGTTCAGAAAAGGGGGTGGTGATGGACAGAGTATCTGAATTAAGCAGAACACTCCTACCCAGTCCAAAGATCAGGGCTTGATCCATCACCGTTTTTTAGCTCACTGCACCATCCCAGCTCAGAATTCGGCTACATGCAAATTAGTCTGTCCCTGGCCCAGTGCATTATGGGAACAGGGCAGACCAAACTACCTAGCCAATTCTTATACTGGGAAGGAAACAAGCTTCCGGGGACCGGTTTCTGGCATTTCGGGGACTGCCCTGAAGCTAGGATGTGCTGTACCTACCAAGCGCTGTGTGCCCCATAATGCTGTGTCTAGAAGAAGCGGGTGCCTACCCCGCGTGAGGGCGCTATGCTGTGGTAGCCTTAACACGGGTGCCTACCCCGCTTCAGGAGTAATTTATAAACGGGTGCCCACCCTGCAGGATTGCCGCCTGGAAGCACCGCCGCGGACCGGGGGAACGGCCGCGGGAGGCTACCCCGGGTGCGGCCAGAGAGAGAGGGCTGCTTATTTAAAGATGGTGGGAGGCCACCCCGCCCTTCTAGATTGCCAAACTCGCCGCCGGAGGCCGTCTCGGGCCGGGATTCGCGCCCGGGAGGAAGACGGCTGCGTGACCTGGCATCCCGCTGCGGCCGCCGGACTGAAGGGAGGGCCGTCGTGGTGTCCGCAAGGGCCGCGCTAGGCTTGCCTAGAAACCGGGGTGCCGGCCGCGCCATCGGCCGCGCCCCCAAGGAAGCCACGCACCAATTAGCTGCCAGGCCAGGAAGAAGATGGAGTGGCTGAGGAGGATCCCCCAGTCCCGCGATCGTCTGGTGAGGGCGGAGGGGGGCCTCGAGGCACTCTGTCGGTGCCTGCCCCCCGTGGTGAAAATCCCTGCTGCCTGTTGAAGTCCCGGGCCCTGAAGGGGAAGGTCCCGGGTGGAGAGCTAAGTAGCGGCAGCGGCCTGAAGCCACAAGAGAGAGATCGGCCCAACATCCGCCGGGCTCCAGTTGGTGAGCGAGCCCTGCAGCTAATACAGAGCCCCGAACGAGGAGAGGAGCGGGTGTGGACTGCCGGGGCACATTGTCAGTGCCCTCATTGCCCGCAAGGACACAAGAGAGCTGCACAAGAGGTGCCTGGTGAGTGGGGCCTTGCCGTTCTGTGGTTGGGGTGTGTGTCAGGGCACAGGGTCAGTGCCCGCCCCCGAGTACCGGACTGATTTTCCAGGTGCCCCGCCTGGCAGGAGGCACCTGGGACGTTGTGCATATTTCTACTACCCAAGTCTGAGAAGAGGGGCTCCACCCTAACCACGACTGAACAGTGCTGTTCACAACTGCCCGCTGGACAGTGGGCATTTGTCATGTTGGGCCCAGGAGGAGGCTCCAGGCCTAATGCTGGTGGTCATCCCTAATGTGGAAGTAGGAGGGCAGTTATGCCCCTGAAGCCTGTCGCATGAGGTTAAGCAGGTTTAGGCCCCCACTATGCCCACCAGGTTGTTCATGCATGGTCTACTTTAGGTCAATGTGACTTGCACCAATGTTGGTATGCACCGTGGGCCTGGGCTACGAGATAAGGTTTTCAGGCCCTGTGTTCTGCCTATATGATGGGGCCTAATGTTATTTACCATTTATGCTAATGCCAGTCATACTATGCTCTTACCCCTAATGTTTAATTTTATGCTGACGCCATGCCTAATGTGCTTTTACGCCTAAGGTTAATGCTTTAAGTTTTTATTTCAGCACTGGAACTAATGGACTTACCTTCTTCTTTTTTTCTCTGTTACCTGTAAATAATCCCCGTGTATATATTGCCCTGGCGCCAGTTGGAGCAACATTGTGATTACTGTGATTTCTGTTTCAGTTCGGAGACAATACAAGAGTTATTCTTTTTCATCAAAACTGGTGTTGTGTCTCTTTTTGTGCTGTGCCTGGTGTGTCGTCTGTGCGTACTACCTGGATGCTTCACACATGTCCCCAGGAGTTTGGCCTGCCCGCTCTGCACCATGCTACCCCCCGTAGAATTGGCTACCCCATTTCTAACACAAACCCACTATAATGCTACTATCATCAGTTAAATCCATTAGAGAAGTTGATTTTAGGTAATTATAGCATGTAAACATATCTCCATTGTCATCTGTGGTTTATTTTCAGTCTGGAAACTCATTGAGGCCTTTAATCCAAAGACCATCTTAGGCGCCACTAGCCTTGGAGTTCACTCCTATCACTCCACCACGCTCCTGTGGTCAATGAAGTGAATGAAAGCCACGAGTAGCATCCCCCATAAAGAACATCAGCATTGTACATATAATCTTGGAGATTAATCCCTCTTGGAAAGTATTGAAGTGGCTTTGGGCCCTTTGAGATTTTGAGCTTTAGGTAAATCACACACTCCTCTGTTTTTGGGTGGAATATTCATATAATTACTTTTTTGCTGCTAGCTCATCCTCAATACATGCAAGAAGAATGATTGCGTCCCCAAACATAGAAAAATGAAAAAATATAGGGACTTGATGAAAAAGAGCTGCCATCTGCCTGGTGAAGTATACTCTGGACAAAGGACATCCATGTGAGGACAGTAAATAATGCCCATCCTGGTCTTCTGATTTGGCCTTTCCTCGCTAAGGAAGGGTGATGAGGAATGTGTGTCCTCTGTTGTATGGCCTCTTTAGGACACCAGGGGACTTCTTCACTTAATCCAGTTGTTTCAACAGTGTTGTTCATTTGTCAAGAAAGTAAACATAAACAAGCAGAGCACGTGTCGACCTGTTATGGGTTTTATCCTGTTTTTCACTTTTTACTGTATAACTGTGCTGTTTGGTGTGACCTGTACATTTCGCGCTGGCATGCTGAGCAAAGAAAATGGAAACGCTTACCACTGCATTTCTAATGTTTTTCATTTGTGCTACTGTAAGTTGAGTCCCAGCATCTATTATTCTTTCCAAATACTCTTCGTTGTTTTGGACTTTTTTTGGAATATATATATTTATACTTCTGTTCTAATTTTGTTTTACCTTACATAAAGCATGTGTTTGCTTTCCATATTTGTACTTCAGTTTCAACAATTAATCTTGCTTCAAAATTTTATTCTAGATCATTATAAATATATTCGGATATGCTCAATAGCAGTTGCCACTTCGATTCTTTGTATTTATTACTTTATTTTTTAAATATGAAGAGTACAGTTTACATGATAGCATAATTTTAGGTTAGTGAGGCAGGAGTAGAGAATACACTGAAGGCAAAATGTTAACAAACTTTTGACTTGCGTTTCAATGAGTTTGTATGAACTGAACACCAGTTATGCATTTTATCTTTTCTTATAGCCCGTAATTATACCATATATGAAAGAGTTGGTGATATCGACTCTGTAGTTATGGTTAAAGTCCACTTTCTGGTGAAAGTGAAAGGTTGTTTTTAGGTCTCGCACCAAAAAACTGTGCACATGCGCAGTTGAGCTTGCGAGATGTTATGTTTTAGAGTGAGTTTCAATAGCGAGGGTTAAGCCCCGCCCCTCTTCTCCATTGGCTGGCCTCCTATACGTTGGCCAGCCATTGGAGAAGAGGTCCCCATGACGTATTTCTTTCTCTTTAAGCCCGTCCTTTTCAGTTTGGTTTCCTTGATTTACTGCTGAAGTAAAAGGTTTCTTATCTTCTTTATGGGTTCTGATGGCCCCATAAAGAAGATAAGGAACCTTTTACCCCAGCAGGAAGTCGGGGCGCCCAGTCTGGAAAGGACGGGGCTTAGAGACAAAAGGCTGTGTAATGGCGAGCGCTTGTTCCCTTAGTCCAGAAGCACATAATTGATTTGAGGCTGCAGATATATAACGCTTCTAGGCACTGTGACAGTCCCTAGATTATTGGAACATTGACAAGACTAGCCTCGAGAAAAAATTGATTTTAGTTAAAATTTATGGAAAAAATAATGATAAAAATGTTTAATCATTTGGTCCAACTTGTTTGTTGCCATGCACGCCGTACAGTGACAATGCGCAAAAAGCTCACTGCGCAAATGTTTAATATGCAGTGACTCGTGCAGTCACAGCGCCAGCTTTCACTACTCCCATTCCCCTGTGCACCTTGTTGGTGTACCCCTGTTCTTCACATCCCTCGCCGACCCATCTGATTGCCATCGCACCATCACGGGCTGAGAGCCGCCTTCGGTCCTTCCAAAGAAGGGGTGGGCGCCCTGCTGAGTCCTGACACCACTGCCAGCCCCCGCTATTCCCCCCCCCTTGCCCCACCCCACATGCTGGCCACGCTGCAGCGGACTACCGCCCCGGTATGTATCTGCAGCAGCTGGGCCAGGAGCTACCGGAGGAGGAGAAACCCCAGTACCTGCTGCCGTCCATCCCGACCACCCCGCTGCGGCCTGGGTCTCACCCCTGCTGCATTCGGGGCCCCGCCCACTGCGCCTGTCACCACGCCTTTCACTGGGTCTGTTCCAATCCACGCCTCGCAGTTCAGTCCACTCTGTCTGTTTATGTGGGTGCTGTTTGCATCGCAAACAATGGCCCGTCCGCAAGGGGTGGATGGATGGGCCCCGGGCTCTACCCCACTTTCCCATCCATCTGACCATATCCTTTATTTAGCAGGTGCAACACCGCGGCTGATGTCAGTGTCAGGCGCTCTCAGTCTCACGCGATGATATTGGCATCACACAGTGCCAGGCGCTCACACGCGATGATATTGGCATCACACAGGGCTAGGCGAGCACACACAAAGATTTTGACATCACACTGGGCTAGGCGCACAAATGTAAAGCTGGCATCGCACAGAGGTAGGCGTTCACATACAACAAGGTTGGCATTGCACAGTGCTAGGCGCGGAAATGCGAAGCTCGCATCACGCACAGCGCTAGGCGCACACATACAAGGCTGACATCACACACAGCGCTAGGCGTGCACATACAAGGCTGACATCACACACAGCGCTAGGCGTGCACATACGAAGCTGACCTCACAAAGTGCTAAGCAACATAGAAGGCTTCCATCACACAGTGCTAGGCGCCCACACACGAAGATGTTGGCATCACACAGTGCTAGGCGCTTACACACAAGGCTAGGCGCGCACATACGAAGTTCTAGTTGTCATCACAAATGCTAGGCGCTCACATATAAGGCTGCCATCAAAAGTGCCAGTCGCGCACATATAAGGCTGGCATCACATAGGTATTAGGCGTGCACATATGAGGCTAGCAGCTCAAAGGGAGAGGATGTGGCGTAACGACCAGAGCTGCTGACTCACTCAATCTCCGTGTGCTTGTAAAAACAAAAACGTCTTTATAAAGCAACTGGTGCTCATGCAAAGCGCTCCTATACCTTTGGGCCCAGTTCGCGCTATATAAAAACTGACAAAAAATACAAGGAGGTTGTCATCTGTGGGCAGGGCTTGCGGCAGTAAATTAGTGGCTGGGCTGCTCTCGGCCCCAGTAACAGTCACCCCAGAGCAACACTGCTGTTCCCAGATGCACGAACACAATGATTTTGTAAATTGCCCAAACACTTAAATTGCTTCGTTTTCACAACTAAACATCTATGTTTCCTCATCATGAAATCGTGGCGGCGTTGATTAGAGTCTACAATTCTTCTTCACTGGCACAGGCACTGGCACAGCCTGCGAATCAATGTTCCCTACTTGTGGGCACAGTTTTGCTTCACCCGTGCGAGTCTTTAAAGGACCATTGAACAGTTCCGATGGTGAAAGGGAGAGGAGTGTCAGGAAAGAGCCCTCTGTTGTGTGTGTCACTGTGAGAGAAAATAGTGAAAGTCTATATGAGGAACAGCGAGAAGGAGGGGCATTAAAGGGAGGAGAAAGAATGTAAGGGGGTAAAGGTGTGTGAGAAGGGTAAGTAGGAGGGCATTGCCATCAAACGTTGTGACAGCAGGTCGGGCAGAGAGTGGCAGCGGTAGGGACTGTGGGCATTGCTACCAGGGCTCAGGGAGAACGTCAGAGAGTGGCAGCAGGTCTCTGAGTGACTGCAGGACTGACTGGATGTCACAGTGACAGCAACAGGACTTTTTACAGTGACAGCAGGATTCCAGGATTCCAAGTGATCACTGCAGGATGGCAGAAAATGATAACAGCAGGAGTTCCTACAGGGGTAGCAGGACTCTGGGGGGGCTGTGGCAGGACTTGCAGGATATGACAACGGCAGGAATTCTTAGTGACAGCAGGACTCCGAGTGACTGTAGCAGGAGAAGTAGGGGAGGCAGGCAGTCTAAACGCCGGGAGCAAGCGCGCAGCAACAGATAGTCTGTGCAGAGAGAGAGCAAGAGCAGCGCCGCCTGAAGCAGAACAGGCACGACACGACTCGACTCTGCACGGTGGAGAACCACACTAGTCCCGGAGAAGCAGTCAGCAGGCAGGGAGAACTCGGGATTCGCTAACCCTGCAGAGCCCCAGGAAAACGAGGATTAAGAGCCGCTGAGCAGCAGGGGGCCAGTAGTGCCATCACACAGGGGATTTAGGGGGGGGGGGGCAAACATCAGAGGAGTAAGGGGCCATAGGGATCGAGAGGAAGCCAGAGGAACCCCCCCCCCACAAAAAACTCCCACAAGACCTTCATTTTCACAAGTGACGTTGATTGTATCACTTACCTTCACACAGCACCCACCGCACAAGAGGGAGCAACAAGGGAGCAACAAGTGAAATCCAACTTATAAAGTGGGCACAAAGAGCACACACACCTCACACAACCAGCAACCCATCAGCCCATTAGCCCACTGGTCCACAACAACTTCATACCAAAAACTGCTTTCTCCAACTCAGATTAACAAACCGCAGCTAACGCAACGCGGTTAGCAGGCTAGCAGGGGGTGCAGAGGGGCTGAGGAGAATAAAAGAGAAGGGTGCAGGATCATTCAAAACATCAGCACTCCCTTCTCAGGATGAGATCTGGAAAAATCTGAACAGACCCCACAAACAACCGGAGAAAAAGAAATCAACAGAATAGCAGCAACACAAGTGAAAGGAAAAACGACACCCAAGACGCAGACTCGACAAACGAGCAAGAAAGTATTGTCGGGGCCCCCACCGGTACGATGCCACAGCCAACCCTAGGACTTAAAAACTACAAGATTACAGACTTTCTCATTTCACCTGCATCACCGGTGATCTCAGTGCGGCAAGCACATCATTCACACTCCGACATCTGCATCAAAAGAAAGACCCAGTCAGCAGGCTCGCTATCAAAATCTTTGCTGCCTCGGACCGACTTATCATGTGAGATCATTCAAAGTCCAGTGAAAACTCTAACCAAAATGGCCAATAAATTAACGGTGCAAGCACAAATAAACACAAGGGAAGCAGTAAATAACGGCAAAGCCGAGGCAGAGCCCCAGTGCGCGAAAACATGAAACGCGTCAGAAATGCGTCGATCCTTAAGCTTGGGCTCATACTTCGGCTTTGTGGCATCCGACCGCGCGGGCGACAATGTGGCAGACAATCCACCAGCACCAAGTATGGTCGTCTAAGGCAAATCTAACAAGGACCATGTGGCTGACATTTCGCCAGCCTCAAAAATTGACACCACGCACAAACTGGACAAGGACTCCACAGATAAGGAAACAAAGAAGCTGCAACAAGAGGGACAGATAAATACCAACACCCATACAAATCTGAAAAGATCATCAAGCGCAGAGGCCTCATTAAAGGATGAAATGATTCCAAAAGAGTCCGCAAAATGGCAACAAGGGGAACTGACGAAAGAAATTGCTCACTATCACTTGAAAGGATCTTCAAGCGAAGAGGAGCTACTAAAGGATGAAATTACACCTAAATTCCCTTTTGGCGCAGAAACACTCGACCGCTTAAGTGAATATAGTCCATTACTTCTCCATGTGGCAAACAACCAACTATCGAATGGCCCATCAGGGCTATTTCCCCTTCATTATACCATTTCTTCAAAAATCAAAACAACTTCCCCAAAGGGCCCGATCGTAGGAAAAAAACGGAAAATCAAACCCCTCCACCAGGAACCCGCCAGGGTGGAGACCCACGAGTCTCAGTTCGGACCGAACCAGGGGATAAGGCTGGGACAAGCCCCCAAACCAGCCGCTATGATACCGCCAACTTTTCTCCAGCACAGGCCCCGTTGTGGCCGCCGTTCATAAATATCATGGAAACCACGTCCTTAGCTCTACTTCAACATTCCGACAAATTGGAATCACAAATAGACCTTCTACAAATCCTTGCATCTCACGTGGCGGGTATAGATAGAAAGATATTAGAGCTAAATTCCCTGATAGAACGGGTACAGAAAGACCCGCACACAATGTATCACGAATGCCAGTGCTTCGAAACAATGAATCTACTGAAAAGGCTACCGACCATCCTAACTGACATCTTGGAGGAAGTACAAATGAACACAAAGGAGCGTCAAAAAATCATTGAAACCCCTGGTATGGAAACACCTCATGACCACTCGATAAGCTCAGTCAATGGCGACATATCAACCAGCGAGAATACAAAAGCGGACCCACCGGAAGGCAGCCCAACTAATCAAACATCAACAGTTCAGATACAAACTCCTTAAAACACTACAGCCCACCATATAGGCTCGGACGAGTCAATCATTTCCGGGAAAGAAGTTCCCGGCACACCTACCAACGGGCAACAAAAACAATTTAATCACTTAACAAAACGAGAACGCAAGAGAATGAGGAAAGCCAGACAAAAACAAAATCAAGCCAAAAAAGCTGCCCATCAGGCACCTTGACCAAGATCCTTCAATTGCCAGAAATCCAAGGATAGATCTGACCCTAGTAACAACATCGCTAGCACCAAAGGATAAAGAGTCAAGCATGAAGGATCACGAAGAGAAAGAGAATTTACGACAGGGTCCTCCACTCGTATCCCTGGCCCAGACAGTTACACCAATGGATCACCCCAGCAGACAAACGGCTAACAACTCATTACACTGTCACACAATCAAGCGACCGGCTGTTTGCTCACAGGTGCAGAAGCCACAAGCGGAACAAAAAAGCATTGTGCACTACTTCTCAAAAATGGTCAAGGTGAAAAAAGAAAATTCCTTGGCAAACGAGCTGCCACTAGGTGCCCCCTTTCAAGGCCCGGAGGGCCCAAGATTTCATCAGCTCGCAGGCAACACCGAGCCCGCACTCCATCTTCTTAAAATAGGGCCACCAAAACAAGATACCCAAAACAACATTCAAACTAAGTTCCCGGAACACAAAACAGAAACAGACCACACTTACCCTCCAGGCTCATTGAAACATGAAATCATCCTGCTCTATATCTCAAGGGGGAAGCACAACATTCTCAACCGGACAGCTATCTTAAAATTAACCAACCTGATTGAAACATTGAGATACGTGAATTCAACCCACATAGAAAGCATCGCATTCAAGTCAATACCGAATGTATCTGGGAGAGAAATGACAGAGATCACATGGAAGGACCCCACGACAGCCAAAGAATTCTGGCTACAAAGAGAAGAATTCGCAAAATGGGGAATTGAAATCAGACAAATAGCGGTAGAAAAATATCCTGCCCCGTTATCGCAGTTTGCAGGGGAAAGGTATCAACGGGATGGTGGAATTCTTCGGGGTGCAGTAGGCCGCTCAGACAGCATTAAAGAAAGATGGACCAACTTACGCATCATCCATCAAGGGTCGTCAGAAGGAGTTAGCGAGAACCGGAGAATCATCTCAACAACGCCAAGCCCCCATGCTCATATGACAGAGGAAGCATGAACATCGATCTTGAAAATATGTTCATGGAACATAAACGGGCTGGGTGGCAAAACTAACGACGCAGACTTACTAGAATTCTTTAAAAAATGTGACATAATTTTACTCCAAGAAACCTGGTCGACCACATCTGATCATATAGACGGTTTCAAAGAAATCCAACAACACGCTACCAAAAGAGGCTTTTCAGGCAGGGCCGCCGGAGGCCTATCGATTTATTTGAACAGCAGCATCCCCAGGTCCTACGTTACCATAGACACGGGACAAACATGGATTTAGTGCATCAGAATCAAGCCACCACCAGTCCCAAGTCCAGGTGCACAAGAGGCACGGTCATTAATCATCTGCAACATCTACATACATCCGGATCGTAAGAACAAATCAGAGAAAATCCTGACCCTGAAAGCACTACTTAAATCCATACAACTCATGTACCCATTGGCAGGACTAATTGTGTCGGGTGATCTGAATACGTTTTTACTCCGAAAGGAAAACGCACAGAACATCAAACAAAACAAAGAGACAGGCAAATCCATTCCCCCATTAATAACTAACCATAAAAAAAAGGCCTGGCGTGCGCTCAAATGTTCGCCGGCATTGGAATGATCCCTCTGAACGGCCGATTTCCGCAAGATCAACCAGCATCCTCGACCAGAATCACCAAACAGGCACAAGCGGTACTAGATTACACCATAGTGGACCTAGAGGCACTAGAATCAATCGTTGCCTTCAGTAGAATCCACAAATTGGAGAGCAACCATAGCCTGCAGTCAATCGAGCTCCGCTACCAACACATAAGGGCCCCAACATGCAAAGCTTTGAGCGAACCTTCGAGCCTCTACAATCTCAAACTACTGCAATGGAATGGAAAGATCGTCGATGAAATCATGAAACATGCAAAAAAAGTGCACGAAGAAACCACGGGGAAAAGCCCCTCAGAATACCAGCGCAACTCGGAAAAGATGATCTTAAGCTTAACTGAAAGCTTTGGCCATCAAACTCTTAGTAATAAAAAGAACGCAAGTAAAACTCACCAGGTGCTCCTGGGCTCAATAGCGTGTAAAAAAAGGACACTAAATCGAGAAATCAGAAAGTTATTAGGAGAAGACAAGGTAAAGTGTGATGACACCAAGCGTCGAATTCACAATTTAAGGCAAAAATACAAAAAAGACGTTTGGTCAGAAAAGTTAAAGCACCACACACAATTTGGCAAAAACTACTAGAATCCAGCTAGTCGAATAATTACAGGAAATTTTGGGCAGAAATTAACAAAGTGGCAAACGGAGCAGCCCAGGCCTTCAACACAAACATTTTACAAGAAGACTGGGCCCGGCACCTAGAGCAAACTCAAAAGAACAACTTCCAAGCATGGAAATCAGACCAACTGTCCAATAAACAGCATGAAAAGCAAGAAGCGGATCAAAATTTTGACGAAAATTTGGTCACGACATTCCAGGTACAAATGGTCATAAAAAAATTGAGGCCAAAAGGCGCACCAGGTCCAAACGGTTTCCCAAACGGGCTGTTCAAACATGATCAATCATTCTGGGCAGAATATCTTACCCCAGTATTTAACAACGCCTTTCAAACAGGAAGCATTCCTCCGTCATGGAGAGGGAGCATTTTGCATCCAATATTTAAAGCAGGAGCTAGAACTGACCCATCTAATTACAGGATTTATTTATTTATTTATTTGCACTTGTACTGCGCAACGGCCACCCAAAAAGGGTTTCCCGGTGCATCTTTGCTGTTTACAGATGGAAAGGATGATAGCCCTCATTGATGTGGAAGCTAAAATATATGCATCAAATCTCCTGAGACCACTGGAAGACTGGGTCACCTCAAATAAGATCCTTCCAATCACCCAGACAGGGTTTAGGCCCGGAACCAACACATCATGCAATCTGCTTGCATTAAACCTCCTAGTCAACAGAGCAAAGACAAAGTCAACAAAACTGTATACCTGTTTTGTCGACCTAAAAGCGGCGTTCGACACAGTCCCAAGGGAGATCTTATGGCAAACGATGGACAATTGGGGGATACCATCGAAGCTGCTAACGGCCATTATGAACTTATATACATCAACCTGGGTCAAAATAAAAATAGGCAATGGTGACAGAACAACAGCAAAAATCCCCACCCATGTGGGCCTCAAGCAGGGATGCGTACTGGCCCGGCCCTTTTTAATATCTTTACTGCAGACCTTGATAAGTATATCTCCGAGACAGAAACTGATCCCCCGAAGTTGGCGCAATACAAAATAAGGAGTATACAGTACGCAGATGACATTGTACTCTGCAGCCAGACCCCAGTGGGCCTACAACGTTCCATCGTAAGGCTGCACGAGTACATCAACTCGCACGGACTGTTACTTAACTACAACAAAACGAAGATCGTCTGCTTCGGATCTCGGTCAGGGCAGCAATCATTTAAATGGCACATAGCAGGCAACACCATACAGCAAAGCCTCTCTTACAAGCACCTGGGAGTAGTCGTTAATTCAAGGTGGACACTAAAAGAACATAAATAGCACAGGAAAGCCCAGTCTAATAAACTTCGGTTCGCTCTGAATTTATTAAAAACAAAACAGAAATGCCCATCCAACTCACACCTACTTAAGGTGATCGCGGCGAAGTTTTTGCCACCCCTTACGTATGGTTCTGAACTATATAGAGGCAAAGACGCAAACTTTCTGAACTTACAACAGTCAGAGCTTTTTAAATACATCTTTCAGATCCCGAGGTTTGCATCTCAAGCGCAAGTACAACTTGAATTTGGGTTACTAAATCAGCAACAAGTCAGACAAGCTGCTTTACTAAAATTGAGTTGGAAACTAAGAGCAGCACAAGAGAATACGCTGACGGCTTTATGCTGGTCTGAAATAAACCACCAAACAAACGCAAGAAAACCTTGGAAATTAGCACTTGAAGAAGCACTGACAGATCTCGCATGGAACACCAACCACACATTTGCGGTTTTCAAAAAAGTAGTCAACAGAGCAGCAAAATTAAAAGGCTGGATGATAGACAAAGCCGCCTTAGCAAAGAAAAAACATGGCTGGACGGTGCTCGGTTCGTATGAGAAATGTGCGCCGCAACCTTATTTAGTCACCCATATAACTGCAGCCGTCCAACAAACGCTCCTAAGAGTCCGGATGGTAACCTACATCTCAAAAGATCAAATCCCTGCATGGAAGCAAACATGGCTGACATCACTCTGCAGACTCTGTGGCCAATCAGATGAAACATTGACCCACATATTGTGCATTTGCCCATCTTTGGCCAACTTGAGAAGTCATTACTTGTTGTATATATTTCGTTTATTCCAAATCAGATCATGTCGGCCGGCAGTTATGCTAGCGCTGAACAGTGATCAGTTGCAGACAGCTTGCAGGGCCACCAGATTCTTACAGAAGCCGAACAAATTGTGACCAACGGCACAAAATAGAAGGCATGAACTACAATTAATGGCCACAAATACAGACTAAGCAATATTTGTTTCTTATTTTTCTGTTTTTCTTTTTTCTTTTTCTCTTTTGTTTTTCTTTTAAAGTTTAAGGACACTATAGAATGTAACCGCACTTTCTATTTCAATCTTAGTCAAAAACAATTTGAACTAATTTTTAATTCTTGTAATATTGCAAAGGTTTTGATTAACAATACACAATAAATTTGTTTACCTGACTGTAGCAGGACTGACAGGATATGACAGCAGCAGTAGATACATGTAGTAAGGCTTGCAGTAAAATTGGCAGAGAATAGCATGTTTTGTGAGCAATGAAAGTTTGCACTGCTGCTGCCACTGGGTATTTGTTTTACAAACTAGGTTCACGTTCACTACGGCCGTCTTGTGAGGGTCACAAGCTTGTTTTGCTGCTCACACACGGGGCCTGTTCTGCAAGAAAGTAAGAAAGTCTTTCTTCATTTTAGAAGTGCATCCTGATCGATTCTTAATGTTCATTTAGAAGAGTTCAGGGTTCATTGAGTCACTCTCTGTGTTGTTACATTTCACTTTTATTGAGTTCTTGCCACATGATGTGCACATGAACTGTTTCTCTTTCGCACTAGTACATTTATTTTCACACTTCACTTGCTATTTGCATTTACTGTTTGCAGAGACAACCCTGTCCTGGTTGGCTTGGGCTAAAGTGACAGAGGAAAACAAGCATTAAAAATGCAATAGGTCCCGCCTTTCATTAAGTTAAAGTCATTTGCTTTGCGGGTCTGTGCGAGTGGGTCCGTGCGTGTGTGTGTGGGTCTGTGTGTGTGTGTGTGTGTGTGGGGCTCTGTGTCGGTGTGGGTCTGTGTCTTTGTGTGTGGCATTTGCGAGAGATTAAGTTATTGGCATTGTAAATGACAATGCCATTTATTTATCTGTTTTCAAAACCAACACATAAATAAAAATTTTGTCATTTACAATGCCAATAGCTCTAACTTTTGCAAAGGCGAGACCGTTGCATTGTAAATGCTTGTTCATTAACTATCTGAGTTAGGACAACATATCGATGGTGCTCTTCTAATAGTACAGACAAACTACAACCAATAGATAGAAAGTACCGAGAGAAATTAACTAGGAGTTGTTCAGATTGATTAAAGCAACCATCACTTTTGTTTTATCTGTTTTAATGCCACTAAAGTAATGATAAATACCGTTCCCCTGGAGAGGGTTTGCAAGTTCGACTATTTGGGGATTCGCCTCAGCAATTCCAGGAGCTGGACCCCACATATTCAAAAGATGCTGCTCAACCACAAAAGGGTGACTGGCGTCCTACTCAGGGAACATCGCTCATCCCCTAAACACTGTATCTCCCCGGTTATAGATATATATAAAGCTAGAGGGGTTGCTGCCGCCCTGTATGGGGCGGAGTTGTGGGGCACCACAAACCTTGAGGTACTAGCCAAGGCAGAAAACAAATTCTTGAAAGAGCTTTTGGCTCTTCCACTGAGCACTCCCACAGTCCCAGTGCTTCTTGACTTGGGCTGTAGACCAATTGCGGACCAGGCGCGACTGCGGCCTTTGCTTTTGTGGGCCCGCTTGTGGAGGGTCCCCGAGTTAGCCTCATATGCAGCATGTCTGTCTGAGGTGATTGCAATGGAGGGATGGCATCGAATAAAATGGCTAAGGGACGTTAAGAGCCTATTGGGGGAGTTGGGTCTGGAAGACTCTTGGGTTACTCGTTCTGCTCCTCCCAAAGCCACCCTGAAGAAACTATATTGGGACTGGATATCATCCAAACTCATTTGCAATCCTCGTCACTGCAATTCGACTGCAGCATTCCTAAGAATTAAAGATGTGGCTGCATATGAGTCTTATCTGGACCTAATCTCCATCCCATTGGACAGGGCTCTCTATTTCAAGCTCAGAGTGGGCACCTTACCTCTAAGCAACCTGGTGTCCAGGTGGAGATCATCTTCCCAGTCCTCGTCCTTCTGTGCTATGTGCTCGACACGTGTGGAGACTGTGGCACATTTTTTCTTTGAATGTCCGGACTATTGTGCTCCAAGGAGGCGCTGGCTTATACCATTGTTCAAGCTCTTAGGTATACAACAGCACTTGGTGGCCCTCCGCAGTTTACTGACTGATACATCCCCCTCCATTGTCTGTGGTGTTTCAAAGTTTTTAAAATGGGCATGGGTGATTCGTTCTAAAAGGCTTTCCATTTCAATTTAATTCTCTTTTTAACTATTTATTGTATTAATCCTGATTATTTTATCCCTTTTAAAAAACATAATTGTATTCTATTACAGGCCTTGAGAATGTATTTTTTAAATGTATGTACTGCTTTTAAGATATTTATGTATCGAAATAAAGCATATCACTCAAACTCACAATAGTGTCCCTGGCTGTCTAATCAGTCTCACCACTGCCATTAAAGTACGTGTTTTTTTTTATATTATGTGCATCTTTGGTTGACATTTCTGAAAGAGGAAATCTTTGTTAGCGGATCTTCTATTGTGGCGTATGTGGACCCCAGTTCTTTCTATTATTCCTGGTCTCTCCTCTTCCTATTTTATTTGCTCACCGCTTTTACCTGGTCTGAATTCATACAGATAGCAGAGTCTAATCTTTCTATTAATGAGTACACTGTATGTGCCTTGGGCACCAAGGTGCTCGTTTCTCTGTGGTGTTCTCTTAGGCACGGTGTGGAATGAAAGTCTGAAAGCAAAGGAGACAACCCTTTAAAAACTCTCACATCTGCCTATTTTCGTGTTCACTCTGAAAGAACAGTTTCTTCAAGCCTCTTGCATTATCCTTGCTTTTTTAACACTTTAGCTTCCAGTGTCCAGCATTTCTTTGTTTTATTTATTTCTCACACCACAGTGGTTCCACGGTTGTTTTGCATTGCCCAGAAAATATAGTTTTCATCAGTCATGCGCTCCTATCAAACTTCATCTGCGACACGGCTGCATGGGATCTAAATGTACCTCTTAAAACTGTTTAATAGCAGTGGAATATTGCTGTGAGAGAGCAGATGTACTGAACGAGAATGGCCCCTTTCATGGTGGATCATTGGTGAGGGATTGGTTGCTTAAGGGTAACGATGTGATGTTATCACCTCCCCAGTTTTCTTTTTGCAGCTGAATTTTCACAATACATCACCTAAAATGTCTTGGGGTATGCCCGCATTTCTGAAGAGCAGCCTAAGAAGGTTTCAGTAGTTTAGAGTGTGGAGCAGTGTGCTCGAGCATAATCTATCTGCTGCAGCAATTCATGTATTTAAGTAGAAGAAAAAGACGTGCCACAAAAGAAGGCGTCTAAGAGTCATGTTTCTGGCTTCCTGCTGAGCCTGAGTGGCTGCGAGGGATGCAGAGGTGGCCCTCGGAGGAACAAAAAGTAGCAGTAGGTAAACTGGGAGCACATGTTAAGTAGCTCCTGTGCCAGCCTTTGGGATCTCAATTATGGTGGTGCAGCTGCTGATGGACGTCCGCATTGTGTGTGACTAAGAGCTACTTCGACTGGGTTACATTGACCCTGGGTTTGCGCCATGTTGGACCTTAAACCTACATGAGGATGAAAGCGGCCTAGTGACCCAAACAATTTCCGGTTAGTGTTGGGACCGTCAAATCCTCTGCATGGTAAACGATGTGTACCCCTGCTCTGAGTGCCCAACTGTACTTTTGTTGGCATTCCTAATGCTGATTTCTTTTGTCATAGGCAAACATGGATCACATGTGTGCACTATGATATAGGCCTGTCTCACGGATTGCAGTCTTGTTGGACCGGGGTGGGCGAGGAGGAGGGGCACCCAAAGTGCTACCCTTATAGTGGTCGCCTTCTCCAAGAGTTAAGCCGCACGAGCGTAGTGGTGGCAGCGTACCATGTAGCAGGGGTGAACAGGTCATTTTTAGGTCTCAGCTAGGTAGATCATGCGCGGTCTTGAAGAGCCGTGTTGTGTTTAATCTATGGGCTTCCCATTTGCTTGCTCTATTGTCACTCTCAAATTATTTGTCCCCGTTTGTCCACAGCACGATTGCATCACAGCTCTTCCCTCCCCCAGAGCATGGACCAAGTACTTGTATCCTTCCACTGCTCCTGTTTTGGGAGCTACATTTTTCTTTGTCTTGGAGCACTCCATAAGAGTGTCCTGTTTTCACTCGCTCTGTCCTCTGGCTCCGTCCCCCGACTCCGTCCTCCGACTCCTGTTTTTTAAATGTATTTTTTATGTGGTTTTATATAGCGCAAACTCCACCCGAAGGTGCTAATGGAGCACTTTCAGCTACCTTACACAAGGACACTTTCATCATTTGGAGCGCTTTCAGTCACTTTACACACGGACACATTAACTTTTGGAGGTACAAGGAGATTAAGTGATTTGCCCAGAATCACAGGATGTTGAGCCGAAGCCAAGACTCAAACCTGGTTTCCTAGCTCCATAGTTGGCAGCAGTGGCCGTAACGCCACTGTTTATTGTTTGTGCTTCAGTCATAACAAGTTGCTGTGTGGGTGTCCCTTTTTAGGTCTCGGCCTAGAGACTCGGCAGAGAACTATTGCAATCCTTTCAGCCGCCAAAGGGAGACAAGAGCTGGGCACGCGCCCAGCATTCTTAATGGGAGAGGGAGCGACAAGAGCTGGCCATGCGCGGATTTGGTCTTACGCACGCTCACGGCGCCAGCGTCTCCGCCGCACGCCAATGACTGCTCTCTTC
Organism: Lissotriton vulgaris; assembly: GCF_964263255.1. Classification (NCBI taxonomy): domain Eukaryota; kingdom Metazoa; phylum Chordata; class Amphibia; order Caudata; family Salamandridae; genus Lissotriton; species Lissotriton vulgaris. The sequence goes on from NC_141693.1 coordinate 681,491,499, forward strand.
CTGGCTGGCATCGAGAAAGTCCTGCCGCTGCGCGTCGCCTGCACTGGGCATGCTCAGATCACGGATGCTGGGCTCTGATGAGGTAACCGAAGACACCGGTAGACCGAAGCAGAGGCCGTCAGCCCCTGCTGGGGCCGCCGACAGAAGCAGCCATCCTTTCCTCCGTGGAGCGAGTGGCCGCTGGTGAGTGAGGGGGCCTGGTGTGGGAACGCTGCAATGGTCGCCTCTCGATGGTGAGTGACTGGCTAGTGGGGAAGGGGTGAGTGGAGTGAAGTCTGAGCCTGCTCTCCCTTAAGATCCTATGAAGTGGTTTGTGGCTGGTGCATTCCTTAACTTCACTCCGGCACATTCATTCGAGGGGGGGGTGTTACTGCCTCAAACTCTATATATTTGGGACACCTCTCTACTGTAGTGGTGGTAGGTGGTGGTTTAACAAGTGTGCCCCAGTATTGTCGGGGTTTAGGCAAGCGTTTCATTATTCCTGCAGCACCCCCTCCCCCCCACCTCTGTTTTCCTGTTCTCACCTCTAGTACAATAGGGTATCCGTATTGAGGCTTGTTAATATCCAGCCTTTAGCACAGCTCTGAAGGACTGGGTTCTTTAAGACCCAGCGGTGCCAGGGCACAACACCTGAAACCTTCGTGGGTAACCTTCTCCGGCGTACGAATGACAGAGACACGGGACACTTCCTTCGGCGTCAAAGATTCAAGGTTTATTTGCTGCAGGGAACACAGAAATCACGACAAGTACAACTCGTGCAACTTGGGGAGACTGCTTCAAATTGGTTCTGTGGATCGCTCCTTTTATACAGTTTTTACCCATAGGACAACATGGTACACAAAGGTTTACAACCCGGTTCCCACCATTATCCCCCAGAGGGGTCGCTTTGGTCACTTTGATACACATAAGGTCCGGAACATAAGTGCGGAAACATTTGGCGGTTCCCAACTGTAAAAAACCCATCTTCCCAACATTAGTGCATTCCAATCGGCAGTAAAACAGATCGAAATAGGAACAAAGACAGGTGCAGAGGAAGACGGAGACAGTGGGGAGATCGGAAAGGGTGTAAAAGGGGAGGTATCGGGAAACACGAGATACAGGCATCAAAGGGACGTGCCTAATGAGATGCACGGCTGAGACAATAAACCGGCACAGCGAGATGAGCCTCGAGCGGGGCCATCTGCCTTACAGTATCATCCCCCTCGTCATAAAGACACTTACAAAGTACATGTGTCTTCCGCAAATATCTTGGGAGTCCCAGGGTCGCGAAGCGGACAGTGTCCGTTCGCTGGCTACTTGAGGGCAAGAGACAAAATGGATGCCGTATCTAAGATGGAACCCGTGGGTACAGATGAAAAACCCACATAACAAACGAACAGTTTAAGTTAGCACAGCGAAACTGCGCACACTTACTAAACTCGTCATTTGCGGTTCATAGATACCAGACTCGACTATATTCGTGCGAGTCGAAAACACCACTTACAATTGTCACGGAACCTCAGCTCGTCAGTACAACATGGACACTTGTAGGACCAGGGTCCAACGTGGTCAAGTCCATGGTGGCAGTCCCCCGCCAGGGGCCTTCACATGCCTATCCGACATATACTGGCGTGTTGATTCATTCTAGGTCTCAAAACTCCTGCCAAATGCTTGTCTGCTGTGGCTTCTACGAAGGTGATCTGTGCTTCAGCAGAGCCACGCGTGCATTCATATGGCACGTTTTTTCAGCGTTTACAGTTTAAACTAAACCCCCACTGCTCCAGTCTAATGAACGGACGTGCGCCCCTACAGCAGGTAGCCCCCAAGGACAGGACTACAATAGCCAAGTGTCACCCAAGGGAGTCTGGGAACTGTTGGTGCAAAGAAAGCCCCCCCCCCCCCCCCCCCCCACCAAAAGCACTCTATTGGCTCTTTGAGGCTCAGATTGTAATTTGGAATTCTAGAGGTAGTGTATAGAGGAATGTAGATGCAATAGAGCGGGCTCATACCAGACTGCTGTAATGTGCTGAGTTGTATAACTGTCAGTCAGATCCGTGCCTGGACTTCAGTTTGAGTATTGACACTATTGAAGCACACCTGCATTTCTACAAAAATCCCCATGGAGCTTTTTATTCTAGCAAAGCATATCATCCTCAGAAACCACTTTCACTAATCAGGGAAACAATCTCCGTCAGCGTCTGAAGACCTGCCCTGAAAGAGGCTACTTTCTTTGGGCTGCCATTTAGAGAGGTTAACATTCATTTAAAAAAGTGCTCACCCAGTGCACACCTGTAGCACGGCGGCGCTGGGGACCACATGGGTGGCTTTCTGGACCGTTTGCTGTGGACGCCCATCTGACGTGTAGCGGGGTTAGGTTGCCCAAGTGGCACCTTGTAACATACCCAAGATTTCACTGTGGCCAGGTAAGGGTCGCACATGGAAGCTGCAGGTCCGTTAATCGCATTACAGACTGTGCATTAGTCTAGCTCCCAATGGTTCTAAAATGGTCTTCTTGCAGTGATCCTGTTTGGACTTTAATATCTGGTAAACGGTCAAGTGTCTGGATCACAATTCCTTTGTATTGCGTGCACAAGGATACAGCTAGGGCTGACGGGTGGTAGGTGGCCTCCTAAGTACAGAACTCCACCCGCATCACCCACACAGGACTTCCTCCACAGCAGCTGTGTCGGAGACCCTGTACAGCATGTCCCCCACTCCATGCTGTTGGGATGGTACAGACTTCCTTCCCCAAGTGAATTGTGACAGGGACATCATTTATGGATTGCTCTGAATAGCAGATGAGCTTTCTGTAGTACGGCTTGCAAATCCTGTGGATTGATTTGCATCCTTTTTAGGTCAAACCTACCAGGCAGTGCAGGTGTCTGAATGCTGGCATTGCGGGTTGAGCGTTGCTGTAGGTGTTGCGGGTTGAGTGGTGCTGTAGGCGTTGCGGGTTGAGTGGTGCTGTAGTTGTTGCGGGTTGAGTGGTGCTGTAGGCGTTGCGGGTTGAGTGGTGTGGTACGCGGTGGGGATTGAGTGGTGCTGTAGGCGTTGCAGGTTGAGTGGTGCTGTAGGCGTTGCGGGATGAGTGGTGCTGTAGGCGTTGCGGGTTGAGTCGTGCGGTACGCAGTGGGGATTGAGTGGTGCTGTAGGCGTTGCGGGTTGAGTGGTGCTGTAGGCATTGCGGGTTGAGTGGTGCTGTATGCGTTGCGGGTTGAGTGGTGATGTAGGCGTTGCGGGTTGAGTGGTGCTATAGGCATTGCGGGTTGAGTGGTGATGTAGGCGTTGCGGGTTGTGTGGTGATGTAGGCGTTGCGGGTTGTGTGGTGATGTAGGCGTTGCGGGTTGAGTGGTACTGTAGGCGTTGCGGGTTGAGTGTTACTGTAGGCGTTGCCGGTTGAGTGGTGCTGTAGGCGTTGTGGGTTGAGTTGTGCTGTAGTTGTTGCGGGTTGAGTGGTGCTGTAGGCGTTGCGGGTTGAGTGGTGTGGTACGCGGTGGGGATTGAGCGTTGCTGTAGGTGTTGCGGGTTGAGTGGTGCTGTAGGCGTTGCGGGTTGAGTGGTGCTGTAGGCGTTGCGGGTTGAGTGGTGCTGTAGTTGTTGCGGGTTGAGTGGTGCTGTAGGCGTTGCGGGTTGACTGGTGTGGTACGCGGTGGGGATTGAGTGGTGCTGTAGGCGTTGCAGGTTGAGTGGTGCTGTAGGCGTTGCGGGATGAGTGGTGCTGTAGGTGTTGCGGGTTGAGTGTTGCTGTAGGCGTTGCAGGTTGAGTGGTGCTGTAGGCGTTGCAGGTTGAGTGGTGCTGTAGGCGTTGCGGGTTGAGTGGTGCTGTAGGCGTTGCAGGTTGAGTCGTGCGGTACGCAGTGGGGATTGAGTGGTGCTGTAGGTGTTGCGGGTTGAGTGGTGCTGTAGGCGTTGCGGGTTGAGTGGTGCTGTATGCGTTGCGGGTTGAGTGGTGATGTAGGTGTTGCGGGTTGAGTGGTGATGGAGGCGTTGCGGGTTGAGTGGTGCTATAGGCATTGCGGGTTGAGTGGTGATGTAGGCGTTGCGGGTTGAGTGGTGATGTAGGCGTTGCGGGTTGTGTGGTCATGTAGGCGTTGCGGGTTGAGTGGTACTGTAGGCGTTGCGGGTTGAGTGGTACTGTAGGCGTTGCCGGTTGAGTGGTGCTGTAGGCGTTGTGGGTTGAGTTGTGCTGTACGCGGTGGGGATTGAGTGGTGCTGTACGCGGTGGGGATTGAGTGGTGATGTAGGCGTTGCGGGTTGAGTGGTGATGTAGGCGTTGCGGGTTGAGTGGTGCTGTACGCGGTGGGGTTTGAGTGGTGCTGTAGCCGTTGGGAGTTGAGCGGTACTGTACGCGGTGGGGATTGAGTGGTGATGTAGGGGTTGGGGGTTGAGTGGTGCTGTATGCGTTGCACGTTTTCAGCATGGCACACTCCTCCAGCCGTCAGTGCACACTTTCACCAGGCACACACCACTATCCGTCACTGCTTAGCAATCGCAGTATTGCGCACTTTACTTTTATACATATTCATCTAAAGCGCAGCATGCCACCATTGCTACAAAAATAAATACACATTTTTTTGGCCTACAATTTATAGACTTTTATTGCAGTTGGTGTTGCAATATTTAGCAGAGCCACTAGCTCAAACTTAATTAACCCGAGACCTATTGCATTGTAAATGCTTGTTACATTTTATTTTTACTTTTGCATTTCACGCAGAATGTTAAATGTTCTCATGTCACTGCAGCATTTTGCAATTATTTAATGCCATGGTGCTTGCTGCTTGCAGTTAGATCACTCCTGAGAGTGGGCAGGACGAAAAAAATTGGTTTGTAATGTTTGCAGTTCTGCCACCGAAACCCAGAAAACGAGGATAGATTGCAGCTTACCTGCTTAAAGTGTGTGCTCTTGGGCTACATGATTAAAAGACAGTAGTGCAAATATGAGGAGATTCCTATGTTATTTGGGTGCCATTTTAACTTGGTCCTTTTACCATTGCAGAGTAGATCATCCGCGATTCATAGATAGATGACACAAGTGGACTTTGCATTAACTAGAATTATGAAATGTATCATTTGATAGACACATGGAGGGAAAAATATCCTATGGTGAGGGATTATGCTTACTTTTCCTTAGTCCATGTATCGATTTCTGAGTATTCGCGCCATCATTGATGGGAATGGTAGATGAAGTATGAATATTACCTAGAACTTGTTCTGATCACTCCCCGGTGATGCTCTCGCTCAGTGCCCCTGACCTAGCATTGCAATATAAATCCTGGATGCTAAAGGGAAGTAAGTTAAGCGGTCCAGTATTTCGCTCTGAAATTCACTTTGGCATACCAGAATATTTTCAACATAACCAGCGATTTGTAATGGCTGTGGAAGTCCTGGGAGATGCATTTGAGGCTTATATCTGTGGTGTCTGTATAGCTAAGGGATCCTTGGGTTGATAGGCTTAAGGTTAGACGTGCTAGAACGAGAAGGTAAAAGCATTATTTGAGCTCTTGATTTCCGGTTCCCAGCACTGGCTCTTAATCATCAACACTGGCGCTTTCCATGAGCAAGTTAAGGACACATTCATTTATGGTAGGCAAAGGGAGATTAAGTGATTTGCCCAGAGTGACAGGATGTTGAGACAATGCTGACACCCAAACCTGGTTCCCAAGCTCCGAAATCGGGAGCTCTGACCATTACACCACATCTTTTACTCACTTTCATAGTTAGTAGTTGGTTCTGTTTTAGGCGGCGCTAATAGGGGAAATGGGCTGGTGCAAGTTGCCTCCTGACTAGAGCCCTGCCACTTATTTGTTTACAAATTAACCACTAGTTTAAGGTCTAGAAATAGAATTTGAGGCATGTCAAGACAAGACTAAATTGGCTAAATTACAAGAAAGCCTAGAGGAATTCAGAGCGACAGCAGGGAATAAAGTGTTCTATTTGGAAAGAAAATGCGAACTAGAGCATTTGGTGAGGGCGACAGAATGGTAGGACACTTGCCTGGGTGTTCAAAATCTAGTGGAAAAGCCACGCAGGTCACTAGTGTGCTTGATGTGTAAGATAAAGTGTCATTGGTGATGGCCGATGAAACTACAATGTCTACATATGAAGACATAGCACGCTATCTAGATGGCATGGCTTTGCTGTGGGTGGAGTGGGAGGGTGAGATAAGGTAGTTGTTAAAAAGTCCACCCACTGTGGAGGATTCCAATTGCTGCTTTGACAAATGAGAAGGCCCTGGCAAGCTATGGCTTCCTGGTTGAATTCTACAATGAGTTATCTGATGTATTGGCCCTCGGGCTTTTGAAGGTATAGAGAAATTAAGTCAACAAGGGTACACTGCCTTCATTAATGCTGGAGTCAATCATTACAGTTTTCCCCAAGCCAGGTTGCGACTCTTGTAAATGCACCTCCTAAAGGCTGTTCTCCTGACTAAATATAAACAATAAATAATTGCCAAAATTTTGGCACAACGTCTCCAAGCCCTGATGTAAAAGGTTGTACTCCTGGAACAATCCAGCTTCATACCCCAGCATGTGAGCGCTTAGAGTGGACATACATGTAGGAAATTCTGAGGTATATGGTGTCAGGAAAATATTTTTTGAGATCAATAAATCTTCTCTACACACACCCCTATGGTAGGGTAAAGATGAATTGAGTACAGTCCAGTGTGTTCCCCAGTGACAGGGGCACAGTTCATGGGTGCCTGATGTCGCCCCTTATCATTGTTCTGTTTATCGAACCTCTGGCCTACTGTGTATGAGAGAAACTCTCCCATAGGGAAGTATACGTCCGATATGGATCCTCACCAGTGTCATTACCAGCAGTTAATATTATTTTGTATGTCTAAGAACCACCTATGATCATGGTCCCTATTATTAAAGTCATTATTTGATTTGATGGATACTCTGTATTACAGATTAACTGATAAATCTAAGAGGGTCCAGTTTGCTGAGTTAGTCGCCCTGGAAGGGTGAGTATGCGCTTAGATCGAGCCCTGACGACATGAAAAATCTCAAAGTGCAAATTCCTAGGGACATGTGGTAGACGGGAGTAGGAAAATATTTTGGGGTAGCCTTAGAAGATTTTAAATCAAAGATTGAACAATGGATTAGACTTCCCTTATTGATGTTGGAGCAAATATCGTTGATTAAGATGGTGATCCTGGTGAAGCTGTTATATTTATTTGTTAACATTCCCATACACAGGCGGAAAAGGTTTTTCCAACAACTCCACTTGTCATTAACTAGAACTAGATTGATCTGGGGAGGTGAATATACCTTGCATAAAACCCTATGATAAAGTAAGGGTTGGGGTACCAAACCCATAATTTTATTACTTAATACAAATATGGGGAACAGTTTTTGATAACTTTAGAGGAAAGATAATTCCATACAAATGTACTTTGTGCTTCTTGAGTCAGAACTGGCTTGGAACCTGTTTTTCCACTTACCTTGACTCTAGGGACTCAGAACACATTCCTGGCTAGAGGACCCTGATGTTCGGAGGGCAATAACCTGACCTCTGGGCCAAGGCCATAGGAATCTGGGGATGTTGTCAAAAGTTGGCCACATACGAGGGATTAGTCGTCTGGGAAGTGACAGAAGCAGTTGGTAGAACTAAGGGCAGCCTTATTTTGTCATTGAGATTTAAAAAATGGATGGCAGGATCTGCCCCTATTCATTCCACGGCCATCTACGCATCTCTGGCTTTAGTGCCAGCAATCAATCAATCAATCATAACACTTGTATAGCTTGTTACTCACCCGGAAGGGTCTCAAGGAGCTTGGGGGGAGGGGGGGGGGGGGGGGCGCTACTGCTCGAACAGCCAGGTCTTGAGTTGTCTCCTGAAGGCGAGGTGGTCCTGAGTTAGCCGAAGGTGGATGGGGAGGGAGTTCCATGTCTTGGCCGCCAGGTAGGAGAAGGATCTGCCTCCGGCGGTGGCTCTTCGGATGCGTGGTACGGCGGCGAGGGCGAGGCTAGCGGATCGTTGCTGGCGGGTGGGCGCGTGGAAGGTCAGGCGGTCGTTGAGGTACTTGGGGCCCAGGTTGTGGAGAGACTTGTGTGCGAGGGTGAGGAGCCTGAACGTGATCCTCTTGTTGACGGGGAGCCAGTGCAGGTTCCTCAGGTGGCCGGAGATGTGGCTGCGTCGAGGGATGTCTAGGATGAGTCGGGCGGAGGCGTTCTGGATGCGTTGTAGTCTTTTCTGCAGCTTGGCTGTGGTTCCGGCGTAGAGGGTGTTTCCGTAGTCCAGCCGGCTGGTGACGAGGGCCTGGGTGACCGTCTTCCTGGTTTCGATCGGGATCCAACGTAAGATCTTGCGGAGCATGCGGAGGGTGTGAAAGCATGAAGAGGAGACGGCGTTGACTTGTCTGGTCATCGAGAGGGAGGAGTCCAGGATGAAGCCCAGGTTGCGTGCGTGGTCTGTCGGCTTGGGGGCGGTGCCCAGGGCTGGGGGCCACCAGGAGTCGTCCCAGGCGGTGGGTGATGGCCCAAGGATGAGGACTTCCGTCTTGTCTGAGTTCAGTTTCAAGCGGCTGTTCTTCATCCACTCGGCGACGTCTTTCATCCCTTCGTGGAGGCTGGTTCTGGCGGTGTCAGGGTCTCTGGTGAGGGAGAGGATCAGCTGGTTGTCGTCGGTGTAGGAGATGATGTTGAGGTTGTGTTGGCGTGCGATGGCTGCGAGAGGTCTCATGTAGACGTTGAAGAGGGTGGGGCTGAGTGATGATCCTTGTGGGACGCCGCAGATGACTTCGGTGGCCTCGGAACAAAACGGGGGGAGGCGGACTCTCTGTGTTTTTCCAGCGAGGATTGAGATGATCCACTTCAATGCCTTCTCTTGGATGCCGGTGTTGCTGAGGCGTTGGACTAGGGTGCGGTGGCAGACAGTGTTGAACGCGGCGGAGAGGTCCAGGAGGATGAGTGCCGCTGTTTCCCCGTTGTCGAGAAGGGCTCGGATGTCGTCGGTGGCTGCGATGAGGGCGGTCTCGGTGCTGTGGTTGGCTCTGAAACCGGACTGCGAGGGTCGAGGGATCCATTCGTCTCGAGGAAGGCGGCAAGCTGTCTGTTGGCGATCTTCTCGATGACTTTGGCAGGAAAAGGGAGGAGCGAGATGGGGCGGAAGTTCTTGAGGTCGGTGGGTTCCGCTGTTGGTTTCTTCAGTAGGGCGCTGAGCTCGGCATGCTTCCAGCTCTCCGGGAAGGTGGCGGTGTCGAAGGAGGTGTTGATGACGTCTCGGAGTTGGGGTGCGATGGTGGAGTCGGCCTTGTTGAAGACGTGGTGGGGGCAGGGGTCAGTCGGAGATCCGGAGTGGATGGTGTTCATCGTGTGGGCTGTGTCTTCGGTGGTCACTACGGTCCAGGTGCGGAGGGTGGCAGTGGGGTGCGTTGGTTCGACGGTTGGTTCCGAGGATGGTGTGCCGAAGCTGTTGTGGATGTCGGCAATCTTGCGGTGGAAGAACGAGGCGAGGGAGTCGCAGAGATCTTGTGAGGGGGTGATGTCGTTGTTGCCGGTGCTGGGGTTGGAGAACTCCTTGACGATGCTGAAGAGTTCCTTGCTGTCGTGGGCGTTGTTGTCCAGTCGATCCTTCAGTGATTTCTTCATGGTGGTGCGGATGAGCTGGTGGTGCTTGGGGGTCGCGTGTTTGAGGGCGGTCATGTTGTCAGTGGTCCGGTCGAGGAGCCAGGCTTTCTCGAGGGTGCGGCAGGTCTTCTTGGAGTCCTTGAGTTTGTTGGTGAACCAGGGGGCCTTCTTGCTTCTGGGTTTGCTGGGAGGGTTCTTTAGTGGTGCGAGGTCAGCGGCGCAGGCGGTCAGCCATTGTGTGAAGTTGCGGGCTGCTTCGTTGGGGTCCGGTGTGCTGGCAGGTGGGTTCTGGCTGAGGGAGGCGGTGAGCTGGTCGGCGGTGATATTGCTCCAGCTTCTGTGGGGAACCTGCTGCGGGTGGTGGTTTTTCTGAAGCTGAAGTGGATGCAGCTGTGGTCGGTCCAGTGAAGTCCGGTGGAGTGGCTGAAGGTGATGTGCTTGCTGGATGAGAAGACGGGATCAAGCGTGTAGCCGGCATAGTGGGTGGGGGTGTTGACCAGTTGCTTGAGTCCGAGGTTGGCAAGGTTGTCCAGCAGGGTGACGGTGTTGCGGTCCGTGTTGTTCTCCAGGTGGAAGTTGAGGTCCCCTAGGAGGATGTAGTCGGCGGAGGGGAGGGCGTGTGGGCTGATGAAGTTCGTGATGTCTTCGCTGAATTGTATGCGTGGTCCCGGGGGTCTGTAGATGAGGGTGCCTCTGAGGGTTGTCTTTGGGTCGGTGTGAATCTGGAAGTGGAGGTGTTCGGCGGCGGTGTAGGTGTTGTCGGCGGCGGTCGTGATGCGGATGGTGTTCTTATGGACGATGGCAATGCCGCCTCCGGTCTGGTTGACGCGGTCCCTCCTGATGATCTTGTATCCATCCGGGATGGCGATGGCGATGTCGGGGGCTGAGGAGGCGTTCATCCATGTTTCAGTGAGGAAGGCGACGTCTGGTGATGTTGTGTCGAGCAGGTTCCAGAGTTCGACGGCGTGTCTGTGGACGGAGCGGGTGTTGAGCAGGATGCACTTGAGGTCGCTGCTGGGGTTTGGCTTTGCGTGCGTGGTGCATGTTCGGAGGCAGGTGAACTTGCAGGTTGTGCAGGTGAAGGGTCCGTAGAAGTGTTTTGGGCGGCCTGGCAGCAGGCGGGGTTCCGGCCGGCATTGAGTGCGTTGAGGGCGGCGGCGTCGTAGGTCTGTCGGGTCGTCTTGCGTCGGTGGGGTCCAAGGGTCCTGGCGCTGGGCGCGGTCCAGGAGCGGACGGGCTTACCTTTAGCGCGCCTTCGGCGCGCCAGCTGCGCGTGACCGCTGCGCGTCTGCGCGGTCGCCATTTATGGTGAAGTGGGAGGGAGGGAGGAGCAGCTGGGAGGCGGGAGCGGGGAGGGCACAGAAGGAAAAGGGGCGTGGCCGCTAGCACGGCGGCAGGAAGCGGGGAGCGGGGCGCGGGGCGGGCAGGGGGCAGAGACACAGTCAAACAGTACAGGCAATGCAAAAATATTCAAACACTGTAAATGGGAAATAAAATATAGGTTAGCAAGCCACAGGGAAAAAAAGAGACAAAGGAGACAATATGAAAATCGTCAGAACACGAAGATACGGCGGATGGCGAGGCAGGCTCAGCGAGGCTGCGGGCGGGAGCGGGGCGAGTTGCACACGCAACAGCTGGTGGCCGTGCGCCGCGGAGGTGTCCTGGGAACAGCAATGGGAAAATAGTTGTTTTTACGGGCAGATGCAGGACACCTAAAATAAACGGGAATGGGTTTAGGGAGAGGTAGAGCCCCGCATGATAGAAGATGGGGATAGCATTTTGGAATTAGTGCTTTAAATGTTTACAGGAAAGCAAAGTGTAATTTCTGCACAAGGAGATGGACAGAGGGCAATAAAGTCAAGAATAGGGTTGGAAAAAATCTCCATTCACTGGCTTGTACAGGAAACAAAATGGCACCCCACCACCTCTTCCTCAGAATCTATGTGGACCGGGGAAGGACTCCTGTTTCCTGCTGACACCAAGGAACTGGTGCCACCCTCAAGGGTCAGTTAGTTGACCTCCTGTTAACCTGCTCTAGGGATAGACAAAGTAGAAGGATTCCTAACTCCAAGAGGGCCCATCTGACCATAGAGAAATTAGTCCTTCAGGAGCCCTGGCTCGAGTTAGACCTAGAGCATAGAAACCTGCCTTCAGGATATGGTAGATGCAGAAGTGACTAGTCTTTTGTAGCAGATGCAGAAAAGCGGGACTTAGTCACTATTTCCACCTCTGGATGTCTGGGGCAGGGGGTGATACACAAGATAGACACAGGTTTGTCCCACTTGGAGTTGCTGCTCTGAAAACTTGTTCAACAGGACTTAGTTGTAAATGTATCTGTATCTGAACTGTGGGAGACATGCCGGCTATACCTACCATCCTTGTTCTTCTGTTGGACTTTAAGAATAAGTCTAAAGGAAAAACATTGGTCAAGGGGAAAGTGGTAAATCTATCACAGTGGCAAAGCTACCTCAGTAGATGCGAAATCCAGCATGGCCCGCTCAGCCAATCAGAAAACCAACAGCTTCAGCAGGAGCTTATCAGTGATCGATTTGTCTTGGTGTTCAATTGATTGACATAAGCCATGGAACTTCTCCCGCTGGGGGATGCTGATTTCCTAAAAGTAGCCTAAGCCACAAGGTAAAAACTTTGTGAATAGCTTTGTGTATCCAACTTATTCTCAATCGTGATCGGGCTGGAAATTGTTTCTATGAACCAGTTGACCACAAACTTTTTTTTTTATTAGAGCTTTATTTTTTCTATGTGTTTTTTTACCTTAAACTTAAAAAATGTATATATATGTTTCATGTGATTTGATTTTAATTGTTTTGGTGGCTTTTGGATTAATACGTTTTTCTGTTCTTTTCTAATGTAGGGATTTTTCTGTTTTGTTTACTTGACTTCAAATGGTTGGCACTGTTTAAACCTGACATGCATTCTCTTCAGAACTACCTGTTGCTTTTCCATGGCAACTAGAGTTGAACAGGGTTTTAGTTAGACTTGTGTTGAGAATTAACCGGAGTGTGTTTATTGCAATGGTCAGGATTTCCCCCTCCCAAATTAACCCACTTTCAGACAAGCAGCAAATCATGTTATGAAGCAATCGGAACTGTTTCAGCACAATAGAAAGAATGACTAGATGCATTGCACAGAAACCATATGTAATGCAGCTGATACAGTGTGCCATATTTACCCCAAGAGGGGCTAGCATTGGCAAAGCCAATAGGTCTTGCTTTATAGATCTTTTGGCTTTGCCAATGCAATTTGCCTGTGCTGTTCAGCATCACCACATAGCAAAATTAATCCAGTCACCATATACCCTAAATCTGATGGCCGAGAGGAGAAATCAATCAGGTGCCCTTGATAGATAACATCTTTACCTCTGGCATTCAGAACTTCTGAATCAAACATTCAAGAGGATCCCTTACTGGAAGTCCCAGATAGGCAGGAAAATGAAAGAGCCTGCAGGAAGAGTCGCTCGAAGACTGTGAGGCTTGACTCAAGGGCTTAGCTCTAAAATGACTAACTTCGCCTGTAGATGGACCTAAAGATTGTTGCTGTTGACTCCTCTAATGGGCCTTCCAGCAAGTGTGTGTGGTCTCCCCAGCGCACTTTGCACCCTCTGTAAAAGTCATTGCATGCTGCTAATTCAAGAAATAAAAATGCAGCACTGCCCCTATCCGGAGCCCCTCCACCTTTAACTCTGTGGTTCAGAAGTGTCATTGACGCCCCCACTACCACCACGGCAGCCGAAATAATAGCGAATGCACAAACTGTACTGAAGGTGATGGCAATCAAAACTGAGCCTGGACGTTCAATTCTAGCCAGAAGCTATACTGAGTCCTCATTTGTGTATCACTGAAGTGTGTGACTGGAAGTCTTTGACCATGCTGTGAGAGGTGTACGAGGAATCGATGGACATGTTTGTGGTGAAGTTGAGGCCAAAATAAGTCTTCTGCAAGGTCCAATCTACCTTTTTGCAATCTTAAATAAATGGGTTCGCTTCCTCCAGCGCCACTGTAGTGCGACCTCCCAGACTGGAAGACCTTGAATTTACCTGAACCTCGAAGAAAATCTCAATACTCCACCAGATACATTTTAGTCAGGAATTTTGAGATCATAGTCCTCTCCATTTCACTATATTCCTGCATGATGGCCTTCTTTACCAGAGGAATAGAAGGTATTGATTTGGAAACAGGTCAGCGAAACTGAAAACAATAGTGAATAAATTGTGCTTAAAACCTCCACAGACTCAGAAGGAAAACTGAGACTAACCCTCATGTACTCTAAAACCATGGAAACCCTTGCCATCCATCGGTATAAACTGAGGGTATGGCAGCATGGTGGATTCAGAATCTGCACCATGTTCTGGAAATGTCCACTACGTTAGAGAAGACACAAGACAGCCCAAAAGACCCTGTCTACCAGTATGTTTTTTCCTCCAGTGAAGCAAAGAATCTCGTCCTTTATCTCTTGCCTCAGTCAACGAAGCAGTTCCACAAGTGGAGAAAGTGTAACTAGACGCAGAGGATGTACTTCAGATCATCTTACTGGCTTGTTTTCCTTCCACTGTTGGACAGAATAATAACTCAAACAAATGAACAGGAAATATCACAGGAATCAGCCTAAATGGTACTCAGCCTTGCCTGCCAGATTCCTGACTATTTAGTCGAGTACACCTCTTCTCCAGGACTCTCTACCTTTGACTCACCCCAGTGAACCGTGATGCAGTTTCAATGTTATGCTTCACATTCATAATAACAAAGTAATCCTAAACCAACATGCCCTCCAGCCTTGGTGGTGGGGCATTCTGGTGAAGCGGAACTATGCACACAGCGGCCACCAGAACATAAATGGTTTCCCTTCATTTGTGAAGAAAATCCACCATACCCCGCTGAACCCCCCCCCCCCCCCCCCCAAAAAAAAAAAAACTTCCCAACAGATCCAGCAAGAGACCAGGAAAAGATTCACTATAGAAAGGAGTGTGTAAGTAATGGGAAGCTGCACTTCAAACTAGGCCACAAGGGACAAAGTTAGTACTTAACATCCACACTGTTCAGTTCCTTTCTTCTCCCCTTGTGTTAGAATCATTAGACATCTAGTGTATGGCCTTTTTCACAGGGAAATTATACGCAGTTTTGCCTGCCATCCTCACCACACAGCAACATAATCCCCTACTTGGAATAATTTTATGTCAATTAGTAAGTACAGTGTCATTCCATGACTTAGGCAGTATTTGCAAAGTTTCTTCTTGGATTCAGTTAAAGATAGCTTTACAGTCTACTAAAGTATCTCAATGATTGATTCATTCTGTATATTTAACAGCAATAGGTACATCCGAACAGTGACTGTGTGTAGACACACTTACTGAAACTCACTGTTAGACGAAATATTGCAATATTCCTGTCTTTACTGCCCAAAAGTCTACTCATTTTGAACAGTAGTTGAGGAGGATTGTTGTGGGACTGGGTAGACTGTTCAGAAGAAACTCAAAATGTGAGCAAGTGCAAATAAGATGAATGTCTTTTAATTCTTCTTGTGATGGTTTTGTCTCTACCTTTTGTGCAGGGTGTCGGCTAATGTGCGCATTCTGTCTTCTTTGTTCATCATGCTGCTTGTTTTCCTGGTCACCACAGTGTTGGTGAAAGTGAATACATCACTGTGGATGTACGAGTTCTCTACTGTGACTCTGGTATGTGTGGTCATCATCACTGGCGCCTCAAGCATATTCACAAGCAGCATCTTTGGTGTCACTGGCCGCTTTCCCATGAAGTACTGCCAAGCTGTTATTTCAGGTAAAATTTACAAGACGGATGGAGGGGTGGCTTTCAAAACAAAATTGTTCTGATAATACTTAATTCATGTTATGACTTTTGTACATACATTTTCGCAACAATTTTGTAATATAAACATTGGACCTGATTAACAAAAGTCATTTTGGAGCACCTAATGAAGTACTTTATTAGTACTATTTAATCTACTACAAAATACAATTCACAAACTTATGCCTTGAGATTTACACCTCCGCCTCTCCTATATTTTCATTAAGGAGATTTCCACCCCAGTGGCTGAGCTCTTAGACATTCAAGTATAGGGTTTAGTAATAAATGTGTGAGAGTTATAAGAAAATGGAGAATGACTAGAGAATGGCGGGCGTTAAGGGACTTTGTAAGAAGGGGTTGAGGAACGGACATGCTAGTACAAGGCACTCTTCCCCATAAGATATATATATGTGCTATTTACAAAATGCACTGTTATTTCTACAACAACATTAAAAGTAATAAAACAGACTTAAATGCACTCAAATTCTTCCTTGGGTTTAGGCAAGCACTGGACAACTGGGCAGCGACTGGCACTATAACACACTTGCATATAAAACAGTGGTGACACGCACAGTAAGGATGGGCCTGGGATGGATGCTATTTCTTGCCTCCCTTTTATGTTTTCCTTTCGTCTTTTCTCATTTCTACCTAGTGACAAAGAGTTTTAAAAATGTCGGTAGTTTGTGAGTTCCCCTGACTGCCCGCCAATCCTTCACCAAAATAATGCAGACAGTCCCCCATGCAATCGCCCCAATCAAAAACATAACCTGGTGTCTAAAATGTCGGTCTTTGCTTAAACCCATAGAAACCCCACGTCTCATTCAGAAGACCTATGGAATCATAGGTTTGGGTTAAGCTTTGTTCTGTGTGAGTAAGAGCAGAGGAAACTACCATATTTTGATGGAAGAAATGTTGAAAGTCTGACAAATATCTTGTTCAGTGCATAGTCCCAGTCAGTCAGGGTAAGTATGATCTGTCACCCAGCAATAGAAATCCTTACAATGTGTTGATTTTATAAATATATTGTATGTTTTAATTTTGTCCAGTGGTGTTAACGTGGAAAAAAAGAAAGGTCCCCTAAATAGGCATTTTGCTTCCATTTGCTCGCCAAATTTCCAAAATACACTAAGAACCAGTTTATTGTTTATGGAAACTTGAAATCATGAAAAAGACATAAATGCATGGTACCCCAAAGCTCCAGAGATCCAACAGAGGCCTTTCTTGAGAGCCTCAGCGAAGATATGCGAAGGGCACTGATAATATGGGTGATAGAGATTCTCTGTATTAGTCTTTGCTGAAGTGGTGGTAATGTCTTGGATGGGATGTACTCTTGCACTAACGGCTTGAGGGAATGACCATGTTTGCAAAAAACAACACTAAAAGTGTGAAAAGCATATTGTTCTGAGTGTTCTACTGGCCATCCAGTTGGGCAATGGAAGCCTGGCCTGGTTCCCTTTGTCATACAAAAGTTGAAAATATATAATTTTTATACTTTGCATTTCGTCCTAAATTTTATATCTGTCGTAAAATGAACATTGCACTTCAAATAGTGATTCTGCCACGATTTTATGGCTTGCATGAATAATACATAATTGATTATGCTGACTACTTTCCAGAGGAATACCCCTGCGTATTTAGTATTGATGGATTCCTGACATTCAAAGTAACATTCCCTTGATTAGCATTCCAGGATTTATATTTGCCCATGTGAAAAATACAACAAAATATTGAACAAATTGGTTGAAAAGATGAAAATATCTCCACACCTTTCATTGTATCTTCAGGGTACAGTGAGCTATTGATGTAGGGTTTGCAGCAATACACAACTCTGTGTGTGTGTGGGTGTGTGCATGTGTGTGTGTGTGTGTCACAAATAAAAACTCCTCATGCACCCACAAATGTTCATACAATAGCGTTTCTTCAGTGGAATAAAAAAGCAAGGTGGCACAGGGCCATTAGTTTCAGTAAGCTTCCTTTATTTTATTTCCATACTGTGCAAACAAACAAGAGACCTACTCGTTTCTGCGTGAGCCTTCCACAGGGTCATAGAGTTTCTTAATTTAGAGTGCCAGATTTAAAGGAGCAAACCTCCCCCCACCACCAATAAAAATACTACACTAACTGGGACATCTGCAAATATCATTCATCAATTTTTTTTTGTGGTCTTCAAAAGAGATATTCATTTTTCTGCACAAGTTGTTTCTTCAAGATATATTCTTTTACTGCAAAATATATTCTCAGGAAGCATTTTTAAGATTATGTTGAAAAGGTATTTTTCAAACAACAGGGTACATCTCAGGGATCTAATTTGCAAGATCTATATCCACCACACTGTTTGCTACAATTTATGATATGTAATTTATAATTTGTAATTTCCTTCCGTTTCTCTCTCTTCCATTTACTTGAATGTCAGTAAAGTACCTTAACACCTTAACTGCTGTGGCAATTCCGCCGCAGTGCGGGCGTTCTGAAGGGTGGGCAGGGCTGCGACGGCCTTTATAAGTCAAATCAACCAAGAAATCCAAATTCATGCAGAATAACAGTATAGTTTTATATTTAAAACGTTTGCAGCACAGTTACCTTACTACTTCAATTCTCATTAATCAAAAAACATCTCTAAAAGCACAATCTATAAACTGCAATTATTTTCCTCACAGAATATTGCAGGTGCAATAAACAAGTGCTCTAAGATGAAGAAGGGAAGAAAGAAGAGAGAAATTAGAGAGGAAGGAGGTGAAAAGGGGAATCAACAGGAGAGCGCATGGTGAGATCTGAGTGGCTGTCGACACTTCAACCAGGAAGAGTTGGCAGCGGTCTTGGGGCTCCTACTCAGCTGAGTCCCAAACAAAAGCTTCAAACCGTGGGAACCAGTGGCCCCTCAGTACTATTGAGGGGACATACCATGGAGAATGTGCTGCCAGAGTCTGCCTCTCTCAATTATACGTACTATTGGCAAAATTGAGAACATCCAATTTCCACCTGTTTGAGCAGTTGATTGAACTACCAGCACCTCCCCTGGATGCAAATAAACGTTTTCCTGCTAACTCCATTCAGAAGAACCAATTTTTCGAGGGGGGATTTGGGCAACCCCGTTCTGCCAAAGATGGCACTTTCACTTTCATTCCCAGGCACTAAAGTGCTGTGTGGAACTATGGAAGTAGGGCAAGGAAATTGAAAAGTCTCATTTATAAAAGTGTTAGTGACTGATCCCTGGTATATTTATTTTGCATACTGATCTAAGGATGATGTTGTCTGACTAGTCATATTAGTATAAGGAAGCATCTTAATGACATACCTCTTTAAATAAAGTACAAAATCTCAATGAAATCCTTAAAGTGCAAATGCATTACAGTACACTGTGTCTTTCATCTTTTAAATATAAAAGAAATTGTTCCTTTAAGTAATGTGGAAATCTCAATGAAGTCTTTAAGGTGCAAATGCATTACAGTACACTTTCTTATCTTTGATCTTTCAAATATAAAATGAAAAGGGTCTTTAAATAAAGTACAACACCTCAATTTGATCCTCAAAGTGCAAGTACATTACAGAGCATCTCACATCTATAAAGTGCTTCTTTCTGCTAATCCTGTCCAATACCCATTTGATATTATTTGCAATATTTTGTAAGAATTAAAGCCTGTATCTCAAATATATTTCAATATTCAGACTCAAATAATTATTTAAGTTCGATAATAAAAAGTTCTTATAAACAGATATTCTTTTGAACAAGTTTCAGATAGAGCACCATTGTCAATGGTCATAGAGGATCAAAACGGTGGTCACGTGTACATGGAGCTCTGCATCTGCATTTAATCCTCCAGTACGTTCAATTAATATTATCCACCTCGATTCTGCTCTTCGTAATTCCAATTCTCTTTTCCCGCCTCTTATCTTTTTGGGCATGTGATGTAGTCCATAAAACCTCATGTTGTTTATTTCCCCGTTATGTACATCCCGGATGTGCTTTGCCATATTGTACAAGAGATCTTTGTTCCGCATTGCCCATAAATGTTGCAGAAAACATAGTTTTACTTTATTCACAATACTTCCAATGTATTTCTGCCTTCATGAGCATTATAAAACATAAAACACAAAACTCTTTCACACGTAATCCACTCAGCTATTTTTTTATGGCATCATTGAATTATTTCAAATTCGGTTACATTAAGACCATAAGCACATGCTTTCCATTTTTGATATGTTTCATATTTGACATTTCCAGAAACCTCGTTTACTATTGGATAGCCAGTTTCCTATTTCAGTCTTCTTTGTTGATTTCTCAGGATCATAGAAGCTTCTCATTAAAAGAACTCCTAGTGATGCCGTTTTCCTGCAGGTGATGTTAGGGACTTCTGGCAATAAACCCTTCAAATCATCATCCATGTGTATACCTTTCCAGTTGTCTTTTGGTAGCTTTTTGATCTCAACATTGGAAGTGCCATAATCCATAATATGCATAGTCACTTCATTATTTTCTTTTTCAAATTTTGTTTTTATAGCCAAGACATTTTCTCTTTTCTGCTTGCTTTCTTGCTCTGTGAAGTAAATCATTAAACATCTGATTAGGGTATCTTCTATGTTTGAAGTAATCATACATTTCCATGGGCTCTTTTTGAAATTGTTCACCCTCCGAGCAGGTTCTCCGAGCCCTGAGAAATTCCCCATACGATACACTCCATTTTAAACCCTTAGGGGTGACCACTATTTGCATGTAAAATGCTATTAGTACTCTTCACCTTTCAGTGCATCTTGGTACAAATTTTGTCTTTTCTGGTCTATATTCCAATATCAAGATAACTTATCTCCTTGTGACTTATTTCTTATGTAACTTAGACCTTGTGTGTTATCCTCTAGGAATTTTAGGAAGCTCTCCAGTACTTTTCTCTCTCTATCCCAGATAATAAACCGGTATTCAATGAAACGGACCAATAGTATTATTTTTTTCTTTTCCTTGCATGATGACTTTTGTCCGTTCCATGCAACTTCAGCTTCCCGTCATAAGGTTCGCATAAGTCGGGGCAAATGATGTCCCCATTGCCGTTCCCTGTATCTGTAGGAATGTTCTAGAAGACATAAGGAGCGAGACTTCAAAAAGTATTACATGCCCCCATCCCATCTTGGTGTTGAATATATATAACTACCTTTACCCAACAATTAATCTTTTTTTTTGCTTTCCTAATAACTTGGGCCCATTTGATGAAACTTCTCAAAAATGTCAAGCCAGTTTAGCACTCACTTCAACCGCAGTTTGAAAAGTTTTGGTGTGATTCATCAAGAGGGGAGACTAGAAAAAGGTGGGGGGTCCCAAAACACAATTTCCCCATGCAGTGTCTATGGGTATATTGCAGTTTTTAGACACAACTACAGCCCAAACTGCCGAATGGAATTACACCACAGTTTGCAGAAAGGTAGATCCTGATCCAGAAAGAGCGATTTTTTGTAATATGGTGTAAATGTATTCAGTAGTTTTGGAGTTATTAATGAAATATAGATATTTGAGCAGAGCCTAAGCACAGATCTCATGGTGAGATCTGATTTGCTGTCAACACTTCAACCAGGAAGAGTTGGCATCCGTCTTGATGCTCCTACTCAGCTGAGTCCCAAACAAAAGCTCTCGTTCATGGGAACCAGTGGCCCCTCAGTACTAGCGAGGGGACATACCATGGAGGCTGTGCTGCCAGAGCCTGCCTCTCTCAATTCTACGTACCATTGGCAAAATTGAGAAAGTCCAATTTCCACTTGTTTGAGCAGCTGATTGAACTACCAGCACCTCCCCTGGATGCAATTAAACGTTTTCCTGCTAACTCCATTCAGAAGAACCAATTTTTCGAGGGGGGATTTGGGCAACCCCATTCTGCTAAAGATGGCTCTTTCATTCCCAGGCACTAAAGTGCTGCGTGGAACTTTCTCTGCAGTGACGGCTATCATCTATGGGGAGGAGGGGGATGGGCATTAGCACGTGCGTGCAAAATAAAATAAAAACTTATCAAAGGCGACGTCCCCCACTCTGGTCCTTTACTTTCCACGGGAAATGGATGCAGCAACTACCTTTGACCAATTATGGCACTGCTTTCATGCTGCATGAGAGCAGCCTCAGTCAGCGCTCCATAGATCTCTGGAGGTCTGCACTTGCTCTGACCCAGCTTTTTTAAAACAGCTGGGTTGGAAATATTTAAAGTGCGCATGTGTGGCTGGCCATCGCAAGACTGCTGGCCAAAAAGACATCTGCTCTTTAAACAGTGCATAGACAGCCCACCCTCCTCCCTGCTGCTGTCATTCAGCAGCGGCACGCTCCCGCCTGACACTCTGTTCTAGACGGGCAATGAAAAATCAAATGGTAGCAAATTATCATTTTATTTTTCATCTCTTGGGTTCTGGGAGGATTTTAAGTGAAGCAACGCTTCGCCGCTTCAATGGAGGAGCCACCCCTGCCTCTGTGGTGTTTTTCCCCTTTAAAGTAAAGAGAGGGATAACCAAAGGCGGAGAAGGGGGGATCGAGAGAACAAGAGTTTTTGCCATGCTAGAGATAAAGCATGCAATTAAACTGCCCCTTTTCAGCAGTTCTAAGAAAGTTTGGTTGAATTGGGGTATTTGTCTGCTGCAACAACACTGCAGAGAGTCGACCAGGGGTTTAGATCCATGGCTATGCAGTGGCGTCACATGACCCTCGAACTGCCACCCAAATGCGTGCAAATAGCGCTTGTATTTATTGTCCTGTTCGTGGACTTCTGCGAGGTTTCATTGCTCTGTGTGAATAAGTACCTCTTTTGATATGGTTAGCCCCTCCACACTTTTTGCCTGGAAAATTATACAGTTTTGATCGAAAGTCCACAGGGTCCTGTGTCCCTGCCAACCAGGTCCCCTGTGCCAATGTGCCTTCCCTAAAAAGTATACCATGATTGGCAACTTTAGACCCCCTGTAAGTCCCTTGCTAATAGTATCATGGTACCTAGGGCATTGGGACTGAAGATGGCCCCCCAAGAGACCCCTCACCAAGGCAATCAAACTACTACTGCAACCTGCATGCCTTGGTGCAGAGAAAAAACAAATCATCCAAAAGGCTGTCACCTTCATCACTATGAATGTCCTTATGCCCCTCTCCCTTCTTTTTCTTTGCTACTTAACTGAACCTTGCCTAGTGCTGATTCTTCATCCTGAACCCTAAGACTGTAAGTTATATTCTTACCTGCAAAACCTCCTTCTTGTTTTCCTCCCATATGTTAACATTGATGAACAGAAAATCACTCTGTGTCCACTTTTTAAAGTGCACAGTATTTCTCATGAAAAACGTACTTACCTTTTTATGTATTTCTTGGTCTTAAAATAAATCTTGAAAGAAGCTTATTTTTGTAAAATTGGTGTGGATCTCCTTTTTGAGTCATGTGGGATTTATTAATCACTGTGTGCATAACAAATGTCTTGCACTCCTCTGTGTTAGGCCCAAGGCTGCTTGACCACACTACCACAAATAGAGCACTTTGGGTTTACATTGAATCCTGTACACTTCTGGAGAATCTCTGTACTCTTTGCATGATAAAACCACCTAGTGGTATATCACATAAAGTGCAAACTTCCTATACGCGGCCAATTGTATCTCCCCAGACTTTATTTTACATCCCAAAGCGACTTCTATCCTCAACTGCGTTTTAAGAGGATTTGCCAATTAGGGGCTATATACTTTGAGTAATCTCTGGAGGGTTTTGGACAACTTTTTCTGAGAGTGAAAAAACACATTTTAAATTATCCCAAGCGACAGTGCTTTATGTGGCCCTTGGCAGATCCCCTCATGTGCCCGACCCGGCACCAGTTGCAAAGCAAATCAAAACTGATTTCCAAACAGCAAGATAGTAGTGGTGTTTCGGGATGGCACTGGTCAATAATCCAAATCTTATAGTTCTCCTATGCCCACTGCTGAAGTTCTGACTGCCCTCAAAACTCAATCATTGGTAAATGTTTTCTCATTGGTAGGAGGGAAACCTACTTTACTTGTTAACATAGAACTCTCCAATTCGAATATCTGTAATCACTATTTTGTTTTCAATTACTTTTCCCTATCACACTGTTAATTTCCATGCGTTGGTGTCTTTTTCCATGCAAAGTTCTTTTTATTTAGTATCCAGTACATAACACTTGAAACAGACCCAGCCAGCTTTTCATCCCTTAAACGGACTTCATCAGGGCAATCAGATTTTTCCTTTCAATTATTCTCAGTTTAGAGACTGGTCTCTGTTTGAGCAGCCTTTCGGCGTGTGTAACAGAGTCCGATCTAAGCTAATTGCCCTGATGAAGTCCCTATAAGGGATGAAAGGCGTTGGCTGATTCTGTTTTAAGTGTTATAGAATTGGATACTAAATAAAAAGAACTTTGTATGGAAAAAGACACCAACTGCTGGAAATTAAGTGCATGATGCAGAAACGTAATTGAAAACAAATCAAAGCAGATGCCTGCTTAATTTATAAATGCATACATGAGTTCTTGATACAACAAAAGTGATAAGGTGCATGAAGAAGGGGATAAGGTGCATGAAGAAGGGAATAATGTGTGTTTAAGTTTTTAAGGTTCCATCAAAATATATCCAGGAAAAGCTACTTGTGCTTAAAATTAACAGACTCAAACTGTTCGAATGTACAGTTCTTGAGTTTTATGACAAGTCTGTTTAAGGACAAGGATACAAAGAAACCAATTTACCATTAAAATATAGAATTGTTATATTGTGCTCACTAATCTTCTACCATAAAAATATATAGTGAACGAATCCATAACCATACTTTCATAAAGATTGTTGTGCAGTGTGTGTAACATAAATGAACATATGACGTCCATTTTATAACAAATCCCAAAGGTGGATGTGGAAGAGTCAAGGGGCAGCCATCAAGTTCCCCCCTCTCGCCCAGATTCCTTGGAGAAAAACTCTTCGACTGTGCCACTCACATGTTAATTAAGTTATATCTAAACCTAATAGCAGTTTATTCAAGCACCACTCGACTATGCGGTCACACAGACACGGATCCTACCTTTAAACATCTTACTTTGTGTTAACACGTTGAGTAATTAACTCTCCAGTAACCATTTAATGGTGCAAACAAATATTTTCTGCCGACCAGATGATTATTGGTGGGTGGAAAGAGGCATGCAACCTGCATACTTGGAGACCTTAAGCTGACTTGGGTAAATTAACCACATAAAGAGTCATGCATTTGCAAGCGTTGGTGACCAACAGGGCACAGTTTGTCTGGCCCTGAATGAAGGTATGTTGAACTGTCTTTCGCTATCTTTTGTCGGAGATTACGTAACTCTGCGTCCTGCCAGTGATTTGTAGTGGGAGTGGAGCGGCGTAATTTTGATCTCATTCTGCTATACCGTAGGAGTGCTTCATAATCATGCATAGTTAGCATTCGAATATAATCTGTGTGATTAATGTTAGTAAAGAAAATGGAATATTACATACTTAAAGTACTCCACTGGAAGATTAATGAGACACTATCATTGTGTGCATAGAACCTGACTAATAAAGGTCTATGTAACATTTACATATTAATATGACAGGAGGAGTTAACGTCTACAATGTCTCATTGTGAGGTTGATAAAATAGAATGTGTATGCTTAGACTTCTGTTTAAACATTTAAACGTGTAACAAGAACTAATTTCATGCAGGTGCATTTGGAATGACATCTTCGTTATTCTTTACAATGCATTCTTGTATTAAGAAGCTGCATTTATTATATGTGTAGAAATGTGCACGCATTCTGTAACCTTGTACACTGCTAAGCTGACATAAGAGTGTGCCTTGAGAAACCGTTCAGTTCAAGCTCATGTTTAAAGTCTAACATGTAATTCGTAATTAACCTTCAATGTAGAATGTATTTGGTTGAATTTTGTTTCCACTGCAGGTGTGGACATAGCCTCATTAGTTAGCATAGAAGGGTTTTGTTTCATTAGATAGTAAGGTGTGAGAAGAGGAAAAACAGGATATCCAGTCGATCCAGGCTTCTGGCTCATTCGGCAATCTCATCATCATCACCCATGAAATACAAGAAGCCCTGTCAATGCGGGATGATATGGAAAAATATATCTCACAGACTCCCCTTCGAGCCGCAAAGTCCCAGTTACTTAATGATTACAAATGCGTCCCTTCACGGAATTGGGGGGGGGGGGGGGGGGGCACATCTTCAAGAACTGGAGATTCAGGGAAAATGGAATGACCAAGAAGCACAGATGCCCATCAGTCTTCTGGGGCTGAATACAGAGTTTCTAGGATTAAAGGCTTTCCTCCCCAGAATCTGTGATTTTTCTATTCTAGTGAGAACGGACACCACCACCACAATGTTTTATCTGCTTAAACAGGGAAAAACAAGATCACAGATTCTATCATCACAAGCTCAGAAGATATGACAGTGTCTTCTGAAGCACAACATCGCACTTCAGGTGGAACATGTCCCCAGTGTACGCACCACTTGGGAAGACTCTGAGCAGGTCCACGAGTCAATGCCACAAATGGGAATTAAATGAAGTCCAGCTCGCCCGGATCTTTAGAAGATGAGGTACACCATAGTTGCATCTGTTTTCAGTTCTGAACAACAAAAAATGTGAAAAGTTTGCCAGCAGATTCCCTCAGAAGGGATCGTGGAGGAATGCTCTTCATCTTCGTAGGACAGGAACGTTTGCTTTTGAATTTCCACCATTCGCTCTCATAACAAGAGTACTTCGCTTGGTGAAGTCAGAGCCTTGTCATCTGATTCTAGTAGCCCCGGCATGGGCAAAACATTTTTATTTTCAGAGCTGCTAAAGATGTCAGTGCCCCTCACGTCTGCTTCCCACCTATCCACACTCTGATTTTCATGATCAAGGGTCAGGTTGGACGCCCTCAGATAGAGTCTCAGAATTTATCTGATTGTCTCCTCATGACCAGTAATTTGAATCCCTAGATATTCCTCAAGACTGTTCTAGACATTCTCGATCACGCAAGAGCTTTCACCACTGATAAAACGTATGTCGCAAAATGGAAGAGATTCAGTCACTTATGCATAGACAACAATCTACACCCTTTACAATGTACACTGGATCAGCTATTATCATAATTGCTCCAGTTGGCAAGATCACGATTTGCACATTCCTCTATAAAAGTACATTTGGCGGGAATCAAGATAGCGATGAAAGACTGGACATATATGACATTGGTCTTCCAAGGGGATAAAGGAATTAATGAAAGGATTCTTCAGGGTGTTTTTGCTGATAAAGCGTCAAGCAGTTCCTAAGCAGTTAAATACAGTCCTTGCTCAACTTATGAGGCCACCTTTTGAGCCTATGCATAAGGCAGACATCAAATGTGTCTCCTGGAAGACAGTGCTCTTGAGATGCTCTGGCATCAGCCAGGAGAGTAAGCGAGATTCATGCATTCTCAGTCTCAAAACCCTTTGTTCAGTTCAAACAGAAAAAGCTGCTACTGAGAACAAATCCAAAATTCATACCTAAAGTTTCAAGATCATTCAATCTGAATGAGCCCATTATATTACCAACGTACTTCCGGGATCCATCATGTCCGGCTGAGAAGCCTCTCCACACGCTGGATGCCAGGCTCTGTTTGAGATTCTTTATTGATACAACGAAAACTTTTTGGAAATCGGATCAATTGCTCATATCCTTCACACCACCCAGAAAGGGGTGCGCTCTAACAAGAACATAATATCCCATTGGATATCAACGGCTATTTCTTTTTGCCATGACAAGGCATTAAAAACGCTGTTGTCAAAGGTGACTGCCCACTCAGCATGAAAGATGGTTACATCCACAGCTTTATTCACAAGAGTTTTACTCCCAGACATCTGTAGAGCAGTGACATGGTCAAATGCCCATAATTTTACCAAACACTACTGTTTGGACACACATGGAAAGGAGATTTGGCAGTTGGGCAAGCAGTGTTACGTTGACTGTTTCATTAAAGTACACGTCATTTCCTAAACTTACATATGTTTATTCTTTATTTAGATGATTATATGGCTATATTTTCGAACTGGGGTTTATAAAGTTACATATATGGTAAGGATATTAGGAATATATTGTTCTCTCTTAACGATTTACATGCATTTTCTTTCTCTATAAATTGTTTATAGAACTTCCTGTCCTAGCAGAGAAGGTGTCCATGCTTTAAAAAATTTAATTTTACAATGTTGTACTGCTTAGTATTCTGATTCAAGCGTGTGAATCTATGAAAGATTCAATACTGGTGAAAAACAAATTACTTACCTGTACACTGTGGTTCTCCAGTATTGAGATCTTTCATAGATTCACAGGCGGCCCTCCCACCTCCCTGTTTTAGGCTGGCCACTTATTCCTCATGATGCTTATGTGGTTGTTCACACTTTTGCTCGAAATCTGAGGTCTGGTGGCACCGCAGGGGCTTGTGGTCTCAGGAATAGAACTTCATTGGCTGAATTTTGGTCATTTATAAGGATAAAAATGGTTTAGCAAAATTCAGTTGCTTTTGCAATGGTTTTTAATGTACTCCTTTTTGTACTGTTTAATAAAGTACAGTGGGACTCCCAGCATGACGACAGGAAAGATTCAAGCATGTGAATGTATGAAAGATCTAAATACTGTAGAATCACAATGTACAGGTAAGTAACTCGCTTTTTATTTTTCATTGTCACTTACCATGCATCAATTTTTATGGTACATTTTAATGAAGGAAAATAGGTATTATAAGAAAGTGTATTTTAAAAAACAAAATGGAACCTAAATGACAAACATTCAATAAGAACTGAAAAATTGAAATTGTTTGGAATTTGACTCAAAATAGCACCAAAGCAAAGTGCCAATGGTAGTCAAATGTCACAGTAGATCAGGCGAGATATGAGGCCGACCGCGAAAAAGCACTGCTCAGTACATCAAGTAGAATTTCCCCATTAGGGCCTAAAAGTATGGAAGTTTGAAAAGTTGCTAAGTCCCAATCTGAAAAGGGACTATGTCATTGTTCTGAGGTAAAACTCTTCTCTTGTGAGGTAAACCTGAAATTCAGTCGACATCATGAAACTGCTGGTCGGATACTGTTTGCTGTCACTCCCCTTAAAGCTGTCAAGCAAAAGTTTTGAAAAAGTTCACAAACATCCTTTGGTGTCCAAACAACCAAAGAAGTACACTTCTAAGACGTCCATGATCTCAGGAAGAGCAGTTGGAGACTCTCAGTGTATTTGGTAGAGTGCAACAGTAAATTCCAGTCCAGGTCCAGTTGCTACTGTTAAGATGGAATTCCTCCCAAAAATGTCCTCTTCAGCTTTTTTATATTTGTGAAGCCACTCGGGATTAACCTTATAATCCTTGGAGATCTTTCCGTGTCTGGATTTTAAGTGGAAAGAGGTCCAACCTCCTCAGGTTTTTCTCACAGGCCACATATGCAAGTGTACTCCATTGGGTATCCTTTTAGAAGTCCAGCAGTGTTCTGTGAAAGGGTGGGTGAGGGTCCAGTTTTGTAGGGTTCACAAGCCTGTGGGCGAGGCATACCATAAGACAGTCCTTGTCTTGATCAATTGAGTAAGGGTTTTAATGCCCTGACTACCTACTTTTGCAGACGTTTCTCTATGCTTTACTGCAAACAGCCCAATGTGCAACATGTCAGGGACTACACTAAATGTGGGCTCTAAGAGCTGTGGGTATTGGTGGAGAGTGTACTATAGTAATGGTAGTGTTCTTACACATCTAACTCTCTTAAGTACCTATTAAGTGATAACAAGCTGAGTGACTTTGTTTCCTTCTATTTTATTTAGGTGTAAGGCTCCAGATAGCTCCTAGCCAGGATAATCAAACAAAAGGAGGCCTTATGCTTGCTTAACTTCAGCCTTTGTTATGGGCTCACCTGGAATCTGATAAGCCCCCTCCCCGCATACAAGTTGCTGCTCGAAACAAAATGCAGGTGGCGTCAAAATGTGTAACGGTGGTTGAAAATTACATCGGGACAAGCTTAGTATATTTTTGTGGAGCCCAACCTCTGGGCAGGGTGTATGGCGTTACCCTTTGAAAAGAGTGGGTAGACACCGTCTACCCGCATGCTCCCTAGACTTGTGCCTTGGGTAGGACCAATGCAGAGTCCTTCAGCAGCCAAACAGGTGATATACAACAATTATCCCAGCATTCTAATTTCTAACGATGAAGGCACACCTCTCTTCCTCACTTGTTTTTCCCGCCGTTTCACCTGCCCAAATTGTGGAGATTAAAAGCAGTGGGGACAAGTTGCTGTAAGCAACAAGTGGCCTAGGGAAGCACACAAAGGTGGCAAGTCTTTGAAGCTTCCCCTTCGTGGACCCTGCCCATCCTGGGGGAGGAGGCTTGGCACCTCGTCTCAGGATGTGCATTGTTTCAGGGTCCCGAGAGCAGCAGGCTCTCAACCCAGGGGTCCAGAAACATGTCTGGTGGTGGCAACTGAAAGCAGCCGCTCAGCCTGGACACTGTGTGCATTTTTCATTAAATCCCACACTGGCATCAGTGTGGGTTTAATATACTGAGAAGTTTGATACCAAACTTCTCAGTTTTCAGTGTAGCCATGATGGTGCTGTGGAGTTTGTAATGACAAACTCACAGCACCATATACTCTTTATGGCAGCAGGCACTTACAATGTCTAAGAATGGACGTAGACACGGTAGGGATACAGAGCTCATGCACCTGTAGCCTCCCCACTGGTATAGGGCACTCAGCTAGAGGTGTGACTGATCTATGCCAGGGCAGTGGGTTGTAGGCATGGCACACTGCCATATCGACTCTTCACTTTGTTCTGCACCAAGACATGCAGCCTGCAAAGGCAGTGTGTGAGTGTAAAGGTACAGTACCTCTATGGGTGCTCAATAAATGCTTCAGCCCTCTGAGGCCTTCCCTGGTCATAGTGCCCTGGGTACCTGTGGTACCATTTACCAGGGGCTGACCTGTGGCCAGAGATGCTAATTGGGTTTGGGTTTCAATGCCGTTTTAGGGAAATAACATAGGCCCTGGGTACCTGATTAGCAGGAGGCCAGGGCACACTCGTTAAAGCACATCAGCAGTTCGGTAAAAGTGGAGGCAACCATGCAGAAAGAGGGCTCTTTCTCAGAACCCACACCTACATATCCCTCCACAACACCGGACCCAAATACCTCCATGAAAGAGTCTCCTTCCACATACCCAAAAGGAACCTCGCTCCGGCGACCTCGCCCTAGCAGAAACCCCGCGCATTCGCAGAACCAGAGCGGGTGGTGGAGCCTACTCCTACATCACAGCCTAAGCCAGGAATGAGCTCCCAGTCAATATCAGGCGCTCCCCTACTCGGCACACCTTCAGGAAGAGCCTAAAGACCTGTCTTTTTTGCTGAATCAAAGCTGCATCCCAAACGTCCCCCCCTCCCCCCCCCCCCAGCGCCTTGAGACCCTCACGGGTGAGTAGCGCACTTTAAAACCCCCCATTGATTGATTGATTGATGTGGAAGGCGCCTTAGGAATTTTAGATTTTAAGGACCCTTTATAGTGGACTTTGAAGAAACCCTGTGGAAGCTAGAAGGTTGAAGAAGCACCCCACCCATGGATACCGAGGTACCCAAGTTACATATCCAGGGAAGCCGGGTTCAAAGGTCCGAAGTGGTGTCGGAAACCGCAGTCGAACCCAATTGAGGACTTCGAAGAAGAGCCACTGCTGGAAGGGTAGAAAGTGTCCATTGGAATCCAAACGTAAATTCTTGTCGAGGAGTACCTGAAAGCAGAGGGGACGGAGTCTGGGTCCCTTGGGTGTGACCAGGGGCTCGGTAGACGAATGCCCACCTATGTCGGGTGCTTCAGGATAGTTGACGGGGGCCGTAACTCTGCAGCTGCAGTGACCAGGCAACGTCGAGGACGACCAGGAGCCGGATATGAGCTGTCCCAAGAAGGATGTTGATTACTGAGGGGTCGGTGTCAGGCCGGAGCACCAAGAAGCCTTGGCAACTGCAACCCACGCAGAAGGTCAAAGAAGTGTACGGTTCGGACCAGCAGGGCCCAGGAGACTCACCACATAGTCAGGGCAGGCCCGAGCAATAAGGGGAGCCCAAGGAAAACAAAGATGACCCTCAATTGGATCAACAGGCCTGAGGCACAAGAGTCGCGAGAGGACCTCGAGCAGCTTTACAAAACAGCAGGCCATGGAGCACTTGGTGCGAGGTGGTCGAAGATCTTGGTAGGAGAAGTTGCCAGAGGTTGGAGCTACACGGAGCCCAATGCATTTGTTGCAGAATTACCAACACGCATTGCACTTGCAAAAGTATGCAGTGCACAGGGGTTTGGGTATTGCAGCCCCCAGGAGGTATTCTGACCTCAAACTTGGTGAGAGCAGCTCGGGCCTCGAGGGACATAGGAACCCACCTCCTGTGTTGCTGGGACCTTTGGAGTCCGTAGGAGCTTGGGAACAGCAGAACGGTCAGCAGTGTTGCAGTGCCTACAAACACAGGGGAGTGACTCCTTCACTTCAAGGGAGATTATCTTCAGGTTTCTTGGATGTTCCACAGGTCCTGCACAGATCCTGTATGGTGCACAGGCACAGACGATGCAGCAGACTGAGAGGGAGATGAAGTCAGGCCCAAACGAAATCTAGGGAAGTCTAGAGTGCCCAGACGGTTGAAATGCAGTGACGCTCTGTTATGGCTGTCTTTTTGCTAGCTCTTTGGAGAAGGAGAATGATGGAGAGTGACTCCAGCCTATCACCCCCATAGCATAGGGATTAGGCCGATAGACAGGGACCCTGTCTTATATACATAAAGGCATTTGCGTGTTATTTTCCTTAGAGTAAGGCTTATGAATTTAAGTGAGGGGTTAGATATATAAGTATTAGTCATGATTCACTCATTTGCTAACATGCCGATCTGTTTTTCATGGAGCTATGCATATTATGGGCTCCGTAGGCCTTAAACGAGACAGACTCCATTTTGCTTTCTGCCCGGTAGCTCGAGAAGGCTTTCTAGGTTAAGTGTAATGTTTTAGTTTCAAGCTGTTGTTCGCTTGGAGAGAACCGGTTCAGGCTGACCCTTATCGAAGGAATGTATTTTTCTCCACTCCGAAGACACAACTTCAGGCCGGCCGGCTGGGAAAGTGTCCTTGGTACGGGGAGGTACAAGAATTTGGTGGGCGGCAGGTTACTGGCCGTGAATTTCCATGAAGGAACGGGCTTTGATATTAGCGAAGGTGTTAGTCTTTTTGTCAGTTAGACCGTAGGCGGCATCTAGCCGTTAGCATCTCTGCCATTATTCATTTTCATGGTGGACAAGTCGCCATCTTTGAAGTTGGAGAAAGATTTAAGTCCGAAACTCTCTGAGATAGACTGAACGAGAAGTAGCGCGGAGCGCACTAATACAGAGAGAGAGAGAGACGGTAGTTAATAAACAGCAAGGTTCCGAGGTCCTGAGGGAGAGCAGACGAGGTTGAGCCTAGCGGTGCAGACGTGTACTTGTGACGGCTGAGGGTGACTGCAAGGCGAGCCAGGACCCAGAGACGAGACAGGAGCCTAGATGACTGCCGAGTCCAAACTTCCCATTAACCAGGTGATGTCCGACCAATTCCTGTAGTATGCGCACTTTAACCTTTCTCTTTTATTCCCTTTGCAAATGTAATGCTGCATAGTAATGTGATTTATGCCTATTGTTAATAAATATCCTAATTCATATAGAATTATTGTGTACCTGGTGCTTATGTTCAATATTGGTAAACGGCATTCCTAGTCGAGCGCTATTTAGGTGAACGGATGAGAAATCCCGATCAGGTAGATGGTAATCGAATAAAGAGGGAGTGAGTGGACCTTTGATGCCAAAAGCAAGAAGTACACTGTATAATCTGGACCCATATTCAAAGTTATTATTTTAGTTTTGTCCCAAGTAGATTGCCGAAATATCATCCCAATAATGGTTCATAGGAATGTGGTCGTCGTTGATATGCGGCGTTAATGAGAGCGTCGGGGAGGATACCGACGTGTAAATCCACCAGATTGTGGCTTAAATAAGTGAGAACGTCAGGAGGGATACTGACGCGTAGTTTCGCAGGATCGCGAACAATTTGGAAAAGGGAGCATTGGGTTCTGCAGGCCCGTGTGTAGACACACCGGATTGTGTGTCAGATCTGCCCTAGGGTAGAACGGTCTGGGTCGGGGTGACCGCGAGGCCAACTGATGTGAATAAGATATTGTAGAAAATCCGTATATGTATATTGTCATTCCCCATTCTTAGGTGCAACCTGTATATTTATCTGTATATCTACTCATTGTGAATACGATCTAAGAAGGGAAGGTGAGTACGTTTTGGCTGGGTCACAGGGGCCCCTGGGGGCTGATCCCATCTAAACAGAAAATCCAGCCATTACATCTGGCGTCACGAACTGTTTACGAAGCCTGTGTGCATTGTGTTGTTTTCATCTCGTTGGTTTGCGCTCGGCTTGTACGTATAAAATGTTGTTTATAATTGTGTATATAATTTTTTGCGTGTCATTATGTTTGCGAAAAAATCACCGTCGGTTTTTAAATTACCGATCCAGATTCCCGGCTGGGAGTCTACGCCTTACGAGGCTTTGGCCCGTGAGTGGGCTGATTCTACTGGTTTGAGTGAAAATTGGTCTTCATTCTTGGAGCAGGCGGAGCCTGCTGATGTGATTTCGTGCCTACAGAAAGCGCCAGTAGTGAAGGGTGATGAGCTTCCTATTTTAGGACGCAGAGGGTGGATTATTCTTAATGCATACAGAATATTGCATGAGAGGTTTGTGCAACTACAGAAACAGTTTAAAGATTCGGAAGGACAGTGTGTCGAGTTGCAAAATGCGCACACTTTGTTGCGTTGTCAAAATAAATTGCTTGCCGATAAACTTGAAACATATCAGACCATTGCCGAAAGGGCTGCGGTCCGTATTGCACGATATAAGTATAAACATCGTCGTGGACGTGTGTCTTCACGCAAAGTCCGTATGGTTGTAGCAAAAGCTGGAATGGATTGGAACCCCGATGAGTGGGACGGTAATATCTGGGATTCTCATACTTCTGACTCCTCGGCAGAGGAGGGTGACAAGCGCGAGTCTTCTCGCTCCGGACGTGATTGTAAATCTGCTTCGTGCATTGATTTGACTACCGATGGTGACCGTGCTCGTTCTTCCCGTGCGGATGACGTAGCTTGCCCTGATTGTTCTGTTAAATCTAAGATGCGGGCTTCCTCGGAAGCTCTTCCCGCAGTTTCTGCTCACCCGATCTTTCGACGGAAATTACAACAAGCCCCTGGTAATCCGGGTGGTATCGCTCTTGACTGTATTGAAGATTTTACTCAGCAGGAGATCAGTGACATCCTGCAACGATTTAAACAACGGCCTGGTGAGACCTTGCTTACCTGGATGGTGCGTCTTTATGAGCTTGGCGCTTCCGGTATTATGCTCGATGCTGTTGATTGCTTACGATTTTGCTCTTTGAGTTCTGATTCTACTATTCAGGACCATTTTCGGAATTATAATGGTAATGTCCAAACTTCTTTGCTCCAGCTTGCGTCTGATGGCTGTAATCATAAATATCCAACTGAGTCTGATTGGCCCTCTGATGAAAAGCCGTGGTATACTCTGCGCGATGCGTCGCAACGTTTAAAGGAAGAAGTCATGAAAACGTGTATCTTCCTTAGTACTGCTGACAGGTTATTGGATGGTCTTTTAACATCTTCTGTGCGTAACCGCATTATACGTACTTCTCCTGTTGCTTACAAGCAGGTCATGATGACATTATTGATTAACCAAACTGGCAATCCTTTGTCTGCTGTGCTCGAGTCTGTTCGTCAGCTTGGTGAGCTGGGTGAATGGTTTAAACCTGAAAGACAATCCCGACCTGAGGGTCGTACTGGTGGGGACTATAAGTTCTCTAGACGTGACATGTTTCTTGCTCTCATTGCTGATGGTGTCAAAAGGGAAGAGATTGATGGTGAACCTAATAATATCCTATCGGATATGTTTCGTAAGCGTGGTTTGGATCGAAAGGAAGGTGCCCGTCGTGTGCGAAAGAATGAGTATGATCGTGGTTCGGATGACAGTGGTGATGAGAGACGACGTGTGAATACTGATCGCCGTGATGATCGGCGCTATGAACGCGGTGGTTCCCCCCGTCGTAATGATGGGAGGGGGAGAGAGGATGATCGTGAGAGGGGAAGAGATGATCGTGGTTCTAGCACACGTAGAGATGCAAGGAGTTATTCCCCTGATGTACGAAAGAGGGAGGATCGTAACAGGCTCTCTGACCGTAATTCGCAACTTTTTGAACCTGACACTAATCCGTTTCGTACTGGAGACGGATATGAACAAGAAATTCTGATACCCAAGAAAACTGAGAACATTTACCCTGATCTGTCTTGGTTGACGGAACGCAGGAAAAATGACTAGGAAATAGGTCAAGCTCCGGTACGCAGGTGGGCCCACAGAGATTACAGACCCTATGTAGATATTGAGATTTTTTGGAAACATCGTAATATCCAAAGGGCCCGAGCGTTAGTTGATACTGGGGCGGAGGCCACTTTAATTCATGGTAAGTCAAGAAAATTTCATGGACAGTCTTTCACAATTACCGGTCTGGGTGGTAAAGAAACACCCACAGTTCAAACTGCACTTGAAATTAAAATTGGTAGAATTCCTCGTAGAGAATACTCTGTGTTGGTTGTGCCACTTTTGGAATACATTATTGGAATTGACATTTTGAAAGGTATGACTTTGCATTTGGATGATGGTTACTATCAATTTGGTACTAGACAGTACATTTCGACCAGACCCGTACGGGTTGGCCGTTTACGCATGCCACCTATTAAGATCCCTTTAGCGACGAAAGTGATTTCTCAGAAACAATATCGCATCCCAGGTGGTCATGAAGAAATTACAGCTACGATTCAGGATTTGATTGACGCGGGAGTCATTACTCCGGTCACATCTGCTTGGAATAATCCTGTTTGGCCCGTGCGCAAAAGTGACAACTCTTGGCGCATGACTGTTGATTATCGAGAATTGAACAAACATACACCTAAATTGACTGTTGCAGTGCCTGACATTGTTACATTGATTGAGAGAATTCAAAAGCATCCAGGTACGTGGTATGCTTCCATTGACATTGCTAATGCTTTCTTTTCAATTCCGATTGCCCCCGAATGCCAGGAACAATTCAGTTTTACATGGAATGGACGTCAAATGACGTTCCGGAGTCTTCCTCAAGGCTATGTACATAGTCCTACGATCTGTCACCGGCTGGTGGCGGAACATTTGTCTGAAGTGCCCACGATTCCACAAGTTCAGATTTGTCATTATATTGACGACATTTTGATTCAAGGTGAAACGCAAGACCAGGTACAGTCTCATTTAGATCAGATCATTGACTGTTTGCGAGCAAAAGGTTGGGAAATTAATCCTGACAAATTACAAACTCCATCCCAAGCTGTAAAATTTCTAGGAATTAATTGGCATGAGGGTCACAGAGAGGTGATTCCACAGGTTAAACGAAAAATACTTGATTTTGCTGTTCCCAGAAATAGGAAAGAGGCGCAATCCTTTATCGGATTATTTGGATTTTGGCGTCAGCATATTCCCCATTTGAGTCAGATCTTGGCTCCTTTGTATCGAGTCACTCGTAAAAAGAATGCGTTTGAATGGGGCGAACCTCAACAGATTGCTTTTAATTTGGCTAAAGAAGCTATTCAGTATGCTTTGGATTTGTGGCCTGTGAGTGACGGTGATGTGGATTTGAATGTGTCCGTGGAAGGTCTGTATGCCAATTGGAGTTTGTGGCAAAAGCAGGGCAGACAAAAAGTGCCATTAGGTTTTTGGACCAAAAAGTTACCAGAGGCTGGTGAGCGTTACTCACCTTTTGAAAAACAGTTGCTTGCTTGTTACTGGGCTCTGGTGGATACCGAGCAATTGACTTTAGGCCATGCTGTAATTTTGAGGCCTGAAATTCCCATCATGCAGTGGGTTTTGAGTTCACCGAAGTCCCATCGAATTGGACATGCTCAGGAGGCTAGTGTGATTAAATGGAAATGGTACATTCAGGACAGGGCACGTGTGGGTCCGAAAGGTGTGGCGGTTTTACATGAGCGAGTGGCGCAGGCGCCCTCCAATGAGGCTGAAAGTGAGTGTTCGGTTCCCGTAGTGCAGGAGTCTCCCGTGAAGTGGGGTAAATCATTTGATGATCTGTCCGCGGAGGATAGAAAACATGTGTGGTTTACGGATGGTTCTGCGAAGTTCATTGGTGACAAGAGACATTGGAAAGCTGTCTCCTATAACCCGATTACACAGAAATTATTAAGCACAACTGGAGACGGTAAGAGTAGTCAATATGCTGAACTCTATGCGGTTTACCAAGTTTTGAAACAGGAATTACCAGGTACATGTCATATTTTCACTGATTCTTGGTCCACTGCAAATGGACTAGCGGTGTGGCTGCCGACATGGCATTCGCATAATTGGGAATTGCATTCTAAGACGTTGTGGGGTAAGGAGTTGTGGCAAGATATTTGGGAACTGCTTCCGCAGAGTACTGTAACAATCTTTCACGTGGATGCTCATACTCCAATCGACTCCCTTGACAAATTTTTCCATAACATTGCAGATGAACAGTCTAAAATTTCTGAGGCAGTGGTTGACATGCAAGATTCTGATTTGGCGGGATTGGCGAAATGGGCCCATCAGAAAGCAGGACATTTTGGAGAGAAAGCCACTAACAGGTGGGCTGCTGATAGAGGAATTCATATTCCCTTTTCTTTAATTAAAGATGCCATTCTACATTGTCCCATTTGCCAGCATTCTAGAAAGAAAGAGGTGCCTCAAATTGTTCGAGGCCACTTACATCGAGGTAAATTGCCCGCCCAAATTTGGCAGATTGATTATATTGGTCCGCTCCCCATGAGCAGAAATTGTCAATACATTTGTACAGTGGTTGATACTTATAGTGGCCTTTTGGTCGCTTTCCCTTGCAAGAATGCTACCCAAGTGAATACAATTAAAACCCTGGAGCTCATTATTTTATACTATGGTGTCCCATTCCAGATTCAATCGGACAATGCATCCCACTTTCGTGGAAGATTGGTGCAGGAATTCTGTATAGAGAATAATATAGACTGGGTGTTTCATATTCCATATTATCCACAAGCTTCAGGACTGATTGAGAGAATGAATGGCTTGTTGAAAGAACAGTTGCGCAAGTTGACTGATGACCGTTACAGCCAATGGAGAGATGTCCTACTTCAAGCCTTATTGATTTTAAATAATCGTCCTTTGTTACATGCTGAATCTCCTCTGA
This sequence comes from Lissotriton vulgaris, assembly GCF_964263255.1. NCBI lineage: Eukaryota > Metazoa > Chordata > Amphibia > Caudata > Salamandridae > Lissotriton > Lissotriton vulgaris. The sequence continues at coordinate 681,530,139 of NC_141693.1, forward strand.
TGCGTTTGTTTCCTCCACATGTTGATGCAAAACCTAATTCTGTTGCGACCACTGTCACATATTGGGAAATTACCCCCGGTGCTTTGGCTCCATGTAGAGCAACCCCAGGTTCCGCGGGCCTCGACCTGCATGCATTAAATGATGCACACTTCCCAGGAAAGGATCGAATCATTGTTGAAACTGGCATTGGTGTCTCTATACCTGCCGGTAGTTTTGGATTAATTGCCCCTAGATCTGGCCTGGCCCTGAAAGGTGTACAAGTACTCGGAGGAGTGATTGACAGTGATTATCAGGGAGAGATTAAGGTTCTCTTGCTTAATAGCAGTGAGACTGACTTATTGATCAAAAAGTCTGACCGTGTTGCTCAGTTACTGATTATGCCTGTCTTCAGTGGTGAGATCAAGAAAGGCTCTGCCCCAACGTTGCTAACTGTGCGAGGACAAAAAGGCTTCGGATCATCTGATCTTCCTGGAGCTAAAATATGGGTGCAATCGCCTAAAAATCCTCCTGAACAGGCTGATATTATTGCGACCGGTCATGACAACACCGTTTTGGTGATGAAGCCAGGGAAAGATGGCTGGGAAGCTGTCCCAGCTGATAAATGTTACTTACGAGAATGATTAAGGCCTGTGTTTGTATTCTTTCAGATCATTCTTTGGACTGCTGCTGCGGGATGTGTCGGCGTTGGACTCCTTTTGGCTTGCTACGCCGGGAGAGGAGAGGATCCACCGACGCCGAGTGATGGGATAATAAGAGCCGCGCGGTCCGCGTGGCGCACCTCGTCGAATTTTTGGATTACACTCGCGAAGCGGGTGACGAATTCTCCGCATTTTTGCCTTACTCCTATGAAGAGTGCTACTGACATTTTAGCGACCTGCTTGGTGGCTGTCCCTGCATCTACTGAAACTTTGCATCATGTGTTTAATGTATCCAATGCCCGACCTAATGTTATTCTGGGCGATTTCGCGGCCCATGAATTTTGTCCCTCATGTACTCTTCTTTCAGACCTCGATGTCCCTATTAATTCCAGAATTACTACTTTTAATATTACCCCTGGTGATCTTTGTTTTATTATGACCTGCAACCCTAAGGCCATTTCTGAGTGTTTGCGGTTGAAACTCCAAGCCGCTACTACTTTTTCATTTCATCAACGTTTGCTATGTTCAAAGAGACTTCCTAATTCGTGCCTTTCAGTGAAAAACAATATGACCTGTAAAAGTTTAGTTGTAGCCACTAGCCATTATCGTTCAATGTTATTACCAGCTGGATGGCTCTTTTCCTGCGGGAATTCATCTTGGCCTTATATTCCTGCGAATATTTCTGGTGGCCCATGTGCCATCACTAGATTAAGTTTGCTAATGTTTTCTTCACATCCCCCTTCCCATTCTCGTATTGTTCGAGACTCTATGTCATTACATGAAGACTGTGATTCCTCTGTTCATCTTTTTTCTAGATCAGAATATCTTGGTTTAGCTTTTTCTATTATTGGTGTTCCGGCATTGGCCGTTTATAATGCCAAAACAATCGGCAAAATGGCCTGCTGGATGGTCAAATCGATCAACCAAACATCTACTGTTTTATCAGATTTATTATTAGATTCCCAAGGTGAACGTAGAGCTATTTTGCAAAACCGTGCAGCAATTGATTATTTGTTGTTAAAACATGGGCACGAGTGCTCTGAATTTGAAGGTCTATGCTGTTTTAATTTATCTGACCATTCTAAAGATATTCAATCCCATATTAATAAACTCCACGACTTGACTACAGAAATTAGAGAACATATAGATCAGGGTTTCTTTGACTGGCTTTTTAACTGGCTCCCTGACATGCATTTTTTACGACAAATTTTGGGAGGGGTTATTGTTGCTGTTTGTATCCTTATAGCAATTTGTTGCTTTGTTCAGTGTATCCCTTCCCTGCTACAATTTTTTAGACTTACTAAGGCTCATAGATCAGTTAGTTTTGTTTCATATTATTCGTCTACTGACGTTAGTTCCATTTAGTTTGTGGTTAATAGACTGGAGTCAAGGGGTGTAATGTTATGGCTGTCTTTTTGCTAGCTCTTTGGAGAAGGAGAATGATGGAGAGTGACTCCAGCCTATCACCCCCATAGCATAGGGATTAGGCCGATAGACAGGGACCCTGTCTTATATACATAAAGGCATTTGCGTGTTATTTTCCTTAGAGTAAGGCTTATGAATTTAAGTGAGGGGTTAGATATATAAGTATTAGTCATGATTCACTCATTTGCTAACATGCCGATCTGTTTTTCATGGAGCTATGCATATTATGGGCTCCGTAGGCCTTAAACGAGACAGACTCCATTTTGCTTTCTGCCCGGTAGCTCGAGAAGGCTTTCTAGGTTAAGTGTAATGTTTTAGTTTCAAGCTGTTGTTCGCTTGGAGAGAACCGGTTCAGGCTGACCCTTATCGAAGGAATGTATTTTTCTCCACTCCGAAGACACAACTTCAGGCCGGCCGGCTGGGAAAGTGTCCTTGGTACGGGGAGGTACAAGAATTTGGTGGGCGGCAGGTTACTGGCCGTGAATTTCCATGAAGGAACGGGCTTTGATATTAGCGAAGGTGTTAGTCTTTTTGTCAGTTAGTCCGTAGGCGGCATCTAGCCGTTAGCATCTCTGCCATTATTCATTTTCATGGTGGACAAGTCGCCATCTTTGAAGTTGGAGAAAGATTTAAGACCGAAACTCTCTGAGATAGACTGAACGAGAAGTAGCGCGGAGCGCACTAATACAGAGAGAGAGAGAGACGGTAGTTAATAAACAGCAAGGTTCCGAGGTCCTGAGGGAGAGCAGACGAGGTTGAGCCTAGCGGTGCAGACGTGTACTTGTGACGGCTGAGGGTGACTGCAAGGCGAGCCAGGACCCAGAGACGAGACAGGAGCCTAGATGACTGCCGAGTCCAAACTTCCCATTAACCAGGTGATGTCCGACCAATTCCTGTAGTGTGCGCACTTTAACCTTTCTCTTTTATTCCCTTTGCAAATGTAATGCTGCATAGTAATGTGATTTATGCCTATTGTTAATAAATATCCTAATTCATATAGAATTATTGTGTACCTGGTGCTTATGTTCAATATTGGTAAATGGCATTCCTAGTCGAGCGCTATTTAGGTGAACGGATGAGAAATCCCGATCAGGTAGATGGTAATCGAATAAAGAGGGAGTGAGTGGACCTTTGATGCCAAAAGCAAGAAGTACACTGTATAATCTGGACCCATATTCAAAGTTATTATTTTAGTTTTGTCCCAAGTAGATTGCCGAAATATCATCCCAATAATGGTTCATAGGAATGTGGTCGTCGTTGATATGCGGCGTTAATGAGAGCGTCGGGGAGGATACCGACGTGTAAATCCACCAGATTGTGGCTTAAATAAGTGAGAACGTCAGGAGGGATACTGACGCGTAGTTTCGCAGGATCGCGAACAATTTGGAAAAGGGAGCATTGGGTTCTGCAGGCCCGTGTGTAGACACACCGGATTGTGTGTCAGATCTGCCCTAGGGTAGAACGGTCTGGGTCGGGGTGACCGCGAGGCCAACTGATGTGAATAAGATATTGTAGAAAATCCGTATATGTATATTGTCATTCCCCATTCTTAGGTGCAACCTGTATATTTATCTGTATATCTACTCATTGTGAATACGATCTAAGAAGGGAAGGTGAGTACGTTTTGGCTGGGTCACAGGGGCCCCTGGGGGCTGATCCCATCTAAACAAAAAATCCAGCCATTACACGCTCTCTGCCTGGGAGCTCCCCAATCAACACTCAAAAAAGTCCAGGTAATTCAAAACTGTGCCGCACGCACCCTCCTGCACATCCCTCGTCTCCAACCTGTGAGATCTGAATTAAAAGACCTCCACTGGTTACCTATCAGGGAAAGAATCCAGTTCAAAAGCATGTGTATTGCCCACACTGCTTTCTGGAGAAAAGGAGCAACCCTTAATCACACCCTGATCAACCCATACCATCCTAGTAGACAGCTTAGGTCGGCGCACGCCTTCTGAGTTAGCAACCCCAGGATTCAAAGAGCGAGGTGCGGAGGCCGAACCTTCTCCTCGAACTCGGCAAGACTCTGGAACTCCCTTCCCCTTTCCCTTCGCTCAGAGTCCAACCTTCTCCCCTTCCGGAAAAAATTGAAAACTCTTCTGTTTAGCAGATAATCACAGTCTCTTTCCTCACCTACACTTGTCAATCTTTAGCGCCCGGACGCCTGCGGGTAGCTATCGCGCTTTACAAAAACCTAATCTAATCTAATTTAATCTTAGTTCTAAATCTTGTCCATGACTAATCTAATGTCCTACAGCCAGGTAAGCTCTTAAGTACCCACGGGAGGGGGTTGGAAAGATTCAGAGCAACCTCCTAGGGGAGGGTCTGGGTAGGGGGGATGTTACTCCCATGTCCTTTGTCCAGTTTCGCGCCAGAGCAGCAGCCAATTGCTCCCAGGACTAGTTTGAACTGGACTGTGCACAGGGAAACCAAATGTGCCCATCATGCAGACTTCCAGTCGCTGGCAAGCGCACCCACCCAGCCCTAATACACTAAATCCTGTCTGGGAGGTGGTCAAACCTCCTTGTGACAGGATGCCTATTGTCATGCCTCCCCCTGCTCGAGGTTGGCTCAGCAGTAGGAGAGCAGAAATGTGTCTCTGGTTGTCAGCAACCATTTTGTGCTGTCTGGGACTAGAAGGCGTGTACCGGGAACACCAGGAGCTCCACGAAGGACGCTTCTGAGGGTTGGAATCAAACCTCCCACACCGGTTAGTGATTCCAACATGTTTGACACCAAACACAATAGGGTTTGTTTCAGCCGTTTTAGAGTTGGTCATCGCGCTGTCGCATATTGCACCTCTATACTAGTATATGGCTGCTACACTGACAACCTGGGAGAATGGACTCCCTAGGCTTCAGGGGTGCCCTTCTCATGCAGGAGAACCCTCTCACTTAGAACCCAGCACCCTACCTTCAGGATTGTAAAGGCCTGCTATTGGAGTGACTTACAGGTTTTAAGTGCAGGCACCCTTAGATACAGCAAACCTATATCTTAAGTAAGTGGTGCATGCACCAACTTACACAGGCTACAATGACAGGCCTGTAGTTCCATGTTGCATGGCTTCTCATGGGTGGCATAATACATGCATCAGCCCATGGGAGACTCTGGGGTACCTATGCCCTGGGTACTTGGGTACCATATACCAGGGTCTGACAAGGATACCCCAGTATCCAATCTGGAGTGTACCAAAGTGCATAACACAACAGTTTAGGGAGAAAGCAGATAGACTGGGGTCCTAAGTAGCAGGATTCCAGTCAGAGTAGTCAAAACAGCATCACAACAAGCAAAAAGTGGCGGTAACCATAAGAAGCAGATGCTACTTTCCTACAGTCCCTTTCCAGAGTTAGCTTTATTAGTGTTTTTATCTGTAATCTGGTTTTCCTAATAGGACAGCTAGTCCTGCCAGAGTGAAATAGCTTTTGAACCTTGTCACTGTTGAGAAATGTAATCATTAATGTTCAACATGACTACTTTTAAGTACAATGCATCCTAGTTTGTGGACTAGAAGACCTACAAAGGGGTTACTTACCAACATTTATAAGGCAGGATTGATTTAACTGGTTGCTTTGCAGTTTTAAACCGCAACAGTAGGGTGACAAAGGAAGCCCTCAAGCCACGTTTTCCTTGTTACACTAGTGGATTCACTTTAACTGTGGCAATCCACAGGTGACAGTTAACTTTTCATGCTGTGGGTGCAGTTTCTACACCATCGTCTAAGGCCTTATAAGAGAGACAAATATACCAGTCAGGAATTAGCAAAATTCCTTGTTTTAGGAGTCAGTTTACATACATTGACCACTTAACAGCAGTTCCCCAATGAGTACAAGCTATTATAGCTTGACTCCAGTGGCATGGAGAGCATGGGACTCACGTCTGAGCATACCCGTCGCACTCGGCGTGACAAATGCAAAAAGAACAATTGATGGACAGAATGCAGAACAATGTCATACATTCACCCCAGTACAGAGATCTGGGCCTAAATCCATCGTTTTTTTGCTCACCCTGCTATTCCAGTTTGGACCCAGGCATATGCAAATCAGTCTCGACCCTGCACCCAATGGGAAATGTCCAGCCCGAACTGGGGGTGAATGTTTTGATTGGTTCTGCATTCTGTCCATCAATTGTGTGTCTTTTGCTTTCTCGCCCTAAGTGCGCCAGGTATGCCCAGACGTGGGTCCTGGGCTCACTGTGCCACTGGAATCAAGCTATCCTGGCTGAAGAGGGGTAAAAGCCCAAAACCGGTCTTAGGATGCATGTTTCCGATCCAGAGAGGACCTGGCTTGGCAGTTCGGACTGGACTGTTCCCATGAGGCACAGGGTCAAGACTGATTTGCATATGGCCAGGTCTAAACTGGGGTGGCATGGTGAGCAAAAGAACGATGGTTTTAACCCAGATCTCTTTACTGGGGGTGAATGTTTTGATTAGTTCTGCATTCGGTCCATCAATTGTGTGTCTGTTACTGCATCATTCAAATCATGACCCTAGTGCCTTCAAGGTAATTGCACTCGTGACTGCTTGTTTAGTAGCAAAATATCACAATAATCAGTACTCAGTGGGTTTCCTAAATCTATTGGCCCCTGCTCCACATGCTGCTCCATTGAAATCCTGACCCTAGTGTGTGCAAGGACAAATGAGGAAATCATTTATATCCGGTAATATATTTGTTACGAAAAACGCACAGTTGCAGACAGAGTACATAATTATTGTGTAGCTAAACATAAATACGAAAGCTTTCATAAAAAGTTCCTTTAAACTTATCCAACTCTGCAAAACGGGTTACCAAAGATGTCATAAGTAAAGCATATGCTTTACACATCAAAGTGCAAACCAAGCATTGTTAAATTGTGTTACAATGTGGATGTCGCTTTTCTGTGAAAAGATCTTTTCCTGTGCTTGACAGTAAATGGACCGTAAACAGTGTCAATTGTCCAAGATAACCATATTTTAGGCTGATGCTGAGACTGAAAGGCAGGTTTGTACATTGTTCCGATAAGGCAGTTTCACAAATGAAATGAACTCACCAAAAAAGAGGAATGTTGTAAAAAACGTGCAAATGTTTTATTCAGATGAAGAACGAGATACCTTTGCTATGGCTATGTCTAAAATAAAACAAGCATTAGAAATGCAATCGGGCTCGGATTTATTTGAGTTTGAGCTAATGGCATTGTAAATGCCAATGTCTTTTTGCCATGTGTTATGGAGTGTGTGCATGTGGTGTGTAGTGGAAGTATGTTGGTTGAATTGTAATTTTACCAATGGTGGCATGCTGTGCTTTATATGAATATGTTTAAAAGTAAAGTGTACCATACTGCGATTGCTTGGTGGAAAAGTGCACTGCCGGCTGGAGGTGTGTGTGCCTGGTGGAAGGGTGCACTGACGGCTGGTGGGTGTGTGCTTGGTAAAAGCGTGCACAGATGGATGATGGTTGTTGGTGTTTGTGCATGGTGAAAGCATTCATTGACGGCTGGGGGTGTGTTGTTGTGTGTGTTGTTTTCTGTGTGCTGGTGAGTGTGTGCTGGTGAGTCTGTGGGGGTGAGCCTGGGGAGTGAGTGTGGTGGTGACTGTGTTGTGTTGAGTGGTGACAAGTGTGTGGTGTTGAGAGACTGAGGTGTGTGGTTTGTGTGTGCGTTATGTGTGTGTGGTGTTTTCTGCACACTCACACACTGCCCCGTAACATTCACACACTGCTCACCCGCACACTCCCAATGTCACCCTGCATAGTCACACACTGTTTACCCTGCACACTCATTCTGCACACTCACACAATGTGCACCCTGACACACTGTCTCTGCAGTCACTCTGCACTCACTGTCACTCTGCACTCACTGTCACTCTGCACTCACTGTCACTCTGCACTCACTGTCACTCTGCACTCACTGTCACTCTGCACTCACTTTCACTCTGCACTCACTGTCACTCTGCACTCACTGTCACTCTGCACTCACTGTCACTCTGCACTCACTGTCACTCTGCACTCACTGTCACTCTGCACTCACTGTCACTCTGCACTCACTGTCACTCTGCACTCACCGCCACTCTGCACTCACCGCCACTCTGCACTCACCGCCACTCTGCACTCACCGCCACTCTGCACTCACCTGCACTCTGCACCACCACTCTGCACCACCGCACCGCCACTCTGCACCGCCACTCTGCACCGCCACTCTGCACTGCCACTCTGCACCGCCACTCTGCACTCTGCGCCGCCATTCTGCGCCGCCACTCTGCACCGCCACTCTGCACCGCCACTCTGCACTCTGCACCTCCGCACCGCCACTCTGCACCGCCACTCTGCACCGCCACTCTGCACCGCCACTCTGCACTCTGCGCCGCCATTCTGCGCCGCCACTCTGCGCCGCCACTCTGCACCGCCACTCTGCACCGCCACTCTGCACCGCCACTCTGCACCGCCACTCTGCACCGCCACTCTGCACTCTGCACCGCCACTCTGCACCACCACTCTGCACTCTGCACCGCCGCTGCACCACTCTGCACCACCACTCTGCACCACCACTCTGCACCGCCACTCTGCACCGCCACTCTGCACCGCCACTCTGCACCTCTGCACCGCCACTCTGCACCGCCACTCTGCACCGCCACTCTGCACCGCCACTCTGCACTCTGCACCGCCACTCTGCACTCTGCACCGCCACTCTGCACTCTGCACCGCCACTCTGCACCGCCACTCTGCACTCTGCACCGCCACTCTGCACTCTGCACCGCCACTCTGCACTCTGCACCGCCACTCTGCACCGCCACTCTGCACCGCCACTCTGCACTCTGCACCGCCACTCTGCACCGCCACTCTGCACTCTGCACCTCCGCACCGCCACTCTGCACCGCCACTCTGCGCCGCCACTCTGCACTCTGCACCTCCGCACCGCCACTCTGCGCCGCCACTCTGCATCGGGTATTACTAGTAGCGGAGAGGAGAGAGTGCAACCAGCGATGGCAAGAAAATAGGAGGGGCGGGGGGAGAGTAGAAAAGAAGGGAGGAGGTGAGACGAACTAAGAAAGGAATGAATTGCACACTTAGGATGGCGAGTCTCTTTATACAAGCTGCAGCCAAAGTGCAAAAAAAGGTATGTCAAGGATTTACAACGAAGTGCAACATTAAAACACACACAATGTGTTCACAGCCTGTGTTTTTTGCAAAGTTCGGTCTTGGCCTCAATTACGAAACCAAAAAAAAACCAATACCCTTAGGTTTATCATTGATTCTGTGACCATGTACCAACAGGTCAATGACATCACCACATACTTTGTCACCTAAAATCTCATACGAGTAATCGATCTATCTGGTTCCACCCAATTAGAGCAGTTTTGAACTGTTTTACTTTTAGAACAAAACATGCCCGTATAGGCTGTATAAGTGCTCTTTGGTGGAACTACAAGAAAAGCCATACTATTAAAATATGCCCTGAAGGGCAGAAAGAGGGCTTTGGGGTATAGTAAGATAATGGGAAATGCACTTCAGATGTACTTAAGGGTAATATTGCTGCTGGGTGGAATCAGATGATAGAAGACATCACTCAAAAAATTGAACTCTTCATATTAGTGAAAATGAGAGCACCAACTTGACCTAAAAGACTAGCTTGCAAGGTTAATAGATGAAACTAGTGTAGCAGGAGTGTCCAACATACGTCCAGGAGGGACAGATTCACACCGGAATTATAAGATAGCCATGGTTTAAGTAGGTGAGTTTCACTGGGATACACTACATGTACATTTATTTTACATGGATACCCTGAACTTCTGGCAAAGAGAATGCCTTTGTGGACCTATACTGGGCACCAAGGGGCTAGTGGAAAGGTTTATGAAAAAGGCAAAGCAGGGGAAACAAAGATCACTCTCTCTTCACACCTATTAGTCTGAGTAAGTCAAAGTGCAGTTTGAAACAGCAAAGATAGGCGGAGGTGCCGGAAGCCTGACGGAGAAAATAGTTACTGGAAAGAAAACCTATAAGGCTGCCCTTTCTTCAAGAAAAGTACAGGAACTGCACTTAAAGATTTTCAAAGGGTATTTGAAAGTTACCCTCACTTTTCTTTGATTCAAAGTGTTTATTGAAATACTTCCACACATAACCACACATTCCAAAAACACTGAAAGCCACCTTTCTGCTCTCCTCCATCACAATGTACCCTTGTCCATACACGGTCCAGCTACTGTGTGGGTCTGGGGTACGCAGGAGGTGAAAGGTCACAATGCGAGGGGATGTGGGTTCGGGTCCCCAGTGAGAGCGAAACCAGGAAAGCAAAGAGCAGGCTGTTACCTGCAGCGCGCAGGCCGCCCTCAGCAGCCGAAACCCTGCCGAAGAATGTGTTTAAATGTTTGTGGTGGGGAAGGATTCCTTCTGTGAGGGAGAACGCATTTGGAAATCACACAGAAAAGCTCTCACAACAGCAGGATCTGGGCTTCCGGAAAGTTTGCTGCGACTTTTGAAAGCGCTTTCGCCTCGATCACTGGCTGCCTTCCTCACCCCGCCCATGAAAGCTGTTTATATGAGGTTACACCTGAAATGGGTTCACTGCCTGAGATCAGATGCCGGCCTGGTCGTTTCAAAAACTCAGGGTTAAGAAGACGGTACAAACAAATAACGTTATTATATATATGCTTCCGCGGTGTCTTCTGTCATTCGTGCCGGCGATCAAAGGCGCGCTCTAGTCTGGCCCCCCCTGCGGGGTCTTCCGTCCACATCTGGCTTCACAGCGGCCTGCACACCGCAGGCAATTTGTACTCCCTCCTCGACTTTTAATAAGCGTGACCCTGCAGGAGAAGTTTATCCAACTGTTAAATGGCGGACAGGGCCCCAGCGTGCTGTGAAACTGTCCTGATGTGCTCTGGGCAGGAATAACACCAGCGGCTCACTTATTCCTGTTTTTACTGAGATGTTACTTTATGGTCCCTTTCCCGGCCTGGCATGCAGCAGCTGCGCGCTGAGCGCTGCTGAATGGTGAACGCGCCCGGCCATCTGCATTCACTTACGGAGGCACCCTGACAGCTCCTAATTATAATTAATGTACTTCTTTGCGCGAGCACGAACGAAATATGCCCAAAATGGCGGAACAAAACTACATTTACCCTATCACTTCAAGCCTATTAAAACGACAGCACAACGAACACGAATCACTGGCCAAATGACAGAACACGCAAAGGAATGTGTGGAATTTGTCTCGGCAAAAGCCCTAGGAGATACTTTTTTTTCTTCTTTAACATTAGTTCTCGAAACTCCTCCCACTTTACAGTGGGGAGGAGTCCGAGCCCTAAAAAGGGCATATGCAGGCTCCTTGGAGAAAGTATGCTGCATTATTCTTTCTATTAAAAGCCGCTGCTTTAGTCAGCCGAAAGCAAAATAAACAGGCTGTCACAAAAACACAACTTGGCATTTGACTTTGGTGTTTGAATGACCAGCAAATGAGTCGAGATAAGAACAAGATTTAAAGGTCTGTTTATTACAGAAAACAAGTTTGTGGAAGAATATTGCAAACACAGCTTTAGCATGGGGAGGTACAAACTCAATCTCCACAGACTGAAGCAAATAAAGCCAGCAAATCAAGAGCCTGAAAACGTGAGTTACAAACTACAAAGCCAATAGCAAGCCAATGGCTGAATGCATTCCCAGGTCAACTTTCTGAAAGTCCACAAGTTGCCTTTTTACATACCAGACTGCTGCACTGTCTGGTAGGCGCGACCTAAAAAAGACAAACCACTTTCTGGGATTACGCCTTCGAACTTTGTGCAAATTACCAAAGGGGAGGTCCAGATACATTTAAAAAAAGATATATTTTTGTTGTGTTTTGTATGTCCGCTCAACCAAGTTTTTGGCAGAATATAGTTTTTGTCCCTCTGGTCTGCGATTGCTAAATCGTTTTTAAAAGGTGTTTCAAAGTGTACAAAAATGCAAGCAGATAGTTTTGGGTGATGCTTGTTTAACAACGATTGATAGAGGTGTTTAGCGAATCATTGAATGAGTAGAACTGGGGACTTTTATCAAAGAAATTGAAGCGCACACCTTTCCATTCGGTGAGTCTTTTTTATCAACTAAATGTCATTCCGAAATAAAAAGGTCAAATGATGTGAAGAAGAAAGGTGCAAGATACCTTTTTAAGGAGGAAAATACATTTTCATAATATTTCTTGTGTATAACAGCTGAAATGAAATGAAAAATTGCACTTATATAGCGCGTAACTACCCGGAGGCCTCGCAGCGCTTTTGACTGAATTTCTGCCACCTCTCATTGGACATGTGTTAGCATTATGAATAATGTATTGTGTTTAATAAGCTCTGTATGGTGCTAATTCTTTTGCTCTTGTAATATGTCAACCCGAGTCCGTACTGCCAGTATTTAAACCCACTATGTTCAGGTTACACACTGATCTCAGTGGTGAGCTATTTTACTTGCTGAGAGTCAAGATTATTCCAGTTCAGTAGGACTGCAATTTCAGTTGAGCTTGCTTGGTTAGAGACATGAGTTGAATTGAGTTGAAGAGAATGGATTTTTAAGTTGAATCTGGCAGAGTCTTCGCCTACAAAAAGTACAAGACTCATATCTCTGAAACAGTGATTAATGTAATGTTTGCTCTGAAAATAAAGTAGAAAGAAAAGACAGTGGCATTATTGTAAACACTCTGTAAAAGGAGCCCTGGTGGTACCACAAGAGAATGAGATTATGCGCAAAATAAGATGTGGCCTTATGGCTACTATTATTTGTGTTATAGATATTATTTTCTTTTTATTTATACAGGTCAAGCCATGGGTGGACTGATTTGTGCTGTAGCATCCATAGTGGACTTGGCTGCAGCAACAAGTGTCTGTGACAGCGCCCTTGTTTACTTTCTGACAGCAGACATCTTCATCGTTATCTGCATCATTGCTTACCTAATTCTTCCGAGATTGGAATATGCCAGGTAATGTTTCACAAGAACGCCTATGTCTGTTTGTTAGCCCTGTTTGTACTGAGCATTTTCCTGAATGGATTGCAAACCCAGGCTTTATTCTACAGAAAACAATGTAAATTGTATGAATTTGATTGAAAAATAGCTTGGCCACGTGTTTTATGCATCAAAGGTTATTGCTCCAATCAAGCATAAATAACACTGCCCAAAAAAAAAACCCATATACATCAATTAAATGTGCAACCCACTACATATCATAGGTACATAAATCGTTCAAAGTGCATGCAGAAATTCCACAATCATGTACACTATATCCCAGTGTTAAAAACTCATCAAAGTAGTCTTGTGTCCAATATAGTATCTCCTTTTTATGTCTCTCAGACCAGCGTTGAAGCGCCTGCACTCTGCTCGTTCTGCGAGGCTTCTTGTGATCGATACGATTTCAGAAGTGGAGTGTAGGCTCCGCCCCTTCTTTCCATTCGCTAGCGTCATTGTGCATGCTAAACCCTGGCTTCCCATTGTTAGTGATGCTTTTTAGTCCCTCCTGGTTACCACCCTGTCCAGTTTTAGCCCCGCCCACCTGGACTGGATGCTTTACTGGCTGCGGTACACTCTCTCCTTCATCAGTTGGTGTAGACACTTTCTTTTCTCATTCAAGCGTCTGCCTTTACGCAATGATGGCAGTTTGTTTTACAGTGGCCGCTGCACCCTGCTTTAGCCTTTAGTCTTTTTTCGGGCTCCTGCTAGCAGGACCCTGGAGCATTGAGCTCTCCCTTTTTGGGACTTATTTGGTGTTTTTTCACTAATTTTCGAAGTTTTAGTACTTTATTGTGCTGTGGGGCTTTTCTTCTTGGTTTCTCACTCTGTTTTTTTGTAGAATATGCCTGCATTATTCGACAAATGCCCAGAGTGCTCCAGGAAAAAGGCCAGGTCGGACCACCATGAGGTGTGTATCCTCTGCCTTCCAGCTTCTCGTGTTCTAGAGGAGTGTGTTATCTGCCAAGGCTTCTCTGGAAGGACCCTGAGGGAAAGGAAGAAGATCAGACTTCAGGGTCTTGAAGAAAGAAGAAAGAAGACTGAAGGCTCAAGGTGGGTCTGAAGGGGCTTCTTCTGCCCATGCTGAGGCCCCGGGGGGGGGCTCCCCAGGGGCAGGAAGACCAGCAAGCGTCACCATTCTCCGCCTGGGTCCATTGCGCCCACTACGGCGTTGAGAGGAATGACTGCGGTCTGTTCCCCATCGTCGGAGACGAAATGACGTCGAGGGATATCCTTAGACCTTCGAAGTCTCCGGTGACTGTTTCATCGTCATCCTTGTCGACATTGAGCGATCGACGTCGACGAGCCAGGTGTCGGCGCTCGCCGTCAAGGCGATACCGCCGTTCGCCGTCGGCGAAGAGGAGGCGGACGTCGTCGTTGAGGTCCTCGCTGCCAAGGTCGCCGTTGAGGCCCAGGTCGCCGTCGAGGCACAGGAGGTCGCCGTCGAGGCACAGGAGGTCGCCGTCGAGGCACAGGAGGCGCCGAGGATCGCCGTCGAGGCACCGAGGTTCGCCGTCAAGGCGCAAAAGGTCGCCATCAAGGCGCAGAAGGTCGCCGTCGAGGCGCAGGAGGCGTTCGACGCCGAGGAAAATACGCTCGACGTCCAGGGGCCGACGCTCGCCGTATAGTCGCCGTTCTTCGACGCCGAAAAGAGGTGGAAGGAGACCTGACGCCGTGGGAGGTACCCCTACGTCCCAGGCTGGAAGAGATGGGGGTTCGCCGCACTCTGTGTATTCCGAGGTGTATACCCCGCTGGGGAAGATGACTCCCCCTCCTCCATTGCCGTGGGGTCCTTCTCCGAGGACGCCTACTCCGTCTCCGTTGCCTCCACCGCAACCTGGGTCAGGGTTGCCTGAAAAGCCACCTCCGGTTCCTCCGAGGTCGACTAAGCGTCCGACGCCTCCCAAGGGTACACCTAGACCGAAGGCTCCGTCCAAACCCAAGTCACCCGTTCCGGTTGATCGTCCTCGGCCGCGGAGGTCCCGTTCACGCTCCGGACGGAGAGGAAGATCAAGGAGTCGACATAGATCCTCCACCAGATCAAGGCGTCGCCATAGGAGGCGGGAGTCTAGGTCACGCACAGACTCTTACAGGACCCGTTCCTACTCGCCGACCTTATCGGACTCTCCTGAGACCAGGATCTCTCCAGTGGACGACATTGCCACATTCCAGGAAGTTCTCCTGAGTGGAGCTGCGAAGCTAGGTATCACGGTGACGGCTCCAACACCTTCGACGTCCGTGATATTCGAGACGCTTCACAAGAAGCATTATCTCACTCTCTTCTGCCTCTGCTACCTGGATTGAAGGAACCTGCGGAGGAGCTGTTCCTCACGCCAGCGGTGGTGAAGGCCGCTCCGTCCCGGCTTCTAAAGAAGTACAGGCCCCGGATTCGGACCCTGCCTTTCTGAGAGTGGATCTGGGACCGGATTCCGTGATAGTGACGGCGGCCAGGAAACTGCATTCTACCTCCCCGTCATCCACCACCGCCGCCAGATAAAGAGAGTCGATGGATCGACTCGGCGGGTAGGAAAGCGTGTGGGACCGCTTCCGCAGCCATGAAGGCTGCCAGCGATACAGCGCTGCTGGGCCGTTACAACCGGGCGCTGTGGGACTCCCTACAACAGTTCGTGGAACTGCTACCGAGAGACAAGAGGGAGGACTTCCAGGAGATCCTCAAGGAAGGGATGCTGGTATCAAACCAGGTGATCAGTGCAGCGGCGGACGCCTCCCTGTTGGCCGCACATGGTTACTGCCATGGAATCAATCAGCGGCGGCATGCCTGGCTACGGCTCACGTCACTCAAGCCGGAGGCCCAGCAGCGGGTGGCCAATCTGCCCTTTTCCGGGGAGACCCTTTTCGGAAAACACGCAGATGATGAGATGGCCCGCATGAAGGCGGAGGCGGAGACCCTGACGGCTGTGGGCTTGGAGAAGCCCAAAGAGAAGAAATCCTTCAGGCCTTTCCAGAGGCACTACGGCGCACAAGGAAGAGGACGGGGGTAGTCTTCGGGACAGCAGCAGCAACAACAGGAGCAGTTCCGGAGACCCTTCCAGAAGCGTCAGAAGGGTAGAGGGGGACAACAGTCCTCTACCGCGAACAAGGGCCCGGCCGGGTCTCGACCCTGAGCGGTTACTTCCCCTTCATCCGTTACCCGCTCCGGTGGGGGAAGCGTTCAATTTTTTCTGGCAGAGTGGAGAAAAATTACTCAGGACAAGTGGGTGCTGAATATTGTTTGCAATGGATACAGTCTTCGGTTCATCAGCCCGCCTCCAGCGATCCCTCCGGTCAGCTCGCAGTATCAACTGCGCGAGCTCCAGGCGGGCGATAGAAGACATACCTCTGTCTCAAAGAGGAAGAGGTCTGTACTCCCAGTTCTTCCTGGTTCGCAAGAAGGACAAGAACGAGTTCAGGCCCATTCTGGACTTGCGGCAGGCAAACAGGTGGATTCGCAGAGAAAAGTTTCACATGCTGTTGTTGCATCAGATTTATCCTCAGTTGCAACAGGGGGACTGGCTTTGTGCCATAGACCTACAGGATGCTTACTTCCACGTGCCCATCGCGTACAAACACAGGAAGTTTCTGCGATTTCAAGTCGGCACCAACCATTATCAATACACAGTGCTGCCATTCGGGCTGAAATCTGCGCCCAGGACTTTCTCGAAGTGCATGGCAGTGGTAGCGGCACACCTCAGGAAGAACAAGGTGTTTGTCTACCCGTACCTGGACGATTGGTTGATCAAGGCCTCCTCCTTCTCGGAAGCTCAGGCAGACTTCCAGAAGACATGCGTTCTCTTGAACAAGTTGGGGTTGCACATCAACATGTCCAAGTCTGTCCCGATCCCGGTCCAGTGCATTCAATACTTGGGAGCCACCATCAATACGCTGTCAGCAAGCGTGTCTCCTTCGGAGGAGCGACGGCGATCGATCCTTCGGAAGGCTCAGGCTCTTATGACCGCTCCATCTACAACCGTGAGGACGGTGTCTTCTCTACTGGGGTCGATGGCCTCTTGTATCTTCCTCACTCCTCACGCACGGCTACACATGAGACCTCTGCAGGAGTGCTTGGAGGACCAATGGGACCAGAGGAAAGGATCTTGGGACGACAAGATACAACTGTCTCTGCATGCTCTTCAGTCTCTAAAGTAGTGGTGTTCAGCGGAGAATCTCCTCAGAGGGGTTCCCTTCCACAAGGACATTCCTACTCAGACTATCGTGACGGATGCTTCTCTCCAAGGTTGGGGAGCGCATTCGGGAGACTTACAGATTCAAGGAACGTGGTCTCAGATGGAGTCCACGTACCACATCAATTTCCTGGAACTCAGAGCTGTTCACTTGGCACTGAAGGCCTTTCTTCCGTCCTTCCAGACCAACTCTCTGCTTGTACAGTCGGACAATACGACTACGATGTATTACCTCAACAAACAGGGGGGTCGAGATCGCGCACTCTGTCTCGGGAGGCGCAGACGATCTGGCGCTGGCTTCTGGCTAGAGGATTGACGATAACGGCTACCCATCTACCAGGTGTGCAGAATGTTCAGGCAGACGCACTGAGCAGACTGATTCAGGAAAACCACGAATGGGTCATAAACGACGACGTACTAGGAGAAGTCCTCGAAAGGTGGGGGACTCCAGACGTAGATCTGTTCGCCACCGCCGAAAACAGCAAATGCCGAGACTTCGCCTCCAGGTACTACCAGCAAGGGACGCTGGGGAATGCACTCTGGATCAACTGGTCGAACAGCTTTGTTTACGCTTTTCCGCCCATTCCCCTGATTCCAGTGGTGCTCATCAAGCTGTCCCAGTCCAGGGCACGGATGATCCTGATTGCCCCGGAATGGCCTAGACAGTGGTGGTTCACGGACCTTCTACACCGGTCTCTCCTTCCACACATACGGCTGCCGTGCAGGCCCGACCTTCTCACGAAGTTCGGGGGCAGATGTTGCACCCCAACCTCTCGTCCTTGAGTTTGGCGGCATGGCTCCTGAGATAGTGCAATATGGCCATTTGAATCTGCCCGAAGATTGCATGGACATACTGAAGGAGACTAAGAGACCTTCCACTCGGACTTCTTATGCTTACAAGTGGAAGAGGTTTTGTATCTGGCGTGTGTCCAGGAATTTTGACCCAACGACGTGCAAGGAAGATGTCATCCTTCCTTACCTTCTGGATTTGGCGCAGTCTGGCCTTAATGTTCATTCCATTAAGGTTCATCTCGCTGCATTGACTGCCTACAGGAAAAGCCCTTCACAGACTTCCTTCTTCCAGATCCCTGTGATCAAAGACTTTTTGGAAGGCTTGAAGAAAGTGTTCCCTCCTGTCAGGCTTCCTTCGCCTTCATGGGAATTGAATGTGGTGCTGTCCAGTTTCATGAAGGAGCCTTTTGAACCCATTCATAAGGCTTTGTTGCAGCACCTGTCCTGGAAGGCGGTGTTCCTCGTGGCCATTACATCGGCCCGCAGTGTGAGTGAAATTTAGGCGTTGTGTTGTAATGAACCTTATACTGTATTTCATGCTGCTAAGGTTGTTATGCGTACTCACCCTAAATTTCTTCCCAAGGTTATTTCTGATTTTCATGTCAACCAGACTATAACTTTGCCTACGTTTTTTCAGAACCCTTCATCTCCAGCGGAAAGGTCTTTACATTCCCTGGATGTTAGGAGGGTGTTGAAATTTTATCTGGATAAGACCAAAGGTATTCGTAGGTCAGCCTAATTGTTTAGCAATTATGGATCGTTCAGGACGGGTCTTGCGACCTCTAAGCAGTCCATCTCCAGGTGGATTGTGTCCTGCATACAACTGTGTTACCAGAAAGCTAATAAGACCTTAGGAGGTAAGCCTAAGGCTCATTCCACCAGGGGCAAGGCTGCCACGACAGCCTTGCTCCGTAATGTGCAGATTGCAAAAATTTGCAAGGCCGCCACTTGGAAGTCGGTTCATACCTTTGCTAAGCATTACTGTCTGGACACTGATGCCAGGGCGGATGCTCAGGTTGGACAGGCTTCGCTGCGGAATTTGTTCGCACAATAGTGGTGTTGATTTCTTTTCTCCACCGCCGCTTTGGTGTGGGGATGGGCTTGCCATTCTATTCACTAGATTATGACTATGCACAGAGATCCCCTACTACAGAAGGAGTAGTTTATTTTCTGTAACTCCAGTTCTGTAGTAGGGGTATCTCTGTTATAGTCATAAGCGCCCGCCCTCCTCCCCTTTGGGGAGATATTCATGTAAGGAATGCTACAGGTCTGGCGTGTTACGCCTTAAAAAAGAATGAAAGTAAGAGGGACCTGCAGGGCATTCTAGGATACTGTGAAGTTCTGGAAAGTTCTCATAAAGGCACAGTATCCTGTTCTGAGCCACATAATGGCAGCCTATAGGGCTTGTCTGTCCATGTCTTCCTCTCTATCATTCCAGAGGGGGTTTTGCTGAAGGCAAGGGAAATCTGGACAGGCTTTGCTGTTTTGTGGATTTTTGGTTGAATTTCTAGTTGAAGTACTGGACAGTGTAGCCTGTTTATAGGCTGCATTGTATGTCTTTAAATTCTCTCTTCAGTGTCTGTGCAGTTCTGCATTTTTTCGACACTTTAAGAGATTATTTTTGATTGCTCCGGGGTCCACGCACATGGGCGGGACTATTCACTAGATTATGACTATAACAGAGATACCCCTACTACAGAACTGGAGTTACAGAAAAGAAACTACTCCTTTTGCGATTTCTTAAATTGCGAAAATGACAAAAATGTCAATACATCCCAAAAATGGGAATTGCATTCACAAACGGCCTAATTTTGCGATTCGCACCATTTGCGAATGCAATTTCCTTTGATGCATGTGCCCCTTAATTTAAAAATATCCAATGTCTTTGGCTGTGCTTTTGGCTTTTCTATTTTCCTGGACTATCTCTCAATTTCTTTCGGGGTAACTACAGTAATACTTCTTGTACCTGAGGATGTTTCCATTCGTACCTTCCTAGAATTTACAGGAGTAATTTTCTTAACTGAGCGACTTACCGGTTCTCTTATAGGTAAACCCATCAGAGAAATTTCCGACTCACATTCACTTGCTTGATCATCCACTAATAATATCTCCTTTCTTGGCTGCACTTCAGGTGTAGTCAGAACGGGAGGTCAGGGACTAGTTTGTTTATCTCCGTATAAGGGAACAACAGGACCTATGGTCACTGGAATAGTTAGAGCTTCTGGACTTGTATTTAACTGTGTAATTTTCTGAATTAACTCATTTCTCTGTTTATTTATTGCTTCTCATTCCTTTTCCTGTAACACTTTTTCTAATAAAGTCTAATGTATTACTGGCGGAACCAAAGGTGGTTTTAAGAACGGTGCGCGAGGATTAATATACTTGGTTCCTCAATATAAGGTGACAGATTTTTCATTAACAAATCCTCCATGT
Organism: Lissotriton vulgaris; assembly: GCF_964263255.1. NCBI lineage: Eukaryota > Metazoa > Chordata > Amphibia > Caudata > Salamandridae > Lissotriton > Lissotriton vulgaris. The sequence goes on from NC_141693.1 coordinate 681,550,543, forward strand.
AATCATCTTCTGGATCAACATTAATCATTACATTTTTCGTTTTCTCAGTACTTTTACTTCCCATTTATTCTTCTAAGGCTCGAAAAGGATATAATCCTTCCACTAGCATTGATTGTCTCCATTGTTTCATCTGCTTATCTCTTGTCTCTTTGGGAAATCTGGGATAAAATGTACTCCAATTTCTGTCACTTCTGGGTCTATCTCGCTCAAAAGCCTCAGTTTCCCATTCTTCTAATGCTTCGTACTGGGTTAATCTAGGTCTAGGATCTAATTCATTCATGTGTGTTCTTAAATTGGACAAAACTCTACCATTGAAGGTACCATTTTCTGGAAATGCCAAAACTCCATCATCTTTTGTATTTTCTATCCAGTTTTCTAACCATACGCAAGTGTGATAGCCCCTTTCAACCATCATGTATGATGCGGGCGTATTCGGTGGTGGAATAATAATCCCTTCTCTGGTTTTAATCAGTTTATCCTTTTTAAAGAAATTTCTGACTTTCCTAATGAAAGACATTTTCCGTACATGATATGAGGTCTTCCTCTTATGTATTGTCCTTGCCCAAAACCTAAATATCTCCTATCGGGTCTATTTCCTATTATTGCTGGATCTAAAAGCCACATGTAATTTTATAACGCTTTAATTTTGCAAAGACACTCGTTTGTTTACTAATAGACTCCCAATACCAACACGTTTCTTAATTTTCAATGACCAATAAGCAATTAGAATTCAAATAAATCCAACCAATAAGTGTGCAGCATTTCTGGTGAGGCAAGTTCTCACGCTCCTGTACTCACCCCTCCTTTACAGTATTACCTCAGCTACACACCCACTGTCTCAACCAATACCAGCGCGGCTCTAAGTGAGGGCAGCGCAGTTCCGCAACTGACTCCCTCCTTTGCAAGGTAATACGAGAGCTTACTTCTATTCTCTTTTAAATGCTCATTGATTACCGGCGTAAACACATTCGCCACTGTGCCTGAGTGACTAATTCAAAGAAAGAAATGATTTGCACTCACTACGAGTAATTCCCTTCCGTTTACTCTTCATACACTACAAGTAGATCCCTTCTGTAAACCTTTCCCGTAAGCATTCGGTGAACCTGTTACTCCCTCGGGCTTACCCTTTCTAGGTGATATAAGACCAAAGTTTCACCAACGAACTCCTTTGCTGTCAATCAAGCTCAGAAGAACCTGTTACTCCTTCAGTGTGACCCTTTCTAGGTGATATCACACCAAAGTTTTACTAGCGAACTCTTTGCTATCAATTATTCACACATTTATACAGAAAGTCCCTAAAATAGTGCTTCCGGTTTTACCTAACCATGCACTTGCTTCCACAGGCAAGTGACCTCACTGCAGTGTTGCTTCCATTTACCAACAGCTATTCTGCCCCCGGGGATTCCAAAACAAACATATAACAGGTACGAACAATTTTCAGTTAATACATAAAATCAATATTAAAAAATACAAATCAATAATCCTAACACGACCAACTACCTATCTTAACTAAACCCTAACCATACTGCTACCAAATAAACTGATAGAGCGTGGGCTCACCTGTTTGTTTTACAATACTCACCTGGGCCCATAAAACTATATACACATTGAACAGGTAAACCTACACTCAATCAATTTTGTTTAACCATTCAGGACCTATACCATTTGACTTACCAATTCTAGTCACCGGTACCTAGAATCCTAGGGGATCAAAGGTATAAGAATAATAAAAGTAAATAAACATTTGCACTCATTGAATAACCACAGACTCAGGACAGTTTTAACTCTTTATCTATGTATCATTTTAGAATGTCAATGTTCAAAACTGCATTAATCGGAAAACATGATCAATCAACAAGAATTATGATTAAGCAGGAAAGAGAATTTTTGTTTAAGCATTTGAAACAGGAAGGGTAGAAAAGGGAAAAAAGTACAAAGAAGTACCCACATATATTTTTATAATTACCTAGAATGGTGTGAAGACCAACCCTGGCCACAGGTTGGGTTAAAGGACAGAAACCCAAAGTGCAGGTGCCAGCAGGTATGAACAGGTGCAGACCAGAATCAGCACAGGTATGGACCAAAATGGATCAGGACAGGACCACCACAGGCTAAGACCGGCACCACAGCTTCAAGTTCAAACGCCAGCGTTGTAAACCCTCTCTGCAGCTAACAGTCGGACCCCGATTGGGTTTTCGAACTCCTTTCCAGAACCCCGATTGGGTTACCAAATCTTCCGACAGAGTGCTCCGCCAGCACCTCTGCTCTCGATCGCCTATTGAGTGCGTTGGGTCAGCGATAGGTCAGCTATTCCGAAAAGTCAGACCATCTAACTCGCTAAGCCTACCTTAGATATACCATTTTCCAGGGCAGTGTACCACCCACCAATGTTGCAAATGTGTGAATCCCTCCATTTGATTGGTCGAAAAGACGAGGAGAGGTCATCACACCATATTGATATGAGGTAATCTTGCATTCTGTATTTAATTTACGTTCCCTCCCATAACTTTATTTTCCCATGCACTTTTATTCCACCCGGCAGTGAATGTATCAATAAAATACAATGTTTTAACAAATTGTACAATTCAACTTCCTCTGGCAGGGTTTAGAGGTCAGCTTCCCAGGCGTATCTTCTAGCAAGTCAGGATTTGGCCGGGTTTCAATGCCAATGCTTCAAGATTTGTGCTTTTATGCGCAGATGCAGTTTCTTTCAAGATAACAACATAACAACATAACCTAACATGTGTATTTGTAAAGCGCACGTTCACCACTACGGGTATCTTGGCGCTGAATAACAGATGTTTGTTGTTACCCAACTCAATGGTACTCATTTTATCGGCCTCAGATGGATGATAGGTTGAGTGGACCCGGCAGGATTTGAACCTGTGACCATGAGGTCAAACACAGGCCCCTACAGTGGATGCATTAGTCCACTGAGCCAACAGACGTACATTTCAGGCCCAAATGCGATACATGCGAAAATAGAAGAGAAACCGTTTTCGAACACAAAATAAATGAATGCACTGTATGCCACTTGTCTCTATTCTATTCCCATTATTTTATTTTAACTATTGCATTAGGGATTAGGCAGAACGATCAGCTTAGCAAAAGCAGCGATGCAAGCTTCTTGCATGTTTAAGACACAAAGCAGCCATCTCAGTTCTAGTGCACATAAGCAAAAGTTTCCCACTAAGCAGAATAATACTTCATGTCACGTGAGTGTGACAGTTGCATGCGCATTAGACAATCCCGCGTAGCAGCAGCCATTTTAATGCAAGCGGATTACAGTTAGTAAAAGCACATTGGAAAGCTTCCCCTAGATACTAAAAATGTTGTGTAATGTAATATCAATATGACGAAACATGTTAGTTAGTACATTAGTATTATTTTTCGAGAGGGCTGAATACAAGCAAGTCGCTTTACGTGCGTAACCTTGCTCCATCAGGAGTACTCTTAAAACCAAAAGAAGAACTGTCCTAGGAGGAGAGGTTGTAACGCTTACTATATTGATGGTTTAATTTGGGTCGACCAGGAATGAAAGGGGTGACCCAGAGGGTAACTGCTGTGTGAGTCCACCCAGGACATAATGAGGATAGGATAACAGGGTATGTTGAGATGAGTTGGTAGGTTAGGAGGCATTAGATGTGGTGAAGGAGAAGGGTCTCATGAATGTGAAGCGCTGGAGTTCTGGCTCTAGGCACTACCTTTTCCTAACTGGACAAACAAGTAAGATGCCACAAAATGACTCCTTTCAGCTCTTGAACTACCAGGAAGTATGCCTAGTGTGAGCTGCAAGTAGGGCATAGGAAAGAGTGAAAGACCAGGTATAGGTGGAGCGAAGGCGCAGAACGAAGGTCTGGATGAGCTGTGGATCCATACAAATCATAGATTGGTTGAACGGGCTCAGAACAGAAATGCTGAGACATTTGGAGGCAAAAGCAAGCACAGAATGTAAATTGTGAATCAAATCCTAATCAGCCAATCACCTTGAATAGGCTGAAAATATCAAATGGCATGCCGAAAACCTGTTTAGTGACTAGCAAGTCTCAAAAGCTGTCTGGTAGCTCCTGCTGTCAAAGTAGAATTTTCAGTAGGTATTTCTTCATTCAGTTGAATGTTGCCTTTACTGCTATGAGGCTTTTGTCGTTTTTCCTGTAAGTGCCATTTTGGTATTCATGTAGTTCCACTCTAGTGCGTGATTAAAAACCTGATTAATTCTTCACAATTATGGGCCTTAAGTTATTTTGTTCTGATTTAGGTAGTCATTTAGAGATTGGTGGAGCAGAACCCCCAGCAGGAAATGGGGGAGCACCTGCTGTGGTCTAAATGATCACTGCTAATCTTTTAAAAGACAACATTGTTTTTCTTTTCTTCGGAGAAATTGAGAAAGGCCATTTTGGTTACTGCATCTGCTCCTCAGAAAGAGAGTCTAATCAGAATGTTGTCACTGCTTGTATAGTTTCTCAGCAGACCATGAGTTGGAGGCTTGTTTTAAATTTACCTTTGAAGCTCTGGCAACTGAATGTCTCAAATACTTGTAATGGGGCCTCGACCTGTCTTCCCAGAAGAAGAACAAGCATTCACAATGCAATGGTCTCGCCTTTGCAAAAGTTAGAGCTATTGGCATTGTAAATGACAAAATCTTTATTTTTGTGTTGGTTTTGAAAACAGATAAATAAATGACATTGCCATTTACAATGCCAATAGCTTAATCTCTCGCAAATGCGAGACCTTTTGCATTTGCACCCACACACACAGAGCCACACACACACACACACAGCCACACACGCAGAGCCACACACACACAGAGCCACACACACACACAGAGCCACACACAGAGCCACAAACACAGAGCCACACACACAGAGCCACACACACAGAGCCACACACACACACAGCCACACACACACACACACACACAGAGCCACACACACACACAGAGCCACACACACACACACAGAGCCACACACACACACACACACAGAGCCACACACACACACAGAGCCACACACACACAGAGCCACACACTGGGCTCGCTCCCTAGAGCCCTGATGGACGGGCGCATCCTCTGCAGTAATCGGCTTGTTCATATGGGGGTGACCTTGTGACCCTGCGGGGGCGCAGCGAGTTGTGCGACCGAGCATTATCGCCACCGGGTCGATAGAGTGTAATAACTGCAGGAGCGCGGAGCCTTCCGCGTGACAGCTCTGTGCCCTTGTATGTGCCTGGCTCCCTTCCACCTCTTCCTGCTGGTTGTGTGTTTCGCTGTTTCCCTGCCCCTCTGTTCTGCTATGACTTTACGGCCAGTGTGTCCTTTTGGGCAGGGTGTCTGTAGTTCTAGTCTCATGTGAGTTTCTCTATGTCCATTTCCTGCTGTCTGTTTCTCTGCGTGTTTGGCTTTATTTGCATTATATCTCATGTGTGGTGTTGGTCTGCGCCATTTCTGCCTTTGTGTCTCCGACTGTGCCCGTATTTCTGCCCCTCCCTCCCGTGTTTGTCTGTTGGTTTTGCATCTGTGTCCTGCATGTTTGTGTCCACGCCTGTCCTCCACCCCCCTCCATACACTGTCTTTGCCCTGTACCTGCTGTCTGCGGGTTTGGTGTGCATTGTGGGTCATTCCTCTATCTTTGCCTAGTATCAGCACTTTTTGGGGCCATGTTTTTGTGTGTGACTGCCTGTGTGTGTACTTTGTATTTGTACTGTGTGTTTGCCTGCAGCCATAGACCACTTGTAATAAGCCCCCCAAGGTGCAACATGGACCCCCTCCCCCCACGATTGATCGCTTTCGTGTCACTGCGTTTCAAATTCATATACTTCGTTCGGCGACATCTCCACATCGTCCCTCAAAGATACTGAGTTCAGCTATGGCGGCTTGGCATACACATCTGGCAGTGAGAAGGAAGGGCTTGTTCTTTGTAGTGCTTCGTGCCGCACTTCCTTCGGTTCTAAGCACCGTAAAAATCTGGTATTCTTGTACTCCAGTGTATTCCTTGCTGTCTCCGCCTTCTCTCGTGCAGCCCCCCACTCCGGTATAGATGGGTCTTGAACACCCCTGAAGAGTATTCACGCTTGCTAGTCTCAACTGCCCGTTTTCCTTCGTGTTGGTCACAGTTCGTGATCACGAAAAGTGCATCTCAGCTTGTGTGGTCAGTTCGCTTGTAAGCACGAGGATAGCACAGTGCCCCGTGCAGCACGTCTCCTACCACGAGTCCGGGAGGGCAGTTTGTCGGGCCTTTGAGTCCACCTGAAGGAGGGCGCGTGTGTTGGCAAGAGTTGCAGTCTCCCATGTTCCCTTTGTTTTCAGGGGTGTATGCGCAAACTCCGTCGGGTCTGCCCAGAGTGTTCAGTTGACTGTAACTTATTATGAAAACGTTGTTTCATGCAATATATGGACATTAAGAGGCCGAAGCCGCGTGTGCGGTGGCGGAGTTGTGGTCTGTGCGGCTCTGGGTGCATCCCTAGGGGTCGGGGAGTCTGGTCGGGGCTCAGTGGAAGGGTGGACTCATCTGTGGGCACCAGGCCGGAGCGCTGCTGTCTAAGGGGAGTTTTAAATTGCACCTAGGGCCCGACGGAAGGGCTCTGTCCTGACCTGGTGGGGCGGGATGGGGGCGCTATATTGACTGCGGAGAATCGTGGGCCTAAAATCTTCACGCGCACTACTGGTTTAATTTGGAGGGGGGCAGGAGGGAGGGGGAGTAGTGTCTACAAGCCACCCGTTTCTGTGTGTTTTTTTCGCTGGGGGAGGCGGCGTGTAACAGGCCGTTCATACAATGCCTATTAAGTAATTTTAAGACCTGGGCTTGGACATCATCTTTCTTGGCAGCATTACTAGATTTCTGATGAACTTCAATGTGAATCTGCAGTGTCTCGCATAAATTCGTCAACGCCCGTTTCAAATCACCTGCTGTGATTTCCATTGTTAGTGTAATATTCGTGTTTGCCACCGATGTAATTCTCCAATCGCGCTCACTTTGCCTGAAATTGAATTTTAAAAAAGCGCCTAGCGAAAAACTCAAGCACAAACTAAAGCGGTTTTCTCGAACAATACACTCAAAGTCCAGTTAGACCCATATCGCAACAGGAGATCGATTTGGAGGACGGATCTGTGGCATGGAAATCTCTCAAATGCAGGCAGCCACTCCTATTGCCACCCCTAGTTTGAAGCTCTGCGCGCGAAACGTCCCCATGCGTAGATAGTTGGCAAACTTCGAATGAACATGGACTGCTGACATAATTCTGTGCTTGAAAAGTCTATACATAGAGTTGGAGAAGAACACAGACTTAAGATCTACTTTAGATTCGCAGGCGTAATAAGGACGCGCGCTACCTATAATATAGTATTCCGCATTCGAACAGGAGAGCAGTTAAATTGAGCTGCTTTGATTTATTAATTTCACAACATACTGCAGTAGAGCTCCATTAACTATCAAGTGAATACAATTAGATATCAGAGTTTTTTTACCCAAAACATTTAAGGAATATCTTGAATAATGAAGTGCTCCATGGGAGTCCAGAACCATGCCAAAATGGCCATCAGAAGAGCGAAATCCAATTTTGGGCTCAGCGGTCTTTGACCCCGCCACCATGCTTAGACAGGGTGGCCCTCTCGGAACGGCATTACATCGCCTTCAGTGGTTGCAGAGCATGTTCGCACAGCGGTGACGCGCAGCGGGCGCGCCGTATTCGCGCCGGAGTCGAGCCAGAGTCATGCACGTCTGCGCTCGTCAGCGCTAAGGAAGCGCTACGCGCTAGGGACTCTGCCTCTCAGATCATAGGAGGTCAGTATTCCACGGAGGAGCTGCTGACTATTAGACATCTGCCCCCGCAATGTGCCTCTGGGCCTTGTGACCCACTGTGTGGTCCTCTTAGTTGCTCATGTGGCAATTTTTCACTTAACACTCCAACCCCTATCTCGGCTCTCACTGAGCTCACCACTGCTGAATCACCACTTACAGGGCCTGTGACCCCCCGAGAACTTACTATCTTGCATCTTAATGTGAGATCGATGGTAAAAAATCACTTGGCGATCCATGATCTCATTATGGAGGAGGCCCCAGACGTTCTCCTTATGACTGAAACGTGGTTACAGGAGGAGGCCACAGCAGTAGTGAATCTGGCACTTCCGCAGGGGTATTCCATCTATACCCATAATCGTAACTCTAGGGGTGGGGGCATTGCTATGGTAGTTAGGTCTTATTATCCTTGTGTCTGGAAGGTACTGAATTTGGATGGCTGCGAAAGTGCACATTTCAATGTCACGGTCAGCCACCATTTTACCTTCTCCGGCCTCTTGATTTATCGTCCGCCTGGAAATGATACTGCCTTTAGGAAAGCTCTTCCTGAAATAGCTAGCTCCCTTGCAATGGGTTCGGCCAATTTTAGTATCCTTGGAGATCTTAATCTCCATTTTTTATCGCCACCATACTCGATCGATTAGCAGCACTATTGCTGATCTAGAGGCACTGCAGCTAAGTCAGCTGGTGACTCACCCTACACACGTGGGTGGACATATATTGGATCCCATATTTTCGAATTTGTCGGGACCTAAGGTTCCGCAGCCAAGCCCAGTTGCCTGGTCTGATCATTTTCTAGTGAAACTGTATCTTACGATCAGAGACCTCCCTTTTAAACCGTTAGATAGAGTCGTTTTTAAACGCCCTTGGAAAAAACTAAAGCTTGAAGACTTCCATCGCCTACTTGTTGAAAATCCGCTTGGTCCCCTTAACGAGGTGGAATCCGGCTATGATCTTTTCTTTGCGTGGATTAGCCGGGCTCTAGATGCTCTGATCCCCGCCATTTGGAGCAAATGTCGCTCCTCAGAACCAAGTCCATGGTACAATAGTACCCTGCTGCCGCTAAAAAAAGCATGTAAACAAGCGGAACGGGACTGGCGGAAAACTTATGAAGCTTGGAAAAAGACCGCATACCTCACTAAAGTTAAAAGCTATCATAGAGCCATATGCAGGGCCTGTGCAGCCTACTATTCTAAAGAATTTAAAAATAGCTCTAATCCGTCGAAATTGATCTTCAAAGTCCTCAAAGACCTGACCGCGAAAAGAGCTCCTACAGCTGAAATTTGTTCAGAGTCTCATTGTGAAGATCTAGCGGCCTTTTTCCTTGAAAAGGTTCAGGCTATCTATCGTTCTTTTCCTAGCTCTATCCCCTCGAGCGAGGCTCTGAGATCCAACCCCTCCACGAACGTGGTTCTTTCGACTCTCCCTTGCCTGTCGGAGGAGGTGTTTAATAGGTTGGCTACTAAAGTAAAATCTGGGTCTCCTGCTGACCCTCTCAGACCGGCGCAGTTCAGGGAACCATCTATTCTTTGTCTCCCTCCTGTGCGCCATCTTATTAACCTGTCCTTCTCCTCAGGTACTGTTCCAATTAAATGGAAAAAGGCTTTTGTCACCCCGATCCTAATGAAACCCACGTTGGACCCCCTCAAACTGGAGAATTATCGACCAATCTCTTTGCACCCATGGGTTGCGAAGGTCACAGAGGCCCATGTCAATGGTATTCTGTCTCAACATCTACAGAGGGCTAAAATTCTGGATCCCTCCCAGAATGGCTTCCGTGCTGGCCACAGCACCGAGACAGCTCTACTCTCGATGACGGAACATCTGCGGTCCGTGCTTGATTCCGGTCAGACTGCGGCACTGGTGCTACTTGACCTCAGTGCCGCGTTTGATACGGTTTCACACTCGATTCTGCTGCAACGTCTGGAAGAGGCTGGTGTCTCTGGCATAGCATTGGACTGGTTTCGGTCTTTCTTGGCCGATCGCTCATTCAGGGTTCCAACCCCACCCTTTGAGTCTAAATCTTATCCGCTCGAACTGGGAGTGCCTCAGGGATCGGCACTGAGCCCCACATTGTTTAATCTTTATGTGCAGCCGCTGGCTGCGGTCGCCAAGCAGTGGGATATGACTATGGTCTCCTATGCTGACGACACGCAGCTGGCGGTGACACTGAGTGGGAGGTCCGACCTTGATGCCCCAGGTTCCGTGACGGTCTCTTAGCAGTAGCAGGCTGGATGACAGCTAATTGTCTTCAGCTCAATGCTAAGAAGACGGAGGTCCTGATCGTGGGCAAACAGAGCAACCTTTGGGGTGAAGAGTGGTGGCATCGAGAGCTAGGCGTCACTCCTACTCCGGTTTCGGAGGTTAAAAACTTAGGTGTCTGGCTAGACTCTGCCCTCAGTTTTTGCAGCCACACAAAAAAAGTGGCAGCCACTTGTTTCGGGATTTTGCGAGGGCTTCGGCCCATCCTGAAATTTTTTGATGCCACTTCTAGGAAGCTGATTATGCAAGCTACTATTTTATCACGGCTTGACTACGCCAGCTCGCTCCTGTTAGGGGTAAATCAGGCAGAAGTCGCCCGGATGCAGCGTGTTCAAAATGCTGGTGCCAGAGCCCTGGTGGGTCTACCGAGGTTCTGTTCCATGAAAGAAACTATCCGGACGCTACACTGGCTGCCTATGGCGCAACTAATTGATTTTAAGACCTTATGTCTGTTTTTTAAGATCATCAAATTGTCCTCCCCCCAGATCCTCGAGAACCTTCTCATTCCCTATGTTCCTTCTCGTTCCCTGAGGTCCTTTGGTCAAAACCTCGCTGCGGTCCCGCAGTTCAAGCTCTGCCGAGCCGGAGGACGATCCTTTCGTGTTTTAGCTGCTAAATTATGGAACTCACTCCCACTCCAAATTCGTTTACTGGATGAGTTGCTTGATTTCAGGAGGGCTATAAAAACCCATTTGTTCCCTTCTGTATTTTAGCGTTCTGCTTTCCTGCTCTCTGATTCTCTGATGTCTTCTGTGTTATGTTTCTTATGACTGTCCAAAGCGCCGGGAAGCCCCTTTGCTGGGGCAGCTGTGCACTATAAAAGTGCTGATAACATAACATAACATAACATAACATAACATAGCATAACTCCTTATTTACATGAGTTTACTTATCTTTGATCTTGACAGGAACGTGGACACCATATCTCACCAGCCGTTTACTTCCTCTATTACAAACTCGCCTCTCCCGCTTAACTATGGTGACCAGATTTTCAGGCTAAAAAACTGAGACGGCTATAGATTGAAATACATCAAATGTGGGTGTTGCTATGGAATATTTGGCATTCCGTCGGGAACGTGTATAACCTGCGCTTGGTCAGTTTTCGGAGGTCTTGCCTATTGGGCAGTTAGGACAGGAGCACATCAGCCCACCCACTTCAGGAAAGCCAAACCTCGGCTTTTGCAGGCAGAAGTAGCAGCGCGCCAAGCTGAACGCTGCCTGCTAGCCTTGGACTGTATGTACCCCTTGTTCTGCTTACGGCAACACTCAGAAAGAAGGGTCTCAATAAACAGCTTAGCTATTTCGTTTGTGCCGTGACCCCTGACTATTTGAACTGAAAGTTTCAAGAAATTAACTAAATGTAGGGAAATGGAAGAGAATGAACACGAGTTAAAAAGAATTAATAGGTTGAGGAAAGTATCCCAGTAAGGGAAAAATTGCAAAAAGCACTCGCCATGACGCGAGATTTCTCTTTCAGCCCTGTCCTTTTCAGACCGGGGGGGCGTGTTTTTCTTTCTCCCCTCTTCTCCATTGGCTGGAGGAGAGGAGAAAAAGAAACGAAAAAAACATGCCCCCAATCTGAAAAAGACGGGGCTTACAGCGAAAACAGCCCTCTTCTCCAATGGCTGGCCGCCGTTTAGGAGGCCAGCCAATGGAGAAGAGGGGCAGGGTTTACTCTCGCTACTCCGAGACATTAAGTCTAGCTGGCAAGACTGCGCATGTGCGCAGCCTACGCCAGTCTCGACCTAAAAATAACAATGGTAAGAGAGACCACACAGGCTTTAGCAAGTGGGAGTGTGGTGGTAGAAGAGCCACTCACTGTAAATAACAAGGTCAATCAGCCCAGTGAATGAAGTATCAAGAACAATGCCATATTGGTGTGAACAGCCCCTGTCTGCACTCATGCCTAGTCTTCACAGGCACGATCGCGCAAGTGCGACTCTAAAAATATACGAGCCCCTTTTCTTTTTTTAATTTACCAATCCGAAAATGGTCTTGAGATTAAAACAAAAATAAATAGTGAGCAAGTGAACTTACACACACACTCATTTATATCACAGCACTTTGGTGAAAGGAACTGAAGCACACACGGGTGGAGGAGCAACACGGAGCACAATGGAGAGCAACAAAATGCGCAGGGGAAAGAAGTACAAGCGACAGAGCAACAGAATGGCATGGTGGGTGCATACTTACAGATGGAAGAACAAAATACAGAGCAGAGAGAAGCACGAGTGAGAACAAAAAACATGCGCCATCACGGGGTTCTTAATAAAAAAAAAAAATTAAGTAGCTCCCTAAAAGCTAGCAGTGAAGGACACGCACAAGTTACGCTTAGGGGAAAGGACAATGCGGCATCATTTACATTTTTGACAAATAATTCTGATTTAGTGACATAATTTGGCCCACCATGCGTCAAAATCCTAGTGGGACTGACAAAGTGAAGGCAAAGATCTGCAGAGGGATTGGGAGCCATCACTGTGATAACCCCAAATGGACACAGAATTTAACCTATTTTGAATAATTCATGGCTTGCTGTGAAATACGTGTTTTTTTACCACTGTATTTTATGCCATAAAAGCACCTAAACCGGTATATATACATACACTTGAGCATTAGTTTCCCAAGAGCCAGCAAATAAAAGGCTGGAACTTAATTCAGATTCCAAAATGTTTTGTTTGTGCGAGTTTTTTTTAATAATGGACCTCTATACGAAGGTTTAGACATGGCAAAGTCACTATCCATGGGTCGAGTGAACATAAAAGGCATTCTTAGCACAAACAGCTGGTTAAGAAATTTTGCCTCCAGCTACTTCAAATACAAATTTACAATTCGCTAAGTAAAGTACTTTCATTTGGGCTTGCAGATCCAGCCAAAAATCTCCAATACCGGCCACCACAGCAGAAACTCCTAGCACCACAAGATTAGGCGATTTGGAAAACATTTCTTAAGCCGTCAAGAAGATGTCTTTTCAACTCTTCAAATCCCCTACCACCTCCAAGAGTGTCTCAATTCCTCCCCATGATAACTAGGATAGTCTTGAACACCAGCAACCTGGTTATCTCAGTGAAATACAGCAATAGTGCGTCTCTGGCTACCAGTGGAAAAGGATACAGAGGTATATTCCCAGTAACCACTGGCTGCCCTCGGATTCCATTAAAGGTCTTGTAGATATGCTATTCCCTAGACCATATCACTTGCGTCAGGAGACAACAGAGGTTATTTGCACCTCCCTGGCCTGGCCAGACCCAATTTCAATGGACTCTACGTGCGACAACGTGGCTGTTGGATTAGCAAATAACACATTGAAAGACCAAACAAAACCAGGGGCTCAAAGTGCAAGCCAAGAGCAACCGAACTGCTGGGATCCCGCCAGAGTCCTACAAGCAAGCCCCACTGCAGACAGAGCGACATGCTTTCGTCCGGACGGTGTGAAAGGTGAGTCCCTTTAGAGTACAGCATGCAAATAGGCACAGACATCAGGAGAAGAGAGACTGCAGAGTAAACCGGAGGAAAGCACCTTACCTTGGCTGAAAGCACCGGCGTGTACTGACTGAGTGGAAATGACATCTAAACATGCGTGTCACGTGTAGTAGAATGTAATTCGTGCCATTTCTTGTTTGGGAAGATTGCACATTAGTATGGATGGTGCTTTGAAATTGTGAAGCAAGCGTTTATATCAATTTCTGTTCTAAATATTTTAAATAGACTTGGACAAGACAAAATTGCATTTTGAAAGATAGTTAGGTCGCTGGCAGATGGACATTAGCTCCTGTGTGTCTTTAACATGCCAGCTCCTTCATGTCTGTTTAACCCTTGCATTATGGAGGAAAGAGCCTGCCCGGGATCCGGTTGGTGTTTGTTTTCGCTAATCAAATAGGCGTGTACCTCTACACAGGTTTTCTAGGTTTCTCATTCTACCTGCCTTTCCTCCCCACTATTGTCTATTTTTCCTTTCTACCTGCCACTCTCTCCTATCGTTTTCCTTTCTTTGTACTCTCTTCCCCTCTTCTGTCTCCTACTTGTTCATAACACCCTCCTCCCTTGTCCCTTCTCTCGCTGACATCTTTGTGTGTCACATTTCTCGTGTGCCCCCTACGGTCGTCCTTATCTATTTTCTCTCCCCTCTTTCTCCAGTTCTGTCATTTTTACCTTCAATTCACTCTCTTCTTTCTTTTGATTCCTCTCTCTTTCAAACCTCTCATCTTTCCTCCACTCCCACTATAACCACGAGCCCTCACCAAAGTGTAAACACAGAGCTAGGCCCCAGGCTGGCAGTGTAAAAAATAATCAGAGCCTGTGCCCCGGTGCCACCGCACCGGCTGCACCGATGCTAGCTACGTCCCTGTTTGGCAGTGTACCTGAGTCTGGCTGTGCTGATGCGTGTTTTGTCTGTCTCTCAGTCTAGGTTCGGGCTGGAAGCAGGCTCCATGTAAGCACCCTCGCCCCAGCTGCGAGTTTCTCAACCTCTGGCCGCAGTTCACGACTCCCCACGAGGGAAGACACTTGTCAGTCAGCATGAAGGCGCACTCCTGCATCCCGGCGCTGCTTCCTGCTGGGCGGTCTGTGGCCGTGCTTCCACTGTGCTGCCTGCGGCGGTCTGCTGCTGGGGAGGGTGCCTGTGATTGCTTGCAGCTGACGGTGTTTCTGCTGGCAGGAGAGGAGAGACAGCTCGATGAGGCCGGCCCGGAGGTGCTCGTGGGCTCTGTGCTGCCGTTGCGGCCGTTTCCTGTGGAGGAGGGGCGCGCTGACCCTGCCTCATGTGAAGTGGAGTTGCCGTGCCACCTGTAAAGTGCAGCTCAGAGTGCTGGCTAGCGCCGATGCATGATTGCTTGAAGCGCCTCTGCAGCCTTGTATCCGGCAGTCGCGGTGCAGGGGTGATGTCTTTCTTCCTGCCATGAAGCGTGAGGTGCAGGGAGGTACGACGACTGGCCAGCTGGGAAGGCGAGGGCCAGATGCCGCATCAGATTTCCAGGATGCCTGCACCCGCATTCTCATGTCCTGCACTGCTTGGAGTCGTTCTGGTGAGAAGGAGATACGGTGAGTGCGCCAGTACCCGTGCTGCCTGTGTGCTAGGAGGGTGGCGCACGTTACAGAGGCCGCAGCTGTGAGTGGTTGCAGTCCCTGCGCAGATTTCTCTGAGGGCCCTGCTTTGTGATTCGGAGAGTGCACCTCTTCGCCCATGGCGGAGAAAGCAGCCTCACCTGTGCAAGCCCTGCAGCTGTAGGGTGTGAAGCAGCCCGAGGGAGCTACCAATTGTCCACGCATTGGTGTATTAACTGCAGTGCCCAGTATTATTACCTCGTCTCGTGAGGACTGTGTGTTCCGGAAGTGTGTGATTACCACGAGCACCACGTAACTCCTGCACCCTCATTTCTGTCTTGTATGCGGGTGGCTACCTGTGAAGCGTTGCCGGCAGTTCCTCTTTGCACCGCACCCTCAGTTGTTCAAGTCCCCCCCCTCTTGCTGTGGTTCAAGTCTCCTGGACGGTGCTGAGGAGGCAGGGCTAGGGCCACGTGCGGTGATGAGGCCGTAGTAGGATGAGAGCTGCTGTAGCCCGGACAACAGAGAGGTGATTGAAGTGCCACCTAGTTGCGGTTTTACTTTGCTACACTCCCCGTAAGTGCTCGTAGACGAATGACTGTCTGAATTAATACTTCAATTCAAGTGGTGAGATTTGTTATCTGAGAAAGAAATGTGAATGCTGGAGAATTCTAAAAATAGGATCGGCCGGCTGAAGAAACCCCCGAACGGGGATCGAGCAGGCCCTGGGTCCTAGTGCCTCCCACAGGGCTGGGGGGGGGGGGGCGCGGGCGGGAGAGGACGAGGGGGGCGGGAAAGGTCACGGACGTCGGGAGGGAGGCGGGAAACGTGGCGGACTTCGGGAGGGAGGCGGACTCACCTGGACTTCGTTCCGAGGCCGAGGCGGGACATGCTCTTTCCCCGGGGCTCCTCCTTCGCTCGGGAGCCTCGCAGAAGTGCCGGCAATGCCGGACCAGACACGGGGGCGTTCCCGGCGTCCCGTGACGTCGGCAAAAGCCAAAGAATGTCGGGAACGCCCCCGTGTCTGGTCCGGCATTGACGGACAGGCCCCTCGTCCAATGGCAAGGCTCCGTTTACGGAGCCAGCCAATCACGGACGAGGGCCGAACCAAAGCCACACTACGGTTCTCAACAGGATTTCGCCTGCGCGGAAAAGCTGCGCAGAGCGCAGCTTCCGCTAGGCGAAACCTAAAAAGGAAGGATAATGTGTTTAACAGATTTTCACGAGTATAGATCCTACCCTGAAACACTTCTTTTGCAGTGGGAGTGATTTATTTTAATAAAAGAGAAAGTGTTTGTAAGTATCTCTACTGGAAAAAGTGTGACACTTCGAGGTAAAAAAAAAGTAATACTTTGAAGGAGGTTAGGGATGTGCCGGAGGTTTGCAACAGGAAAATAGGAAAGGCTGCTTTTAAGCTAGAACTGTGGTCACTGCCTTTGCAGATGTCAAAGGCTTGGAAATAAAAGTGTAACGAAGGAAATACAGCACCGAATTGTTTATGTATTGCGATTAAAAGTTTTGTGCTAAATAAGGAAAAGCCATCATTTTTCTTATCAACATGTATATACCACTGTCATAGCTCAACATAGTCCCTGCCTTTCTGCTGGCACTTTTAAAGTCCTGTCGTATGTAGACTAGGTGGCCAACCTGCTATGTCCTATTACAAGGTAGACATATTATCTAGAAAAATAGAATACTTCTCTTTTGTTCTCCTTTAGAGTTAATTTATTGTTCTTATTAATTTGCCCAACAGTTATGCAACCATAAATTCACTGAAATATGTAGTAGTCCTTTACATGTAAAGTTGTCAGCTAATTGTGTTTTGAACTCTGAAACATAACAAGCCACACATTATCTATCACACTCCTATCAGGAACGTTTGCTGTTAGCTCCATTGACTTTTTGTTTAGAAATAACTTAGTTTGGAGATTTATGTAGAACATTCAAGCTCGAAGTGATTTGAATATTGTTGAACGATAATTAAATGCAATCAGTATTGTTTATGCTATTTTTTCCTGCATGTTCTCAATAACAGTATTTTTAACCTAGCACTACCTGCCTACCCCATCGCCTTTCTCCTCTGAACATTATGAGCAAGCATTGTATGGAATTAGAGCTTTTTATGCACAGCAGGCCAAAGCTAATAGCGTGGCTAGTGCGGATACTTGAATCTCAATTTATGTTCAGGAATCTTACATGGAATGTTTTTTTAACAATCGTGCATTTTTTTCCAGACGTTTTTCTGCATATGCTATTTATTTTGATGTCCCTCTTTGCAGGCTAAGCTAAGTCTCTCAGACGTCTGAAACCAGCCTTTGCTAGAATATTGTTTTTTGTCATCTGCTCACATCCAATTGGCTGTGATCTATTCACGGCTAAATTGATACATGAATAGCCCATCAGAGACCGTTGGTGAGCAGAATTTAGCAGAACGCTCCCATCATATGACCCACCTGATGTCTCTGTATCGGGGTATTTACAACACTTGAGTGCCCTGCAAATATCTCAGTTGGTAAATTAAATTTACCTCTTCTCTTGAAAGGTTGAAGTCAGAATGTTTCTCCTTTCGCATCATGTCCTTGCAAATACCTGTTTGCTAGAAAATTCTCCCCCTAAATTTTCTGCGATTTTTTGGGAAAATGTAATTTTACAGGCTTTATTTTTTACACTTGGTCAATTATGCAAAATATTCAAAGGTTTTTAATACAAAATTCAAGAAAGGTGCTAATTTTTTCAGAATCCAGTAAGATTAGTAAAACATTTAAAACTTCCATCGTTAGAAACAAGTGTATTATATAAAAGTTGCCGTAATTTATTTTGTTTAAAATGATTGAAATGTGGTGTTTTCAATATGTGCACATGCACGAACTTCCGAACAAGATTAAGTGACCTTTCTATCGTTAAAAAAGGTTTCCGGGTTGCAGAAACCTGGAAAAGATTTACTTCTTAAGAGACCATAGCTCATTGTACATGCTCGAAACTACATCTTGTGCTTTGCTGGACTTCCCTTTTTTAACTTAACCACACAGCGAAACTGGCAAAAACTGCTCTTGATAATTCTGGGTTTCGGCGAGATTGCTGCGGTCTTGAGAAAAAAAAGAGCGATACGAGTTATACAACTCCTTGCAGTTTCTGGTTTCCGGAATTATAAACGTGTCCATAAATATTATTTGAACACATGCTTATTTTAATATCTTCTATAGATTATAGCTACTGCAAGAGGGATCGGGATAGCCCAAACACAAGAATTTAAATTCTAGTGACCTGTCTGTGAGCATGCTTGGTGTTTTATGGGACAGAGAGAACTGCTTTACCAATATTGTATGCATCTCCTCGGTCAGTAGTCAGTATAATCTAAGCATCAATAGACCCCGTGGTTTAAGAGCACTTTACTAGAAACAGTTAGCAAAATATGACATTGACCAGTCCAGCAGGTAGGGAGCGCGTGGGGAGAAGGATGGCAGAGGGACAGTTCTGTATAACCTATTTGGACCAAGTCATGTATATGGTAAAGGTTCTGTATTATAGTGTAAGATATATGGCTTATTAAATGGTGTGATAGAAAAGTCACTATGTGGACCTGCAGGCCATAAAGCTTACAAACAAGCATTGACAGTGCCAATAGGGCTTCTTTTAATTGGAAGTGCCTTTTTAGTCACTGATGAGTTTACACAATCAATAAATCATCATACAGGCACGCTGTCTTGCACTTATAAATCTATTCATCCACCCACTGAAACATTCTTGCGTTCACATGTGTAACCCAACAACAATAAAAAAGACACACAATTCCACAAGCATGTGAATGATCTATTAAAAGAATTGAAGTAGAAAAAAGAATGCCACCACCTAAATATGGCGATCAAATGTGTGCAAGAGAAAAATAGCATCAAATATATCAGAGGTTGGTCGTCTTACAGTAAGTAGTATTGTGCATCATGTATGGTTGTTTTAATGTTCCTTCACAACTGTCACATTTATAAGCAATGTGCTGCCCATTCTTGGAGCCTTGAAAACAATAATACGCTGTGCACAGTAGCATTTCAAATGTATGCTTAGTAAGCATTGCACTGTGCAGCCTTCTGTGAATGCTAAATTATATAGAGAATCACTGTTGTATTGATCTAAGGTGGCAAACATATTATTTCTAAACATGGTAGCTACAGTGGAACGCTAATACAGTGATACACTGTGGACAATGCTATTCCATTATTGTATTGTATTGTAATTGCATTTATATAGCGCTTCCTACCCCTGATGGGGTGTTGAAACATGCTATTCAGGAAGCCCATAAAGGATTAGTGGTGAATTAATATGGTGAAATATGAAAGTAATTTCAGTGGTGGATATTAGTCAGTTATTTGGAATAAGAAGGATAGCGGATGGATAAAAAGTGGAAGAAAGGTTTGCATTCATATAGCTTATTACCCCTGATGGATGTTGAAGCGCTTTTCTGGCGAGTATCACGCCACTCCGGAACTCATAAAGGATTAGTGTTGAAAATTAGTATAGTAAAATATGAGATAAATGTGAGTAGTGGATATGTTGTTCAGTTATTTGGGTAGGGAAGGGTAGGTGGAGGATAGTGAAGGGAAAGAGGTTTGTATTTATATAGAGCTTGCTACCTCTGATGGGGTTTTAAACCTCAAGTAGCACCCTACTCTGGAACCCGTCAGGATTAGTGTTTTAGTATGGTGAAACATGAGCGGAATTTTTGTGGTGGATTTGTTAGTCAGTTATTTGGATTGAGAAGGGTTGGGGAGGGGTAGAAAAGAGGGAAGAGTTTAGAAAGGTTTGTTTTGGGGGATCGGTATAGTAAAAGAGGTGTAAGGTGATGCAAGGAGGGTAGAGTAGGAGAGAGTCTAGAAAGGGTTATTTTGGGGATCATAGTAGTGGTATGAGGTTTGGGGTTAAATGAGTGGATGTAGAGGATATATTGAGCGAAGTATAGGCTGAGAAATAGGGAAGTGCATTGGAAATGCTAAATTAGAAATTGATAAATATATAGACCCATAAGTACATTGAAAGTATATAGATACAATAAAGGAGGTTAGTATATTGAGCAGCATTTCTGGCCCTGGCCCTGGTCAGTCTCGAACAGGCTCAAACAGGCAACTGCCCTTGTCCTCTCCGCCCTTAACAGGCTCAAACAGGCAACTGCCCTTGTCCTCTCCACCCTTAGCGTCAACACCCAGGCTGAGATACTCTAAGTCTGGCCTTTTATAGCCCTAGTAATCCGGTGACCCCGTCAGCCAATGGGAACCCTAGCCCTAAAACTATCCAATCACAACACTAGCCTAAAAATAGAGAAGCAATAGGAGACCAGGACCTTACAGCCAATTTTAGCCCTAGTCCAAGCACCCAATCAGTTCAAAAACCCTAATCTCTACGTACAATAGAGGCCCTAGCCCTACCTGTAGTCCCACCCCAAGTCCAAGCAACCAATGGCACAGGAAGACCTTGTCCCTACTTCCAATAGAAAGCATAACCCTACTCTTAGTCTCACAACCAGTCCAGCAACCGATCACACCAGAAGCCCTAATCGCTACTTCCAATTAAAAGTCTAACCCTAGCCCTAGTCCCAACAACCAATAACACAGGAAGCCCTAATCCCTACTTCCAATAGAAATCCTAACCCTAGCCCTAGTCCCAACCTTACATTGATTGAGTCACAGACCCAGAAACCAATCAGAACACTCAAATACCAACCAATGAGGACACTAACCCTAATCCTATAGAAACATCAGATACAACCACCAATCAGTGTATACATGTACCAAACAATACCAGACCATATAAGGTCCCAGCGACCTCAGACAAGGTTTGCTGGCCAGGGAGTTGGAAGCTGCTTTTCCTGTTCAGAATCTCCTAGGAGACAGACAGGCTCAATCCACACTTTGGACATCTGCAGGTAAAGGCCTCACTGACTTGAAATCTAACAATACTGTTTGAATAGAACTTTACTCCCTCTACTGGCCAAAAAACTAAGTGCACAGTCACTAGTAAACACAGTTTAAACAGTTCACAGAAGCACCCTCTGATGTAGAATATGGCAATATACCTGTTGCCGGGGGAGGGGGCTGGTTTCACTGGCTTTTGAACACAAAATGGTGGCTGGGGGTGCACTGTTTTCACATACAGGTCTTAGCACATAGCAAAGGAGAAATTTTGAGGGAAAACTGAAAGTCATCAGCAATGAGAGGGAAAAACTACAGAGTTTGGACTGCAAATCCCACAAATCAACCCGTTAAATGGAAGCAAACATGGGTAGGAAAAACACACGTTTTAAACACAAAACAGGTGATAAAATATTCAATCACAGGCAGGTTAAAACTACAATTTTTAAACTGTAACAACCACAGGCAAATACAGAAATCACAGAAAGGGAAAATAGTTTTTTAAAAAACTTTTGTTTTGGGGAAGAGACAGCACTAGTCTGCCTCCTTACCACTTCCTGGACTCTGCTCACTGCAATCTGGGGCACAGGGATGCTGTAACTCACAAGATGGAGGAGAATGACGTGGGGTGCACCCAGCAAGGCCTTAAGGGGCCTGGGCTAGTGTGAGGGGGCGACTCAGAGTTGCCAGGTAGTTGAATAGCCAATCCCCAGTCCTGGGTCGGCAGGCCTGGGGGGAGGAGCTGGGTTATAAAAAATGTTTTAAAAAGGAGAAGAAGGAAAGGAAACAAGCATTGACAAAGCCAATATGTCTCGACTTTGCAAGAGCTATTGGCTTTGGCAAGCAATGTGTTTCAGCCATTATGTACACCAGTGTTGCTGCTGTTTAGCATGGCTAAAATGTAGTGGCATATAGTAGAGTGGGGTAGATTGGTGAAGAGTGGAGAGGGGATAAAGTGGGGTAGAATGTAGTGGGGACTATTAAGGTAGATTTGATTGGGGTAAAGTGGGGTTGATTGAAGTGGGGTAAATTGGAGAGGGGGAGTTAGCTAGATTAGCTTGGTCGATTGGAGTAGGGCAGATTGAATTGAGGTGGATTGGGGTGGAGTCTGGTCGATTGGAGCGGAGTAGATTGGGGTAGATTAGATGAGTACATTGGAGTGGGATAGATGGGAGTTGGGTAGATCAGGGTAGGCAGAGGTACAGTGGGATATATATTGGGGTAGATTGGAGTGGAGTGTGGTAGAGTGGGAAAGATTGGGTTGGACTTAAGTAGATTGGAGTGGAATGTGTAGATTGGAGTGGGGTATGTTTGGGTTCATTATAGTAGGGTGGAAAGGATTGGATTGGGGTGGAGTGGGATAGAGAGGGGGAGTAGGGTAGATTGAGTTAGAGTGGGGCATAGTAGACATATTTTCACCTTTGTTAAAGGTTCGGTTTGGGAATCCGCATCTTCCTGGAATGATTCGGATAACAAGGCAGAAGTAATGTTCTACAGTCTTAGAAATACTTTTGTATTTGCCAGTTCGAAACAGTAGCACTTTGCCATGTAAAAGATAACAGTTGAATGCAATAGATAGATTACAATGCAATCCTATGAGAAGAAAACAGGAGACTGGCTGATGGTGACCACTAGCTGAGAAAGTAAATTGGAGGGCTGGGGAGGAGGAGGCTCTGTTGGTTGTGCTCCACAAGGCCAGAGGGCTATGGATGCAGGGGTACCTTTTGGTCTTGCTCGGAATCGGTCGCGGCCAGGGGGGCCCTTCGTGTAGATGCTGCAGGTGACTTTGTGTTGTTCAGAAGAGGTCAGCCACCAATGGAGACGAGGGCAGGATTGCCGGGTGAGACTTCACAGGGCAGGTGAGCAACACGGGCCATGGGCGTCTGGTGCAGAGTGGGCAGGGGTCTCAGATTTGCCAGGATCCGGAATCCTTGGTGAAGTTTATTTTGGACAGGGTCGCTGTCCTCTTGAAATCTAGTCCTGGCGGAAGATTTGGCAGTCTTCCTCGGGTTCCTGGAAGTTGCTCGACATGGGACAGGCGCCGGCGTCTTCTTCACTTTGGACAGGCCAGTCGGGCTGGGGCCAAATGAGTAGTCTTCTTCTAGGCTCGACTGTACATGTCTTCTTAGTCCTTTATCTTCTTGGAGCTCAGGAATCTGAGGAGCAAGGTTCAGGGGGTGCCCCTAAGTACAGAATTTAAGGTTGTTACAGGCAATGACCGATGGAAGCCAACGAGCTGCTTGCCTTTAGGGTGGCTACAACCTAGGAGTGCCCCCTCCCTTTGGAGAGGACGCATCCCCCTAACCTGATTGGGTTGAATCCTTCCGTTCAAGATGGAGGATGTCCTAAGGAGGGATCATCTCTGTCCAGAGCACCTATGGGGTGATCCTGGCAGAGGGAAGACACATCTCCTGACTACTAATTTTCCCCCCTTTGCCAACATCTCCACTAGAGAGGCCCTAGTTAGCTTATCAAATGTTAGGAATCCTTTGAGGCTCAACGCCCTGAATGCTATTTCTGCACCTCCACCCCAAGCAGCCTTTGAACCCTGACCCACTGGAGCACACAGCTCTCACCTCAGGGGGTCAGAAACATATCTGTGTGGCAGGTTGGTGGAGAATAGTCAGCTGGACACGAGTAAGGTGGTCTTTTTTCAGAGGGCATCTCTAGAATGCCCTCAGAGTGCATTTTGAAATGAATCGAAAACTGGCATCAGTGTGGGTTTATTATGCAGAGGAGTTTGATACCAAACTCCTTAGCATTCATTAAAACCATCATGGAGCTGTGGAGTTCTAAATGACAAACTCCCAGCCCAGAAACTCAATATGGATCCACTGCACTTACATTGTCTGTGAATGGCACATACACTGTTAGAGCACATTGCTCATACTACTATGCTCTCACCTGTGGTATAGTGCACCCTGCTTAGGGCTGTGAGACTTGCTAGAGGGGTGATTTACCTATGCCACATGCCGTGGATGGTGGGCATGGCCACAGTGATGTGTGCCATGCGGTCTCTGGAGTTTTTTCTGCACCAAAACACACAGTCTGCAATGGCAGTGTGTATGTGTTTGGTGAAGGGCGTCTAAGGGTGGCACAATACATACTGGAGCCCTTAGAGACCCTCTCTAGTCACAAGGCCCTTGGTACCACTGGTACCCTTTACAAGGGACTTACATGTGGACCAGAGGTGTGGCAGTTATGAAAACAAAGGTACAAATTTGGAAAAGAACACATGGCCGCTGAAGCTGATTGTCAGGGACCCAGGGCGCACTCAGTCAAACTGCATCAGAAATTTGCCAAAAAGTGGAGGGGGTTACTGCAACAGAAACCCACTTTCCTACACCATTGAGCAGAGCATTGCCTCAGTCTAGATTGGAGAGGTTGTTCTACTTATCTTTATTCATTAGCAAAAGTTGGAACAAACCTATTTTGGTCTACCTTGTAATTTCTTGCTTAAATGTGAGAGGCGGTCGTGGGGGAATCCCAAATATTTTGCATGGTCTATTATTTGGGGAGGGAAGCCTAGTAGTTTTAATTTGGAGAGCCAGGCTTGAATTTTGCGTTGTTTGGGGCTGATGGCAAACAGAAGAAATTCAGTCTTTGTGGGGTTCAGCTACAAGAAGTTAGCTCACATCCAAGATTGGATATATTCAAAGCTAGATTTGAGTCTCTGTATTTCATTGGGTGAGGATTTTTTATGTGGATTTGGGTGTCATTTGCTTTTTAATGGATCTTGATGCTGCTGTCTTATAGAATCGATCAGATAGGTTCCATGTAGAGGGTGAAGGTAATGATAGAATATAGATAGGGACCCCCTCCCAATTGTACTTTAAGGTCAGAGAGTGAAGGGAAAGACAACTAGAGACCAAAAAGGGATGTATGACATTACAACGCATGCTTTTACATCGCATGCTTTTACAACGCGGGTTTTACAGCGCATACCATTACAACGCATAGTGCTTTGGGGCGCTGGATAGTGAATAGTTTAATTTACTATTCCAACTCCAGTCCCCGTGGATAATAGGAAAGGTGTTGGACAGTAAATTAAACCTATTCCCTATCCTAGAGCGCCCCCCAGCGCAATGCGTTGTAATGGTTTGCGTTGTAAAAGTTGCGTCGTAAAGGCACTGCGTGGTAAAAGTTGCATTGTAAAGGATGTTTCCCCAAAAAAAGTACTCCCTCTTGACCTAAATATTTTACCACTGGGAAACACCTCTAATATAAAGGGCATACAAGAATCACATGTTCATCTTATTTTTGTTTATTTTCTTGATTTTTTATTTATAAAATCTTTTTCTCATTCATTGAATCATGTATTTCTTATTTTTGAAAACAGATAGTCATTTACTGCATTTCATATCATTTTCTTGTTTCATACATATACAAAAATTCATTTAAAGTTCAATTACACAAACAGAGTTTTTTATAAATTTCTTAACCCCTTCGATGCGTGTGACAAGGTCAGCTCGTCATGGGCGTTACCTGCGCTGTCCGTGTGACGAGTTGACCTTGTCACGTAACGCAGGATTTTTAAAATCGCAGCGCTCAGCGGGAAAACCGCTAGCGCGCATGCGGTTAAAAATCGAGACAGATATAATACACCAGGTATAGAAACACAAACACATATACTCACTCACACACCCTACTCATGCATAACTCCACTACAACCAAAAAGACATCCTGTTGTTTGTACACCTGTAACCAAAAGGTTAGATCTAGCTAAAGGAATGGTTGACGCGTTTCGGTGGAAAGACAGCGATATGGACCACCTTCATCAGGACCAGCCAGGGGCAGTTTCAACAGTGTGTCTTGCAACCTGGAATTAGTGTCTGTGAAAAAAGGTGTATATATATATAAAAAGTCTTTTCTTAAGTATGCCCATGTCAATTCATATATCTTTCTGAGATAACCGTGAGGACGACCAAACATACCAAACAAACATGCTCACCGCACTGTGCCACCTTATAACCCTAGGAGTTGAGTGTGCAAATATATACAGGATTTATTAGAGCCAAGATTGACCAGAATTATATCTAGAACTAAGAGAATAGAGCTAGAAGTTTTGAATCTCCTATGTAGCCTAATCAGCAACCATTTTGTTGATATATACCTCTTCATACAACGTACTGTAACGGAAAATCACTAGACAATCCTGCTTCACTCCTTGACTGTCTATTTGAGGTTAACGCACCATTACAGTGTGGTATCCTACGGTAAAATTTTATCCAATATCCTGAAACAATATAAAAAGCATTCTCTTCAATAAATAAGTTACTATAGGAAGGGACAAAAACGTGACACTTTCCTCTTAATTACCTATATGATTTCATACAGGGAACGAGACTTCATTTGTATGTTGATTTAGGAAGATTTTGACTGTCAGCACTAAAAAAAGGAGGACACTATTATTATTTATACTAAAGATGTTATCTTTTTACAGCAAGCCCAGAATTGACACTACGGCATGCAATCTGATCTGCGATTACCTTGCTCATTCATCCAGAATGGCCTTTATAGTCACTTCACCATGTATCCCAAATCCTTCTTGCTTACTGTATCCAAAATCTGTAGTGTAGAATAGACATATCGTTCTAATATCTAATTTCAATATCGTGAGATAAGAAGGCTTGTTCCCACAGGGAAGTTATAAACCACTTACTTTATAATCATCCACGTATATCCTATAATTGCTCAATCCTCTTCTTTGCATGCAATAGCTCTGGTAAGTTTTTATTTTATATTAATCTACAAAAAAAAGGATAAGAATATGACCAGAGTTTTAGACTACAGATAGACCAAATGTGGTCAGGTCAGCATTCCTTGTTGTGACTACTACCACTCACCAGTAGTATTTCAATCCATAGTGAAAAACAAGGAGTGAGGCATCTACCCTAAACGTGATGTGAATCCTTGTATTTATATAATAGCCTCAACATCTAGCAAATATAAGATTTAACTGGTAGGGAAGGGAGGAGGCTGCTTCTCACAGGCTGTATATTAAATTATTATTGCCGTATTTCTCATGTATACACAAGGATTGTCTATTGCACTGTCACTATGTTACTCTGCTTACAACTTGTCCATTTAAGCAATGCATATGTACACGGGCACAGTATAATGCAAACCAGCAACACCTGGCAACTGTACCCAAAATTATGTTTAAAGGCAATTCTCCCCAATAGTTTAAGACCCGGAATTCTTTTAGAAAAAAGGATATGAGCCTCCTAATGCTCGAGGGGCGTAATGCAGAACTTGTTAAAAGCCATATACAGCATGCTACAATGTAATATTAATATATAAAAACGCTCCCCTCCTACTGACAAAATGGCCTATTCTCCTAGGTTTGCAGCAAAAGGGCTTGTGGCGCCTGTCCAAAGCTTTCTTGTAGCCCCCAGAATTAAACCATCTACCCTCTACCACTTACCGTGTACGAAAGATTGCTACACGTCCAGAGCTTCGCCAATCTGCCGAATGGATCCAACTACCTCAGCGACAGTAAGTAATAGAACGCCGTTCTTAAATACTCGGCGGCTTCCCGCTCGAGATCTTCCACCCGTAATGTCCGACACCTGGGCAGAGAAGCGTAATGATTCGCACGCAACGCCGGAATAGTTACTTCCGGGTTCCGTCACAAAAATAGACGACGGACTAAATCGCCGCCATATTGAAGGCAGACACTCTGCAATACATCTCAATTCTGTCATGGATGTAGCAGAAATAGAACACTTTTGTTTATATGATGCACGGATATAGAATTTATCACTGTGTCAATACTGCATACCGCCCATATGTAATCAGTTTCTACTTTTTCTCGTGTCAAACAATTTAAATAGACTTGTACTGTGTTTTCATCTAAGTTTACATGAATAGTACTCATCATAGTCTATAACAAATCTGCTGGCAACCCAGCCACAACCCTCAGGTCTATAATAATGGTCAGGACTGCATATGATGTGCTAAAAACCACGCCTAAGATCCTAAGGTGTCCACTAACATTTCTCCTTCTCATAAATCTATTTTCAGAAATTATTGGTAAGGCAATATCTTACGTAATTACCAAGGATTTGTAATCATCCATTGGATGTCCTCGTTTAATCCATGCTTAACTGAGTCTTGAAAAAAATATCCAAAAGCACTCACGCCTTTTGCGGGTTATATCCATAGTTGTACCTGTAGTGCTTTTCACCTTTTCCAAGATGCACCATCGGGCATCTTTCTCGGAATGGTTCTTCTCATGAAAGTGACCAACAAGCGGGGCTTCCATCCTACCATTTCGGATTGCGGACTTGTGTTCGCTGTAACGAACTCTAAACTCACGAGACGTTTCGCCAACATACACCATATTGCATAGACAAGTAATACAGTAAATAATATTCTTGCTACGGCAGTTGGTGAGATCTCTGAGTTTGATTTGTTTATTCTGATGGACAAAGAGGTCAGTGACTAAAGCTGTTTCACACGCATGGCAACATCCGTCTTTGTGATTGCTAGCACCAAGGGCAGACCCATAATCGTTGTTTGTATGCACTAGGATGTCGTGTAAGTTACGGTTCCTACGAAAAGCCACCAGTGGCTGTTCCAAGTCCAACTCATCCTCTCCTGTATTAACTATCTTCCAATTTTTTGGGATGATATTCTTCAGTTTGAAATTAAATGGGGAGTGATTAACAGCGCAAACCACTTGTTCTTTTGTTGTACGATTATTGCCCTCTAAGAGGGCATCCCTGTTATAATATTTAGCCCTCTTGTAAGCATGACGGATTAGTCGTTTAGTCGTTTAGGATAGCCTCTAGCCAGAAGGCTGGATTTAAGTGCATCACCATGTCGATGGAAGTCTCCCATGTTGGTACAATTTCTTCGAATACGAAGAAACTCCCCAAATGGAATAGAGTCTTTTTGAATGTTAAGATGATAACTTTGGTATTGGAGAATTGTGTTTTTTGCTGTCGGTTTACGATACAGACTTACTTCCAATACTCCATTACTCCCTGTAATTAAGATGTCCAGAAATTCTACCTTCTGTGTACTGGTATTGGCTGTGAAGACAAGGTTAGAGTCACTGGCATTCAACCAAAGCACATACTCCTTCAGAGAGTCTGCGTCCCCTCTCCAAATGAAGAAAATATCATCAATGAAGCGTCTCCATGTGATGACGTTGTCAAAAAATGGAGCCGCTTCATTGAAAACATTTTTCCTCTCCCATTCGCCCATATAGGTATTAGCGACACTTGGAGCACAGGAAGCTCCCATGCTTGTGCCTTTGATTTGCTGATATAGGGCACCATTGAATTCAAAAAAGTTGTTAAAAAGAACCAACTCGAGGCACTCCAACACGAAACCATCCGGTCTCTCACCTGGAGTTCTGGAGAGAAGGTCCGCCACAGCCTGTAACGCTTGACACTGAGGGATGTTGGTATACAACGTCTCAATGTCAAGCGTCACCAATATTTCAGCCTGTGCGTTGTAAGGCATACCTTCCAATTTAGAGATGATATCCCCTGAGTCACGAATAAAGGAAACATATGTTCGAGTGAGAGGTCACAAAAATGAGTCCACATAGTTCGACAATGGCTCTGAACTAGATCCTATTGTCGAACTAATAGGTCGCATAGGTGGATTAGTTGTGCACTTGTGTGTTTTAGGGAGTCCATAAAGTGTTGGCTTTCTCAACATACAAATGAAGTCTCATTCCCTGTATGGAATCATATAGGTAATTAAGAGGAAAGTGTCAAGTTTTTTTCCCTTCCTATATTAACTTATTTATTGAAGAGAATGCTTTTTATATTGTTTCAGAATATTGGATAAAATTTTACCGTAGGATACCACACTGTAATGGTCCGTTAACCTCAGATAGACAGTCAAGGTGTGAAGAAGGATTGTCTAGCGATTTTCTGTTGCAGTACGTTGTATGAAGAGGTAGATATCAACGAAATGGTTGCTGATTAGGCTACATAGGAGATTCAAAACTTCTAGCTCTATTCTCTTAGTTCTAGATATAATTCTGGTCAATCTTGGCTCTAATAAATCCTGTATATATTTGCACACTCAAGCTCCTAGGGTTATAAGGTGGCACAGTGCGGTGAGCATGTTTGTTTGGTATGTTTGGTCATCTTCACGGTTGTCTCAGAAAGATATATGAATTGACATGGGCATACTTAAGAAAATACTTTTTATATATATATACCTTTTTTCACAGACACTAATCCCAGGTTGCAAGACACACTGTTGAAACTGCCCCTGGCTGGTCCTGATGAAGGTGGTCCATATCGCTGTCTTTCCACCGAAACGCGTCAACCATTCCTTTAGCTAGATCTAACCTTTTGGTTACTGGTGTACAAACAGGATGTCTTTTTGGTTGTAGTGGAGTTATGCATGAGTAGGGTGTGTGAGTGAGTATGTCTTTGTGTTTCTCAACCTGGTGTATTATATCTGTCTTGCTTTTTAAGAAATTTATTTTAAAAAAAACTCTGTTTGTGTAATTGAACTTTAAAGGAATTTTTGTATATGTATCAAACAAGAAAATGATATGAAATGCAGTAAATGACTATCTGTTTTCAAAAATAAGAAATAAATGATTCAATGAATGAGAAAAAGATTTTATAAATAAAAAATCAAGAAAATAAACAAAAATAAGATGAATATGTGATTCTTGTATGCCCTTTATATTAGAGGTGTTTCCCAGTGGTAAAATATTTAGGTCAAGAGGGAGTACTTTTTTTGTCTCTAGAGGGTGAAGGTAATGGAAATACGAATGTAGCCCTGGCTTACTCCGCAGGAGGTGCCGAGTGTCTGTGATGTTGTGGGATCTATTTCTGCAAGTCTGTGCTGGTTAGATGTGAGCCATTTTAAGATACTGCCTGAAAATCCCATGCGTGTTTTCTGCATGTTGATCAGAGCTGGATCGTAAACTGTGTGGAAAGTTGCAGAGAGGTCGAACAGCACCAGGAGGCAGGGGTAGTTCCTGTCATTGAAGAGGAGGATGTTGTTGTCTACTGAAGTGTGTGGTGCTCTCAGTGCTGCAGCATGGTCTGAATCTTTATTGGACTTCCCATAGAAGATCATTCTTGCTAATGTGCTCCCGTAGTAAGGTGGACACTGCTTTTCCAATGGTTTTCAATATATATATATACAAGGCTGGTGAGGGTAACCGGGTTCATCTGTGGTTTCTTTTTTGTCAGGGGAAGAATGTTATCAAAGGGAAAAAAAGGGGGGGAAATTCCTTCAATAAAAATATTTAAAAAAAAAAAAAGGGGAAGAATCTTATCTGTTGTAAAGGCATCTGCAAATTCTCCTTGACTTCAGGAGGCATTGACAATGTGGAGAAAGATAGGAGAGCCTCTCCTTGAAATGAGGTTGGTAGAAAGAAGGGTGTCATCTTCATAGGAGGTTGCCTTGAGGGAATTCAGGGTATTGGAGAGCACCATATGCCCTACAGGTTTGAAGGGGGTCCATTTGGCATGAGGTTACCAGGGATGCCTGGAAATGGGGCATTGGAAGTTGTAATAAGGTTGGATCTGATTTTGTTAATCTCAGTGAAGAAGAGATTGATTGTGTGGCGTTTGTCAACTGAAGCAGGGCCTCTGCGTTCTGGGAGAGGAGGTGTGCAGTGTTTGCCATCCTTGAAGAAGACTTCTGTTGGTTGCTTCACTAATGGAGCCACCACCACCACCACTCGTCATCAAAGTCTTCGGGTAAACATGCTTTGTTGCTCTTCGCGTTCTCCCCGTCTTCGGCCAACGCGATGCGGGACGCGTAAGGGATTCGTCCGGCTCTGCACTCAGAACCTGTAGGTTGAATCCGGCCTTTCTTCCCTTTCCAGGAATCGGAGCGACCCCTGTCCAGCTTCAAAGCTTTAACGGAGCCTTACATTCTATCTTCAGGCAGCCCCACTCTGCCGGTTCGCCACGGGCCCAGCGGACTCGGTTGGGGCTCTAGGCCTTTGATGTCGGCGGCTTCGGCTCTGGCGCCACAGGGCTCCCAAGGATCCAGGCCTGGATCCGCATCGGCGCCGGTCGACCTTGTGACACATCGTCCGGTACCAACTCCAGTGACGTCACCTCCGATGCCGGTTGTGTCCCCAGCTGACGTCGACCCCTGCCTCCCCCTTGAAGAGGACACTGCACCTGACCGACGTTGCCAGACATCGTGACCAGCGCAGACCGGTACTTTTGTACCCCTGTTCTCTCCAGATGTTTCCTACTGCCCTGAGTGGCTCACAGGAGAGGGTGAGGCGGACTGGGTGGGGTCTGTGGACCCTCTTGCAGACCAGTTGGAGGAACCAGAAAGGAGAGAGGAGTTGGGTAAGGCCAGTGGTCTGGACACCTCCCCAGACCTTGGCATGCTCTCTCCCCATACCGTGGCTACGGAGGAGGGTGCATCTTATGCAGTGGTGTTGTGTAAGACAGCCGAGGCCCTAAACCTCGAGCTTCCTATGGTGGTAGTCAGGACTAACCTCCTGACAGAGGTGCTTCAACTGGCAGGGCACTTCTCGAGTCCCTGCTGCCTTTCAATGAGGACCTTAAGGACATCCTTTTGGGTTATTGGTCCAAGCCCAACACAGGGGCTCCTGTGGACAGGATGATTGCCCAACACCACTGCACGCCCCCGGGCGACTCCATTTTCCTCTCTTCCCATCCTACCCATGAGAGCTTGGTAGTCCAAGCCTCCGCATCCAAGGCGCATTCCTTAACGCACCAACTGATAGGAATCCAAGAAGCTGGTCTACCTTGGGAAAAATATGTTTTCTTCCTCCGGCTAAGGGGCTGAGGTCAGTGAGCACTGCATGCCTATTGGGCCGTTACTCCTACTCGGTTTGGGACAAGGTTGAGCAGGTGCTGCCACAGTGCCCGGAGGAGGCCTGGCTGTGCTCTCCCGTGCACTTGCTGAGGGGAGAGACGCAGCGAAGTTCACCATCCGGTGTGGGCTGGACCCCACCTACTCACTGAGCAGGACGATTTCCAGGTTGGTAGCACTGAAACGCTACTCCTGTTTGAGGTCCACTGGTTTTTCAGAGTATGTCCAAGTAACGCTTTTGGACATGCCCTTTGATTGCCATCGCCTGTTTGTCGACAAGGCAGACAACGCGCTCAAGAGCTTTAAGGATTCCAGGGCTACAGCCAGATCCCTGGGCCTCTCTTCCACCTCCCGCCCAGCGCTGTCTTCTTTTCGCCCCTTTTGTGGCTACGGAAGGAGTGCCCCCCATGTTCCACCCACAGCCAAAGGCCTGTGCAAGGTGTCCAACCTTAGCGCAGACGAGGACGTGGATCCCACTGTCTTGGGACGGGTGGCCAGTGGGAAGGCCAGTCCACCAGTCCCCTCTCAGTAGGCAGCCTCCAAACCCTCCTAGTCCGACCTTTCAGGCCCATAATTTGCCACTGGGCAGCAGAATTCACCATCACCTCCCCAACTGGCTTAACATCATGTCGTACAGGTGGGTTTTGCAGATATTCCAAATGGGCTACTCCCTCCCCTTCCAGACTACCCCTCCATCCATGCTACCTCAATTTCATCGCAAGTCGTAGGATCACCTGGCCCTTCTCCAACAGGAAGTTACGGCTCTTTTGGCCAAGGAAGCCGTCAAGTGTGTTCCTGTCCCAGAAGTATGTCGACGTTGTTATTCCCACTACGTTCTGGTGCCCAAGAAGGACAAGAGCCTGCACCCTAACTTCGATCTCAGGAACGTCAACCGCCTCCTCCGGAAGGAGAAGTTCAAGATGTTGACTCTGGCTCAGGTCCTGTCTGCTCTCGACCCTGGAGACTGGATGGTACTGTTGGACTTGCAGGACACCTATTTTCACATCCCCGTCCTGCCGGCCCACCGGCGTTACCTGCAGTCACGGTAGGCCAGGAGAACTTTCAATTCACGTGCTCCTCTTTGGCCTTACCAGCGCCCCTTGGGTGTTCAGGAAAGTGATGGTGGTGATCGCAGCTCATCTGCGCAGATTAGGGATTCCAGTCTTCCCACTTGACGACTGGCTGTTGAAGGCGGGATCGCCCCAGGCAGTCGTCTCTCACCTCCAGACTACGGCGGACTTCCTGCATTTGCTGAGGTTCACTATCAACGTGCTGAAGTCACACCTGACTCCCTTTCAGAAGCTCTTTTTCATCGGAGCGGTTCTGGACACAATGTAGTTTCGAGTTTATCCTCCCGAGCAGCGAGCCCAGAATATTCGGGCTATGATTCTGATCTTTCAGCCTCTTTCTGTCAGAATGACCCTAAGGCTGCTGGGCCTCATGGCCTCCTGCATCCTGCATCCTGCTGGTGGATCATGCCAGGTGGCATATGCGGGCTCTACAGTGAGACCTGAAGTTCC
Source organism: Lissotriton vulgaris (assembly GCF_964263255.1). Classification (NCBI taxonomy): domain Eukaryota; kingdom Metazoa; phylum Chordata; class Amphibia; order Caudata; family Salamandridae; genus Lissotriton; species Lissotriton vulgaris. The sequence goes on from NC_141693.1 coordinate 681,584,851, forward strand.
AGTGTGCACAGCATCAGTAGAATCTGTCTGATTGCGTCTAGATCTCGGAGGTCACTGCACAGTGGTGGCTCACGAACCAGGATTGGGTCAGTGGCAGATCCCTCTCCCTTACCCAACCAGAGTTTACAGTGGTGATGGATGCATCACTCCCGGATTGGGCAGCCACATGGGAGAGGCGGAGATCAGAGGCCTCAGGCGGAGTCTGGGCTTCACATCAGCTTTCTGGAGCTTCGGGCAATTCGTCTTGCACTAAAGGCATTCCTTCCTGGGGAAGAGTAGTGCAGGTGTTCATGGACAACACCACCGCCATGTGGTACTTCAGCAAACAGGGTGGGTGTGGTCGTGGACCCTATGTCAAGAGGCTCTCCGCCTTTGGTCATGGCTGGAACATCAGGGCATATCTCTGGTGGTTCAACACCTGGCAGGTTCTCTGAACGCCAGAGCGGACAAACTTAGCCGCAGCTGCATGATGGATCACGAATGGCGTCTTCACTCGGAGGTGGTGCAAGGTCTCTTTCAGCAGTGGGGAGAGCCTGCGTTTGCACATTCTCTTCGGTGGTGAATAGTTCTATATCAGCAGTTCTGCGCGTTGGAATTTCCACGATAGCACTCGCTAGCCGACACTTTTTGTTGCAAGTGGAGTTGCAGTCATCTATACTTCTTTCCGCCTATACCACTTCTGCCTAGAGTGCTGAAAAAGATCAAACGTGACCGGGCCCTTGTCATTCTTGTGGCTCTGGATTGGGCACAAAGTGTCTGGTATTCCGAGCTGTTACACATGGCCATCGATCCTCCGATCATACTGCCTCTTCGGGAGGATCTCCTGTCACAGCAGCAGGGGACGGTCCTCCACTTGAACCTCTCCAGCCGCCACCTCTTTGCATGGAGATTGAGCGGGGGCAGTTGGCGGCTTTCAACCTTCCTCCAGAAGTTTGTAACGTTATCCTGGCAGCCAGGCGTCCATCCACTAAAACAGTATACGCCTGCAGATGGAACAAATTTGTGGCGTGGTACATATCAAAGGCTGTGGATCCCCTTTATGCCCCTCATTCTGAGGTTCTCTTGTTCCTCCTTTCTTTGGCCTAGCACGGCTCTGCTCTGGGCACTATTAAAGGCTATCTCTTAGCCATTTCAGCCTTCCTTAGGCTTCTTGATCAACCTTCTCTTTTCAAGTCCCCTATTGTCAATAGATTCCTTACGGGCATTACTCATCTCTTCCCTCCTTTTCCTTTCATAATTCCTCAGTGGGACTTGAATTTGGTTCTGACTTATCTTATGTGTGCCCCCTTTGAGCCGCTACATAATTGTCCTCTCAGACTTTTAACTTTAAAACTGCCTTCTTGGTTGCTATCACCTCTGCTCGCAGGGTGAGTGAGCTTCGAGCCCTTTCTTCTAAACCTCCCTTCTTGGCTGTTCATCCGGACAAGGTTGTCCTTTGCACTAGGCCTTCTTTCCATCCCAAAGTGTTTACCTCTTTCCACATAGGACAGACCATCACTTTGACCACCTTCTCTCCGCCTCCGCATCCTTCTAAAGAGGAAGAACGACTCCATCCTCTGGATCCAAAACGTGTGCTTTCCTTCTATCTGGATCGCACAAGACAATTCTGGGCGGATGACCAATTCTTTGTTGGCTATGTGGGCACCAAGAAATGTTGGGCCATACTAAAACAGACCATCTCCCGATGGGCCGTTCCTTGTATAAAAATCTGCAACTCCTTGGCGAAAAAGGAACCTCCAGTAGGGTGACGTGCCCATTCCGCCAGGGCGACGGCAGCTACTACTGCTTTGGGACGTGGAGTCCTCCTTCATGACATTTGCCAGGCAGCTATGTGGGCTATGCTGCACACATTTACCAAACCTGGAGAGATGGCTTCTTCAGCCGTCCGGTTCTCCAGGACTTTCTGGTGTGAACTTGGTTCGCAGACCCACCGCCGAGGTTGGTATTGCTAGGATATCTATTCTAAGGTGAGGAATCCATAAGTAATTGTCTCTTTCAGATGAACAAGTTACTTACCTTCGGTAACGATATATCTGTAAAAGACATAGATTAGTTATGGATTCCTCACCTACCCACCCATCCTCCCCGTTCTGCAAACTGATTTCTAGAGTAAGGGACTCCCTTTCTGGGCCCTAGTTTTCGTGCACCAGTGGTCAGTGTCTTGCATGGCTCTGCGCTTCTGGCGTGGAATGTCATGTAAAGAAGAGCTATCAGTGCGCAAGGGCGGTGTCTAAGTAGATACTGCGACACCATTCCGGCAACCTCGACCAACGCCACCTATCGACGCACAGAGGTATACTGCTGAGGAAAAAATTCTCCGGATCCAGTCTGATGCCTGGGGGTAATTTTAAGGTGAGGAATCCATAACTAATCTATGTCTCTTACAGATGTATCGTTACCGAAGGTAAGTAGCTTGTTCTTCTGGTCCAGGGAGCACCTGGCTTAGCATTTCGGGCTGGACTGTTCCCATGAGGAGCAGGGCTAAGACTGATTTGCATATGGCTGGGTCTAAACTGGGGTGGCATAGTGAGCAAAAGAACAATGGATTTAACCCGATCTCTTGACTCGGGTGAGTGTTTGAAAAGTTATAGCACTCCGTTCATCATCTTGTTGTGTTTGCTATACACATACAGGGGCCGATTACGATGTTGGTCTTAAACTCTTCCGACCAAATCTGTTTCGGAATTGTTTCTGACTGAATCAGGTTCTGCGAGTCCAACCGACCAATTACCATGCTTCCGAACATTGTTCAGTCGGACTCGCATTGACTTCAATTGGAGCCTGGTGTTCTGAAGGCAAACAAAGGCTCCCATTGAAAAAAGGGGTGGTTGGGGAAAACATTGCACCCTGTGGCGGGCGCCTCATGGTGCATGCGACACTGTGCATGGTTGGAAAGAGGGGTCCCTTGGGTACCCCCATGGACCCCAACCGGAGGCCTATGTGTGAAGGGGGGCCTGCAATGGGCCCCCAAAGTCAGAATCCGACTGCTGTTTCTTGTCGGGCAGACCGATTTGGAACGGCTGTCCGAATCGCCCATCGTAATTGGTTGGTTGGAAACCTGTCCATAAAGCTGTACGATTCTGCTCTGAAGACTCAGGCTGTCCGAATGCCGATTGGGACCGAATAGGACATCTCGACCATCGTAATCGGTCGGTCGGAAATGTGTCCATTTCGGTCGGAAACATAGGTTAGGAATCGTATTCGGAGAATCCACATCCCTTTCGGAGCCTTTACAACCGACATCGTAATTAGCCCCTAAGTTTAAACAATTTCCAGCACTGGACTATATTAGCAAATAAAGTTGCAGAGTTTTTCAAAATACTCCTTAACAATGTTGTTACCCTGTTTGGTAGTCTCTGACTCATGTTCTTGTGCACTATAAGTCACTTACTCACGTTGTTAACATTATATGACACATCGGTCAGTAACAAAATTCCTATTGCTATTGAGTTTCCTTTTCCATAACACTAAATTTTTGAAGGTCTGACTGTTTGAAGGTCTTTGTAAAGTTTTGTTTAGCTTTTCCCTATTTTTGCCTTGTTTTTTCATTTTTTGTGTTGGAAAACGAAATAAAAATAAAACAAACGAAATAAAAGCAACTTAAATTAATAAGAAGCAAGATGTTTATGGTTTTCTGTACACTTCATTTGTCTGTAGGGATAAAGCTTTCCTCTCAATATTATGTAAAATTGGTTTAGTGGAAAATTAAATTACATTTCTTGTGTATTCTTCAGTTTAACATAATTACATGTTCAGGTCCACAAATTGTAAACAATTGAGCATAGTACTTTACATAACTGCTAAATACAGTGTACAGTTGGCATTAAGTGCACCAGTTTTGCAGTATATTCCATTGACCAACATATCTGCTATATAGAATTGATGCAATTCCATATTGCCCATAAAGTAGTACATCAGATTTTTGATCGACTTTCTTTCTTGAACTTACATCGATAATTTCTCTTTGTTTTCTGTTTAGATACTACATGAGAAGCATTGAAGAAGTCAACAAAGAAGCTTCTTTGACAAACAATTCTTTCGAAGGAGAAGGAGGGTCTACAGGTGTAAATCAGGGCATTCCACCATGGCGTCCAATCTTGAAGAAGATTTCCATCCTGGCCTTTTGTGTTTTCTATGTCTTCTTTATCTCCATAATCATCTTCCCCACACTTTCTTCCAGTATTGCCTCTATGAATAAGTCCTCTGGGAGCATATGGACTAACAAGTACTTCACCCCTTTAACTTGCTTCCTCATGTACAATTTTGCTGACTGGTGTGGCCGACAGGTCACTGTCTGGATTCAAATTCCTGGGCCAAAAAGCAAGTTTTTTCCTGCTGTCATCCTGCTGAGAACTGTCTTCATCCCCTTGTTCATCTACTGCAACTATCAGCCCCGTGCTCACTCAGATATTGTTCTTTTTCAGCATGATGCCTATCCTGTGATTTTCATCTCACTTGTGGGCATAAGCAATGGTTACTTGGGCTCCCTTGCCATGATTTATGGGCCCAAGGTTGTGCCCAAAGAGTTGGCTGAAGCCGCTGGGGTTATGATGACTTTTTTCTTAAACCTTGGCTTAGCAGTTGGGTCTGCATTTTCTATTGCCGTTGTGCATCTGATTTAACATTTTATTTGAAATACTAGATAAAGATAATAAAAAAAAACAAAGGATCCACCTGGTGGGACAGCAACGAATGAGTGGAGATTCTGCCCGTCTACTCATGAGACTAAATAGAAGGATTCTTTATTGTATAGCGCGAAATGGACCCACTTGTAAAAAGGATTTTTATTTAAAAGATTTTTCAACTCCTTAAAGGTGCTTCAACTGTTTTAATATCCAGAAAAAAATTGAAATAACCAGAGAAAACACACATTCCAAGGTGGAGAATTGCAAATGGCGTATCAATGTATTTTTTTTGTAATGCTTTTGTTATATTATCTTAAAAAACGACAGCAGAAAAGTGTGTACCAACTGATTGGACAAGCGTCAGAACTGTTGTTGACAAAACATACAGTCAGATAGATCTGTTGTTGTTGATAAAATATCCGATTAAGATTTTTAGTCTTTTAATTTCTAGTTTTTCCCACATGTACTATCTTGTAACTTCATCTAGACACTTAACTGGTTATTATATTCAGGCTAAAGTAGAATCCTACAAGTAAACGAGATGAAGTGTGTTATCTGCCAATGCTGCTCACCAGTTGATCCTGGTGTGCAAAGTTTAGGTTATTCAAATTTATTTACCAACCATTGCCATGTTCAGAGAACAAAGAGACACTTTCTGGTTGTGTTTTTTTTTACACATACGTATGTAGAATAGATGCATAGCACTTTATTAAAAATCGGGAAGAAAGAATGACACTATTTTGAAAACAGTGGCACTGACACGGACAGCATTATAGCAGCAACTCCCTATTGAGATACTGCAGTAGAAATTTCATATTACAGAAAGAAAAACAAATGATTCACGTTTCAGTGGGCCAAGCTTCTCACCTGAGTTGTGTGTGCCTGCTCACCACCACAACAATTCTAGATGGTGTATATAAACAAGCGTTCATCTCTTTTTTTATATTTTCACTCATGTTTAGCTGAAGTGTGGTGCCAGTTCTTACATCTAGTAAACACCATTGCATGGATATTTATTAGTTGTCAAAAAGCTCATTTTGAAAGGTGGGCATAATTTTACTGTCAATACACAGTGGTCTCTGTAGTTGCCATGAGTCCAGCGAACCACAGCAGTGCTACACAGATTCTATCATATAAATCTTTTCAGCAGTAGTGAGACAGTAATTGCTCAAATCGCAGTTTGTCCTTCCTAAGGTTTAAGGATCGGTTTTCAGTCAGTTACCAATTGGTTTCCAAATCTCACTTGAACATTAGTAGCACTAAACTTCGGATAAGTCTATTGTTAGTGAATATGGGCTACTACACAGACGAACACATTGTACTCCACTTACAATGCGACCACTATAACAAGAACCACTACAATGCAAGTAACTATAACTCATTCCTTAACGTAACTATAACTCGCCCCATGCCATGCACAGTTTTCACATCAATTATTTTATAGAAAATGTTGCAGTGGTATTATCAGTGATGTCATGACAAATGATTGACGGAGTAAGTGGGCTAATAGGCAGTGCATGGCCACCGCACAAATTATAGTTACCCCAGGAATTGAGTTATAGTTACTTGAGGGAACTATAACTGGTGTATTTCAGTGTGTTTGTATGTTTAAAATTCTACATTGTCACTGAAATTTTCACCTAACTATAAAGTTACTTTAATCTTAGTATTTTTGAATTTTTGAGCGTTTTTTAAAAGTAAAGTAAGATACAATAACAATTCATAACTATAACATAACTTTAAGCTTTGTTTTTTCCCCAATACTTTTTTAGCGTAAAGTAATATTGTATTACCATATGCAAAGCAACCCCATCAGTGTGTGGGGTTGGCCACACAGCCTGGTCTGCGGCCAGGCACTGCGTCCCACCTCTCACAGGCATGCGCCTGTGCACGGCGTGGGGATGTATGCAGGGCCTGGCATGTGGTCAGATGTTGCCTCCAACTCCTTGCAAGCAGATGTCTCCATGCAGGCTTCTGTCATGTGCAGGGCACGGTTAGCCTCGTAGGTCTTGGCCACACTCAGGCAGACTTACTGATTTTGAAAAAGAGTCTCAACACCAAAATTATAAAAAAGCTGGCTAATTGGCTAACTTTGTTCTTTTTTAGGAATCGTCCCAAAACGTTCCAAAAAAAGGGTTCTTCAACCTTAGGTCCTCCCTGGAAAACTTTTGGCTGCTCCATCAAGTGGGGGGTAGAGCCAAAATTTGCAGATAGCTAGATCTTTTCCCAGAAAGTGTGCTTTTCGTGATTTGGTGAAAATCCAATCAGCTATTTGATCGAAATTATGCTTTAATATTTTTAGCTATCTGACAACAGAGTACCACCAAGGGAACCACTCTGATAGACCTTGGTTTGCGTAGTTGGCTCCCTCTGAAGCCAAGGGGTCTTCATCCCCCAACTAGTAGTGTGCCAGGAGGCACATTTGCAGAGTGTTGGAGAAAGAGGGCGTGCCTTTGACAACTCCTTAGCAAACGTGCTGTGTGGAACTTATTGGAGGTAACAGGAGGGGTAGTTGGCTCCCAAGGACCTCCAGTAAGTTCCATTCAACTGGATAGCCGAGATCTGAAAGCAGGCCATGCCCCTTTTTCCCCCACTCTGAAAACGCACCTCATGGTGCACTGCTAGTAGAGGGTAAAGTCCCCTTGGCTATTGAAGGTCCTTGGGGGCCACCTACCCCTCCAATTTCTCCTGTAAGTCCCATACGCGAGTTGCAGCTTTTTAAATTAAAAAAAATATATTTTTTAGGATGGAGGGGCCATGTGGCCTCCCTTCCTTGGACCATTTTGGGTTCCAGGAACCCCATCCCGCGGGGTCTGGTCCTTTTTTTTTTTTATTTGATAAAAAGGAAGCAGCGACATGCTGCCAATGTCAGCCCCGGCGCCCGGCCCGGCACACAATTACAGCCTCCTTCTCCTCGGGCCACTTTCCGCCCCAGAGACCCCATCCCCCAGGGCATGCCCAGTTTTAATTGTTTAAAAAAAAAAATAGGAGGTGGCAACATGCTCCCCCCCCCCAGGCTGATTTCAGCTCCAGGGACCACATTGCCAGGCCTTAATTTTTATTTTATTTTGTTTACATGGGAGGGGGACTGCAAAAAACCCCTCCCCAGGTCTATTTTTGCCCCCGGGAATCCATCCCCAGGACTGGCCTTCAAAAACTTTTTTTTTTAATGGGGTTGGGGGCCACCACAGACTCCCTCCTCTGGCCAATATTGCCCCGGGACCCCATCCCCTGGGGCATGGCCAATTCATTTGGGAGAATGGAGGAGCCTGAAGGTCCATGCTGGCTCCCCGCCTCCTGCGCTTCCTCTGTCCAAAAGCAATTCTGCTCTACTTAATGGAAGCAAGAGCCTTTTTACTCGTCTCACTTCCATTGAGCGGACCAGAGTTTGCTATGGCTTAGCAGGAGCAGTGGCCCCACCAAGCCGTAGCCAACTGCAATGCCCTAGGGAGGACATCCCCGGGACATTGCTTGAGCCAGCCGTGGGGGGTGGCAGTCCCCAGAGCCATTTACGGCTCCACAAGTGGGGCCGCGTGCCCCCCTCCAGCAAATATTAAACCCCAGAGAGGTAGTGTCCCCGGGGCTGTCCGTATCTAATACAGTATACTGTTGCCCGGGGGAGGTAGCATTCCGCGGGGCTGTGTGTGGGGACTGAAGCCCACCCCACGCATTATTTGTAAATATAACCCTGGAGATGGAGGTACCAAAGGCTGAGGGGGTCGCGCGGCCCCCTGCATTTCAGTATATTAGCCCCGGGGAGGTAGCGGCCCCTGGAACTGCATGGGGGGCTGTAGCCCCCCTCACATTTGTAAATGTAACCCCAGGGGTGTGGCTGTCCCCAGGGCTGTGAGGGGGCCTGTGTGGACCCCCCATTACATTGCATTAGCCCAGAGTTGTTGCAGTCCCCGGGGCAGCGTGGAGGCCACGTGCCCCCCGCATTTCAGTGAATCAGTCCCAGGGATGTAGTGGCTCCCGGGTCTGCAGGGGGGCCCACACAGAGCCCCCATCAATATTTGTTATTGACCCCAGGACCTGACTCACCCAGGGGCCTAAATTAAACGACATGCTGGAGCTTTAATTTTGGCGAATTTGTAGATCCACTGCGACTCCCACTTAAGACATTTTTTAAATGCATTTTCTGGGCCCTAGGGATCCCTGCGGAACCCCCTAAACGTACCTAGGGGGTCAGGGTGTTTCTACCCTGCCCCCCCCTTTTTTTTTTTTTTTTAAAGAAAACTTCTTTCTTGCGACTTGTTTCAACCTAGTCACAAGATGGCTGCTAACACTTCCTGGTTCGAAGTGTTGGCAGCCAATCAGATATCAGGTACGCGATCAGAATGATTCGCGGATCCTACGCATCCCTAGATATACAACTGGGAATTTCCTAAAATGTATCAGCAACTACTGAACCGATTAACCCATTTAACAAAAAGAGTGCTTTCTGAACCAACAGCTAAATTTCTGCTAAATTTGGTGTAATTCCGTTCTAAAGATTCCTATGGAAATTAACATGGAGAAAAAGCATTTTGGGACCCCTCTTTTTTCTCAGCCCCGCTTGATGAATCACCCCAAAATTTTCAAGACAGCACCTGAAGTGACTGCCCCGATAGTTTTGAAGATTTCGCAAAGATTTGTTAAACGACGCCAAAGTAACTAGCAAATCAAAACTGCTCCTCCTATGGAAACTAGGTCCAGACTATAGCTACCTACTGACGAATGTAGGTAGTTATATATATATATATATATATATATATATATATATATATATCCCTTCCTCACAATGTTCCTGTACGAGCGGGCATGTTGGAATTCAGCAATGGCTGGCGAACTCAAAATGATCAAGACGACTGTTCCCCCTTAAGGGACAGACTCCAGCACCCTCGGGATAGCTTCAAAAAGGGTTTATTCTTGAGCCACGATGATTCAGGTAACTCGTTTCGACTGCACAAGCAGTCTTTGTCAAAACTGTTTCGCTGCTATGTTTTTACATATTTATAGCAGGTTCACATTTTGAAGTGACAGTGCCTAAGTGAATAAAGTTTGAACAAGCGCATAGGAAAGTGACAGTGCAACTCTATACAAACAATAAAATTGACTGGGTAATAAAACGTATCTACATGATATACAGTTTAAATGCATCCAATAAAAATATGGAAATTTTGTCCCAGAGCGATTTTGGCAATTATGTGCAAAATGATTCACAAAAATTATCCATATCCATTCCAATGCCTTGCCACAAAAGATGATATAAAACCACCATTATTGATTAAAAAGTGTAAAATCACAACTTTTTACATCACTGGCCTGTCCCTGACTGTCAACATAATTGCACCATCTGACCCAAAATTCCCGGGCCATTCATAGCGCTCGGACATCAATTAATATATTCAATACTCCAGTCCAATGCCACTCAATACTTAATGTTACATTACAGTTCAAACAACATTGACTGTACAACTAATCAGACCATGTTACATGTGAGCGTGAGAAATTTGGAATAAAATATTCCCAATGGGGTTTGGATTCAAACTACCACAATCCTCTACCCGCCTTATTGTTGGTATATATGATATTTACAATGAAATGCCTCCTTTCTATACAGAAATTGCCAAATCCCATGTTCCCACCACTCAAAATTTACTGATAGTAAATACTGTTGGAGTTGCTCCTGTACAACATCTCTAAGTTACATAAGGTGATCTGTGCATTGTGCCTAAATTAAGTCCCTATTCTATACTCATAGTAACTATGTTTTATATCCAAGATTAATGGAGGGCTATCACTCATATTGGACCCCATTGAACAATATCAATATCATATTAAATTATTTGTTCAATTCATATCATATATGGTCAGTGCCCTGATCTTTCTCTTTAGCAACACAACAAACTAACCACCATGAAATAAATCTAAAGGGCTCTGTGTCTAAAGTGCTATATGTGTGCAAATGTGCAAAACATCTCATACTATTTCTAAAGGAGTGTATTCAAAATTATCGTAATCTTATTTCATTGCATGTGCAAAAGCGAACTAAGCAATCCTATTCCTAATTCTGTCTGTCATCAGTTGAAAATAATCTGCTGCGTCAGTCCTATTGTTTTCTTCACAAGTGTACATACAGCTCTTCCTCTGTGTTGTGTCCATTAAGGATCTTGCAATTAAAACGTACAATGTGTCGTGATTCGAACTGTCTCAGGCATCTCTCTCTTCTACCCCCTCTGAGTCTTTGTGGCACTTGATCTAATACAAAGTATCTCAGATCTTCCAGATTATTCTCATGGGATGGTTGGAAATGTCTAGCCATGGGGTAAGCCTGATACTTATTTTTGATAGATCTCACATGTTGCAAGATCCTCAGGTGTACAGGTAAAATAGTACTCCTTAAAACAGCTACATCTCAATGCATAAACCACAAATTGACTTTTACACATCAAAGGCTTTGAGATATGCCACTTTGTGTCTTAAAATGTTAAGGGTACTCCCGTAGTGTTCTCCCTTTATTTGCATGCCTTACATTTGTGGCATTTCCTGAAGCCCTTGTTTTCACTGACCCAAGTCGTTGTTGGGAGTCGGGGACTGTTTGTTACCAGCGCCTCCCCTAGGGATCTGGCCCTCCTGAATGTTAGTAAAGGACCTCCCCCTAACTTTTGTCTCAAGAAACCATCTCCACGCAAGACGGGCCAGTGTTTTTGCATGATGAATCTCAGCTCTCTATGCGATTTGCTAAACCCTGTAATGAAATGCAATTGTGATTCCTGTGTGTGTACTTCTTTACCTGCAGTATTGTTGGAAATAGCAGTTGCTCTCTTGGTTTAGTATTAGCCTTGTCCCTCGCTGATTTCAATACTGACTTGATTTACTGTACCCCCTTTGTTCAAACTATTTTGTTTCCTGCAGTCTCCTTACGGAAGGTTTTAGTATTGATTTTACCTTCCTCAATGTATACTGTTATGTCCAGTACAACACAAAAACCCATATGTGATGGATCATAGGAACCTAGCCAGGGAGAGATTATAGGTCCACCTGATTTGAGTGTGCCTAAATAGAAAAGAAAAATGTATTTTCTTGAGTCCCCTCACTCACCCAGGGTTGCCCCTAGGTGACATGCTTCATCATTGGGGCCATCCCAAGCATCTACTGCTTGGGGCGTGCTGCGACTTGCGAAGGATACGTAGGAGCACTGGATTGTGAATCTATGTGTAGTGCAGTGTATGCGGGAGTGAAAATCACCAGTGTCTTCAGTAAAAGATTACACATTGTTCACAAAATCTTGTAAAAAGACATTTTAAAACCTGGAAGTATTTTCAAATAGGCTCCCGATCGCCGATATTATTGGGTGACCAGGTGGTTTTGTCATGTTCTTATGCACCTTAAGTATAAGGTATAGAATGGGCGTCACAGGAGAATCAGTCTTAAGAAATTTATATTCCGATTGTGAAATTAGGCCTACAGATCTCCACTGATCTAGCTGCATGAAATAGCTAGTAATAACTTTCTGCAAAATACCCTCATCCACCCTCCGATAACATTGCCTGTCCATAAGTTATGATTTTGCTTCTTCTTGATACATGTCAAGCGGCTACAGGACAATGTTCCCACCCTTGTCCGCCTGTCTAACCACTATATCAGGCCTAGCTTTCAACTTTTCCACCAGTTTACCATATCCCATGTACCTTGCTTGTATGGAACGCCTACTAAGTTGTTTTGTATATAGTTCCTTCAAATCCTGGATGACGAACTCCTTAAAGGAATCAATCGAATCCTAGGGTACCATAGGTAGGAAAGTTGACTGTGGTTTAAAGGGTGTATTGGGTTTATCATCTGTTCGAAGTCCTTGTTCCTTCAAAAATATATCATGAGATACCTCCTGTGTACCCCCCATTGCCAAGCCATTCAGGTCCCTTAGGACTCCTAAATTTGAAACTTGTAATGCTGTGGTGTCCTCTGCATATTCAATTGCCCTGGTCTCTGTTGGTTTACTAACTGTAAAATATTTGGTAAGCCTAAGTTTGTGTGTAAACTTAAAACTGTCAATTCTGGTCTGCACATAATCCATGTCCTGGGGGATACAGTAAGAGAGGCCAGATGATAAGATTTGCATTTCATCAGTATTTAATACCAGGTCTGATAAGTTAATAATATTTATATTATTATTTTTGTTCATTTCTTCTTGTTGCCCGGTTTCTTGTTTGCAGATCCTTCTTGTTCTTCTCGACCTACGGCTCTTCCTCTTCCCCCCAATGCTCTTCTGACAGGTCTTCCTTGCCCCGTAAAGGCCATTGGCTGCTGTTTCTGTCCCATCATAAAAAACACAACTCATCCTCTACATTGGGAAAGTTGCCCGTTGGTCTTTATTCGTCATCGTATTCAGTGTCCGCCTCCAAACTAATTTCAGACTCTGATTCTTCGGTACGTTTGGCCATGTTACGAGCAAAGCCAGTAGACCTCTTCTGCCACCTAATTTTCTCGAATCTTTTAGAGAACATAAATATTTGGCCCCTTTGATAATCTAATTTGTCCCTGTGAAACTTTGTTGCCTTGCGGTCTTTGATTGTTTGTTCATATTTCTTTATCCGGTTTTGCATTTCTTGTTGCATTCTTTTAATGGCTTCCTGATCATGCAGCTTGCTCAACTGTTCAGACAGTGTGTCTATTTCTTTACGGAGGGTGTCCCTATCAATGTCCGCATATTTAATAAGAACTGCTAGCATGCATTTTGACGACTCCGCATTATTTTGAGCCCACTCGTTGAGCATTTCTGGATTTGGATGCTCATACCTGGGTGCGTTTACAATGTGCAGACCTCTCGGGACCTGTCACACTTTTAGATAACATGTCATGGACTTGCTTTCCCACCACTTAGAGGTTTCTCATTTTATTACTCTCTAATGATTTTAGCAATTCCTTGGAATCATTCATTTCAATGGGCTCTCCCTCCTTTCGTTTTTGTGTGCTCTCTTCAATTACTTCAGCATTGTTAAATAATTGCTCAGCAGAGCTTTCCCTTTCTTTAAGCCACTCCATAGTTTCGTTACGCAGCTCAATATTTTGTTGATTTGATACAGACTGCATTTCCCATAATGCTTTACACACAAGTATAAGAGGAGCTTTGGAAACAGCTGAGAGCCACACCCATTTGAAAAAGACGGAAGCCGAAACGCGTCATGGGGCTCTAAAAATTAGACGAAACAAAGCTGGCTTCATGGAATAAATGTTTCTTTATACAACTCCTGGTAGTGCGGCAGTGTCTCTGGTGTACGATGTTATGAGGGATTTGGTTCTTTTCCCCTAAATGCCGCACTAACAGCAAGAGCGCACCGTCTTGAAGGGCCATTTTGCTTGAAAACAATAACTGGCGGTGGCGACCGGTGATTGACTATCTGCGGGAAAAGCATGGAGATACTAATCTCCTGCGGGGCACACTTAGCGTTTGGAGACAACAAGACGGGAGAGTCTCATCCTCCAAATTCCGTCTGGCGTGTCCCCGCTGTAAGGACAGCCTTATTAGGAATCAAAGGTGAGGCGGTGTCCTTTTGATGTTTAAACACCGATGCGGCCCGTGAGGAGGAAGAGGAGGAGAAAGGGCCCAGGAGTTACAAACTTTATATACTGCCCAAATAGAGAAATGCAATCTGTTGGGTATGCATGAATGAAAATATAGCACTGAGCAACAAAATAATGATGTTATACGGACTGCATTTCCCACAATGCTTTACACACAAGTATACAGGGGGCTTTGGAAACAGCTGAGAGCCACACCCATTTGAAAAAGATGGAAGTCGAAACGCATCATGGGGCTCTGAAAATTAGATGAAACAAAGCTGGCTTCATGGAATAAATGTTTTCTTTATAGAACTCCCAGGAGTGTGACAGTGTCTTATTTTGGTGAACAATGTTATGAGGGGTTTGGTTCTTTTCCCCTAAAGGCCGCACCAGCAGCAAGAGCACACTGTCTTGAAGAGCCATTTTGCTTGGGGGAAAAAAAAAATATATATATATATATATTTTTTTTTTTTTGAAGAACCTGAAGGTTAAAGTGGAGTTATATGTAACAAAAGTAGTAGGATCTTACCTCGCATTCAAAAAAATCGAAATACCAGTGACATTGCCAGTTATACGTAACTGACATAAGTATAACCTGCACCACCATGTGAGGTCTTGCACAATTACAACTTTTGGTTTTGCACTACTTACTCATACTGGGTGGCACATATATTTTTTGCCTGATTTCTTGGTAAATCATGTATCATTTAGAAACATCTAAGTAAATAAATATATTGATTTGACTTTGGAAACAGTCCATAGACCATGTCCATCTTCGGAGTACGTCCCTGTCTGATCACATTCCCTTGACCGGCCCAACCACAAATAAACTTCTCCTATAGTATAAGGCTTTTTCATTGAATTGCAGACATGCAATATGTAAATGCCGCTCCTATGCAGATTCTTTGTAAATAATATTATTTAGTCTGCCTTCTTTGCCCTTCAGTTTGTCCATCTTTAAAAAAACGTAAACATTAGTACTGTATCATTTTAATGCTCATATACTTGTATGTGGCAGAGAATATGACCTTTGGATGTGTCTGGTCACAATGCTCTTTTATTACAATAGCTATGAAATGTCTCAATAATATTTGGGTACCAAATATTTGCATCTGTTGGTGGAATTTAATCTGAAGTGACGCACGTTTTTCACTATGTCTGTTCACTTGGGTAACTATTTTGATGGGGCTATTGAGCATTTCATTTTGTTTTCAACAAAGGCTTATAGCTGAAATGCGTCAAGCAGCCTGACTAAAGCAACAACAGCAAACCTTGGCATTCCTACTTCTGTTTCCCTAATGTGAGAATTTGCCCCTTACTGCCTATTTAGCCAAACCATTTTCAAAACCTAACACATGTGTATGACCCCTAAATACCACCCATCCCTGAAACCTAAAAAAACTCCAACTTTCTCTCCAGCTCACCCATCACTTAAACCATAAATTCTTACTACCTCTATAACCACCTATATTTGAAACCTAAATACTCCTAAATCCCTCATACACCACCAACCCCGAAACCTAAAAAGACCTTACAACTTCTTTGACTCACCCTTCCATGAACCCTAATAACTCACTGCTCCATGCACTACCAGTCACTGAACATTTCAAACGTCTACTATGCCTATACACTACCCGTCTCTGAACCCCGACTAACCTGTACACAACCAATCCCAGAAGCCTAAAAACCCTTGCTTACCTTATACACTACCCATCCCTAAAGCTTAATAACCCCTTTATTTATTTTATTTGAAAGGTTTTATATAGCGCTGGCTAGACCCGGAGGTATCAGAGCGCTTTACATGAGTATCAGACCATAGTTGCAGGTTACATTGTTACAAAGGTTACACAGTTATTAGAACATAGCTACATAGATACATGTTAGGTTGAGATAAACAATATGGACATATGTGTAAGGGAAAAATCAGGTATGGGGAGAGGGTGTAGGAGCAGGGGGAAGTAGACAGCGAATGAAGGAGGGAAAGTGGGGGAGGGTGAGAGACGGCATGAAAGAAGAGGAAAAGGGTGACGGGGACACAAACCGGTAGATAAGTAATAGCTGCATCCAAAGTCTAGTAAGCAGTGATCCCAGGGGAAGTGGTAACATTCCCCCTACTCCGTTGCGCGAGGTTCCCTTTATGCAGTGGACTCTCTCAGAGGGGTCTCTGAGACTCCAAGGCCTACCTACTGGATCCTTCCCCAAAAAGGGGAGAGGGAGTGCTTTGGCAAGGGGCGCCATACCATACCTCAACTGTGAGTGGTTCCCTTGGCGCTGCGGACTCTCGGGATCACAGACTCCAGAGTAGAATAATTGGATCTTTCCCCATCAAGGGGAGAAGGAGTGCTTAGTTAAAGGGCACAGGGGGCTAGGTGACGTAGCAGGCAAGGGGAGAGATTCACCAGCGCTTGTGCTCGAATTGCGCTTACTGCTAACTCGCTGCATTTTTGTTGTTAGTGATACCCCTGCCTGCCTTCCCTCGGACCCTCCATTTTGTTGTTGTTGTTCTCCCCTGACCCGCCCCTCAGCCACACTACTGCCTCCCTGCTGCCCCTCCCACGCTCCGCCCCCTCCACTGTCCATTAATGTCAGATGGTCCCACGTGCAGCGTCCACGCCGAAGGTGTGCCAAAGGTAAGCCCGTCTATGCCCGTCCGCGCCTGGACCGCGCCCAGCGCCAGACCCCCTGCCCCCCGCATTGCCCAGCCCTCCCGTATCACCTACGATGCCACCACCCTCCTTGCCCTTAACCCTGGCCGCTCCCCCAACTGCGTCCAAGCCGCTCCTGGACACACCCATGGACCTTTCTCATGCTACTCCTGCAAATACATCGGCACCGTCAACAACTCCGCTACGATCACACCACAGATTCCCGACCCTAACCACCTTCAAAGCATCTTGCTCAACACCCGCTCGGTCCACAGGCACGCCATCGACCTATGGAATCTACTAGACACCATCTCTCCGGACGTCGCCTTCCTAACAGAAACATGGATGAACGCCTCTTCCGCCCCAGACATCACCATTGCCATCCCAGAAGACTATAAGATCATACGCAAGGACCGTACCGGCCACACAGGGGGAGGTATCGCCATCGTCCATAAGAAATCCATCCACATCTCAACCAGCTCAGACGTCAATCTCGCCAACTCTGAACACCTTCACTTCCAGATCCACATCGACCCCAAGACCACAGGCACTCTCCTTTACAGACCTCCAGGACCCCGCGCACAATTTAGTGAGGACATCACGGACTTCATCACTCCACACGCGCTCCCCTCCAAAGATTACATCCTTCTGGGAGACCTCAATTTTCACCTTGAAAAGAACAACGACCACAACTCCACCACCCTTTTGGACAACCTCGCCAACCTCGGACTTAAACAACTGGTTACTTCCCCCACCCACATCGCAGGTCACACACTCGACCCTATCTTCACCTCCAGCAATCATGTCTCCTTCAGCCACACTACGGCTCTCCTCTGGACTGACCACAGCTGTGTTCACTTTACCTACAACAAGCCCAAACCCAACAACCACCCCCAACCAACTCTGCAAAGAAACTGGAACAAAATCACCATCGACCAGATCTCCTCATCGCTTCTTCTAAAGCCCCCAGCCCACTCCTCAAACCCCGACCAAGCCGCCACCAACCTCACCCTATGGTTATCCAACAGCGCCGACATCCTAGCACCACTGAAAAAACGACAAAGCAAACTTGGCAGCAAGAAGGCCCCCTGGTTCAACGATGATCTTAAGAAATCCAAGAAACTCTGCCGCTCCCTTGAGAAGGCCTGGAAAAAAGACCCAACCACCAGCACCAAGGACGCCTTCAAAAACGCCACCGCATACACCACCAACTGATCCGAAAGGCCAAGAAAACCGCATTCAAGGACCGACTAGATAACAACGCCCACAACAGCAAGGAACTTTTCAACATCGTCAAGGAATTTACCAATCCCTCGGCCAACTCTAACGACATCACCCCCTCTCAAGCCCTCTGCGACTCCCTAGCCTCATTCTTCCACAACAAAATTGCAGACATCCACAACAGCCTCGACAACCAACCCGGAGACCAGCCCACCCAACCATCTGCTGGACCTTCACCCCCCTCGAACATCCTTAATGACTGGAACCCAATCTCCACTGAGGACACCATCCGCCTGATGAACTCCATCCACTCAGGATCCCCCACAGACCCATGCCCTCACCACATCTTCAACAAAGCAGACTCCATCATAGCACCGCACCTCCGAGACGTCATCAACTGCTCCTTCAACTCCGCCACCTTCCCGGAAAGCTGGAAACACGCTGAACTCAGCGCCCTTCTGAAAAACCCCACAGCGGACCCCACCGAACTCAAAAACTACCGCCCCATCTCGCTCCTACCATTCCCGGCCAAAGTCATCGAGAAAGCTGTCGACAACCAGCTCGCCGCCTTCCTCGAAGCCAACAAATCCCTCGACTCCTCACAGTCCGGCTTCCGAGCAAAACACAGCACTGAGACCGCCCTCATCGCAGCAACAGACCACATTCGAACTCTACTGGACAATGGAGACACAGTCGCCCTCATCCTCCTCGACCTCTCCGCAGCCTTCGACACAGTCTGCCATAGCACCCTTCTACAGCGCCTCAGAAACATCGGAATCCAAGGAAAAGCACTAGAATGGATTACCTCGTTCCTCACCGGAAGAACCCAGAGAGTCCGCCTTCCACCATTCAAGTCAGAGGCCACTGAAGTCATCTGCGGCGTACCACAAGGATCTTCACTCAGCCCCACCCTTTTCAACGTATACATGAGCCCCCTCGCGGACATCGCCCGCCAACACAACCTCAACATCATCTCCTACGCGGATGACACTCAACTGATCCTATCACTCACCAATGACCCTAGCACCGCCAAAACTAACCTACACGAAGGAATGAAATAAGTAGCCGAATGGATGAAACACAGCCGTCTGAAACTGAACTCAGATAAAACAGAAGTCCTCATCTTAGGTACCTCCCCCTCTGCATGGGACGACTCTTGGTGGCCAGAAGCCCTTGGAAAAGCACCCATCCCGACAGACCACGCACGGAACCTGGGCGTCATCCTGGATTCCTCACTTTCGATGAACAGACAAGTCAACGCCGTCTCTTCATCCTGCTTCAACATTCTTCGCATGCTCAAAAAAACATTTCGTTGGATCCCCACCGAAACTAGGAAAACGGTCACCCACGCTCTGGTCACGAGCCGACTGGACTATGGAAACACCCTCTATGCCGGTACCACTGCTAAACTCCAGAAAAAACTCCAACGAATCCAAAACGCCTCAGCCAGGCTCATATTAGACATCCCGCGTAAAGAACATATCTCTGATCACCTGAAAAACCTCCACTGGCTTCCCATCAATAAGAGGATCACTTTCCGGCTCCTAACCCACGCACACAAAGCACTCTACGAAATCGGACCAGAATGCCTCAACACACGACTGTCCTTCTACACCCCCTCCCGCCAGCTACGATCATCCAACCAAGCCCTTGCCACTGTACCTCGCATCAACAAAACTAAATGGGAGGTAGATCCTTCTCCTACCTGGC
This sequence comes from Lissotriton vulgaris, assembly GCF_964263255.1. NCBI lineage: Eukaryota > Metazoa > Chordata > Amphibia > Caudata > Salamandridae > Lissotriton > Lissotriton vulgaris. Next base: position 681,604,595 of record NC_141693.1, read on the forward strand.
AGCTAAAACCTGGAACTCACTTCCCACTTACTTTCGCCTTACCCAGAACCACCTAGCTTTCAGAAAGCAACTTAAAACGTGGATATTTGACAAGTAATTCCCCACCCCTCCTCAAGCGCCTTGAGACCCTCTGGGTATGTAGCGCGCTATATAAATTCTCTGACTTGACTTGACTTGACAGGGGATAGGGGATAAAAACAGAGGAAGTAGACAAAGAATGAAATAGAGAAAGCAGTGGGGGAGGGTTTGAGACACCATGAAAGGGGGGGATCTTCCTTATCTCTGTTAGCTCTTCAGGTTTCGCTCCCTCTGTTGGGTTTGCCATTGATTCTTCCGTCTTGTGTCTACGCCAGATCCCGCCACCTGATCGCAGCTGGTCGCTGGGTCAGGCAGTGTGGTAAGATCAGTCTTTAGCTGATCTATTAAAGTTTGAATGTCTTGACATAGTTCCTTACGCAATTCCGCATTTAAGTCTCGAAGTGAGGACATAAGATCTTCTTTGAAAAGGGCCATAGCGGATGGTTCGTCGTCGCAGTCTGAGGCCCGGTGCTTGTCAGCTGGCATGAAGAAGCTCGAGACCTTAGTCGTCGCTTGTGTTGCCGTCTTCTTCTGACTCCCAATGTCTAGACTTCTCCATCACACCCTTACTACCGCTAAATACCACCAACCCTTAAAGCATTACATGCATGGTAAACATAACTTCAGTGTTTTGGTAACCTTGTTCTTTTAGATCTGTTGTAGTGGTCCCTCGTACTGGATGTATTGTAATGATTATCTACTAACTGGATAATAATGTGTTTTTATGTAGAGCTTCATGCCATTTTTCTGCTGTATCCAAACAATGTGATTAACAGGTTTTGCCTGCCGTAGCTCACTTCTCATCCACAGTCCTCCTCTTCCTCATGTTTGTGGCCTCAGAGGTCCTTCAGCTAGCTTTAACAATCCTTTTGTAACACGGTAATAATTATGATCTTGAAAACAAGATGAAGAAATCAATGTTGGGCCCCATGCTAGACCCTAAATGTAGAACTTGCTTTTACACAAGGACAGGCATCTTTGTTTTCGAAACTTCAAAAACTGAATTACACAAGAGACTACATTTTACAAGCAACTCTGTGAATTTAGAGATCCCTCTCCAGGATGTATTATCTTACATTATAGTTAACAATACAGTGAACTCACCTTTAAAGTGCAAATAAGCATGGCCACAGTATCAGATATGGGAAGCTAAAATGTAACTTGAGTTCAGCCAAAGGAAGTGCGAACATCAAGTGCACTCAGACTGAAAGTTCCTTTCACAAAGAGTGTTGGAACTCTCTTTTAAAGAGTATGGACGTGTGTACTAGGAGATCCACAGTTTATGCATATAAGCCCTTCTTGGAGCAAATGGAAGGGAAGATGTTTTTTTGATTCCAATGATGAAGATAAAGTGTCACTTTACATTAAGATTCTTGGCATGTGGAACTGGCTTTAGACAAAATCATCATGACTGTCAGCATTGCTCAAAAGTAGTGGAAATCAGTAATTCAGAGCAGTTTATTTGTCACTGAGCACTAACGAGTTAGTGGAGAATGAGACAAGAGAGGCATGTTGTCCTTTTTCTGGCATTCCAGTTTGACATCAAAAACATAATGAAATGTTCCGGTGCCCAAGCTTGATGAATGTATTGCCTTGTTCTGGTGCTCCTGCGTTACAGCAGCAATTTGCTTACTAACATGGGCATGGTTGGTCACACCAAATAGCCAGAAAATTGAAATGCAGTTTCTTGTTTGTCAGTCTCTTACTGTATCCAGATGTTAAACCACTTACAGTCACGAGCATCTGATAACCCCAGAGCATGTCTGATATGGATGTAACTCAGACCGCAACGACTTGGTTTCTAGCAAGACATCACAATGAAGGCACAAGATTTTTTTTTCATGTGCAACAGGATTCTGTGCTTCTTTCACTTTAACATTGTTGTTTCTAAGATTACATGTTGTGCCACTGTACTTTCTTTGTTCTGCTTAATTGTAAAGTCAGAGACCTAAAATTATTTGGGATATGATGGTTATTCAATATTGCTCTTTTATGGTAACTTCTGTATTCTTTGCCATGTGTACTCACTTTTTTTATTGTGAAACCAGTAAAAAAAGAGGCTTCTGCGGTTTGCATTGTAAATAAGTATTCTTCCAGTGCTGAAATGCCATTTAATCATTATTTCTAATTTCAGAAGAATTTCCCTGGTGGCAGAGGTTTGTGTTTGCAGTGCAAACAGACACAAAATCACAAAAAATGAAAAGCTGTTTAAATTGACAGCTTGGCAGTTGAGCTTTGTGGGCCCTTTAAAACAGGCACTTGACTTGCCCATACAAAGGGCATTTAATCAAACAAAAAAGGTAAAGAGGTTATTAATTCCCACAAATTGGCATGGCTATTTTAAATAAAGTAGACTGTAATGTGAACCTCCGACATTAAGTAACATTAAAGGCAATGCTAGTTTGGTCTCACTAAGATGGTACCAAGAATAAGGGTAAAAAACAGATTGCTCAGCAACCATTAACACCTGCTATTATTGCCCACCCCCCTTTGCTGATCAGAGAAATGAAGGAATGCAAAAGAAACAATTGATGAACGGAATGCTTGACAATGCAAACATTCACCCCCAGTTACTAGGATCTGGGTTTAATCCATCATTCTTTTGCTCATCCCACCACCCCAGTTTGGACCCAGCCATGTGCAAACCAGTCTTGACCCTGTTCCTTGTGAGAACAGTGCAGCCCGAACTGCCAAGCCAGGTCCTCCCTGGACCGGAAACTAGCATCCTGGAACCGGTTTCAGGGCATCACCCTTTATCAGCCAGGCTAGCTTGAATCCAGGGATGTAGTAAGCACGGGACCCACGTCCGGGCATACCCTTCCCACTTAGGGTGACATATGCAAAAGAAACAATTGATGGACGGAATGCTGGACAATGCAAACATTCACCCCCAGGCACAAGGATCTGGGTTTAATCCATCATTTTTTTGCTTACCACACCACCCCAATTTGGACCCAGCCATATTCAAGTTAGTCTTGACCCTGTTCCTTGTGAGAACAGTCCTGTCCGAATTTCCAAGCTAGCTCCTCCTTGACTTGGGGTGAATGTATGATTCATTCAGCATCCGTCCATCACTTGTTTGCATAGCACTTTTCGCCCTATGTGGAATCGGTATACCCAGACGTGAAGTACTGGGTTTTAAGAGCCCAGCGGTGCCAGGGTACACACCCGAAGACTTCGAGTCCTTCCTGTTTCAGACTACAGAAACACAGAGTCTTCTAGGTGAAGTCAAAGATCGTATTTATTGGCTGCAGCCAGTAACAGGTATCCTAGAAGTACAACACAGTGTATGTTCTCAGGAGACTGCTCAATCTTACAAAGCCAGCCTTCTCTTTTATACAAAATATGCTTTAGGCAAACATTCCTTATTTTACAGTTGACCATTCACATATTTCCACTACAAAGAAAAAGCAGAGTCATGATGACAAGCCCATATTTCAGTTTGTCCAACCCATAATCAAGGCCCAGTATTTCCATCAGATATCGACGGACCCCTAATAAATACGGGCACCTCCTCATCGTAAAGCAAGTCATAAAGAAAGAAACAGGGACAGGTGTGTGTGAGATTAGACATAGCTGGTGTGCGATGAAAAGGTTTATGACATGTGTGTTAGACCTGGCACTTTGGCGTGAGTCTCCCTTCCACTTTTTGCTGGTGTGCCTCCGATGTTTTGCTGGTTTTCCGATACTCAGGGCACTGCGCCACGGCCGACCCGTGCCGCAGTGCAAGTGCTCCCTACTGTAAATTGTACATGTGATTGATGTCCATGATTGGTGCGTTGGATTTACTGTTAGTCCCTAGTAAAGTGCACTAGGAGTGCGAGGGCTTGTAGAGGCCAATACTGCTAGTGGGCCTGCAGCGCTGGTTGCGCCACCCACAGAAGCAGCCGTAAGATGTGTCGGGACTGCCACCGCAGAACCCGCGTGCAGTCGCGTACTGTCATGCTGGCTGGGCGAGTGCACCCACTCGCCAGCCCCTGAACCTTCCTTTGACTGCATATTAGTCACCCCTCTGGTAGGCCTGAGGGCAGGGTGCATTGTAAATGTAAGGTAGGACAAGCCCTGATGTGTGTGGCATGTCCTAGTAGTGAATTACAACTAAACTCGTATTTCACTATTGAAGGCTACCTGCTCCCGTTAGGCCAGAATGGGCTGCTGGAATTATTACACCCTATAATCCCAGCAGGCTCAGGGAGCATGGTAGAGAGTCCTGTTTAGTATGCCTGAACTCAGGATGATAAAATATTTCTTTTAGTAAAGTTTATTTTAGTATCCTGTGTTTGCAAATGCTACTTTTAGAAAGTTAGCATTTGCTTGCCTAACCATTTCAGCCCGCCTCTGCTGGTATGTGTATCTGACTGTCTGGGATGTGTGAGTGACAGGGCTGGGGGATGACAGGTGGTGAATGTGCAGATTACACCTTAGTGGGAGGTAGGAGTGGCTCTTGACTCTGAATCTTGCTGTGCTCTGCCACCACAATGCTGGCTCTACCCTCCTGGGGAGCGACTGATGACTCAGCCGACACCTGGCCCAGGGAGGGCGAAGCCCCATCAACAAGGTACTCTGGCTGCCCCTGTCCGCACAATGCTGGCTCCACCTCCTGTGGGGCGTCTGATGCGCCTGCCCCTCACACTGAAAGCAGAAGCCGGAGTACACCCACCGGAGTACTCAAGGACTGAAAGTGGCTATGCAAAGGCCCCCCTGGCCTGCGAGAACAAAAGAAATGCAGTATAAAAGTAGGAGCCCTGCTCCTTGAAAATTAGATCCTGTTTGGGCTACAGAAGGAACTCTACCCGACGAGAAGGACCGGGAAGGACAAGGAAGAGTGCTGTCTCTTGCCTGTGTCTGGTGCCTTGCTGCAGAAGGAGAGGAAAAGGAAAGACTACCAGAAGACTTTTGCCTTGTGAAACTTTGTGCCAAACTCTGCTGAAAGATCTCCAAGGGCTTGCTGTTGAACTTGCCCCCTGACCAGCGCCCCAGGACCAGTGGGTGCTACATCCTGAAGAAAGCGACTGTGTGTGCTGCTTATCGCTGCAGTACTGACAGAGGGGTCTGGGAGCGCTGGGCAAGCCTGCCACGCTCCCCGTAATCCAAGGCATCGACATCCCCCCAAGCACCGTGACCGGGGCCCAAAGCAACAGCGAGAGCAACGTGAGGTCCAGCCGCCGCTGGCCTGAGCACCGTGACCGCAACTGCACCGGGAGCCCGAGAGCAAAGTGAAGGAGGACCCGTCCGGTCCAAGCTCCCGAATTGACTGCGCTTCGAGCCGTCAATCCACCTGCGAAGACGGACAGCCGCCCTGTGGTAACCCCCCCTCTGGTCGGTAGCCTGCCGACAGCTCAGCTGTGAGCGCACAGCTGCAACCGGCCCTTGGCTGGGTACGTCCTGCACTTGGGGACCGTACTGCCACTGGCCGCCACCACACAGCCGCCGCCTCCAGGGTCGGAGCGAACGAGGAGGAAAGGACCCTGCCGCCACAGAGCTCCGCTGCCCCGGATGACCCGTGACCTGCCCAGCTGCGAGCCGCAACGAACAGCGACCCCGGAAAAGCAACGCGACGTGGGACAGTTCCCCTGGAAGCCGCCCGCTCCACAAGAATTGAAAGGTACTGTGTTGTATCCTCACGGTGCGAGCGACCTGCAACTCGAGCTCGCACATCTGCTCCCAACGCGAGCCGCCTCTGAAACCGAGGCTCGCACAGCTCCTGGCCCTTGAGGCCCACGCAGAGAGCGCATTGAGGCGCTACGAGACCCTGAACCTTGTCGAACCTGGGCAGAAGGCCCGAAAGATTGCTTATTGCTAAGAAAGAACTGTGGTAACTTGAAACTAAGTAAACTGGAACCGCTATTGAAAGTTTGACAACTGTATTTACAAGCCTGCTTGAAATCTATATAAAGATATATATTTTTTACAAATACAGTTTGGTGTCATTGTGTGGTGGGTTGGTTGTGATGGTGTGATATTGCAAATGTTTAACCCTATGTGCCCCAAAGATTAGCCTAAGACTGCTTAGGCCACACTACCTATAGGGTAAGCAGAGGTTGTCTGGAAGGTAACCCTCAGCCCTGACGAGGAAGAGAGAGTCCCTGCTTGTCGCTAGTGCTACACTGCGCCAACTAGAGACTCCCCCTTCCTACAATGTGCTTCGATGCTAATCTCATTCGGCCACTGGAAAAGGAACTGGCCGAACAGGTTGGCTTCAGGCAATGGACTCAGCTCGCCCAGGTCACAGGGGAGTCAGCGAAAGTATACGTGTCCTTCTGACTCGATCTCGGCTTAAGTCATTGTGCCTAGGTGAGGGCAATCACAAAATGGCTTCCGTTCACAAAATGGAACCCGAGGGTTCAGGACAGAAACCTCGATTTCGAGGTGACTTCGTCACTCGAATATGACGGAAATGCTTGTACATAGTATCTCAATCATTACCGGTCTGCTAATACCAAAATCGTCATGATACGACAATGTTTATAACACGGGTCCAGAATCTTCAGTACTACAGACGTGAGTCCCTTGCTCACTGGGCCACTGGATTCAAGCTAGTCTGGCTGAAGAAGGGTGACATACCCTGAAACCGGTCCCAGGATGCTTGTTTCCAGTCCAGAAAAGACCTGGCTTGGCAGTTTGGTCTGGACTGTTCCCGTGAGGCACAGTGTCAAGACTGATTTGCATATGACTGGTTCTAAACTGGGGTGGCATGATGAGCAAAGGAACTATGGATTTAACCTAGATCTCTTGACTGGGGGTGAATGTATGATTCATTCAGTATTCCGTCCATCAAATCTTTGCGTAGCACTTTTCGCCCTATGTGGGATGGGTATACCTAGATGTGGGTCCCTTGCTCACTGTGCCACTGGATTCAAGCTTGCCTGGTTGAAGAACGGTGACATACCCTGAAACCGGTCCAAGGATGCTTGTTTCTGGTCCAGGGAGGGCCTGGCTTGGCAGTGCGGTCTGGACTGTTCCCATGAGGCACAGGGTCAAGACTGATATGCATGTGGCTGGGTCTAAACTGGGGTGGCATGATGAGCAAAAGAACAATGGATTTAACCCAGATCTCTTGACTGGGGGTGTATGTATGATTCATTCAGCTTTCCGTCCATCATTGAAGGAAGGCAAGAACTGCAACTACTATCCTAAGTAGATGAACACAAGCATTCATTTGTATAATCAGTTCATTTTTCTGTAATATGTGAATGAATACAGATAACAAGGCACACATCATTGACTTGGTATTTACTCTGAACACTGACGGATTTCGTACACAAAAAATGTAAAGTGGCATGAACTGCATTCATAAAGAAGAAGTAAGCTACAGAAATAATCAAAATAGATGTTCAGAAAGTGAACATAATGTTAGTTAATGGAAGGCTATAATTGATCGATACAGCAGTAAGGCTTTATGGTTCAAATATATTTAAACACCATTCATTAGCTCTAGTAACATATTCAATCCAATCCAATCCAATCCAAAATTGTTTATTTCGGCCCTCAAGGCCATAAAAGATACAAAGACATTTAAAAATCATTCCATCATTTCACAGTTACAGAGAGATTTTTACAAGAAAATATGCACAGCCCATAAAACACAGCGATTTACATTATATAGTTAAAATCCACATTTACAAAATACTAGATAGTAAAAATACCTCCTCCAGTTTCACCCTAGCTAGGCAAAATTTTTCGTCTTAACGTCTACATAGCTAGCAGGTACTTGCAGACTGCAAAAACAATAGAGCTTGAAGTGCTAGTTTTGAGGATTCTAAAGGACTGTAAACATTTTTTGAAGCCTAAGTTTTTGCATAGTGGTACCAACCAATACTTACTAGATCTGCTATATGCGGGGCAAAAGAAAAGCACGTGGATTTCATCTTAATGGTGAGGATTACTGTCATTTTAAAATGCTTGTAAATTGGCTTTGGTCATCTTCAGAATGTATTGGTGCGAAAATTGCATACTAACAGCTCAACTTTTATTTCTCTAACGTATTTTTGTTGAATTATTCCAATTATTTAAAAATACTGACATTTTTAAAATAATTGCTTTATATATAAAGAACTGTCATAAAGAGGAACAGAAATGTACTCAAGACCTGCTACTTGTCTCAGTTTTATCGACATTTCATTTGTTCCGTTTGGAAAGAAGGCCATATGAGAACTGGAATGTTTACTTGTATTCACGTGGCCTACATGGGTAATTTATTTGTTGTGTGTTCTTGATCTAATGCCCTAATTTCAGGACTACAGTTATCACGTTTGTCGATGTTCATATCGCTTGTCATCGATCGAGGTTTATGATCCAGCATCTTTGCCTAATAAAAAAAAACACACTGTTGGAGTTCTTGCAGGCTATGCTTTTTTAGGTGAATAATATATCTGATAAAGACATGTCGTAGATTCCTTACGTTTTGAATTTCTCCAGGTCTCAGACTTGATGCTTAGGATTTTTAGTGACCAGTGCCCCTGCATGCTGGTAGGTGATGTTGATCAACTCCGTTGTCTCCGTCATCCGTGCTGGAAGCTACGTCACAGTACTATATAGGTGCCACCCAGGCACACTGACGTCAGTTATTTTCGAGCAACCCAGCCCTGTTTCGAAGAAGAGCTACCCCTCTGTCATTTTTTATTACAAGCTTTTTTTGAAATGTTTCCCTCTTGGTGTGTCGAGGATGAATTCACACAAGTTGTATTTCAAGTCCTGCTGTGCCTCTCACGACTGATGTCGGCAACAGACCTGCACCTCGTGTGTCTCTGGTGTCTGGAGCTCAACCACGACACCAAGTTGTGTTCCAATTTCCGAGCCATGGCCCGAAGTCTTTGAGGAAGTGGTCCCAGAAGCTGCAAGCCGTCTGGCATGCGATTCTGCAAAAGTTGAGATCCCGGTCAAGAGGAAGGTCCGAGGATCATTTGAAGTCCTCTGGACACTCAGGTAGGAGGCACAAGAAGAAGAGCAAGAAGTCTGACTGCTCTTCGACTTCTCTTTGTCTGTTGGGCAGTGAGACAAGGGAGCCTCGGTGTTCTAAACCTCGTTACCTTGATCCTGCGCCTGGGCTCACTCCACGCCTCCCATGGCAGGAGTGACCCACCCAACTGAAGAAATTCTATGAGGCCATGAGCTTCATATTTGGGTCCAACCCCATCAACACGCCTTCGTGCCCCATCTGGTTCTACGCCTGCAGCACCGGCTCCGGTTGGAGCCCCATGGATACATTCCTGGATCCGGACCAACAGCATTCAGCCATCTGGACCTTCCCCTGCGCCAATGCTCTTGTTGTACCATCTCAATTGTCATCCCAGACTCCAACATGGAGCCAGATTTGCGTTGCACAGCGCAGACTCAGACTCTGGCAGGAGCCTTGCCTCCTAGATTGAATCCTTATTTTCATTGGCTAGGCTTCGCGGAAGACTGGGAGGGGTCACTGAACCCGTTAGAATACCAGACCTATTAAATGTACGACAGTTCAAGTATTTTGACAGTGGCGATGAGTTACCTATGTGAGACCAGGACCAGCTGGGCAGGTGCTTTTGATTATACAATTGCGTTGAAGTTGGGCTACGGGGTGTGGATGCATAATGCAGAAAGAGCTGCAGGGGAGAGATATGGCTATGTACACCGTGAGAACAGTTACAGATGAGTGATTTCTCAGATATTTCAGCATTTTGTACTTTACCCTGAGGTATATTGGGCTCAGGCTGGTGCATGCACATTTCTAACGCTAGCCCCTGTGTGTGCCAGAGCTTAACATTTTCCGAGTGCGTCAGGAACACACGGGCCTTCGGTTGCCTTGACTCATAGGAAGCTGCTTTCACCTCCAGGCACGTCAGGCCTGCACGTGCTATCAGCTGTTTTGACTTTGAAAATGCTGGGGAAGCATGTACAGCTTGACGGGTGCACAACCTGTATGACCGGGAGAATCTTACAATGCGGAGGGAAGTGGTGCACGTTGCTGTTACTGGTGTCAGTTCATTGGCCCCAGTTAATCCTGGCTGCTGGGTAATTTGCTTGCAAGCTTTACAGCTGTGCAGATGAAAGAACAAATAAACAGATTTGAGTCTTACCACATTCTTCCTCGGTCTGACTGTGGAAACATGATTTCAGTCCTAAGTCTGATGTGTTTTGAGAAGTAGCTGAGATTACATTGGTTCTAAAAATGACTGCAATCCCATTGGCTATTGGTTCGACTGGTGTAACATGTCTGAATGTAGTTAAACTCAGCTCATTGGCCTACATCATCTGGCAACAAACAGACATCAGTAACTACTTTTCTTATGTAAGTTTATTAATTTGTTTCCAGACAACAGTGACTACCTTTGTTCTGTTAATTTTTTGTTATAAATGTGTATTTTCTTCACAGGCTGTGACTTTATTGTGTGTATGTTGCTAATTGTTTAAGTTGTATATTTGTGCATAGAGTGCAGTCCTCCTCAACTCCGCCCACATTTCTTGCTACCCCAGACATATCATGTCTTGGGAAGACTGGTGTGAAGCATTTGAGACATATTTAGAAGCTATTGATTGACATGTATATTTTTCAAAGAGGAAGTTGTCTCTGCTTAGACACAATTTGGAGGTGTAAGGGAGGATCGGGCTTAAGACTGTACCGTTGTACAATAATCAGTCAGAAATGGTAATAGCGATTCTGATATGGACGAAGAAATGAATGACGAGTATGTAGTAGTAGTCATGAAAGCGTTAGAAGAAAATTTTGGAAGGAAAGTGAGTGTGGTGGTAGAGAGACAAGTTCTTCTCTTGAGCACAAATAGTTGGCAAATCTGTAGATCAATATGTTGCTGAGTTGAGAACTCTAGTGGCAACATACAAATGTATAAATCTGCAACAGGAGATTATACGGAATGAGCTGATTAACCAATGATTAACCAAACCTCGAATCTAAATCTAAAAACTGTTGAGTACGAAGGAGCCAACATTAGGGAAATCAATTACTATAGCACAATGTATTGAACATGCATCATGTTGTATTGAAGCACTGCAAGGTAAAGGAGTGTAACAACCGACAAGTTTATGCCACAAACTTCTCTCAATCCTGAAAAGAAACATTATATGGGTGTGAGAGCATCAAGCACTTGGCTACTTCCAACGGTGTTCCTACTGTTAAAGTGAAATGTTTTAACAGTAAAAAAAATGGGGCACTTTTATAGTGTGTGCTTGTTAGACGGAGACCCGGAGGGTCGGCCGAGTACAGAAGGGGAGAGGCCTCCGGTGAGGGCCGTCTCCGGCGATCGTACAGACAAGTAACTTCCCCCCCACAGATGGACACCACACAAGGATGAAGTATACACACTTTATGTAAGGTTCTTAAGGCAAGGTTATCAGCGATACAGTGGGTTCAGGACACGAGGGTCCTCCCAATTCTAGTCTCTGTAGGGAAAGGGGTAGGGGGACAGTCTTGGTACCGGTCTGGTACAGGGTGCGCAAGAAGGAGCTCACAATCCTCGAGCTTAGGGGTCTGCAAGGTCGGGCCGCGTCAGCGTCAGCAGGATAGGATGATAGTTCTCGGCAAGGAGGGCCGCGGCAGCGCCAGCAGGCTAGGATGATAGTTCTCGGCAAGGAGGGCCGCGCCAGCAGGCCAGGATGAATGCTTTACGACGAGTAGGGCCGCGGCAGCGCCAGCAGGCTAGGATGTCGATTCACGTTGCAGAGGGGCCGCGGCAGCGCCAGCAGGCCAAGGCGATGGTTCACAAGGATGTGCCGCGGCAGCGCCAGCAGGCTAAGACGAAGGTGCACGTTGCAGAGGGCCGCGGCAGCGCCAGCAGGCTTCAGAGATGGGCTCACAAGGCAGGGCTGTGGCAGCGCCAGCAGTCCGTCAAGGATGAGTTCTTCTCGGTGTCTCTCGACTCCAGGATACAACTGACTTCCTGCTCTGGCGCTGCCCCATTTATAGGTCTGGTCTCCTTTGATGTCCGGACCCTCGCACTTGGAGGTCGGGAGGTACGGGATGAGGGAGTCGAGACACCCAGCAGGGGGGTGGAGCCAGCACCCGGGGATGCCGGGGGCGATCGACACCTGGCGGGGGAGAGCCGTTGACGCTCCTTCTCCCATTGACCTGCCAAGTGGTCTCTTCACCTCCTGGGTGGATGGTGGTGCCTCGATGTCGGGGCCTGGCCAGGCCCAGGGTTGGGGTCGAGCCGAGGCCACGCGGCCTCGTGATGCAGTGTCCAAAGATGGCGGCTGGGCCGGGGCAATAGTGCTGACTTGGGCCCGGGCTAGCCGATACTGGGGTGTTCGGGGGCTGGAGTTCCGTTGCTGACGGGTTGCGGGTTGCCTCAGTGGGTTGCCGGGATGGTTCTTGTCGAGAGTACAGGGAGAGCAGGGGTCTGGTCCCCGTCAGGCAGGGAGGGAGCAGGCCTTCCACGAGGCCTGTCCAACAGTGCTGAGTTGATAATCATAAAAGTGTGAATGTAATGAAGGAGCAGAACTCGTCATGTGATAATAGAATGGAGGAATTGGACTCCAGTGACGAAGTAGAGGTGTTGGTGTGACATGGGTGAAAAACACAATACTGATGTTAGTGTGGTGGTGGAACCATACCACTCACCCAATTTCGAAGTGGAGATTTGCGAAAAAGATGTTGCAATGTGGCCTGACTCATGTTTGCCACATACACTTATAGCCTTTTGGAAGAGGCTGGATGAGAATTGTTTGAAAGAAATCAAAGTGGCACCTGCAGGATATTGCAGGGTGAAGTTAGCTGTTATTGGGTCTTTTCTTACAAAGCTATCCTTCAAAGGGAGGATGGCAGAGGAGCATGCTTATGTTGTGGAGACAGGTAGAACAGTATTGGGTTAGAGAGAGCAGCCAACATTGGGGATAACTTTGGATCCTGCAGTGTGAAGCAAGTTCTGACACAGGAGCAAAACGAGATGATGCAATTGGTGTGGAGGTATCCTTACCTATTTAGGAAGGTTCTGGAATGTCTGCAAAAGTTCGCTCATAGGATAACTTTACTCGCAAATATGTGACTGCTAATGATGTATTCTAGGAGGCCCTAATATTCTAAGTTAAAGTGCTTTCATGACTGTGAGCTTTCGTTGTACCTAAGGGTTTTTTACCATCATTTGCAGCTTTGCCACAAAACCAACTAAAAATTATATTAAACACAACATGAAAGTAAACAATATTTTAAAAATGTTATATTCGTTTAAAAATGTCCAGGAAAACTGCATGAAGGAAAATCACCTCGCAATGAGCTCAGGTTTTTGATCATGCTGTAGCACACAAAGCTGCAATACTAAAAATAACAAATGATCTCTTCAAATTGTAGATCTCTTCAAATTGTCGATCAAGGAGACTCCTGGCTGCTTTTACACTTAGATTGGTCAGCTACGTTTGACATGTTTTGTCACTTAATCCTACAGAAAATTCTTAAATATTGAATGGTTTTGGATACAGTTCTGAGATAAATTTTTTATTACTTGGAAATGTGATCCGAGGACAGAGAACTGACAAATTTTCTCCCCAACCCTTCAGCACTAAAATAAGTCGTTTCACAGGTTTTGGTCTCTTCTATGCCTACAACACCCAATAACATTTCAAAATCATGTTACTTAAAGACTTTAGGCCTGATTTAGAAATTGGCGGAAGGAATACTGCGTCACAAACGTGATGGATATTCTTTCTGCCGTATTATGATCCCCATAGGATAGAATATGATCATAATATGGCAGACAGGATATCTGTCATGTTCGTTATGGAGTATTACCTCCATCGGCTTTTGAATCAGACCCTTTATAATGCTTAATCAAGTGCTGTTCGACTACAGACATAGATGACAACAAAGATAAACAGACTCTCACAATATTCTGATTGTCTATATAATTTTAGGCAAATATGTTCTACCTAGGGGACAGGAGTTGGCCTAATGGCTAGGGTGGACGACCTCGAATCTGAGGAACTGGGTTTGAGTCTCGGCAATGACACTAAAAATCCTGTGATTCTGGGCAAATCACTTTGGGGCACATGCATCATTGTTTCATTTTGCACTTCCTAATTTGCGATTTTTAGGGAATCGCAAATTAGGAAATGCAAAATGGGATGCATGTACATTTTCTCAAAATGTTTGAGAATCGGTAAAAATCGCAATTTTTACCGATTCTCAAATATTATGCGATTAGCAAAGTGCGAATTCGCAATTCCCATTCATTCCTATGGGCTAAAATGCCCATAGGAATGAATGGGAATTGCGAATTTGCACTTTGCTAATCGCAAATCCTGATTGCATTTCAAGGGTGGAGAGGGGGGTTCAAATGACCCCCCCCTGCACCCATGAAATGTTTTCGCATCATGTTGCACACACACATGTCCTAAGGACATGTGTGTCCGTAACATGAATGTGTAAAAAATGCTTTTGCAGCGTTTTTGACACTTTTTGCAAATTTACCGAGTGGTTCAACCACTCGGTAAATTTGACACCCTAATTGCGAATTCGCAATTATAAAAGTAATCATGCATTGCTTTTAAGAAATCGCAAATTTGCGATTTCTTAAAAGCAATCGCATTTTTAGAAATCGCAAAAATGTGCGATTTCTAAAAATGCTTGATGCATTCCAAAAAGCATTTTTGGAATCGCAAACGGCCGATTTTAAGGAATCGCACCGTTTGCGACTCCAAAAATGCTTGATGCATGTGCCCCTTTATCTCCCTGTGACTGTGTCCTCATGTAATGCAACTGGTGCTATGTAAAGCGCTCTGATACCTGATTCGGGTCAAGTTTGCGCTAAATAAAACTCTGTAAAAAATTGGAAAATTGCTGTGATTTTCAGTCTTTCAACACGTTTGAGCTGTCTCATTTGATTCTACTGATGCAACCAGATCCCTACAACATGCCCTTTTGTTAAGTACTCCAACTGTCCCCTCGTCCTACAACAAATTATCCACGTACTGCAGGAGTCCAGAAAGCATTTGATTGAAGGCATACAGCACTCTATATTGTAGGGGTGCATCATACTCTTAGTTTAAACGTACTAACATATGTTTTCAGTATCACTATGTATTATGTTTTTAAATGCATTTATTCGACATGTTAACAAGAAGTGTAATGTGCATTTTACATAGAATTCACATTAGAAGACACCATTATCTTTATATGCACCTGTGTAATAGACATTATATTCATATTAATGTAATTGTGTGTTTTAAAGATGCCTGCAGTCTAGGCCCCGAGCTGCAGGTTGTTTACGGTTTCACTTCTTCAGCTACTGAAGGATTAATTGAATGCATCTTTGTTTATAATAGAACATTATGCTCTCAGCCCATTGTAGGTAGAAGGAATGTATCCTCATTAGTTTTAGTTTAAGAAGATAACTGGAATGTCTTTGAACAGTCTGAGAAGCAAGAAGGGAGGATATGGTCTGTGCCTGGCCTATCTACACTCCAAGGTCACAAGAAGCGAAGATGATTCAAGAAGTCATGGAAAATCACTGGTGTCTTGGAAAAGAGAAATAATTTGTCACATGATACATTTAGAAGGGGGCTGAATGTATCCTTTATGTATTGCGCGCAGGGACAGATAAATCACACTTCTAGATTTTCGGAGAAGGAGCATCTTAAGAACGAGCTCCATAGCCTTAAGCTATTTGACCCATTTGACGTGACTGAGTACGTCTAAGGAAGTCTACACGTGCTGACACCTTTGATAACTAAGATAAAGGAACCAGCTAGAACCATCATTTATGAGAGTAGTGTAGGGACAGAGATTTCATGCTTTCATTCCTAATGAAAAGGGATTTGGACTCACCCTCCATCTTGGGTTGTGTATTAATCTCGGAGTTTATTGTTTTGTGTCTCTTTTGCTGAATCAATTATATGCATAGATTAGGCTCTGTATTGATTTTCCAATACCTAGGTTCGCTGATTTTGTGGTGTGTCTATATTCAATTATTTTTGGCCTTATAATAAAGATCCATAAATGGAATTTCGAAGTTTGTGGTCTTTACAGCATGACTACATTGTACGTATAAATTTGATGTGTTTCTTCCCCCGACAACTTTTAGCAGGCAAATAATAGACCATCACAGCCGAACTTGGGTAGTAAGGCAAGGCCCAATTTTGGCTCTATCACATTTTATGCATGTTGGCGCGGCAAGAACTCCTCTTCAAAGGCTGCAATGCTCACTGGGACTTGCAGTTCTCTCCTCTGTCTGCATAAAGCGTCCGAGGTGCCACAGGAGTCTAGAATATGCTTTATGCATTTTGGCGCTGCAGCGTCCTCTCTCCCTACAACAAAGCGTCTCTGTGCCACTGAAGTCCAGAAAGCTCTTTATGAGCATCTGTACAGCAGGAGCCCCTCCTCATGGGCTACAATGCTCACTGTGACATGCAGTCCCCTCCTCTGCCTGCAACAAATTGACCCTGCACAGCGGCAGTCCAGAAAGCGCTTTATGCATATCAGTGTCGCAGGAGCCCCGCCTCACAGGCTGCAGTGCTCACCGGGACATGCAGTCCCTTCCTCTGCCTGCAACGAAGTGTCCCCTTTTATCAAATCATGCACTTGTTCTCCTGCAGACTGTTTCCCTTTGAGTAATCTAACTGAAGCAAAAAAAGTAGTGTATGAGTACCACAACGCTGTCAGGCAAAAAATGTGCTAAACATAAGATAATACATTCCTAAAAATGATTAATAGCTCAGCAGGAAATAATGTAATGCTAATGTTAATGTAAGGAGATTATAGAATGCACAGCTACTCAACAGAGTGTCCTGGCGCTAATGGTATAGTCATAGAAAAAAGGTTGAAAACCACTACTGTATAAAGAGCTCAGCTAGAAGACAAGGAAGAAGCACACAGCTACTGCGTAAAGAATGTAATATTTCCACACAATAGATATTGCTGTTGTGAGAGTGTGCAACAGATTGCTCTCTATCACTCTCAGACTATCTAATGGACATTGCTTGGAGAGGACATAAGGAGCTGAGCAAGAAAGTGAATTACTCCCTCCCTCCGAGTCGTGGACTTCCGCCACGTGATTGGAAAATCGTTGCTGTCTTACAAGACCCGCCAAAACTCTCCCGGGGCGGTCCCCATCACCGTACTGAGGAGCAACAAAAGCTCTCACGGGGCAGTCCCCATCACCGTAATGAGGAGCAACATGATATTTGCCACGAAACCTACATTCACGGTCAGCCCTGTCAGTATATTCCGTAAGTTTATAGCGCAGCTGTGCTTTGGTCACATCTCCCCCAGTCCCATCGCCAAGAGTCCGTTCCAGATTTTTGATTTCCTTTTCTAGCCGATTTAAATTGTTGCAGATGTCTTTTAAGATGCCACCCCCTTTAGCAATTCGAGAGCCTCTGATTGTTACTTTGAAGGCCTCCCAGACTATGGTGAGGCTTGGTACGGAGTCAACATTCCGCTCAAAGTATTCTTGGATTTCTTGTTCAATCTCAGCTTTGAAAACTATGTCTAAAAGGTGCAGTGGATTAAGCCTCCAGCTGATGTAGGCGGATAGTACTGTTGGAGGTTTCAGCACCAGGTCCACCGGGGAGTGGTTGGAAAAAGTCCTTACCATGTGGGTAACCTTGTCTATCCAATGAGCCATACGGACTGACACAAACCAGTAGTTCAAGCGGGACCAGGAGGAATGTACAGCCGAAATGTGTGTACCTTCTTTAGTCGTAGGGTGTGTGTGCCGCCACGCATCAAGGAGATAATTGTCAGAGACGATTCCTGTTAACTGTTTCTGCATGGCTGAATAGTGTAGGATGGGATCTATCCATCGTGGGGAACATAGCAGTATCAAAATTTCTGCCCCAGAGTTGGTATGTGGAGCCCACAGATAGGATTTCCCCCATAGGGTATTGAGAAATATGGGATTGTCTACATTTGGACCATAACAGTTGGCAATAGTTACGTCATGGGAAGCCAACCGTCCCCACATCAGACAGTAACGTCCTTGTCTATCTGTGATGGTACCACCCAGGATAAAGGGAGTGTTACATTTAATGAGGATAGCGACCCCTCTGGAGTAGGTGAAAGAGGAGAAGCAGCAATATGAAGCCCACTTAGTGGCAAAAGTGGAGGGTGTAGACCGGTCCAGATGGGTCTCCTGAAGTAGGACAACATGGACATGATGTCTCTCTAGATGTCCTAAGATTTGTCTCTTTTTTTGAGGATTATTTAAAACCCTGGATATTCCATTTCATGTAGTGTATACTAGATTGCATGTGAGTAGTGGCGAATATCGGGTCTGGTAGTGTGGTCTGAGCTGGTGAGAGTTGTTAAATAGGATATGTGTCGGACATATTTACGTTTTGATTTTAAACAAAATATCAAGGCAAACAATCTTCCCACCCTCCCTCTCCTTCTTCCCCAACTTGTCGGGTATATATTCCCTCCCAATTACACCTAATAAATAAGAAAAAAACAGGTGATATTGAAGTTAAGGGGGTACTCCCTTATGGGTAAGGCTAGGGGCCTCGAAATGCCGTTACCCTCCAGATATTCTACCCGTGTATCGTCTTGCGCTAGCAAGACTGGTGCCAGTGACGGGAGGAGGGTAAAGTAACGGGGTCACAATAAAGGAGTCCATGGTGGCGGATGTCGGTATAAAGTTCCATGGGAGTAACCCAGGCCAAACACTGTTCGGAGCCGTCAGTGTGGTCAGGCTTAATCTTGTGTCGGCAAGGGGGACAGGGATCTGGAGCGCACTCTGTCGGAAGTCTTGGCTGGTGACGTCCCTAGGTGGGTTTTGAGATAGTATTTGACCTGCTGTGAATTATGGAACACCTGCTGCTTCCCCTGGTGCGAGATGTGGAGCCGCGCCCGGTATAACATGGCGTAGGGGATGCTCTGAGCTTGCAGTTTCTTATTGACATTGGTAAATTCCTGCCTGGCATTATGCACATTTTGTGTGAAATCGGGGTAGAATGACAAGGTCGTGTTTTCATACTCTACCTTCTTCTTTTCCCGCGCCAGACGAAGTATCGTGTCCCAGTTTCTGTAGTTGAGAAATCGGACAATGACTGGGGGTGGAGGCATCCCCAGTGCAAGACACACTTTCAGGGACCTATGTGCTCTTTCCACAGTGAGATGATTGGAGAATGCCTCGGCCAGACAGATTGATGATGAGTCTCTATGAAGTCCTCCATGCTGCCAGTAATTGTTGACTCCGCCAGGCCAAGAATGCAGATGTTGTTTCTCCTGGAGCGGGCCTTCAGGTCCTCGTTTTTCTCTGCGACGATTTTAAGTAACCTATCCATCTGTGAGATTTACTTTCTGCCATTCGTAGTGCCATCCTCCAGTTCGGAAATTCTGTTTTCAGCTTCTTCCAATCGATGATCGTGTTATTCAAGCTTATGTACCACTGAGTCCATACGGGAATTAATTGCGTCAATTTTTGGCATCTATTGATGTGAGGCTGTTTTTCATCATTATCAAAAGTGCTTTCAGGTCCTCCTCTTGGCACTTACAAGGCTCAGATGCAGATTGTTCACCAGATGTGACCGAGGCGTTTTGCGGGCTTCAAAGGGAATCTTCGTTTATTTCACGTCTGTCCTGCCCATTTCGGGACCTGTGTCGTAGGTCCGTATCTGAGACTGGGATGCGAATACTCAAGGTCCCTCAGTGACGGTTGTCTTGAAAAAGAGTAGTGTTCAGTTCAGCCCTGGGGTATGCTGGAATGGGTTGCGCCTTGATCGACAAGTATTTCAAGTCTGTTTCTGCTTGATTGGCTCGGCTGGGCTGTGTGTGGGCTCAGGGATAGCTTGGCCGTCCTCAGAGGGGCCTCCACCTCAGGGTAGGGAGGTAGTAGCATCATCCCCCCGGGCCCCCGTGCTGCAGCTGATTTTGTCAAGGCCGGGGCCTCTTCCTGACAAGGCAGTGTCACCACAGGAAGGGCGAGTAGCGGTTAAGGACTTTGCTCTTCTGGCCCTCAACTTTGTGCTTGAGTTGATGATCTTGCGCCACTAGGAGTGTTCACAGTGCACACAGTGGATATATACGTGAGTGGCCGCCACTCCCCGATAGGGAGAAACATAGGCACAGGGATCAAACCAGGCCCGAGCCGGACATTCGTCAAGGAGCCTCTGTCGACCCCTCGCCACCCTTCCGACGCAGGTGTCACTATAATCCCAGGCTGGTGGTGTCTCACGGAGAGCACGAGGGCCGCCTCCGCCGCCCAGATGTTCTTGCAAGGATGGGGGCTCAGTTAGAAAATGGCACCAATCGGGTACTCTAAAGGCCTAGAGTTTGTAGGCGGCGGTGTTTTACAAACTTGTCAACTCCTGAAATAACACAGCCTTCACAGGTCGGGAGAGGGATTGTTGGGGAGCGTGCTCGAGCCAGTGGAGGCTGTGTTGGGTCCCCTCCGCATGCTTGGTCCGAGTGTGTGGCATCTCTGTGCGTGTTCAGGCGGCCGCCGCTTCCAAGCAAGCGGGTGTACGCCCTAAAGTTTAAATAGCGCTCCCGGCAGTAGACACCCTCCGGCTCCTCACCTCAAAGCTGACGTTTTGGTCTTTTGTTGTGGCAGGCTGGGCCCCGGGCCGGCAGCGCCTCGCGTTGAGTGCGAGGGTCAAGTCCGCGGCCCAGATGTCAGCAGGAAGCTGTGAGCTCAGTTGGAAAATGGCACTGAGCGGGCATTCCAGAGTATTCCACCCATCGTGGTTTTCATCTGCTTATCTCAGCTTCTAGGAGCTTCAGCACCTAAGAAGCAGCTGCAATGGGACCTCGGATCGATCATGAGGTATCCGATACCGCCAACTATTTATAAAAATAGTGACTCAGGATGGTGTTGTCATTTATTTTGGTGCCCGATCGGCAAGAGCCTCACTGGTGTGCGGCCATCTTGGTCATGCGCCACCTAGCGTCCCCCAAGCAAGTGAAATCTGACAACTGCATATGTGCTAACTGCAAAGGCTTATTACTTTTTCTTATTTATTCCATTATGGTTAATGTGGGAAAGGAAGAGAACATCACTTGACAAATATAGATTGTGAGAGATAGGATCAGGGCATTGAGTCACTGTTCCTTTCTTTGAAAGACCTCTCACGAACAAGATTGATGACTAGGTATCTGACAAAATGTTGGACTGAGAAGGATAGTGTAATAAATTGAGTTATTAGTTGAGGGCGGTCAATACTTACCTAAAAAAATAATCACAATTCTTGTCAGGGGAGACACTAAAGTCACTAAACTAACATGATCTAAACCCCCTGGTAGTTAAGGCACACAGCACAGAATTAGCTTAGGCACAATGTGTAAAGTATTTATGCAGCAAACTAAACATTAATATAGTAGGGCAAAACAATAAAAATCCCATGCCCAATTACAAAATTAGAGCAAAATGTAATAAGCAAAATGACAAAAATGCAATAAGAGGAAGTGGGGGTATGATTAAAAAAAAACTTTTAAGGAGAAATAGTGCAATGAAGCACAAAGGGCCACTGATTGTCAATGGTTGTAGCAGAACAGGACCTAGGTGCAATTTAATGCTGACTGCAATGGAGCGCAATTCAGATCCACCATAGGAGTAAACTTCTAAAGTTCCCCAAGACCTCAGACGAGGCACTTAGAGATTCACACGGTGGTAAGCAGGGCCAACAGGAGAGTCCAATGCAGGTCCAGTTGCCACCTGTCAGTTACAGGAAAAGGCCTCCTATACGTGTTGTGTCATTGTAGGCTTAACATGATGTCGGGTACTATGAACTCTTACAGTCCACATCTTTGTCCTGGGTACAAGAGAGAGAGCAGGTCCAGTCTTTAGTGCTCTTCTTGGATCAGACAGCCTGTCCAGTACTCTTCTGTTCCTCTACAGGTGTTCTGACATGGATTCCTGGATATGTCACTTATTATGCCTAGCATGAGCTAGTGGGTCAGGAATGACCGCTGAGGGTGGCCTAATCAGATAAAGGTTCTTGTGGCTGACCCTCGCCTCTTTCCGCATTTTCAAGATGGGCGAAATCTGGGGCACTGAGGGCTGGGTGTGTATGTGGGGGTGTACTATGTTAATCCTCATGTTTTCCCACATCTAACTCTAAAATCCCTTTTGAGACAGTCCCTGTACCCACAACAACTTCAGAGACAGAAGTCTGGTTGAACGAACCTGAGTTTTCAGCAACCAGACAGGGTACTCACAAGAATTTTTTTGCCATTCTGTCTTCCTCTTTTGAAGTGTTCCCCAAAATGTTATAAGTAAACCCAGAATACCTGTCACATAGACTTTGATGCTGTAATGTTAAAAAATGGCCCACTGTGATTGGGCCTGACTGGCTAGGGGAACTAAAGGCCTCTTTGTACGGAGACCACACTGGTAGAGGTGTCTGAATATATTAGAGAAACCTTTGATGCTGGGAGATTGGCTGTACTGATCATGCTGGATTTATTGGCAACATTCGATACAGTTTTTCACTCGATGCTGTTGGACTATCTCCAGACTACTGGAGTAACAGGTCAGGCACTGGAGTGTATAACATCATTCTTAGCTCACAGGAGACAACAAGCTTGGATTCCTTCTTGTGCTGTCAAAAAAGCTCTGCCCTAGTCCTATCCTTTTTAATCTCCATCTCACCCCTCTGGCTCAACTTGCAGAAGCTCTGGGAGCTAAAGTGATAGCCTATGTGGATGATACACAACTGCTTTTCTCTTGGGATAAGGGAGTTGAGTTTGAGGGTGGTCGGATTAAAACCTACCTGACTGCTATTTTTCAGTGCTTAGAAACTGCCCAACTCAAATGCAAAGAAGAGAAACCAGAAATGTGCTTCTTTGGGAAGGTTCCATCAGTTCTTTGGCAAACTTGTTGGCCAAATGATGCATCTCCCCCCTGGATCTCAGAAAGACAGTTAAAAATCTGGGTATTGAAATTGACAACAGGCTGTCTTTTAGGGTCTTAAGTAAAGGGGTTGGTAGGAAACAGTTTTTGGATTATGAGGTCCTTAAAGAAATTTCTGCCTGCCCAATCCTTTTCAGCTAAAAAAAACAGTCATCTAGGCAATGATGACATCTAGAATTGATTACGGAAATGCACTATAGTTTGATCTACCAGAGTACCTGATGAACAATCTCCAGGTGATTCACAATGCAGTGGCTCGACTCCTGCTAAATGAGAACACAAATTTCGAGGCATCTGTGTAAAAGAGCAGAGGAAGCAGTAAAGTTAAAAGTAAGGATTTATTAAAGTTAAATCCAAGGACCCACTGGAGCACAGAGCAAAGCGTCTAAATCAGATCAGCTCCAACCGCTTCTCTGATTTAGAACACCGCTCACAAGACATTCTGCATTACATGGGTAACACTCCACAAATAAGATAATTCTAACAATGACATGTTAAAGCTCGAACACAGAAAGAGAAGTAGGATATTACCACATGTATCTTTTTTACAGAAAAACAAAAAAGAATAAAAATGAAATAAACAAAAGAAAAGTAAAACAAAAGAGAAAATAATTAATCCAAAACATAGTCATCAAATTTCTTGGACAACTTAACATATCTCTTGGAGGTAACATGAGAATCTAGAACAGGAGAACTAGAAACAGCATCATCAACAGGAATAGATGAATCCAAAACAGGAACAGGTAATGGACTAGGAGATGAGTCACATGAGTCCTCAGGTAATGGACTAGGACACGAATCACAAGAGTCCTCAGGTAAAGGACTAGGACAAGAATCACATGAGTCATCAAACCAGACATCATCGTCACAATCTCCCTTTTTATCAAAAAAAAATTCTTGGCCAGGTTTAAGAACAACCACAGAACTTTTACACCACCACCCTCTGCCCTTGAGAAAAACAGAGGAATCAGAAACTTGTTCAACCATGAAGGGCTTACTGAACCTGGACAAACCTTTGGGAGTGTGAGAGGGATTAACAATTCTGACCCAATCACCGACATTTATAACTTTGCTCTTACAATGATGAAACCCATCATGATAAGATTTTCCAGACAACCGTGCAGAGGTGATGTTATCCCTAGCTTTAGAGATAGAGGACTCAAAACTTCCATACAAAGAGCTCTTGTTTGTCAATTGAGGTAAAAATAAAGATTTAGCTTGTCTGCCTCTCATAAGACAAAAAGGAGAAACCCCTGTACAGGTATTAGGAGTGAGATGATAACTCCAAATTTTGTCTTTTAAAAAGTAAAAAACGTCCAAATCACTCTCCAAAGCAGCTTGGATCCCCTCCTTAAAAAATCTGTTGGCCCTCTCAACCTGACCATTTGAACGCGGACTACAAAGAGGAGCCCTCTTAGCAGACACACCAAACTTTTTAAGAAACGCACCCATTTTACTAGAGGTGAACTGAACCCCATTGTCAGACCTAATGGAGATGGGTGCCCCTTCAATTCTGAAGACGTTGTCCAGAAAACCAATGACAACATCAGTACTAGGATGCTCTACAAAAGAATAATGTAACCACTTAGAAAAATCATCAACCAGGACAATTAAAAATCTATTCTACCTGCCAAGACAATCATAGGGTCCAGAAAAGTCAATAGAAAGCCTTTCCCACGGACCAGTAGGAGCCTCACAAACAGACAGGGGTTCAGTGGACACCTTCCAATGCTTGTCAGACCTGACACAAACGGCACAGTTGTCGATAAACTTTTCGACAAAAGAATCCAATCCAGGCCACCAATAGTGACACTTAAGTATCCTCTTTGTACCAGAAACACCAGGATGTTCAGAATGTGCCAACCTGACAATCTTCTCTCTAAGGCTACCAGGTGGAACAAATAATTCATTCCTCAACAGAATACCATTTTCAATGGACAACTCGTTCGCTACCTGTGCAAAGCTCCTCAAAGAAGATTCAATATTCTTAATGGAAGGCCACCCATTAACCACATATGACTTGACCTTAGCTAATAAATTATCTTTACAAGCATGATCATTCCATTCACTCACATCAGTACCAAAATTGCTAGATTCCACAGCATCCACAGCAGCCACAACACACTCATGCAGGTCAGTGACATCATCATGGGTATCACCAAGTGGAGGCAACCTGGATAAACAGTCAGCAGCAAAATTCTTACCACCAGGAATGTGCTGAATTTCAAAGTTAAACTCCTGCAGTCTTGCAATCAACCGAATCAACCTTGAGGAAGCGCTACCACTCCTGACGCCATCCATCATATAAACTAACGGTTTATGGTCCGTCACCACACAAAAAATTCTTCAACTTCTCCACAGCCCACACACAGGCAAGAGCCTCTTTTTCGATCGTGCTATAATGAACCTCAGCACCTCTAACAGCCCTTGAAATAAAAGAAATAACTCTCTCCTTGCCATTAACCATCTGCGTGAAAACAGCTCCCAAACCAATTGCGCTGGCATCCACAGTTACAAAAGACTTCCCTTCAGGATCAAAGGTTTTAAGACCCGGGGCATTGGCGATAAGTTTGATGACACCCTGAAAGGCAGAATCATGAACATCAGTCCAAATGAATCTAGCACCTTTTTTAAGCAATTGTCTAAGAGGCTCGACAACCAAAGCATATCCTTTAACAAACTTAGCGTAGTATTCTCCTAACCCAAGAAAGGAACGTAAAGCATCCTTGTCCTGAGGCTTACTGGCATTTTCAAGGTTACAAATTATGTCCTTTTTAGGAAAAATACCTTCCTGAGTGATTTTATGACCCAAATAGTCAATTTCTTTAACCAGAAATTTACATTTCTCCTAGCTCACAGTCATGCCTTTGCTGCTAAGGATTTTTAAGACAGTTTCCAAAGTGACATTGTGTTCATCAATAGACTTTGCAAAAATTAAAATGTCGTCTTGAAAAGACTGGACACCTTTTACACCATAGAACAAATTTTCAATTAATTTCTGGAAAACGCTGGCAGCCGATGCCAGGCCAAAAGGCATTCTCAAGAATCTAAATAACCCAAATGGAGTTATAAACGCCGTCAGATCTTTAGAATCCTGATCCAGAGGGACTTGATGGTACGCTGCCTTTAAATCAAAAATTTAAAAAAAATTTGCTCCATTTACAGCAGACAACATTTCCTGTATTCTGGGCAAAGGATATGTTTCTACTACGATGTTTTTATTTAGAGATCGAAGATCTACACACAGCCTAATTTCTTGGTTCTTTTTAAGAGCAATAACGATAGCCGAAACCCACTCAGAGCTATCAGTAGGTTCTATGATACCTTGAGAACAGAGACCCTCCAAATGCGACTTGCGACATAAATTTTGGTAAAAATGACACGGGACTCAAATTTTAATGAGTCTTCAAAAAAGCCTAGCATTTTGATCTTAAAATTGCCAAAAGCTTTAGGATTAATATCAGATTTGGACAGTTTGACACCTTTCCATTTCTCATAAAAGAAAACATCTGATAAAATGGTCACAGGCGAACCGGAGTCAGCCATAGCTTCAAAGGCAATTTTCCCAACATGAACTATCCCTAAGGGAGCTTTGAAGGGAAGGGAAACACTATTTATGTGACTATCAAAGGAATCATCATAAATAGTAATGACCAAATTCTCCAAATCATCATGAACACAAGAAACACTGGAAACAGCGGAGTCAGATCTACCACCCTTCTTTTGAATCCTACACGAAGATGCAAGATGGCCAATATTACCACACTTAGTACATTTTCTCTTGAGAGCAGGGCAATCTGGAGAATTCGCCAAATGTGCTTTCGAACCACACCTAAAACAGCTTCAAATTCTACCAGACTGAAAATTATTTTTACTACGCATTTGAACAGCACAAACAGAGGCGTCATTAGTACACTTGTTTTCATTAGCAGCAATGACTTTAGAAGACTCAATAGATCTTTCAATCCCCTTGGCCAAATCAATTACTTCTGCCAGGGTAGGATTGCGACAAGCTAAGAGTCGTTCTTGTACCTTCTTAGCTGCACAATTAAAAACAAATTGATCCCTTAAAGCAGTATCAACATAGGCACCAAATTCGCAATTTGCAGCGAACACCCTGAGAGCCGCTATATAATCCTCAACAGATTCATCTGCTAGCTGTTTCCT
Organism: Lissotriton vulgaris; assembly: GCF_964263255.1. Lineage (NCBI taxonomy): Eukaryota > Metazoa > Chordata > Amphibia > Caudata > Salamandridae > Lissotriton > Lissotriton vulgaris. The sequence continues at coordinate 681,631,615 of NC_141693.1, forward strand.
CTTACGAAAAGAATGTCTTTCAATCATAACGTTAGGCTCATCTTCGAACTGTTTTTCAAGTCTAGCAACAGCTTCAACAAAAACATTCCATCCATCACCTCCTTCAACTGGTGGTGCAATGGGTATAAGGTTCTTGAAAATTTCAATGGCAGCTGTTCCCAAGTAACTGAAAAGAATGGCCTTCTTTCTCTCCGCAGAAAATTTAGTACCATCAATTGCAACGATGTAATTTTCAAATGTGTCAAACCATTTTTTCCACCTTAGTTTTGGTTTGCCTGGTTTTGTAAAATTATGGAAGGTTGATTGCAGATTTGAGATGCTGCCATTTCAAACACTAATATAAACAAATGAATAAATTTGCAATATTATATGTGTGCAGATCACAGTAGTAATAAAATAGCAAAATGCACTTCTCAATAAAGGTAAAGTGTGAACATCACTGAAGAAAAGGAACTGTTTTAAAATTGTGTGCACAACACAGTAGAATAACAGAAGAAATAAAATAGCAAAATGCACTTCTCAATAAAGGTAAAGTGTGCACATCACTGAAGAAAAGGAACTGTTTTAAAATTGTGTGCACATCACAGTAGAATAACAGTAGAAATAAAATAGCAATATGCACTTCTCAATGACTGAAGTAAAAGAACTGTTTTTAAATTGTGTGCAGATCACAGAAGTAATGACTGCAACTAGCACAAGTGATCATGACTGAAGTACTCAAAAGAATGTAGAACACTCCAGCTTACCACACCAGCGCTTGTCGTGAAGTACATGTAAAGAATTACTAACTTGAAATAAAAGTGAGCGAATCACTGAATTCGCCGATAAAATTCTTCAAAAGAAGAAGTGAACATCAGGTTGCCGCTTTAAAACGTTGGAGAAAGAACGCCGTTATGCTGTATAAATGAAGCCGATGAAAACAGCTGAAAGTGAATAATTAAAATGGCCACAACGCTGCGTGATGCGCTGCGTTTCAATGATGCGTGTCAACCCCAAATGGCAGCGACGTTGCGTGCTGAATGCGCCGCGTTTCAGTAGAACAATACGTCCCAGAAGTCAGTTGTGAGTCACGGACGTCATCAAATGGAAAGAGGCAGGAGCGCGATAAGATCAACTGCCACAGAGACGCTTTAGCGAAAAGCGACTGAAAATCCACAAATTTTTCAAAGTTTACAGTACCTTAGGGTTTCTAGAAAAGCATCACTTCAAAAGGCTTCATAAACAGCACCTGAACAGGATTGCAGCGTAAGTCCATTTCTTTTAAATAAGATCGTCAAAGATTTAAAAGACGCTTAAAATCACAGTGGGTCCAATAATATTTAAAAGAACCTCGTCGCCATTGTAAAAAAGCAGAGGAAGCAGTAAAGTTAAAAGTAAGGATTTATTAAAGTTAAATCCAAGGACCCACTGGAGCACAGAGCAAAGCGTCTAAATCAGATCAGCTCCAACCGCTTCTCTGATTTAGAACACCGCTCACAAGACATTCTGCATTACATGGGTAACACTCCACAAATAAGATAATTCTAACAATGACATGTTAAAGCTCGAACACAGAAAGAGAAGTAGGATATTACCACAATCTGCGTGCACTTCATTAGTTGCCCATCAGAGAAAGAGTTAAAAGTAAGGATCTTGTATTAGTGCCTGATGCCTTATATCAATCGGGCCATACCTACCTTAGAGTCAGATTTGGTTAGCTGATATCAGCCAACACATTTTTGGCAGAGATCCAAGGATTCATTTTGTAAGAACAGGTGGAAGGTCTCTGGTGTACCTGGGTTTTGCAGCTTAGAATCTGTCCCGCAAACTATGGACTACAAGGGATGCGTTATTGTTTAAGAAGACACTTAGAACATGGCTCTTTGCACAAGTCTAAACCTCTTTTCATATTCTGATCCAGCGGCTTTCACACCGGGACTCTGCTTGAAGTAGCTGTGCATGCTATAAAATACAATTATCATCTTTGGGGTGTGTCAAAAGTGTCAGATGTAAACCTCCGGTAGACCTGCCAAGCAGGATGGAACAATGAAGCAGGATTTGACACTTTAATGTGAAAAAGGATCTTCAAAGCCCTACGCTGCAAATTTTGTCAGGTTCAGATAGGTCATCTCTGCCCATTCAGGTCAGACTATTGCTTGCCCCTAAGAGCAAGCTCATACCTCATTAACACTGATTCAAATGCTAATTACTGGCTGGCAGACGTGGGACAGCAAAACGCAGATTTACTTTCCATGGACTTCCGGCAAGAAAAGGCAATTTTCTAAGAATATCCTATCCAAAATATTTATTGCAAATATGGCTTCACCAGCGAATTGGGCTTACAAGAAATATTTTTTAAAAGTCCAACATTTGTAGTTGTTCTCTAGCATGGAATCACATTAATTAAATTTAATATTGTATTCCAGTGCTTTCCTATGGAACAACCATCCCTGCTACAGTGAAAATAATGTGTTATAATGTTTAAGGTATTTTTTACTCTAAGGACATGTTTAACATTAAATTATTGCAGGCCCTCCTTTTAAATACCATGCACCCTACCTAAATATTTGAAAGGAAGGTCTCAGCCTGTCAAAAGGGGATATTTTTGCAAGTTGAATTTGCAGTTTGAAATCTGCACAGCCAGGTTACAGTGGTAGAACAGGTTTCATAGTGCTACTGAAGTAGATGGCACAATGTGTGCTGCAGCATCCTGGTACCATTTAATTTACAATCCCTGGGTACACTTGATACCATATTCTGGGGACTTCTAAGTAAATTAAATGTGTCAATCAGGAGTTTTACCATGTTGAAAGGATAAGCACAAACAATTTACCCTGGTTAGCAGGTATAAAGTGCAGAAAGCTTTACAGCTGGCAAAATAGGGTTGATCAAAAACATCTGGGATTACCCTGGAGAAAGATCAAATTTCAAACAGAGAGACTCCTTTTTTTATTGAGAAAGGCATACGGTGAAGTGTGTAGTTAATGTGAGGCAATTACCATGATGAGCAGTGTTTAACTCTTCTTCCTAGCTGTTCATATAACTTTCACTGTTTTTATTCATTCTTTCCCATTCAGTACTTACCCTAACCACCTTACCTTTCTCCACACTCCATCCACATGTCACTCTCATTCTCTCCTCTGTCTCCTTTTCAATAAGGGCAAATAGGCTACCCCCATCATTCCAATCACTTGATCTGTTTCGCCATTCTTCTCCTTCCATCATACTGCCTCGTTCACTTTGCCTAAAAATCTCTTTTGTAAATTACCTACGTCATTGCCTTCATCTCTGACTATAGTGAAACAAATCATAATATAATCCTTGTCCTCCACATCCCCTCACTAATGGACCATATTTAAATTTCCATTATAAGAGATGCAGACCTATTTCACTGATCTAGCGCCTTCCATCTCAAACAAAACAAGCATTGGAAATGCAATAGGTCTCGCATTAGAAAAGTTGGAGCTATTGGTCTTGTAAATTACAAATATTTTATTTATGTGTTGGTTTTAAAAATAGCTAAATGGATAGCTTTGTCATTTACAATGCCAATAGTTATAACTTTCGCGAATGTGACACGTGGAATGCAACATGTTTTGTATTTACGTGACTTAGATGGCAGCTCTGGTCGTTAGGCCACATCTCTAGAGAGCACGAGAGTGCAGCAGGGGAGAGAAGCACAGAGAGGGAGCAGAGAGTGCAGCAAGGAAGAGAAGCACGGAGAGGGAGCTCAAGAGTGAGCAAGGGTGAGATGCACGGACAGGGAGCCTGAGAGTGCAGCAGGGGACGGAAGCATGGAGAGAGAGACAGAGTGTATCAGGGGCGAGAAGTACGGACAGGGAGCCCAAGAGCGAAGCAAGAGAGAGAAGCAGGAGAGGGAGTCTGAGATTATAGAAAGGGAGAGAGTTGAGTATAGAAAGGGAGAAGATGAGTTTGGGAGAGAGGCATGAGAGGTGGAAGGCAGAGCAATGGAGATAGACCTGGGAAAGGAGTAACCATGGGGAGTTGAAGATGAGAACAGGGAAAAACTAGTGATGTTGACTAATGCTGAAATGGTATAAATGATGCTGTGTTAGTGCTCATTGACAATCGTGTGTACCTTGAGGAGAGATGGGAGAGGGGAGGGGAGAGAAGGGAGAGTGAGGAAAGAGGGGAAAAAGGGAGGAGAGTGTGGAGAGAGAGGAGAGAGGGTAGAGGAGAGAGAAGGAAGAGTGTGGAGAGAGATGGGAGATGGTAGAGGGAAGAGTGAGGAGAGGGGGAGAGAGGAGAGAGAGGAGACAGGAGAGAGGAAGTTGTGAAAGGGGAGAGTGGTGAGAGGGAGGAGAGTGGTGAGAGGGAGGGTAGAGTGGGGATAGAGGGGGTGGGGAAATTGATGGGAGAGTGAGGAGTGAGGGGAAAAAGAGAAGGGAGGGGAGAGTGATGTGACTAACAACCATTGACAAAGCCAATAGTCCTGACTTGATGTTACTTGTTGCATCATATATCTGGATGTAATGACAAAAACTGCAAAATACAAGTCGGGCGGCACACTATGCTAAGCACAGATTTGTAGCTTACTTAATTACATTGCCCACGCCCCTTTGAGAGACACCCGCCCCCCCCCCCAGTTTTTACATCCCACTTAAAGCCCTGAGTAGGCTGGTAGCTTTGAGCAACTGGTGTAGTAGGGGTTCAGTGATTTGTAGCAGCGGCTATTTTTCTTGTATTTCTTAACCTTAAAATAACAACAACAAAAATGGAGTTGTAAAGTGGAGCTACTCGGACTCTCTGAGCATACGTTAGCTAACGCTGCTCCTAGTTTGCTTGACAACACGCAGGTCGCATTGACCAATAGCAGAGTGCGGCACATCAAAGAGGCTCTCGGCCTCCTGAGCAGTAATTTGGGATGCGATGTTAACGAGCGCCGCTCAGATTCCTGGCAGCCTACGGGAGCCCGGGAGGTCTTGGGGGTCCGTGAAGACATGCCTACTGAGGGGGAGCTAATCGAACACAAGCTGGGCTGCTAATTGGCAGGTTTAGAGGGGTCAGCAGCAACGCTCGTTCATTTATCTCAGACAATACGAGTAGTTTTTAAAAGAACAGCGAGCCAACGCGGAGGGCATTGCTGTGGGGAGGGGGGAGGAGAAATTAAGCTTACACATGTAATGTAGTATTGTACCGAGTTTGAGGTGTCCGGTAAGGAGGGAACTGGTAAGCATCCACTTCTTGGTGGGCATGTGTAATACTACTGGTGTATGATGACGATGCATTCATATTACAAGATGTTCTGATCAGCACTGCAGTGCTACTTGTTGCCAGGACTGCTTCTGGTGGGACATCTATGACACCTATATTTGAAGAAAGGAGTTTTCAGCTAATGATTGTTGGCACGTGCTGGCACTCAAATGTAAACACATGTCTTGCAATTTAAAAAGATAGAGCTTTGTACGTAAATATCACATATGATTTTATTCTTTTCATCAATTTTCCTTATGAGTAGTCATAAACCCTAAGACAACCATGTGTTTCCCGTGTACCTACATTATCGCTTTTTCAAGCCTAATACCGTTCTGTGAATACGTCTCGGTATTCGGTTTCAGGCGTTAGACTGTATAAGTCTCCCCAGGCGATTTTATATTTCCCATAAAGTTGATCAGTTATGAAGTAGTCTTCACATTGACAAGATTTCAGATTGCTTGCTGTAGGTAAAGCATGATGTGGCATCATATTGATGATTTGATATTTATAGACTACACTTTGGAACTGCTCTCTGCTCACAAGATTGGTACAGGTGACGGAATCTCTGCAAACGGAGATATCTGGCAATTTCCAGGATTGTACCAGTCCTGCCAGTGACAATGCGAGTAGTTTTAAAAGAACAGCGAGCCAAGACGGAGGGCATAGCTGTGGGGAGGGGGGAGGAGAAATGCGACATGGCAGGCAGGGGAGGGGGCGGAGCGGGGGTGTGGGAGGAGAGAGAGCGGATTAAGGAGTTTTTAAAAGAATAGCGAGCCAAGACTGAGGGCATTGCTGTGGGGAGGGGGGAGGAGAAATGCGACACGGCAGGCAGGGGAGGGGGCGGAGCGGGGGTGTGGGAGGAGGGAGAGCGGATTAAGGAGTTTTTAAAAGAACAGCGAGCCAAGACGGAGGGCATTGCTGTGGGGAGGGGGGAGGAGAAATGCGACACGGCAGGCAGGGGAGGGGGCGGAGCAGGGGTGTGGGAGGAGTGCGGCTGAGGGAACAGACGGCGATTTGATGATGTGCATGCGCATTTTAGGTCAATGCGCTTGCGCATTGACCTAAAACCGCACGGGCACAGCACCAAATCGCCAGTTGGGTAAAGTCTGTTTAAAGCCCTATAGTCTCGCTCTGCTCAATGCACATGCGCATTGAGAGGCGAGACCTAAAAATCACCTCCTAAAAATGATTTTGCTATTCAGAATGTCTCTGCTTTCATTTGCAACCCTCTTAAAAAGCTTCCTATTTCTTGCTGACTCCGTGATCACACTCCAGGTCATCATCTTTAAAGCCCAATCCCACCCCCATCTATTCTAACTTGGTCAGATCTCTTAACTACATCCTAGACCAACTGACTAAGCCACAAACAAGAACCTGCACATGGATTCTGCTACCATACCGGAGTGAGGAATGGCAGAAAAAGGGTACTCAAGAACAGTCAAAAGATTTTCATGTATCAATTGCTGTACCATACAAAACATGCAACCCAACCCATTCAATCTCTGCTACCAGCTCAACAACGGACCTTCTGCAGCCAAACTCACCAAAGCAATCAACAAGGAAAATACATGGGCAAACACAAGTCCCAATCTCCACACACTCTCAGTAGGTGGACAGGCTAGAGCAATCACGTGAGCAACTACCTAAACAGTCTACTACACCTCTCCGTTTACACTTCCTGCCCCCAGAAAAGACATCTAACAGAAAATGTTATGGAAGGAATGCTTGCAAAAGTCTACACTACTTCCAGTCGCAAAGGATAACATTCCAAACCATTGTTTTTCACTCGCAGTGCCACTCTAGCTAGAGGTCTGCCTTATGTAAATCAATTTTGACCGTGCTCCTAGGAAAAGTCCATACTGAAATGTTGGGTGAAGCCCCCTACAGAGGAAACACAAAGAACCCTGATCTGTTTCTGCTTGCTTAGACCTCGTCAGTGAAGTATGACTTGAAGCCTGTGGCACAGAGAGCAAAGGATCCACGTGTGGGCATACCCTTGACCATTTAGATTACATTAAGCACACAAAAGGTGATGGGAGGTATGCTAGCAAGACATGCAATATACAGCAATCGGCACACAGCTGATTTGTCCACAGGCAGTGACAAACCTCAAATCCTGTAACCACGGTTGGCCAGTAATGTTATCATTTGCAAAAGACACCACTGATTGCATTGCGTTCACCAGAGAATGCCCAAGCATCTGGTCATCCTCACAACCACCTTCCATGCATCCTGATCACTGCAAAATCCATCAAGAACAGAATCTATATATTTGACCTACTATATGACTCCTAGTGGACATTATCTTGATTGTAAGATGATGAATAGGGGAAGGATGACTCATTCATAATACACAAAGACATACCTCTGGACTTCATAATCCTTTTCAGTAACCACCTAAAGAAAAAATAGAGCAAAGGACTAGGACTGAATACATAATACTATTAAAGACTATCAATGTAAATTATTACACATCATCGTAGTGTGAGTCTTCACTAGCACATGGGTCACAAACTCTGGCTTTCTCTGCCTCTTTCCTGCTTATTACTAATTGCACACTATAACATGGGTTTCCTAGAGGCCCTCCCGGATTATATATTCAACATCACTTTTAACCAGGCAGCTTATGCATTTTGCGTAATGTCAACAGTTGGTACAATAGGTCCGAAATGCTCCAGACCAATCGCTAGGACCAGCCTTGAGCCTCTTGTTTTCCAACAGCTAGGGACTGGACCCACTCTCTCTGCTGGCCATACTCTTTATTTGTTAATTGCTTCAAAAGAACTGAACTCATTTACAGGAAAACAAACATGTCACTGTGCTGTTTACAGCATCACTTTCAACCTCAACTTACTCATTTCAACCACCTCCCCGCTTGCCTCTGACACAAAAACACTTATAAGGCTAAGGAAGAATCTTAATCTAGACTTTCATTTATAGCTATCTGCTATGCAGATGCTGAACCTGCTAATGACTGTCAACAAGCAGATGCCAGAATGGTAAGAAATGGGCAGGCCCAAAGCCCATTGTAAGTTTTGATATTGTCAATGTGAGCTCGGAAATCTCATAAAAATGTTATAGGTAACTCCACTTTAAACTTATGAAGTGAACCTCCAAATTCCACAATGAGTCTTTGCCACCGTATTAGAATGGAGCACAACCTAAGTACATTTCTAAAAATATTCATCAACTTACAGCATTTAATGTTCAGTCAATGATGAGAGGTTTGAAGACGTTTTAAAAGCTTTATTTCTCATTAAGAGTTTAGTTGGTATTTTTGTTTTTTAATTCAGATTAGTAAAATAAATCAATTTACAGAAATACTGAGAAAATGTAGTTAGAACAAGTATACAAAGTAACAGCATGTTACATAAAGGAATAAGGGTCCAATTACGACTATGGAGGTCCATTGGACCACCGTAGTCTTGGTGGTAGTCCGTCGACTACCAGACTGGCGTTCCACCCACCGTATTATGACTTTGGCAGTTGGACTGCTGCTAGCGCCGGGGATCCGCTATCCGGTGGTGGTGGAGCAGTGGTACAAGGAAGTATATGCTGGTGGTGCTCCTGCAGCACCACCAAGCTTATTACGAGTTTCCTCATGCCTTCCGTACCAAGGCGGTGAGCCCGCCATGAAAAGGGTGGCAGTGAGGAATCTAATTCGCCTTTGTGTATGGGAGTGCATGCAGGGGGGCACATGGTGGGCCCCCTTGTATTTCTGCAACCCCAGTTCCTGCAAGGGAAGAAATGCATGACATGGTGCATTTCTTCCCTTGCAGTAACATGCTTCTGTGGTTCCACTGCACTGCTTTTCTATGTCTCTCCTTCGAGCCTTAACCCATTCCATGCTGATGACGGAACCGCTCCGTCATCAGCTATGGTTGGGCTGTGCTGATGACGGAGCGGTTCCGTCATGGCCCGGCTGCCGCGCCTGCGCGGCTCTGATTTCGTGCCTGCGCGGCGCGTTCTATTGAGCGGGGCGGGCCATGACAGAACCGCTCGTCACCAGCACAGCTCAACCGCGGCTGGTGACGGAGCGGTTCTGTCACCAGCATGCGGCCGCCCCGCCCTGTTAGCGCTGCTGCGGAATAGCCGCCGCAGCGAAAGGGTTAACAAGGCTATGCTATGGGACGGCCGCAGCACACACCATCTACCAGGATTAAAATCATAGTCCGGATGATCTGATTTCGAGTTTGGTGATCTTCCTGCTGGGCAACCCATAGGAAGACAGCCAAACTTGTAATCAGGCCATTAGTCCCTATCCAAAACTAAAGGGCTTAACCTATCGTAGCAAAGCACATAAAGAGTTCTTTTTGGAAAAGAGCAAGTAAAGATTTTGAAGCAAAAGACTGATAACTATGAAAAGGTTGAACTCCCCATAAAGAGTAGTTCTGGAAACTCAGCTGAGTCTCCTAACAGCTGTAGTAGCAACCGTTAAAACAAGTAAAAGGAATGAATCACAGCAGTAGCTATGATCGGCATAAAGATCATAAGTCTCCTCACAAAGTGTAAGAGAAACAAAGAAATCACTGTTACCAGTAGCTTATGGCAATTCCGGCCAGCACAACAAAGTACTAAGGGACATGATACTGTAGGGGTTCATAGAATGCCTTAACTCTCTAGCTAGGAACAAGTACTACATAGAAAGCACTAAAAATGTTGCAAAAACAGGTGGTTATGTCATCCATAGCCAATAAGGAAGGATCTTCTGATGGTCTGTCATCTTCTCCCTTACTCACCATGGTAAACGTCCATGTCCACATGTAGTTATTGCTTGTTTCCGGTCCAGGGAGGGCCTGGCTTGGCAATTCGGGCTGGACTGTTCCCATGAGGCACAGGGTCAAAACTGATCTCCATATGGCCAGGTTTAAACTTGGGTGGCAAGGTGAGCAAAAGAATGATGGATTTAACCCAGATCTCTTGACTGGGGGTGAATATTTTTATTTGTTCTACATTCTGTCCATCAACTGTGTGTCTTTTGCTTCCTCGCTCTAAGTGTATACCCAGACGAGGGCCCCGGGCTCTCTGTTCCACTGGATTCAAGCTATCCTGTCTGATGAAGGGTAAAACCCCCAAACTAGTCCTAGGATGCTTGTTTACGGTCCATGGAAGACCTGCCTTGGCAGTTCGGGCTGGACTGTTCCCATGAGGTACAGGGTCAAGACTGACATATGGCCATCTCTAAACTGGGGTGGCATGATGAGGAAAAGAATGATGGATTTAATCCAGATCTCTTGACTGGAGTGAATGTTTTGATTTGTTCTGCATTCCCCCCATTCATCCATCAATTGTGTGTCTTTTGTTTTGTGAACAAATGGGTAGGTGCACCTGTTCTAGGCTGTGCTGCCTGTGACCATGCAGTGGAATCAAAGCTACACGTCTTCTTTTTTTGACCTGGTTATAGTAAATCCAGGCGCCAGTGAATGACCCAATTATGCAGAAACCTGGGCACCAGACGTTGTTCGGAGGCTTTTAGACTGTTGAAGTACAATACTCTAACTCCCATTGCATTTTCTGTATCACCCTTATTATTATCTATGTGGTGTGTGCGCATGTCACTTTTAAAATAATTCCATCACCCCTTTTTCCTCTCTGAGTTGCCCCCCATGTGGTTTTTATTTATGTTCATTTCATGTTGTAGATCGTGAAACTTACCTACACAGTTTTTTAATGTATTGTATATACTTTTTATATGAATGTTGCTGTTTTATTTGAGGAGTGGGTAACCGCAGAAATTTGGAATTGTAACCAACCATTGGGCCTTCGGGGTTTTAAGATGATCTATCTGCGAATATTTTTTTTATCAACCTGTTGCTTATTTGGCACTTTTATGGTCTATTGACCGCAATAAAGTTGTCTTTGATTGATTGATATGCATTTTCTATGTTCATGTTAAAGCACATTTCTATATTATTATGAGGTTAAATTTGCATAAATATTTTCAAAGTCCACATCCACTATAGGTCTGTAGGCAAGATCTAAACAGTCAGGAAAGGACCATTTCTGGGGAAGCTCACTGAAAAACAACTTCCATTCAAGTCTCTGATTTTGAACAAAACAACCTCCAATTCAGACTGACAGGTTTCCATCACAGAAGATTTACTGAAAAAGTGCTAATTACAATCTAGTACTGTACAGTCAAACTGCATTGCCACTATCCTACTCTTGACCTCTCATCAGCCTTTGACGTTACATGTAAATTTCTTCTCCAGTGACACAGGAATTTAAGGCACCATTATCAATTGAATTAAGATCAGGTTGTGTGAAATTGTGTACTTTGTTTCATAAAAATTCACAGAATTCCAGGAGCATTTTGTGAAATTACAAAAACCTACCCTTTCAAAATGAAAGGTGGTGTGTTATCTTGTGTGACTTTTTTTAAATGACTGAGCATCTCAATTTGCGAGACATTTTCTGTGTGGGATGCATGCCCACTTCAAGAACAAATTCTAAAGTACACTGTGAATAATGTTGAAATAATTCGAGAATATTGCATAATGTGAAATTGCCACTCGCAGCAGGACTGTGGACATTGGTGTTTTTCTTCCCTGCCTGTCGCTCATCTGAATCCCTTGTTGTTTGGATATTTAGGGCCATTGGGAGGCTGTGAGTTCCCCAGACTTGCCTGATTGCGAGGAGCCAGAGCGGGAGCCCGGGACTGCGAGGAACAGCATTCCACCTACCACCCACAGCTGGTGCCTCTTCCCGGGCGTGCCCCGCCTCCTCTCACCGCCTTATCACTGCTCGCTGTCACGGTTCGTGGCCATTGCCGCTTCCGGCCATCCCCGCAAAGGCACACACAGAACGCCCGAATACTCACTTCCGGGCGGAAGTTGAGTCCCGGTCTAGTCCCGGGCAGCAACCTGGGAGCACAGAAGCACTTCCGGGGGAATCGCATAAATATCGATTTTCCCGCTGGCTCTGCGCTTCGAATTCCTTCCTGGATGCTCCTGTGAGGCGGACTTCGTTTGCCATTGCTGAGACATGCCAGTTACCTGCAGAGTCAAGCCACGCTGGAGCGCTGTTCTGCTGTCACTTCTGCTGCACACGCAGGAGCGCTTGCTGAGACTCGTCTGTTACTTATAGAGTCATGCCGCGCTGGAGCGCTGTTCTGCTGTCACATCTGCGCTGCACAGGAGCGCTTGCTTGTTTTTCCTCCTGGGTTATTCAGGGACGTACCTGTTTTTGATTTCATTAACCCTTGCCGCACAGGAGCGCCTTGAAGGGGGTTAATGGCCCTTTGCACAGGAGTGCTTGTTTTGGTTTTGTTTCTTTAAAACTTCGGTTTCCCACCGCGCAGGAGTGCTGCTTTGGAAACAGCTCTGCTAACAAGAGCACTGTATATAGCTTGTGTTACTAATTAGGGATGCCACAGGTTGAATGACAGCTCTATTCCCTGCTACACGCGCAGGAGCGCTTTGCTTACCAGTTTTGACTTAGTTCATTTGCACCTGCGCAGGAGTGCTTCTTTTGGTTTGGGCTTGGGTGAAACGCGCAGGAGTGTCTCACCCTGGCTATCCTTATCCGGAGCTGAGCCTGTCTGGGGACCTCTATTCCCGGAAGCATTGGTGAGTTCTTAGAGGGATACTAGGTCTGTGTGTGCCTTTGTGGGGTGGTTCTTTTCTGATCTGTCTCCTTCTCTGATCTGGCTCTTTATTGGTTTCCAGTTGACACCGGGACGCCCCGCCAGCTCCACGCTATAATTTAGCCTCTACACCCTGGCTCCCTTCCCTGCGTCTATCTCATCCCTGCTGGGTCTTACCTTCCATGAGGGTCAGGTGGGTACAGGGACGGGTGCTCTTGTCGTCTCTGCGGAATTGCGTCACAAGCAAAGGTAAGTCTTGTGGGGCACCTGACACTCGCGGCCCCCGCTTCGCGGGAGCCGCTCGCAGCAGGACTGTGGACATTGGAGTTTTCTTCTCTGCCTGTCGCTCATCTGAATCCCTTGTGGTTTGGATATTCAGGGCCATTGGGAGGCTGTGAGTTCCCCGGACTTGCCTGATTGCGAGGAGCCAGAGCGGGAGCCCGGGACTGCGAGGACCAGCATTCCACCTACCACCCACAGCTGGTGCCTCTTCCCGGGCGAGTCCCACCTCCTTTTCCGTACTTAATCGAATTCCCATCGCGCATCGCGGGACGCGCGTGGGACTCAGCCCGGGGCTAAGCCCGGGCAAAGGGCGGGCCGTTTGAGAACGGTCGAGACCGGGACCGGGCCATTCCCCTTGTCTCTGACATCTAGCTTGAGCTCTATTCCTGCACTTCCAAGAACTGACCATGGCGACCAGAGAAACAAGGAGTAAGAGCGCTGACCGCTGGAGCTGCAAAAGGTACTTTGGAAAATTAGTTTGTCAAAGCTGGGTCTCTCCTAATCGACGAGGTTACGATTCTGGAAAGGCGCATATCTCAAGAAATAGAATGGGTCCGAAGATCTTCTATAGGGCCCCTAGCATTAGCAAAGACCCCAGATAACAGACTGAACTGCATCATTCCAGAGAATGGGGAAAATGTGGTTGATGGGATGCTAGCCTCGACTAACTCGACTAATTCTACCCTGTATAACATTGAAAGTGATACGAGCGTGCCTGAAGAACTTAGCCTTTTACCCCTACCCTACACCCAAGCGCCTCAGACCCTCCCCTCTCCTATTGATATCATGGTCAATACGGATCTCATCACCGATAGTACAAGCTGCACTACACAGGAGGAAAGGGAAGGTGCAATACCAAAAAGGAAAAGAGGGACACACAACAACGGAGGGCGTAAAGCGAAAATTCCCAAGAATGGTGGAATAGCGGAGGGAAGTATACAAGGACCACCTAAATAGGGACCCACCCGATCAGATAAAACTATACCCCCACCCACTGTCTCACTGCTATTGCAGACACCAAATTTGGCAATTCTACCCCCGCTTACAACTTCAGATGCTTACGATCTGACCTTACCTAAGATCGAAGCACTACTGAAGACACTACTAAGTCCCCTAGACACACGCTTATCAAGGATAGAAGCCAGGCTAGCAACAATAGAAAAAACAACGGTACATCTTGCTGATACACTTAAGTTAAATAATAATACAGCGAAAGGAGGGAACGAGGCTAGGAGCAAGAAGGCCGCACCCAAGCTACCATCAAAGGATGGTGGGCTAGCTCCTAAGTTACCACATACACAAACACAAACTCCCACAGTATACACAGTTAATGCTTTGGTCATTGATGATACTCTACAAACACAACCCCTACCAGTACCTATTGTCACTTCCCAGGTGACTGAAGGTAACTTAAAATCGAGCCGCCCACTAAAAGATGCCGCTGTTATACAAGATGCACATGCCACCACTAAAAAACCCAGGCCTATGAATCTGCTGCCAGAGGCAAGCCCGTACACAGTCATTTTGGCTGGTGTACCAGAGTTGAAGTCCGATTCGAAGGAACCCGTCTTCGCTCTTAAGAATAAGGTCACCAATTGGCTTTCCATGAATAGACCCTTACCTCATGGAATCACTAGTGGGGTCCTCATGGTTAGGAGAGTCCCATGGTTGGGCTCTACACAGAAATCATTTAACGGAGATTGTGTCATAATTGACCTTAGAGAGCCTAGGACTGTTTCCCACATTTGTAGTTGGCCACACTTTGAACAGGGGACATCCATCTAGTCACTTCCTCTATCTTTCTTTTACCCATCACGATATAATTCATACGAGGAGGAGGGCTGGCACACCATCCCTAGGAGGGGGAGTGGCTGGGACGACAGAGCTAGGGATGAATTTCACCACCCCAGACCACACCAGCCAGACTTCTTTCCAACATTTAATAGATACAGCTGTCTGGATTTGGTGGACTGACACAACTGGCCTGGGAGGTGGGAGATGGGTGACCATCCGGGAACACACAACACAAGAAGCATCAGTCCCCAAATCACAAGCTCTGTTAGCCCTCAGAAGAATAAACACTGCAGTGAGGCTCATAATAACAGAATAGGGACTCACTCAAATAAAGCGGACCCCCACCCAATCCAGAGGGACCAGGGAATGAGACATGGGAACGACCTTCTAGTGTTCTACTACAGCTTAGCAGCACGGATATAGTGACATCCACTGCTCCTGTCCCGAATTCCAGGTCATCCTCACTCAAGCTACTGTCCTGGAACGTCGCCGGTCTGGGGAATAAATTGAACTGCCCTGACTGGAGTGCGTTCATCGAGGGCAAAGACATATGTCTGTTCCAGGAAACCTGGGCCAGAGAAGCCACCCTTCGAACAGGCTTTGCAGCTTTTTCAATCCCGGCGAAGTGGGGAGGGAAGGGACGTCCCTCGGGAGGCCTTGCAACCTGGGTGGCTGTCGACCTGGGATGCAAGGCTTCACCCCTCCCATCAGCTTTCGACGACTTTCTGGGGGTCTTGTTGGAGTGGCCAAACTCGAGTAGACTGATTGTGCTAAATGTCTACTCTAGACCAGTAAATATCACACAAGAGTCAGACACCATTGATCAACTCTCGGTTTTCCTTAGTGACATTCCCCAGGGTATACCGTTCTTGGTGGGTGGCGACCTCAATTGTCATTTTGAGCCACTCCGAGGCTTATTGGATGGTCTATCACAGGAGGAGGACGCTGTGTGGCTGGTACCTCCTTCGGCAGCTCCCCCCCCTAGAGCCTGGACACCACTGGCTCTTCAAATCACTACCCTAACCCTGAAGTGGGGCGTCCAGGCTTGTAATGGACGTATAGGCTCAGACATTCCACCCAAATGCACCTACCACAGAGAGGGCAGAGAGTCCAGATTGGACTACATTTTGGTCAACTTTCCATGTGTACTTATAACAACTAGAGAGACAGGGCTGGCGATAACACTCCCATGCCCCTAGTCAGATCTGTTACAAACAACGGAGGAGTGTAAACCACAGTGTACTAAATCAAGTAATAAACTATAAAACGCCGTATGCCAGAACAGGACAGTACCAACAAAAGTGCATTTCAGGAGTGGCACCCACCTCACTAGTCAAGTTGTAACTGCAACTAGGTGACTGTATCCCACTTTGTGACACAGGACAGGGATCTCCCTGTTGTAGAAGGACCCTCACTCACCACTAGCTGGTGACATGCTTCATCATGGGGTCCCCGCTGGGGCGATCTAGTACCACCCCAGCATGCTACAACGCCTGTTTTGCAGCGGAGCAGGATGTGGTGGATGCAAAGGGTGCCCAAATCAAAGTGTGGTGATAATAGGTGCAAAATATTTTAAAAAAATACTAGGTTGTAGTCTTTATACCTGTTTTAATAATGACCAACCCGTATTTATTAAAAACAAGTGAGCGGACAAATAGGTTCTGTGTTACGAAACCAAATGTCCTTAGTAGTAGACAAAAATACTGGTCAACATGTTTCAATATATTAGATATATAACTATCATGGGCAGTATCCGGGTGAGACAGCAATCCTGACTGTAGGTAGAAGGCGGGGAGTCGCGTGTAAAGCATCAATTACAGCGTGAAGAGCACCCGCGCTGTTTTCATCTGAAGGGGACTGAATACGGCCCGAAGGCGTTTTTGGGCCAGGTTGCACATTTTTGCCCTGACCTTTATCATGGATACTGCCCATGATAGTTATATATCTAATATATTTTTCACATTTCGAACCTCACAGTAGGGTGCGCCTTAGTGCGCGCATACCACTGGGGGTCTAATTTTTAGGTCCTGACGAATGCTGAGCGAATGGCAGTATAACAGCAGAAACATGTTGACCAGTATTTTTGTCTACTACTAAGGACATTTGGTTTCGTAACACAGAACCTATTTGTCCGCTCACTTGTTTTTAATAAATACGGGTTGGTCATTATTAAAACAGGTATAAAGACTACAACCTAGTATTTTTTTTAAATATTTTGCACCTATTATCACCACACTTTGATTTGGGCACCCTTTGCATCCACCACATCCTGCTCCACTGCAAAACAGGCGTTGTAGCACGCTGGGGTGGTACTAGATCGCCCCAGCGGGGACCCCATGATGAAGCATGTCACCAGCTAGTGGTGAGTGAGGGTCCTTCTACAACAGGGAGATTCCTGTCCTGTGTCACAAAGTGGGATACAGTCACCTAGTTGCAACTTTCCATGTGGTCACACATAACTGACTTCCAGGTAACATCTAGGGAAGATGGCGACCACAATGCGTTAGAACTGGAATACGCGATCACGACTTGGAAGGTAGAGGGGTTGCGCTAAATGACGTTGCCCCGGGGCTGGCGCTGACAAACAACAGACGGGGAGTGAGGTGGGAGAAGCTAGCCTCCAACTCGAAGAAGGTCCGCGAACTCTACCTCCAGCTCATACCGACCCTTGAAAAGGTCTGTATGATAATGGAGCTACCTACCTTTCAGGGCATACACAAGGAGCTTTGGATTACTCACGAGAATCTAGTTGAGTCAGTGGCTGAAGTCCTTTTTACCAGAGGAAAGAGGCGGCATTACGACCGCCCCAGCTGGTATAATCAGGCTTGCCGTAAGGCTAAATCAGATCTTCTGGCTCTAATCAAGAATGGTGCAGATAGGTCTGTTATCCAGGCAAGTAGAAGGGCTCATAAGCGCCTGACCACCAATGCTAAAAGTGAATGGGAACATGAAAAATGGGAAAATCTTGCCACAACATTAGCTACAAGGGACTCTCGCAAATTTTGGCGTATTGTTAATACAGGGTCCGTGGAGCTAGTCTCTGCAATAGAACCAAACATTTCAGCCAAGATCTGGCAGGACCATTTTCAGCTCCTTTATAAGGTTCCCGATGATGCCGTCAATGACACTTTTCCCAATACTGCCGCAATAGTGGAGGGGGATCCCTTCACAGAGACGGAAGTCCGAGCAGCCATTGCAGGGCTGGCACCAGGCAAAGCGCCCGGACTGGATGGCCTGCCGGGCGACCTATTCAAACAGGAGCCTGTTGTTTGGGCTCCCTACCTGGCCCTGATATTTAATGCTGTTCTTCGGGGTATGGAGGTTCCCAGTACTTGGCTGGGTGCAGAGATTGTTCCCATATTTAAGAAGGGATCACCTCTGCTCCCAGCCAATTACAGGCCTATCAGCCTCATAGATGTATCCCAGAAGTTATTTGGTAGGTTGATACTAGATCGTCTCCAAAACTGGATAGAGGAATTTACCATCCTCAGCCCTTACCAGGCGGGATTCAGAAGAGGGGTCTCTACTATGGACCAGATATTCTGCCTGAATCTCCTCTACTGGAAGAATGCGGTAATCGAGGGCGGTAGCTTGTACACGGTATTCGTGGACTTGCGAGCCACCTTCGACCTAGTACCTAGAAATAGATTATGGACTGTACTGATGGAGCTGGGTATTCCGGCTGAGATCCTGACTATCATGATAAGATTACACCATGGAAATTTTGCACGTGTCAGGTGTGGTAGAAATGGGGCCCTCTCTGATAGGTTCCCCATTGACAGAGGGGTGAGACAGGGCTGTGTGCTCGCACCGACCCTGTTCTGCCTCTTTGTCAACGGGGTAATCGCGCACCTGACCAGGATCGGTGACATTGATGCCCCCAAGTTAAATGGCAGCAGGGTGCCCGCTATTATGTTTGCGGACGATACCCTGCTCCTGTCCAAATCCCCAATGGGAATACAAAGAGTCCTGAACGGGTTCTCAGCTTTCTGTGTAGAGCGGGGACTTGAGATTAATGCGTCAAAAACTACATTTATGATTCTTAACCCCCTCCCCCAACACGCCACAACCCCACTATAGGTCCGTCAAGACTAGAGTGGGTTTTTTACCTTTGAATACTTGGGCGTAACCATCAATCAGGACATGACGTGGGACACACATCGGACCAAGGCCAACACGAAACTGGTCCAACTAACGGGGGGCATTTCTAGGATGGTAAGCAAGTCGACTTACAAACCCTTTGGTGCCGCACTTGAAATTTATAAAATGCAGGCCAGAGGTGCAGTTTTATACGGAGGGGAATTATGGGGCCATACTCCTGCTCAAAACCTTCAGATTACTGAAAATAATTTCACTAGGCAGTTGGCGGTGTTACCTGTAAGCACTCCGCTTCTTCCGTTGAGACTTGATCTGGGTCTAAGACCAACTTCAGAGGAACTGGGTCTAAGACCAATTACCTTCTGGCGACGTATTTGGAGCACGCCTGAACTCATAGATTACAGGAACGAGCTCAAAGAGATTCTCTGTCTGCCCAAATCAAGACAAATCCCTTGGTTAAGGTATATTAAACAAACATGTGAGATACTAGGCAGAACAGAACTATGGTTAGATCCAGCTAATACATGTACCCGGATTCCATGCAAACTCTTAGTGAGGGATTTTCATGAGCTGAACCTAACACTAACAACGGGGAAAATACGAGAGGGGTCCCTGACAGAATCGTTCATTAAATCAAAAGACTTGTATCTACTTGAACGTGTGCTAGACGGCATTTCTCCCGTCTTCACTAGAAAACTCTTTATGCAATGGCGCTATAGCACACTCCCCATAAGGTCTTTTACCAATCATTGGGCCCAGTCCTCATCTAGAGAGCAGTGTCCGTCATGCCCACATCATCGGTAAGATGAACTGCATATTTTATTTTTCTGTAAGGCGTTCCGAAGACCTAGGAAATATTGGCTTGTCCCTCTTCTTAAAAATTTGGGCTTTACCCGATATTTCCCTGCTTACAGGATTTTAAAAACGGACCTCTCACCTCCCATTGTGTTCACGGTAGCAACATTTTTGACTGCGATGTGGCACATCCGCACTCGCTCTTTGAAACAAGAGCAAGTTCTGGGATAAATGAATTGTTTGGATGAATTGTAACTGTTTGTTTGAATTGATTATCTGTCTGTATATCTTTTATGATCTAAAATTGATCGAAATAAAGATTGAAACTGAAATTCAGAAAATTACCGTAATTTAAGTTTCACACAGACCTGTCTCAGTGGTAGAATTAATTTTAATCTATCTTATTCCTTCTTGCTCACCACCATTTTCAATAATGAAGGTGACTCTTAAGGCTGAGGAATCATCCCCCTACTTTTTAATATTCATCCATTCCATTCCCTAATCTCACCCACTCCTTCAAACTTACTTGCTACAAGTACTCTGAGAACAGCTGTTCACTATAAAAACGGAAAAGCCTTCTGACCTAGACATGTCAGGACACTGAAAATGCATGCAAGCAATATTCGCTTGAACGATAACAGCACCTCTTTCAGCTCACCTTTAATAACATGAAGAGGCTCACTTGTGGACAATGGCATAAAAATGACCCGACCATGATTTGACCAAGTGAAACTGGATTGCTACCAAATCTCTGTAAAGAAGTAAAGGATCTGAGCATGATCGGGGCTAAAATCATTCACTCCAAGCTGACTTTTCAACCACATATTAACTGAGTGATTAATGTGCTTTCTTCACCATGGGAATCCTATGATGGATCCATGGCCACGTGAGACCCTCACACAGAGTTCTTGCTTAAAAAGCTCTAGTTCTGTCACAAAATACTATGAAAATGGGCTTTATGTTGGGTTCCTGAAACCTCTAATCTTCAAACTAAACTGACCCCAGATATGCCCCTCAACAAGTGCTAAACCTGAGCCAATGCACCTCAACAAGAGCTAAACCTGAGCCAATGCAACTATATCATCCCAGCATGCACGGCTCTGCAATAGTGTCCAATATCTATCAGAATCTCTTTCACAGCTCTTTCCCACGTAGTAACACCTAATTATCAAAACAGGAAGCTTAGATTAAGACAGATAACCTTAGCTGTATGATGCTGAAGAAGTCGGGATTCTTTTCTAGATTTTACCTTACAAATCCTTAGAATCCAACCTGGTCGACTGAACCTGTTCATCTGCTAGGAAGTGTAAAGGGAAGATCAACAAATTCATAACCTTTAATAGCTTTGTAAATAATCAATCGAATCTAAAGAACCACTGAATACGAAGTAAAATTTCAAAAATGTATTACAAAGCCAAAAACAACTGGATATACAAACACCTCAGCAAGAGGTTCAGAAAATAGACTGGCACTAATACAAACATAATCCTACGCAGGAGTCTCAGACGACTCAAGATAAAAATCAGAATAAGCTCAAGAAGCATTAGGCATACAATGATTGTTCCAACATCAAGTTTGGACTGCCTTTACAAAAATAAAGGGAAAATAATGAGTCTGTCCCTATACTAACTCTAAGGTGACATCCCTACTTATCATCCCTCCCAGGCAAGAGAAAGAGGTGTCAGCAGTGAAGAATTCCTAAGAAGTACCTTCACTTTCCGGTAGGTAGCCTACGCTACCGTGCTCGTTCTAAGATGCTCCTTACTACACCCTCTCCTGCCTGCACCTTAAGTCCTCCTACATCTCTACTCTGTCCAAAACTACCTGTGCTCTAGCTGAAATCTACCTAAAGTCTGCTCTATCTGAGACTAGCTAAGGATCTGCTCTCCACCCTCGGGGTACTGTCCCTAATACAAAATCCCCAAAACAGTAGGGACGCCTATGTCACGCCCACCTAGGCAGGTGCCTTGCCGGTGGATTTTTCCAGCCTTGCTCCATCCTCGTTCAAAACCGATGGTGTGTCCTTGGGTCCCAGGCACCTTCTCTTCCAAATGTTGCAGTTGTACATTTCAGTCAACTCCTCTTGCTCCCACTCCTACCAACTTCACTTTTAAACAATAACTTATTCTACCTAACAAGCTCCGTGGCCTTGCACCTGCAACAGAAATGCATGAAAAGCAACCTTGCTCACGCTCTAAGTTACATTCTGAAATCCAACCGTACAAGGAGCCTTTTCCCAAGAACAATTACCCATTTCAAATCTACCTTAGAAGCTAAGCTAGGGAAAAATAAAGTTAGGCCTCTACTGGCTTTCTCGTTGTCCCAGGCCTTTACACGTTGAATGCACTTCTATTCTACACCATAAGCTTTACATTTTAAATCATTTTGAAGCATTAATTCTCATTTCATTATAAAGCAACACATTTCTCATGTTAAAGCCTTATGCTGTTTCGTTACACACACAGCCTACACGTGAAACTTTAACATGGCACGTTTAAACCTAATGTAACTTTTCACACGTAAAGCAATAATTTCAACATTATCTAAGGCATCTTCTTTAGTAAACGCACTGCATTAGTCTTCGATTAACATAAGTACGCAACTACACATTGCACTGATCTCGGCCTAGTACTACTTTTCTAATGTCACACATTAATGTGGCCCTCTAAATATGTGGGTACTGACTACTGGGGATTATAATACACCCCTACGATTTTCGAGATAACATCGCGCTCTAGCAATGCTAAAGAGGTCACCCTCTGACTGTCATAAATATTTACAGGGGTGTGCTGGTCATCGCCCTGGTTTCCAACCGAATACTCTTTCATGTGTACACCAACAGAAACCATGTGTAAAGAAAGATGCAGAAAGGTCAAGGGCTTGCAAGAAGTAACAGATTGCTTGTCTCGCATCCAGTGATGGGTGCACCAGAACAGGTTATGTCTCAAGCAAGGCTCTGCTACATATCAAGAATGGCCTGACCTTGAACTGGCAGCTTCATTGAGGCTTCCACCAACCCTTTACTAGTGAGGGATGAGGAAACGTTAAGGAGCCTTCTGTAAATACTGAAATGCTAATTACTACGTACTGCTTGCAAATAACCTGCGCAAACTTCAAACCATGTGGCTAGAAGGATCTTGCCCAGACCCATTTCTCTTTTCATTATTCTAAATATCATTTTGATGAGTCCCAGATTACCTTTGTAGGATCTTTGAGCACCACCAACCAACCTTGGCTGCCCGCAACCTGCTTCGCTTTCAACAGGCCAAGTATAGATTGTCGGTGAAAGATCACCCAAGCTGCAAGACTCTTCACAGTAGGTGGAGCATCCGTTCACGACCCATCAGCCCTGAAGATAGAAACTCACCTACTCTTGCAAGTCTGGAAACCTCTGCCATTTAATAACACTAGGATAATAATACAGTGCCTCAATGGCCTCAGAAGTTTCACCTTCGTTCCCCGACCTTTTTACACTTTTTGTTATACTTGCCTTTGCTTTCTATGACATTTTCAAATCAAAATAATTCTGTGTTCAGCAACATCCAATTTTTTTTTTAAAAAGGAACTGAGAACACTAACGCAGCATGACTCCCACTCAAGTTCAAAGATACTTACTAGTATTGGGCAGTTATTTGCTTAACTGTCACAGTTCTTGAGGCGGTGTTTGGAATTTTGTCGCCACATATTTCCATTGACGAACTTCTGAATCTGTCAATATACATAGGTTTTTTGTTAGATAATGGTAGGTTGCAACTGCATCGGTGTATTTGTGAGGGGCGGGAACCCAAGTAAACCTGCTGCTTCTACCTTTTATGACAGAAATCTATGTCATTTTGATTAGTTAATGATGGTTTTTCGCTCCTTAGTAATGTGGCGCGACTCAAGGCAAATTATATGGCTGGCAAAAATCGACTTGATTGCACCATTCAGTGTAAGTATATAAAAACTGTTGTTGCAAAAGTAAGCGTTGCTGAGAACAGGAAACTACTTATTACATTTCCTGCACGTCTTAGGCTGATATATTTTTTGATTGCTTCTATTTACATTTGAGAAGCAGAGGTTAAGACGTTCAGTGAGTGGTGTAGCAGGCGTGCCATGGCCCTATTGCAAGCGTGAAAAAATGGGCCGCCATGCCAATATTCTGGTAGTAAAATACAACCATATTTGGTGTCCTGAAGGTTCCTCCAAGCCCCGGGCCCCGGTGCAACTGCACTTGCTGTACTACGGACGCCCCTGCAGAAGAAGGCTTCATAACTGCTATATGGAGACCGAGGACCTAATTCACAAGCTGTGTGCACACCCAAGCCTAACTTACACATGAAAACAGACTTTTTTGGAAAATGCAAAAACAACGTTGAAATTTACAAAAGTTCTCTTTGCACTCGTAAAAGGAGTTACTCGCACTTATGATTCTGTGAAGTAAAATAATATTTGACTTTTACTCTTCTGGGTACAGGTTCTCACCAGGCTCATTCCTCGAAACCGCGGTATCTGTTGCAGTAGGATGGAGGTCAGAGGTCATGCCCTTAAGTGCAATAACAAACTAGATTATATAGCTTCTTTGTCTCGCTCCAGGAGAATTGCTGCTCTGGAGTCTGAACGACTGCTGTCTACAATTGAACTGGAGCAGGGATTCTCAGACGAACACGCCTATCCGAAGCAGACCTTCAGCAGCCCTGAGTCATGTACTAGCAGAAGCGGTCGACATACTCATACCTCCCTGAGAGCTATCATTTTTGACTTCTCTGTGCTGGTGGTGTGAAATTGTGGAGTTGCTGGAGGTACCAGGCAACAATAACCAGTGAGTAGGAGATATCTGGGGCAGGGTGAGTTAGCACCGATGTGATTTGAATGAATGAATGTAGGATCTTGTATAGCACACAGCTACTCAAACATGAGTGTCCCAGCGCTAGCGGTAAATGTGGCAGGACCCTAAGGTTCGACTAGTTCTTAAAGAGCCAAGTTTTAAGATGTTTCTTGAAAGTTGTTAGGTCAATTGTAGCTCTCAGGGAGGCAAGAAGTTTGTTCCATGCTTGAGCACCTTGATACCCGAAAGTTCTGCCCACCATACGGGCCAGGCGTACTTTGGGGATGCAGGCGACGTCAGAGGAGGATGATCTTAAGGGCCTGTCTGGGGTATAGTGGCTAGCGCTTATTGAGATAGCTGGCCCCTTTACCGTGAAAGACCTTAACCCCTTCCATGCTCATGACGAGCTCAGCTCGTCATGAGGTAGCCTGGAGCTGTGCTCATGACGAGCTGAGGCCATGTGCGATCTGGGCTTAGGTCCGAGGATCTCACTGGCCACGGAATTTTGCTCCACTTGCAGGCACAGCATGAGCTAACCAGGTAGGTCGAGGCACAAGATATTGGTGTAGTCCAGTCGAGAAGTCGCCAATGCCTGGAAGTCACTTGCCATACACTAAGGGGCATATATATCATAGGGTTGCTTCACTTTTGCACAACGCAATAGGGTGCAAAAGTGACACAACCCGTTAGTTGGATTTATCAATCCATGCAAAGCCCGATTCCATGGCCCTGAGTGGCTTGATAAATCCAGAGTAACGTAACGCTGAGCAAATCGCTGCTTAGCATTACTCCGCTCTGGGACTGCATTTCATGGGTGAAGCATGGGTGTTCCCACACATCAACCCATTGATTTTGAAGCATTCCCAGATTTACCAATAATGGACTACCTGGGAATGTGTCAGGATGGTACACCTTCCCAGGGAAGGCACAATGAGAAGAAATGTGTTTATGTCTACACATTACTTCCTCTTTCTATGTGTTCTGCATTCTGCAGCACACATAGATAAAGGAAAATGTGTCAGGGGATTGTTATTGTTTTGTGCAGGAAGGTGTCCTTTCCTGCACAAAATCAATCCTGACTACAACCGCAAACAAACTTGCACTACAAATCTCATGGTAAGAATAGCAAGCATTATGCAGGGCGATACAGGTGAAGAAGCTGAAGCATTATGGGCCTTCCTCAACGCAATCTAGAGGATGTTCATGGGCTAAAGCCCTAACATGATTTGCTGACCTTGACTTTTTGTCAAAAAATGGAAGCTATTTATTAGAAATTGTAGAGTGTTTTTGGTTGAGTGAGTGAGTTTCAACACTGGGTTTCAGATTTATAAGACACTAGAATGGATTCAAGTTGTAAGTTAATTACCTTACCCATAAATGGCAGCATTGAGAGCCAAACATCAAGACTTAGAAAAAGGTTTCTGCTGTTATAGTAAGCGATTGGTTGGGATTATTCAAGAATGAGAGAGAGTGATGAGAAAAATATGTTGATGCTGTTAAAAAGATGAATAATTCAATGCGCGTAAGGCAGTGATATAGAGGTAGTTTATCCATTATAAGATCCCATGGCATCCCATTCCCTCCTAAGCAGAGATCATCACCAACAATTATTTTGATTATTCTTCGATTTTTGGGTCAAGGAAAGGAATTTGAATTCATATTGTTTTCTGAATGAGTAATGAAATGTTAAAGTAATGCTCAGAGATAAAACATTGTTTGTTCCCAGTGCAGATAAATCAATGTCCAATCCACAATTTTGCAGCAGGCCAAACTGAAAGTTCTATTTCAGGCAAATTTGACATTTGTTCTGAAACTAATGCTGTACCTTAGTTTTTGATTGCTTCAAAGGCAGCTACATACAATGGGGCTTGTGAATTGATTTCCTTTTTTCTCTCCTCTCTCACTTCTATGTAGTCCTTTTTTGGCTACATAATGACTAGTTTATTAAACCAGCGGTCGCCGAAGAGGAGGGAGACTACATCTCCCAGCCTGCCTTGCTGCCTTGCTTCGCGGCGGAAGCCGCTACCTCCACTTCCATGCCCGGAGGCGCCTTAAACCAACGACAGCCCCTGCGTTGCGGGATCACGCGTGGGTCGCGCCGGGCGAAGCCCGGGCCAAGGGCGAGCCCATTTGAGCCCGTTCGAGGCCTGAGAGGCTGGGCTGGGCCATCCCTCCAACGGATGGGCAGAGCAAGAAACGAAGTAAGTCTACATGTTTACATCTTGCATTGGTACTTGCTAAGTAGTGTCTAATCATCTAACATCATGGCAGAACGTTCCACAAGGTCAAATGCACGTGGAGGCACCGTGTCTGGACCACTTGAGAATTTTTTCACCAGAGCTTTAACAGTGTTAGCCCGCGAACTCGAGCTCACTGAACGCCTGTTGTCAACAGATCCTTTATTTAATAAACGGTCCTCACTGGGAAAAATTGCATTACTAGATACCCCTGCAAGACAAGTAGCAATAAATACAACCAATGATTCCGTTGCAATGGACCTGATTAGCGATATAGCGGATGAACTGACCAGTATTAACACCAACAAAGTTACAAGTATACAATCACCAAATGCACAACGTGCAGTTATAATCCTTCCTGAAGGAGTGTCCACAAGAGCACAATTACTAGCTGAAAAAGGAGGTCTGACTATCCCTGAAAATATTAGTCTCGGAGCAATATCAAAGCAGAAGAAGCATGGGAAAACAAAAAAGGGCAGACAAGATAACAATTTACCTGCAGATAACACAGCCCCCATACCGGGTATCAAACCTACTGTCGACATATACGTTGGCGGACCTGATGGACCTGACTTAAACCCAGCAACTACAACAGTGTGTCCGCTTGCGTCCATAGAGGAAAGCTTTTGGGTCAAATTGACTGAAATGTTGACAGTGTCTATAACACCAATTAATGATAGACTGAAGCATATGGAGGAACGCTTAAAAAAACTTGAGCAGATGTCACTTAGCAACTTGGATCTAATCATAAAAACCTCTGCAATAAGTCACCCGGTGGCAAAGGACAGACCTGCCGCTCTTAAAGTTGCAGGAAAAACAAAACCAAATCTAACAATAATTAACCCTCCATGTTGTGATTTGACAGCAAGCTCACCTCAACTAAGGACGGAACCTACTCAAAGCATATTGACTGTTGAAAACACTAGTGATAGATAACCAAAAGAATAAGACTGGGGGGGGGGGCAATTCCAAAGCTACACTTAAGCAAGGAACCTGTATTAACACAGCCAATGCAGAACACTGCCCACTACCGATTATAGATCTGCCTCCAGAAGCTATGCCTTATGTTGTTGTCTTGACCGGAGTCCCAGAATTGGGGCGGGGTAATACTGAGTCTTTTATTGAGCTAAAAAATAGGACAATATACTGGCTCAACAGCATCAGGCCCTTACCCTCACACAACAGAAGTAAGATCTTGTTTGTGCGGAGGGTAAATTGGGTGGGGAGTAGTACGAAAAACATCCCGGGGGACTGCATCATTATACATTTTGGAGACAGGCAAGCCCCTAGATATATATATGCGATGAGTGTCACTATGCACCAGACTCTAGGATCCAGCCACATGATTTAACTTTTTTTTACAGTCGATTTTTAGGCTCTCCAAATTTTAATGCTCATGGCAACTACCGGCCGGGAAACCAAGGCATTAGATATTCCTCAAATGAAAAAATTTGTGAAGATCGAGCCCAGGTTATGGGTTTTCCAATCAATAACAGATTTAGCACACTCGAAATGGTGGATTGACTGCCCACAATTACCGTTACCCCCATTAACATAGGCATAATAGGATCAGAAACTAATGACAAGATTCCTGTGGAGCATCTCCCTGACAACAGTATTCAGGTTACTAGCATGGAGATGGGCAGGAAACGTCACTTATAGATCTAATGCCACCTGAGATAGGAAATGAAGGAATCCTTGTTGACATTACTACGCGGAGCATAGTGAGACCACCAAACAAAAACGTAGATATGATAAAGAGTTTAGGCCTTATATCATGGAACATAGCAGGGTTATTGGGTAAGACTGATAATGTGGACTGTAGAAACCTTTTCCTAAAATACTCTATTATATGCTTGCAGGAAACCTGGGCTCTGGCCCCTATTCATATAAATGGTTTTCGCACATTTCATACACCGGCAATCCATACGAGTAGGGGTAGAAACAAGGGAGGCTTGTGCAGCTACATATCAAACCTCCTGGACAGCTTAACCGTAAATTTCGAACCAACATCGGAATATTTTCAAATATTATTATTGAAAGATGGTAAAGAACAAACAATTGCCGTGGTAAACTTTTCTAATAACATCTCAAAACGAGAGACTGCAAGGATCCTAGAGAACCTCTCCCAAAGCCTTATCAGTATTGTCGAAGCAGATCAGACAGGTGACATATGTGTCGTATTAATTTCCCCCTATGTCCACATAGCCACTTGAATATCTGCGGCTTGGGTTTTAATAGAGAGGATGGCAGCTCACACTTTCCCCAGACTATATTGGGTAATTATTTTAACAATTTATTCTCTGAATTAGATTTGGGGTTCATAAATAAATTGTGTCCCATACCAGTCCCTTTTAAGCCAACTTTTATTGGGAAGGGTTGTCAAACCATCATAGATTATGCCCTTATTTCCAAGCGGCATTCGGGTTGTAATATTAATTACAGCTTAAACGAGGTAGCCATAAGTGACCATCATCCATATTCTTTATCCTTACTCCTCGTAGAGGCTGGGGGTAAATTAAATACCCTGATTGAAAACCTGTATAGCTATAAATTGACTTTGGCACAGAAAAATGGCTATTCCTTGAAATGGAATAAAATAGAACCACCAGCCTTTTTCGCAAGCCTTATTAATATTATGCGCAGTGAGTTTGAGACTGGTCTTTCTGAGGACAAGGAAGACTCTCAAATATGTGAGGCCTTCCTCAAAATAATCGAAGAAATTCAAAATCTCCTTAGAAGGCCACAAAGATCGGAAAAAAGTGTGGCAAAAAGATTGTTTAATAGTGAGTGCAGTAAATAGCATGCGCACCTAATGCCATCCTTAAAAACGTTTCCAAGGAATCAAATAAGTATAAGACCCGCAAGAACAGCCTACTACCAGGCAATAAGAAATCGTAAGCGAGAGCTGAAGGAAGAAGCCTGGCAGGCGTTACATAAAGCCAGCCTGATAAAAGACAATATAGGATTTTGGAAGGCTGTGAATGCACCGTTCTTTACAGATAAAGCTTCAAACACCGTAGAATTAGCTATTACAGAGAATACATGAGTAACATACTTCACTGAGCTGTATAGGAAAGACACCCCAAATGTGACTGAGAGTAGTGAGGAGATTCCTTGGAGCCCAGGGAAAGGCTCAAAAAACCTTCCCACTAAACGTAAAATTCTCTCTAACTGAGGTACAACAGGCCATCAATAATAGTGCCGCTGGGAAAGCCCCGGGACCTGACGGGGTACCAATAGATGTTTATAAATCTAATCTAGAATTATGGGCCCCACTTTTAACAAATGTCCTAAACAGCTCTAATAAGAACCGGTTTTTTATTACATGGCAAGAGGCCATTGTTATTCCAATTTTTAAAAAAGGTGTTGGATTCACTAATGAAGGTTGCGGGGAGACTTATACTCAATAGGTTGCAGTCATGGGTGGAAGATCAAGGTGCTTTATCACAATTTCAATATGGGTTTAGGGATGGACTTGGTACCACAGAACAAGGCCTGAATTTAGCGTTAATTGTCTCCAAATATATCATGGCCAAAAAGGAAAATTTGTTTTTATGTTTTATGGACCTATGTTCGGCCTTCGACTGCCTGAACCACGATAAATTGTGGTCGACATTAGTGCAAATGGGTGTAGAACCGGATCTGCTAGTCTTTATAAAAGACCTATATAGGGGAGCTGGGGCTAGAGTGAGGTACGGAATAAAGGGCGAATGTACCTCCAAATTTGACATCCAAAAGGGCGTTAGGCAGGGATGTATACTAGCACCCTTCCTTTTCAATCTTTATATAAACAGTGTAGCATCCCACCTCACGGAAGAGCAGTTTGATTTTCCTAGTATCAAGAAAACCCCAATACCAATATTCCTATATGCAGACAATGCAGTTACTATGTCTAGAACCCAAATGGGCCTACAAAGAGCAGTAAACACATTTTCTAGGTACATGTGTGAGAGAGGTCTCGAAATAAATATAAGTAAAACCTTCACCATGTCCTATGCCATTAGGAAGCCCCCAAAATATAAGATCTTTCTCTCAGGCATGAAAATAGCCATGACGCAGACGTTCTCATGTCTGGGAATTAATTTTGACAAAAGGGGGATGTGGACCTCGGCAATAGAGACAAGGAACATGATATTCACCATATCAGTTGGGGCAATGCGATCTTTTGCAAACAAATTAGGCGGACGCCCAATTCCAGTGCTCCTGGACATATTCAGAGCGAAATGTGTGTCCACTGCGACCTATGGCGCAGGCATCTGGGGTATAACCGATCCTAAATTAATCCAACTTGGAGAAAATAAATTTCTTCGCTACCTATTAGCTGTCCCTCGCAACACCTCGACGCTTGTTTGCCATCAGGAACTTGGTATAGTTTATGTTTCCGATCTAATTAAAATCGACCCTATTTTGCTGTGGCACAAAGTATGGTCAACAGAAGAAACAGGTCTGAATAGGGATGTGATACTGGATTGCTTAGACCTAGAGGGGGTCAACAGGATTAAGCATGAGCGAATTTTGCGGATCTCGCGTTCGCGAATTTTGCGGATTTGCGAATTCGCAATCCGCAAAATCCGCGAATTCCCGCGAATTTGCGGATTTTTTTTTTGTGTTCGCCCGTGTTTCTGCCAGTTCGCGAGGGTTTTCCACAATTTCGCAATTTGCGAACTTACCTGTCGGGTCGCAAGTTTTGCGAACTTGTTGTTTCTACGTGTCCAGCCTGTTTGGGACACTCTTCTTCATCACTGCCACTCTCTGTCACCACTGCCACTCTCTGATTACTCATGCCACCCTCTGGCCCACCCATGCCACCCTCTGTTTCATCACCACACCCTCTGGTTGTCCAGTGTACATTATTTTCGGCAAAGCAAAGCACACCTTCCCTGCCTCAAGTGACCTGAATTAATTTGGGGCTGATTAATGTGTCACAGAATATTTTTTTAGCTGGCACCTGCTTCCTTAGTGCGCCCTGATTAGTGATCTTTTGCACTTGCTAAGTGCTTTCATTGTTGCAAAATTAGTTACAACACCTGCCCTGCCCCAACTGACAATAATGAATTAGGGGCTGATTAATGGATTTTAACTTCCAGCCTGGCTCCTGCTTGTCTCCCTTAGCTGTAATTCAGGACCTTTGTGGCATATGTGTAACTATTCTGAGGTTCAGAGCAGGGTCACATAATAGTTTCAACTGGCAACTGAACTCTGGAGGGGCCCCTCAGGAAGCACTACAGGAAATGGCTACTAATGATGAGCCTGAACTTTTGAACCTGGTAAGTAGTTACTTTCAGTTTTGCTAAGATCGTATTTCTGCAATTTTGCACTTATTCGCGGGGCGCGAACTCACGCGAACAGTGCGAGCAGTGCGAGCAAAATCCGCTGCTCGCGGATTTGCGGATTTTGCGGGAGATTCGCAAATCTCGCGGATTGCGGATTTCCCGAAAATCCGCAAAATCCGCGAGCGGAACGGATTTTCCGCCCATGCCTAAACAGGATCCCCTGGATTAGCTACGTGAAGGGATTCCTGACGGACATCGGGCACTCAGATTACTTTGGTACCCCGGAGTGCCTTGTCTCAGTCCCCAGAAAGAAACTAAAGCATATATGCCTGCAGTTTCTTGAGAGTAAGCGCTGGTCAGCTGAGAAAAACAAGACATCAGTGATGGATCATCATTTGATACACCAAGGGCAGGGACTAGAAAAATACTTGATTAAGGTGCAAAGCTGTTATGCGCGCATGTTACTGACTAGATTCAGGGGGGGGCACTTTCTTTAGACTGATAACATTTCCGGTGCAAAATTGCTGGTCTAGAGACATGGATTTACGCCCCTGTGACAACGTCAAAACAGTCTACTCTACATTGCACACTTTTTTGTAAATACTTTACCTTGCCAAGAAAGAGATTCTTGTTCCCACTTTTAAAACACTGGGGTTTGAGACATTGTATGACCACTTTGATGAAATTACAAATGTTAGAAGATGAATTAATTATGCACCTTGTCTCATCATTTTTAAAGTCTGTAATCAAATTCAGGAAAACTATGAATTAACTGTATATAATATGTAAATATCATCTAGACTCTCCCTTTTATGATGTTTTCTAATGCATTTTTATAGATTTACTGTGCTTTTATGATTGCTTTTATTAGAATCGAATAAAGCTGTTTTTGACTTTGACATTGACTAGTTTAATAAGCGTAGTAGGTTGGGAGAGAGGATGTAGTAAATGTTTTTCCACTTCCTTTCTCCCTCCTTTGGTATTGTGCCAAAGGTTCCCCTCCTTTGGTGCATTCCCAAAGTGTCAATAGAGAATTACGGTTTCAGATGTGTATGGGAACAGCTAGTTACATTTGTTAGGAACATGTGGAGTTGTCATTTTGGAATATGTTAGGGGCATTGATGGTGAAGGGCTTTGGTGATAGGTGGGTTTTGGTAAAGAGGCGGCAGGGAAATCTTTGGCTATGTAATTTACATTTATGTTTGTGGCATGCATGGAGTTTAAAGAAACGGAGCATAGCTATTTTCTAGCTAATATTTCAGGATGATTTATGTACTTTAAAGAACATAAGCCTGAATGGTGCTGAGCTCCAGAATCAGAAATAAGAACCACCTGATAGAGCGCGCAGGTCACCAAACTATAATTTTATCATACTCACCTGGGCCCATAATCAATAACTCTCTTTACTTAATCAGGTAACCTTTGCTCTACTACCAGATATTTTTACCTACTAGGTCCTATACCATTGACTTACAAAATCTTTGTCGCTGGTACCTGTAATCTATTGGATCAAGGAGTTAGTTTAAAGAGAGTTCAATAAACAATAGAATTTGCACTCATATAATAACCACCGACTCAGGAAGTTTTAAACTCTTTATCTAAATTTCATAAATGGTCATGATCCAGAGATTAAACACCAAAAGACTCTCAATAATGTAAATCAGAATTAATGTATAACTATGCAAAATATATATTATGCTAATCATTCAATAGTAAGGGAAGGTAAGAAAGGGGAACATGCTATATAATCAAACGATTTGAGCAGTTAATTTAAAGGGAGGGTAAGAAAAAGGAACATAATATGGAAAACAATTTTATCATTCAACTATAGGGAAAGTAAGAAAATGGAACACACTATTAAATCGTAAACAAATTGATCATTTAATAAGAGGATGGGTAAGAAAAGGAACATGCTATTCAAGAATTTTCTAAAGATTTAACCATAGGATGGGAAAGAAAAAGGGAACATATATATATATATATATATATATATAATCAAAGCTTTCACGTATAGGGAGGTTAACGAAAAGGAACAAGATATACGATGACAAACCCACACAGATTTTATATTTACCTAGAATGGCGTGAAAACCAACCCTGGCCACGGGTCAGTTGAAAGACAGGAGAACCCCAAAAGTTGCAGTTGCCAGCATGTGCAGATCAGAATTAGGACAGGGAAACCAGATTTGGATCAGGACAGGACCACCAAAGGTTAAGACCAGCACCCGCAGTTCAGTTGCAACGCCTGCGCTACTCCCTCTCTGCAGCTAACAGTCAGAACCCTGATTGGGTTATCGAATTCACCAACAAAGTGCTTCACCAGCACCTCAGCTTCCCGGACCCCGATTGGGTCAGCAAATCTTCTGACAGAGTGCTTCGCAGCCACCTCTGCTCTTGATCGTCTATTGAAGGCGTTGGGTCAGTGACAGGTCAGCGCTTTGGACAAGTCGGACAAATTAACTAGCTAAGTCTACCCTAGTTATACTATTTTCGAGGTCAGTGTACCACCCCCTCAATGTTGCAAGTGTAAGGATTCCCAATTTTGATTGGTCATAGAGTGAGGAGAGGTCATCACACCACATCAAATTTTGATACCTCAGTGTTGAATATTAATTTTATGTTTCCGTCCATCAATTTATTTTCACATGACATTTTATTCCACCTAACAATGAATGTTCTATTGGTAAATACATTGTATATCATTTAGTCTTCCTCTCGTCGGGTCATTAGTTGATCTTCCCAGGCGCATCTTGTCTGAGACTGTCCTTAGCTCGAATTCAATGACAAATGATTTCAGCTCCCTCTGGAGTCTTGACATGCGCAGATTGATTTTCAAGGAAGAGTAATAACACCTCCCAGGCCCAAAAAATACGATACATGAAAAGTAGAAAGAGAAATAATTTTAGAACACAGAATAAAGAAATACACTGTATACCATGCATCTCTACTCTATACCCATTATTTTATATTTAACTATAGCATTAGGATTAGGCAAAACGAACAGCTTAGCAAAAGCAGCAGCGCAAGCTTCTCGCATGTGAGGACACAGAACAGCCATCTTAGTTCTAGTGCGCAGAAGCGATACATTCCCTCCAAAGCAAAGAATACGTCATGTCACGTGAGTATGACAGACGCATGCGCAGTAGAAACCCTCGCGTAGCAGCAGCCATTTTAGATGCAAGCGTATTACAGCTAGTAAAACACATAGGCAAGTTTCACTCTGACACCCAAATGTTTATGTAATAATGTGATATTAGTAAAACAAACATGTTGATTAATTAATTGACAGTATTCAAGGTTCATTAATACAAGCAAGTAGCTTCGCGTGCAAATCCTTGCTCCATCAATCTCCTCTTTGATGATATTTTAAATCATCACTATATTAATGAAACAGATGCCAACTTCTCACAATTCACCCACTCAATCTCTTCAAACTTTCTATTTTGTTTCATCTCAATATTGTGGTGAAAATTGTTCACTTTCTTGTATATTTTCCCATTTTTTTCTTCTAATTCAAGCTCAGCAATATTTCTCTTTACTCCTCGCCTATTTACAGAGTATGTCTTTTTATGCTTTCGACATTTGCAACAGATCATTATTCCTAAAACTAGTAAGCCTATTCCCACCATTGGCATCAGTATTCTACCTACAAAACTTTTTCCTACATTAGAATGCCAACTACCTATAGAGGAGAGACCATCAGTAAACCTCTTCCATGCACTATCAACCTCCAGTGGTTTAAGCTCTTTTTCCAAATTAGTAATATTTCTCACATTCCTCTTTATTTCAACACTTTTGTCAGGTATGTAAGTGCAACAATGTTGCGCTTTCAACATTTTACAGACTCCCCCTCTTTTGCCAATAATGTATCAAGAGCAAGTCGATTTTGTAAAACCATTGAGCTGATCGCAACAAATTCGGTATTGACCTTTAGGAACCCTCCAGCAGTGTCAGTTGATAACCGATCCACTACTGTTAACAATTTGCAGATTCTGTGTGTATTCTGAGACACTCCCACTGTAGGTATCAATGCACTAAATATATCACCTACTATTTCACCAAAACTAGCTCTTTTACTATGTATTAATCCATTAGTTTCTTCATTGTTCCCAGTGATTTTGTCCACATGACATATTTTTGGGAGGACTATTCCAAAATAACAACTCTCATACCAGTGATCTGGCAATTTGTAATAAGCCTTTTTTCCACATATAAAATAAATTCCAGGAAACACAGGATCAGTTCCATCTTTGAAACCCCAACCCCCAATTACCTTATAATTGTGTTCACATTCACTGGAACCTATGAATATATTGTTATAATAACTAGTTCTTTCTCTGTGAAGATAGAGTTTCACCCGTCTTTTCGAAATCCAGCAACATAGCAACATGGGTTTTACCATTTAAGGTGTTCCCTATATTTTCAGCCCATCTAGGAATTTTCTGATTCTTATCATTAGCCTTTCTTTGGAAATTCTCCCTCCTTTTCTCAACCATACATTCAAAAATATTTTCTCTTTTTCTTGTAATAAGCATGTTAAATTATTCTTGTGTGCTTCATCTATATCTATTGTACCTATTGTTAGAAAATATTCACCCATATAACGTGTTACATCACTTTTAGTATGTACAGGGTTCAGGTTACTACGTATAGGGTGTTCTGAAAATACCACATCTGAATTAGAATAATAATACTGTAAGGGTCCTTCCTTATAGAATAAGCTAGCTAAAACACTACATGAAATTCCATATGTTAGCGGCAAATGGTGGTAGGTCACACCTTCAGCTACCGAAGTAGGTAACTTCATACAGACATAGCAATCTTCTATTTCCATCGCTTCTGCATAATGTACTAATAGGTTTGCAAATACATTTAAATGAGTTTGGTTTTCAATTCTAGTATAATGTAGTCCTTCCTCATCTGATGCTTCTAAGTCTACCTTCTATTACCTAATTCTAAGTACTTTCTCCTGTGTATCTATTCTTGCAGGTGTATCTGTCGTTTTTAGCTCATCTGTATCTATTAGTGGTTGCTTATTAGTATCATTCTTCATGTTTCTACTCATTATGTAAGGGATAGCTATTGTCAGTCATATCCAAACTATAAATACTATTGCTATACTACATACACATACGTTACAGCATGTTTTTAAACAATTTCTTTTTGGTCTTCCATTAACAGTATTATCAGCCATTACTAGCTAAGGAGATTCAACCCCTCTTTGTAACTTTTACACATCCTTTTACCCTGTGAAGATTTCAGGTTGGTTTCACTTCTTCGTCAGTTTGATCAGCAATCAATTCTTCATCACTGTTGTCACTTATTTCCAAGTTTTCTAAATCCTACAGCACGATATAGGTCCACTCAGGGCCTTTGTATTTATTATTCAGTTTCTTTAGTCGTGGACTTCTTCTTGTTTGTATCACAGGTTGGTCAGCTTGACTTGTTATTTCATTTACTTGTTCAGGTGCTTCATCAATTGTTTTTAAATGTAGTCTCAATCTTTTGACAAGCCTAGGCTACTTGTCTCCTTTTCTGAGTCTTTTAGCTGGCACTGTGCTTTGGCCTTCTTCCAACGCTCTTTTATTTTCATTCAGTTGTGGCACATCTATTTCAATGCTGTTTCTGTATCCCTCTCTATCTGACTAGGTCCAGGTCTTATTTCTGTTTCTTCTGCCTGGTTAGTAATCTGGCTTTGTTCAGGTATGGGCTGAGTTTGACTTTTGTTTGATTCACCTTCTTCTTCCTGAACAATTTTCTACCCCTGTCTGGTCCTGCTCAAACTCTTCGAACCCTTGATTTTCTTCTGCTTGAGCCTCCGCCCTAATTACTATCTGTCCCTTTTCAAACTCTGGAGTTCTTGGTGGAGTGTCAATTATCTGATCTTTCCCTATCTGCTCCTCCTCAGAATCACTTTTGACTTGTATTTCTATGATCTGAGTACCTTCTTCTAAACCTGCCTCATCCTCACTGTCACTCTGTCTATCTTGGTAGGTTTGACTTCTGGTTCTTACATATTCTGCAGATATATTGATTATTGGAAACCAATCATCTTGACTGTTGCTCGGTTGTTCCTCTTCAGCTACTTCAGGATTGATATTTTGAGACCCCTCAGCGGCACAACCTTCAGCTGCAGTTTCATCAAGTTCAGTCACACTTTACAGCTGTGGTGGTAACTAAAATTACTTGACGTGATTTTCCCCACCTTGGTGCAAGGCAAGATTTTCGAGTATGTTTCTTTAACACTACCCAGTCACCTGGGTTCAGGTCATGTGCTGGTGTGGCTTGCCTGGTGACAGTGTCTTCCCCAACCTGGTGAGAGATAGAACGCACTTGGTCAGCCAGTTATTTGCAGTACTCCAGTACTAAATCATCAGATATGCTCATCAGTTTGTGTCCTGGCACCCATGCTTGCCTCATGCTCTTCCCATCAGTATTTCATGAGGACTCAAGCCTGTGTTCCTATCTTGAATACTTCTGAGTCCCATCAGAACAAGTGGCAAAGCATCTGGCCACTCCAATCGGGTAGATTCATACATTTTTCCCAGTCTTGCCTTGATTGTGCCATTCAATTGTTCTACCAGAAGTCCAGAAGCCTTTGGGTGTTATGCACTGTGTAGCGTTTGCTTAGTTTTGAATGCTTCATAAATTAGACCAATTATTTCATTATTAAAATGGCAGCCTCGGTCTGATTCAATTGTTACTGGAAAACCGAAACGTGGTATAAGCTCTCTAAGTAGGAGTTTGGCTACAGTGATGCTATCATTTCTGCGTGTGGGGTAAGCTTCCACCCATTTTGAAAACAGGCAGACAATGACAAGGATGTATTTTAGTCCTCGACAAGGGGGTAACTGAATGAAGTCAATTTGTAATCCTATAAAGGGACCTTCTGCCTTTCCAATCTTTCCTGGTAACACTACTGTTTACTTACCTGGGCTCATCTGTAGACAAACCAAGCATCTTTGGCAAAGTGCCTCTGCTATGTTTCTGAATTTCGAATTGAACCATGACTGTCTGAACAGACGTATCATAGCATCTCTTCCCAAATGAGAATGTCTGTGAACCCTCCTAGACATAGGAGCAAGCATACAGTCTGGCACCACTGGCCTCTCATCAAGGTATACAATGACATCATCTTCAGCCCTTCTTTGACAACCTATCTTCCTTCATTCTTCCTTTTCTCTTAGTTCTGCTCAATTCTGCAAATCTCTCACTTTCTCCCACGTATTCACACCTTCTAGCAACATAAGTTGGCAGCTGTTTCCGCCCACCTCAACTTTCTTATTAACAGCCATTTTATATTTTGCACAATGTTGGGCTAACTGGTCAGCATATCGATTACCAGCTGTCACTTTGTCATTTCCAGATTTGTGAGCAGCACACTTAACCCCAGCCACTTCTTTTGGTTACTTGATTGCTTTAAGTAAATCCTTTACATAATGACCATTTTTAATTGGAGTACCTGAAGAAGTCAGAAACTCTCTTTGCATCCATAGTTGGCCATAGTCGTTCACAACCCCGTAACCATACCGGCTGTCAGTGTATATGGTTACCTTCCAATTTTACCCAAATTTGCAGGCTTTTGCTATTGCAACCAGTTCGGCTATTTGTGCAGACTTGACTCCAGGCAAATAGGATGCTTCAATTGGACCTCCCAGCATGCACACGGCATAAGCAGCACTTAGATCTCCTTTCTCATGTCTCATACATGAGCCATCTACAAACAGCTTATATTCTGAATCAATTAAGGGCTCTTCTCTTCTGTCTGGACGTGGTTTAGTACCATATTCAGTCAAGTCGATACAGTCATGTTCAATTTTTCCCTTTACTTCTGCAAAATGTTAGTTAGGTAGCAGTGTTGTTGGGTTCAGAATATTACACCTAGAAATGGTTACATTTCCTGCACCTACAAGGATCCTCTCATACTTAGTCAGCCGACTAGGTGTGAGATACTGGATCTTAGTCCTGGTTAACAAAATTACAACTGCATGCAGAACATACACGGTCACAGGATGTCTCATAATAATGGACCCACTCTGTTCCAGACTCATGCAAGTTGCAGCCACTGCTTTCAGACATCCGGGCAAGGCAGATGCCACTGGGTCTAATGTGGAAGAAAAATATGCCACAGGACGTCTCATCAAACCGTGAATTTGAGTTAAAATCGAAAGTGCACAATTATCTTGTGTGTCACAGAAAAGTGCAACATCCTTTGAATAATCAGGCATCCCTAATGCTGGAGCTGTACACAGGCATTCTCGTAATTTTACAAAAGCAGTCATGCTTTCTTCATCCCACTCTACCGGATCTTTTGCTCTTTTCTTTGTCATTTGTATCAATGGCTTTGCTAGGACTGCAAATCCCACAATCCATTGCCTGCAGTATCCTACAACTCCAAGAAACATTCTGATCTCTTTCTGGGTTTGAGGCAAATTCATGTTTTTAATTATTCTGATTCTTTCTGAGGTAACCCTTCTGACGCCTCTTTCTATATGGTGCCCCAGATATTTCACTGACGTGGTGCAGAATTGTAGTTTCTCTGGCGACACTTTATGTCCTCCTTCACCTAAATGATTCAATAAGGCAATGGTGCCGACAACACAGTCATTTCGAGTCTTAGACGCCACCAATAGGTCGTCTATATACTGTACCAAGACTGATTGTCCAGGCAGTACCAAAGACTCAAGGCACTTTTTCAATATCTGGTTAAAAATTGAGGGGCTCTCTGTTTACCCCTGGGGGACACAATTCCAGACATAAACATGAATGTCGAATTCAAATGAGAAAATAAATTTGCCATCTGGGTGTAATGGAATCGAGAAGAATGCGTGACACAGGTCAATGACAGTGAACCATCCAGCCTCCCAGTGTAACTGATACAGAATCACCGCAGGATTTGGCACGACTGGACAGCATGGGACAACAATCTTATTAATTTTGCGGAGGTCTTGTACGACCCTGTACTTGCAACTCGGTTTCTTTATACCAACTATGGGTGGATTAGAAGGACTGCTCATTATTTCTTGTAAAGTGCCTGCTTCAACCAAACGTTTTATTTCTGCTGTGACACCTGCTTTTATCTCTGGGCTCATTTTGTACTGTCGAGTATTTGGGTAAACTGCACCTTCTTTCACTGTCACTTTTATTGGAGCGACATTTGCCATTAATCCTACATCTTTTTCCAGTAAAATCCCATACAAAATCACCACCGACCAGCTCTTCACATCGCTTCACCAAAACCCCCCTCCCAAATCATCAGACCCAAACCAAGCAGCCACCAACTTCACACAATGGATCACCCACAGCGCAGACGAACTAGCACCCTTGAAAAACCATTTAATCAAGCAAGGTAGCAAAAAAGCCCCCTGGTTGAAAGACGACCTTAAGAAATCCAAGAAGCTCTGCCGTACTCTCGAGAAAACCTGGAAAAAAAAACAACCACTGACAACTTAGCCACCTTCAAGAACGCCACCCGTAAACACCACCAACTGATCCGATCCACCAAGAAATCAGCATTCAAGGATCGACTTCACAACAATGCCCAAAACAGCAAGGAACTATTCAACATCGTCAAAGAATTTACTAACCCCACCGCCGGCACCAACGACATCACTCCCTCCCAAGACCTCTGCGACTCTCTATCCTCATTCTTCCACAACAAAATTGCCGAAATACATAACAGCTTTGAAAACCAGTCCGAAGACCAACCCACTCCACCCTCCCCCGAACCTAAACCGCTCTCCAACTACCTTTGCGACTGGAACCAAATCACCACCGAAGACACCATCCGCCTGATGAACTCCATCCACTCAGGATCGCCAACCGACCCATGTCCCCACTACATTTTCAACAAAGCAGACTCCATCATCGCTCCCCACCTCCGAGATGTCATCAACTGTTCCTTCAACTCCGCTACCTTCCCGGAAAACTGGAAACATGCCGAACTCAGCGCCCTTCTGAAGAAACCCACAGCAGACCCCACTGAACTTAAGAACTACCGCCCCATCTCGCTCCTCCTATTCCCCACCAAAGTCATCGAGAAAGCCGTCAACAGTCAGCTCGCAGCCTTCCTTGAATCCAACAAATCCCTCGACCCTTCACAGTCTGGCTTCCGAGCCAAACACAGCACCGAAGCCGCCCTCATCGCAGCAACAGACGACATCCGAACATTACTGGACAACGGAGAAACAGTTGCCCTCATCCTACTCGACCTCTCCGCAGCCTTCGACACAGTCTGTCATAGCACCCTCATACAACGCCTCAGCAACGTCGAAATACAAGGGAAAGCATTGGACTGGATCATCTCGTTCCTCTCCGGAAGAACCCAGAGAGTCCGCCTCCCCCCTTTTAAATCAGAGGCCAGCGAAGTCATCTGCAGTGTACCACAAGGATCATCACTCAGTCCCACCCTCTTCAACGTTTACATGAGCCCCCTCGCATCCATCGCGCGCCAACACAACCTCAACATCATCTCCTATGTAGATGACACCCAGCTGATCCTCTCCCTCACCAAAGACCGAAACACCGCCAAAACCAATTTACACGAAGGAATGAAAGAAGTAGCCGAGTGGATGAAGAACAGCCGCCTAAAACTAAACTCGGACAAAACGGAAGTCCTCATCTTAGGGTCATCCCCTTCTGCCTGGGACGACTCATGGTGGCCACCGGCCCTGGGAACCGCACCCAGACCCACAGACCACGCATGTAACCTGGGCTTCATCCTGGACTCCTCCCTCTAGATGACCAGACAAGTCAACGCCGTCTCATCATCATGCTTCTACATCCTACGCATGCTCAAAAAAATATTCAGTTGGATCCCCACCGAAACAAGAAAGACAGTCACCCACGCACTGGTCACAAGCCGACTGGATTACGGAAACACCCTTTACGCCGGAACCACAACCAAACAACAGAAAAAACTCCAACGCATCCAAAACGCCTCAGCCAGACTCATTTTGGACATCCCTCGACAAGCGCACATCTCCGACCACCTGAAAGACCTCCATTGGCTCCCTGTCAACAAGAGAATAATGTTCCGTCTCCTTACCCACGCACACAAAGCCCTCTACGACCTAGTACCCGAACGCCTCAACACGCGACTTTTCTTCTACACCCCCTCCCGCCAACTACGATCGTCCAATCAAGCCCTCACCGCAATTCCGCGCATCCACAGATCCACCATGGGGGGTAGATCCTTCTCCTACTTAGCGGCCAAAACCTGGAATTCCCTCCCCACCCACCTCCGCCTTACACAGAACCACCTCTCCTTCAGAAAGCAACTAAAAACGTGGATATTCAAAAAGTAAAGCACCCCCCTCCCTCAAGCGCCTTGAGACCCTCTGGGTGAGTAATGCGCTATATAAATTGTAGAACTTGAACTTGAACTATACATTAGGTTTTACAGTCTGTTGTAGTTCTTCTAGTAAGTCTTCTATTGTCAGCTTTTTAGTCTCTGTCTCTTGTTTTGCTAACATCAGTTTATAAACTCCATCTTTGTCTGGGGTTTGTTTTTCAACACCACAAGTCTCGACCTAACAATTTTCCTGGACTTGAATCACATATGACAAATCTATGCATTCCTTTAAAATTCCCAATTCTAACTTCCATTGGTTCTGTAACTGGGGTACTAATTTGTTTATTAGAAACGCCCACTACTTGGATCGCGTCTCCCGAGAGGGTAGGTTTGGAACGTCTGCCGTTCTCACAGTAGAACGGGTAGCACCAGTATCCAATAGAAAGGTGACATCATTTCCTTCAACCTTTCCTTCAATGTATGGACCTGACTGGTCTACCGGCAAGGAGGCGCCAATCACGCACTCCTCGTCCTCCTCTCTCAGACACCGTCAGTAAGGATCTTCACTGAAAAATGTATCACTCAAAAGAAATTGTGAGATTGCTGTATCTCTCCTTTCACTTCCCTCCCAATTTGTGGTATCTACACTCTGTTGTGATTTGCTCCTGTAATTTGGCGCAGGTGCGGGGGGGGGGTAACTGGTTTTGCATTACCTGCTGCTGTGTCTTCCCTGGCACCTCATTCTGCGTCTGTGGATTCAAATCATTATTTTGCACATTACCATTTTGTACCGCCTTACACTCGTTCGTCCAGTCCCCCAACTTGCCACAACCATAACAAGGGAATTTCTGTTTTGCCTCCTCTCTATTGAATTTTCCCCTTGACTATTTCTCCATTTCCATCACTCTGATTCTGGTTACTATTTAATTGGTTTAACTGGAGTTCTTGTTGCTCTGCTAATTTTACTTGTGCCCACATTACTTTTTCTTTTAACTCTTTTCGTTTATTGTCAAGCTCATCTTCGCAATATTTAGCATATTTAAGTATCTCATCAATAGGTTTGGCCTGCCAACAAATTTTATGATCTTTAATCCATTGTGAAATTTCTGGTCTTAATCCTGACACAAATCGATAAATAAAGTGCGTCATATCCTTCATATCTATGTTATCCAATCCACTGTACTGTTTGAATACTTGCAATGAGCGTTCATAATATGCATTCACAGATTCATCTTTATTTTGGGTAGTTCTATCTATTCTAGTCCAATCTGTCTCCTTTGCGGGCGCCTTCCCTTTGAGGTAGAGTATTACCTGGTTGTACTTCTTCATTACTTCTTCGGAAGGAGCCCCTGTCTTTGGGTCTCTAGGGTATTCATCACTAGGCCACTCAACAGCAATTTTACATTATGTCCACAAATCTACAGGTACAACAATGTCAAATAATCCATCTAAATCTTTCAAAAGACATTTTGAAACCTTCACAAATCTCTCGACTTGTCTGTACCAT
The DNA here is from genome assembly GCF_964263255.1 of Lissotriton vulgaris. Classification (NCBI taxonomy): domain Eukaryota; kingdom Metazoa; phylum Chordata; class Amphibia; order Caudata; family Salamandridae; genus Lissotriton; species Lissotriton vulgaris. Next base: position 681,676,485 of record NC_141693.1, read on the forward strand.
TCTACAGGTTTGTCACAAAGTTTTGGGAAATCATTTGTAAACGATAAAATATCCTGTCGGGACCATGAAACATGCACATAACCTCCACCTGGTACCTCTCTCATAGGACATAATTTTTCCACTTTTTCTGCCTCTTTTAATACATATTCAGAAGCAATTTGTCTTGTCCGAACCTCTTCCTTTTTCTTTGCCCATCTAGTTTTCCATTTTTCTAGTTCTCCCCATTTTTGCAATAATGTCATCAGATCTCTGATTCGTACCTTTTTACCTGACACATTCATATTTTCTAGATCTTTGTCAGAAAATTCAACTCGATATGGTTTTTGTAATATTTTGGATTTACCAATGTCGATTCCCATGCTAGCTGCTGTGTCCATTAATTTTTCATGAAACACTTTTGTATTTCTGGTAATGCTTTTACATATAAATAAAAATTCATCTTCACTTAATGTATTTACCCTTTTCAATCCCACATTTCCAGCCATCATTTCCTCTAATTCTATTCTTAATTTATATATATCTAATGGCTTTGGCTGTGATTTTGGTTTCTCTATTTCTCGTGTCCATCTTTCCTCTGGGGTTACTACTGTGGCACTTCTTGTACCTGAGGATATCTCCATCTGTACTTCTCTCAAATTTTGAGGAGTTGTTTTCCTAATTGAACTATTCTCTGGTTCTCTTATTAGTAAGTCCATTAAGGAGATTACGGACTCAAATTCACTTGCCTGATCATCTATTATCATAGGTTCTTTCCTTGGCTGCACTACCGGTGAGGTCAAAACAGGAGTTTTAGAACTAGCTTGTTTGTCTCCGTACAAAGGAACAACTGGACCAATAGTTACTGATATAGTCAGAGCTTCGGGACTTGTATTTAATTGGGAAATGTTCTGAATTAATTTACTTCTTTGTTTATTTAATGCTTCTCTCTCTTTATCTTGTAATACTTTTCTATGGAGGTTTCATGTACCACTTGTGGAATCAGAGGTGGTTTCAGAAACTGTGCATTTGGATTTACAGTGCTTGGTTCTTCATTATAAGGTGGTGGATTTTTCATTAACAAATCTTCCATATAATCATCGTCTGACTCACCACTAGTCATTAAATGTTTTGTTTTCTCAGTCCTTTTACTTCCAGTGAGCTCTTCTAAAGTTAATACAGGATATAGTCCTTCCACTATCACGTTCTGTCACCATTGTTTCATTTGTTTATCTCTAGTTTCTCGTGGATACTTATGGTAAAATGTACTCAACCCTTTTTCACTTCTGGGTCTGTCCCGCTCATAAGCCTCAATTTCTCATTCTTCTAGTGCCTCATACTGCGTTAATCTAGGTCTGGGATTTAAATCATTCATACGTGTCCTTAAATTGAACAAAACTCTTCTATTGAAAGTACCATTTTGTGGAAATGCCAATACTCCGTCATCTTTAGTGTATTCCACCCAATTTTCTAACCATACACAAGTATGGTAGCCCCTGTCAAACATCATATATGATGCGGGAGTATTCGGTGGTGGAATGATAATTCCTTCTCTAGTTTTAATTGGTTTATCTTTTTTAAAGAAATTCTTAACTTTATTATCAAACAACATTTTTCTTTCACCTCCGTACATAGTATAAGGTCTGCCTCTTATCATCTGTTCTCTCGCAAAACCTAAGTATCTCCTATCAGGTCTGTTTCCGTCAAATGATCTATTAGCCACATATATTTTCACAGGTTTCTTATTTTTCAGTTATACTCGTTTGTTTACTTAAAGTGCTTCCAATATCAGTCCGTTTCTTATTTTTCTTCAACCAATCAACACTGTAGTTTCAAATAACACTAACCAATGAGTGCGCTGCTTTTCTCGTGAGACGAGTTCCCACGCTCTTGCACTCACCCCTCCTTTACAATTACTATCTCATCTATACGCCCGCTGTTTCAACCAATACCAGCGCTGCTCTGAGTGACGTCAGTGCAGCACCGCAACTGACTCCCTCCTTTGCAAGGTAATACAAAAACCTTTTCTTTCTCTCTTTAAAGTGCAGATTTTATTATTCAACAACGTAAACACATTTGCCACTGTACCTGAGTGACTAATTCAAAGGATAGATGAATTTCATTTAGTACGAGTAAATCCCTTCCGTTCACTCTTCATATACTACAAGTAGATCCCTTCCGCCTACCCTTCATGAAAGCATTAAAGAACCTGTTACTCTTTCAGACGTATCCACTCCGGGATATATACTAAGACCAAAGTTTCACCAGCGAACCCCTTTGCTATCAATAAAGCTCAAACAAACCTGCTACTCCTTCCGTGTGACCCTTTCTAGGTGATATCACAACAAAGGTTTTGCTAGCGAATTCTTTGCTATAATTTATTCACACATTCATACAGAAAACCCTAAATAGTGCTTCAGATTTTTACCTAACCATGCACTGACTTCCTCTAGGTAAGTGACCTCACTGCAGTGTGGCTTCCAGTTACCACCCGCTATTCTGCCCCCGGGGATTCCAGACCAAACATAGAGCAGGTACGAAGAATTTTGGTTACTAATTAAAATCAATACAGCATCAACAGAATCAATAACATTTCAATAAATCCACATTTGATCGTTCAATAGTGAAATCATAATAAATTAACTAACTAACTATCTTATAACTAAACCCTAACCTTACTTCTGCTACCAAAAGAATGTACTGATAGAGCGCGCAGGTCACCAGACTATCATTTTATCATACTCACCTGGGCCCATAATCAATAACTCTCTTTACTTAATCAGGTAACCTTTGCTCTACTACCAGATATTTTTACCTACTAGGTCCTATACCATTGACTTACAAAATCCTTGTCGCTGGTACCTGTAAACTATTGGATCAGGGAGTTAGTTTAAAGATAGTTCAATAAGCAATAGCATTTGCACTCATATAATAACCACAGACTCAGGAAGTTTTAAACTCTTTATCTAAATTTCATAAATGGTCATGATCCAGAGATCAAACATCAAAAGACTCTCAATAATGAAAAGATATATTATGCTAATCATTCAATAATAAGGGAAGGTAAGAAAAGGGAACATGCTGTATAATCAAACGATTTGAGTAGTCAATTTAAAGGGAGGGTAAGAAAAAGGAACATAATATGGAAAACGATTTTATCATTCAACTATAGGGAAGGTAAGAAAATGGAACACACTATTAAATCGTAAACAAATTGATCATTTACTAAAAGGATCGGTAAGAAAAGGAACATGCTATTCAAGAATTTTCTGAAGATTTAACCATAGGGTGGGTAAGAAAAAGGGAACATATATATATATATTCAAAGCTTTCACGTATAGGGAGGGTAAAGAAAAGGAACAAGATATACGATGGCAAACCCACACAGTTTTTATATTTACCTAGAATGGTGTGAAGACCCACCCTGGCCACGGGTCAGTTGAAAGACAAGAGAACCCCAGAAGTTGCAGTTGCCAGTGGGCCAGCAGGTGCAGATCAGAATTAGGACAGGGAAACCAGATTTGGATCAGGACAGGACCACCAAAGGGTAAGACCAGCAACCACAGTTCAGATGCAACGCCTGCGCTACTCCCTCTCTGCAGCTAACAGTCAGAACCCCAATTGGGTTATTGAATTCACCAACAAAGTGCTTCACCAGCACCTCAGCTTCCCGGACCCCGATTGGGTCAGCGGATCTTCTGACAGAGTGCTTGACAGCCCCTCTGCTCTCGATCACCTATTGAGTGCGTTGGGTCATTGACAGGTCAGCTATTTGGACAAGTCGGACAAATTAACTAGCTAAGCCTACTCTAGGTATACTGTTTTCCAGGTCAGTGTACCACCCCCCAATGTTGCAAGTGTAATGATTCCCAATTTTGATTGGTCAAAGAGTGAGGAGAGGTTATCACACCCCACCAAATTTTGATACCTCCGTGTTGAATATTAATTTTATGTTTCCGCCCATCAATTTATTTTCACATGACATTTTATTCCACCTAACAATAAATGCTCTATTGGTAAATACATTGCATATCATTTAGTCTTCCTCTTGTGGGGTCATTAGTTGATCTTCCCAGGCGCATCTTGGCTGAGACTGTCCTTGGCTCGAATTCAATGACAAATGATTTCAGCTTGCTCTGAAGTCTTGACATGCGGAGATTGATTTTCAAGATGGAGTAATAACACCTCCCAGGCCCAAAGATTACGATACATGAAAAGTAGAAGAGAAATAAATTTAGAACACAGAATAAATGAATACACTGTATACCATGCATCTCTACTCTATACCCATTATTTTATTTTTAACTATAGCATTAGGATTAGGTAAAACAAACAGCTTAGCAAAAGCAGTAGTGCAAGCTTCTCGCATGTGAGGACACAGAACAGCCATCTTTGTTCTAGTGCGCAGAAGCAATAGATTCCCTCCAAATCAAAGAATACGTCATGTCACATGAGTATGACAGACGCATGCGCAGTAGAAACCCTCGAGTAGCAGCAGCCATCTTAGTTGCAAGTTCAAGTTCAAGAATTTATATAGCGCACTACTCACCCAGAGGGTCTCAAGGTGCTTGGGGGGGGGGGATTATTATTTATCGAATAGCCAGGTTTTAAGTTCTTTTCTGAAGGAGATGTTGTTCTGTGTAAGGCGGAGGTGAGTGGGGAGTCAGTTCCAGGTCTTGGCCGCCAAGTAGGAGAAGGATCTACCTCCCATCGTGGATCTTTGGATACGCGGAACTGCGGCGAGGCCTTGATTGGAGGATCTTAGTTGGCGGGTGGGTGTGTAGAAGGATTGTCGAGTGTTGAGGCATTCGGGCCCTAGTTTGTAGAGGGCCTTGTGTGCGTGGGTGAGGAGACGAAATGTTATTCTCTTGTTGACGGGAAGCCAGTTGAGGTCTTTCAGGTGGCCGGTAATGTGATCTTGGCGAGGGATGTCCAAAATGAGTCTCGCTGATGCGTTTTGGATGCGTTGGAGTTTTTTCTGTTATTTGGCTGTAATTCCGGCATAGAGGGTGTTTCCATAGTCTAGTCGACTCGTAACCAGTGCGTGGGTGACATCTTTCTTGTTTCGGCGGGGATCCAATGGAAGTTTTTTTGAGCATACGAAGTACGTTGAAGCAGGAGGATGAGACGGCAATGACTTGTTTGGTCATTGAGAGTGAGGATTCTAGGATGAAGCCAAGGTTACGTGCGTGGTCTGTGGGTATGGGTGCTGAGCCCAGATCCGAAGGCCACCATGAGTCGTCCCAGGCAGAGGGGGATGAACCTAGGATGAGCACTTCCGTTTTGTCTGAGTTAAGTTTTAGGCGGCTGTTTTTCATCCATGCGGCTACTTCTTTCATGCCTTCGTGAAGATTCCTTTTGACGGTGTTGGGGTCTTTGGTGAGGAAAAGGATCAGCTGGGTGTCGTCAGCGTAGGAGATGATGTTAAGGTTGTGTTGGCGTGCGATGGAAGCGAGTGGACTCATGTAAACGTTGAAGAGGGTGGGGCTGAGTGATGATCCTTGTGGTACACCGCAGATGACTTCGGTGGCTTCTGATTTGAACGGGGGAAGTCGGACTCTCTGAGTTCTCCCAGCTAGGAACGAGATGATCCAGTCCAAGGCTTTGTCTTTTATGCCGATGTTGCTGAGGTGTTGTATGAGGATGCTGTGACAGACAGTGTCGAATTGCAAAAACAACAAGTAATGGACCGAATGTGGATCAATGTCACACATTCCCCCAGTCAAAAGATCTGGGCCCAAATCCATCGTTTTTTTGCACTCCACACCACCCTGGGTTAGACAATGGCGATATGCAAATCAGCTCTGACCCTGTTGCCCCATGGGAACAGTCCAGTCCGAACTACAAAAGCCATATCCTTCCCAGAACGGAATCAAGCATCCGAGGACCGGACCGGTTTCGAGGTAACACCTCTCATCAGCCCGGCTAGCTTGACTCCAAGTGGTGTGGAGTGCCTGGGACCCACGTCTGTGTCAGACTCCACACTGCAGGATCCGGCTGATGCACATAAAACTCCACCTCCCGATCTCACCAACACACTGGCTATAAAAACACAGTGGGTTCGAGCGATAGGGCGAGGGAAAAAACAGGAGACCAAGGAAGGGAAAGGAAGGGGGCTGCTGGGAAGGGATAGCTGAAAGACAAGAAAACAAAACAATGCACAGGTTAGAACTATTACTTCATACCCCTGTCTCTCTGCTTCTTGTAGTACTATATGTAAAGGGTTCACCTTTCTAGAATCTATGCACTCCTCCACCTCCCTGTATATCCTGGTTGTGAATAGCCTCCTCTCTGTACAAAGATGGGTTTATCTGCACAGGTTTCCCCTCCTTGTTTAGAAAGAGTCTTTAAATAAACGAGTATCCTCCACCTATATGTGTTGCCAAAAACCAAAACAAAGTTATGCTCTTCCAAATTGTATTTTAGTGTCACCCTTAAAGGCAAGGTTCTCTTTTAGGAACACGGCAAGACGTAGCCTCCTACTACTGTCCTCCGCTTCCTTTTCAAATATAAACAATTGTCTCCAAAAGCCTTTTTTCCCCCAACACGGCAAGATGTAGGCCTTCCCACTATCTTCCGCTTGGTTAAATGACAGCCTAAGACACTAGTGCCGTACTTCGTAGCGGCAGTGCGCGGAGAGTTCCCCACTGCACTCCGCTCTCCGGCGAGAACACTCACAGGTTGTAAATCACCCAGATCAGTTCTTCTACATTCAGTTTTCCTTTCGGTTGCATCACCGTTAATCTCACTGCAGCGCGTTTAACATCACGCGCTGCAAAAGTACTCACTGTACCAAAAGACGCTTCTTCTTCCTTGACGCGTTTCCTCAGCGAGAAGCTCCCAGTCCGCTAACGAGCGGCTAGATCAGTCAGCGTGTGCACCAAACAAGGATACGGGAAACTCCTTCCCCGCCGACTCAGGATGAAAACGGAACCCTCGGCAAACAGCGCGTTCCAAAGGCACTCGCGCTGCCGATTGCTAAATACTCCAACAAAGCTTCTATAACACAGTCCCAAGAGAAGCCAGGAAACAACAGCCAGGATAGTCACACAATCACTAAGGATTACAAAATTACTAACAGGAAGTAATGGGTCCACCTGACATTTATAGGACCCCGCCCCCTGTATAGGCATTGTGGGACTTGTAGTTCTTAGACATTAGGTAGGCGCCTTGTTGAATCCTGACAGTATGTCCCCTCCCCTAGCGCCTCCTAGGGCCAGGCTTAGCGGGAAATCTCGGATGGAATGAGCGCACCGCCGCCGGAGCATGTACATCCGAACATGGCTCCCAAGAATCATCCTCCGCGGTGTACCCTTTCCATGAAACCAGGTATTTAAGAACACCCCTGCTCCACTTTGAGTCCTTAATGCTTCTCACCTCGTATTCCATCCCCCCATCACACAACACTGGAGGAGGGGCCGCCCTGCGTGAAGAAAGAGCAGGTTTCAACAGCTGTACATGGAACACCGGGTGAATGCGTAAGGAACCAGGCAATTTCAGCTTGTAAGTGACAGGGTTCACTTGCTTCACAATGACATAAGGGCCGATAAACCTGGGGTGGAACACGCTACGTAACTTGAACCTGATGTTCCTGGTAGACAGCCAGACCTTATCACCCACCACGTACTGACGGCTCTCTATCCTGCGACGATCCTCCCATTTCTTGTACACTTCCTTAGCCCTGTTCAAATGTATCTGAACTCCCTTATGTACCTTCCTCAACATTAGTACCCTTTCCCTGAATGAGGGTTGGTCTTTGAGATCGAGTGGTATATCAATCGGCAAGGTTTTTGCGTCAAATCCGAATGTAGCTTTGAAAGGCGACATCCCTGTTGAACTGTGCCAGGAGTTATTGTACGCCAGCTCCGCCATCCACAACAGATCAACCCAGGATTCATGTGCTTCTTTAGAGAAACATCTCAAATACTTCTTTAAGGTTTGATTCAGTCGCTCTGTTTGCCCGTCTGTTTGGGGGTGGAAACTGGTAGACAGATTAGACTCAATATTCAGGGCCCGACACCACATACGCCAGAACCTGGCAATGAATTGCGGTCCCCTGTCGGACACTATCACCCTGGGAATACCATGCAAACGGACAACATTACTAGCTAGAAGTTGCGCCGTCTGACTGGCATTCGGTAGATTTTTACATGGGATGAAGTGTCCCATTTTTGTGAGACTGTCCACTACCACTAACACAGCTGAAAATCCCTTGTCCAACGGAAGGCCAGACACGAAATCCAAACTAATGTGTTGCCAGGGTTGATTGGGAGTAGGCATGGTTACAAGCTTCCCCGCTGTTTTAGTGTTTAATCCCTTAGCCCTGGCACATGTGTCACACCGGGCTACCCATGCTTTGATGTTCTTACCCAGACTGGGCCACCAGAAGTGTCTTTGAACTATTTCAAGGGTTTTACGAACACCGGGATGTCCCACCAGCTCTCCCTCATGCCCCCAAACAAACGCCTTTTTCTGCAATGGTAATGAGGGCAGAAACAATTTGTTCTGATAAAAAGGCAAACCATCTCTCACCCTCCTCTCTGCTATGCCATGAGCCCATGACATCCATCCTCCAGGATACTGATAGGTTCGTACCTCATCCAAAAACGTTTCAGCTCTTACTATACACAAAACTTTCCCCTCTGGAATGATGGCCTGTGTTTCTTCCACGCTATCAGTGGGCATGGTCTGTCTTGATAGGGCATCTGCTTTTCTATTTTCAGTCCCCGGGCGAAAGGTAACTACAAAATTGTATTCGGCAAAAAAAAGCATCCATCTCATTTGCCTTTGGGTTAAATGCCTAGCAGATGACATGAATTGCAAATTCCTATGGTCGGAGTACACCGTGATGGTATGTAGTGCCCCCCATAGGTAGTGCCTCCACTCCTGAAAAGCCCTTTTTATCGACAGTAGTTCCTTCTCCGCTATTGTATAGTTGAGTTCAGCCGAACTCAACTTTTTTGACAGAAAGGCCACCGGGTGCAACTGCCCTGTACTCCCATCCCTCTGTGACAATACCGCCCCTATTGCTTCATCCGAAGCGTCTGCCTCAACAATAAAGGGATGTTCTAGATTGGGATGTGACAGCACAGGTGCAGTAGTGAATGAGTTTTTTAGTGTTTCAAAAGCCTCCCCGGCTTCCACCGTCCACTCAAAAGGCTTACCTTTTCTCAGAAGCTTAGTGATCGGTACCGCCGTCAACGAGAAATGCATTATAAATCGGCGATAGTAATTCGCGAAGCCCAGAAAACTCTGGACCTCTCTCACATTTCTCGGAACCGGCCAGTCTCGTACTGCCTCCACCTTCCGTTCCGACATTTGCAAACCCGATGGACTGATCATCACACCCAAAAACTCTACACTATACACACCAAACTCACATTTGCTGAGCTTTACGAAAAGGCTATGTTCTTGCAACCTGGCCAACACTTTGCAAACATGTTCCACATGACACTGGTCATCCATCGAGTACACCAAAATGTCGTCGATGTACACGACCACAAACAAGTCTAAGAACTCCTTTAGCACGTCATTAATCAGGAACTGAAAAGCCGCGGGGGCATTACAAAGCCCAAACGGCATAACTAGATACTCGTATAGTCCATACCGCGTCTTGAAAGCCGTCTTCCACTCGTCCCCCTCTCTAACCCTGACCAGGTGATAAGCCCCTCGCAAGTCCAAGCGAGTATAGATCACAGCTTCTCTCACCTGATCGATCAACACGGTGATTAGAGGGAGAGGATAACGGTTTCTGATGGTATTTTTATTCAAGACGCGGTAGTCCACACACGCCCTCAGATCCCCATTAGCTTTCGCTATAAAGAAAAGGGGAGAGGCTGCGGGGGAACGAGAAGGTCTTATAAATCCAATGCTCTCATAGTGTGTAATGTACTCCCGTAAGTGAGCTGTTTCAGGTACGGATAATGCATATACCCGACATGTAGGAATCACTGCCCCATCAATTAAATCAATCCTACAGTCATAGGCTCTATGAGGCGGTAGCTTCTCTGCTCTACTTTCGCTAAAGACCTCCCGATAGCTTTCGTATTGTTTTGGAAGCACTACCTCCTTCTCTGCCGCTGTAGCCACCCTGAATTGCAAGGCTAACACTGCCCCTGGAGAAGATACATAAGGCACCAAATGTTCCTTGCACATTCCAGAAGAGAACAGCACTGTGCGGGATTTCCAGTCAATGGACGGATTATGGAACGTGAACCATGGCATTCCCAGTATTACTTCGTATTGTGGAGCATCTATGATGTTCAATTCCACCCTCTCCACGTGTCTCCCTTCGGAGACCTCTATAGACAACTCCACCTCTGCTGTCTTCTCGGTTATTAGACCCGACTTAATGGGCTGCCCATCGACCGCTAACACCTCCTCAGGATTACCTCGGGGTACCCTAGGCAATACCAGTCGGTCCACCAATCCATTGTCGATGAAATTCCCTGTTGCCCCGGAGTCCAACATCACCATCACAGAATGGGATTTTTGTTCGCACTCCAAGGACATCTCCAACACCAAGTGGGACTCAGTTTCTCCTATACCAGAGGAAGCCAAGGAGGTGAGTTTCCAATCGGGAACCTCTTCCGCCTTAGGCAATGATGGAAGCACTTCTTCCTTCTCTCTTGCCGAGCTTGACGCTGCCACCCTTTGATTCTTATTCCAAGTATTGGAGGCCTTGGGTTTTGAAGGGCATTCTCTTACATAGTGTCCCTTTTTTCCACAATACATACAGAGCCCTTGTACTCGTCTACTTTCTCTCTCTGTTTTCGATAAAGGGGGCCTAATCGCTCCGATTTCCATTGGCTCCACCCCTGACTCTGCAGAACCCGTAGCTCTAGAAGGAAACCCTGTATTACGGGCATAGCCCCTGTCCCACTTCCTTCTATCCCCACTCCTCTCAGTCAAACGACCATCCAACCGCAACACCAGATTCACCATGTCTATACAAGTGGTTGGTTGTGGGTCTATATGCGCCACTGCGTCTTTCAGTTCATCTCTTAAACCCTGATAGAACAGGGACATTCTTTTACCCTCAGGCCATTCTGTTTCGGCTACTAAGCGATTGAAAGTAGTCAAATACGTTACTAAATCGCTTCTCCCCTGACGTAATGACAATAGCTCTTTATCCGCACTAAAATTGGTGGCCCTTCTGTCAAAAACCTTCTCAAATTCCTCCCTGAACATATTCCAGTTGGACAGCATGGCATCGTCGTTTTTGACTAAGGGCACCGCCCAATTCGCAGCATCCCCCACCAAATACGACAGAGCAAACGCCACCCTAGAGTGATTAGTTGGAAAAGACGCCGGTTTGCATGAGAAATGTAGCATAATCTGTGTCATGAAGGCCTGTGTTTTGTGTGGATCCCCTCCATATCGTTCAGGAGTAGCTAAAGGAATGGGGGGAGGAACGGTAACTTGAATCTGTTGTGCCCCTGAAGAAAAAGGGTTTTTTGACAACTGCTCAACCCTATCCTTCAGAGCCACAGCTTCCGCCTTGGAAGCCGCTAGTTCTTGCTGAACTAAGACCAAAGCCCTCAACACATCATCCAAGGTGGCCATATGTACCCCAGCCGGACCGGGCAGTATGCAATTCGTGGGTTAGTAATTCTGTCAGACTCCACACTGCAGGATCCGGCTGATGCACATAAAACTCCACCTCCCGATCTCACCAACACACTGGCTATAAAAACACAGTGGGTTCGAGCGATAGGGCGAGGGAAAAAACAGGAGACCAAGGAAGGGAAAGGAAGGGGGCTGCTGGGAAGGGATAGCTGAAAGACAAGAAAACAAAACAATGCACAGGTTAGAACTATTGCTTCATACCCCTGTCTCTCTGCTTCTTGTAGTACTATATGTAAAGGGTTCACCTTTCTAGAATCTATGCACTCCTCCACCTCCCTGTATATCCTGGTTGTGAATAGCCTCCTCTCTGTACAAAGATGGGTTTATCTGCACAGGTTTCCCCTCCTTGTTTAGAAAGAGTCTTTAAATAAACGAGTATCCTCCACCTATATGTGTTGCCAAAAACCAAAACAAAGTTATGCTCTTCCAAATTGTATTTTAGTGTCACCCTTAAAGGCAAGGTTCTCTTTTAGGAACACGGCAAGACGTAGCCTCCTACTACTGTCCTCCGCTTCCTTTTCAAATATAAACAATTGTCTCCAAAAGCCTTTTTTCCCCCAACACGGCAAGATGTAGGCCTTCCCACTATCTTCCGCTTGGTTAAATGACAGCCTAAGACACTAGTGCCGTACTTCGTAGCGGCAGTGCGCGGAGAGTTCCCCACTGCACTCCGCTCTCCGGCGAGAACACTCACAGGTTGTAAATCACCCAGATCAGTTCTTCTACATTCAGTTTTCCTTTCGGTTGCATCACCGTTAATCTCACTGCAGCGCGTTTAACATCACGCGCTGCAAAAGTACTCACTGTACCAAAAGACGCTTCTTCTTCCTTGACGCGTTTCCTCAGCGAGAAGCTCCCAGTCCGCTAACGAGCGGCTAGATCAGTCAGCGTGTGCACCAAACAAGGATACGGGAAACTCCTTCCCCGCCGACTCAGGATGAAAACGGAACCCTCGGCAAACAGCGCGTTCCAAAGGCACTCGCGCTGCCGATTGCTAAATACTCCAACAAAGCTTCTATAACACAGTCCCAAGAGAAGCCAGGAAACAACAGCCAGGATAGTCACACAATCACTAAGGATTACAAAATTACTAACAGGAAGTAATGGGTCCACTTGACATTTATAGGACCCCGCCCCCTGTATAGGCATTGTGGGACTTGTAGTTCTTAGACATTAGGTAGGCGCCTTGTTGAATCCTGACAGTCTGGGCATCCCCAGCGCACTTAGGGCGGCAATTGCAAAAACAACAAGTGATGGACCGAATGTGGATCAATGTCACACATTCCCCCAGTCAAAAGATCTGGGCCCAAATCCATCGTTTTTTTGCACTCCACACCACTGGGGTAGCTCAGACGTGGGTCCCAGAGCCTCCACACCACTGGAGTCAAGCTAGCCGGGCTGATGAGAGGTGTTACCTCGAAACCGGTCCGGTCCTCGGATGCTTGATTCCGGTCTGGGAAAGATATGGCTGTTGTAGTTCGGACTGGACTGTTCCCATGGGGCACAGGGTCAGAGCTGATTTGCATAAAGCCATTATCTGACCCAGGGTGGTGTGGAGTGCAAAAAACGATGGATTTAGGCCCAGATCCTTGTACTGGGGTGAATGTAAGACATTGATCTACATTCTGTCCATCAAATTGTTTTTTGTAATTTTCTCCCTGAGTGTACTGGGGTAGCTCAGACGTGGGTCCCAGAGCCTCCACACCACTGGAGTCAAGCTAGCCGGGCTGATGAGAAGTGTTACCTCGAAACCGGTCCGGTCCTCGGATGCTTGATTCCGGTCTGGGAAAGATATGGCTGTTCTAGTTCGGACTGGACTGTTCCCATGGGGCACAGGGTCAGAGCTGATTTGCATACAGCCATTATCTGACCCAGGGTGGTGTGGAGTGCAAAAAACGATGGATTTAGGCCCAGATCCTTGTACTGGGGTGAATGTAAGACATTGATCTACATTCTGTCCATCAAATTGTTTTTTGTAATTTTCTCCCTGAGTGTACTGGGGTAGCTCAGACGTGGGTCCCAGAGCCTCCACACCACTGGAGTCAAGCTAGCCGGGCTGATGAGAGGTGTTACCTCGAAACCGGTCCGGTCCTCGGATGCTTGATTCCGGTCTGGGAAAGATATGGCTGTTGTAGTTCGGACTGGACTGTTCCCATGGGGCACAGGGTCAGAGCTGATTTGCATAAAGCCATTATCTGACCCAGGGTGGTGTGGAGTGCAAAAAATGATGGGTTTAGGCCCAGATCCTTGTACTGGGGTGAATGTAAGTCATTGATCTACATTCTGTCCATCAAATTTTTTTTTGTAATTTTCTCCCTGAGTGTACTGGGGTAGCTCAGACGTGGGTCCCAGAGCCTCCACACCACTGGAGTCAAGCTAGCCGGGCTGATGACAGGTGTTACCTCGAAACCGGTCCGGTCCTCGGATGCTTGATTCCGGTCTGGGAAAGATATGGCTGTTGTAGTTCGGACTGGACTGTTCCCATGGGGCACAGGGTCAGAGCTGATTTGCATAAAGCCATTATCTGACCCAGGGTGGTGTGGAGTGCAAAAAACGATGGATTTAGGCCCAGATCCTTGTACTGGGGTGAATGTAAGACATTGATCTACATTCTGTCCATCAAATTGTTTTTTGTAATTTTCAGACAGTGTCGAAGGCGGCGGAGAGGTCGAGTAGAATGAGGGCCACTGTTTCTCCGTTGTCCAGTAGTGTTCGGATGTCGTCTGTTGCTGCGATGAGGGTGGTTTCGGTGCTGTGTTTGGCTCGAAAGCCGGACTGTGAGGGATCGAGGGAGTTGTTGGATTCAAGGAAGGCGGCGAGCTGCCTATTGACGGCTTTCTCAATGACTTTGGCCGGGAATGGGAGGAGGGATATGGGGCGGTAGTTTTTGAGTTCAGAGGGGTCTGCAGTGGGTTTCTTCAGGAGGGCGCTGACTTCGGCATGTTTCCAGCTTTCTGGGAAGGTAGCAGAGTTGAAGGAGCAGTTGATGACATCACGGAGATGGGGTGCGATGATGGAGTGAGCTTTGTTGAAGATGTGGTGGGGGCATGGGTCTGTTGGTGAGCCAGAATGGATGGAGTTCATTAGGCGGATGGTGTCTTCAGTGGTGATTGGGTTCCAGGCGCTGAGGTTTTTAGAGGGTGGTTTGGGTTCTGAGGGGGGTGGAGAGGATTGTTCGTTGGAGCTGTTTTCGAAACTGTTATGTATGTCTGCGATTTTGTTGTAGAAGAAGGAGGATAGCGAATCGCAGAGGTCTTGGGAGGGAGTGATGTCGTTTGAGGCTGCGGTGGGGTTGGTGAATTCTTTGACGATGTTGAATAGTTCCTTGCTGTTGTGGGCATTGTTGTCGAGTCGGTTCTTGAATGCTGATTTCTTGGTTGAACGAATTGTTGGAGTTTTTTCTGTAATTTGGCTGTAATTCCGGTGTAGAGTTAGTAAAACACATAAGCAAGCTTCACTCGGACACCCAAATGTTTATGTAATAATGTGATATTAGTTAAACAAACATGTTGATTAATTCATTAACGTTATTTGAGATTCATGAATACAAGCAAGTCGCTTCATGTGCGAATCCTTGCTCTATCACACCCTGATGACCTTGTCAAAAGATAAGAATTATATTTCTTTAGGAAACACACACTGAGAGAAGTAAAGGCAGAATTGTATAATTAAATTGGTTAAGGCAGTTTCCTTTTTACTCTGTCAGAGCTCTACATCGGGGAGTGGTAATTATATTTCATTATACATTTGTCAACCTGGCTCCGTCAACTAAAAAGTATCTGGAGGTTTGTTGGTCAGTCATAAAGTGTTAACTAGCGCAACAAGTATTTTGGCTAGTATAGTGCTAGGGCCCATTGACGGATAAACCAGCTACAGTTTACAATTTAGCTTGGGATATGTCTACTGATGACAAGATTATTATTGAAAGGAGATTTCAATTTCCTTCATGATATTAATTTTGACTTGTCGAATGCTCAGAATGTCCCGAACAAACCTGTATTGAGTAAGTCCTAATAAGACAATGTAATGAATTAGAACACACAGAAGTGTTTTTGTGGCAAGAGAATCTAAATGTTAGGAAATACTCTTGCTACTCCATTCGGTATCATTCTGTGTCAAGGCTTGATTACTTTCTGGTGACTTGTACCCTTTCTGATCACATGGAGTATTTGCCAGCTCGTCTTTCTAACCTCTCCACAGCAGTCCATGTATTTCAGTTTCAAGCTGATCATGGGTTTAAAACCAGACCTGTTTGAAGGTTTTATAAATACCTTTTAAATAATGATAATTTCTGCACAAGTATACAAACATCCACTATGATATCCCTTTTGGAAAGTAACAGGAGTTATGAAGCAGCTCATGCCTGAGAAGCACTTAAAGCAACCACTAGGGCCCTGAATATCACCTTTTTGTGTATTCAGACACTGGAAAGCACTTACAAATATATGTTACCATTAACTTGCAGAGGATACTTATTTTTCCATGTGCTCTTCTGAGTCCCTTAACTCCATAATTATTATTATCAACATGAACTACTTATCTTGGACACTACTAGCTAGCGAGCCTAAGATGATTGTGAGGAAACAGGCAAATTATTTGCTGTATTGTGTAAGAAAAAACATGCATGTAATTTGATAGATAGTGTAAAGGACCCTGGGATGGGTTTGCTAATGACGTTATAAAGTTTAATAAAACTTTATTTGATCACTATCACAAAATCTATTTATTTCACCAGCCTTCTATTAGATTGCCTAAGCTGTTTGTCACTAGCCTATCGGGAGAGATGACAGCCAGTTTACACAATCTAGGCATACCAAGGTAAGTGGGAATATTTAATAATACTCAAACTGAATGAATAGAAGGGGAAAAGGGATGGTGAGAAAGAGGGAAGGAGTACTAAGTGACATTTGCTTCATAACAGCTGACTTTTTCTCATAAATGTTAACCTCACCACTACTCACTTTTTACAAATGCATCTGCTAGCCTGTATATGAAAAACAATGACAATTAGTCATGTTTCAGATGGTAAATAAACGCATATTGTTGAATCAAAGTATATTTGTACCCATATATTTTGTCAAAAATATCGTCAACTCAGAAATATTGTGGGCTAGATATAGAAGATATAAATATCAAGTTTTTAAGACTACAGTATTGTTTTTTACAATATTGTATATATTATTGTTTTATTTAATAACACTTTGAAAAATATCATTTTGTAATTAATTTGATACAAGTTATTAAACGTATTAGTTATTTAACATTATACAGTATTAGTATTATGCTAATATTTGCTATTTGTGAGTATAGTTTGTAATTCTCAATGTGAAATTTAACATTTTTTAAATTGAATTATATTTGTTTATTAGCTGGCTGTCTAGTTTGCAAGGGACTAGGGTGAGAAGGTATTTAAAATGTACATTTTTATTTTAGTTTACAATAATCTTTTTATGTAATTTAGTTTATGAATTGATTGTTAATTTGATGAATTAATTAATTGAGTTATTGTTATTCTAAATATGTTGTTGTTAATGAATTGTTAATTGATTGATCAGTATATTTCATTATAAATTGTATTTATATTTCTTAATGGTTTTAATTTAATTGATTTGTTTACTAAATAATGTTTCATTTTGATTTAAAAAAAATAAAAAAATACAAATTATTTCATTTGTCTGTTGGTGCCGGTTTCCGGGAGTAGTAGGGAGGAACTCGCATTTATTTTAAATATTTATAATTTGTTCTATATATTTTATTGTAAGATTTACTTGTAAATTTAAATGTTTAATAAATATATTTTTATTTTAAATAAATGTAGATTGTTTGATTTTGTTCTATAGGTATATTTAAAAAAATAGGAGTCTAAATAGTAAAACTGACTCCTCTAAAGTCTACCACTTTCCCTACTTTTGCTTATGTTGGACTGGAATAGTAAATGTAACCTCGCCAAAGTCCCACTATTGCACTGCATTTGCCTATGTTGGAATGGGACTAGTAAATTTAACCCCTCCAAAGATAAATACTTTCTCTACTGTTGCTCTCCCTGAAGTGAGACTGATCATGATAACCTCTCCAAAGTGCAAAACTTTCAATATTGTTGCTTAGGTTTGAGTGGGAATAGTGCCCCTCCCAAGTGTATACTTTCCCAACTGTTTACTTTCCCAACTGTTTTTATGTTGTAGTGGGAATATGAAATGTAGCATCTCTAAAGTCCAACACTTTACCCTGTTTTTGCCTTCGCTGGAGTGGGAATAGTCAATTTGGTCCCTTCAAAGTCTATTACTTTACCTACTGTTGCTTAGATAGGAGTGGGAATGGCAAATCCAACCTCTCTGATGTCCAACACGTTTCTTGCTTTTGCTTACGCTGGAGTGAGAATAGTAAATGAGATGCCTCGAAAATCCACATGGTATCCAGTTGGATTCATATAAGGCATGTTTAATGAGTGACTATAGAGAATGACTATGAATCACACTTTTGAATGACCTGATATGATGTAAATGACTGGTGGTCATGACGTTTACAAATGCAGCCACCCCAAAAACAGTACCTAATACTGTCCCAGGTGTAGCTTTATAAGAACTCCCAGGTATAGATGAGCTTTTCCTGGTCGAGTCTGCTGGGGCGGCATTGTTCCTACCCCAGTGTGAGAGGTCATTAAATGATGAATCGTGCCACGATAAGTAGAGAGTGAGACAACCTCTCAAAAATCTTTTGATGACCCAAAACCAGGAGTAGTCAGTAAACCGAATAGGACATAGCTGATTCATAAATTTTCCTCTAGTTTAATTTTTTGTGCTGCATTTGTTCAGAGGACAAACTTGAGGTGTTACCTCCTTCACTCTCTCTTTAGTGATTTATCACAGCATTTACAAACCAGCTCCTAAGTTATCCCAGGAGGAAATGCAGGTTGTTAGTCAAATTTCCATTTCTAGCCTTGATTGTGAGACCAAAACCAAACTCTGTCCCCTTATCTAGACCTGAAGTTACCAAAGCCATTGCCTCACTTCGGAATTCTAAAGCCCCCAAAATAGATGGCTTGCCTTCTGCATTGCATGACAATTTCTTTACTGTGCTTATTCCACTTTTGACACTTTTATTTAATAATGTTTCACAATTTGGTATGATCCCATACTATTTGCAGGCCTCCTATTAAACCAGGATATTGATTTTAATATTACTTCAATTGTAGAACTTTAAATATGACATGTTAGGGCTTGGTTTGACCAGGTTTATAGTGTGGCAGGATGTGGTGTGCCTTAACGATCTCAAATTTCTCTGCAATTTTTAAATTGAAAAGAGTAGGCAATACATTCTCAAGATGCCTTCTGCAATAGGTGTCATTGTCTTCAGGCAGATTGGAAATCCTTAAATTGTATTGTTTGTTTCGATTTTCCAAATCCAACAGAAGTTTAATAATAGCAAGAATTAGTGCTGTAATGTGGTATAATTAGTGTATCATAGATGTTTTATCTCTTATTTAATTTCTTTATCACAGATCTTCTTTGACAGACTCGCCGTATCCTTGGAAATATTTTTACTGTTACGTTCTTGTCAGCATTGTCAGAAGGCCGATCTCCACGGAGGCAGAACGTTGATAATTCTCCAATCCCACCTCTCAGGGCACACTGCAAACACAACTGCTCTAAGTCAGGGAAAGGGGAGTGGACAGAGAAGAGAAACTCGTGCTGTTCTGGAATTCCTGAATCTTCTATTCTGCTGGGCGGAATTTCCTAATGCAAAGAAGGGGAACAAACATTCAAGCAATCTACTTCTATATCTCGGTATACACTTCCCTCAGTACTTTTCCTGATTCTCCCTCCTACCAGTTCCTGCACGAGTCACTGCCTCTCTTCTGTATTGCAATCATTCAGCATCTGCATTGGTTTTCTAATTAAACTAATGCAAACAATAAACAATGGACATGAATAGACTATCCAATTTCTATTAAATGTGGTATCTAAATACCCCCAGAATTCCTATCTAATGGATGCTGGATCTATTGTTAATTTTGATGGAGATTGACTAAGGTATAGTCAACTGCTACAATTCAAAGGATGCCGGTTGAAGAATATACTCCTGCTGGCGTGCTCCTGGGTGCATTTGTCACGCACCTCGGACTGCACATGCTTCATCTTTTCTTGGGTACCCTCCTCTGGCACCGGGTGTGCCTGCTCTTCCTCTTTGTGGTGGTAGTCGTTCACCACCAGGGGCGTGCAGCATCTTCTTCTTACTTGTGGTGGCGGCACATGGTGGCGCGCTCTCTGCACGAATCCTTCTTGTGTTTTTGGCGGGGAAGACTCCCATGAGCCGTTGCTCGATCATCTACCCTTACTGATGATGGTGCTTGTCGATGTTGCTGCATGTGTTTAGGCCTGAATTTCTAGCGCCTCCATACAGGGTTTTTCAGTCTCTTCCCGTATTTTTTTTTACCGAGAGGTGGCAGTCAGTACCGCCTTGTGCCTGTGTGTCCTTGTCAGCTTGATGCTTGTCTGGGCAGATGTCGCTTCGGGCTCTATTGGTGCTCTCGCACTGTCTCTGCACACTTAATAAGGGCACCTCCGGGTAAGCTAGCTCCTCAAACTGATGTCTGGCCTGTCTGCGCTGTCATCTTTTTCAGGGATGATGCTTTCCCTCGTGGTGTCTCTTATGCTTCTATCCAGCATGCATGCAATGAGCGCTGCTGGCACCTGACATTGTGCATTGTCATTTTCCTTGGGTGACTGCTGGCTATCAGGTTCTCTGAGACACTGTCTCTTTATGGCTGAGGTGGCTGACAACCAATGAGAGCCTTACCATGCTCTGTTGGCTACCCCTTGCTTCTAGCCCCTTTCTTTTTCAGGCTTGGCTAGGGTACTATCCTTGTAACCAGGGCTGTTGTGAGAGTCTCATGCTGGGGACATCACATGGTGCAGTCAATGTTTGCAGCCTATGTTACATTACATTACATTACATTAGCCTTACATTAAACGTGTTGCAGGAACCTGCTTCGGCGCTCTACAAAGCCTACGGCCTATTTTTAAATTTTTTGACGCGGACACCAGGCAGATCATAGTCCAAGCTCTGGTGTTGACCAGATTGGACTACGCCAGTTCTCTGTTTCTGGGTGTTAATCAAGCTGAGCTTGCCCGTCTTCAGCGGGTACAAAATTCGGCGGCTAGGATGCTGGTCGGCCTCCCCAAATTTGTTTCAGCTCGTAGTACTATCCGTGACCTTCACTGGCTCCCAGTAGGCCAAAGAATTAAGTTCAAGGCTTTGTGCCTCACTTTTAAAATTCTCAATTTGGCCTCCCCCCCCATTCTCACCCAGACCATCCTCCACTATGTCCCCGCAAGAGCTCTCCGGTCTGCAGGGTCTAATTTGGCCATTGTTCCTCGTTTTAAAAAGTCCAGAATGGGTGGACGCTCTTTCTCGGTGATGGCGGCTACTCTATGGAACTCTTTGCCTGCTTCACTTCGTTCCATCCACGATTTGTTTCAGTTCAGGAAACAATTAAAAACCCATTTATTCTCTGCTGTATAGCTCTGTGTTTTGGTCATCACTGTTGTGTTATGTCTTCTATCTCCAAAAGCGCCGGGACGCCTCTTGGCTGCGGCATCTGTGCGCTATACAAAAGTCAATAACATAACATAACATATGTTGTTCAGCGAGTGCAATACCTCTAATTGGCCACACGATGGCAGTGTTGTTTTAATCCTAGGAGAGTTTTGTTCCTTAGACGGCTAGCATCTCTACTCCTTTGCTGCAGTCAGTGCAGGCCAGCTGCTGTTTATGCCTTCACCCCAAGCGTGCTGGGCCTCTTTTCTCTTCCTTCCTTCCCCCTTCTGCGGGGACACCACAGCTAGCAACCTGATTGCCTCGTTGACCACATTCACCTCCCAGGCCTTCTCCTATAGCTGCCACCCGTGACACACACACCGCCAGCCTCCGCAGGAGGAGGAATTCTGCTTCGCCGCAGTGAGTGTCTTTCTCTCCCTTTTTTTTTGCTTTGGGGGCAAAGCGGTTCACTTTCTGGGTTGTTGAGGGTGTCTTCAGTTTGTGTCTCGGCAACGCTGGCCGCACCCCGTTACTATTCTCCTCGCGGTACCAGTTGTTTACCCACCCTGCAGCCCTTGTGCGCCTTGGCCCATTCACTTGCAGGCCTTCTAGGCTACGGTTGCGCCTTTTGTGTGCCGATCGGCCTCTGGCCGTGTCTTCCTTGCTCTGCAGCAGTTTCACTCAGTTCTCACGCTGCGCGGGGGCGGGGTAGGGGTTAGTGCTGCTTCCGGAGACTGGCTATTTCTTCCCGGGCCCGATGTCCTGCAGTCAAGGCTCACCTGCTGAATGGCATGTCACCGCGACCGATGCGGGTAGGCTCCGATCGGATTGCTCTGCCTCATGCTCGGCGGGTTGGCGCTGTCGATGCGGGTGGGCTCCGCTTCAGCACCTCACTCAGGTCCCAATAGGCTGGTGGCTGGGGCGTGCCACCGGCTCCCGGACACGCCACGTGGCTTCCTTCATGCCGGGCGCAGGCTCTTCAATGCGGGGTGGGCTCCCGCCACCGGTTCCCTGATGTAGTGTCCTGCAAGGACACAGTCTAGTTGTTACAGCCCTGTACTACACTGATCACCCACCCACCACAGACGTCACTGGGTCAGGTGACGCTGCTAATAAAAGGGGCCGAGCGCACGTGCTCGAGGCCATAGTTGTACCATCTAACTGGTGTCCTGTGTCGTCCATTTACTCCACCATGCGGGCCTAGGGCCCCATCACCACATTGGCGACGAGGCGGTAACGCAATGCCACGCGTGCCGCAGCTGAAGTACCCCGGAAAGAAGAAGGAAAGTGGAAAGTGCCCATGTGCGGGGCACCCCTCCGGGGAAACGGCGCCGGCCGCCGTGAGGCCCGAGGGGTGTGTGCCGTGCACCGGGCCTAGGCATCCACGAAGCAGAGGTGACCGGGAGTCCACCCCGCACCTCCATGCCCAGCGTGAGCCTCCCGGCGTGAGGAAAGAGTGGAGCGGACCGACCAGAGCCCACCCGCGTCGGCCGCGACTGAGCTCCTGCCTGGGGTAAAGAGAGCCGTGCAGAGCCCACCTGCATCGGCCGCCACCGAGCCAGGACTGGTAGCCGAACGCTACAACCTCCGCGGAGCCCACCCGCGTGGTCGAAAAGGCAGCCAGCTGAAGGTGAGCGGAGGGGGCCACGTATGCCAGGAGCGACCCCCTCTTATGACTGCACACCTGCGGTGCCCACCCGCATGGCCTGCGTGCAACGCGGCCGAAAATAAACCCAGAATAAGGCAAGGCCAGTGGAGCCCACCCGCGGCCTGCCTGCAGCGCTTCCCCCGCCGCGTGTGTGAAATGCAGTGGAGGGGTGAAAGATTGTGCCGAAGAGCGCCTGCAACGTGAGGGGAGCTACCAGGCGCTTAATAGCCGAAGCGGAGCCCACCCGCAAGTCCAGCGACGCCCTGCCGGGCATATATAAGTTAAGCACGACTCGCGGAGCCCACCCACGGCCGCGCATGCAAGAAGCGACCCCCCCCACCTAACTGTACATTAAGCGGAGCCCACCCGCATACTTATGGCGGCCCCCCTATGAACATTTCAGAAAGCAGCGCCAGCGAAGCCCACCCGTGGCCTGCCTATAGCGCCTCCTGTCCTCGGCAACCCCACAGTGAGACACGGAATACAAGCGGAGCCCACCCGCTGTAACATGGACTGAGGCCGCAGCGGCCGCCAGTAAGTGCCCCCAAAGAACGCACAGGCCAGCGAGAGCCCACCTCGCTGCACCCGGTCGGAGCCCCGCATTGAACACCTCCCCCCTCCGGCAGCGCGTGAATAAATTAGCTGCTGCGGGGAAGGGAGGAGTGCACAGAAAGGCTGAGCGAGCAAGCCCCAGCTGCAGCGCCTGCTCTCCCCCTGCCTCGCGGAGTGCGTGAAGTCAAGGGCTTCTGCGGGCGGGGAGAGCCACAAGAGACTGCCCGCGGCCATCAAAGCGCCCCCCTTCCCCCCTTCCTCAGCCCGGGACCTGAAGGGGCCTGCAGCGAGGGAAGAGCAACAAGGGACTGCCCACCCCACAGCGACAGAGCTACCCCCTCCCCCCGAAAGCCTGTGAACAATCTGCCTGTGGCAAGGGGCAGGGAGTGGGGGGAAAAGGAAGAGGAAGCCTTCCAGAGGCCAGGGGAGCCCCAAGCACATTGCCACGAACGTAGGGAGGCCGGTACCGGCATATGCTCACTCTCCCTCTGAGACAAATGAAATATAAAGGACCTACCTGTCGTCCACGTAGCCCAGCACCGGCAGCTCAGATCCATCTGGCAAAAGCTGAACGAAGCTCCAGAGTAGCACACAAAGACGCAGACTGCCAACAGGATCTATCCAGCACTGCCACCTAGTGGGGAAGTCGCAGCACTGCACCCGCTGCATAATATACATTGCACACGGTGTCTACACCCTGCCATGTCCCCAACACAGACTCTGCCTCTAACAATAGACAGGGTCACAAGGGAAGCACCTTAACCAAGCCTGATTACCAGCAGTCACCCCAGGACTGTAACTACGCACAGTATCAAGAGCCACCAGCGCTCTGCCACAGAAGCAATCTCAGCTGCTGTGACCTACAGCAAGAGAATCAAGGCACCTCCACTGAAGCACAGTAGTGCACAAGGAAAAGCAAAACACGAAGTGACTGCGCATCAACACAAACCACAGTGTTCACAAGCACACCGTCACTGCCCAGTGACACAGGACAGCAGAGGACTGAGCAGGACCACGCCAGAAAACTCCAGAAAACGTGCAAGAAGACAGCGCCCGGAAGCGCCAGAAGCGCAAGGAGCACATTAGGAGACGGCACAGGAACGCATCAGAACCTCCCGGAACACACCAGCAGAAAACGCAGGAACGCGGCACAAAGTACAAGGAAGGTCTGCAGCAAAAGACTATAAAGAGCAGCAACTTGCCCGCCGTCACGTCCAAGGAAGTATACAAGCTATCACGCAGCCTTAGAGAAAAGGCAACGGCACAGAAGCGCAGGAACGCGCCAGAAGGCAGAAACACGGCGCAAGGGAGTACAAGAACTAGGCGGCGCAGGAACCTGCCAGAAACACGGAACCGCACCACAAAGAGCAAGAACGCGACAGGAGTGCAAGAACTCCACACCCGCACGACAAGACCGCGCAGCACTGCGCCGGAACGTGCCAAGAGCGCCAGAGTGACGCTGCACAGCGACACGCCAACGCCACGGGACAGCGCACAAAGGTCCCCAAAACAAAAAAAGACAGCGACATCTCGCAGAAACCAGAGCGCCATCGTCAGCGCGCATGGCGGCATGCACCAGAGATGCACCAGGAGCGGTGACGCAACCCTCCTCCGAGCAGACAAAGCGCGCCAACGTCAAAACACCGTGACGCGCCCAACAAGCCGACCCGCCAATGGTCGCACCAAGCAAGAAGCCGACCCACCCAATGGTCGCACTCAAACCAAGAAGCCCACCTGCCCAAAGGTCACACCCAAGCCAAGAAGCCGACCTGCCCGAAGGTCGCACCCAAGCAGGAAGACGACTCGGCCAATAGTCGTGCCCACACAAAGAAGCCGACCCACCAAAGGTCACACCCAAGTAAAGAAGTTCGACCACCAAGACAGTTCACGAACATGGACCAGCGAACTTCGACAACCACAGTTTAACATTCTGAGTCAAGAGGGAAGATCGCGACGACCGGTCCAGTCACAAGAAGAGAAGATCACAGTGTCGGAGAGCCATGCCCAAACCAGAGAGAAACAGGTGGAGTGCACGCTGCCTGGAGAAGACTGGTTGGGACGAGCAAGACAGTACGGTGACCAGACCGCGTCGCGAGATGGAACAGGGAGAAGAAGGGCGCGGCACCACAAAAAAAGGGAAGAAGACAAGAAGCCAATTCGCCAGAGAATTGCAGAAGTGCCGCCGAAGAAGAAACCCGATGACCAAGGAAGGGTTTCCTGATGAAAAGTAAAAGAAGTGATCAAGTAGAGTGAAGATACGACGGCAGGTCTAGTCATCAAGACAAGTGAAGACAGTGTCCCACCGCATGGACAGGACCAGGGGAGATACATGTAGAGGGCCCGCTACATGGAGAAGCCTGGTTAGAAAGAGCAAGCAAGAAAGAGGACTGGACCGCGTCGAGAAAGAGGACGAAGAGGAAGAATGGAGTAACTCAACATCACTCCACAAGGGGAAGAGAGAGAGAACCTCACTCAGCACACAGGAACATCGGTGCTGTCCAAGGAACATCGCAACATCCGTGTGGATCCCAGTAATCCCGACAACTCGCACCTGAGGAGACCAACCACTGAAGAACCGTATGGGTGCCCAGTGAACCTGAAGCTTGCTGAAGCAGAGCATACCCGAGCACTAGACAATCCACCCTTGTGGACTACACAAGACTCGACTGTGGCCATGTCCGAAGTTCCGCAGCGACCCGCACAGCCCACGCGATCAAGTGGCAGTCCAGGGGACAAGTGCCTCGGCCGCATGTCCTGTGAGAGAGGAATCCGGATGGGAGAGGTGCAGTAGCGGCAGCTCCACGACAGGCAACAGGAAGCACGAAGGCCCCAGGTAAACACCTGGCAACGAGAAACGGTCTGATGAAGACATTGAACCCATGTCCTAACGGCAAGACCATCCTGGCGGATGACATCAACACCCCCGAGGACATCATGAGAGACTTGGCGGTGAGTCCGTTGGCAGTCCCTCAGCGACGCCTTTGCGCGGCTCATGCGAAGCCCCGCACGGTCCACCGGGTCCCATCGTGTCCAGCAAGAGGGTCCTCCCAGCAACTCTAGTGAGAGAAGAGTCCAAGAAGGAGAGGCCAATCTTCGAGGCTCCAGTGAGAGAGGAGTCGGGCAAGAAAGGCAAGTTGGACGTTACTTGGCCGGCAGGAGGTGTGAAAGCATCAAGATCAGCAAATCCAAAGAAAGACCGCTCGTGCCGCAGTCGTCTCCAACAACCAACAAACGTTGTCATTCACCGGACTCGGAACACCGGCGAGACCCCTCAAGGGTCAATTCTATTCTGCTCCAGATACCCCAAGTATTGAACAGTGTACATAAGCGCAGCAAGACAAGGATGATCTGAAGTACACTGTTGAGGTGAAGCTCATCTGACTGGAATTGAAATCCTGGAACTTTTCAACATTCTTCCAGCCGATCGCCTGAAGATCTGTTGGGGTTGTAAATTGTTTTATTCTGTTCTCTTGCAGATTAGACATTTTGTTTTCTCTTCCTTAAACTTTGGGAGGGATGTAGTGTCCTGCAAGGACACAGTCTAGTTGTTACAGCCCTGTACTACACTGATCACCCACCCACCACAGACGTCACTGGGTCAGGTGACGCTGCTAATAAAAGGGGCCGAGCGCACGTGCTCGAGGCCATAGTTGTACCATCTAACTGGTGTCCTGTGTCGTCCATTTACTCCACCATGCGGGCCTAGGGCCCCATCACCACACCCTCGTCCTCGCAGGGCACTAGGTGTGTCTTGCGCCGACTCGCAGGGGGTGCCCTCTAGATGAGCAGCATTCCCCCCCAACCACTTTTGGAAGGGCGGCTGCACACACGCGGGCCAGACACGCTCGTCGCCAATGTGATGTCGTGGGCCCTTGGCCCGCATGCTAAAGAATAAGTAACGCAGACACCGTGGCTATCATTGTTCAAACTGGTCTCGAGCACGTGCACCCAGGCCCTTTTATTAGCAGGCTCACGTCACTCGTGACGCCTGTAATGGATGGGTGTAGGGTGCAAGTGTGCCCACTCCCATAGGGGGAGTGGCTACTACACCAGTGCCTGTCAAGACACTAGAACGTGTCTTGCAGGAGACAACAGCTGTACAGTCTGATGTCTTAACTTGCTGTTGACAGGAGATGTACCTGATGTCTTAACTTGCTGTTACCTGAAAGGAATTATAAGCTCTTCATAGAGTATCAGGTAACTTTTGAGCTTTTTGAGCAAGGAGCAAAGATGGGTGTACCGTCTGAAGAGCCATCTGGTAGGACTGAATGACGACATCCCCTGGCATGCGCTGAGTAGACAATATCCCCCCATCCAATGATGAAGCTACTGCGGCGCGACGCACCGATTATCCAGTTCTAGCATGAGGATCTGGCTTTAGAAACATATGGGCCTCTCCACCATACACAACCCACATAGGATTCCTATAATACATCCTAAGTATTGAATATAACTAATACTAACATCTGTTTAGATACTGATGTTGAGCCATGAATGAAGGAGAGGGATGTTCTATCCTACCCATATGGAGGGAGAATGGCTTATTTACTGTGAGCATTTTTTCCTTTTTTGCACTCCAACACAGGCTGACTCGTTCGTGGGAGTTCTGTTACGTAGGACTCCGTTGAGGGTGCATGATTGATCTATCCTGAGCGTCTCCCCTCTCTATTTGTACATTTCAGGGAGGAATATGGAATGTAAGGTGCACTTTCACTAGTCTTGCACTTAACAATCATTAACAAATGGTAGCTGCATTAGGGGGAATCGAACCTCTGGTATTAGCAATACCCCCGTTCACAATCCGTTTCCCTTTGACTCCCCAACAGCGATTCTGTAGTTCCCGAAACAGCTCTCCCCTTTTTGACTCTGTAAAATAGGGAATATTAAAACATTACACCCGATTGTTTTAATACATTACGCCACATCATTAGGAACGTTACACGTCTTAGAGCAGTCTCGAACCCTGCATATGATGTTGTATGGGTTCTTTAAACTACATTTCCCAGAGTCCTTGGGATACATGCGAGAGACGCAATGACGCCCTCTAACGGGGTCACGTGGGACATGAATGCCGCTGACAACATTAAGACGCCGGGTCCACCATGGCGTACTTCATCTACGCGGTGCCACGGGTCGTGCTAGAAACAGCCAGGACAAGCCTACGGAACGGTATGGTGGGGACCCTGTCACTACAAGGGGGGTACGCTTCTGGCATAAGCGTTTTTTCACTTATTAACGAGGGCCGCCTGAGCGAACTAGTGCGAGGGGGGATCGTTTCTGGCTATAGCCGATTTTCACACTCGATAATGAGTACCACCAGAACGGACTAGAACACGAGAGTGTTCTAATATACATGAGGGGGTTGTATCTTTCACCTTACATTTTCCTCATCATTTACTTACAGATTGTGTTCTTTGGCGTCCTGTACACCGGACACCAGTACGAGTATATTTTACTAATAAACTCGGTAAGTGAAACGTCTGTTTTTAACATCCACAGTGGGGTATTTACAAACAGTTACAGCTGGACATTGCTGGTTTAGAACAACTTTGGAGCTGGCTGCAGTATTTCTAGGTACTTGGTACAGGTGTCTGCAAATAGGCAGAGAAATGGTCTAGTAGAAGGTATGAATACCTTATTTACACCAGACTACAAAGGGACTATTAATAATTTATCTTTTTGTGAAAGTAGCCTATGCATGATACTGCATTTGGGGCATCCCAAAACAACATTAGACACACCGCTTAGTGGCTAAAAACAACGTGCAATACTGAAAGTCTGAATGGGTGGATATACACAAGGATTCCTTATCTGCCCTTTCTGTTCTTCTTTCTTTGCCACAGTGATTGTTTTCCCGCACCTAAGGGGATACTCTCCATAATTACACAGGATTGGTACGGATTAATGGGACCTACGTCCCTGTTGGGGTAATAATTTTTCTCCGAATTACGGGGGAACCCAGAGAGAAACCGAATGTGACGGTCCTGACGAAGACCGGAGTGACCATACAGGTGCAACAAGAGCGGTCGAAACATGTTGACTCTGGCAGTGGTAGGAGGGAAGCCTTGAGGTTCCTAATCATCTCCTGAAGGCATTTTCCCATCCTCTGTTCACTCATTTTTTAATCCTGGTAGAGGTGCCAAGTAAAGTCTAATAAAGTTTGTATTCTGGTTGACACCTTTAATCAGTTTTAACATCACTCCCTATACTGCACAATTTCTTTGTCGCACTTTTTCGGTTGGAAACACTTGGTGTTTGCACTATCTGCACCTCATTGGATGTGTTAAGTGTTGTGTTTGTTTAGTTTGTTGACAATATGTTGTATTGAGAGAAATGTATTATTTGTTTCCCCCTCCCTTATGCTCCGTCCTGTGTGGGGTACACCAGGGCGTATTGTAAGCAGGCCCAATGATGAAGCATGTCACATACCTCGGTATGTGAGTGAGGGCAGTTTCTTCAAATAGAGTGATTTGCCCTATAGGGGCTAGCTCTATTGCCCACCGTATTAGTATATATGGTGTTATTATTTACTCTACCCACCCCTTTTGTGCGTAAGCTTTTGAGCTGACACTTTCAAAATGGCTATGCTTGGTCTTTAGGGCACTGTTGATGAGTATGGGAAACTGTAGCATTGCCAACCGTCCTCATGTCTGTATGACTCAAGAGCTGTAAGCAACTCTTTATCTCTACAACACAGATGAAAATTAGTGCACTGCATAAGGCTTTGGGAATAAAAAGGAAGAATTTGTTGTTACATTTTAGTGTAAAAATTGTCACTCCATTAGTCTTGATCCAGTTAAGGTATGTGCAAACGGACTGCCCCTTAGTCGAAATTCCTAGCTTACCAACAGGTTTGATTATCTCTGAAAATATAAAACAGGGGCGGCTCCTCCGTTATGACGGAGGAGCTATGTATCACTAGGTAGCAGCTGGGTTAAACACATGAAAAATAAAATGATAATAAAGCAATTTTATTATCATTTTATTTTTCTTCTTACCTGCAGGCTGCCAGCAATCTATGTCCAACAGCATTGGGGGGAGGAGTGAAGGCCACTTCTAAGTGGGTGTGACAGTTTGGCTGGCTGTCTTAGGCTATCCAAACTTCCACGCTCACTTAGCATTTCTCCACTGGGCTGTGTTGTACAGCCGGGTGGGGGAAAGCCACAGTCTCCCAGGCACTGTCTGAGCAGCAAATCAGGCCGCTCAGACCAATCTCAGAACTTCTCTCATACTGGTAATAGTATTTCCAGCATAACTGCAGCATCAGGATTGCCATCTGGGAGCCTGCGCAGTGTGCACCAGCCCGGAAGTCGAAAATCAGGAGAGGATCTATGCGGCGACCGTAGAGGTAGGTATATTTTCAATATTTTTTTCTTTTATTGCCTCTGCTTATTTTTGTATTTCCCCGTCATCCGCTAGCCTCCAACCCTGCTGCCCACCGCTTCGGCTCTCGATCAGCCACCACTAAATATGCAGAATAAATTACTCTGAGAGTCACTCCGGCTGTGGAGGGTGATGGGTGGGGTTTTCCTAGGACTAAATCCATTGCAATGAACCTGTTCCTTTAATGCACTCTTCGAATGAGAGCACAATACAATTCATTTGTTTGGAAAATTTGAAGAACCAAAAACTGCAAGCTTTAACAAGGCATCACAGAGTCAGTATACCTGCTTTGCCTTGAAGGCATTCCAAATTGTACACTCCTTCATATGAAAACGTTTGACCACCCACAGAGTAATGAATACCTCTGGTGTTTATTGGGACAGTGAGGGGCATATTAGCAAGAACCTCGTTAAAATTATCGCCGTTTTTGCACTTCATATGAAAGTGCCATTGTGTTCGCAGTTGCTCACTCAAATCAAAAGCTACCCCTTATCAATTCTCCGGACTAGAAAGGAATGCCCTGCCTCAAGCAGACCATAACAGTTTTTTTATTCCATTCATTAGCATTTATTAATCAACATTGGTAAATAATGAAGTATAATCATATATTTCAGAATTCACAGGAGTTAGTCAAATGTTCCTTCAGGGCTAAAGAAACCACTGTAAACATTTCCAACAACAAATTCACAACTGCCATTCTTCTTCTAGTACTATTAAACTTTACAACTACTGTTAGCCATTTCCATCAAAAGCCATAAGCCCTGATTCTGAGTCGGCCAATGTTTTCCAACCCCTGCCCAAGCACCTGTTTAAATCGATGCACACGGTGGTCTAATGGGAGTAAATAACCCGACCAGAAACGTACTACTCATAAACTGAATACACAAAAGTATACATAAAGTCATAGTAAAAATGTTCTTGTATGTGGAGAAAAAAAAATTCTGCACGAACCCAAGGGTGGCATGCTTCATCATTGCGTTCACTCCTCACATCAGGACCGCAAGGGCTACAATTCTCCAGTGGAGAGAAGTTGAGGTGTTTTTAAGGTCAAGATGAGCTAAAACTATTACCTGGCAGACTAAATGTAAATGTCATTCTGGTGCCTTTGTGGATAGGATGAAAAAAAACGTGAAAAACCTCTTGAATGCCCGGATTAAGTGTAATCTCCTGATCCAGGTGAGGGTACGAAAGATAATGCACCAGGTTGTTTTGAGAAAGAGTGCAGGCATGTCAATAAGCAGCTGCATGAAGCATTGTCATGTGCTCCCAGGGACAAGGTGAAAGTAGGGTTGTGTCATGTTGCCTATAGAACAGCCATTACGAACAGGAAGTGCACTGCTAAGCAAGAGATGTGGCATCCATCTGGCTTAAATATTCAGGAAGCTTCCAGAAAACCATCAACCGGCTCAAACTCACGGATACTATATTGGCTGGGTTGGGAACCAATAGTGGTGCAGATAAATGTGTCTCACATTATAGGGCCATTTATTCCTATGAGGGCCCTGGGGATAGTAGGCCTGCTGATCAATCCTCATTCTTCCGCTTATCCATAAAGTTTGAACCAGAGAGGTCTGGGAGGAGTTTATGGATAGCCCCTCAAAGAAAGCGCCTGGGATGGATGGGGTCACAATGGATATATAAAGTACAAGTGAAGTTCTGGGCTCCGATTATCATGAATGTGATTAATTGTGCATCCCAAAATGGTTTCCCTAAGTCAAGGCACGCTGATGTCATTATTCTGGGATATAACAAAGGCTGTAAAAATGATCCACTCTGCTATAGTCCGATTTCCCTTTTGGACTAGATGGTTAAGGTTTTTGGACGCATAGTCCTTAGATCAACTGATGATTGGTTCAGAGCTAACCAGGTTATTTTCCGTGTGCAAAACGGGTTCAGGGAAGTACTTGCCAATATCGAACAATGTCTTACCCTCCATCTTGTTGTCAGTAAATATTCATTTGTCAAATGATGTACATTATTTATTTCTTTTTAGCATCAATCAAGTGCATTTGATAGGGTCAACTGTGGCAAGCTTTTGGATATTCTCTTGACTTCAGGGTAGGACGAGGCATTGATTACTTTCCTTTGGCCACTACACTGTAGGGTCAGTGCCTCAGTTAGATTTAGGCCAGGTGGAGAATGCATTGACACCTTTGAATTACACCGGGTGTTCACCAGGGCTGTGTCCTGTCCTCTATTCTGTTGTTAATATACATTAATGGTTTGAACGCATCCTTAGTAGCTCCAGGGAAGGATATGCCCATGATAAAAGCAGTGCCTATCCCAGCTCCGCTTTACGCAGAGCATGTAGTCTTAATGACTCATACCCCCAATAGCCTGAGGACCTTAATTAGCAGCTTTGTTACTTTCATGAATGGATTTGATTTGGACACCAATATTGCCAAAATCAAGTGTATTGTAGGTGGGACGACAGTTGGGAAGGCAGGTGCATTATAGATTAAAGGCAAGTACATTAAAAGGGTCACAGAATTGTGTTTGACCCCAAATCCACTTGGTCGCCCTGCATAGCCAATCTGTGCCTACATTTTAGCAACTCGTGGGTGCATTTTTTTAGTTTTCCAAGAGAGTGGGCAACAAGCCAGTTCAGCTCCTTCTGGAGGTTTTTCAGTGTAAGTGAATATCAGTCTTAACATATGGTGCAGGAGCCGGGAATACCGGTATTTTGCACAAATGCAGGTGGTGGAAAATTGTTTCTGCCCGCATTCTTTTCTCCATGAGGAGTTGGGTATCCCAGATGTGGCCATTTGATTAGATTTGTCCCTCTGGTCCTTTGGGTTTCTCTCTGGACAAATAGGTTTCCTCCCTTAACAGAGAGATTATTTTCGATTGCTTGAGATGTGAGAGGGGTGCTGCTATTCCCTAGTTCATCTATGTGAGATCTATGGCCAAAGAAATTGGATGGGAGGAAATGTTTCTATCTCCGACCTCGCTTACTAAGGCTGATTTATTCAAGGTTGAACACCTTTTTCTGTTTTATAGCTGGGCCTCCAGGGAACAGGAGTAATTGCAGAACTCTCTCCTGCCAGACAGATCATAGGAGCATGTCTTGATGGTGTTCTACCCATCTCGGAGCTCCCTGGATGGCTGGTGAAGAGCGGGGACGAGGCTCACCCCTTCCTGATCATCCCCGGACATCTGGGCATGACCGTAGTTTCATCCTCTTCTGCCTGCCCTCCAGCTTCTCCTCCAATCGGATATCTGAGACCCGTGAGTCCTCGCCGGGTATGGGGGTACAGTGGTGGTGAATCTACTCAGCGCTCCGGTGCGACGCTCCCGGGCTTTTCCGTACCATTCTGAGCATGGAAGGCGAGCCCACCCCCTCGGACCTTGCGGCTGCCTCTCTTTTCGCTAAGACTACTCCCTAACTCCCATGCTGACTTCCCCGGACTTTCTTCTTGCGGATCGTTGACACCGGTGCCCCCATGGTCCCGAGCCTGTGCATTCATCTTTCAGCCTTCCTTCTCCTTTGGTTTTGTGGCTGCGTCCCTTCTCTGATTCTGCTCTGGAATCCTGCTCTCTGGATTCCTCTTCTGAATTCGTCACTTTGGTGACTTTTGTGCATCCCACCATTTTTGGGGATGGTCTCTGTCTATACCCACGACCCGGACCCGCCCTTTTAGTTTGACGTTTGGTCCGTTCCTTCTTCCCTCCCCACTCCTCCTGATGACCCTCAATCGTTTTTCTCTTTTTGCTGGACTGTGTGAATTTACTATTTGTATATATAGAACTCTAACCACTAGTATATGTAGTAGACCATTGTACTTACTACCATTCCTATGTAATTTTAGAGCTTCTTTGTATCTCCTCCTTTAGTGACTTTACAACTAGTACATGTGCATTTTTTTCCTGTTTACATCTCTTCCATGAGTGACTTTACACCTGGTACATTTGAATTGTTTTTCTGTTTTTATTTCTTATGTAACTCATGTAATCCAAAGTCCTTATGTAACACAACTGGTTCTTATGTAAAGCGCTCTGACATCTTCGGGTAATGTTTGCGATATAAAATTGCATTAAATAAAATAACATAAAAAATACGCAATTATTCAAACCTCATTTAATCTTGATCAGTACTTGTGTTGGTTTGTGAGCCCTTAGGAAAGTGCACTTTCATCTATGTCTCGCCTATGTTTGTTTTCCACTGGGACAATTTAATACTGACGGTGTGCTAATTTTCCCATGCGACGAATGTGCTAAGCAACTTCTTGAGCACTTTATTTTCTTCTGTGAATATTGTGTACCTTTAAGTGCACGTTTCTGAAATCAATTCTTAATGTGTAAGGATTTCTACAATGGAACCATGCTCTGTCTATTTCACAAATGTTGCCAAATATTTAGGTATGTTTTAATGTTAGTAGCTTTGTAAAACTTGCGGTCTTCAAACAAAGACCACTTTCTATTTTGTGATTCTTGATTCTCAATTGTGCAATATACCTGTTCTGGTTTTATTTGAATAATGATATATTTTTTATTTGTGCTACTTTTATGATTGTTTTTAAATATTTGAAAAAAGCTTAATATGAGGAAATACAAATGTAAAATGAGAATTTTTCCACCTAATAAATTATTTTTGCCTTCCATGTTTTGAAATTCGTCATTTTTTAAATATCCAATTTGCTTTATTTCAAATCTCCATGGTCTGCAAAGCACTGTAAAGGGCATCAGCCTGTCTTTTATCGCATGCAAGGTACTGTAGCGTCCTACCAGCCCAGTTACTGACCAATAATTACACCACACTTGCAGTGGTCCATTTGTCAAAAATATAAGTGCCCGGGCGGTCTTCAGGAGGCAGCTAACTAGGAAAGTTGGGAAGGGATGTGGCCTATGGCCAGAGCTGCCAACTTCAGAGCTGGGGAACCACTTTCGTGTCTAGGCATGGGCTCAACATCCTGTGATTCTTGGCAAATCACTTTATCTCCTGTAAATTAATGTTCCTTAACTGGTGCTCATGAAAAGCACTGGGGTTGATGATTAAGTGCCAGTGCTGGGCACCGGAAACCCACCGGCTCTAATTAGGCACTGCACACATGGAGAGTAACTTTACACATCTATATTCCACGGCATGTTATTCAGAACTCAGTATTCTAAGCCTGCCTTCTACTCCTCCCTCCGATGCTTACATCACAAGCCTATGGTGTACAGTAGGAACCAAAAGAGATTCGGCATTCTATATTTATGAGGCACTACAGGGCATATTTAGAAGAGTTTATCACCACAGGAACGTCACTTTTTATGACATTTCTGTGGCGATAAACCCTTTGCCTTATTTACAAGGTGGCGTTAAGCCACTTAATATGGCATAACGCCGCCTTGTGAATAAGTCCCCCTTTCATGCTGCACCTAACGTGAAAGGGGTGGGCAATGGGTGTTGTGGTGTGTGTTAGACCTGGCACCTTGGCGTGAGTCTCCCTTCCACTTTTCGCTGATGTGCCTCCGATGTTTGCTGGTTTTCCGATACTCAGGGCACTGCGCCATGGCTGATCCGTGCCGCAGTGCAAGTGCTCCCTACTGTAAAATTGTACATGCGATTGGTATCCATGATTGGTTCTTTGGATTTACTGTTAGTCCCTAGTAAAGTGCACGTGAGAGTGCCGGGGCTTGTAGATGCCAATACTGCTGGTGGGCCTGCAGCGCTGGTTGCGCCACCCACCGAAGCGGCCGTAAAAATGTGTCTGGGGACTGCGACCGCAGAACCCGCGTGCGGTCTCGTACTGTCACGCTAGCTGGGCAAGTGTCCCCACTTGCCAGCACCGACCCTTCCCTTGACTACATATTAGTCACCCCTATGGTAGGCCTGCGGGCAGGGTGCGTTGTAGGTGCAAGGTAGGACAAGCCTTGAGATGCGTGGCCTGTCCTAGTAGTGACTTACAACCAAGACCGTATTTCACTATTGAAGGCTACCTGCTCCATTAGGCCAGACTGAGCTGCGAGGATTATTACACCCTATAATCCCCGCAGGCTCAAGGAGCATGGTAGCGAGTCATGTTTAGTATGCCTGAACTCAGGATGATAAAATATTTCTTGTAGTCAAGTTTATTTTAGTATCCTGGGTTTGCAAATGCTACTTTTAGAAAGTTGAGACGAATTGTGCGGAGGTTAATTAACTTCCACTAACAGTGCGCTGCAGTTCAACTTGAAACTTTAATGTTTCTTCTCGTGTTTTAGTTCATTATATACAAAAGTTCATGACTCCATTTTTTCTTAAACTTAGAGTTTTATTGATCAGATACTTTTCTTCATTCATTAGAGAATATTTTGACATTTAATATCCTTGAGTAAACATAATATCCTTTATAACTCTGCCCAATGCATTTCGGGTCAGGTCATGTGACCCTTCGTCAGGGGCCTGTGAAAAAAGACGAATACAGGACCATCACCTTCAATATCATATGTAAATAAAACATTTCCTAAATATACAAACAATAAAGTGGATATTCAAATTAATATGCTGATTTGATCATAAGTATATAAAAATAACCGAAAACTCAGACAGGTCCTGGTTAAGTGAGCTAATGGTAGTCCGAAACTTAAATAAATAGCAGGATGAGGGTAGGAATCGCCATAATACAAATACCGGGTGCTGCATTAGTGCGCGTAAGTTGGAAAAACACTTACACGAGTGCGGGGGTCAATTATACTGTTTAAGGCAAGGATAACGAAAATGGGTACGCGGGATACCAAAATCGTGCACAAACAATAAAGTAGCACTTACGCGAGTCAGAGGAATGTCAAAAATGCCGTGCGTAGCGGGCGGGTAAATCAGAAATGCTCTCCTGGATACCGGGCGGGTAAAGGAGGAGTGCTCGCGGTTGTGTTTTTAAAGAGCGAGCTAGGTTCCGATCACGTGGGTGGAGTTTTACGAAGGAAGTCGAAGAAAGACTTCTCAGAATATTTATGTTATCGAACATGTGGGGAGCGGTGTCGGAAATGTAAATAATTCATATTGAAGGTGGATAGAGTGTGCACTCGAGGAATAAAATAAAATGAATTACATGAAACATGGGAATGGGTCCCATCGTTTAAAGTTTACTGGAGGACATGTGAAAACTGAGAAAGGACTAAAAGAAAACAATAGTAATGGTGAGAAGACGAAAGGTGTGTGGTTGGACATGAATAAGTGCAAAGAAATGCTAATAATATTCAAGACAGCTATACATACCATTATACTGTATAAATAAAACTGAAAATCAACAATGATATATATATAATCACAAATGGAGGTGCCAGTGGGGCTTCAGTTTCATAAAGCATTAAGTGTCAAGAGTTCCAAAGCGGGGGTTAGAAAGGTCCTTAATGATGCTTATTATAGGAAACATGAAAATTCTATCCGGTCATTCATCCCGGATGGCTGTAGACTGTTTAGTTTCTTGATCCAGAAGAATTCGGCTCTTAGCCTTTGTTTTGTGGGGTCCATGTCACTGCGTTGTGGTATAGTATCCAGTACCGTGAATCTCAGTTGGGAGATTTGGTGATTTGCTTCAGTCCAATGATTGGCTATAGTTGATTTTTGGTTATGCAATCGGATATTTGATTTGTGTTCTGTTATCCGTACTTTAATTTTCCTTTCCGTCTGGCCTACGTATATCTTGCCACATGGTCATTTGATAGCATAGATGGTATAAGGGGTGTCACAGGTACTGTTGTGTTTTAAATCAATTTCATAGCCTTGAGTGGGATGTCTGAATTTGTTGCCCACTATAACATTGTTACAGTGGGTGCAGTTGAAGCATTTACACATTCCTTTGAATTTTGATTTTTTCATTTTATCAGGTGCGGTGGTTAAGATTTCTTTTAGATTTTTTGATCTTTGGAATGCGAATGTGATGTTTTCATTGTACAAGTCTTTCAGGTCTGGTTCCATTTTAATTAGATTCCAGTGAGTTTTGATGATCTTTTTGATTTTCGTGGCTTCTGTAGAGTATTTAAGGACACATACTGTTTTTTGCTCAGTTATATTCGACTTAGGTAGAAAGAGTTTTTCTCTTGGGATAGCTTTGATTCTTTTCATGGATTCATCTAAAATTGTGGTTGGGTATCCTCTTTCAAGGTATTTGTTAATTTGATCTTGCATAGAAATTTCCAATTGTAATGAGTTTGATGTAATGCGTTTCAACCTGATCAGTTGTGATATAGGTAGATGTTTCTTCAGAGTGATAGGGTGAAAACTTTGGAAATGCAGGCTTGAGTTCCTGTCAGTAGGCTTGATGTGGACTTGAGTGAGGAAGTTGAGGTCAGTCATATTGACTTTTACGTCCAAGAAAACAATGGATTCCTGATGGATGTTGTGAGTGAATTTGATTCTTTCATATCTGGTGTTGATTGTACTGATGTTGTTTTCAAGTGTCATTTTGTCACCTTGCCATAGAAGAAAAATATCGTCTATGTATCTTCTAAATACTACTAGATTGTTTTTCCTCCTGGAATTAATGCAATTCGCCCTATTCCACAGTTATTTTGAATGGAAACAATGTTTTTATAATCAAAGTAATGGAACATCCATGGGCTTTGGGGGAGCCCCAGCATATGCATGTATCTTCATGTCTAAATTCGAAACTGACTTCATCCTTAACAATCCAGACTGGAAAAACAATCTAGTAGAAAAGAATCAAAGCTATCCCAAGAGAAAAACTCTTTCTACCTAAGTCGAATATAACTGAGCAAAAAACAGTATGTGTCCTTAAATACTCTACAGAAGCCACGAAAATCAAAAAGATCATCAAAACTCACTGGAATCTAATTAAAATGGAACCAGACCTGAAAGACTTGTACAATGAAAACATCACATTCACATTCCAAAGATCAAAAAATCTAAAAGAAATCTTAACCACCGCACCTGATACAATGAAAAAATCAAAATTCAAAGGAATGTGTAAATGCTTCAACTGCACCCACTGTAACAATGTTATAGTGGGCAACAAATTCAGACATCCCACTCAAGGCTATGAAATTGATTTAAAACACAACAGTACCTGTGACACCACTAATACCATCTATGCTATCAAATGCCCATGTGGCAAGATATACGTAGGCCAGACGGAAAGGAAAATTAAAGTACGGATAACAGAACACAAATCAAATATCCGATTGCATAACCAAAAATCAACTATAGCCAATCATTGGACTGAAGCAAATCACCAAATCTCCCAACTGAGATTCACGGTACTGGAGACTATACCACAACGCAGTGACATGGACCTCACAAAACAAAGGCTAAGAGCCGAATTCTTCTGGATCAAGAAACTAAACAGTCTACAGCCATCCGGGATGAATGACCGGATAGAATTTTCATGTTTCCTATAATAAGCATCATTAAGGACCTTTCTAACCCCCGCTTTGGAACTCTTGACACTTAATGCTTTATGAAACTGAAGCCCCACTGGCACCTCCATTTGTGATTATATATATATCATTGTTGATTTTCAGTTTTATTTATACAGTATAATGGTATGTATAGCTGTCTTGAATATTATTAGCATTTCTTTGCACTTATTCATGTCCAACCACACACCTTTCGTCTTCTCACCATTACTATTGTTTTCTTTTAGTCCTTTCTCAGTTTTCACATGTCCTCCAGTAAACTTTAAACGATGGGACCCATTCCCATGTTTCATGTAATTCATTTTATTTTATTCCTCGAGTGCACACTCTATCCACCTTCAATATGAATTATTTACATTTCCGACACCGCTCCCCACATGTTCGATAACATAAATATTCTGAGAAGTCTTTCTTCGACTTCCTTCGTAAAACTCCACCCACGTGATCGGAACCTAGCTCGCTCTTTAAAAACACAACCGCGAGCACTCCTCCTTTACCCGCCCGGTATCCAGGAGAGCATTTCTGATTTACCCGCCCGCTACGCACGGCATTTTTGACATTCCTCTGACTCGCGTAAGTGCTACTTTATTGTTTGTGCACGATTTTGGTATTCCGCGTACCCATTTTCGTTATCCTTGCCTTAAACAGTATAATTG
The DNA here is from genome assembly GCF_964263255.1 of Lissotriton vulgaris. NCBI lineage: Eukaryota > Metazoa > Chordata > Amphibia > Caudata > Salamandridae > Lissotriton > Lissotriton vulgaris. Next base: position 681,717,204 of record NC_141693.1, read on the forward strand.
ACCCCCGCACTCGTGTAAGTGTTTTTCCAACTTACGCGCACTAATGCAGCACCCGGTATTTGTATTATGGCGATTCCTACCCTCATCCTGCTATTTATTTAAGTTTCGGACTACCATTAGCTCACTTAACCAGGACCTGTCTGAGTTTTCGGTTATTTTTATATACTTATGATCAAATCAGCATATTAATTTGAATATCCACTTTATTGTTTGTATATTTAAGAAATGTTTTATTTACATATGATATTGAAGGTGATGGTCCTGTATTCGTCTTTTTTCACAGGCCCCTGACGAAGGGTCACATGACCTGACCCGAAATGCATTGGGCAGAGTTATAAAGGATATTATGTTTACTCAAGGATATTAAATGTCAAAATATTCTCTAATGAATGAAGAAAAGTATCTGATCAATAAAACTCTAAGTTTAAGAAAAAATGGAGTCATGAACTTTTGTATATAATGAACTAAAACACGAGAAGAAACATTAAAGTTTCAAGTTGAACTGCAGCGCACTGTTAGTGGAAGTTAATTAACCTCCGCACAATTCGTCTCAATTAAAGACACGATTAGGCATCGTGTGACAACGTGTAGCGCTAAACCGAAAATCACAAGTGTTAAGAAAACTTTATTTTAAAAAAGTGTGCACAGAGACCAAAAACTTTTAGAAAGTTAGCATTTGCTTGCTTAACCATTTCAGCCCGCCTCTGCTGGTATGTGTATCTGACTGTCTGGGATGTGTGAGTGACAGGGCTGGAGGGATGACAGGTGGTGAATGCGCAGATTACACCTTAGTGGGAGGTAGGAGTGCCTCTTGACTCGAACTGTCACTGTGCTCGGCCACCACAATGCTGGCTCCACCCTCCTGGGGAGCGGTGGATGACTCTGCCGGCACCTGGCCCAGGAAGGGCGAAGCCCCCATCAACAAGGTACTCTGGCCACCCCTGTCCGGACAATGCTGGCTCCACCTCCTGTGGGGCGTCTGATGCGCCTGCCCCTCACACTGAAAGCAGAAGCCGGAGTACACCCGCCGGGGTACTCCAGAACTGAGAGTGGCTATGCAAAGGCCCCCCTGGCCTGCGAGAACAAAAGAATTGGCCTATAAAAGAAGGAGCCCGGCTCCTTGAGAATTAGATCCGGTTTGGGCCACAGAAGGACTCTGCCCGACGAGAAGGACCGTGAGAGACAAGGAAGGGTGCTGACTCTTGCCTGTGTCTGGTGCCTTGCTGCTGAAGGAGAGACAGGAGAAAAGACTACGAGAAGACTTTTGCTTTACTTTGTGCCAAACTCTGCTGAAGAGATCTCCAAGGGCTTGCAACTGAACTTGCCCCCTGACCAGCGTCCCAGGACCAGTGGACGCTAACCCCCTTGGAAGAAAGCGACTGCGGGTGCTGACCATCGCCGCAGTATCGACAGAGGAGTCTCCTCTAAGGCGTCAACGTCCTCCCGACCACCGTGACCGGGGCCCAAGGCAACAGCGAGAGCAAAGTAAGGACCAGCCGCCGCTGGCCCGAACACCGTGACCGCCACTGCACCGGGAGCCCGAGAGCAAAGTGAAGGAGGACCCGTCCGGTCCGAGCTCTCGAGGTGACTGCATAGCGAGCAGTCACTCACCTGCAAAGACGGGCAGTTGCCCTACGAGAATCCGCAAAGTCGGTAGCCTGCCCGACAGCCCAGCTGTGAGCCCACAGCTGCACCGACATTTGGCTGGGTACGTCCTGCACTTGGGGACCGTACTGCCACTTGTCACCGCCGCACAACCGCCGCCTCCAGGGTCGGAGCGGACGACGAGGAGAGGACCCTCCACAGAACACCGCTGCCCCGGATGACCAGTGACCTGCTCGGCTGAAGAGCCGCAACGATCAGCGATCCCGGGAAGGCAACGCGACGTGGGACAGATCCCCTGGAAGCCGCCGGCTCCACAAAGAACTTTGGTTAACACCGGCCCACGGGCCTCAAGAGAACTGCATAAGAACTGTGGTAACCCGAATTAAGTAATCTGCAACCGTTTTCGTAAAGTACATTGACTGTATTCACAAGCCTGCTTAAAATCTATATAAAGATATATATTTTTACAGAATACAGTCTGGTCTCGTTGTGTGGTGGGTTGGTTGTAAAGGTGTACTGTTGCAAGTGTTTAACCCTATGTGCCCCAAAGATTAGCCTACGACTGCTTAAGCCACACTACCTAGAGGGTAAGCAGAGGTTGTCTGGAAGGTAACCCTCAGCCCTGACGAGGAAGAGAGAGTCCCTGCTTGTCGCTAGTGTTGCACTGCGCCAACTAGAGCCTCCCCCTTCCTACAGTGTGCATTCTGCCTCAACACCCATTGCTTTTTTACATTGCCCCCTATATACAAGGGTAGCATAAACATGGGGCAGCGCCTAAATTAGGACCAAAAAAACCCTGGTCTTAACATGGCAAAACAAGGAGAAATTATTAATTTCTCCTCGTTTTCGCTGTTATTATGTGTGCTGCATTGTGCAGCACACATAAAACAGCAAATCGCCATGAATAATTGTTCATGTGCAGGAGGTGCCCATTCCTGCACGTAAACAACCATTAAACAAATGACTATTTCCAACTTCTATGTGTGCTGCACAATGCAACACACATACGGTGCATCCACCCGTATTCAGAATGGTGGAGCACAGAGCTGGCGATTTTGGCTTAATGCTGCACTCCACCATTCTCTTGGAAATATGCCCCCACATCTCCCGCTTTGTTACATAAAAAGTTACAACTTTTCAAACTAGATAAATAAATATACATATAAATACATGAATGCATGCACAGATTATCATAGATGTATATGCAATTATAATTCTTTCATTAATCGTTTTGGCATCTGAAGCAAAACATCCTGATCGTATCATTGGAAACCGGGAGGTGGCAGTCGAAGTGTCAGTGATCTGAAGAAGGTGTGGTGGATTCATCAGCAGACACAGAGTCATCGACAGTGTGTCTGGAACCATTCTCTGCATTCATATTGATGTTTGGTGAGTGATGGGCCACATGACTAAAGTGAGAGGAATCTCCCATAAGAGACTTCCCAGGACGCTAGACAATCACTATGTGCCCTTTGGTGCTAGCGATAGTAAATTGTTCAGCCTCAAAAGGAGCATCAGACTTTCTTTTTTCTGTGTTGTCTGACAGGTACTCGATCTCCTCTTGTAAAGGTGACATATTTTACAGGCCGTCATTTGTCAGCATATATTTTGATCTTTCATTTGCAACCAGTCATTAGCATGAAAGTCTTCCTCTGTCTTGGATCTGAGGTTGGTCAATTGGGGCGGCTTAATCGTCATGGCTCTTTCAAACATTAGAGTTGTCGGGCCTTTCCCGGTCTTTGAGTGAGGGGTCAAATGGTAAATTAGAAGAGTAGTGTTCAAAACAACTTTAAGGGCCAGCTTCTTCAATGCGATTTAGAAAACGGGGTGGTGATGAACAGAGTGTCTGAGTTAAACAGATCACTCTTACCCAGTCCAAAGATCAGGGCTTGATCCATCACCGTTATTTATCTCACTGCCCCATCCCAGCTCAGAACCTGGCTATATGCAAATCAGTCTGTCCCTGGCCCAGTGCATCATGGGAACAGGGCAGACTAAACTACCAAGCCAATTCTTCACCAGAAAGGAGACAAGCTACCGGGGACCGGTTTCTGGCATTTCAGTAAGCTTCTCCACTGCAGCATGCTGAACAGCTTTCTTTAGAGTACTCATGAAGTGTTCGACCAGGCAATTGGCTTGGGGCCGAAGAGGATTGCTTTTTTGATGCTTTATATTTAGGTGATTTAAAAAGTCTGTGAATTTTCAAGTATTAAAGGGTCGGCTGTTGTCTGATTTTAAGACTGCAGGTACACTCCATGTTGCACAGTTGCCATCTAATCTTTGGAAAACTTTTTTATGCATAGTGAATGAAAGGTCGCTACCAATGAAAAATGGGAATATTCATTAACAATGACTAGAAGATGTTTCTCCATTCTCAAGAGGACCAAAAAAAATCCAATATTAATTCTCTCTCAAGCATGATGTGGCAATTCTGACATGTTCAAATTGTGCTTTGAGGGAGGGGTCAAATGGTAAGTTAGAAGAGTTGTGTTCAAAACAACTTTAAGGTCAAGCTTCTCCACTACAGCATGCTGAACAGCTTTCTTTAGAGTACTCATGAAGTGTTCGACCAGGCAATTGGCTTGGGGCCGAAGAGGATTGCTTTTTTGATGCTTTATATTTAGGAGATTTAGAAAGTCTGCGAATTTTTAAGTATTAAAGGGTCGGCTGTTGTCTGATTTTAAGACTGCAGGTACACTCAATGCTGCACATTTGCCATCTAATCTTTGGAAAACTTTTTTATGCATAGTGAATGAAAGGTCGCTTCCAACGGAAAATGGGAGTATTCATCAACAATGACTAGAAGATGTTTCTACATTCTCAAGAGGACCAAACACAAATACAATATTAATTCTCTCCCAAGCATGATGTGGCAATTCTGACATTTTCAAATGGTGCTGAGTGACTTGAGACAAATTAAAGTTGCATACATTACATGCTTTTAACTCTTTTTCAACCCTTTCATTGAGATAAGGAAACCAGACTCTGTCGCGGAGAGCTCGCTTTGGGGCAACTATTTCTTGATGTCTCTCATGGGTGAAGTTGATTGCTTGTTGCCGTAGACTCTCTGGAATAACAATTCATATACCTCGCAGGATGAGACCTTCTTGAGTCACTGATAGTTCATCTCTTACATTTCTGAACTTTAAATACTCGCTGAAATTAATATGGGGTCTAGTGTGCTAGTTTCACGATTGGTAAGCAATAATGTCTCGTAACTTCAACATGTTACTATCTTGGCTCGTGCTGTGACAATTTGTTCTAAAGACATGAAAGCTGGTATGCTCGATTTTACAATAAAATTGATGTAGGCCTCCGCTGTCTTAGGTGGGGTACCTGGGCACGGCAATGGTACTCTTGCAAAATATTCGGTAGGATTCTGATCTTTCTCTGGATGATGAAGAATTGCATAATTGTATTCTTGTAACCTCACACCCCAACAGTCAAATCAAGGAGGTGTTTTGGCTTTGGGATTGCCAAACATCCTTATCAGTGCTTGATGACCAGTCACTACTGTGAAAGGTTTTCCACATATGAAGACATGAAATATTCATAAGTCCAGCCCACTGCCAAATTTTCTTTCTCAGATTGCGAGTAATCATTTTCCATTTGTGACATGCTTTAACCTCATAGCTGATATTACACATTCCTCCCCAGTGCTGCGCTGTCCATTAGAACTAGTGCTGAATGGACGTTCAATGGTCGTGCGCAGCACTGGGGAGGTAGTGCTGCCGTCGGCCAATGCACCGAGGCAGCACTTAAGGGGTTAACTGGCATACATCAGTAGAAGAGGGGGGTAACCCAATAAACCCTTGCGAGCTTGGGCAGATAATCTATCAAAAACAAATTGCCAGAAAGGGATTTGTTTCACACTTTTCTAAGCAGCATTAGGGATCTCTATTGAAAAGAGTTTTAGATCCGAGCTGTAAACATCAGTTGCTGTATTATATTAGAAAGGTCCAATTATTTGGGACAGTGCACAGAATCACAATGTGAGGCTACCACACTAGCCAAGCAATAAAGAGAAGCAACACAAAGAGATTATGTATCAAAACATTTTATTATTGAGAAACAATTGTAAGGGTTATTCATCAGTTATTAGAATCAAACATAAAAAATTCTGATGTACAAGGAAAAAATTCATTAATCCAACAGTACATGAGAATACATCCCAGCTGTTACATATGGTACAATGACTACTACTAAATTCGCAGTAAGGCACTGAACGCAAAGTGTCAACAATAGCAGGAGTGGACGTGAAGGTCGACGTTTTGGTCTTATCAAAATTAGTCACAAAAACATCATCAGGACAAATTGTTGGGTATGAGCCGATGACCCCTAGAGAGTAACATAATACATCAATCAATGATAATGTTTGGTATGTGTTGCAACATAATTAGCAAGAGAGACATTCTAATTTATCACTAATTATGTTTCCAAATATAATTAAAAACAGGAAAGATTTAAGGCAAAATGCGCAGCACTCAGTATTGACAAGGACGGTGTGGCGTCACTTATACCTTCAAAATTAGAAAAACGTTTTATTACAAAACCATTCAAATTACAGTTTACTGTTCATGTATGCATGAGCATATCTGCAAACATATATTACCTCCAAATTGTGCAATATGATGCGTAGACCCTGAAGTTCTAAAATGGGCACCATGGAATTTCTATGGCATTCCTGTATTTGATTATATACAGGGTCAGACTTACTTGTAAAGAAAAGAAGGAAAGCCTGCTATTGCCCACAGTCACATTTGCGGGGACTCCTTCGTTTGATTTAATTGGTGCAGGTTTTCACTATGGAAGACAAGATAATCAAAATTGGAACTCCTCTCAAAAATAAATAGAGCGGAGACAGTAATCTGCAACCCAGATATTGTTTACCTGATCAATTTCAAGGAGCTTTCAGGATCAGAATACTCCGTTTCTAGATCGCCCTTCTATTCATGGAAAATCTCTAGAATATCAGTAGGTGCCAAAAGCATAGCTTACTATGTTTGTGTGAACACAATGATCAAAACCAAACCACGGCTATCTTTTTGTCAAGTCAATGCTCTATAAGATAACCTGGTCCATATAATTGCTTTACCAAAAGAAGTGCATCAATTGTATCATGCAACCAACCCTGATTGCCGAAGAAAATGTTCTACTTTGTCACGTAACGAGATAAAAAAAATGTGTCTTCAGACCCATTTCATTCACTTAACGCTACAAACAAAATATAGGACTAAGTTACATCGATATGCGATGCACTGTGGACTGCATTTTATACGTTCTGCTTTGTCCCGTAACGAGAATACAGTATACAATGTCTGCGGACATAGTTCATTCACTTTAGCGATACAAACGAATCATGGGACTGAGTCACATCGATATGTGATGCATTGCGTAACCGTGTAAATGTTATTATATGTGGTTACTAGAATTGGTTGAGGGCTGTATATGGTTGTTAAAGCCAATTGACAAATGAATGTGGCAGTATTAACTTTTTAATTAAGCTGCATCGGCATAAACATTACTGCTAACAAACATGGACTACCAAGCTATGGAAACAAATCAGGCCACTGGTGCTTCTATCGACATATTCTTTTTTTTTTTTTTTTTAATTCTTTTTATTGAAAGATTTTGAATATTTACCACCCTCTGGAACACAGAGGGGGCGTGGAACAAGTAAGCAATAATACATAACCATGGAATAATCATACAATACATCTCCGTATACCATAAACAAAAAACTTATTCTTCCAAGCAAAATAATACATCAGTCCCTATTGAGATGGACTCAATATCCTAAAACTTATATATTGATATCAGTCATATACATTATATATACCCTAAATATTATTATTAATTATATACAGATTATATACAAATACAAATTATATACATTTCCTATAGCCGTCATCCTTCTTCCTTCCATTTCGTTATTGCCTCCCATATTTTCAAACCTAGTTTCCTCGAATTTTTCCCCCTTCTTGAGTAGATTGCTCTTTCTAAATTATATATACTCAACAACCTGGCTAGCCATTGCTGAAATGATGGTACCATTTGGTCTAACCATGCAGATGCAATGCATAGTCTATATACTGCCATAGCGATAAAGATACAATATTTCCCTGCTTCATCTTCATTACTTCCATCTACCCCTAGTAAAATAATCACAGGTGTTAAATTAGCAGCTAATTTTAATGCCCTTTGTAAGAACATTTCTATCTCCTTAAGTAATATGGCTAAGCTTGGACATGTTGCGAACATATGAATAGCATCTGCATTTACACTCATACACCTAGGGCAATGTATACCAGTTGTCGCCCCCCATTGTGCTAATTTAGCAGTGGTGTAATAAAGCCAGTACATGGTCTTGTATTGCTGTGCCTGTAGTGATGCAGAACAAAGAATATTTATCCCTAAGTCTAATGAAATTTTAAAACATTCTTGTTCTATACCCAACTTCGTTGACCAAGTTTCCCCCCTTTTAGCCATATCATCTGATCTATGTTCATTTAACTCTGCGTAGAACCTTTTAATAGTGCAATCTACTCCAGTCTCTATTATTTCTAGTATATTATTTTTTCCAAATCCTCTCGTCCCCCCTCTTTTATTTTGTAGGAAACTTCTTACTTGTAAGTATTTAAAAAAATGACTCCTTGGCAAATTAAATTTTTTCTGTATTATTACAAATTGTTTCACCCCTTGTGTCTCCATAATGTCCCCCAGTTTTGTTACTCCTTTTCGATACCACTCTGTGTATATTGAATCAGAAAATATATCTCCCGGAAATGCCATATTCTCATATATCCTCGTATATCTATTGAATTTTCCCAAACCAAACTTTTTCGTAAAAGCCTTCCATATATTATACGCTCCCAACATAGTCTTAAAGCGTGTTCTTTTAAAATATGCCGTATCAAAGTTTTTCAAAAAAATATTTTTGGTTTCTTCACCCATTAAAATACCATATATTGCTAATGACCCCAGATGATCCTCTCCTTCTGCTTCAGCTCCACCTATTAATCCCATCATATACTGCAGAGCAGCGGCCCAATAATAAAGCTTGACATCTGGCAATGCCCATCCTCCTCTTTCACGTGGGAGTGCCAGGAATCTCGCCGCCCTTCTAGTTTTACCTTTGGACCATATACATTTGTTAATCATGTTCTCAATCTTTTTAAACCAGACATTGTCAAACCATAGGGGGATTGTTCGGAAAAGGTACAAGAATTTTGGCATAATTAACATTTTTACTATGTTTACTCTTCCAACCAGAGTAAGATGGAGGTTGTTCAGTCTATCTAGCTCACCCCATACTTTCTGTATAATAGGATCAATATTTAGTTCTACTATCTTTTCTAGAGCTGAGGTTATAGTTATTCCCAGATAAGTTCCCGTCAGCACCACCCGAGAATCCTGACATACAGCCTTGTTGTTTTTTATGATTTGTGTTTTTCCGGTGTTCAAAGAGTACCCAGACACTTTCCCAAATTCTTTTGCCTCTTGTTCCACATATCTTATAGCCTCTGTGGGTGAAGATGTTATAACCGCCACGTCATCAGCGTATGCCAGAATCTTACACTCCCCCCTGAGTGTGACAATTGGGGAGATGTGCCTATTTAGCTCCAGTTTTCGGATTAAAGGATCTAAATATATAGCAAACAACAACGGGGAGCATGGACAACCCTGCCTCGTACCCCTATCAATTTTTACTTTGTCCGTTAACCCCGCGTTGATTCTAATTGCCGCACTCGGGTCTCTATATAATGTCTTTATCGCTGTCAAAAAGCCACTACCAAATCCCAGTTTTTCCAAAACACTCCATAGGTATACCCATGATACACGGTCGAAAGCTTTTTCACCATCCAGTAATAATACCGCAAATGGATCCCCGTTAGCCCCTGTCATATCCATAAGAGTAATTAATTTCCTTACATGGTGCGTAGTCCCCCGACCTGGTATAAAACCATGCTGAGTGGTAGTGACTAACGGTGTTATTACACTGGCAAATCTGATTGCCAGTGCCTTTGAGTAAATCTTTGTGTCTGTGTTCATAAGAGTGATTGGTCTGTATGACCCCGGGTCAGTTGGTATTTTTCCTTTTTTAAGAATGACCACAATTTCAGCCTCAGACCAGGTATTCGGTATTGAACATCCCTTCTGTGCCTGTTTAAGAATATAAAGCATGTCTCCTGCTAACTCCTCCCAGAACACCTTATAAAACTCTAACGGGATTTTATCTGGGCCAGCAGCCTTTCCTGATGGTAAACTCTTCATAGCTGCTTTTACTTCCTCTAGTTCTAACAAGGTATCAATCCTCTGCTTCTTTATTTCACCCAGCTGCCCCCCTCATAGTAGTTCAAGTACTCCATTATGTCTTCAGGATTTTTTATTTGACTTTCAGAGTAAAGCTTCGTATAAAAATTCCTGAAGACTTCCCTTATTTGTTGTACATTAGTTACCATCATCCCTGAGGTATCTTTTATTGCTTTTATCTCACCAAAAGATGCCTTCTGTCTGGTTCTGGCTGCTAGCATTTTGCCAACTCTTTCATTCAGCTCATAACAGTTCTCTCTATTCACTGTGTATTGTTTTGCTGCCCTTTCTGCTATATACTCTTCTGCTGCCATTCTTATTTTTGCAAGTTTCATATATGCAGGATCCATTGGATCTCCATTATCAGTTTGGTCTGTCCTATTGGTTAGTTCCTCCTCTGCCAACAGTAGCTCCCTCTTTACCCGATCACTTCTTTCTTTTTCCTCTTTCCTTTTTCTAGCCCCAAAGCTGATGGTCTCGCCCCTTACTCCGGCCTTAAAACAATCCCACACTATCCCTACCGATGCTGTATGTCTATTTATATTCAAAAATTCGACTATCCATTTCTTCATATGTTGGATATATGCATCCTCCACAAGCAATGCCCTTTCGAATGTCCACTCGGAAGCCTTCCTTACCACTTTCATACCCTTCAAAGTGACAATAAGAGGATTATGGTCCGAAAAAAGCCTTGGTATTCTTTCAATCTCAGCCCCATCGATGCGTTGGCTACTAATTAAGAAATAATCTAATCTCACACTTAATCTATGAGGCGCTGAGTAATATGTGTAACCATCTTGTCCTGGGTTAAGAGTATCCCATACATCAAGTAATCCATTATTCCTAGCTAAATTTGAAATTGCTTTAAAAACTCTTTTCTTCCTCCCTTTGTATTTAACTGGGGGTCCTAGCCCCAACCCCAATCCTCCTGCTCCATTGATGTTAAAATCTCCACCTATCAATATAAAGGGAGCCCAAGTTGCCAACTCAATGTCAATTTCTTCAAAAATCTCCGGATCATCCCCTGTAGATCCATAAATAGACCCCAAAGTGACCCATGTTTCTCCAACCATACACTCTACTAGAGCCCATCTGCCCCATACATCCTCCCATTTTTTTCTAGTACGTATATCTCTTTGTTTTGCCATCACAGCAACCCCCCTATTCTTGGTGCCCTGCCTAGAGTGTGCTATAACCGTAAGGCCTAACTGATCTAGGAGCCTAATTTCAGACACCTGTATATGGGTTTCCTGCAATATTAAAAAATCCAGTCTTAAGTTTTTGATCAAGACTGCTGCCTTCTGCCTTTTTGCCCTGTCATTAAGACCACATACATTCCATGTCATAATACGAGTGCTCATCCTGGGTTTTTGACAAATATAACCATAGGTTTAATCATTTCGAAAAAAAAGAAAATACCACACTTTGTTGCCACGGCTTTATACATCACAAATATTTCTTCCATTTTGCTAGTCTTCTTATTCCATACTATTTCCTGTGTACTATTTTTCCAAATTACTCTGTGTTCCTTGCCCCCCCTGTGCCCCCCACCCTTAACCCCCACCCCAACTAACCCACCCCCCCTACAGGCAAATAGGTCCGAAGGACCTATATGTGACAGCTGTGTCTGTTTGGGTCCCGCGCCCCCCGCCCCCCCCACCCCTATTGTCTCCTGCCCATTGGCAAAGAAAAAGTTCACTTGATACCTTTCTACAAGTTATGTACAATAAAATACTATACTTATTCTGCTTCTACTTCCAGAGGCCATACCCTAAATCCTGCTATCTTTTGCCAATAAATCTACCACCAGTTCACTATCGGCATGTGCTTGCGATTGTGTGTGATTCTGTGAGTTCCTTTCTTTGAGCCATGCCAAGAATTCGGCCGCCCTGATTTCAGAGTAGAAAATTTTGAATTGACCGTCTCTTACCACCTTCAGCCTACTAGGAAACATTAGATATGCCTCACAACCAATTCTCTGAAACGGAGCTATTAGCTCCCGCAGTCTCCACCTACGCTCTACCGTTGTGTGGCAGAAGTCTGGTCTAGCGAAAAACTCTACCTCCTGATATCTGCATTTTGTCTGTGGCCTTGCTTTAGCCATTATCTCTTCTCTTAGTAAATAGTTGCCCACATATATTAAGATTGCTCTGGGTTTATTTGAGCCACCCCCCTTCCTTTGTATGAATGGGAATCTGTGAGCACGTTGGATCTCTGACTCCCAATCCCAGCCTTTTATGTCTGGGAGTGCCCCCTTAAGGAGTTCTATTGTGTAGGCTCTAACGTCCTTTCCCTCTCTTCCTTCCGGAATACCTAGGAGTCTGACATTATTCCTCCTCTGCCTGTTCTCGAAATCTTCGAGCTTCCATAACACATCACTATTAGTCTTTTCTTGATCTTGTCTAAATTCCTTTCAACCTTTCATTTCGTCTTCCAGAGTCCCAGTTCTTCCTTCAACTTCCGTAAGCCTCCCTGCCAATTCTGTGCATGCCTTGCTTACTTTCCGAAGGGAGCTTTGTATTTTTTTACTTTCCTGTCTGGCTCTCTGACTCTCTTCCCTCGCCTCAGTTTGAATTTGTTTAAGCATTGAGAAAATCATTTCAAGCCCCTTAGGTGAGTCTTGACTTCGAGGTTGTGACTGATTATGGGTCTGACTATGGGTCTGGATCTGGGTCTGATTTTCAAATTGCCCTTGCCTAATCCCCTCCTCATTCATCCGTGAAGAGCCCATGGTTTCATCTAGGGCTCCAACACCCTTTTTATACATCTGAGATGTGGCTGCATAATCCCAGTCTAGCCTTTTTGCAACATTAATAACAGCTGGGCTTATAGATCCTTTTGCTCTTCTCCTTTTTTTAGTCAGGACTTTTGATTTACGTTTTGCAGCTATATCTTGGATAGAAAGCTCTCCTGAGCCTGATGTGGAGGTAGACCCTGTTTCTAGCCCCAACAGTGTCTGGTCACTCCCCAAGTCTGCAGTAGAGGAGTCCTCCGACTCGGCCCCCCCGACCGCCCCCACCTCTTCTCCTTCCTCTTCGCCCTCGTTAACAGAGAAAAAACATTCATCACTAGGGGAGCCAGTTATAGCTATCAATGCCTTGGGGTCTCTGTTAATCATATCCTTCACGTTATTGTCACCATTGCTATCGCCATCACCATTACCACCTCCTTTTTCCGTCCCCCCCACATCAGGGTGTCTGCTTATGCTGCCCTCATGATTATTTTCCCCTGTTACGGACAGATTGCAAACAGACAAATTATAGACATTAAGGTTGCCTTGCTCCTCCCTTATTGCCTCAGTTAGTGCCTCTGTTAAAGTCAAGATATTGTCTGCATCCTCTTTAGGAGGTAAAGTGTTCTCCTCAGCATGATAAACAGCACTACTATCTTCCATACTGCCAGCGCCCTTGTCATTAACATCGGCCACATCGCCCTCTTTTGTACACCTCCGTTTTTCCTGCTCCGAAAAGTTCTCTTCCCTCTCCTGAAATGAGCTTCCTTGTGATAGTTCAATGTCTCTACATGCCTTCTTATTCAAAGTTTCCGCGTTGTCAGTCTCTATTAAAGAGCAAGATACCGGCAGACTACTATCTACCCCTTTCGTGAAGGGGCCGTGGTCAGGGTCAGGTTCAGGTTCAGGGTCGTGTTCATGTTCTAAACTCCCGATTTCTACAATTTCTGGTTGAGCAACAGTGGTACCAGACACCAAAGAGTTAGTAGCAGAAACAGGAAAAAAGGCCTCTGACACTAACGGCTGCCTCAAGTTCCCTTGTTCTGCTGGTTTTCCCTTATTTCCTTTATTCGTCATGGCTGCCTTACTTTTGTCTTTTTTCTTAGGTTTTTCCCCCACGGAGCTACCAGCCTCCTTACTTCTTACTATGCTCCTTCCATGATCGGCAGGCTGCGGGTCCTCGAACTCCTCCTGGGCCCGTGTCAGTTTCTTTGTGCGGAGGTTAGCTGCCGGTGCGTCAGACTCGCTCCACGCAGCTTTCTCCTCCCTCAAAGCTTTTGAAATCTTTGGCGCCATTACCCGCCAAGTTACAGACAGCGCTGTCACCGCTGAGCTCTGCTGCCGATATCGCCGCTGTTGCCGTGACCGCTGATACTGCTGTCTCCAGGAATTCGCCTTCACCATCAGCTGACGAGCATTGTCCAATGCCCGCGTCAGCACTGTGTCCGCCGCCGGGAAGGTTCGACATATTCAATTAGCCATGTTACCGTATTATAGAATAACATCAGCACGTGGCTTCAACATGAATCCATGCCGATACTTTCCAGATCTACGTACTTACTTGTGTGCCTGTTCGCTGGGGTTGAACAAGACGTGCTTATGCCGGTCAATTCACGGGAAAGCGATCAAACTGGTATGTCCCAGGTAACTCCTTTTGAACAGAGTCACGACTCACTATTGGTTACTTGGGTCACATGACTTTATAATCAAAATAGAGGGCGCATCAAGACAGGCGCCATCTTAGGTGTACAATCGACACCCCACATGACATACAAACGAAGATAAATAAAGTATTTCGAGATTAAGTATTTAGAGAAAACAGGAGTTCCCATGTTATGGTAAAACGCCTTATTGATACTTCATCAATGGCAAAATGAACGTGACGATGCTTTTGTACTCGTCACTGTATTAATCGTCAGGAATTGTGCGATTCGTCCGATTGGTTCGATGAATCACATGACCTGTGAGATGTCACGAATAATAACGTGCGCGATGGGCGCCATGTTGGAAGTATAAAAACAATGATTATGTGCACTGCCCGTATATAGATATCCTGGTGTCCAGATAAGTGTCCAACATTAATATTGTGGGCACGTGATCATTTCAACACTGATTTCAACAGGTCGTTGAAAATCAACCCACAGACACAATTGTAGACGTGGTTAGATTATAATTTCTGCGTATTGAGGCAATTTATAAAATCAGTCACACATTGTGGGATAATGGGGCACAGTGTTCTACTAATCAAAGCCAAACATGTTTGTGTTAACCCAGGCCTGAGGCTCAATAGTCAAACAATCATATTTAACACATAAATCCTAGCTCCTTTATATAGATCTCTTCAAAGAAACCTGTCGCCTGCTAGGGCTTGCACATTCTGATATAGAAATCATTTGCAACATCATGTCACCTTCTCGATAAGTAGACAACACATATCCATGCAGTAGATAGCCACAAATCAGTACTAGCAGCATGGTTGGACAATGTCAACATTAATGTTGGTATACAGCGATCAAAAATGCACATCATGTGTATTACAGTACAGTAAACAATCATATATCTGAGCCCAGATTTATGAAATCTAGCAATACTTTTACTGACAGGTTATTGATAAACAATGAGAATTAAACAGTGTTATTTGAAAGCAGCTACTGAATTACTTCCAAAGCGGCAGCCTAGTTAAGACAGGCTAATAAATGCCATTCAGTAGAGGAGTTCACTCCTTTCTTGATACTATTAGCTGTTTCTATCCACCTATTTTCTTTCATAGTCAGAGCTTTTTCAGTGTTTTTTAGCCTAATGGTGGGTTTAACCACCTCTAGGACCCACCATTTCAGGTCTTTCTCAGTATGTTTGAATTCCACATAATGATCAACAAGAGGAGCATTCTCCACTTTACATCTGTTCCTGGATTGGTGTTGCAGAATCTTCTGCTTCACCATCTGTGTGGTTTTTCCTATATATAATAGGTTGCATGGACACTGATTGCAGAACACCACATTGTGGGTTCTGCAATTAGAGAAGTGTCTCATCTGAATTTTTCTTCCATTTATAGTACAGTCTTTCATATTAGAGGTTGAGCCACACGCAGCGCAGTTGTTATATCTGTAGTGGCCAGTAATGGGTACAAGATGTCTCATATTATCAACAAGATTAGACTCCTGCTTTTCATATGTATGGAACAAATTGTCTCTCAGATTCAGGCCGCGTTTAAAAGCAAAAAGCGGCTTTTCTTTGAGTTCAGGACAACCTGAAAACAATGGCCATTGCTTGATGATCAATTTCTTCAATTGATTGCTGATTGTACCATATGTCGTAACACAAACCAGGGGGTTGTTGTCCTGTTTTGATTTACTGTCAAGGAGCAATTCACGGTTATTGTACCAAGCTCTTTTAAGGGAGGCTTTTAGTAATTTGTTTGGATAGCCTCTGTCACTCAGTTTGTTTTTGAGGATTCACGCTTCCCTGAAATAATCCGTGCGTTTGGAGCAATTCCTCCTTAGACGAAGGAATTGACCGAAAGGCAATCCCTCTCGTAACGCCCTGGGATGATGGCTATTAAATTTCAAAAGAGTATTCCTTGCTGTGGGCTTGGTATATAGTGTCGTGTAAAGCATGTTTTCATCATCCACTTTTATGGTGATATCAAGAAAGTTCATTTCACAGTTATTGCTCTCCAAGGTGAACTTAAGGTTGTTGTTCCTACCATTAAGCCAATCATGAAATTCAAAGAGTAGCTTGTTACTCCCTCTCCAGATTAAAAATATATCATCAATATATCTTAGCCAACAAGAAATGTTGGCCAGGTATGGATTGAGATGGTGATAGATATATTGTTGCTCAAAATCAGAGACATAGATATTAACTATGTCTGGGGCGTATACTGCCCCCATGGCAACTCCTTTCAGTTGCTGTTAGTAATTATTTTCGAACAAAAAGAAATTCTCACATAAGGAGATGCGTATACAATCAATGATGAAATCTGTAGGTACATTATGCGGCCTAATGCGTGAATCTAGTAAATCCCCAATTATTAAAAGGATATCATTTTGAGGGATATTCGTATAGAGACTTTCTATATCCATTGAAACCAAAAGTTCCTCATCTGGATTAAAATGGGGATTCTCAAGTTTGTTAATTACAGAAGTGGTGTCTCTAATGTATGTTTCTGATTCAACCACAATAGCTCTAATGAAGAAGTCCGAGTATTGAGCCAAAGGCTTGAGGATGGAATTACAGCCTGACACTATAGGCCTCCCTGGTGGTGTTGTGGCATGTTTGTGGGAGGCTTTTAGTAATTTGTTTGGATAGCCTCTGTCACTCAGTTTGTTTTTGAGGATTCGCGCTTCCCTGAAATAATCCGTGCGTTTGGAGCAATTCCTCCTTAGACGAAGGAATTGACCGAAAGGCAATCCCTCTCGTAACGCCCTGGGATGATGGCTATTAAATTTCAAGAGAGTATTCCTTGCTGTGGGCTTGGTATATAGTGTCGTGTAAAGCATGTTTTCATCATCCACTTTTATGGTGATATCAAGAAAGTTCATTTCACAGTCATTGCTCTCCAAGGTGAACTTAAGGTTGTTGTTCCTACCATTAAGCCAATCATGAAATTCAAAGAGTAGCTTGTTACTCCCTCTCCAGATTAAAAATATATCATCAATATATCTTAGCCAACAAGAAATGTTGGCCAGGTATGGATTGAGATGGTGATAGATATATTGTTGCTCAAAATCAGAGACATAGATATTAACTATGTCTGGGGCGTATACTGCCCCCATGGCAACTCCTTTCAGTTGCTGTTAGTAATTATTTTCGAACAAAAAGAAATTCTCACATAAGGAGATGCGTATACAATTAATGATGAAATCTGTAGGTACATTATGCGGCCTAATGCGTGAATCTAGTAAATCCCCAATTATTAAAAGGACATCATTTTGAGGGATATTCGTATAGAGACTTTCTATATCCATTGAAACCAAAAGTTCCTCATCTGGATTAAAATGGTGATTCTCAAGTTTGTTAATTACAGAAGTGGTGTCTCTAATGTATGTTTCTGATTCAACCACAAAAGCTCTAATGAAGAAGTCCGAGTATTGAGCCAAAGGCTTGAGGATGGAATTACAGCCTGACACTATAGGCCTCCCTGGTGGTGCTGTGGCATGTTTGTGCATCTTTGAAAGAATGTAGATGGCTGGCACAGTTGGCGATCTGTTAATAAGAAAAAGTGCCTCCTTGTCACTAAGCCAGCCACCTGCATGTCCTTTTTGGCTCAAGGATAGAATCTCTGATTCAAGTCTAGGGGTGGGATTACAAGAAAGTTGTTTATAGTTACAATCCACTGAGAGCTGTTTAAGCATTTCATTTCTATATGATTCTCTGTCCAATAGCACGATGCCACCACCCTTATTGGCTGGTTTAATAAGGGTGTCGGTGAGAGACTCAAGATCTTAAACAGGCCAATCCGAGGACCTTAGTGATACGGTCTCGGTATTGTATTGCTAGGATCGTTTCTTCCATCATTGCTAGAGTCTTGTCTGTGGATTGGCTTGCCATATCGGAGCAGAAGGAACAAAAATAAAATTCCTGCCACGAGTCCCAAGAATAATGGAAGGGCGCCAAAGACAGATTGGACAAAATTCGGGAATATGCCCAGAACTGTTTCAAGTTGATGTTCTGACTTGCTGGGTCCATTGTACTATATTTACCATCAATGAATTTTCCCAAACATAGAACCATGATGAGCCAAAGCAGAAGAGTAAGTACACTTAACACAATCCATAATTCAATCCATGGTGAAATCAGATATGTTTCTTTTAGTTGGACAGAAAGTTCAATTACATTGTCTTTGAATGTTTTAGTTGCAGGCTTTTCGTCATGCTCACTTGGATCTTCTGAGATGTCGTCTAAGTTGATGAAGTAACCAGATACAGTTCTGTCAATTGTTGTTTTTTTTCTGGATTTTCATTTGCTTTTGCATTTTTCTTTGTATCATTAGAATAGTCAGAGGATACATCATTGTAGATTGGTGTTTCTTGACGAACTGTTACTATTTGGGTTTCAAGAGGCACAAGTTCCATGACATTATTGCATAGTCCTTTTTTATTCACTGCAGGTTTATCAAATGCGATTAGTCCTACAAACACCAGTACCTTGACTGAGTTCCCACCTATATCTCTACAAGAGTTCGCCTCCCTCCTTCATAAAGTCAGCTCGGCATCCCCCAATGATTGCTTTCCCCCGCAGGTCCTGAAAGAAGCTTTTCTTGCATGCCCAGGTCCCCCTCTAGCATTACTTAACAACTCCCTTGCCACCGGGGAGGTCCCATTCTCTTTCAAGCAAGCTGCAGTCTTACCTATCTTAAAGAAACCCAATGCAGATCCCACAATACTTAGTAACTTCAGACCCATTTCCCTCCTCCCCTACCTAGGAAAGATCCTGGAGACCTACGTTACCCGCTGCTTGAGCTCTTTTATAGAGAAATCCTCCTTCTTAGACCCTCAACAAGCGGGATTCAGACCCCTCCACTCCACCGAGGCGGTCATAGTAGCAGTCATGGACACCCTCAGGAAAGGCGCTGACAAAAACACCTCTCAAGCCCTTGTCCTATTAGATCTCTCGGCGGCATTTGACACGGTCGATCACACCATCTTGATCGACCGTGTCCATAATGCCGGTATTCAGGGAGTGGCCCTTGACTGGCTCAGATCTTTCCTTCACCAGCGTTCACAGTCCGTTCACCTCTCCACTTTTTCTGCACCCTACACTTCCCTTCCCTGCGATGTCCCACAGGGCTCTGCACTATCCCCTCTCCTTTTTAATTTGTATCTCCAACCACTTCTAGCTTCCCTTCGCAACTCCCCGGTCACAATTTTCAACTACGCGGACGACCTCCAGTTAATTTTTCCCATAGATTCCCTCCCTTCCTCCCGTATCAACTTCCAGTCCACTATGCTGACCATCGCGGAGTGGATGTACCACAGCCACTTAAAGCTGAACCCTACCAAAACTGAGCTTGTCCTGGTAGGAGGCCCCAATCACCCATGGAATGCCACCTTCTGGCCTACATCTCTGGGGACAGCACCCACTCCTATGAGCTCAGTCAAAAGCCTGGGGGTGATCATTTCCGAAGATCTATCAATGAGACCGCATATCAACGCGGTCACCTCTGCCTGCTTCTTCCACCTTAGGCAGATCCGCAAGATCAGCAGGTTTCTTACCAAAGAAGCCCTGACCCAAGTTGTCATCGCGCTCATCACCTCCAGGCTCGACTATGCCAACATTCTGTATGCAGGAATTCCTGCATGCCACCTCCACCGACTTCAACTGGTGCAGAATCAGGCCGCTCGCCTGATTTTCCGCCAGCCCAAACATCAGCACGTCACTCCCCTCCTCCGCAGTCTACATTGGCTCCCTGTTTCCAAACGCTGCACTTTCAAACTGGCATGCACTACTTTCAAGGCCCTCTCGGATGCAGCCCCCATGTTCATCTCGTCGGCCTTGTCCCGTCACATCCCTTCTAGAGCCCTTTCGCTCAGCATCACTAAACCTCCTCGAGGTTCCCAGATTCAAAAGAAAAAAGCACGGTGTCCTGAGCTTTTCTGTCCTGGCCCCCTCCACCTGGAACTCCCTACCTCCTTCTCTTCGTCTCTGCCCAAACTACGACTGTTTCCGCAGACTTTTAAAAACCCTGCTCTTTCAAGCCGCTTATGACTAACCCTCTCACTCTGGATCAACGCTATATGTCAATGAGCGCCAAGAAACCGATGGTGATAGTGCGCGTTATAAATAATTTTAATAGAATAATAGAATAGAATAGCATGAGCCTCTTGAATTGTAGCAAATTTCGGTATTCTGCTATTTCTTGGGAGTCCACTGGGCCTACAACTTATTATTGGCCACATGATTGTGGTTGTACCAGGTCGATGGATACAACTCCATTCTTTTTACCAGCAAGGGGCGGTAGTACAACTGATCTCGTTCCGCTGATGGCTAAGACAGGTACAGCTTTTCTGTAAGAAGACCCAAATTCCTTCTTTACCGCGATCTTTTCTCTGACCAGATCCCCAATCTTTAGAATCCAGACAGGTCCTGCTGGGACAGGAGGTTTTTCTTCAGTGGTTGTCGGCTGTTGTTTCAATTTTATGTTACTCAGGCTTTTTCTTGTTTCATTTAGATCCTGTAAAACAGCCAAACCGTCTTTGATATCAAAGCATTATTCTTCTACCACTGAAGTGCGACAGTAAAGATCCTGAATTAGCATTCTAGTACCGAACAATAGTTCGTATGGAGTGAGACCTTTTAGAGTATTTCTTGGCAGATTATTAAGACTACGTTGGACACTTGTTAAATGTTTGACCCACCCATCACCCGAACCTAATTCCCTTGCCGTTATAGATTGCTTTATGTCCCGTTTTTTCTTTCCACTACCGCATTTCCCTCAGGATGGAAGGGAGAAGAGTACCCCAATGCGACGCCCATGCTGTTCATGGCCTCTTTGTAAGCTCGAGAGCTAAACGCAGGACCCTGATCAGAATGTAGCATGCCAATTGCGTATGTAAAGACTCGCAAATCTTTTATAACAGTTCTGGCGTCAGCCGACCGCTGGGGCCACATCCAAATGAGTCTCATGCATGAATCCACTGCGACCATGATATAATTATAGTTACCATCCCTTTGTAAGGGACCACAGTTGTCCAGATAAACACATGTTAATGGTTTATCTGAAATTAGAAGGGGCGTCTGTACTGGTCGTTTTACTGTTGATACTTCATTCTAGAACATAGTTCTTAGTTTGCTTTCTCATGCCTGGCCACCAATATCTCTGTTTTAATAATGATGTTGTGGCGGAAATACCAGCATGTGCAGAAGCTAGCCCTTCGTGTGCCGCTGTAATAAGTCCTAATCTGTGTTCCATGTTTGGAATTGCTCTATCCTCCACTCCAGGGATTTTAGCAAATGGAACATTATTCGCATCAGTTATGTATGAGTACTTTACTGGAAAGCCTTTCGGGAGTGCATTTGTGTCTCTTTTTACTGTTGCACTGACAGCTTGCAGTATATTGCTGTCTATTTTTGTTTTTGACCGGGTGATGGCAGCTACGGAAGCCGTTTGCACAGCTGCCTTCCCGGCTTCATCAGCCAATGAATTCCCCGCAACGTGAACGCCATCACGTTGTTGACTCAGTGTATGTATCACGTGAGTCTTTTGTAGTTCTTTCTGTAAAAGACCTATTTGTTCCCAAAGCGTTTTATGGTTGATTGTGCCACCTTTTGCATCTTTGAAGCCGTTTTGAACCCAGTTCTGCAAGTATTCATTATAAGACTGAACGCAGTAATACGAATCGCACACTATTAGTGTGGGGAATTCGTGATCAGTATTTTCAAGCGCCATCTTAAATGCTAATAGTTCAGCTTGCTGAGCCGTACAACCGCCTAGAGATTGGGTTTCAGTGACCATTGGTCTAAATTTCCCTCCGTGCCAACGACCTTTAACAATCGCGCATGCAGCACTAAATGCTTGTTTACCCCCAACTGCGGGTTGTGCTGATCCGTCTATATATTACACAGCCGTAATGTTCCAGAGGCAGGATTTCGGTCGGCAGAGGACATGCATATTCATATTGCAGAAATTCTTGTGTTTTTAAATTAGGATCACATTCGTATACTACGTCTGTAGCAGCAAGAGAATTAACCCATTGTATCCATCTCGGATGTAATGCTTTGGCATTTGGAATGCGTGCTTTTGTCACTGCTTCTAAGGCAGGTATCCGTGTAACGATTATTATTCATTTACCTTGTGCTAGGGCTCTTTCTTTTGCTACAGCAGTTTGAACCGCAGTTAGAATTTTCTCTATAGAGCTGAATTTCATTTCAGCTTTAGTGTACAAATGTGATTTGTAAGCTACAGGTACCGTTTCTCCCTCATTAGAGGTCAGGTATGTGAATCCACATCTTCCTGGGATGACTCGGATTACAAGATTGCGTGTGTTTTCACGTGCTTGCAATTTTGTTTTAGTTAACATGTCTGTTTGTAGTGATCTTAAAATTTCTGTGTGTTTCTGAGTCCAATTTATTGGTTTAAAATCAGGTCTTATTAATTCATAGAGAGGTTTAACGCTCTCTGCATAATTTAGTATGTATGTTCTTCCGAAATTCAGGAAACCTAGTATTGATTGTAAATTCTTCAGCGTTTTTGGTGCTTGGAGTACAGCACATTTCTCTAAGAAATTGTCTGCTAGGCTCTTGCCTTCACTTGATAATTCATATCCTAAAAACAGGACAGTTAGATGGGCAATTCGTGACTTTTTAAAGTTGAATTTGTAACCCTCTGAAGCGAACCCAAGTATTATGGTGTTCACTCTTTTCAAGTGAGTCTCCAGGTCATCATCTGTGAGATAGATGTAATCGACATAGGATAATGCCTCATCGTTGTATATTTGTAGTAACTCTGTTACCCTTGCTGAGAATAATCCTGGGCTATTCTTGAATCCCTGTGGGAGTCGACAGAAATGTTTTTGTGACCCCATTATTGAGAAAGTGGTCAAATACCTGCTTTCAGGTGCAATGTTTTGACAAAAGAATCCATTAGAGATGTCTAATGTTGTTTTATATTTTTTGCGCACAATGTTATTCATTAGTGCTGCACTACAGTTTTGTACTGCAAATGTTTTACAACAGGAGTTAAGGTGTCTGTACTCCAAAACTAGACAATATGAATGGTTTGGAGACAGGAAACAAAGGACTGTTCATTTGTGAGGTGCATGTTTCAATCACCCCTTGATATTCGGGTTGATCTAAAATATCCTTGACTTGCTTTTTAGCTTCTTGTTTAACTGGGTACTGCCTTTGTGCAGTGGGCAGATTTTTTAACTGGATTTGGTGGTGAGGTGAATCCTCATCCCATCCTACATGTTTTTTATATAAAGCTGGAGCTTGGGCTACTGCCCATTTTCTTGCAAGTGTATATTTTTTATGAATTGGTATGTGATTAGAGAAGGCAGGCATAATTATTTCTTCGCCATGAGGGCACTCCCTGACAAACTCTGGTGGCCAGTCTTTTTCAGCTAACAGGATGTCATAGCCTTTAGAAAGTTTCTCCCAAAAGACACCTTTTATTTTCCTAGTTTTATCTCCCTCTATACCTAGTGTTATTTCATATAGTTTATGGGGCACACTGATTCGTGTGTCTGCAGTTTCCACCTGAATGTATTCATTCGTGTCCACTGTCTCCAGATGATTCATCAGGATCTTGTGAGCTATGGTCACTTCTGCTCCGCTGTCTAGCATTGTCTGGGCCCACTCTCCGTTTTTCAGCTGTGTCCTCAGTATCCTCGGCATGTTTAATTTTAATACTCACTACCTTCTTTCTTGGATACTGTAACTTTTTACTTTGATGAGCAGGTTCCTTGTCTTTGGACTTGACGTGCTCTTCTCTGTGTTCTGACTGTCCTCTTCTTTCCGATTTCTGTGAGGAAGATCGAGAAAGATTGAGCGAGAAGGATTGAGAGGGATGTGTATCAATATCTTGATATCTATCAGGTTTTCCTAATTTATCCCTATCTCTAAGGTTGTATCTTTTTTCAGAGGGCTCCCTTTGGGGAGACTTGTTTTCTCGGTCTGGAGATTTTTATCTCCGTTGAGGAGACCTTCTTCTGGACTGGAATCGTTTTTCCATGGGAGTGGACTGTTTATTACCCTCCCAGCTCCTTTTTGAAGTATTCAGATTATTTTTAATAAAGGTTTTTTCAGGATTTTCAGTTAGTTGGGGTTTTACTGGTTTACCACCCAAACTATCTCTTCCTAATTTTTCATAGGATTTTTGTATGATTCTGGCAAGTTCAGATGGTTGTTCTGCTATATCTGTCTCCTTCAATTTCTGGCGGATCACCACAGATGCTGCTACTTGAACTAATTCTCTGTATGCCTTTGTTAATTCTTTCAGTTTAACTAGGAGTTCTTCGCTTGACATTGTTTCCATGTCTGGGTGTGTTGCGTAATTCGCTAGAACCGGTCCAGTTGTTCCCGGTCTACCTAGTGGACCGTACCTGGTGATGTGATTATTATGTTTTAGGGCACCATTAAACCAGAGCAGGTGCTCTTGGTAATTTAGTGGGATTTCAACGTCCTCGAAAGGAGTATATATATCCGGAGGTTCCTCTATTTTGTAATAGTGGAATTCTTTTTTTATAGAGTTTGGTGATGGAAAGTGTATCCATGAATAGAATACCTCTGTCTGCCGATATTCATGGGCCTCTACCACGAATATGACTGACTGTACCACCACGTGATGTCAGTCAAATGTTTTATACGTTTAAGAGTTATAGTTCTTCTTACGTTTTCCGGGATGCTGATTGCATCTTGTTCGTTATCATTAAACCCTGTAAGATCTGCACCTGGTTGATTCACATTTACTGTGACATCAACGGTTTCGTTGTTGTCGCCATGTGCTGACATTGTTTTATGAGAGTTTTTTGTTGCAGATCAAGTTTCAAGGAAACAAAGATTAGGTGCACAATATTTTTGGAACACTGTATCCTTCAACGTTGACTAAACCAAAAACGAATGCATAGGAATCTCTTCCTACTAAGTTCTGGCGGATATTAACCTTTCACCCACTCCAGACGTCTTCTGGAGTTTTTACGGAGAAAGGGTTCTGTGTGAAAAAGCACAACTGAGTTACTCTAGTGTCTTGCGTTAGATTATCGCCTTACCAAACGTTGGGCGCCATGTAGTGTAGTTCCTATTTTCCCAATAGGCTCTGCGCATTGGAATAACATAAACAGCAGTGTAGACGTAGGACTGAGGTCATCTAGGTCTCTACTGACTATGTTAGACTTAATTCAGGTTTGCCAGCTAGCTCAGAGGTTACTGGAAACGTTCTCGAATGAATAGGGAGGGTTTACCTTCCCTGATTCAGACAAGAAGGGATTAAGTATCTGACAACCACATAAACATGACAACTTTGCTCCCTCAAAATAAAGAGTGTATCTCTAGAGTCGTGTGAAAACAATAGACGGCTATTTCACTCAGTCAATCGTGCATACTTAGTTTCACCAGAGTGCAGAGAAATAGAGAGACGGGCGTTTTCAATAAAAGGTGTTATTTTATTGAGCAGTCTTCTTGCTCATGCAAGAAAAATGAATTGCCACAATTGCAATACTCATTATAAAGTACAGTGCGTACAGTAAAAGTAGTATTATGAAATAATACTGTAAAAGCATTGATATGGTTTCTTAGCCATATGATACTTTAAAATAGATAAAATATATACATACATAAAAACATTGACTAACATACTCAACTGGTGCTTCTAACTACGCCTACCCCGATGTACCTGACCTAAGCCTAATACTTGGGAAGGAGTAAGTAAGTAGCATTTTAAGCTAAGTGCGTTAAGATTGTTTTGCCAAGGATCTGAATCAAGAATTCTCTTTAAGGGTTTAGCCAGCTCCGTACCTTAGTAATAGAATGTGGGAGGTCTGGTATCTCTTTCTTCAGGACTCGATCTCCCAACAACCCGCAAGGGTGACCCGGGAACACCGGAGCTGGATTTTCTTGGCGTGAGAAAAAGTAGCTTCTCCAGCGCGTCAAAGAGGAGGGGCGGCTTCCGTGGGCTCTCGCATCAGCTGGGCTCTCGGGCAAGTAGATAGCCACTCTGCTCCGTGTGTTTCCCCTTCTTCACCAACTCCAATGGTTACCGGTAAAGCAGCGTGTTAAATTTAAGATATGTTGTACCATACATAAATGCCTGTTTGGTACTGGACCCAAATACCTAAAGGAAAAATTTGTTCCATACACCCCTGGACGTACTTTACGTTCCAGTAGCCACCAATTGCTTCAGGTTCCAAGGTTTAGAAGAGCCAGACAGGGAGGTCAGGCCCTTTCTTATGAAGGCCCTGTCCTTTGGAACTCCCTACCCCCTATGCTGAAACAAATTACCAGCCTTGAATCCTTCAAGAAAAACCTAAAAACCTATCTTTTTACCCTGCCTTAGGTAAAAAATTTCTGATAAAACAGCATAAAGCTCTGATCGAGACTAACCAGTAGAAGCACAAGCGCAGAGATATCCCTTCGGGAATTGAATCACGCGCTATATAAGGAAATAAATAAATAAAATAAATAAGGCAACTGTTGGTATTTTATACCTAAAAGGTGCCGGGTTTTGCAGCGTACTGTATTCCGCGCGTGTCAAATTTCTCAACTGTCTTTTATATTTCAATTTGCTCAGATCTGTTTTAACCAATGTCTCAAAATTGTCCAGAGTTTTGTGGGACACAGGTGCTTGGAATTTGCTTTTGGTTTAAAAATTGTAATGGATTCTTGTGGTGCAACATTTTGGCAAACATTTGTAAAGAAATGCCTCAAACGCAGAGTTATCATAAATTTGAAAAAAGAGACTTCAGTCTCTAATTCTGTTGTGTGATATGTGCTCACAAACGAGGTACCTTTGTTTAAAACTTTCTCCTCAAATGTAGTTAGCGTTTTCGTAGAGATGTTTATTAAGAGGGTTTCCCTTGGCTCCTCAATCCGGTCTTTTTTTCTATTTCTTTCTCCTTTCCCGCGTCTTGTTTTTTGTCTGAATGTTTTGATGTCGAGGGATCTGGTGGTTTGGTCAAATCCAAGCCTTCCTCTAAAAAAGCCACAGTTGGAATGCTTTCAGTGGGTGCATTTGCAGTGTTTGTTGAGACACCTCCTTGTTTTGGTTTACCCAATTTTTGTTTAATCAAGGAACTGGCAGATGGTCTGGATGTGTCAGTATCCTGGTCTGACACACCACTTTCTTCAGAGGATTGAGTTTGCTAATGAGGTTTCCTCTGTGTGTATCTTCGTTGAGCGTACACCTCTGCCCACGTGTAGGCTTCATTAAGCTTATAATCAATAGTGTCTCTTTTGAACTTCCTGAGTTTAGTTTCCTGAAGCTCTTTTCCGTATTTGTCGAACCTACTTTCCATTTCAGCCAAAAATGTTTCCCACGGTTCTGCTTCCATTCTTGCTGACAAATCCTCCTTGATATGGTAAATTTCCACAAGATCTTTGATGGTGGTAGATAATTCTTCAATCAGCAATGAAATAAGATCGAGAGAACATTTATTTAAGATACTGTACCACTTTTTCATAAAGTTGACATTGCTATGGAGTCTGAACAACATTGGCCTGATGGCCAGTCTCAAGCCTCGCGGAATCCTTTTAACTCGATGATATTTGATTAGGGTTGAAGCACGAAGTCTTTGGTTTAGTTCACGACCGGTGAGATATTCAAGTTGGCGTAACTGTTGCGTCACTGTTCCACTTTGGGCATCCAATTTTCTTGCTTCCTTGATCAAATTGTATATTTTATCTGCACCTTCAGATGTGTATGATTTGATTGGTGCCCTATTTTCTGTTATTGAAGCAATGCTTTCGAACGACATTTTTCTTGGTGCTGACACTCAGTATTTTAGCAGAAACAATATATATAAATGTGGATGGGTGTTGCACACTTTAAACAAATTACTCTGGTTTTAGCGATATGTGTGCTGCTCTGTATTAATGCCTGCCAAGCATTTAGGAATAAACTTTGAATTAAGGCCTAACCCCACGTGGGCTGCTAGGACTACAGTGCGCACTACTTAAGTAAAGTATAAACATTCAAAAAACTTTTCAAATTAATCCACAGTGTATTCAATACATTTCATTTATTTAGGCCATCAATAGAATCAAAAGACTGTTCATAGAATCAATTCATATGTCATTTACAATATGCATTGTTTTAGAAATATTTCATGAACCACCACCCAATGCATTTCGGGACGTTCTTGTCCCTTCGTCAGGGGTTCCAATTGTCAACTGAAAAGAACAAGGAAACAATATGAAACGATGCCGTGTTACATATTTACAATAAATCAACAGTTAAACATCACATGTAAAGATCAAAACTTCAAAAGAAACATTTCTTCTTTGCAACTACAGGACTTATTCATAATTCACAAAGGTCACACGTGAAATCTCAGTCAGATATGAATGATCAAATGTGAAATACATATTCATATAACCAAATCTACATCTACTGGTAAACTGATAGTGAATATAACCACAACATACCTTGTCAAGACGTGAAAGACTCTGTCTAAAACAAAAAGAAGTACGAAACAAGCAATCATTATGACTAATGGATGTAAACGCCCAGACCTACGTATACTCTTAAAATCAACACGTGTTCACCTTAACGAAAAGACGAGCGTCGTGGTTCAACAACCATACAAAATTAAATGATGACGACTCTGTTAGGAAACAAGTGTCCGCAATTAGTAACAGCGTGGTTGTGAGTAAGGCATTACGTGTAGTCATTTTTTTGACAATACGCTCACCTCTTTGTAAACGAACCTATGTAGTCAGTCTATACGAAGAAACCTCTGTACCTACAAAGAATAAAGGTAACATCAGTACCTTTAAAAATAAAGCTTGTAAGCAAAGTACGAGCCAACTAGCGAACAAGGCTTGCGTATTTTCAATCCGAGTAGCTCCGAACTAACCCGCCTAGCTGTTTCAACGATGCACTTCCGTGTCATCATACTCAGTTTATAAGCATAGTTTCCGGGTAATGAATCGCAATCGACAACAGACTATACATGAATCGTACTATTAGCTCTAAATACGGTTATTTAAACGTGCTAAAAATTATGATGTATGAGAAACACGTCTCATATTTTAGCGAATGATATTATAAGTGACACAAATGTCAGTGCATTCTCTACAAAAATCGCCACTACTATAAAAAGCGAGCTTCATGGTTCAACCACAAATAACTTTATGTGACGAACACAGAGTCTAAAGAAACAATAAGTGCCTCATGATTACATGACCACAAAAAGATATAGAAACAACAAACCTAGATAATGTGTGTAAATAAAACTGCATGAATAATCATTCTAACACTGCCTACCTTCTATTTACACCTTAACATGCATTGTGATAACATCAGCATCATTGTGAATTACCTGCCTTCTATTTACAACTGAAATGTCTGTAGTAATAAACTTTCATGCAAAAGCACCATATTTCTTAACCCTGTCCATGATAGTTACCATCTAGTATGTAGTCAGATGTGTATACCAAGTGTGTCATAGGATTCCTGGAGGCTTTTTAAGGCTGTCATCAAGCCCCCTGAAATATATTTAAAGGAAACAACTCATTTCAAATTTATCATTTAACCCCGATGGGGTCAGATTTTGAAGTTTTTTGATCCAGAAAGCCTCTCTACGGAGGAGTGCCTGATCATTATCTCTACCTTCATGTCAGGATACTGTTTCAATGATCTGGCATTTGATTTGTGCAATAGTATGTCTTTTCTCAATCCAATGTACAGCCAATGGTGATGTGCAATTTTGATTTCGTATACGGCTTTTATGTTCGGATATTCGTGTTTTGAATTTTCTTGTGGTTTTACCTACATATAAAAATCCGCACGGACATTTGATTGAATATACAATGAATTCAGTGTTGCAGTCAGACGTATGGTATAGTGATATTTTTTCACCTGTCCTGGGGTGTATTAATGTATTCCCTAGTATCACATTATTACAGTTGTTGCAATTCCGACATTTAGTAGTGCCACAAAAGGATCCTCCTTTTAATTTGGCTCTTGTTGACTTTGTGAGAAATTCTTTCAGGTTTTGAGCTCTTGTATATGCACATAATGGTTTTTCAACGAACAAGTTTCCAAAATCGGGTTCCACTTCCAATAATTCCCATCTACGTAAGATAATCTTTTTGATATCTCTGGATGCTGAAGAATATTTGGAAACAAAAATCATTCTGTTAGTGTTGTTTTTTTCTTTTTTGTGAGCAGCGAACTTCTTTCCATGTTATTGACCTTTGTGATTTGTTTGTTAAGTAAGGGTTCTGCATATCCTCTTTGAATGTATCTAGCCTTTTGTTCAAGCAATGATTCTGCACAATCCATTTCATTTGAAGAGATGCGTTTAATTCTCATGAATTGAGATGTGGGCAAATTGTCAATCAGATTTTTCGGGTGAAAACTGCTGTATAAGAGTGCATTATTTCTGTCTGTTGATTTTTTGAATAGCCTGGTTTCAATGGCCTGGTTTTTCAGTTGTACCATGACGTCCAAAAAGGAGATTTCATCATGACTGATCGTGAATGTAAACTGTATCCTTGGATCAACTTGGTTGAGACAAATGATGTTATTCACCAATGAATCTTCTGAACATCGCCAAATTACAAAGATGTCATCGATGTAGCGTCGAAAAAACACAAGGCCTTCTTGCCAAAGAGAATCAGTCAATATATGGTCATGTTCAAATTTCGCCATGAATGTATTGGCGTACATAGGCGCTCCTGGAAAACCCATGGATGTACCATTCATTTGATTATAGAATACATCTTGCCACTCGAAATAACTGTTCATTAGACAGAACTCCAATAGTTGTAACACCATACATTTTTGGCTTTCTGATCCTTCTTCTTGGAGTAACGCCCATTCAACTGCTTCCAATCCAGATTGATGTGGGATTGACGTGTATAACGCCACAACATCTATTGTGCATAGTATCCAATCCTCATGATTGTTTGCTGAGATTGCTGTTAAACTCCTCAGAAAATCAGAAGTGTCTTCGATGTAGGTTGACCACTTACAAACAAAAGATTGAAGAAAATAGTCAATAAAATCTACCTGGGGTTTCAAAAATTGATCCACAACCAGATGCGATCGGTCTAAACGGTGGATTGTTTAAATGTTTATCAATTTTTGGCAGGAAGTAAATCCTGGGGCATCTGGGATATGTTTGGTGTAAATATTTTCTTGTCTTGTCATCAATCCAATTGAGTTTTTCTGCTTGATCAAGTATTTTGTCCAAAGTTCTTGAAATTTCTGTAGTTGGGTCTTGATCTAACTTTAGGTAGGTGTTTTCATCCGTAACATGTTCAGTGCCTTTCCTTAGATAAAAGTCAACATCCATCATGACAAGGCCCCCTCCTTTGTCAGCCTCCTGGAAAGTGATAGATTTGTCCTGTGATAGTTTTTGCAGCGTACTGTATTCCGCGTGTGTCAAATTTCTCAACTGTCTTTTAAATTTCAATTTGCTCAGATCTGTTTTAACCAATGTCTCAAAATTGTCCAGAGTTTTGTGGGACACAGGTGCTTGGAATTTGCTTTTGGGTTTAAAAATTGTAATGGATTCTTGTGGTGCAACATTTTGGCAAACATTTGTAAAGAAATGCCTCAAACGCAGAGTTCTCATAAATTTGAAAAAAGAGACTTCAGTCTCTAATTCTGTTGTGTGATATGTGGTCACAAACGAGATACCTTTGTTTAAAACTTTCTCCTCAAATGTAGTTAGCGTTTTCGCTGAGATGTTTATTAAGAGGGTTTCCCTTGGCTCCTCAATCCGGTCTTTTTTTCTATTTCTTTCTCCTTTCCAGCGTCTTGTTTTTTGTCTGAACGTTTTGATGTCGAGGGATCTGGTGGTTTGGTCAAATCCACGCCTTCCTCGAACAAAGCCACAGTTGGAATGCTTTCAGTGGATGCATCTGCAGTGTTTGTTGAGGCACCTCCTTGTTTTGGTTTACCCAATTTTTGTTTAAGCAAGGAACTGGCAGATGGTCTGGATGTGTCAGTATCCTGGTCTAAAACACCACTTTCTTCAGAGGATTGAGTTTGCGAATGAGGTTTCCTCTGTGTGTATCTTCGTTGAGCGTACACCTCTGCCCACGTATAGGCTTCATTAAGCTTATAATCAATAGTGTCTCTTTTGAACTTCCTGAGTTTAGTTTCCTGAAGCTCTTTTCCGTATTTGTCGAACCTACTTTCCATTTCAGCCAAAAATGTTTCCCACGGTTCTGCTTCCATTCTTGCTGACAAATCCTCCTTGATATGGTAAATTTCCTCAAGATCTTTGATGGTGGTAGATAATTCTTCAATCAGCAATGAAATAAGATCGAGAGAACATTTATTTAAGATACTGTACCACTTTTCCATAAAGTTGACATTGCTATGGAGTCTGAACAACATTGGCCTGATGGCCAGTCTCAAGCCTCGCGGAATCCTTTTTACTCGATGATATTTGATTAGGGTTGAAGCACGAAGTCTTTGGTTTAGTTCACGACCGGTGAGATATTCAAGTTGGCGTAACTGTTGCGTCACTGTTCCACTTTGGGCATCCAATTTTCTTGCTTCCTTGATCAAATTGTATATTTTATCTGCACCTTCAGATGTGTATGATTTGATTGGTGCCCTATTTTCTGTTATTGAAGCAATGCTTTCGAACGACATTTTTCTTGGTGCTGACACTCAGTATTTTAGCAGAAACAATATATATAAATGTGGATGGGTGTCGCACACTTTAAACAAATTACTCTGGTTTTAGCGATATGTGTGCTGCTCTGTATTAATGCCTGCCAAGCATTTAGGAATAAACTTTGAATTAAGGCCTAACCCCACGTGGGCTGCTAGGACTACAGTGCGCACTACTTAAGTAAAGTATAAACATTCAAAAAACTTTTCAAATTAATCCACAGTGTATTCAATACATTTCATTTATTTAGGCCATCAATAGAATCAAAAGACTGTTCATAGAATCAATTCATATGTCATTTACAATATGCATTGTTTTAGAAATATTTCATGAACCACCACCCAATGCATTTCGGGACGTTCTTGTCCCTTCGTCAGGGGTTCCAATTGTCAACTGAAAAGAACAAGGAAACAATATGAAACGATGCCGTGTTACATATTTACAATAAATCAACAGTTAAACATCACATGTAAAGATCAAAACTTCAAAAGAAACATTTCTTCTTTGCAACTACAGGACTTATTCATAATTCACAAAGGTCACAAGTGAAATCTCAGTCAGATATGAATGATCAAATGTGAAATACATATTCATATAACGAAAGCTACATCTACTGGTAAACTGATAGTGAATATAACCACAACATACCTTGTGAAGACGTGAAAGACTCTGTCTAAAACAAAAAGAAGTACGAAACAAGCAATCATTATGACTAATGGATGTAAACGCCCAGACCTACGTATACTCTTAAAATCAACACGTGTTCACCTTAACGAAAAGACGAGCGTCGTGGTTCAACAACCATACAAAATTAAATGATGACGACTCTGTTAGGAAACAAGTGTCCGCAATTAGTAACAGCGTGGTTGTGAGTAAGGCGTTACGTGTAGTCATTTTTTTGACAATACGCTCACCTCTTTGTAAACGAACCTATGTAGTCAGTCTATACGAAGAAACCTCTGTACCTACAAAGAATAAAGGTAACATCAGTACCTTTAAAAATAAAGCTTGTAAGCAAAGTACGAGCCAACTAGCGAACAAGGCTTGCCTATTTGCAATCCGAGTAGCTCCGAACTAACCCGCTTAGCTGTTTCAACGATGCACTTCCGTGTCATCATACTCAGTTTATAAGCATAGTTTCCGGGTAATGAATCGCAATCGACAACAGACTATACATGAATCGTACTATTAGCTCTAAATACGGTTATTTAAACGTGCTAAAAATTATGATGTATGAGAAACACGTCTCATATTTTAGCGAATGATATTATAAGTGACACAAATGTCAGTGCATTCTCTACAAAAATCGCCACTACTATAAAAAGCGAGCTTCATGGTTCAACTACAAATAACTTTATGTGACGAACACAGAGTCTAAAGAAACAATAAGTGCCTCATGATTACATTACCACAAAAAGATATAGAAACAGCAAACCTAGATAATGTGTGTAAATAAAACTGCATGAATGATCATTCTAACACTGCCTACCTTCTATTTACACATTAAAATGCATTGTGATAACATCAGCATCATTGTGAATTACCTGCCTTCTATTTACAACTGAAATGTCTGTAGTAATAAACTTTCATGCAAAAGCACCATATTTCTTAACCCTGTCCATGATGGTTACCATCTAGTATGTAGTCAGATGTGTATACCAAGTGTGTCATAGGATTCCTGGAGGCTATTTAAGGCTGTCATCAAGCCCCCTGAAATATATTTAAAGGAAACAACTCATTTCAAATTTATCATTTAACCCCGATGGGGTCAGATTTTGAAGTTTTTTGATCCAGAAAGCCTCTCTACGGAGGAGTGCCTGATCATTATCTCTACCTTCATGTCAGGATACTGTTTCAATGATCTGGCATTTGATTTGTGGGCCTTGTCATGATGGATGTTGACTTTTATCTAAGGAAAGGCACTGAACATGTTACGGATGAAAACACCTACCTAAAGTTAGATCAAGACCCAACTACAGAAATTTCAAAAACTTTGGACAAAATACTTCATCAAGCAGAAAAACTCAATTGGATTGATGACAAGACAAGAAAATATTTACACCAAACATATCCCAGATGCCCCAGGATTTACTTCCTGCCAAAAATTCATAAACATTTAAACAATCCACCATTTAGACCGATCGTATCTGGTTGTGGATCAATTTTTGAAACCCCAGGTAGATTCATTGACTATTTTCTTCAATCTTTTGTTTGTAAGTGGTCAACCTACATCGAAGACACTTCTGATTTTCTGAGGAGTTTAACAGCAATCTCAGCAAACAATCATGAGGATTGGATACTATGCACAATAGATGTTGTGGCGTTATACACGTCAATCCCACATCAATCTGGATTGGAAGCAGTTGAATGGGCGTTACTCCAAGAAGAAGGATCAGAAAGCCAAAAATGTATGGTGTTACAACTATTGGAGTTCTGTCTAATGAACAGTTATTTCGAGTGGCAAGATGTATTCTATAATCAAATGAATGGTACATCCATGGGTTTTCCAGGAGCGCCTATGTACGCCAATACATTCATGGCGAAATTTGAACATGACCATATATTGACCGATTCTCTTTGGCAAGAAGGCCTCGTGTTTTTTCGACGCTACATCGATGACATCTTTGTAATTTGGCGATGTTCAGAAGATTCATTGGTGAATAACATCATTCGTCTCAACCAAGTTGATCCAAGGATACAGTTTACATTCACGATCAGTCATGATGAAATCTCCTTTTTGGACGTCATGGTACAACTGAAAAACCAGGCCATTGAAACCAGGCTATTCAAATAATCAACAGACAGAAATAACGCCCTCTTATACAGCAGTTTTCACCCGAAAAATCTGATTGACAATTTGCCCACATCTCAATTCATGAGAATTAAACGCATCTCTTCAAATGAAATGGATTGTGCAGAATCATTGCTTGAACAAAAGGCTAGATACATTCAAAGAGGATATCCAGAACCCTTACTTAACAAACAAATCACAGAGGTCAACAACATGGAAAGAAGTTCGCTGCTCACAAAAAAAGAAAAAACCAACAATAACAGAATGATTTTTGTTTCCAAATATTCTTCAGCATCCAGAGATATCAAAAAGATTATCTTACGTAGATGGGAATTATTGGAAGTGGAACCCGATTTTGGAAACTTCTTAGTTGAAAAACCATTATGTGCATATACAAGAGCTCAAAACCTGAAAGAATTTCTCAAAAAGTCAACAAGAGCCAAATTAAAAGGAGGATCCTTTCGTGGCACTACTAAATGTTGGAATTGCAACAACTGTAATAATGTGATACTAGGGAATACATTACTACACCCCAGGACAGGTGAAAAAATATCACTATACCTTACGTCTGACTGCAACACTGAATTCATTGTATATTCAATCAAATGTCCGTGCGGACTTTTATATGTAGGTAAAACCACAAGAAAATTCAAAACACGAATATCCGAACATAAAATCCGTATACGAAATCAAAATTGCACATCACCATTGGCTGTACATTGGATTGAGAAAAGACATACTATTGCACAAATCAAATGCCAGATCATTGAAACAGTATCCCGACATGAAGGTAGAGATAATGATCAGGCACTCCTCCGTAGAGAGGCTTTCTGGATCAAAAAACTTCAAACTCTGACCCCATCGGGGTTAAATGATGAAATTTGAAATGAGTTGTTTCCTTTAAATATATTTCAGGGGGCTTGATGACAGCCTAAAATAGCCTCCAGTAATCCTATGACACACTTGGTATACACATCTGACTACATACTAGATGGTAACCATCATGGACAGGGTTAAGAAATATGGTGCTTTTGCATGAAAGTTTATTACAACAGACATTTCAGTTGTAAATAGAAGGCAGGTAATTCACAATGATGCTGATGTTATCACAATGCATGTTAAGGTGTAAATAGAAGGTAGGCAGTTTTAGAATGATCATTCATGTAGTTTTATTTACACACATTATCTAGGTTTGCTGTTTCTATATCTTTTTGTGGTCATGTAATCATGAGGCACTTATTGTTTATTTAGACTCTGTGTTCGTCACATAAAGTTATTTGTGGTTGAACCATGACGCTCGCTTTTTATAGTAGTGGCGATTTTTGTAGAGAATGCACTGACATTTGTATCACTTATAATATCATTCGCTCCAATATGAGACGTGTTTCTCATACATCGTAATTTTTAGCACGTTTAAATAACCGTATTTAGAGCTAATAGTACCATTCATGTATAGTCTGTTGTTGATTGCGATTCATTACCCGGAAACTATGCTTATAAACTGAGTATGATGACACGGAAGTGCATCGTTGAAACAGCTAGGCGGGTTAGTTCGGAGCTACTCGGATTGAAAATAGGTAAGCCTTGTTCGCTAGTTTTCTCGTACTTTGCTTACTAGCTTTATTTTTAAAGGTACTGATGTTACCTTTATTCTTTGTAGGTACAGAGGTTTCTTCGTATAGACTGACTACATAGGTTCGTTTACATAGAGGTGAGCGTATTGTGAAAATAATGACTACACGCAACGCCTTACTCACAACCACGCTGTTACTAATTGCGGACACTTGTTTCCTAACAGAGTCGTCATCATTTAATTTTGTATGGTTGTTGAACCGCGACGCTCGTCTTTTCGTTAAGGTGAACACGTGTTGATTTTAAGAGTATACGTAGGTCTGGGCGTTTACATCCATTAGTCATAGTGATTGCTTGTTTCGTACTTGTTTTAGACAGAGTTTTTCACGTCTTGACAAGGTATGTTGTGGTTATATTCACTATCAGTTTACCAGTAGATGTAGCTTTGGTTATATGAATATGTATTTCACATTTGATCATTCATTTCTGACTGAGATTTCACTTGTGACCTTTGTGAATTATGAATAAGCCCTGTAGTTGCAAAGAAGAAATGTTTCTTTTGAAGTTTTGATCTTTACATGTGATGTTTAACTGTTGATTTATTGTAAATATGTAACACGGCATCGTTTCATATTGTTTCCTTGTTCTTTTCAGTTGACAATTGGAACCCCTGATGAAGGGACAAGAACGCCCCGAAATGCATTGGGTGGTGGTTCATGAAATATTTCTAAAACAATGCATATTGTAAATGACATATGAATTGATTCTATGAACAGTCTTTTGATTCTATCGATGGCCTAAATAAATGAAATGTATTGAATACACTGTGGATTAATTTGAAAAGTTTTTTGAATGTTTATACTTTACTTAAGTAGTGCGCACTGTAGTCCTAGCAGCCCACTTGGGATTAGGCCTTAATTCACAGTTTTGACAGATTAACTGGCATACGCCACAAATTGTCTCCAAGCATTTGGCTGTTCGTTGCGTTATGCATGGGTTGTACCAAACCCGACAGAGGTAGCATCAAGTACAACCTCTATATGAAGTTTTGGATCAAAGTAAGCTATTTCAATGGCATTCTTGAGGCTTCCTTGATTTTTTGGAAGCTCTTCTCACATTCATGTGACCAATGAAATGACACATTCTTTTTAGTCACTTCTCCTAACGGTGCACTGGCTGTAGCAAAGTCTTGTATGTATCTAGAATGGTAACTGGCCATCCCAAGGAACCACTAATATAGAAATGTCCTGGGGGGGATCTGCAATGGATAATGCTTGGACTATAGCTGGATCAGGTTTCATACGCCCATCAGAAAAGACATGACCAAAGGATTTCAACTTTTTTCTATGGAATTCACATTGTAAGCCTCCTGGAAAGTGATAGATTTGTCCTGTGATAGTTTTTGCAGCGTACTGTATTCCGCGTGTGTCAAATTTCTCAACTGTCTTTTATATTTCAATTTGCTCAGATCTGTTTTAACCAATGTCTCAAAATTGTCCAGAGTTTTGTGGGACACAGGTGCTTGGAATTTGCTTTTGGGTTTAAAAATTGTAATGGATTCTTGTGGTGCAACATTTTGGCAAACATTTGTAAAGAAATGCCTCAAACGCAGAGTTTTCATAAATTTGAAAAAAGAGACTTCAGTCTCTAATTCTGTTGTGTGATATGTGCTCACAAACGAGATACCTTTGTTTAAAACTTTCTCCTCAAATGTAGTTAGTGTTTTCGCTGAGATGTTTATTAAGAGGGTTTCCCTTGGCTCCTCAATCCGGTCTTTTTTTCTATTTCTTTCTCCTTTCCCGCGTCTTGTTTTTTGTCTGAACGTTTTGATGTCGAGGGATCTGGTGGTTTGGTCAAATCCACGCCTTCCTCGAAAAAGCCACAGTTGGAATGCTTTCAGTGGATGCATCTGCAGTGTTTGTTGAGGCACCTCCTTGTTTTGGTTTACCTAATTTTTGTTTAAGCAAGGAACTGGCAGATGGTCTGGATGTGTCAGTATCCTGGTCTGAAACACCACTTTCTTCAGAGGATTGAGTTTGCGAATGAGGTTTCCTCTGTGTGTATCTTCGTTGAGCGTACACCTCTGCCAAGGAATAGGCTTCATTAAGCTTATAATCAATAGTGTCTCTTTTGAACTTCCTGAGTTTAGTTTCCTGAACCTCTTTTCCGTATTTGTCCAACCTACTTTCCATTTCAGCAAAAAATGTTTCCCACGGTTCTGCTTCCATTCTTGCTGACAAATCCTCCTTGATATGGTAAATTTCCTCCTCAAGATCTTTGATGGTGGTAGATAATTCTTCAATCAGCAATAAAATAAGATCGAGAGAACATTTATTTGAGATACTGTACCACTTTTCCATAAAGTTGACATTGCTATGGAGTCTGAACAACATTGGCCTGATGGCCAGTCTCAAGCCTCGCGGAATCCTTTTTACTCGATGATATTGGATTAGGGTTGAAGCATGAAGTCTTTGGTTTAGTTCACGACGGGTGAGATATTCAAGTTGGCGTAACTGTTGCGTCACTGTTCCACTTTATCACAGGACAAATCTATCACTTTCCAGAAGGCTGACAAAGGAGGGGGCCTTGTCATGATGGATGTTGACTTTTATCTAAGGAAAGGCACTGAACATGTTACGGATGAAAACACCTACCTAAAGTTAGATCAAGACCCAACTACAGAAATTTCAAAAACTTTGGACAAAATACTTCATCAAGCAGAAAAACTCAATTGGATTGATGACAAGACAAGAAAATATTTACACCAAACATATCCCAGATGCCCCAGGATTTACTTCCTGCCAAAAATTCATAAACATTTAAACAATCCACCATTTAGACCGATCGTATCTGGTTGTGGATCAATTTTTGAAACCCCAGGTAGATTCATTGACTATTTTCTTCAATCTTTTGTTTGTAAGTGGTCAACCTACATCGAAAACACTTCTGATTTTCTGAGGAGTTTAACAGCAATCTCAGCAAACAATCATGAGGATTGGATACTATGCACAATAGATGTTGTGGCGTTATACACGTCAATCCCACATCAATCTGGATTGGAAGCAGTTGAATGGGCGTTACTCCAAGAAGAAGGATCAGAAAGCCAAAAATGTATGGTGTTACAACTATTGGAGTTCTGTCTAATGAACAGTTATTTCGAGTGGCAAGATGTATTCTATAATCAAATGAATGGTACATCCATGGGTTTTCCAGGAGCGCCTATATACGCCAATACATTCATGGCGAAATTTGAACATGACCATATATTGACTGATTCTCTTTGGCAAGAAGGCCTCGTGTTTTTTCGACGCTACATCGATGACATCTTTGTAATTTGGCGATGTTCAGAAGATTCATTGGTGAATAACATCATTCGTCTCAACCAAGTTGATCCAAGGATACAGTTTACATTCACGATCAGTCATGATGAAATCTCCTTTTTGGACGTCATGGTACAACTGAAAAACCAGGCCATTGAAACCAGGCTATTCAAATAATCAACAGACAGAAATAACGCCCTCTTATACAGCAGTTTTCACCCGAAAAATCTGATTGACAATTTGCCCACATCTCAATTCATGAGAATTAAACGCATCTCTTCAAATGAAATGGATTGTGCAGAATCATTGCTTGAACAAAAGGCTAGATACATTCAAAGAGGATATCCACAACCCTTACTTAACAAACAAATCACAGAGGTCAACAACATGGAAAGAAGTTTGCTGCTCACAAAAAAAGAAAAAACCAACAATAACAGAATGATTTTTGTTTCCAAATATTCTTCAGCATCCAGAGATATCAAAAAGATTATCTTACGTAGATGGGAATTATTGGAAGTGGAACCCGATTTTGGAAACTTGTTCGTTGAAAAACCATTATGTGCATATACAAGAGCTCAAAACCTGAAAGAATTTCTCAAAAAGTCAACAAGAGCCAAATTAAAAGGAGGATCCTTTCGTGGCACTACTAAATGTTGGAATTGCAACAACTGTAATAATGTGATACTAGGGAATACATTACTACACCCCAGGACAGGTGAAAAAATATCACTATACCATACGTCTGACTGCAACACTGAATTCATTGTATATTCAATCAAATGTCCGTGCGGACTTTTATATGTAGGTAAAACCACAAGAAAATTCAAAACACGAATATCCGAACATAAAATCCGTATACGAAATCAAAATTGCACATCACCATTGGCTGTACATTGGATTGAGAAAAGACATACTATTGCACAAATCAAATGCCAGATCATTGAAACAGTATCCCGACATGAAGGTAGAGATAATGATCAGGCACTCCTCCGTAGAGAGGCTTTCTGGATCAAAAAACTTCAAACTCTGACCCCATCGGGGTTAAATGATGAAATTTGAAATGAGTTGTTTCCTTTAAATATATTTCAGGGGGTTTGATGACAGCCTAAAATAGCCTCCAGTAATCCTATGACACACTTGGTATACACATCTGACTACATACTAGATGGTAACCATCATGGACAGGGTTAAGAAATATGGTGCTTTTGCATGAAAGTTTATTACAACAGACATTTCAGTTGTAAATAGAAGGCAGGTAATTCACAATGATGCTGATGTTATCACAATGCATGTTAAGGTGTAAATAGAAGGTAGGCAGTTTTAGAATGATCATTCATGTAGTTTTATTTACACACATTATCTAGGTTTGCTGTTTCTATATCTTTTTGTGGTCATGTAATCATGAGGCACTTATTGTTTATTTAGACTCTGTGTTCGTCACATAAAGTTATTTGTGGTTGAACCATGACGCTCGCTTTTTATAGTAGTGGCGATTTTTGTAGAGAATGCACTGACATTTGTGTCACTTATAATATCATTCGCTCCAATATGAGACGTTTTTTTTTCATACATCGTAATTTTTAGCACGTTTAAATAACCGTATTTAGAGCTAATAGTACCATTCATGTATAGTCTGTTGTTGATTGCGATTCATTACCCGGAAACTATGCTTATAAACTGAGTATGATGACACGGAAGTGCATCGTTGAAACAGCTAGGCGGGTTAGTTCGGAGCTACTCGGATTGAAAATAGGTAAGCCTTGTTCGCTAGTTTTCTCGTACTTTGCTTACTAGCTTTATTTTTAAAGGTACTGATGTTACCTTTATTCTTTGTAGGTACAGAGGTTTCTTCGTATAGACTGACTACATAGGTTCGTTTACATAGAGGTGAGCGTATTGTGAAAATAATGACTACACGCAACGCCTTACTCACAACCACGCTGTTACTAATTGCGGACACTTGTTTCCTAACAGAGTCGTCATCATTTAATTTTGTATGGTTGTTGAACCACGACGCTCGTCTTTTCGTTAAGGTGAACACGTGTTGATTTTAAGAGTATACGTAGGTCTGGGCGTTTACATCCATTAGTCATAGTGATTGCTTGTTTCGTACTTGTTTTAGACAGAGTTTTTCACGTCTTGACAAGGTATGTTGTGGTTATATTCACTATCAGTTTACCAGTAGATGTAGCTTTGGTTATATGAATATGTATTTCACATTTGATCATTCATTTCTGACTGAGATTTCACTTGTGACCTTTGTGAATTATGAATAAGCCCTGTAGTTGCAAAGAAGAAATGTTTCTTTTGAAGTTTTGATCTTTACATGTGATGTTTAACTGTTGATTTATTGTAAATATGTAACACAGCATCGTTTCATATTGTTTCCTTGTTCTTTTCAGTTGACAATTGGAACCCCTGATGAAGGGACAAGAACGTCCCGAAATGCATTGGGTGGTGGTTCATGAAATATTTCTAAAACAATGCATATTGTAAAT
The DNA here is from genome assembly GCF_964263255.1 of Lissotriton vulgaris. NCBI lineage: Eukaryota > Metazoa > Chordata > Amphibia > Caudata > Salamandridae > Lissotriton > Lissotriton vulgaris. The sequence goes on from NC_141693.1 coordinate 681,760,325, forward strand.
GACATATGAATTGATTCTATGAACAGTCTTTTGATTCTATCGATGGCCTAAATAAATGAAATGTATTGAATACACTGTGGATTAATTTGAAAAGTTTTTTGAATGTTTATACTTTACTTAAGTAGTGCGCACTGTAGTCCTAGCAGCCCACTTGGGATTAGGCCTTAATTCACAGTTTTGATAGATTAACTGGCATACGCCACAAATTGTCTCCAAGCATTTGGCTGTTCGTTGCGTTATGCATGGGTTGTACCGAACCCGACAGAGGTAGCATCAAGTACAACCTCTATATGAAGTTTTGGATCAAAGTAAGCTATTTCAATGGCATTCTTGAGGCTTCCTTGATTTTTTGGAAGCTCTTCTCACATTCATGTGACCAATGAAATGACACATTCTTTTTAGTCACTTCTCCTAACGGTGCACTGGTTGTAGCAAAGTCTTGTATGTATCTAGAATGGTAACTGGCCATCCCAAGGAACCACTAATATAGAAATGTCCTGGGGGGGATCTGCAATGGATAATGCTTGGACTATAGCTGGATCAGGTTTCATACGCCCATCAGAAAAGACATGACCAAAGGATTTCAACTTTTTTCTATGGAATTCACATTGTAAGCCTCCTGGAAAGTGATAGATTTGTCCTGTGATAGTTTTTGCAGCGTACTGTATTCCGCGTGTGTCAAATTTCTCAACTGTCTTTTATATTTCAATTTGCTCAGATCTGTTTTAACCAATGTCTCAAAATTGTCCAGAGTTTTGTGGGACACAGGTGCTTGGAATTTGCTTTTGGGTTTAAAAATTGTAATGGATTCTTGTGGTGCAACATTTTGGCAAACATTTGTAAAGAAATGCCTCAAACGCAGAGTTCTCATAAATTTGAAAAAAGAGACTTCAGTCTCTAATTCTGTTGTGTGATATGTGCTCACAAACGAGATACCTTTGTTTAAAACTTTCTCCTCAAATGTAGTTAGCGTTTTCGCTGAGATGTTTATTAAGAGGGTTTCCCTTGGCTCCTCAATCCGGTCTTTTTTTCTATTTCTTTCTCCTTTCCCGCGTCTTGTTTTTTGTCTGAACGTTTTGATGTCGAGGGATCTGGTGGTTTGGTCAAATCCACGCCTTCCTCGAAAAAAGCCACAGTTGGAATGCTTTCAGTGGATGCATCTGCAGTGTTTGTTGAGGCACCTCCTTGTTTTGGTTTACCCAATTTTTGTTTAAGCAAGGAACTGGCAGATGGTCTGGATGTGTCAGTATCCTGGTCTGAAACACCACTTTCTTCAGAGGATTGAGTTTGCGAATGAGGTTTCCTCTGTGTGTATCTTCGTTGAGCGTACACCTCTGCCAAGGAATAGGCTTCATTAAGCTTATAATCAATAGTGTCTCTTTTGAACTTCCTGAGTTTAGTTTCCTGAACCTCTTTTCCGTATTTGTCCAACCTACTTTCCATTTCTGCAAAAAATGTTTCCCACGGTTCTGCTTCCATTCTTGCTGACAAATCCTCCTTGATATGGTAAATTTCCTCCTCAAGATCTTTGATGGTGGTAGATAATTCTTCAATCAGCAATAAAATAAGATCGAGAGAACATTTATTTAAGATACTGTACCACTTTTCCATAAAGTTGACATTGCTATGGAGTCTGAACAACATTGGCCTGATGGCCAGTCTCAAGCCTCGCGGAATCCTTTTTACTCGATGATATTGGATTAGGGTTGAAGCATGAAGTCTTTGGTTTAGTTCACGACGGGTGAGATATTCAAGTTGGCGTAACTGTTGCGTCACTGTTCCACTTTATCACAGGACAAATCTATCACTTTCCAGAAGGCTGACAAAGGAGGGGGCCTTGTCATGATGGATGTTGACTTTTATCTAAGGAAAGGCACTGAACATGTTACGGATGAAAACACCTACCTAAAGTTAGATCAAGACCCAACTACAGAAATTTCAAAAACTTTGGACAAAATACTTCATCAAGCAGAAAAACTCAATTGGATTGATGACAAGACAAGAAAATATTTACACCAAACATATCCCAGACGCCCCAGGATTTACTTCCTGCCAAAAATTCATAAACATTTTAACAATCCACCATTTAGACCGATCGTATCTAGTTGTGGATCAATTTTTGAAACCCCAGGTAGATTCATTGACTATTTTCTTCAATCTTTTGTTTGTAAGTGGTCAACCTACATCGAAGACACTTCTGATTTTCTGAGGAGTTTAACAGCAATCTCAGCAAACAATCATGAGGATTGGATACTATGCACAATAGATGTTGTGGCGTTATACACGTCAATCCCACATCAATCTGGATTGGAAGCAGTTGAATGGGCGTTACTCCAAGAAGAAGGATCAGAAAGCCAAAAATGTATGGTGTTACAACTATTGGAGTTCTGTCTAATGAACAGTTATTTCGAGTGGCAAGATGTATTCTATAATCAAATGAATGGTACATCCATGGGTTTTCCAGGAGCGCCTATGTACGCCAATACATTCATGGCGAAATTTGAACATGACCATATATTGACTGATTCTCTTTGGCAAGAAGGCCTCGTGTTTTTTCGACGCTACATCGATGACATCTTTGTAATTTGGCGATGTTCAGAAGATTCATTGGTGAATAACATCATTCGTCTCAACCAAGTTGATCCAAGGATACAGTTTACATTCACGATCAGTCATGATGAAATCTCCTTTTTGGACGTCATGGTACAACTGAAAAACCAGGCCATTGAAACCAGGCTATTCAAATAATCAACAGACAGAAATAACGCCCTCTTATACAGCAGTTTTCACCCGAAAAATCTGATTGACAATTTGCCCACATCTCAATTCATGAGAATTAAACGCATCTCTTCAAATGAAATGGATTGTGCAGAATCATTGCTTGAACAAAAGGCTAGATACATTCAAAGAGGATATCCACAACCCTTACTTAACAAACAAATCACAGAGGTCAACAACATGGAAAGAAGTTTGCTGCTCACAAAAAAAGAAAAAACCAACAATAACAGAATGATTTTTGTTTCCAAATATTCTTCAGCATCCAGAGATATCAAAAAGATTATCTTACGTAGATGGGAATTATTGGAAGTGGAACCCGATTTTGGAAACTTGTTCGTTGAAAAACCATTATGTGCATATACAAGAGCTCAAAACCTGAAAGAATTTCTCAAAAAGTCAACAAGAGCCAAATTAAAAGGAGGATCCTTTCGTGGCACTACTAAATGTTGGAATTGCAACAACTGTAATAATGTGATACTAGGGAATACATTACTACACCCCAGGACAGGTGAAAAAATATCACTATACCATACGTCTGACTGCAACACTGAATTCATTGTATATTCAATCAAATGTCCGTGCGGACTTTTATATGTAGGTAAAACCACAAGAAAATTCAAAACACGAATATCCGAACATAAAATCCGTATACGAAATCAAAATTGCACATCACCATTGGCTGTACATTGGATTGAGAAAAGACATACTATTGCACAAATCAAATGCCAGATCATCGAAACAGTATCCCGACATGAAGGTAGAGATAATGATCAGGCACTCCTCCGTAGAGAGGCTTTCTGGATCAAAAAACTTCAAACTCTGACCCCATCGGGGTTAAATGATGAAATTTGAAATGAGTTGTTTCCTTTAAATATATTTCAGGGGGCTTGATGACAGCCTAAAATAGCCTCCAGTAATCCTATGACACACTTGGTATACACATCTGACTACATACTGGAAAGGGGCGACCACTCGGTCCCCCCGAACGTATGGCTGAGTGCCTCGATCCCCCCGGGAAGCCATTTTTGGGCGGGAGGCGCGTCTCGGCTGGTATGCCCGAAGCGGCGTAGCCGGGGCGCGCTTTTTCCCGCCCTAGAGTGGGCTGGCCTAGACACCGACGCAGCCAGCCACGCCCTCGGGGCGGGCAGGGGCGGGTTTTCGCCCGCCCTGAAGACGGATAAAAGAAGGCGCAAGACCAGAAGACGTCCTCTTGTTCTTGTGCTCCGAAGCTGCACCTCCTCGCTACACGTGAGCTCGGGACGGAACGAAGAGCCAATTTTGAGCGTTTTGATCTTTTTCTTTGTCTTCTAGATACTTCCTCGGAGAGATGCCCAAGAAAGGCGCAAAGAGAATGACGACCGACCAGATGGTGCGGGCCCTTTGCAAAGAAGTGTCCGACATAAAGAAACGGTTGGCGGAGCGAGATGGGGAGGAGGGTTCGGGCCCTGCGCCGGCTGGAGGGAGACCTAAGAGGCCGAGAAAGGTTCCAGCCGGTGGGGCCGTCCCGGTTCCCTCTGCCCCGCTCGAGGCGCCGACCCCAGTACCGATGGAGGGGAATCCAATCCCCGTTGTCGTCACCCCGACATCCAAAGAAGACATGCCCCCCGAGCTGGCAGCACAGCTAGCAGCATGGTTGGGGGATAATAGTGATGGCGCCACGGCTGCCGAGGCACAGGCGCTGATAAAAGGGCTTCGTGAGAAGAAAGAAGCAGCTAGAGTGGCTACGCCGTTGGCGGGGATAGACAAGCCGCAAGCGGCAGAAGCTGCGTCCGGTGCAGGTAAGCGGCCATTGCCGATTGCAAGGGACGAGTCAGCACCTTCTCGTAGAGAGAGATTAGGGCAACATGTGCCTTTAGCTATAAAGGAAAAGATCTGGGCGGGGGAGTACGTGAATATTTTTTCCCTGCTTGTTGATCATTATGATGTGGAGCATGTGAAAAGTCAGAAGGACTTAATGCATCCGAGTGTTTGGCGCGCAAAGATGGCCGCCTTTAAGGTAAATGAGAACATTGGCAACTGGGGCAATGCATGGGGTATTTTCACATCGATTTTGGGGGAACGTAGGCCCGAGTTGCTTCCTGAGTTTCCCGTTTATCAATCACGAATTATGGGTTACTCGACAGCGTATCAAGGTAACCATTGGTTTTGTTATGACAATCTGTTCAGGAAAGAAAAGGAACATAACAAGAGTTTGACTTGGGATTGTTACGATTCTTTAACATGGGATAAAATGAAAGAATCGGGAATGTTAAGAATGCCATTGGTTGGGAGCACTGTTGTTGATTACTCCCGCCAAAATGTGGGGACGCCCTTTCGACCAAGTACGAGCACCGACGACCAGTCGAGGCCCGCAGGCAATACAGGGAGAAAGGGTTTCTGTTTTAATTTCAACAAGGGGAAATGTACCAGGCCTCCGGGATCGTGTAAATTCAAACATGAGTGTAGTACGTGTGGGTCGTCCCATCCTGAGTCATCGTGCAGAGCCAGAACGGGTGAGAATGGGGGTAAGGGAGGCGCCAAACAGGTCTAAGCTAGGCCAAGGGGCGCCTTTACCAACCCCGATTGATACCTTGGCAATGATTCCCTGGCTCAGCGAATACCCGGATCGTACTTCTGCCGGGGTGCTGCGGAACGGTTTTACACATGGTTTCCGCATCCCGGTAGGGGACTTTCAGGGTGTAGGGATGTGCAAAAATCAACTCTCCGTTTTACAACATGCATCTGTAGTGCAAGAAAAAATTCTGAGAGAGGTTAGCCGGGGACGGGTCGCCGGCCCGTTTAGTGAACCCCCGGTACCAGATTTCGTTTGTTCTCCGTTAGGGGTGGTCCCCAAGAAGGACCCGGGTGAGTTTCGTTTGATCCATAATCTATCTGCTCCACATGGTCTTTCGGTGAACGACGCAATTGATCCAGAAGTTTGTTCGGTGCGATACGCATCTTTTGATGAGGCGGTAGCCATCTTGAATCGCCTGGGGCACGGGACGTTGATGGCGAAATCTGATATCGAGTCAGCGTTCCGGTTGCTCCCGGTACACCCAGACGATCAGCGTCTTCTGGGATTCGGGTTCCAGGGGTCATTTTACATGGATAGGTGTATGCCAATGGGATGTTCTATATCATGTGCTTACTTCGAGCAATTCAGTACTTTCCTGCAATGGGTGTTCACTAAGAAAACGGGTTTCCGAAATGTAATGCACTACCTTGACGACTTTCTGTTCCTTGGCCCCGCCGGTAATCCCGAATGTGCCCAGGCCTTATCTGAATTCTGTGTGTTAATGGATCATCTTGGCGTGCCATTGGCACCAGGTAAAACTATGGGTCCCACGACTTGCCTCGAGTTTTTGGGGATCGAGTTGGACTCAAGGGAGGGGTGCTTCCGTTTACCAGCTAGCAAAGTGTCGAAATTCAGGGCAGCCCTCCAAGTATGTTTAAATGCATCCAAAGTTACACTGCATCAGTTGCAACAGTTAGTGGGAAAGTTGAACTTTGCCTTGAGGGTGATACCAATGGCTCGCCCCTTTTCCCGCTCAATTGCCCAAGCGATGGTTGGCCTAAAGGAGGGCCATCATCGCACAAGGTTATCGGCCGAGGTCCGCCAGGACATGCGGATTTGGTTAGCATTCTTGGCGGACTTCAATGGCCGGGTCGTCTGGAACAAGCCAGCCGTGTCCTCTGAAGAGCTTGGGCTATGGACAGATTCAGCAGGAAGCGTAGGTTTTGGCGCCATCTTCGGCACAAAATGGTCGGCACAAAAGTGGCCCCTATGGTGGCACGAGAAGGGGCTGACAAGTAACATCGCTTTCCTTGAACTATTTCCCATTCTGGTGGCCCTGAGAACCTGGCCAGAAGGGTTCAGAGATCATTCTGTTGTGTTCTGGTCCGACAATATGACCGTGGTAGAATGCATCAATAGTCAGGCAGCCCGTTGTAAATTGATTTTGAGGCTCCTCAAAGAAATTGTCTTACTGTGTATGCAGCTGAACGTGGTATTCAGAGCAAAACATGTCCCAGGGGTGATGAATCAGGCTGCTGATGCACTGTCTCGTTTTCACATGCAGGCTTTCTCGGGTTTCCTTCCTTCAGCGGACCCGGAGCCGGCACCCTTCCCCGAAGCTCTCTGGTCTCTCGGTGCCCCGAACTTCGTCACCTCGTGGGAGAGAGTCTAGCACCCAGGACAAGGAAGGCATATGAAGGGGCGTTCCAGGCCTATTTAGCCTTTTTGGGGGCAGAGAGAGGGGGACTTTGGGGTCAGGAAGAGTTGGTAGTACTTTTTCTGATGTCCTTACGTAGGGCTGGGAAATCGGTGGCTACGGCCCAAAGGCATCGTGCCGCCATTTCCTTTGTTGCCAGGGCCCATGGCATCCTGGACCCAACAGCGTCTTTCACGGTACAGAAAGCGCTACGTGGGTGGCAACGTCTAGAGGGTCGCAGAGTAGACGTACGACGACCGATAGGTCTAGACAGGTTGTCCCAGTTACTGGTCACACTCCCGAACACATGCTCGTCCCCGTTCGAGACCTGTTTGTTCCGGACTGCATTTACGCTGGCATTCCACGGGGCTATGAGAGTTAGTGAGCTAATTGCAAGGAACAAACAGGATGTGGCGGGGGGCTTGTGCAGGGAGCATGTCCAGATCAGGGGTGATGCGATGATTGTCTCCTTTCTCAGGTCCAAGACTGACCAAGATGGGAGAGGGGACTGCACGATCATTCGCAGGAACCCCGAGTCATCCATGTGTCCGGTACAGTGCTTAGAAGATTACCTAGCACGAAGGGTGGCATCATGGGGGGGGACATTGTTGAGGCATGCAGACGCCACCCCGCTGACGAGGTTTCAGTTTCAACGGGTGCTTGCAATGGCCATTGCCGCAGCGGGCTTGGACCCGGGCGAATTTGGGACCCACTCCTTTCGTATAGGGGCTGCCACTGAAGCTACAGCCAGGGGTCTTAATGTAGAACAAGTGAAACGTGTGGGGCGCTGGTCCTCCAATTGTTATAAGAGGTACGTGCGATTGCACATGTTGTGAAGCTGTAATCATGTACTCACGCCTCTTGTCTTTTGTTTGTTTTCAGTTGCGCAAGCCTACGCGGCAGGGCAGACTGAGCAGTCGACCCAACACCTGGTCAGCGGTCGCACGTCACCGGCTGTGAGGAAGGAGGTTTGGGTCGTGGGCCACTCATACGTGAGACGGGCTGCAGACGTATTCAAAGCAGGTGACATGGTTCACGTACCTGGGGAATACGGGTACAGAGTGTCCTTCTACGGAAGGGGCGGTCTCTGTATTGACCAGTTTCAGGAATATTTTGAGGGCTTGTTAGAGCGGATGAGGTCACCGCCGTCCATAGTCATAGTGCATTTGGGGGGCAATGATTTGGTCACCACCGGTAGACGACTTCTCCTGGAGGCTATGCTTTCCACGGTAAGTTGGTTAGCGAGGAGAGTTCCGGGGTGCCTAATTGCATGGTCTCATATGATCCCACGAAAAGTGTGGCGGGGGGCTATCTCGATCCCTGCTTTGAATCATTCTGTTAAAAAATTGAATAACAAAGTGAGTAGGTTGTTCCGTTCCAAGACATTGCATTCGATCTCGCATAATTGTATTAATGGTGACAGTATGTATCTGGGGGATGGTGTGCATTTGTCGAGGGCGGGGAATGAGTTACTCATAGGAGACTTCCTAGCCTGGTTAAAATCTTTAAAACATGACCTTTAGGTAGGAGTTTTGTGGGGGGTCCGGATAGCCGGTCAACTATCCGGACCTGTGGCGGTAAGGTCATGATCGGTGAGCACTAATTGGTAGATCCCTATGAGTGGGCGTCACCCAACACGGATGGGAGCGCTCGGGAGAGGTGGCCATTGGCCCCTCAGTGGGGAGGCGGTCCCGTCTAAGGGCGGGTCGCCGGAAGTAAAGGAAAGGCGGTCAAGGCCCCTTCCTTTGTAGGAGGGGTTACAGCCCCCTCCTGGGGAATTTCCCGGGGCCAGGGTCATCTGCGACGGCAGATGCGGTAAGTTGTGTGGGGTGGGGAGAGGTCAACGATACCTTCTAGATACCACACACAAGTGTTCGAACGACCTTTAAATGGCGTCGAGTCTTAAGTGCCCCCGTCAAGTCAAGGGAAATTGTTAGTAGTTGCACTTGAGGTAAGCCTCTGTGCTGTCGCCCCTCCCAAGTGGGAGGGGTAAGTCTGGTTAGGGATCTTGACACCGGTTATGACCTTGCCGTTGGCCCTTAAACGTTAGGATGTACAATTTCAGTGTTCTTAGAGAATGTTTTTGTAGGATGCTAGTTCGGCTAGGAGAACCTCTGTATTAGAGATTATGTTAAGGTTAGCCAAACATCGTAATGTGATAATGAAATTGTACATAACATGAAAACGTTTAATGTTTTAATTTTTTGTTTTAATAAATACGGCCGGGATGGTCACTCCATCCCACATCCAAAAACTTTAAGAACTGTTTCCGGTTTCCCTCCTTTTGGGGATTGTGTTGAGAGGGGGTGGCGGGTATCTCAGCCATATGGAAAGGGGCGACCACTCGGTCCCCCCGAACGTATGGCTGAGTGCCTCGATCCCCCCGGGAAGCCATTTTTGGGCGGGAGGCGCGTCTCGGCTGGTATGCCCGAAGCGGCGTAGCCGGGGCGCGCTTTTTCCCGCCCTAGAGTGGGCTGGCCTAGACACCGACGCAGCCAGCCACGCCCTCGGGGCGGGCAGGGGCGGGTTTTCGCCCGCCCTGAAGACGGATAAAAGAAGGCGCAAGACCAGAAGACGTCCTCTTGTTCTTGTGCTCCGAAGCTGCACCTCCTCGCTACACGTGAGCTCGGGACGGAACGAAGAGCCAATTTTGACCCACCCACCAGCCCCTGAGGACAGCAAGTTGTTGTGCAATAAAGTGAATTTATAAGTTGGTTTTTCCATTTCGTTTACAGGCTGTGACAGTATCAGTTTGTGGTTAATCATAATAAAGTATGGTGAATACCGTCTAGGTTGTTACGATTAAAATGTTTTGATGTAGTGTTGCATTTCTAGCATGCTCTTTCGGTCGTAGTGACCAATGTTTTCATAGGTTTAAGAATTGTCGTATTTATTTTTTGGTAGGCGGTAAGGTCATGATCGGTGAGCACTAATTGGTAGATCCCTATGAGTGGGCGTCACCCAACACGGATGGGAGCGCTCGGGAGAGGTGGCCATTGGCCCCTCAGTGGGGAGGCGGTCCCGTCTAAGGGCGGGTCGCCGGAAGTAAAGGAAAGGCGGTCAAGGCCCCTTCCTTTGTAGGAGGGGTTACAGCCCCCTCCTGGGGAATTTCCCGGGGCCAGGGTCATCTGCGACGGCAGATGCGGTAAGTTGTGTGGGGTGGGGAGAGGTCAACGATACCTTCTAGATACCACACACAAGTGTTCGAACGACCTTTAAATGGCGTCGAGTCTTAAGTGCCCCCGTCAAGTCAAGGGAAATTGTTAGTAGTTGCACTTGAGGTAAGCCTCTGTGCTGTCGCCCCTCCCAAGTGGGAGGGGTAAGTCTGGTTAGGGATCTTGACACCGGTTATGACCTTGCCGTTGGCCCTTAAACGTTAGGATGTACAATTTCAGTGTTCTTAGAGAATGTTTTTGTAGGATGCTAGTTCGGCTAGGAGAACCTCTGTATTAGAGATTATGTTAAGGTTAGCCAAACATCGTAATGTGATAATGAAATTGTACATAACATGAAAACGTTTAATGTTTTAATTTTTTGTTTTAATAAATACGGCCGGGATGGTCACTCCATCCCACATCCAAAAACTTTAAGAACTGTTTCCGGTTTCCCTCCTTTTGGGGATTGTGTTGAGAGGGGGTGGCGGGTATCTCAGCCATATAGATGGTAACCATCATGGACAGGGTTAAGAAATATGGTGCTTTTGCATGAAAGTTTATTACAACAGACATTTCAGTTGTAAATAGAAGGCAGGTAATTCACAATGATGCTGATGTTATCACAATGCATGTTAAGGTGTAAATAGAAGGTAGGCAGTTTTAGAATGATCATTCATGTAGTTTTATTTACACACATTATCTAGGTTTGCTGTTTCTATATCTTTTTGTGGTCATGTAATCATGAGGCACTTATTGTTTATTTAGACTCTGTGTTCGTCACATAAAGTTATTTGTGGTTGAACCATGACGCTCGCTTTTTATAGTAGTGGCGATTTTTGTAGAGAATGCACTGACATTTGTGTCACTTATAATATCATTCGCTCCAATATGAGACGTGTTTCTCATACATCGTAATTTTTAGCACGTTTAAATAACCGTATTTAGAGCTAATAGTACCATTCATGTATAGTCTGTTGTTGATTGCGATTCATTACCCGGAAACTATGCTTATAAACTGAGTATGATGACACGGAAGTGCATCGTTGAAACAGCTAGGCGGGTTAGTTCGGAGCTACTCGGATTGAAAATAGGTAAGCCTTGTTCGCTAGTTTTCTCGTACTTTGCTTACTAGCTTTATTTTTAAAGGTACTGATGTTACCTTTATTCTTTGTAGGTACAGAGGTTTCTTCGTATAGACTGACTACATAGGTTCGTTTACATAGAGGTGAGCGTATTGTGAAAATAATGACTACACGCAACGCCTTACTCACAACCACGCTGTTACTAATTGCGGACACTTGTTTCCTAACAGAGTCGTCATCATTTAATTTTGTATGGTTGTTGAACCGCGACGCTCGTCTTTTCGTTAAGGTGAACACGTGTTGATTTTAAGAGTATACGTAGGTCTGGGCGTTTACATCCATTAGTCATAGTGATTGCTTGTTTCGTACTTGTTTTAGACAGAGTTTTTCACGTCTTGACAAGGTATGTTGTGGTTATATTCACTATCAGTTTACCAGTAGATGTAGCTTTGGTTATATGAATATGTATTTCACATTTGATCATTCATTTCTGACTGAGATTTCACTTGTGACCTTTGTGAATTATGAATAAGCCCTGTAGTTGCAAAGAAGAAATGTTTCTTTTGAAGTTTTGATCTTTACATGTGATGTTTAACTGTTGATTTATTGTAAATATGTAACACGGCATCGTTTCATATTGTTTCCTTGTTCTTTTCAGTTGACAATTGGAACCCCTGATGAAGGGACAAGAACGTCCCGAAATGCATTGGGTGGTGGTTCATGAAATATTTCTAAAACAATGCATATTGTAAATGACATATGAATTGATTCTATGAACAGTCTTTTGATTCTATCGATGGCCTAAATAAATGAAATGTATTGAATACACTGTGGATTAATTTGAAAAGTTTTTTGAATGTTTATACTTTACTTAAGTAGTGCGCACTGTAGTCCTAGCAGCCCACTTGGGATTAGGCCTTAATTCACAGTTTTGACAGATTAACTGGCATACGCCACAAATTGTCTCCAAGCATTTGGCTGTTCGTTGCGTTATGCATGGGTTGTACCGAACCCGACAGAGGTAGCATCAAGTACAACCTCTATATGAAGTTTTGGATCAAAGTAAGCTATTTCAATGGCATTCTTGAGGCTTCCTTGATTTTTTGGAAGCTCTTCTCACATTCATGTGACCAATGAAATGACACATTCTTTTTAGTCACTTCTCCTAACGGTGCACTGGCTGTAGCAAAGTCTTGTATGTATCTAGAATGGGAACTGGCCATCCCAAGGAACCACTAATATAGAAATGTCCTGGGGGGGATCTGCAATGGATAATGCTTGGACTATAGCTGGATCAGGTTTCATACGCCCATCAGAAAAGACATGACCAAAGGATTTCAACTTTTTTCTATGGAATTCACATTGTAAGCATTCAGATTTAAGCCTACATCATTCTACAAATTGCATACTTGCATGAGAGCTTCTTCATGCTCTCTCTGAGTGGCTCTAAAAACCAATATGTCATCACTATAGTTAAATGCATTTAGTTGAAGCTGTATGATACATTAAATAATGTCTTGGAATAGTTCTGCAACAGAGGATACACCAAAACTCAACCAAAAAAGACCAATATTTGTAGAAAGAAAAGTTTGTAAGGTACCTGGATTTTTCTTCAAGTGCCAACTGGTGATATCTTTTATTTAGGTCAAGTCGCGAGAAGGCCTTCACACTATTAAAGTGAATTATCATATCAGCAATGTGCAGACCTGGTTTTCTCTCTCGAAATGAAACTGCTTGGTAGGTGGTTCTACAGGGTGTTGGCGCTCCTGGTCAATACGCAGGTAAGTATACTCTAGTACTGAGTGAGGATTGCCGTGCATAAGGGTAGGGAGAGCCACCCTCTTCCCCAAAGTGTGCATATCCACTGGTAAAATAGAACAACAGTCTCCTGCCCATGCTAACAGTATATCAATTATATCAATTACAGTGTGAAAAAAGCTTGAGTCTTTGCTGGAACATATGCTTCAGTTTATTCACAACAGCCTTAGCCAACACGTGTTTCTTCACGCTTACGGGTGTGCGCAGCAACTTCTTCAGGGCTAAGAAACAAACATTAGTACAGAATTGGGAATGAAAGGTATGCAACTATAGCATCCAATGTCAGTTTCCAATTGTGACAGACTAACTTTGAACGATCGGCTCATGTTGCCTACTCAAGCCTGTGGAAACCCATGCTGTTTTAAATGTGTCACCTCTGTTGTTTAGTGAGAAACTAGTGTAATTTAAGAAAAATTATAATAACACTCTTAGATAAAATAAACTGGTCCGGAGTTAAGGCATGCTTGTTCCTTGTGAGTCCAGTTGTGACATATGAACCTAAACAGTGAACAGTGACTTTGCTAAAGTGAATTTAACATAACAACACCCCCTTAATGTTGCCTGGTACCCGAAGGTATGTAATAAAAAAACAAAATACCTATACTCAATACGTGAAGATCCTAGGGGAAAATAAATGGTAAAAAAGAAAGAAAAGTAATGCTAAATAATCAAGCCCTGTAAGAGCAAGTTTATCGTGCTAAGGTGACCAAATCTGACCAGGAAACCAACCTTAAATCCGGTTGTATTTCCGCCACGAATGGGATTCAATAGGGTAAAATGTTAGACACACAGTTAAGACTGCACATATCTTGTGTACAGAAATAATCCCTCCTGTTGGACCTGCGATGGGCAAGCCCAGCACAAAGGGGGTAGCTTGGCTCAAGTGTCAAGGCAAGTGAAGGCTATCGTGTTAAGCCGGCTTTGACCCATTAATATCTCCTTGTACAACCACCAAAAAGAAGGACACCACACCACTGTTGTAGAAAAATACGATTCCTTTATGTAAAAATTCTCTGTTGTGAATGGGGATCAATTAGGAAAGCACATACACATTTCTTTTGGCCACAATTTGCTGGGTTTCGATTTTGGAATAAATACAATAAATAAGCTCAGGCATAAATATCATCAATAAATAGAATAAATATCAGGAATAAATATCATCAATAAATAGAATAAATATCACTTTTTGTTTAGCAGAATAAATACTGGTTCAGTTAAATAAACATTCCCCGGTTCATTCTGGTATCGCTGCCACCAATTAAATGCTTCAGGAACATTACATTTGCAATTACATTTCAGGTTGGAAAGATAACTCTTACAGTTTATGACGATCTCACCAATCCTGTACACAGGATTCTCTGGGCACAAAAGGAGTGTTGGGACTCTCTAAGAACCACACGGGGTTATGCACGTGTAACTAAAAGGCAAGGAAAGACAGTGAACACTTCATTTACACTCGGCTACCACCGGGTTGAGATCTCTGTTTGCCGGTGGGGTTTAAGCGCGCCTAGGGGCTTTACCACTGCTAGCACTCAGGCGGCACCAGTTCAAAGTCTTTAGACTGACGAACGGGGCTGCCGAAGAGGTCACACAATCTTTGCGCTCAGTCAAATAAATGCTGGTTCACAGTTCCTTTATATCACCGCTTCCCACCTGAAGAAACAGGCCCACCTCACATCGGCTGCAATCGAAAAGCGATTCAGTCGGGTTCAGCACTTCTCTCGCCAGCGACGGGTTCTCAGGGGCTCCACGGACCTCCCTCTGACTTCCTCAAACAGGTATGGCTCCCGCCCACAGCTACAGCCGCCGATTCACTGGGGAGGGGCAGAGACAGTAGTTCCGCCCAACGAAGGCCGGCCTTTCCCCGCCCCGGCGCACCACCTCACCTCAGTCTGCGCAGGAAGCACTCTACGCCGGTGGAGCTCGGAGACGTCCGAGCTTCTCGCTGGAGGCGCCTGTCACAAAAGGAGCACAGAAGACGCTCGCGGTCGCGGCGAACTTGCTCTCGCCTCGCGACCCGAGTCTGTCGTAATTCACCACCGGTGGAGGGGGGGCGGGGAAGGCACACGACAACGGCCACAGTCTCTTGGGGGTGACGAGGCACTCGCTGGGCAGGCGCTGTAGGCGCGAAGTCACCGCACACACAGCTGACTGGAACGCCAGTCAGGATCCACGCCAGTGACCCTTGCTGCTTTACTGCCCGCGCTACCAGCCGCCTCAGGGGTCAACAGGGCAGGTGTCAATCTGGTGTCAAGTCTGGAATCTCCTTCTTCACCCAGATCTGGAACATCATTATCCTATCTAGTCTTCTGGTCATCTAAAATGGCCGCCAGGGACTGGACCTTATATAGCCAGTGCCCTGAGGTGCTGGCTCGTGCCAGTAGGTTCTAGAACCTTCTTTGGGCTAGGCCAATGACATGGCACTTCTGAGAGGTATTTGGGACCCTAACAGCCACCATACTGGGGTTCTAGAGCAGCTATTTTGTGTACCTGAGGAAAATAAAGTAATTCCTGTCAGGAATGCGCGCCAAGTAAAAGGGCGCCAAAACCTTGAAAGGTCAAGGTTCATGGAGGCCCCAAGGGGAGTCACTCACATGAGGAAATGGGACGGCCACCATTTTGACAAAAGGTCCTGGTAGACAAGGAAAAGCGACAAATTTTGGGAGGTACAGGGGAACAAAAGAAATCATAGTGGTGAGGGGACTCTGAAAAGCAGACGGGTCTAACACGCGTCCCCCCCCAGCTGAAAGTGGGGAGAGCTACCCAACCCCTTGGGAGTTCTCAACACTAAGGCGGAAATACCTGGAGAGACCGTCTGCATTGGCGTGGTCAACTCCGGGTCGGTGTTCCACCCGAAAGTCCATTCCCTGTAGGGAGATAACCACCTCAACAGTTTGGGGTTTTTCCCCTTCATCTGCATGAGCCAGCGAAGGGGTCGGTGGTCTGTCTGAACAAGGAAGTGTGAATCAAACAAGTATGGTCGCAGCTTCTTCAGTGCCCAGACCACCACAAAGGCTTCCCGTTCAATGGTACTTCACCTCTGTTCCCGGGGAAGCAGTCTCTGTGACAGAAAGACCACGGGTTGATCCAGACCCTCTTCATTGAGTTGCGATAACACCGCCCCAATGCCAATGTCGGATGCATCTGTCTGGACAATGAATTCCTTCGTGAAGTCTGGAGCCTTCAAGATGGGAGCGTTACACAATGCTTGTTTCAGAGTGTCGAAGGCTCGCTGACAAGCCTCCGTCCAGATGACTCTCCTGGGTTGCTTCTTGGCCGTGAGTTCAGTAAGGGGTGTCACGATAGTGCCATACCCCTTCACGAACCGTCTGTAGTAACCTGTGAGGCCCAGGAAGGCTCGGACCTCAGTCTGAATCTTGGGGGGTTTCCAGGCCATGATTGCCTCAATCTTCGCCTGAAGGGGCTGCACCTTTCCCCTGCCCACCAAGTGACCTAAGTACACTACCAACCGCAGTCCAATCAGACATTTGCTGGCCTTGATTGTCAAGCCAGCCCTTTCCAGGGTTTGAAGAACGGCTTGCAAGTGCTGCAAGTGATCCTCCCAACTGCTACTGAAGACAGCTATGTCATCCAAGTAGGCAGCAGAGAAGGACTCCATCCCGGTGAGGATCGTGTTCACCAACCGCTGAAAAGTGGCAGGAGCGTTCTTGAGCCCAAAGGGCATGACGCAGAACTGGTAGTGTCCATCAGGTGTGGAGAAGTCTGACCTTTCCTTGGCTCCATCAGTCATGGGAATCTGCCAGTACCCTGCAGTGAGGTCAATGGTACTGAGATATTGGGCAGCTCTCATCCGCTCGAGGGATCGGATGAGCATCCGTTTTGGTTACCGAATTTAGTCCTCGGTAATTCACACAGAATCGCAATTCTGGTGTGGTGCCAGGTGGAGCAGCTTTGGGCACCAAAACCACCGGGCTAGACCAAGGGCTACTTGAAGGTTCGATGACTCCTAGCTCCAGCATCTTAGCTACTTCACTTCGAATGCTGGCCTTCACCTTGTCAGACAGCCGGTAAGACTTGGACTTCACAGGTGGGCTGTCTCCTGTGTCCACATTATGGGTACACAGGTGGGTCTTACCCGGGACAAGGGAGAACAGAGGAGCGAATGACCCCAAGACCTGGCGACATTCCTCCTGCTGCTCAGGAGTCAGGGATGGCGAGAGTTTCACTCCCTCCACCGACCCATCCTTTTCTTGAGACGCAAAAAGGTCAGGGAGAGGCTCTGTGTCCTCTTCCTCTGATCCGTCAGTCACCATAACCAACATGACTTCGGGCCTCTCGTAGTGGGGCTTGAGGCGGTTGGCATGTAACACCCGATGTGGGTGCCGAGGGGTCTTCATATCCACCATCCATTGTGGTCATACCAGGCTTTCATCACAGACTGGCTGGCTTCCAAGTTGTCAGAAGCTTGCTTCCACAACTTAGCCATTTGGCTCCGGAAGGCCAGCATGTAGCTCACGACGTTCTCGGGGAACTTTCCCAGGAGACTTTTCCCAGGAGTCCCTCACCAGGCTGAGAGGTCCACGTACAGGGTGCCCGTACAAAAGCTCAAAGGGGCTAAAGCCCACTCCCTTCTGTGGCACTTCCCTGTAAGAAAAGAGCAAACAGGGTAGGAGGACGTCCCATTTCCTCCGCAGGCTTTCGGGTAGACTTCTGATCATACCCTTCAAGGTTTTATTGAACCTTTCCACAAGGCCATTGGCCTGTGGGGGGATAAGGAGTGGTAAACCTGTAGGTCACCCCACACTCCTTCCACATTGCCCGCATGTACGCTGACATGAAGTTGGTCCCCCTGTCAGACACAACTTCTTTGGGGAATCCCACTCGGGTAAAGATCCCCATCAGGGCCTTCGCCACTACCGGTGCAGTAATGGTTCTCAGAGGTATTGCCTCCGGATACCTTGTGGCATGATCCACCAGTACCAGGATGAACCTGTGACCGGATGATGTCGGTGGATCTAGGGGCCCAGCAATGTTGATGCCCACCCTTTCAAAGGGGGTGCCAACGACGGGAAGTGGTTCTAGGGGAGCCTTTAGCTTCATCCCTGTTTTCCCACTGGCTTGGCATGACACACACGACCGACAGTATGTGTCGGAAGCCACCCTCATTCGAGGCCAATAAAAGTGGGGGACAAGCCGTGCAAAGGTCTTGTCCTGTCCCAGGTGTCCTGCCAAGGGAATCTCGTGAGCCAACTCTAATAGGAAGGCTCGGTAACACTGGGGGACTACCAGGGCCCGTGACAGTCCGTGCACTGGCGCCCTGGGCTCACTGTAGAGGAGACCATCCTCCCAGTAAACACAATAGTTCCCAGACTCGTTACCTGCTGCCTGGGCTTCAGCCTGTTGCCTCAGACCCTCGAGGGTGGGACATTCCCTCTGTCCCTTGCTCAGTTCCTCCCTGGATGGTCCCCCCTCCACTCGCCACTCAGCGGGGATAGGCACATCCTCCAACGGAACCATGTCCTCCTCCGCGGACTCCGGGTCCATCTCCTCCGATGGCCTATCCGTCTCACGGGGCACGGACATCGAGGCAGGCTCCTCCTGTCCTCGAGATGCTCCCTCATTGGCAGCTGGGTGGGCCATTGTTCCAGGCTCCAACCCATGCGACTTCTCCTCCCGAGCAGCCGCCGACCTGGTACTCACACAGGCCCAATCAGGTGTACCCAGCATCTCAGAATGAGTCCGGTATTCCACCTCCTTCCAAGCATTGTGCTCCATATCATTGCCCAGCAGACAATCGACTGGCACGGCAGGGCTTACAGCAACTCGAAGTGAACTTGCAACCCCTCCCCACTCAAAGGGAACCTCAGCCACGGGATAGTGGCTCTTTCTGCCGTCAGCCATCGCGGCTGGATGAAGTACGCCTGGAATCACCTGCTCTGAGGACACCAGATGACTCCTGACTATAGTCATACTGGCTCCTGTATCTCTCAGAGCTTCCCCTCTATGGCCATTGATGGTGACCCATTGCCCATACTTGGTAGTATTTGGAGGTTCCCCGGATCTTTGGAACCATCTCCCGATCACCCAGGGACACTAAGGTGACACCCGCCCACTCCCTCCCCTTAACTAAGGGCATCTCCTCCCCGAGCGCTACACTAGCAGCTCCCGGGGTCTTTCCTCCAGTGGGAGGGGGTGGTCTCTTTGGGCATTTCGCGTCTCCCTTATAATGTCCAACACCACCGCACTCAAAGCAATGGACAACCCTTGGCTGCTGACTCTGGCCAGGATTAGGGTTCTTTTGCGGGCTATCCTTAGAGTTGGAGAAGAAACTTTTCCCCTTAAAGTTATTTTGGGGGCCTTTGGAGAACTCCTGTTTCTTATTATCTCCCCCCTCTTTCTTCTGGGGAGCGCCATGTCCGGACTTCTGAGAATCCCCTCCCGTCCCCTTCGTGGACACTCGGGTACTTACCCAAATGTCCGCCTCCTCAGCAAGCTTACGGGGGCAAGTAAGTTTGCTGTCTAACAGGTGCTGCCTCAGCTCGGGAAGACACTTCTCGAGTAGATGTTCCTTAAGTATGAGATTGTACAACCCTCAATAGTCTTCCACCTCACTACCTTGGACCCACCGATCCAGGGCTTTCTTGGCATAATCCAGGAAGTCAACCCAATTCTGTGAGCTCAGTTTGTGGCTGCCCCTAAACCTCTGCCGGTATTTCTCGGGGGTCAACCCAAACTTTCTGATGAGCGCCACCTTCATGGCGGGGTAGTCTACCTGATCCTCCCGGTCTAGGGCCAATAGGGCATCCCTACCTGTGGGAGGCATGTAGCGATACAATTCACCACCCCAATGCTTCTCATGGATCCCATAGGCTCTTAAGGAGACCTCATAGGCTGCCAGCCACTTAGCTATGTCATCTCCAGCTGTATAACTGGCGACCACGTCCTTGGGTAAGTGAGGCCTGAGCTCCCTGGCAAATTCCTTAGACTCGACACCCTCCGGAGTGATGTTATGGGCCCTGAGGTCGAGCTCTCGTAGCTTGAGCTCGTGTTCCATCCTCTTCCCTTGCATCTCCAGCTTGGCTAACTCCCACCTCAATTGTCTTTCCTCTCTTCTGTCAGCTAACTCGGTCTCTGAAAACCC
Organism: Lissotriton vulgaris; assembly: GCF_964263255.1. Taxonomy (NCBI): domain Eukaryota; kingdom Metazoa; phylum Chordata; class Amphibia; order Caudata; family Salamandridae; genus Lissotriton; species Lissotriton vulgaris. Next base: position 681,780,450 of record NC_141693.1, read on the forward strand.
TCCTGTTGATGCACTGCTGCCCTCCCGTGAGGCTACCTTGGGGCTGATTATCATATCACCCACCCCCAGGGGACATTCCGCAGTCCTCTCAATGACAGTACACCTGTCTGACTCCTCCTCTTCTACCGTTCCCTCAGGATGTGCTTCCACCCAGGCTCGCAGACTAATACGGAGCTCCTCTCTTTTGGCCCCTCGTCTAACGAACACTCCCCTTTCCTGACAGAACTCCTTGAGCTGCGCCACAGTATAGGTCTCCAGCTCTGACATATCGAATTCCATCTTGTCAGTGAAAAGTGTGGACAACCACCTCGAAGTAGGTTACAAGGATAGGAACTATGAGGGTCACCTCCACCCACCTCCAGAAGAGAATTTGGAAAAAGCAAAATATTGAATTGGAGGACCGCTGGGAGAAAACTCCGGGTGTGTACATGTGGCGCACACAGAATTATTATGGGGTCCAAAACAAGCACGGCTCGTAATCCCACCCGCTGAGCACCAATTTTATGTTGGACCTGCGAAGGGCAAGCCCAGCACAAAGGGGGTAGCTTGGCTCAAGTGTCAAGGCAAGTGAAGGCTATCGTGATAAGCCGGCTTTGATCCAATAATATCTCCTTGTACAACCACCAAAAAGAAGGACACCACACCACTGTTGTAGAAAAATACGATTCCTTTATGTAAAAATTCTCTGTTGTGAATGGGGATCAATTAGGAAAGCACATACACATTTCTTTTGGCCACAATTTGCTGGGTTTCGATTTTGGAATAAATACAATAAATAAGCTCAGGAATAAATATCATCAATAAATAGAATAAATATCAGGAATAAATATCATCAATAAATAGAATAAATATCACTTTTTGTTTAGCAGAATAAATACTGGTTCAGTTAAATAAACATTCCCCGGTTCATTCTGGTATCGCTGCCACCAATTAAATACTTCAGGAACATTACATTTGCAATTACATTTCAGGTTGGAAAGATAACTCTTACAGTTTATGACGATCTCACCAATCCTGTACACAGGATTCTCTGGGCACAAAAGGAGTGTTGGGACTCTCTAAGAACCACACGGGGTTATGAACGTGTAACTAAAAGGCAAGGAAAGACAGTGAACACTTCATTTACACTCGGCTACCACCGGGTTGGGATCTCTGTTTTCCGGTGGGGTTTAAGCGCGCCTAGGGGCTTTACCACTGCTAGCACTCAGGCGGCACCAGTTCAAAGTCTTTAGACTGACGAACGGGGCTGCCGAAGAGGTCACACAATCTTCGCGCTCAGTCAAATAAATGCCGGTTCACAGTTCCTTTATATCACCGCTTCCCACCTGAAGAAACGGGCCCACCTCACATCGGCTGCAATCGAAAAGCGATTCAGTCGGGTTCAGCACTTCTCTCACCAGCGACGGGTTCTCAGGGGCTCCACAGACCTCCCTCTGACTTCCTCAAACAGGGATGGCTCCCGCCCACAGCTACAGCCGCCGATTCACTGGGGAGGGGCAGAGACAGTAGTCCCGCCCAATGAAGGCCGGCCTTTCCTCGCCCGGGCGCACCACCTCACCTCAGTCTGCGCAGGAAGCACTCTACGCCGGTGGAGCTCGGAGACGTCCGAGCTCCTCGCTAGAGGCGCCTGTCACAAAAGGGGCACAGAAGACGCTCGCGGCAAACTTGCTCTCGCCTCGCAACCCGAGTCTGTCGTAATTCACCACCGGGGGGGGGCGGGGAAGGCACACGACAACGGCCACAGTCTCTTGGGGGTGACGAGGCACTCGTTGGGCAGGCGCTGTAGGCGCGAGGTCACCGCACACACAGTTGACTGGAACGCCAGTCAGGATCCACGCCAGTGACCCTTGCTGCTTTACTGCCCGCGCTACCAGCCGCCTCAGGGGTCAACAGGGCAGGTGTCAATCTGGTGTCAAGTCTGGAATCTCCTTCTTCACCCAGATCTGGAACATCATTATCCTATCTAGTCTTCTGGTCATCTAAAATGGCCGCCAGGGACTGGACCTTATATAGCCAGTGCCCTGAGGTGCTGGTTCGTGCCAGTAGGTTCCAGAACCTTCTTTGGGCTAGCTCAATGACATGGCACTTCTGAGAGGTATTTGGGACCCTAACAGCACCATACTGGGGTTCTAGAGCAGCCATTTTGTGTACCCGAGGAAAATAAAGTAATTCCTGTCAGGAATGCCCGCCAAGTAAAAGGGCGCCAAAACCTTGAAAGGTCAAGGTTCATGGAGGCTCCAAGGGGAGTCACTCACATGGGGAAAAGGGACGGCCACCATTTTGAGGCCATTCATACAGGTTGCCAATCCCAGTCTATAATGTCACAGGTTTCGCCAGGTGCCTTGTAAATAGGTGCCAAAAACCTTGTGAACAACTGGGCGTCAAGGAACATCTAGCCCCATGAAACAGCACACAAAAGGTCCTGGTAGACAAAGAAAAGCGACAAATTTTGGGAAGTACAGGGGAACAAAAGAAATCATAGTGGTGAGGGGACTCTCAGAAGCAGACGGGTCTAACACCTCCTATTCACAGTATATGTATCCTGGATGTGCTTCCCAATTATGTGTTCCTGAGGATGGGTAATTAAAGGAAAACAGCCTAATTACATATAAGAATACACCCTAAGGAAAAAGACAGGGGCGTATTCTATATACTTTAAAAATATGGTAATGTGGTCCCAAGTACCTTAAACGAGGATTTAATGGTAGTGTAAGTTTATTCAGGCATAAATAAATAAAATCTGTGGTGCATTGCACCCTCTCGATGCAGATTGTGTTAAAGTAAATAACCCGCAGCCATATCCATGCCGGTATTAATATGAGACCTCTGCCTAATATAAAGGATCAAAGGAAAGTGTGTCAGAACAAGAGAATAGACAGACCCCACAGTGTTAAAAGATGCCCTCAAACGCAGATGCTCGTATCTGGCGTAATTGGCACTGTACCACTAATTGCAGGAGAACATTCAGTTAGTTATGGGCGCTTACCTCTGTGATGATCAGAGCTCCTTCCGGCATGTACACTGAAGACCTAATAACCCGCAGGAGAACACACTTTTATACAGGCCTGGGAGCTGAAACAGTTGTAGGACTGTACCAGCTCCAAAGATGTCGGCCATCTTGGAACAGTAACAGTAACTTCAATTTCATTGTTTTGAGTTTTCATTTCCCACGAAATAATGAAGGAAATTGACTTACATTTCATGATGAGAATTCATATTGTAGTTCACTGGTATTATTTCTATATCAGCAGCAGTGTTAAAACTGAGCAAACAGACACTTGTAGTCGCTCGTTGAAGTACATGAATGGGAGCTTATACCACTTTTTAAGAGCGTTGAGGCAGCGCATGTATAGACTTTCTTTTTTTACTTTGTAAGTTGTGGTAATAGGCAATTCTTGATACTGCTCCTCAGACATGATATTTATTGACGCACCACTCTCAATTATGAATGGTATTGAACACCCATTTATTTTAAGGTAATCTTCAGGCAAGTTTTGTTGAGTGGCTTTGGTGTTTTTTCATGTCAATTTTTCTTCACATTGAATTTTACCTCACATTCGACTAGTCCCACATGAGAATGCCTTTCTGAAGTAAACGGTACAAAAGGGGTTGGTGATGGACGGAGCCTCTGAATCAATCAGACACTCACACCCAGTCAAGAGATCTGGGTTTAATCCATCACCGTTCTTTAGCCCACTCTGCCACCCCAGTTCAGACATGGCTATATGCTAATCAGTCTGACCCTGTGCCTCATGGGAACAGTCCAGCCCGAACTGTCATGCCATGTCTTCCCTGGACCGGAAACAAGCTTCCGAGGACCGGTTTCTGGCATTCCAGCCGTCTTCAGCCCGGCTTGCTTGAATCCAGTGGCAAAGTGAGCAAGGGACTCACGTCTGAGTATACCCTGCCACACTTATGGCGGCCAAAAGCGGTACAAAAGGGGTTGGTGATGGACGGAGCCTCTGAATCAATCAGACACTCACACCCAGTCAAGAGATCTGGGTTTAATCCATCACCGTTCTTTAGCCCACTCTGCCACCCCAGTTCAAACATGGCTATATGCAAATCAGTCTGACCCTGTGCCTCATGGGAACAGTAAAGCCCGAACTGCCAAGCCATGTCTTCCCTGGACCGGAAACAAGCTTCCGAGGACCGGTTTCTGGCATTCCAGCCTTCTTCAGCCCGGCTTGCTTGAATCCAGTGGCAAAGTGAACAAGGGACTCACGTCTGAGTGTACCCTGCCACACTTATGGCGGCCAAAAGCGGTACAAAAGGGGTTGGTGACGGACGGAGCCTCTGAATCAATCAGACACTCACACCCAGTCAAGAGATCTGGGTTTAATCCATCACCGTTCTTTAGCCCTCTCTGCCACCCCAGTTCAGACATGGCTGTATGCAAATCAGTCTGACCCTGTGCCTCATGGGAACAGTGCAGCCCGAACTGCCAAGCCATGTCTTCCCTGGACCGGAAACAAGCTTCTGAGGATCGGTTTCTGGCATTCCAGCCTTCTTCAGCCCGGCTTGCTTGAATCCAGTGGCAAAGTGAGCTAGGGACTCACGTCTGAGTATACACTGCCACACTTATGGCGGCCAAAAGCAGTACAAAAGGGGTTGGTGATGGACGGAGCCTCTAAATCAATCAGACACTCACACCCAGTCAAGAGATCTGGGTTTAATCCATCACCGTTCTTTAGCCCACGCTGCCACCCCAGTTCAAACATGGCTATATGCAAATCAGTCTGACCCTGTGCCTCATGGGAACAGTAAAGCCCGAACTGCCAAGCCATGTCTTCCCTGGACCGGAAACAAGCTTCCGAGGACCGGTTTCTGGCATTCCAGCCTTCTTCAGCCCGGCTTCGTGAATCCAGTGGCAAAGTGAGCAAGGGACTCACGTCTGAGTGTACCCTGCCACACTTATGGCGGCCAAAAGCGGTACAAAAGGGGTTGGTGATGGACGGAGCCTCTGAATCAATCAGACACTCACACCCAGTCAAGAGATCTGGGTTTAATCCATCACCGTTCTTTAGCCCACTCTGCCACCCCAGTTCAGACATGGCTGTATGCAAATCAGTCTGACCCTGTGCCTCATGGGAACAGTGCAGCCCGAACTGCCAAGCCATGTCTTCCCTGGACCGGAAACAAGCTTCCGAGGATCGGTTTCTGGCATTCCAGCCTTCTTCAGCCCGGCTTGCTTGAATCCAGTGGCAAAGTGAACTAGGGACTCACGTCTGAGTATACCCTGCCACACTTATGGCTGCCAAAAGCGGTACAAAAGGGGTTCGTGATGGACGGAGCCTCTGAATCAATCAGACACTCACACCCAGTCAAGAGATCTGGGTTTAATCCATCACCGTTCTTTAGCCCACTCTGCCACCCCAGTTCAGACATGGCTATATGCAAATCAGTCTGACCCTGTGCCTCATGGGAACAGTGCAACCCGAACTGCCAAGCCATGTCTTCCCTGGACCGGAAACAAGCTTCCGAGAACCGGTTTCTTGCATTCCAGCCTTCTTCAGCCCAGCTTGCTTGAATCCAGTGGCAAAGTGAGCAAGGGACTCACGTCTGAGTATACCCTGCCACACTTATGGCGGCCTAAAGCGGTACAGAAGTGGTTGGTGATGGACGGAGCATCTGAATCAATCAGACACTCACACCCAGTCAAGAGATCTGGGTTTAATCCATCACCGTTCTTTAGCCCACTCTGCCACCCCAGTTCAAACATGGCTATATGCAAATCAGTCTGACCCTGTGCCTCATGGGAACAGTAAAGCCCGAACTGCCAAGCCATGTCTTCCCTGGACCGGAAACAAGCTTCTGAGGAACGGTTTCTGGCATTCCAGCCTTCTTCAGCCCAGCTTGCTTGAATCCAGTGGCAAAGTGAGCAAGGGACTCACGTCTGAGTGTACCCTGCCACACTTATGGCGGCCAAAAGCGGTACAAAAGGGGTTGGTGATGGACGGAGCCTCTGAATCAATCAGACACTCACACCCAGTCAAGAGATCTGGGTTTAATCCATCACCGTTCTTTAGCCCACTCTGCCACCCCAGTTCAGACATGGCTGTATGCAAATCAGTCTGACCCTGTGCCTCATGGGAACAGTGCAGCCCGAACTGCCAAGCCATGTCTTCCCTGGACCGGAAACAAGCTTCCGAGGATCGGTTTCTGGCATTCCAGCCTTCTTCAGTTATATCCATTGTCGTAATTGGCCCGTCCGTGTTAGCGATTAGCTGAACCCACACGTTGTCCTCCTTAACTTGGCTGTATACGATAAACGCCATTTTGAATACTGTGGCGGCCATCTTAGATCATGAGCGGCCTCGTGGCCGACGTGCCCTTTAGTCCTTTGTCCATTCCACTGACCACTCACATCTGCCCAGCAACAGGATATTTTTAGTACTGGTCAAGCCACACATGCGCAGTTCTCACTGACCCGTATACCTTCAGGAATGTGCCGCTAACTGACCAGCGGGTTTGAAACCCTCCAATGAGCTGGCAGTATTCCAAAACATGACCATGTATGTCTCTAAAACTGTGTCTTAACTTGTGCCGCCTATCTTTTATTGCCCCAAAATTGTATATAAACGGGGTCACACCGGTGTTCGGTGTGATACCTCTTGCAATACCGAAGGGTGCTGTTTGAGTGTACCACCACCCCATGGGGTCTTAATAAACTTGTTCTTTGCCTTTTACAGCTTCCGTGCCAACAGTTCTTTTGTGTATGTGGGTAATCTCTGGAGCGTGTAGGCCTTGGGAACCCCGAAATACTTCAATTGGCGACCACGAAGGGACTCATCGGCGACTCGGATGCCCGAAGGAGAGGTCGTGACGAAGGCTTGGAAACTCGCCATGGACGCGCACTGCCACGAGTGACCCGAGTCTTGGCTGCCAAGGTGTTTTTTCCTTTCCTTCCGATCTGACCTTCCAGGTGGCGCCGGTCTCCGACTGAGTTTTCGAGTGTCCGCTTCACTGAGAAAGTGCCGTTTGGCTGATTTGGCTTACAAGACCTTGGCAGTTGGAATCTGGACTTTTGAGAATTGGTAAGCTTTGTGTTCGGTAAGGTAGTCTTCGGACGCTTACTGAAGTCCTGAGATTTGTGTTCGGTAAGGTAGTCTTCGGACGCTTACTGAAATCCTGAGCTTTGTGATCGGTGAGGTAGTCTTCGGACGCTCGCCGAATGTTGTGAACTTTGATTTGAGTTAGCTAACATTTTGAATTTGTGATCTTTGAACTTATATGTGTAGTGCACTTCACATAGGCAGGCATGTAGAGATGTTTCTCTAACTTTGTTTTTTCCTCTGAGCGGCACAATCGTGTGAAGAACTGTAAGTGCCATTTGGTCTGGTGTCACGCTTTTGTGATACTTTTCGAACATGCCTGTTTTCAGCAAGCTCCGGGGAATGTGTTGCTTAGGAGACGATGCATCAATTAGGTTAGCGGAATCACAGCCGGCTCCCCCAGAGGGAACACCAAATAGGGACATGTATATCAAGCATGGCCTTCCACCTATTATGTACAGTAAATTATGGCATAAGTATACTAAGGCCGATCCCGAATTGCAATGGCCCCTACACGGGTCATACGATTTGAGTAAAATTCAATTTGTCGAGCAATGTATGTTTCAACGTAGGTCTAGACAAAATATGTTTGATTGTGTACGAATGTGGGAGAAAGCGGCGCGTGAACGAATGAAGCGTGAGGTTGCCTTGGCGGACAAAGAGCAGCGTAAGGCTGCTCGGGATAAGGCTTTACAGCTTGAGGAGAAGGAGGCGCAGGAGAAGAAAGAGAGGGAGGAACGGGAACGTAAATTGCAAACGACTGGGCAGTTTCCTATTCGCCGACCGCTTTATCCTGTCCTTAATAATGAAATTGATGATTTTTCTTTGTTAGATCGGTTACCGCCTCCATACGTTTCACCGACGGCTCCGGCTGCGGACTCCGAGGATGATGGGCAGATTCAAGTGGGCCAGAAAGGGGTATCGGCTCTCAGGTTTACTGCGGAGAGGTCCGCTCATTTGCGCAGTTGGGCTCGTAAAGTGAATAAGCATTGTGTTACTCAGGAACAATTGGTAGCGGAGAAACAGGGGTGGTCGGATCTTGAATTAATGTATTTCTTGTCCACTTTAGCGGATGAAGTTATAAATGCATATCGTGCAGTTTCTGAAACGTTAGAACCTAAAGCTTTGTCGGTATATCATGAGAATTTAGCTAAAGGTGATTTTGATCTTACAGATGTGGATGACCTGTTCAAACATTTGATCGCGCTGCGGGATGAGACGACGTATTTGCGACAGGAACTGAAACGGAGGAAAAAGGAGTCCGAGCCGGGAAACGACGGGGCGGTTAAGGAGTGTTCTCTTCGTGGTTCAGATAAGAGCTCTGCGTTGCATGTTATGCCTATGCGTGAAGCCGCGCCTTTGTATGTTCCGCCAAAAGGGGAAGGTACGGATGATGATAAATTGTCAAAGGATGCGAAGGGATATTTTGTGTATAATTGGGTGTATACACCATGGAATAGAGCAGATGTCATGGCACTTAAAAACTCTTTGCCTGATCTTCGAAAGAACCCAGCGGCATTCTATGAGGGGGTAGAGGGGGCTATATCGTCTTGTGTGATGACTCTTGTAGATATAGATTTGTTTTTCGGGCTAATTTTACCACCTGATATGTGGAGGCAAATCCGTAAAACTAATGACGAAACGATTTTGGGGGGGACCTGGAAAGAGATAAATGCTGCAGATTTAGATAGAAAACCAGCATGTAAGCCTTGTCAGCTAATTCTAGATCTTCCGGCAGCTATTTTGCATAAATTGAAAACGCTTGTTCCTGCCAAAAAGATAGATTGGACCATGTTAACGTCGTGCAAGCAGAAACCAGATGAAACAGTCTCAGATTTCTTTACACGCTTTGAGGAGGCATTTCATGATTACAGTGGTCAATCTTTAACTGACGATACGGGTCGGCATTTGTTTGTAGATAAGTATGTGGCTAATCTCCTACCAGAGATTGCAAAGCGATTGAAGTCGAGTGAGAGTTCCTGGGCCACGGCGACCCCTGCGTCCTTATTAACTATGGCTCAGTACTATGAGCGGCAGGAAGTGGAGGCTAAAGAAAATGTAGAGAAAAAGACGAAGGAATTGAAAACGAAGGTGATGTTGGCACAGGTTCGGGGAACACAGAGTAGAGGGAATGATAGAGGTAGACGAGGCGGAGGTAATGCGTCGTATGGTCGTACGGACATTGCGGAGGATCAGTGTGCTTATTGTAAGGAATTTGGGCATTGGGCCGATGATTGTCCGGTACTTCGTGAACAGCGTAGTCAGCGTGGTCGAGGCAGTGGAAGGACAAGAGGAGGTTATACTGGAGTGAGAGGTGGCGGAGGTGATCGTAGACAGGTTGAGGAGAGGGGCCGTGGTCAGGACGAACGAAATACGTTTGATAGACGGAATCAGTATCAGATTTTGGAAGGAGAGAATGTGGAACATCAGGATTATGTGCATGCATAGGATTGCGTAGGATGGGGTAAGGAATCAGTCGAAGTGCCAGTAGATCAGCAAGGTCCATATGTAACAGCGGGTATTTTGGGTTCTACTGATCAGTTTCTAGTCGACACAGGAGCTACTCGTAGCGCTCTGTCGAAAAACTTGGTTCCGAGGGCTCCCCTGTCTGGCGAAATGATTACGTGTGTAGGGTTTGATGGCACACCCTCCCCCAGCCCATTGTCCAAGCCCCTTGCACTATGCATTGACAAGTACTTTAGTTTTGGCCAATTTTTGTTATCGCCCCATACCCCAGATAATATCTTGGGCATTGATTTACTCAAATATTTTCGAGCAACAATACGCTGCGCTCCAGAAGGAGTGCGGGTTATTCTGAATGACAACTACCCTGATCCTGATGACTGCCCTGCACGTGACAGATTTTGTGTCATTTTAGATATTCCTGCTTTGGCCTCTCTGCCGCACACGTTGTGGGCGACATCAGATACGGATGTGGGAGAGATGCGTATTCCACCAATACATATCACTGTTAAGGAGGGGGCCCCTCTACCACGAGTGCCACAGTATAAGATCTCGAAGGAAGGCGAAATTGCACTAACACATATTGTTCAGGATTTGATTTCTGCAGGGGTAGTGGAGGAGGTCCCTTATAATGTCTGTAACAGCCCTATTCTACCAATTCTTAAGAGAGATTCAGATGGCAAGATCTATCGATTTATCATTGATTTGCGTGAAATAAATAAAATTGTCATTCCCCAATACCCAGTGGTGTCTGATATCACGACTTTGCTTACTTTGGTTCCACCGACAGCCACCACCTTTAGCGTTATCGATCTAAAGAATGCGTTCTTTTCTATCCCTGTTCACCCAGATAGCAGATATCTGTTTGGTTTTACGCTCAATAATAAATCATATAGATTTTGTCGTGTTCCCCAAGGTTATACTGAGAGCCCTAGCATCTACAGCCAGGCTTTGAAACGACAACTAGATTCCTTCGAATTGCAGTCTGGCGTTGCGCTCATCCAGTACGTGGATGACCTTTTGCTTGCTGCTGACTCCTATACACAATGTGAACAGAGCACGCTTGCGTTGCTGTCCTTTTTGGCACAAAACAATCACAAGGTCTCCAAGAAAAAGCTTCAATACTGTAGACCCCAGGTGACCTACCTCGGTCATCTGTTGTCTAAGGAGGGGAGGGCATTAACATCTGATCGAATTCAAGCGATTTTAGATACACCAGTCCCCCGCACGCAGAGAGATGTGCGTGCCTTTATAGGGTTGACATCTTTTTGTAGACAATGGATCATGGGTTTCTCACATATCATAAAACCTCTGCTAGCATTATTGTCCAAAACTACACCGATGCCTCTTGAGTGGACAGATGAATGTCAGAAAGCCTTTGAACAGTTGAGACAGGCCCTTTGTTCTGCACCCATGTTAGGAACACCAGACTACACGAAACTTTTCACATTGTACGTGCACGAGAATGATGGGTGCGCGTTGTCAGTGTTAGTGCAGTTACACGGGGATAAGCAGAGACCATGTGCATACTTCTCTGCCATTTTGGATCCTGTAGCACGAGGGCTGCCTGGGTGTTTTCGAGCAGTAGCGGCAACAGCAGTAGCCATACGACAGAGTGAGGGCATAGTGTTATCACACAAATTGCTGGTGTTGGTCCCTCACGCAGTAGATGCCCTGTTGAACCAAACAAAGACCCAATACCTCACGAGTGCACGACTTACAGGATATGAGTTGACACTTTTAGCGCCACACATAACATTGAAGAGATGCGCTACTTTGAACCCCGCGACTTTATTACCCTATCCGGCCGAGGAGGGTCAGGAAGAAAAACATCATGATTGTGTTTTCCTGACTGAGGAACAGACAAAGGGTCGTGTTGACTTACAGGATGTGCCACTTCCAGATGTGGATGGGGAACTGTGGGTTGATGGATCGTGTTTAAGGCTGCCAGATGGCACGACTTCCGCAGCATATGCGATCACGACTCTTAAGACGGTGGTAGAAACAGCTAGAATACCACAAAAATCGGCTCAGGCAGCAGAGCTGATAGCCTTAACAAGAGCCTGCGAATTGAGTGCTGGCCTATGTGTGAACATATACACAGACAGCCGGTACGCCTTTGGAGTGGCCCATGACTTCGGGCTTCTTTGGAGGGAACGCGGGTTTCTGACGTCACATGGGGAGCACATTATGCACGGAGAGTTAGTGCGTGATCTCCTAAATGCGCTGCTTGGCCCTAAAAAAGTAGCGATAGTGAAGTGCAGTGCCCATAAGAAAATTACGGATAAGGTGGGCCAAGGAAATGCCTTTGCAGACAGCATAGCAAGGCAAACGGCTATGTCCCGAACTAGCTCCCCCATGTACGTGGTACAATCGCAGGCTGAACGATGGAGTGATGCTAGAGTAGAGATACGGGATATACAAAATTCAGCTACAGAATCTGAGCTTGCGGCTTGGGCAGTAGATGGGGTGCTAGATGATGAGGGATGTTGGAGAAGTAAAGACATGGAGAAGTGGAAATTGCCTGCGGCTTACTTACAGGCGATGGTCCAGATGACACATGGACTGGCGCATGTCGGAGCTCTTGCAATCACTCAGCTTTTAACACGAGTTTGGGAACATCCCGAGATTGCGAACACTGCAAAGAGAGTAGTGCAGACCTGCCTGGTATGTTTGCAACACAATCCTGGAAAGGGGGCCTATACTCCGAAAGGAGGGTTCGTTCCACCTTCTGCACCGTTTGAAGTCCTTCAAATGGATTACATCCAACTCGAGCGCTGCAATAACCTGAAATACGTTTTAGTGGTGGTGTGTGCCTTTAGCAAATGGGTTGAGGCCTACCCCACGAAAGACAATACGGCTTTGACAACAGCTAAGGTGTTGCTTAAGGAATTCTTTCCTCGCTTTGGAGTTTGCAAATTTTTGTGGAGCGATAATGGGCCCCATTTTGTCGGAAAGATTGTGGAGTATGTACTGAAGGGGTTGGGGATTCAGCAAAAGTTCCACGCTGTATTCCACCCTCAGTCAGCAGGTTTGGTCGAGCGGTACAATGCAACGTTGAAGCTTAAGCTGGCCAAAATTGTGGCGTCTACATCATTGAAGTGGCCAGATGCGTTGCCGCTAGCACTATTGTCTCTTAGATCAGTGCCCCATTCACGAACTGGCCTTACACCTTATGAGGTGGTGTTTGGCCGCCCCATGAATATCTGGGGAGTGCCCAAGCCGCGATTAATACATGATGTGCCTTGTGTTATGATGAATGATTATTTGGCACGATTAACAAATGATTTGCTCTCCATTCATCAACAGGTTCGAGAAGCGCTCCCTGATAACTCTACTGGAGAGGGCCACGATCTTCGTCCTGGGGATCATGTGATGATCCGTTCGTTTGAAAGAGCAAGCAGTCTGGAGCCCAGGTGGAAGGGCCCCGAGCAGGTCCTTCTGGCGACCCGCACCGCAGTACGAGTGACCAACAGGAAGCGGTGGGTGCATTCGACTCACTGTCGTCGAGTCTCTCCGGATCTGGTGACTCCTGCTGTGCTTATTGATTATAAAGAGATCTTGGAGAAAGAAAAGAGCCCAGCTGTGACGTCGGCCGAAGTAGAGGGAGCCTTCCCGGACCAATCTGCTGCTGGAAGAGAGCGCTACAATCTACGACCGCGATAAAGAAGATTTTTTCCTTTTTGAACTGGTTGGTAACCGCTCCAGGTTTGTGAAACGGAAACCGGGAATTCCAAGGGGGGGGGATCAGTTCTGCCAGAGTAGCGACACCCGTCTTGGCCCGGAGAAGAAAACAACGGCTACCTCGGAGTTCAGCACCGCATTTTTTCCTTTTTTTTTAGGTATACACGAACGTGTATCAGAGACTATTTGTGAGAAACTGTGAACGATTTGTGTTCTTTGAGACTTTGCACAAAACTTTCTTGAACTATGGCGTCGGTGGCATCGCGAGATAAGAAAATACTGGGTGCCTTTCTCTTTGTTTTCACGATTGTGGTGATAGCTGTTATTGCCTGGGTAGTCGAACTTGTGGTGCCTGTACGTGAACATTTGCTGCCGACTACCCCGGCACCGTCTGAACATTTTCACTTTACCTTGCCTTTTCATGAAGAACGCCACCGTCAAACGTATTTAAATAACAGCTTCATTCAGATTCTTCACCACACACATAATATGACCAATACCTCTAATTGCTGGGTGTGTGGAATGTTGCCTGGGCACCAGAAGAGAGGGGGCACCCCACTTATTCCACTCCCGTTTTCGCATAATGGGTCTTGCAATGCCTGGTACACCCTCCTCTTTACCTTGAGATGGCCAACCAAAGGGGGGGTGCTTTTCCGCCTAAATAAAGAATGTCCCCATGACAAGGATGGGTTTCCACGGGCTGAGGGTACACGTTTTGAATGGGAAGAGTATAAGCCCGACAATGTGTCTGCTCCACGAATATACAGCAATCAGAGAAATGTGAATGTATCAAGTGCTCATGTTATAAATGTCATTGCTACAAAAGCTGATTTATGTATCCGAAATAAGGGCACGATTGCAGTGGGGAAAAGTGAATGTAACGTTACTCTCACGTTCGATAGCCCGAATGGCATTTCATTTGTTGCATCCAGAAACACCTACTTCATCTGTGGAACGAAGGGGTACCATCAGCTTCCAGTGGGGTGGTTGGGCACATGTTATGTATCGTTTGTGCTACCTCCTGTATTCATTGCCCCACCGATGTATCACAACGATTATACTCTGTACCACGACTTTGTTTTGAACAGAGTTAAGCGAACTGTTGCACTAGAGGACATTGATCAAACGGACACTGCGTTGCAACAATATGTGGATTTCAATCTGGGACTATTCTCCTTTGTGGGGGCCGCACTGAACAGTCGGAAGATCAGACGCCTGACACGTGTTGTTGAGGCTGTTGCAAATGACACTGCTATTGCCCTGGGGAACATTACCGAAGAGCTGCAGATTTCTAGAATTGTCACCCTCCAAAACCGGATGGTGCTGGATGTTGTTTTGGCTGATCGTGGGGGGGCATGTAGGATCATTGGAAGCAGCTGTTGCGTTTACGTGCCTGATAATTCTCCATCTGTGTATGATGCGATTTCAAAGCTGCATAAAATAGCTGCCGAAATACACCCGGACAATGGAACTTGGACACTTTCAGGATGGTTCTGGTCCATGATTGCAACTTGGGGCTGGAAACTGTTGACCATTTTCTGTATACTTGTGGGAGCAATGTTCTTTATCTGCCTGTGTATCCAATGTGGTCCTGCATTTTGTTCAATGTGCCTATCGGCCTGTTTGCCATCGAGACGAGCTCTTGTCCATGATAAAATGATGCTACATAAGGAGGTGACACAAATTATGTTAATTGACATCGAGGACGAACATCCAGATTATGTTCATTATGAGGTAGATTCAGCTAAACGCTAAAAGGGTCGTCTGTCGTAATTGGCCCGTCCGTGTTAGCGATTAGCTGAACCCACACGTTGTCCTCCTTAACTTGGCTGTATACGATAAACGCCATTTTGAATACTGTGGCGGCCATCTTAGATCATGAGCGGCCTCGTGGCCGACGTGCCCTTTAGTCCTTTGTCCATTCCACTGACCACTCACATCTGCCCAGCAACAGGATATTTTTAGTACTGGTCAAGCCACACATGCGCAGTTCTCACTGACCCGTATACCTTCAGGAATGTGCCGCTAACTGACCAGCGGGTTTGAAACCCTCCAATGAGCTGGCAGTATTCCAAAACATGACCATGTATGTCTCTAAAACTGTGTCTTAACTTGTGCCGCCTATCTTTTATTGCCCCAAAATTGTATATAAACGGGGTCACACCGGTGTTCGGTGTGATACCTCTTGCAATACCGAAGGGTGCTGTTTGAGTGTACCACCACCCCATGGGGTCTTAATAAACTTGTTCTTTGCCTTTTACAGCTTCCGTGCCAACAGTTCTTTTGTGTATGTGGGTAATCTCTGGAGCGTGTAGGCCTTGGGAACCCCGAAATACTTCAATATCTCTCCTCTACCTCTAATGGATCGTTGGTGTACTTGGTGCCAAAGTACCAGGCCTTTACCCCTGTGTGTCTCCTGTGGTGTATAAGGGAGTGGCACCCCGGACCACGGGGACAGCCTAATCCCTTGCAACACAGGTCTCTCCCCTTATGGCAACTGGACATCTTCTCTCATCACCCGAGAGGCCACAAACTTCTGCAGCAGTTAGTAGTACCCTGACTATCAGGGAAGTATCCATCACCCCCCTGGTCTGTGTGCCAGGGGTCTCAGCCTGCGGTTGAGTATCAGGTCCCACAGTCATCCGCCCAGAGGTCTGCAATTTGTCCAGTAATAATCCCCAGGTCTCTAAATCCCGTTCGGCATTCTCGTCTGTGCGGACTATACACAGTTTTCACTGCTCCGCAACCCCCCATTCGCACATATCTGCTATCCATTTAGGCAGTCCAGGGAGCACTGGCCGTGTCCAGTGTAGAGCTATGCAGTGCCTGGGAAGCCCCAGTCCCAGGTTCTCAAATCTACATTGCATTCTAGTCTTCGCCTTTGGGTTCTGTAGGACTATTAGAAGGCAATGCTTAGCTGTTTCTTTGTTCTTTGATCTGGAGGCCTGTTGCCTCTTAAAGCATCTCCAGCACCCCTGACCAGTAGCTCCAGAGCCGAGGGCAATCCCACGTCATGTGTGCGAATGCAGCAGATTCGGTCCCTCAGCGGGGGCACCCCGGGGTTTGCACCGCATTGATGCATGCTAATCTGCGGGGGGGTCACATATGTGCGGTGTAGATAATGAAATTTGATCAGCTTGAATCGAGCATTGCTGGACACTTCCTGGACCTGTGCAAGTGTTCGCTTCCATTCACTGTATATAAGGGGTATTAGCAGGTCTTCCGACCATCTATCTCGAACTTGAGAACATCGATGCTGCAGTCCGCCTTAAGCATTCGCTATAAAAGGGAGTTCAATCTCCTGTGGGTGCCTCGGTCTAACATCGCCATCAAGGTGTGAGATTCCGTAGGTTCCTCGGGAAAGGAAGTCCAGATCTCCCGCATAGTACGCAAGATTTTTTGATATTGTAGAAAATATACTCCTGGGACCCCAGAGCATTCCTGCGCTTCAGCAAATGAGAGGAAGCAACCATTACACTATAGATTGCCCGCAGTAAGGCAACCCTTTCGAACCACCCTGTCAAATCCATTACGGTTTCTATTTGGCCGAAATTATGCAGCCATTGCAATGGTACAGTTTGTGAATATGGTGCCCTACACAACATCATTGCGACCGCCCGCTCCCATGCCCCCGCATCCTGACCCAACACAAACAGGCACTCCAGTGGTCCCTGAGTACCACACCGCCAAAAGGTACTCATCCATTTTAGGGTCCTCCAGCAACCAAATCGCTGCATACTGGAAAAGGGCAGCAAAATAATAGAAATGAAGACCTGAAAGGCCAAGTCCCCCCTGTTCAGCATCCAGTTTCAGAATCTTCAATCTTACCGTACTGCACTTTGCAGCCCATACGAGTTACAACAGGAGGCTATTAAGAGTCTCAAAGGTGGACCTGGAAATTTTACGAAAAGAGTTCGGTATAGTGTATAGGTAGTGTGGTAAGAACACCTTTCAAGCTAGAGCTACTTAACCCATGATGGAGAAAGGGAGGCGGTTCCAGAAGCTGATGGATGATTGTAAACCCGTAATCCCTGCTCCCATGTTCAGTGTATATTGCATGTCTGCTGAATGTGCCATCTGGATCCCCAAATAGAGGAAATGATTGCACTTCTATTGGAACTGTGCTGGGTGGAGGACAGTCACCTCTGTGCTAACTAATGTAGTGAGTGGGAATAGGACTGATTTCTGTTTATTGAATTTCAGTCCAGACACTGTGCTGAAACTTTAAAACATTTCCAGAAGAATGGCATTGCCTCCTCCGGTTGAATTAGATATAGCAAGGCATCATCTGTGTATAGGGATACAGCATGTACTTGGCAATCCAGCCGGATGCTTCAGCAATTCATGTCTCTTTGTAATCTAATCTCTAAGGGCTTTATCGCCAGGGTGAATAATAGTGGGGACAAAGGGCAGCTTTGTCTTGTGCCCCGCTCGATTAAGAGAAGTTCAGAAATCACTCCACCATTGAGTACCCTAGCAGTTGGTGGATTTTACAGGAGGTGCACCCAGAAGATATATTCCTGGCGAAGGCCCATTCTTGTCAGCACTTCCCAGAGGTAGTCCCATTGTATGGTTTTGAGAGCATTTTCAATATACAGGTCCAGTACGGCAGCACAAATGTCCATATTTGCCATGACGTACAAGACATGAGACACCCTGTGTACATTTATATGCATTCCACTGCCCGGCATAAAACCGCACTTATCTGTATTGGCTAGATGCGTGCTATCCCATCTCAGATGCATTGTGAGTGCTTTCGCCAGTATTTTCATATCTACACCCAGATTGATAATGATCGATATGAACCCTGCATAATTGGGTCTCACCCCGTTTACGGGAACATTACTATCTGAGCCTTCCTCATTGATGGTGGTAGGAGTCCTTCCCTCTTATCCTCCTGTAAGTGTTCCAGGAGTCAAGGTAGCAGGAGGTCCGCATAGGTATGAAAGTATTCTCCCGGTAGACAATCAGGGCCCAGGGACTTACAGCAGACCATATCTGCCAGTGCTTCCTGTGGGTCCTCCAGTCTGATCTCCAAATTAAGTCCCTCCCTTTGGCCATCAGTTAGGCTGGGGAGTGTGCGATCATTCTCAAAATGATCCTGGATGTCTGGGGCCACCCCACCTCCTCTTTGTACACAGAGGATCAGTGAGAGTGTAAGAGGGAATTCATACGTTTTGTTTGGAAATGTGGCTGCCTCCTAGAGTGTGAGAATTATTGGGTCGGGGCACTCGTGCTTTAGTGATCATGCCAGGAAGCTACTTGATTTGTCCCCTTCGTGGTGAATACTGTCTAGTTTGTCCCATATATCTCCCACTCTATATTGGACGGGTAGTAGTGATTCTCCCCGTGTATACCTGTCAGGTTCCTCCCTTATTTCTCCTCTAACTGCATCATCCTTTAGTGTGCCCAGCTACAGCAGGAACCTGGGTGGCATGCCAGGGCCCCCACTGCAGTGTGGTCTGAGAGATATCGTCCTTGCACCTGTGTGTGTATAGTGCCATAACTGCAGCCTCACCCGAGAGTAAAAATCAATCCAGTCTACTAAACACTGTATGTGTGGAAGTGTAGCAGGTGTATCCCCCATTCCCTGGGTGCATCGAGCGCCATGCATCCGTGTATTGAAGGTTGTCCATGACACTCCGGAGTGTATTAGTCATGTTCGGTTTTGACGATATCCTGAGGGAATGTCTATCTAAGGAGCTATCCAGTACACAATTGAAGTCCCCAGCCCATACCACCAGTGTACTCACAAATGGCAGAAGGAAGTCCTATGATCTCCGAAAAAAATCTGGATCTTCCACATTAGGAGCATGAATGTTCAGCAGGCAAACCTCCCTACCATCCAGATCCGCATGTATCAGGGCATATCTTCCCTCTACTTCGGCCTCGCTGCTAAGGAGTTTGAACAGTACTTGTGGGGCCACTCATGTAATCACCCCCCGGGAATATGTGGAGTAAGTTGCACCGAACATCTGGCCCCTTCATTGTTTGTGAAGCTTTTATACCTCTGAGTCAGTCATATGTGTTTCCTGTAGCATTGCTATATGTATGCCGTGATGGAGAAGGTAAGTGCGTACTCTATATCTCCTAATGAAGGAGTTTATGCCCCTTACATTCCATGTCACAATTTTAAACTGAACCATCAGTCCATGTGTTGTATAAGACTTTTTTGTCTCCCATATTCCACCATTACTGCCATCAAGAAGAACTATATTAGGGATAACCTATCCCTCCCACCCTGTGTAACCACTGCAAGAACAAATCATGCCCGCCCAATCATGTGTCCAATTCCAAAACTCCTACTTAACAATGCAATCAATTTCTAAGAGATTATGTGGAATTATTGACTACTAAGATGACAAACATGTCTACTCTCACCGGTCTATGCGACCATCTAGCTCACTACAGTCAACCAAACTCGATATGTGCTGGGTAGAGGAGGGCACCCAATGTTGCACCAAGTGGCACCCTGCCTGAGCCCTCCCCCCTGCCACGCAGTCAAACCAGCACTCACTCAAAACACTCACTCAAGATACAGGGTGAAATACAACAAAAGAAAGGAAAAGAGAAAAAATTATTTGGAAGAATGAAGAGAAGAAGCAAAAATTAAAAGGAATAGATGGGGGTGGCCCGTCCTTTTTTTCACTCAGTGCCCCTTCCACCTTACCTTGTACACACCCAGTCATTCCTAATAAGTGTGTTCCAAATTCACACGCAGTCAGTCATCAGCTTTCACACTGTGCAAACCTCACGCCTGTTAAAGCGCCTTTTAGTTCTGTGTAAAGGCTGGGTGGGGGAGGACCTGGCAGGTAAGGAAGCCCCAGTCTGCGGTGTGTCTTTCACAACGTCTCCGGTGCTGGTGTCTAAATTGGATGCCGTCACCACCTCCACAAGCACCCTGGCTTTCTCCTGCTCAAGCCCCAGCTGAGTCAGGTCAAAGTGAGGCAAATGGCCATCCTCTCTGTCCAAGATAGATCTCTCCAGTTCTAAGGATCCATCCTGTCTTACTTCTATTCTTTGCGGTGAGCAGGAAGCTTGTTTGTTATATTGTCGGCGTCTGCTGGACCTGCGGTATTGCTGTGTGCTTCGGGATATAGCAGTAATGTTTTTTGAAGACATGGGTCACCCTTCGCCTTGTACCTCCAGCCTGTCCCATCCCACCTCAGGAGTAGTGAAGAAATGAGAGCGGCTTTTGTGTATTAATTTTAGCTTAGCTGGGTAGAGTAGGTTATATTGTAATTGCATTGCTCTCAGCTTCTGCTTCACACTGGTGAAAGACATCCTCTGTTTCTTGAACAGCCACAAGTAGTCCGGGAATATATACATATTGTGTGATTTTTTTAACATCGGGATCACCTGCCTGCCAGACCTCTCGAGGATACAATTGCGGTCTCTGTAATTCAGAATCATAGCTATATGTGTACAGGGTGCGGCACCAGCTGAGGGGACCGGGGTCAGCGCCCAGTTTGCTCTTTCTATTATAAACAAGGAAGACAGGGAGGCCTCCGGGAGTATGTCTTTAATCCATTTTTTTAGGAACTGCTCGGGGTTTCTTCCTTCAGCCCCTTTCAGGAAGCCCACGAATCGCCTGTTGCATCTTTGAGAGTGTCCTTCTGCATCCTCAGCTTTGCACTCTAGAGCTGCTGTCTTTGCTGAGAGGTGCAAGAATGCTGTTTTCAATATCGATACTTTGGCCTGCAATTTCGTGACAGTTTTCTCTGGAGCTATGGAACTCTCTTCTACTGCCCGGAGGTCCACCCTCAAAAGGCCATCATCCAGGGAGAAAGCGTCTATTTTGGCTTGCTTTGCTTCACTTGAGGCTTCGATGACCGCAAGCATCTGGTCCATTTGTGGTGTGTCGGCATGCAGCAAGGGTCTTCATGCATGCCCATCCATCAGGGCGCGACCTGCACTGTGTATTGATCAATCTTAATCTGCTGTGCCCCAATCTGCGGTCTGTTCTTTACCATGGCTCCGCTTAGGTAGGCCTACGGCTCCACCTAGAGAGTGATATCGCTTAGCGAAAACAGTGATTCCAGCCTTGAGGCTATATGTGATCTGTGAAAGCCGCCAGGGTAAATATGAGCATCCCACCCAGCTGCTCAAAATCTCGCTCCTCATGTCAGTGGTAAATAGCCAACAAGTATCTCAAGTAGTAATCTACCGCAACCTTCACACGCAAGCTTGGGCAAGGGGAGTTTGGAATAATCAATGAAATGACATGTTGTAATAACAGCTACTCAGGGATTTGTATGGGCACCCCAAACTAGTGTGCAGTGCACCACAGTATGCACCAGCGGAAATAATTAGCCAACGTATATGTAGTTGAAGGGCGTCGGTTAGGGACCCAGCCCCGACGATGTCGTCCCCAAAGCCCAGTAGATGGACTTCGAGGATGAGTATTCATTTCGGCTAATGGTCTGTCACTGTGATAGTGCCGGATCAGGCACCAGTATGCCTCACATCTCAGGGGTTGCTCAGTACGAGGAGGAGGCAGAAAGTGTATTGTCTCCCCATGTAGCAGTGCAGTTGCAATTGGCCTCACAGCTGTGGTATAGTTGATGTGGTGCTGGGGTCCTCACCACGAGGCTTCCGATTAAGCCAGCTGTCACTTTGGCCTCATAGTGTGCAGCCCTGTGGGTGAGAAGCACCCCCTGGATGTGGACCTTGAGCCCCAGTGGCATGTAGTGATATATGTCGCTTACTGAGGGTCAAGTACAGGGGTTTTGCCCTCGCCATACAGTCATTGCACCCCATGTCCCACAAATGTGGCGTTTACCTCCAGTCCAAACTGGGGCCCACCCGTGGACTCCACCACACCCACAGGGCCCCACTGGTTATGTGCAGCGCTCCCACTGCAAGGATCTCTCCCACAGGGTAAGAATCTGCCGACCGGAGGCTGTCGCTGTGCTCTCCTAGCAAACAGCCTCACAGTTCCTGATTTAGTCCATCCCAGAAACCAGAGGACTCATCTTGTTTTCTTGACAGCGTAGGCAGGCCACCCGTCTAATGATTGCGACAGCACCGGTCGTGGCTCAGTAGGCAGCGGGGTCTGCCCCAGCAATTCCAGGGTTTCTCAGCCAGCCGCTACTAGCTGCAGCAGTTGGAGTCAAAGTCTTGCTGCAATGTGCCGGGCCAAAGTACCGTTGTGGAGGCCCTACCCCCTCTCCGCAGTTGCGCGGGCGGGCCTATCACCTCTGGCATCCAGCAACATCGCCCGCAGTCTCACAGCCAGCAGGCATCCTGGCAATGCAAGGCCGAGGATTCTGGGCTGCTTCAGGCTGCCTCCGGTCAGGTTCGCAGTACCCACAAACCGCTGAGGGACTCTGACGACTCCCTGGCATCTGAAGGGTATCCCACACTCCAGGAAGGGGCAGGAGAGGTAGGATCAATGTAGGCAATATTCGGGCCGGCACGGAGCACCTTAGTTTGCATCCATGCCACAGCCACCTTCTTGGCCATGCTCCCCATGGTCGGCTTTGATACATTTTGTTTCATAGCACATGAATTTCAGTTTAATCTGTACTGAACTATTACTGTGTGCTACTTTCTTAACCTGGTTGGATCCGCCTTCAGCGCTCATAGTCCGTATATCATATGGCATTAATTTGCATAATGGTGCAGTACGTTTTATTGGCAGTGGTTTAATTCAGTTCTGCCCACCGACCTGTAGACTTTCACTGTTGCTTTTTTTTTCTTGAAGCAGTTTACACAGGCTGGTTTTGCGTTGAGACTCCACCGGTGCCAGCGTCGATTCTGCACGTTGACTGCGGCACACGTGACACGCAAAAGCAGTTTGCTGGACCAAGCCAAACTCTCTGGAAGAGCGCTTTCTGTGTCCAGGCTTTGGATCCCCTATCTCGTCACCAGTTGTTGTGTCCTACCAGCTGTAGCGACAGGATAATGTGCCCTATTTTGGATTGGTGATGACTATGGTCCACTGCCATCTCAGTATATTGCTATGAATCCTTTATTTTAGCCTATTTGTAGGGTTTGCCTATTGTCATTGGCATGATTCTATGCCTATTTTGCCTCTTTTCAGGCCTAAAGGCCTAAACTAGAGAGCAGCAATCTTGTCTTCCTGCCTCAGTTGTCTGAGGCGTTTGTAGGTCAGAAGTGATATTTAGAGTTGAGTTGTTATGCAATAGTTAGAAACCGGTGAGGACCGGCCCTTATCGAAGGAATGTGTTTTTCCCCAGGCTTTAGACGCAACTACAGCTGGCCACTGTGGGAGCGCAGGGAGCGCGGGGCTTGGCACAGGAATTCGGTGGGAGGCCGGTTGCTTGCTGGAAATTTCCATGAGCAGAGAGCCTCCCATATTATAAGAGAACAGAAGAGCAGAGTGGTCAGATGTTTTTTAGAAATGAAGGAGTCAGATGGTTTTTGGAACTGAAGAGAGCGGTCAGATGGAACTGAAGAGAGAGGTCAGATGGATTTGAGCAGGTGAAGCTATAAGTCAATGAAGAAGTCAGTTGGTTTGCAGAGCTGGAGCTGAGAGCTGGAGCTGTGAGTTGGACAGCTGAGCTGTGGAGCAGTTACCAGTCAGATGGTTTTTGGAACTGAAGAGAGAAGTCAGATGGATTTGAGCGGTGAAGCTGTCAGTCAATGAAGAAGTCAGTTGGGAGTCGGCTGGAAGAGTTAGAGTGCAGTTGGAGCCAGTGGAGTGCAGAGACCATGATGAACATCAGAAGTTGGTCCGTTGGTGGTGGTGCCATGGTGATGAATAGAGTCCTAATTCTCACAAAGAATAGAAGGAGGTATTTGCACAGCTTGTGTATATCCAAGGTTCACCGATATAATGATCTGTGGCGTGCTGCCAGGGATAAAGCTGTCTGAACCGGTCAGCGTTAGCACAGAAAGACTACTACAAGGCTGAGATTTCAATGATCTTTCTGGGTACTTTGGTTCTCATGTCTCATCCACCATGTCTACTTTTCTTGATATCACTATTGATTTTACAGCGTAATTTTTGGATACTGTGGCAATATGTACTATTGTGGCCTCATTTCGTTATTTTCCTTTGGTTTGTAGAGCTATCCCCTGAGGAAGGGCTCGATACCAGCCCGAAATGCATTGGGATTATTGATGATTGGATTACAATCTTGTGGATTATGTTTATTGTACACGTTTTGAAACATTGATGAACCATACATGAAGTACAATGAATATGGATTAAATGTGAAAAACGACTTAACTTTGTGGATTTAACTTTGAATGAACTTCACTTTAAACTTTAGACGCTAGAGTCTCTTTTGAGCAGTGCACCGGGGAGCCTTCCTCTCAATGGGGGAAGCCTTGTAGTAGAGTCCTAATTCTACCAGAGAGGGAGTGAGAGTTGGACCCTTCTTAATAGGGTGAGGTTTTCTTAAAATGTTTCTATTATATCTGTTCACAATTAATCACTTTTCTTTCATCTATCTATTTGTATGCCATGATTATTCACTTTACTTTTCAGTTCTTTATGTAAATGTATGTGTTGGTGATTGCATTCTATCATTGCGCTATATAGAGCATTAGTCATTTAGATCCTTGTCATTTTTTCATTGTAATAAAGGGACCCCAGTCAAATCCTGTTTGTTTATTGTCTCTGAGAGAGAGTAAAGTTAACCAGATGCTGACGTATAGAGGGCTGGGAGACACCCCCACTTGCGGGTAACTGTTGATAACTAGGTACACTACTCAGGATCAGGGATGGTTGCAAGACAGAACATATAATTTGCCCTTAGTTTCTGTGGAGGACGGTCAGCCCCTTTTTTACCAAATGCTGACAGGGAGATGGGTGATTCCTCTCTGGTAAGTAATTGTAGATACGGAAGGGAAATCGGCCCCTAAGCAGGAATGCCCAAATTGTTGATAGAGCTACCCAATATAGCATAGACAGTCGTGAGACTATAAAGAATCGTCGGGTGACGTTAAAGATAAGATAACGATAAAGATAAGATAAAGAATCGTCGGGGGACGTTAAAGATACAGTCTTACGGGGCTATAAATATAGCGACAGTCTTACGGGACTATAAATATAGCGACAGTATAAAGTGAGGTAACTATAGGATAAGATATGGAATCCAATAGATGTTAGTGGTATGTTTGACTGTACAGGCTTGTAAATAGCTCTTTTTCACCTTCTCAGGTGAGTATTCTAGATATCATGTATATAGTGGCCTGAGAAGAGTGTGGTTACGTGACGACTGGGTTAGCTACGGTTGGTAGGCTGCTTGGTCTGAGAATCCGGTCGTTACACCAGCCCAGGTACTCGCTAATAACTATGCCACTCACAGAAAGAAATGTTATAGGTCTTTATTCCCCTGCATACAAATCAGAACTTAACATTCTACGCCGCCTTCAACTCATCTCTCCAACACTTATGTCACAGGCTTAAAGTGTACATTGGGAATCAAAAGATTTCTGTTGTTCTTTATTCACAAGACACTACAGGTACAGTATAGTGTCATACATTTTAAGTTTTGCAAATAGCTTTTTCAGCTGTGGTCCTGATTACACCTAGGTCATGGTGGGCAACCAAATGTTTTGTGCCCATTTGGAGGAAGCAGCAATCAGACCAGGCAAGGAACAGAAAAAGCACTTCCCGCGAATACGAGGAAGGTGCCACACAACTGTCGAGCGGACCAGATGACCCGAGTTCAAGTACAAAGCTGGTACATCCAGAAGGTGTGATTCACGTGCACAATGAGCGCTGTCCAAACATCACATACTCTCAATGACAGTAGAAAGAAGTGCAAACTACACAGCAGCCACATTTCTGAAACCAACACTGTCATTCAATACTATCAAAAGTCAGAATATTGGCACTAGATGGACCACATGAATCGAAACTTTTGATGACTAAATAGATGCTCTGGAAGAAGTAAATGATGAGAAAATCATGAAATACATAAAATATTCTTGCTGGTGATGGAGGAAAAGAAGTGATAAAGAAAATCTCACCAACTGAGACAATATTGCACCGTCAGATCAAAGAAACATTGGGAGCTGAATTCAATCCAATGCCAAACGTCCACTATGAAAGGTACATTTTCAAACAGGCGAGACAAGTTGGTGAAACAATGGATGATTTTTTGTTGAGAGATTTGGCATGCTTATCAAACACTGTAAGTTCATCATGAAGAAGCCATTCTCCTCAGAGTCAATGATGGTTGCCTTTGGGACTAGATCAGAAGACGCAGGTTGGAAGAGGCACTCAGTTGGGAAAAAGTTTAAAGGTCTGAAAGAGCTGAGGAAAGAGCAGATAGGCAAGCCGTTCACATGGAAGCTGGAACAGCAAATGGTGAATTAGCGTAAATTATGATAAGCAAACAGAAGCAACCAAGTAGACGCACATAGTTTGACATCCTCGAAGAAAGAAATACTGTGTTTCCGATGTGGATTTTCATTCCACATGAAAGTAAATGTTATGCCATCGGACTGTTGTGCAATGTTTGCGAAATGGAGAAACACGTCATATGAGTTTGCAACACAGAGGAGAAACTAATTGCATCACGGTGAGACAGAAAAATGGGTCCCGGAAGGTTTCAGAAACATTCTCCCCATGTCCATAAAGACAAAAAGCAATCCCAACTGCGACAAGTGGAAACTAAATAAAGTCGATCATCAAGTTCATCCTACAAGAGTTCCTCAACGTCACCATTGAACTACAGTGAAGAGGGGGAATGTGCAATGATTATATCTAAAAAGGTGCGACTTTCACACAAAGGCATTGCTGCTTGCAAAGAAGACAAATAAATGACAAAAACAAGTGAGTCAACAAAACAAAAGAATTCATATGGACATTGCTCCAAGATGAAACTGAAATCAGTGGTTGCCCCATAGCCTTTTTAATGGTGAATTGATTAACATCATGCTAGGCAAACAATTTAACAGTTTGTCACCTGTACCACACCTCAAAGTGTCAAAAGCAAAGGTGTAAAAATGGTCTTCGTTCAAACCGTGTCAAGGATCATTCACAGTGACCTTGTGGCTTAAGATGTCTGTGCAAGCCCAAATCCATGCTCTTCAGGGTACTTTTTCCAATGCATGTCTACTTAATTTTGTAACTGCTGCTGACATCGGATTAATATCTATGAATAGCAGCCTAAATACGCAATATGTCATTGTGAGTCATTTCCCATCACTATGTTATGGCCTAGGAAGGCTCAAAATGATGAAGGTGCAACTTCACCTAAGACATCCGGCCAGTTGCACAGTGGCACTGCAGGATAGCATTTCACCTACATGAAGCAGTCAAAAAGGAACCAGAATTGCTGTTGAAACACAACATCATCTAGTGCTCTGCTGATCCTACACCATAGGTGTTGCCTATAATGGTAGTGCCAAAAAAGGCAAGTGCAGTGCGCATTTGCGTGGACATGTCCCAGGCCAACAAAGCAATCAAGAGGGAAAGACATCCTGGTCTACACATTACAGACACGACCATGCAGCTGAATAAAGCCAAAGTCTTCTCCCGTCTTGACTTGGACAAGGGATACCATCAAGCCAGATTGGGAGAAAACTGTTGGTACTTTACTACTTTTTCGACTAATATTGGTTTGTTCAGATACAAAAAGGCTGAGTTTTGGATTGTCTTCGGCTGCTGAGATTTTCCAAGATGTTATATGTAGAATAATTCAACCTGTTAGATTGCTTTCAATTACAATGATGATATACTGGTATTTAGAACAGCATGTTAGGACAACTGATAAGGCGCTCAAACAAGTGTGTCTATTTCTTACAAATGCAGGTCTCATGTTAAATGCAGAAAAGTTTGAAGTGCACAAAATCAAATTCAAGGACTTTGGGCATATATTTTTAGAAGAAGAGGAAGACTCCTGATCCAGATAAAGAACAAGTGCTATCAGCCACCAGATCCCCACAAGATATCACCATGTTTCAGACCTTCTTGGGGATGTCAAGATATTGCTCTAAGTACATTTGAGTCATTGCTACAATGAGTGCCCCACTGCGAGACCTGACCAAACGAAATGTCCAGTTCCGTTGGTCCCCTGAATGTGATTAAAACTTCAAAAGGATAAAGCTTGCAATTGAAAATGTGACTGAGATGAATACTTTAATCCTAAACTAGACAGGAGTTTACTCTTGATGCAAATACTGGTGGGGCTGCAGCAATCCTTGCTCAGCACAATGGACATCTGAACCAACCCGGGAAAGGAACAGCATGGACACTGGTTGCTTTTTTAACCAGGACAGAGTCTGTCCTTAACCATGAGATCCAACTAGCAGAACAACAGCTTTCATTGGGATCTCTTATCTCCCCAAAACGCTCCACCCGAGGCAGTATTACTAGAGGCGGGTGAAACTCCAATCGTCTCCCAAACATCGCCCATTGCATCCCTGCATCTTGCACCACCAATTCCACTTTCTCCCACAGTGAAAGTATTGACGGGTCCTAATATTACCACTAGAGGGCAGGCTATAAAAATCCACTCTTTCAATGTTGATGAACCGCAAGTAAAAAAAGGAAAACTGGGGGATTACCTAGCAAAAACCCCAGAAACCAGCTCGGGCAGTGAAATCCAGAGAGACTGGAGGGACTAGAGCTGCTGAATCTTGCTGAACTCTAAATAGATACATTATATCAATGCCGACTCAACCACCAGGATCACTTGATGGTGCTACCTGGGAAAGACTGGAAACTATAGTTACCACGCTCTTGGAACCACTTTTTCTCAAAATAAACTAAATTGAGGAGAGGCTTAAAAATATTGAGGATGTGGGGGCTAGCCAGGGGATTTCAAAATCTATACCCCCAGAGATGCATACAATAGGGACCCACCAAACGACTACAAGAATTAATCCATGCATTTCGGGTTCTATGTCTCCACTAATCCCTGATACAGTTCGTAATGTTACTCCTGGGCCATTATAACCACTGTTTAGCAACACCATGAACAGTTCAACATCCAACCCTCATGCAGCAAACTTAAGAAGGGGCGCAAGAGATCACAATCCATCAGGACAGGCCAAACTTAGGGGACTATTACGATGGCGAGCGGACTTACCGTAACGGCAAAAGGGACCGCCCGTCATATTTGCGGCTGTCCCGTGGGGAATATTAGCATGTGCCCGCCACAGAGGCGGGCGCATCCCACATTTTTTACATTGCAACGGGCAGTGCTTTCAGCACCACCTGCCGCAATGTAAAAAAGGCATATTCTGCATTTACATGCACAATGTGGCAGGCACCTTGCGGTGCCTGCCATGTTGTGCATGCAAATGCAGGGGGGTACCATAGCTACCCCTCATGTGCACCCCAACAACCTGGGGGCCCGCAAAAGGCCCCACTTGCAGACACTCCATGCCTTTCCATGGCTGCCAAAGCCACCATGGAAAGGCACATCACCGCCTGCATCTTAATATTGATGGCGGTGTCACCATATCAAGCCCCTTTTCCGCCCGGTCTCCTGTTTGACCGGCAGAAAACCGGCAGACGGTCTTTCCGTCCGCTCGGGTCCCCCTGCCATTGTAATATGGTGGGGGGAAATGGGATGCGGGCGGTGGAAAATGGCCCGGCAGATCACCACCGCCATGCGGGCAGTGGTGATCCGCCCGACATACAGCGCCTAGACACCCAAGGGTACTTGTGCGTTTAACAAATTTCTAAAATAAATAAATACTAATAGACCCCTTAGTGCGGTGATCAATGAGGATCCCCCGGGCATTGGTCATCAGACTCTTCATCTCCCTCCCGCATCTTCTCCCCTTGTGCTAGTTTTGGAGAACGTTCAAAACTTGAGGGAGGGTCAGTATGAATCTAATGGTCAACTAATAGGCAAATCACTACACTGGCTGTCTCGCCATATCAAGCCCAGAGGCGGCCCCTCATTGAAAAATCAAATGATCATGGCGCTAAGGGTAGGCTGGGTGGGGCGATCATGGAAATCGCTGGAGGGTGACTGTGTGGTGATTAACTTTAACAATCCATATGCTTTGCGATATGTTTTGGATCACCTACCAAGTCACCCCCAAGAGATACACAGATCAAGGGTCTCCCATTGGCTTATTTTTACAATTGCTCCCTACCCTGCCTTCAAGATCCCAGTAAGAACCCATTGGGTGGCTTAGCCAGGCATACAACCAAAAGGGATAAGGCTGTAGCAGGGTCAGGAGTTTGTACAGAAAATAGGTATGCCCCACTCTCGGATCTAGACCTTTGGGACTGACTATCCCCTTTAATATACAAAGCGTCTCTCTCTGAGCACCATTTATCTCCTGCCTCATTCTAATAACAATAATAAGAACAATAATAATAAGGAATTTTATTAAGCGACTGGTTACGCCAAGTCGTCGTGTCCCTTTCCCTTTCCCTCAGACAGAATGAGCCTGAGGGAAAGTACAAAAAACTATTTAAAATAAGCACTTGGAATGTGACAGGAATCTGTAAAAAGTTGGATAACAGACTGGCGAAAACTTTGGCAGGCTAACAATATCATCTACTTCAAGGTTTTCACTAATGCGTACGCTCTTTTCAAACTATGGCCCTGCCATCAGCTGCTGGGAGACCGAAAGGGGGCCTCCTAACTTTAATACCCAATACAGCATCATTAAAAATAAGGACATTCGACGACAGGAGATCTTTCTTCCACCTCCTTGTTTCTGAGTTTCCGAAAATGGGTACTTGGATTCTGATACCTTTTCATTATAATAATTTTGGCCCAAATATGTACATGATCATAAAGTGAGGTTAACACCTCAATTCAGGAGATGTCCAAATGCAAAAAGCGAGAAGAGGTATTTACCATAATCTGGATGAGAGGCTTTAACATCCGTCCATGCAAACACAATCCAAACAAATCATGTTGTTTGGTTGACTTGATGTGTAATCCTTCCTCCCATTTTGCCCATAGCATCTATGATAACTGCCTTAATAGGACCCTGTCTAGTAGAAATGTGGTTATTATGAACATCGGAGGTAACTCAGAGGGCTCCCCTATGAAAACCTTTTCCATGGGAGGCCTATGAGACAACAATTGATTTTACACTAGTTTCTTCTGTGGTTGAGGGCAGTTTTAGTAGTACAGAAGCTACATTTAATAGTTTTAGTGACATGCTATTTTAACTGGTAAAATAATTCTGAACTCTAATGAGAAGGCGACGTATTTGGTAGTTGATTGCTCCGTATTGGGCAGACAAAATGGTTATTAATTGAAATGGGCGCAAATCGATAGGTTTAAATTTATTCCTGAAATAATAAAAAACACTCAAACTAGTATTGAAAGGTGTCTCGACTCATCCATCGCACCCTCAAATCTGGTCCAGTCATTTACGGATCTCTTGATGCACATAAGAGCCGCTCTAACCTGTAAAAATAATGGAATGAGTTCTATCCAAAAGGGATAGTTCGACTACCTGTACCAAAGCTAAGAAAGCCTTTACCATTGCTCTCAATACTTGGCCATGTGATCAAACCCAGATTGCCTTACTGCGTACCCAGTTTAAATTGGCTAGAAGAAAAAGGGAGAGAACACTAAGGGAGGAAATTTGGAAAAGGCTCGCTCAAGCAACTATGTCAGGAGATAGCAGAAACTTTTGGGGCATAATCAACTCACCGTATTTTAAGACCCATAGGGACCCTTAGTTGGATACAAATGTTGGTGAGGAAGAATGGATAGAACACTTTGCTAACATCTTCTTGACCGCTGATCCCCTGTCCATTCCCTATCAGCCCCTCTGAACACTAGGAAGGTGGTCTTATCATTTTCATTCATTGAGGTTAGGAGGGCCCTATCATCATGCAGTACAGCAAAAGCCCCTGGTCCGGACGGGGTCCTAATAGACCTCTTCCAGGACAACTACGACCTTTGGGTTCTTTTACAGACCAACGTTTTTAACAACAAGCAGTAGTAGGCCCCCCCTTCATGGAAGACAAGTATAATAGTTCCCATCCATAAAAAGGGGGACAAGAGTAGACCAAAAATTATAGGCCAATCTCCCTCTTAGACACCACTGCGAAACTCATGGGACATCTGCTTTTAGCTAGACTAGAGACTTGGGCAGATGATAAAACATATTAATACAGGCCCAGTACGGGTTCCAACAGGGCAGAGGGACAGTACCTCAATCTTTCACTGATCATTGACAAGTATACTAGGGTCAAGGGTAGGAAAATCTATCTCGCCTTTATGGATCTTTCAGCAGCATTTGACCGCGTTTCCCACCCAAAGCTCTGGTATATCACAGAAGAGATGGGGATCGACCGCCAAATAATTTACTTTATCCTGCAATTGTACTCCGAGGCATCAGCATTGGTTGGGTACGGAAAAAAACAGGGAATGTACCCGGCCTTTTAAGATCTCAAGGGGGGTAAGACAGGGTTGTGTCCTCGTGCCGTCCTTGTTTTCTATCTATACAAACGGTGTGGCGAAAGCCCTTCTGGGTGTAAACCCTGATCTTCCCGTGTCTGAGTCTATCCAGCTCCCAATTCTGGCGTATGCAGATGACGCAGTCCTTATCGCTGGAACAGGGATAGGGCTGTGTCGTCTAATTACCACGTATGCTGCCTACATGGACTCTCTTGACATGAAGATTAACCAGTCAAAATCTTTTGTAATTATTGCTGGGGCGGGGCATGTTCGAGGGAAACTATCCCACTGATTGAGCAAGGATCTTCACGTAAAGCGACTTACTTTGACTCAGCCCTCTCGAAATAAACTGTAATACACTAATAAACATGTTTCGTCTTATTAACTGTCAGGCTCCGCTTCTATCTCTTCAGAACTGTGCTTAAAGACACCTTCCCTCGAAGAACCACCCCAACATCTGAATTACTACACAGACCATAAAAGCAATTCCACCAGGGAAGGAAAGGAAGGGAACAGCGGGGAGGGAAACCTGAAATGACAAATGAACAGACAATTATAAGAAGCCCCTCCCGTGCCCACTGATTGCTAACACTCCTCCAACTTAAATACAAAGCAGTTACATAACCTTTCCTTCATACCTGTGGGGAGAATATAATGGGGATTAAATGCGAGGAGAAGAGACTTGAGGTGATACCAGGGATTCTGTTTCACTGTATAAAAGACAAAAGGAACCTGCATGAAACCCTGAGGCTGTTAGAGACCACAATGCTCATTCATACAGATCCACGCCTACCGTCTCTGAACTGCTCACCTAACAGCACAGGACCCCTTACTTTAGGTACCCCTCTCTCGGCTCTCCTGCATATGAAAATAAAACAAAACAAGGTTGTGGAAATAAGCAAAAGACAGCAATCAATGTTAATTTCTCCTTAACGTTGTTTGCCTGTAGAATGTCTTAATGTCTCTATACACGTGTTGCTTTTCCAGTAACTCCAAATATGACTAATGCAGCAATCCGACGTGCAACACTCCGCCGGTACTTCTGCGCATACAATGTCCTCACTGATCCTTTTTTCCCCACTCTCAGCCGAGAGAGAGACTGATGCACTAGTACACACGCTAACTGCGTGTTCAATACTGAGGCACTCTAACAGTCACCGGAGGTCCATACCACACGCTACCTGCGTGTTCGAAACATTAATCTCCCCCAAAGTAAAGAGGGTCGTGAGAAAATGGACCGGCTTACCGCTACCAAAGCTTACCGCACCAACACCTCCTGGCTCAGCTGAATAATCGGCGCCGCCGCTGGTTTCGGATGCATCTTTATTTCCGGGTGAACACCTGACGCAGCGTCTCCTGTGCGCCGCGATTCTCGGCAAGCCGGGAAATGTAGTCCCACCTACGGCCGCCTCAGGACTTCGTGATATTCTGCGCCTCACCACACACAAGCGGAGCATGACGTATTCCTCGTATCGGGAGGGGGGGGAGGTCGAGCTCTGACAGTACATCCCCCCTCACAAAGGCCCCGACCTACACGGGCTTGTCCGGGCAAGCCTTGTGGAACCTCGCCACCAGCCGGGGGGCATGCACAGCCCCAGCAGGCTCCCACGAGTTCTCCTCCGGACCGTAACCCTTCCAGGATATCAAGTAGTGTAAACACCCCCTTACCCTCTTGGAGTCCAGAACCCTCTGCACCTCATACTCCCGGTCCTGATGCACCCAAATGGGCACGGGCAACCGACGACGAGGGCAAAGTGATGGCTTCAAAAGGGAGACATGAAACACCGGATGGATCCGGAAATGTGCAGGTAGGCGCAATTGCACAGCCACCGGATTTACATGTTTCACAACCCTGTAGGGTCCAATGAACTTAGGATTGAATACGCTATGCCTTCTGAACCTGATGTGCTTTGTGGACAACCATACCAAATCACCACACTTATACACTGGGCTCGGCCTACGATGTTTATCGGCCTGCGTTTTGTATCTAGCCTTGGCCTGAACCAGGTTACTGCGAGTGGCAAGGAGTACTTTGCGTAAGTGCAACAACCTTTCTTTAACATCCGGCAGTTTACTGCACGTACTAGGCAGCAACAAGGGAGTGAATCTGGGATGATGCCCATAGGTGCAAAAGAAAAGTGTATGCTGTGTGGACGAATGTTGGGTGTTGTTATAGGCGATCTCTGCCACCCACAACCAATCCACCCAGGCATCCGAGTTGTCACGTACATAACAACGCAAATACTGCTTCAGAGTTTGGTTTAGCCTCTCTGTCTGCCCATCAGTTTGCGGATGGAAACTGGTGGACAGAGAGGATGCTATTTGTAACTCTGCACATCAGGTCTTCCAAAAGCGGGCCGTAAACTGAGCTCCTCTGTCGGACACTATATCTCGAGGGAGACCGTGTATCCTTACAACGTGAACCAAAAGGAGGTGAGCCAACTGACCAGCTGTAGGGACCTGCTTACACGCCACGAAGTGACCCATCTTGGTAAGGTAGTCCACAACAACGATGATGGCGGTGTTTCCCTGATCTTTGGGGAGGCCGACTATGAAGTCCACTGAAAACCTCTCCCAAGGTTGTTCTGGTGTGGGCAGAGGCTGTAGCAATCCTTGAGGCTGTTGTCGATTGGATTTCATTTGAGCATATGTCGTACACTCACTCAACCACTTCTGTACATCAGGCCGCACCGAAGGCCACCAAAGTTGTCTCATCACCTTCTCCAACGTCTTTACGTATCCCATGTGTCCCGCACAAGGGATGTCATGACACCAAGAGTACACACGTTTTCTCAAAGGGTTTGTTGGGACTAATACTTGATTTCCTCTCATGGGTACTTTGTGCTTCATCCTCCATTCAGGATGATGGCGAATCCATGTCCTCCATACACATGTCTGTACTCCGTTTCTCACTCCTGTGAGAAATTCCCGGGTCTGAGTCGTACCAACCACTCGAGAAGGAGCGATGATCGCTCGATCAGGAGTCAAGGAATGCATAGTCGGATGTTCTTAGCTGGTCAATGCATCCGCTTTCTTGTTGCTTGAACCAGGTCTGAATGTAACAATAAACCTGTACTCCTCAAAAAACAACATCCAACGCAATTGACGCGGTGTAAGATGTCTTGCGTCCCGCATAAACTGTAAATTCTGATGGTCTGTATACACAGTGACCAGCTGCTTTGCACCCAACAACCAATGTCTCCATTCTAGGAAGGCATCCCTAATGGCCAACAGTTCTTTTTCGGCGATTGTATAATTACATTCGGCCGCACTCAATTTCCGAGACATGAAAGCGATGGGGTGCAACACTCCAGTGGGTTCTTTTCTTTGGGACAGTACGGCTCCAATAGCAAATTCCGAGGCGTCGGCCTCTACCGCGAACGGTAAATCAGGGTTGGCATGGATCAAAATCGGTGCCGTGGAGGAGATCTTTAACTGCTCGAACGACCGCTGCGCCTCCTGGTCCCAAACAAAGGGAACGGACTTCCTTGTAAGGCGGGTTAACGGGGTCACTAGTCCAGAAAAATCACGAATGAATCTCCTATAGAAGTTAGCGAACCCCAATAGGCACTGTATATCCTTGATGTTACATGGACGTGGCCAGTCCGTGATAGCCTTGAGTTTTCTCTCTGCCATCACCTGTCCCGATGGGGTGAGCATCACACCTAGAAATTCCACGGTGGACACATGGAACTCACATTTAGTGATTTTACAGTATAGATGGTGAGACAGCAGAGCTCGCAACACCTGCTTTACGTGTTCTTCGTGGTTTTCCATGGAATCCGAGTAAATCAGGATGTCATCAATGTATACGACAACATGACGGTCCAGATAGTCTCGTAACACTTCGTTTAGAAAGAATTGGAATGCCGCCGGGGCATTACATAATCCAAAGGGCATTACGAGATACTCAGTGGAGAAGTGTGGCTCACTGGTTAGAGGAGGCAGACCTGGAAGCAGAGGTCAGCCCGAGACCAGGGTTCAATTCCCGGCTCGGTCTTGAGTCTTAAAATGTCCATGGACTCGACAATTCTCGCTCCGGTGCCTACTCGATTCACGGGTTCACACTCTGCGACTCTGGGCAATAGCTTGCTTAATCTCCACAACGGCCCCTCGCGGCGGGATGCCTGGCTTTCACCTTGCGGATACCCTGCCGGGGTTATCTCACAGGGGAATACCAGGACCGGTTCCCTAAGCAAGCGCTTAGAAACCGCTCGGTGATTTGCGCGATATAAATTCCTGTACATTTACATAAAGCCCATACCGCGTTTTGAATGCTGTTTTCCACTCGTCACCATGCCGTATTCGGACGAGGTGATATGCCCCTCTCAGATCTAGCTTGGTGTACATGGTGGCTGATCACACTTGTTCCAACAGGACCGGTATCAAGGGCAATGGGTATTGGTTTTTTAACGTGATGGAATTCAAGGCTCTATAGTCGATACAGCATCTTTTCTCGCCATTGGCTTGAGGAATAAAAAACAGTGGCGAAGCCGTTGGGGACCTAGAAGGCCTGATAAATCCAAGGGCCAAGTATTTATCCAGGTAGGCTCTTAGAATCTCGTTTTCTGGTAGGGTGAGTGCGTATATCCTGCCATTGGGCACCACAGATCCTGGAATTAGGTCAATCCGGCAGTCATATGAGCGATGGGGAGGGAGTGTTTTGGCCTTTACGTTGTTGAACACCTCCTCATATGCTTTATAACAAGAAGGAAGAGAAACTTCTTTTTCAGCGGCAGTGGCGACATGTAGTACTGAAGCCAATGCCCCTGAGGGGTTTATCCTTTCGTGACTGCAATGTTCTTTACAGAATACGGATTGAAAAAGCACCTCGCCGGAGTTCCAATGTATTTGGGGTTCATGTTTCTTCAACCACGGAAGTCCCAAGATGATTCCATATTGTGGCGCCTCTATGATATTAAAGGATAACTCCTCATGGTGCATTCCTTGATAGGACAAAACATATTCCGGAGTGTGATACAGTATGGGTCCCGCATTCAACTCTTTACCATCTACGGCGTAAACCGTTTCCGGATGTTCTTTTGTAATCAACAGTACCCCTAGGCGCTCTGCTTCCGAAAAATCCATGAAACACCCGGTAGCACCTGAGTCGACCATGGCTCTGATGCTTCTTTTCTTAGATGCAATTATTATGGACATGTGTAGAAACAGGTGAGTTTTTTCTGAGTCTTTTTCTGGGGTAATAGAAGGGATGGTTATTCTGCTTGACGGGTCCCCTCCGCTCACCTTCAAGCTTTGTGGTTTTCCTGTTCCGTTGTAGTAGTTCCTGCTGCTACTGGTCCGCCCCTGCTCCTGCCAGGTTTGGGTTTCACTGGACATTCTCTCAGGAAATGACCTTTCTTCCCACAGTATAGGCAAACACCTTGTTTCCAACGATAGTTCTTCTCGCTAAGCGTCAATGAGGCGTGAACCGCTCCAATATCCATCGCTTCCGGCGCCGAGGCAGTCTTGTCTCCGTGCCCCGAGTGTTCGTATGGCAATACCGTCTTTTCTTTAGCCCTATGATCCCCTTTTTGTTCTTTCATCCTGTGATCTAGGCATAACGCAAGTTCAATGAGCGCGGAGCAGGTACGAGGCTGTGGATCGATTTGAGCCAATACATCTTTAAGGTCGTCATTCAGGCCTTGATAAAAAAAGGGCGGATTGTTTGTCTTCATGCCACTCCGTTTCGGCCACCAGACGGTGGAAGTTATTCAGATATGTCACCAAATCTGAACCGCCTTGTCTTAACTTGAGCAGGTCCCTATCAGCTTAAAAAGTCTCAGCCCTCCTATCGAAGGTTTTCTCAAAAGCAGCACGAAAGTCATCCTATGCATATAGTAAAGGGTCATCTCTCCGTACTATAGGAATTGCCCATTGGGCAGCCTCACCCCCTAAATGTGATATCAGAAACGCTACTCTCGCTTGGTTTGTGGCAAACATCTTCGGTTTGCACATAAAGTGTAACAACACCTGTGTTATGAACACTTGGACCTTACTGTTGTCACCGTAAAAGCGTTCTGGTGGGGCTAAGGGAATTTGAGCTGGCATCTCCACTGTTACTGTGGTAGAAGGAACTTGACTCCCCCCTCCCAGAGCCTGGGGTGATGGGGTTCTGTCCATTCTGGCTTTTAATTGGGCGTTTTCGGCTCTGGCAGCCGCCACCTCTCTATTGGAGGCTGCAAGTATGGCTTGAACCTGCGCCAGGGCAGCCATTACATCGTCTAGCGTGGTCATGGCATCTTCCAGCACAGCCGAGAAGAGAGAATATACTTGGGCCGTTTATTCTGTCAGGCTCCGCTTCTATCTCTTCAGAACTGTGCTGAAAGACCTACACCTTCCCCCGAAGAACCACCCCAACGTCTGAATTACTATACAGACCATAAAGGCAATTCCACCAGGGAAGGAAAGGAAGGGAACAGCGGGGAGGGAGATCTGAAATGACAAATGAACAGACAATTAGAAGAAGTCCCCCCGTGCCCACTGATTGCTAACACTCCTCCAACTTAAATACAAAGCAGTTACATTACCTTTCCTTCATACCTGTGGGGAGAATATAATGGGAATTAAATGCGAGGAGAAGAGACTTGAGGTGATACCAGGGATTCTGTTTCACTGTATAAAAGACAAAAGGAACCTGCATGAAACCCTGAGGCTGTTAGAGACCACAATGCTCATTCATACAGATCCACGCATACCGTCTCTGAACTGCTCACCTAACAGCACAGGACCCGTTACTTTTGGTACCCCTCTCGGTACTCCTGTATATGAAAATAAAACAAAACAAGGTTGTGAAAATAAACAAAAGACAGCAATCAATGTTAATTTCTCCTTCACGTTGTTTGCCTGTAGAATGTCTTAATGTCTCTATACACGTGTTGCTTTTCCAGTAACTCCAAATATGACTAATGCAGCAATCCGACGTGCAACACTCCGCCGGTACTTCTGCGCATACAATGTCCTCACTGATCCTTTTTTATCCTCTCTCAGCCGAGAGAGAAACTGATGCACTAGTACACACGCTACCTGCGTGTTCAATACTGAGGCACTCTAACAGTCACCGGAGGTCCACACCATACGCTACCTGCGTGTTCGAAACATTAATCTCCCCCAAAGTAAAGAGGGTTGTGAGAAAACGGACCGGCTTACCGCTACCAAAGCTTACCGCACCAACACCTCCTGGCTCAGCTGAATAAATGGCGCCGCCGCTGGTTTCGGATGCATCTTTATTTCCGGGTGAGCACCTGACCCAGCATCTCCTGTGCGCCGCGATTCTCGGCATACCGGGAAATGTAGTCCCACCTCTGGCCGCCTCAGGACTTCGTGATATTCTGCGCCTCACCACACACAAGCGGAGCATGACGTATTCCTCGTATCAGGAGGGGGGGTCGACCTCTGACAATAACAATTCAAAAACGACTTTTCTAGTAAGCTGGGGAAGCTTGCATATGTGCTTTTACTAACTGTAACTCGATTAACCTAAAATGGCCGCCACAACACGGGAACTTTTCTGTGCATGCGTCTGTCACACTCATGTGACATGATGTACTTACTGCTCGGTGGGAAAACTTTTCTTCTGCGCAGTAGAACTAAAGATGGCTGCTCTATGTTTTAACGTGCTAAGGTTTGCAGTGCTGCTTTTACTAAGTTGTTCGTTCTGCATAATCCCTAATGCTGTAGTTAAAATAAAGTAATGGGAATAGAGTAGAGATAAGTGGTATACAGTGCATTCGTTTATAAAAGTTTCTAAAACTGTTTCTCTTTGACTTTGCTATTAGCTCGTGTTATGACCAATCAAGTGTAATGATGTTCCATTTTGGGTCCTGAAACTGGGCATGCACCAAACTCACCCGAGTCTACAAGCCATGGCATTGATCCATGCCAGCTCCTGACTTGCTAGAAGATGTTCCTGGGAAACCGACCTCCTGAACCTCCAAGAGGTTCAGGAGGTCGGAGAATATACATTGTATTAATATTGGAACATTCATTGTTGGGTGGAATAAAAGTGCATGGGAAAATAAAATATTGGGCGGGAACATGGATCTGAATATTGAAGAGCATGACCTCATAACTGGTATGGTGTGATGACCTCTCCTCATCTTTTGACCAATCAAATTGAGGGAATTCATACATTTGCAACATTGGGGGATGGTACATTGCCCTGGAAAATGGTATAACTAAGGTAGGCTTAGCTAGTTAGATCGTCCGACTTGTCCGAATAGCTGACCTGTCACTGACCCAACGCACTCAATAGGCGATCGAGAGCAGAGGTGCTGGCGGAGCACTCTGTCAGAAGATTCGGGAGCAGATGTGCTGGCGGACCACTCTGTCAGAAGATTCTATAACCCAATCGGGGTTCTGGGAAGGAGATCGATAACCCAATCGTGGTTCCTGAGGGAGAAGATTCGCTAACCCAATCGGGGTCCGACTGTTAGCTGCAGAGAGGGGTGCGATGCTGGTGTTGCACTTTAGCTGTGGGTGCCAGTCCTGACCTGCGGTGGTCCTGTCCTGATCCAATTTGTTCCATACTTATCCCGATTCTGGTCTGCACCTGTTCTATCCTGTTAGCACCTGCATTATCGGGGGTCCTATCCTTGATCCCAGCCCTAGGCCAGGGTTGGTCTTCACACCATTCTAGATAAATATAAAAGTTGTAAGGGTATGTCATTGTGCTGTTTTCCTTTTCTTATCCTTCCTATGTTTCAATGCTTAAAGAACGTTTCATGATACTCTCACATCATCTTGCTCTGATATTATTCTTAATTGACCAAGCTCTGATTAATCTAGAAAGGACATTGACATTTAAAGAATTATTTGGATAAAGCATTTAAATCTTTCCCGAGTCTGTGGTTATTTTATGAGTGCAAATGATTATATACTGCCTATTATTCTAGCTCCCTTGATCCCTTAGGACTCTGGGTACCGGTGACAGGGATTGGTACGTCAAATGGTATAGGTCCTAAAGTAAATACTACTACTTAAAGTGTAGGTTTACCTGTTCAAAGTGTGTATGTGTTTAATGGGCTCAGGTTAGTATGGCAAAATTCTCGGCAGGTGAACCCGCGCTCTATCAGTATTTTTGGTAGAAGAGGATGGTTAGGGTTTAGATAAGATAGGTAGTTAGTTGTGTATTGATTATTTTTTGAAATTACATTGATTTTATGTATTAACCAAAACCTGTTTGTATTGTTCTATGTTTGTTTTGGAATCCCCGGGGGCAGAATAGCGGGTGGTAAATGGAAACCACTTTGCATTGAGGTCACTTGCCTAAGGAAGTAAGTGCATGGTTAGGTAAAACTGGAAGCACTGATTAGGTAATTTTCTGTATAAATATGTGAATAAATGATAGCAAAGGAGTTCACTGGTGAAACTTTGGCCTTATATCACCTAGAAAGGGTAAGCCTGAGGGAGTAACAGGTTCTTTGATGCTTGTGTGAAGAGTAGGCGGAAGGGATCTACTCGCAGTATGAAGAGTAAGCGGAAGGGATTTACTCGCAGTAAAATAAATCATATTTCCTTTGAATTTAGTCACTTAGGCACAGTGGCAAATGTTTTTACGTTTTAAATTAATAAATATTGCATTTAAAAGTGAAAAGAAATAAGTTTACGTATTACCTTGTAAAGGAGGGTATCAGTTGCGGAGCTGCGCTGACGTCACTCAGAGCTGCGCTGTTAGTGGTTGGGACAGCGGGTGATTAATTTTAAAGGAGG
This sequence comes from Lissotriton vulgaris, assembly GCF_964263255.1. Taxonomy (NCBI): domain Eukaryota; kingdom Metazoa; phylum Chordata; class Amphibia; order Caudata; family Salamandridae; genus Lissotriton; species Lissotriton vulgaris. The sequence goes on from NC_141693.1 coordinate 681,822,679, forward strand.
GGTGAGTGCAGGAGCGTGGGAATTCGTCTCACAAGAAAAGCCACCCAATCATTGGTCGAAAATAATTTGAATTCAAATCACTTATTGGTTCTTGAAAATAAGAACTGTGCTGGTATTGGTAAAGCATTTAGTAAACAATTGAGTGTAGCTGCATATTGAATTTATTGGTGTACAGTATATGTGGCATTTAAATCCAACAGTTATAGGAAATAGACCCGATAGGAGGTACCTAGGTTTTGCGTACGAGCAATACGTAAGGGGAAGTCCTCATATCATGTGCAGAGGAGAGAGAAAATGTTGCTATTTAAAAAGATTAAGAATTGCTTTAAAAAGGACAAATCGATTAAAACTAGAGAAGGGATTATTATTCCTCCACCAAATACGCCCGCATCATACATGATGGTAGAAAGGGGCTCCCACACCTGTGTGTGGTTAGAAAATTGGACAGAGTACACAAAAGATGATGGTGTTTTGGCATTTCCAGAACATGGAATCTTTAATGGTAGAGTTTTGTACAATTTGAAAACATGCATGAATGAATTAGATCCCAGACCTAGATTAACTCAGTACGAAGCATTAGAGGAATGGGAGACTGAGGCTTTCGAGCGAAACAGACCCAGAAGCGACAGATATTGAAGTACACTTTATCCCAGATTTCCAAAAGAGACAAGAGATAAACAAATGAAAAAATGGAGACAGTCTATGTTAGTAGAGGGATTATATCCTGTAAGGACTTTAGAAGAAGCATCAGGAAGAAAATGCACAGAGAAAACGAAAAATGTAATGACTTGTGGTGAGTCAGATGAAGACTTCTTGGAGGATTTGTTAATGAAAAGTCCGCCACCTTACCATGAAGAAGCAAATAGAGTTAACCCTAGCGCCCTGTTCTTAAACCCACCTTTGGTTCCACAAGTAGTGCATGAAACCTCGTTAGAAGAAGTGTTACAGGAAAGGGAATGAGAAGCCATAAATAAACAGAGAAGTGAATTAATTCAGAAAATTTCACAGTTAAATATGAGTCCTGAAGCCTTGACCATTCCGTTAACCATAGGTCCCGTTGTTCATTATATAGAGAGAAAAAGTGCTGCCTGAAACCTCCTGTTTGAACTACACCCATAGTGCAACCTGGAAAAAAACCCTTGATAATTGATGATCAAGCAAGTGAATGCGAGTCAGTGATTTTCCTGATGGATTTACCTATAAGGGAACCGGTGGGTGATTCTGTCAGGAAAAACAATTCTGGAACTTCTAGAGAGGTACGGATGGAAACATCCTCAGGTACAAGAAGTGCTAAGTGTAGTAACCCCAGAAGAAATAGAGAGATGGTCCCGAGGAATAGAAAAACCAAAATCCCAGACGAAGGTATTGGATATTTTTAAATTAAGAGTAGAATTAGAGAAACTGATGGCTGAAAATGTGGGATTTGACAGGTTAAACACTCTCAGTGAGGATGAATTGTTGTTTATATGTCGAATTATCACTCGCAATACTAAAACATTTCATGAAAAATTAATGAGTTTGGCATCTGAAATGGGAATTGATATTGGAAAATCTAAAGTCTTACAGAAACCTTATTGAGCTGAATTTTCTGACAAAGATTTAGAAAACATGAATGTGTCAGGACGTAAAGTGCAGATCAAGCAGTTACTATCATTGTTGCAGAGGTGGAGTGATTTAGACAAATGGAAAGCTAGATGGGCAAAGAAAAAGGAGGAGGCCCAAGCAAAAAATACTGCAAATTAATATTTACTAAAAGAACCAGAAAAAGTGGAAAGGTTGTACCCGATGAGAGAAGTACCAGGAGGAGGTTATGTGGATGTCCCATGGTCCCGACAGGATATTTGATCATTTACAAATGATTTCCCAAAACTCAGAGAGAAACCTGTAGAGCGGTACAGACAAGTTGAGAGATTTGTAAAAGTTTTAAAAGTACTGCTAAAAGATATAGATGGTTTATTTGACATTGTGGTTCCTGTGGATCTATGGACAGAATGTAAGATAGCGGTTGATTGGCCTAATGAGGAGTACCCTAGAGACCCGAACACAGGAGCCCCGTCAGATGAGGTTATGAAGAAATATAATCAAGTAATATTATACTTGAAAGGAAAGGTACCCCCAAAGGTAACTGACTGGACAAGAATAGACAGAACTACCCAAAATAAAGATGATTCAGTACATGCATATTATGAACTCCTTTTACAGGTATTTAAGCAGTACAGTGGTTTGGAAAGCATTGACACGAAAGACATGGCACATTTTATTTATTGATTTGTGTAAGGGTTGACGCCAGAAATTTCACAAATGATTAAAGATCATAAAATCTGTTGGCAGGCCAAGGTGATAGATGAAATACTTAAGTGTGCAAAATATTGTGGGGATGAACTTGACAATAAACGAAAGAATTTAGAAGAAATGGTAATGTGGGCACAAGTAAAATTAGCAGAGCAACAGGAACTTCAGTTAAACCAATTGAAAAATCATCAGAATCAAGGAGATGGAAATGGAGTTAACCAAAAGGTAGAATGAACAGAGAGGAGGCCATGCAGAAATTTACTTGTAATGGGTGCAGAAAAATAGGGCATTGGAGGAATGAGTGTAAAGCTGTATTGAGTAACCCTGCACAAAACGATAATTTGATTCCACATTCGGAGAATGGGGTTTCAAGGAAGCTACAGCAACAGGTAATTCAGAACCAGTTACCACTTGCACCTATGCCAGATTCTGGGAGCCAAGCAAATTACAAAGTGGATACCACAAATTGGGAGGGAAGTGGAAGGAGAGACGCAGTGACACCACAATTTCTTTTGAGTGACTCATTTTTTGAAGAAGATAGTTACTGACGGTGCCTGAGAGGGGAGGACGAGGAGTGCGTGCATGACGCATCCTTGCCGGTAGATCAGTCAGGTCCATACATTGAGGGAAAAGTTGAGGGAAATGATGTTACCTTTTTGTTGGACAATGGCGCTACTCGTTCTACTGTGAGAACAGCAGACGTTCCATACTTACCCCTCTCGGGAGAAGCGATCCAAGTAGTAGGCGTTTCTAATAAACAAATTAGTACCCCTGTTACAGAAGCTATGGAAATCAGAATAGGTAATTTAAAAGAAATGCACAAGTTTGTAGTGTGCGACTCCAGTCCAGGAAACCTATTAGGTAGGGACTTGCTGTGCAAAATGAATTGTACCATCTTTTGTCCCACAAGTGGTGTTGAAATTCAAACCCCAGATGAAGCTTGAGTTTATAAATTAATGTTGTCCAAACAAGAAACTGAAAATAAAAAGATGCTAGTGTAAGACCTCCCAAAAGAATTGCAACATACAGTGAATTCTGAAGTGTGGGATTTCACTGGAAAAGATGTAGGATTAATGGCAAATGTTGACCCGGTAAAGGTGACAGTGAAAGAAGGTGCAGTTTACCCAAACATTCGACAATACAAAATGAGCCCAGAAATAAAAGCAGGTGTTGCAGTAGAAATAAAACGTTTGTTTGAGCAAGGTATTTTACAAAAAATAATGAGCAGTCCATGTAATTCACACATAATTGGCATAAAGAAACCGAGCGGGAAATATAGAGTCATACAAGAACTTCGCAAAATTAATAAAATTGTTGTCCCATGTTGTCCAGTCGTGCCAAATCCTGCAGTAATTCTGTATCAGATACCGTGGGGAGCCGGATGGTTCATGGTATTAGATCTGTGCCTTGCATTTTTCTCCATGCCATTACATCCAGATAGCAAATATCTTTTCTCGCTCAAATTCGACGAACATTTCTACGTTTGGAACCGTGTCCCTCAGGGGTACACAAAGAGTCCATCGATTTTCAATCAGATATTGAAAAAAAATGTCTTGAATCTCTGGTTTTGCCCGGACAGTCTGTCCTGGTGCAATATATAGATGTCCTGTTGGTGGCGTCTAAGACTCGAAATGACTGTGTTATTGATACCAATGCATTACTGACTCATTTGGCAGAAGGAGGGCATAAAGTGTCACCTGAGAAGTTGCAATTCTGCACCACATCAGTACAGTATCTGGGGCACCAGATAGAAAGAGGTGTCAGACGAGTTACCTCTGAAAGAATCAAAATAATCAGAAACATGAATCTACCTCAGACACAGAAAGAAATCAGAATGTTTCGTGGAGCTGTAGGTTACTGCAGGCAGTGGATTGTGGGATTTGCAGTCCTAGCTAAACCTCTGATACAAATGACAACGAAAAGAGCAAAAGACCCAATAGAGTGGGATTGACGAAAGCATGACTGCCTTCTTGAAGCTGCGAGACTGCCTTAGTTCAGCTCCAGCCTTAGGGATGCCTGACTATTTGAAAGAATTTGCATTATTCTGTGATGCAAGCGACAATTATGCATTGTCTGCTCTGACCCAAACTCATATTTTTCATCCAGACTAGATACAGTGGCATCTGCATTGCCAGGATGTCTGAAAGCAGTAGCTGCAACCTGCCTGAGTCTCGAGCAAAGTGAATCCATCATTATGGGACACCCTGTAACTGTGTATGTCCCACATTCAGTGGTGATTCTGTTAACCAAAACACGTACTCAGTATTTGACTCCTAGTCGGCTGACTAAGTATGAGCGAATTCTTCTAGGTGCAGGGAATGTGACTATTGCCAGGTGCACTGTCTTAAATCCAGCCACACTGTTACCTGAATCACACTTCGCAGAAGTGAAAGGGGAAGTTGAGCATGATTGTATCGACCTCACAGAATACAATACAAAGCCCGGACCAGACATAAGAGAAGAGCCATTGTTGACATTTGAATATGAGCTGTTCGTGGATGGCTCTTGCATGAGACATGAGGAAGGAGGATTAAGTGCTGCTTATGCTGTGTGTACTCTGTGGGGTCCAGTGGAAGCATCCAATTTACCTGGAGTCAAGTCTGCACAAGTAGCCGAATTAGTTGCATTAACAAGAGCCTGCAAATTTGGGAACAATTTGAAAGTAACCATGTACACTGACAGTATGTATGGTTATGGGGTTGTGCATGACTTTGGCCAATTAGGGATGCAAAGGGAGTTTCTGACTTCTTCGGGTACTCCTATTAAGAATGGACATTATGTAAAGGACTTACTAGAAGCAATTCAATTGCCAAAAGAAGTGGCTGTGGTCAAGTGTGCTGCTCACCAATCTGGAAATGACAAAGTGACAGCAGGTAACCGATATGCTAACCAACTAGCCCAGCATTGTGCCAAACATAAGACGACAATATAAAGGAAAATTGGTGCGCATGGAAACAGCTGCCAACTTATGTTGCTTGAAAGAGTGAAAACATGGGAAAAAGTGAGAGATTTGCAAAATGAGGCAGAAATTAAGGAAAAGGAAGAGTGGGAGAAAATAGGATGTCGTAGAAGGGCTAAGGATGGTCTTATTGTTTACCTTTATGGGAGACCTGTGTTACCAGATTGTATGCTTGCTCCTATGGCTAGGATGTATCATGGAAGTACACACGTAGGTAGAGACGCGATGATAAGACAGTTCAGACAGAGTTGGTTCAATGCGAGATTCAGGAATGTAGCAGAGAGTCTTTGGCAGGGGTGTATAACATGTCAAAGAATGAATCCTGGTAAAATAACTGTATTGTTGCCAGGAAAGATTGGAAAGGCAGAAGGTCCCTTCATACGACTCCAGATTGATTTCATCCAATTACCCCCTGTCGAGGACTGAAGTACGCTCTAGTCATTGTCTGCCTGTTTTCAAAATGGGTGGAAGCCTACCCCGCATGCAGAAATGATATTATCACTGTAGCCAAGTTACTACTGAGGGAATTCATACCACGTTTCGGTTTTCAAGTAACAATTGAATCAGACCTAGGGTCTCATTTTAATAATGAAATAATTTGTCTGATCTGTGAAGCATTCCAAATTGAGCGAAAGCTGCACTGTGCATACCGCCCAGAGGCTTCTGGAGTGATAGAACAACTGAATGGCACAATCAAGTCACGATTGGGAAAGATGTATGAATTTACCCGATTGGAGTGGCCTGATGCTTTACCTCTTGTTCTGATGGGACTCAGAAGCATTCCAGATAGAAACACAGGCTTGAGTCCCCATGAAATACTCATGGGAAGAACAATGAGGCAGGCATTGGTACCAGGACACAAGCTAATAAATATATCTGATAATTTAGTGCTTGAGTACTGCAAAGAACTGGCTGACCAAGTGCGTTCTATCTCTCACCAGGTTGGGGAAGACGCTGTCGCCAGACAATCAACTCCAGCACATGACCTGAATCCAGGTGATTGGGTAGTGATAAAAGAACATACTTGAGAATGTAAAGTGCAGGGGAATTCCAAACTGGGTCCACGTGTTTCATACTAAGAGGGTGAACTAACCAGATGAAATAGAGGCTGAAGGTTGCGCAGCTGAGGGGGTCTCAAGAAGTTGATCCCAAAGTAGTTGATGAGGAACAATCGAGCACCAGTCAGGATAAATGGATTCCAGTAGTTGACATACCTGCAGACTTTGTGAGAACTAGAAGTCAAACCTATCTAGATAGACAGAGTGATAGTGAGGATAAGTCAGGAATAGAAGAAGGTACTCAGATTATAGAAATCCAAGTCAAAAGTGATTCTGAGGAGGACCAGATAAGGGAAGGTTGGTGTACTCAGACATTTGAAGATTCAGCCAGTACTCCTGAGTCTGAGGAGGGAAAGATAGGTATTAGAGCTCAGGAAGAAGACAATCAAGAAATCCAAAGACCTGAGCAGGACCAGACAGGTGTAGAAAAACGTGCTCAGGAAAAAAATGTGAACAAAGTCAAAGTCAAATACAGCAAACTCCTGAACAAGGCCAGATTTATTTATTTATTTATTATTTATTTATTATAAAGTTTTGTATAGCACGAACAAGACCCATGGGTATCAGAGCACTTCACAGTATGAGGTCGGTTATAATTCACATATGTAGTAACACTTTTAAAGTCAATCAGAATATGAGGTAGATACTTGTGTGAAATACTGAGGTAGATCCTTATATGCCATTAGGGGTTGGGAGTATATATAAATTTACATAGCATGAGCGTTTACATTAAGAGTTAGATTAGAGGTTAGGATATATAGCATATGGTTCACTCATAGAATAACTATGAGGTAGGTAGTTATAAGGCATTCCGGAGGTAGATTAGGTAAATATGCGTATACATATTAGCAAGATGTAATAGGAAGGATACAAAATATGCGTATAAGTATTAGCAAGAGGTAATAGTAAGGATACAACTAGGTCTCAGGAGAGACTCCTGACCCGAATCAGTGTTCCGCATTATCTTTGATCAAGTCAGCATCTTTCCCTTTTAGTTATGAGGATGCTATGAATTAGGACAACAATAGTTCCAATCAGTCTTCACTATGTAAGGTATTTACTCATCAAAATGCTTTTCACTTCCCTCTTAAATGTTACTGTATTCTGAATCTTCCTAATGTTTGGAGGTAGTGAGTTTTAGATTCTGGGGGCTGCTCCCGAGAATTCTCGATTGTAGGTTTTTTCTTCCGGAAAAAGGCTGGTCGCAGCAGCAGCTCCTTGGCACTCCTGGCTGGTCTCTTTCCCCCTGATAGCTCAATTTTCCCTGCTAGGTATCTGGGTGTGTTGTAGTGGAGCGCTTTATGGGTGATACATGCTATTTGTAGTTGAATTCTGGCTTCAAAGGGTAGCCAGTTTAATGCTTTCAGGTGAGGAGAGATATGATCAAATTTCCTTGATCCAGTGATAAGTCTTGCCGCTGCATTGAGACATGCTTTTAGCGGTGCTGTGGACATTTTTGGTAGACCGGCTAAGGTGGAGCACCCATATTCAATCCTTGAAACAACTAATGATTGGACTGCCAGTGTAATATCCACCTCTGATATGTATGGTTTCAGTTTCCTTAAGTAGTTCAGGTGGAAACGCGCATTTCTAGCCATTGACTTAATGTGGGCTTGCATGTCGAGGTTCTCATCTAAGGTGATTCCTAGCGATTTCGCTGAGTTGACTAGGGTTGGGGTGCAGTTTAGCGCAGTCACAAGCTTGGTCCATTCCTTCATTTCCGTGTGGTTTCTTGGTGGTGCGATTAATAAGAACTCTGTTTTGTTCGCATTTAGCTTCAGATGATTGGTTGTTAGCCATTCCAATGTCATTTTTAATGTCTCATTCGTTCAATGTCTTCCATGGACACGATCTTTATGTATATTTGCATGTCATCCGCGTACATGTGATAGGATATCTGTGAATTACGGAGAATTTCTGTAAGAGGTTCAACATACAAGTTAACTAGATCTGGGGATAAAGTCGATCCTTGAGGGACTCCAATTGAGTTAGGGCATGATGGTGAGAGTGCTTGGTTGACCAGGAATCTCTGTGTTCTGTTTTGCAGGAATGATTAGAACCACTTCAACACATTTCCAGATATTCCCATCCTCTCTTGCAGCCTGGTCAGTAATGCTTCATGGTTTACAGTGTCAAACGCGGAAGATAAGTCCAGGAGAATCAGTAGGCATGCTTGGTTTTGATGTAGGGCATGTAGGGCGTTGTCAACAATATGGAGGATCGCTGTTTCTGTGCTATGACCAGCTCTGAAACCTGATTGGTAATTGTCCAGTAGGGAAAAGTTGGTGATGTGTTGGGTCAGTTGGCCTTGCACGCATTTCTCAATTAGTTTGGCAAGTAGAGGAATGTTGGTCACTGTATGAAAATTATTCGGATCTGTTGCATCCGCTGTAGGTTTTTTGATTATGGGTACGACTTGTCCTGTTTTCAGGCAATCCGGGAGGATCCCTTGTGTTAGCGATGCATTTATAATTTTGGCCCAGATTGGTACCACAATATGTCTGATTTCTTTTAGGCATTTCGCTGGTAGCGGGTCTTGATAGTGGTTGTTATGTTTGATATCCGAGAGCGTTTTGGCGACGGTATTCTGGTCATATAAATCGAAGGTATCCCATTGTGCCATATTTTTGGCCTTCTTACAGTTTGTTTTCAAGCTGGTATCCATTGTAGATACTGGTTGAGTGGGTAGGTTATCTGCAGCGCTCTTGAGCTCTTTCTCGAGCGATTTGGCCTTCTCCGTGAAAAATGATGAAAATTTTTCGCAGCCTAGTAGTATATTCGTGTTCTCATGGGCAGATTTTGCTAGTTTATTTGATTGTTGCTTTAAGATTTCGAATAGTTTCTTCGGTCTGTTTTTGGCATTATCGAGTTCTGCTCTTATAAATTCTTTTTTGGAGTTGATGATCTTTTTGTTATATTGGTTCCTGATATTTCTGAGGGCTTTCAACTCCGGAGACGATGGGTGTTGTCTACATTTTCTTTCAGCCATTCTCAGTTTTCGCCTTTCTTCGTTTAGCAATCCATTAAACCATGGATTTTTTATCTTCTCTGTGATTCTTTTCATTTTTAGTGGCATGGTGTTATTGATAATTTTCTCAATTGATGTAGTGTAGTGATCTGTTAGATCGTTTACCTTCTGCAGGTTGCTAGGTGGCTGTAGGTCTCTCTCACAGCATTCTACTAGTAGCTCAATATTCTTCTCTTTAGTCTCTTGAATCCATTTTTTGGGCCTGATGGGTTGAGATGTCTTGCTTTTTTTAAAAGTGGGTATCACAAATGTTATGGCATGATGGTCAGACCAGTCACATGGGTCTATTGAGAGGATTGATGTGCCTTCGTTTCTAGATATAATCCAGTCTAACGTTGCACCTTTCAAGTGTGTAGGTTGCGTTCATACTTGTGTGAGGTTTAGTTCCAAGAGGAAGACCTTGAGCGCGTTGACCAGTTTGTCATTGCAGCCATCCCAGTGTAGGTTGAGATCACCTAGGAAAATGTTATTGACGTCGGAGTTAGAGTTGGCCGTTATGATCTCCATTAACTGATCAATGAACTTGGCGTTTTCTCCTGGTGGGTGGTAAAGCGCATGTAGGTTGCATCTTTGGTTGTCTGTTGATCTTAAATTAAGACCTAGGTATTCACACGATTCTATAGGGTCGGAATGCAATTGGTTGATCTCAATATCCGATCGGTGAATGCAGGCTAAACCTCCTCCTATCTTCTTCGGTCTATCCAGCCTTATAATGTTATACCGCGGCGGTACTAAAAGATCCATGGATGGAGATGATGATTCCGAAAGCCATGTTTCTGTAAGAATTGCTAAATCAATTTCCTTGTTGTTGATGAGGTCTAATATGTCTGATGCATGTTTGGTTGCAGAACGGACGTTGAGTAGAAGGCATTTCATAGGTTTCCCTGAGATTCTGGAGTTCAAGTCATTCACTTCGGCAGTTAGCTTAATTTGTTGTAAGTTATTGAGGTCGGGTTTTCTTTCATTCCGTCTGAGTGATTTATTGGGATCGATCGGTACTGTATTGATTCTCTCCCCTCTCTTGTAGTTTGATGGTTCATATGATCGGAGCAGGGCAAGGGTCTCCTCCTTCGACCATGAGTTTGTCCTAACTGGTCGGTTGTGCCTGTATGATAGTGGCATGGCCATCTCGTTGCTTTTTCTTTGTGCGGAGTGAACCAGATTTTGGATGTGCGTGATCTTGGATTGAGTGATTACCGTCATTTCCAGTATTTTTTCTGTTGCTTGTCAAGTATTAAGTATGTCTTGCGCCATGTTGCCAATTAGTTTCTGGAGCTCTTTGATGTCTTTCTGATTTTTGAGAGATCTTTTAGGGGTGTGTAGCCTTTCTTTCCGAGATTTGCAGTTTGCGTTCCTATTTTTCTGAGTAGTTCTTTTGTCCGCAGCCCCTTTCTTTTTATCTTCGGTAAGATTGTCAGTACCTGTGGTATGAGTTGTGTTGTCTGTATTTTGTGATGTAGGAGCTGCATTTATGGGTGAGGTTCTAGCTGTCTCTTGTGTGGTATCAGAATGAGGTAGGGGGTTGTTGATATCTTCTACTTTATTCACTTCCCGGTTATCGTTGAAATGTTCTCTCGTAAGAGATGTCTGCGTTAAGTGCAGTGGCTCTTGTTTTGGGGGCGGCGTCACTTCCTCCCTTAGGAATAGGTCTTGTTTGTTATTCATATGTCTTGTAGACTTCTTCGGCCTTTCTGACTTCTTCTCGGATGTTGTCTCTCTAATCTCAACTCTGTCTCCTATTCTTATAGCTTGCTCCCGATGTTCTTCATTTCTTAGACCGATTCTAGAAGTAGTGTTGTATAGGTCAGGATTGTCTTCTGGTGGGGTCTGGTGTAGTTGATATCTTGAACCCTCTAATGACGTCTCTTCATTAGAGAGCGGCGATGGCTCTTCTCTTTGGAGTTGGTTCTTTTCTGTATTCGGTTACATTGTGGGCCTCTCTTTCCTTTTTGTCCCATTTTCAGATGTTGTCACTCCTATTTCAATATCCATAATATTTCCTACCCTTGTGGCTTGGGCCTGTTGTCCTCCAATTCGATTGGCGTCCCTGTTGATAGTATTGTTATTATCAGGAGTGCCTTCTGGTGTGGTCCGGTGTTGTTGACATCTTGCGCCCTCAAGAGCTTCCTTTAAGGATGGAAATACATTGTCGAATTCGTTTAGTTCGCTGTCGGCTGATTGAACCAGCACTATTCCGGTTTTATATATGGTGATGCATAGTTCCGCTTTGCATCTTTTTGACGGTGAGATCATAATTTTTGTTCCATGTGGGATCTTTTTTAAAGTTTTAGTGTTAAGCAGTCTTGTAAAGGCATTGTGCCATTTAGCTGTTTTATTTGTGAAGAATATCAGGTCGTTCATAATAGTGCCTTTATCTATGCTAAAGTAGGGGTCAAATATCAGAGTGTCTGGTATCCAGGCAGAAGAAACCAAAGTAAGCCTTGGACCTAGTCAGATAGAGAGGAATTCAGAGGCTGCCAGAGAACAAATAGTGCCACAACTGCACACAAATAAAAGAGCATATGAAGAAAGTCAAAGCACAGTGCCAGCTAACAGACTCAGACAGGGAAGAACCAGAGCAAGTAAATGAACTATCAAGCCAAGCTGGACCGTCCCCAGAGAAACCCAGAAGGAAAAGTCCATGTTTGAAAAGACTGAATAAGAAGTTTAAAGGACCGGAGTGGACCTACGTCATACTTAAGAATTTCGAAAATCTAGAATTGAATGATGACGAACTGATTGTTGATTAGACTGACGAAGAAGTGAGACCAACTTGAGAAAAGAATCACAGACTAAAAGTCTGTGAAAAGTTACAAAGAGGGGATAAAGTCTCCTTAGTCAGAGATGGCTGATTATAATGTTAAGAGAAGACCGAAAAGAAATTATATAAAGATATTTTGTAGAATATGCACATGTAGTATAGTAATGGCAGTTATACTATGGTTTGGATTGACATTAGCTATACCTTACCTAATGAGCAAAGAAATACAGAATAACACTAATATACCTGAGCAAGTAAATTCATCTAAGACAATAGATACACATGAGAAAGCAGTTAGTCTTAAGCAACCTGGAGTAGATTTAGAAGCACCAGAGGAGGAAGACTTACATTATAGAAGAGCTAGAAATAGAACTCATTTAAATGTATTTGCTAACTTGTTAGTACGTTATGTAGAAGCTATGGAAATCAGTGACTGTTACATGTGCATTAAGTTGCCCACATCAGTCGCTGAAGGGGTCACTTAACATCATTTACCTCAGACCTTTGTTATTTCATGTAGTATTTTAGCTAATTTGTTTTATTGAACTGGAAATTTACAATGTTATTATTATAATGTTGATGTAGTCTTTTCTGAGGTTCCTTTACGTAGAAATTTAAATCGTATTTCTAGTACTAGAGACTCCACTCACTTCATGGGAGATTATTTTCTAACAGTAGGATCAATAGATATAGCCAAAGCTCACAAAAAAATCTAACATGCACATTACAAGAAAGAAAAGATGTTTTTAGATCTAGTTGAGAAAAGGAGACAGGATTTCCATAAGAAAGCATCTGATCATAAACAAAAGATTCCTAAATGGGCTGAAAATAAAGAGTTTACCTCTAATGGCAAGACTCAAGCTGCTATGTTGCTGGATTTCTAAAAGAAAGGGAAACTCTGTCTCCGTAGAGAGAAAACAGATTATTATAACAATATATTCATTGGTTCCAGTGAATGTGAACACAATTTCAAAGTTATTGGGGGTTGGGGTTTCAAAGATGGAACTGAACCAGTTTATCCTGGAATTTATTACATTTGTGGGAACAAGGCCTATTTTAAGTTGCCTGATCATTGGTACAGGAGTTGCTATTTTGGATTAGTATTCCCATAGGTGTACCATGTGAAGAAAATCACTGGAAGCAATGAAGAAACTAATGGACTACCTCGTAGTAAAAGAGCATCATTTGCTGAAATTGTAGGTGACATATTTAGTGCAATAATACCTTCAGTGGGAGTGGTTCTGAATACTCAAAGAATTTGCAAATTATCAACAGTGATAGATCGCTTATCAACTGACACTGCTAGTTGATTCTTGATGATCAATACCGAACTAGTTGCAGTAAGATCAATGGTTCTACAAAATCGACTTGCTCTTGACATAGTATTGGCAAAAGAGGGCGGAGTCTGTAGAATGCTGAAGACTCAACATTGTTGCACTTACATTCCAGACAAAAGAGTAGAAATTAAAAGGTACGCAAGAGATATTACAAATATGAGGGAAGAATTGAAACCACTGGAGGTTGACAGTACATGGAAGAGACTAATTAGTGGTCTCTCCTCAATAGGTAGTTGGTTTACTAATGTAGGAAAGAGCTTTGCAGGTAAAATACTGATGCCAATGGTGGGGATAGCACTGCTGATTTTAGGGATAATAATTTGTTGCAAATGTCGCATATACAAGAAGACATATGCAGTAAATAAGAAAGGAAAGAGAAGAAACTTCGGAGAAATCGAGTTTGAATAATTAAATGGGGATTTGTACAAGAAAAGGAAAAACTTCCACATGAATAATGGGGAAAAGCTTAAAAGAGTGTTTGAAGAAACAGAAATGAGTAAATGTTGAAAAGTTGGCATCTGTTTCTGTAATATGTGATGATATAAAATATCATCAAAGAGGGGATTGATGGAGCAAGGTTCTGCACGTAAAGCGACTTGCTTGGACTCAGCCCTCTCGAAATAAACTGTAATACACTAATAAACATGTTTCGTCTTATTAACAATGCAAAACATGACATTTCTAGTAAGCTGGGGAAGCTTGCATATGTGCTTTTACTAACTTTAACTCTATTAACCTAAAATGGCCGCCGCAAAGAGGGATGTTTTCTGCGTCATACTCACGTGACATGACGTACTTACTGCTTGGTGGGAAAACTTTGCTTCTGCGCACTAGAACTAAAGATGGCTGCTCTATGTTTTAACGTGCTAATTCTTTTTATTTTTTTATTTTTATTTAACAGAGCAATAGGTAGCCGATGGTACAAAACATATTTCACTTTAAATTTCAATATCAATACATTTCAATACATTTCTAAAAAACCTTTGGATATCAAACAAGAGATATAAAGAAGATAAAAGGGAGCGAGATTCATCGAGATAAAAAACAAAAAAAACAGCCAATATCATCATTAGAGCTTTCAAGAAATGATGTGCAAAATCCACAATTTATAAAGTGCAACTGTAAAGTGCATAACTGCAATAAAGTGCTACGGCAAAGTGCAAAAGGTACAATAAAGTGCAATCTTAACAGTGCTAGTGCAAGGTAGTGCAAATCAGCAAAAGATGCTAATGAAGTGCAAATGTCCTAAAAAAACCTGTTGCATTCATAGATTAAACGGCTGTTAATAATGAAAAAACTTCCATTATCTAATCTCGATTTTCTTTTCGAATCATCCTCCCTTCAATTGTTCTAGATTCCCAAAATATTTCCAATTCTTTCTCCCGATGGCTCCCACTCTGCCAGCATAGGCTTTTTCAAAAAGACAGATTCTCCTCATTTTGTTAAACCTTTTTAATTGTGATGGGATCTCCCTGGATTTCCAGTTTTGAAGTATTAAAGATCGAGCAACAGCACAAGATATAAATATAAATACTTCTTCAGCTTTATTAAACCTGCTCCTATCCTTGCATTTACCGAACAGGGCCACTTCTACCACTGGCAGAAATGTTTTCCCAATGGCCTGTTCGATATCCGTAAATATCCCCTTCCAAAAAGATTCTAGCTGCGGACAAGCGAAGAAAATATGGTGCCATCCTCCCTGACCACGAGCCATACATCTAAAACACTTGTTCTCAACTTCAGGGTACATCCTCTCCAAAGTCTCTGGTGTAAAATACGCTAACCAGCGAGATAGAAAGGACATCCTCTTACAATTGGCTGCGCGTAGAGATTTATTTCCCAGCTGGCACAGAGCCTCCAAATCCTTAGAAGAGAAAGTACACTGAGTCGAGAGGCTTATTTTATCCAAATGTCTGTCTACTAGTGCGGTTTGTCCAGAGCAATGAAGCATCTTGTACCAATGTCCTATACCTTTATTTTTTCCTCTATAAAGGGCTGTTAACAAGACATTAGGAGAATTAAGCAGACCACTTATCTCTTTTCTGATGAAATAGACAATCTGTAAATATTCAAAAAAGTTGGTCGCCTGGGATTATTCGTTCTACCTAACACCTCCTGCCAGCTAATTACCCTGTTTTGGACTACCAGATGACTCAACTCGTGGAACCCGCAAAGTTCCCAATTTTTTATGTGGTTCAAACTTACTTGGAGACCTATTTGAATACATTCAATTAAACTTAAATAATGGGAGCCATCGGAACCATGTTTTTTAAAATGGAGCGACAGTCTTGGCGCATATTCTCTTAGCGTCTTGTATCTTGACCTCTTCGGAAACTTTGCTGTTTTAAAAAAAAAAATTGAGTTTGAGAACCTGCCTCTTGTAGCATCTTTTCAAGAAAAAAGTTCTCTTGTATGATTAATCCTTAGTAATCCTGCCACTATATCAAAAAAAGCAGCTTCATAGTAGGTCTTTAAATAGGGTAGGGCCCTACTCAGATCTACTGAGAGTTGTACCACTGGCAGCTTGACTCTCGAAGCTTTATTGTCCCAGATAAATCCTCTCAGCATTGTTTCCAGCTCTTTAAAGAAATCTAAGTTAATTTTAATGGGAAGATTGATGAACAGAAATATAAGCAGGGGCAGCACTGACATTTTAATCAATGATACCCTGCCTATTACTGATAGAGGAAGTAAAAGCCATTGATCTAGAAGGTTCCCAATTTTGTTCATCATTCTAGTATAATTCAGGACAAAAAGCTTATCATATTTGCAAGTCACGAAGATACCCAGGTATCTAATTGGGTGGCTTCTTGCAGCTTGCGCCTGCAAATAAATAGGAAGAAAATGTAAATTGGTGTTCAAAGCAAGGACCTCTGTATTTTTGACATTTATTTTATAGCCCCCTATCTTTTCACAGTCCTTGAGCTCTCTCATTAGGTTCTCAATACTTTCCTTTTTAGGTGTTAAATAAAGGATAATATCAGCGGCAAATAGCTTTGACTTTGACATACCGATGATGGGGGGCTGAATAACCACATTATCCCTGATCTTTACCACTAGAGGCTCAATAAAGAAAGTGAAGAGCGAAGGGGACAATGGGCAGCCCTGCCTTGTTCCCCGATTTACCTTAATCTTCCCGGCCTGTTTTGCATTAATTTTTACTTGAGCCGATGCTCCCTCATAGATATTATGTAACATCTCAATAATTAGGACCGGGAATCCAAATTGGCCGAGAGAATAAAACAGTGCTGCCCAGTTGACCAAGTCGAACGCCTTTTCCGCGTCGACCATTAAAATACAAGCTGGACTCGAATTAATATTAAAATAGTCCAATGCCTATATTAGGAACTCGGTGTTTGCTGCCATATAGTGTCCTGCAATAAACACAGTCTGATCTTAGTGGATTACATCCTGCGCTGCGAGTACAAATCTTTCTGCCCATATTTTCATAAGGATTTTATAATCCGAATTTAATAAGCTAATTGGCCTGTATGAATTCACGTCGTCTTGGTTTTTATCTTTTTTAACAAAACATATAATTGTGGATTCTTTAAAATCCACAGGGACATGCCCACCTAATCTAATATAATTAAATAGCTTTTTCAAGGGTATTACTAGTTCTTTATAAAAAAAACTTGTAAAATTCAATTGGGTACCCATCCTGTCCGCAAGCCTTTGCCCCGGAGGTTGCCTTTATACATTCTTGTATTTCAGAAGTACTTATTTCGAGCCCGATTTGGTTAACCCAATTTTCTAAAATTCTGGGGATCTCTATATTTGCAAAATATTCGTGGATCATTTCTTCCTCTACCTGGTATTCCGTAGAGTACATTTTTTCGAAATGCTCTAGGAAGATCCTTGAGATCTTGTCACCATCTACCTCCTCCAGTCCACTCTGAGGTTCTCGGATTTTCACTATCTTTGATGACTCCTGCCTCTTTCTCGCAGAGTTAGCCAGTAATTTCCCCACCAGCTTGCTGTCTTTGTAGACCGTTTGCTGGAAGGCTTTCGAGCTATTTATCTCCTTCAGAATAAAAAAAATCTCGTAAAAGTGCTTTGGTCTGTTCTAATTGATTCGAGTGCTGTTGGAACTGTAGGGCATATTCCTTCTCTACGTCTGACTGTAGCTTAGATATTTTTAGCTTTCTTTCATTCGCCTGAGCACTGGTATACACGATAATCTGGACGCGTGCTTCTGCTTCAAATCCGCCCCATACTGAAAAGGGTTCAGCTGTATTATCATTCACTTCAAAGAATTCTGTAATCCACTCCCTAAATCCTGAAACCCAGTCCTGATTTTGGAGCAGGGTACGATCCAGCTGCCACTTGGGACGCTCCCCATCCACGCCTCCAAATACTAGCTCAAGTTTGATTCTGACGTGGTCATAAAACGGATTGCATCCAATTTGAGTTTTTGAGATCTGAAGAGATCTAGATATCAAAAAGAAATCTATTCTGGATGCAGTCCGAAACCGGTGGGAATAGCAGGTAAAATATTCTTTTTTCCCTTCCTGCACCGCCAAGGATCACGTAATTGATATTCAAGTAAGAGCGCTTCAAAAAAACATTTTGTTTTAGGCTTTAACTGCTGCTTTTTCTTATTAGCAGTGTCCCTTTTCAAATCTTAAATATAGTTAAAGTCCCCTCCTAGCATAATCTGCCCTGGGCTCCCCTTAAAACTTTGTAAATTTCTCTTAGAAATGTCATCAAGGATGGGGCCGTAATAGTTAACAAAATTTACTACTTTCTCTTGCAATTTTGCTACAACCCATAACCACCGCCCCTTGGAATCTCTTTGAACCTGTAAAATTTCCCAGGGCAGATTCCTCGAAAAGTATATAGCGACTCCTCTCTGGGCCACCCCTGCTGATGAAAAAAACATGAGAGAAGTATCTCGGGATAAACAACTTAGGGGCATTAGACTTTAAATGTGTCTTCTGAAAATAGACTACCTGGGATTTAAGAGATATTACCCATTTCAAAAGAGCCCCGTACTTCTGTTTATTTAACATTCCATTAGCATTAATTGACAGAATATTGCATGTATTAAATTTCATCTAAAAAATATTTTTTACTGGTTAAGTACCTACCATTAAAAATTGAAAAAATGCTATACCTATTGCACATGTTCCTTTTTACTGCATTTACCCCCCTCCCCCACTCTAACCAGGTAACGTGCTAATTCTTGCAGTGCTGCTTTTACTAAGTTGTTTGTTCTGCATAATCCCTAATGCTGTAGTTAAAATAAAGTAAAGGGAATACAGTAGAGATAAGTGGTATACAGTGCATTTATTTATAAAAGTTTCTAAAACTGTTTCTTTTTGACTTTGCTATTAGCTCGTGTTCTGACCAATCAAGTGTAATGATGTTCCATCTTGAGTCCTGAAACTGGGCATGCGCCAAACTCACCGAGTCTACAAGCCATGGCATTGAATCCATGCCAGCTCCTGACTTGCTAGAAGATGTTCCTGGGAAACTGACCTCCTGTACCTCTGTCAGAAGATTAGGGAGCAGGGGTGCTGGCGGAGCACTCTGTCAGAAGATTCGATAACCCAATTGGGGTTCTGAGAAGGAGATCGATAACCCAATCGGGGTTCCTGAAGGAGAAGATTCGTTAACCCAATCGGGGTCCGACAGTTAGCTGCAGAGAGGGGTGTGATGCTGGCGTTGCACTTTAGCTGGGGGTGCCGGTCCTGATCTGCGGTGGTCCTGACCTGATCCAATTTGGTCCGTACTTATCCTGATTCTGGTCTGCACCTGTTCTATCCTGTTGGCACCTGCATTATCGGGGGTCCTATCCTTTATCCCAGCCTGTGGCCAGGGTTGGTCTTCCCACCATTCTAGGTAAATATAAAAGTTGTAAGGGTATGTCATTGTGCTGTTTCCCTTTTCTTACCCTTCCTATGTTTCAATGCTTAAAGAATGTTTCATGGTACTCTCACATCATCTTGCTTTGATATTATTCTTAATTGACCAAGGTCTGATTAATCTAGTATGGACATTGACATTTAAAGAATTATTTAGATAAAGCATTTAAATCTTTCCCGAGTCTGTGGGTATTTTATGAGTTCAAATGATTATATACTGTCTATTATTCTAACTCCCTTGATCCCTTAGGACTCTAGGTACCGGTGACAAGGATTGGTAAGTCAAATGGTATAGGTCCTAAAGTAAATACTACTGGTTTAAAGCGTAGGTTTACCTGTTCAAAGTGTGTATGTGTTTAATGGGCCTAGGTGAGTATGGTAAAATTCTGGGCAGGGGAACCCGCACTCTATCACCACCTCCACACAGAATCAGGGAAAATCGAGGTGGTGGAGTCCTTTTGAGGTTCCGTGACGATCGTAAGTGGAGTTTTCGACTCATACGAATATGGTCGAGTCTGGTATCTGCGGACCGCAAATGACGAGTTTAGTGGGTGTACGCGTTTTCGCTGTGCTAACCTAAACCGTTCGTTTGTTTCGTGGGTTTCTACACCCGAGCCCACGGGTTCCATCTTAGATGCGGCATCCATTTTGTCTCTTGCCCTCAAGTAGCCAGCGAACGGACGCTGTCCGCTTCGTGACCCTGGGATTCCCAAACTTTTATGGAAGACACATTTCCTTTGAAAGTGTCATTATGATGAGGGGGACGGCACTGCAAGGCAGATGGCCCCGCTTGAGGCTCATCTTGCCGTGCCGCTCTATTGCCTTAGTTGTACATTCATTAGGCATGTCCCCTCTGATGCTTGCAGCTCGTGTTTCCCGATACCACCCCTTTTACACCCTTTCCGATCTCCCCACTGTTTGTCTTCCTCTGCACCTGTTTCTGTTCCTTCCTCGATCTGTTTATTGTTGATTGGAATGTACTAATGGTGGGAAGATGGGTTTTTACAGTTGGGAACCACCAAACGTTTCTGTACTTATGTTCCGGGCCTTGAATACATGAAAGTAACCCCTTATGGTTTTTACAATGGGAACCGAGTTGTAAACTTTTGTGTACCATGATGTTCAATGCATTAGAACTGTATAAAAAGGAGCGACCCACAGAGGCAAGTCGAATCAGACTCTTCGAACTTACACATGCTGTACTTCCTGTGACTTCTGTGTTCCCTGCAGTAATAAACCTCGAATCTTTGATGCCGAAGGAAGTGTCCCATGTCTCTGTCATTTGTACGCCGGAACAGGTTACCCACGAAGGTTTTAGGTGTTATCCCTGGCACCGCTGGGTCTTAAGAAAACCCAGTCCTTCAGTTGGCGCCCAACGTGGGGCTGCATCAGTGGTACCGGTCCAAGCCCGACGATCGTGAGGAACTTCGTGTGAAATCTCCGAGGGAAGGTGCACCCCGCTTCATCGATCCTGTTGTCGAAACAAGTGGCCCGACGACCTTTCCCGCGAAGATCCCCGCCTCCTGACGGCTGCGACGGACTGCTGCCCTGACTGTAGACCTGTTTTGGCGCCTGGCGTAGACCTTGGTACAGCGAGACGATTGACGGGCCTTCCTGGTGACGCCATCGATCTTTGAGTTAAGTATTTGTGGGTCGCTCCCAGAGTCCTTAGTTGTGGGTGCTTAGTTGTTGCATGGTTCCATTGCATTTGTGGTTCTTAGTATTTGGTTCTTTGTTGTGATATTTGACATCTGCAGTCGCCAAAAACCGAGGGTTTTTGCTCTTTGCAGGGACATTGTTAATCCTATAACCCTTGAAGTTTGTGAAACTTGGTTAGGGTGCAAGATGCCTGGCCGTAGTACTTTGTTCAGTTGTTTTACACGTTGTGGTGCGGATTCCCGACTGGAGGATTCGTGTCCGATACCTCCGGTTGGAACTCCAACTTATGAGCTATATAGCAAACACGGGTTAGGTCCGATTACCTTTAATGAGTGTTGGATTCGCTATACTAAAAAGGATGGTGTCCTTAGTTGGCCACCTCATGGTAGTTTTGAGACCCCGATTTTAGACAATCTTGAGGCTAAATTGTTTCAGAGAAAATCAAGACCGGCCATGTTTGATTCCTTTCGGTTGTGGCGTAAAGAAGCCAAACAGAGAGAAATCAGACAGATTAAACGCAGTAAGAGAGAGGGAGTTGTTACCACGGTAATAAATGCAGAACAGTTTCAGCGAGATAAGGAGGAAAAGGAAAAGGAAGTCTTCGATAGGTTGCAGCGTATGTCTGTAGACAAGTGTTACCCTGCTTTACCAACGGGTACGGATAAGAAGGAGGAATCAGTAGAGGACCCCTTGTTGTCCTATCTCTTAAAGTCGCCACCTCCGTATGCACAGGGCACTATGGCTCCGGTGGTTCCTCCTGCCCCTGTTCCTCCTGCTCCTGTTCCACAACCTGTCCCTCAAAATGTTCCTGCTCCTCTACCTGCTTCTGTACCTAATGCTCCTCCACTTGTACTTCCTCATACTCCTGCTCCCGCTGCTCCTGCTGTTCTGGTTACTCCTGCTGCCTCTTCTGCTCCTGACTCTTCTCTTGTTACCCCGTTGTGTTACTCTTCTTCTCCATCTGTCCGACGTCGTACCCCTCTGTTGCTGCTAACTTCTTTAATTCTCTTGGACCTATTCTTGAGTCCGCTGGCTCGGACGGTCCTCAAAGACGAAGTCAGCTTCCTGGTGGTAGGGAGCGTGACTCGCTGTATAATATGGCTATGGGTTGGATGAAATACCCCTTTAGAAATCCTCCTCGTGTGGTGTTAGATACGTTTTGCCAATTCAACATACTGACACAAAGGTTTGTGTTTGAAGAAATGTGCAAGGCTTTACGTGACCTAATATCGGCTGATGCATCTGACAATGTATTGACTGCTCTGACTAATCTTCAGCTCCAGTTTGCGAGCGGAATGTTGGTGGGCACCAATGTTCGACGTGCTGTCGAGCAATTATTGTCTTTTTGTCCTTCTACGATGCCTCGGGCATTGTTTGTGGAGGACATTGAGGGACCGCTTGCAGCGCCTGGTCAGTACCCCATGCGCGAAGTTCCACCAGTGTGGATGCCTGGCGATCCTAATGCTAACCCCATTATTCCGCCATACTTCCAGAGAGTGTGGATACATCTTCCGTGGAAACGATCGGAAGTTTTGCAGGTAAAGCAATCTTTGCCTGACCCTCGCAAAAATCCTGCAGGATATTACAAGGAATTGTCCCAGTTAGTGGATGCGACGGTGATGAATCTCACCGATATCGATATGTTGTTCGGCAATGTTGTACCACAACCGGTATGGGCGAAGATTCGGCATGAAGACCATGCGGCAGCATTAGGCGGTGACTGGGCTGCACTTCTTGTTGTAGATGGCCTGCAAGTTGGTGGGGCTTAGCCCGAACAATTGATTACTGATCTCCCTCAGAGAATAATAACTCTTATGAAAACGCTTATGCCAGCTATGAAAGTAAATTGGGACAAACTGTCCGCTTGCAAGCAAAAGAAGGATGAGAGCGTATCTGATTTCTTTACGAGATTTGAGGAGGCATTCATCGACCATAGTGGTCAGGATATGGGTACTGAAGGAGGTCAACGGTTGTTTGTGGATAAGTTTGTCTCTAATTTACTGCCTGACTTAAGCAACAAATTGCGAAATTCAGAAAGTGCGTGGGCTGTTTCCACTTCCGCTCAAATATTGGCCACGGCCCAATATTATGAGAATAGGGAGAAAGAGGAGACTGATCGTCCTGCCAAGAAGACGAAAGAGCTCAAAACCAAAGTGTTGTTGCAGCAGGCGTATCCTCCGCGTTCGAATCAGAATGATTCTCAACAAAGGAACAGATCACAATCTCAGTCGAATAGGTCACAATCACGAAATGATTCCTCTTCGCAGAGATCTTCGTTAGGGTACAATCAGTGTGCCTATTGTAGAGGAGAGGGTCATTTAAAATTCGATTGTCCGGTTTTGAATGAGCGTAATAGTGGTAATTCGTCTAGAGGAGGTCGTGGTGGTTCTCAACAGACATCACGTGGTAGAGGTCGCGGTGCTCAAAACGATCGTTCCACTAATACTTCTGACTCTAATAATTGTTTTGATCAGCGCGGATCGTCGCAAGGGCGATCTGCTCAGTACAATGTGGATGATTATTACGTCGATCAGGATGCTGACGACGGTAATTCCTAGGACCGCCATAGACAAGGAGAGGGAGTAGTATCAGTTCCGGTTGATCAGAGAGGGCCTTACGTCGCAGTTGCCACCTCGGGCGTCGTTGATCCTTTTCTGTTGGACACGGTGCAGCAAAAAGTTCCATAATGCATTCGAAACTCCCTGGCGCACCTTTGTCTGGCTTAATAAATGTTTCCGTTGGATTCTCTGGCGTCCCTGTTAGCAATCCGGTTTCGTGCCCTTTGCCTCTTACGATTGGGCCTCGTGAGCTGACAGCTCCTTTGATTTTGACTACTGGTTGTGGTGAAAATCTTTTGGGCCTGGATTTACTAAAACGTCTGTATGCGACTTTGTATTGTTCTCCTGCGGGAGTAAAGCTTACGTTAGGTGAGAGAGTTGTCTCTCCTATGTACTTATCCATCGATAAGCTTCCACCGGAATTGAGTTCTCTTCCTGCATGTTTGTGGGCAACAGGTCCCAATGACGTGGGCCTGCTTGACATCTCCCCCTATGTTGTTCACTTGAAATCTAACGTGCGACTGCCACGTATTCCCCAGTATCGTATCTCCCTTGATGGTGAGCGAGCATTGTTAGCAATTATCTACGATTTGATTGAAAAAGATGTTATCAAGGAGACTCGGGGAAACGTGTGCAATAGTCCTGTATTGCCCATTTTGAAACGCACGGATCCATCAAAACCACCTGTTTATCGTTTTGTTATCGATTTACGGGAGGTGAATAAAATTGTGATTCCTCAGTTCCCTGTTGTGCCTGACATCACGGCGCTACTGACTCTGATTCCAGCTTCTGCATCTTGGTTCTCTGTGATCGATCTGAAGAATGCTTTCTTCAGCATTCCGATTGCTGAGGAAAGTAGAGACCTTTTCGGTTTCTCTCTTGGCGGTCGCAGCTTCCGGTTTAAACGTGCTCCTCAGGGCTACTGTGAGAGTCCATCGATATACAGTCAAGCCTTGAAGGGCCAACTTGATGCGTTTGTGTTGCCGGCTGGTGCGGCTTTGATCCAATACGTCGACGACTTATTGGTGGCTGCAGATACTCAGGACATTTGCAAAATGGCCACGGTATCGTTGTTGCAGCATCTCTGTGACCTACATCACAAGGTGTCTCCTTCTAAACTTCAATATTGTTGTCAAGAAGTAACCTATCTAGGTCACTTATTGTCAAAGGAGGGAAGAAGGTTGACCCCAGAGAGAATTGCAGCGATTGCTCGAATGACTGTGCCAACAACTCAGAGAGATGTGCGTGCCTTTTTAGGTATCACGTCATACTGCAGGCAGTCGATCCCAAATGTTTCATTGCTAGCGAAACCATTGGTGGCTCTTACGTGCAAGGATGTTCCAACTCCTTTACCATGGACGGAAGAATGTCAGAAAAGTTTTTCTGAACTGCGTGACACGTTGTGTTCGGCTCCTGTGTTAGGGACCCCTGACTACAGTAAGCCGGTTACACTATACATCCACGAGAGAGAAGGTTGTGCGTTGAGTGTTTTGACGCAACAATTCGGCGGTAAGCAACGTCCATGTGCATATTTTTCCTCGACCTTGGACCCAGTAGCTAGAGCATTGCCGAGTTGTTTGAGAGCAACAGCGGCAGCTGCGGTGTCCATCCGACAATCTGCAGGATTGGTCATGGATAATATGCTTACGGTGATGGTTCCGCATGCAGTTGACACTCTCTTGAATCGTACGAAAACTCAGCACTTGACGAGTGCAAGGTTGTCTGGTTATGAGTTGACGCTTTTGGCAAGTCATATTCAAATAAAACGTTGCAACGTCCTGAACCCGGCGACTTTGTTACCAATTAGTATGGAGTCAGATGAAGCAGCACCCCATGATTGCTACTTGCGAACGGAAGAGGAAACGAAAGGTCGTGTAGACCTGAAAAATTCTCCATTAGAAGATCCCGATGGGACCTTGTATGTGGATGGTTCATGTTTTAAGTTGTCAAATGGCGATGTAACAACTGCGTATGCTGTGGTGACATTGAATACTGTTGTGGAGACTGCGAGATTGAATCAGAATTCTGCTCAGGCGGCAGAGCTGATTGCCTTGACTAGAGCGTGTGTGTTGTCGAAAGGGAAACGGGTGAATGTGTTTACCGACAGTCAGTATGCATTTGACGTAGCACATAGCTTTGGACGTTTGTGGCGAGAGAGAGGTTTTATGACATCGCATGGTACGAAGATCCAACACGGACAGCTCGTGAATGATCTTTTAGATGCACTTACATTGGCGATTATTAAATGTAGTGCACATCGTAAGGTGACGGATGATGTTGGTCGTGGCAATGCGTTCGCTGATGAAACTGCTAAGGAGACTGCTCGGAATCTTAGTACCAGGATGTATGTGACGAGTTCGGTTAGGTGGCCTACAGAGACTAGTATGTGTGAGGATACCATCGAGAGCGTGAAAATGATTCAGAACGAGGCCACTGAAACTGAAAAGACGAAGTGGAAAGAGAGTACGGGAAAGTTGGATGCGAATGGTTGTTGGATTGATCTGTCGGAGAATAAGAGGTGGATGTTGCCAGATGCGTATGTACTAGCTGTTGTGACGATGGCACACGGCTTGGCACATATTAGCGCGAAAGGTATTTGTAAGTTGTTGTCCCCTGTATGGAAGAATGATGGTATCACGAAGTGTGCTGAGAGATTGGTGAAGAATTGTATGATATGTATGATGTACAATCCTGGAAAGGGAACCCGTACACCTCCTGGCCATTTTGCTCCCCCTTCATGTCCCTTTGAAGTGATCCAGCTAGACTTCATCCATATGGAGCGATGCAATAACCTGAAATATGTTTTAGTTGTGGTTTGCGCGTTCTCCCGATGGATCGAAGCCTACCCTCTCAAAGATAACACTGCTTTGTCCACTGCGAAAATCCTGCTGAAGGAATACTTTCCTCGGTATGGAATGCCACGAATTGTATGGTCTGATAACGGAAGTGAGTTTGTGGGGAGTGTGATGAAGAGTGTGTGTAAGGGCCTTGGAATTACCCAGAAATTCCACAGCGCCAATCATCCCCAGTCAGCAGGTTTGGTTGAAGGGTATAATGGCACCCTTAAATTGAAGCTGGCGAAGGTTCAGGCTACGACTGGTCTCTCGTGGCCTGACGCTTTTCCTCTAGCCCTTCTGTCTACTAGGGCGACTGTACACTCCCGAGTAGGGCTTAGTCCCTACGGGATTGTGTTCGGCCGCCCTGCGAATGTTTGGGGGGTTCCTAGACCGAGTGTGTTCTCTGATCTTGAGTACCCAATGTTGATCGATTATCTGCATGATCTGACTGCTAAACTGAGGTTAATTCACCAACAGGTCTTTGAAGCACTGCCGACGCAGACGGAGGGTCCAGGCCACCAGCTCCAGCCTGGTTATTGGGTGGTGACGCGGAACTTCGAACGCAAAAGAAATCTTGAGCCCCGCTTTACTGGACCCTACCAAGTTCTTCTCGCCACGAGGACTGCTGTTCGTTTGGAAGGTCGTAAACACTGGGTGCACGCCACCCATACTAAAAAGGTACCTCTACCTTTGCCGGCAGACTCGTGGGTGAGGAAGGGCATTGCTTCGTCTGAAACGGAAACTGCACAGACCTTCGTCCCTTTTAGCGACGCTCAGTTTGTTGGAGAACCCTCAGCGCAGCAGGACGACATTGCTGAACAATTGTCACCTAAAAACTCAAGATCTGAACAATTGACTGACCAGCAGAACTCTGTCTCACCATCGGATCAGTTGTTTGATGAACAGACACGTCCTGGGAGAAGCCGATACTTCTTGAGATCCAATACTAAGGACAAATGAAAAAGTTTTTGCTTTCCCCTTGACATCCACATTACCCCATTGACACCATTCAGCCTGAATACACTCGTGTAATTTTGGTTTTTGTAAGGATTGTGAGTTTGTTTCCACATATGTTTTTGCTTCCACAGCTAGAAGATTTTGTGTATATTTGTAAATAAATTACCTTACATCCGGGTGAACCGTAGGGCCGCGCGTGTACTTCCTTCTGGTTAGTAGGTCTTGACACTAGGTCGAAGGCCGTCGGTTCCTGGGAACTCCTGGGGATTGACTACTGCTACACAGAACGAAGTGCGTCAAGAAACGTTGCGGACGGTTTTAGAGGATGCCGTTCTCTAAGCTGGTGGATTTGGAAAAAGCTCAGGCCCAAAGATTCAAGTTGCAGCAAATTACTCGCACAAAATGTTTCATGATTCAAGTGTTCCTCTTGTTCTTAACTGTTTCTTCGCTATTGGTGGGTGGGGTGTATTATCTGATATTGACGTTCTTGCCTTCTGCCTCACCTACCCCTTCTCCTGAACCTAAAACTACTTCCACTGTTTCTCCTCATTCCTTCCACATCTTACCCCAACACGAGCAGGCCAGACGTGCGGAATTCATGAATAATTCCTTTATTCAGCTCCTTCATCAACATCAGTTGGTGGTTAACACTACCAATTGTTGGGTGTGTGGGTTGATGCCACATACCACCGATAAGGGAATTCCATACTTGGTCCTTCCTTATAGTTCCCAGGGTTCAGCTCGAGCATTCCAAACAATGTTTCGAAGTGCACTAGATTCCTACCCCAATCGAGAGCCACGCCCACCGCACTTTGGTCCCGGTCCGTACCACAAGCCTTTGGCTATAGCGATTGCTGATTTAGATAGGGATATCTATGAGCCGTCACTCATCAGAGGCAGAGGTGCGAGCCTATAGGGATCTGAGTGAGGCTGAGTATAGTGCGCTCGTGGGTGAAAGACAGCTTAGAAGCTCGTCTCCAATATGGATCGTACCCCACCTTGGTAATTTTTGTCTAAAGGGTCGTGGCCGAAGACCGAGAGCTCATCTTGGAGAGAGTGCTTGCTCCGAGACGTATGTCTTACCGATGCTCTCTTCCCCTGTGTTTCTGACTGCCAAGGGTACGTACTTTGTATGTCATGATCGTGCCTATACGTGGTTGCCCACTGACTTTGTGGGCACATGTTATATTGCAAATTTGTTGCCTCCGACTTTTTCAGTCGCCTCCGATTACCACAAGACTCGAATTGTGAGGGGCGTGATTAGCGAAGAGGACACTGCCGGTCAAGAGGCAGGAGACTTTTTCAAGGGTTTCTTTCCGTTTTGGGGACCTATGGTTAATAGTAGGAACCTGAGACAGTTGACCCGAGTGGTGGAATCGACAGCTAATATCACTGCCAGTGCCCTTGGTAACATCACAGCAGAACTTCAGGCGGATAGGCTCATGACGTTACAAAACCGTATGGTTTTAGACGTTGTTTTAGCAGATCGAGGTGGAGTATGTAAGGTGATCCATTCGAGCTGCTGCATTTTCATTCCAGATAACGCTCCGACTGTCTATCAAGCCATCTCAAAGTTGCATAAGATCTCTGAGTCCATACACGTGGACGTAGGGGATTGGACGCTACTTGGGTGGTTTCGGGGCCTGATGTCGACTTGGGGTTGGAAAATTCTGATGATCGTCGGGGTTGTTGTAGCATTCCTGTTCACGTGTTGCCTTTGCGTGCAGTGTGGTCCTGCCTTATGTGGCCTTTGTGCTACGACGTGTATAAGACAGCCGCCTGTTACCAAGGGAGCTCAGATGGATAGAATTATGTTACAGCAACATCTGGATGGTTTGATGAATATCGAATATGATTCTGACTAGTGCTTGCCTACATGAGGGCAAAAGGAGCGTCTGAGGTTCCATGACGATCGTAAGTGGAGTTTTCGACTCATACGAATATGGTCGAGTCTGGTATCTATGGACCGCAAATGACGAGTTTAGTGGGTGTACGCGTTTTCGCTGTGCTAACCTAAACCGTTCGTTTGTTTCGTGGGTTTCTACACCCGAGCCCACGGGTTCCATCTTAGATGCGGCATCCATTTTGTCTCTTGCCCTCAAGTAGCCAGCGAACGGACGCTGTGCGCTTCGAGACACTGGGATTCCCAAACTTTTACGGAAGACACATTTCCTTTGAAAGTGTCATTATGATGAGGGGGACGGCACTGCAAGGCAGATGGCCCCGCTCGAGGCTCATCTTGCCGTGCCGCTCTATTGTCTTAGTTGTGCATTCAATAGGCACGTCCCCTTTGATGCTTGCAGCTCGTGTTTCCAATACCACCCCTTTTACACCCTTTCCGATCTCCCCACTGTTTCTGTCTTCCTCTGCACCTGTTTCTGTTCCTTCCTCGATCTGTTTATTGTTGATTGGAATGTACTAATGGTGGGAAGATGGGTTTTTACAGTTGGGAACCACCAAACGTTTCTGTACTTATGTTCCGGGCCTTGAATACATGAAAGTAACCCCTTATGGTTTTTACAATGGGAACCGAGTTGTAAACTTTTGTGTACCATGATGTTCAATGCATTAGAACTGTATAAAAAGAGCGACCCACAGAGGCAAGTCGAATCAGACTCCTCAAACTTACACATGCTGTACTTCCTGTGACTTCTGTGTTCCCTGCAGTAATAAACCTCGAATCTTTGACGCCGAAGGAAGTGTCCCGTGTCTCTGTCATTTGTACGCCGGAACAGGTTACCCACGAAGGTTGTAGGTGTTATCCCTGGCACCGCTGGGTCTTAAGAAAACCCAGTCCTTCAGTTTCCCTTTCTTGGGGTACTCTTCGACAAAAACCAAACGTGGTCTAGATTAATTGATGCAAGGGCCATGGGAATGTAAAGGAGTCTGGGAGCATTAAAAGCATTTATTTCTAGGATGGGCATGAAGTCTCTCGCTACTATTAAGCATATTTACCAAACTAAAACTAAATCTGCAGCCACATATGGAGCGGGTATCTGGGGTCTGGCCCACCTCGAACAACTCCAAATTATTGAAGATAAGTTTTTTAAATCCTACCCTATATTATGGACTCAATTAGACTGGCTCCTTTGCCCCTGTGGTTCTCAATTTGGCAAAGGAAAGCTCTCCCTTTAACTCAGTGTATAATAAAAAACTACCTTAGCCTAGACAATTATAAGATAATCAGATGTATTAATTACGCAGAGCGAGCATTGACGGAGTTGGGGTTGAAAGCATTGTTTACAGACCCGATGTCTTGTAGGTTAATGTCCAAGCAAAGACTTTTATGCTGAAAGCCCAGTATACTCATAGGGAGAATAACCATAGGAAGCAGTCTATTCTGGCATATCAGCCACATTTACCTATTTGGGAAGATGGATTCCCCTACTTAGAGCACCACAAATTTATAGTACTGTGGTTACGGTTAAATCTGATCCCACTAATGTTGGGGTTTCCATCGAAAACATTTAACCATTTGGACCTGATTAATTGCCCCTGTGATAAGGCCTCTGCCCAAACAGATCTGCATATATTGTTCTTTTGTGGCTATTATCCTAAAGAAAGGAAAAAGTATATTGTACCGATTTTAAAGAGCCATAACTGTGTTCCATCACTTTTTTTTTTCTAAAATCATTACTAGACCATCTAGTGTGCTTCTCCCTAGCCTCATTTCTATGGGCTTGTAGAAAAAGACAAAAGTCCTTGGGAGTATACATTTTTTTTATTGTTTAGGGAAATAAATTTATTGAATTATATAGACACTGCATTTTAACCCATATTTGATGTGGCAGTTTTTAATATTTACAAACTGAAACCCTGTAAGAATTGTTAAACCCTTTTGATAAGATTCCAGATGAAAGATCGCCATCTTTTTTTTTATTTTTTTTAATATATTTTTATTGCAGGAATTAGTCAAAGTTACATGTTGGTCCACTTTGAGGCAATCGGTGATGGAAACACCGACGATGAAATAACACTAATACACGGCCATTCAGCCCACAACCCGGAGGTCGGGCGGCGTTTATGTTGAATCGATGCGTGGGGGCCCAGCGGCCTTCTAGAGAGGACCGGTCATAAATTAAAGGTTCACTTCTGCTTTTCTAAACAAAATGAAAAATTCCCCCACTCCCCCCAAGTAAACAAAACACCCCCAGAGGACTACGTTCCAAACCTTTAGTGCAATAAGTCTTCAGTGCAGTTGGAAGCTTATGACGCTCCCTCTTCCCTCTATCCACCTCCCCCCTCCCACCCCGCCATCCATGATCTGGTGGACGTGCAAAGAGCGTGTGGTAGAAGACATTATCTGTCCTGACGGGAATACCGCGTCATTATGACTCTACGGGGATGTAGGCTGCTCACCATCATCGCTATCGGTGTCACTGGGTGTGTTGTGATCGCGCAGGGCCTGCACCAATGTCTCCCACGCCTGTGCTGATTCTAGCGCCTTCTCATTCTGCTGCCGTCTCGCCAGCTGATACCTCAAGGTGCTCTCGCCCTCAGCCCATTTAAGAAGTTCATTGCACCATTTAGTGCCTGTTGGACCAACCCGTGCCTTCCAGTGTCTGATTATTTCCCGCTTCGCCAGGAGTAGCCCCATGTCGATAAATGTACTAGTAACTTTGTTTTTGGGGGTATGTGGAAGCCAGTGCAAGATCCCCACCGCAACGCCAAACTGTAGGGACCTTTCAGTGACCCTGTTAAGGGTGTCCCCTATCAGCGTCCAATATGAGGACAGGGTGGAGCAGGACCATAGCATGTGAATGAGGTCAGCCCCAAGCGTCCGGCATCTAGGGCAGTCAGCCGTTTCTGAGGCAAAGTATTTCTGTATTTTCTCCGGGGTCAGGTAGGCACGATGCAGTATGTAAAAATGGACCAATTGGAATCGAGCGTTACGCGTGCTCTTCTAGGCCCGGCGCATCAGCTGGGGTCACATGGTCTCCGGGATGTCCTTCCCTATGTCTGCCTCCCATCGGGTCCTGAGTGTGTCCAATGGGGGTAGTCGCTCGTTGACCATCCTAGAGTACAAGCACGTTACGGCTTTGACCGTCCCTGCCGCCATCATGACATATTGACACGCCGCTGACGTCTGTGGTTCCTCAAAACCATTCTGCCAGTGTGCCTGGAGTGCCCGCGTGACCGTCGCATGGAGTAAGAAGTCGTCCCGGGGGATGTCAAAGCGGTCTAGAATCGCCTGGAAAGGCATCAGCACTCCATCCTCATAAAGTTCGCCTATAAGCTGTATCGACGCGTCCGCCCAAACCCGTAGCTGCGACCAGTCGCCACAATGCGGCAATGCTGTGAGCATCCCCAGTGGGGCGGCAGACCCAGAAGCAGAGAACGGCCTGGGACCAGGGTTCAATTCCCAACGCGGCAGGGTCGTGGACCAGGGTCAGCGGACTCGATAATTCTCGCCTCTGTGCCTTCTCTAACCAGGGATCAAACTCGGCAACTCTGGGCATTAGCTTGCCTCATCTCTACAATGGCCCCCCACATTCGCCGGGGATGCCTGGTTTCACCTTGGAGATACCCAGTAGGGACCATCTCACAGGGATAGCCAGGACGGGTTCCCAGCGGTCTACAGTGCCACGACGCCTCAGGGCAGCAGTGCGCTTTACAAGACACATTACATTACATTTCTGGGGCATAAGAGTGTTTCATTCCCGACTTGCGGTGCACCCGGTTCCAGCACGATTGTATAGTGCGTTCTTCCTGTGTGAGGTCCCTCAAAGCCAGCCTCTGTTGTAATGCAATATAGGATAGAACGTGTCTGGGTATTCCCAGCCCCCGCTCGTCCTCCGGGCCTCAAAACTCCTGTGCTATCTCCTGAGTGTAGGTCTGCAGTTGGGCAGCCAAGTAATACATTTCAAAGTCGGGTACAGCCAACTCCCCCTCCGCTTTAGGTCTCATTAGGGTCTTAAGCGCAACTCTGCGGCGGCCCGATCCCCAAAGGAAGGCCACAAGCAAATAGTTCAAGTTCCGGAAGATGGTCGGCGGAATCCAGACCGGAAGCATCCTGAAGTAATATAGTAGCCGAGGAAGCGCCACCATCTTCAGCAGTGCAATACGTCCTGCCACCGATAGTGGTAGGGTGGCCCAGAAGGACATACTACCCTTTAACGCCCGGACGCATCGGGAAATGTTGCCCTCAAGGATGTCAGCAGGGCTATGATAAATGTACACCCCCAGATATTTAAGGCAGCTAGGCGCCCATCTGATCGCCCTGGGAGTGTCGGGTTGGGGCTCTCCTCCGCGAACCGGGAACAGGCAAGTTTTCGCCCAATTCAACCTGAGGCCCGACATCTCACCGAAGGCAGTGAGTACTGTGTCCGCCCCGGCCAAGGCTTCTCCAGCATCCTCTAGGAAAAGCAACAGGTCGTCGGCATAAAGGGAAATGTACTGCTGCCCCGACAAGGTCCGCAATCCCCTGTAGTAGGCCCCGGTGCGAATCAACAGCGCCAGGGGTTCCACTGCGAGCGCAAATAGCAGCAGGGACAGCAAGCATCCCTGCCTCGTGCCTTGTTCCACTGGATATTGTTGGGAAATCAGCGGGCCTGATATTACTCTAGCCATCGCCGAGGCGTATAGCACCGCGGTCCATCGCAGGAACCCCTCCCCCAGGCCAAAGCAACCAAGCACTCTACAGAGGTATTCCCATTCTAAGCTGTCAAAAGCCTTCTCTAGGTCAATCGAGAGGATCATAGGATGGGGGGCCTCAGCGTGGTCCTCCTCCAACAGGCGGAGCAGGCGGCGGATGTTCATCGTAGTATTACGCTTGGGGATGAACCCCGCCTTGTCTTTATGCACTAGGGAGCCCATGTGACCCAGCAATCTCGAGGCTAGAATGCTGCTCAAAATCTTATAATCGACCGTAAGCATCGAAAGCGGCCTATAAGACGCCGGGTCGTTGCCCTCCTTATCGGGTTTGAGCAGGGGGACCACCAGGGCCTCACACATCGAACCAGGTAGGCGCCCCAGGCACTTCGCCTCCCTGTAGACTATCAAAAGCCGTGGGGCCAGGAGGTCAACGTAGGTGGGGTAGAACTCCACTGGAAGTCCGTCCAGGCCTGGGGTCTTGTTTCGCGCCATCTTTTTTATGGTGCTGCGGATCTCCCCCAGCTCCACGTCTCTCCCCAATTCCTTCGCCTGATCAGGCTCCATGGCTGGGAGCGGTAAATCATGTAGGAAATCGTCAATAGGGGCAGTGTCCGGTGACATCCTACTTCGGTATAATCCCTCATAGTAACGCAAAAAGCAGCCAAGGATCTCGGGTTGGGTATAAACCTCTATACCCTCCGCATCTTGCATAGCCACCGTGGGAGAGGTATGCCTCGTAGGGTTGGCTAGCCAAGCCAAGAGCGCTCCTGATTTATCACCCTCAGCAAGCGACCTAGTCAGATAAGCCTTGTAGTCGAAATTACGGAGCCGTTCAACTTCCACAGCTACCGCTTCCCTCGCCGCCGGAGTCTGTTGTTGAAGCTCCGGGCGGCCGGGGCGGAGGAGCTCCATCTCGCGGAGGTTCCGATCAGCTTTAGCCAGGTCCTCCAGAAGGACCCGTCGCATCCCCACCTTCTTTGTTATGCAATAGCCCCTAACCACCACTTTAAATGCATCCCAGTCAATGGCCCTCGCCCCAGCCGTACCCTCGTTCTCCGCGAAGTACTCGGCGATTTTGTCTTCTCGTTCACTCCGGAACACCAGATCTTCCAATACCTCGGGCGTAGTGTCCAAGTTGGAATGCAGGGGGTACCCGGAAGCCACCTAAAGTCGGCCAATAACGGATTGTGGTCGGAGATGGTCCTTGCCAGATACTCAGACCTCACAGCTGAGGATACTAGTTCCGTTGACCCCAGCAATCCATCCAACCGCACATGCAACTCGTGCATGCCAGAGAAGTGGGAGTAGTCTCGGGAACGTGGGTGCTGGGCCCGCCAAAGGTCCGTCAGTCCCCACTTAGTCTGCCATTCCAATCTACCCTTGGCTACCCGGTGGGTTGGTGAGTCCGGGAGGGGAGGGTGAGATCTGTCGAGATCGATGTCCACCACCGAGTTGAAGTATCCCCCGATCAAAAGAGGTCCTGATAAGTAATGGGCCAGAGGGCCCAACAGTGCAGCCAAGAAGGCGAGCTGGTCCACGTTAAGCGCATAAATGCAGCAAATGTTCAGATCCTTTCCCCCCAGTTTGCCAGCAATGGCCAAAAACATCCCCTCCGGACCCACAGTGTGTTTAGTTACCTGCAGGGGAACCCTGGCCCGCACCCAGATCAGCGCGCCCCTAGCATAAGCTGAATATTTTGTGTTGTAAACCTGCCCTCTTCACCTACGCTGCAACGCCAATCCCTCTGACTTGGTAAGGTGTGTCTCCTGTAGCAGCGCAATCTGTACTCCTCTGCGTACCAGGTAAGCGTGGACCTTGTGTCGCCTGGACATGGAATGCAGGCCTCGTACATTCCAGGTGACGCACTTCAAGGTGGATAGATCAGCCATTGTCCCATGGTATCTCATCAAGTCTCCCCCAGCAAAGCTCAAGTACAGTTAAGCACAGTATAAGTCCCGCACCGATGGCGAGTCCTCCCCCCAACAACAACAGAACATCCCCCGAACACTTTCCCCCCCACCCTCCCCAGAACAGGTCCCAAATAGTACCATCTAGTTCCCATCCAAACTGCACCTTCAAAAAAACCCCAAACTAACCTGACGGTAGCCACTGCAGGTGTGCCTTAAGGGCAAAGTGGGGGCAGAGCGTCGACAGGGGGTCTCTGCACCTCAAAGCTACCGAAATGCGATCAAGCCCTGAGTTATGAGGGCCGAAAGAGGGTTTGACCCCAACCCACCTAATAATCAGATATTGAACAGTTCCCACAAAGATTCCCCCTCTCCCCCACCGCCCCCCCCCCCCTCAGCTGGAACCGGCTCACCCGAAATCATCCCTGTCCATCAAGCAGGCCCTCTGCCGTCTCTGGGGTATCACAGGGAGGCTCACGCTATCAGTCTTAGAGTCCTCCGTGTCCGTGTGGCCTCCACCCCCACCAGGCTCCGAGTCTTCAATTGTGGGTCCGCCTTGGGAGCCTGATATACTGGATACCATCTCCAACACCCCCCGCCGTTCCGCTGTAGTCTCCACTTTCGAGGGTCGGCCAGGTCTACCTCGGCGATTCCGGATCCTTTTAGACCTCAGCTGTTGGCCCATCTCTGAGGAAGTCTGGAAGGAGGACCCAAAGCCATATTTGCCAGCTCTGTATAGTTCAAGCCAACTGCACGCGTCCTCCGGGGTATCGAAGAAGTTGGTTGTGTCGTCTAGGATGATGCGGAGCCTTGCCGGGAATAGCAAAGAATACTGGATGCTCTCACTCCTCAGTTTTCGTTTGATCGCTAAGAAGGAGGCTCACCTCCGCTGGGTCTCATAGGTATAATCTGGAAAAATGTTCACTCGACTGTTTGCCACCTGGTATGGCCCATTTTGTCTGGCGGCATTGAGAAGCAAATCCCTGTTGCGGAAATGTAGTAGCCGCGCCACCACCGGGCAGGGGGTCGGCCCTGTAGCGACGGTCTGGCCGGCACTCTGTGCGCCCGTTCCAGAGTGTAGAAGGAGGAAAGCCCCTCGGGCACCACCACAGTCCTAAGCCAATCCTCCAGATAGGCCACCATATCATCACCTTCAATTTTTTCCGCTAGGCCCACCACACGGATGTTATTTCTTCTATTACGCCCTTCCGCGTCCTCCGCCCTTCTTTCCAGAGCATCTATGCGGGTCAGAGCGTCTTTCATGGCGGCAGCCAAAGTTTTTTGTGCGGGTTCTAAGATTCCCACCGAGCTCTCCACTTCCTTGACTCTGTCAGAGAGCTTACCGTGGTCCGCCCTGAGTAAGCCCAGGCTCGTCGCGACCTGGGCAATGTCCTGTTGGAGGGCCGATCGTGTATCAGTGATCGCCGCCAAGATCCTGTCGAGTTGTTGTTGAAGGTGTGGACTCCCCGACCTCTCCGGATCCAATCGATCGTCTTTATCAGGCGCCTCCACATCTGAGGCGGCCTGAGTGCCACCCTTAGTACTCTTCGGCTTCACCATAGCGGCCGTGGTCTCCAGTGGAGGGCCCGGTGGACGCCCAGTCAAGGGAGGGTCAATCAGAATGCCTCCGGTTGTCGCCAAAAGATCCGTGCCGATGCGGACCGCTGGTCGGTCCCCGGTGTAGTAGTAGGAGATATCTCAACTATTCGTACCCCAATTGCACGAAATTGGGTGTTCTCCCAAGGGGGTTTGTCCGTTTGCCGAGAGTGTAGGAAGCCAGTGATAGTGTCAGTGGGACTTCGCAGGCTCGGCGAGGTCGCCGGGATCAGGTAGCAATGGCGTCCGTCGTTGATGCCACGTGGCGTGGGCACCCAATGAACTCTTTCCTCTGCCAGTCCACGGAGGCAATAGGCCGGGAGGGGGCCAGCAGCCCCTCTCCTGGAAGCAAAAGGGCGGCAGGGGGGGGGAGTGGGGTCACTATTAGGCAGTAGTGCACCGCCGGGGTCTTCGATCTCCTCGAGGCACTGTCCCCTCCGCCACCAGCTGCAGGCCTTGCCGACCACCAGGTGACTAGTCCGAGCTCCGTCCAGCCGCTCTCGCTGTCCCTCAGTTCCCGGGTTGGGCTCAAATCTCTCCCAGTGTGGTGCAAGTGGACCCACATGCTGCCGATTCCGAGGGCCAAGATGGTGTAGGAGCGTATCATTCCGAGCAGAATGACGTGTCCGGCCGCTCCCCCTTCACCCCGAGGCTTCGTGGCGCAGTTAGGGTTCGGCCGAACGGCGGTCCCGATGGGCAACGCTTGGAAAGTTCACAGGTGTCTCCAGTCACCCAGGCAGTCAGCACTGGCGTTGCCCCACCAGAGGGGGAAGGAATAAGAAGGTGTCGTCGAAGGCACCGGTCCTCCTAGGCCCACGGGCCACTTCAGGACCATGGAGACGGAGCGGGTGCCATCTTAAGCTCCGCTCTGCTCGCCCCGTGGGTTCTCGTTCGCCTCTAACGGCCTCGCTGCAGGTCTCTAAAGTCGCCTCCCGGTTCAGCACCCACAGCGCTCAACGATCTGGGGGTCGGGGAGCCCGTGTCGCCCGGGAATCAGGAGTAGTGGCGGCTCGATCGCGGAGCCGAGCGCTCAGGCGACCCCCACCATCAGCGCTCCAGCCACACCCCCCTGATTGCCATATTTTATCTATGAGTATTGGTTAATTTTTCTTTAAATTTTCTTGCTGTTTCTCGCCTTTTATGATTGTACCTAATAATGATCGAATAAAGTTGAAATTGAATTGAATTGAATGCCCAGAGACACTTTGTGGCATATGCCAACTGAAGTTTATCTGACACAGAACATGCCTATTCCCAGCCAGAAAAAGAGAGTCTGGCTGTGGTATGGGCCTCTGAACATTTTATTGTGCTTCTTTATGGAAAGCATTTCACAATTGACACAGACCTCCAGGTACTGGTCACCATATTCGGAAATCCAAAGGCCAAGATGGCCTGTTGCATTGAGAGGTTCGGGTTGCGTTTACAAAAGTATGACTACACAGTAGTGCATAAGCAAGGAGAGAACCAAAACAAGCAGAACATTTCTCACGAGTAGCACTTCAGTGGCACAGTGCAACATGGAAAACTGCTGAGGAATACATTAAATTCATTGTAAGGTCAGGCATGTCGGCGGCTTATCCATTAAATAGATTGTTGTGCTACAAATGCTGATAAAGACATGCTTGCTCTTAAAGACAAAAGGGGCATATTAGCAAGAACCTAGAACCTTGTTAAAATTATCGCCGTTTTAGCGGCAGGAAACTTTCGCTAAAACGGGGATTAATGGGATTGCTAATATGCGTTATAGAATTCCAATAGAAACCCTGGTTAGATGTCCTGCACATCTAACCTGGGCTTTTATTGAAATTCTATAACTCATATTAGCAAGCCCATTATTGCAGTTTTAGCGGCAGTTTCCTGCCGCTACAACTGTGATAATTTTAACGAGGTTCTTGCTTATATGCCCCGTTATTTTTGCACAGTCATGAAGACAAAGTGTTCGACCTCTTAGTGTTGAAGTTGAATTTGAAAAGTATAAAAATGTGCAAAGAAGATGTCACTAAAGAAGGCATTGTGCTAAGAGGTTCCAGGATTGTCATACCCAAGAGTCTGAAACAGCAAGTCACCAAACTCGCTCATGAGGGGGCATTGTGGCATTGTTGCCACTGAAAGAGCCCGGAGAGATCGAGTGTAGTTTCCTCGCTTGGACAAGACAGATGAAAGGGAATTAAAGGAGTGTCCCTTATGCAATTGCCTTAACCCTAAAGTGACCTAGCATCACTAACCATTTCTGCTCTTCCTGCATGTGTGTGGTAGAGAGTGGCTGTAGAATTCTTTGGGGCCGTAGCAAATGACCATTACCTAATGGTGAACATAGATGAGTATTCCCATGTTCTTTTGGTGGAAGAAATGTCAACAAAAACCCGCAACAAAGTCATTGAGCCACTGAATGACATATTTGTAGTGTGGGGCCTAACAGACATTCTAAAATCTGATGATGGTCCATTTTTCAATAGCAAGGAGTTTAAAGAGTTTCTGACCAGCCTCAATTTTAAGCATCAAAAAAATATATACTTGTGGCCTCAGTCTAACATGTGGAGCGTTTTATGGAAAGCCTAAAACGAGTGATCCAATGAGCATTGATGGAGAGAATCCAACTGAGTCTGGCCTTATGCCAAGCCCTCCATGCTTATCGTCCGACTCCTCACTCCACCACCGGTGGGAGTCCTGCCACCCTGATATTTGGGAGAGGTATGAGAACCAAACTACCACATTGGACTACTGAACGAACTTGGAATGTTGAAGACGTTTGTGCCACTGATGCTCCTCGGAAATGTCAGATGAAGGAGTATGCTGATCAATGTCGGCGAACACAGAAAATTGTCTTCAACAGAGGCAACTGAGTTCTTACCAAATAAAAATGGAAGTGAAAAAAAGATCTGCAGTTTGCTGTTGATCCTATGAAAATTGTGATATACAAAGGACACATGATAGCGCACCGTCCCTGCAAAACCATCACAAGGGACTCATCACATTTCATACATCTGTTTCGACAATCATCAGTCCCATTAATCCCAGATGAAGCTGCCCACCTGAAGGCCCAGAACAGTCACTAGATCCTGTACTTTTGGTGTCCACTGTAGGTACAGTTCAACAACCTCATAACACATGGGCTGGCCGAACTGTGCCAGCACACCGATAACTTATCGAAATATTATGATGCTATTTGTTTATACCTTTTTATTTAACAGTTGTAGATGTAGTGTCCTAGGACTGTGAGCATTAGGACCCCTTGGCCCTGGGCAGACTCAATGAAAGAATTACATAATCATTTGGGAGGTGTTAAAGTGTGTTTATTAACGCTTATGAGATAATGAGAAGTTCAGTTTGCATGATGTGCCCTGGAGAATAAAGACGTTGGTTACGAGCTCCGTCCGTGTGTGGCGTGTTCTTGTGCAGGCTCCCAGGCTGGAGATGCCCTGTGACCTATATATCTGAGCAGTGTTCATTAAGGCAGTTTGGCCATTGCCCATTTGTGCTTTGAAAAGAGTAATAATAATAATAATGATAATAATAATATAAATCATAATAAAAAGTAATAATAATAATAGACTGTTATCATTAATACTTAGGTTCCACCACAATTGCTCTTTTTTTAGTACATTCCTTGAGCATCTGAGTGGCAGCCAAAGAGGGCATTACTTTTATCAGCCTGTAGATGGCAGCTGAGATCCATTTATGCAATAATTTAAAGCTCACCTGAAAAGTTTCTGTACAGCAGAACACATTGCAGAATAATGAATATAGGTGAAATAGACGATGATTTCGCAATGTTTATATTTAGATAGTATTTATGTAGTATGTTAATAGAGAGCCACATGCCAATGTGACACACTAAAATATCTGCGAGGCATTTGACAAAGAGCAGGGAAAAGCTAGAGGAGGAACGATACATTCTTAGAGAATGAACGAGATATAAAAGGCGAGTAATTCCTGCTGACATAGGCGATTACCTACACAATTCATGCAGAATGAACACATTTACACATTTTGAAATTCACTATAAATGGTCATGTGCCTGGGAAAACTTTTTCCTGGAAAACATCTGCTAATAATAAGCCTACAGCTGTGAATACTCTTCGGTGAAATAGTATGGCGATGTAAATTGTATAAATTAAGGGTGTATTAATCAAGGCGCAAGGGTGATGGAAAGCTTAAGTGAGATTTATCAAGTCACGCAAGACCGCCTTGCATGGCTCTGCATGGCTTGATAAATCTAGAGTAACGCAAGGCAGCAGGGAGGTGTTTCATTGGTCGTGCATGGGTGTTTCCACGCATCCACCCATGGTTTTTGTTGCATTTACACATTTACCATTCGGGGTAGACCTGATAATGCGTCAAAATGTTGCGCATTTCCAGGTAAGGCGTAACAAAGAGAAATAAATATCTTTTTTGTCCCCTTGTTTTTTCCAAATTCTATGTGTGCAGCATTCTGCAGCACATTTAGAAAGAGGAAAATGCCGCTCAGGGTTTTTTTTACGCAGGAAGGTGCCCCTTCCTGTACAAAAACAATCTTGCCTACAACGCAGACACTCATTCGCAACATGACGCAAGGTTGCCTGGTTGGCGATAGGCAGCCTAAAGTGCGACATTGCAATGAAAGGACTTAAATGTGCTGTATAATGTTGAATAAGGCACATTGCTGCCATTTCCCTTTCACACAGTGCAAGAAAGTGGCTTGCTGCATTGCACTGCCTGAAAGATTGAGAAATATGCCCCTAAGTGCATATTTACAACATGTCATTTAGAGAGGAGGGGTTATTTATGACTGAACACAGGCACCATCACAAGCTGTGCATGCAATAGTGCGATCTACACCATGTGTGCAGGCAAAAAATGCAAAACAAGCATTGGCAAGGCCAATGAGTCTTGCCTATGCAAGACATGAGCTGCTGAGCAGCATGGATTAAAGTCAAGAAAATGAAAGCACTATGATGTGCCCAACATTGACTGCATAGATTACATTTCAATCCGCAAGCAGTCACTTGCTGACTCAAGCGAACAATCCCGGAAGGGGGGCAGCTAAGGGGCTTGGCCGCCCCTATAGTTGAGAACATGGCACATAATGGGGTAGGAGGAGAGCCAGCGATTACAGATATGAGGTGTACTTCTATTTGTAACCAGTTGAATGCTGGCCCTCGTACTCGACCTGATGAGCTTTTTGGTATCATGTCATGGAACGTGGCAGGTATCAAAAAACAAACTAATGGAGGATTAGCGGCGCTAATTGCGGTAACTTCGCCCCTAACGTTAAGGAAAGCCAATACTATGTCACAGGTTTATCAATTTTTTCATCTCTATTCTGAGGGAATACAATATATTATTGTGGTACATTTTTATAATAATATATTGATAAAACAATGAATAAGGCTATTAATCATTTAGAAGAAGACTTGGACTATTTCTCGGAGGGGGTGCCAGGTGATTAAATATTAATCTGGGCAGGCGATTTTAACTGTGAGAAATGTGATATTGAAGTGGGAGAACCATGTGGAAATTGTGACCACTTTGGAGATCGCATTGCTCACTTGCAACACAACTTTTATGGGGAAGCGATCAAAAATGCAATCCATAAATATAAGTTAGTTGTTCTGGATCCCATCATTCCCGAAGGAGAGACAACTGTACAAACATATGTAGGGGCCAGGTCATCTTCGAACATTGATCATTTCATCGTGTCTTCAAATTATAGGGATCTGGTAGATAAACTTTTGATTCACTTGAGTCTCCGTAGTGACCATTTCCTGTTAAAAATGACCTTGAGGCTTACCCTGACCCGTCAGGAAAGGGGAAGGCAGTGAACACAGATATTAAGGTCCAGGGAAGTAAAGGAGTCTCCATAACGTGGTCAGCCCTTCATGGAAAATCTCAAGGGAAAAATGGAGAGATCTAGATATATGCTCAAATAGCTCCGCTATAAATTCGGCAGTTATAACTGCATTTTGTAATATTACTACAGAAATTGCAAGTGATCTAACTTCTAAGAGGAAAAAGAAGGACTGTGATCCTAACTCCAGATGGTTTAATAAGAAGTGCTGAAGACTAAATAGGGAATTAAAAATAGCCATGAAAGAACAAGCATTGGAAATGCAATAGGTCTCGCATTAGGAAAGTTTGAGCGATTGTTATTGTAAATGAAACTTTTTTATTTATGTGTTGGTTTTGAAAATAGCCAAATTAATAGCTTTGTCAGTTACAATGTCAATAGTTTTAACTTTCGCAAATGTGACACCTATAGCATTTGTAATGCAATGTGTGTTGTATTTACGTGACTTAGATGTATTGATATTACAAATAACAATGGCTTTTATTTTTGTAAATCATTAATACTTAAATAAAAGTTATTGTAATTTATAATGGCAATACCTTAAACGTTTGTAAATAACTTTTGTGAAGATTATGTTCAGTGTATTTTATTGTGACGAAAATCCAAGAACATTGAATTTGCACCTACACACACACAGAGCCACACACACACACACACACACACACATATAGATGTGGTGGATCTGGGTGATATGGTGGTGGCGGATGTGTTGGTGGATGTGGTAGTGGATGCGGTGGTGGATGTGGTGGTGGTCATGGATGTGGTGTTGGTGGATGCAGTGGTGGTGGATGCGTTGGTGGATGTGGTGGTGGTGGATGCGGTGGTGGATGTGGTGGTGGTGGATGCGGTGGTGGTGGAAGTGTTGGTGGATGTGTTGGTGGATGTGGTGGTGGTGGGTGTGGTGGATGTGGTGGTGGATGTGGTGGTGTATGTGGTGGTGTTGGATGTGGTGTATGTGGTGTTGGTGGATGCGGTGGTGGTGGTGAATGGGGTGGTGGATGCGGTGGTGGATGTGGTGGTGGTGGTGGTGGTGGATGTGGTGGTGTATGTGGTGGTGTTGGATGTGGTGTATGTGGTGTTGGTGGATGCGGTGGTGGTGGTGAATGGGGTGGTGGATGCGGTGGTGGATGTGGTGGTGGTGGTGGAGGTGGTGGTGGATGTGGTGGTGGGTGTGGTGTTGGTGGTGGGTGTGGTGTTGGTGGTGGGTGTGGTGGTGGATGTGGATGTGGTGGTGGTGGATGCGGTGGATGTGGTGGTGGTGCATGCGGTGGATGTGTATGTGGTGGTGGATGTGGCGGTGGATGTGGCGGTGGATGTGGCGGTGGATGTGGCGGTGGATGTGGCGGTGGATGTGGCAGTGGATGTGGTGGTGGATGTGGTGGTGGATGTGGTGGTGGATGTGGTGGTGATGGTGGATGTGGTGGTGGTGGATGTGGTGGTGGATGTGGTGGTGGTGGATGC
The DNA here is from genome assembly GCF_964263255.1 of Lissotriton vulgaris. Lineage (NCBI taxonomy): Eukaryota > Metazoa > Chordata > Amphibia > Caudata > Salamandridae > Lissotriton > Lissotriton vulgaris. The sequence goes on from NC_141693.1 coordinate 681,867,377, forward strand.
GGTGGTGGTGGTGGTGGATGGGGTGATGGATGTAGTGGTGGTGGGTGTGGTGAATGTGGTGGTGGTGGATGTGGTGGTGGATGTGGTGATGGTGTATGCGGGGGTGGTGGTGGATGCGGTGGTGGATGGGGTGGTGGATGTAGTGGTGGTGGGTGTGGTGGTGGATGTGTTGGATGTGGTGGTGGATGTGGTGGGTGTGGTGGTGGATGTGGTGGTGGATGTGGTGGTGGATGTGGTGGTGATGGTGGAGGCTCTTGGTGTGTTGACATTTTAAAACTGATGACTTCTCACTTTCTGTAGTTAACATCTCATCTGCTGGGCAAAGCGTCTGCACCCTTTCTGGTTGTTTATGCTGTGTCACATACTTAAAGTTGCGGCAAGGTTGTGCTGGGAGAGAGAGAGTGGGGAGGAGAGTAGGAGGAGGAGGGGGGAGGAGAGTAGGAGGAGGAGGGGGGATGAGAGTAGGGGAGGCACGGCCTAGCGGCCGTGCAACCAAGAAGTGAGGGGGCGGAGCTGGGGGAGATAAAGCAAGACCCGCAAATTAAAAGTAAGCTTTCTAAAGAATTATGGCGCCCGGCGTGAACCCTCGACAGATGCTAGGTGTGACCTTTCACTAATTGTACTGACTGTTTGCTCGGTGAAGCGGCACGCTGTAGACACTGTAACACGCGTTGGATAAAGTGCCAGTTCTTTTGAAGTTAATGGATTTCATTGTGCAGCATGAGGGGGGCAAAATCAAGCTAGAAGGATCCCTTCGCGCTTCCCATTGCGAGCACGTTCCTGGCTAAGGATCCATTCTAGCAGCACGCCCACTACTTTCCAGGAATAATTTGTTCAACTGCCCAGGACGGGCACATTCGAGGTACCAAGAGAAGTAGTGCTCCGAGCCAGCAAGTATTGTTCCTAACTGCCCAATACCCACAGGCAAAAACCCTCGTGGCCTTGAGACAGGGTGACACAAACCCTGAGACATTCCAAAAACAAACGTAGGACTACAATTGGTATGACCTAGGGTCGAAGAATGGCTTAACTGTCAGCATTCATAAATATAGAAAGCACAGACACTGTGGCACTAAAGGAAATGAAATGTTACGTTTATACACAGTACCATCTATGTTAACTAAATTGCGTTCTGCATTGGGATTACAACGCTATTGCGCACTGAAACATCAGAATGTGGCTCCCTCTATGTCCCTTAGACACTCTCTGAAAACGTAACTTTTGCTAAATGTTCAAAAATTCGACAGCCCAGATGGTGGAAAAAAAACGTGCATTATCCGAGCAAATTCGGGGCGCGGTCACCCAATCATGAGGTGTTGTTAGAGCTTTCCATATCGCACACGCCCCTCGCCAGAAACTCCTCCTCATAACCCGACGTTGACGGGCAGGCAAAAAGGGTTCACTCCAGTCACACACACAGCAGACAAACATAGATACTCGTGGATAATGTGCTTTTCCTCTACTCCACGCCAACTTCAACTGGAAACTCTGGAGAAGCCACGAGTTATTTGGTTCCGGATTCGATTAAAAAAACATAAGCTGCACACAAGGCATTTCCATTAAACAAGTTCTTCGTGGTGCATGACTTAACAGAGTAAATGTGAGGAGCCATGGAACCAACTAAAAATGTCCAATTGCGAATGATGGATAACTAACAGTAGAGGTTGCCTTTTTAAAGAATTGGCACGGGGTGCAAACGAAACAAAAACAAGTTTAAACGAGACCCAGAGGAGGCTATCTTAAAACAAGGTTGTGCTGGGAGAGAGAGAGTGGGGAGTAGAGTAGGAGGAGGAGGGGGGAGGAGAGTAGGAGGAGGAGGGGGGAGGAGAGTAGGGGAGGCACGGCGAAGTGAAGAGACAAGACGGAGGGAAGTCAGAGAAGGGGAGGGGAGAGGAGAAATGCGACACGGCGGGCAGGGGAGGGGGTTCTGCATTGGGATTACAACGCTATTGCGCACTGAAACATCAGAATGTGACTCCCTCTATGTCCCTTAGACACTCTCTGAAAACGTAACTTTTGCTAAATGTGAAAAAATTCGACAGCCCAGATGGTGGAAAAAAAACTTGCATTATCCGAGCAAATTCGGGGCGCGGTCACTCAATCATGAGGTGTTGTTAGAGCTTTCCATATCGCACACGCCCCTCGCCAGAAACTCCTCCTCATAACCCGACGTTGACGGGCAGGCAAAAAGGGTTCACTCCAGTCACACACACAGCAGACAAACATACATACTCGTGGATAATGTGCTTTTCCTCTACTCCACGCCAACTTCAACTGGAAACTCTGGAGAAGCCACGAGTTATTTGGTTCCGGATTCGATTACAAAAACATAAGCTGCACACAAGGCATTTCCATCAAACAAGTTCTTCGTGGTGCATGACTTAACAGAGTAAATGTGAGGAGCCATGGAACCAACTAAAAATGTCCAATTGCGAATGATGGATAACTAACAGTAGAGGTTGCCTTTTTAAAGAATTGGCACGGGGTGCAAACGAAACAAAAAAAAGTTTAAACGAGACCCAGAGGAGGCTATCTTAAAACAAGGTTGTGCTGGGAGAGAGAGAGTGGGGAGGAGAGTAGGAGGAGGAGGGGGGAGGAGAGTAGGCGGAGGAGGGGGGAGGAGAGTAGGGGAGGCACGGCGAAGTGAAGAGACAAGACGGAGGGAAGGCAGCGAAGGGGAGGGGGAGGAGAAATGCGACACGGCGGGCAGGGGAGGGGGCGGAGCGGGGAGGGGCCTGGAGTGTGGCTGAGGGAACTGATGTGCACGCGCTTTTAAGCTCAATGCACATGCGCAATGAGCTTAAAAGTCACGGGCACTGCAAGGAATCGCCACGATTCCTTGCAAGTTAGTTAAAGACTGTTTAAGCCCCCATAGTCTCGCAAGCTCGATGCGCATGCGCATCGAATAGCGAGACCTAAAAACCAAGAGATAATGTTAGGATCACATCCTTGAGGAAAGCTTATAAAAATACCTTGAAAGAAAGGAAATCGGAGATCCGTGAGAGGCCTGGAAATAATACAGGCCACTGGGACACGAGATGCAGGCCTTTTTTGGAAAACAATTCATCACCCATTGTTTAAGAATAATTTCACAGTGAAAATTGATACCTTTGTCCCACCAGAAGATTGGATATTACATTTTGAGAGTATTTTTAACCCCAATGCCATTAAAGCATCTGAGGGAAATACTGGAAATTATATTTCAGTGGAGCCTGTAAAATTATCCCCAGTAACAACAGAGAACATTTTAACCGCCCTACAAAAAAGTGCTAATGGCGAAGCTGCAGGACCGGATGGGGAATCCATTGACGTTTTTAAATATAACACAGATTTTTGGACCCCAATTTTATTAAATGTTTTTAATGCTACACTAGGGGGAGTGCTGCCTGCATCTTGGGTGGAAAGTGTCATTGTTCCAATTTTTTTTTTTTTTTTTTTTTAAAACCTTTATTTGTAAAATGCACAATACACAGCGTCTGCCTACAACCCCTCGGGGCCGGCCGCTATGACATAGAGGAAAAAGATAAAGCAGGATCAATGAGACAGAACGCCATTAGAGCTGTCTGTGAGCGAAGAGTATTGTATGTAGCATAAAACAGTAGCATAAGGATATAAAAAGGTTTAATTTTATAATTTTGTCGAGTGCGAATCTAAAACTACAAAAAGTGTCAAAGCCAATCACCGACCAGGATAGCTGTTATCATTCAGGGAGCATCCGGATGGAGGCGTGATAGAAGAAGGCATACGACAGAAAACAAATGGCCACCATCCAGGAACCAGGATCAGCCGCTATGCCACATGATGAGACGATATAATACACTCCCTAATAAGACTGAACCCCGACCCCAAAGGAAGCGAAGAGATATAGAAAAAGAAAACAGAAGAAGAAAAGAAGAAGAAAGAGGGCCATAGAAACAAAGGGAAAACATAAAACACATCCCATCCCCCCACCCTGCATACCAGCGGAAGGCCACGGCCCACCCCCCCCCCCATAGGCATGCCTGTCGCCCCAAGAAAACCCCCAAGTGGGAAAGAGAGTATTGAGAGTGAGAAAAGCCATCCCACCCTCCAACTCTCAGAGAAGGCAGGGAGGAGCTAGATTCAACGTAATCTCGGTCACTACCGGTCCTATAAACATCCCTCATGCAAATTACATCATCGTAAGAGTAGTAGCAATCAGAAATGCAGGTGGGGAGAGTCATCACAAGTACACGAGTATATCAGAAAAAGAACAGTCACATCATAGTCCCACCCCGTCAATGTATCCATTACCCTTAAGAAATCCCCGAGGACCAGCAGAAATTCCCAAGACCACCATCACATATCCCCAGCCGCCCGATCCCAGGCCCCGCGACCAATACAATACCCATATCCATTGTCCCCGGCAGTCCATCAGTATCCCAGCAGTGCGAGCAGAAACAGACCGTACATAACAGGAGACAACCTCAGCCCTGCCCCCTACGATGCGAAGCAACAGCATAGTCCAGCCTCATGGTAGACAACTTGGAAGAGGCGAGTGAGCAAAGTGTCCACATCAGAGCGGGGGGGTGTCCGTCAACGTCCATCCAACACACAGCCATGATGACAACAATGGAACAGGAGAACGTGGCGCCCTCCGGTGAATCAGCAGGAGCGGCAAGCACAGTCAGTAGGAACCACTCCAGGACAAAAAGACAAGCCATGTCAGTAACCCCGCGAGGAGTCGCTAAACGTGGCGCCCGGGCCCTTCCCTCAAGCCACATCGCCGCTCTAGAAACTGCAAGCCTCTCCGAGGATATAACAGCCGGCTCGCCGTCCTCAGACCGTTCAGCCACTTTTCCAATCCACACTGAAGTGTCCTCAGGCTCACGCACCTCCGATATCTCCGGATACACCCGGGTAGACACTCCATCGCAATCAAGAACAGGATATGGCATAGTGTCCTGCAATCGAGGGACAGCCCGTCTCACCGGGGGCACATAGGTGGAAATAGCGTCCAATCGGTCACTCACGTCCCGGACAATATCCTGCAGGGCAGATCGCAAAGTACCCAAGGCACATAGGACATTCGCCACCGTCAGTGGTGTAATAGAGGGAAGAGGAGCACTGGGTCTCTGCATGCGAGGATCACGGAGGTGTCGCAGTCCCTGAGGCTGGTCTCCACCATTACCGCCATAAAGCTGGGCTCCCAGTCCGGGCTCCGGATGCTGCGACATGACTGGGGGCACTGGGGCAGCACAACCCATGTTTATCCCATGCACAGCGCTAGAGCAATTTATGTGAGCGAACCTCGTCTCCGGCAGCAGCCCGGGGTAGGCACAGCAGCCGAAGGGACAGTCTTCAAGATGGCAGCACCCGGGACCCTGGAGAGGAAGGGGATCCGTCAGTGCCTGCGAGAAGTCGGAGATACAATGTTGCACTCCGAACTCAAAATACCTCAAAGCGCGGATTTGAGACGAGCCATGCAAATCTACGCGACAACGATCACATCGGAGCAGCTGGTCCCGCCGGTCTCCTCTGCCGCTTCAGTGTCCGACGGGAGTGAAAACATGGCCGGCCATCGTCAGGACAAAGACCCGATCTGCTACAGTCGGCGTCTGAATGGGGACGCGGGCGCTCCGGCACTTCCACTGCTTGGGCTGCTTGAAGAAACACACCGCTGGGAGCAGAATCGCCTCCCGGTCCCGATGATGCTGGTGACGAACAGGATAGAGAGCAAATGAAGGTGCGGGCCGGGAGGAAGACGGAAGACTCGGCGGAGCCGAGGGATCAGGCGGCCATTACCAATGTTTCAAGCTTTATTATTGTTCCAATTTTTAACAAGCATTGTTAATGCAATAGGTCTTGCATTTGTTTGAGTTAAAGCTATTGGCACTGTAAATGGCAATGTCTTTTACCTATGTGTTATGGATTGTATATATGTGGTGTGTATTGGAATTATATGGGTCGTATTGGATTAGTTTGTTGTGACATTGTGTGGCGTGGAATTTTGTGGTGTGTAGTGGATTGTGGAGTGGAATTTAGTGGCATGGTGTGCAGTGGAATTATGTGGATAGTAATTTTGTGGTATTTAGTTTACATGAATTATGTGCAGTGGGACTGTGTGTTATGGAGTGAAATTATGTGAAATTTTATTTTGTGGTGTGGAGTATTATGTAGTAGAGGATCATTTTGTGGTGTGCTATTGAATTTTGTGGCATGATGTGTAATTTTGTGTTGAGAATTGGATGTATGTTGGGTGTAGTGTAATTGTTTTATGGAGCTGATTTATGTGGTTTGATGTTGAATTATGTGGTGTGGATTGGAAACGTGTGGAGTTGAATTGGGTGACATGTAACTGTGTGGATAGCGTTGCATTTTTGGTTTTGGAAAAAACAAATAGGCAGGAGCTTTGCTTTAGGTCTGTGTTTTGGAGTTTTACCAACATGGAAAATCTGATGTCCAGACTCATAAGTGGAGACTCTATGGGGCTCCTTGTGATCATGTTTATGGGCAGGATGGAGTAGCAACAGTGGCAAAAGGTGCCACCTACCAGAATAAAGAAGGTATTGGAAGAAGCCTGCCAGTGAAAGAAGAGGCAGATGCTCCCACCTACCAGAGGAGAGAAACTATTGCAAGAAGCCTGCCATAGAAAATTGGTGCCTGCGGTGAGTGATATGTGTATTTGAATTGTGATGTATTTTGTAGTAGATGGTTGGGCTATATATTATAAATAGACACAACCGGTCTTGACTATACAAACATGAAACAGAAGCGTTTCTTTCAAAGACTGGTAAACAATAAATCAAAGTAAAAAAAGGTGTGTTGTTCCTAACTTGAAATAACCTTTATATTGTGAGAATGTTGTAGTTTCCCATTTATGATATTTAGAAGCAAATACTTAGTTTTTCGTGATTTTCTCCATTGAAACAAAACCCAACGCATTTCTGGTCAATTGACCCTTCGTCATGGGTCAGTTTAATCAAAAGGAAACCTATCTTGTTTAATGATTTCAAATTAGATTTGTGTCAGGTACATACAGTGATAAGCTCATCAAATGGAGATAAGAGGTTGTCCAAATTGGATACAAATAGAAACAATGAAAAAAAAGACGACCACGGACTTTAGCTAGAAAGTAAAAGAATAGAACAACTATCTGTCCCAGCATGCATTAAACCAGTTTTGTAGAAACGTGTACCTACATGCCTAGATCCGACTCGAACACCAGTGTCCTGCATAATAAATTGAAGTGAATTAACATAATCCCAGCACCTAGTACCTGAAATGTAATGTTCCGTCTAAGGTCTGATTAATCCAGTGCTTGTCATTAAAGACATTATAATCTTTTCAGAGATAAAATAATAGAGAAGCCCATGGTTAACTGTGATCAGTGGCAAAAAAATGATGTCAATAGTTTCCATGCCAAAAACGGATTTGACAACTTGTTTTGGTAGTGCTGTACTGCACTGAAACATTGTGATATCCCGCCAATATTACACAGAAAGGAGAACAAGAAGAAACTCAAAAGGGGGTGTCGCAGGGATTCCGTTCTCATACAGAACTGTGCATAGAGACTTGGAACCTCAGTGAATTAGGATGAACGAAAACTCACCTTAGTACCCAAAATCCCCTACCAGACTAGCTACAGTGTCTCTTTGGTTATCACAGACTCCCAATGCTTAGACAAACCAGAACATGGACTTAGTACACCTCAGGTAACGTGGAACACATGATCACTCTTTCGTATACAATCATTTCAATCCAGAACAAGGAGTAAATGAGGACGCGTGCATATTTGAAATGTTTATTTACTAATGCAGTGTTCTCAAACGCAGTATATTAGCTAATACAAGCAAACATATTATAAGAAACAAAGTACTCAGCATAGTCACTAGTCCATAGAACACAAAAGGTGAAAGCACGGTAAAATGCTAAAACGAATAGGGTTCAGTAACACCTAGTTCTCACCCTCCCTAGCTAGTATATTATATTATATCTAAGTAGGTCTCTTTGGGTTTTTAGCAGGGCAACCCCATACATCAAGATCCTAGTGGTAAGGTATCACATCATCTTCCACCAGCTCTCTGCATGCGAAGCACCATCAAGTGTGTTTGTATGCTCTGTGCAAAGCCATATAAAACTCGCCTAAAGCCAGAATTTGGCCGCAGCTGCATATATGTTATGTCTAGGAACGTGCGAAGATCAGACCTCACAACATCCACTGTGTTGAGATATCCTTGAAGGTTTCAGCACTGACTGTACAGACACAGCTCACCAAGCAAGGTTGATATCAGAGTGACAACATATTATTCTTGCGTGAATCAAAACATTCTACTAGGCTCAAAGCTAAAGCAACAGCTATGTGTTGTGTGCAGAAGCAGCAAAAAGGTAAAATGGCTTTTAAACTCTTAATAAGCTCAGGCTAACTTAACACAGCATATGGGCAAAGTATATCTATATGGCACCCTCCCATGATCCGAGCACGGATAAGATAAGATAAGATAAGGGTCTCAATTTTGAAATGCAGAGTTCAATGAATAGTCAGTTCAAATTTGAGCAGGTGAGGAAAAATATTTTTGTCACCCAAAAATTCAAAATCTCACCAGCATGACAATTTAGTGTTCACTGTAATTAAAGCCAATAGGTCCGGGACTAAAAATTTCCATCATAATTTTCCAAAAAATATCAAAAAAGTTCCATAATAGCAAAGTCCTCGATAGGACTCAGCCTAATACTGAGTATGCAAAATAAGCAGCAACAGCTTCCAAAAGGAAGTCACTGTTATCATCCGAATTTAATCGAATCCAATTTAATAGTGAGAAAGAACATACATGCTCTTCAATTAACGGAGCCTCTAGTACCATCAGAGGACAACTCGGCGGGTTCTCACTGAACCTGTGTGCCAAGAAATCTTGTGCCGCTGCAAATATATTTCAACGACCCAGGATTCCATGCATCGCTGCAAAGGCCATAATCCTTCCGTCAGAACAAAGCAATTCATGAGCAACTAAGGGGCTCATGAGATGATTAATATCCACTTCAGGAGACACCAAATTGCAGAGACACAAATCCAGGGCCCAGTCGAAATCGCCGCTCAGGCAATGAAAGACAGGCTGGACACATGTGAAATTGGAAAATCGAAACGATAATCCATATGCTGCACTTAAGGTGGCGAGCGGCAGCGTTCCATAGTATTCAAGCATCTTGTTACGAAACAGTGCTAACCGCGACTGCTCGTCTTGAAACACAGGACGGGCATCCATTTTTAATAAAACAAAATAGCACTAAAAAGCCTGCAGCCAGCGCCAGTTAAACGGGAAATCCACTAAATATGCTGGAAAAGATTGAATGGAAGAAAGCAGGAATGACTCCAAATCTCTTTTGGAAAAAAGTCACAAGACCACTGCTTACTACTTAAAAAAAGTGCGCCAGCCCCGATGTGGAGGACGCGTTAAAGATAGTATGAATCAGCTCACCGAAATGCAATGGTAGGTCAGTATTTAATAAAGCATGCTCTTCTGTGCGGGTGTTAGCTACGTGAAGGACAAATGTTTCACGAGCAGATGTCAGGGCAACTTCTTTTTGTGACAATAGGGCTCTTATTCGACTCATCTTATTGAACTCTGCTTTCAAGGTCGGAATCCTCGGCCAGATGGAAATATCCAAGTTCCCATGCGTGGGTGGATACAACATATTTTTACAGCAAACTACACATTCACTGACTGTAACTACATAAGCTATGCCTTTTAATAACCCACAGCAATCTTCATTATTTAAAAGTAAATAACTACAGTTTGCCAGTAAAGTGAATGTGGGGATGATAGCGGGCACGGGGGTACCTTTTAAAACACATGGTAAATTAGGCCGTTCCTGATTACAAGAGCCATGCAATTGAATATGTCTACACATTAATGAGTGATCTGGTGTTTCCGTGCACTCCTCCCCTTTCAGATAAACCTCTTTTCCGTCCCTAAGGCATCTGTAAGTGAAAGGGAGCGACCAGGCTTCATGTAAATAGGAGCTGCCAAGAGGCTCGTACCTACCAATGGCAAAACATTTCATGCAATTTGTAAACTGGAAAAGTGCAAATGGTAAAGTAATTAACCCGTGGATAAGCCACGTATCAGTAGTCGCCTCTGCCACTGAAAATGGTAAAGACTCCAATCGTTCAATGTGTAACATGGAAAAAGACGCATCTCTCATTGAAAGAAAACGTTGCTTCTCAGTCAAATTAAATGGGGCAAGAAGAGATGAGACTGTCATGTAATTCCAAGGCACCTTCCCGGCCTTCAGTGTCTGCAGGGTCCACGCAAACTGCATAATAGAACGCAATTGATTTTGACCATGGTACAAAAGAGATACATCATCTTGTACAATATCAACAACAGATGACACAATATTATCCAATGTGTAGATGCGGGAGGAAAGTGTGTTAATGCTGTTATCCACCACTGCAAGCACTTTCTCTAAATTAGCTTGATCAATAGCCCTAAGGCGGGTAGCCGCCTCGATCTGTGATGTTTTCCAGATTTCATTATAAACGGCATATATCAATCTTTTAGATCTACCTCTTGCCAGGCCTTTTATGAAATCATTCAAATCAACATTGTCAGTCAGTTTAGACAAATGCAGTTTGACTGGCTAAAAAATTAGGAGTTTTGATCGATCCTACCCTCAATATGCATCAGCAGGTGAATAGAACAGTTTCCACCTGTTGGGGCATAATTCACATCTTGAGGAAGATTAAACATTACTTATCCCAGCAGGCCAGAAAGCAAGTCGTGGCTGCACTCATAGGCTCCAGACTTGACTATTGCAATGTGCTGTATGCAGGACTCAACAGGGGGCTGCTGCAGTGCCTTCAAATGGTCCAAAACGCGGCAGCCAAGTTTGTGTTGTATTTACCCAAACGTGCGTCGGCCACCTCCGCGAGAAAGGCGTTGCATTGGCTCCCTATTGAGGACAGGATTTCTTTTAAAATCCTGTGCCTAACCTTTGGCGCTTTAGCGAGAAATAGGTCAGTGGGGATTGGGGCTCTTTTGGCCCCCTATAGCCCCTCGAGGAATCTGTGCTCCGCTAACAAATCTCTGCTATCCGTACCACGCATTCGCAGAGTCAAATGGGGTGGCAGAGCTTTTTCCACTATAGCACCAAAAATGTGGAATGCTCTTCCTGTGGAAATTAAGGCCCTTCCCACTCTTCAGTCCTTTAGGAAAGCCCTGAAGACACGGCTATTTGCCAAAGCAAACCCGTAGTTTTGCTTCTGCCTTTTTGTGATTAGTTTTTTGATAGGCGCCTTGATGCCTTCGGGTTTTAGTTGCACGTTATAAATTTTCTTTCATTCATTCATTCATTCACTGACGACAATGTAGAATGTTTGAGCCAATTCTGACATAACTTGCCTACTGAATAAGTTGTTACCGAATGGTCATTCTCAAAACGGGGATCGACCCTGATTTGTGTAAATCCATCAGTCAGACCCAGAAAACGATGGTGGCGCGCATCAGCACTTCTGTGCCACAGCAACCAACCCTTGGGATCCAAACTGGATATGTTAAAGGAAGAATTTTGTAATAGAGTTTGCAACTCTCTAATCAAACATTTTGTTGAATTTTCCCTACCTGAATATTCTCGCAAATCAGGGAAGGAAGGAGCATTTCATTTTTTAGAAGTAGCCAATCCAAAGCATGTTGTCTGTGAGATGGTAGAATTAAAAAACAAAATATGATTTGGGATGAGACATGCACGGTGCAAAGCCTCAGTGCCTTGTACCTGCCAACTTTTAGAACCCCAAACTGATTTAAGGTCAATTGTTTCCTTCTACAACTCGTAGCCTCCAACAGCTAACTGGTCTAGAAAGGACTTCGAGTACAATAACTTAGTATCGGTAAGTCTGACATTGGGCATGGATTTTCCTGTCATTTTAAAGTAAAATGAAGCAGGATTGGACTGATTGAAATCAGTAAAATAAGTGTACTTTTTCAAAAAAGTACTTGAGCTTGCACGTAAAGGAGCTGCGCAATGCTCCCACTGTGTATAATTCACAGTAACCCTCCTGGTATTAGTTTTATGCAGGAAATGATTACCAAAATGTTGGAAACAAAATAAATCACCATAGTTAGCAGATTCTAAATGTAAATCTTCAGCATTAAAGGCAGCATAATATTTCAAATCAGCAAAAAAAGCCTCTACGGCCTGAACATCCCAATCATCAGAACGTATGTTTTGTTTAACCACATCCCCCATGTTAACTTTAAGCACATTCGGGACATTTATAACTTCAGTGGTCCCATGGATTTGAAATTTAACAGCATCCCATACTATCCCATCCAGGGCCGGCCAAGCGGTGATGTTAACAAAAGCCAAGTCTCTCTTCAATCTGTGGGCAGAATGTGACGAGGAATGGAGTGCCAATGTTCCATTCAGATGTCGAATGCATGTTCTCTCCTCGACATAGTGTCCATTAATGAATCGGAAAAAATAAAACACAAAACCAATTGACATAAAAAGGTAAAGTGAAAAAAAGCCCAATCCAAATGTAAGTCCAAGGGGGAAACAAAAAATGTTTTTTAAACAATGTTGCATAGGCCCTAATCCTTGTGGGCTTTCCTGAAGTGCCTGAAACAGTATCAAATGAAAATCTGGATTCTGTGGCTAAACGAGTTTGCAAATCAGGCAGCGATAAGTCAGTTGGGTATGTTTAGTCGGTTTCATCAAGTTGAGTACCAGGCAACACACTCAATAAAGGACTACAAACTGCAGGCATCTCGAGGGCCACCTCCGGCGCAGGTTCCGAAGCTGTAGCTAATACAAAATTTCTCACCATCGAAGGACATGAGACTGCCGGTGTCATGCTAAGAAGAATTGGCCACTCTGTGTATCTTGACATTGTCAATGGAGATATACCTGTTTTCTTTATGACCTGGAAGTGGTGGTAAAATGACTGTTCTTGTGCCCTTCACACCAAGCACAGGAACGGGAGCATGAGGGACCAAATTCCTTCTTGTTATCGATCTTCTCCCGAACCAGTTCTCCAACTTGGGGTAGCCATCCAACTACCGGGATCTGCAACGCATCATCTGAAGTGGAGGGCAAATGCTCCTTTGCAAGACTGTCTCTTGTCTTTTGTAGAGTCTGTAAAACATTGCAATGTTCATCTACGTCAAAGGAGGCAGCAACAGCCACCGAGTCTAGCCCGTCAAGGTCCGGTACATACATCTTGATACCAAAGAGCATTTCGTATGGGGTCTGCCCACCCAGAGACCTTCTAGGGAGATTATTAAGAGCACACTACACGCCATTGAGATGGGCCTGCCAGTTCCTGCCAGTGCCTATAACTCGAGCTGTCAATGATTGCTTTAAGTCACGGTTCATTCGTTCCACAACACTATTACCCTCAGGTCGGTATGGAGACGAAAACTTGACTTGGACCCCCATCGAAGCCATGTCATCCTTATACGCCTTAGAGGCAAAAGCAGGACCCTGATCCGAATGGAAGGTGCACAGGCAAAAATCCCTACAAAGACATGCAAATCCCTTATGACGGTCCGTGAATCAGCGCTGCGGTGAGGCCACACCCTTACAAAGCGTGTGCATGAATCAACTGCTCCTAAGATGTACTTATACGCAGTATCAGAAGAAAAAGGACTGCAGTGATCTAAATAAACACAACCTAATGGTTTATTAGAAATGAACAACTGGGTTTGGGGCGCGTAGCAGTTGAAGGCTTAATCTGCTGGAAAATGTCCCATTGAAGGACATAATCACGCGTCTGTTTGTACAGTCCCTGCCACCAAAAACGCTGTTGTAATTGAGACACAGTGGCTGAAACGCCCACATGCGCAGATGCCACTACTTCATGGGCCACTGTGATCAATGTATGTCTGCGATCCGAGTTGGGAATCAATCTCTCCCGAACCTCAGGAATTTTCACATAAGAAACCTTATCGGGACTTAAGTGGTATGTGTACTTCGAGGGGAACCCCGTAGGATATTTACCTCCCTTCTCAGTGGCAGAACAGCCGCCAAGATATCATCATCAATCTTTCTTTTGGACCGTGTGACTGCTGCAACCAAATATGTTGATACCGCTGATTTCGCTGCTTCATCAGCAAGCGAGTTGCCAACAGCGTGGACTCCCACACGCTGATGACCAAGAGTATGAATTACAAACACGAGTGGCAACTGTTCTTTAAGCTCAGCCACTCGGACCCAGATCATTTTATGTTTTATAGTGCTAGCCTTGGATTCACGAAAATCATTCTGAATCCAAAAGAGCAAGTTTTCATTGTAAGACTGGACACAGTAGTAAGAATCACTTACGATTAGGGTTGTCACACTAGGATCTGCGTACTCCAATGCAAGCATCAGAGCACGAAGCTCTGCTAATTATGCGGTACAGTCCCCTAGAGTCTGCGTGTGCACGACCCTGGACTTGAACTCATCTTTCACCATGGCACCTACCACAATGGGGCATGCAGAAACGTAGGCGTGTTTAGAACCATGCGCAAGCTGCGCCGAACCATCAGTGTATATGATGCAATGGAAATCCTCCAAAGGCTGCATAGCCAAAGGTGCAGGATGAACAAATTCATATTGCAAAAACTCCTGCGACCGTAAGGAGGCATCAAAAACAAACGTGACATCCGGAGACGTCAATGTTGCTGCCCATTGTATCCACCGAGGGTGCAAAGCTTTAGAATTAGGTACACTGGATTTTGTAACTGCTTCCAAAGCAGGACATGGAGTAACAACCAACATCCGTTTTCCCTGTTATGGAGCCCGTTCCTTCAGAATCGCCATCTGTACAGCCGTCAAAACTTTATCCACAGTGGAAAATCGCATTTCAGCCGAAGTGTACAAGTGCGACTTGTAGGCAATAGGTACTGTGTCTCCTTCGTTAAAAGTAAGGTATGTGAAACCCACAGTCCAAGAGATGATTCTTATCACCAGGTTGGTGTGGTTGTCATGAGTCAGCAAGTATTTAGAAGCGAGCAGATCAGCCTACAAAGATTGCAGTATAGTTGAGTGCTCTGGCAGCAAGTTTGATTTGGTAAAAGTTGGTTGTATCAAAACATACAAAGGCTTGATACGCTGGGCATATTCAGTTATGTATGTCCTCCCGAAATTCAAAAATCCCAGCAAAGACTGTAATTTTTTCAGAGTTGTCGGAGCGCGCAATTGTGCACCTTTCTCCAAGAAGTGAGGAGCTAATCCTCGACCTTCATTGTTGAGCTCATAGCCCAGAAACAACAATGTGTACTTCGCAATGTGCGATTTTGCAAAGTTGAATTGGCAACCGAAGTCCGCAAAGCTACAAATCAAGCGGTCAACTCGACACAGATGCTCCCAAAGGTCGTCATCCGTGAGATAAATGTCATCCACATACGAACAAGCATCCGGGTCAACTCTCTCCAAGAGAGAGACTATGCGGGCAGCAAACACCCCAGGACTATTTTTTATAGCCCATCGGTAAATGTTTGAAATGTTTTTGGACACCGCCGCAAGTAAAGGAGGGCCATTGGGAACTCAGACCATCCAAATGGTGGGCATAAAAACCATTGGAAATGTCAAGCGTGGTTTTAAACCGCTTATGCACAAGACTATCCACTAAGGCAGAGCAGTGAGTATTCTGTACTGCACAGGTACGGCAATGCGAATTTAAATGCCGGTAATCCAACACCAAACTATATGAACCGTCAGGCTTGGTTACAGTAAAAAGAGGGTTATTAATTGGGGACACACAAGTTTCAATCACTCCCTGATATTCCAATTGTTTAAGGATTTCCGCCACGGAAGCCTTAGCTTCACATCTTATGGGATATTGAGGTTGAGGCTGTGGCATAGACCGCAAAGGAATCTTGTGGTGTTGTGAAAATGTATCCCAACCACAGTGTGTGCGGTACAGAGCCGGCGCGAGGGCTTTAGCCCACTCTTCTGCTAAATGCAGTGCATGCTCCTTCGAGACAGTGTGCGCGAAACTTAGGAGGATTACTTCCTCCCCTCTTGGAGCCGCGAGTACAAAAGGTGGGGAGCAGTCAGCCTCCGCTAACAAAATGTCATAGGTAGTCGTAAGATTCTCCCAAAATACCCCTTTTATCGTACGTTGAATGTCATCTTCAATGAACAGGACTATTTCATAAAGTGCGTCAGGGGTAGCTACTCTAGTGTCAGCTGTCTCCACAACAACATAACGGTCAGTCGCTGTTACCTTCAGTAGTGGACGCAGGGCCTCTCGCACTATGGTAATTACCGCCGCGCTGTCCAGCAAGGTCAGAGCCCATGTCTGATTCCGAAGCTGCACTCTAACTATCTGTGGCATATCTCGCTGTTAAAGCAGCGACTTTCTTTTTCTGAAACCGGGGTCTCTTCGGTGTAGAATCGTCCTGCTTGCCTTTATCGTCTTTTGGGCGGGGCTGGTTGCGTCCTTGCTGGCACTCCGACCCATTCCGCCTCCTCCAAAAGGCCGATGACTCCTGAAAAGAACGAGGAGAGCTTTGATCAGAAACCTGAAAACGATCAGGTGATTTTATCATCCCGCAAACGGCAAGTCATAAGCACGTTCTGGGGGCACAGGCAATGGAGATGCAGGACGAGACTCCTGTTTCTGTTGTTGTTGCTTTCCTTGTTCTTGTTTTTATCTGCCAATTTTGTTTTTTGGTCTTGGGCTGTTCATCAGTTTCTGACTTCTGCCCTTGGGGTTGTTTTTTCTCTTTAGTAGAAAAAGGCTTGAGAACCCTACTATTGCGGCCCACGGTTTTATAAGCCCCCACAATAATCCTCGCCAACTGTCGGGGTTTTTCGGCATTGGGAATTGTCTGCAAAGCATTGTCAACCTGAAAGTTCACTGCATCCCGCTTGCCATTAGCAAGTGTGAGATCGGAAACCACATCAAAGGAGCCACAGAGGCGCATACCCAATTCAACCGCAGCATCAGGTCTGTGCTCATCCTGAACACGTTTAAGGACCGTCAGCAGGACAGTCATAGACAGAGTACCGTAACACCTCGTATAGACAGCCGCAAATGTTTTACCCCAGGTCTCACAGTCATAAGTTTCAGGCGTCAAGTCTTTCGGTAAGCTAATTGTCAGAATCCTGTGTTTTTTCACCAGGAGTCGTGTTAGGAAATACTGCTTCCAGCTGGTCCAACTTTTCGGCAAGCCGGAAAGGAAAATCATCCTTTTCTTGGGGAGCGCTTGCCCAGCGTTGACCATACCGCCCTGTCCGGCAGGAAGCGCCGCAACACCCGGGGCCCCGCCCGGGAGATTACGGTTAATGTATTGCACTAACGACCTATTCACGCTAATTTCAATTACATTAACTCAACAACATTACATGCTCTGTGTTGAGGATGAGGTGTAAATCCAGCCAAAACAGGCCAATTTGTGCCTGGAATGGACAAAGGACCTAACCTCGGAGCTGTCAAAGAATGGGGTAGGGCGCCATCAAACCAAACGCGGTGCTGCCAAGTATCCATAGGAATTTCCTGTGCCCTATATGGTGCATATTCCTGTGGCACACCCGTGGGAGTGTACATGTTGAACACACGAGTATTTGCGTTCATAGCTGGGAAGGTCACCCACGAGTAAAAAATCTCGTACTGGTAAGCCACCTCTGCACTCACCCCCATTATCACGGCCATGCCATCCACGGGAACATTATAATTTTGCAAATGATTGCGTACCGCAATTCGACTATGCTGCGGAATGTCCACTGCGGCTATAGCGACACAAAAAGGAAAAGGTACAAAGCAAACTTTGTAGCACAACTGGGTAGTAATTCAAGGAAACCGTTTTGTAAGATTCAAGCTTAAAAAGACCTATGTAAGTATAGGTAGGTTTGTCTGACACCACCGTTAACCGGAAAGAATGGCGTAGGGGTTAAGGACTGAATATTGAACTACTCAAGTGTCATGTAATAAGGCCACCAATGTTGGGCGCCATGTCGCAGGGATTCCGTTCTCATACAGAACTGTGCATAGAGACTTGGAACCTCAGTGAATTAGGATGAACCAAAACTCACCTTAGTACCCAAAATTCGATACCAGACTAGCTACAGTGTCTCTTTGGTTATCACAGACGCCCAATGCTTAGACAAATCAGAACATGGACTTAGTACACCTCAGTTAATGTGGAACACATGAACACTCTTTCGTTATACAATCATTTCAATCCAGAACAAGGAGTAAATGAAGACTCGTGCATATTTGAAATGTTTATTTACTAATGCAGTGTTCTCAAACGCAGTATCTTAGCTAATACAAGCAAACACATTATAAGAAACAAAGTAATCAGCATAGTCACTAGTCCATAGAACACAAAAGGTGAAAGCATGGTAAAATGCTAAAACGAATGGGGTTCAGTAACACTTAGTTCGCACCCTCCCTAGCTAGTATATTATATTATATCTAAGAAGGTCTCTTTGGGTTTTTAGCAGGGCGGCCCCATACTTCAAGATCCTAGTGGTAAGGGATCACATCATCTTCCACCAGCTCTCTGCATGCGAAGCACCATCAAGTGTGTTTGTATGCTCTGTGCAAAGCCATATAAAACTCGCCTAAAGCCAGAATTTGGTCGCATCTGCATGTATGTTATGTCTAGGAACATGCGAAGATCAGACCTCACAACATCCACTGTGTTGAGATATCCTTGAAGGTTTCAGCACTCACTGTACATACACAGCTCACCAAGCAAGGCTGATATCAGAGTAACAACATATTATTCTCATGTGAATCAAAACATTCTACTAGGCTCAAAGCTAAAGCAACAGCTATGTGTCGTGTGCAGAAGCAGCAGAAAGGTAAAATGGCATTTAAACTCTTAATAAGCTCATGCTAACTTAACACTGCATATAGGCAAAGTATATCTAAATAACAGGGGGGCTCACCCATCTTCAGTCGTTTTAAGTGCACACGATTTTAGATGTTCGAAAGACGTAAACCAGAGGCGAACACTGAACCAATGGTCTGCACACTAAATATGTCACATTTTAGCGCAAGCGTATAACTCCGCGAAATGTCCAACTAGCTATGAAGAAACAGATGGCGTGAAAAGTATCTACATGAAATATGACTTTTCAGCAATTTAACTCTGTACAGAGCGACAGCAATCTAGGGGATATTCTATTAGAGATTGAAACCGGACGCTGTGGCAGGTGAGGAGGTGGGTGTGGCGGTGTTGGACAACTAAGTCCCAAACAAACAACACTTGGCTGCTGCAAGTAATAACAATGATTGTGCATGGTGAACAAGAGAGGGGTGTCACAAGATAATCCCACATCATCAAGAACAACATTTGAAGCCCGTATTTACTTTAAACAAATGCATTCTGGGAGTGGGGGGTCTTGGTCCATTACTATTGAATGTACACAGATGAGTTGAAAGGAAGATGGTGCCCCCCCTGCAAACGGAGTCACTTTGTAACTTTACATTGACCCAGGCCTGCTGCAGTAGTCTCCAGGAACACACTGCCATTTCCTCCCAGCCACACTTGTACTCACGAATCCCCTGGGGCATCCGCTAGGCAACCCTGGGACTGGAGTGGGAGTGAACTGACCTTGTGTCAGGCACATACATTGATAAGCTCATCAAATGGAGAAAGGTTGATGCACAGCTGCCAGCAGCGTGCATGCGCTGCAAAGCAGGTCTGCGAGACCTAGAAACCAAACCACGACATATCTTTAACAACCTTGGCGATGCATGTCACAGTCCATATACACATTAACATCTTGAGGAAGGTGAAATGCTATTTTGTGCCTGAATTGTTGCTTTGCATTAGTTTTTCTTTTTAAATAAATCGGCATTTTCCAAGGTTATCTCCCTGGCCTTGATTCACAATAATCAAGTTTTCAATGCCACAATTCCCATTGGGATCGTTAACAGCTAACTGCGCTGGGATTACCAACTGCGTGAAATCAATGCCTCCCTTGAAGAAAGAACCGCTGCTGAGCAGATTCACACCTAAGAGCTTCACGTGAGCTTCAGGGACAATCAAGATTTTTATCTCTAATATGAAAATGTTCAGGATGAGAATTCCATTCAGAGCGACAGTGCGCACCCTATAAGAAAGACTCTGGCGTCATGTAGAGCGTACTTAGGTTTTAGTGCAATAGAATTTTAAAATTACGCTTTCAAATATAAATGCGCAGTTTTTTGAAGAACTGGCAATTATTGTTGTATAGAGGAAATGTAAGGAAGACACAAGAGGGTCAAATCGGGAGGCAAGTCATGGGAGTCTGTGGAGGCACAACGCCCTGCCTATTAAAGGACACCCAGTTGCAAACGTGTGGCTGCGGCTCGTTGGGCAGCATGAAGCCATAAATGAACAGGAGAGGAAAGACGGATGGCGCCTGAGTGCGTAACCACAAGCTTTAGGCTACACACAATGCGTGTGGTCAGCTTTTTGAAGCCCCTTACTAAACGTCTCGCCAGGGCAGCGCATGCACGCTGTCTAAGGCGAGATCTAAAAAGGGGGATAGAGGGAAGGCCAACAGCTATCATCCCATATCCCTTCTTGACTCCTCCTCTAAATTGATGGGAAGAATAATGTTGGGGAGGTTAGAAAACTGGGCCTCTGAAAATAACATCTTAACAGCAGTCCAATATGGTTTTAGAAGGGGTATTGGGACGGTGGAACAATGTGTAAATCTGGAACTCCTGATAGGGAAGTATACATTAGCCAAGGAAAGGGTTTTACACCTCTGCTTTGTTGACCTCACTAGTGCTTTTAACTTCGTGCATCACACCAAATTATGGCAGACATAGAAAGGGTTAGGTGCCCCAATTGATATAATTGAATACCTATCCCAGATTTACAATTTCCTAACATCTAGAGTCCGGTTTGGCGCGTCAGGGGAATGCACCTAGGATTTCAGTGTAAGGCGTGGGATTCGACAAGGTTGCGTTTTAGCGCCTCTTCTATTCTCCGTATATATTAATAATGTGGATACTTTTCTACAAAACCAAGTTGCCAATGCCCCTAAAGTAGGGGCACGCCCAACCCCTGTACTCCTATATGCAGACGACGCTGTCCTGCTATCAAGGACAGCTAACGGTCTGCAATGCCAAATAGATAACTTTGCCCTGCACATGTCTGAAAAAGACCTCCAATTAAACAAAGAAAAAACCTTTGTGATGACATGCGGGAGCAATAATAATAATAATGATAATAATGATACAGCATTTTGTAGAGCGCGAACAGCTACCTCACAAGGAGGTGTCCCGGCGCTAGAGAACAGGATTGACCACAAGGACTGGAGTGATAACGGCCTAGCGCGGTTGGGTGAAAAGCCAGGTCTTTAACATCCACTTGAAGCAGATCTCAGAGGGGGCTTGCTGAATTGCTGGGGCAGGGTGTTCCAGAGTGTCACAACATTAGCCGAGAAAGTTCATCCTCCCAGCCGAGCCCTCTTTACTCGTGGGACAGCATGCTGAAAGCGGTAATTGGAACGGAGAGAACGGGCCTGGTTATATCACGGGAGCCGAGTTTTCAGGTAATTAGGGCAGGTGCCAAACAGAGATCTAAAGGCCAACGTGAGTGCCTTGAATTTGATTCTGCTGGCTACTGGTAACCAGTGAAGTGACCGAAGATACGGAGAGACAAAATGCTTAAAAGGGATCCGCATTAGCAGTCTCGCAGCCGCATTTTGGACAAGTTGTAGTCTTTAAATTAGGTATTTTGGTAAGCCCAGATAAAGGCTGTTAGTGTAATCCATCCTAGATGTCACTGTGGCGTGGATTACTGTTTTTCGGCAGCCCTCTGGTAGAAGTCGCAGAATCTTACGTATATTCCTCAGCTTACTCAAACAGCAGCCAACTACTTGCTGGATGTGCGAGGTAAATGACAGACTGTCATCCCATCGCACTCCCAGATTTTTTGCCGTTTGGCTAGGTGAAGGGGCTTGTCCCATCTCCGCTGGCCACCAAAGCTCTGAGGGTGGAGGGAGGCCTTTGCCAAAAAAGATCACTTCCGTTTTGTTAGCGTTGAGTTTTAATTTGCTCGTGTTCATCCAGCAGGAAACATCTTGGAGACAGCCCTTGAAACTCCAGAAGGACGCTTCCGACACCTCTGAATATGGAAATACCAATTGGGTGTCGTCGGCATATGACATTGCTTTAACCCCCCAATTGGCAATCAACGTGAAGAGTGGAGCTAGGTAGATATTGAATAAAAGGGGGCTGAGTGCCGACCCTTGAGGGACGCCACAGCTAAGGACTTTGGGTGTTGAAGAGACGGACCCCAGCGCCACCTTCTGTGTTCTCTGAGTCAGATACGAATGTAACCACCCCAGTGCCTGGTCCTGGATGCCTATCTCAGCCAGACGCATCAAGAGTCTAGCATGGTCAACCGTATCGAAAGCGGCCGACAGATCCAGGAGTAGCAGCATCGCTGAGCTTCCCGAATCCATCGACCACCTTACTGACTCTGCCACCTCAATTAGTGCTGTCTCCGTGCTGAAGCCGGGTCTAAAGCCTGATTGCGTCTCATGCAGTATCTTATTATCTTCAATGAATTTGCTCAGCTGGCGCTGGATTATTTTCTCAAACATTTTGCCCGGTGCTGCTAGCAGAGAGATCGGGCGAAGATTGCTGAGGTCCTTAGGATCCCCATTTGTTTTTTTCTTGAGCGGGAGGAGAGTGGCATGTTTCCATATGTTCGGGAACACCCCGGAAGAGATGGACATATTCCA
Source organism: Lissotriton vulgaris (assembly GCF_964263255.1). Lineage (NCBI taxonomy): Eukaryota > Metazoa > Chordata > Amphibia > Caudata > Salamandridae > Lissotriton > Lissotriton vulgaris. Next base: position 681,890,021 of record NC_141693.1, read on the forward strand.
AATCTGCTGTAATGTGGGGGCCACAAATTCAGCTATGGTGCACCAGAGTTTGGGTGGACAAGGGTCGTCCGGTGACCCTGACTTGCAGCGACTTAGTTCTTGCATGACTACATTCAGGGATATCGGCTGGAATTGTGCTAAGGTTTCACCAGCCACCCCTATGATAGCCAGATCCGTTTTCATTGTTTTCTTCTCCGGCCTAAAGGACTCCTAGACTTGTTTAATTTTATGGTAAAAAAACTCTGAGATGTTTTTGCACAGAGTGGTTGACGGGGAAACCTCCCTCTCAACGCACTTAGGTTTAAAAAAGGACTGTACCACTTTAAAGATTTCTTTGCTCGCGTGTTCTGCCTGTTGAATTGAATCAGCGTAAAACAGTTTTTTGCCTTTCTAATAGCCTTCTGGAGTTTTTTGGATGCTTCCTTATATCGAGCTTTTTCTAAGGGCCCGTAGTTTACCCTCCAAAGTCTCTCCAGCCTCTTACAGGCTGCTTTCTCTACTCTAAGGTACTGAGAGAACCAGGGAGCGGAGGGGGAATCCCGTTTAGATATTGCGCGTGTAGCCGGTGCAATGGAAGACACCATATTCCCGACCCAATCACTGAGTAGCTGTGCGTCTATGTTAACATTCGAGGTAAGAGAGGGAATGTTCTGAGCCAAAACATAGGCTGAAAAATAGACAACATCACGTAGGAGGGGTAGTTATAAACAGAGTTTCAACTTTTTCATATTTAGTCCTGATTTTTAAGAGTGGGACTTGGAACACACATTTAGAATCTTGTAAAATGAAATTTTTAAGGTCAACTGAAGCTATTCATAGATTTTCAGCAAAAATAGGAAATAAACTCATATGGGAAATCCTTGCTCTATTTCGAAGTAAGTGTGTTACAGGAGTATGTTATGGGACTGCCATATGGGGAGAGCCAATACTACTGCCCTTCAAATCCAAGAAAATAAGTTCTTGAAAAAAATGTTGTCAGTTCCTGGCAATACAGCGAACTACATTGTACACAAAGAGTTATGTAATGTAATGTAAGCAGATTTATAAAGCGCGTGGTTACCTGGAGGCATCCCAGCGCTTCACTTGAGACAGGCTTACCCAGGGAGGAAGAAAACAGGAAATCATTTGGAGAAAAGAAAAGTCTTCAAAAGCTTACGAAAGCGTAGATGACAGGGTTCCACACGTAGTTTCAGTGGAAGAGAATTCCAGAGCGTGGCCGCCTTTACAGAGAAACGGCGACCACCCGTGCGTGTCTTCCGAAATCTAGGGACTGTGGCCAGGTGTTCATTATCTGAGCGCAAAGGCCTGTTGGCTTTGTAGGGTATGACTAGACTCTTCATGATAGCAGGGCCCTGGCCTTGAAGAAGTTTGTGGGCAATACTCATGGACTTAAACTTGATTCTCTCACGGACGGGGAGCCAATAGAGCGCTTTTAGTGCTGGTTTTGCTGACTTCCTAGAGGAGGTGCCCTTCAGAAGCCTGGCCGCGGCATTCTGTGAGACTTGAAGTTTATTAATGGTGGATTCTGGGGCTCCCAGAAAGAGTGCGTTACTATAGTCTAGTCTGGATAAGACAAGTCCTTGTACCAGCAACTTCCTGGATTGTTGTGGGAGGAGGGGAAGGACTTTCCGGGCGGACCGAAGAAGACCAAAACAGATGCCAGCTGTGTTTTTTGCCTGGGTTTTAAAGGAAAAGTCCTGCTCCAACCAGACCCCCAAGCTCTTAATTTCTTTTTTAGGGCTGGGGAGCTTGCCCAGGCAGTTGGGTCAGATAGAGGTTGGTAATGTGGCCAGTTTGTTGCCTAGCATCATAATCTCGGTTTTCGACCCGTTCAGTTTGAGGGATGAGTCGCACATCCAAGTATGAATTTTCAGCAAGCATAAATTCAAACTATCAGGGTGCTGGTCAAGTAAGGATAGTGAGACGACCAATTGGGAGTCATCAGCGTAACTCACGATCTTGATACCAAACGGGGTTACCACATCCTCCAGGGAGGCCATGTACACATTGAACAATGTGGGGCTTAAAGACGAGCCTGCGGCACACCACACTGGAGGGGGACTAAAGCAGATTGCGCGTTGCCATCCCAGACTTGGAAGGTGCGATTGTTCAAGTAGGATGTCAACCATGTCAGGGCAGCCCCCCTTACTCCCACCTCAGCCAGGCGTTGGATCAGTACACGGTGGTTAACCGTGTCAAAGGCTGCACTCAGATCAAGGAGGATCACTGCCACTGATCCTCCTGAATCCAAGATGCACCTTGCTTCCTCGATGACCGCGAGGAGAGCCGTATCCGTGCCCTGGACGAAACCCAGTTTGAGAACTCCGTAATAGCTTTTTTGACTCCAGAAAGTGGGAAAGTTGAGCGTTCACCAATCTTTCTGCGATCTTATTGAGTCCAGGGAGTAGTGAGATCCGCCTAAAATTGGCCAGATCCGTAGGGTTGAGGTGGGGTTTCTTTAGGAGGGCCTTAACAATGGCACCTTTCCAGCTGGGGGGCACGATGCCCTGTGAAAGAGAGGAGTTGATAAGCTTGGTTGCTGGTATAGCAACGGAGGTGGCAATTTGTTTAAAGAACCTCATAGGGGCTGGGTCATTGGGGGAGCCGCTTTTCATACAGGCAAGGACTTTAAGAAATTCCTCCACTGAATTGGGACCAAATGCATTGAGATGGGGGCCCAGGACACAGGGCGGACTGCCATCATGAGCATGATCAGTCAATGGCAGCGGCTGAGGCAAGGTATCCAGGATGTGTTTGATTTTTGAATCGAAGTAAGTCGCGAGCTCATTGCATTTGGCTCCTAACGGATCTTGGGACAGCGAGGGATCAGGAATCTTTAATAATTCCTTGACAATAAGGTAGGTTTCTTTGTTAGAATTAACAGCACTTTTAATTCTATTGTCATAGAATATTGCCTTGGTTTTCCTAAGAGCCACTTTATATGCTCTAATGGCGGCACAGTATGTGTCCTTATTGGCATGGTCCCAGTCTTTCCTCCACTGGCGCTCGAGTCTCTTACAGCCCTTTCTCAGCGCTCTAAGTTCAGGAGTATACCATGGGGCAGATCCCCCACCACTGCTCTTTTTATTTCCCAGTCTTTTTTTGGGGAGGACAAAGTCCAGAGCGTTCGTGGGCCAATTTTTAAAATTGGTTTCTGCTAGCACCGGGTCCGTGACCTGGGGAGGGGTAGAAGCATCAAGCCCACGGGTCAAGTTTCCCACCGAGAGCTTGGACCACGCCCTGTCAAAAATGCTGGTACTGGGGGTGTGTTTGCTTTCAAATTCACCCTGCCAAAGAAACGGGATCAAAAAATGGTCTGACCAAGGAAGGGGAAGAGGGTGCTGGCCTAAATTGCTCGTATGTTAGTGAAAACTGGGTCAAGCAGATGACCTTTATTATGTGTGGCCCCCGTGTTAACCAATTGCAGCTCAAACGATCTGAGGTCGAGATTGAGGTCAACAGTCACTGTATCTAGAGGGTCCTCCAGATGGAGATTAAAATCCCCTAGAATGGTGAAGTTCGGGGCGGAGGATGCAAGAACCGTGACGCTTTCCAGTAGCGAATTAACAAAGTCACCAGGGGGCCCCGGCGGGCGATACACTAGCAGGCCTGCAAAGTAGAGGGTGGGCGAGAGTTGAAGAGAGAAATGGCAGCTCTCAGCCTCCGAAATACCCCCATCCTTAGCTCTACAGACAAAATGGTCTCTGTATATAATGGCCAGACCACTCCCTCTTCCCAAGGGTCTGATCTGTGACTGGATTAAAAACCCTAAGGGGAGCGTCCGGACAATGTCGGCCTCAGAGTTGGCGGTAAGCCATGTTTCCGTAAGGAATTGGATATCTAAATCATGGTCCTGTATCATGAAATTGATCTCCAAGGAATGCTTGGGGAGTGACCTGCAATTGAGCAGAGCCATCCGCTGCTGTGTAGAGGCATTGCGGTTCGGATTTGCTCTGAAAGAATGTGGGCGGCAGAGATCACAATGAGAGAAAGGGTTAGCAGGCTCCCATACATAATGGCAGAGCAAATTTTTGGGGGGCCTCAGACGAAGAAGATCCCTCTGTGAGTATTCTATGTTGCTGTCTGTAGAAACCGGCATTAATTGTGGCCCTAGGCCCGGCTGGGCCCGGACGGGCCCAGACGGGCTTGCCTCTGGCGCGCCTCCGGCGCGCCATCGTCATGCCCACACGCTGCGCGGACGTGGAATGCCGTTCATTTTATAGCGCGGGCCCCAACTCGGCCGTGGCACTAGAGAGCTGCCCTACTCCTCACCAAAGATGGCGCCCGAAGTCTGCGCCTGGGAGGAAGGGAATCGTGAGCCTGTCGAGCCCTAAATCGACTCGAAAAGCTGGCAAAGGTACGTGGTTACAGGCAGGGAGAAAGTGTAACGAAATGTAGGAAATTCACCAGATGATGCAAATTTTTTAAAAAAGCGGCGAGGTTAAAAAAGACAAATCAATAATACTAATGACTGCCGTAGCTCCCGGCTTTCCGCCTCAGGAGCGCTGAAACAAGTTATACTTAAGTGATTTAATAAATATGGTGGGGATCACTCTTTGGCAAGGGATATGGGCCAAAGACGAGACAAAATTTACAAAGGATTTGATCTTTGACTGTCTGGCCCTAGATCATAGCAGGAAAATCCCTTGATTAGAGCACATTTTTTCCATTTTAATATGCAGTAAGATATATACTGATAAAAAGAACCCTGCATCTATCCAGGATTAAAGCAAAAGTCAACTGAAGCTAAGATATATGAATGCCTGGGAATGCATAAGAGTGGTTAAGTTAGCCAAAAACACAGTGTTGTCTCTTATCGTGAACGCCCATTTGTAAGGGGCATACAATTATATCTTACGCAGGTAAGAAATATCCAACACAGATTTTTTTTCCCGAGGCTTAGGCTGGGCACACTTCACTATATTATTGCCTTCCCTAAAATGGAAAAGTGGTGCTAGGAACTGCCAAATTGTCCGTGTGATAGAAAGTCTCCCCAATCTGCGCTGCATCTTTTACTCTTTTGTCGTTTTTATAAGGATATTCGAAAATTTGTCTTAAAACCTATATTTTTATCTAATATGTTTTTCCATTACATAGATGCTTTTAACTTGGTATGTGGTCTGGAAAATGAGAAAATTACGAATGCAGTCATCTCGTTCATATTAATGTCAATAAGAAGAATGAAAACGTATTCACATTTGGATGAATTGGTATATGAAAATCCAGACGAGTGTATGTAGATACGATATGTACAGCATCGTGGGACATACAATAGGACTCCGGGACATAGCACAAAGGCACTTAATGTGGTGGAAAGCCTCCCCAATCTATGCTGCACTATTTTCGTTTTTGTAGTTTTATAGGGACATTTATTTAATAGCATAACTTTAGTTACCTATCAACATAGGTCACTTTGATCATTTTTACTGTGTATTTTATCAGGCCATATATATATATATATATATATATATATATATATATATATATATATTCACTGAAAAAACCATAGGTTATAGACCATATATAGTTAGGAATTCGCATTTACAAAACCTTATTTTACTCACACAAAACCATTGAAATTCCATATATAGTTAGTTGCACTAACTATATATCGCGCACCCGCAATCCACTGCTGATGATGTCACATATTACATCATTCATGACATGGTCAGTGACATCACTGATGACATCACTGATGACATCTCAAATGACATCACTGATGACATCTCAAATGACATCACTGATGACATCACTGATGACATCTCATTTGACATTACTGATCACATCACTGATGATATCATTCATGTGATAATACGATGAACCTCTTCAGACTCTAATATAACCTTAGATACAATCAGTGTAAACAGACACTCACAGACTGTCACTCATCCATGGAGTTACTCACACACCTAGTCAGTCATGCAAAGAATCAATCACACCTCCATTTCCTCAACTATACAGTTATACAAACTTTACTTATTCAAACATATACTAACACATATTTACTCTCTTATACAATCCCTGATACAAGTTCACAATGATCCATACAGCCACTCACACATTCACTGGCTCTTATGCACAGTTATTTATATATGTCAACTCTCACATGTACTGTGTTTTACATATGTACTTACTTTGACATGTAGCACTGACATATCCATTCACTCACCAATACACTCATGCACACAGTCAACCGCCCATACAGCTGTTTCCACATGCACTTTTGAAACCATACATCTAGTGAATCAACTGCTCACACATCTATGCACAGAGTCATACACCTCCCAGCCACCCACACACATACTCAGTCTCCCATACAAATACTTGGGCAACCAATCAATAACCCATATAGTTACTCATATAGCTACTTATCAACACATGCAACAGTTTACAGAACAGCAGACATAATGATGCACAAATTAAGACAGTTTAGTCACTAACCCATGCACTCAGTGAGACACATTTAATCACTCACTCATACAGTCAGTCATGCACCTACTAAATCCTTCATCCAGACACTTATACATCCACTCATTCTTCAATATGTAAGACATATTTTAACTTTACAGAAACATACAGTCACTGGATGTTGTCATCAGTGATGTCATCAGTGATGTCATTTGAGATGTCATCAGTGATGTCATCAGTGATGTCACTGACCATGTCATGAATGGTGTAATATGTGACATCATCAGCAGTGGATTGCGGGTGCGCGATATATAGTTAGTGCAACTAACTATATATGGAATTTCAATGGTTTTGTGTGAGTAAAATAAGGTTTTGTAAATGCGAATTCCTAACTAAATATGGTCTATAACCTATGGTTTTTTCAGTGAATTTTCAAGGTTTTGTAAATGCTAATTCCTAACTATATATGGTCTATAACCTATGGTTTTTTCAGTGAATTTTCAAGGTTTTGTAAATGCTAATTCCTAACTATATATGGTCTATAGCCTATGGTTTTTTCAGTGAATATATATATATACATACATATATAAACATATATCATCTGTATATCTATATAAATACAAACATAAATGCATGCATACATATACTTATATGCATACAGATGCATGTTATTTACATGAAAGTTGAAAAAACACTAATAAAAGCAAAGCTAAAAAGCCACCTCATTACAAACAGAATGGCTTTAACTTAAACGAGGGCGAGATCTATTGCATTTTCAATGCTTGTTTACTTTGGTTCCATCAAGAAGGCATTCAGATGTGTCACACATTTGCCATAAATTCTGAATGTTAGCACTCTAGTTGCACATTAGATCACTGTAGTAAAGCTACTGCTCACCAGGGACGTCTGCTTCTGGTATTCAAAGTGCATGTTTCAGTCTGCATGTCAGAATTTTTTTAATGAAATAGAAGAGGATTTGAGAAGTCACTCAAAATGATCCCTAATTTTTCTTTCTGAAGCACTAATCATACTTTCTATGGCAAAATTAACCCCCTCATGTTGTTCCTTTTTAAATTGAGTGTTTTCAGACTTACCACTTCATTCCAATCAAGATGGCTTTTGGTGTGCCATACTTTTGTCATAAGTAAGACTGTTAGCGCTCTAGTTGTTCTTTAGAACACTCTGGGACATTCTGTCATTGGACTATACTTGGGGTACATCTGGGTGATATTTGGGCTACATTTAGGCTCTTTTGTCTCTGGTGGCCATCTTGGGAGACTGTATGTCAGAATTTTTTAATGAAATTGAAGAGGGTTTGAGAAGTCACTCAAAATGTGCCCTAATTTTTCTTTCTGCAGCACTAATCATAATTCATATGGCAAAATATACCCCCTCATTTTGTTCCTTTTTAAATTAAATGTTTTAAGAGTTACCACTTTATTCCAATCAAGATGGCTTCAGGTGTGCTATACCTTTGTAATAAGTAGGACTGTTAGCGCTCTAGTTGTTCTTTAGAACACTCTGGGACATTCTGTCATTGGGCTATACTTGGGCTACATCTGGGTGATATTTGGGCTACATTTGGGCTCTTTTGTCTCTGGTGGCCATTTTGTGAGACTGCATGTCAGAATTTTTTAATGAAATAGAAGAGGATTTGAAAAGTCACTCAAAATGTGCCCTAATTTTTCTTTCTGCAGCACTAATAATACCTTCTATTGCATAATATACCCCCTCATTTTGTTCCTTTTTAAATTAAATGTTTTAAGAGTTACCACTTTATTCCCATCACGATGGCTCCAGGTGTGCTATACCTTTGTAATAAGTAGGACTGTTAGCGCTCTAGTTGTTCTTTAGAACACTCTGGGACATTCTGTCATTGGGCTATACTTGGGCTACATCTGGGTGATATTTGGGCTACATTTGGGCTCTTTTGTCTCTGGTGGCCATTTTGGGAGACTGCATGTCAGAATGTTTTAATGAAATAGAAAAGGATTTGAGAAGTCACTCAAAATGTGCCCTAATTTTTCATTCTGCAGCACTAATCAAACTTTCTATGGCAAAATATACCCCCTCATGTTGTTTCTTTTTAAATTAAATGTTTTAAGAGTTACCACTTTATTCCAATCAAGATGGCTTCAGGTGTGCCATACCTTTGTAATAACTAGGACTGTTAGCGCTCTAGTTGTTCTTTAGAACACTCTAGGAGGCTGCAGTAGAACACAAAGGAATCAACTGACAGTCTCTGTCCTTGTTGGATGTACATGTTTTACTGAGAATGTCAGACTTCATTTTCACATGACTGAGAAAGATAATGTGAATTTACAGAAAATATGCTTTCAGTTTAGCTTATAGATCCCCTTCCAAACCACTGTGGGAAAATCATGAGATATTAGTTTTCTTTCAAACAATATTCATGATATCACAGCAGAAGGTTTTTTCACATGGTAAAATCACCTTAGAACACACCACAATTCCTAAAATGAGTATGGTACCATCAACAAATGATTTATAATGTAACTAAAGTCCTAAAATCCTCTATTAACTACAATGCTTTTTAATGAGGTGCTATCATGTATATTGGTCCCAAGATGGCTGCCAACACTTCTTGGATGAAGTGCTGACAGCCAATCAGATCAGATGTGTGGTTAGGCTCCGCCCAGATATATATCTTTTTTTGAACCTAAATTACTCAAAATCCGCTGGAGCACATATATTGAGACCTAGCAAAGGCACATCGGGCTAACAGTCCCTACAATTTTGCCACGTTTCGTGCAAATCCATTCAGCCGTTCGAGCTAAAAGTGAGGCCAACCGCCCTATGGAAATTAACATGGGAAAAAGGTGTTTTGGGACCCCCCTTTTTTCTCGGCCCCCCCTTGATGAAACCCCCCCAAATTGTCAGGGGCTGCTCAGAAACAAAATGTTCCATTTTCCTGGAAATGTCAGCCAATTCCATCCACAAACGCCAAAGTTATTAGACATAGAATTTTCAAAAATCCCATAGAGAAAAAATCCTAACTATATATACCTACTGGCGACCGCCAGTAGGGAATATATATAAGCATGGGCGGAAAATCCGTTTCGCTCGCGGATTTTGCGGATTTTCGGTAAATTCGCAATCCGCGAGATTCGCGAATCTCCCGCAAAATCCGCAAATCCGCGAGCAGCGGATTTTGCTCGCACTGCTCGCACTGTTCGCGTGAGTTCGCGGCTTCCCAGTACAACTTCGCGCCCCGCGAATAAGTGCAAAATTGCAGAAATACGATCTTAGCAAAACTGAAACTACTTACCAGGTTCAAAAGTTCAGGCTCATCATTAGTAGCCATTTCCTGTAGTGCTTCCTGAGGGGCCCCTCCAGAGTTCAGTTGCCAGTTGCAACTATTATGTGACCCTGCTCTGAACCTCAGAATAGTTACACATATGCCACAAAGGCCCTGAATTACAGCTAAGGGAGACAAGCAGGAGCCAGGCTGGAGGTTCAAATCCATTAATCAGCCCCTAATTCATTATTGTCAGTTGGAGCAGGGCAGGTGTTGTAACTAATTTTGCAACAATGAAAGCACTTAGCAAGTGCAAAAGATCACTAATCAGGAAGCACTAAGGAAGCAGGTGCCAGCTAAAAAAATATTCTGTGACACATTAATCAGCCCCAAATTAATTCAGGTCACTTGAGGCAGGGAAGGTGTGCTTGCGTTGCCACAATAATGTACACTGACTGGACAACCAGAGGGTGCTGTGATGAAACAGAGGGTGGCATGGGTGGGCCAGAGGGTGGCATGAGTAGTCAGAGAGTGGCAGTGGTGATAGAGAGTGGCAGTGATGAAGAAGAGTGTACCAAACAGGCTGGACACGTAGAAACAACAAGTTCGCAAAACTTGCGACCCGACAGGTAAGTTCGCAATTTGCAACATTGTACAAAACCCTCGCGAACTGGCAGAAACCCGCGCAAACACACAAAAAAAAAATCCGCAAATTCGCTAGAATTCGCGGATTTTGCGGATTGCGAGTTCGCAAATCCGCAAAATTCGCGAACGCGAGATTCGCAAAATTCGCCCATGCTTAAATATATATCGCATAACTTCCCTCCACAACAGAAGAAAAGGAGGCCAGAGGGGGTTAACAGGAATAGCCAAGCTTTATTTAGCAGCATTCAGTGCTGGCGGCGAATGCATTTCGGCTCCTGGCCTTCCTCAGCGCCCTGCCATGCACAGTAAGTCCTCCACTCAATGTCCCAACCTGCAACCCTATAATGGAAGGTCCGGAAACTCCTCCCCTGGCTGATTGTTCTCACCTGTTGGTGTCCGGAATGGATCAGTGGACTCCAACTCCCAGAATGCACCCTGGGTGTGCATCTGGGTCGGCGGTGTGGGTAGTGCCTCTTGGTGGGTAAATGGCTTTGTCCGGATTGTGCAAGAGGGTGGTGGGGGTCCCCACGGAGCGCTGCCAAAGTCTGCAAGGCCTCCCTGTGTCCCCTCGGACCGCAGCTGCCTCGGCGTCCAGGAAGGAAATATCGGCAGGGACAGCCATTGTGCATAGCGTTCTGACGGAGGCAAGTGCCTCCTACCGCCTGATACCTCCTGGTCAGTGAGGCGGACATCGGACGTCTCGGTCCCCCGAGTGTGTAGAATCGCTGAAAAAACAACGACGTTTTGCCAAATGAAGTCCGAGTCTCTTTGTGCTGCAGGGCCATCCTGGCTGCCCCCTTGGCTGGAGCAGAAAACATCGCATAACTTCCCTCCACAACAGAAGAAAAGGAGGCCAGAGGGGGTTAACAGGAAAAGTCAAGCTTTATTTAGCAGCATTCAGTGCTGGCGGCGAATGCATTTCGACTCCTGGACTTACTTAGCGCCCTGCCATGCACAGTAAGTCCTCCACTCAATGTCCCAACCTGCAACCCTATAATGGAAGGTCCCGAAACTCCTCCTCCGGCTGATTGTTCTCACCTGTTGGTGTCCGGAATGGATCAGTGGACTCCAACTCCCAGAATGCACCCTGGGTGTGCATCTGGGTCGGCGGTGTGGGTAGTGCCTCTTGGTGGGTAAATGGCTTTGTCCTGATTGTGCAAGAGGGTGGTGGGTGTCCCCACGGAGCGCTGCCAAAGTCTGCAAGGCCTCCCTGTGTTCCCCCAGACCGCAGCTGCCTCGGCGTACAGGAAAGAAATATCGGCAGGGACAGCCATTGTGCATAGCGTCCTGACGGAGGCAAGTGCTTCCTACTGCCTGATACCTCCTGGTCAGTGAGGCGGACACCGGACGTCTCGGTCCCCCGAGTGTGTAGAATCGCTGAAAAAACAACGACATTTTGCCAAATGAAGTCCGGGTCACAAATGCACTTAATGTGGTGGAAAGCCTCCCCAATCTATGCTGCACTATTTTCGTTATCCTTTTGTAGTTTTATAGGGACATTTATTTAATAGCATAACTTTACTTACCTATCACATTAGGTCACTTTGATCATTTTTACTGCGTATTTTATCAGGTCATATATATATATATATATTCCGCTCGGTGGGGTTGTCCAAAAAGCGGGTAGCACTTGAGCCTGCGTGCGCCTTCCCCAAGGCGTTAGTTGGTATGGGCAGCTGCGTGCTTGTAATAGGCCCGACGCGTTTCGGAAATTCATTTTCCTCATCAGGGGCCAGCAGTAAAGTGCACGACGTCTACCATCTCCCTTTATGAAACCAAGCAAGTGCTTGTGGGAGATGTAGTCCATATTATCCTGGATGGATGCACTTTCAAATTACTGCTCGTTCCAAAGGCTCTAACATGAGCCCCCAAACATCACTCCTGTCCTCATCCATCGCGCAGCTCCACATGTGAGACTCCTTGGATAGAGGGTCTTGTGGCCCCCGTTTCTTCGGGGTTATGCTACCCAGCGGCAGGACCGCCGCTAATACATTCCGCTCCGTGGGGTTGTCCAAAAAGCGGGTAGCACTCGAGCCTGCGTGCGCCTTCCCCAAGGCGTTAGCTGGTATGGGCAGTTGCGTGCTTGTAATAGGCCCGACGCGTTTCGGTAGCATCACCCCGAAGAAACGAAGATTACGAGCAGTAATTTGAAAGTGCATCCATCCAGGATAATATGGACTACATCTCCCACAAGCACTTGCTTGGTTTCATAAAGGGAGATGGTAGACGTTGTGCACTTTACTGCTGGCCCCTGATGAGGAAAGTGAATTTCCGAAACGCGTCGGGCCTATTACAAGCACGCAACTGCCCATACCAACTAACGCCTTGGGGAAGGTGCACGCAAGCTCGGGTGCTACCCGCTTTTTGGACAACCCCACGGAGCGGAATATATATATATATATATATATATATATATATATATATATATATATATATATATATGCCACGAACTTCGCCAAATCCCCCAAGTCAGACTCCAAAGGAAATAACGAAACCGGACCCAAGTGGATGTTTTGCAAGTTGGTTTATTTCATCCTTAGTGCACGGAACACGCCGCCATGACGCGTTTCGGGACCTCAGCCCCTTGATCACATGACATGGTCGGTTACACCCCCATCATCTTTAAAGTGCCAATACACAGTCAGCTGACCCCACAGCCTGTGGAAATAAAAAACATACTTCAGCCTGGTTCAGTAGCGCTTACGTTTGACAGTATGATTGTGCATTTGACACCTCAACCACACTTAAATGGTAGTTCACCCTATTGAAAACAATATATAATAACAAACAAAACAGATTTTAAAAGAGAATGTCCCTCTCGGCTTGTCTGTTCAATTTGATGTTCCACGTAATTCATCGTGATTCATTCCCAATAAATATATTGATTAAAATCTATAACCAACAATTTTGTATACAGCACATTAAAATCATGTACAAAAATATATTATTAATTTTATAAATTTTCTTATTTTTTGTGCAAATCCGCTATGTATTGTGCAAAATTCGCTAAACGGGACACCATCACTGGCTGAATGGGAACAAATGGTTTGGTGTCAAATTTACCACATTTCAAAATTGTGCCCAAGTGGGCATTTAACCGCTACACATGACCACTGCTTCCACACTGCTGTATCAAGGGTACAAAAGCTTGTGCACTTTAAAAAGAATATCGGAAACATAATTATGATACATCATAAAAATGGCTCTCTAACCAAGTGATAAAAATTGTTTTCGCTCCCTTCACCATAAATTGAAGTTAAAAACAGAAGGCAGACTGTTTACATGTTTGACTATGATACATATTGCCCCTCAATTACTCTGCAGTTAATGATAAATTTTGATCCAACTGGTCTAAATATTAGATCCCTAATAAAGACAAGAGTGTAAGTCTTCCGTTTGATTTAGACCATTGGGGGCCTTGGAATTGAGTTCTAGAATATATCGTGTTTCCAGAACTCTCAAACGGGCCTCCCTATCGCCACCTCTACGAAGTGGCGGGACCATGTCAATCGCATAATACTGCAAGCATCCTATGTCCCCCCCATGGCACATATTTACATGTCTGGCGACAGGGTATGCCTCGTCCTTGTTGGTCACTGCTCTAAGGTGCTGAAGAATGCGCCTGTGCACCTGCAGCTTGGTGCTGCCCACGTAGCGCAGGCCACAAGCACATTCCAATACATAGACCACGAAGTCAGATTTGCAGGTAATTTTCTTTTTAATCGAGACCACCTCTTTATTGAAAGCTGTCATATAGGTGGTCCTGTTCTTTCCTATCCTGCATGCCTTGCAGACTGCACACTTTAGGAAGCCCCTACTTTTACCCAGCCAGTTGTCATCGGCTACTTCCGGGCTACTCTTAACTATCATATCGCTCATAGACCTCGCTCTGCTGTAAGTAATAGCTGGTCTCTCGGCAAGGGTCCCACCAATGACCGGGTCTCCCTTGACCACCTGCCAATTTCTGCGAATGATGTTGAATATTTCTTTGTGCTGTCTGCTGTATGCTGTTATAAGTCTAGGTTGACCTGACTCCTTTCCTGCGGTCCGTATAGGCCCAACATCTGTTATTGGACTGTGCCCTGATGTTAAATTGGCACGTTTCATGGCACCCTCCACCATTTCTCGTGAGTAGCCTCTTTCAATAAATCTACTCCCGCTTGCTTTTTGTGCCTGTTCACAACTCTCCTTTGTGCTACAGATCCTCCTGATCCTCAGCATCTCCCCATAGGGAATGCTTCGAATCAGGTGCGCCGGGTGGTGGCTGGTGGCGTGCAACACCGTATTTCCAGCTGTTGCCTTGCGATGCAGGTCAGTCACTATCCTGCCCTCGCCAATGCTCACTTCCACATCTAAGAAGGTGACCTGTGTTCTGCTGACTTGACCAGTGAAATGTAGATTAAGATCATTCTCATTAATGTTGGTTATGAACTTGTTAACCTCCTCTTCTGACCCCTTCCAAATAATGAAAAGGTCATCAATAAATCTGTACCAGGCTACGATGTTATTTGCCATGGTACCCTCATATGTTCTTGCTAGGACCTGCTCCTCCCAATGCCCCATATGCAGACAGGCATAGCTAGGGGAGAAGCAGGCCCCCATCGCAACTCCCCTTAGTTGTTGGAAAACCTGTTTTTGAAACAAGAAGAAGTTGCTTTTGAGGCAGATCTCAATCATCTCACTTATCATGCTGTTGTGCTGTGTCATACAGGCAGGTCTACGCTCCAGATAGTGTTTTACTGCCCTTAATCCATCGTTATGATTAATACTGGTGTATAAGGAAGTTACATCTAGTGTTAGTAAAAGGTAATCTTCCTGCCACTCTATGGTCCTGATTTTGTCCAAAAAATCACCCGTATCCCTGATATAGGAGGGAAGCGCCCTCACATGCTCCTGCAGGAAGTGATCAATATATTTAGAGGCATTCTCAAAAGGGCCCTGCCTGGCGGAAATTATAGGCCTCCCTGGGGGCTTGGTCAGATTTTTGTGGACTTTCGGGATCATATAAAACACCGGGATCACAGGATAATTGGATTTAAGGAATTTTTGTTCATCCCCACTGAGTAATCCCATGCCCTTCCACACATATAACCTGGTATTGAAAGCATCCCACGCCTGTCTAGCTGTACGCCAATCGCTCCTGCAGTAACAATTCCTGTCATTCAACTGCAGTAAAGCCTCCTCCATGTACAATTGTTTTGGCCACAGGACAATGTTGCCCCCCTTATCTGATTGTTTTACAATCACCGTATTCTCCCCCTGCAGTTTCTTCATTAGACTCCCATAGGCATTATTGCACCTATTGTTAGATCTAGTGTCTTTAGTTCTGGAGGCCTGGTGCAACTCTTTGAGATCAGATATAACCAGATTATTGAATACTTCTATGTTGTCATAGACCGATATGGGGTTGAATGTTGATTTGGGTCTAAAGCTCGTAGCCCCCGGGGCATCTGTTCTTATATGTTCCTCTATGTCCACATCCAATGAAGTTCCCCCTTCCCTGTTCAAATCAACCAGGTCCATATATAAATCAACCTCTCCCGCCAGGCATGGACCCGGATCAAGCTCAGTTCTATTATTATCCTGAGTTGGTATGCGCATTTTCAATTTGTTCTGCAAGAATAGCTTTCTTAATTTCAGTTTGCGTATATATTTAAAAAAGTCCATTCTAGTTTGCGCATAATTGAATGTACAAGGGGGACAATAAGTCAAGCCTAATGATAATGTTTTAGTCTCTTTAACAGTTAAATGAACATCTGAGAGGTTAATCACAGATAGTTGGTCGCTTACTTGATTGTTCACTAGCGGTTCCATCGTTTTCGTCCCCGGCCCCTCACTGGTGGTTTCGTTGCGCCGGTTTGTTGCCCGGCTCCTCCTCCGCCATTTGCGCTTGAGGTTGCGTTTCCACCTGATTTCTTGCCAGCGGTGTGAGATCTTAGGGTCTGCTTGCGGTCGCTGCATAGGCACTCCACTTCCTCTCCCAGCGACCGCTTGGTAAAACCCTCCGCTTCCTCATTATTGCGTTGATCATTTTCTGACTCACTTCCTGGGATTGAACTCAGGTTTGACTCCGAGGTAGAGGGGCTGGGGCCCCTGTTGCTTGTTTGCCCTGTACCCTTGGAGCGAGGTCCGGTCGTCCCCTTTGGAAGATCGTACTTTTTTGCGAAGGTGAAAATACGACCGTTCTGGTAATCTAGTTTGTCCCTCTGAAATTTGAAGGTCTTTCTTTTTTTGATTACCTCCTCCTCCTTGGTGAGTCGTTGTTTCATTGCATCGCGCAAACGTTTTTCCTGTTCCACATCATTGAGCTTCTTAATTTCCTCATTTAAATCATTTATCACTACCCCCAGTTTCGCTCCGTCACTCTCCGCATATTTGACTAATATTCTGAGTAGTCTGCTCGAAGAGTCCAGGTTACACCTCGCCCACTCACTTAACATCTCTGGGTCCGGGTTTTCAAAGCTGGGGGCCAGCATGATCCTTAAGCCCCGGGGAACGCGTCCAACTTCCAAATAGCGGGACAGTGACTTCCTCTCCCATGTCATGAGTGATGTAATATGTGATGTCATCAGCAGTGCATTGCACGCGCAAGTTATAGTGAGTCCGACTAACTATAACGTGGGAATTTCAATGGTTTTATATCAGTAAAATTTCCAGCTAACTATAACTGGTGTGAAACCTATGGTTTTTTCAGTGAATTTAATAGGTTTTTTAAATGCTAATTCCTAACTATAACTGGTGTGAAACCTATGGTTTTTTCAGTGAATTTCATAGGTTTTTTAAATGCTAATTCCTAACTATAACTGGTGTGAAACCTATGGTTTTTTCAGTGAATTTCATAGGTTTTTTAAATGCTAATTCCTTTGTATATCGAGTTTCTAACCTTTTTTTTTTTTACAATTTGCTGTTTTTTTTTAAGTATTCATTTTTTTTTTATAATTTTTTTCTTTTGCGCTCTGGGTGCGCGCTCCGGGAAGCTTTCAGCTAAGCTCTCCTGTAAGCTTCTCCGAGAGCTCATCTGAAAGCGCACCCAGAGCGCAACTGTCGTTCGTGAAAAAAAAATATGAATGAAAAGTTAATAATAATGCAAAACATTTCGTACCATACAAATAAAATTTGTTTTTTTTAATATGGAAAATGATTATGCATTTCTATAAAAGATTGATGACGTCACTTCGGCGCGCAACGTAAGTGCCCTCGGAAGCGCATACGTGCGCGGCGCCTAAATGCACGGAAAAGCGCCTACGATCGCGCCACGTTTGCGCCCCGGAAGCGCCTACGATCGCGCTGCGTAAACGCACCCGGAAGTGCTCCGGAGCGCGCAGCGTAAACGCGTCGGGTCATGTGACCCTAAAATAACACTTTTCATTGGTTGCTAACAGTTTTTTTTTTACAATGAATGAAATCCCCACCCATTTCCTTCACTTCTTCTTTCACTTTTGTGACTGAAAGACCTGCCTTTTTTGCTGCTCCATATTCCTGGATTCATCATGGCTGCCAGACCATCCAGCAGTGAAGATGACTCCAATGATTTCATTGATGAAGAGCCTCCTACCCCAAAGGTGAAGGAACATTTCATCTGGAAATTTTTTAAGTTTCCAGCAGGCCAGAAGAAGGTGAATGCACCAAAAGTAGAGTGCAGGATCTGCAAACAGGTCCTGTCACGGGGTAACCCCCCAAAAAAATACTCTTTTGGCAACTTCACCATGATTCGCCATGTGGAGAGGAGGCACCCCCAGAATTTTGCCCGGGAAAGTGTCAGGGCTCTGGCACAGGAGGTTCCCAGAGATGGGGCCTCTACATCAACAGGAGGAGCAACTTCTTCTGGAAGAGAACAATCTCAGGGGCAGGTAGCAAACATTCAACCTGCATTCAACCATGGGGTCGTCAGATGCAGATACTGCAATCAACTCCTCACCTATGGGGAGCAAAGTGTCCTGCTCATGGTTCGGGCATTGGAGAACCATCACTGCCCTTCCCACCCCTAATTTTTTTCTTTTCTTTTTGCTCCTGTTGAGCAGTTTCTATTCCCTGTTTTTGTTCCTGTTCAGTTAAAAGAAGAAAACCAAAAGTTCTTTTCAGAAATACCTCCAATTCTCATCAAAGAGCTATAATCTTAAAAAATGAAGAGTAAGTGAAATATAGTGCATTGATAATTGAAAGGAGAATGAGTAAGAAAGAACAGAAAGGTATGAGAGGTGAAAGGAAGTGAAGTAGGAGGAATGAAAGAAGGTGAGTGTTAGAAAAGAAAGTTATGACACAGTGAATAAACTGGAGGCCTCATTTCTGAAAAGTGACGCATCGCTACGTGAAAATAGCGATGCGTCACTTTTCTGGACGCACTCCTTATGACATTCCACATATGTCATATTTAATATATGACTAATCAATTCGCAAGGAGTTACAGATATGTCAGTATTTCTGACATATCTGTAAACACAAAAGTAACGCATTGCAGGAGTGCGTCACAAAAGTGACGCAACTCCAGTAATGTGTCCTTTCACATGGAAAAAGCACCATGTGAAAGGTTTGCTGTGAAGCAGGCGCAAGATTTTGGCGCAACTGCATCCTAAAAGTGACGCACTGCGTCATTATTACCAAGCTTTTTGCAAGGAACACCCCCTCTGCATGCATTATACCTGACACTATTTTTTAAAAAGTGACGCATCTAGGTACATGGGTCACTTTTTAAAACTCTGCGCCATATTGTATCTGCATCAGGTATAATGTATGCAGAGGGGGCAATCCCTCGCAAAAAGCTTGGTAATAACAACGTACTGAAATCTATGAGATTTCTCTGCGTCACTTTTAGGATGCTATTGCGTCAAAATCTTGCGCCGGCCTCGCATCACTTTTATGTTTACAGATATGTCAGAAATACTGACGTATCTGTAACTCCTTGCAACATGATTCGTCATACATTAAATATGACACATCTGGAATGTCATAAGGACTGTGGACAGAAAAGTGACGCATCACACCAGCAGTGTAATAAAATGTGCCTCGTTGCACTATATTTAAAGGATGCAACAGCATCCTAAAAGTGACGCAGTGAAATCTCAAACATTTCACTGCGTCGCTATTACAAAGCTTTTAGTGGGAGAACACCCCCTCTGCATGCATTATACCTCACGCAGATATAATGTGGCGCTTGATTTTAAAAAGTGACCCATCTACCTAGATACCTCACTTTTTAAATATAACGCAACGAGGCACATTTTTTTACACTACTGGTGCAATGCGTCACTTTTCTGTGCGCACTCCTTATGACATTCCAAGTAACGCATTGCTGGAGTGCGTCACAAAAGTGACGCAACTCCAGTAATGTGTCCTTTCAAATGGGGAAAGCAGCATGTGAAAGGTCTTGCCTCAGTCTAACACCTGCTGTAAAGCAGGCACAAGATTTTGACGCAACAGCATCCTAAAACTGACGCAGTGAAATCTCAAAGATTTCACTGCGTCGCTATTACAAAGCTTTTTGCGGGAGAACACCCCCTCTGCATGCATTATACCTGACGCTATTTTTAAAAAGTGACGCATCTAGGTACATGGGTCACTTTTTAAAACTCTGCGCCATATTGTATCTGCATCAGGTATAATGTATGCAAAGGGGGCATTCCCCCGCAAAAAGCTTGGTAATAACGACGTACTGAAATCTATAAGATTTCTCTGCGTCACTTTTAGGATGCTGTTGCGTCAAAATCTTGCACCTGCCTCGCATCACTTTTATGTTTACAGATATGTCAGAAATACTGACGTATCTGTAACTCCTTGCAACATGATTCGTCATACATTAAATATGACACATCTGGAATGTCATAAGGAGTGCGCACAGAAAAGTGACGCATAACACCAGCAGTGTAATAAAATGTACCTCGTTGCACTATATTTAAAAAGTGACGCATCTAGATAGATGCGTCACTTTTTAAATATTGCATAACAATGCACATTTTTTTACACCGCTGGTGCGTCACAAAAATTGACGCACAGGAAGCGCAAAACTAACAGCGCAAGGCCTTCATAAATATGGTCCTGGATTTTCCCCGTGCTTCGCCGGTGCGCGTACCATGCGCTTCCCCCGCGCAAAACGAAAAAAAAATTTTAATGCCCTGCAGGACCCTATTTTAGTCCCTACATCAAACCTAGGGGGTCAGAGGGGGTCTACTCTTCCCCCTTATGGTCATTTGCCCCTTTTTTTTTCAAACCCCTTGTGTCTCGATTTTACCGAGACACAAGATGGCGGCCGCTCCGCACTGTTTAGAATGTTTACAGACAACTGAGAGCCAATCAGCTTCCTGCGCGCAAGTCGCGTGTCGCGCCTGGAGCGCACTCCGGTGCGCGCACGGGAGAGCGCCTATAGATATATATATTTTTTTGAACCTAAATTACTCAAAATCCACTGGAGCACATATCTTGAGACATAGCAAAGGCACATCGGGCTACCAGTCCCTACAATTTTGCCAAGTTTCGTGGAAATCCATTCAGCCGTTCGGGCTAAAAGTGAAATCGACCGCCCTATGGAAATTAACATGGGGAAAACGCGTTTTGGGACCCCCTTTTATCTTGGCCCCCGCTTAACGTATCCCCCCCAAACTTTCAGGGAAGGACCGGAACCCCGCGAGGCCATTTTCAGGAAATTTTCAGGCAGATTCGTCAACCGGCGCCAAAGTTATTCCAAATAGAATTTTGAGATTTAACATTGAAAAAAATCCTAACTATAACTACCTACTGGCGACCGCCAGTAGGTAATATATATATATATATATATATATATATACTTTGCACTTTTTTATATCAATATGACAGAGACTATTTTGCCTATTTGTACTATGTATCATGTAATGTGTATTGTACCTTGATGTATCGATTGAGCTGATATTTTGTTTTTAAATTTGACTGTATACTCTCATTTTTAAAAGAAAAACTGTAACCGATCCCTCTGATTAGAATGCTTTTACGCATTACCCTGCTCGCAGGCAGGTCGCCCCCACGCCGCTGTTCGTCACCTGATTCCTGTCTCCTTGCTGCCCTGTGCGCCGGTTTCCCCTGCCCCCCTTGCCGCTTCCGATCCGGCCCTTCCAGCCTTCCCGCTGCTGCTTCCCTGCGGCCCGCCCCCCTGCACACCCATTCGCCTCCCCGCTCCCGCCTCCCAGCTACTCCTCCCTCCCAAGCCTGTCTGCGCCCGTCCGCGCCTGGATCGCGCCCAGCACCAGAACCGCTGGACCCCGCGGATGCCACAACACCAGAATCCACTACAACGCCAACACCCTCCACGCACTCAACGCCGCCCGAAACCATACCTGCTTCCAGGCCATCCGAAACGGACCCACAGACCATTCTCCTGCCGCACATGCAGCTTCACCTGCAACAGTACCACCAAACGTCCAAGGACGGGACCTAACCACCTCTGGTGCATACTCCTTGACACCGGCTCCGCCCACAAACACACCGTCGAGCTCAGGGATCTGCTCGACACCTCCGCCCCAGACGTGGCCTTCCTCACCGAGACCGGTTGGAACGACTCCTCGGCACCCGACATCTCCATAGCCATCCCGGACGGCTGCAAGATCACCCGCCGGGATCGCGCCAATGGAATTGGAGGGCGAATAACCATTGTTCACAAGTCCACCCTCAAGGTCGCCACCCATGCAGACGACACCCTCAACACCCCAGAACACCTGCACATCCGGATCCACACCGACCCCTACACCATCCTCAGAGGAACAGTCATCTGCAGACCCCCCCGGACCCCGGGCTCAGTTCAGCGACTCCATCGCTGACCTCGCCAGCACCCACACACTCACCTACACGGACTACATCCTCCCCGG
This sequence comes from Lissotriton vulgaris, assembly GCF_964263255.1. NCBI lineage: Eukaryota > Metazoa > Chordata > Amphibia > Caudata > Salamandridae > Lissotriton > Lissotriton vulgaris. Next base: position 681,912,161 of record NC_141693.1, read on the forward strand.
GAACCTAAACTTCCACCTCGAGAACAACATCAACGCCAACTCCGCCACCCTGATCGATAACCTTGCCAACCTCGGCCTCAGACAACTCATCACCGCACCCACCTGTGGTAAAATCGATTACCTATGCATAATTTATAATCAATAATCAATAAGAATAACTCAGAAAAATAAGAGGCAAAATCCGGGATATTGAGGTTAACTCAAAAGGGTTTTATTCCTGTAAAAGGAATTGGGTTATTGGCTCGAGCCAAGGTGGCATAACCATTCCGTCACCACACGGGTTCGGGAAGGGGCAGACAGACAACATATTATTTACAGAAGTACATATATATAGCCAATGCATTACATTAAGTGAATAGGCAGTAGGCGTAACAGCTGGAAAAAGGAGATAAAACATGAATACGTCATAATAAAGGCGTTACAATAGGCGTGCATAAAGGCGTGTACTAGAGACGTCATTAATCATGAGGTCACAAAATAGGAGGATACATAGGAGAATCTTGCAATGTCAGCAGAAAATCATGACACAGATGCGCGCGCAGCAGATTGACGTGAATCTGACGTGTAACTGGAGGGTGAAGGGGGCTTGACACTTAACACTACAAGTGTAGACATAAGTCTGGGATGTCAGATCAACCTGATCCCAATATCGTATCTAATATCGTATGTTTTAAGAACTGTAGTGTCTGGTAGGAAGGTCTCTCGGGCAGAGACTACTCTATACTGTCTGAGTGTATACGTGTCTACGTGTCGGCATGCGGGGTGAGGGGGCATGGGCCTACCATGGCAACGGAGTCTATGAGTTACTTGCACGGAGACAGAAAGACCGGGCCCAATGCTCCTGCAGCTGGGAGGATGTTTACTTGAGCTACGAGACAGGAATGTTTTTTCGAGGAGTGGAGCAGATAATTCAAAGGTTGAATACAGTCTTGGCAGGCAGAAGGCTGGGCTGGAGCCGCGCAAGGAGTAAGGCAGGGGTGACTGGTACAGAGGCAGCCTGGGTTGAGGCCCTTAGAGTCGAGAAGCAGGAAAAAAGGTTTCATGGCAGAATCAGGGCCTACTTTCGCCAGAGCTGAAAAACGTGTAAAGTGTACCACAAAAAGACGGTGGCACGGCATATATAGGAACTGAATATTCAATCCGTTCATGGCGGATCTGAAAGAGGACATGTTAAAGATGGACGCAAATGTATTTGCGTCTTCGTAGCTGACACAGGAGGGAAATCACATGCACTGCAAGCTAGTACATGGAGACGGTGGGGTACTCGCTGGGGAACACTACTCGATCAAAAATTATATTTCCTCATTCCCTCCTTGTTCCCCACGGACCCTTCATGATACGTCAATTCTCATCAATTGATCAATCTGTTCACTTAACATCAATTGCTCTTCTTGCTTCTCGTGTTTTGAATGGGAACTTGGACGTGGAATACATGAAGTGGCACACAGGCCGCAAATTGCCGGTCCACATTGGAGACACAGGCAACAACTGAGTACTATGAGTAGGCCAATACCTAGGAGGGATAGGATCTTCCACCCCCAGGCTGATAGCGTTGTCCAGAACCAACCGGACCAAGTCCAGGTGCCTGGAGTCTGATGTATCAAACTTGCAATTTTATGGAGACGTGTAATAGCTTTATACACGGTTGGCGCATTATTTGGGATGAAAACACAGCAACTTGACCCGATGACCTTACAAGCTCCACCCCTATCTGCCAAGATGATGTCAATAACGAGACGATTTTGAAGAACAACAACCCGCATAGCGGACTGCTCCTCCGTTAAGTTACCTAGGGCTGAAGTGGTCTCAAGCACCACTGCTTCGAGGGTTCTGGTTAATCTACGGATTAGCTTACTATTGGAAACAGTACCTAGGTAGGGGAAAAAACCTTTATTGAAATCTGTGTATTGTTCCCATGTGGTTTCAGTATAATCGACAAGTGGGAGATCTCTTCGGAGTCTATGCTTGACCAGATTAGTGTTTCTATGATAGTCAGGAGGGGCTAGGAAAACAGGTGGCAGAAGGAATGCAATGTAACAGGTACCATCCCAATCTAGAGGCAAACGGACATATGCAGTATGGCCGCAAACAAAATAGGAATGTCGTAAAACCCTAAACGTGGATCTACCATGATCACTGAAATCGACCACAGTAGTACATTTACTATGACCTAAGTGTATGGAACCATTCTTGCGAACGCATAGTTCACCAGTAACTGGCAATACTGCCATAGCAGGTAGAACAGGAGCAGCTTCAGATTCGACAGATAAAATCATGAATGTAACTGTGTAATTATCTAGTCCATATACTTCATTTTCTAGATCAGTTCCAGTACCAACGGGGAGTCCCTCCTTGTCAGGGTAACATACTTTAAGCAAGGCTGAGTTCAGGTTTCCCCAAACCCAGTTACCTTCGTAAATAGCAGCATCAGAAACTAGGGCATTGAGCATTTTAAACCATGCACCACATGTGCCATTGTGAGTGAACGGGTACGGAAAAAGGGGAAGAACTCCCTTGTTTTCTTGGTAGGGAGGGAGTCGACCACATATCCAACAGTTTGTAGCATTGGTAATCTGATGGGAGTGATGTAACATACTAATGAAAGTGTTGTTGCGCAGCGCAAGCCTATAGGATAACTCGTGTGGGGGTAATTCACTAAAAGAATGTTCGTCAGTAACATTATAAGCAGATTGTGCACGCTTGAATATAGGGTAATATATGTGTAACAAAACACTAGCAGTAATAACCAGCAAACTTAAGAAAAACATGATAAGTAGTGTCACTATACAGCGACTGCGAAGCGATTTACAATATGCATTCTTTTTATGTTGTCTTTGTCTATCTCTCTCTCTATCTCGATCTAGGGGATACATGTCAGAAACTAATTTAACCGATTCACCTAGGGGAGGACTTAAACAATTAAACTGTCTGACTTGCTAGATCGTAACTTAGTTCTGTATTCTTCAGATGCAGATTTCTCAACCAAAGGGAGTTTTGAGTCTGAGTCAGTTTGTGTAGGAGGGCAGGGCTTAGAAACCAAGTCCGAAGGAAGTCCGTGAAACTTTTTGATGTGGCTGGAATGCAGCCATCCCTTCCTCTAGTTTAACAGCTGTCCTCGTCGTAAGCAGGACCAATTTCGGGGCTTGCCAGCGGGGCTCCAATGGACTTCTCCGATCGAAGTTGCGGGTGTACACGTAGTCACCCGGGACCACCTCGTGGGGCTTCACTTCGGTGTTGTCGGGAAAGGCTGCAGCTACCTGTGAACGACAAGATTGTAGTGCAGACATCAAGGAGGCAAGGTAATCTGTCAGCATAAGACAATCAACATCAGTTATTTTTCGTGGAATAGGCGTCCCCCACATATTCGGTGGTCTACCAAAAACCACTTCGTACGGGGATAGCCCAGATCGGGAATGGACCACCATCCTCATATAGAAGAGGGCGACCGGCAAGGCAACTATCCAGTCCACACCCTTCTCTCTACAGATCTTGGAAAGTCGGATTTTTAATGTCTGATTATGGCGCTCCACGAGACCTGCTGCCTCGGGATGCCGGACACAATGGAACTTCCACTGATAACCTAACAGAAGTGTAATGTGTTTCACAAGTTCGGATGAGAACGGCTGGCCATTATCTGAGTACACGATACGGGGCAAACCATACCGTGGGAAGTATTCACGAACCAGCTGCTTGGCAGTGGTCGGAGCAGTGTAATCAGGAACTGGGTATGCTTCTATCCATCGGGAAAGAGCACATACGACTATGAGGACATACTTGAATCCTCGGCAGCGTTCCATCTGGATATAATCCATCTGGAGTATTTCAAAAGGATGAGCGGGAGGCTGAAATCCACCTTGTTCTACGGGAATGCTTTTACCTGGATTGAACTGACCACAAATCATGCAAGTACGCACTTTCTGCTTGGCTGCTGCCCGTAAGTTTTTATTCGACCATATGTGTTGAATACTGTCTAGCATTGCCCTCTCTCCTAGGTGTGCGGGACTATGTATCGTGTTAATGATGACTTGTACCATAGAGTCGGGGAGAAACCATGTAGATTTTCCCTTCGTCATCCAACCCTGGTCTGTTTGGATCCCTCCTAATTTAGTCCATTCCTTAATTTCATCTGGTGTTGCATGTGATTGTATGTCAATTACATCATGTGCGGGATCCCTAACTGTCATGCAGTGCGATGGTAACACTAATTGTGTCTGATCAATTACATGAGTTCGGTTCTGAGCAGTTTGCTTTGCTGTTCGGTCTGCCAGGTCGTTACCCTGGGAGATGATATCAGTAACCTTTGTATGTGCCTTACATTTCATGATAGAGATTGCAGTGGGTAGATGTATTGCATCTAACAGGGCTTGAATAAGGGGACCGTGCTGGATGTTGGCCCCATGAGAAGTTAAGTAACCTCTCTCTCGCCAGAGGACTCCAAAGTCGTGAACGACTCCGAATGCATAACGTGAATCAGTATATATGTTGACTTTCTTATTTCGGGCTTGAATACATGCTTGTGTCAGAGCAATAAGCTCTGCGGCTTGGGCTGACAAAGTGTCAATACAATTGGTTTCAATAACTTCAGTATCCGTCGTGACAGCATAGGCTGCCACTAATTCACCTATCTTTGTTCTCATACATGAACCATCCACAAAAAGTGTCAGGTCTGGATCTGGTAACGGAACATCTGTCAAGTCTTGTCTGGGTTTTGTTGTGATAGTAATAACTTCAATACAATCATGTGCCAATGGATCTACTCCATTTACTGGCAATAACGTGGCAGGATTTAATGTGCTGCAGCGTCTGATCTCAATGTGTGGTTGAAACAATGTCAGTTCGTAACCTGTCAATCTTGCTATGGTCAGGTGTTGGGTCTGAGTTCGATTTAAAAGGACTTCTACAGAATGCGGAACCTGTACTGTTAATGGATGTCCTAACACAATAGCATCACTCTGTCTAATTGCTAAAGCTGTTGCTGCAACTGATTTCAAACATGCCGGAAGGGCCTGGGCTACTGGGTCTAATGTGCTAGAAAAGTAAGCACAAGGCTTGTGTGAACCTGCTTGTTCCTGAGTGAGGACTGACAAGGCAGTACCCTCACGTTCTGTGACGAAAAGTGTAAAAGGCTTACTGTAACATGGTGTTGCTAAAACAGGTGCTTGACATAAGGCTTTCTTCAAGTCTTCAAAAGCTTGTGTATGTTCCTGAGTCCAAGGGAGGACAGTCGAAGTCGCTGCCTCCTGTGTCGTTAACTGAATGAGTGGTTTCGCTAGAAATGCATATTGGGGAATCCATTGTCTGCAGTATGAAGTTAGGCCTATGAAAGCCCGCACTTCCTTTTGTGTTCTGGGTGGCGACATGTTTACAATTAACTGAATGCGGTCAGGTGTGAGCTGTCTCCCCACTTTGGACAGCAAGTGACCCAGGTACACAACTTGCTGAACACAGAATTGTAGCTTCGAAGGAGACACCTTGTGTCCCTTGTCGGCCAGAAAGTTCAAAACAGTCAGTGAAGCATTTTCACATTCGGGTTCGCTTCGAGCGGTGATCAGCAGATCATCGACATATTGAAGCAGGGCAGTGTGAACTGGCATGTGGATACAATCAAGTTGCTTTTTCAATGCTTGACTATAGATGCTGGGGCTTTCTGTGAATCCTTGAGGTGCACGGGCAAATTTAAAAGATCGTCCATTTAAACTGAATCCGAACAAATATTGGCTCTCTGGATCAATAGGGACACTGAAGAAGGCGTTCTTGAGGTCTATTACAGTAAAGAACGTCGCTTCTGAATCAATAGCAGTCAGTAATGAAGAGATATCTGGGACCACAGGGTACTGCGGTACAATACATTTATTCAATTCGCGCAGATCAATAATTAATCGATAAACAGGTGGAGCATTTGGGTCAGTACGTTTAAGAACAGGAATGATAGGAGAATTACACACATTGGAGTCAGTTTCCACAACCACTCCTTGTGCAATGAGCTCGTCAATTATTCTCAGTAAAGCCACTACAGCATCTGGGGGTAACTTGTATTGTCGGATTCGTGGTAATACCACTCCTGCCTTGAGTGTGACTCGATATGGGGTAATGTGCATGCAACCTACATCAGTGGGGCCCTGTGCCCACAAGTGTGCAGGGACATTCTGTAGCCGGGGATCCATATCTCTCAATACATAATGGCCTTTGAAATCTCGCAAAAACAATCGTACTCCCTCCGGCGAACAGCATATAATAGCTCCTAGAGCCTTCAGTGTTTTTATACCTAACAGGTTTTCTGGACATGATTTCGTGAGCAATAAATCTGTAGTCCGTGTCAGAGGACCTACTGCAAGAGGGAGAGGTTGTGATACTTCATTAATAATGGGTTTTCCTGAAAACCCAAGGGACACGTTCTGTGAGCCTGAGAGGGGTGCCCCTGGTACTTCATTGTGGCTTATCGTGGTTCTGCTTGCCCCTGTGTCAATGAGAAACTTTCTGTCTTTCCCTAATACTTGACTATGTACATAAGGACCATTTTGATCTACAGGAACTTCAATAAGAGGCAAGCGGAATTCCCTCTCTAGGCTGTTTCATGTGTATCGCTGATAATCAGGGTAATCGTTCTGCGCATACTGGTACATCTGCTGTGTTGTGTTTTGTGTTGCGGTAATAGGCTGTTGTTGGGGTATCGCTACGGTCTGTGTAGATGCTGGCATGGGTGCAATATGTTGTATGTTCTGGGGTACTTGTTGTGAGGTCTGATCTTGTCTAGGAGGACGCGGTCTCTCTTTAGTCTTACCCGTGGCGATATTGTGTTTCAGTACTGCACAATCGTTTATATAATGACCTGGCTGTTTGCAATAATTACATACACCCTTGACAGGAACTGTTGAATTACTGGGATGGGTTGCACCCTTTTTCTGACCGTCGGCAGGAACCGACTGAGCAACTAACATTTTCATTTTTGTATCTTTCATACGTCTTTGTTCATGTTCTTGTTCTTCTCTAAGTCTATTCTGGTGGTACTGTAACATTTGTAACATTTGTGAAGGAGTATTAGCTTGCCAAGTACTTTCCACTTTCAGTACTCTATTCTTGACCTGGGGCAAAGAATTCTCGACTAATTTCGTTACAAAAAGATGTGGATATGACTCGCTACTTGCTTTCAGACCGCTATTAATACCAAAACATTTCTCAAATCGTGTATAGAAATCACTAGTGTCTTCATCAGGTTTCTGTTTGCATGCTGAAATAGCACCCCAATCTTCCTTTTTCGTACTCAATAAACGTGGCAACACTTGTACTAATAAACCTGGTAACGCTTTAACTTTGTCTCCAAGCCCTAGGCCTGGCACTCGGGTATCTTCTTCATTTTGTAATGCAGCCCAATCAATCTTTGCGTCTCCCACCTCCCACTCTTTTTCCTTGAGTTTCTCGTATATGCCTGGAGGTAGTAGTACTTTCAGTATTTTCATAAGGTCGGGATAAGTATAATCACCCATTAATAACATATCCTTTATTTCGCGGTGAAAACCTGCAGGGTCTTTATCGTGACTGGGTACTAATTTCTTCATTTCCAACAATTCAATTTTAGTTACAGGTGTATACACGAATACACGTCTAAGCGTGTGGTCTGCATTCTGTACGGGGTGCACTTCTCGCAACGGATTCTGTCTATCCATATAATACATGGTTTTTCGTTCCATATCGGGTGCAGAATTGATCTGTGGACATAAGAATGTACTATACTTGTGGCGGTGTTCTAGTATTGCTTTAATTAGATCAGTACTTCGACCTTTCCATCTGTTCGTGACTAGTTCTATTAGTATGTCTGGCAGAGGACCTGGATCAGAACGTTGGCTTTTATACAATAAGAGCAGATGTTGTATCATGTACATACCAGCTAAACGCTGATCACTCGGTGTCAAGTTCAAGAACGTATGTGCTAACGCATCATCACCATATTTCTCAGAGCTGTCAGCCCATTGCACGGCTGACCTGGCTAATTCTTGTTCATCCATAGAATCGAGTACATGGTACCCCATTCGCTCTTGAAGTATTCTGTCAGTGGCTTGGAATAAGTGTTCAGGTGTTCTAGGATTACACATGGCTTCCTGATATATCCTTTTACTTTCTGGGCGCACTGGGCGCATCGAATTATTAAACGGTCTTCCTTTACCTACGTAAGCTATCATTTCCCTGACCGGCAACTGTGAGTGTTCCGGTGTCTCGGCTTCCTCCTCTAGCTCCTCTTCTGAGGATTCATGTTTGTCGGAATCTACTTCCGGCACGGGCTGTCTTCTCTCATGCATCTTATTAATTGCAGTTCTGATTCTTCGGTACATATTATCTATACAGGCCTCTTTGTCATGCTGTCCATCTGTTATATTCTGACCCCATCTGTGGAGTGCTTTTACATCTTCCGGGTTCATACCCGGCCTATCCACTTCTCTAATGAAGCAGTTTATAAGAAACCGCAATATCTTGGCTTTGGTGTCCACTTTCTGGTAGGTCATGGCCTCCTTAATACTGTCAGGCCCTACTCCTGTCTGAACAAACTGATATATTCTATCTAGGTGCTCCGTCATTCCAGGTAATGTCATTAGAAAGTTCGTGACTCGTCGTAAACGTATTGACGCGAGTAACATTCTCTCGTCATTCTTTCTACCGGGTACAGGATCATATCTGCAGTCTGCAAGGCGATCTCCAAGAATGGTAATATCTGTTCTAGGTGTACGCTGTTGCGCTATTACTCTGAAACTCATACGATGGGCAGCTGGCGGGGTCTGGAAACCTATCGCTCCTCCGGACGCACCTCCTGAGGCGCCGGCTCCGAAGGGGTTAGTCGGGTTCGTATCAAGGGAAGTAGGTACAGTAAGAGGTGGAAGGAGTGCTGGAAGACCAGGAGGAATCGGGGGAGTAGCTTGTCGGGGAGGAAGAGCATAATTGTCCTGACCATCAGGTGCAGGCACTTGTGGCAATGCAGCATTAACGTATGCGGGAACCACATCGTCTAAATAGGAAGAGAGGAAAATGTCCTTTGCTGTCTTCTGGTGCGTTTTAGTCGGGAGCAATGGGGGTGGTAGGTCCTTCGGTACTTCCGGAGAGGCCTTTGGCAAGCCCTTTGACAGGATGGGGAACATGCCATTCATAAGTGTATTTCGCTGTCTGTCTACTTGTTCTAACTTTACTCTGACACCTTCCTCAACTAATACATTTTCTTGGGTCTTGTCAGACTCTTCCTTACTCTTTTCTTCTAATCTATGTGCTTTTTCGGTACGCCTATGCGATTCTTTACGCCATAACTCGATGGCATCCTTCTGTGACTGTCTGGCTTTCTTTTTCCATAGAGCTTCTTCTACTCTCATGATGCAATCTGCATCCCATGTCCCAGCAGCGGGCCATCTCTGATTCTCTGACAGTTCTTTAGTGTAATCCACCCATAAGTCAAGAAACAAAACGGCATCTAGGCCGTGCTTATGGTACATAAAGTACCCTGGAGTGTCCCTAGGTGGAACGGGAACAGCTTCTTCTAGAACCCCTTTACGGGTTTTTATTTGTCTTAGTTTGGAAAACAACGGCATTCTGAAATCTGGCTACTTGGTTCTTACTTAGATATGAACACACTACACATAAAACACGTGTAAGCACAATAATGAAGATCGAACATTCACTCATACCACGACATCAATACATTTATTAATTACATTGAAAACCTACCAACCACGTGAAACAGGATGTACCGCTAAACGGCACGGATACACCTTTTACTGTTGCAAACTAGATATACTGCTAAGCAGTATAGATACACTGCTAAACAGTGCAGACCAGGCTCGTGTACCCGAACCTGTCTTGACCGGCACAAACTAATGCGCACGTCAGGATGCGTCCCTAGCAACGGTACTCACCAGGAAGCACGGAAACAGAAGGCCTCGGAAACCCTGGACTGGACTGGGCTCGGACTGGATTCGGACTCGACTCGCGACGTAGATACTTCGGAACTTCGGAATCTGGTGGGCCTCCGTATACCTCGGATCTTGCTCTCTCAGCTAGGCTCAGGTCGGGATCCTCCGCACTCCTCACCGCCTCGTCTGGGTGTCGATCGCAGCCTCAGTCACCTCCGTTGGCCTGAGGGAGATACAGGAAATCCTGCGGATACGCGTAGTTGTCCGTCCGGCTGTGGCAGGGGGCTAGGCCTGCAACGCACCTCCGGCGCGTGGGGTGGGGGAGGGGTCCCTATTCGGGCGCCAGAACTGTGGTAAAATCGATTACCTATGCATAATTTATAATCAATAATCAATAAGAATAACTCAGAAAAATAAGAGGCAAAATCCGGGATATTGAGGTTAACTCAAAAGGGTTTTATTCCTGTAAAAGGAATTGGGTTATTGGCTCGAGCCAAGGTGGCATAACCATTCCGTCACCACACGGGTTCGGGAAGGGGCAGACAGACAACATATTATTTACAGAAGTACATATATATAGTCAATGCATTACATTAAGTGAATAGGCAGTAGGCGTAACAGCTGGAAAAAGGAGATAAAACATGAATACGTCATAATAAAGGCGTTACAATAGGCGTGCATAAAGGCGTGTACTAGAGACGTCATTAATCATGAGGTCACAAAATAGGAGGATACATAGGAGAATCTTGCAATGTCAGCAGAAAATCATGACACAGATGCGCGCGCAGCAGATTGACGTGAATCTGACGTGTAACTGGAGGGTGAAGGGGGCTTGACACTTAACACTACAAGTGTAGACATAAGTCTGGGATGTCAGATCAACCTGATCCCAATATCGTATCTAATATCGTATGTTTTAAGAACTGTAGTGTCTGGTAGGAAGGTCTCTCGGGCAGAGACTACTCTATACTGTCTGAGTGTATACGTGTCTACGTGTCGGCATGCGGGGTGAGGGGGCATGGGCCTACCATGGCAACGGAGTCTATGAGTTACTTGCACGGAGACAGAAAGACCGGGCCCAATGCTCCTGCAGCTGGGAGGATGTTTACTTGAGCTACGAGACAGGAATGTTTTTTCGAGGAGTGGAGCAGATAATTCGAAGGTTGAATACAGTCTTGGCAGGCAGAAGGCTGGGCTGGAGCCGCGCAAGGAGTAAGGCAGGGGTGACTGGTACAGAGGCAGCCTGGGTTGAGGCCCTTAGAGTCGAGAAGCAGGAAAAAAGGTTTCATGGCAGAATCAGGGCCTACTTTCGCCAGAGCTGAAAAACGTGTAAAGTGTACCACAAAAAGACGGTGGCACGGCATATATAGGAACTGAATATTCAATCCGTTCATGGCGGATCTGAAAGAGGACATGTTAAAGATGGACGCAAATGTATTTGCGTCTTCGTAGCTGACACAGGAGGGAAATCACATGCACTGCAAGCTAGTACATGGAGACGGTGGGGTACTCGCTGGGGAACACTACTCGATCAAAAATTATATTTCCTCACACCCACGCCGCCGGCCACACACAGGACCCCGTCTTCTCCACAAGATCTCACGTCGCCTTCGACCACACCACCGAACTCCACTGAACTGACCACAGCTGCATCCATTTCACCTTCAAGACACCTACCACGCACCACCGCACCCAACAGCTGCCTCGCCATTGCTGGAACAAAGTCACCGAAGACCAGATGATCACCACTCTCGCCCAGAACCCACCCCTGACCCCACCAACCCAGACGCCGCAGCCCGCCACCTCAGACAATGGATCGATGACTAAGCCAACACCCTCGCCCAGCTCAAGAAACCCTCCAGCAGCCACGCCAACAAGAGAGTCACCTGGTTCACCAACGAGCTCCAGACCTCCAAACGCGCATGCCGGAAACTGAAGAAGACATGGCTCCACAAACGCACACCGGACAACCACGCAGCTCACAAGGACGCCACACGCAGACATCACCACCTCATCAGATTAGCCAAGAGATGCTCCTTCAAGGACCGCTTGGATAACAATGCACACAACATCAAAAAGCTCGTAAAGGAACTCTCCAACCCCAGCGCCAACGCCAACGCCAACGACATCCCGCCCTCACAAGAACTATGTGACTCGCTAGCCATCTTCTTGCACTGCAAGATCGCCGACATCCACAACAGCTTCAATACCACGACTGCCCCGACTACGCCAGACTCCACCTCCCCTGTGAACACCACCAGCGCCAACCGTCTGACCTCCTGGTCCAATGTCATTGACGACGAGACATGCAAGGTCATGACCTTAATCCACTCAGAATCTCCGTCAGACCCATGCCCACACCTCATATTTAACAAAGTAGACACAGCCATCGCACCCCAACTACGGAAGGTCATCAACATCTCCTTCAAGACAGCGACATTCCCGGAAAGCTGGAAGCACGCCGAAATCGACGCCCTCCTCAAGAAGCCCAAAGCGGACCCTAAGGACCTCAAGAACTTCCGGCCCATCTCCCTGCTCCCGTTCACGGCAAAGGTCCTCGAGAAAATCGTCAACATGCAGTTAGCCCGCCAATTGGAAGACAGCAACATCTTGGACCCGTCCCAGTCCGGATTCAGACGAAACCACAGCACCGAGACAGCCCTCAGCGCTGCCACAGACGACATCAGGTGCCAACTAGACAATGGCGAAACATCAGCCCTCATCCTCCTGGACCTGTCAGCCGCCTTCAACACGGTCTGCCATCGCACTCTAGAGACACGCCTCCTAGAAGCTGGAATCCAAGAGAAGGCCCTTGACTGGACCACGTCCTTCCTCTCCGGCAGATCACAGAGCGTCCACCTCCCGCCCTTCTGATCCAAAGCCACCGACATCATCGGCGGCGTCCCCCAGGGCTCATCCCTCAGCCCGACGCTGTTCAACATCTACATGGCCCCCCTCGCACAAGTGGACCGCAATCACAACCTCAACATCCTCTCCTACGCAGACGACACCCAGCTCATCCTATCCCTCACCAAGGACCCACACACCGCCAAAACCAACCTCCACGAGGGAATGAAGGCCATCACCGACTGGATGAGGAGCAGCCGTCTGAAGCTGAACTCGGACAAGATGGAGGTCCTCATCCTCGTACCCACACCCTCAGCCTGGGACAACTCCGGGTGGCCGACCACACTGGGAACAGCACCAACACCCACCCACCATGCACGCAACCTAGGATTCATCCTTGACTCCTCCCTCTCCATGTCTAAGCAGGTCAACACCGTCTCCTCCTCCTGCTACACCACCCTCCCCATGCTCCGCAGGATCTACAAGAGGATCCCCACTGAAACAAGAAGAACGGTGACACAGGCCCTCGTCAGCAGCAGACTGGACTACGGAAATGCACTCTGCACAGGAATCCCAGCCAAACAACCAGGACGACTACAACGTATCCAAAACGCCTCCGCCCGACTGATCGTCAACATCCCCCACCGCAGCCACATCACCCCCCACCTGAGAGACCTACACTAGCTCCCCATCGACTAGAGGATCACCTTCAAGCTCCTAACCCATGCACGCAAAGCACTCCACAACGTTGGACCAGCCTACCTGTTGGACGTGGCCCATCTGGCAGGTCCGCCCCTGAAGTTTTTATGGTATATGTAACCTGGGGAGGGTGATTTCCCCTCTGAGTGAGTGTGAGGAGAGAGCGACCTACCCGTCCATAGGAATGCATGGGGAATGGATGAGTCCTCGGTAGTTCCCAATGCGTAGGGTGTGCAGGGTCAAGTCTGGTATGTATGAACTCGTGAGATTGAATGCTGCGCAACGGTATATGAGGTATGAGTGTGTCTAGTGTAGAAGTCCCCCTTTTGGAAGTTGGCATATTTGTGGAATATGTGCCTGGCGTATGATTGGCCGGGGCTGGCTGGTGAGCCTGGCTCCCAGGAGCTGGGAGGGTCTGCCCCGGTGGTGAATGGAGTGTTTAGCATGCTGATGTGAGGGGAGGAGTGAGCCTGGGTCTGCTTGTGGATTGACTGTCTGGTTTGAGTGTCATGAATGAGGCTGGGTTTTCCCCAGACAATGCTGGCTCCACCCCCTGGGGTGCGGCTGATGGTCCTAGCCTGGCCAGTGTAAAGAATCCCCCCATAACCAGTTCCAGCTGGTTCTCCCCCTGCCTGCCCCTTCAGACCAAGAATGTGTGTATAAAAAGGGTGCTGTGACACTCTGGACTTGTTCTTGTTCTCAAACTTGAATCTACCAGGAGCTGCTGCTGCTTGGGCTCAGGGTTGGTTTGCCTCCCTGGGCCCTGCCCTACTCCCGGACTCCTGATGGTTTTCCCCCTCCGAGGAGCGGCTACGCTCCACCTGAGGTCCTAGACTCCCTATGGACTTTGCAACCTTTATCTGGCCTCTGGGAAACGCTTTTCTCCTGATCCCTAGCGCGGAGAGCGCGGCATCTATACCCTAGCGCTTGGGAGCGCTGGATTCATCGAGCCGGTGCCACCCGGCATTTGCCCTGCCCCACGGAGTTGCCAGACGCCCAGCGAGTGCCTACCTCGCCTACCTCCTTGCGTGGCCTGTTTACGAGGGAGCCTACTCCTCGCTACCTCCCCGAGTTCACCGCTGCAGCCCGGAGTCGGCTGTGGAGGCGCTGTGCCCGCCTCCCTATCCAGGGCCGCGCTGCCATTGGCGGCCCCGGAGAAAGCATTGCCGCCCCGCTATTGGTCCTGGCCGCCGGGACTCCCACCGCGTCATTGCGGGGCCGCGCAGGGATTGGCCCGACCTTGGAGGGCTTCCCCAGGCGCACCCGGCAGTCGAGGGCTCTCCCGGAGGAAGGAGCGCCGCCATCGCCATGCCGAAGAGCTGAGGCCCCATGGAGCCGCCGCCTCTAACAACGGGTGAGTGCGGGCGGGCTACGGGACGCTCCTCTGCCTTGGGGAGTGCTGTGGGTCCGCGAGGCCTCCTCCCTGGGCCCCAGAGTCCGGAAGGACTCCCACGATGCTTCGCCTACGGCTCCTCCTTCCTTGAGCCCCAGAGAGGCTCCCTCTTGGCCCCCTCCACCTCTGAGCCCGGCGAGGCTCCCCCTTTGGCCCTCTTTGCTTCCGAGCCCGGCGAGGCTCCCCCTTTGGCCCTCTTTGCTTCCGAGCCCGGCGAGGCTCCCCCTTTGGCCCTCTTTGCTTCCGAGCCCGGCGAGGCTCCCCCTTTGGCCCTCTTTGCTTCCGAGCCCGGCGAGGCTCCCCCTTTGGGCCCCCCCTCATCTCTGAGCCCGGCGAGGCTCCCCCGTTGGCCCTCTTTGCTTCCAAGCCCGGCGAGGCTCCGCCTTGGGCCCCCCCTCATCTCTGAGCCCGGCGAGGCTCCCCCTTTGGCCCCATTTACTTCCGAGCCCTGCGAGGCTCCACCGTGCCAATGCCCCCCTCGTTCTCGAGCCCGAGTGGCTCCTCCAGTTGGCACTCCTTGTCCCCAGGGTCGGCGAGGCCCACACGACGTCCCTCAGTTGCCCAGCACTTAGTGGGCAACTGCTACGTTTAGGTTGGCCCTGGGCTCCCTGCCATGAACATTGAGACTCTGGGCCCCTTGCCCTAGAAAGGCCCGCTGGCCTGTGGATGGCTATGGACTAAGACTAGAGTGATCCCTACAAGTATTCTATGTGCACCTCTACCGGTGCTCCTGTATGTTGTGTACCTTGACCTCCTTCGCCCCCCTCTGAATATCAGATGTCCCCTGTATGTGATTCCTAGCAGTGGTCCCTTGGCCCTGCGCTGTACCTTCTTCCCTGTAGCCCCTGCCCGTGCCCCTGGCACCTTGTACAATGTATGTTCCTATGTGTCCTGCTTAATACAGAAACTATTTTTATATATATATGGTGTGGAGTTCCTTTTGTGGGAGGCCGGGGATGTTGTTGTTGGTGGGTGCGTGCGCAAATGCTTCACATGTCCTCCGAGTTAGGCCTGGCTGCCCGCGCCGCGTTACCTAGAGGGCGAGCAGGGGTCGATTTTACATAGGAGTGGTGGTCTCTGACTGGCTGGGGTGCAAGTCCTGGCCAGCCGGGGGTCTCATTTCCTACACTGGTGGCTAGCGGTGGGATCCGGACTTGTGTTTGCGCAGTACCACAATGATAACTGGCCTCCCTACAAAACTCTGTATTGTAAATGGTCGCAAAGAAAAGAGATTATTGTTTTAAGAGTTTACGAAAATGTCCGTCCTATGAAAGATGTGTTCTGGTTAGATGGCCCTAGCTAGGGAGGGTAGATCAACTCCCTAGTACAATGTGTTTTCTGGACTCACCGGAAGGGTGGGATCCAGTGGTGGCAGCATAATTATGTTCAATGTATATGGTCCCTATCCATTCCTTAGAATAATGATACCTGTGCCACATAGGGTCAGGTCAGGTTGCTAAAAAATGTCTGTGAAAAATGTTAAAGATTGTTAGAAATACCCGTCCTGTGGAAAGTTTTAAGGGTTACTTAAATATCTGTTCTGTAGAAAAAAATGTACATGTATGCTGAGAGTTAGGTGTCCCTAGCTTGGGAGGGTAAATCATCTCCCTAGTGTAATATGGTTTTCTGGATTCACCAGAAGGGTGGGATCCAGTGGTGGTTGCAAAATTGTGTTCAAATATGTATGGTCCTTGTCCCTGCCCTAGAGTAATGGTACCTGTGCCCCGAAGGTCAGGCTGAGGAATCAGGGGCGGTGGAAAACTGTCCTACCAGTCTAGGGAACGGTATGTGCATGAAGGTAGAGGTATGCTGAAGTAATGGAGTATAAGTTCTCTGGGATGGGGAGCTTGCTGAAGCAACGTTAATCTTGTCCTTCCTTATCCTGATGAATGTGTTGGAGGCAGCATGTGTTCCGTGCACCGCTGAATGTGGTTGATGCGTCAGGTGTCCCCCCCCCCTTTTTTGCCCTGCTAATTGTGTTTGATGCATCATGCGTTCCGTACCCCACTGAATGTGGTTTAGGCGTCAGGTGTCGCCCTGGCTGAATTTATGTTAAGTTGTATCCCGGACAAGGAAGACCTGCTGGCTCGGCCGCGGCTTGCCTTGGGGAGAGCTGAACCTTGAGACCTGCTGGCACTGCTGCAGCTCGTTTTGTTAAAGTTATGGTAGTTGTATCCCGGACAAGGAAGACCTGCTGGCTCGGCCGCGGCTTGCCTTGGGGAGAGCTGAACCTCGAGACCTGCTGGCACGGCCGCGGCTCGTTTTGTTGAATTCATGTTAGTTGTATCCCAGACAAGGAAGACCTGCTGGCTCGGCCGCGGCTTGCCTTGGGGAGAGCTGAACCTTGAGACCGGCTAGTACTGCCGCGGCTCGTTTTTGTCGAATTTATGTTGGGTTGTATCCCGGACAAGGAAGACCTGCTGGCTCGGCCGCGGCTTGCCTTGGGGAGAGCTGAACGCTTAGTTCCCAGGTGGAAGACCAGTGGAGGAAGGAAGTTCCAAGACTGTTAGGAAAGTGTGTTCTGAGGGTGTTTCTCCTGGGAGAACGCGGAACCTCAGAAGTAGAGGTAGGGTGGGGCATTCTTGCCCGTGACCTCTGGCAAGCCTGAGGGTGTGGACCCTAGGTGGAAGGAACAGTGGTAGTCGTGGCTACCCTGAGAAAGGGAGTGGAGAAGGGCTATTGTGGGCCCGGGGTTACCACCCCCCACTTCGGATTTGCAGGGACCAGTGGTATCTGGGTGGCCTAGGGCCGGGTCCTAGTCACGGACAACTAAGGCGTGCCAGGGGGGTGGCCTGGTTGGACCTATGTCTTTATTATTTTTTTTTATTTTTTTTATTTTTTTATTTTTCTTGATTTTTAGCCTGTGTGTGTCTATCGGCCCAGGTAGGCGTCGAACTGGAGGGTGTCTCGGTAGCGCGAGCCACGTCCATGTTCTACCGCCCTGCAGCAGGGAAGGCCATCACGGTAGTGATTGGTCTACCCTGCGTTTGGGCTGGGAGGGGCATGTGTTGGACGTGGCCCATCTGGCAGGTCCGCCCCTGAAGTTTTTATGGTATATGTAACCTGGGGAGGGTGATTTCCCCTCTGAGTGAGTGTGAGGAGAGAGCGACCTACCCGTCCATAGGAATGCATGGGGAATGGATGAGTCCTCGGTAGTTCCCAATGCGTAGGGTGTGCAGGGTCAAGTCTGGTATGTATGAACTCGTGAGATTGAATGCTGCGCAACGGTATATGAGGTATGAGTGTGTCTAGTGTAGAAGTCCCCCTTTTGGAAGTTGGCATATTTGTGGAATATGTGCCTGGCGTATGATTGGCCGGGGCTGGCTGGTGAGCCTGGCTCCCAGGAGCTGGGAGGGTCTGCCCCGGTGGTGAATGGAGTGTTTAGCATGCTGATGTGAGGGGAGGAGTGAGCCTGGGTCTGCTTGTGGATTGACTGTCTGGTTTGAGTGTCATGAATGAGGCTGGGTTTTCCCCAGACAATGCTGGCTCCACCCCCTGGGGTGCGGCTGATGGTCCTAGCCTGGCCAGTGTAAAGAATCCCCCCATAACCAGTTCCAGCTGGTTCTCCCCCTGCCTGCCCCTTCAGACCAAGAATGTGTGTATAAAAAGGGTGCTGTGACACTCTGGACTTGTTCTTGTTCTCAAACTTGAATCTACCAGGAGCTGCTGCTGCTTGGGCTCAGGGTTGGTTTGCCTCCCTGGGCCCTGCCCTACTCCCGGACTCTTGATGGTTTTCCCCCTCCGAGGAGCGGCTACGCTCCACCTGAGGTCCTAGACTCCCTATGGACTTTGCAACCTTTATCTGGCCTCTGGGAAACGCTTTTCTCCTGATCCCTAGCGCGGAGAGCGCGGCATCTATACCCTAGCGCTTGGGAGCGCTGGATTCATCGAGCCGGTGCCACCCGGCATTTGCCCTGCCCCACGGAGTTGCCAGACGCCCAGCGAGTGCCTACCTCGCCTACCTCCTTGCGTGGCCTGTTTACGAGGGAGCCTACTCCTCGCTACCTCCCCGAGTTCACCGCTGCAGCCCGGAGTCGGCTGTGGAGGCGCTGTGCCCGCCTCCCTATCCAGGGCCGCGCTGCCATTGGCGGCCCCGGAGAAAGCATTGCCGCCCCGCTATTGGTCCTGGCCGCCGGGACTCCCACCGCGTCATTGCGGGGCCGCGCAGGGATTGGCCCGACCTTGGAGGGCTTCCCCAGGCGCACCCGGCAGTCGAGGGCTCTCCCGGAGGAAGGAGCGCCGCCATCGCCATGCCGAAGAGCTGAGGCCCCATGGAGCCGCCGCCTCTAACAACGGGTGAGTGCGGGCGGGCTACGGGACGCTCCTCTGCCTTGGGGAGTGCTGTGGGTCCGCGAGGCCTCCTCCCTGGGCCCCAGAGTCCGGAAGGACTCCCACGATGCTTCGCCTACGGCTCCTCCTTCCTTGAGCCCCAGAGAGGCTCCCTCTTGGCCCCCTCCACCTCTGAGCCCGGCGAGGCTCCCCCTTTGGCCCTCTTTGCTTCCGAGCCCGGCGAGGCTCCCCCTTTGGCCCTCTTTGCTTCCGAGCCCGGCGAGGCTCCCCCTTTGGGCCCCCCCTCATCTCTGAGCCCGGCGAGGCTCCCCCGTTGGCCCTCTTTGCTTCCAAGCCCGGCGAGGCTCCGCCTTGGGCCCCCCCTCATCTCTGAGCCCGGCGAGGCTCCCCCTTTGGCCCCATTTACTTCCGAGCCCTGCGAGGCTCCACCGTGCCAATGCCCCCCTCGTTCTCGAGCCCGAGTGGCTCCTCCAGTTGGCACTCCTTGTCCCCAGGGTCGGCGAGGCCCACACGACGTCCCTCAGTTGCCCAGCACTTAGTGGGCAACTGCTACGTTTAGGTTGGCCCTGGGCTCCCTGCCATGAACATTGAGACTCTGGGCCCCTTGCCCTAGAAAGGCCCGCTGGCCTGTGGATGGCTATGGACTAAGACTAGAGTGATCCCTACAAGTATTCTATGTGCACCTCTACCGGTGCTCCTGTATGTTGTGTACCTTGACCTCCTTCGCCCCCCTCTGAATATCAGATGTCCCCTGTATGTGATTCCTAGCAGTGGTCCCTTGGCCCTGCGCTGTACCTTCTTCCCTGTAGCCCCTGCCCGTGCCCCTGGCACCTTGTACAATGTATGTTCCTATGTGTCCTGCTTAATACAGAAACTATTTTTATATATATATGGTGTGGAGTTCCTTTTGTGGGAGGCCGGGGATGTTGTTGTTGGTGGGTGCGTGCGCAAATGCTTCACATGTCCTCCGAGTTAGGCCTGGCTGCCCGCGCCGCGTTACCTAGAGGGCGAGCAGGGGTCGATTTTACATAGGAGTGGTGGTCTCTGACTGGCTGGGGTGCAAGTCCTGGCCAGCCGGGGGTCTCATTTCCTACACTACCTGAACAGCAGACTCAGCTTCCACACCCCCACCCGCCAGCTCCGCCCCTCCAGCCTCACCCTCGCCACTGTCCCCCGCATTCAACGAACAACCTCCGGCAACAGATCCTTCTCCTACCTCGCCGCCAAGAGCTGGACACCCTCCCAACCCACATACGGCAGACCCAAGATCAACTCGCCTTCAGAAGACTCCTCAAGACCTGGCTCTTCGAGCAGTAGCAGCACTCCCCCTCCCTCTCAGCGCCTTGAGACCCTCACTGGTAAGTAGCGCGCTTTACAAGTACTCTGATTGATTGATTTTATGGTGTCATACTTTGCACCAAATAAAGTTTTGTTTGACTTTGACTTTTGACTGCATTATAGTGCTTTTTAGGGCTTGCTAGAGCAAGCGCATCCGCTGCCCTGGTGAAACATTTAGTAGCTGGCTTTTAGAAGTGCTACTTTTGCCGCCCACAAGCTTGCTGTCACGCGCTCAAGCGCACGCGACGTACAGAGCTGCCAGGCTTGTAATGGCTCAGAGCACGCGCGCAGAAGCCATCTGCCTCCCAGCGCGATCACTGCTGTGTGCGCACATCCTTGCAATCGCTTTCTCCGCGATCACTTTCGCTTTCACAACCGCGTAGCCGTTACTTTTATGGCTGCGCGGCCAATGCATCTTTTAAGCGGGTGTGGAAACATGAGCAGATGACATTGCAGTGGTAGAGTTTCATTATATAAAATCTGTGCTTTTTACCGGCTCTGCATCGAAGGTCAGGTTTTACAAGTTTTGTTTTTATTGGAGCATGTCTAATTGGAGTTTTTCCCATGGACCGGTGTACTATTTGTTGGAAGAGGATACATCGAAGTCAAAGATCATGTTCAGCCCCTTCGATCTCTCAGCTGTGTTAGGATTGCTCCTAGTGTTTGAACCACTTGAATAAAAGTGCCTTGCCTTTCACCTGTCCGTTTTTGTCCCATCAGGGCAGGGCAACTCCGGCCCACTAGTTTGCGTTGTGGCACTGTTCCCCATTTCAGCTACATTTCCGTGTTTTCTGCGGCCCTATGCAGCTAGTAGCGCAGCTGCTTCCGTTTTACACCAAGCAGAATATTTATTAGTCTTAAAAAAAAAATCCAGCAAGAAACCCAGCTTTGTATCGAACACGTGTTCTCCTTCACTTGTATCCACGCCCTGCCCGTGTTGTCTCGGGGGAAGGATACAGTGCTGGCTCCTGCTCTAGCGCGGCAGGCTGCAGCTCCCCACAGAATCAGCCGTGCCATATTTGCGTTACAGAGCGAGTTCAGTCCTCTCATGAAAAGTAGCGAAGTCGATCACTGGGACCTCTACTATAGCTTATCTGTAGATCTCATTACTTCCGCAAGTTAACCACATACAGATGCGATTAGCTTCGGACTCAAAACATCGGGGCATATTATCAAGGGGGTTTATCTCCGCTTTTTTGGCTTTAAAATCCAAGAAAGCAGAGATAAAATTATCTCCCTATTACCTAGCTGTCGCTAACACCAGTTAGCGACAGCTAGTAGGAGATAGCGACCACTTGGGCCCCGCTTTGCATGTCAGTGATATTTATCACTAATGACTTGCAAAGTGGGTGTGCCAAGATGTTAGCGACTGGAAACAGTCGCTAACATCGCTATCTCCTATTACCAACTTTTGGAGATATTCGCGCTAAGCGCGAATATCTCCAAAAGCTAACACCTGCCCCATAGCAGTTATTAGCCATGTTATCCAATTGTAGGTGGATAACATGGCTAAGAGCATTAGCTCGGTAATGCATGAATATCGCTGACTTTTCAGCGATATTCATGCATTATTGCCGATTTTTATTACATTTGCGATAAACCTTGGTAATACCAAAGTTTATCTGCAATAAAAATCGTCGCAGCTCTCCGATAATTGTTTATCTCTAACCAAGCAATAGTGATAATTATCGCTATTGCTTGCTAATATGCCCCATCATTCGCTGGTCATTCAGCGCGATCAGTCACGTTGTTTTTCTTACTTCGTTGTTGAACAAAATAAACAGTTGTTTTTAGACCATTATTTGCGTTTTGTTTAGATTGTCCTTATCCTGTGCGTATGTAAGAAAGCTGGAGAGAAGGTCAGACGTGTGAATCGTACAGAGTTTTAAAAGACGTTTCAAGTGGAACCATGATTTTCGCTTAGAAATACCTTTATATTAGCCCTTTGTGGTTCTATGTGGATAGTTCCCACCTTAATTCAAAATTGGTAATTTTTTCTAGCATAATTCTTAAGTGGAGCTGTGTTACAACCATAAGTGTGAGGGTGATGCCCAGTTCTGCTAGAAAATCAGACCTAGATCCAACATCATACAGTTTAAGAACTCTCACCACGATCTGTGCTTGGATGTGCAAGGCATTCATCAAGCTGAACACATCCATAACAGAAGTTGTTGGCATTTCAAATATGATCAGATATCACCTCAAATGGCTCAATGAGAGGGCTGTGGGAAAGTTTGCATCATAGCTCATCCCCGGAGCAGCTAACTTCAGCTTTGAGAAGAATATTGTACCACTTGGCATCACCATTTAAACCAACACAAAAGTATTTCCCCTAGACTTATTGTTAAAATCCAAACTTTTGTCATATGGATGCTTAATTTTCAACGCACAGTAACTTTGTTTTTTGATTGTATACAGTTGTTTTGGATCAAATGTTTTTGATGCTGTATCTGGTCCAGTGGATGATACACTAAATGTCACTAGTATTTATTAGATATTTATGAGATAATAAATATTGTGGTTGGCGCACAATTAGTTATTTTTTTACATTGAAGTTGTATATGTTTTTCTTATGTTGATAATTAAGCATACACATAGCGAAAGTTTGGATTTTAACAATAAGTCCAAGGAAAATACGTTTGTAATTGTTTGGCTGAACCCTATCCCCTGTGCCTTTATAAAAAGGGGTTACGCTCTAAATTGTTGATATCAGCAACATTTACTCTGCAGTGTGTAACCATATCTTCCAGAAGACTAGGGGCCAGATGTAGGTAAGTATATTTTACCGAATCATAATTACCGAATTTTACCGATTCGGTAACTTTACCGAATCGGTAAAATAGGGCCCCTACATGCCAAATACTGAATACCGACCGGTATTTTGGCTCCTACATCTGGCCCAAGGACTTCTAAATGGCCATTTAGGAATCCAGGCATTTTTCTTCTCGACGTAATGGAGGCAGTGTTCCATGGGCGACATCAGGAAGATTCATGTGCCACAAATAAAGAGTGCAGAGTGCCTCATCCGTTGTATCTGGAGGATCCACAGGATAATTCCAACACACCTAGATCTATACTGGCTTTCTCTGACTGCTGCATCTTCTTCAAGACTTGCTGCAAAGAAGTCCACAAGAGCATCTCTCCATAACTATTGTTCAATATCAAGGTGTTTGGAGGGCAGTACTCAGCTTTAGCTAGCATCGCAGGAAGGAGGAAACAAGATACAGGCCCCCTTTGCTTAAATCATCAAATTTAAAGCTGCCAAGCGGCGTCCTCTACTACTTCAGTAAGTAGTTTATTATTTAATATTCAAGTGAGTTGTTATGTTATGTTATGTTATGTTATTAAAAATTTATAAAGCGCACGTACGCCCGAGGGCTTCTTGGCGCTGGAAGATAAAAAACATAACAAGGGGGGAGTCTGCCGAGAGCGTTATTTTAAGTAGGCTTTTGTGAAAAGGTGGGTCTTGAATGCCTTTCTGAAGGCGAGGAGATCTTTACTCTGTCTGAGGGCTAATGGCAGAGAATTCCATAGGGTGGCTGCTAGGAAATGGAAACTGCTGCCGCCTTGTCGTTTTTTCTTAAAGCGAGGGACTTCAAGAAGGTCTTTGTAGGCAGATCTTAGGTTCCGTGAGGGAACATATCTACCAATCAGCTGTCTGATAAATAGGGGTCCCTTGCCTTGCAGAGCCTTAAAGATAATGCACCCGGCTTTGAAATCGGCTCTTTGAGCCACAGGTAGCCAGTGCAGGCTCTCTAGGCCTGGTTTAATTGGTTCCCATTTGGGTACTTTGCAAATCAGCCTGGCGGCCTGATTCTGCAAGTACTGCAGTCTTTTGAGTTGTCCTACGGGTAGGCCTAGGTATAGGCTGTTTGAGAAGTCAATGTGGGAGAGGACTAGGGCCATGACTACCTGGATTAAGGCGGAGGGAGTGAGGAAATGGGCGATTTTCCTGATTTTCCTAAGTTGGAAAAATCCAGAAGAGACAACGGTTCCAATTTGAGATTTTAGCGAAAGGTCCTCGTTGATGGTTATCCCCAGACTTTTTACAGTGAGAGATTTCTTGGGGGGGAGGCCCATATCAGACGGCCAAAAGTTAGGGCTCCAGCTGATTTCGCTCTTGCCGGGCAGGATCAACTCAGTTTTCCCTGGGTTTAGTTTGAGGTGATTTGAGGACATCCAGCTCTGGATAAGAGTCATAGTGGCTTGAAAGTCCTCCACCGCATTAGGGGAGTTGAGAACAAAAACGAGCTGTAAGTCATCTGCATAATTGTATGCAGTGACTTTGTGCTTTCTCAGGGCAAAAAGAAGGGGCCGCATGTACAGGTTGAATAACAAGGGTGATAGTGAAGAGCCCTGGGGCACCCCACAGAAGGACTTGACTTTGGCGGCCGAGAAGGAGCCTAAGCGGACAGACTGGGTACGTTCAGAGATGAACGATTTCAACCAGGCTAGGGCGGAGTCTCTGAGACCCGCCTGTTCGACACGGTTGACCAGGATGGAATAGTCAACCGTGTCGAATGCAGCGGACAAGTCAAGGAGTACTAGGGCTTGATGTAGATTGTTGTCAGCGTTGGACCTCAAGGTGTTCTGGACGGCCAAAATTACAGCTTCAGTGGAGTGACCAGGCCGGAAACCTGCTTGGTTGGGTTGGAGATATCCCGTTTCCTCCACGAAATTAGAGAGGCAGTTGGTGACATGCGCCTCCAGCATTTTCGATAGGAAAGGCAGCAAGGATATGGGCCGATAGTTCGTGAGGTCCAGCGGGTCGATACCAGGCTTCTTAGTGAGGGGAATCAATAAGGCCTGTTTGAAGCTGCTAGGTACTGTTCCTGAAGTGAGAGAATCATTGAGCAGGGGTATCATGCTGTTGGGCATAGCTCGACCAATTTCTTTCATGATTTGGGGGGGGCAGACGTCCATAGGGGATCCTGATTTGACTCTGGACAATAGTGCCAGGAAAGTTTTCGAATCAATAAGGGGAAAAGAGTGTAAAGTTAAGGGGTTGAGAAAGATGTCATCCACTGGGGCGCAAGCTGGAAGTGTGGATATGTTCTGCTTAATCATTAAGATCTTGTCTCGGAAAAAGTCATTCAGGGAGTTGCATAACGCTTGTGAGGGAACTACCGGGGGGGAAGTTCTATCGTCATTACAGAGGTCGTTCACTATCCTGAAAATTTCTTTTGACTTGTTGGTGGAGTTTAGGATTTTAGATGAATAGTAGGTTGTTTTATGGTTTTGTAGAGTTTTTTGGTAAGTCTTCCTGGCTGAGCAGTATGTGGCCTTGGCCAGTGGGCAGTACTGGGAGCGCCAGGTTCTTTCCTTTTGCCTCACATCTAGTTTCATTTGTTTTAGTTCAGGTGTAAACCATTTGTGTGCGTCCGGACTCCTAGAGCAGCTGAGATGCGTGGGAGGAGCGTAGATGTTAATCGCTGCAGTAAGCCATTCATTGAACCGACCATCGGCCTCTTCCACATTAGTGCTGTCAGGGGGAAGGGAATTACCTAAAAAGTTGAGAAAAGCTGGCATATCCATAGAGGACCATTTCCTAATGGTTTTGCTGGATTGTAGCTTGAAGTGGGTTGTCTTAACTAACTGAAAGGAGAAACTTATGCTGTGGTGATCGGACCAGCAGCAAGGTTTTATGTCTAATTCGGATAGAGGCAAGTTCAGAGACCAGATTTGGTCGAGGCTGTGGCCCTTGTGGTGAGTCTCAGTATGGATGTATTGTGTCAGGTTGAGATCACAGAGGAGTTCACTCATCTCTGCAGCCTGGGGGTCCAGTAGTAAGTTGTCGAACCAGAAATTTAATGTTCCAGCATTACTTTTTGGTTGCTGGACTACATTTGATAGACTCTTCCTCCACATTCGTTTTTCTGGCAGCCTCCATCCAACTTTGCAGTTTTGCGTCTTGCTACCCTGTTCAGTTACTACTTTGCCACTACATCTTCTCCTAGCTTTGCAGTGTGATTGATGAGGAAGTTTGAGGGATTGAAGCTCATTTTCCCAGTTTCTTGTTTTTTGTCAGTTCTGACTAGCTATGCAGGCCCCTTATTGTATAGGTAGTTGTATTAACGTTGGGGCATATTATCAAGGGGGTTTATCTCTGCTTTTTTGGCTTTAAAAGCCAAGAAAGCGGAGATAAAATTATCTCCCTATTACCTAGCTGATCAATGACGGTTTGAATTTAATTAGCAAAGACCGCAACCGCAGGTCTGCTGGGAAGGGGGAACAGGATAGTAGCCCCAGAGATTGGTGCCAATATAAATTCAAACCGCCATTGACGTTACTTCCCATACCATTACGTATGAAAAGGCATGAATTTTGAATGTCCTGATGATGATCCCGCTATGCCCTAAGGCAGTGGTCTTCAAACTTTTTGATGCCGGGACCCCCCATCAAAATATTTTAGGCATAAGGACCCCCTCGACAAAAACTTGTAGAACCTAGTATTTCTTATCATTGACAACTATAAATGTTCTACAGAGAAGCAGTCAATCTGTGGTTGCACCGCATTAGTACCAGTTTAACACCCAAATATAGCAATAAGCAACAAAAAGGTAACCGGTACAGTTTTACAAAGGGCCCTCTACAGGGCGGCAACACCTGTTGCTGCTTTTTAGTACAACATCCCTTTTTAGCCCATGAACTGTGTTCCTTGTACTGAGTCACATGTGTAGTGCTATGCCGTCGCCTTGTTATGCTTAAATGTGTGTTTGGCGGTGGGGACCGTGGATGGATGGCTGCCCCCACCCCTCCTTAGATACACACTCATTGGAAAACGCACATCTCGTGAGAATCACACTGGATTGCCCTGATAGACCCCCACCCCCTCAAAAAAGCATTTGTGATGCCGCGCCTTTAGTTCGGGAGGAAATAGGTAGTTTTAAATGGGGTATGTGTGTATTTGTATCTATATATGCACACATTTTGGGCACGTGGTGCTGTAAGTAAGAACATCCCTTGTTGGCTTAATTTGTAGCAATGCTTTACATAGTCAGTTTTGACACCCTCCCCATTTTACTCTTTCATTACATTTGTGCTTCTTCTCACTCACTCCCCACCATAAAACCACTGACAATCTTTTACGAGCATAACCAGGGGTTCTGCTTCCTGGGGTGCTCCTATCCCGATCTCCAAGCTAGGTCATATGCCGGAGTTTTACAATGTGTGTTTTCTTTCTTTTCTGTTAATTTTCTCATTACTTCACCCCATCATTGTTGCTCTTCCGAGGACATGGGTGAAGAGCCGTCCTGTGTCCCTCTAGTTTTCTGACTTTAGATACAGTTCTCATGACCACAACCCCCAAAGAGATATACACAGAATCCTAGCTAGAAGGACATATTTTTTAACTCAGGCAGTGTTCAGCGCTTGTTTTATATGGTGCAAACCATCCACCCAGAGATAGTGGATAGCAGTAACGTCATTTCTTATCTAAACTGACCCCCCAACCCCTTCTTTTGTGTGCTGGCATGTGTTTGTTGGGGGGGCATTTAAAAATGCAATTGTTTCAGAAGCCCCCCCCACCACAGGATAAGCCCCTCACAAGTTGCATTACTTTCCCCTTTTAACAAACCATAAAATTATTTCAAATGGTAAAGGCAGAGAGTGCACAAGCTGTTCCTAACGCAGGCAATGGGCCGTTTTCCCCCCTTTATAAAGAATTCTGTCCGAGTTGTTTCTATTTTATATGCCCCAAGATGCCCTCGCCCCACTGCTGCCCTCCCCCAGGATACTCACACCAGGGTTGTGACAAAATCTTTTTTTCTTTCTCTTAAAGAAACGATGCTTAAATAAGCCCACCCCCTTCTCTATTTAAATTCTAAGCACTTCTAAGCACTCTGCACCCCAATATTGTCCCGTTCTAATGTCTCTTCCGATCGCATTTCAAGTGCTATTTTTTTTAAAATCCCTTTTCTCACATTCAATACATAGCTCAAAAACGTGAAGTGAGTTGATCAGTTGAATGAAACTGCACTCTTCGAGAAATCAAAGCCAGGCAGACAGCTGAATACACCTTTCTAATAGTGTGTTGCTGGCCTGAAAGAAATGCAAATGTTCACAACGAGTTAATCTGCAAATCATTTACATTTGCAGATTAACTCGTTGCACACATTTGCATTTCTTTCAGAGGCCATCAACACACTATTAGAAAGGTGTCTTTAGCTGACTAAGATTCCCCAGCACAGGAGAGTCCCGGAAATAACCGTCTGGGAAGTTTTCTTTTATAAAATGAAGAGCGCGACCCCCTTCCCATGCCTCCACGGCCCCCCTGGGGGTCGCGCCCCACAGATTGAAGACCACTGCCCTAAGGTGTTCGAAACGCCGTCGACACCTCACACTGGATGATTTGATTTCATTATTAGTTAAATCACAACAGTGTACCTTGTGCAAAGTTTTGTCAGCAAAAATTTGGAATATATGCAGACGGCCTGCTCTTGCCTCACTCCTGTTTATGTATGTCACAATTGTCTCTTATACAGTAGTAGGACACAGGCTGTATCCCACTTTGATATTGTATTTAATTGATTGACAAATTCTACAATTATGTTATTAAACCCTGTCCGGCTGGACAGATATATAGATTTCAATTTCTGATCTATATTTATTCTCCATCATCCCCTACTTGTTAGGGACCACTGTTCCTTGAAATAAGAACTGCTCAGGGCAGGTGTTAGCTTTTGGAGATATTCGCGCTTAGCGCGAATATCTCCAAAAGTTGGTAATAGGAGATAGCGATGTTAGCGACTGTTTCCAGTCGCTAACATCTTGGCATGCCCACTTTGCATTTCATTAGTGATAAATTTCTCTGACATGCAAAGTGGGGCCCAAGATGGTCGCTATCTCCTACTAGCTGTCGCTAACAGGTATTAGCGACTGCTAGGTAATAGGGAGATAATATTATCTCTGCTTTCTTGGCTTTTAAAGCCAAAAAAGCAGAGATAAACCCCCTTGATAATATGCCCCGCAGTCTTTATAAGATTCCCCATATGAGACGTTAAGCAGGCAATAAACACTGCGATGTAATCACTATTTTTGTCATTATAGGATGTCAGTATTAGAATATGTGACTATATGGAATCTGAAGGGTGGACTGTTTTAGAATTCCCTGTAAACAGCATCATGTGACAGATCTCGTTGCAATCCTGTCTGGTTAGTATTGATTAGTTAGTATTGGGCTGGTGTAGCTTGTGTTTGTGCTTTCCAGTTGCCTACACAATTCCACAGTCCCTGACATTATTATATGCCTGTCCTGTTGATGCTTGAGAGAGTAAGTAATTAATTGGAAAATGGTATTTTGAGCTGATACAGTTTATACCAGAGTGAAACGGGGAGGACTGTCACAAAGGTCAGAGTTCTCTGTCGCATTTAGGCAGAATCTAGGTCTTATATGGTACTTCTAATATTAAGTTGCCAGGGTGCATCTTATGGTCGGTATGGCATAGTAATATTCACCTGTATGTTGAGGTAATTCTGAGGATATGTTGTGTGTAGGTCCCCAAATGGCGTCTGTCTAGTGTACTGTTTGTTGAGCCTAAAGTGTACACATTCAATTGGGAGGGTTTTATATCTCTCAGTTCTATCCCAGAGACATCCGCTGATGTACTTATCTCTGAAACAACCAGGGTTTTCCCTCTTTTCTGAACTTTAAATGCTCTTAGATGCTTTGAATCTTGGTTGGCAATTAGCTCTAGAGTTAGGCAGCTTTTATTGAGAAAGCAGAGCCTCCTCGGGATTTCTTATTGTAAGGCACGGTGACATTTGTGGTGCTAGCACAGTATCCTATTTGGTTTGTACTGCTAGCATTCAATTTGTAGGTATAGTGGCCCTGTTAGACTTGGCATCCTTTTTTTTTTTAAGACCTTTATTATTCAAGGTGCATGTTACACAGCTTTCAGCTTACAACCCCTCAGGGCCAGCCGCGTAAGTCAATAATTATATAAACATTATCAGATGAACACAGCCTTAAGGCCGACAGCCCTGAGGTTCGGAGACGCAAGTTGTTCCATTGCAGCACTTCTCATTCAGCAAACCATTTAGTGTTATAAATGTATAGGACTGTAGGTTTTTCTTGTTTTTTTTTGTAATTCCTTGGTTACAGAGCTATGGTGATACTCATCAATGTCGCCAGATGGATAGTGGCCCTTTCCCACTAATGAGTGCTATGGGTAAATGTGTCGGCGAGGTCCGCCTTCTAAGTGGGCACGGGGCATTAGTGTTAGAAGATATGGCTGTGCGACACCGTAAGTGTGTCGATGAGTGAGTGTCTATGTAGCGTATTACTCCTAGCAGGAGAAACTGATGTTGACGGTGGTGTCCGGCCGGGATCACCTCGACCGTGACTGTTATGCTCAAAAGCCCCATGATGTAATATGCTCAGGAACTAACTTCAAAGAGCCTGGTCAAAAAGAAAATGAGACCAGCGCATCAATAAAACATCAGAACGATAACTTGGGGAGTATGTGTTAAAGGGAGGGGGAGCGTGGGTAGATGTATCCATGTGTTTAAGGAAAGATGCGTGGCGTCATTGTGTCAGGATTGGTCTAATGGGCGGGTAGGAGGTTGCATTTTGCGGTTCGTGTGTGTACCAATATGATAAGGGGGGGTCACCGCCATGAGGGCGTACCGAATGCAGCATTAGAGCATGGTTCATGAGGTAGCCCTCTGTCAGAGTACATAATAAGAGTTGGATGTGTGGGGGTGGGGGTGGGGGAGGGGCGTCGAAGACATCACTGCTAAACAATCAGATATGTATCGTACGCTTTTCGGAACATGGTATACATGGGTATAGGCAGTGGTCAGTGCGGTATGTGCAATACGGCAATAGACTTGGCATCCTTGGTGTGGTTTCCCGAACCTTGTGCCTCTACCTCCTGCATTCTTGATTGTGTGCTGGACTACTGTTTTGCTGGCTTAGATGCTTTGGGCACTTTGTCACTGCTGATCAGTGTCAAAGTGCAAGTGCTCCCTGTGTAAATTGTGATTATGATTGGTTATTCATGATTGGCCAGTTTAATTTACCGGTAAGTTCGTAATAAAGTGCACTGTATGTGCCCAGGGCCTGTAAATCTAATGCTTCCTTTGGCAAAAATCAGAAGTCTTTAAACCCCACCTTGGATTGCCGGTGGGTTCTGCTCCTTGCTGTAGCTGTTTGCTGTCTGCCGCTGCGACTTGCCGGACCCGCTTCGCGGGTCCCGCTGCGCGGCTGACAGCCTCTCTACGTGACACTGTAAAGGATATTTGGGCGTTTCCACAGACCGGCAGGGCTGCGAGCTTCTAGCGGGGGACTCCGAGGACCAGGAGCCCCCGCGCGCCCGTCACCACCTGGGCTGCTCTCCCTGCCGGCTCCACCCCCATCCTTCCTCTAAAACCAGCGGCACTATCCCGGTCAAGCGGATTCCTTTGGCAAAAATCAGAAGTCTTTAAACCCCACCTTGGATTGCCGGTGGGTTCTGCTCCTTGCTGTAGCTGTTTGCTGTCTGCCGCTGCGACTTGCCGGACCCGCTTCGCGGGTCCCGCTGCGCGGCTGACAGCCTCTCTACGTGACACTGTAAAGGATATTTGGGCGTTTCCACAGACCGGCAGGGCTGCGAGCTTCTAGCGGGGGACTCCGAGGACCAGGAGCCCCCGCGCGCCCGTCACCACCTGGGCTGCTCTCCCTGCCGGCTCCACCCCCATCCTTCCTCTAAAACCAGCGGCACTATCCCGGTCAAGCGGATTCCTTTGGCAAAAATCAGAAGTCTTTAAACCCCACCTTGGATTGCCGGTGGGTTCTGCTCCTTGCTGTAGCTGTTTGCTGTCTGCCGCTGCGACTTGCCGGACCCACTTCGCGGGTCCCGCTGCGCGGCTGACAGCCTCTCTACGTGACACTGTAAAGGATATTTGGGCGTTTCCACAGACCGGCAGGGCTGCGAGCTTCTAGCGGGGGACTCCGAGGACCAGGAGCCCCCGCGCGCCCGTCACCACCTGGGCTGCTCTCCCTGCCGGCTCCACCCCCATCCTTCCTCTAAAACCAGCGGCACTATCCCGGTCAAGCGGATTCCTTTGGCAAAAATCAGAAGTCTTTAAACCCCACCTTGGATTGCCGGTGGGTTCTGCTCCTTGCTGTAGCTGTTTGCTGTCTGCCGCTGCGACTTGCCGGACCCGCTTCGCGGGTCCCGCTGCGCGGCTGACAGCCTCTCTACGTGACACTGTAAAGGATATTTGGGCGTTTCCACAGACCGGCAGGGCTGCGAGCTTCTAGCGGGGGACTCCGAGGACCAGGAGCCCCCGCGCGCCCGTCACCACCTGGGCTGCTCTCCCTGCCGGCTCCACCCCCATCCTTCCTCTAAAACCAGCGGCACTATCCCGGTCAAGCGGATTCCTTTGGCAAAAATCAGAAGTCTTTAAACCCCACCTTGGATTGCCGGTGGGTTCTGCTCCTTGCTGTAGCTGTTTGCTGTCTGCCGCTGCGACTTGCCGGACCCGCTTCGCGGGTCCCGCTGCGCGGCTGACAGCCTCTCTACGTGACACTGTAAAGGATATTTGGGCGTTTCCACAGACCGGCAGGGCTGCGAGCTTCTAGCGGGGGACTCCGAGGACCAGGAGCCCCCGCGCGCCCGTCACCACCTGGGCTGCTCTCCCTGCCGGCTCCACCCCCATCCTTCCTCTAAAACCAGCGGCACTATCCCGGTCAAGCGGATTCCTTTGGCAAAAATCAGAAGTCTTTAAACCCCACCTTGGATTGCCGGTGGGTTCTGCTCCTTGCTGTAGCTGTTTGCTGTCTGCCGCTGCGACTTGCCGGACCCGCTTCGCGGGTCCCGCTGCGCGGCTGACAGCCTCTCTACGTGACACTGTAAAGGATATTTGGGCGTTTCCACAGACCGGCAGGGCTGCGAGCTTCTAGCGGGGGACTCCGAGGACCAGGAGCCCCCGCGCGCCCGTCACCACCTGGGCTGCTCTCCCTGCCGGCTCCACCCCCTTTATCCATCAGCCTCATAGACATAAAAGCACAGTAACATCCCCGCTGCGCGGGAGCGCGCGGGAGGGCGCCGGGAGAAGCCCGGGACAAGGGCGGGACCGTCTGTGGCCGTCCGTGGTCGGGCGAGGTTGGGTTGGGTCCAGAATCGTTGAAACTTTGTTATAATAACTCTGTGAATACGTATTTAGAAGCTCAAACATCCGCCCCCAAACATGGCCCTTAGATCTGGTAAACAGCGCTTAGTGCACATTCAAACCTCGAAGGGGGTTGTTTCAGGCCCCCTAGATGCTTTTATTACCAGAGCTACCGGTATATTGGAAAAGGAAATTGAACTAGTTGAGCATAGACTGTCCCTGGATCTAGTCACTGGGAAACGCTCCTCAATAGGAGATCTAGCACGAGTTAAGAGCCCTTTAACTAATGCAGCCTTTAATTGTATTACAACATCTGACACTGATATAATTGTCCATGAAGATGGGATCGAAGCCACTACACATAGGACACATGAAAATATGGATGTGGTCACCAATAGCAATGCGTCCAGCATTGATGAGAATAGCCAATCTATTGGGAAAGATGATGGGTCTATTGTGCTCGAAGCATCTCAATTAAATGCCACCGCTTTACCTGGTACCCCTGCCTCGCCATTAGAAATTACCAAACAGGCACCAAGGAAAAGAAAACATGTATCTAGCCCCCAGGGAGGAAAGACACAGAAGCAACTTAAAATAGACCCCATGACTAGTCCCTCTGACACACAGTCCACCCAACCACACCCGATAGTGTATTGCCCATCTTTGGCCCATACAGGGCCCTTAAACTCCTGTCCAACTTGCTTCAGCAGTGATGATATCCTGTTGGGAAAAATGGAAGCATTAGTTAAAAATTTACTGCTTCCGGCCTTAGAAAATATCAGGATAATGTCCGCCAAAATAGATGTACTAGAAGCGGCAATTAACATTAACATGGACCTCTTACAAAATCTCTCTGGCATTAAGCCAAGGGGCCCAATCACAAAAGGGGGTTCTACCCAAAGTACAGGGACAACCACAGCTATTCCCGTAGTGACATCATCTACAATCACCAATAAGAAACCACTAACAGGGGCAAATACAACAGCTATAAGTAGAGCTACCACTAAAAACACACCGAAGGCCAAACAAACATCGGTAGCCAATAATGCTCAGGGGGTAAAACATCAAACCAATGCTGCACCTAAGCAACAAAAAAACACCCCAGCAAATGCCCCTGCCTTGAGTAAAACCCCATACTCAGATAGGAACAAGAGGTTTGATAACAGAAACACACGAAAGCCTCAGAGGGTCAACCTACCACCAGAAGCGGCTCAATATACTATTGTGCTAACAGGAGTGGCCCCACTTAAAGAGGGTATTAGGGAATCCCAGGTGGACCTACGGAACAAGGTTACATTCTGGTTGAATAAACACCGTCCACTCCCCCCGTCGTCCCCCACAGAAATCTTATATGTAAGGAGAGTAGATTGGGTTGGAAAGGGCGAAAAAGACCTAGAAGGGGATTGTATCTTAATCTCATTTAGGGACCCATGGGTAGTGGATAGGATACAAAGGAAAGCTAGATTTGCACGTTTGGGAGATGTCCAGACTTTACATCTTAGCTACTTTTATCCCCACACACATCAAACAAACCATATGGGATATAATCCGTGGAAAGTTAAAGGGGGAAGACCCAGAGAGCCCGTAATCCATCACCCCCCATATTATCCTCCCCTTTACAACCATTTTGATGCACTGTCTGACCTAGAATGGGTTGACTGACTATGTGCACCGAATCAGTCACCCAATCTAGTACAAGGGGAAGAAGAAGGAGTATACAACACACTCTCTAATACCCCAGAATTAGCAGAAGAGCAGCAGCAGCTCATGCCCTATAGCAGTAGGTCAGTTAGGGAATGTTTGGGGGCTAAAGGCACCTTTGCCAAGGCTGAAGAATTAGGTCTAACAAATAACCATCTACCGATTCCCAAGTCCCCCGTTCCTGACAGTGATAACCACGCAGGATCTGATTTGTTACTTTCACACCTGGTGTCCTGGAACATCGCTGGAGCCAAGTCACGCTTGGTATCCGACGACTGGTCGGGGTTTATAGGTAACTATGAGGTGGTACTACTGCAGGAAACGTGGGCTACAACCCCGTTTTATATGGCTGGCTACATTAATTTTTTTAAACCGGCCGTAAAGGGTGCAAAGGGCCGGGCGTCCGGGGGCTTAACCACATGGGTTAAACAGGATTGGGGTTTTTCAGCCTCTGAACTATATGTGGATAACCCCGACATACTGGTTGTAAGATTGAGTAATGCAGGGGGGCAGGTATCGCTTATTATTATTAACATATATTCCAGAGGTCTCCCCGGCGGCAAATGCCCTAAATTGATAGGCGAATTAGATACACTGTTAACGGGTTGGGACAAAGCCTCCCCTATTATGATAGCAGGTGATATCAACTGCACGATTGAGCCCTTATATCAACCAGAGGACAACTGGGGGTTCGAAGAAGACATTACGTGGAAAATCCCTGAACTTTCTAATAAAACTTTAGTCAAAACAACGGAGGCTGCCCTGAACTGGACAGCCTTCTGCCTCACATGGGGTCTAAGGGCCGTGAACGGCCGCACAAAATCAGATTTTGGTGCAAAACCTACCTTCGATAATGGGGTGAGGAAGAGCCGCATCGATTACATTTTTATAAAAATGGAACACTGGAATGTTATCAATGATATGGAAATTATAATACGACCTGAGAGTGACCATAACCCCTTGTCCTTGAAATTTTTAACGAGTGATCAGATAATGCTAAGGGAACCTGATCCTAGGGGTCAAGGGGTGATATCTATATCAAACGATAGGAGGAGAGTGAAGTGGTCACTAATTTCAAATGATGTAACAATCCAGTCCAACATCGAAAATGTGGTGACCTGTGCTCTAAACAAAATGAAGTCTGTCGTTGTTGAAAAGGGTCAGGATGTTTTACATAAAATGATGGATCTTCACGAAAAATGTTTTTCCGAACTCAAATTTATTTTATCAAAGCCATGCAATCATAATACTGGGCATCTGAACCCCCCAAGAAGTAAATGGTATAACAGAGAATGTAGAGAGGCACATAGTTATCTCATAGAAAAAGTTAAAACCGGAGATACTTGTGCCGTCAAAGAGGCCAGGAAAAGGTACAAAAAAGTACAATGGGTGGCAAAAAAGGAATGGGAGGACGAATTTTGGGCAGATCTTCTGGAAGCCAGCAAATCGAACGACCAGGTTAAATTCTGGAACATTGTCAAATGTGGAAAGGATGGTGAGTCTCGTACTCCATCCAACCATGTTTGCCCGGAAGACTGGATTAAACATTACTCCTCCCAATTCTGTCCGGTAGCATTTGACTCCCCGTCCAGATTGGCTATGCAGCCGGTAATAACTTCTGGCAATCTGAATTTGCCCCTGTCCTTCACCGAAGCAGAAACAGAATATGCACTGGGGCTAACCAAGAGGGGGAAGGCACCTGGGTTGGACCAAATCCCGGCAGACCTCTTCAAAGCGAATACAGGTCTATGGGTCCCTTATTTAACATATATAGCTAACACCATTGCGAGAGGTGCCGGTATTCCCATGACCTGGAAAGGGGCGGAGATACTCCCCATACACAAAAAGGGCGATAGAACAAACCCAGGAAACTATCGCCCTATTAGCCTAATTGACTGCTTCCAAAAGGTTTTTGCCCGCATGATCTTGGTGAGGGTTCATGGGTGGATGGAAATAGAAGGAATTTTATCCCCCTTACAGGCGGGGTTTAGACCCGGTACAAGCACCATAGACCAGGTCCTGAGGTTTTGCATGATTTTTTGGAAATTTGTTATACTGGGTGGCGGTACCATCTTTGCTGCATTTATAGACCTAAAATCAGCATTTGATTTGGTGCCAAGGGGTAAGCTATGGCAGGTACTAAGGGACCTAGGAATGCCGGGGGAGCTAGTGGAAATTATCATTAGACTTCATGAAGATAATTTCGCTAGGGTCAGATGGGGGGCACAAGGCCAATTTACGGACTCTTTTCCAGTCTCCAGAGGAGTCCGCCAAGGGTGCGTTCTCGCACCCACTTTATTTTTGCTCTTTATAGACCAGGTAGTGAAATTTTTTGGGTCAATCAACACCGATGCTCCGTCCCTGGCGGGGACAAAATTCCCATTGCTGATCTTTGCGGACGACACCCTCCTCTTATCTAAGACGAGAGGGGGTCTGCAGAGGGCACTAAATCATTTTGAGGAATACTGCAACCGTAATGACCTTCAGATAAATGTGGGGAAAACCAAATTTATGGTTTTCTCCAGGAAAAAACCCATACGTAGTAGTGTACAACTTAATGGGGTAAACCTAGAACAAGTTGACACGATGACGTATCTGGGGGTCACTCTGGATTGCCGATTGTCCTGGAAACCACAAATAGAGACTCAGCATTTAAAACTGTCCCAACTTACTGGCTGTCTTTTGCGGGAGCAAAAGAAATCGATTACCAAAAGGGTAGCCCCGGCCTTACAAATTTATGATGTTAAAATCAATGCTGCGACATTGTACGGGGCAGAGCTATGGGGTTTTATGGACCTTTCAGGCCTGTACAAAATCCAGTGTAGGTTCCTCCGCAGTTTGGTGGGACTTCCCCAATCAACACCACTGATCCCTCTCTGTCACGATATGGGCTGCCGTCCAATAACGGACATGGCCCGATACAGAGTAGTGTCTACCTGGAGGCGTCTTTGGACTACGGAGGAGCTGTCACTCTTTGCAAAGGAGGTATCTGAGGTGAAGGCGATTGGGGGCTCAGAAAGAATCCCGTGGCTGCAGATGGTGAGAAAGACCCTGGTTGACATGGGTCTTAGCCACCTGTGGTCTACACCAAGTACTAGCAACTTCCCCTCTAAGAAGGACTTTAAGAGTCTATTTTGGGCTTCTACCCGCCATTCTTTGGCCCAAGCATCCAGTTCTGAAGATCTGACCGGGCGTTTTTTGAGATTTAAATTGGATCCGGTCCGTGAACTATATTGGGACCTTATCTCAAAGCCTCTAGATAAAAAATTGTATCACCAATTTCGGGTGGGCACCTTACCCCTTAATACTTTTACAGCAACGTGGAACAATAAAACTAGCAAACAATGTAGCCACTGCCCTGGGTGCGTGGAAACAGAGGGTCATTTTTTGTTTGCTTGTCCACGTTACAGCGAACCCCGTTCAAAATGGTTAAAACCCATTTTTAAACGCATGAACTGTAATAAATCCTCAGACGCAATATGGGTTTTAAAAACGAACACAACGGATTTTATTGTGATATGTTTAGCGAAATATCTAGGTTGGGCTTGGGTAATCAGAGCAAGAAGGAACCCAACTGTTACCTGATTAAACAAAGAGTGTAAGTTGTATAGTGACCACTACCAACACTTGTAACATCTATATTATAGCTTTTATGGAACACGTAATGTCTTTATTTAGTTGTATAATGGTTTAATATCCTTTTAATCCTTGGATTTATGTTTGATACATAGTGTTGATTTTATACTAACTTTTTCTTCATATATAAGATTCTGATTGTATCATGAATTGCTGTTGTTATTGTAAATGTTTTGTAAAGTTGTCTTTTATGATTTTATTTATCGAAATAAAGACATTAAAACCTAATGCTACTAGTGGGCCTGCAGCACTGGTTGTGCCACCAACCAAGTAGCCTTTCAAGTGTCTAAGACCTGCCACTGTAGTGTCTGCGCATGCAGTTTTTTAACTGTCATGTCGAACTGTCAAAGGTACCTACTTGTCTGGCCCTAACCTCAATTTTCTTACACGTAAGACACCCCATAAGGTAGGCCCAAGGTACCCCCATTGGCAGGGTGCAGTGTATGTGAAAGGTAGGACATTAACTGGTGTGTTTTTGCATGTCCTGATAGTGAAATACTGTGCATTTCGTTTTTCACAATTGAAAGGCTGTCTGTCTCATAGGTTAACATGGGAGCTTCCTTTTAATATTTTACAAGTGTAACTTCCCATTGAGGCAAGATAGAGAAAGGGAATTTATGCTCTCTGAATTCAGAATTTAATTACACACCTTTTGGCATAGGCAGTTTTTAAATAGTCTGTTTGAAAATGTCACTTTTAGAAAGTGCAAAAACAACAGTTGATGGACAGAATGCAGAACACTGTCATACATTCACCCCAGTACAGAGATATGGGCCTAAATCAATAGTTTTTCTGCTCACCATGCCATTCCAGATTGAACCCAGCTATATGTAAATCAGTCTTGACCCTGTGCCTCATGGGAACAGTCCAGCCTGAACTGCCAAGCCAGGTCCTCCCTGGACTGGAAACAGACATCCTAGAACCTACTGTTGAAGGCGGGCAGGTGGCCCGATAGCCTACGCGTCTGAACATTGAGTACCAATTACCCTATGCTGCGTAATGGGAGCACAGGAATGCTGTGCCCTAGTTTTATTGGGGGTCATGATAATGTGAAAATGGTGATTCTTGTGTTTGCTTTTCTCTACTGCATTTCATGCCCTGATATTGGTATGAATGTTATGTTAATCCTTCTGAAGACAGAATAGCAAGTATAATTTTCAGAATCTGCTAGCTATGTACATTGCTGTTGCTTATGACATGTGCAACCTATAAGATTTTACTTTAATACACTAACTGTGATGATTATGACAATGGCATAATTGGCACAGTGATCTGTTATTTATGTGATGGTGGTCTATGTGTTTATGTACAATATAAGAGATATTTTTTATAACCTAGTGTGAAGTCTCTTTTGTGGTGTATTTATTGTGTCACTGGTTTGTGTGTGTTGCGCAAACGGTAACACATTGCATCTGGGATAAGCCTGACTGCTCTGCCAAGCTACCAATGGGATGAACAGGGGTTATCTTGGGTGTGTAACTCCCTTACCCTAACTAGAGTGGTGGGTTCTGAATGGCTTAGGTGACCACCCTAGCCTACCAGAAACCCCAGTTCTAACATGTCCTTTCATTTTGAAGTTCTGTGGCTTGGACATTCATCATCCAGTTAGAGTTAGCTAGTCATGTTGTCCAATGACTAGCCTCATGTATTTTCTAGGATAAAGGCAGAAGAGGAGTTAGGTTCCAGCATTTTGGATTCATGAAACTGCATGCCAAGGTATAGACTGTCTGTTTATTAAAACTTAGAAATCACAAGTTTGAACATAGCTTTTAGTTTTTGTTGGTATCCAACGTCTGGGAAGATGCTGTCAAAGTTTTCATTGGGTAGAAGATGCACTTTGTGACTTTGTTGGCATGTAGAATGATTGATAGATCTGAGTCCATAGTTAGCCCTAGATTTCTTACTTCTTGAGGTAACTAGAGGGGCATCGGGTTCCTTGTGTTGTATGTCCATAGGTTGATTTTTGTGCCATTGTGTACAGGTCATGAACTCTGTTTATGCAATAGGGCACTTTAAATGGTAATTCATCATTCTGAAGTCTAGGACAGAGGTAATCGTCAAGTCTTGTCTTGTCTTGGTGATCTACCGGGCTTGACATTTTTGAATTTCTTTTTTTTTCTTTAAATCAATGCTTTGCCGCATTGGAAAAAGAAAAAAATGGGGCGATGACTTGGCCAGTGCTGGCTGCGACGTGTTGATATATGCACATGCATGCGTCCCCAGGCACCATGAGCCAGCACAATGAAGTGGGGACATTTGCTTTTTTTTATTTTTACTTAGTGGACCAGAGTGGCAGACGCAAAAAAATATTATAATATGAGAGGTACACAAGGGACTATTGAGTGCAAGAAATTGATTTATTAGTTGAGAGGGTTAAGGGCTCCACTCATTTACTAAACATTATCCATGTCAGGCACCTATTGGGAGCCGAGACGTACTCGGGCAGAGGCTAGTAGCAGGGCACATGCAGGTTTAGTTGGTCCTGGTCATTTGCAGGACAGACATCTGGAACTTTGTTGTGTCCCTGTAGCTCAAAGAGGAGGTCAGCTGACTGACCCTTGGAGTCACTTCTAGGTTCAAGGTAAGCAGGTACAGTCTTCCTTCTTCAGATAGCAGGGCAGTCCTTCTTCTGAATCTTCCACAGGTCCAGGAGTGCTCTACTGAAACATTGGGAGGGTACCACTGTTATAATCAGTGCGAGCCTGTGTGTGGGGGTCACTCTCTTTAGCTACCCCTAAACTGGATCTGGTCAGTTCTTTCCCTTCCCATGTGTCTACCTCCAAACTGTCTAGGGTAACAAATGGGTGGCAGGTCCAGGTGTAGGAGTGGGCATTGTTCAGTGCCAGGACATGCAATCTTTAAACACATGTCTTATTTTTTAAACACCATTCACCCTTCTCTATGAGCCTTTAGGGCCTACCTTCGGGGTGACTTGTAAGTATAAACAAGCATTGACATAGCCAATAGGTCTCGCTTTGGGACCTTACAAGTATTTAGTTATGCAGCACAATATCATTGGTGCGACAACATCAACTGTTGCATGGCTAAACACTTATAAGGTACAAGGTTTAGCCATGCAACAGCTGATTTTGTTGTACCAAGGATATTGTGCTGCAAAACTAAATACTTATAAGGTCGCAAAAGCGAGACCTATTGGCTCTGCCAATGCTTGCTTATTTAGCCATGTTGCACAGCAGCCAACGCTGCCATGCCATATGTTGAAAAAGTGTGGGGGCCAAA
The DNA here is from genome assembly GCF_964263255.1 of Lissotriton vulgaris. Taxonomy (NCBI): domain Eukaryota; kingdom Metazoa; phylum Chordata; class Amphibia; order Caudata; family Salamandridae; genus Lissotriton; species Lissotriton vulgaris. The sequence goes on from NC_141693.1 coordinate 681,954,287, forward strand.
ACATACGAGGGAGGGGCAGGAGAGGAAGTAGGGAAGAGCAATAATGGACGCTGAGAGGGAGAAGCAACATGAAGGAGGCGCTGAGGAGGAGGGTGGGAGCAGCAACAACGGGAGGGTGAAAGAAATTATAGTGAGGGACAGGGGAAAGGGAAGGAGAAGCAATTACAGAAAGCAGGATGAGGGAGGTATGGGGAACGCAAAAGAAGGGAGGTGCAGGGGAGGAGGGACGGGTAACCAGACAGTGGAAGCAAACAGAGAAGGGGTGGGAGGTGAAATTAACACCATGCACAAAAGTGGGAGACAGGGGTAAGAACAAATAGTACCTGATGGGGCCGGATTCCATATTCTAAATGTCTTTAAGAACACCTGGCTGATTGTCTTTATTGCCTGCTAAGAAGAGTAGAGGGAAGCAAAAAAGTTACCAATTATACATTTGCCCTCCCGTCCAGCTAAAGGTCTACAGACTCTGTGTTCAGGTTTTGTTAATTTATTACAAAGCCAAAAACAACAGAATATAGACACACCTCAAAACCAATCCGTAAAGATACATGAATACTAATACAGAGCCTAATCTACGAATATAGTTCATTCGGCACAATAGTCACAGAACGATGAATTTCAAAATCAGAACACAGCTGAGTATAGACACTGCATCCAAATCCTTTTTCATTTGCATTTCTGAAATAAAGAATAATCTGTCCCTACTCTACCTCTAAAGTGGCATCCCTTCCTAATTTCCCAGAAGAATTTCCCCAAAGGTGTCATCACATGTTGATTTCCTAAGATGTGCACTCACGTTAAATGGGCCAAGTAGCGTAAAACTACAGAGCTCATTCTAAGATGTTCTCCATCCTCAGTCAAAAGCAGAAGTCCTGTAAATATGTCCCTGTGCCTGATACAAAAAGACAAAGTTACACCCCTAAAAGGTCACATGGTGAGTTATTCCGTGAACACCTCCTTTGAGAAATTTTCCACAGACTCCAATTAATTTGAAGTCTTGGTCGACGACCTTGGTTCCCAGGTTTTACCAGGCACAGAAGGTGTCCTTCCTTCTCTCTGTTAATGTTCTTCAAAGACATTCCTCTGCTCCCATGTATCTTCTTAAATCTAAAATAACGAGGTCGAATTCCTGCACTTGCAGTAGAGGCAAAAAGAAAACTTCTACACACATACATTTTAAGTAACTCTCAACTCGAGGGCAAATGAGGTGAAACAAAATTAAGAAAAACAAAAGTTAGGCCTATTATTGGCTAACCTAAGAATGTTCTTTAATGTGTACCCGTTACACAAACCTCTATATGAATACATTATAACAGTAAATGTATTTGTTTTACCTAATAATTGTAACGTTCGAGCATAGTTAAATGATTTCTCTCAATACGTGCAAAATTCTGATCAGTCGTTTAAATAGCGTCACAATTTCATTCCACAGATTTTAATATGATGATATAAATATAAACTTAATTCTAGTATGTGCAAAGTTCAACAAGACATTAGAATATACACGAGTGCAGTTTGTACATGAATTTACTGTACCCTTACAAATTTAAGAGTGTTGAACGCTCTATGATACCTCAGTCACTGCATGAGCAGCAGACGGGCACTAATTAAGTTATATCAATCTGTGCTTGGTCCATACTCCACAGAAAGGAAGTTATGCTTGACATGCAATGGCCAATTAGGAGTCAGAAAAAAAGAGAGCCAATGAAGCCAACAAATGGTAAGCAATGGGTGTGCTACAAGCCCTTTATTGAAAAACAATACGTCTCACAACTGAGACTACATGTAGCACATGTGCTGCCGCAGGCTCAACTTATAAATTGATAGCACATCAGTATGACACAATAGGAACCCTGCTGTGGCGGGACTCAGATTCCAAGAACTGCTACAAGACAGTACAACGGGAAAGAATGTGCTGAACAAAAGCTGTCTGGTAACATAACATAACATAATATTCCAGGTTATGTCATAAATTTTGTAGAGCGCTCAGCTGCCACAGCAAAGTGGTGTCCCGGCGCTATGTTGGAAAATAACACAACCAGATAGAAAGACCAGATAAGCGAGGGGACAGAATTAAAGTGATGGGAACAAAAAGGTCTTGATAGCTCTTCTAAAAGACAATAGATCCGGTAGGGCACGAATGTCAACGGGCAGAGTGTTCCAGAGACTCGCTGCCAGGACACCGAAGGAGCGTCCACCAATTCTGGTTTTCCTGAAGCGGGGGACACAGGCCAGGAATTGACCCGTTGAACGTAGAACTCTGGAAGGAGTATAGTAGGAGATTGCCTGTGCGAGAATGGGGGGGGGAAAGAAGCCTTTAAGATCTTAAAAGCCAGGCACAGGGCTTTGAACTTAATCCTCTGCCCAACGGGCAGCCAATGTAGGTCATAGATGGTACGTCTGGCAGAACAGAATTTAGGCAAGCCTACCAACATTCTGGCAGCCGCATTTTGCACGCGCTGGAGGTGTGTCAGTTCAGCTTGGTTAACGCCCAAAAGAAGCGAGCTAGCGTAGTCCAATCTAGAGAGCACTGTAGCTTGGACGATGAGTTGCCTTGTAGGAGCATCAACATTTTTTAAAATGGGTCTAAGGCTCTGAAGGACACCAAAAGAGGTGCCGGCCACTTTTTTAGTGTGGGGGATGAAGGTCAAGTTGGAATCGAGCCAGACCCCGAGGTTCTTTGCTTCTGTCACAGGGATAGGGGCTTGACCTAGCTCCGGTGGCCACCAGCGGTCTCCTCATTGATGAGCCTGCTTGCCCAGAACTAAGACCTCTGTCTTCGCTTCATTAAGTTGGAGACAGTTCTCCGTCATCCAACTTGCCACCTCCTTGAGGGCAGTCTGGAAATTGGGGGCATCAACCGCAGGGTCCCCATTTAGTGCAACCGCTAGCTGGGTGTCATCGGCGTACGACACCATAGTTAGACCCCATCTCTTAGCGACAGTGGCTAGCGGCTGCACGTACAGATTAAAAAGGGTCGGGCTGAGTGCCGAACCTTGCGGGACCCCTTGGGAAATGTTGCGATGGGCAGATTCAAAAGGAGGGGTGGATACTTTGAAGGTGCGTCCTGATAAAAAGGAGCGAAACCATTCAAATGCTGTATTCTCCACACCGGCCTCTCGCAACCGTTGAAGAAGGATGGAGTGGGAGACAGTGTCGAAAGCGGCACTGAGATCCAAGAGGATCAGTGCCGCCGTCTGTCCTGAGTCCATCATCCTCAGCAGATGCTCCACCATCGCCAACAAGGCCGTCTCCGTGCTATGACCTGCACGGAAACCATTCTGGGATGGATCTAGGATGCCTGAGCTTTGGAGATGGTAAGACAGGATTTTGTTTGCATGTGCCTCCGCAAGTTTGGATACCCATGGGAGGAGAGAGATTGGTCGATAATGTTCAGGTTTTGATGGGTCCATAGTAGGCTTCTTTAAAATTGGGATGACCGTAGCCTGCTTCCATTTACTGGGAACAGTCCCGGACTCAAAGGATAACCCAATAAGATCATACACTGAAGAAAAGCAGACCTCAGCGGTTAGCAAAACTTTTGTGTAAAGCTTGGCAGGTTAAACTATTTCAGAACTCTAGAAAAAAGAGCGCAAGTGTCCATCTTCTCCCAATCATTCATTTTAAAAGAAAAACGGAGTTATTTTAACAGAACAGACCAACAAAGTAGATTAATCCATTTGGGAATCAAGGCTGCAGAGATGCCGAATAGTGACTAAAGTGAAAAAAGGACGTGGGTAGGCGGCAAGCACTCCGAATGTCTGATTACTCATCCTCATTATTAGCATTTAAATTCTACTGAGAAGACTCCCCCTGAAGTTAACCTCGTGCCCACTTAAACTCATGACTCAGTTGTGGACGTAAGTGTTCTTTCCCTAGGCGAAGCCTTTGTGCACAGAAAATTTAGCAAAAGGGTAAACTTGCAAGAAACAATCTATAAACGTATGTCATGGTGCCTAGAAAAGCTCTGCAAAAAGGAACATTGCAGAGAACTATTAAAGTTATAATTGTCTGTTATCGAAAGAAGATCCACAAAGGGAAACTGGTACCTTTTGCATCCTTCATGAAATATGAAATATCTTTGCACACTCATATTATGTGATTATTCTTTTGTTTTCAATAAGTCACCCAGACTGCAGCTCTGTGTTCACTATAATTTGTGTAAACAATATCCTGATTACTTACCAGGAATCGTTAGTACTCTTGCTCCTAATGTGCTCATACTAGTCTTTACTTGTGAGGAGGAGGATCCCACCTCACTCTGAGACAGGAAAAAGAGTGCAGGAAGAATGCTAGGAACTAGTCCCGCCCATTCCTCCCTGTAGGCAACAAAAGGAGGCTTGATTCCAAACATCCTCCTAGAATACCAACTCAGTAGTATCAAAGGCCATCAAGTCTGGGAGGGTGGATGACTTGTAATGACTGGTATGAGTACAAGCAGGACTAAGAGTTGTGAAGATTACTGGTAAGAAATCAGGGCAATACAACTACATCCATTGTCCTTGTACCAATTATTGCTTGTGAAGTATACCAAAGCAGTTGAATGGTCCTCGGTTAATATCAATATTAATGTTCCTTCAAATATGCTGAAGGCTAGTTATTGGCGTGCCTCCCTGGAACGCACTCCGTCCATGAAGGTTTACATATCCTTGATGATGCTGGAGCCTCATCTGGTTTCTCAACCCAGGATGTACAGACCAATACCTATTTGAACCATAGAGTCCAAATCAACCAACGTTTTTAAATCTTCTCCATCTTTATTTAAACAGGAATCCAAAGTAATCCTGATTTTTTTTCTTCAATCTTCAATTAGGTTCAACTAGTGCCATAACAGCTTCACTCCAAAAACAAATGCTGGTGCACGTTTCCTCATATTTCATTGTAGAAATCTTTATCCCAATGCATTTTGGGCATTCAGATGCCCTTTTTCTGGGGAACTACAATAAACGAAAATTCAACACATGAGCACTGCGTATGTCCGATGTTAACAAAGAAATTAATTACTAGACTCCAAACAAACTACTGTGTGCTTCAAATTTTTGCGTCCTTTGCGAGGTGTTCACAGAGGGCGCAAAAATTTTAAGCACACAGTAGCAACTGGTCACATGACTACGGTCACATGATGACGTTCACATATACCTGACACACGATTGGTGGTTTGAATGGAGCATGCACGCACGGTTTGATGTGCTGAGTCTTTTACTGGTGGAGGTATGCCGGAGCAAGTACAGAGAACAACCAGAACCCCACAAGTCCCCCGGAGGACCAGCTTGTGACCTCAGGGTCAGGGAAGGGCAAGGACAAGAAGAGTAGGAAGAAGCGGTTCAGTCCGCAGGAAAACAGGATCCTGATAATGGAGGTGGTAGAACACTATCAACTACTGTTCGCCACCTCTACTGTGTCATTGGCAACGAAAAATGGAATATAGCAGCCCATTGTGGACAAGGTGAAAGCAGTCAGAGTGCTAAAGAGGACAATGGAAGAGGTCAAGAGAAATGATTTGAAGCGTAAAACCAAGCAGAAACTTGCCAACAACCCGAAGGCAGCAATGCAGACTGGAGGTGGGAGTTCAGCGCCAAAGGAGGACCTGGTCGAGATGGAGGAAATGTTGTCCACAGTCATCACTGGGGAGACGGTGGCAGGAGTTAGGGGACCGGACACTGCTCAACATGACCGGACACACAGCACAAGGGTGAGTAACAACCAGGGACTGGGGGGGCAGGAGGAGAAGGCACAATGGCACACATGCACAATTAAGTAGAGCACATCTGTGGACAATCCATGCCCCAGTCCCCCAACTCCCACCAAGAGACCAATGTACCCAAGTATGCAACATCTCAGCACTGTATAAACACAGAAGTCAAAGGCATGAAAGGGAGAAGAAGCAGCAAAATCAGAGCTGCACGGGTGACTCCCCCAAAATGCTGCACACCCACATAACAGGCAAAGCTCATAGAGCCCGCTTGTCAACATTGTCCTGTTCTGTTGGCAGGGATGTCGCTGGCCCGTACCACCCGAAGACAGCTCGCATGCCAGGAGACGACGCTCACACCTGGGGCACAGCAGGGCCTGAGCTAGAAACGCTTATGAAAATAATAAAAACGTGAAGATGGAGATGCACCAGTGCTGGATCCAGAATCCACCACTGAGTAAGAAAAAGTTACGATAACACTACACTCCTCTCCATCCCAGCTGACTCCGGGGTTTCCGCAAAACTCCACCACCGCCATGCTGGTAAACACTGTACTATTTCTCTGTCTGACCGGGCTGAGCGCCAAAGATCTGTGAGTCCCAGCGGAGTTGTGTGGATTCATGGTATGCCTGCATCAGTGGCTCTTTTTTTCCTTTGCACGCTTGTATTGGGTCCGACGAGGTCCACAGCCTGCTCCTGGGCCTCAAGACTGCTCTTGAGACCATAGCTGCTCTCCGCCTGAAGTTTTGTCTTGGGCCATTGGATTCTTAGATTCTGGGGTAAGTGACGCTGTTGGTGATGCCGCTGTAAGTGACTTTTTGGTCAACTCGTCCTAGTTGTGCAAACTTAACTGAGCGCACTTCGCAGAACTCTTTCCACCGATTTGCTAGGAAATTGGGAAGTGCCGTTTTGTTTATCCTCTTGTCTGTACTTCCTTACAGAGATTGACTACAACCGAAATCTGGAGGGAATTCCCCAGCTGTACGCAGATGTATCTGATGTGTCTATATCTGTCATGTACCTGTTTGTTATAAATCTTATGTGACCCCATTGCTAAACTCATTTTATACATGCGTTTATCTTCACCCTTCCTATAATAATCTTCTTCCTTGTATTACACATTCTTGCATTTCCCTTTCTAATTTCGACTTTCCTCACCCTTGCAAGTTATGCTCTTGTATGACCTTCTCTTCCAGTATTCCATCTCAAATTTTGTTATCTCTAATCTCTAAATGTCCCTCCAACTCTTTCTATATTTATTACTCTGTTATTACTCTGTCATCCGATATCCCATCTCTAATTTTGATATCGCCAACTTAGTTATTCCACCCCATCGCAAGCTTGTTGTTGTCTTACCGATTGTTAATCTTTGGATTGCAAGTTTTGCTGCTATGATACCGATCTCCATTTTTGCCCATTATTTATCTATCTGATTTGATCGATGTTGTTGATATAATTTGTTTACCTAATTTGTTTACCTATTCTCTCCTGCTTGTCCCCCCATTTCCTTAACCTCCCTCCAGCCACTCTCTCCACTCCCAACATGCCCCCCCACAGCAGTGACCATCACCCCCTGGACTCTACTCTCTCCAAACATGGCCCCAACTAATGGACCATTCTCTACCCCACACCCTCACCAAACAGGCAAAGAAAAATTTCAAACATAAACTCATTATCCGTAACCCTGTAAAACTCATTGGTGCCAACTACCTCAGCCTCACCTCCTCCATTATAACCAACTACATATTTTACTCCAAACGCCCTTCCAAATGGAAAAGCATTTTCCTACAACGCCTCCCAAACTCTAAATCAACTAAAATACCATATGGTCTCAAATTATCCACCACTCCTTCCCCAGCCTTTCAGGGTGATATTGATATCTCCATCTTCAAAACTGGGAACATTCTCATACAAGCCACGGTTTCTCACCTTTCCATCTTTGAACACTACTTCAGCATTATGTCCCTCCTCCTTGACCACTCTATGCCTAACAACACTTCTCCCCAACTGAATAACGCCCCTCCACCCTCCCCTTCCCCCTCCCCTAGCTCCAAATCCACTCCAAACCATTCAGCAAACACTATCCTCCAACAATCGACTCCATCAGTACTCTCCCTGGACCTCTCTACAATAAACGACTCCTCCAATCACCTTTACCTATTTCTCATCCCCTCCTAAATTCCCTCTCTCCTCCTAACTCCCAGAACTCACACTTCTCGGACTGCTCTGCAAAAAACGATAGCCCACAATCCCTGACCTCTATCTATCATTCCCCTCATGATCTCTCCTCTTCCTGACCCCCAAATTTCTCTCCCCCTTCCCAAACACTCACATACTCCACCACCCCTTCCCTTCAATCCCCTATCACAACTTCTCACCGCCCTACTCTTCCATATCCTGAACTCCCTCTCCTCCTCCCCATCCCCTATATCCTGCCCCTCCATGCCCTCCAAACTCCACCTCCTAACCCCTTATCCCAACCCCTGATACTCAACCTCTCCACCCCAACATATCTGCTCTCCACTCGCTCTATGCTCTTTTATCTGCTCTGACCACTTCTCCTGAAGTTCTTAACCTTCTGTCTAAACTAGCCCAACCTCTCACACCTAACAGCCATGACATCCCCCACTCCACACCCTCTACCCTATCCCCCCCTCACACATTAGGCCTCCCACTGCAACTAACACAGTCATTTCCCTACCCCCAGTTATTTCCCTTCCCCCCTCCCATACCCCTTCAGTACCTCCCGGTTTGTCCTCCCGCATCGAGCTACCTAACCTGATTACTGAAACCCTCTCACCTAACAGCCACGTCACCCCCCAATCCACTCCCACTACCCTATCTCCCCCCTCACACATCAGTCCACCCTCAAAAACTAACTCAGACCATGTCCTACCCCTCACCCATGCCCCTTCAATACCCCCTTCATCCCACTTGCCACGAGCCTACGCAATACTGAACTTGACCTTTCCAACTTGATTAACAAAACCCTCACACCTGACAGCCCTGTCCCTCCTCACTAAACACCCACTACCCTATCTCCCACCACACACATCGGTATACCCTCAGCAAATATCCCAAACAACACACCGATGGTACCTCCCCTCACCATAATTGTACAGAGACTACACAATATTGAACTAGATCTATCTAAGTTAACTACCGAACTTTTTTAATTCAGGAAAGATTTTATCTACCTCAATGCCAGAGCCCTCCCTCACCATAACATTCCCCTCCAACCCCAAAACAAATCCCTACCACCAAACAAAATCATTAGAGATCAACTCCTCTCCGCTGCCGTCTACATAAACCTTACCGCACCTCGAACCATCTCTCCCCATCCGACCTCTCGGACTTATGCAACTCTTACCTTCCTAGCTTACCAACCACAAATCCTCCACCCTCCTACTCCCACATTCCTGTTATCCTTGGGACGAATAGAACCCCCTCCTTCCCCATTTCCCCCAGACCACCGTCCCAACTCACATCATTCCACTGTTGCACACCAACCATATTCAACCCCACACTTCTTACATGTATGCTTGTCAACTGTTGTTCCGCAGTCCAGCATGCCACAGAAATTTCGGAAACTATTCTGAGTGAATCAATTGACATTGCATTCCTCCCATAAATCTGGCTAAATGACCACTCAACAAGCATACTGGACCTACTCTCTCCCCCGGGATACTCTATTCTTAGAAAAGACAGACCTGACAGAGTTGGGGGTTGTCTAGGCATTTTTTTTAAAAATGAACGTCAGTTATCCCTTGTCAACAACTCTGGCTACTACTCCTGCGAATACCTGGAATCTGAAAGGACAATTCAAAATTACCAGCCAATTCATCTACACAACATTTATCGCCCCCCTGGAGCCCCTCAGCACTTCATAGAGAACTTATCTGAGCTCCTGACACAATCCTCTCTATCCTACTCAAAAAATCCCTTTCTTGGGTATCTGAACCTTCATTGGAATGATACCGATGACCCTATCATCTCCCTCCTCACTAATCTACTTGAGATCAATGAACTCAAACAACTATGCCTATCCCCGACACACACTAAAGGAGCCATCCTTGACGCCATTCTCTCTAACGAAGATCTTGCCTCCGTGACCAACATCATCCCCATTGACTGGTCTGACCATCACCTTATACTGTTCACCATTGCTACCACTGCGAATCTCCCCACCTCCAAACTTAATAGACCTAAGAAATTGACCAGAAATCTAAAACGTATCCCCGGGTGTTCTTGAGTCTAAACTCCAAGCTCAACTTCTTATCACTCCCACCTCACAAAACGCCAATGAGATCACTGAACACTTTAACAATACTGTCACCGATATCCTTGACCAATTGGCCCTGCCTAAACTCAAATACCAAAGAAACAACCCCTCCTACTCTTGCTTAAATACTGAGCTTAATAACGAGAGACAGTCACTCAGACTGTCTGAGAGAACCTGGAGACACATCCATCTCCCTCCCATCTTGCAATCCTCAGACGTGCTAGATCCAAGTACAAAAAACACATCTTCAAGGAAAAGGCATTCTCTTTCCGCACTCAACTTGATCATGCCAAAAAAAGACCAAGGGAACTCTTCAAAATCATTCGAAACCAAACTTCCCCCGCACCTCCAATTCTGATCGCCTCCTCAGCAAGATGTGAAGAAATTTCCCACTTCTTCTTGGAAAAGATAGCCAAAATTGTTCAATCCTTCCTTCCCACGAAGCTCCCCTCTAACTCCCAATACAATCCGCTGAACTGCTAGCGCGACTTGAGAACTGCAAGCTCCTGAGGCGGAAGCCGGGAGAATTCGCTAAGGATTTTAAACTTTTGTGTGTAATATATTGTTTTTAAAAACTACCTACCACTTCTCCTACTCCCTGTGCAGCGGACCTCAGCGCTGACGAGGGAACACACCCATATTGCCGCCAGCAGAGTGGAATCACTGGGCCACGCCCACCCCCCTCTGGCCACGCCCCTTCCATCCTTTACTTAACGCGCGCTGAACTGCTAGCGCGACTTGAGAACTGCAAGCCCCATAGGCGGAAGCCGGGAGAATTCGCTAAGGATTTTAAACTTTTGTGTGTAATATATTGTTTTTAAAAACTACCTACCACTTCTCCTACTCCCTGCTCAGCGGACCTCAGCGCTGACGAGGGAACACACCCATATGGCCGCCAGCAGAGTGGAATCACTGCGGCCACGCCCACCCCCCTCTGGCCACGCCCGCTTGCATCCTTTACTTAACGTGCGCTGAACTGCTAGCGCGACTTGAGAACTGCAAGCTCCTGAGGCGGAAGCCGGGAGAATTAGCTAAGGATTTCAAACTTTTGTGTGTAATATATTGTTTTTAAAAACTACCTACCACTTCTCTTACTCCCCGCGCAGCGGACCTCAGCGCTGACGAGGGAACACACCCATATTGCCGCCAGCAGAGTGGAATCACTGCGGCCACGCCCACCCCCCTCTGGCCAAGCCCCCTTGCATCCTTTACTTAATCAGCGCTGAACTGCTAGCGCGACTTGAGAACTGCAAGCTCCTGAGGCGGAAGCCGGGAGAATTTGCTAAGGATTTTAAACATTTGTGTGTAATATATTGTTTTTAAAAACTACCTACTACTTCTCCTACTCCCTGCGCAGCAGACCTCAGCGCTGACGAGGGAACACACCCATATTGCCGCCAGCAGAGTGGAATCACTGCGTCCACGCCCACCCCCCTCCGGCCACGACCCTTCACACTATAAAAAATGTGTATCCACCGGAAGTGCAGCGGACGAGCGCAGCGGGCGCGCCGTTTGCCCGCCGAAGGCGCGCCTGCGGCAAGCCCATCTGCGCCCATCCGCGACCGGACCGCGCCCAGTGCCTGCCATGCTGCCAGTGAGCAGCTACACACAAGAAGGATAGTTTGGACCAGCGCTGAACTACTGGCGCTGAATGCAGCTAAACCATGTCAAGCGTCCAGGCTCGATTTGACTAATCTTGATCTACCACCCTCCTGCTCGCTGTGTAACAAACCACTTTGTGATGCTTCACCTCAAATAAACACATACTCAAAAAGATCAAACCGTCTGACAGCTAACACCTCTACCACTCTTTTTAGAGCTGGGCTACTGAACTGTAGATCCCTCCCTAAGCATGCTTACGATATCTATCTGCTAATAGCGGACTCTGAGTGGGACGCCTTATTTCTTACAGAAACCTGGCTCAATGAGGATAATATGGCATCCATTCCTCTGGCTGTCCCGCCGGGTTTCAAACTAAGCTTCTCAAACAGAGAGAAGGACAGGAGTGGCTATTATCTTCAAGGATAAATACACCTTGACGTCCTCTACACCTACTATTCTCCCTGGCATAGAGGGGCTACACTTCTGCCTTCAAATTAATCCCCAACTGTCTCTAGCTGGCCTGATCATTTACAGACCCCCGGACTGCTCCCCGACCCACACCGGTGAACTTATGGACTTTATAGTCCAAAGCTCTCTAGTCCACCCACACTACATTGTAGTCGGTGATTTTAATGTTCATGCAGACAGGCCTGATTGCCCTCAGGCCACTCAATTTATTACCACGCTGCAAGCCGCTAATCTAACCCAAATTATTTCTGGACCAACGCACCAGGCAGGCCATATGCTGGACCTCATTTTTTCCAACATATTGGATACTTCAGCTAAACTCCCGCTGCCACTGTTATGGACGGATCACTTCCTAATCCCATTCTCAATCTCATTCCCATCCCACTCTCAGACAACAGGGAAACGTTCCTATGTGCGGAGAAAATGGGATAACTTATCAGCTGAGACCCTATGCCCCGCTCTCCCAGCTGCCCCCCTACTACTGACCTCAGATGTGGACTCTGATGTAATGCTGCTCAATCACTGGATAGGCAACACAGTGGAATCTATTGCTCCTGCTAAAGTCGCCATGTCACGCAGAGAATCCCCTTCCGCCCCTTGATTCTCCACAGAACTGATGGCTGAAAAAAGCAAATGCAAAAGGCAAGAGCGCCTCTGGCGGGTAAACTACTCTGAATCAGCAAAAATATGTTACAAAAAAGCCCTACACAGTCTACATCAATCCGTAAAAAAAGCCAAAAAATTATTCATTGTGTCCTCTATTCAGCAAGCGGAGCAATCTAGCAAAGACAGACGTTTTTAAAATTGTTCAATCCTTTTTTAAACCTAGGGCTATAGAGACAGAAATCATCCCGTCCGCTAGACTCTATGAAGACATCTCTGATTTCTTTGACAATAAAATCATGAAGGTCTATGACTCCTTCACATGCCCCGAGCCTACAGCTATGGCGGACCTCGATGAAAAACTGAGCTGCCCACCCCTCCCTTAACTCAATTTCATCCTATTACCCTCGATGAGGCACTGAGAGAATTACAAAAATGCAAATCAGGGGCTCCTGATGACCCCTGTTCACCCAAACTCTGGAAAATGATGTCGGATGCAATTGCTGCACCACTCCTACATATCTGGAACACGTCCATCGAGACCGGCACGTTTCCTGACTGCTGGAAACATGCTACACTTCTCCCTTTGAAAAAAAAGCCAAATGGTGCTCCCGATGACCTGAGTAATCTCCGTCCCATCTCCCTACTAGCAGCCCCAGGTAAAATGCTCGAAAAGCTGATTTAACGTCAACTCAACAGCTTTATTGAAAAAAAAGGAACTCTACATGAAAAACAGTCAGGTTTCAGGTCCGGCTTCAGCACCGAGACGGCCCTTATCGAGGTTGCTGAGCCGATCAGGTGGTCCCTAGATTCAGGAGCATCAGCTATGCTGGTGCTCCTGGATCTATCTGCCACATTTGATACAGTGGATCACGGCAGACTGCTGCTAAGGATGAAGGACACAGGTCTGGAAGATAAGGCACTGAGCTGGCTGCACTCTTATCTCATAGACCGCTCTCAGAAAGTGGCACTGGGTACCTTCTCCTCTAAGCCAAAACGCCTTTGGTGTGGTGTCCCCCAAGGGTCGGCACTCAGCCCGCTACTTTTTAATGTTTATTTAGCCCCACTCTTCACCTTGATTGCCAAATGGGGGGTCAAGGCGATTTCGTATGCAGATGATACGCAATTAGTCTTCCCCTATGCGGAGGTGTCGGAGGCAGCTTTTAGTAAAATAAAGGGCTGCCTTCGAGATGTAGCTAGCTGGATGAATACTAACAAATTAAATCTGAATGCAAACAAAACGGAGGTACTGTTTTTGGAAAAAGTACACACCCCTCCACCGACCTATGGTGGCCTCCCGAAATGGGCCCAGCATCAACCCCTGGAACCAGTGCAAAAAATCTGGGCGTAAGATGGGACGAGAATCTCTCTTTCTCCTCTCACATACAACAGGTCACTACGGGATGCCTCCATAAACTCAGAAATCTCCGGAAATTTCTTTCCTTTCTACCAGTTGAGTGTCGCAAAATGGTCGTCCATGCGACAGTCACATCCAGACTGGACTACTCGAACGGCCTCTACCTTGGTCTGCCGAAATATCTGGTGCAACGCCTGCAGATCGTGCAGAATGCGGCTGCGAGACTGATAAAGCACATTCCTTTCAGACATCATGTCTCTCCGCATCGGCGCGAACTGCATTGGCTCCCAGTGGCGAGCAGAATACAATTCAAAGCTCTTACCCTGGCGTTCAGAGCACTAAAAGGGACCTGCCCTAACTATCTAAAACTCAGACTTCCCCGCTACCATCAAGAGAGACACCTGCGATCTAACTCCTTGCTTCAGTTAGCTGTTCCACGAGTTAGGAAAGCTAGACTTGGGGCAGGTCTTTCTCTGCTGGCACGGAGAAACTCTGGAACACCCTTCCCTTTGCCATCCAATCTGCTACGACAGAAGCTAGTTTTAAGAAGCTGCTAAAGACCTGGCTTTTTTTGCAGAAAACCTAAGCAATTCACCATGCATCTTGCCCTGCTGAAGTACTCTTTTAGCGCCGGGAAATCTCCTCGAGAGGTAGCTGTTCGCGCTATACAAGAATCAGTATTATTATTATTATTATTATCCTGTCTTCACCTCTAATGCCTTCTCCACATCCCCTCGACCAGTTGACACCTTCTTTCGCTCGCCCACTATTCTACCGTGCCCCAGCGACTCTCTTCACCTGACTACTCCCTCAGCCTCCACTAACTACTCCCGACACCTATCCACTACCACATCTCTGGAATCCAACACCCCTAACTCATAATTAAAGAAAAATGCCTCCTTGATCAACTTCCTCCCCATGACTGAGCTAGAAGTCCTTAAAATAATTGGTAATCTTAAACCGTCCTCCCACACAAAAGACCCCTTACCATCTAACATTATCCCTGCCCTTAAACATATCATCGCCCCATACTGGACCACAATCATCAACACATCTCTCTTCACTGGCTGTGTCCCCACCTCCCTTCAACTTGGACAAATCTCTCCCATAATCAAGGAGCCCAAAGCTGACGCCAACGACCTAAACAACCTCCGCCCCATCACTAACCTCCCCCTTCTCTCAAAGGTTCTGGAAAAATGCGTCCTACTAGAACTAGATAAACATATTGAAAACTTCAACCTACTCGACCCCTTTCAATCAGGCTTTAGGAAAGGCTGTAGCACCGAAACGGCAATGCTCAATGTCATTGATGACATTCACCACTCACTTGATAATGGCGAGACCTGTCTTCTTATCCTTCTTGATCTCTCTGCTGCGTACGATACAGTCAACCATTCAGCCCTACTGAAAGTGCTTAAGACTCGCTTCGGCCTTAATGGCCCTGCCTACAAATGGTTTCTCCTACCTACAATATCGAACTCAGCAAATCAAAATTTATAGCTGTATCTCTCCAACCCCCCTCCTGTCTCCTTTGGAGTCCCCCAAGGATCTATTCTCTCGCCCTCCCTCCTTAACCTCTTTATGGAACCCCTCACTGTCATTCTTAAACAAGCAGGCATTAACTACCACCTCTACGCCGATGACACCCAAATCTATTACAAGATTAAAAATCAAGCAAACATCCTACACGTGAACAACACCCTCACCAAGATCTAAACCTGGTTCCATTCCAATCATCTAAAACTTAACCCTAACAAAACCGAAATCATTCTCTTTTCCCCTAAAAATAACCCTCTTTCCGTTCAATCCTGGATCTCTGACCTCAATTCACTCAACTGCTCACTCACCCTGTCCAACTCCGTCAAATCTCTTGGTATTTCTATCGACAACACACTAACCCTTAACTTCCACATCGCTAAAGGAGCCCTCTGCACTCTCCGTCACCTCAAGAAAATCAAACCTTTTATAACTACTGTTGACTTTAAACTTGTAGTTCAATCACTTGTCCTTTCACGTATAGATTATGGTAACGCCATCCTCAACGGAATCCCCAAGGTCCACCTTGCTCCAATCAAAGCTGTGCTCAATCTTGCAGCCAGGCTCATCACTGACGCAAACGCTTCGACCATATCTCCACAGCTCTCAAATCTCTTAAATGGCTCCCTAATGAAGGTAGATCAGCCTACAAAACTGCTTGCATCACTCATAAAGTCCTCCACAAAAGCACTCCAGGGTACCTCTCCAAGAAACTCCTCATCGCATGCACCACACGACCTCTGAGAAGCACCAACACCCTCCTTCTAATCCCACCACTGCATAAAAAGAAATCCACACAATCACGCTCCTTCTCAGGTAATTCCCCTATCATCTGTAATGCCCTGCTCTGCCCTGCGCTGTAACCCCTCTTATTTCGGCTTCAAAAACGACCTAAAAATTCACCTCCTCAATTATTGCTGGCGGTTCATAACTTGGGACCTGCACTTAATCTCCAACTCACCATTTTACCCATTGTCAGTAATATTTATCCTTTTCCTATACATCCTCCTACAAACTACTTGATGTGGACAGCTCCTTCCCCTATTAATCTATTTTATTTGTATATCTCACAGATTGTTTTCACTATTCTTTTATCTACTTGTATGGCTTGTTTGGCTAATTTAATATTGAGGGTCATAACCTGTGACCTGCACCTGTCTCTCCAAATCATCATTTTATTTTTGTTTGGTAACAATTTGTCCTTTTTCTGAACATCATCTTCCTAGTTACTGGTTGTGTTTAGCTTTTTGCACATTTATTTATTCTTGATTTGTATACTTTACATGTTGATTCACTATCTTTTTATCTTCGTGTATGCCATGTTTGCCTCATATTATCTTCTCATATAAAGCGCTCTGATACCTCCTGGGTCTAGCCAGCACTATCTAAAACTTTTAAAATAAAAAAATAAAAAATAAACATTGACATCAATGTGATACAAACTACAACACGTCCACAACAGAACAGAGGACACAACTGGTGCCGCTTGTGTGTAGAAACTGACCAATCACATTTGGCATTGCAGGGAAATGTGAGATGATGATGTACAAGTACAAACACACATCCTTGATGGTGTCAACATTTCCACTGTCCCGCATCAAATAGACAGCTTCTCCCAAACAGTCACAATGTACACTGTGGTGCAGTCTGAATGTAAACATGTACAATGCGTCAACATACATGTGAACACAATGTTAAACTGCATCTCCCCTTCACATTACAGAGGGAAGAGCAGAGCAGGCTGAACCTCCCTTCTCTTATGATGAAGAGGACCACCACACCTTAAACCCTGACTCCCTCCAACAGCTCCTGGACAGCCTCCGTACCCCACCTCCGGGAGCAGGGCAGCCCAGCTGCTACGAGGAGACCCCATCCCCTGCACAGACCACAAACCAGGCAGCACCCACCACCACGGGTTCCTCCCAGGACCCCCACGAAGACCACATGGCTTTCCAACGCCGTGTGTTGGGGTGCCAAGAGCAGCTGGCTAAACAGGTGCGGGTGGGGTTTGACCGCATGGCAGCCAAGCTAGATGCCATACGTGTGTGTCTTAGTCCCATCAGGGACCACTCACAGTGCCTAACGGACACCCACAGGCTGCTCCATGCTCTCCAATGAACCATGGCTGACATCACTGGAGTCTTGACTCAGAGACAAGAACAACTGTCTAGTCAGAGTGGTTCCCGCGATGTCACACGGGAGTTGGGACACATGCAGAGGATAATGAAGACCATGGAGCGTAATCATGCGAAAGAGCGGCTGCCACGGCCACACACCAGCGAGAGGTAGCTGGGTTCCTCAATGCCCTAAAGACCATCCTCATGGCATTGCTGCCACAAGGCCTGGCACTGATGAATGCTGCTGCTACCACTACATCCACATCTCCGCGCCCTGAAGTGTCAGTTACAAACAGTGTGGCAGACATTCCACCTCCGGCCCCTAAGGTATCACTGCCACACGGTGCTGGAGACAGAACACCACCGCCCACACATGAGGTACATGAAACAGCAGAGGACAAAGATGCAGATGAATCTGCCTTACTGGTAATAAGAAAACTGTAGCATTCATCTCCGCCATATGGACGGTTTCTGCTTGGTTCTGCTCTTTGCATCATCACCTTCCACTGCCCCTGATACACTTTGCCACACTCACCTTGGACCTCGACATTGACTGCCATATTCAGTTTGGTCACCAATGACACAGCATTCAGAGTGCGGACTGTGCTCTTCCCCTTCCGTTGAACTTGTCATACCCTGAAGGCCCTCCACGGACCAACAATGTAAAGTGGGGTTTGCATGTCCCTGTACAGCTCCAGTTACAACACTCCACTGAATGTGCATTAAACATTCATATTCACACAGATCTGTCATGTCTATGAACTTTCAAGTGTGGACGTATGGATGCATGTAAGGTCAGTGATTCCACCTTACGTCCATGTTGCTCATGCTGTGGGACTTGGGTCACAGGGTGAAACATTGCCGACTGGTGTTCGGGTGGCGTTGGCACTACAAAAGGGACACGCGAATTAGTTACTGTCTTGTCCAGCCCAAGACGGAACCACACCCAGAGCCCCGGGGTCATTGTTCACACCCTTACGCTGGACTGGCATATGCCAGGCCAGCCCACTCCATTTACGCTTAGAGGGGGGACGACAACGCTACCTGTCCTAGGTCTTCCTTGTAGTGATCTGCTGATCACAGGCCTAGTGGTCAGCATACCACAGTCACTCCCTCGTGGATGTTTTACACCCACACCACACCCATCCAGCCCACGCATCGCAGGACATGTGACCCTGTCAATAAAAAGGGCTGGGCACACATGCTCGATGCCATTTCCACTCTCTATCTGGGTGTATCTGTGTGGTTATTATTTATGCATGAGGGCCTAGGGCCCTGCAACATCACATTCCCCAGTGCCAGAGGTGACATGGTGGCGTCCGCACCATGACACTCAATCATAGAGGGTCCATGACTTGCGTTGCACAGACTTGGTAGCACCGGATACACTTCAGCCGGTACAGGGACACTGCCACGGGACAGTAACTTTCGGTGCACTGAGGTAGGGGCACCTTAAGTGCTGAGCGGGTATGCAGCCTCCAATGAGGCACCGTTCTGGTGGTCTGGACTGATAAGGATTTCTGTAAGCCCTGCTGGACCACAGGGTAGGCCTGAGCCAGCGGGCAGTGCTGGCCTACCGGCATGTGGTGTTACCTCACGGGTCACAGAGTTAGTGGCACCTAAAGGGATGAGTGGGTGTGCAGCCTGCGATGATGCCATGTGTGTTGATATGAACTCTGGCATAGCGAAATCAAGATCCAGAATCAAGTGTGTGACCTGGTGACCCGCGGAGCGGGGCTGCATGATGTGGAAGGTGCCATGTTCGTGGGCCCCAGGCTTGGGGCTTGCACCGGCACGTGGTGGGACCTCTTGGGGACACGCCGGTGGCGTAAAGTGAGCATAGAGGCCTGGGAGCGCAGGGGCGGGCAGTCACCGCAGGGCAGCGGAAGGGGCTGGGGTGCAGCAGCCTGGGTGCACAGGGGCGGGCAAGCGATGATGGAGTATGCAATCGTATGTACACTGCCATTCATGAATCTGTACTCTGTTTCAGATGAGGGACCTCGTGGGCTGCAGTGTATACCAGCACGTGGTTGGAGACACACCGGTGGCTGCAGGTGAGAAGTGAGGCCTGGGTCCGCAGTGTCGGCACTCTCTCTCCATCTCCCTCTCTTCTTTTAACTGTCTCTATCTCTCCCTCTCCTTCTCTCTCCCTCTCTTTCTCTCTACCTCTCTTCCTCTCTCTCTCCCTCTCTCCCCCTCTCCCTCTCTTTCTCTCCCCCTCTCTTTCCCTCGTTCTCTCTCTCTTGCCCTCCCTTTCTCTCTCTCTCTCTATCTCCCTCTCTTTCTCTCTCTACCTCTCTTTCTCTCTCTCTCTCTCCCTCTCTCCCTCTTTTTCTCTCTCTCTATCTCTCTTTCTCTCTCCCTCTTTTTCTCTCTCCCTCTCTTTCCCTCTTTCTCTCTCTCTTGCCCTCTCTTTCTCTTTCTCTCCCTCTCTTTCTCTCTCCCTCTTTTTCACTCTCTCTCTCTTCCTCTCTCTTTATCTCTCTGTTTCTATTGCTCTCTCTCTCTGTCCTTTGATGAGTGCATAACACCTTCTTATCTAGAATTTTGTCTTTCAGGCTGTGACCTACAGATTGTCCTGTGAAGACCCGCCATGACTCTTCAAAATAGTTGTTTTGAGTTTATTTGAATAAAATGTTTTGTTTGGTGATTCAGAGATGAATGAGTCATTCTCCTTTTTCTGTCCACACATGCATGTTAAGTGTTGTGATTGTGCGACATCAGGCGAATTATTTTGTTCATGGTTTTGTGAAGTTGATGTAACATATCTTTGTCCGGGGTGGATCCTGGGGATTGTGGCGGAGGGTGTTCTGGCCCTCTTGGGTGTCCCAGCTGGATGTTCAGTGGATCAATGGCATCTGTTGCTCTTCAGGTGTGGCTCTGGGCTGGGCTCCCTTTTCTGGTGCAGGTTGTCGTATGACTTTACACCAGGTAAGAGTAATGCGCCTTAGCGCCTGTTTTGGGATCTTTTGGGCTAGTGGTTGAGAAAATTGCAGAGTGGTTTTCTCGCTGCTTTTTGCACAGGAACGCCTACTCTGCATCTCATTAGCAATAGTTGCCGGGGTCATCGGTGGCGATGATTTTGCGGCTGCTATTGCAGGTAAACTGGTGATATGGGCTGTTAGCACCAGCTTGTGAATGGGGCGATGAATTTATCGCCACTTTAGCTGTGATAAAGTGCCGATAACTCAGCGATAAATCCTTGAGAATATGCCTCAATGGGTTTTAAAGAAAAGATTTCATTGGGAGCAGAGGGAGGTCAGCACAATAATTTAAAGGGTGATTTGAACAGAAGTATCCAAACTTGGGTTTGCGAGGTGTTCACAGAGGGTGCAAGAATTTGAAGCACACAGTAGTTTAGTTGGAGTTTAGTATTTAATTTCTTTGTTAACATCGGGCATACACAGTGCTCATGTGTTGAATTTACGTTTATTGTAGTTCCCCTGCAGAAGTGCATCTGAATTCCCGAAATGCATTTGGATAAAGATCTCTACGTTGGAATATGAGGAAATATGCACCTCACCTACATGTGTTTTTGGAGTAAAGCTGTTATGGCACTCGTTAAATCTAATTGAAGATGGAACAAAAAAAGATTCAGGATAAATTTGGATTACTGGTTAAATGAAGATGGAGAAGATTGAAACACTTTGGTTGATTTGGACTCTATGGTTCACATACTTATCGTGCAGTGCATGCTAGGTTCGGGAACCTGACGAGGCTCCCGAAGCATTACCTTGGTTAATATCACCAGACCATATTACAAATAAGTAGTAAATGGCATGATTCAAACCTTTGATTTATTACTATTAAGTAAATAACTTATGGAAGAACAGACTTCGGAACTCCCACTACAATACTCCTATTATTTATATCCCCCATATTCCGCCTATAATTAGAAAGACAAATAGTTCACTGGCACATATGTAGTGGCTCTACTTTTGACCAAAACTGGAACTCTCTGGACGTTTGTAAATATTGTCAACATAGTTCTCTTGGCTCTCCCCTGAACCCCAGCTCGTGGAGGAATATCTGCAAATTATTATGTCACAGCAATTGTCGATCTTATAATCTAGAAATGGTAAAATTGGAAGCCTGCAGACCATTATTAGATAACCCATAGGTCTGTAACACATTATCTGAAGGTTTCAAATCCTCAATTCTTTTCAACTACATAAATCCTGCTCCTTTCACACCCACTGGTTGCCATAGAACCACGGAACAGGTAAAAATGTTTCCTGATTTGCATTCACTCTTAATGCAACCTTATATTGTCTTCTTCAGAAAGAAAACCTGGGCAGTGTCTTAACACAATTTCATCCTCCATAATAGATGTGAAAGGAAGTCTACGCAACAAGACCCCCGACTCAACAACTTTTCATGTTGAGGTAATAAAAAAAGTCAGTTAAACAACCTTCAATGTTAAAAACGTTAAACCTACTGTCACTAAAAGCTCAAATGGGTAGTGCTGTAAAGCCTTAAGAACCAATGGCAGATACATGTTGGAGCCACTGGGTTAGCCAGAGGATATGATAATTCTAAACTTTTCAAGCATATGTTAACCAAATCTTCACCTTCCTTAAAATTTTCCCAAGGGTCTCTAAATGCTCTAACATTCCAACGCCAGGGCTCTCAAAATAGCCGTAGATGTAGTCTTCTGGAAGCCACTCCACAAAAATGACAAACCAGCCAACAACTGACATTGTAATAGACACACAGAATGTTCTTTACATCACACCTGAAAGAATGCCCAATGTCTAACATAACACTTTAAAGGTGATGATCTCCTGGACCTCTGAATTACATCATCAAAATGGTTTGGCACACCCATTTTTTCTAGCCCCCTCCTCTCAACGTCCAGACCAAGTGTGGTAAAGGGTTCATGGTGTGGAAGCCTGGTGTAGATAGAAGGGATGCACTGAGATTTTATAATGCAGGCATTCTGACAGCATGTACAGTAGAGGAAACCGCAACCTCCACAGTCAAAATGGTACTACCAAAAGCATCAATCTACTGCTACCCTTCAAATGAAAAAAACGTTTGTTGTCACAGCAGTTGGTGTGAAAGCATAGAGGAATTCCTGAATGCAATTGCATCCACTGCCCACTTTCGCTCCTCCCATATAATTGAACAAAAGTTGGGAATTTGTGTGTTCTGGGTGTTCCCAAATAGATATAAGTATGGTTTCCCAAATTTATGGCATATTTTTGTAAAAATATCCTGAGTTACTGACAGAAATTAACACTGAGAAACACTTCTGCTCTTGGAATCTGCCTGCACATTGTCTTTCTCACTCACATGCAAAGCATTCAGTGGCAACAGATGATTCTTTGCCTAAAGCCCTAACTGTGCTTCCACTAGTCTCAGGGAGACCTTGTTCCACCCTAGTGATTTGTATGTGTCATTGCTACCAAATTGTCTGATCTCACCTTCACATGAGAATTCTTTTTTTTGCACACAAAATAAATAGAGCCATGTAAATTGCCATTAACTCGCCCCAATTAGAGGATCTTTGACTGTCATGCAGTATCCAACAAGCTTAGGTTGACAACTGATCTATCCATTGTCTTTTGTGCAAAATTGTACATACTGATAATGTTTTTTGTTTTTTTAAAATATTTTTATTTGCATTTTATCAAAACTCAACATTACAGTTGTGAAACCAGCAGTACATAGACCTCTACTCCCACACCCACCCAGCTCAAAGCCACACATTTCTGTCACAATGCGGGACACCCCAGTTCAACGTCCACTGATACAAGGTACAATCATCATATCGTGTCCCACCCGGAGCCCTCTTGTCGGTGCTCTAGTAACCGAATAGCCAGAATTTCAAGTTCCCCCCCTCATAACCCCCCATCCATCCCATGGTAGTGCCGCCATTTGGTCCAGACCCTTTGCTTTATACGTCACTCTCTCGGCTGCCATGTAAAGGTCCAACCCTCTTCGCCATTCCTCTAATGCTGGCGGCTCCGGCGACCCCCAGTACTTTGCTATATCCCTTTTCGCTACTACTAGTGCAAGAACTAGGAAGGTGAGGAGTGTGCATGGCAGGTCTACCTCATTAGTCATACCCAATAGTGCCAGCTTGGGTTCCTGCTGGAGCGGGACCCCCAAAACCTCTCCCAGTTCAGTGAAGACGTGTGTCCAGTAATTTTGTATCCTATTGCATGCCCAAATAGTGTGATAAAAGTCTCCGTCTTGTTGGCGGCATCTAAGACAATGCGTGTCTTCTATTTTCCTCATTCTATGGAGGCGCTTTCTATCGTAGTAGGTTCTGTGAAGCACATTGAATTGAATGAGGCGTAGTCTTGATTTAATTGCCACCTCCCGGGGATGCATTAATACTATGTCCCAGTCTAGGTCTTCCATGTCTCCCTCTCCGCCTCCCACATGTGTCTAAGCTTCGCCAGGTCACCTAGCATATTGTTAGTTAAGGTTTTGTATGTGAGGGAGACCGCCTTACCTTGGATCCGTTCTTGGAGGAGCCGTCCCTCCAAAGGTGCGTATTCTGGGATATCGCTTAGTTGGACATTCTGGGCTTGCCGCGCATGCCGCAGCTGTGCATATTTGAAGAGCTGTGAGTGATGAAGCCCAAATTCTGACTTTAGGACCATAAAGGATTTCAGCTCCCCTTTGGCAATCACATCCCCTATAGTGGAGATACCTATGTCGTCCCATCTTCGGAAGCCGCGTAGTTTATTGAGCTCTGTTAACCACTGACAGTGCCATAACGGCATTTGCCGGGTGGGCTTCTTCTCCCATCCCATGCGTTGTGTGGCCTTAGTCCACGCATTTAGCGTAAGAATCGTTGCTGGGAGGAGCGGTTCCCGTCTAGTGCCTCCATAGAGATAATATAGTAAGTTCTGTGACGACAGTTTAAGCCTCTCTAGGGCATAAGGGGGGTGATCCGCCGGGGCATGTAGCCAATCATTAATCGGCACCATGTGTTCCGCCCAGTAGTAGGCCTCCAGGTTAGGGAGTGATATCCCCCCACTATATTGGTGTCTTTGGAGCGTAGTCAGGGCCACTCTAGGTTGCTTACCTAGCCAGAGAAAAGTCCTCAGGTCAGAGTGGATTTTAGCCATCAGCGATGTCGGAAGCGGATAATATTCGTTCTGTAGGGCATAGAGATACTTAGGTAGGATGATCATCTTATACATGGCCGCTCTACCTAGAAGTGTGAGTGGGAGCTGTCTCCAGCGGTCCATATCCGCCGCGGAGTTCATTATGATCCGCTCCAGGTTCTTTTGGAATGATAGCGTCTTATCAAGGGTGATGTATATCCCAAGATACTGGAAGCCCTCCACCGTCGTCAATAGTTGCCCCGGCAGCCTCCCCTATCGGTCTTGTCCCCCAGGGTCGTACAAGATCGATTTGTGCCAATTTATTGTGTATCCCGCTTGTCCACCATATTGCTCTAATTCCCGGAATAGCTCCGGGACAGTGGTCTCTGGTTTCGTAATATACAAAAGGACGTCATCCGCATAGAGGGATATCTTTTCTTGTGTAAGTTCTGTATCAATTCTTTCAAAACCGGAGATGCCCTCATTTTGTCTGATTCTGGCTGCAAGTACCTCAATAGTGAGGACAAAGAGGAGGGGAGACAGGAGGCAGCCCTGACGGGTCCCTCTCTGGATCTGGAATTCACGCGAAAGCCTCCCGTTCACCCTCACCCTGGCTCTTGGTGCGGTGTAGAGGAGCTGGACCCACCTCTAGAACCTAGGGCCAAAACCAAATTTTTGCAACACAGCATAGAGGAACGGCCAGTGGACCGCGTCAAAGGCTTTCTCAGCGTCAAGGGACAGAAACCAGTGTGGGTTGTTTCTTCCCCTCACTTCCTGCAGCAAATTGTGAGTACCTCTAAGGTTTAGTCTGGTTGCTCTGTCCGGCAGGAAGCCCGTTTGGTCCAGATGTATAAGGTCTGGGATCACCGACCTCAGGCGGAGCGCCAAGATAGTCGCTAGAAGTTTCACTTCCGTGTTCAAAAGGGAGATGGGGCGGTAGGACGCACAGTCCTCTCGCGGTCTGCCCTCTTTATGTATCGGGACGATCGTAGCCAGGGAGAGGTCTGGGGGAAGCCCCCCCTCCTGGTAGGCCCCAGTAAAGAGACCCTTCAAGTGGCGAGCCAAGAGGTCCGCCGTATGCTTAAAAAACTCAGCCGGGTCACCGTTCGGCCCTGGTGTTTTACCCGTCCTCAGTCTGGCTACAGCTTCCGATATGTCATCTACTGTGATGTCAGCCTCCAACACCAGAAGGGCCTCAGGAGACAGCATAGGCAGGTCCATCTGTGCCATATATTGTAGAGCTTCCTCACGCGTCCCCTGGTCCCTGGCTGCGTAGAAGAGTTCGTAGTGCGTAGCGAATGTGTCAGCTATTTGTGCATCAGAACTGACAAGTATCCCATCTGCATTCCTAATGTGATCCACCCATCTAGTCGCTCGCTCCTTTTTACTTAGCCAAGCTAGTAGTTTGCCTGACTTATCCACCACGTCGTAGAGGCGGTGAAGGGTGGCTAGGGATTGAGTTTTCGCCTCATTAGTAACCAATTCTCTGTATTGTCTCTGGGCATCTAGCAGTCTTCTAAGAGTCTCAGCATGTTTCAAACTTTGGTATTGCCTCTCTAAACCCAGGATAGTCTGTTCCAGTGCCGTGACCTCAGATTGGAGTTTTCGTCTTTCCTCTCCCAGTCTACTTTGTATTCTATCTCCCAGTACCGGTTTCAGGGCTTCCCAGAAGGGGACATTCGACTCTACTGTTCCCTCGTTTTCAGCAACATAAACCTTAATGTCTGCTCTCAAGCCTCGCAGAATAGATGCATTTTGAAGATCCCAGGCTGCGAGGCGCCAAGTGGTCCCCACCGTACCCTTTACTAACAATGGTGAATGGTCAGAGATGCCCCTAGCCTTATAGTCTGCAGTGTCATCTACCTTCAAGTACTGTCTGGACATAAATATATAGTCTAACCTCGAGAACACCTTATGTGCCCCTGAGTAGTATGAGTAGGCTATCTGAGTAGGATGCAGCCATCTCCAGGTGTCTGTGAGCCCTATATTAGCAATCTGTTGGGATAGGGTATTCCGGTTCCCTCCTCTACCTGCTGTCCCTGACCGATCCTAGCTTATGTCCATCACGTCGTTAAAATCACCCCCCACAATTTGGATGGTGTCAGCTGTTTCTAGGAGTATGTGAGTGAGAGCCTTGAGCGTATTTGCCTGTAGCTTGGGCGGTGCATAGACTGAGATGATCGTGTATGTACATCTATTCCATGTCCCCTGGACCCCCACATATGTCCCCAGTGGATCTATCCAGGTGCGTGTGGGACAGAATGGGGTGATTTTTTTAATAATGGCAGCTACCCCTCTGGATACATACTGATAATGTTGATTCAGTATCGAAATGTGAAAAATGTGTCTTGAAGATCTAGCATTACCATGTAGTCTCAGGTTGAATTATTGGAAATATGCACTGCAATGTTTCCATCTTGAATGTTCTCCCTGCTCTGAACCCCCGGATTTTTGGAGACAGAAATATTGTTGAGAAAAACCCAATCCTTTCTATTTCTCTCTGACTTTCACTATTGCCTCTTTCTGTAGCAGCAACATAATTGCCTGTGACAATCCATGTCTCTTTAGTTGGCATCTTGGACACTTTGTCAGTTTGATCGGTAACCATGAAGGGAAACTATTGAATTTCATTATGTAGCCCTGTTTTACAATTTGAAGGACCCAGGAATCGAAAGTAGATTTCTCCCAATCATAGAGAAAAGGCAGAATCCTAGGTCCTACTGGTAATTCCTCCTCATTGTCAGGACAGGAAAGGAGTGTATGGTGGAATCAGGGGGCAATGATTAGATCGTTGGGGAGAGGGACCACAATGTAGCAGTAGAAGAGTACATCTACCGCAATATTTGAAGGATTATGTGACGTAGGACAACAGTTGTAAATATTCTAGCTGTAACTATTTATGCCAAGTACAAATTATTGATTCAATGTTAGCAAGGTAATTAGATCACATTTTCCTATTTAAAAGTTCTATTTCAGGAATGTTTCCTCCTAAAACTCCTTCCTATCTTCCCTATCTTCATAGTACTTTTTTTTATAAAGTGGAAAGATGTGTAGTGTCTAGGACTTCTAATGGAATGCAGAATGTGAGGGCTAAAGGTTCCAGGGAAGGCAGTTGATGTTCAGACAGAATCAGGAAAGTGAAGAGGCAGGAGGTAGGTTGGGTGGCTGAGATGTATTTAACTACAATCTGAATAAATGAGCATTAATTACTTCAGTGTGTTGGGGTTACTTTTTCACACTATGCCAATCTCAAGGGGCTAGAGTGAGATCAAACAGAGATTACACACTTCAGGTTGGTTCAGGTCTGGGCAGAGTCGAACTGAGACAAAAGATAGACCCAGGCACAGAAATAAAAGTGGCCTCTATTAGTGCATAGGATAGCTAAAAAAAGTATCTAATGTATGCAAATTGTGGCAGATTTGTGCTTATAAACACACACTGTATACGTACTTTGCAAGGCATGCAAGGAATATTAATAATATAATAAAGCCATTTATAAAGTGCATGAATGCACCGCATGGTGTGTCTGCACGTTGGACTCTGCATACTCATAGTAATTGAAATTAAAAGAAATCAGGGAATGTCCTAGATACGCTAAATAGATTAGACGGCAGTTTATAAAGATCCATGTTTTCAGTTTTTTTTAAAATCAGTTTTCGAAGAGGAATCTCTGAGAGCCCTTGGAAGAGAGTTCCAAAGTTTAGGCACAAAATAGGCAAAGGACTTTGCTCCCATTCTGGCCCTACTAACCTTACGCACCCTAGCTAAATTAGCATCAGAGGATTTAAGACTGCGAGTAGGAGCATGTGTTTGCACTAAGGAGTGAAGGTAGCTAGGGCCCTGTTTCTTTAAGATTCTTTAAGAAATGCATAAAGCTTTGAAAAGGATTCTTTTCGTAACTGGGAGCCAGTGAAGCAAATTAAGAGCGCTAGAAGCTGAATATCTTTTTGGGAGGTTTAAGACAAGCCTAACGGCTGCATTCTGTACTCGTTGCAACAGTTTGAGACTCCCTTTCGGGGCACCAAGATAGAAAACATTCCCAAAGTCCAGCTGTGAGGTGATAAGTTCATGAGCTATGGTTAGTTTTTCTTGATCTGGTGGGAATTTTATAGAGGATTTTTCTTAGAACCTTTAGGGTGCCATTGCATTTACCTGCAGTTTTCCTGATTTGGTCATCAACGGTTAGTTTTGAATCGAAGATTACTCCCAAGTTCTTAGCCTTAGACTTAGGAGCTGGGTGTTCCCCCAAGGACACTGGCCACTAAACTGATGTCCAGATAGAGGGAGTTTTACCAACAAGTAGGATCTCAGTTTTGTTGGCGTTCAATTTTAGGCAGTTGTCGGTCATCCATACTGCAACTTCAGATAGGCAGGCCCTAAACTTATCAGCCGTGATGGCAGAAGAGTCTGACAGATTTACTATTAGTTGGGTGTCATCCGGATACAACATCACTTGAAACCTATGCCTTTTGATGATGTCAGCCAGGGGTTTCATGTATATATTAAAAAAGATTTGGGCTCAAGATAGAGCCCTGTGGGACCACTTTCGTTGAGTGGAACTGGTCTGATGCACAAGCTTAAAGTGTAACTTGGAAAGGATCCGTCCTGTAGGAAGGAGATAAACCATTTTAGGGCATTGCTTCTAATACCGGCCTCCTGAAGCCTGTAGGTTAATATATTGTGTGACACCATATCAAATGCTGCACTCAGGTCTTGTAATATCAGAGCCAAAGTCTGACCCTTGTCGGCATTCTGTCTCAATGTTACTTCCGGTAGAAGAAGCGATGCCCATACTATACTGAAATCGTGGGTAGGAGGAGGCTGTGTTTAGAAGTAAGGGAGCGTGTCGACGTTTCGACCCAGTTGGAGCAGGAGTCAATGGAATCCTTGCACGTGGGTCTTCATCAGGACGGGAGAGGGGTAGTGGGGCAGACAACCTGAATAAATCAGTATTGATGGGTAATAATCGGGACAAGAATCGATGAGAGACATTCAATCTTGATAAGTAAAGTCCGATATCCCGTTGGGATAAGGCAAAAGATCCGGGCACTGAGCAAGGGGGACCACTCTACGTATCGAATTGCGTGGAGATTATCATTGTGTCCCCGTTGTTACGGGATATCGGACTTTACTTATCAAGATTGAATATCTCTCATCGATTCTTGTCCCGATTATTACCCATCAATACTGATTTATTCAGGTTGTCTGCCCCACTACCCCTCTCCCGTCCTGATGAAGACCCACGTGCAAGGATTCCATTGACTCCTGCTCCAACTGGGTCGAAACGTCGACACGCTCCCTTACTTCTAAACACAGCCTCCTCCTACCCACGATTCCAGTATAGTATGGACATTGGGGCATGTGTACCTTGAATTATTGTGTTGATTTATGATCGCTTTACTGTTTATCCGACATTGAATTCATACTAATGTTTGATAGATACGTGGTTTTATTGTCACAATCCCTTCCTACACTACCCTCACGACTGCACGTCCCCCTTACCCCCAGGGGCACTAATACAACTGCAATTTGTGAATTTGTTATTGGTTGCTTCTTTCCTTTAATGTGAATTAAACATTATAGATGCATTCTTTGTTTATTTGATTTAATTAATTGTTTCTAACAATACGCTCTCCTCCCTCACTGGGACCCCTCTATTCTTAACGCTAGATTACCCAGGTCCCAGTGACTTTATTGGGTTAACCCTCTCCTTTGATACTATCCGGTAGAAGAAGGGCAGATTCTGTGGAGAAAGCCGCTCTGAAACCTGATTGAGTAAGGTCTAGCAGCTCATTGGATACAATAATGCGAGTCAGGCAAATATTGACATGCTTCTCAAGTATTTCAGCACCAAACGGTCGAAGCAAAATGGGTCTCATATTATCTAATATGGACAGATCTATTGAAAGATTTTTTCTAATAGGCATTACCATGGCATGTTTCCAGCATTTTGGTACTGTGCCCAAACTTATTGATAACTTTAAAATCTCCTGTAGCGAAGGGGCTATCACTGAAGTTCCTAATTGCAAGATTCTGAATGGGCTGAGCCAAGAGAGGAGCCTGATTTGATGGATGCAAAGATATTATTAACTTCCACTGCCGAAGGAATTGGGAGGTCTGTTAAGTTATTGGATTGAATTATTTCCTGCACCTATCTGTACATTCCTCAGTAAAAGAGTTGGAAAATGTTCATATATTTTAGCCACCTTATTAGAAAAAAAGTTTGCAATGCCGTTGCACAGTTTACGTGATGGGACGAAATTAGCTGAGATGCATTGCGCCTTCATTGGAGATTTGCGCAGGGAGAATAGTTCTTTGGTTGTATTACACGCTGTCAATCATCTTGGCTTAGTATTATTTCTGTTCTAGTCCGATATGATTGGAGGCCTTCCGCCATTCGCGCTCGAGGCATTTACTTTGTTTTTTTAATATGGGTAGATGTTCATTGTACCATGGCGAATTGGGAGATTCTCTCGCATTCTTTCTCATGCCTAGCAGTGCCAGGGTGTCAATGGTTTCAGTTAGCCATGTCTTGTTTCTTAAAGTGGCCACTGCCATCTGATCTTCCCTTTTGATATTAGGTTTGTTTTTTCCTAGGGCTTTTATAAATTTCTCAGGTGTAATTTTGGTCCAGTTCCTACTTTGGACTGGTGGGGTTGCGACCTTGGCCCACCTTGTATAAATTGGGAACCAGAAAGGAATTAGAAAGTGGTCTGTCCATGGTAGTTACACTACATCTTCCACCACTAAGGAGGGGTTATTAGAAAAGATAGGATCTAATGTATGACCTTTTTCGTGTGTGGGACCTTTCACTATTTGACATAGCTGAAGAGGTTGTAGGTCCCTGATTAGAGAGAGGGCTGTCTGGCAGTCCAGCAATTCAAAATTAAGATTGAGGTCCCCTAGTATGACCTGTCTTTGTGCCTCAATGTTAGCGCAGTGGCAGATTCCATTGGCTTAGTGATGACGTTACTTGCCGGATCTGGGGGGCGGTACAGCAGTAGGCCAGTCAGAGATTGATTACTGGACATATGAATAGTGAATTGCGCTGCCTCACTATCCAGAGAGTCCATTTTATTGTGGAAGAAGGTCCAAATATGTTTTAAAGTAATGGCAATACCGCAACCTTTTTGCCCTATTCTGTCTCATCTTACAATGCTATAGTCTACAGGTAGCGCATCTAAAACATCCTGCTCAGAGCAGTCACCCAGCCAAGTCTCCACAAGAAAGAGTACATCCGGCGTTTGTTCATTTAGTATATTAAGGATATCTGCCTTGTGTTTCGGAAGAGAGCGTCAGTTAAGCAGTAGCCCTTTAAAAGAGCCATTTTGGGTGCTTAGGTTAGCAGTCAGGCTAAGGCTATTGACCTCGGTTGAATCGAGGGAGAAGGAGAAATGGTTGAAGTGTCTTCTTCCATCACTTACCTGGATAGAGCCTTTACAGGCCTCTAGGGTTGGAGGGGCCAGGTTCCTAAGCGTATCCGGGGAGAACTGCAGTCGGTGGCTATTCAAACGGGCAGGAGGATTGGCCCCTTGCCCCGTGAAGGAAGTGGCCCTTAGGGGCCACCCGGGTCACTTACAACCACCGGTTATGCCTTCCCAAGAATGAAGAGTCGGTCAGAAAGTAGACAATACAAACATACATTTTATTAGCAATACTCTGCAGAGGAGTCCATCCGGACCTGCACCCTAAGATGTCAGCTGAGGGACTGACACCCCAATGGACTACAACACGTAACAAATCTTCCCAACAGCCTCCAACCATGCTCACAGTGGAAAGTTACCGGACTGGGCCGAACATGAACAAAGAGTGCACAGAGGGATGCACTACCAGCTGCCAGATGGATACATGTTATTGGTAACTCAAGGTTGCCATCCTGGGCCTCAGCTTCTCTTAATGTGGGAGCAGAGCTACACACTCAGTTAGGTATGCGAGGGCAGAATGGCCTATTCATCAGTAAGTCGAGAAATAGCCTTGAACAGAAGAGAAAATAATATCGAAATACAGTTGTCTGCTGAGGCAAGCATACATGTAATGACGCCTAGTTCAGGCACAGTCTAAGCAGCCTAATAGGGATTACAAAATGCAAAATGGAGTCACACTTGCTAACTGAAACCTGCACATAACGGGGATAAATCAGTGGGTTGCATAACATGAATACAAATGGCATCTATTTAGCCACACACTGCTAAACTAATATAGCAAGAAAAGAGTGCATTGCATGAACAGAAATTTCAAACCTAACAGACCATCCTTTTAGCATGAGTGGCTAAATGTTTTATTGAGGCTATCCGGTAGGGTTTGAACAATTCTAAGAGGGGAGATAGAAAATTCACTCATGTTACAAGGGAGAATAAAGCAACACACTTGGTATTAAAATCCACTTAATACTCAAAAACTCCCTTGTCGATGAGCATTATATCCTGCATCATCATAGTAGAGACCTTGTTATCACGTCCTGAGAACTGAGGAGTAGGGGTGAGCTTGCTCACACAAAAGGTGCAACATCCTGGGAGGAAATGAATACATAAGGAACATGTAAAGATGACACCTGCGATAGCTATTAGGACAAGAATTATCTTCCAACCCCGTGATGTCAATAGACCCAGGAGCCATCCTGTGAGGAACCACGAACCATTATCCTGATGGATATCTGAAGAAAGTCTGTGTAATTTCTGTATTGCAGAGAATACAGTTGGGGCGCTACCAGGAATGTACATGCAGCAGCTGCTGCTGATCACTCAGCAGGCTCCACACCTATCAGCTAAAATAACATCTAAAACCATCCGATTTTGAAAAGCAATGGGCCTCATAGCTTGAAGCTCGACTGTAATATTAGTCAGTGTTGGAAATTGCCCTTTTTGCAGAGTTATGCCCAAACATTTTGCTTCTTTCCTCTATTTTTTCCTGACTTGTTTGTGTTGGTTTTAGGACTCTGACTCTGGGCACTTTACAACTGCTAATCAGTGCGAAAGTGCATATGCTCTCTGTGTAAATTGTGTTATGGAGTGGTGTTTCCATGATTGGGTATTTGATTTACTTGTTGGTCCCTAGTAAAGTGTACTGAGTGTGCCAGGGCCTGTAAACTAAATGCTACTAGTGGGCCTGCAGCACTGATTGTGCCACCCATGTGAGTAGCCCTAAAAAGTTAAACTCAGACCTGCTATTGCAGAGTCTGCGCGCAGTTTGTAACTGCTCTGTCGACTTGACCAGTGCACACACTTGTAAGTCCCTTACCTTCCCTTTTCTTACATGTCAGGCACATCTAAGGAAGGCCCAAGGTACCCCTGTGGGCAGTGTGCAGTGTATGTTAAAGGTAGGACATGCCCTGGTGTGTGTGGCATGTCCTGATAGTGAATTACAGCCCGTTGCAGCCCGTTTTTCACTATTGTAAGGCTACCTGTTCCCCATAGGACAGAATGGGAAGTTTGTATATAACATCTTATAAACATAACTGGCCCTGGGAACTAGGTAGGAAAATCAAATTTAGTATGCCTGAACTCAGAATCTATAGATGCAACTTTTAGTGAAGGTGATTTTTCCATTCTGTGTTTGAAAATACCACTTTTAGAAAGTAAGCATTTTCTTGCTCAGTCATCCTGTGTGCCTCTGCTGGAATGTGTATTGCTTGTCTCGGTTTTGAATGACAGAAGGCTGGGGGAGCAGGAGTGGATCCCGATAGTCCAGGTGGGTCAAGACAGGGCTGAATAGACCTGGGCTGCGATGGGGGAAGGGGGAAGAGATTTCCTTGCACCTCAAAGGGCCTGCTCTGACTCTGACTATGCTGTCTCCATCTCCTGCTAGGAAATCACACCAGAGAAGGCAGAACTGGTTCTGGCTGGGCACAGACACTCTCTGCCTAAGAGATCAATGGTGTTTGGGATATACATATTGGGGCCAAGACATCTGAAATTTAGAACTCTTTTGGATAAAGAAGACTGCCAAGAAGAAGAGCTGGAGAAGCTGTGAGGAGGGACTACCACCTGGCTGTGTGCTTTGTTGTGTTGGCCTGCAGTGGCTGCTTCTGTCTTGGGGAGTGAAAGGATTGGACTGAACGTTCTGCAATCTACTTTGTGAGTTTTCCAAGGGCGTGAGGTAGAGCTTGCCCCCTGTTCAAGAAGTCTCTGGAACAACAAAGACTTCAAGCTCTTCTGCCCGCAGCACTGCGGACTGTGTGTTTTGTGCTGCAACAGAGGAAAAGTGACTCAACAATGTCAATGATTCCGCTGCCGACTCCGTGTCCTGACCGCACCAAAGAGGGCACCGCCGCACCGTGACCCTGGTCTCACTGACAACTGCTGCTGATGCCGCCACGAGCTGCTGTTCACACCGCGACCAGTGGGCACCGCTCGCCAAAGCATGGGCACTGCAGAGAGCACTGCCGCAATGCCGCAATGCCGCACTGTAACCCTGGTCTCACTGACGACACCTGCTGATACCACGACTGAGCAGTTGCTTGCACTGCGACCTGTGGGCACCACACTCTGTACCACCCGCTTCACGACAACGCCTTGGCCTCCCCGACGACAATGATCCACACTAAAATCAATGCCGCTGTTTGCATTGTGGTACGAGGGCAACACTCGTAAGGTTACACAATGCACTGCCCTCATCCCACACCGCAGCCTAGGACTCCAGACACCGGCACCATTGACTCCAGTTCATCAGCCGACGACACCGCTCATCAACGACGATCCTGCTGCTTGCACGGTGACCTGCCAGCACGGTGACGAGCACCGCCTTCATCTCGCAACGTGACCCTGGTCTTACCGACGATGCCATCTGATGCTGCCATCGAGCCGCTGCTCGCACCGTGACCTGAGGGCACTGCATGCCACAACACTGTACTTTGCACCCCAGCACACGACCCCTGCCGACGCCACAGCTCCTGACTCTATCAGAGAGGAGATCGACATGCAACGCGTGTGACATCGAGTGCCCCCAATGACTCCTGCACCTACATCCGAAACCAACACCTGTGGCCGCCGTGTTTTCGGAAGCTCAACAAAAGGTCGCCAACTCCCTGCATTTATAAAAGGTATTGACGCCGCGGTCAGCTAGAACTGTTTGGATTTGTTTGCTCACAACGCCGTGATAGCCCCGGACAGAGCTATTGACAACAATGAGCTATTTTTAAAGCATATTGTGATAAGTGAAGATTTTGAAGTACTGTATTGGGGATTTTTATCATTTTTGGCCTTGTCTTAAGTATATAAAAATATTGGATATTTTTCTAAACTGGTATGGTGTCCTTTTGTAGTGCTTACACTGTATTACTTTAGGTTATGTGCAAATGCTTTACACACTGCCTCTAAGATAAGCCTGACTGCTCGTGCCAAGCTACCAAGGAGGTGAGCAGGGGATATTTTAGGAGTGTAACCCTCTTATCCTGACTAGAGTGGTGGTTTCTGCTGGGCTTTGGCACATGTCCTAGCCTGCCAAAAGTCCAATTTCTAACAGTCAGTATACCTGCAGTAGTATTAAAAACTCCCTCAACTACTCTGGCAAGGCAACGAATATTACGGCTAATGAACATGGCACCCCGGAACAGCAGAATGCCCTTCATTATGTCAGTAAATCGCTGTAAGGAAGTATCTGTCTGATCAATATCATCTTTATTGACAACTCTCTTAACTCAATGCAACTGGAGATCTCTACGCTGTAGCCTATGATTGTTGTGATAATTAGACAGTGCAAATGTAAACAGGAGGTAAGAGGAAAGAGACATAACACGGCCAGACCATCCCCTGGGAAGACTGTTCCCCACAGATGAAGTATACATTCAGAGGTGTACGCAAAGGTGGGCTACTAGTAGTGTTCAATCGGTATGTGTAGTTACAACTGCTTTGTCCCACATGAACGTTCCCTGAGCCTTCAACATCGAAACTAGATGTTGCATATCAGAGGGACGGGCATGGCTTTGTCTTCAGTGATATTTAGTTCCTGGAAACATTTGAAGTATTCAGTAACATTGAATTCTTGGAAATCTGGCATTTCACTTTGTAACCAAGTGACATTCTCATTAGCTTGTGGATGCAGGGTACCCTCCTTGCCATCTGCCCCAGGTGCATATCCCTGGTGTACCACTATATACTCCAACACTGCTTCGTAATCAGACTGTGCCATTTTTATAGCGTCAGCATTATAGTACATGTATACTAGAGAAAGCAATTGAAACCATGCCTCACAGCTACCCAAATATGACAGGGGCAATGACACCAGCAAATCATTCTTGTGCATAATGGAGGGGAGTAACCCACACACCCAATAATTTGTGGCATTAGTGGTACTGTGTACCTGATGAAGCACCTGAAGAAATGCGCTCTCGTGTATGTTTGTCTATGTCTCTCTTTATGCGGGGCCAATGTAACAAATAGGTGCTCAGGGGGACTCAGGGTAGTCCCTACCAGAGTGTGCACAGGATGCTGTTCTTCTAAATACCACACCACCACTAATAGTGTCAGCGTGACTATGAGGATAACTGCTACCACTACTACACCAACTCCCATTAGACCAATTAGACGACACAGGACCATTCTGCTGTAATGGAGGGGCCACCAAGGGCTGTTCCTCCTTCATGACTGCACAGCCAAATGGGTACATAGACAGAAGCCTTAGGAATTGGAGCCACAAAAATTCAACCGACCAGAGGGGTACAAGTCACCCAGTGTCCGTTTAGAGCCTCGCCGGTAGACTCCTATTGTTCATCAACGATGTTGCTATGAAGCACTCCCATGGGGGAGCTGCGCAATTGTAGCCCTTACTGAAAAACAAATCCTTTTCTTTCAGGATAGGGCACCCTCCCACCTGGGCAAGTACCCTCAACTATCCTGTACAGCATCGAGGCAGTGCACCAGAGACTCACTCTAGTCTAATACAGGCACCTTAGGCACAGTACCTGCGCCCTAAGCTCAAGTCCTTCCCTAACTCCTGTTCTCTTTGGCTGGTACACCGTCCTTCTTTCGGGGTCACAGGTTGTACTTTGTTATTCCAGGCACTGTTTCATCAACAAAAAGGGGCAGAAACTCAGGGTCAGGTGGGCAACGAGACTCAGATTCTGGTGTATTGGAAACAGGGTTATCCGAGGCGGCCCTTTTCTCTGGTGGGAATGCCTCAAACAAGGCTGCTTCACTTTCTTCGTCCATCTGCGCCCACTTCAAACGGGCGTCAGAGAAGGGAACGAATCTTGGCACCCACTCTCCTTCCTGATCATCGATGCCTTCGAGGACCCAATGGTCATAAGGAGGCGGTAGATGTATCTGTTTGACGTGCGATCCATGAACCCAGTTCAAGTATCACTGCTGTGTGGGTTTGCGAGAAGGACGAGGAGGAGCTCTTTCCACCTCTGCTCCAAGCAGTTTTTTTCGTTGAAAGTTCTTGACGAAAACAAAGTCCCTGGGCTGGATCTGATGCCCAGGACCCTCTGGTA
The DNA here is from genome assembly GCF_964263255.1 of Lissotriton vulgaris. Lineage (NCBI taxonomy): Eukaryota > Metazoa > Chordata > Amphibia > Caudata > Salamandridae > Lissotriton > Lissotriton vulgaris. The sequence goes on from NC_141693.1 coordinate 681,992,437, forward strand.
CAGGTTGCAGTGTGGCGTGAATCTGTTGATAAAGAGAACAAAGCTCTTGGGGGGCGAGGCCAACAGCATAACATGGTGGACGTGAGCTAGGATCGCTCCGTCCAAGTTTCCCCTGAAATCCTGGAAAACATCCTGTAGCAGTGGGGTTTGGCCCCTAAACCCTCGCCTGCAGCTTGCCGAATCCTGATCCGCACTACCAGTGTCTGATTACCGGCACTGGGAACCCTGACACGCATCGCAGAATGCAGACGCCACACACAGGAAGGGAGGCCTACCATTACCGAGGAGACCGCGGCCCACAGTACGCTGGCGGGCGGACCGGAAGTGACCCGCGCCCGGTTGTGTAAAGACCACTGTGCATGGCGGAGCGGCCCTGAATGACTTGGAACCACCGGAGCAGCGCCACGGGCCCTTCTACTGCTGCTGCACCCATGGGGTGAATAAAGGACATCGGAACTTGCTGGAGAGCCGCTGGAGCTACGGGATATCAGCCGTCCGAGCCCAGGAACACGGCGAGGGCTAGGACGATCGAGACCGCGGACAGCGCCTTACCCACGGTGCTGCGCACTGCCGAGGGGCATATCCTGAAGGTGGACGGCCTGATCGAGGTGAGAGCCGGGCTTGCTGGTTAGTCCTGGTGGGGCTGCGCGAAACAACATAGACGGAGCCTGGCACTTGGAGGCGAGCCACAAGGTCCCTTCGAGTTGGGTGGAGGTCGGAGACTCTGGCGAAGGTCGGGCTCCTAATAACGAGCCAGGGGAACATTTGCATGGTCGAGCCTAGACTATAGCATATGGGACATTCACCGGAGTGCCAGGCTCTCCTTCATGCAAGGCTTCAGCGGCGGCGCCGAGCGAACTGTGACAGCGGCGCCCCCCCGAGGGGTACTGAGAGTTATAGCAGAGCCACAGAGACATAGGAATAGCTACGCCACTACTCGTGGCCAAAGGGGGCCGATCACCGGACAGCTGCTGACACGGCCCAGTCATTGAGCAGACCTGCCTCGGACCTATCGCGGACTAGACGCCCGACACAAGGGTCTCACCACCTAGCGCTCTACGCCACTCACCCATCGCACCGGGTGACCATCGCAGGCCCACCCATTGTCTAGGGTTACCGAGGTCACGACAACGCAGCTGACCTGTCTAGAACCGCCAACCAAGCAGAATACCGAGGCATCGGACCACCCCCCCGGGGTGCGCAGTTGCGCGGCGCTACACATAACTGGCTCGACCCGGCGGTGAGTGACCGGAGGTAACAGGAGAGGGTAGACGGGGCAACAGCATATCGCCCACGAGGAACGCTGCGGAGGTGCAAGATGGGCAGGAATAGAAACCCCGTGGTGGTGCGCAGGCCTCTGGCTCGGACGATCCCCTGGCCTCTTCTACCGAAGACGTGATACCTCCCACGGGAACTACCTCTCACGAGGCTAAGCTGGACCTCATAATATCGGAGATCCGGGCATCCAGAGAGGCACTTGAAATTCGGATGGATACAATGTCGACAAGCCTGTCGCTACTCAAAGATGACCATAAGAAACTAGCGGAAAAAGTGTCGGAGCAGAAACTTGCGCTTGCCGATTTGATACCCCAACAAACAGAACACTCCGCGAGACTAGAAAATCTGGAGAAGCAAATGCAACACCTGAGAGAAAGGGTCGACGACGCGGAAGGGCGCTCGAGACGCAACAATGTACGCATCTTGGGCGTGCCGGAACGCAGTGAGGGGACAAATCCGACCCGTTTTGTGGAGGAATGGCTAAAGACTGTAGCAGACCCGGCAGACCTAAACCAGATGTAGAGCGTGGAGAGAGCACACAGGGTCCCTCCCAGACCACCGAAACCGGGGGCTTCACCTCGCCCCTTGATAGCACGCCTCTTTCACTTCAAGGACAGAGACGCCATCCTGAAGGCCGCAAGGGAGAAAGGCCCCATAAAATATGAGAAACACTCTGGTATCCATTTACCCAGACTTCACGCAAGCGGTGCAGAGGGCCAGAGCGTCTTTCTGGGGAGTGAAGAGAACACTACGGGAGCGCAACATGAAATATGCCTTGTTTTACCCGGCGCGCCTTAGGGTCATTCACGATCACAGAACTTATTTTTTCGACAATCCAGAGGAAGCTTCGGAGTTGCTGGAGGTTACACTCACCCCGATGCAATCCGCACGTGAAGAACAGGAGGTGCCGGAAACACAGAGGTCGGACAGCCACACGGAATCTCAAGGTCACCCTAGTCACCCGGACACGGAGGGGCCCCGCATTGATCATCAGGACCGGGAGGAAGACGACGGCTTGGCAGCAATAGCGCGACTAACCACCAACGCACTGGCGGAACATGATGCACACATCGGGTCAACATCAGCGAGTTGGACAAGTTCCCATACAGCGGCCTCTGACACGGAAGGCAGCATACAGTTGTTTCCCCAAATTACAGCACAGATGGCGGCGGACATGTGATACTAATCCCTACAGCGACAGACTGGTAATGTAGCGGATGCTCTACTCTGTTTCGAGGGGGGGAGGGGTCAGGAACTTGGGACACTTTTGACCATAGGAACCAATGGTTACTAGACTTTCAGAAGTGAACTGTTGTGAGAGTTTGTCTGAGCTCACACCCCAAGCCTAGGCACGGTTCTAGAATTCATATACCCATGTTGGGTGTTACGGTTTGGTCCTCTGAGGTTCTAGAGGGGGACCGTCAAGTTGGGGTAATGTTCGCAAATGTAGCCCTGAAAATTTCCATTTTGTGGTCAATATTGATACGGACAACGGTTTTGGACTATTTTGAAGGTATCCGGGATAATGACGTCCCCTAATGATTATGTGATCTGCACTTGGAATTTACGGGGATTGGACTCGGTACACAAACGACACAGAGTTCTAGCACAACTGCATAGGCAGCGGGTGCACATAGCGTACCTCCAGGAGACACACTTGAATGAATCAGAGGGTGCCAAAATGTTACGGAAATGGAAGGGCCAGCTATTCGCCACTAAATACTCTGCATTTTCCCGGGGAGCAGCCATTTGGATTAATAACACGGTCCCGTTTAAGCTCATTGAATCTAAAATGGACAGGGAAGGCCGATACGTGCTTGCTAAGGGATTGCTAAACGGTGTGTGTGTAGTGCTTGGCTGTTTGTATGCCCCGAATGTAGAACAATCGCAGTTTTTTGCGGAACTAGGTAGGGCACTAGCGGATTGGGTGGAGTACGATTGGGTTATAGGTGGGGACTGTAATGCGGCACTAGATCTCACGCTGGACAGATCACATCCCCCTCTACATGCAACAGAGAGTAGAAGGCAGGCGGAAGCATTGGCACAATGGGCTGAGGGATGGGACCTAGTCGACACATTGCGGGCACTTCATGCATCAAACAGGGAATACACATTCTACTCCCCACCGCACAAATTTCACACCAGGATAGATCGCATCCTTTGCTCCAAGACACTCACGCCGTCGATTGTGAAAGTGGGACATATGGGGAAGACGTTATCGGACCACAACCCGGTGGAATTGTCTCTGCAATGGGGAAGATTACCCACCCTATACCGACATGGCGATTGTCCCCAAGCCTCTTAGAAGACTCGGTTTTTAAGTCCACACTATCAGACGCTACCGCACACTACTTCACCGAGAACACGGGTACGGCAAGCTCCAGGCAGGTTGAGTGGGACGCCTTCAAGGCAACCATTCGCGTGGTGGCCATGGGCACCAAAGTAGGCGTCAAACGTCAGGTATTGATGAGACTGCGAGAGGTAGAGGACAGTCTAGCGGCTCTGGAAACCGAGGCCGCAGGCACGGGCGGCGCCCTCACGCAACTACAAGAGGCTAATATACAGTATGCGGAACTCCTGGAAGAACTAAGGGTCCTAGACCATAGGGAATACACCGCACGACAGCACACACAGGCGGACAGGGCGGGTGCGCTTTTGGCGCGGCTGACTAGGGACGCGCCGGCAGCCACCCCTATCATGGAGATACAGGATTCCTCCGGGGAATTAATCCAGGGGCAGCGGGAAATCAACACGACATTCCGGCGTTACTACACTACTTTGTATGGCCCACACGCTCCACTCTCGGAACCGGCATTGGAGGAATTCTTCTCCGACGTATGCGTTCCTCAACTGAGTGCAGCACACAGTGAGGAACTGGCAAAACCCATTACGGTTGCAGAAATTAGAATGGCCATTAGGGCTCTGCCTAGAAACAAGGCGCCCGGGACAGACGGACTCCCGGCGGAGTTTTACCTAACATACATAGACCTACTGGCCCCCCGCCTTCATGAGTTATATAAGCAGGCATTGAAGAGCAATGACCTGCCTGACACGACACTACAAGCCCTGATTGTCTCCCTTCTAAAACCAGGGAGGGACGCTTTGCGACTAGACAACTACAGACCGCTGTCACTTCTGAACACTGACTCCAAAATTCTCAGTAAGATACTGGCGGTGCGTCTGTCCCAGCACATCCCAGAAATGGTACACCCCGATCAATGTGGGTTTGTGCCGGGTAGGAGCACGGCGCTAAATTTACGGAGACTCAGTCAACTAATGTCTCCGAACACAGGGGGGAGTGACACAGAGGGTTGTATCTCACTGGACCTACGACAGGCATTCGATACACTCAGATGGGAGTACATGTTTGCGGTCATGACCAAATGTGGGTTACCTGCCGGATTTATAACCTGGGTGTCCCTGTTATACCGGAAACCTACGGCACAGGTTTGAACCAACAAATGTATCTCTGATCGGATTGAGATAGCGCGAGGTACGAGACAGGGATGCCCTCTCTCGCCCTTGCTATTTATATTCGCCCTGGACCCCTTAATGCTGAAAGTAAGGGATACATAGGCTTAACACTCACCATGTCATATCGGCGTATGCCGACGACATACTGCTGTTCCTAAGAGACATGAACAACCCAGTGACGCCACTGCCGCGGATCTTTGAGGTCTTCCGCGAGTTATCAGGCCTCGCCATCAACGAGACAAAGTCATACGGGTTTGGCTTCCGGGGCCCGGTGGCGGGAACACAAGTTCAGTTTCCGCTGCACTGTTTCCAGGTGGCACCCATGACATTTAAGTACCTGGGTATCCAGATATACCGACAACCACAAGACCTGCTGGACGGAAATCTGGGGTGAGCCCTGACTAATCTAGCTACACGGGTACAATTCTGGAATACTCTGCCACTATCGGTGGCAGGAAGGGTGGCTATTTCAAAAATGGTGGTACTGCCGCATTTGCTGTACTTCTTTACGAATCTACCAATCTCTATCCCTATGCCCTTTTTTAAGAAACTAAACACTCTACTACTCGAACTAATATGGGGGAAGGGCAGGAGGCGCATAAGCATGACCAGACTGCAACTACCCACGGATAAGGGCGGCTTTGGAGTGCCTGATCTGTTCGCTTATGGCTGTGCGTGCCAACTGCAATGGCTAGCTTATTGGCTAGCTGGCCGCAATTCACACGAGCTGAATATGACAGAGGGTGATAGACACCGGGGGGTTATACATCGACTGTTACTGCCAGGGGCCAGAACACCGGCAACGACTCCACCCCTACTCAAACTGACTCTTACATACTGGAAGAGAGCGATCAGATATACAAATAGACGTTCAAATTATGCACCCTCGATACCACTGTTGGGCATCCCATTGGGGACAGGCCCGATGACGGAACGAAGGCTGCAGGTGTGGCAGGAAGCGGGAATAACGCAAATCAGGGATTTTTTCTCGTATAACAGGCTACTGCCATACGAGGAATTCACCAGGCTCCATCAAACGCCGAGGGCACTCTTTCTGCAAGATGCACAACTGACTCACTACATAGGCGCCCACTGGTTGGAGGGTGGAGCGGAGCCTATCACCAACACATTGATCGCTATGCAATACCTCATGGGGACGGGTAGTCACTTGGCAAAATGGCTGACTGCTGGGATACGGGAGGGCAGGGCTTACCCCCTAAAACCCCTGAAATTGCGATGGGAGGTGGATCTAGGGATGGCATTGAGCATCAAGGATTGGGTCCTGGTATTGAGATTGCCAAGGAAAGTGTCTCGGAACCCTAGGTTTAAATTTATACAATTGATGATTATACACAGGGCATATTTGACTCCCCACAAGATACACATAATGTTCCCGGCTGCGGCTGATAATTGTCACAGATGCCAGCAGGAGGATGCAGGTATGATGCACATGTTCTGGGAGTGCCCTAAGCTGGGACACTACTGGGGTACAATACACCACATTTTGAATGACATAGCACCAGGTAGACCTTACACATCTGCATCTTATTGCATGCTGGGGATAGGACACAAAGAGAAAAAAGGAGTGTGGAATCCAGATTTGTAGATTTGGCACTGTTACCAGCGAAGAGGTCAGTGGCGATGAGGTGGAAATCGGCCAGGCCACCAGACATAGAGACCTGGAGCGGGGAGGTGATCAGGTGGGGCAAGGCTGAGGGACAGGAACTATGTAGGGAAGAACGCAGGGGTCTAAGGAAACATCCCATCTCAATGGAATGGAATGCCCTACTTCTAGCGTTCGAACAAGGCGTACAAGACCAAGGGGACTAGTACGAGTCTATCGACCATCGCAGGGGGACACCATACCCACGGCCGAACATACACGGGAACCGAGATGCAGACACACAAAGAACCAAATGATGTACATGTATGATGTAAAAACGGGGACCAGTACCCCTATCGGATACCGATTGTAATGTGAACAATGAAACAAAACCAGCATAGTGATGATATGTGGATAGAGTAAGTGCTGGGTGGGGGAGGGAATAGGGAGGGTGTTAAGGAGTTTGGGGATATTACTATTCACAGAAAATGGAAAATGTTACTATTGTAATGCATACTGAGATATATGTCACGATGCAGAGATACACTATACGAATGTCTGTAACATATGCAGTGACTCATATTGCAAATAAAGAAATTTTCCCCCCCAAAAAAGAGAACAAAGCTCTTTAGATAATTCATACAGATAATCGACAAGCACGGAGTATTCTCGGAAAAACGCTTGGGTCTTGGGACGCCCCAGACATTAGCAGGGCATCCGAAGTCCACCTCATTCGGAGACAACCATGTTCTAGAATGCGCTGTCGCTCTGGTAGATAACAAGGTAAAGGGTAACGCATCTGGCCATTGCAGTCCTGTGCTTTCTTGGATCTTCGCTAACTTCAGTTTACTTATCAACCAGGCCTGCTGACTTGGGGTAATTTGCTGTATGAAACTTCTGCTTAATATGCAAGCCCTTGCACACCAATTCAATTACTTTTGAATCGAAGTGAATTCCGTTGTCACCCCAAATCAAACATGTGGCAATCTATAGCATGGGAAGAACTCATTTAAGAGTGTCTTCGGCGCCGCCATAGTTGTATTCTCTTTAGTGGGGTAAGCCTTAATCTATTTACTGAATGCGCAAATCACAACTAGTACATACTTCAAATTGTTAACTCGTTCCATTTCGATGAAACCCATCTGGAGAACCTCGAAAGGGAAGGAAGGTGGTGCAAAGTTACCAGCGGGTGTAGGAGTACCTTTCCCGGGATTAAGCTTCAAACAAATGATACAATGCTTCACTAGGTGTGTGACTACCTTAACGATATTATTGTTCTGCCATACTGAGTTGCTGCTCTTTCCTTGTTTCTTTTTGTTTATGAGTTTGGGGCTTTTTCGTGTGTTGCTCATAATAGTGCATCTTTGAGCACTGTGTGTAATCCTCGCTGGCACTGCACGGTCACTGAAGGGTGAGTTGAGTTTGGATAATTGGTCAAGTGTGATGAGATACACTATATATTATTTATAATTGTTATTGTAGAAATACGGAATCCCCTGTCCTGATGAAGCTAAAGGAACCTCTGGCTGAAACGCGACCGCAGCAGCGTCGACATTTATAAAGGAGTCCACTATTTAGAGCTGCGGGAAAGAAATGAAGCGCGACTTTAATAATTTTTGAGTTGTCAACCCTCAAGCGCTATAGGGATTACTCTGAATCAAGAGTGTACGCTCTGTTTGTTTTGTTCGCAGTAGTTGAACTGATTTTTGATCTGTATATGTTTTATGTTGTATATATTGTAGATATGTAATGTATTATTTATATGAGTGTGATTTAAATGTTAGTGAAGAGAGGTGTACATCATGTATATTTGATAACTTTATATGTAGTAGTTTGCTATGACCTTATTGTGCTTTTTTCCGGTCACTTGAAACGTACACAAGGATGTATGACGTTAGAACGCATACATTGACAACGCGTACCTTTTCAACGCGTTCGTAACAACGAAAGTTGTTACCACGCATTGCGCTGGGGGGCGCAAAATTGATTAATTTAATTTACTATTCCAACACCAGTCCCCGTGGATAGTAGGGAAGGTGTTGGGATAGTAAATTAAATCATTTACTATCCTTGAGCGCCCCCCAGTGCAATGCGTGGTAACAACTTTCGTTGTTACGCCCGCAATGTAAAGGTATTCCGTGGTAATGCTTGCGTTCTAAACGCTGCATACCGTACACAAGTTAAAAGAGTAGAAATAAATTTGTTATAAATAAGAATTGGGAGAAGCAGGGTAACTAATTGTACTCAGGCTGAAAATAAATGTGTTTTGATTAATCACTTAATACCGTTTGATTTTGATTCCACATCACTGATGTTTATTGCTCAGGTAGATGAGGGTTAGCTGGGCATGACTCCTGTTATATATATGTACCTGCTATACTGGGTCCAGTAGCTTTCATATTCCTTTTGCACTAATATGCGCTGGACCATGGGCCATGGTAACAACAGGGAGCACATACGAATTGGCCGGCAACCATTGCTTTTTCCCAGACAAGTCAGTAGAGCACCCATCCTCGTCCAAATGACCTGTGCTCTCCTCTCAAATTGCCAATTCATCTAGGGTCGCCTCACCCTGAATTTCTCCGACATTATCCTTGAACATTCCATTGTCTGGGACCCACCTAGCGGGACCTGCCACAAACATATTTTTCATCTTTGATCGAGCTGTCTCCTTAGCTGTCTGGTCTGCGAACGCATTTCCCCTCCCAACATCGTCAGTGATGGCTTTGTCAGCGCTACATTTTATGATTGCTAACTTTTCAGGAAGTGTCAATGTGGACAGCAATCTATGCATCAATGGGCCGTTTTGGATTCGCAGTCCATGGAAAGTCAAAAACCTTCTCTCCGCCCAGAGGCACACAAAATCACCCCAAAGGCGTACTGGCTGTCGGTGTAGACATTAACAGCCAGTCCCTCATTCAACACACAATCCCTAAGGAGGGCAACCAACTCTGTAGCTTGGGCTAATTGATATGGGATACGGGATGTCTCAACTACAGTGTATAACGTTGTGATTGCATAGGCTGCAGTGGTGTTGCCATCTGGTAATTTGAAACAAGAGATATCGACATATAGTTCCCCTTGGGGGTCAGATCAGGGAACATCAGTCAGGTCTACCTATCCTTTTGTTTCTTCCTAAGTCCGAAATAAACAATCATGGTCACCATTGCTGTTTGCTTCTGAAGGGAGGGGTAGTAACATGGCTGGGTTCAGAGTGGTACATCGTTTGATGGTAATGTGTGGAGCAAACAAAGTTAACTCATATCCAGTCAGACGCGCACTAGTAAGGTGCTGCGTCTTTGTCTTATTCAATAGTGTATCCACAGCATGAGGTATCATTACTGTGAGATCAGTATCAGGGACGAGCCCTGTCTATTGTCTGATAGAAACTGCCACCACCGCGGCAGCTCTCAGACAACTCAGAAGAGCTCTGGCGACGTTATCGAGCATGGCATAGAAATAAGTGCAGGGTCTCTGCTTACCAGTGAAAACCTGTTATAGAACAGAAAGCACGCAACCATCCCCCTTATGTACATTGAACACAAAAGGCTTCTGGTAATCAGGAGTACCAAGCACAGGAGCAGAGCAAAGCGCAACCTTTTATTGGTCAAAAGCTTGCTGGCATGCAGGTGTCCAATGGCGGGGTTCATGCACATCTTTGGTGGTCAGGTAAAGAAAGGGTTTTGTTAGTAGGGAATAATTAGGGATCCAGTGCCGACAATACAAAGAACGTGCATACCTCGCGTTGGGTCTTAGGAAAAGGCATTTTAGTAATAGCAGCTATGCGTTCAGGTGTTAATCTGCAGCCCTCCTTCGACAGTAGGTGACCTAAATAGGCGACCTCCTGTCGACAATATCGACATTTTAAAAGTGACACCTTGTGTCCATGGTGTGCCAAATGTAACAATAATTTACCTGTGGCTTCTTTGCAACCATCTTCAGTATCTAAAGCCACAAGACAGCCGTCAATGTACTGCACCAGCACATTACCAGGGGAAAGCTCCAAAGAATCCAATTGAGCTTTCAAAGCTTGGCTATAGATACTAGGACTTTCCATATAGCCTTGTGGAGCACAGCAGAATCTAAAGCTCCGACCGGCTATTGCAAATCCAAACAGATATCTACTATCTGTATGGATTGGTATGCTGCAGAAAGCATTCTTCAAATCTTTGACTAAAAATAATTTTGCTAACGGGGAATCATTGTCAAGATCGTAGTAATGCAATTCACACAAGTGGGTAGTGAGGTATAACCAGCGCAAAGTCCTGGCAGAAATTATTCCATCAATTATATCAGTTGCATCAAAAGGGAACCAAAGATAACGACCACCCAACGTTGTCTAAAAACAACAATACCCAAAAGCAATTGTTATTATATCATGAAACAAAAGTAGGAACCCTGAGCTGGATTAAAGTGTTAGAAATATAAATGAAGATTTTCAAATCAAATTTCCATATGCAGATGTCGTGATCATAAGTCTTGTTTCTTTATTTTCATATCACAGTTGTTTCTTGAAGACTTGTTGATACACAGATCGTTTCTTTGATAATGCAAACAACAGCCAACAGCCGTGATCATCAGTCTTGTTTCTTTAGGTGAGAGAAGTGTGGCTCAGGGGTTAGAGGCGGCAGACCTGGAGCTTGAGTTCGGCCAGGGACCAGGGTTCAATTCCCCGCCTCGGCGGGTCTTGGGCTCAAAAAAATTCCACAGACTCGTTAATTCTCGCTCCGGTGCCTTCTCGACTCACGGGTTCACACTCTGCGACTCTGGGCAATAGCTTGCTTAATCTCCACAATGGCCCCTCGCGGTGGGATGCCTGACTTTCACCTTGTGGATACCCTGCCAGGGTTATCTCACAGGGGAATACCAGGACGGGTTCCCTAAACAAGCGCTGAGATGCCCCAGGGTAAGTCGTGCGCTATATAAGTCTCATTCATTTCATTTCATTCCATATCACAGTTGTTTCTTGAAGACTTGTTGATAAACAGATCGTTTCTTTGATAATGCAAACAGCCAACAGCCAACACCTGTTTCGTCGGTAGGTTATAACCCATAGACTTCCTTAGGGCTGTAAACAAATAAACATTGAACCTAGTTATAATTTCAAAACACATATATCAACCTTAAAATCTAACCAACACCATCGACAAAAATCAGAAGGAAAAAAAAAGAAAACAACCAAAGTGTGCATAAAAAAGAAGAGAAGAAGCCACCCCATAAATGACGCTATCCTTAAACATCATTGTCCTTATGAACCATATGTGCCACTTAGACATATGCTGGAAAATATGTCACATAGGCCCATCATACCAATCAAAGACTCATGCACATATGCACCAATCAACCGTGTTCCAAAACAACCTTATGAGATTAGAACCCACCCTAGACTGTACTTCTCGTTATTTAAATATCGCTCAAACTTCCTCCCAAATCCTGGGATTTTCCACACTATGTTTTCAAATAAACAAAGTAAGTACTATTATTTATCTTTTATTACAATGATCACATTCTATTAAACAAAGTTTTTTTACTTCATCCACCTATTTATAAATCACTTACCGAATACAGTTTCTTTGGTAAGCATCATTATTTACAAGCCTCCATTATCACCAATTCCATCAAACAATTATAATCCACAGGTAATATTTCCTTTGATGCTTACAGCCACAATAAAAATGGAGTATACTTGGTCAGAATGAAAATCTCCAAATTTTAAAGGATATCTAAAAGGGAGAAAACGTAAATATACTCTCAATAGGTTCCTATTTTAAAGCTGCATAAAAGGTGCTCTTCCCAAAACAGAAACTTGTACCTGGAAACTCCTTTGTAACAACTACAACCCCGATTTCTGTATCAATATATCTATACCCCCCATTCCTCTTATTTATATTGTGTTAAGTGTTATAGTCCCAAATAAAGTAACATTGAAATTACCGTTCCTAAGTACAAAACATCACACGAAAAGAATATATGAACATAGCTCATTAAAACTATTATTCCCAAAAACGAAGGTATTTACATTAAAAGAAGGCTACAGGATATCACGCCAATCAGGCTCTATAATCTCTCCACAAAATCACTATCCATATTAGATTACAGTATTTAGATTAAGTTCTGATTTGTAACTCACCCAAGGGTTATTGAGAGGATCTCCGCATAACGTGGTAGTCGCAGTATGGCGTGTTGCATCGGCGCCATCTTCCATGAATTATTTATTGCTAAATTGCTGCAACACTAAAAATGGACTACTTCCTATACAATCAAACCACAATGGGCGCCATCTTTAAGGAGGAAAGATATATCGCCAGGAAAAATTATTTGAATACTACTTAACAGCATTACGAAACGGGGAATTAAAAACCACAACCCAAAATCCTATCCACACTTACTGTGCCTCATCCATATTTGCAGGCAATATAAATCGCTTTATCCTTTTAAATACGTACAACAAATACCAACATCCTGATTCAAAATTATACCGTGCTCCCCTAAGTATTATTCAAATTGTGCAGAGGCCGTAAACTGTTAGAGATTAAAATCAAAAAGAAAAAGAGAAGCTGGGAGGAAACTGAAAGTAAGAAGAAAGAAAGAAAGAGCAGGGAAAAGACTGCTATCCAAAAGAGAGGGTGAATTCTTCAGTGCTTCAAAAGAAAGAATTATGTCACTAACACACCTAAAGCATATTCGCAATATACATCGCATTACTTGTTATTATTTTCTGCACCAAAAATGCTTAATGTTTTCTACATACGTAATATAAACAGCTGGTTTTTGACTCATTGTACATTCTTTTCTTCTTATTTGACATAAGCCCCCATTACACAATCCTTACGGATTAGATCATGTCAAAGTATCAGGGACATTAGCTGGGCCGCCAGGATCCCTAATATTTTATACCAATGATGTACATCCAGATAGGGTATCCATACAGTTATTCCACATTTAATACATACTTTACACCAACACTTCATTTTAAGTTTTTACACACATTTCATTTTGATGCGTCTTTTCTTTACATTGATAAAGAGCAATTCACCATATGTTCAGCATCCTAAAAAATACTGTCGTTCGGAATCGATGTTAATCCCCTGTTCTACAGCATGTAATTTCAGTATCCATCATGCCTCACATTGGCGTAGTCGTAGATCTCTATTACCTCCCCTGGTGCTACTAGGTATACTTTCTATTCCATGGAAAGTAATTGATAAGCTCTTACCCTGACTCGGGCATTCCTGTGCATGGTTTGCTAGAGGATATCTCGGGTCTAAGTTTTTGATTGCTCTGAAATGTTCAGATATCCGATCTTTTAGGCATCTAATTGTACTGCCTATGTATATCTTAGAACATTTACATTGAATTACATAGACAACATACTTTGTGGAACAATCAATATGTTGGTAGATCTTATATTTCACAGAACCATTGTATTGAAAGTTCACTTTGCAATGATCTGCTAATCAACACATGCTGCAACGCCCACACTCAAAGGATCCCAAATTCAGTCTGTTTAACCAGTTAGATTCCCTGCTGTTGGTCTTAGGGTAACTAGGGCTAATCAAACCTCGAAGTGTGGTACCCTTACAATATGAAATACTAGGGTATTTACTAATGTATTGAATTATAGTTTGGTCAGAAGTCAGAAGATACCAATGCTTTTTAAGTATTTTGTAAATTTTATGTGACCATGCATGATAATTGGTCACTAACCGTAAGCAATGTTCTTTAGTTTTATTATTGACCCTTGAGTTAAGGTTATCTTGTCTTTTTAATTTTAATGATCTTACTTTGGCCCTATGTATAGTTCTATCATACAATTGTGGTGGATCAATCTATTCAAGATATTTGAATATCTCAGTAATGGAAAATAAGCACAATACCATATCTTTACATCAGGTATTGGAGGATCTGAAATATTGTACTGATGCCAGTGAGGATAGTGAGTTAAAATTAAAATCAAGCAAGGACTACAGGTGCTTGAACGGTTTTTGTACAGGAGATCGGCTGAATTGTTGGATAACTCAAATATGTTACTATCAATGTCAAGTATGAATATTGAAAACAATTACTTGACAAGTGCTCCCATGCAATTAAATCAAAGAGCTCCTTAAAATCATTCACTTTGCTACCCTAAACCCAACCCTCCAATGCTCTGAAAAGGAAAATTACATATTCTACCCATGTGCTTGACTCCATCTTCTTGCAATTCCTAAACCTCTGTCTATACAGATCAGAAGTCAACCCATACCTGGACATCAATGCTTCTTTCATATGGCTATAAGAATTGTGGACTTCAGAAGGCAAGTCTAGCAAGGTATCCCGCCCCTCACTAAGGAACCTCCCCCATAACCCCGCTCCCCAATCCTTCTCTGGGACCCGGTGGGAGGACATGGCTACCTCATAGGCTTTAAACCACTGCCACAATGTTATCATTCTTATGAAATTCTCTAACCACATCCTTAGGTATATACACTCTTCCTTCAACAGGCAAGGACGGTGTGCTGCTACCAGAGTGAGTAATCTCTAAGCTCCTTGCTTTTAACTCCAACTCGCTCAAACTTCTCTCATGCTCCAACTGCCTCCCCTTTTCCTCTAGAGCCATTTTCCTATTCTCTAACTCCAATTGCCCACCCATCTTGAGCTTGGTCAGCTCCAATTCGTGCATCCTACTTTTCTCCCTGTCCTCCAACTCTTCTGGGGACAGGCCCTTGCCAGAAACACTGCTACCTACTGGGGAAGTTGCTCTCCTCCCCCTGGAGCCAATAGCCCTTCAAGCTGCTCATCTGCATTTTCAGCCTCTTCTACATGCTCAGGGGGATTCCTTGCTTCGACCCTAGCCCTCAGCGCCTTTTGGAACTCATCCTTCCTGGTGAGACTGGTCATAGCAACTTTAAATCTCCTTTAGAAGTGCTTCAGCTGTCTCACATTGTAGCTTTCCAGTTTCTCCTCAAAATCCCAATCCTCAGATGCTATGGATGCTGCTTTACTCATGGTGGCTAAACTTGGCAGTTCTTTGCAAAAATAGAAAATCCCAGGAAAAAAAATCTACCAAAATGTTTGTGGTTGCGTTTGGTCTGTACTCACTAGTAGTGTTCACCAATCACTGTATATGAGTCACAAATGTAAGTTCAGAATCCTCACCGCAGAGGTAGGTACCTTTGACCAAATAGGGACCCTTGCGTCTAGTCAGGGTAAGGGGGTACACTCCTAAAATAACCCCTGTTCACCCCCTTGGTAGCTTGGCACGAGCAGGCAAGTTTATCTTAGAGGCAGTGTGTAAAGCATTTGTGAACACATACAGTAACCCAGTGACAACACTACAGATGGACACCACACAAGTTGTGGTATAAAAAATAAGTATTTTTATATAGACTTAACACAAGACCACAAATAACAAAAATGGACAATACTGTACTTTAACAATTGAAGCAATAGTTTAGTTCTCTTTAGATGGTAAATGCAACACTTAAAGTTCAATGTACCTTTGGATGCGTAACGCTTTACAATGAAAGTGTTGCAGGGAAGGTGATGCGTCGGTTCCTTACATGCAAGAACGGTGATGCGTCAGTTCCCTACTGCAGCTTTGGGGACAGTGATGCATTGGTTATTCTCTGCATGGGGAGGTGATGCGCTTGTTTCTGCCAGCGCTTCCGTGGCAATGCGACCCGCAATGCTGTGATGCGATGAAGATCCGGTGCAATGAAAGAAAATGGCGTCTTCTTCTTGATGTGACAACGATGCGTGCATGCCTGATGGCCGTACGGCAACTCAACTAATCTTCTGAGCCGCGTCAGGCCCTGCGACACACTTCTCTGGTGATGCGACGGCGTCTTCTGCGATGGCGACACTCTTCTCTGGTGATGCGAGGCGCTTCGGCGATGTGACAGCGGCAGCGGCGACAACCTTCTTCAGTGATGCGACAACAGCGGCTGTGACGCGCTTCTCCGGTGAAGCGACACTCTTCTTCTGGGATGCGATGCGCTTCTGCGATGCGATGCAACAGCGGCAGTGGCGACACCTTTCTTCAGTGATGTGACGACAGCGGCTGTGGTGGTGACAAGCTTCTCCAGTGATACAACGGCAACACTCTTCTCCGGTGATGCAAGGCGCCTTGGTGATGTGAGGCGACAGCAGCAGCGGCAATATCCTTCTTCAGTGATGCGACGACCGCAGCTGCGATGGCGTCACGCTTCTTCTCCGTGAGTCGTGCTTCCAGCTCCATGCAACACGCAGTCTCAGAGAAGGACCAGCACAACAGTAGGCACTTCAAATTCCCAGCAAGGGAATTCAGGGGAGCTGGTTGGTGAAGTTTGTTATCCCTGAGACTTCAGCAGGAGGCAAACTCAATTTCCAAGCCCTTGGAGATCCTTTACAAGTTGATGAAAGTAGCATAAAGTTCCTTTCTCCTTTCTTTGGCAGTCAGGCAACCACTGCAGGCCAATCCCCCAAACAGCACTGAGCTTAGGGATAGTCTCCTCCTTCAGTTTCTCTCTGGCCCCTCTACTCAGTAAAGGTTCTTCTTGTTTCCCAAAAGTGATCTAAATTTCTGGATCTGGGTTCCCCCTTTTATACACCTATTCTCTTTGTTCTCTGATGGCAGAGTGTACGTACCTAGAGCAAACCAGTTCTAGTCAGTCCTGGAGCACTTTGTTGACAGGACTCCTTCTTCCCTTTGACAGTGTGGGCCAGGGACATCAGATGCACCACAGGGGGTGGAGCCAGTATTGTGGAAGGCAAGCACAGCCCTATTGAGGCCCCAGGTGCAAGCCCTCCCACCCATCTACATGCAGATAGCTCTATTCAGCCCTGTTCTGACTCACCCTGTCTCCTGGAATTTCCCAGCCCCTGTCACTCAAACTCCAGACAAGGAACACACAACCTAGCAGAGGCAGGCTTGGATAGTTAGGCAAGAAAATACCTACTTTCTAAAAGGGGTGTTTTCAAACACAGAATGTTAAAACCAACTTCACTAAAGGATTATTTTATCATTCTGAGTTCAGGCACACTAAACTCGAATGTTTACTTGTTCCCTGAGTCAGTTAGGATTATAAGATGTTTTAATCAAACTGCCCATTCTAACTATGGGGAACAGGTAGCCTTGCAATAGTGATAAACGGAAATGGCTGTAATTCACAATCAGGACATGCCACACAGATCAGGGCAGGTCCTACCTTTTACCTACAATGCACCCTACCTTTGGGCCTACCATGGGGATGACTAATATGCAGAAAAGGGAAGGTTTAGGGACTGGCAAGTGGGTGCACTTGCCCAGTCAACATGGTAGTATCAGACTGCACACATGCTCTGCAATGGCAGACCTGAGACACATTTTACAGGCTGCTTTTGTGGGTGGCACAAACAGTGCTGCAGGCCCACCAGCAGCATTTGATTTACAAGCCCTGGGCACACTCAGAGCACTGTACTAGGGTCTGACAATTAAACTAAACCAGCCAATCATGGATAACTATTCCATACATCAATTTGTCATCGGGAGCACTTGCACTGTGGCACTGAATAGCAGTGGCTCAGTGCCCAAAGAATCTATAACCAGCAAAAACACATGAGGCAACAGCAAAAAAATGGAAATGAGACCCACTCCAATGGTGCCAGGTCTAACAGTAACCAATCAGAGGAAGGTGGGGTGGAGCCGACCAGCAGGGCGGGCACCACCCATCAGTTTTGAGAGAGGATTTCTCGGCGGCAGAGCCCATCAAGAGCAGTAAGGTAGAAAAGCAAGGGGCCAAAAGATGGGAGCCAGGCACTTCCCAAGCACCGTAGGTGCTACAAGGAAATAAACTGAGGATAACAGAGCCAAACACAGTTTAAAAACTTGAGCCAAGCACCTCCCACACGAAGAGTGTTACAACGGAAATGATGTCGTTGAAAACACAACAGCAGAAAGTTGAGTTTAAAACACTCCAGAACGAGTGAGACAAGCACTAGGGCAGGAGTGGGATTTGAACTCGAGAAAGGAGTGAGGATTTCTCTTTTGAGATTAGGTCCCACACATAATTTAAAGCTGGTTGTGGGCAATGTTTGTTTTAATATCAGGGAAATCAGCAGTACAAACTGGCCCAGTGGACCAGAAATAGGTCCACAAACAGCCAGAAAACAGACCTACCACCGACCTGTCAGAGCAGCCAATACACCAGTACGACCCTGGGTCTGGGCTGCTGCCTTTGAGAGGGAATGGCCAGATTATACATGAGTTAATGAGTGAAGATTGCAGATGATCCAGTGCTCCAGGCATTTGCAATCTTGTCCAGGGCTGCGGACTCAAGATATATGCTGCCAATATTACTGACAAGACGCCAAGCTCATAAAAGCAGAGCTGCTACTTACTGAGCCATCTGTTGAAAAAGAAAGACAATGATTAAACCTTTGCACAAATTAAGCACCGCTTCTTGAGAATACCTTTTTCCTTGTTTTTATCACATACCTTTTTCCTATAACGGTAGTTCTTACTTATGTCTACATTTTATTTAATCAGTATGAAGAAACAAAAATCTGTGTAAAGCACTTGGTCACCTTGTTAGGTCTGCACCTTTGCATAGAAAACTGCTGACTAAACAATAAATAAAAAGGGGCATGGCCAGAGCAAAGACGCATAAAACAAGTATTTCTTCTGAGGTCTAGTACTAGGGTGCTCACCAGCATATATATATATATATATATATATATATATATATATATATATATATATATATATATATATATATATATATATATATATATATATATATATATCCCACCTAATGAATTGAACCACTGCCAATCCACCCTGATCCTAAAATACCACAGAGCAGAACACAATGCAAACCTGCATCCACAATGGTGAAGAATAAGGCTCGATGATAGCAGCCGCTCTGCCCTGCCACATAAGGTAAAGTGAAACCAACATTGAAAATGGCTGCATTTCCACACTGGTTTCCTCTCACTCAGAACTGCAGGCAGTGGCGGCTCTTGGAGTGGGCAGTCTGCTGAAGATTGAAAGTTTTTGGGCTGCATTACATAAAGTGCCCTTAATGCGCAACAGGCATTTGCGCCTGCTTTGCGTGCCCCTGGGACACTTTGGTATTACAGAAGGGGCTGCAGACGCTTGTGCAACCCCTTCTGTAATACCTATAGCACTGGTGCACTTAAAGCTTCAGCGCTATCTACAGGGTGAATACCCACATTTGCATGGGGGTGTGCCCCATGTGAATGAGGAACACGCTTTGCCTTTTCGCCCTCGCCATATTCATGAGGCAAAGAAGCCTTCAGCAGGCGCACTGAGAGTACACCATCTAAAAGGTGGCACACTGTCAGTGTGCCCCCTTATATCAGCCCTCTGGAGGGGGGAAAGGGGGTCCATGGACCCCTCAGACATCCCCGTGCAGGCGTGTGCAGTCTCTGACTGCACCCGCCTGCAAGGGATATCTCAAATTCCCCTTTGAAAGTGCAGGTGGTTGCTGCCTGCACTATGAAAACACAGAGCGGTTGTAAAGGAGCCGTTCCGTTTTTCACAGGAATCCTCTGCCCCAGAGCAGCGCAAGTTTGGGGCTGCCCTGAGGATTCATGGTAATAAGGTGCATTTTTACTGTTTTTACTTGGTGCACCTTTTTAGGTCTCGCCTGTCGATGCGCATGCGCATCGAGCAAGCGAGAGTATTGCGACTTATCCACTCTTTATCTACACTGCAAGGAATCGTGGCGATTCCTTGCAGTGCCCGTGACTTTTAAGGTCAATGCGCATGCGCATTGAGCTTATGCGCATGCGCATTGACCTTAAAAGCGCGTGCGCGTGCACGTCCGTCTTTGTTTACCCGCTCCGCCCCCTCCCCTTCCCGCCGTGTCGCATTTCTCCTCCCCCTCCCCTCCGTCTTGTTGAAGTAGTAACCGAGTTGAAAACAAGGCAGACAGGCAACCGGATTTTTAAGAACCCTTACCAGAAAAGAGGTAAGTTGTATGTGTAAAACTTTCATACATAATTTCGCTGAACCTTTAGTACACACGATTAACGCAGTACACCAGAAGCACACATTCTTTTCATTTGGTAGCGCCATATTGCAGTCCTTCAGTGCATCTGTATACTGGTTGCTATGCTTCATTGCCATATGGATAAAGTTTTAGACATGTGTGTACATACACATGTTTGAGCTACTGCCCCGCAACATATTTGTTTTATTTGTTGCCCTGCTTGTAGTGAATTATCATGTTAGAAATGAAAACTCGCAGCAGTTAACACGTGTTCCTGAATACTCTGATACCATAGTCGGATGCCATTATTTCTGATTCGTTCAAACGTCATGTGAGTTTACTTTTCAGCCCAGACAGGTCAAGATTTGTGATTGTCTTATTTGGTGTCACTTTAAAAAAAAATGCCGCATGTTAATCACGGCAAAAATGGTACCAATTATACCCGAATTCCGAAATGTAAAATGAAGTAAGCTTGGTAGATCCTTTAAGGGTTGCTCAAATATTTGAGTTAGCAAATGCTCTGATAAACAGTTTTCAACTACAGCCACAAATGTGTCCGCTACGTTTCTTCTGCCTCAACGTTTAGATGATTTACTACCGTCGCATGATGTGTTTGTTCCTTGGCCCATGTGCAGTAGCCCTTCCGCAGAGTGATCAAATGGATCCACTGGTAGATTTTCGCTGAGCTATCCAGAAAATGTTTTTCACAAGACATGGGTTATTTTTCTTGTTGGTGATACATCTCACTAAATATGACGTGGTTGACTAGTGTAGTATGTTAATATTGAATTGGTAATCGAATGTTGTGAAATGAATCCATTACTAAATGCTGAATAATTATATGAAGAATAAATGGGCATGTGTTTGATACTTTTGTTTGAAGTTCCTTCATTCTTGGTATCATGACTGAGTCGCATGTAGACGCATACATAAAAGATTGACATTGAGCAGTGTGCTGCAAGGCAGCACATGGTTTCATGCTGTTGGTTATGTGGGCTGGAAGTGTTACTGCACGTCTTCTCCCACAATGGGCGTGTTTTGTGTGCTCATGGTCTTATATGTATGTGCGCCTAATACCATAGCAGCCTGTCGTCGTTCTTTTCTCGTACCTTTTGTGTTACAAGTGTTACGTTGGGTCATTATCTTAAATGTTCCAGAGTGTTTGTTGGTGGAGCCTGTTTCCGGTGTGGCTGTTGTTGTGAACCTGCACCTTATATTTAATTGAAAAGCATTGTTTTGTATCCTGGTACTAGTATACGATTCAACTTAACATAATTTCCGCAGCTTCACAAATGATTTCTCCTTTTCCGAGGGACCCTTTGGATAACATCCTCAACTCCCCTGGGTTAATCTGGTGCAACGGCCATAATTTCATAAAAGGTTCAACAGTTTCTATGACCAAGCTTCTTTAATATCTTGGGTTCAGTACATTTAAACATCTGGAAGAATGCATTGCAGGTGGAGTTTTGCATGTACTGTGGTGCCTTGGCAAGTAGTTGCGATACATTTTTAGTTGTTAGTGTGTGTTCTGAAAATGGGTCACCCTCAACCCCTCACTCACCCTCACCCTCACTCACCCTCAACCCCTCACCCACCCTCAACCCCTCACCCTCAATCCCTCACCCTCACTCACCCACACTCACCCACACTCACCCACACTCACCCTCACTCACACTCACCCACCCTCACTCACCCTCACCCTCACTCACCTTCACCCTCACTCACCCTCAACCCCTCACCCTCACTCACCCCCACTCACCCTCAACCCCTCACCCTCAACCCCTCACCCTCCCTCACCCTCATTCACCCTCAACCCCTCACCCTCACTCACCCTCAACCCCTCACCCTCACTCACCCTCAACCCCTCACCCTCACTCACCCTCAACCCCTCACCCACACTCACCCTCACTCACACTCACCCACCCTCACTCACCCTCACTCACCCTCACTCACCCTCACCCTCACTCACCCTCACTCACCCTCACCCTCACTCACCCTCAACCCCTCACCCTCACTCACCCTCAACCCCTCACCCACCCTCAACCCCTCACCCTCAACCCCTCACCCTCAACCCCTCACCCACCCTCACTCACCCTCACCCTCAGCCTCACCCTCACTCACCCTCAACCCCTCACCCTCACTCACCCTCACTCACCCTCAACCTCATGCTAAAGATTTACAAAAAAACCCATTAACAATTCTAAAAGCACTAACTCTAATGCTGCGAGACCTATTGCATTTCTAATGCTTGTTAAAGGTACGCCTGGCACAAACAATGAAGACGCCCATTTAATGTAATACAGACCCTGGTAGCGAATGCCTCACAAAATGCAGGCAGTCCGACTGATCCCACCATAGGAAAGAGAAAAGTTGTAAGATGGGAATTGGAAGATTGCACTTTTACTGAATGCATTCAGCAGCATTCGGCCATGTCAGTAATAAACAACTACATACATTCTTCAGTGCATCGATTTCAGCTCTTTGTAAAGTGGCCTCTTTGGGAAGCTTCCTTCTCGGATGGAACTGCTTGGTGCCCCTGATATGGCACTGTGAAGGTACCCTCCATTAAAGAATTATAGACACCAATAATTCAGACTAAAGAACAAAACGTTCAGACTGCTACTTCCAGTAAACTCTTGTTGGAGAAACATTGGACAGTTGGCAACCTACATGCCTCTTTCACAAATGACGACATCAAACAACTTCTGGTAGCGTTCTAAAAATTGTAGAATTTCATTTTAAATTAACAACTGGTGTGTTAAATGAACAGGAAGGAGACACAAAGAATGTAAATGCACTGCATTTTACATAACAAACCTTTTTAATTTTTTTATTGCAAGGCCAAACCCTCTTTAATTTGTAATACATTGTACATATTTAAAGTTGACATGCTTTTTATCTCTCTGTGCAGCTCGAGTTAAAAATGTGTCCTCCAGCGTTTTGTAAACTACTCATGATTGAAACAGTTTTACTACCTTGTTCTAATGCATTGTTAAAATGTATTATTTTTTGTGTGTTTGCGATGTTCCTGGAGGATGGAACAAAGGTGGACTCTATCTTTACAGGATCATTTCTTCTTGCCTAGCAGAGTTTATGATTTTAGTTGTAAATGTGCTTTTGTTTTCTCTTCCAGACCCAATCAGATGTATTCATTAGTAGTAGAGCAAACATAATTTGTCATGGGATGTGTTTTCTATTTTAACTTTGAATATTGTGATGTCAATTTTTCACATCGCATTGACAGTATGATTTCTCTGTTTGAACAGCTATATAACACACTGTTTCTGAAATGTTCGCCAGGCTTTTCTATGGCTCCTATTGAGAATGACTTTCTGACGGACAGTTCTTTAAACTTCTACTTCGAATATTCCAGGAAACCTTCTTACCTTTCCTTAGAGAGCAGAGTCCAAGTTAGTCTGTTTATTGATTGACACTTAAAATAATTTCAGAGCCTTTTGCATATTTATTTAGCAACTGTTCTTATGACTGTCCAGTTGGAATATTGTACAATTAACTAATACTGAATTGAATTGACCGACCATTTGTTATGGTATGCTAGCAGGATTTGTATAGCGCACAGCTACTCAAAAGTGTGTCTCGGCGCTGCTTCAGGCTGCCTGCAATATCTGTGCATGTCCTGTTTGGCTTGCTGGAAGAACCATGAGGCATATTATCAAGCAGGGCATTAAAAATTATCGCCGTTTTAGCGCCAGAAAACTAGAGCTTTAAAGTTGGAGGCAATGAATGAATGAGATCATGTAGCAAATGAAAAAGAGTGTAAGAATATGATAAAAGGTCAGGTAAGAAACACAGGTAGCCATTGGCTGAACGTCAGACGGCGTAATGAAAAGAAGGCCTGGAGAGAAGACATGTTAGACAGTGTGCGCAGATTTCCTGTGATTGTTAAAGAAACAGACAAACAGAATATAAATAATGTAAAAGTTCAAACTCAAAAAGAGAAAGAAAATATAGAGATGAAAAGTGATACTAATGAAGAGATTGGGATTTTAGATGATTTGTAAAATTCAAGACTCTGCAAAGTAAAACCGCGTTTCTGTTTTCGGGGCATAATCACCTTTCTTGTCTTCAGAGGGGAAACTTATCACCACCGGACACTCCAGGAACACCGTCAGTGCCGTGAGCTGCAAGTGGCTAGTCTCCCCCGCCGCCGCCTGACACACCTACGCGGCCGCCGATGGGGGGGGGGACTACAGCCCCCAGAAGAACTAGTGCCATAGCCCCGCCCACCTTCCACCACTTCCGCGCCCGGAGGCGCTCAAAGGAGCCTAGCTCCCTCGGTGGAGCGGGAGCTCTGCAAAGTAAAACTGCGTTTGTGTTTTCGGGGCATAATCACCTTTCTTGTCTTCAGAGGAAACTTATCACCACCGGACACTCCAGGAACACCGTCAGTGCCGTGAGCTGCAAGTGACTAGTCTCCCCCGCCGCCGCCTGACACACCTATGCGGCCGCCGAGGGGGGGAGGACTACAGCCCCCAGAAGCCCTAGTGCCATAGCCCCGCCCACCTACCACCACTCCCGCGCCCGGAGGCACTCAAAGGAGCAGAGCTCCCTCCGCGTCGCCGGGCGAAGCCCGGGCAAAGGGCGGGCCCTCTGTGGCCCTCAGCGGCCTGAGGAGACTGGACTGGGCCACAGACTTTGGTCCTGATGGGAAGACCCGTATGTATGTATTGCCTGTGAGTTCATAATCCAAGTAGTTGTTGCAGGTAAAGAGCGCCGGCCGCTTGAGGCCTGTTCTGTCACAATAACTTTATAGACTGTCAGTGGAATTAAGTTGCTATGATGTCTAAAGATAAAAATGACAAAAGTGGTAAAATTGCTTCTTGGCTAGGTCCTATGGACAATTATCTGATTAAGAAGATCAACCAGATCAATAACGATAGAAGGGCTTCCCTAGGTCAGGAGAGTCCCAGAATGATACAGGAAGAGGCGTCTTCGTCAGTGGTGGACACACCTATGATCTACAATCCCCCTACTGTTCCTGGGAAAGTTGTGATGGCTATAGCCCAGGTGCATGCGGAAAGGTTGGATGATCGGCCAGATATCCCAATCGTGGAAATAGAGCACATCCCGTCACCCCCACGTTCGGCTAGAATATTTAAAAAAGCAAAACCAAGACGAAGGGGGAAGCACAATCAGAAAAAAGCAGATATAGCTAACCTTAAAAGGGGTCCTCCCCCGGACTCAATGACAGACAAACGATCCTCTTTGGGGCAAATAGGGACAGTATCATCGCCTACCCAAACACATATTATCGCAGCACACACTGGGCTAGTAAACACTGGAGGCAGGGAGGACAAAGGTGAAGTGTCAGAATATTCTAGTACTGAGGTTTCCCTGTGGAGCACTCCTATTAGTACCCGCGTGTCCTTGTCGAGTCTCTATAATAGTTATGATGATGAAGGGTTATCAAATTCCCCTAGATTCTCTCCTGCATCTCCTCCTAATACAAACTATATATCACCCCCAACGTTAAAATTAAAAAAAGAGGGGGTGATCCTTTAAAGATCCGGCAAGCCAAAATACTGAAGAGGAGTTCCATCTCAACACTGGTGGATGTGGTCGATTCATTGACTCCTCCTATGGTCCCTCTAACGACAACTCATTGTTCCCTTAGTGAAGGTGGCCTCTTGGGACAAATTGAAAGTCTGGTAAAACCACTAATACAGCCCCTGTTAGAGAAGATTAATTTGTGTAATACGCACCTAGATCTCATTTAGAAACAGGTAGGAAGAAATAC
Organism: Lissotriton vulgaris; assembly: GCF_964263255.1. Classification (NCBI taxonomy): domain Eukaryota; kingdom Metazoa; phylum Chordata; class Amphibia; order Caudata; family Salamandridae; genus Lissotriton; species Lissotriton vulgaris. The sequence continues at coordinate 682,018,505 of NC_141693.1, forward strand.
ACTTTATTAGCAGATTTGGCGAAGGGGGTAAATATCATAAAATCTAGAGGAACATCTGTTACAACGATGTCAGCATCTAAATAAGTCCCACTATGCCCCACTCCCTCTATAAAAACAAATCAAGTTGGGAAAAAGCCAATTGGTCCTCCCCCGAAAAAAGTACAGACACCCCCCTTGTTGAAAAAGAAGCCTGCCCCTGAAATTCAAACCTTAAGTAAAGCAGGCGACCAAGAGGGGGATAATTTGATCGTGGAAGAAAGGGCAGAGCCTTCGCAAAACAAGGCTATTAAGGAGAAAGGGACAGGGAATCTTCATAATACAAACTGGCATTCACATAGAATAGTCGATTTACCGCCAGAAGCTGTGCCTTACGCAATAGTCATGGCGGGGGTCCCTGAGCTCCCTATGGGCACCAGGGAAGATCACCGAGCTTTACGAAATAAAGTGACCCATTGGTTACGAAATAACAGACCCTTGCCTGCCTATATTAATGGGGAAATTCTAAATGTTAGGCGTTCACTCTGGGTGGACCCACTACCAAAAGATAAGAAAGGGGATGTAATTATTGTAAATTTTAAAGACCATAGAGCGGTCAGGCATATTGGGGATTGGTATGATTCAAGAAGTAGCGATTCCATTTCCACTCATTATCTTAGCTACTTCTACCCATATTTCCCAGTGCAACATTCTAAAAATAGGGATGCAGTAAGGCAGCCTGTAAACAGGCCTGGCTTTAACCAACATGGATACAGTCAGACTCCTTTTTCCCAGATACAGAGACCACTTAATTTCCACCCAAGGCATTTCCTTCCATCAACCCTAGGACCTAATTTTGGGAATAATTACTTTTGGGACAATAGAGGCTTTGCCTTACCTCCTTATAATATACCAACCCATAATCGTTTTGATGCCTTCTCAGGCCTTGAATATGTGGATTGACACATGAAGGAAACTTGCCAGACCACAATATTAGGATCAGGGGACCCCAAAGGTGATTTCAAGGGGAATCCAAAAGAACATATGCTAGGGGAGGGTAATGAGGTTACCATTCAAGTAGAATTGGTCCCAAAAATGATTCATGGTGACATTAAAGAGGATTGCTGTAAGACCTCAAGCTCCTCAGTGTTAAAAGAGGGGGATAACTGTGGAGGAGTAAGTTCCCCTTTTGAAAAGGTTCTGGGTAAGATTTCCTTGGGTGATTTTGTAGTAAATGAGAATAGGAAATCTTGTACTCTCCTATTTTGGAATCTGGCAGAATTAAGGAATAAAATTATAAACCTATCCTGGGAAACTGTTATAAATGATCGGGATATATTGGCCCTCCAAGAAACCTGGTCTACTGAACCAGTCTATATAAGCGGTTATAGAAGCTTTTTTACTCCGGCCGGGGGGGGGGTCAACATTGAAGAGCAAAGGGAGGCTTAATTACGTTCCTTTCAAACCAGCTTAAGTACGAGAAAGTTTATTTTGTCCCTAAATCTAGTTACTATCAAGTAATAACCCTAAGCACTAAGAAGGGAATCAATGTTGTTGTCATAAACTTTTACAATAATATTCAGAAAAATGAAATTCCCAACACTCTAAAAATGCTTAGGGACGATATACAACATGAAATCGACAAAAACAATAGGGAGTTGATAATTTTATGGGGGGGGATTTTAATTGTCCACTCTGTTCAAAGGGTAAACGGGATCTGTGGCCTAATGTTAGAGCAGGATATAAATCTAACACACTTTAACCACTCTTTGATCGGGGATTTACTAAATGAATTACTGTTCATGTATGACCTGGGATATGCTAATGAAATAGTCCAAAAACCTACTCCCTTCGGCCCTACATTTATTGGTAGAGGAGCATCGTCCACTATTGACTTTATCATTACCTCAAATAGTTTTAGTCATAAGATCGACAGGATAAAGACAATAGAGTTACCCATAAGTGATCATCTGCCCCAAATAATAGAGGTTGAAAACCCTTTCTTTGAACATCATGAAGATGTGCTCTCCCTAGGTACAGTCCCTGATGTGGCTCTGGGGAGGCAGAATGGGTACACTCTAAAATGGGGCAAGGTCGTTCCAGAAATGTTCCTCTCGAAACTGCTGAAAACTTGTTCAGATAGTTTCGCAATTTGCCTAGGGGAGAAGTCTCAAAGTGAGCAGATAATAGAGCACTTTAATATAATAGCTTCTGAAATTAAAAACATTCTGCGGTGGAGGCAAAGAAAAGGATAAAGGGCAATAAAAGTTGGTTCGACAAGGCATGTACAAGGGCACTGACTGACTTGAAACACGCAATTCACAGGTCACCCCGAGATCCGCTAGAAATAAGAGGTTTGAGGAAAACATATAACGAGGCTCTAAACAATAGAAAAAATGCTATAAAAAAGGAGGCTTTAGAAGCCCTTTGCGAGGCTTCACAGTCCAAGGATGCATTTGCATTTTGGAGGGCCGTTAATACCCCTTTCCTCTTTGACAATCTCAAGGCCCGCATGGAGATAGCAATTACTGAGGAGGACTGGGTGGAGCATTTCTCAAACCTTTATAGGTCCCAAGATGAATCCCACACTATAGATTCTTTTATAATGGGTAATAGTGGATCTGGGGCTGAACAATTGGTGATAACCTTGGAGGAAGTCATGATGGGTGTGAAAGCAACGAAGGGAGGCAAGGCCGCAGGGGCCTGATGGGATCCCTGCAGATCTATATAAAGCAAACATTGAGATCTGGGGCCCCATGCTGATGCAGCTTTTTAATGCTGCACTTGCAAGGGGTTTAAATCCGTCTTGGTTCACCTCGGTTATCGTACCGATATACAAGAAGGGAGATAGACAAAATTGCGCCTTTTATAGGCCAATCTCCCTTCTTGACTCATCCGTAAAAATCCTTGGAAGAATTATCCTGGCAAGACTCCAGAGCTGGGCGGAGGAGAATGAGATAATTAGCGACCTACAGTATGGATTCCAGAAGGGCATTGGAACTGTTGAACAATGTTTAAATTTAATGATTGTTCAACAAAAGTATACCAGGGTAAAAGGTGAACATCTGTACCTTACGTTTGTCGACCTCTCGCCGGCGTTCGACTGTGTGTCACATATTAAATTGTGGGCAATCCTGAAAGTGCTGGACGTGGAAGATCTTATCATTCGTTTTCTGAGAGAATTATACTCAAGAGCTACAGCTTCAGTCCGCTATGGCAGGGGGGGAGAATGTACCAAAAAATTTGGAGTGGGACGTGGAGTACTCCAGGGGTGTGTTCTGGCCCCTTTCCTATTTTTGCTTTACATAAATGGACTTGAGCACCGTCTCCTGCAGGAGTGCAGGGATATGCCCAGGGTTGGTAAGAGATCTATCCCTGCACTCTTGTATGCGGACGGTGCAGTCTCAATGGCACGTACTCCCTTGGCCCTACAAAAACTGATTTTATCATTTGAGAAGTTCATGTTGAGTCTAGATCTAAAAATCAATTGTAGTAAAACTTTCTCCATGAACTGTGGCACAAGATCTGGAAAGCAGATGAAAAGAATGTTTATAAATAACGTTCCTTTGAAAAATACCACTACTTTCCCTTACCTGGGTATCTTGTTTCATGAATCTGGGGGTTGGACAAGTGCTGTATAGGCCAGAACTCTTTTGTTCCAAAAAACTATAATGGCCATAAAGACTTTTAAAAAAAAGCTGAGCAAAAAACCAATAAGATAAATCTTGACTATATACAATGCCACATGCACATCGGTAGCCCTGTATGGCGCAGGTCTATGGGGGTATTCGAATTCTGAACCAATTCAAATAGCCGAAAATAAATTTATGAGGGACGTCCTAGCGGTACCACAAAGTGTTTCGACTTACATCTGCCATATTGAACTGGGACAACCTCATATTTCAGACTTAATTAGAATACAACCCATTCTATTGTGGCATAGGGTATGGACAACTAACGAATGTGTCATGAATCGGGCTATGTTGTTGGACGTATTAAAAATGGAAAATGTGGGTAGATTTGACTGGCTTTTATGACTCAAATTGGTTGCCGACGATACTTCGAGGACCCACTCACAATGGGAAATATACCCATTTTATTCTTTTGTAAATTTTATATTATGCCACATAGGAAATTCACAATCCCATTCCTTAAAGAAATGAATTTAAACAGATGCCGCCCAGCTTTTTTAGAATTGCAGAGAATGGACACAGTTTTAACCGTTGCTGTAGTTTTAAGCTTTTTTAAATATGTATTTAAATTACGGAAAACAATTGGTGTTGATGAAAAGTAATAGATTTGTCACTTTTTAAATTTCCCTGTGTAAAATTGTAAATTTCATGCTGTTGCTTTTATGGTTATTGTCTTTTAACCGAATAAAGTACTTTTTTGAACTTTAGAAAAATTCAAGACAACCACTGTGTAATAATGAACCAAGGCCGCAAGCGCATGAGAAGGAGCTGGAGAGCCGAGTCCATATAAAAACGAAGCAGAACCAATGTGTTTGCAAGTCTGTGCCAAGTGACCCAGTAACAAACTAAATTGACATTTGGAGACTTAAAGCTGAATTTGTCCAAATTATAATTGTACTATTGGTGTAGAAAGAATGCATATGACAAGTTTGAAGAATTGGAAAAAGCATTTTGGCCCATATTTATCATGTTGTCAGGCAGTGTAACATAGCAAGCCACCTTGCTGCACTGTGTAAAAGGGAAGGAACACATTCCTGTCTTTTCCTAGCATTGGCACTTTTTTGGCTTCCTGGCGCCAACACAGGAACTCTTGAGTAATGGTGCAAGGGTGCCTGCATTGTAGGTAGGATGGATTTGTGCAGTAAGGGATACCTTCCTGCACAAAAACAATCCTGAGAGGCCTTCCCCTACTTCTATGTGTGCTGCAGCACAGCTAGAACGAAGAAAAAACCGAGGAGAAATACAAATATTTTTCCTCGTTGCACCTCACTTGGGGAAGCATCACATTTTTTACACATTCCCAGGTCTACCACTAATGGTAAATCGGGAAATGCATAAAAATCCATGAGTGGATGTGGAGGAAGACCCACGCTCCACCCATGGGACGTTTCCCTGGGGCAGAGCAGTGCAAGGCAATGATTTGCACTGCATTATAAACGGTAATATCTTTTATATCAAGGGGAGCTCAATACACATACAAAAACTTTTAACTAGAATCCGGTTCTCTTCTAAAAGGATCTGGAAGCCCCCAAGGTAGAATACACATGTTTGCATTGTGGGTATTCCTTAAACACGGCTAGTCTTCGCAGATGTAATTCATCTCGCTCTCTACATCCCACCCCTGCCCCTTTGAAAGTGACCCTAGAAGCCGGGCTGATAAATTGCAGATCTTTGGTCAAACATGCCTTAGATATTTTACTGTCTATTACAGACAACAACTGGGAGCTTTTATTTTTGACGGACACATGGCTTCGTGATGACACTAATCCTGCTCTGACTCCAGCTATCCCGGAAGACTATGGCATAGTATGTGCCAACAGGCAGAATGGGAAACAGGGAGGTGGTGTGGCCATTATTTATAAAACAAAATGGGGGATCTCAGCTTCTCACTTTGAGCTGGTTGACTCCATCGAGGGGTTGTCCATTTGTATCAGGCTCTCAGCGTCAACCTTTTGCTCTGGTATTTTGCTCTATAGTCCTCCGAACTCCAGTTTTAATCATATCCCTACTCTTGTCGACTACATCTCCCAAGCTAGCATGACTTGAATTTACATGTGGGTGATATCTCATGTTCGCACAGCTGTAATTTTATTGCCACCTTAGCAGGATGCAACCTAGCACAATATGTCTCCCTTCCAACCCACAAGGCAGGCCACACTTTGGACCTGATCTGCTCTAATCAACCCGATATCACAGTTCACGCACCCCTACCAGTAATATGGTCAGATCACTTCTTGATCCCTTTTCAATTCCTGCTGACCAGTCCAGAGATAGCCACTTCTAGTCCTAAAAAATGTAGAAGGAATTGGAGTAAAATCCCTTTGGATTCAGTAACGCAACATATGAAGGACTCCAAGCCTGCCCCTCCAACGATCTTGAGGTCAGCATCTCAAACTTGAATAAGTGGGTCGGTGGCGCGCTTGATTCCCTGGCTCCTTTAAAAGAAGTAAAATCGCCTAGATCTTCCCCTCCGCCCCGTGGTTCTTGGAGGAGCTTAGACAAAAAAAGCCAGAATGCAAAATACTTGAACGTAGTTGGAGACTGACGTATTCTGCGGAAAGCAAGTCAGGTTATCGGGCAGCTCCTAAAGAATACCGTAGACTGCTCACTAAAAATAAAAGAGATTTCTTAGCTGACAGAATTGCTAATGCTAAAAACGCGTCCAGGGAGATTTTTTAAATTGTTAAATCCTTCATCGACCCACTTGCCCTTACTCACACTCTCCCCCCCTCAGAGAGCTTATGCAACAAACTTTAAGTTCTTTGAGGATAAAATCGCTTTGATTTATGCCTCCTTTCCTGAGCCACGGGAAGAATCCCAGACTTCTGATGACCTAGATCTGGTGTAGGCTCCTGGCTCAGTGCTCTCAGAGTTTGAGGAAATATCAGAGGAAGTCTCTCTCCTGGAACTGCAGAAGTGCAAATCTGGTTCCCCAAGTGACCCTTGGCCAGCTAAACAATATAACACCCTTGCTGGATTCCTCAATCCTCACCTTAACTACATCTGGAATCTATCACTCAGACTGGGAATCTACCCAACAGCCTGAAAACATACCTTTCTCCAGTCTATCCTTAAAAAAGTCAATTCAGATCCAGAAGCCCCTTGTAACTATAGACCCATCTCTCTACTACCCGCTTCTGCGAAGGTCTTAGAGAAGCTAGCTTATCAGCAACTGGCTGGCTTCATTGAGTCTAATGACCTTCTCCAGGACTCTCAATCCGGCTTTCGGTCTGGCTATAGTACGTAATCAGCCCTAATTGACATGGCAGACTCGATACGCTGGGTGGTAGATGGAGGTTCAAACTCGGTGTTAGTGCTGTTAGACTTGCCTGCGGCATTTGACACCATCTCCCATTCTACCCTATAGAACCGACTAAAGTCCATAGGAGTTCAGGGCACAGTATTGACCTGGTTAACGTCCTTTTTCTCCAACCGCAAACAACAGGTCCGGACCCACCCTTTTACGTCTCCTGCTAAACCTCTTAAATGGGGTGTGCCACAGGGCTCTGCCCTGAGCCCGCTTCTTTTTAATGTTTACTTAAACCCGCTGGCTGAGATGATCTCTAAAACCGGGATCAAAATTACATCTTATGCTGTATCTATCGCCACCTTTGATCCCCTTTAAGTGTGTCTTAAGAACATTGCGGGCTGGATGGACCGCAATTTCTTGAAACTCAATGAGGATAAGACCAAGATCTTATTCAATAACCAACCCTTTCCTCTCTCCTCTAATTTGTGGTGGCCTGAGGAAATAGGCACGGCCCCATCCCCAAGGAATTGGTTAAGAATCTGGGCGTTTGATGGGACAAACATCTATCTCTCGGTGTGCAGGTGCAAACAGTCTCCGCAGCCTGTTTTGGCAAAATCAAAACTATTAGAAAATTCATTAACTACCTGCCCAACTCTACTCGAAAAACTGTGGTCCATGCTCTGATAACTTCACATCTGGACTACGCAAATGGATTATACCTGGGTCTCTCCTTTTGATTGCTCCGCAGACTTCAGACAGTACAAAACGCTGCGGCCCGTCTAGTCTACGGCGTTCCGCTCAGACAACACATCTCCCCCTATGTACGACAACTACACTGGCTGCCTGTCGCTAAGCAAGTTGAATTTAAGGCTCTGATACTAGACTTTCGGACAGGCAAAGGTCTAGGGCTGGCCTATCTCAGGAGGAGACTTCGTCCATACTGTCAGTCCAAATCCGTACGGTCTAGCACTCACTGCTTGCTTGCCACCCTCAGGTTCCAAAAGGCCAGATCAGGAGGTTAATCATTTGAGGTGGGCGCCACTCAACGTTGGAACAAACTACCCCTTCACTTGCGCCTTATTCAGTCAGAACCTGAGTTTGCAAGTCTCTCAAAACCTGGCTATTTATCCCCCAGGACTAGTCACTGCCTCTGCTGCGGCCTCGCTCTCTGTCTGCTATAGCGCCAGGACACCCCGTTGGGGTAGCTGTGCGCTCAATAAATACCTTATTATTATTATTATCTGGAACGCTGCATATTGATTATCGTAAGATATAATGCAGGCCTTTATAGGTTTGCCTCGAAGGTAGGTGCCATACCTATTAGAGAGCTTCTTATTTTACACAGTGGCAAATCAATTTCAACTGCTGTATATGGAGCAGGAGTCTGGGGGGTAGAGGACAATGGAATTATACAAAAACAAGAATATATGTTTTTAAGAAGACTCCTACCAGTACCCCAATCCACATCAGAATCTAGCCTTCATAGAGAATTGGGCATTGGGTTTGTTTCAGTCTTAATAATAACTAAACTGTTACTATTAAGGCATTCTCTTTGGTCTAAAACACAGACACAATTTACCAGATCTGTCATCAAAGATTGTATGGGTCTTGATCGGGCAAGTAAGATCCCCTAGCTGAAGCATATAAAGCACAGCCTGGGAGGGCTTGGTCAGATAGTTGGGAGCCTTTGGGCCCACCCGGAGAATATTATTGGCTATCGCAAAAATGTCTTAAGGAGCACATTCTCACAATTTGCTATGAGGAAAGGGCACAATCGGACTATTCCAAGGTCACTGTGGAAAGATATTTGGCTATAAATGTTCAGTCAAGGTGCAAAAAGTATCTTACGTTAGTCCATAATACTCACCACCGATTTCTTTTTGCCCAATTTAGACTTCCTATCTTTCATCCAATGGTCTGATTTCCAAGGAATGATGGATGGGCCCTCTTACCAAAAATGCCCCTGTGATAACAGATCAGATCAATCAATCCTGAACATAGCACTTTTTTGTAAATTGTATTAGTCATATAGAAAACTATATATTAAACTGCTCTTTTTGAATGAACAACTTGTTTACTATCAGGAGGCCTTTCACTTTTTGTGTGAGCTGAAGAATGGTTTAGTGGTAGCCATGTTTCTCTCTAATGTGCTGCTTAATAGGGACACACAAGATAATATATGAATTGCCATGTCTTAGCTTATTAGCCCATGGTCCCCCATGGAGGACGATTTTTGATTGTGCAATATGCAATATTACGTTATCCTGAATTGTGTTATTTGTGTAGATTTTCGCAGTTTAGTGTCATCATTCTTATTATGACAGGCTTCATTTATACAGGACATGAACATTCATTGTATATTTTGAAATTCAGTTAAGATTATTTTTATGAACTTTATTATGTATTCATATTAGAATATTGTACAATTGTCATGATGATTTTATGGTTTTAACGTGGTATAAACTGAATAAAGTTTATGGAATCAAAATGAATCAAATTGAACTACTAGGACTTAAGGGGCGAGGTCGATGACAACAAGGAAGACATTCACAGACAGGGACATCTTAACAATTTTGGGGACCCTGGGCCAAACGTATTTTGGGGGCCCCTGTTCAGAATAGCTTGGAATTTATGATACAGTTTCACCTCTTTCTTGCCCACTTTGGCCAGGTCACTGACAGTGTACAGGCATACCCCAAATTCAAAATGATTTTAGGTCTAATTGTCAGGGATAGAGAGGTGTGTTTTCAATGATGTAACACAGCAGCAGCTCACTAAAATTATTGCAAAAAATCTCTGAGACCCTCCCATTTCTCATATGTGAGGTCCTCTTTTGATCTGAAAGAAGCTTTTTTTATGGATGTTGCATTTTTACCTAAACACATTTCTCTTCAAAATGTTGGTAATATACTCCCACACTAAAAATAAATTAAAGGAACATGGTATTTAAAACAATTTGGAAATGTTCAAGGCCATCAGGGCAAAACTCTCTGCAGAACAGAGATGGCAGGGGGCCCCCTGAAAGGCTGGGGCCCTGGGCCTGAGCCCACTTTGCCCATGTCTTAAAACGTCTCTGTTCACAGACTAAAAGCTAGAGAAAGAGAAAATCTGGAAAAATTGCAAAGTCTGGAGAATAGTGCAAGGTAAAATAACATAAGGATTTTAAATGTCCCAGAGGGTGGAGAAGGGTGTAATCAGAGAGCATTCATGATTGAGCTACTAAAAAAAGATGCTCCCCTTAATGTCTCTACATTAAACCTTGCATCAGATATTCAAGGGTACATCAAGACACTTTCAAGAAAAATCCTGGTGAATCTCAAAACATATACAATCAAAGAACAGTTATTGACACAGCCCTAAAATGGAAGAAAATGAAAGTGAATGACCTAATGTTTACCATAAGATCTGATATTTCTGGAGCAATGCAGGAAAGACATTGGGAGAGTGCGAAATACATAAATGAACTTAGAGGGTTGGGAGCCACAGTTAAAATTAAATTCCCAGCTTCTCTACATGTAATGTGGAACAACAAAATGTATAGTGTAAGGGAGCCATGCGAGGCGGAGGACTTGTTTAAATCAAAGAAATCACAAAAGGCTCAACATAGTATCTTAGGAGGAGAAGCTCGAAATGGGTTAAACACCAATTACCATGTAGAATCTGGGGGTCCTCAGCTAGCTGAGAGGGTAGCTCTAGGGAGAATCAACATCGCTGGATGCTGGAAAAAACTGATGATGAAGAAAATTGCAGCCAGCATAATAATATGAATATAAAGACTCAGGAAATAAATATCCTATGCAGAGTTGGAAGCATATGTGCAAGTCCTCTTTCGTAATATCCTCCAGATTCCTGATGAGACATTCGCCATTTTGGACAGGAACCAAAGAGCGTTTTTTCACATACCACGCTAAGAAGACCCTAATTCTCGATGTTTTGACAAGAGTCTACTTCTACCAGACCAAAGAAGAATATTGGTGGCTGCTAGAAAGGACGACGAAATACTCTGCAAAGATGAGGCATCTCCGTGTCTCTGGATATCTTGGCAGCCACACGTGTCAGTGTCAAAGAAGACACTTAGCAGACATAACCATTCTCAGAAATAAAAAGATGCCATACAGATAGATCTTACCCTTCTGTCTCATGTTTACTATGAATAACAAAGCCAGAAGTCAGAAGAAAATATTTTGGTATCCATTATCACAATAACAGTGTACGTAAACATACAAACTGACCAGTTCACTTCTTTACTCTTTTTATTTTTACTTTTGTTTCTGAGTCATTGTTACACACTGTGACTCGAGTAAATAATAGTTTACCATCATCTTACCTCCATTACTTAATAATAAATATGAAGAGCACCCGACAATCTTCTGCTATACAATTAGCAGCCTTTCAACCCATATTGTTTTTTTATCCACAATGACTAGACACCTCAATGGATCCTTTACATTGTTATGTGCTGGTCTAGCTTTTTTTTGGATGAATGTGAGGACGTTCCATCAGCAGGCAACCATCCGCACTTAGCACTCTGGAAGACCGTGCATCAGCAATATGTGGTCCCCAGAGGAAGCCCGCAATAGGTGATAATGAGGGGGGTTTGCCTTGATGAGGTAAGCACTTTTCTCAGCATAGGCTGCTGCTCGGACTTTTCTAGAGGAGCGGATGTTCCTCAAACACTGCCCGACAACTTATTGGCGCCGGTGTAATGACATTGCATAAAAAGGATACAGCAGGTTTTCCATTGACCTAGATGGGCATCACAGATCCGGAGGGATCTTCATAAACATTTTTGTTCCAAAATGCCTAGGAAGACTCCCTATAATCTCTCTCACTGTTTCCTTTTTTTGCCATAGAAAGTGACAACAGGACACACTCTCCCCCCGAAGGAACCATGATGCGATATCATAGCATCTAATATGTATGTAGATTCTTTGTTTGTTTACAATAATGTGTGTCCCTACCCATTCAATGTTTGTGTGCCATAACAATGCGTATTGCATCCTATGACCAATAGTTGTGGGAATTTAATCAGTTCAATAGAACTGTGCTAGACGTGCTTACCCATGACATGTATGTTTCTTTTTTAATGATATACACTCTTTTTTTCGTGCTGAGGTGTAAAGTGTGTTCAATGGCTATGAAGTAAAAGACTACTACATATAGCCAGAGGCTGGTACACCTAATTCTCCATTTATATTTCCACAGGGAAGCAGACAATGAAAACCAATTAGGTGGTAAACGTATATTTTTTACATTATGATCTGGCATGCAAGGGGGGCGTGGCTTGGACGCCGATGGCGATGGTCGCCTGAGAGCTCGGCTCCGGGACTGAGCCCGCTTTTATCCTGCAGATCGGGGACCGTGGGGCACCCCGACCCCCACAAACCGAAGATCGGGTTGGAGTGGACCTGCTGAGACACCCGGAGACACTTGAAAACCAGTTGTTCCGGCGACAAAGCAAAGTTGCGAGGAAAACGGAGCGGAGCCCAAGATGGCGCCCGGACCTTCTCGATGGCTTTGCCGAGACCCCAGACCCGTGGACGCCTAGCAGATCTACATGCATCTTCTCCACATCCTATCTTTCCGAGAAGCGACCGTCCGGCTGATGGTTTGGAAGCGTCTGGGCACCGCGGCCATCCCAGAATCGATTTGGTCGAATTTTTCGGCGCTGGCTGGTCATGAACGGCCGGAGGCCCTGAGCGGAACGACAGTACCACGAGAAGCGCCCGGCTGCCTCCCACTGCGTACCTAAACTCGCTGGAGTCCTGAGAACTTTATGGGCAGCACGGCGACCTGGAGCCATAGAGTCTCCGGCAGCACTGGTGACTCTCATTCGAGGTCTTCCTCGACCCGACGGGCCTACCCAGATTGGCGCCGATCGCCCCCGCCTCCCCTTGTTGGCCTCCGAGGACACAGAGGTGGCACGTCCCGAAGAATCGGAGGAGTGGTAGGCCTTGGCGAAGACGATCGAAGGCCCTCTTCAAAACGACCTCGTACCAGGAGAGCCATAGTCGACGACCGCACTTGGTAGTGACTCTGCCGAACTTTCCCTCACGAGACTCATCTGCCATGGGGAAACCAAGGGGGCCCAAAGGGACCACCCCGGCCGCCTCGGACACGGAGGCGCCGGACAAGGACGATCGAGTTGACCCGGAGAGCTCTGGTGGTCCCCACCTACAACAACAATTCGACCGGGTCCTGGAGGCGATCGCAAACACGTGATCAGCCCTGCAGCAAAACATCGCCCAGGTCGCGATGAGTTTGGGCCTCCTCAGTGCGGACCACGGCAAGCTCTCGGACAGAGTAAAGGAGGTAGAGAGCTCAGTGAAGGTTCTGGAGCCAGCACAGAAGACTCTGGCCGCGATGATGAGGGATGCCCTGTCCCGGATCGATGCCTTGGAGAAACGGGCGGAAGACGCTGAAGGGCGTAACAGATGGAACAATATTCGGGTGGTGGGCCTGCCGGAAAAGATCGAAGATGGCGACATGGTGGCCTACCTAGAAGCTTGGCTCCTGGACACGGTGGCTCCAGAGGGTCTATCCTCCTTCTATACCCTGGAACGAGCACATAGGGTGCTGGCGAGGCCGCCGCAACAAGGTCGCTCCCCACGCCCGGTGGTGGCGCGTTTATTGCATTTTCGGGACAGGGACCTGCTCCTCAATGCTGCCAGGCACAATGGCCCTTATCAAGTGGAGAATAGCCAGGTGAACATTTTCCCAGACTATACATATGAGACCCAACGAAAACGGACCTCTTTCCTGGCGGTCAAGCGAGAGCTCCGGAACGAGGGTATCCAGTACTCGCTCCTCTTCCCTGCAAGGCTCCGTATTATCCTTGACGACAAGACCCAGTTCTTTGATACCCCGGAGGAAGTTTGTAATTGGCTCGAACTATATAGGGCTGGCAAAGATGGTTTCGGCTCCTCATCCCAGTTGACTACGGAGCCCGGACAACAACGTCGTTCCAAGAGACTCCGAAGTCGCCGCGGCAAACCAGGCAAGCCTTCGACTGTAGAGACTATGGCAGAGCGGCGGAGAGTACTGGAAATGGTTTCTAATCTGTCTAGTTCACAAGGCGGCCCCATTGTTGAAGAATCAGAACCCGGAGCCGAGGGGGCTCATACGGACACGGAGGAGTCAGAGACGGATAGTGTTCACTTGCCAGTGGTTACTCCAGACTCGGCTGAGGGCATGCTGGACGGGCAGGGATGACTGGGTGAGCTAATTCCATTTGGGCGGGGGTTTGCAACGGGGGTTGTGGAGGGCCCGATTAATGCCATGATCCGCTGATGGGGTTGGGGGGCCCCGATCGGGCTGACGCTTATTGACTCGGGGCTCGAATTAGTCTCGGTGGTCCGAGACTCGAAGGCCCATTACTGGCGCCCGGCCCGCACCTAGCCCTTAAGGCTTCCCTGCGGTGGCGACCGCAGGATTAGTCGGGGATCGGGGGGTTGCTGGGAACACAGTTTGGATGGGAACTAGATGGAGCTATTTGGGTCCTGTTCTGGGGTGGGTGGGGTGGGGTTTGTTTCGGACGGGTATTGGGTTTTTGTTGGGGAAGATGGCCGCCATCAGTGTTGACTTGACTGTAGCTTGTTTTTTGTTTGAGCGCTGGTGGGAAAGCCCTGGACAGACAATGTTGGACAATGGCTGAGATCGCTAATGTAAAATGCATCACTTGAAATGTACGGGGGCTTCACACTATGTCCAGACGTCACAAGGTTCACGCTTATCTAGTGCGTAGAGGGGTGCAGATAGCGCTGTTGCAGGAGACACATCTCACCAAGGCGGAAGGGGCGGCGCTGCAACGTAGATGGAGAGGGCAGGTCTACTGCACTTCATACTCAGCTTACGCGAGGGGGGCGCTAATATGGATAAGGGCTGGGGTTCCCCTGCAGGTTACAAAATCGGTGGTAGATCCAGAGGGTCGCTATGTAGCTATCTCCGGCACATTGGGGGTAGGGACCTGAATATTTGTTGTGTTTATGCACCTAATGTTGACCAGCTTGCCTTCCTCTCCGGGTTATCGGGCTCATTGGCCCATTTTCTCTCGGGAACCCTCTTACTAGGTGGTGATTTTAACTCAGTAGTGGACGTTGAGGCCGACCGCTCACACCCCCCCTCCCGGACTCTCCAGTCCGGCGAGTGGCTAAAGGGAGGAAGGAATGGCAGACGCACTGGGGGCTCACGGACATCTGGCGAGCGCAGCACCCCGACTCTAGAGACTATTCCTACTTTTCTGGCCTACACGAATTGCACGTGCGGCTAGATGGGTTCCTGGGATCGGCGGAGTTGGTGTCCGCAGCGGTGCGCTCTGAATTTTTGACTAGGACCATCTCGGACCACAACCCCCTCCTAGCGGACTTCCGTTGGTTTCCCGGGACCCCTAGTGTGCCCACCTGGAAATTGCGCCCGGAGATCTTAGAGGACATAGTCTTTAGGGCGGACCTGGGGGAAAAAATGTCTGATTATTTTGCGACCAATGGGGGCACCGCTGGATCGAGAGCATCAGAATGGGACGCATTTAAGGTAGTGGTCAGGGGCTATTGTATTTCTAAGAAGGTGGGTATGCGACGTGTCATCCTCGATGACCTGACCACGGCTGACCGGAAGCTCCGTGAGATGGAACTTCGCCGCCCCGGCCATCCTGAACTCCAGGAGCGTACGGCTGCGGCGAGGGAGGCGGTGGCGGCGGAAGTCGAAAGAATGCGCTGCTTCGATTATAAGGCCTACACCACTAGGTCGCTCACGGAGGGGGATAAGTCGGGCACGCTGCTAGCATGGTTGGCCAATCCTACGCGCCGGACCTCTCTGACGACGTCCATGCGCACAGCGGAGGGGCTTGAGGTGCACACCCAACCGGAGATATTAGGCTGTTACCAGCGCTACTACGAACGGCTATATCGCAGTAACCCGACCAGAGACCCCGCCCTGATTGATGATTATTTACAACCCTTGGAGATGCCAGCGCTGGAGCCCGATGTGGCGAAGGCCATGGGCTTCGACATCGAACTGGGGGAAATCCGTAACGCCATTAAGGGGATGGCGAGGAATAAGATCCCGGGCCTTGACGGACTTCCGGTCGAATTCTACTCCACCTACGTAGACCTATTGGCGCCCGACTGTTGATAGTCTACAGAGAGGTGAAGCGTTTGGGACGTCTCCCCGGCTCGATGTGTGAGGCCTTAGTAGTTCCCCTCCTCAAACCTGGTAGAGAGTCAGCTGACCCGGCGTCTTACCGACCGTTATCAACGTTAACGGTCGATTATAAAATCCTAAGCAGTATATTGGCATCAAGGCTGCTAGGACACATGCGCTCTTTAGTGCACGAGGACCAGGCAGGATTCATACCCAAACGTAACACGACCATGAATATTCGCAGGTTGTTTCGCTTGTTAGGGGAACCGCACGCGGAGGCCCTGTGCCCGATGGTCCTATCGGTCGATTTGGAAAAGGCCTTCGATAGTTTGGAATGGGATTACCTGCGCAGAGTGTTGCTGCGCTTTGGTCTAGGGGAGGGCTTTGTCAGATGGACCCCGGTGCTTTATGCCTCGGCGTCGGCCAGGGTGAGAGCAGGCCCGCTGATCTCCCAACAATATCCAGTAGAACGAGGCACGATGCAGGGATGCTTGCTGTCCCCATTGCTCTTCGCGTTAGCGGTGGAGCCATTGGCGCTGTCAATCCGGTCCGGAGTTTCTTTCGGAGGTTTGCAGACCTTATCTGGCCAGCATTATATCTCGCTATATGCTTATGACCTGCTGCTCTTCCTCGAGGATTCGAATACCGCTTTGAATGGGGCTGCTGAGGTACTGACGTCTTTCGGGGAGGTCTCGGGCCTTCGGGTGAAGTGGGCCAAGACTTGTCTGTTCCCGGTTCGCAGGGGAACTCCCAAACCTGACACCTGCAGGGAAATTAGGTGGGAACCTAGCTGCCTCAAGTACCTGGGGGTATACATATATCATGACCCACCGACCTCCTGGACGGCAACATAGCCCGCTGTACTCGCGCGTTACGTGGTAGTATGGAATTTTGGGCTACCCTGCCGCTTTCGGTGGCGGGGCAGATTGCACTATTGAAAATGGTGGCACTTCCCCGGTTGCTATACTACTTTCGAGCGCTTCCGATTTGGATCCCGCCGGCCACCTTTCGGCTATTGCGATCCATGGTGGTGGGGTTCCTCTGGGGATCGGGCCGCCGAAGAGTGGCTCTCAAGACGCTGATGAGACCAAAGTCAGAAGGAGGCCTCGCGGTGCCAGATTTTGAGAAATATTATCTGGCGGCTCAATTGCAGACCTTCACCCAGGAAATCGCGAGGGAGTTTCGTGGCCCAGAGGTTGGGAGGGGTACGGGAATGCCTAGGCATGTTATTTCCTTCATCGCACTGGGCCAGCGTCTGGCCCTGCAGGACCTGACGCTCGAAGAAAAGACTATCAGATTATGCTGGAATCGCGCCCATGCCCGGGGACAGCTGAGGCTTCCATATGCACCAGAAATACCGCTGGGGATGCTGACGGCCCTGCCTCACGGGGGGGACTGGTCGCGCCTAGGACAGTGGGATGATGCAGGATTGCAATTGGTAGGGGACCTTTATGAGGACGGGGTGTTACTGCCCTTCCAAGAGTTTCTAGACCGTTTCGATGTTCCCCGAGGCGACTTCCTCCTGCACACGGCTCTGGTTAGAGCGATTCAGACGTACTGGAAAAGTGAGCTTGAGGAACCCTTCTACGTCTCTGGTGTGCCAGTACGTTATGATGTCCGCGGGGACGGTCAAGGCAGTCACGTGCCTGTATAACAGATTGATTAACGAGGGCTTGCCCCCCCTTACCACACTGCGGAATCGTTGGGAGGCCGACATAGGGAAAGAGATACCGGAGACGACCTGGTCACAACTCATGCGCCGAGCCCGGAAGGGAGCACGCCATGCCCGGTTTCAACTGGTTCATTTTTACATACTCCACAGGGCTTACTTGACCCCGGCGAAGATTTAGCAATACTTCGCCACGGATTCAGCGGATTGCCCCAGATGCCGAGCGCCTGAGGCAGACCTCATTCATATGTTGTGGTCCTGCCCGGCGCTGTCCTCATACTGGCTTTTGGTCGAGGATACTCTAAATAGGACTACGGGGAGAACTTTGTCGGTCGATGCGGCGGTGGGGCTCTTACACTGGTTCCCGCATACCCCTAAAAATAAAATTTCAAGCAAATTTATTGATTTAGGGCTCGTCCTCGCTAAACGGGAGATAACCAGGAATTGGAAGGCAAGAGTTGGTCCGACGGGAGCTAAATGGCACAACGAACTTCTGAAGTGGGCTGCGGGGGAGAGCACTCTGCGATACCAACTGGCGGGGCGGCAGCACAACGAGAGGGCGCTAGAATCAGCACTGGAATGGGAGACAATAGTGCAGACCCTTAGAGATTACTGTGCTTCCAGCGATTCCGAGGGTGATGATGCAGCACAACCTGAGTCCCGATAGACTTCCACGATACGGATCTCAATACAGTTATCTGGGGTTTTTCCCATAGGCTCTTCCTACACATACCACTACACACTGATGGCGGGGTTGGGTGGGGGGAGGGAGTTGAATCATGAGACTGTTGGGGGGGAGTTGGTTTTTTCTGTTAGGTTGATTTAGAAAAGCAGATGAAGCCCGTGGGATTATCCAGATCAGCCTCGATGTTCTACCAGATCCCCACCTGTGTTCTATATAAGAAGACGCCGCCCGACCCTTGGGCTGTGGGCTGAATGGCTGTGTACCCACGATTTTTTCTCACGGGGGATCGGATGTATCTACCCTTTTATTCCTGCAAATGTGTTGCTGATCTGACATGTAACTTTGGCTAATTCCTGCAATAAAAATATATTTAAAAAAAAAATGATCTGGCATGCAAGTAGTGTGTTTTTTTAGTATAAACCAATAGGAGTGGTACCAGGTAACTGTTTCCTGAGGTACTGAAGAAGAGCCTTGCAGTCAATAACAAGAAGACCCCCCCTAGGACTAAATCAATTAAGAGGCAAACACTCTAATCCATGAAAAACATCATTATAGTCCCACACAAAGAGTTCTTATTTGAAAGACATATATCTATTTATTATTATTTTCTGAAATTTTCATTTGTAGATCCAACAGCAATAAAGACATCAATATATATACAGAATCTATTTACATTTAAAAACATAAGCAACATATGCCCTCTCACAACTTTATAGCAACCACCAATCACACCCATCCAAGCCATCATCAGTCATACCCATCAACAATATATACAAAGAACACAAACAATTTACAAAAATATACACCATTGAAAACAAACATACAAAGGTAAAACAAAACAGAACAGAGGCGCCGACGCGCGTTTCAGAACAGGACCGATATTCACCAATCCTTCGTCAGGGTGCAGACAGTTATATAAAGTCTCTTCTGTAACTTCTCAGAACATCAGAAATATATCCATAAGTTTAAGATATAGATAAGTAGATACAGTAAATTGTATGAATTAAATGTAGAGAGCTAAACTCAGGGCTGCCGCTTCACATCATAGTATTCAGTCATTAGACAATATCCCTATCAACAGACAGGGAGTTGCGAGGATGGTACAAAGGCAAAATCGGATGCTTTCACAAAGAAATTGGAAGGACTCGGTAATGGAGAGAAGTAGGTCAGGGTTAATTCAAAAAGATGTATCGCTTCACGGTGAGTCGGAGCAATTTCAACCCTCTCTAGCGATGTCCCAAAGGGAGGCACCTCACGATCGGGAGGAGCACAAACCCTGAACAGGCTCCTGGGTACAAACACGCTTCTTTTCCGGCAGTAAAAATAGGGCCATAAATCTTTAGATAATTCTGTGGACGCCAAAGGGTGGCCCGTCTCCTGTAAGCAGTATCGTGGCGGGAGTCCGACGATATGGCCGAAGCAGAGCCAACAGGGACACATCTCAAAACATGTTGGCTTTTAGGATTGCAGGCACATTATAAACTAATTTTCCTAAAAAAAAAAACATTTTTTAACCATACCGACTAGAGGCAGGAATAAAAATTTGATATACATTTACTAGCCAGGTAGTTTTAAACTACACCCTAGTTTTACACTATTCCCCACTCCCCTCCTTATAACATCTTCTTTATCATTATATAAGCTCAATAAGTGCTCCTACATAATCCGTTGTTTGTAGAACACCCCTTTCTGCAGCGGAACAGGATGGGCCTGAGGATGATGGATGCCACCAAAGGGTAACCCTGGTAGGTGAGTTTTCTTTTGTGGAGAGTTACTGAGCGTAACATTACTGGGTTCCTTTTTTGGCATACATCCAAGTCTGGCTCGCCATTTAATCTCAAGCAAAAATAAGGATACTCCTTTGATTAGCAGCATTTTCGTTTGTCGTTAGGGTTTTCCTACAAACACCGGCAACCCAGGATACAACTTTACCTCTTGTGTTTGCCACCCAGTTTGTGGGTTTGTCAACTTTCCGATTCCAACTTCAAACCGGTTTTCTTCTTTGTCGGACTCGGAATTCAATGATTGACTTCTATCGGTTTATATTCATCTAAGAATGTAATAAAGTTATCAAAGGCCCTGCCGGACCCCTCTCAATAGAATTGGTTTCCACATATGGGCCTACCTTAAGGCTTGTTAGTTGAAACATCGCCAGTATTCGATCAAGGCAGCAGGATTTAACATGGTTGGACTATATCACCAATGTTGACATTATAATTAAGGCTCCATGCTTTTCGTTTTTACTGATTTGTACAGATATACACAGACAGAAAACCATTTATTTTCCTGGCAGTATTTAATTTTAAATGTGGATAAAAACGGAAATTGGGCTGTTTTTGAGTGATTCTAAATGCTGCCAGTCATGACTGCCAGGCCAGTAGCTGTGCAGATTGACAGGCAAGGGTATTAAAAAAAAATAGGGTTTTTATTAAAGAGCCATAAACTGCAGTAAACTGCAGTATAGTTGCACAACCTTGATACTAAAATGTGCATATTTTCTTACAAGTGCATATTTTACCATCTGAGTGTTTGCATATATCATTGAAATCTGTCAGGCGTTCAGGCACTAATGGGCATTAACTGTTTAAACACATGCAGTAATATACACATTTCAGCTTAATTATTTCACAAACCAAAAATAAATATAGATAAATACAGGTAAGAGTCTCAAAAAATAAAGATGGATAAATACAGACCGAAATGACTAAAATATAAATACCATAACACCTGGAGCCCTAATTATAATGCTACAAGAGACTTGCTGCTCAGAGAAAATTGTGTGGGATGGCTGAGAACATTTTTCAATTCCTGCCATTGTTTCACCTGGGCAGAGAGGGCGGGTGGCCTCGCTACTTTGATTAGAATCTCAAAGTGTTATAAGATTGTCCCAATTGTTTATAACCATGATGGAATCTAAGTTTTGTGGATCATTTTTTTAAATAAGTTTAACTTTTTTCTTGTCAATTTCTATAACGCAGTCTTCGACCTAGGATGCCAGATAGATATTTGTTTAAGGCATTATCGGTTCTTAAATTGAAGTCCTGAAACCTCTCCAATAATTTATATGTGGTGGTAGAGGATGATTTTCATACCAAGCTTGGTTTTAATTCCACGTTACATGTTCCCTTTTTGAAAGCTGATTACATTTCATTTACCCTAGCCTCTGACCACAGGGGTCCAAAGCTGTTTAACTCCTTTTGTAATTCTGACTTACTTAACCGTGGGCATTTTGGGAGACCTCCACAAACAGCCACCCACCATTGTTGGTTGGGGCAAAGGTTCAGGAAAGGACTATATCTTTAACTCCAAGAACTTGATACCATTTTCCATTTACTAATTCTGGAGGGATGATTTAGAATAGTTCTAGTGACCATAATCCTCTTGAACTTGCTCTTACCTTCCAGACTGTATTCAACTTCCCACTTCCCCTGGCGTAACTGGACTGTCCCAGTAGGATAGGAAGTTAAGGTTAAGTTGGACAAGTGTCCATTTTCCTGCTATACTGACCTTATTTGTTGGGTCCAATCACTATTTATTTGTCAACTTTTGTTAACCTTTAACCACTTGCGTTCTGACCTTCTAGACACATTCAGTGCTCCAAATTTAGCTACTAGAAACATCATTTTAGGTCATTCAAGAGCCAAAGAGGCCCCTAAATCAGAGTGGTTTGTCAAGAATTGTAGAATTGCTAACTAAAGATTACCTGAAGCTTTTATTGCTAAGCCTAGGAATCAACAGTGTTTTGCACAGGCATGGTTAGTCTAAAACAATTATTAAAAACAGTAAATCAGGATTCAAAGAGGAAACATGGGAACGTTTGTAAATGTAAAGTCAGGGAAGAGATTCTGGGCAATTGTAAATGAAAGGAAGTATTCACCTCCCACGTCAGAAGGCTAGGATCCATTATTACCCTGATAAATTGGTAGAGCATTTTAAATTGATTTATTAATATAATTGATTTATTAATATGGGGTAGCCACATGGCAGGTGATGTGAATAGTGTACCACAGATTCCACTAGAGATTAGATTTGGGTTGGATGAAGTTTCGGCCGCAATATTGGCTAACCCCTCAAATAAGGCTCCATGTCCAGATGGGTTCTCATGGATCTCTACAAGGAGAATATTATATTATGAGCCCCTGTAATTACTAATTTTCAAAATGCTGCAGCTTCTTCTGGCATCTCTAACTGCTGGAGGACAGCTGCAATTATGCCTGTATTCAAGAAAGGTATAGGCAGGATACTTGCTGCTACAGACAAATTTCACTTTTGGATTCTGTAAATAAGAGTATGGGGCGTGTTATTTTGCACAGAATTGAGGACTGGGTGGAGCATAATGGTTCTAAATGTGCCCCTCAATATATTTTTAAGATAGGCCTGGGGAGCCTGGAACTGTGTTTAAAGGTGCACCTTATCATAGGGAAATATGTGATGCACAGAAGGGCCCGTTTTATTTAGCATTTATGGACCTCAGTAGTGCATTTGATTGTGTAAATTGCTCCATGCTATAGGGAATTTTAATTAATATTGGCCAACCTTCACCCCTGGTGGATTTTCTCCGTGCTTTTCTCCACGGTCAGGAAATGCAGACCTTCCCTTCGCCTGTCCAGGGAAGTTTGATAGGGCTGGCTCCTGGCTCTTATTTTATTTCCTTTATATAACAATGGTTTATACTTGTGTTTAGTATCACAGGGAAAGGACATGCCCAAGGTGAAATCTACTTTAATTCCAGGCTAACTCTACGCCAATGACGCGGTCCTCTTTGCCAAGATCTGTTATACATGGTTTTAGGTACGCAAAATTGTAAAATCAGACCCATTTCTATTAAGGGGTAATACGTCAAATGTGTTAATGAAATTCCCTATTTAGGGATCACCTTTGATTCAAGAAATAACTGGTTATCGTGTCTGGCAAACCATTGTTCCCGTTTTAATCAATCAGTTTGGATTTTGCTTGTTCGGGCAGCTAGAGAGGGAACAATCCTAAGTTGCCTCTGCTGGAGGTCTATAGACTTAAATGTCTACTAGGGTTGACCTATGGGGCAGCCTAATAGGGCTTCCCAGACTGCTCAAAACTTTAGCAGTAGTAGAACCGTTTTTGTAGAAGATTAGTAGGCCTTGGCCTAGGTAGCTCAAATTTTTTTATCCACTAGGAATTAAGCTTACCTTATGTGGAAGACAATATATAACTTGCCCCGCTTCTGCAATGGATATCGGTTTGGAGCAACCAGCATATGCCCCTTAATCATGAGATGATCTTAGATTGCCTAGATTGTGATAATGGCCATAAGATCCCATGGTTGGGATCCCATGGTTAGCATTACTAAAGCACAGTGCAGGCCTGACCTGTTTTGCTCCTCTCATAAGCTTGGTAAGGGTGAGCGTATTAAGGTCAAGGAATCATTAATGAGATCTGCCTCTGCTACAAGGGAGGGAAGGCAATTGGATAAACCAACCTTTGGAGAGTATCTAGCCATCAAAGTTTGTGATAGTCCTGAGACTTATCTTTCTGTAATAAAGAATGTTTGGGAATGGTCCTTTATAACCAAGTTTCAGATAGTCTCAATCCGCAGTCACCCCTGCTTTCCAGTGGGCCAGTGTGACCCAAAGCGTGAATCTATGACACCATATCGAAACAATAAAAATCGACATACAAAATTATCGAGTAGTAAATATCGATAACAAATAAATCGATCTCCCATATGTAACTAACAAACAACATAAATATCAAGTAAACAATATCGTTAAGCATAAATATCGACCACACAAAAATCGAAGGCACACATTTTGAAATCCAAAATATCGACAATCTTAAATAAACAAAGCACATATCAAAAATATTGTAAACAAAAATATAGACAACAATATTATCGAAAACACATAAATATCGACAGCTAAAAAATACAAATAAATTCTTAGTTTACACACTATAATTTAAATATTTAAAATATACACTCATAAAAAATGTAATATACATAGCAAACACAACCAAAACTAAACATTCTAAATAAAAATAATTAACCATACCAAAGAAAACATTTTAAAGAACCACACTTAATATATAATAAAATTATAAACAATATAATACCTTTTTAAAAAACAACATACCTTCAAAATACCCTTCACAAAATGTGAAAAACACAACAAAGGTCGACATTACAATTTAACATACAGGTAAAATAATTAACTAAGTGAAAAAAATTCAAACTAACCAATAGAAACACATTTAAATACAACTAACCAATAACAAACAACAACTAATTAACTACTCACTATATAAAGAACTAAACTGAAAACTCTAACACCTTCAACTAAAAGAATCAAGGAGAAACTCTGCCACAACTTTAAACCATTTAAATGTAACCTGCCTTTTATCATCAAAACATAAATATAATTTTATATTTCTATCTCTCTATATAGCCACAACAGATTCAACTACAAAAAAACAACATTTTCTACCTACAAAATCAACAAACCAAAAAAGTAAGTATACTATTCCAATTTTTTAAACACTAAATAACTGACAACTAAACAGCTAAAATGTTCCAAATGTCAAACAAATGCCATTATGACTTTTAATATTTTCAAAAATTGTAAACACATTTTTTAAACACAGACAATATAAACCTTGTCTTTGAAAGAAGCCAAAAGCAAATAAATATAATTTCAAAGCATCAAATACACTTTACTTTATTTCCACAGACAACTTAATAAAGAAAAGCAGCAAAAGATTAAAAGAACATCAACATTGAAAACCAAATAAACATTACCTGGTAAGTAAATAATAAAAAAACATGTACTATTATAATGCTTAATATTTAAAAATGTTAGAAGTTAACTTAATAAAACAAGTTTTCCATTTTTTATATACTTGTATTAAATGCTTATAAAATAAAGATATTATGCTGTTCATAAAACATTGAATCCTACAAAATGGTAACACCAAATAAATATTTAAACATGCACTAAAATGTAATGCACTTTATTTCCACAGATCACAGAAATACAAAGCAGCATCAACCTAACAAGAACAAAATTACATACCAAATCTACTAAAATATCATTGGTAAGTATAAATTAAAAATGCATATAGTATTACTAATGTCTAAAATATAAAAACATTTGCTTATAATGTTTTATACATTTTTTCTAGAATTAACCAATCCACAATGACTGAATATGCGAAATTTATCACATCTCAAAAAGGCAAATTTCTGTTGTGCTACATGGGATATATTTATACTCAAGAGAAACAGAAAGACCTTAAAGTAAACTGGAAATGTTCAAAATATTACTCTAACAAATGTTATGGGCGTGCAACAACCAGGGAAACAAGTGTAATAATTACAACTGAACACAACCGACCCCCTAATCTCTCAGAAATAGAGGTTAGATCTACTCTAGAAAATATTAAAGAATTAAGCAGCACCTCAGACCTACCAACAAGTGTAATACTTAAAGAAGTACTTCCTAAAACACCTAGAGAAGCTAGAGGTCAACTACCAACAATAGCTTCTATAAAAAGAACTATACTAGAACTAAAAAAGCTACAAGACCAACAATACCAACACCAAAAACATTTGAAGAGGTAATAATTCCCCCTGACCTTGCCATAACTCTTAATGATGAACCTTTTATCTTCTATGATAACAGCAATAAAGATAAAAGAATAATAATGTTTTCTACAGTAAATAATATAAAGAAATTAAAAGAAAGCCAAACATGGATGATGGATGGCACTTTTAGTATATGTCCTAAACCATTCTACCAATTATATACCATACATGGACAATACCATAACACCTGCATTCCATGTATCTATTGTTTGTTACCAAACAAACAAACTTCAACATACACAGAAATGTTGAATAAAATAATCATTGACTTTGAACAAGCCATGATAAATACCATCCTTAAAATATATACTCACACATCCATACAGGGATGTTACTTCCACTTCAACCAATGTCTATGGAGACATTTACAAAAACCAACACTAAGGGGGTCAATAGAATGGCGGGCGGACTTTGTCCGCTCGCCATCCTCATGGTAATTGGGACCGCCCGCCATAAGGGCAGGGGTCCTGTGGGGGGTATTAGGATGTGCCCGCCGCAGTGGCGGGCACATCCTGTATTTTTAGCATTGTGGCGGGCGGTGCTCTCTGCACCACCCGCTACAATGCTAAAAATACATTTCAGCATTTGCATAATCAAAGCGGCAGGCACCGCGCGGTGACTGCCGCTTTGATTATACAAATGCAGAGGGGTACCACAGGTACCCCCGTGTGCACCCCCTACTCTCCTTCACTCAGGGGGCCCACAGAGTGAAGTCCGCATGCCTTTCCGTGGCGGCATTGCCGCCACGGAAAGACATTGAAAAATGCCTATCATAATATGGCTGGCGGTGTCTGATAGACACCGCCACCATATTATTTCTTTTCCGCCCCGGCCGCAAGGCGACCGGGCGGAAAAGCGGTGGACGGTCTTTCCGTCCGCCGAGGTCCCCCCCGCCAACAGTCTCAATCATACTACCCTCACAAACAACCCAAACCCTAGCCCAATACTCAAAAGGGAATATTTTCCAGATCGATAAATACAAATTAGTCACAAAAATAATTAAAAAATTAGGCCAAAGATCAAAATTATACAGCTGTTCAACATTTTTGAATATTTGAAAAACATGCACTGAAAATTGGCCAAAAAACAAAGGTTGATGCGTTTCAAACTCTTCCAATTATAGGGTCCTCTTCAGGACCAGTACGCTGTGAAAACACATGACAAACAAATTTTTAGTCTCGGAGTCATCACATCACTACCCCTTTACCTCTATGCCTTACCCTGAACAGGGATCACCTCTTACCTTGCATCATTGTAATCACTGGATCAGCCGATCCATGCCACCAGTCTAAATTGCCTGCAACGACAACATGAACTCATCAGGACCTACCTCATGGCCCCAATTGTATTATCGCTATCATTATAGAATAAGCGCTAGCTGCTTACAGTTCATGTGGAATGAGGACATGCAATTTTCAAAAATGTATATCTCCTCGCACCGCTAATTTCTTTGATTTAAAGCTAGAAAGGAAAAGCACAATGATAAGCATGTATTCGATTTGGGACCCAAGTATTGAATTTACATGAATAGTTAGTAATGGGCGCTCATACTTTAACTCCCTAAGGAGCTTTGCTGCTCTAAGTGCGCCCGTGTGTCGTGAATTTGCCGCTTCTTGTTTACTGCAAAAGAAAGGCGAATATATCTCTTGATGAACCAAGTTCAGTTGCAAAATGATATACACCCGGCACACTGCTCGGAGTACAGTGACTTATTACACGCTCCCCGCTCCGAGTACAGTGACACATCTCGTGTTTAGTGGGAAGTGCGAACCTTAATAAGATGATTCTTTGTATGGCAGAAGTGTGGTTATTCCGTATTTTGGTATTAAGCCGTCAGCTACGCTTTTAATATTGTAGAAAAAAACTTTCAACACACGGGCCCCCTTACTGCCCGTATGTCGAGTATCGATCTGAAAAATGTTCCCTTTTGGGTAGTGGGATAGGGTTTGGGTTGTTTGTGAGGGTAGTATGATTGAGACTGTTGTGCAACTGGTGTGGTTTAAGTGGGTTGAATGAATGCAGAAAATGAGGTGAATGTTGATTGAGTGTGAAGGTAAAGAGAAGGATAGATATATATGTGCGTGATTTGACGTGTGGGATTTTTTTAAAAAGGTTTAAAGACATGTAATAGTGTATTTTTGCAGATTTTTGGAAAATATGAAAAATACATTTTGATTAATTCAGATGGAAATAGATTTTTCGTGGTGGCATTGCAGTCTTCGATGAAATAACTGGTCAGTGTTGGCACTTTTTTTGTTGTTGAATTATTGGGGCTCAGTCTCACTGACTAGGGTCCAAACCCTTCCAGTGTTATTTGCTAATTAATAGTGTAGCAGACTGCCGCGGGTGGTTTAGATAAAACCAAGGCGTCAGGGAGACAACATGCTTGGATGGTCCTATCTTAATACCATGCCCCTGAGTACCTCTCTTAGGTGGAAGGCTAGCGGTTCCATTGCTATTGCAAATATTAGCGGGAAAAGCGGGCATCCCTGTTGTGTCCCTATTTGGAGCCCCATGCTATCAGACACATAAGCGCCTGGTACGGATCCTGGCCTTTGGCTTTGTGTATATCAGCTTTACACACTCGATGCACTGCAGACCTAGTCCAATCTTTCCTAGAACAAGTCAGATATAGTCCCATCTTATAGAATCAAACGCCTGTTCTATGTCTAAAAAGGCCTGGGCACTATCCACCAGTGTCCCTTCCAGGGTCTGCATGACATGTGCCTGGCGGCGGATATTTAGCAGGATATTCATGCGGGGTAATAAACCTGTTTGGTCCTATGTATAATCTGGGGCAGATACAGGAGCAATCTGGAAACCAAGACGTGACTTATGAGTTTCAGATCCACATTTAACATATATATAGGCTGGTACAAGTTTGCCATAGGGATGAGCACTATAAGTGCTTCCCACATAGATCTCGATAGTACTTTCTTCTCTTGAGCCTTGATTAAAGTCTTGAGCAGTCGTTCTGCTAGTATATCCAGGAACTATTTATACAATTCAGCCGTCAAACCATCCGCCTGGTGACCTTGGTGTTTTCATCTCTTGGATCACATTGATTGAATCCATTTTGGTCATTGAGGGGGCAAAGTGCTTCCTGGGCATCCTGATCTAGGCTGGGCAGTATAATCTCCTCCAGGAAACAATCCATAGTCAAGGAGGGTGCCTCTAGTAGTGGTTCTGTGTCGACTCTCCCTAAATATTTCATAAAAACAACACTGACCTCGTGCTGAGTGTACTTCTTAATATGATTCCCGGTGTCCTTTATAGTCAATATTGGTTTGGGTTGTGTATCCATTTTTATGAGTCGCGCCAGTAAACGGCCCAATTTATCCCCTTCCATGTACCAGCGTTACCTGCTATTATTATGGTAAAATGTATCCAGACTACGACATATCTCTCGTATCTTTTGCCACTGCTCTGTCCTACCCTGGAAGCCCCCCACATTTGTGGTGAGTGTTGCTTCTATCGTGGCCAGCTTGTGTTCTTGATCCTGCAGGTCTCTTTCTAACACTTTCCTGACTCCCACCTCTGTTGCCATACATGCCCCTCTAATTACCACTGTTCATTGCGTCCCACTCTGTCGCCCTAGTGTTGGATGTCTTCTAATTGGTATTGAAATATTCACTCAACTCCTACTCTATAGCAGCCATATATACCGGATCCAACAGTGCTTCAACATTAATCCTCTATAATGGTACTTTGGAACAGGGTCTATTCAAAGTGTAGTCTTTTAGCAAGGGGAAGTAGTCAGACAAGTATTGGGCCGTGTATTGTGTTTCGCCCATTCTATGTATGGACTCTGCCTGCATAAAGAAGCAGCCTAGTCGACTATATGTGTTTGTCGCCGGAGTATGGCAGGAGTACGTTTTTTGGTGCGGATGCCGGAGCCTCCAAATATCTACTAGGCCGTAATTAGATTGCTTTCCCCTTATGGCCTCCCATACCTTGGGTTTATTGTCTGGTCTCGGTGGTAGCCTATCTAGAGTGCCTTCGAAGGTGCAATTAAAGTCCCCTGCTTCCACCAATTCTAAGTCTGGGTTGAGTTGGGCTTGACTAAGAGTCGACCCTAGGAAATCCCCATCATCATTGTTAGGCGCTTATACATTGATCAGGCACATATCATGACCATCCAATGTGCCTTCAACCAATACAAATCTAGCATTTAGGTTCAACTTGGTTCGTACCATTTTAAAAGGGACCCCCGGTGCCACCCACTCCAATGCACCCCTAGAGAAGGATGTCACATATATCTGACCCCTCCAGCATCTTTGAACATACTGAGACAGTCCCCCCAGAGGTGCGTTTCTTGCAAAAATACTATTGAGACCCCATATCGATTCATGTAGGCAAATATACAGTTGCGCTTAACAAAATTATTCAAATTAATTCCATGTTATTAACGTGTAGGCACCTCCTTTATCCCTCATCTCACTCAATTGTCCCAGGGCGTCCGATTGACCCTCACAGAAGGCTCTCGATTATCACAGCACCTACTATTATCAGCCCTACATTTCTTGCTCTGCTTTCCAGAGCTCCTGATTTGTTTGCTGGTTTTTAACGTACCCCTAACACAACAATTCCCCCAACTTAACCCTCCCCCACCCACAGGCAGTAGTACACCATCTCCTTACACTAACAACCTGGGCCTCCGCCCCACATCTCTTATCCTGTCCCCTCACTTATCCCTTATACCATGTCACTTTGAAACTGTACATCTAGATCAGCGTAATAATACCAAACTCAATTTTACTATAGTCTGCTTAAATAACTTTTAGAATATAGCCATGCCACCGGACCCAGTGATAACCCGCTGGACCATTCAGCCACGCTGGGCCACTCACATAGGGAGGAGCTGGGAAGTCTTAATAAGTCTTAGTGGCGGAGCCACACAGCATAGGTTCCTGATAGGTATATATATTTTTTTTGTTATAAAATCTTTATTTTAAGTTTAGTAGAAGAACAATAAAGGAAACAGCGGCGAACCCGCACATCATCCCACGCAGGGGGCATGGCAATGGCAATTAGGAACGATGAAAGTGATAGCAAAACTGCGACCGGACATAGTAGCAGGGCGATGCCATAGAACAAGGGAGCAGTCTCGGTGTGAGCACATTACTAAAGGTTCAGCCGCTCGGAGGCTCAGCCGTGGGTGGAGTAGCTGCTCATGCCCAAAGCGTTATCCTGTCCGGAGTGAGAGGCTTCGATCAGCTATGTGGGTGCCTCAAACAAGCAAATAACAAAACACCTTAACCCCCCCCTGACCCCCCTCCCCTCCCGCCCCCCCGGTGGTGGTGACCTCAATACTTCACACTCATACATGTAGCCCCTGTATTAAACCTGGAATAGGTGGAGTGATTGTATGGAGGACGGGCAGACCGCAGAAGGTAGGCCTTTTGACAGAAAGCGAACCAAGGGACCCCAGCAGTATTGAAAGTTTTTGAAGTTGCCTAGAAAGATGTCCGCCACCCTTTCCATGCTAAGCAGTTTCCATAGCCTTGCGTGCCATAAGGAGATCGCCGGAGCCTCCGTTTTTTTCCAGGCGGCGGCCAGAGTAAGTTTGGCAGCTCCAAGACAGAGCCACAAGATGTGTTTGTCCGCACGCGTTTGATGTTCAAGAACGGGGTCTCGGAGGCCCAGCAAAACATAGGCCATAGAATCCACCACCAGATAGCCAAGTATGTCCTTAATGTGTGAGAGGATCTCCTCCCAGTATGGGCGAATAATCGGGCAATCCCACCAGATATGGCGGAAGTCCCCAAGCAGACCACAGCCCCTCCAACATCTGTCAGAGGTGGCCGGGAACATACGATGGAGTCTGGCTGGGTATAAATACCAGTCCATGAGTGTCTTGAGGTGGGCCTCCCTCAGGTCCAGCGAATGATTATATGTAGCAATATCGCGCCACAGTGCCGACCATTCTTTGTCCGAAATGTCCCGCCCCAGGAGTTCTTCCCATTGTCCCATGCAGCGGGGACGAGGCGACACTGCCGAGGTAAGTAGTAGCTGATAAAGAAAGGAGATGACTCCTTTCATAGCAGAAGTCTGGAGGATGAAAGCTTCAAAGGGCGAGGGAGGTCTCGTAGCCACAACGAGGATCTCAAGTGACATGGCCAAATGGAGCAGCTGGACATGGTGAAACCGTTCCGACGGCGGGACACCATAATCCCTCATGCAATTGTCAAAGGAGAGCGGAGTGTAGCCGTGGAACAGGTGGGTCAAAGACCTACAACCCCCCTCCCTCCATACTCTGAAAGGCCCCTCCTGTAGTGCTGGCAAAAAAGCTGGATTAAAGTGTAGAGGCGTGAACGGAGAGGGAAATGTGTTCCAACGATCATCAGAGGCCAGCGTAATCCAGACCTTCAGAGTGGTACTGGTGGGAGTACTAATGTAAGCGTTTTGGGGCCTGTCTTTCTTGGGCTTCCAGGCCAGGTCCCAGAATGACCTACCTGCAATACTCCTATCCATATGTAACCAGTGTTTCTCTGATGTTTGTTGTGACCATTCCACCAGTACTCTTAATTGCGCCGCTTTGTAATACAGATGCATATCGGGAAGGCCTACACCTCCTTCCCCCCGTGGCCGTCGCAAAACTGCGAAAGAGAATAGCGCTCGACCCCTTTGCCAAACAAACCGGAGCATCTGAGTTTTGAGGCGTCGAAAGAAGTCTCCGTCCAGGGGAATAGGTAGCGCCTGAAAGAGGTACAGGTACTTAGGGAGGAGGACCATCTTAATGGCA
This sequence comes from Lissotriton vulgaris, assembly GCF_964263255.1. Classification (NCBI taxonomy): domain Eukaryota; kingdom Metazoa; phylum Chordata; class Amphibia; order Caudata; family Salamandridae; genus Lissotriton; species Lissotriton vulgaris. The sequence continues at coordinate 682,051,275 of NC_141693.1, forward strand.
TGGATTCTGCACAGCCATGATAAATATTTAGGCTTCCACCGATCCAAGTCCGCTCGGGTCTTTGCCAATAATGGTGGGAAGTTCGCTGAAAACAATTTCCCAATCGTGGGCGTCAGGTGGACCCCCAAATATACGATGGAGCCAGAGGCCCACGCCAACGGGGTAAGAGGCCGCACTTGATCCACCTCTGCAGGTGAAAGTGTAAGATTCAATACATAAGATTTGTCATAATTGACCTTGAAGCCGGCCACTTCCTCAAAGCGCAAGAGGACCTCCCGGACATGTGGGAGAGAGTGCACCGGATCCATAATAGAGAGCAGGACATCATCCGCAAATAGTGTAATTTTATGCTGCTCTCCGGTAAAGGGAATACCCCGAATCTCCTCGTGTTCCCACACTGCTAATGCCAGCGGCTCAATGCTCAAGGCAAAGAGCAGGGGGGAGAGGGGACACCCCTGTCTGGTGCCGCGGGAATGGGAGAAAAAGGCAGATAGATGGCCGTTCACTGCCACTCTAGAGCGGGGGCTGCAGTAGTTTGCCTTCAACATAGAGATGAATTTGTCCGAGAAGCTAAAAGCAGCCAGAGTTTGGAACAGGAAACCCCAGTTCACGCGGTTGAAGGCTTTTTCAGCATCAAGGCCCACGAGTACTGCTGGAATTCTGAACCTGCTAGCTTTTTCTATCAAGTGGTCAATCCGCCGTGTTGTCATGGGTCTGACGCCCCTTAATAAACCCAGATTGATCAGGATGCACGAGTGCCGGCATCAAATCTTGGAGCCTGCACGCAAAGATCGAAGAGTATAGCTTGGCATCCATATTGAGGAAGGCTATAGGGTGAAACGAGGAGCAGTGAGTGGGGTCTTTCCTCGGTTTAGGTAGAATCGAAAAGACTGCCTCAGCGAGCGAACTGGTTGTGGTGCCGGATTCAGCCATGTCATTAAAGAGGGCGACCAGAAATTCACATACTTCAGCGGCATACATCTTGTAAAAGAGGGCGGTGTAGCCGTCCGGTCCCGGCGCCTTTTGGAGTTTCAAGTTTTTAATGGCCTCAAGTAACTCGCTGCTAGTAATCGGGGCTGCAAGGAGCTCGTTTCATTGCTTAGAGACCTGCAGTATGGGCAGACCCGCAGATAATCCCGCTGGTCAGCGGCAGCAAGTGTGTCCCCTGCATTGAGATCCGCGTAGAAGCAACCAAAGATAGCAGCCTTGGTCTCGTCATGGTGCTGCAGCTCACCCATCGAGTCTCGAATCCCCCCTATATACTCCCGCTCCCTCTTATCTCGCAATTGGCGAGCCAGGTGTCTCCCCACCTTATTCCCGTGGGAGTATGAGAGGCGCCACAATATCAACAACGTGAACTCCGCCCTGTTATAGTAATGGGCCCTCAACTTCCCCCTAACTGCCGTCAAGGGGCGAAGGGTCAGCCTCGACGGATTTAGTTTGTGGGCTTGCTCAAGGGTTGCCAGCTCTATCTCCAACTCCTCTCACTCCCTTCGTCGCATCTTATTGAGGTGAGCATTAAGAGCTAGGCAAGGGCCCCTGATTGCTGCATTAAAGGCGTCCCAGGTGGTGGATATTGACGTATCGGACACAGGATTGAGGACAAAAAAGTCCCTGATGGCCTTCCGTAACTCCTTGCTTGAGGTGTCGTCCCTGACCACTGAGGCCGGGAAATAACACTTCCGTTGTCCGCCCCCGGCTGGTGACCAGCGGAGGCCTAGCACGAGTAGACTATGGTCGGAAACTGATAGCGGAAATATTCTAGAGTCGAGGACATCTCCCCTGAGGGCTTGACTTAGAAAAATGTGGTCCAGGCGGGGGTAGGAGTGGTGCACATGGGAGAAAAAGGTGTAATCTCGGGACAGGGGGTCTATGGAACGCCAGCTATCGAGTAAGCCCATCTCCCCAACAAGCCGTTGTGTCTAAGCGGAAAACAGACCTGCGTCGACCCTGTGGGAACCGGTGCTATCCAGCTCTCTACTCCACACTAAATTAAAGTCTCCCAACAAAAACAGGTGTCCCTCAGCAAAGTCTCCCACCCTCCGCAGCAGGCCCTGGAGAAAGCCATTCTGACCCATATTGGGGGCATACACCACCACAAAAGTGCTCAGCTTCCCATGGACTAGACCCTTCACCATCAGCCAATGGCCTTCCGTATCACTGCGTAATCCATGGGCTGAAAGTGCAGGGCCGCACAAAAGAGAAGATCCACCCCCCTGTGTTTCGTGGATGCAGAAGATCTATATATGAGGGGGAAAAGTTTGTGCCGAAGGCGCAGCTCATCCTTACGCGCCAGGTGAGTCTCCTGAAGACCAACAATGTCAAGCTGGTGATCTATCACGTATTTCCATACTTTCTGACGTTTTTGCGGGGAGTTCAGGCCCTTGACATTCCATGTACCAACACTAAGAGGCATCATTAGATAACACTCCCTCTCCCGCTATAAATGCACCACACCTCCCCTCCTCCCCACCTCCACTCCCAGCAACCATAGGTAATGCAGGATGGCTTCCCAGACATCCCACCCAGCACCCCTCAGTCACAGAGTACATGCCTAGAGTTCCCGGGCCCAGCTGCACACCTCCTGAAAATACAGCAATCACTCGCCAGAGCACAAAAAGCACAAACAACCGTACATTTTTGTCACCACCACCATCCCTGCCGCACCCCCCTCCCCATACCCCAAACAAACCCCCTCATCACCCCTACCCCCCCCTCAGGAACCCTAATGCCGCCCCCAAACCAATAGAACAAGAGGAAGCAGCATAAGGTGAAAGAAAAACATGGAGGAACAATGTCCTGAACAATTCCAGTACCTAGAAGTCAGTGGTTTCCTCCGGGGGGCGAGGACGGGACACCACAGGGTGTGCCCCGTAGACCACATACCGGGGTGTCTTCCCAAAAAGTACAAATTTACCCACGGTACCTGCAGGGCCGTGTCCCTCCGGCGCCAAGCAAATGTCATCTCAGGGCTCAAGCCGCCCCGGAGCTATGCTGTGAGGACGCCTCCGTAGCCAAGGCCACAGAGGCCACCGCCGGCCCCCTCTCTTGTAGACTGGTCGTACGATCAGGCCTCCTTCGATCTGACTCCCGACCCACTCTATGCCATGAGGAGGACCGCTGTCTTCGCCGCGATGGGGAGCTACCATTCTCCGGGGGGGCGGGGTGTCATCCAGGCCCAAGAGGTCCTTCGCCACCTGAAGCGATCGGATCTGTGCCAGTGTATTCTGCCACCGAAAAATAATGCGGAAGGGGTGGCCCCAGGAGTAGGAGATGTTCTGTTCCCGCAGGAAGGCGGTCACAGGATGAAATTCACGCCTCTTTTCAAGGGTCGACGCTGCCAAATCCTGATATAGTTGGGGGTGGTGATCCCGGAATTGCAACAATGGTGTCTCCTGTGCCTTTCGAAGAATGCGTTCCTTCAACTGGAAGTCATGGACGCAGGCCAAGATGTCGGGTGGAGGACCCCCTCCACGTCTAGGCAGACGGACCCTGTGGACCCTGTCCATCTTGATTTCCTGCAGATCCTCATCATCCAGGATCTGCAAGAAGAGTGCCAGAACATAGCCCCACAGATCACCTGATTCCCCGTCCCATGGTACTGCACGTATGCGAATGTTGTTCCAGCGGGAAACGATTCTCCAAGTCCTCCGCATGTGCTTGGAGGTCCAAGTTCTGCTCCGTGTGCCGAATCACATCTTGCTGCAATTGGTGTACATCATTTGCCACACTTAGGTCATGATCTTCCAGGGTGGCAACCCGCTCTCCGATACCATCCACGTCTCGCCTCACGTCACGGAGGTCCAAGGCCAGCTGAGAGCGCAGCTCCGAGATGTCCTTCTTAATGGAGGCGAAGAGCTCCATCATAAAGGCTTTGGTGGCGGGGGCGTCATCGTCCTTCGTCGATTTAGGCGAGGCGCTAGTCCCGGGGGGACGCCGGCTGCTGGGATCCCTTGGAAGGGCCATCTTTACCAGGCTTCCCTCTTCGCTGCATAGAGGACATCACAGCGCCTCTGCTCGCTCGGGTATTCAGGCCAAGGGTCACCGTCCACCACCCCGGTAGCACTACAGGCCGGGCGTTGCTCCGTTACTGTCCAGATCCGGTCCAGGAGCAAAAGACACCCCTCAACAGTCCACAAGCACTGGTCACGCTATCCACGCGGTATACGGGGAACACCGTGCCACTCGAAGCACCGGCCCACCACGACGAGAATGGGCCGAAATGGCACCCCAGAGTCACCAGGGAATGAGCCACCGGAGCACGACCAGTCGGCGGGCCCCACCAAGCAATCCGGGCTCCCCAAGGGTCCGGGGCACTGTCCCTCAATGTCACTCACCCCAACCCGGCGATAGCTCCGCGGCCTGTATATCTCTGGCCTTCACCAGTCCAGGCCCCTCGATGGGCAGGGTGTTCCCGAGGGGCGAGCCCCCACAAAGACCTTTCAATATCAGGGGCCCTCCGCAGAGCCGCAGCTGTAGGCCGGGTGCTCCGTCGCTCCTCCGGACCACCACGCGATCACAGGACCTAGCAGTCTAATGGTGGCTACCAGCAGCAGCTCGGCCCGCCAGCCATGGACCGGGAAGAGCGGCACGCCTACGCTCCTTGTGCTCCCAGTAGGCCTCGCAGGCCCCGACAGCCCCCAACAGCAAGGCGGCTCCACTCGCAGGGTCAGGTCACCGATCGAGGAATGGAAGGGGGGGCCGCTCAACAGCAGCGCCGATCCTCTCTGCAATCCCTAGTATGGGGTCTGGTGCAATGTGGAGACCGGTCGAGCAGCGGGGCATCAAGGACTCCTCCCCCCGCTCGGAACCGGCACTAGTCCTGGCGGCAGCCGCCCAGAGGGATCGATGCCACTCCCAGTCGGGGCCTTAGCAGGCCCAGAAGCTCCGACCTCGATTGGGGATAATGGCCGAATCACGGCAGTACACTCTGGGCGTTCCTTGTTGCTCCAGCCCCTCCCAGGCGGAGCCTGGATCCTCACCTTCCGGCCTTCAGTCTACCGGCAGTCAAGGCACTAAGAGGCCACCTCCGCTGACAAGTCCAAGGAGCTTCCGATGCCGCTGAGCCAAGCCGGTACCCCGCCGGGCCGAGCCCTCCGTCAGGTTCCGCCGCAGTTTGGGTCGGGTCCGCAGTCGGTGCCGGGCAGGCCGCTCCGGTGACTCCAAGCGCTCCAGGCAGCAGCGCGGGACCCCCGGGCACCACGGGCAGACGCCGGAGTGCAGGCAGTGCGGGCACGGAAATCCAAAGCTCCAAGGTGACGCTACTCAGGCCGCCGCGAGCGCGCTGGAGCCAAAATGGCCGACAGGCACTGCCACTGCTTAGGCTGGGCCCACACCTGCCGCCCGGTAGGCCGCGACAGCGAATTCCATCCCTCAACGTTCCCGCTGGCAGCAAGGGACCCCAGGGCATCTCAAATGTATGCTGGCGCTCAAGCGGTGCAGGGACACGGAAAGCTGAGCCCCAAGATGGTGCTGTACAAGGCTATATTACTCGTGGCACCGGAGGGACTCGAAAACACGTCTCACTCCGTCGCCATCTTGGCCACGCCCCTGATAGGTATATTTCTTAATGTGTACCCACCCCCTGCCCTCGATTGTGCCTTACTTTGCACCTCAGACCAGCATAGTGTCCTTCCACTGCCAATCTCCACCCCCCAGCCTTTTCCCTTACTCACATTTCTTTGTCTCTCAAACTTCTTCTTGAACCTTCATCTATCACCGAAAAGGACACTCCTGTCCCCTTATATTATCATTCCAGGGTTCCCTCTGTCTGCGATTGCATTTCTTGCACCAGCCAGAATGGGGAGAACTAATTCTGAAGTTGTATGGCAGCCTATTCTGTTCGCAGAGTACCATCTGCTTCAACCAGGATTCGTCCCTTCTCTGGTGCCTCTTGATGTTCCAAGCCGCCTCGGCGCTGCCCTCGTTGCAGTGGACAGGATGACCGCTGTTCTCGCCATCCCTGGTTCTGGTCTGGCCCCACCAGGCCCATTGACTCCATCCAGTCCACCAAGTCTTATGGATTATCATAGAAATAAATGGACCTTGTCTTGATACTGTACTCCTGGTTTTGCAGGGTATAGCTTGCTATATTTGATGTAATGTTCCCGAAAGCATCTTTTGATTCCTAAAAAGCCATTGCGAAGCGCTTGAAATTTCCTAGTGTAAATGGGAAATATTTGGATTGTCCAATCTTCATACTTTGGCGGGCCATGGACATGAATATGCTGGAGAATCAGGTCTCTGTCTCTGTAGTTAAACAGGTGTGCTATTAGCGCTCTAGGCGGGCAGCCCAGGCTCAGTAGAGGGCAAAAGCCACGGTGGACTCTTTCAATGGCAAAAAGTTTGGAGAGTCTGATGTTATCTAGGGCTGTGGTGAGCCACTCCTCCAAGAAAATGTCTGCTGCCGGCCCTTCGACTTTTTTGGTGACACCCACGAACCTTAAGTTGTTCCTTCTTCCTCATCTTCCACTCCCTCTTCCATCTGGTTGGACTTGGTTTGTAGTGTAGAGACCGTTGTGTGGTCCGATGGACCTCCTCTCGCAGTGTGACCACTTCTTCCTTTGTGTTAGTGACTCTGTCCGCCACCTTCCGAAGATCAAGGCGCAGGTGATTAATGTCCATTGCCATTGTCTCCATCTTTGTTTCTAAAGTCACCCAGGAATCTCTGATGACGTTCAGTATGTCATTTGTCATGCGCCATTGTGTTATGATTAGTCAAGCCCTCCAAATCCTATTTGGGCTGTTCCGCTAGGCCGGGTCACGTTACTGTGTACTGTACAATTTTATTGGATTGCCCTCCACGTGCTGACTTATCCTTGGCCATGGTGGGGCCGCGCCTTGATGTCATTTGAGAGGGTGTAGAGTATAGCTGCCAATGCTGCCCCGCAGAGTGGGCCGTCCAGCTTACTGGTTTTACTTGAGGCCCTCAGAGTCTCTTGTTTTCGATCTCTGTATTTCCTGTAACTGGGCCCAACAGAGACCCCCCCTTCTGCGGTGTGTGCCACTTAAATGCTTACTTCTTAATGCAGCCACCGACCTGCCCTCCGTGTTATATACCCAAACTGGATGCCTGAATTGGGAGTTGTGGTTTCGGGAACTACTTTCCCCTAGGCTATCTCCATGAGTCTGGGCTGATGGCCCATTGTTTACCTCTGCATGGTCTCACCATGCTTCGTGGCCTGGGCCCAAATTGGCTCACATTGGTTTCACTCTTCTACCTCCTTTAGGGCCCTAGGTGGTCTTTTCCTGGACACCCGGGCTCCTCCATGATGTCACTCTGTTGTGAATGTATCTAGGACCCTAATTAGAGATTCCCCTTATGTGGTTATAACAAATCACATCCTTATAAAGGCATAAGAATCATATCCATATTAAGTCATAGCCAATGCAGTCCAAACACGGCAAGGCTACTTCCATAGACTCCTAGAAAGTACAACGCGTTCTTAAACAAACCAGGCCTCCAGCAGCCCGGGCATTCCCCCTGCTACTGTTTTGATTTGTCCTAGAACTCCTGAGAGTGCTGAAAGAACTGCCAGTTCTTAGTGACGTCTTATGTCCAACCTTACGTCAAACTCAGCACCTTCCAGGTATAAATATACCAACATCTGCCTTAAGCAACACACAGTGGTTTGGAGCAGAATCGGCTATCTACTTGCCCGACGCCCTGCTGATCAGAGTGCCGAAGGAAGCCGACCCTCCCTGCTGGCGCACTGAGAGAGAAGCTGTCTTTTCTCCTGCCGAGAAATCCAGCTCCAGTGTTTCCCTGATACCCTTGCGGGTTACTGGGAGATCGAGTCCTGAGAGAGAGATACAAGACCTCCTTCATTCTATACCCAAGGTACGGATCTGATTAGACCCATAGAGAATTCTTGATTCAGATTCTTGGCAAAAACTGTAACTCATCTACTCCTTCCCTGTACTAGGCTTAGTTTAGGTACACTGGGGTAGGCGTATCTTAGAAACACCAGTTGAGTACGTTTAGTCATTATTTTATTATTTTATGTATTTTATCCATTTTAAGTATCTTATGGCTTAGAAACCATATAAATGCTTTTAGAGTATTATTTCATAATACTCCTTTTACTGTACGCACTTTACTTTATGACAAGTATTGCAATTGTAGAAATTAATTTCTCTTGCATGAGAAAGAAGACTGCTCAATAAATAACCCTTTCATTGAAAACGCCCGTCTCTCTATTTCTCTGCATCTCTGGTGATACGAAGCATGCACGATTGACTGAGTAAAATAGCTATCTATTGTTTCCGCGACTCTAGAGATATATTACTTATTGCAGGGGGAACAAAGTTGTCATGTGATATGGTTGTCAGAAGCTAATCCCTTCTTGTCTATTCAGGAAAGCTAACACCTTCTTGTTTACTCAAGAAAGTTTCTAGTGACCTCTGAGCTAGCTGGCACACACAATTAAGTCTAACATATTCAGTAGAGACCTAGTCGGCCTCAGTCCTACATCTAAACTATTGTTTATGTTATTCCAATGCGCAGAGCCTATTGGGAATATAGGAACTACACTACATGGCTCCCAACGTTTGGTAAGGCGATAATTTAATGCTAGATACTAGAGTAACTCAGTCGTGCTTTTCACACAGACCCCTTTTTCCCGTAAAAACTCAAATAGACGTCTGGAGTGGGTAAAAGGTTAATATCCACCAAAGCTTAGTAGGAAGAGATTCCTATGTATCAGTTTTTGGTTTAGTCAATGTTGAAGGATACAGTGTTCCAAAATATTGTTCACCTAATCTTTGTTTCCTTGAAACTTGATCTGCAAACTTTCATTAAACAATGTCAACCAAATGCGACAACAACGAAACCGGTGGAGCTGCAGTAGATGCAAATTAACCGGGTTTTGACGTTACAGGGTTTAATGAAAATGACCTGGATGCAAAAAACATCCCGGTAAATGTAAGGAAAACCTTAACTATAAAATTTATAGAAAATGGAGTATCATCGAGAGGTGGTACAGTCATATTTGTTGTCGAGGCACATGAATATCGGCAGACAGAGGTATTCTATTCATGGATAATTTTTCCAGCAGCAAATGCTGTAACACACGAGTTCCACTTCTAAAAAGCAGGGGAACCTCCAGCGGAATACACCCCTTTCAAGGAAGTTGAAATTCCACTAACTTACCAAGAGCATGAGCTCTTATTTAATGGCGCCCTAAAACATCAAAATCACATTACCAGGCTCGGTCCACTAGGTAGACCAGGAGCCACATGGCCAGTTCTAGTCAGCTATACACCAAATCCTGACATTGAAAAAATGTCTAGCGAAGAACTTTTAGTTCAAATAAAAGAATTAACAAAAGCATATAGACAGTTAGTTCAATTGACAATTGACGGTACAGCAATCCGCCAAAAACTAAAGGAAACAGATATGGCAGACCAACCTTTTGACTTGCCAGAATAATTGAAAAATCCTATGAAGAATTAGGTAGAGACAGTTTAGTTGGTAAACCACTAAAACCACAACTAACTGAAAATCCTGAAAAAACTTTCATTAAAAATAATCTCAATTCTCAAAAGAAGAAGTGGGAGGGTAATAAGCAAACCTCTCCCAGAGAAAAACATTTTCAGACCAGAGGAAGGTCTCCCCAACAAAGAGATAGATCTCCAGAGGGGGGGGGGGCAAGTCTCCACAACAGGAGCCCTCTGAAAAAAGATATAACCTTAGAAATAGGGAAAATTTGAGAAAACCTGACAGATATCAAGATATTGATACACGTCCCTCTCGATCTTTTCAGACTTCCTCACAGAAATCGGAAAGAAGAGGACGGTCAGAACATAAAGAAGAGTGCGTCAAGTCCAAAGACAAAGAACCTGCTCATCAAAGTAAAAAATTACAATTTCTCAAAAAGAAGGTAGCCAGTATTAAAATAAAACATGCCGAGGATCCTGAGGACACAACTAATGAACGGAGAGTGGGCCCAAACAATGCTAGACAGTGCAGCAGAAGTGATCATAGCTCGCAAGATCCTGATGGAGACAGTGGACACGAATGAATACATTCAAGTGGAAACTGCAGACACCAGAGTTAGCGTGCCCCATAAACTATATGAAATAACATTACGTATAGAGGGAGATAAAACTAGGAAAATAAAAGGTCTCTTCTGGGAGAATCTATCTAAAGGTTATGATATCCTTCTAGCAGAAAAGGACTGGCCACCAGAGTTTGTCAGGGAGTGCCCACATGGCGAAGAAATGATTATGTGTGCCTTCTCAAATCACATTCCAATTCATAAAAAATACACATATGCAAGAAAATGGGCAGTGGCCCAGGCTCCTGCATTATATAAAAATCATGTAGGATGGGATGAGGATTTCCTCACCATAAAATCCAGTTAAAAAATTAACCAACTGCACAAAGGCAGTATCCCGTTAAGCAAGAAGCTAAAAAACAAGTCAGAGAGATCTTAGATCAACTAGAATATCAGGGGGTGATTGAAACATGCACCTCACAAATGAACAATCCTTTGTTTCCTGTCTCCAAGCCAGACGATTCATATTGTCTAGTTTTGGACTACAGACACCTAAACTCCTGTTGTAAAACATTTGCAGTACAAAACTCACACAGTGCAGCACTAATGAATAATATAATGCGCAAAAAATATAAAACAACATTAGATATTTCAAATGGTTTTTTCTGTCAAAATATTGCACCAGAAAGCAGGTATTTGAACGCTTTCTCCAGCATGTGGGCCCAAAAGCAATTTTGTCGTCTCCCACAGGGATTCAAGAATAGCCCAGGATTATTTTCAGCCAGGGTAACAGAGTTACTACAAATGTATGATGATGAGGCATTATCCTATGTCGATGACATCTATCTTACAGACAATGACCTGGAGACACACTTGAAAAGAGTGAACACCATCATACTTGGGTTCGCATCTGAAGGGTATAAATTTAACTTTAAAAAGTCACGAATTGCCCACCAGACAGTCCTATTTTCAGGATATGAATTATCAAGTGAAGGCAAAAGCCTAGCAGACAACTTCTTAGAGAAGCGTGCAGTACTCCAAGCTCCAAAAACGCTGAAAAACTTGCAATCAATTCTAGGTTTCCTGAACTTCGGAAGAACTTACATTCTAAATTATGCATAGAGGGTTAAACCACTCTACGAATTAATAAAACCTGTTTTCAAACCAATTAATTGGACTCTAAAACATACAGAAATTTTACGATCATTACAAACAGACATGTTAACTAAAACAAAACTGCAAACATGAGCAGACAACAGCAACCTTATAATCCGAGTCATCCCAGGAAGATGCGGATTTACATACCTGACCTCTAATGAGGGAGAAATGGTACCAATAGCTTACAAATCACACTTGTACACACAAGCTGAAATGAAATTCAGTTCTACTGAAAAAATTCTAACTGCGGTTTAAATGGTTGTAGCAAAAGAAAAGCCCTAGCTCATGGGAAGAGGATATCTGTTAACAGCAGAATCAGCCCTTAAAGCAGTAACAAGACCGAGCATTCCAAATAGATACAATGGGTTAATTCTCTTGATACAACTGAAGTGATACACGCATTTGATCCCAAAATGAAAAAGCTAGAACATCTAGAATACGAACAAGAATGTCCTCAGTCGATCGAAATTCTGCCACTGGAACAGTACACTTGTGTAATCTACACAGATAGATTTGCACAACACTACGTTGTGGATAAAAAAGTTTACAACTCACCGTGTGCGATTGTTAAAGGTCACTGGCGCTTAGGTAAATTCAGACCAATGGTCACTAAAACTGAATCAATCGGAAACTGTACAGCTCAGCAAGCTGAACTACGAACTTTGAAGATGGCGCTTGAAAATGCAGATTGCGAATTCCCCACACTAATAGTGTGCGATTTGCATTTCTGCATCGAATCTTATAATAATTCCATGCAGACCTGGATTAAAAATGGTTACAAAGATGAAAGAGGTTGCACAATCAAGCATAAAAAGCTATGGGAACAGGTAGTTCTTTTACAGAAAGAACTACAAAAGACTCACGTGATACATACTCAGAGTCTTCAACGTGATGGCGTTCACGTTGCAGGGAATTCATTGGCTAACAGAGCCACGGCAGCAGCTGGTCAACCGGCCTCGGTAGCTACAAAAAAGTGTTCTAAAAAACAAATAGATGGACAAACGCTAGTAGCAGTAAGAGCCTCAATGGAAGGCAATTATGCAGCATTACCTCTAAACTATCCACATGGAAATGCATACATATTTGATGCGAACTCCGTTCCATTTGCTCAAATCCCTGGAGTGGGGGATATAGTAATTCCAAACACGAACCGGAAAGTCTTCTTGATTCAAGAAGCACACATGGGATTGGGTCTGAGGCACCAAGAGATCCTGAAATCTCTATTAGAATTGCAATCAAAATATATAAATGGTGGCCGGGAATGAGCGTGCAAGTTTATAACTTTGCAATGGATTGTCAAGACGGCAATAGAGATCGCAGTTGTGAACCGGACCAGATATCTGACTCTAGCACAGTAATACCAGCCCAGACACCTCTATTAGACAGCATTAGACTATCTACACACAGGCGTCCGACCAGACAAATGCGATCCCATAAATATTAAGACGAGATTCATTTGGATGTGGCCCCAGCGCTCGGCTGACGCCAGAACTGTTATAAAAGATTTGCGAGTCTTTATCGGCACATACGCAATTCGCATGCTACATTCTGACCAGGGTCCTGCGTTTAGCTCTCGAGCTTACAAGGAGGCCAGCATGGGCATTGCATTGCAGTACTCTAGTCCATTCCATCCTGAGGGAAAAGCGGTAGTGGAGAGTAAAAACCGTGACATAAAGCAATCTATAACAGCGAGGGTATTAGGTTCAGGTGATGGGTGGGTCCAACATCTAATAAGTGTCCAACGTAGTCTTAACAATCTGCCAAGAAATTCTCTGGGTGGAATCACTCCGTATGAACTTTTGTTTGGTACAAGAATGATAATCGAAGATCTCGATTGCCAGACTTCAGTGGTGAAACAAAAAGCTTTTGATATCAAAGACCGGTTGGTTGTTTTACAGGACTTAAATGAAACAAGAAGAAGTCTAAGTAACACAAAACTAAAGCCAACGGCCACTGAAGAGAAACCACCTGTCCCAGCAAGACCTGTCTGGATTCCAAAGATTGGGGATCTGGTCAGAGAAAAAATCGCGGTGAAGAAGGAATTTGGGCCTTCTTACAGAAAAGCAGTACCTGTCTTAGCTATCAGCGGAACAAGATCAGTCGTACTACCGTCCCTTGCTGGTAAAAAGGAGAACCGAGTTGTATCAATCGACCTGGTAAAACCACAACCATGTGGCCAATAATAAGTAGTAGGCCCAGTGGACTCCCAAGAAGTAGCAGAAGACCAAACCTTACTACAATCCAAGAGGTTCAAACTGAGAGATTAATCACATTTGATAAACCTGCAGTGAATAAAAAAGGACTATGCAACAAAGCCATGGAACTTGTGCCTCTTGAAACCCAAATTGCAACAGTTCGTCAAGAAACACCTGTCTACAATGATGTAGCCTCAGACTATTCAAATATGAAAAAGGAAGAAGCAACTACAAAGATTAATAACAATCCTGATGCCATCCAAACAATTGACAGAACTGCATCTGGCTACTTTATCAATTTCAATGACTTTTCCGATGATCCAAGTGAACATGGAGACAAGCCAGCGAACAAAACTTTTAAAGACAAAATTACAGAACTCTTTCATCAACTTGGAGAAACATATTTAATTTCACAGTGGATTGAACTGTGGATTGTGTTAGGTGTACTTTTCCTCCTGTTATGGCTCATCTTAGTTTTAAGCTTGGGAAGAATGATTGATGGAAAATACAGTACAAAGGATACAGCAAGTCAGAATATCAACTTGGTTCTAAAACTTCACAGATCCTCTCACGTTGAAAAAAGAGAACTATCATCAGTGAATATCACAGCCATTCCTATACCTGGTGGTGTAGCATGGGACAATACTGATTACGAAATATATGGCCTGGTTGAACTCTTGAAATATCCACACCAGTTCAAGATTTATTTGAATGACTTTGTAACACCTAGTACTTTCTCTGATGATTGGGACTTTGAAAATATTAATAATATGACGTCAGATTTAGAAATGTCAGCAAAGTTTACAGAACATGTTTATTTACAGGGTTCATCGAATTATGAAGAAATGTATTGCTTCAATCATTTTGGGCATCATTATTTGCATAAATCTGCTAATCCTAGAAATGTGTTCAGTTATAATCAGTGGGAACATTGTCCAACTCTGCCAAAAGGCAGTTTGAAAACCTTTTATGAAAAATTCCCATACTTCTCAGGGTTTAATATCACTGATCCAGAAACGTTTTATTTTACAATTATGAATAAGACAGGGGTGAAAAACATGTTGAGAAACACCAATCTGATATATTCTAAAATGTTTTATGAAAAAATGTCTACATTTGGTTTTGAATTTTGGAAAAACAACATTGAGACAAAAACTGTCTGGGGTACAAAAGAATGGCAGGTACAAGGGTTAGAATCATTATTCAGAGCCTGCATGATCCCAGAACAAATAATGTTCCTGAATGATACCATTCAACAAACAACTTGTCTTGGCTTAGCCAAGATAAAAGATTTAAACAACCCGTCTATACCAAAGCCTATGCCTGATAGAAATACCACTGCAGATGAGGGGTTAGACGTGTCCTATATTTTAAAACAAAACAGAACAAATCCTGATTGGAGAAAATGGTTGATCTGGCCCACAGACACTAATAATTGTCAAGATGGATTCCTGAACAAAATACAGGGGTTCAAATCGAATAGGCCAGACCCAAGATATCCCAGAGACAACATCCAGGGATAGTTACAATATACAGTGTAGGAAAACTATGCCTCAAATGGCTACAGAGATCCACACTACCCAAAATTAAGCAACACTTGACTTTACTTAAAGAAGGTGCTGACTTGGGAGATTTCTTACTGGAACCTTGCAAACAGCATCAAAAACGTTTCATATAAGCTGGTATACACGCAGCTTACAATGAAGCTTGGAAAATAACACAAATTGAAACTGCAGAAAAAATACGAGAAATTGATCGTATTAATTTGGAAAAATCACTTTATGTAGTGACAATGGGTTAACGACTCTGTACTCCAGAATTTATTCACTAGACAGCATTGTATCATCTGCTATTGATATAATAGAACAGGATGTGCTAATGTTACAACATGGCCAGTCCCAATTACTTTCTATTGTACAGTTAGGCTGGACGTTACAAAATTTGCGTTCAGACAACGTGCCATGGAGTCTAATCAACACAACGTAATTATTTTCAATCTTTAACCTTACTGATAAACAAATCTCTTTGGCACAATCAATGGCAGACTATATGGTGCTGAGCATTGAAAAACTTGAAAAATTGCCATTGACAATGTCAGAACGACCGGTCATTGAATGGATAATAAATGGCACCATTACAATCCCGATAACAACTTTTCAGTTTCAATACCGCCAGAAGTATATACCAGCAGGCCTGTATGAAAGATTGGGTAAAAGACACATCAAGTCAACCTGGAATTTGCCTTATACACATAGATGTTGGAGTTGGGGCAAGAAAGAAGTATTTCTTAGTGGTAACAACTCTAAAAAATCACTAAGCGGTACACTTCTGTGTCAAGGAATTAACTTGCATGGAGCCTGCGAAGGTTCTTCAAATAACCTTTCATGTCACCTGTACGCACCCCTGCTACACAGATAGAGCCTTTTTTCAGACAGCTTTCCAACAGCACCTACATTCTAATAAGTGACCACAGCTGTTGTGGCATGGTGCCAGGAAAAGCCTATCTCGTCGGCATTACTACCATGGTCACTTGTTGTATGCAAGTATTGTATCCAAACAGCAAACCAGACATAGACGCAGCAATATGGCCTTCTTTGAATATCTCTTCTATTCAAATTGATACTTTAAGCAGAATGAAGTCTATTCTTTTACAAACAACTGTGCCTTTAACCTCGTCTAGAGAAACGTATGATCTGCAAGTTGCAAGGACAGCAGCAGAGATACAAGCATTATTATCAACAAATTGCCCTGTACATTTTGTCGAAATGTTAAGTCAAATCTTAAACATGTCTGATACCAGTGGCATCGCACATGTATTTAAGACAATTTTTTCGGGACTGCTAGCACCCTTTGAAGCAGTTCTTGGCATCTTCCCGAATTTCGTGCATTCTGTGTTCGGCGGCTTGCCTCTCATCTTGGGACTCATAGCAGGAATCTTATTTTTGTTCCTTCTGCTCCGATATGGCAAGTCAAGTCAGAGACAAAACTCAGGCTACAATGGAAGACACGATCCTAGCAATGCAATACCGAGAGAGCGGATCACTAAAGTCCTCGGCTTGGCTCAGCTAAGAGATCTGAATACTACCTGGTTTCTTTCATTCAGACCAATCTGAAAAGATTGCATCCTACCTGTTCTACGATGCTTACTTTGCGGAGAAGAATGCGTGTTAGACGTCTGTCTCACACTCCCATCAGCAGTACCTATAGATGTCGATACTTTGCTTGGTTCGGTAACGGCTCATGCAACATGTTGTCCTCAGCGGCTACCAATTCTGATAACGGCATTCGTTGAGACCTCACCATTACGATTAGGTGGCGGTGAGGTACGAGACGAAAGCGGCACACAGGTACAACCTTCCGTGACCATTGCTGATCTAAACACCGATGATGGCAATGCATCGCACATATGCACTATTTACACCTTTTCAAATCTGGCCCAACTTTCACCTACTGTTGTAGACACATTTTTTTGCCGGCCTATCTGAGGTAATGTTCTCTCCTAACAACGGGAATAATATTTGAAATAGCGAGCACACATCGATCCCTGAACTTTGAATTTGGCCTTCAGTTTTGATAAACAGAACTTCTAAAAAACATTGGGACTATTTTTCTTCTCGAAAGCGAAATTATTTTTCTCCAGTTCCCAAAATATTTACTTTTTCTTGGCACATGATACTCTGCTTAAAGTATAACTATTCTTAGAGAACAATATTTCTATTTTTAAAATACCTAGAGACAATATTTTGATTTAGCCTCTAGCACATGTACAGTCTTGTATAAATATGTGATGAAATGGTCTCAACCTTCTCTTCTGTATTAAGAGCCATTTCATAAATGTAAATTTTGTGATTCATTCAGTCAACATTCTAAAATAAACAAAATATGCATTATCTGAATGATACCACTGCTTGAGAATGTACAGTATTATACTCGTTTTTTCGTGTATACACCATTTCAAATGCAAACTATGTATTTTGGGGTGGGCTGGAAAACACATGCATCGTTATATGTTTAGTATTGCTTAGTATTTAGTAATGATGAACATTATACGTGGAGTGGGTGTTGTGAATGTATCTAGGACCCTAATTAGATATTCCCGATTTATGCCCTTATGTGGTTATAACAAATCATATCCTTATAAAGGCATAAGAATCATATCCATATTAAGTCATAGCCAATGCAGTCCAAATACGGCAAGGCTACTTCCATAGACTCCTAGAAAGTACAATGCGTTCTTAAACAAACCAAGCCTCCAGCAGCCCGGGAATTCCCCCTGCTTCTGTTTTGATTTGTCCTAGAACTCCTGAGAGTCCTGAAAGAACTGCCAGTTCTTAGTGACGTCTTATGTCCAACCTTACGTCAAACTCGGCACCTTCCAGGTACAAATATAACAACATCTGCCTTAAGCAACACACAGTGGTTTGGAGCAGAATCGGCTATCTACTTGCCCGACGCCCTGCTGATGCGAGTGCCGAAGGAAGCCGACCCTCCCTGCTGACGTACTGAGAGAGACGCTGTCTTTTCTCCTGCCGAGAAATCCTGCTCCAGTGTTTCCCTGATACCCTTGCGGGTTACTGGGAGATCGAGTCCTGAGAGAGAGATACAAGACCTCCTTCATTCTATACCCAAGGTACGGAGCTGATTAGACCCATAGAATATTCTTGATTCAGATTCTTGGCAAAAACTGTAAATCATCTACTCCTTCCCTGTACTAGGCTTAGGTTAGGTACACTGAGGTAGGCATATCTTAGAAACACCAGTTGAGTACATTTAGTCATTATTTTATCATTGTATGTATTTTATCCATTTTAAGTATCTTATGGCTTAGAAACCATATAAATGCTTTTACAGTATTATTTCATAATACTTTTAGGTCAGGCAAGAGATCCCTTTGGGACACTTTTTAACGATGACACAACGTTCAACAGGCAATAAATTATAACAACAAATAAATAAACATAATACTATACTCATGAGGCAAAACATAGATAAAATTATGAAGAATTCTGGTACAATTTATTATTCAATGCAATGTTAAAATACAATAAAACAACGGGGAAGAGCAAGTAGAAAGAAAGGAAGCATAAATTCCTATTAGTAAAAAAGGAGGTATAGAAAGAAAATTAAATTCAGCAAAAAAACGTCAGAATTATTTCTAAACATTTCAGTACACAATCCTCCTTTTATCATGCGACGCGTTTCGGTGGATCATATGGTCAGACCATCTTCATCAGGTTTAAACATAGTTTCTTCCCCTCAAAGTTCTAAAACGAGAAAAATTATCTTCTTTTAAAAAAGCATTGTTAGTTACCTGAAAATAACAGTTTAAAAAATTACAGTTTAAAAAAATATATATATACATTGTACAACAAATCTCATAATGATCTCACTATATTACCTCAAGTTTTGCCAAACAATAGGGAAAACCCAAAACATTTTTAAACAAAACACAGAAATTATTTCATCATCTTGAGGCACGATTCACCTTCATTCAATTACATTTTATCATATTATTTTACATTATATCACAATGAAATGTGCCGAGAGACATAATTACATACTACTCACTCATTGGATAGGAAACACGTAACTTCTTTTAATCAACTACCATTGCAATCAAATAACCGCATATGGTATAAACAGAACATGATTATGTCCCTTCTGATTTATAGATAGACATTCATGGGAGCAAAGCACAAATATTTACACATTTAATCAGAACGGGTGTAGACTAGACTCACACCAAGAAACTCATCAGTTCATTAAAAAATGATACATAGGCATATCCTGGAGACAATGAAAATCCCAAGGAAAGAGCAGCAATAACAACCACGATGTAAAGGAGGTTTCTAATAACGTACCTCGAAGCTTCTAAGCCACAACAGCTTCTCATAAGTGGTTCCTACGTAAATAAACAACCTTCTCTCGTCAGGTGAGTTAAGAAACTTCACAAAACTTCACGGACTCGACAATCTATTTGGGAAAATATGAAAATTAAATTATCTATTTCCCATACGACTGGCGTAAAGCCACAATAGTGATCCATCAGAATGATGTAACGAGTAAATAACCCACCTTTGTATGTATTTATAACGGTGTGTTTAAAATGGTAAGGTGAGACAGCCTCAAACGGTGCTATGAACAGCCGCCGATGCACCGAGCGAATACACGGTAAGCCTATGGAAAGATGCCAAACATACTATAAATATCTAGTTCAGCAACCTTTTACTGCAGAAAGGTAGTGTTTACATTTTTACTTACATCTCTCAATGTTAGAACTCTCCAAGGACACACGGTAGGCAACCCACAACGTCCTGGATACGAGACGGAGCGCAGGAAATTACTGCCATATAGTCGTGGTTCCAATTAACAGTACTTCAGGATACCACCCACTTAGCACCTGAGTAAAAAGAAAATATTTTATAGACCTTACTAATTCCAGATTACAACCCCGTCACTATGCTCTATTTTGGTCGGAAACAGCATAAATGCTTACCGAGATTAATTAAAAATACCGGCGTTCCGTGGTCCAGTCACCTTCACCTTTCGTGAGCCGGCCGTGATCAAAACCCGCGTTTAAATACTCTTTTCAACGCGGGAGTATATTCCTTCAAAGAACGCTAGGGTTGGCTAATGCACAGCAGCTGTGTCTATTACTCATTAGCTCAGACTGCCACAGGCATTGACACCAAAAAAGGACTAACCCTTTGCTCAAGACCTAGTTTGTTTACAAAACTAAATAGTCCCATCCAATATGGCTGATACACTAATTTCAATTCCAAAAGAGGTTAGCCGTATATATACACAGTCAAAGTCATGTACGCTAGACCTTTCCCATTAATGCGGGCAACAAAACGCTCCTCTGTCTATACCACGATGTTGGTTCTAGTAATAGATCGCATTCTTGCCAGCCCATAGCACTCACGGAAGCACATTGGTGACTGTTGCAGACAGCGTGGTTATACATCAACCTTATTATTTCTATTCGGTATAGCCATTAGGAATCTAATATACGAAGTCGAACACTGCATATCTATCACTTCGGGAAGCCCCATTACGTAATGTAGCTGCAAAGATGCATAGATTAAAACTACACAGTCCACTTTCATGAATGGGAAAAGGACTATTAAATTTGGTGTAGAGAAACAGTATTGTTTCCAAAATGCTTTTGAGATATCATATGAAGAACGGTAAACAGTCATAATATCGATTCCAAAATATAGAATGGACATAATATCGAAGTAAAAATATAGAATGGACAAAATATCGAATGGACACAATATAGTGGTTAAAAATATCGAATTTAAGGTAAGTAATATCGATTTTCAAAATATAGAAGTCAAAATATCGAAGTATACAATATAGGCAATAAATATATCGATTTTTTAATAATATCAATTTTTTAAAAGTGTTTTGTATGTTAGTATATGTGTGAAAAGTGTATATTAATTTTTGTAATGTATGGTTAATGTATTTTAAGTAATTAATTTTATGTTATTTAATTTTTGCGTAATTTAATTCTGTAGCGGGTCGTGGGTTTATAGGGGAATAGGGTGGGAAGTAATTTAATTGTAATTAATTAAATGTTTTTATTTATTTATTGGTATTCATTTTGAATTTATTGTTATTTTTTAATTGGCAATTAATTTTTATTAATTGCCAATTAATTTGTATTAATTGATTAATTGTTAATTATGTTAATTTTCTACATTTATTTTCTGTAGCGGGTTGTGGGTTTATAAGGGAATAGGGTGGGTAGTATTTAATTGTAATTAATTAAATATTTTTTTTCATTTATTGGTATTGATTTTACATTTATTGTTAATTAATTTTTAATTGGTAATTCATTTCTATTAATTGGCAATTAATTTTTATTAATTAATAATTATGTTGTATTAATTAAATATTTGTCAAAGTCAAAGTCAAAAAGGCTTTATTTGGATAAAAAAATTATCATAAAAGCAACACAGAAAATCACAATGGTACAGTTTTAAAAAACAGACATAAACTTGAAGCAAAAATTTGACCTATTTAGAAAAAATTGCTTAACAGAAAAAAAGGACAGTAGATTTTACAATAAATATTTAAAAAAGGTTTACACAAATGATACTAGCCTATTGGTTCATTACGTTTTTACAGATTAGCAAATCAGGTCAAAAGGCAGTTCATTGGTTTGATACGTTATAAAATGTGATTAAACAGACAATTTTAGCCTTTTGGCTCGAATGGACCAAGCCCATGATAAAAATTTGACTAGAGCACAAACATAGGACACACGACTGTCAGATATAAGTATCCTAATTGCTGCCTCATGACTCCTGGTACCCAACTGTCGACATAAGTTTTTAAGCCAGACCCTCCTTGGTGTTGCATACTCGCTGCACTCAAACATAAAATGTGCCAATGTCTCTGGTTTAGCGAGGCATGCTGGGCAAAGCTCTGTCAATTCCACACGAGATTTCCATCGTGAGGTGAAAGAATTAAGAGGAAGGGTTTCTATTCTGAATCTGAAGTACAGGGCTCTATCAAAAGGTTTTCCAATAATATCGAGATACAATTCCCGTTTGGGTCGATCTTTGAACCTCAGAAAGTCCTCCGTGAGCCTGCCCAAAGTGGTACTAGTATTCTTCTGAGAAAGGATCCAGTCCCAATAGAGCTTTTTAAGGACTAGCTTCGAGGGTGAAGTTCTATTTAACCATACTTCTTTTAAGCCCAGTTTTGTTAGCAAGATCTTCATGTCTCTCAGCCATTTAATTTTGTGCCAACCTGGTAATGACATAATTTCTGTTAATCTTTGGGCATATCCGCTAAGTTCTTCCACACGCCAGATACGTGCCCATAACAATAGAGGACGGAATTTTGCAACATCGTCTATTTGGCGGCAGCCTAAGTCCAGCATTAGGGGAAGTGTAGGGGTGCCCTGCGGAAGGGACATAATTGCTCTACAAAATTTGTTTTCTGATCTCGGCAAAGCGTCAGTAATGGATGAGCCCCAAAGTTCGGCCCCGTAAAGGGCAGAGCTAACACCTTTAGCTAGGTAAATCTCGAGGACTGTAGCTATTGGCCTTATTGTGCAGGATCGTTGCTCTTTCAAAAGGGCTCCTGTAATCCTCTTATGGGTTAGCAACATTTTGTCCAAGTGTGGGGTCCAATCCATTTTGTGTGAGAGGCGTATCCCAAGATAGTCGAAAACCTCTACCCTTTCCAAGAGCACAGCATTCAGAGTGGGAGAGCGGACTTGTTGTTTAGGAGGATTCAGCACAAGGTACTTAGTTTTACTTGTATGTATTACTAGGCCTCGTTTGTTGCAGAATGATTGAAAATTGTCCAAAAGTCTCTGGAGGCCCATCGGGGATTTAGAAATAAGAAGCGTATCATCCGCGAAGAGGAGGGTTGGTATACGTTCGCCAGCCAGGGATGGTTCATCCGAAGGAAGGAAGGAATTATCAAATATTTGATAATTATGATAATTGTATTAATGTATTTTCTGTAGTGGGATGTGGGTTTATAGGGGAATAGGGTGGGAAGTAATGTAATTGTAATTAATTACATATTAAAAATACTTTTTGTGTATTGATAATTAATTTACTGTTAATTTTTAATTAGTATTAATTTTTATTATTAATTAGTTTTTGTTATTGAAAATAATTAGTTGTTAAATAATTATGAATATGTTATTAATTTTTAATAACTAATATATATGTAGTTGTATTTCTAATTAATTATTACAGAATATTAAATTGGTTATTTATTTCAATTAATGTTTTATTGGTATTGATATTTAATTTATTTTAATAATATATTAAATCATTACTTTCACTGGAGTGGGAATAGTAATTTTCACCCTCCCGCTATCCAACGCTTTCCCTACTGTTGCACTCTCTGGAGTGGGAAAAGTAGTTTTTTACCCCTACGCTATCCAACGCTTTCCCTACTGTTGCACTCTCTGGAGTGGGAATAGTAATTTTTACCCCTACGCTATCCAAAGCTTTCCCTACTGTTGCACTATCTGGAGTGGGAATAGTAATTTTCACACTCCCGCTATCCAACGCTTTCACTACTGTTGCACTCTCTGGAGTGGGAATAGTAATTTTTACCCCTACGCTATCCAATGCTTTCCCTACTGTTGTACTCTCTGGAGTGGAAATAGTAATTTTTACCCTCCCGCTATCCAACGCTTTCCCTACTGTTGCACTCTCTGGAGTGGGAATAGTAATTTTTACCCTTATGCTATCCAACGCTTTCCTACTGTTGCACTCTCTGGAGTGGGAATAGTAATTTTTACCCCTACGCTATCCAACGCTTTCCCTACTGTTGCACTCTCTGGAGTGGGAATAGTATTTTTTACCCCTACGCTATCCAACGCTTTCCCTACTGTTGCACTCACTGGAGTGGGAATAGTATTTTTTACCCTCCCGCTATCCAACGCTTTCCCTACTGTTGCACTCTCTGGAGTGGGAATAGTAATTTTTACCCTTACGCTATCCAACGCTTTCCCTACTGTTGCACTCACTGGAGTGGGAATAGTATTTTTGACCCCTACGCTATCCAACGCTTTCCCTATTGTTGCACTCTCTGGAGTGGGAATAGTAATTTTTACCCCTACGCTATCCAACGCTTTCCCTACTGTTGCACTCTGGAGTGGGAATAGTATTTTTTACCCCTACGCTATCCAACGCTTTCCCTACTGTTGCACTGACGGGAGTGGGAATAGTATTTTTTACCCCTACGCTATCCAACGCTTTCCCTACTGTTGCACTCACTGGAGTGGTAATATTAAATGTTACCCTCCTGCTATCCTACGGTAAAATATTGTACATTTTTTATTAATAACTTAAATTAATTATATCTTAATTTTAAGGTTATTTGAGTATTTTTAAGTATGTTTCAGTTAATTATATTTATTATTTCATTAATTTTAAATTACTTTTAAGACATTTAAAAAAATTCGATATTTTGACTGACTATATTTTTTACAGACTATATTTTGGATTCAATATTTTTGTACTTACCTGTTTGTAGATAGGAATTCGATATTTTGGCATTCTATATTTTTGTGACTATATTTTGGTAAGTCTATATTTTGTCATTCTATATTATGTCAGTGATCCGTATACAATAATACGCCTAAATAAAAATGAGATTCAGGTCATGTAGTCAGCATGGAATCAACAAACAGGAGACGACGATAGTGCAGCTAGACAGCCCCAATAATTCTGTCCCATTCGTCTCTTGAATTCAAGCCATTTCTAACAGTGTTAAAAAAGGAGATATACCATTTCATAATACTCCTTTTACTGTACGCTCTTTACTTTATGACAAGTATTGCAATTGTGGCAATTCATTTCTCTTGCATGAGAAAGAAGACTGCTTAATAAATAACCCTTTTATTGAAAACGCCCGTCTCTCTATTTCTCTGCATCTCTGGTGAAACGAAGCATGCACAATTGACTGAGTAAAATAGCTATTTATTGTTTCCGCCACTCTAGAGATATATTCCTTATTGCAGGGGGAACAAAGTTGTCATGTGATATGGTTGTCAGAAGCTAATCCTTTCTTGTCTATTTAGAAAAGCTAAACACCTTCTTGTTTACTCGAGAAAGTTTCTAGTGACCTCTGAGCTAGGCGGCACACACACATTTAAGTCTAACATATTCAGTAGAGACCTAGTCGACCTCAGTCCTACGTCTAAACTATCGTTTATGTTATTCCAATGCGCAGAGCCTATTGGGAATATAGGAACTACACTACAACTCGAGGCCCTCTACTACTGCAGCCCCTCCCGGGTCAGCAAAGCGCCAGCCCACAAGATTGCAAAAGGTCTTTCTCTCTGGGCCGTGACGCACATACGCTTCTTCGGGCCTCGCCTCGGGCCATTAAACTTTAATTCCGGGGAAATCCAGACCCTCAGAGGAATCACCGCCACGAGCGCCCTCCAGCCGTCTGTCGTGGCACAGTCTTTTCTATACTCAAAAAACATGTGTGGGGGGGTCAAAGGGAAATATTTACCGACCTGTCAACTCACTCCATTACTATCATACTAGTGAAACAAAAAAGAGAAGACCAGGTCAAAGTGGTGTTAAGCCATACTAGTGACTAAGAAGCAGGGAGGGCATGCGTGTCAAGGGTTGAGTCACAAATGGCTTCAGATAAGTCCCATCAGACCACCCTTGCGGCGGAGTCTCGTCATGTGGGAATTAGTTCAATGATCCAAACACCGCCCAGACCATCAGGTGATGGTGCGGATGTGGATAAACAGACTGTAGCCAAATTGTTGCTCAAGGAATAAGGCTAATGGAGTGCAGTGCTCAAATAGTAATGAGGGATAAAACTAACTATTTAAACAAACCATGTATTACTAGAGATCTATCTAAGTGTCAGGATTAAAATCTCGCCTAATAGCTGAAGAATTAAGCTATGTTATGGCGCTGTGCAGATCGGTCGACATGTTTCAGCCAATAAGAGAATTGCTCTGGCTTTCTTCAGGACCTTAAAGGGTGTTCGGCTACTGCAACTAAAAAGTGTTAAGTGCAAACATTACAAAATTGTACATATAATGATACATATAACTACCAGTAACTTGGAACTCCAATGTACACTGGAGAAAGAGAAAAATATCTTCTTCCTATAGAGAGACAAAAAAACAACAGACACTTGTTTAACAAGCATGCACCCCCCACCTGCATAGGGACTGTATAGACAAAAACACTTGCAAGAATCATTTGCGTTCTGCATTATAATGAGCATACTAGCTCTGTCACATGGAGGAATTTCCTCATAGTGATACTCACCCATCTTTGTGTGGGTGATGACCTCAACTCACCCTGCAACCGCTCGGGAAAATGAGGCCCCGCTCTATAGTGTAGAAATAAACGGACACAGTAAGTACACAGATCTTCTGTGCCCAGCCAAATTGCTCTACACAGATAACCCAATAAACGTGTGTTAGATGTGCAATTCGCCCCACCATTTGCCGACAACCATTCCAGACGTGAAACTAGTACAAAGTGTGTTACAAATGAATTATAAGGGTGAATAAGTAAGGTCAAAAACATATTAGAATGCTAATTTGGCCCCTTATCTTCATGAAGAAATCAAATGGTCATGGGGTGTAATGCCAAAGAACATCCCACTATTCATCAAGTGAATTCACATAAATTCACCACCTAAGCTACCCTTAATCACAGCTAATGGGTTAGTTTGACAAGAAAGTCAGGAGCCTTACCTGTCCGTCGTTACCCCTTGTCTTGTGACCGAGCGGAAGTGGAGGCATAGACTGACCCGCCCCACTTCCTTTTAAATCGTAGCTAATTGTTTAACAAGCCCCATGTGATGTCCAATGGGAACCAACTATGTCACAAAAATCCAAACTAATGTCATAATATGCGCTACTCTCAGACGTATCTGGGGTCATGCGCAAATGCCTGTATGACGGTATACTATACGGCCGTGTTTACCAAGTGTACTCGGCAAACGTATAGGAAACACTGCTTTTCACGCATGCGCCATCCACACTCAGGCCATAGTAATAAGAGCACGTCTTATTAGCCGCATTTGTTTGCCAGTAACATCGTGTGTATTTTTCTAATAAGGATGGGCTTTACAAATTAGGCACAATGTGGAGCCTGTGAAAAACCGTCTAGCACCGACGCTAGAATCGATACGAAACCCAGTGTAAATAAAGGGACTCGAAAGGCATGCTCTCGGACGGGAACAGTGCTCTCCCGAGCATGCGTAAAGGACAGCATCCCGGGCAAGCGTCCAATTCCAAAATATCACTGCACTATCCCAACAAATGTGTAGGGCGCCAAAAATACTGCAATGTCGTGGGT
This sequence comes from Lissotriton vulgaris, assembly GCF_964263255.1. Classification (NCBI taxonomy): domain Eukaryota; kingdom Metazoa; phylum Chordata; class Amphibia; order Caudata; family Salamandridae; genus Lissotriton; species Lissotriton vulgaris. The sequence goes on from NC_141693.1 coordinate 682,078,458, forward strand.
ATCTCGCCTATCCAAAAATGAGCGTAAGTGCAGACGTGCCCTAGCCTACTGTGTTGTTCTACTAGCTGACAACATGGTACGTAATTTCTACCGCCATATATAGTTATTGGCATCCAAAATTCCTTTGAGTATGTAATATAGGATAAAGCTAGGAAATGTGACTAAAATTTGTGGGGTCACTGCTGATAAAAGATATACTGCTCGCATCACGTGTATGATGGAAAACAGGGAAGGCCATGCAATATGTGCACAATCCCAGGAGTTATCGACTAATAGGTCAATATGGAGTATAACAGCTTCTAAGTCAAGCTACAGTCTAGGACACGTCAGCAAGTGGGGGCGAAAAAGCAACACACACAATTAAATTGGGTGAGCCGTAGTTGTGTAAACGGACATGCGTTTACAACCATAGACCCGCAACCAAAGGTTGCTCAAATACTACTCAAAAACATGTGTGGGGGGGTCAAAGGGAAATATTTACCGACCTGTCAACTCACTCCCTTACTATCATACTAGTGAAACAAAAAAGAGAAGACCAGGTCAAAGTGGTGTTAAGCCATACTAGTGACTAAGAAGCAGGGAGGGCATGCGTGTCAAGGGTTGAGTCACAAATGGCTTCAGATAAGTCCCATCAGACCACCCTTGCGGTGGAGTCTCGTCATGTGGGAATTAGTTCAATGATCCAAACACCGCCCAGACCATCAGGTGATGGTGCGGATGTGGATAAACAGACTGTAGCCATATTGTTGCTCAAGGAATAATGCTAATGGAGTGCAGTGCTCAAATAATAGTGAGGGATAAAACTAACTACTTAAACAAACCATGTATTACTAGAGATCTATCTAAGTGTCAGGATTAAAATCTCGCCTAATAGCTGAAGAATTAAGCTATGTTATGGCGCTGTGCAGATCGGTCGACATGTTTCAGCCAATAAGAGAATTGCTCTGGCTTTCTTCAGGACCTTAAAGGGTGTTCGGCTACTGCAACTAAAAAGTGTTAAGTGCAAACATTACAAAATTGTACATATAATGATACATATAACTACCAGTAACTTGGAAATCCAATGTACACTGGAGAAAGAGAAAAATATCTTCTTCCTATAGAGAGACAAAAAAACAACAGACACTTGTTTAACAAGCATGCACCCCCCACCTGCATAGGGACTGTATAGACAAAAACACTTGCAAGAATCATTTGCGTTCTGCATTATAATGAGCATACTAGCTCTGTCACATGGAGGAATTTCCTCATAGTGATACTCACCCATCTTTGTGCGGGTGATGACCTCAACTCACCCGGCAACCCCTCGGGAAAATGAGGCCCCGCTCTATAGTGTAGAAATAAACGGACACAGTAAGTACACAGATCTTCTGTGCCCAGCCAAATTGCTCTACACAGATAACCCAATAAACGTGTGTTAGATGTGCAATTCGCCCCACCATTTGCCGACAACCATTCCAGACGTGAAACTAGTACAAAGTGTGTTACAAATGAATTATAAGGGTGAATAACTAAGGTCAAAAACATATTAGAATGCTAATCTGGCCCCTTATCTTCATGAAGAAATCAAATGGTCATGGGGTGTAATGCCAAAGAACATCCCACTATTCATCAAGTGAATTCACATACATTCACCACCTAAGCTACCCTTAATCACAGCTAATGGGTTAGTTTGACAAGAAAGTCAGGAGCCTTACCTGTCCGTTGTTACCCCTTGTCTTGTGACCGAGCAGAAGTGGAGGCATAGACTGACCCGCCCCACTTCCTTTTAAATCATAGCTAATTGTTTAACAAGCCCATGTGATGTCCAATGGGAACCAACTATGTCACAAAAATCCAAACTAATGTCATGATATGCGCTACTCTCAGACGTATCTGGGGTCATGCGCAAATGCCTGTATGACGGTATACTATACGGCCGTGTTTACCAAGTGTACTCGGCAAACGTATAGGAAACACTGCTTTTCACGCATGCGCCATCCACACTCAGGCCATAGTAATAAGAGCACGTCTTATTAGCCGCATTTGTTTGCCAGTAACATCGTGTGTATTTTTCTAATAAGGATGGGCTTTACAAATTAGGCACAATGTGGAGCCTGTGAAAAACCGTCTAGCACCGACGCTAGAATCGATACGAAACCCAGTGTAAATAAAGGGACTCGAAAGGCATGCTCTGGGACGGGAACAGTGCTCTCCCGAGCATGCGCAAAGGACAGCATCCCGGGCAAGCGTCCAATTCCAAAATATCACTGCACTATCCCAACAAATGTGTAGGGCGCCAAAAATACTGCAATGTCGTGGGTATCTCGCCTATCCAAAAATGAGCGTAAGTGCAGACGTGCCCTAGCCTACTGTGTTGTTCTACTAGCTGACAACATGGTACGTAATTTCTACCGCCATATATAGTTATTTACAACAAGGGGTGGTGAGGGACAGAGTCTCTGAATTAAACAGAATACTCTCACCCAGTCAAGAGATCAGGGCTAGATCCAACACCGTTTTTTAGCTCACTGCACCATCCCAGTTTCAGAACCTGGCTGTATGCAAATTAGTCTGTTCCTGTCCCAGTGCATAGTTATAGTTATTGGCATCCAAAATTCCTTTGAGTATGTAATATAGGATAATGCTAGGAAATGTGACTAAAATTTGTGGGGTCACTGCTGATAAAAGATATACTGCTCGCATCACGTGTATGATGGAAAACAGGGAAGGCCATGCAATATGTGCACAATCCCAGGAGATATCGACTAATTGGTCAATATGGAGTATAACAGCTTCTAAGTCAAGCTACAGTCTAGGACACGTCAGCAAGTGGGGGCGAAAAAGCAACACACACAATTAAATTGGGTGAGCCGTAGTTGTGTAAACGGACATGCGTTTACAACCATAGACCCGCAACCAAAGGTTGCTCAAATACTACTCAAAAAACATGTGTGGGGGGGTCAAAGGGAAATATTTACCGACCTGTCAACTCACTCCCTTACTATCATACTAGTGAAACAAAAAAGAGAAGACCAGGTCAAAGTGGTGTTAAGCCATACTAGTGACTAAGAAGCAGGGAGGGCATGCGTGTCAAGGGTTGAGTCACAAATGGCTTCAGATAAGTCCCATCAGACCACCCTTGCGGCGGAGTCTCGTCCTGTGGGAATTAGTTCAATGATCCAAACACCGCCCAGACCATCAGGTGATGGTGCGGATGTGGATAAACAGACTGTAGCCAAATTGTTGCTCAAGGAATAATGCTAATGGAGTGCAGTGCTCAAATAAGTCTTTTCTCTGCCCGCTGCCTTACCACCATTGCAAGGTCAGGCACTCCTCGCTTCGCCGGCTCTCTGCCTGTCTGATCCCGTTAAAGTTTGGGAGGTTTTCACCATTTTTTTCAGTTCATCTGTGCGCAGGTGGACACTCGTAATTATTCCTGGGTCTGCTATGCCTCTACTGCCAGGATAAAGTCAGGATTTCTTTGTTCATGTGACGGAGGTCCACTCAGATGTGACTACACGGCCATCTTTATTGGTCACGCCCCCACAATGACTTTATTGATGTAACATTAATGGCATTACCCCCACTCTGTAAACTGTTCCAGGACCACTGATTGCCTACATACACACATAATCAAATCCTTGAAACTACAGCATTGCAAACCAACACACACATCATTGACACTAAAGGAAGAAGAAAACTGGCATTGAAGGCTTTCACTAGAACTGTGGCCAACAAGGTACTGGTATGCGTCACACCATCAACTCAGTAAACTGAGTACTATTGAATTGTGCTAAAATGAAATTCAGTTAGTGGTACCACTTAAACAATCAAATTAACATAACAACACAACATTTCGTGACATCAATGTTTAAAGGGTAATACTGTAAGGAGTAGCTAATCTCACATTCGAGGCTGAATTGTCTTTTGAAATTGCTCAATAAAGTCTTGCATTCTCTAGCTGCCTTGTTCTTTCTTTAGTCATTCAACTGTATCGCTGTATTCACCAGGAATATAGCCAGAAGTATTATTTTCACAGTGGTTCTCAAAGCCTGTTTGGCATGCTGATTACTGTTTCTCTTACTGCTGAGTTGCTGTAGCATGCAATCTGCCAGTAGTGGGAAGTCGTCTTTCTCATAAGGCTTCAGGGTGTGGAATCATACAAACCATACACATACTTCTCTCAGATCGTAAGGCAATATTTAGACAATTGCTGCTTTTGCAGGATCAGTTCTCACCTGTGGGACCATGTTCCAAAATCTCACTGCTGGCCATAACTTTTATCAATCTCCAAGTAACCTCACCTATGACCCTTTGGGGCATATTACCAACAACTAGCGATAATTATCGCTATGTTGGCTTAGCGGCAATATTTTTATCGCCGAGCTGTGGTGATTTTTATCGCTTAGGAACCTTGCAATTATTAAGGTTTATCTCCTAAGCGATAAAAATCGGCCGAAATGCATGAATATCGCTGAAAAGTCAGCGATATTAATGCATTATCGAGCTAATGCTCTTAGCCATGTTATCCACCTACCATTGGATAACATGGCTAAGAACTGCTCAGGTTACAAAAAACAGTGGTCCCTACTCGTGGACACAATGGTATACTGAGCTAATAATCACACACCTGATAAGTGTTATGTCTTTTGTCCAGCCAGACAAGGAATTTATTTAACGATTTTCTTAATAAAACTGAATGAACACATTAATAACAAGTGGGCACAGCCGTGACCCACAACATTCAGACAAAACAACGAACAGAATGGTAAAAGGAGCAAAGCAAAAATATGTCTGTGTACTTGTAGTCAGTGTTACAGACAGAGATTGTCATAACCACACCATTGCATTTCACAATATTTTAAATGTCATATTGCATAAGGGTTTTTTTTGGTCACTTTGCATGTCATTAGAGATAAATTTCACTGACATGCAAAGCGGGGCCCAAGATGGTCGCTATTTCCTACTAGCTGTCGCTATCTGGTGTTAGCGACAGCTAGGTAATAGGGAGATTATTTTACCTCTGCTTTCTTGTCTTTTAAAGCCAAAAAAGCGGAAATAAACCCCCTTGAAAATATGCCCCTTAATTTTTTATAAATAATAACAATTTTACATGCTGTCGAAGTTCAGACCGTAGTTTCTTTTTTGCCGCAGGCAAAAATAGCTCTATAATAATAACCCTCATCCAACTGTGTATATTACTCAGGAGACGTGCTGTCTTGCTACAAAAATATTACTTGGAAATGTGTTCCAGTTTTTCCTTCTGTTTGTGACTCCCGTGCACTTAACTGCGCTAAAAATGCCCTTTAAAAAAAAAAAAAATAGGAGGTTATCATTTTAATTTATCTACCACTTCAAGAACTTCATGCTGTAAGTAATTTTATTGAGGTGAAACAAAGGGGCATATTAGCAAGAACCTGGCTAAAATTATCGCCGTTTTAGCGGCAGGAAACTGCCGCTAAAACGGCGATAATGGCTTGCTAATATGTGTTTTAGAATTCCAATAAGAGTCCAGGTTAGATGTCCTGCACATCTAACCTGGGCTTCTATTGGAATTCTATAACGCATATTAGCAAGCCCATTATCGCCGTTTTAGCAGCAGTTTCCTGCCGCTAAAACGGCGATAATTTTAACGAGGTTCTTGCTAATATGCCCCAGACTGAACTCAGTCCAATATCACTGAGAATTGGTAGACCGCTTTACCTAACATAAACCAAGCGTAAACATATGAGCCTATTCATTACTCAAAAACGTACTCTTGCAGTATTTATTTAGTACTCCTGCATTTGATTTTGAGTTTGCCGCAAATTGAAACAACAAAAATGGGAATAAAAGGGAAATGTTCACAAACACTATAATTCAAATAGAAAGGACTGTGCCCTCTTTGCAGATTTGCTAATAGGAAGTTGGCTGTTTTTTGCCAATTCACGATTACATGTAAGAGCACGTAAAGGAGTATTGCATGAGCACCTCAGATGCATGGGTACGGACAATTCTTTAGGACAATTGAGCCCCCTAACTACTGAGGCGGTATATTTACTCACACGAAAATCTCTGTGTGCTTCACATCCTTTTAGGACTGTAAACAAATCATGGCATTTTAACCCATGTAAAAATGTAAGAATAGCTTTGTTAATCAGGTCTGAGGGGCAGCCAACCCTCGAACACCAACTATACAAAAAAAGGCGTGGATATAGCCAGCCTGTTCCCCCTCACCTGTGGGCTACTCTTTTTTATTGCCGTGGGTCCTGAACTTCTTTTTCACGCAAGACATCAGCGGACCATCGCAGCAACTCGCCGCACCCGCTCCGCGGGTGCCGCTTCGTCCTCGGAGCAGCGGGAGCATCTTTTCATCGGACCGTGACCTGTGGGGGCTGTGGACCTTGTGAGGAACTGTGGCTGCGTGTGGGCTGTGATTGGTGTGGGCAGGGACTGGATCTCCCAGGAGTCCCTGCACGACCGATACCACCTGGTCCCGCCTTCCTTGCCAGCCCCGGCCACAGGACCTTGTGTGCCCTATTTACAGGATCCTCCTTTCCGCTGCGCGGGAGCATCCCGGGTGAAGCCCGGGACAAGGGCGGGACTGTCTTAGGCTGTCCAGGGCCGGCAGGGGCTGGGCTGGGCTGGGCCACCCCCCTAACTTGTACTGTTCAATATTTGTGTAGAGTGTTGTTTACCCCGAAATCTTTTGTAATTTAGTTGTTGGCGGTGTCTGCGTTAAGCCTAGTACCACATGTATGCCAGTGACAATCTGATCTGGCAAGGGGAAGGGGGCCGGGGGAGGTTCTGTCATAGGCACGATGGACCAGTTTATCACCAGAGCAGTCTTGGCTATTGACAAAGAGATTGTCAATACTGAACGCCGTCTCTCTCACGAACTATTCAATCAAAAGCGCTCTTCCTTAGGCCCCACTGCTTTGGTAGTATCTCCTGTACAGCTAGTCGATGACCTGCCTGTTGAACGCTCTCCTGTTCTAGATCTGGCAAGAATAGGAGCTATTAGAGCCAGCCTTGACAGGCTCAATGCTCTTAACTGCAGTATATATCCGTCCACCCAGCCTCCACTGGGGGTCGATTTGAGCTCTTTAACCGGGGACCAAGCAATTGTAAGTACTCCCATTTCTCCTGAGGAAATCCCTGTCCAGCTAGAGGTAGCGCCAACTAGCAGACCTAGAATTGTATCCACCAAGCGGAAAAGAGTTGCACTTCATTCAAGGGCTGACTACCTAAACCCCTCTAAGAAGTTTATGGGCAAGCGCCATAAGACACGTGTTAAATTAACAGGGGGAGGGGAGTCCGTAAATCACCAAACTATCGTTTCCCACTCTGCTCCTCCTGGGGTCCCCCTATCCAGAGCTCAGATTCCAAGCACCCCGAGCAAGTCAGAGAGTGGGAAGCAGGCACCCTCTAGCACATTAACTAATCCTGATAACTTGCTTTCTTTAGCCCAAATTGAGAAACTGTTGAAGTCACTCATTCTCCCGGTTCTTGAGAGGGTGAAGGTCTTGACCGAGAGGCTTGATCGATTCGAGCAAGCCATTCTCGACAACTTTTTTTCTCTCAAGTCCCTAATTAAACTACACACAAAAATTAGGGAGGGGGCTCCTGAAACGACTAAAGCCAGACAGTTGGATTTAACATCTCCCGTGTCTAGAGGGCAATCTTCACCTGAGAAAGCAACAGGACCCCTCATGTGTGAAAACCTAACCATTCAAGATGGATCTATTGAATCCAATGTCCAAGCTGGTAATAAGTCCGGTGTGGATAAAGGATCTAATGGATGTCCTACAAGTTTGACCACCCAGAGCAAGCCCACTAAAACCACTATGGGAAATAGCAAGGGCCAAAAGGTTAAACATTTTGATTTAACTAAAGAATCTACTGTAGCTAAAAATGATATTGACCTTCCCACCATTAACCTACCCCCAGAATGCCAGCCGTATGTAGTTGTGCTTACAGGGGTACCTCTCCGCAAACCCAGGAATTAGGAATCGTATAATGAGCTTGACGTAAATAATTAATTTACTCTCTTAATTTCTATGCAGGTAAGTACTTAATCAATAATAACTCAGATCGGATGAAAAAAGACAGAGTCCGTGGTGTTAGAGTTTCTAAGGGTTTTATTCCTCATAAAGGAATGGTCGTGACCAAGATATCGGATTCTGAACACCAAAGGGGTGTCAGAAGGGATAGTTGAGCGCGCTACAGTTTATTAACAATACATAGCTTATATACTTAATTCACATCATAAGTAATAGTGCAAGAGGCGTAACAGCTGAGAGAAGACAAGATAACAGTATACACGTGGTACTAGTACGTAATCAAGAGGCGTGAACTAGGCGTGAACTGGAGGTGTGTGCTAGAAACGTCACTGATAGGTGACGCAAGTGGGTGGCACCAAGGGGTGGTGCTAACAGAATTGTTGCAATGTCAGCAGAAATCGGAAGCTTGGATGCGCGCGCAGCTGCATGACGTGTGATTGAAGGGGTGCAGGGGACTTGACATTTACACTGACGGAAAGAGACAGAAGTCTGGCATGTCAGATCAACTTGTACTTCTATCATATCTGATATCTGATGTTTAGGAACCATACTATCTGGGCGGAAAGGTCTCTAGGGCAGAAGCTATTCTATGCTAACTGTGGATGCGTGTATAAGCGCCTAAGTGTCTGCATGAGAAGCGTGGGGGCATGAGGCCTTCCATGGGAGCATGGTAACAGAGGCTATGAATTACTTGCACTGAGACAGGTCGGCCCTTTGGCTCTGCAGCTGGGGAGGATGTTTACTGAAGCTAGTAGGCAGGAATGCATTCTCGAGGAGCGGAACAGATAACTCGAAGGTTATAGTCAGTCTTGGCAGAAAGCAGGCTGAGCTGAGCGCGAGGGGCCGCGCTGGAAGTAAGTCAGAGTTCACGGGTACAGAGGTAGCCTGGGCAGAGGCTGTCAGAGTCAGGAGCCAAAAGAGGCTCGATGGCAGAAATTCAGGGCCTACTCTGTTGAGCAGGAAAACATGTAAAGTACACTACAAAAAGACGGTGGCATAGCATACTTAGGAACGGGCTATATAATCCATTCAGGGTGGATCTAAAAGAGGACAAGTTAACGTTGGACGCAAATGTATTTGCGTCTTCATAGCTGACACAGGAGGGAAGTTACATGCACTTTAAGCTGGTACATGGAGTCGGTGGGGTACGCGCTAGGGAACATAACATGACCAAAAATTTATATTTCCTCATTCCCTCCTTGTTCCCTACGGACCCTTCATGAAATATCGATCCTCATGAATCGATCAGTTTGTTCTTGCAACATCATTTGCTCTTCTTTCTTTCGTTTGCGTTTTGAGAGAAAACTGGAATGTTCAATACAAGAGGTGGCACATAGTCCACAAATCGCTGGCCCACACTGTAGGCACAGGCAGCAACTAAATACTAGGACTAGGCCAATGCCTAGGAAGGATAGGATCTTCCATCCCCAAGCTGTTAACGTTGTCCAGAACCAACCGGACCAAGTCCAGGTGCCTGGATTCTGATGTATCTGATTTGCAATTTTATGGAGACGGGTGATAGCTTGATATACAGATGGTGCGTTTTGTGGTATGAAAACACAGCAACTTGACCCGATGACCTTACATGCTCCACCTCTATCTGCCAAGATGACGTCAATAACAAGACGGTTCTGAAGGACAACAACCCGCATGGCGGACTGCTCTTCTGTTAAGTTACCTAAGGCGGAGGCAGTTTCATTCACTACTGCTTGAAGCGTTCTAGTTAATCTGCGTATTAATTTACTATTCTGAACAGGTCCTAAAAAGAAAAAGAATCCTTTATTAAAATCGGTGTACTGTTCCCATGCCGTTTCTGTGTAGTCGACAAGTGGGATATCTCTTCTGGGTCTATTCTTTACTAGATTGGTATTTCTATGGTAATCAGGGGGAGCTAGGAAGACAGGTGGCAGAAGGAATGCAATGTAACAAGTACCATCCCAATCTGGAGGTAGACGTATGTATGCGGTATGACCACAAACAAAGTAAGAATGACTAATAGCTTTAAAGGACGATTTTCCATGATCACTGAATTCGACCACAGTAGTGCATTTACTATGGCCTAAGTGTACTGAACCTTTCTTCCTGATACATAATTCACCAGTGACTGGCAATACTGACATAATGGGTAGAACTGGTGCAGCTTCGGACTCGACAGTAAGAATCATAAGGCTAATTGTATAATTACCTAATCCATATACTTCATTTTCTAGATCAGTTCCTATTCTAGTGGGGAGTCCCTCCTTATCAGGGTAACAGACGTCTAGCAGGACTAAGTTCAGGTTTCCCCAAACCCAACCCCCATCGAAAACAGCAATATCAGGATCTAAGGAATTAATTATTTTAAACCATGCACCGCAGGAGCCATTGTGGGTGAACGGGTACGGAAAGAGGGGCAGAGCTCCCTTGTAATTCTGGTAGGGAGGGAGTCGGCCACATATCCAGCAATTTGTAGCATTGTTAGTTTGATGAGAATGGTGTAGCATACTAATGAATGTGTTGTTGCGCAGCGCAAGTCTGTAGGAAAGTTCATGTGGAGGTAACTCACTAAAAGTGTGTTCAGCAGATATATTGTAAGCAGATTGTTCACGCTTGAAAATAGGGTAGTAGATAGGCAAAAGGATGCTAGTAATAATAATTAAAATACTCAGAATAAACATGATTAATAGGGTCACTATACAGTGACTACGAAGTGATTTACAATATGTACGTTTCTTGGCTTCTCTCTCTCTCTCTCTATCTCGATCTAGGGGATACATGTCAGAAACTATTTAACCGATTCACCTAGGGGAGGACTTAAACAATTAAACTGTCTGACTTGCTAGATCGGAGTTTCATGCGATATTCTTCTTGGGGAGTTTTTTCTCGTTCAGATTCTGTAAAGTCTTTTGGCTCGACACAGTCTTTGGTGGGGGTGGACAAGTCTCGATCAGGTTTCAGTCCAAAAATTTTTTTCACATGACTCGTATGAACCCACCCCTTTCTCCCCTCGATCTTCACGGCGGTCCTCGTGGTGAGAAGGACGGTCTTCGGCGATTTCCAGCGGGGCTCCAACGGACTCTTTCTATCAAAATTGCGCACCAGGACTAGGTCGCCAGGACGGACGTCGTGCGGCTTTACATCAGTGTTGTCAGGGAAGGCTGCGGCAACCTGTGAACGACATGATTGGAGTGCAGACATCAAGGAGGCAAGGTAATCTGTCAACATATTACAATCAACATCAGTAATCTTTTTCGGAATGGGCGTCCCCCACATATTCGGTGGTCTGCCAAAGACCACCTCGTACGGGGATAGCCCTGATCTCGAATGGGCGACCATTCTCATGTAGAATAGTGCCACTGGCAGGGCGACTATCCAGTCGACCCCTTTCTCCTGACATATTTTGGCAAGGCGGATCTTTAGTGTCTGGTTATGCCTTTCTACAAGGCCTGCGGCTTCGGGATGTCGGACACAATGGAACTTCCACTGGTATCCCAATAATAAAGAAACTTCTTTCATTAATGCAGATGAGAATGGCTGACCGTTATCTGAGTACACGACACGAGGCAGGCCGTATCGTGGGAAGAATTCACGAACCAGCTGCTTGGCAGTGGTCGGAGCAGTGTAATCTGGGACTGGGTATGCTTCGGTCCAGCGGGACAGAGCACAGACAACTACGAGAACATATTTAAATCCTCGACAACGGTCCATCTGGATATAATCCATCTGGAGGACTTCAAAAGGGTGATCGGGAGGATGAAATCCACCTTGCTCTACAGGGACGCTTTTACCTGGATTGAACTGACAACAGATCATGCAAGTACGCACTTTCTGTTTTGCGGCTGCTCGTAAGTGTTTATTGTTCCAAAGATTTTGTAAACTGTCTAACATCGCTTTCTCTCCTAGGTGTGCTGGGCTATGTGCTGTATTTATCATGACTTGAACCATAGAGTCAGGGAGAAACCATGTAGATTTTCCCTTCGTCACCCAACCTTGATCTGTTTGGATCCCTCCTTGTTCAGTCCATTTCTTTATTTCTTCTGGAGTAGCATGTGTCTGAATGTCGATAACATCTAGTGTGGGATCCCTGACTGTCATACAGTTTGTCGGTTCTGTTGTCTTTGTCGTATCAGTTGTCTGAGTGTGAGTCAGTGCTGTATGTTTTGCTGTCTGGTCTGCCAGGTCGTTACCCTGGGAAACAGAATCTGTGACTTTAGTATGTGCTTTACACTTCATGACGGATATGGCTGAAGGCAGATGTATTGCTTCTAACAATGCTTGAATGAGGGGACCATGTTGGATCTTGGCACCATGAGAGGTCAGGAAACCTCGTTCTTGCCATAACATGCCGAAGTCGTGTACAACTCCGAACGCATAACGGGAATCAGTGTATATGTTGACATTTCTGTTCTTGGCTAGAATACAGGCTCGGGTCAGAGCGATGAGCTCTGCCGCTTGTGCAGATAATGTATCAATACGATGTGTTTCTTTAACTTCAGTTTCAGTGGTCACGGCATATGCGGCCACTAATTCTCCTGTACTTGTTCTCATACATGAACCATCCACATAAAGTGTCAGGTCTGGATTTGTCAATGGAACATCTGTTAAGTCTCGTCGGGGCTTTGTTACTGCATTAATGATCTCTATACAATCATGCGGAGCTGGATCTGTCATAATGGTAGGTAACAGTGTTGCTGGGTTCAGGATACTGCAACGTCTGATTTCTATGTGTGGCTGGAATAGTGTCAATTCGTAACCTGTCAGTCGTGCTATAGTCAAGTGTTGAGTTTGGGTTCTGTTTAAAAGAACCTCTACGGAATGTGGAACTTGTACTGTTAACTGATGACCTAGAACAATTGAGTCGCTCTGTCTGATTGCTAGCGCTGTTGCTGCTACTGACTTTAAGCACGCAGGGAGTGCCTGGGCTACTGAGTCCAATGTACTTGAAAAATAAGCACAAGGCTTATGTGAACCTGCTTGATCTTGAGTGAGGACAGACAATGCTGTACCGTCACGTTCTGTAACAAAAAGTGTGAACGGTTTGCTGTAACATGGTGTCGCTAAAACTGGTGCTTGGCATAATGCTTTCTTTAATTCCTCAAAGGCTTGTGTATGTTCCTGAGTCCAAGGGAGGGCAATCGAAGTTGCTGCCTCCTGCGTCGTTAATTGGATGAGTGGTTTAGCTAGAAATGCATATTGAGGAATCCATTGTCTGCAGTACGAGGTGAGGCCTATAAAGGCCCGCACTTCCTTTTGTGTCTGGGGTCGTGGCATGTTTACAATTAACTGAATGCGATCGGGAGTGAGCTGTCTCCCCACTTTGGACAGCAAGTGACCCAAGTATACAACTTGCTGAACACAGAATTGTAGCTTCGAAGGAGACACCTTGTGTCCCTTGTCGGCCAGGAAGTGTAAAACTGTCAATGATGCTTGTTCACATTCGGGCTCACTTCGTGCGGTGATCAGTAGATCATCGACGTATTGCAGTAAAGCGGTGTTAACTGGCATTTGAATACAATCTAGTTGTCTTTTCAGTGCTTGACTATAGATGCTGGGGCTTTCTGTGAATCCTTGAGGTGCGCGGGAAAATTTGAAACTTCGTCCATTTAAACTGAATCCGAAGAGATATTGGCTCTCCGGATCAATAGGTACACTGAAGAAAGCGTTCTTGAGATCAATTACAGTAAAGAACGTTGCTTCTGAATCAATAGCAGTCAATAGGGAAGAGATATCGGGGACCACAGGGTACTGCGGTACAATGCATTTGTTCAGTTCTCGAAGATCAATCACCAGCCGATATACTGGCGGTGCATTGGGGTCGGTACGTTTAAGAATTGGAATGATAGGTGAATTACAGATATTGGAGTCAGTCTCTACGACCACTCCATGGGCAATAAGCTCTTCAATGATTTTCAGTAAAGCCACTACAGCATCGGGTGGTAATTTGTATTGTCTGATTCTGGGTAGAACAACTCCTGTCTTGAGTGTAACACGATATGGAGTGATATGCATACAATCTACGTCAGCTGGGCCTTTTGCCCATAGGTGATTTGGTACATTTTTCAATCTGACATCAAATTCTCGTAAAACATAATGACCCTTGAAATCCCGTAGAAAGAGTCTAACTCCCTCCGGGGAACAGCATATTATAGCTCCTAGAGCCTTCAGTGTTTTAATTCCTAACAGATTTTCTGGGCATGATTTCGTAAGTAACAAATCTGTAACTCGGGATAATGGACCCACAGCCAACGGTACTGGTTCCGATACTTCATTTACAATAGGCTGTCCTGAAAAACCAAGGGAAACATTCTGTGAGCCTGAGAGGGGTGCCCCTGGGACTTCATTATGACTGATTGTAGTGCGGCTCGCCCCTGTGTCAATTAAAAACTTTCTGTCTTTTCCCAATACGTGACTGTGTACATAAGGACCTTCTTGATCTACAGGAATTTCAATAAGAGGCAAACCACCTTCCCTCTCTAGGCTATTTCATGTATATCGGGGGTAATCTGGATATGCAGATTGGGCATACTGGTACATCTGTTGTGAAACTTGCTGAGTCGCGACAATGGGCTGTGGCTGTGGTACTGCTACTGTCTGCGCTGTGTGGGATGGAGCATGCATAGGCTGTGTACTCTGCATTGGCTGTACATTTTGTGAGGTCTGTTGCTGGACCTGATCGTGTCTAGGCGGATGCGGTCTTTCTTTAGTTTTACCTGTTGAAATGTTATGTTTCAGGACTGGGCATTCATGTACATAATGACCTGGCTGTTTACAATAATTGCATGTCCCTTTAACGGGAGCTGTAGTGTGATTTGTCTGGGTCCCACCTTTTCTTTGACCGTCGGCTGGGACCGTCTGAGCTACTAACATTTTCATTTTCGTGTCTTTCATACGTTTCTGTTCCTGATCTTGTTCTTCTCTAATTCTGTTCTGATGATATTGTAACATTTGTAACATCTGGGATGGCGTATTTGCCTGCCAAGTACTTTCAACTTTGTACACTCTATTTTTAACTAATGGTAGGGAATTCTCGACTAATTTTGATACGAAAAGGTGTGGATATGACTCGCTGCTTGGTTGTAGGCCACTATTTATAATGAAACATTTCTCGAATCTTGAATAGAAGTCACTAGTATCCTCATCATGTTTCTGTTTACAGGACGAGATGGCGTCCCAATCTTCCTTTCTAGTTGTCAATAATCTTGGCAAAACCTGTACTATTCATCCGGGCAATGCTTTAGTCTTATCCCCAAGGCCTAACCCTGGGACCCGTTTACTTTCTTCGTCTTCTATCTCTGCCCATGCAATCTTTGTGTCCCCCACCTCCCATTCTTTTTCTTTTAATTTCTCGTAAATGCCCGTGGGCAACAGTACCTTCAACATTTTCATGATATCATCATACGTGTAATCCCCCATCAGTAACATGTCTTTAAGCTCTCTGTGAAAGCCTGCAGGGTCTTTATCATGACACGGGACTAGTTTCTTCATTTCTAATAGTTCTAACTTAGTCAATGGCGTGTGTACATATACACGTTTCAAGGTGTGATCCGTACCCATAACTGGGTGTACTTCTCGTAAGGGGTTCTGACTTTCAATGCCACTACCGCATTGCATGTGGTACATTTTTCTTTCTGGAGGCGGGGCGGGAACATATTCAGAGCTTATGAAGGTGTTATATTTATGTCGTTGTTCTAGAATTATTTGTATTAACTTGGTACTGAAACCTCTCCATCTATCCATGAGTAGTGCTTCTAATGTTTCGTGTAAGGGACCTGGATCAGAATGGTGGTTTCTGTACTTGATGAGGAGGTGCTGAATCATGTATACACCTGCTAATTTCTGCTCGTCTGGGGAAAGGTTCAAGAATGTCTGCGCTAACGTATCATCATTATATATGTCTGGGTTTTCGGCCCATAACACGGCTGACCGGGCTAGTTCCTGTTCATCCATAGAATTGAGTACATGGTACCCCATTCGGTCTCGAAGCCTTTTATCAGTTTCCTGGAACTGATGTTCAGAAGAATTCGGGTTTGTTAAAGCAGAGAGAAAAACTCTCTTGTTTTCCGGACGGATGCCTTTCCTAAGGTAGTTTCCCTTACCTACATACGCTATGGTATCTGTAGTCCTTCCTGGTTCTGCAAGTTCTTCTTCCTCCTCGGAGGAAACTTTGTCATTCCCTTTATGGTGTACCGTTATTACTGCTTTTCTAATTTTCTTGTACATACTGGCTATGCAAGCCCCCCTGTCATGTTTTCCATCGGCTATGTTTTGACCCCACTTGTTTAGTGCATCTAATTCACTTTGATCTGTCTCAGGCCTGTCTCGTTCTCTTATTAAACAATTTATGAAAAATCGGAGTATTTGTGCTTGAATATCAACCTTCTGTTTATCCATTGCATCCTTGATACTGTCAGGGTCTTTCCCTGTCTGAACAAACTCATATATTCTATCTAGCCGTTCCTTCATTCCTACATAGCATAACAAGATATCAGTGGCAGATCTTAACCGTAGTGATGCCAATATCATTAGATCGTTTTTTCCGGGTACTGGATCATATCTGCAAACTGACATGTTTTCCTTTAATGCGTCAAGGCGGGGAGACTGGAACGTGAGAGGACTCTGCGTGTCCCTGAAATTGAATCTGCGTGTTAATGGCGGGGTCCGAAGACCCGCAGTCGCACCTCCTGAAGCGGATGCTTGGGCATTATCTCCCTGCTGAGTCTGGATCTGAACTTGAATTTGTCGTTTAGTAGGATCAGGTAGGACTTGTTTCGGTAGGTCAATCTTGGGTGCGGGAAGTGGCGGAGCTGGCGGAACAGGGGAGGTCTGTCGCGGTACCGGCGGAACATGATCTGGGGGCGTAGTGCCACCCCCGTCCCTGTCAGTGGGCAGGGCACGAACAGGCAGATTGGCGTAAGCTGGTGCTACATCCTCTAAATATGAATTTAGGAATATGTCTTTAGTAGTTTTATGCATTACTTTAGTTGGAACTAATGGTGGCGGTAAGTTTTTCGGTATTTCTGATAGGGCCTCAGGTGTACCTTCGGCCGCGAGATACATTCCGTTTACAAGATTGTTTCGGGCACGGTCTATTTGTTCTGTTTTTACTCGGATTCCTTCAATAACTAATTCATTTTCTTGGGCTTTTTCTGATTCTTTAAGTCTGTCCTCTCTACGGAGTGCTTTCTCAGCACGCTTATGTGATTCCTTACGCCAGAATTCTATGGCGTCTTTCTGGGATTGTCTAGCTTTCTTTTTCCATAATGCTTCTTCTACCTTCATGATGCACTCGGCATCCCATGTTCCGGTAACAGGCCATCTGTGTCTTTCGTCTAGGTGCTTGGTGTAATCGGCCCATAAGTCTAGATACAATATGGCGTCTATGCCATGTTTGTGATACATAAAGTTACCTGGAGTGTCCCTAGGGGGAATAGGAATTTCTTCCTCCAGTATCCCTTTCCTAGTTCCTATCTGCTTTAACTTGTTGAAAAACGGCATTTTGCTTACTTATTACTGAATACTCAATCCTTACTACTTAATACTGGTTACAGCTACTTTATACAAGAAACACAAAAATGCACATTAAACGGTCACATTCATACCACGACATTAATCACATAAGAAGACATTTAAGACATAGATGACTACCCCCCTATACTGGATGTACTGCTCAACAGTACAGATACACTGGTGTAACAGTGCAGAAATTCGGAATACTAGATATACTGCTAAACAGTACAGATACACTGCCTAAAAACAGTGCAGACCGGACTTGTGTACCCAAACCCGTCTAGATACGTCCCAGCAATGGTACTCACCGGGAAGCACGGAAACAGAAGGCCTCGGAAAACTCGACTGGACTGGACTCGGTACTTCGGAAAACTTCGGAAAACTTCGGAAAACCTCGGAAAACTTCGGAAACCTGGTGGGCCTCTTGACACCTCGGACCTTGCTTCTTTCGGCTAGGCTCTGGTCGGGATCCTCCGCACTCCTCACCGCCTCGTCTGGGCACTGATCGCAGTCTTCGTCACCTCCGTGGGCCAGAGGGAGATGCAGGAAATCCTGCCAGTACACGTAGGTTCCGTCTAACTGATGGCAGGGGACAGAGCTTGCAATGCGCCAACCGGCGCGTGAGGTGGGGGAGGGGTCCCTATTCGGGCGCCAAAATGACGTAAATAATTAATTTACTCTCTTAATTTCTATGCAGGTAAGTACTTAATCAATAATAACTCAGATCGGATGAAAAAAGACAGAGTCCGTGGTGTTAGAGTTTCTAAGGGTTTTATTCCTCATAAAGGAATGGTCGTGACCAAGATATCGGATTCTGAACACCACAGGGGTGTCAGAAGGGATAGTTGAGCGCGCTACAGTTTATTAACAATACATAGCTTATATACTTAATTCACATCATAAGTAATAGTGCAAGAGGCGTAACAGCTGAGAGAAGACAAGATAACAGTATACACGTGGTACTAGTACGTAATCAAGAGGCGTGAACTAGGCGTGAACTGGAGGTGTGTGCTAGAAACGTCACTGATAGGTGACGCAAGTGGGTGGCACCAAGGGGTGGTGCTAACAGAATTGTTGCAATGTCAGCAGAAATCGGAAGCTTGGATGCGCGCGCAGCTGCATGACGTGTGATTGAAGGGGTGCAGGGGACTTGACATTTACACTGACGGAAAGAGACAGAAGTCTGGCATGTCAGATCAACTTGTACTTCTATCATATCTGATATCTGATGTTTAGGAACCATACTATCTGGGCGGAAAGGTCTCTAGGGCAGAAGCTATTCTATGCTAACTGTGGATGCGTGTATAAGCGCCTAAGTGTCTGCATGAGAAGCGTGGGGGCATGAGGCCTTCCATGGGAGCATGGTAACAGAGGCTATGAATTACTTGCACTGAGACAGGTCGGCCCTTTGGCTCTGCAGCTGGGGAGGATGTTTACTGAAGCTAGTAGGCAGGAATGCATTCTCGAGGAGCGGAACAGATAACTCAAAGGTTATAGTCAGTCTTGGCAGAAAGCAGGCTGAGCTGAGCGCGAGGGGCCGCGCTGGAAGTAAGTCAGAGTTCACGGGTACAGATGTAGCCTGGGCAGAGGCTGTCAGAGTCAGGAGCCAAAAGAGGCTCGATGGCAGAAATTCAGGGCCTACTCTGTTGAGCAGGAAAACATGTAAAGTACACTACAAAAAGACGGTGGCATAGCATACTTAGGAACGGGCTATATAATCCATTCAGGGTGGATCTAAAAGAGGACAAGTTAACGTTGGACGCAAATGTATTTGCGTCTTCATAGCTGACACAGGAGGGAAGTTACATGCACTTTAAGCTGGTACATGGAGTCGGTGGGGTACGCGCTAGGGAACATAACATGACCAAAAATTTATATTTCCTCAAGCTTAAAAATAAAACGATGTTCTGGTTATCCGAAAATGGACCCCTGCCTAACTCATTCGATGGTCAGGTTCTTCACGTTAGAAGAGTTGGTTGGGTTGGGAATAGGCTCAAAGATTTGTCAGGGGATTGTATCCTGGTAAACTTTAAGGACCCCAGGGTGGCCAGATATATTTGTAATCTCCTGCCTACTATATGGAACACAGGGATTGGCACATTTGAACTTAGCCACTTCCAAATGTTCCCGGTTCCCCAACCCATTGTTAGTCAACATCCTAGGGGCTGGAGGGACAATTTGCTACATCTTGAAAGCGACTACGATACCCATCAGCGTTACATGCCTTGGGTTGGTAGAGCGGCTCATAGGTTGGGCTATGGCTGGTGACACAATCATTATCCCTTTGTTAAGCTAGCTGAATATCCCACAAAAGATGGGGGTTTGTCTGGGTGTAGGAAGGTAACCGAGGACCCTGATGGTAGAGTTTCTAACCAATCCTGCTCTGGTCCCGTGGCTCGAGAGAATATTAGTGGGTTGGGGGAGCAGGAGACCATCTCTGCCGAGATTGATGCTTGGCCGAGTCTGGCGATTCCACTTTATCCCTCCGAGGTGGTAAATACGAGTAATGATCTAAAGATCCTGAGTTGGAATATAGCTGGCATTTCCAGGAAATTAGATGTTCCTGACTGGAATTCACTGATCGAGTCCTATGAGATTTGTATCTTTCAAGAGACCTGGTGTGTGGAACCCTGTCATAAGGTTGGCTACACTACGTTTTTTGTTCCAGCTATTTCCTCACACAGAGGTCGCCCTTCAGGAGGTCTTTTAATTTGGATCAACAACTCTTTGGGCTGCCACATTAGACAACTTGCTTAAAAAACTCCTGACATTTTAAGACTGTCAGTGAAGGGTCCACACCGAGGGCTCACAATCGAGATATTTAATATCTACGCCAGAGGCACTAATGGCGGCTCTGAATCCCCTACTATTTCTATCCATGGAGAGGAGCTCAGCAAGTGTAGCAAGAATGCAAATGTCTTGTTCGCAGGGGATTTCAATTGTATTTTTGAACCCCTGGCGGATGAAGACATTTTGGGCACTACCGATGAGGATGGCAGAAGGGGCATTCCAGCCCTTACTATTCCGCCTATTAAGAGATAGTCCCAACGGTCCATCCAGCTTAACATCTTAACCTTAGAATTTGGCTTGAGGGCTGTGAATGGTAGAACATCCTCAGACCCCTCAGGTGCCCACACATTTAACAGGGTAGACCACTCCTCACGGATAGACTACATTTTACTTGACCTAAAGCTCTTGAGTTATATGAGAGATATGGAGGTACTGCCAAACACAGACAGCGATCACAATACGCCTTTAAGCTTAAAGTCTATGTGGCCATCCCCATTCGATATTCCCCTATCACAACCCAGAATAACCTCAGATGTTCGTCCATCAAATGGGGGAAGGCGCCTTAAATGGTGCACGGTTGTCCTTGATGATGGGCTGGTGCAAAATTTAGGGGCCCTGATTGAAGGGGCAGTATCCAGGTTGGACACCTCCATCTTGGCCCCGCCTGAGGTTCTCTGCCTCTTTTGCAACACCATTGAAGCCCTGGGAAGCCTACTTATAAAACCATTTAAGGACTTCCACGCCAGGGGGGCCCAGAAACCGAAACACAATTTGTGGTGGTTTTCCAAAAAGTGCCGGACGTCAAAGACAGCCCTGGTGAAGGCTGTCAAGCCAAAAGATCCTGCGCTGATCCGGAATGCCAGGAAAAATTACAGGCTCAACATTAGGGAAGCTAAGAGGGTTTGGGATGATCAGTTTTGGTGTGATCTAAAGGTTGCCAGTGAAAGGAGGGATGCTGGAGGTTTCTGGAACTTGGTAAGGACCAGGAATAGGCCCGATTGTACCCTCATTACACGTAATATCACGGGGCAAGCATGGTTTGATCACTATTGTCTTCGTTATTCCACCCATCCCGCCGAGGGGTTGGGGCCGACTACATCTCCTGCATTGGGCCTCTCTGAGGCAAGCGAGGCGCTACTTTTTACACCGAAGGAGGTGGAAAACGTGATCAAATCCTTAGTGCCAAACAAAGCAGCAGGCCCTGATAGGCTACCGGGGATCTACTCCGTTTACATCCACTAGATTGGGGTAAGCTTATGCCAACTTTACTCAATGCCATTATGCATGGTGCGGCGATTCCAGACTCATGGAAGGGGGTTGAGGTCGTCTTGATTTTTAAAAAGGGCTGTCGGGACGACCCAGCAAACTATTGCCCTATAAGTCTTATAGACTCCACACAGAAGGTAGCCGGAAAGGTTGTCCTAGGGAGAGTGCTCCAGTGGGAGGTCGATAATAAAGTTCTTTCAGAATTCCAAGCAGGTTTTAGGTCTGGCACTGGGACCATTAAGCAGGTTTTTAGACTGATGCTCATATATTGGAAGGTGGTAGCACTAGGCAAAGGCAGCCTCTATCTCGCTTTTATCGATCTGAGGACTACCTTTGACCTAGTGCCCCGGGACCGCTTGTGGGGGGTGCTTCTCGATCTGGGGTTTCCTGCATACATTTTGTCCTTATTGGTGAAGTTGCACGATGGGAAATGTGCGCAGGTGAGGTGGGGCACCCAGGGCCAGAAGACAGCCAAAATCCCAGTGGATAGGGGTGTCCGCCAGGGGTGCGTCCTTGCCCCCACCCTGTTCTCTCTATATGTGAACGGGGTGGTGGAGCATCTTTTAAATCAACCATCTGACGCCCCCTCCTTGGCGGGAAAGAAAATACCCACGCCCCTTTTCGCTGACGACACCCTCCTTATCTCAAAGTCCCTGATGGCCCTACAGAGCCTCTTGGACAATTTTCAATCTTTTTGTAATAGCAGGGGCCTCAAAATCAATACTGATAAAACCAAGTATTCAGTATTGAACCCCCCCAGGAAGCTTGGTCGCCCTCCTTCTCTAAACCTTGTGCCCTTGGAAAGGGTAAAGGAATTTGACTATTTGGGTATTCGTTTATCTGATTCTATGCAGTGGGACCCCCACCTCCACAAAAGGGTTGTGGGGGCACTGATTAAAGAGCAATGCTCATCCTCATTTAGGCCTATTGCCCCAGTCCTAGATATTTATAGAGCAAGGGGAGTTGGTGCAGCGCTTTATGGGACTGAACTTTGGGGATCAGGTACTATTGACCATCTCCTAAAATCTGAAAATAAATTTTTAAAGGATTTAATGTCACTTCCCCATAGCATCTCAACCATTCCCTTACTGTTGGATATGGGTTGTCGCTCGATTAGATACCAGG
Organism: Lissotriton vulgaris; assembly: GCF_964263255.1. NCBI lineage: Eukaryota > Metazoa > Chordata > Amphibia > Caudata > Salamandridae > Lissotriton > Lissotriton vulgaris. The sequence goes on from NC_141693.1 coordinate 682,101,149, forward strand.
CCCAACTGCGCCCGCTTCTATTGTGGGCACGCCTATGGAGATCTCCCGAACTTGCTAGCTACACGGAGGGGCTAATGGAAATATTGTCAATGCCTGGCTGGTCAAAAATCGGGTGGCTTACCAATGTTAAAACAATGTTTGAAAGTCTGGGTCTTGGAGATGCTTGGGCCCGGAGTGCTCCCCCTAAATCTGTTCTTAAAACCATGTATTGGCAGTGGGTAGCTAACAAACTAAACTCAAACCCTAAGCTTAGTAGGACATCCACTGAGTTCCTTAGGATTAAGGATGTCGCCCTTTGCGAACCGTATATGGATCTGATTTTTAAATCCTTTGATCGAGCGCTTTACTTTAAGTTCAGAGTGGGTTTGCTCCCACTGAGAGAATTGTCTGCCCGCTGGAACATTCTAGCACAAACCTCTCCATTTTGCATATTTTGTACTTCTAGAGTGGAGTCTCTCGCTCACTTTTTATTTGAATGCCCGGCCTACAAAACTCCAAGGTCTTTGTGGCTAAAGCCCTTATGCAGGGAGCTGGGTACCAGACACCATACAGTCGCTTTGAGAATCTTGAGGTATGATGCCCTGCCCCCGTATGTTTGTGGTATGGCCAAATACCTTGGCTGGGCTTGGTCAATCGGATGTAAAAGGCTAAAACTCATTGTTTAATTGCGGTCATGTATTGGACCTTCTTATCTAATTTATTGGAAAGTGTATTATTTTTAATCGATTAGCCAACGGATTTTAACTAACTTGGTTTTACTTTGCTGTTTTATGTAATGCTTTTATGATATTTTTATTATCGAAATAATGCTGATTGACTGACTGACAAAAAAAGGCGACTCAAAGCTAGGGGTGAAACTGCAACAGGGCTGGACGCCAATGGCCTCCAGCCCAGAAGAATCCATGACGGCCCCACAAGTTCCTGGCCCTATCAAACGTTCTAGAGCACAGGAACAAGATATCCAGCTGACCAGCGTGCTTGCAACGAGATTTGGAATTCTGTAGTTGTATTGAAAGCCCAATACATCTGTACTTTGTGTGTACTTGCTAGGGGTTGTAGAATTCTATAGTTGTATTGATAGCCTAATTCATTTGTACTTTGTTATAAGTTTGCTGCCTTCGACTTTGTGTTCTCTTTCAGAATACTTGCCTTTTCCTTATTTAATTTTTTTCGTTTATGAGCGTGATTGAGTTATGCGGGTATTTTCGAGTGCTTTTGTGTGGAGCATCTCTGCTATACAGTTATGATAGTGTGTGCGACCACTGAGGGAGGAAATGCAAATATGTCATTTTGGATGATTTCAGCGGCCTTCCCATTCAAGCGCTTCTTCAGTGGGAACTTTTCCAGGTCATCGATTCTTGGAACCTGCGGAGCAAACAGCTGTACGATGATTGCTGCATCTCAACCGAGCATCAAGGACACCTGAGGGCACGAGGACATAAATGCGTGGGATGGCACAAAGACATCACGGAGCAGTGCATTACACCGAGAGTAAAAGGCACATTAAAGGACATTATTCGCATGCATTACTTTTTTCAGTTATTATTGTAAATCAGAAATGCATTATTCAATCAGTTAGGAAAACTGAATTAGCATCTTTATGTCATAAAACATTTTAGATTCGTGCCTGCATCATAAGTAATTTCCACGCCACTCATATACTACAACGACCATTGGCACATTCCTCTTAAAAACAGCTTGTTTTTCGGGAACATTTTATTTAGCAGTACAGGAAACTTGATATACACACAGCCATATTTATTTGTGAATCCGAATAATACATTCTGGAAACTTTGTGCTCAAAGACGTCTTCCTTTCTATATCATTTAAGCAAAAAAAAATAAAGTGGGAAATATGAGTGAGGTAATATAAAGATAAGTTTGCATGAAGTCCACCGCAACATATTGGGTGCTGGATGTATGACACTGGAGCGCTCAAACAGTTTGAACGCAATACGCTATTTAGCTGCTGTATCTTCCATATAGTCACACATCATCCAAGAGAAACCATTGTTGGTCAAACATCATGGTATCACATTTTTATGTTACTAAATAAGATTTGCAGACTTTGGCAAAAAAAAAAAAAAAGAACTTTTCTTTCTCATGGTGGAAGACACTGGGTGACACAGAAGACTCTGGGATATCACATAAGCAAATTACGTTATCACCCAGCACTGGGTTCATTTTCCTGACCTCTAGAAGTGTATGGAAAGAATGAAGGTCAGCCTTTCCCAAAATGGTCTTAGACTATAACCCCCAGGTCCCTCCTGTCCCTGTCCCATTCATGACTCACTTGTCATGAATGGGATGGGCACAACGGAACCAGGAGTAATGAAGATTACGGGTAAGCAACAGGGCATTACCCCCAGGTCCCTCCTAACCCCGTCCAATTCATCACAAGTGAGTCATGAATGGAACGGGGACAACAGGACCAAGAGTAATGAAGATTACCGGTAAGCAACAGGGCATTACCCCCAGGTCCCTCCTGTCCCTGTCCCATTCATGACAAGTGAGTCATGAATGGGACGGGCACAACAGGACCAAGAATAATGAAGATTATCGCTAATAGGGAATTCATCTAAACATACTTGAGTGCAGGCCGATACCCAAGACTTATACTATTGCACTGTTCCCATGTATATGTCTGACATTTTCTATATCACATTTGCTGTAAAGCTGCCCTGAGGTAGCATAATAATTATGTAAATAAATGAAGTCAGCATTATGTCATCAATGAAGCTCGATCAGTGTCTTCATTGAAAAAATATAAATCTTTATTTCAAACAATCCATACGGTTTATGCAAAGTATCAGCCAACGCGTTTCATTGAATGGTTGAACTTCGTCAGGGCATTTGTGATTGTTTGCGATTAGTTAGCGAATGTTGTGCCCGTTTGAAAGTGGGACTGCAGGAACACTAACAGGGCTCTTATCAAGGAGGCCCACGCCACAGACGCAGTCAAAGATCGACACACTGAGTCTTCACTTCAGATTGGGTCTAGACCGGATTGGGCCCCAAGACCCACTTTATTTCATTACTGACATAATACTTACTTGGGAGTGCACCGCTCCAGTGTTCTCAAAGTTCTGTATATCTGCTCAGCAATTGGCATCCAACAATGGCGGGTGCAGGAGCTGATTGTGCACACCGACTTTCAACATACCACTAAACCATTAGTTGGGGAACACATCGAGGAGGTGCGGCCACTGGAGTAAGCCGTTGGTACTCTATTTTCAAATGAAGTCAGCATATAGAGGTACTTAAAGAAGGTCAGTAGCACAAACACAACAAAATAATTATGTGTTACTCATGAAGTACAATCTCCCCTCTTCAGCACAGCAAATTCAGCACATTCAATCTTGTTGGCCAGCTCGCAACAGCAATATGTTCCTCTCTGTTCGCGTACGCAGTTAAGATTAGTAAGGTCCAATTGTAGCTATATTCCATCTCCTATTGCACTTGGTCCGCAATGACTGAAACAGGTTTGCTAAAAGTAGACTATCTGATGAGCTTATGAATTCACCAGGCTGGAGTGATGCTGCTATCCAAACGATAGGCCTATTGCTGAACCAGGAAGCTTGTTTTGTCCCACGGGTCTCAGAATACCTGCTGAACACTTTGTGCTGCATATTTTCTGTACTGGTATCAAAACTGTGTGATTTAAACTTGACCAAACTCAATGAAGGGGTCTATAAGTCCTCAAAGCTTTGTAAATGGGGAACGAATAACTTTTTCCTCTTGGGACAAAAGGGTTACCTCTGATAGAAACTCGGATAAACTCTTGCAATTCTATGACTTACCACTACCTACTTCACTGGTTCTCAATTTTTTGACTTCTGTGGACCCTCAATTAGTTCACTGTATCATTATTGAAGTCTGTGGGCCCAGTGAGTCATTACACTAAGCCGGGGATTGTGGCTTAAGCAGCGTAGATGATTTAAATCGGAAAACAATACAATAATACAGAAACAAGCATTCATCAAACAAATATACATCTGATTAAAAATATTTAATTTAATTCACAATCGTCTATGTAAAAAAAATCACTAAGTTCATTTTATTTAGAATGTTGGGGTTTTTCTAAATTCATCAGATGCTACCTATCACCCAAACTGTGGGGGGTTATTTATAAGCCCCTAGCACCGCCAGTGAGTCATTTTTTGTGATGCTCCGGTGGCGCAGAAGCCTGCTCAATATTTAACAGGCAGCCCTAAGCCAATTTATTTGGCTTACGCTCCCTTGTAAATATCATTCCCTTTAACGCAGTGCAATGGATGTTGCCGGGGGCATTCCCAGAAACATCCATGGCTTTTTGACACTTCCCCAGATTTACAAGAAATCATATCTCTGGGCAGTGCCAAAAACTTGGCCTCCCCAGGGGTAAGGAAGGCACTACGAGGAGAAATATCTTTATTTCTCCTAATGTTTCCTTTTTCTATGTGTGTTGCAGCACACATAGAAAGAGGAAAAAGCCTCTTCTGATTGTTTTTTATGCAGGAAGGTTTACTTTCCTGCACAAAAATAATCATCCCCGCAATGCAACCACCCTTGCACCATGGTGCAAAAGTGCCTGTGTTGGCGCAAGGCAGCCCATTGTGCGCTAGCACAGGGAAAATGTGCTATATCTGATACGCATTCCTGCCCTTTTCATTTGCCGTAGGGCAGCACAGCCGGAAGGGCTGCGGCTCCGTCCTATAGCAAAAACTCATAAATGATGTGCTATATAATCTGTTTCATACATGTGCACTGCTGACGCAAATCAACTTCAGAGCACCAACTTAACTTTTGGCCTCCAATTTTAAATTCCTTCACATTTACAAAACATTTAAAAATAAAAAAATAGCATTTTGCTTCTTTATTTATGTTCGATTTATTAATTTGTTAATAATTTCACTTTCTAAGAAATCACAGACCCCCTGAGTAGGAGTTGTGGGCTTCGGCGGGACCCCGTTCCACTGGTTAAGAACTGCTCATCTACTCCATATCTGAAGTATATATTTGAATATTTGATACCCTCTGCATTTGGTGTACCTATACTTTAAGTCTGAAAGGTACACAATAGTTATTTTTTGGGCCGAAGAAAAGTCAGATTATCTATTGATAAATCTATCAAAGAAAATAAATAAGTAAAAACTGGGTGATTTAGATTGGACTCGTTATGTAAAAGAACATAATATAGTCTGCTTTTTGGATAGATGGGACGCACAGCCTAGGATTAAACATGGTTATTGAAAAAACAATATTACTTCAGATGATGGCAAGATATACATTTATTAGACAAGAGTCCTCCTACAAGGCACAGCTGCCATATGCTCAACTGCCGTATCTACAATGAACTTTCTAAGGCGAGCTTTTTATGAGAGTTCTATTTGAGAATGCAGGACAAAAACATGATTAGGAAGAAAAGGGTGGGGAATGGAACGACAAGGGAAAGGGGAATGTACCACTTAAAATATCTTATGACACAGAGTACCAGAGGCAACAATTGCAGTACTTCCTAAAGAAGGGAAAGACCCATCGCTCCCCAAAAATTACAGGCCAATTTCGCTAATTATTATTGACTGTAAGATCCTAGCTATGATACTTTCTGCACGTCTTCAAACGGTGCTCCCACAACTAGTCCATCCATCTCAAGCGGGCTTTCTTAAGCAAAGGTTGTCCAGTGATAACACACGGATTTTGGCGCATGTGTTGGAGAAAGCTAAACTTCTAGATACCCCTACAGTGGCAATAACGTTAGATGCCGAAAAAGCCTTCGATAAGGTTGATTGGGCCTTTCTCGAAGCAGTCCTCAATAAATTTAACTTGGGGGAAACATTTACACGGCTAGTAATGTCCCTTTATTGCTGCCCCTCAGCAAGAGTCAGGGCGGGTGGATCGTTTTCATCCTCCTTTTGCTTAAAGCAAGGTACGAGGCAGGGGTGCCCTCTATCACCCTCGTTATTTTTATTGGCAATCGAACCGTTCTTACACCATATAAGGAAAGATCCTAAAATTGCAGGTATACCGTTTGGAGACTGCACGGTCAAATTGACAGCGTATGCAGATGATGTGCTTGTCCTATCTGAAAGGGCGGATGAGGCAGTGTCTGCACTCATGTCGGACATTGAAGATTTTTCTAAGGTATCGGGCTACAAGCTCAATAAAGACAAGACGGAGGTCAAACTGCTGAACAATATAGGTGACAAGGGGATCTTGGGGGACTCTGGTCTTACATGGCAGCCCAAATGCTTTAAGTACCTGCGGTTGGACTTCGATAAGGATTTAGTCTCCACTCTAAAAATAAATGAAGAATTGACTTTGAAAAAAATATCTACTCTTCTAGAAAGTTGGTCCCCAAAATTTCTCTCTTGGTGGGGCAGGGCTGAAACTCTCAAAATGATGTCGACTCCCTTAGTTAACTACCTGGCCAGTATGCTCCCTATGACGTTCTCTAATAATTTTGTCTCGAAAATAGACCAGCTGTTTGGTAACTTCCTGTGGCGGGGCAAGAAAGCCAGGATATCTCTAAAGAAACTACAATTGGCGAAAGATAAAGGCGGCCTGGGTCTGCCTTCGTTCAGGAACTACCAGACAGCCTTTCTTTGTAAGCAAGGTGCTCAATGGTTAATAAAATCACCAAATTACACTCCTGTGTGGATTGACATTGAAAGATCAATAGTGGGCAACGCTCCTCTTGAGTCCTTAATCACCATGGATCTGTCACACCTGCCTCACTCCAGATATATAATGTTAAATACCAGAAGGGCCCTACTTAGACTTGACCAAACGCACAAAACCAAATTGACATTTCCTAAATCATAATGTATGTCATTATGGAGAAACCCCTACCTTAAACACGCGGGTGTGGAACTCTTCTGGGAGTCATGGTCCGGAAAGGGTATTAATCTGGCCGGAGATCTGTATGACAATAGCGAACCAATCCCGTTCTCAAGCTTACAGATGAAGTTTGACCTACCCCCGATAGACTTCTATAATTTCCTAAAAGTCAAGGCGACACTAACTAGCCGTAACTTCTCACCCTACACTCCATGGCTGATAACACATCTTCCACGCATTATGCACACAGGTCACTTTGTTCCCAAGGTGTATAAACTGTTACTACCGTTGCCCAGTAAATCTCTCAAAACTGTGGAAGCGAAATGGGAAGCGGAACCGAACTCCACAGGAAAAGAGTTGGACTGGGAATTGATTCATAAGTCAGCACTTGCCCACAAAGTATCACCCATCCTATTCCAGACGAAGTATATGCTCCTAAATAGGTCGTTCTGGACTCCGGAAAAGCTATTTAAATGTAATTTACATGACTCTCCGGAGTGCTGGAATTGCCAATCAGGGACTGGTGATCTTCCTCACATGCTATTCAACTGTCCCTTACTGAGAGAATATTGGGAGAAAATATTTGTATGCATTCATCACGTATTTAAGATAAAACCTATGAAGGAATTTGTATATGTCATTCTAGGGGGGCTGGAACCACGATTGGCAAATGAGCAAGATCGCCAGCTTTTGGACTTAATGTTGACATTGGCTTGTAAAGTTGTTTTATGCAAGTGGAAATGTGCTAAGGAAGTAAATTTCAAGATTTGGCAGGAATGGCTGTCTTTCCTAAGAGGTGCTACTAATCAGGCATTACGATCTTCTACGTGGTGTCCATCCAATAGGAAGTTATGGAAATCATTAGACAAATCTTCCCTTCATTTTGAGCCGCCTTGAAGCAATACGAACTTGTTATAGTACCTTTGATATATGAGTGTGAACCCTCGTCCGTATGTTAGAGCTATACCCACTGCATCCACACGTCGAGTGTTTGACAAATTAATCTATAACTTTGTGACAAGCAAGAGTGATTTTTCTCTTTATTTTTTATCATTTGTAGTTTCTGTACTGGTCTGACAACATCTGTATCAACTCACTTTTGATGGAAGATTTATTGTAATGTCTTTTACTTTTGTTTTCTTACTTCAATAAAAACGATTTGAAATAAAAAAAAAAGAATCTTATGACACACCTCCATTTGAACGAACTACGTTGTCCTTGCTCCTAGAGCGACCATTCTCGAACACCACAGTATTACTTTTGACACACTTAATTTTCTCTGGTTTGGAGAATGATGTGAACTTGTTGTGTGTAATGTATGTTATTTGATCACAAGCCATTGCCCCTTGCTCCAATCACGTTTGATTGCGCCCCGTTCATTGTCATACCACTTCTTATGATTTTTCACCTTTGCTTCAATAAAATCTGTCTACCCAAACAGGATTTCCCTCATTAAGAATTTATGTGACGGGCGTGGCTTGGAGCCCGAGGAAGATGGCGGCAACCTGGTAGACCTTCTGGAGTCGATGCAGGATGTAATCACATTTACGTCTCTCCCTGCGACTTCTGTTAGTCCCGCGCGAGCAACGGTGATGCGGTGAGGACCGAGATACATTTTTTTTCCTTCAGCAGCATTTTATTCTACTGCAAAGCTTTGGTTTTAGTGAACGGCTCTGCTTTCCTCACGGTGCCGGCCCCCATTTTGTCTGCTCATCGGCTGCTTGAAGCAATGCTCTCCCTCCAAGATGAAGTAAGCTATTTCAGGTTCTAACTATTATTTTCTCTGTTTTCCCCCTCATCAACCTAATGATATTGAAGGTACGCTTTTTTGCTCTGCTCCTGCTTTTTGGTCTTTCTTCTGTGTACTGCCTCACGTGCTGTATTTTGGTGATATCAGAGATTTTAATAGCCATTATCCCATATTCCAGTACGTATATAGAACGTTTGAGAAAAGTGAACTCCTCCCTTCCACCTTCGGCTCCTAAATTCATTAGGAAATCCACAATTTTATCCAAGTTTTCAAATATGGAGGAATCTTTGGTTTCTTTGAATAAAGGTAGTTCTTCATCTGGCTCAAACAGAGCCTCTAATTTATCCACTGCCGGGAAGGCTACTACCAAGTGACTGATTGAAAAAGCATCCTCTTTCCCCTACAAAATCTCCTCCAGTTGTATCCATGGAGCTTCTGGTGGAAGAGTATGTGTTTTAAGACCATTTATGGAGGAAACCAACTCTAAGCTGCAGCATTTTACTGATAAATGTTGCCAAATGGAGGAAAGGCATAATACAGCAGAGCATTGCATCTTTTGGGTATGCTACCATCAAAATACATTCTCTTCAATCCCAGGTCTCCTCTCTTCAACAGCAGGTCGAAAACCTGGAAAACAGGAGCAGAAGGAATAATAACATAACATGCGTATTTGTAAAGCGCACATTCATCCGGAGGCATATTGGTGCTGAATAACAGATGTTTATTGTTACCCAACTCAATGGTACTCATTTTATCAACCTCACATGGATGAAAGGCTGAGTAGACTCACCGGGATTTGAACCTGAAACCATGAGGTCAAACACAGGCCCTTGCAGTGGACGCAATAGTCTGCTGAGCCACCAGACCTTGGTCTCCGCCTGTATGGTTTGCCCAAGTGATCAGAAGGCTCTGATTCTATCACTTTTCTAAAGTTCTTCCTTACCAAGCTTTTGAATATGCCTTAGGATTCGATATCTTAATATTCAACAAGCCATAGGTTAAATCATCAGGCAAAAACATGAAAACATGGTGCGGCAAGGACGCCGCTTTGCTGAACGAGTTTCAGACCAAGGTGTACAAGGCCGTTCTTTGCCTCCCTAAATGCGCATCACCAGCCCAGGTCCGTCTAGAATTTGGTCTCTTGACTCTTGAATCAGCAGTATCGAAGTATGAACGCCTTTGTGAAGCTGTGCTGGAAGCTTCGCGCCGCTGAACACGACTCACTGAACAGCAGATGTTGGGTTGAGATCCAGGTACAAAGGGCCTTAAAACCTCCAAACTCATGAGGCGCCCACCTAAGTAAATCCTTGAAGGAGCTAGACATCCGAGAGCTTTGGGATAACGAGAACGACACAGCAGTATTTAACAAGTCCTGCAACAACAATGTAAAGAAGAAATCCCTTTTGTAAGACAAACAAATCCTGACTAAATGATGGCACACATGGACAGTGATCAATTCCTATACACACCCAAAGCCTCAAGCCTACCTGTCTTCATACTTCCGCACGGAGATAAAAAGGAGTTTCATCAAATACCGACTAGGAATGCACGACTCGAAGGACGTCCTGCCAACATGAAAAAGGAAAGCACAATCAACAAGCTGCCGCCTGTGCATCTATTTTAATGAAACATGAACACATTTGCTGTGTGTATGCCCAAGCGTCAGCGACCTAAGGAAGATTATTTCAAAACCTATTTTTAAAGTTTTAAAAATTCAAACATGCAGACAGGCAGTGATCCACTGGATGAAGGGTAAATCCAACATCCTGACTTGTCGCAGTGTAAAATTCCTCACACAAGTAAACAAACTTCTTCAAATTCCTTCATTTTCTAAAAAAAGGAAGGAATCACTTATTCATACAATTGACCTTTTGGCACAGATAAAGTGACTGGAACATTCCTTTTATCCGCATCGCTGCAGCGGCTTTTCCTGCTGTGTGCGGCAATTTGCGAAAAGCCGCGTTACATGACGAGCTCAGCTCGTCATCCGCACACGACTACCGTGGCTGATGACGAGCTGAGCTCGTCATCAGCAGCGAAGAGGTTACACATCCAAATCAAAAGAATGTTTATCAGAACGTATTCGCTCTAAACTCCAATTTAAGAAGGAATCTAAAGATAATGCTTCTTTTTTTAGCTAAAGTCTAGTGCAGAGTTCTATGGTTGTCAGAATAAGTCAGGTAAATTATTGTTGAATTACCTTAGGTTTGAGAATAATACATTTAATAATAAATCAATTATGGATGCAACATCAAGATATAAGGATTCTGAAATTTTGGATGAATTTGTTCGGTACTATGAATATTTATATACACCTGACAATGTAACTCCTGACCTAAACATTTCTCAATATCTTTCATCTAGTCATAGACCCGCAGATAAGTGATTAACCTTTTATTGTTGAAAATTGGTGTATCGCAAACTGAATTACACATCCTAGTGCCAGGGTAAAAAACCTTGAGGTTATTATTAACACCAATTTGTCCTTCAACGTACAAATAAACCATATCACCTCCTCAGGTTTTTTCATCTTGAAAACTTTGAGGAAAGAAGAGGGTAATTACACTTCTCATATCTTCAAAAGTTGATTATGGCAAGGCCCTCTTTATCAATATTCAAAAGCGTTTTCTTCATAATCTACAAACATCACAAAATGCTGCTGCTTGGTTTCTATTGTACATTCGAAACATAAATTAGGTTCCCAAGCATTCAACCAACTACACTGGCTCCCTGTGGATAAACACATTCAGTTTAAGGCACTTTGCATTGCCTTCAGAGCCCAACATGGTGTCGGCCCTGACTACTTGATACAGCGTTTTCAAAGCTATATGCCGACACGGTCCTTACGCTCATCCACAAGTGGCAATCTCTTGATCCCCAGATTTAAAAAAGCTAACAGGGGAGGGAGAGGCAGCATTGTTTGCACTTCAAGGCTATGGAACACTCTTCCCATAGAACTTAAACTTAAAACAAATCTGCAGGATTTCAGGAGATTTCTGAAAACCTGGCTCCTCAGTAAATAGCATTGGTTTTCAGGATCTTCGTAGCCTAGTATCCGCCCAGCACCTAGAACCTCCCAGGTAATTGTTGCACTTTATACATTTTATTTTCATTTCATTCATTTAATTTCATTTTCATTGAACACATTAAAAAAAGATAAAGCCCCTGGCCCTAAAGGATTTACTGCAGAATTGTATTCACATTCTGCCAAGTTAACCCTCCACAATTGCAAAGTCTCATAAACACTTTCTCATTTCTGGTTCTTCCTCTGGTTCCTTTTTGGATGCTTTAATTTGCCTTATCCCTAAGGAAGGTAAAGATCATCATTTTTGCAACAATGACAGGCCTATCTCGCTAGTCAACCCTGACTATAAAATATTTTCCAAAGCTTTAGCCTCGAGACTTGATTCTTATCTTCCTGAATTGCTGGGTAAGGAGCAATCTGGATTTGTCAAAGGCCGCTATCTCTCCGATAATACTTGTTTATTCTTTGATATTCTTTCTAAATCTTCTCTTAAATCCAAGTCTATTGCGGTAATTGCTTTACATGCAGAGAAAGATTTTGATCGAGTTTGTTGGCCCTTTCTCTTTCATACTCTCCATTGGTTTGGCTTTGGTCCAAAAAGTATTTTCCTTTATTTCTCTCCTGTACTCTGCCCCAAGAGCGGCTATTTGTGCCAACGGCCTTACCTCTTCTTATTTCTCTTAAGGAAGGGGTGCTCGTCAAGGCTGTTCACTTTCCCCCTTTTTTTTAAATCTAGCACTAGAGCCCTTTCTTTCCCGATTGCGACAGAATCAAGATATTCATGGATTTCTCTTTAATGGTTTGCAGATCAAATTTGCAGCATTTGCTGATGATGTCTTAATGTTCCTTTCCTAATCCCGTTTGTCACTACCGGCTTTTTTGCAAGAAGTTGCCTCATATGGTAAAGTCTCTAGATATAAATTGAAATAATGAGAAATGTGAAACACTACCCTTGACTAAATTTACTTTTAAAGAAGATTTCGCTATGTCCAATTTTATGTGGAATCCTCAACACATAAAATTCCTTGGTTTGTGGTTTGTCCTCTCTTTTTCCTCTTCAGTTTCTCTAAATTTAGAAAAATGCAGACCTAAATTAAATGCTTTGACTACTAGATGGCATTCTCTGCATCTTTCCTGGTGGGGTCATTTGGATACCATTAAAATTATGCTGGGCCCCTTTATATGGTTTACTATATCAAATCTCCCGCTGTCAATACCCCTTAAATATTTTCAGAAGATTAGCTCTATCCTCATTTCGTTCTTCTGGAATCATAAACATTCTTGTATGTCCCTACTTGAATTAACTAGTCCAAAGTCAGAGGGGGGGGGGGGTGATATTCCCGGACTTTCCTAAATATCATGAGGCATTTTTATTACGTCAATCTTCTAGATGGTTCGTTAGATCCTCATTGGTAGGCCCATTATGGGTTGAAGTGGAAAAGACTTACCTCCTCCTCTTCTCTTTTAAGGAATATTTATCCTTCCCTCGTAAGCCTCTTTCTCTACCTCTACTCCTATTCTTAAGCATTACTGTAAATTATTACTCCATCCTTCATAATACTTCCATGGACATTGATACCTTTCTTAGTTCTACCATTTGGCATAATAAAACTATATTTTTTAATAATAAACCCATTTACTGGAAATCTTGTAGAAATAAAGGCTTAATTTGAGTATGCCAACTTTTTGAACATAATACTTTTCTATCCTTTTCTCAAGTTTGTCATCAATTTGGTCTTCCCTTGATGTTTGAAAGCAAATATTGAATATTGCATAGTGCCCTTTTAACCCCTTCGCTGCGGAGGTAATTCCCCCGCGTGCTGGGGGGATGGGGGCGCACACAGCGCTCCCATGCTCATGACGAGCTCAGCTCGTCATGAGCTACAGTGCTCATCACGAGCTCAGCTCATCACAGGTGCATTGGTTTCCGTGGAACGCTCAGCACAGCAGGGGAATTCTCCCCGCACCTGAGCGTTCCACGGGCCATGATGAGCTGCGCTCGTCATGAGCACCGGAGCGCCGTGACTCATGACGAGCTGAGCTTGTCATGAGCACCGAAAAGGTTAAGCCCTTAGAACAGTGTCAACTATTTCTGTCTTTGACATCTTCCCCTTCTAATCACTGGTCCACGCTAATGCCTTTTTCTCCCAGTGCGTCTACCATTTATTCCTACTTTCTCTCTTCGGATTCTAATAGAGCCAAATCAAAGGTTGAATTATCTTGGAAGTCCGATGTGAAGGTTAACTGGTCAGTCCCTTTCTGGACCAAAATTTGGACCAAAATCAGGAAATCATCACGCACTTCCTTTTCTTCATATATAATAGACCTTTATTGACTCCTGCACTTCTGCATACATTGAATCTGGCTACGTCTGACACATGCTAGACATGTTCTCTGGCACAGGCAGATTTAAAACATCTACTTTTTCATGCCCCTCCATGTTACGCTTCTGGACACATGTAATTTAGATCTGTTGTTGGTGGCGGCTTTTCAAAAGATCACTAAGAATTTGAAATACTTCTCTAAGTTGTCTTTTCAGGCTTGATGGTATGCAGTTTGCTATAATAATAGATTGGACACAAGTTATATTTCTCCCATGTCTTTAACCCTGAAGCGCCAGATCTTGTGGTCTCTTGTTACACAGTTCTTAGATGAGAGTGCTCAACAGTCCTTTGCACATACACTCGCCCAACAATTAATCTCTCAACCTTCCCTGACTTTCCTATAATTTTTGTTTAGTATAATAAAGTACACTGCTTGTTAATCTAGTTATGTATGTATATTCTTAAGTAATATATTTATTTTCTTCTGCTTGTACAACCAAAATGTTCTTATTTCAGACTGTGTATGGTTTTACTTTTCACAGCTAAACTGAATTGTTTAGTTATGTCTTATTCATTGCATAATTATTTGTACTATATTGTTTTATATTCCTATGCTTTATTATGTCTCAATAAACTTACTTTATAAACAAAAAAAATGAATTTATGTTGCCATGTGTCCCAATTAGGCCTAGTAGGACCCGTTGACATTTTTACATGTACATAGATTTTTCCTAAAGTTGCCTTAACTTTGCCTCGTCGACTTTTGACACACTTTTGCATTTGTGACACTTTGATTAGTTTCTTGGAAACATGACCTTGCTAACTCAAATAAACTTGATGAGAACACTATCACATTGCCATGGAACTGTGAACAAGATAGTCACGTGCTTTGTGCAAATGTGTTTGTTATTTATGTCCATATGGTGACACAGCTATCTGTGGAATACAAACAATGGCAGCCTCATCACAATCTCAGCCCAAGGCAAGGATGACATTTTCTGTTTATAATCTTTTGTTTCCGAGTATGATCAGAAGGACATTTCAGCTGACTTCGAGGGGTCCCTGCATTCTGAAGCTTTTACCCAGCAGCTGACTGACATCTCTGTGAGGTGTATTTGTGTATTCTTTGTATATTTCTCTGAGCGAAGGAGAGCACGAGTGCCTGAGCAAAAGGTTCTAGGTCTGTCACCACGGTTCCTGTGGGAACTGGCTTGTCATGTTCAATGATTGCCAGAACTGAACACTCCCTATCTAAGTTTAAAGGGCCTTATGGTGGCACTGTAAGCTAGCTGGTCTAAGGGACGGTATTCAGTCAAAATAATGAGTTGGAAATGTCGACTTACACTAATATTGAGTTTTAAATTTCGTGACACAGAAATATTGACAGCAAGAATATCGTGGTGACGAATATCGAGTTTAAGGTAAGAAATATCAATTTAAAAAAAATAGAAGGCATTAATATTGTTTGCAAAAATATAGTTGTTTTTTAATTAGTGATATGTATTTTAGTATTTATTTTAAATGTATGTGATGTATTTTTTGAATAAGTATTGCTTATGTTTTTTAATATGTGTTACATTTTTAGGTTTAAAGTATTTTATTCATCACAACACATAAGGACAAACAGACAACTCAGGAATATATAGCAAGGCGGAAAAGCCGGAGTCACATTTTGCTTTTTTTAGTTCCGTACTGGTTGTTGGTTTATAGGGGAATAGGGTCGGAAGTAATTTATTTATAATAAATTAAGGAATATATCTATTTATTAGTATTTTTGTAATTGAGATTTTATAATGTTTATTGCGTATTTAATTTTTGGGGGTAAACTTTAGGTGCGGTTGTGGAGTTTATAGGGTTAAAGGGTGGGAAGAAATGCTTTTAAATTAATTAATAATTAATTAATCAATATTAATTAATTAATTGACAATTAATTATGGTCATGGTGTAATTACACTTTTTTTAAATTCTTTTTATTAACATATGCTCAGCATTTAATGCAATCAGGAGATAATTACATTGAATTACAGTATTACCTGTTTTAACATCAGTGGCACATAGATCTTTACAATAGCAACTACATCCATCTCTAAACTTACCATTCACTACTTCCCTCATAGGCATCTGTGGCTCTGCCAGGCTCCCCATATCTTCTCCCATTTCTTCGGGCACCCCCTACTCTTGTATATTGTTTGTTCTGCTTGTACCAGTCTAAGTCGGTTTTCCACTCCCCTATTGTTGGAATCTCTGTTGCTCCCTTTTTCCTCGCTTTGTTTTTATTAGCTACTCCCAGTGCCAGGTGCCACCCATTGTCTTGTGTATCTGGGCCAGTCTTCCTCTACGGTGATCATGAGTAAAAACCATTTCAGTGTCAGATGCACATCTATTCCTGTAACCACCATTAGTACTTCTCTCACTCTGCTCAAAAACTCTTGTAACCTTGGGCAGACCCACATTATGTGGTAAAAGGACCCCTCTATTCCATACCCTCACTGACACTTTGAATCTTCATTTCGCCCCATTCGGTGTAACACTTTTCTGGGGTAGTATACACGGTGGAGGACCTTCAACTGAATCAGTCTGAATCTGTACTGGAGAAGGCTCTGGACTGTCCCAGAGCTCGAGGACTACAGAGCGGAATTCTCAATGGTCTGGGCTACCCTGAAAGGCAAGCGTATACCGTGGTTACAGCACATCAAAACTCTTGCCCAACAAATTGGCCTCCCCAATTGTGGGAGTCCCCTGAGGTGAGCTGTGCGGCGGTCCAGAGGAAAGAACTGGTGGCCATTGTGAGACATTTTAACCTAAGTCTACTGTGTAGTGCGACAGTTATGGGAAGGCTTACGAAAGAGTTCTTACAGGTCAAGCTGGCGCCTCAGAGGGAAGAATTCTTAGACCTAATACAGCCACCGCTAGCGAGGAAACTATACACCCAATTAAGGCACGGCTGCTTACCCATCGGGGCACTGACTCTCTCTTGGTCAGGGAAAGAGGATGGTTCCTGCCCAGCATGCAATTGTACTAAAGAGGACATTGTTCACATTCTGTTCTTTTGCCCGGCGTATAGCAGTATACGTAGATGCTGGTTGGTACCGTTGTGTAAAAACTTGAGATTAAGCCAATGTGCGCAGGCCTGCAGGGTCCTAACCTATGACACCTCTCCCGCCATTGTCTTCTCGGTTTCCCGCTTTTTACATGGAATGTGGCGAAGAAGGACTTCTTTGCTTAACTAACTGTCTTTTTTTATTCTTTTTTTACTGTGATGGCCATTTGTTGATAACTTCCCATTTAACAATGTCTTATCTTAAAAACTCTATTTATATTTTTATTATCTATGTACATATTTTATCTGTGCTTTTATGGTCTTTGACCGAAATAAAGTTATCAAAATGAAATGAAATGAAATGAATTGCACTCTAATCTCCATCTCTCTTGGGCCTTGTAATGCTTCTATCCATGACTCATCTTCAAGTGAACCAATGTCCCCTCCCAGGTTGCCCTCAGTGAGATCAGTATTTCAGGTGTGTTGTTTAATGTTTTTTGTATATCAGGGAAATGGTCTTTCCATGCAGTGGCTTGGTCAGTATTCTGTCCTCTAGCAACGCAGCTTCTTCCAGTGTCTCCCCTTCTCTTATATGATTACGTATAGTATGCCCTAGCTGTAGATACCGCAACCATTCTCCTTTTCTCATTTTAAATTCTGTTTGCAGGGTTGCAAATGTAATGAGCCTTTTCCAATCTCAAATTCTGTTTACAGGGTTGTAAATGTAATGCAGGCTTGACCCCTCCATATATCACCTATCGTCTCAATGCCCAGAAGCTCCCATTTTGCAATTCCCTTTAGCTTACTCACTTTTCCCAACCAAGCACTATCCCAGAGTGGGGTCATCCCTGTCAATTTACCTACCAGTATTTCGTGGCCACCCACCATGCCAATGCCACTGCCCGGGTGTGCATTGGTACATTCCTTGCTACCCGTTTGGCATTCAGTATTGATCAAGGTCATCCCTTGCCTATGGCTAGTTTGTCCACCCTGTTGGCCGGTTCCGCTCATTCCCCAAACATCCACCTGTTTACTGTCACTAGTTGGGCCACTCAGTTTGAATGTCTTGTATTGCTAGTCCTCCCCCAAAGACCCCTCTCCGCAATTTACGTAGTGCTCTCAGTGGTGCGCCTCCACCCCACAGCAAAGATCGCAATTCCGACTCCACTCTCTGAAAGAAGAGTGGAGGTATGTCATATGGCTTATTTTGTAGTACGTACAACAAACGGGGCAGGGACATCATTTTAAACAATGCCGCTCGCCCCCATCAAAGTAAGGGGCAGATCAGCCGGTGCTTGGTATCCACAAATAATCTATCTAGCTGTGAACCCAGATTACGGTGGTAAAACTCCTGATTGCTTCTTGTTACGTATATTCCTAAATACTTGAAACCCTTCATCTTAACTGGCACCGTACATCTTGAAGTTAATTGTGGGGCACTCTTTGCCAGTGGAAAGAGCATAGATTTATTCCAGTTATTTAGGTATCCAGAGTATTCCCCGTATATTATAAATATCTGTAGTATTCTGTTGATTGACTGCCGTGGTTTCGTAACATACTGCAGGACATCATCTGCAAATAATGAGATGCGTTCCTCCCATTTCTCCCCAATTGGGATCCCGAAATCAGAGGGTTCTGACATATCCATACTGCTGGGGGCTCCATGTCCAAGGCGAACAGCATTGGGGACAGTGGGCACCCTGCCTTGTACCCTTTTGGAGTAGGAATACCTTTGACACTGTGGCGTTGACTCTTACTCTGGCCAGGGACTGTTGATAGAGCAGTCTAACCCACCCTATGAATTCAGGTCCAAATCCCAGTTTGTCCAGCACAGCAAAAAGATAGTTCTATTCTACACTTTCTAATGCCATTCTGGCATCTAAAGACAGGAGCGCTACTTGTTCTCCCGGGGTTGCTTCTGTAAGGGGAAGGACCCCAATCAATCTACACAGTTTAAGTCTGGTTCCCCTATGGGCATGAACACCGAATGAGCTGGGTGTACCAGGGAGGTGATCAGATTGCCCATCCGCATGGATAGGACTTTTGCCAACACCTTCACTTCAAAATTAAGCAAGGAGATAGGTCTGCATGAAAGGCCCTGGACTGGATCACATCGTTCCTCTCCGACAGAACCCAGAGTGTCCGCCTCCATCCCTTCTGCTCCGAGGCCACCAAGATCATCTGCGGCGTACCCCAGGTCTCCTCACTCAGCCCAACCCTCTTCAATATCTAAATGAGCTCCCTCGCCACCATCGCACGCAAGCACAACATCAACATCATCTCCTACGCCGACGACACCCACTGATACTCTCCCTCACCAAAGACCCACTCACCGCCAAAGCCAGCTTCCAGGACGGAATGAAAGATGTCGCAGAATGGATGAAGCACAGCCTTCTGAAGCTCAACTCAGACAAGAAGGAGGTCCTCATCTTCGGACAATCCCCATCCGCCTGGGACGACTCTTGGTGGCCCACGACGCTGGGCACCGCACCGACACCCACGGACCACGCATGCAACCTGGGATTCATACTGGACTCCTCCCTCACGATGACCAAGCAAGTCAACGCAGTCTCGTCCTCATGCTTCAACACCCTGCGCATGCTCCGAAAGATCTTCCTGTGGATCCCCACCAAAACCAGAAAAACAGTCACCCAGGCCCTCGTCACCAGCCGACTGGGCTACGGGAACGCCCTATACGCAGGAACCACAGCCAAACTTCAGAAACGCCTTCAGCGCATACAGAACGCCTCCACACAACTCATCCTCGACATCCCTCGCCACAGCCACATATCCGCCCACCTGAGAAACCTGCACTGGCTCCCCGTCAGCAAGAGGATCGCGTTCAGGCTGCTCACCTACGCACACAAAGCGCTCCATAACACGGGCCCCGAATACCTCAACAACCGCCTCTTGTTCTACACCCCCACCCGCCAGCTCCGCTCCACCATCCTCGCCCTCGCCATCATCCCACAGATTCACAAAACCACCACTGGAGGAAGATCATTCTCCTACCTGGCAGCCAAGACATTGAACTCCCTCCCCGCACACCTAAAACTGACCCAGGTCCATCTCACCTTCAGGAAACAACTCAAGACCTGGTTATTCGAGCAATAGCGGCACACCCCACTTCAGCGCCTTGAGACCCTCTCGGGTGAGTAGTGCGCTCTATATATGTATTGATTGATTGATTGATTGAACTGCATTCTGTAGGTGGTTTACCCTCTTTTGGTATTGCAACTATTACAGCCATCCTCTGATCTGGGGGGAGTATTCCCTTTTCCAGCATATCTAGCAGTTGTTCTGCTGTCCCTTCTATCAAACATTTATACATTTCCACTGGGAGACCATGTGGTCCCACTGCTTTACCTGATTGGAGTGAGAGGGAGGCTACCTTTATTTCTTCTGTTGTTACATCTCCCTCTAGTAGCTCTCTGGCTTCCTCTAACAGACATGGTAGTGCGATATCGTGTAGGAAGTCACTACAATACCGCTCTGTTTTCACTGAGGAGGTGACATAAAATCCTTTATAGTAAGTTGTGAATTTCTCCGCTATGTCTTTCCCAGTGACATAATTGCAACCCTTTTTGGCTATTAGTCCAGGCACCCATCTACCTTCCACCTTTCTCTTAGCGAACCAGGCAAGTAATTTATTTGCTATGTCCCCTGCGTCATATAGTCTGTGCTGCAAGGCTAATGCCTGGGTTCTGGTGCTATCCTCCAGCAAGTTTCATGGGGTCATATGTATCAAGACTTTTTTGATTCGCAAAGGGTGAAATTCGCAGAATTTCAGCCTTTGCGAATCGCAAACGCCGTTTTGCATGTTTTGGTATGTATGAAATATTTGCAAACTAAGGAATAGCAAAGATTTGCGATTCCTTATTTTGCCACAGCATTTAAGGAATCGCAATTTTGCGATTCCTTAAATGCTATGTATGTAGCATTTTTGGGCTGCGAATTATGGTTAAGAATTCGCAAATTACCACCAACTTGTAGTTGATGCTAACTTGCAAATTCTTCAAAAAATGCACAATTTGGCATTTTTGTAGATGGCATGTGATGCACACACATGCCCATAGGGCATGTATGTGCGCCATATGCACACTCATGTACATTTCAGGGGTGCAGCAGGGTGTCTTTGAGACACCCCAGCACCCTTGAAATAATTCTCAAATTGCGATTAGAAAATTGCGAATTCGCAATTTGAGAATTATTTTGCAATCATTCCTATGGGCCTCCTGGCCCATAGGAATGCATTGGAAATTATTCCTTAATTGCGAATTCGCAAAAGGCGAATTCGCAAATAAGGAAGATTAAGGAATCGCTAAAAAAAAGCGAATTTCTTCATACATACCATTTTGCAATTCCTATATAGAGATTCCTTAAAAATCGCTATTTAGGAATCGCAAAAGGGTTTGTTGATACATATTGCCCATAGTTTTTTTGGCGGAGCTGCAATCAATGCTGCCCGTCCACTGAGACATTCCCTCCATCTACCAGCCGGGACTCCAGCCTCATTATGTCCTCTTCTAGGGTCTGACACCTAAGTAATTTCTCTTTCCTTTTGGCACCCACACATGCTTGGATTCTACCTCAGAGCACTGTTTTAAATGCCTCCCAGAGTGTCACTTTGGAGTCTACTGATCCCACATTTCAGCAAAAAATAATTCAGCTCTCTTCTTTGCGTATTCCCTGAAATCGCCATCTCTGAATAACCATGGGTCTATCCACGGGGAAGTGTATAATCTCTCTTAGGGCCAATGAGTCCTAATACCACCGGAGAGTGGCCCGACACCCCACGAGCTTTGTGCGTTGCACCCACAAATTCTTCCAATCCTGTGAGTTGTGCTATTATGTAGTCCAGTCATGAAAGGCTCCCGCTTACTGCCGACAGGTGTGTGTACTGTTTCTCTGTGGGGTGTTGGTGTCACCATGTGTCACCCAGTCCCATCGCCCGTAGGAAGCCCCCCAGTTGGCCCACTCTTCTGCCTGTTACTGCCTGTCTGGTAACATCCATTTCTATGTCTATAATATTATTCATGTCTCCTCCTAAAATTAAGCGCCCTTCTGGGAGTTCCAGTAGCAAAGGGCCCAACTTTTCTAGTATGGCGGCCTGCAGCCCTGGAGGAACGTAGACTGAGCATAGGTTTAGAGCATAGGTTTAGCTTTTCCCTTCCCATGTCCCACTAACTACCAATGCATCGGCCCATATCCTTCCCTGAATAAATGGAAGTGTTTTCCTGATGAGCACTCCCCTGGATCCTGTAGTGTACCCTTCATGCACCAATAAGGTATACCCAAATCTATTTAGAGCTTTACATTGCTTGCCTTTTAAGTGTGTTTCCTGCAACAGCACAATGTCCGACAAGTGTCGCTTGATGTATTGTAGGACCACTGAACTTTTTAACTTGCCATTAAGTCCATTTATATTCCAGGACCACACTCTCAAAGGGGTCATCGATGTCATGCAGTTCACCATTGTTTGTAAAGTCTCTGAGCAAATCGATTCCGAAATTTGGCATGCTCATGCCTCTTGACGTTGCTTTGTGTTCTTGTTTGGTACCTACCATCTCCCTTGTAATCTCCCTGAGCTTTGAACTTCACCAATAAGGTATCTGAATGAACTAACAACTGATCCCCTAACCCCCACCCTGCTGCCATGCCACTAAGGTTGTGCCATCCCCAACTTTCCAACCCGCAGAGTGCTTGTCCTCCTAGAACGTACATCAAGCAACTATAACCGGGGGGAGTCTCGGCTGCTCCCATGTGGGTCTACCACAGAGGATACAACAGCACCGAAAACCGCACCCTTCAGACAAACCCTTCATCACACACTCATTTATTTATATCCCTTTGCTGAGCTAAGTACCCTCAATTAATTCCTCTTATGTGTCGTGTCCATTGTCATGACACTACATGAGCCAAGGTAGTTTCCTGGTCTCTTTATCCCGCTAGCAGTCTCCTGATTCGGGCCCATTTATACCTTACTTCTGATTGTCGTCCCTTTCTTTTCCACTTGTCATGGGAACCGACTGTTCAATCTCTTCTCCTTCACTTGGCTTTTGACTCTCCATGTGATTTTCTTGGCCCTGTCGTCATTGGCCATGAGTCCTACCTTTGCCTCTTACTCGAGCTGCTGGCCGCCAACCCTCCAACCATTCCCAGGCCTCCTCCAGAGTTGCGAAGTGCCATGTCTTGCCTTCTGCTATTACTTTTAATTTTGCTGGGAACAACATCATATATTTAAGTTCACTGTCTCTCAGTTCTTGTTTCACTGCTTCAAAACTCCTTCTTTGCTGTTGCACGTGTAATGTGAAGTATGGGAAAAAACAGATTTGGGCATTTTCAATTCAGATGTCTCCCACAGATCTGGTGGCTTGAAGTATTGCTTTGCGGTCTCTGTAATTGAAGACTTTTGCTATAATTGTCCTGGGGGGTGTAGGTATCGGTGCATGGTGTGCCCTTTTGATCGTAAAGAAGCTGGAGAGTTTCTTGGGTTTCAAAACTTTCATGATGAGGTCTTCTAGGAAGAGATCCACAGACAGTCCCTCTGCCCCCTCCTGGACCCCCACCACACTAATATTGTTCCTCCTCGCGCTTCCTTCTTGGTCTTCCAATTTTGCTGCCATTTCCGTAGCCTGCTGGGTGAGCATCTGCACTTGAGCTTCCAGGTACTTCATGGTTGATTGGAGCTGAGTAATATTTGTCTCTTTGTCTCTGCTGTTGTTACTTTTTCGGAGGGTTTGTGCAGGTCAGCTCTGATCAGGTTTGTTTCGATCTGCGCTGCGTCAATTTAAGACTCTAGTGCTCTTTTCAGGTCTTGGGTAGCCGCCATATTTGCTCCCAATGTAGGCCCCACAGTGTTTTCTGTTTGTGACACCACCAGGCGTTCCCATTTAATTCCCAGCTGATCCTTTAGGCGCCTCATGCCCCTTTTTAGATCAAGCATTCACGACCTCTTGTATATACATTAGTATATACTTATATGTGTATGTAGTTTGTGGGCTCTGAAGATCAGCCCTAGGATTTGTTTGCTTCCGCTTAGGGACTTTTTTTATGTTCAACTGCCTCTATTTAACTGTCTTGATAGAAAACGACAGTAAAGCTCAGTAAAATACCAGAACTGTTTCCTGCTTAGGAATTTAATTTTTTTGATTTTTCTGGCATCTGCCTCTATTTAACTTTCTTAATAGAAACCGACCAGCAGAGATCAGTAAAATACCAGAATCACTTTAGCATTCTCTAGATTCCAGTCCATAGAAATTGTCTTCCAAGAGCACCCGTAGACAGTAATATTTTCTTCAAATCTTGTATTTTCAGTGATATGACCACTGAAGGCCCTGATTTTATATTAGAAACAGAGCTTTGAACTATACCATTTCCCACTGAAAGGCAATATTTCTCTCCATGTGCTCCCATACCTGGTGTGTCTTGCAGTTAGGTGCTTACTTTCCCTCCATATTAAAGAACAGTGGATGTTTCAGCACCCAGGCTAATGTGCTGCATAGTTAAATACATATAAGGTCCCAAAGGCGAGACCGATTGCATTGCAAATGCTTTTTTTTTTGGTACCTCACCCCTTGGTCTGTTATATCCACCCTGAAAGTTCGGAGCGTTGAGTGTCTCTTGCTTGGCAGCAGGGGTGTGGGGGTTCGTAAGTCTTTACGATTATAGTTGCTGTTTTGAGGCCTTCCTCGTAGTTACCCTCCTGTACCTCCCAATTATTTTTGCTGGGCAGACGCGACTTTGGTTCTGGGGGGCTCGTTCTCAAGGAAGCCTGCATAGGCCCTCCCCGCCTCCAGGGCCCTGCCTGTCTGCCTGCTTCTCCTTGCGGCAATCACTGTCACAATCGGCCCATTTCGAGATCAGCCATACTCTCCCCACTGCTCTGCCCCATGTTTTAATCTTTACTAATGCATCCCTTGATCAGATGCTTGCTGTGATCTGACCCTCTTCTTGTCACTGCTAGGGCCTTCTCTCTGTTAAGGCGCATCTGATTGTTCATTTATACCCTGTCACAATCCTCGTCCTACCTCGCTCTTGGCCGCTTCTTTATCTTTCAGGGTTATGCATGTCAGGTGGTGCCCTCCGCTGGGATCTAAATACCCATTATGCGCTGTTAAGTCAAGGTGTCCGGGGGCGACACCTTTGTATGGCTTTTCGCTCTGCCCCGCAGTGAGGGCTCTTCTCCCCCTTTCCGGTAGGTTCCTGCTGCCCAAGTCTCAATGTGTTGTGACCAGTGTAGTTCTTCACCTGTTGTGTGGTTCCGGTTCAGCACCTCCCTTTCCCCGGGACCACGGTCTCCGCAATAGATGAGGCACAGTCTGTTGTTCAGAGCATGTCGCAGCCCAGCCCAGCTATGCTGAGAGACCATTGAGCGACAACCCAGTATGTCCTCTCTCAGCACCCCGGCGATTGCGTCGCACACCCCTCCCCAGCGCACCCCCTGTCTGGATCACAGCGCACTCGCCCCTGCTTTGGCTCCTCATTATCCTGTGAGGCTCAGGCTCGGCCTCTTGGTAAATCCTGCTTCCTGGGCCATGGCTTCTGCACCAGGCGTGGTGCGTATGGGCTCTCACTGTCAAAAACACGGCGCAGTTCAGAGCTTTTGTGGCTCCATATAGCCTCCTTTCAGCTCAGCCGTATCTGCGTCGCTCACCGCGCTCTGGCTCCTCATTGTTTTGTTGGGCCTGAGTTCTCAGTTCTCACTCCCCACATCTGAGCGGACTCTTGTCCATCGTTCTCCTTTTGATTTTGCGGTTCGGCTCCCCGCACTCCTGATATTTGCCTCCACACTTTGCCACTTAGCATTGTGTTTTTGGGGGACGGATATTGGATTTCTAGGTTTTCGTCCCTTGTTTAGCAGAGCTCGGCTAAGACACCGCCATTTCCTCTTGTGGCCAAGCCACACCCCCTGTGTAATTAATTTTAGTTGCGGGTTGTGGAGATTTTGGTGGTGAACAGTGGGAAGTCCTTTATTTTTAATTAATTAATAAATAGTTGTAATTAATATTAATTACTAAATTGATAATTAATTGGTGTACTTGTTTAATATTTTTTTGTGTGTGGGTTTTGAGTTTATTGGGTGAAAGGGCCGTTAATTAATTGTACTCACTTTAAAATTAGTTGTTAAATACTATTAACTATTTAATTGAAAAAGTTTTTTAATTGTGTAATTTCTTTTTTTTTACAGTTTAACTTAAGGTGTGGGTTTGGGGATTATAGGTGTAAAGGGTGGGAAGGTAATTACATGTTATGTGTTTTAATTTGTTTTTTAATTAATAATATTTGTTTAATTTATAATGAATTATGTTAATTATGAAAAAACATTTTTTTTATTTTCAATGTGGGTTGTGTGGTGTTATAGGGGTAGGAAGTAAGTAGACTACATTTATGTAATAATTAATGTTTATGTTAATAAATAATTTCTAAATAAAAATATGTGTTTGTTTGACATTTTTTAAATTGTATTTTATATAAAATATTTGTAGGTATTTGTGATATGTATATAACATTATGGGGGCGATTCCGATTCGGTAAAATCCCTTACAAATAGCAGTACGGAGCATATTTCCCATACAAATCGCACCCGTAAATGTTCCTGTACATACAATGAAGTACGATTCGTATCCGAAGCAGATCTCCGTACGAACCGTATTAAACACCGTACGACAAGAAAATACGTGCAAATTGTACCCAGAACACGCATTACGCGACGTCCGTATGTAAACAAGCAGCAGTTTCCGGCCCAGCAAGTACAATTCGCCTCTGCGACACTCCGTACAACCCGTTTTCTACGGGAGCTCAAAACGTCCATAAAAGCAGAGTCCAACCCGAACCGCATCCCCGCTATGCGGCATACACTCCATGAACCCCATCATCCGTGTCATCCTAGTCCTGTACGCCTACGACCTGGTGCACAGAAACCGACGACGGCGCATACGGTGAGAACAATGTACTGCAACAACGGAAGTGTGCTTGTACGGTGCGTCTTACACGCTCGTGTGTAGCAACATTGCAATAGTAATACAAGCCGCACACACATGCCTTGAATGTTGGGGTACGGTGCGTTTCACACACTCGAGTACGGCGCCATTGCAATAGTGATGCGATCCACACACGCACCATGAATGATGGGGTACAGTGCGTGTCATGAGATGTGCACACACGCATGAATGTTGGGGTACAATGCGTTTCACGCGCTCGCGTATGGCACCATTGCAGTAGTGATACGATGCGAACACACGCCATGAATGTTGGGGTACGGTGTGTTTCACGCGCTTGCCTACGGCGCCCTCACAACACTTATACGAGGCACACACACGCCATAAACTCCATGTGGCCAACAGTATGAGGGTGGGTGGATATGACTCCCAGCAGAGGCCAGACATATGAGGGGTGGGTGCAGAGGACTCCCAGCAGTGGCCAGACATATGAGGGGTGGGTGCAGAGGACTACCAGCAGTGCCCAGACATATGAGGGGTGGGTGGATATGACTCCCAGCAGTGGCCAGACATATGAGGGGTTGGTGCAGAGGACTCCCAGCAGTGGTCAGACATATGCGGGGTGGGTGCAGAGGACTCCCAGCAGAGGCCAACAGTATGCAGGTGCGTGCAGAGGACTCCCAGCAGAGGCTAACAGTATGGGGTGGGTGCAGGGGACTCCCAGCAATGACCAGACATATGAGGGGTGGGTGGATATGACTCCCAGGAGAGGCCAACAGTATGGGGGTAGGTGCAGAGGACTCCCAGCAGTGCCCACACATATGAGGGGTGGGTGCAGCTGACTCCCAGCAGTGTTCAGACATATGAGGGGTGGGTGCAAAGGACTCCCAGCAGTGGCCAGACATATGATGGGTGAGTGCAGAGGACTCCCAGCAATGGCCAGACATATGAGGGGAGGGTGCAGAGGACTCCCAGCAGTGGCCAGACATATGAGGAGTGGGTGGATATGACTCCCAGCAGTGGTCAGACATATGAGAGGTGGGTGCAAAGGATTTCCAGCAGTGGCCAGACATATGAGGAGTGGGTGCAGAGGACTCCCAGCAGTGGCCAGACATATGAGGGGTGAGTGCCGAGGACTCCTAGCAGTAGACAGACATATGAGAGGTGGGTGCAGAGGACTCCCAGCAGTGCCCAGACATATGAGTAGTGGGTGGATATGACTCCCAGCAGTGGCCAGACATATGAGGGGTGGGTGCAGAGGACACCCAGCAGTGGCCAGACCTATGAGGGGTGGGTGCAGAGGACTCCCAGCAGTGGCCAGACATGTTATGTTATGTTATGTTATTAATTTGTTAAAGCGCAACAGCTGCTCGGCAAAGGGGCATCCCGGCGCTGATGATCAGAAGGTGCTAAAACGGAAGGATAAAAGAAGAACTGAAGGGGGAGCTTTACAGGGGAGGAAACAAAAAGGTCTTGACAGCCTTCCGAAAGGCGTACAAGGTGTCTAGACCACGGATGTGCACAGGAACAGAGTTCCAGAGTTTGGCTCCTAGAACCCGAAAGGAGCGGCCACCACTCCGACAGAGTTTAGTCCGAGGTACCGTCACAAGGGATTGTCCCAGCGAACGAAGGTTGCGCTGGCGCACATAAGGCGTCAGAAGCGAACGTAGAATATCTGGGCATCCAAGCTTTAAAATTTTGTACGCCATACACAAAGTTTTAAACTTAATTCGGGATTCCATTGGGAGCCAGTGAAGCTTTCTGATGATAGCCCTGGTCGGGCACCTGCGAGGAAGGCCGACCAGAGTCCTTGCAGCTGAGTTCTGAACTCTCTGAAGGTGCGCTATCCCAGCCTTGTTAGCACCTAAGAGTAAGACGCTATCATATTCTAAACGAGACAGAATTGTGGCTTGGATGATAAGCTGTCGAGCTTTGGAGTCGAAGAACTTGAGAATCGGACAGAGGCTCCTCAACAGACCCACACATGTTGCTGCCACTCTTTTGGTGTGGGTCTGAAAACTCAAGGAGGAGTCCATCCAGACTCCCAGGTTTTTCACAAGTGATTTGGATGCTGGCATGGTACCCAGTGAGGAGGGCAACCAATGCTCATTCCAGAGGGCAGTATTCTTACCAACCGGCAGCACCTCTGTCTTGCCGGCGTTTAGCTGCAAGCAGTTGTCGGTCATCCAGCACGCTACCGCGGCCATACCGTCCTTAAATCTCGAGGCCGATGCAGACGGGCCTTCAGCGAGGGTGATGACCAGCTGGGTATCGTCCGCGTAAGATACCAGCCTAAGGCCCCACTCCTTTGCCACGTCAGCCAGAGGTTGAACATAAAGGTTAAGGAGAGACGGACTGAGCGCAGAGAGGTGGGTGCAGAGGACTCCAAGCAGTGGTCAGACTTATGAGGGGTGGGTGCATAGGACTCCCAGCAGTGCCCAGAAATATGAGGGGTGGATGGATATGGCTCCTAGCAGTGGCCAGACATATGAGGGGTGGGTGCAGAGGACTCCCAGCAGTGGCCAGACGTATGAGGGGTGGGTGCAGAGGACTCCCAGCAGTTGTCATACATATGAGGGGTGGGTTCAGAGGACTCCCAGCAGTGGCCAGACATATGAGGGGTGGGTGCAGAGGACACCCAGCAGTTGCCAGACATATGAGGGGTGGGTACAGAGGACTCCCAGCAGTGGCCAGACATATGAGGGGTGGGTGCAGAGGACTCCTAGCCGTGGCCAGACATATGAGGGGTGGGTGCAGAGGACTCCCAGCAGAGGCCAACAGTATGGGGATGGGTGCAGAGGACTCCAAGCAGAGGCCAGACATATGAGGGGTGGGTGAATATGATCCCAGCAGTGGCCAGACATATGAGGGGTGGGTTCATATGACTCCCAGCAGAGGCCAACAGTATGGGGGTGCGTGCAGAGGACTCCCAACAGTGGCCAGGCATATGACGGTGGGTGGATAATACTCCCAGCAGTGGCCAGACATATGAGGGGTTGGTGCAGAGGACTCCCAGCAGTGGCCAGACATATGAGAGGCTGGTGCAGAGGACTTCCAGCAGTGGCCAGACATATGAGGGGTGGGTGCAGAGGACTCCCAGCAAAGGTCAACAGTGTGGGGTGGGTGCAGAGGACTCCCAGAAGATGCCAACAGTATGGGAGTGGGTGCAGAGGACTCCCAGCAGTGGCCAGACATATGAGGAGTGGCACCCACACATGCTTGGATTCTACCTCAGAGCACTGTTTTAAATGCCTCCCAGAGTGTCACGTTGGAGTCTACTGATCCCACATTTCAGCAAAAAATAATTCAGCTCTCTTCTTTGCGTATTCCCTGAAATCGCCATCTCTGCATAACCATGGGTATATTCACGGGGAAGTGTATAATCTCTCTTAGGGCCAATGAGTCCTAATACCACCGGAGAGTGGCCCGACAGCCCACGAGCTTTGTGCGTTGCACCCACAAATTCTTCCAATCCTGTGAGTTGTGCTATTATGTAGTCCAGTCATGAAAGGCTCCCGCTTACTGCCGACAGGTGTGTTTACTGTTTCTCTGTGGGGTGTTGGTGTCGCCATGTGTCACCCAGTCCTATCGCCCGTAGGAAGCCCCCCAGTTGGCCCACTCTTCTGCCTGTTACTGCCTGTCTGGTAACATCCATTTCTATGTCTATAATATCATTCATGTCTCCTCCTAAAATTAAGCGCCCTTCTGGGAGTTCCAGTAGCAAAGGGCCCAACTTTTCTAGTATGGCGGTCTGCAGCCCTGGAGGAACGTAGACTGAGCATAGGTTTAGCTTTTCCCTTCCCATGTCCCTCTAACTACCAATGCATCGGCCCATATCCTTCCCTGAATAAATGGAAGTGTTTTCCTGATGAGCACTCCCCTGGATCCTGTAGTGTACCCTTCATGCACCAATAAGGTATACCCAAATCTATTTAGAGCTTTACATTGCTTGCCTTTTAAGTGTGTTTCCTGCAACAGCACAATGTCCGACAAGTGTCGCTTGATGTATTGTAGGACCACTGAACTTTTTAACTTGCCATTAAGTCCATTTATATTCCAGGACCACACTCTCAAAGGGGTCATCGATGTCATGCAGTTCACCATTGTTTGTAAAGTCTCTGAGCAAATCGATTCCGAAATTTGGCATGCTCATGCCTCTTGACGTTGCTTTGTGTTCTTGTTTGGTACCTACCATCTCCCTTGTAATCTCCCTGAGCTTTGAACTTCACCAATAAGGTATCTGAATGAACTAACAACTGATCCCCTAACCCCCACCCTGCTGCCATGCCACTAAGGTTGTGCCATCCCCAACTTTCCAACCCGCAGAGTGCTTGTCCTCCTAGAACGTACATCAAGCAACTATAACCGGGGGGAGTCTCGGCTGCTCCCATGTGGGTCTACCACAGAGGATACAACGGCACCGAAAACCGCACCCTTCAGACAAACCCTTCATCACACACTCATTTATTTATATCCCTTTGCTGAGCTAAGTACCCTCAATTAATTCCTCTTATGTGTCGTGTCCATTGTCATGACACTACATGAGCCAAGGTAGTTTCCTGGTCTCTTTATCCCGCTAGCAGTCTCCTGATTCGGGCCCATTTTTACCTTACTTCTGATTGTTGCATCTTACTCCCTTTCTTTTCCACTTGTCATGGGAGCCGACTGTTCAATCTCTTCTCCTGCACTTGGCTCTTGACTCTCCATGTGATTTTCTTGGCCCTGTCGTCATTGGCCATGAGTCCTACCTTTGCCTCTTACTCGAGCTGCTGGCCGCCAATCCTCCAACCATTCCCAGGCCTCCTCCAGAGTTGCGAAGTGCCATGTCTTGCCTCCTGCTATTACTTATAATTTTGCTGGGAACAACATCATATATTTAAGTTCACTGTCTCTCAGTTCTCGTTTCACTGCTTCAAAACTCCTTCTTTGCTGTTGCACGTGTAATGTGAAGTATGGGAAAAAACAGATTTGGGCATTTTCAATTCAGATGTCTCCCACAGATCTGGTGGCTTGAAGTATTGCTTTGCGGTCTCTGTAATTGAAGACTTTTGCTATAATTGTCCTGGGGGGTGTAGGTATTGGTGCATGGTGTGCCCTTTTGATCGTAAAGAAGCTGGAGAGTTTCTTGGGTTTCAAAACTTTCATGATGAGGTCTTCTAGGAAGAGATCCACAGACAGTCCCTCCGCCCCATCCTGGACCCCCACCACACTAATATTGTTCCTCCTCGTGCTTCCTTCTTGGTCTTCCAATTTTGCTGCCATTTCCGTAGCCTGCTGGGTGAGCATCTGCACTTGAGCTTCCAGGTACTTCATGGTTGATTGGAGCTGAGTAATATTTGTCTCTTTGTCTCTGCTGTTGTTACTTTTTCGGAGGGTTTGTGCAGGTCAGCTCTGATCAGGTTTGTTTCGATATGCGCTGCGTCAATTTTATACTCTAGTGCTCTTTTCAGGTCTTGGGTAGCCGCCATAATTGCTCCCAATGTAGGCCCCACAGTGTTTTCTGTTTGTGACACCACCAGGCTTTCCCATTTCATTCCCAGCTGATCCTTTAGGCGCCTCATGCCCCTTTTTAGATCAAGCATTCACGACCTCTTGTATATACATTAGTATATACTTATATGTGTATGTAGTTTGTGGGCTCTGGAGATCAGCCCTAGGATTTGTTTGCTTCCGCTTAGGGACTTTTTTTATGTTCAACTGCCTCTATTTAACTGTCTTGATAGAAAACGACAGTAAAGCTCAGTAAAATACCAGAACTGTTTCCTGCTTAGGAATTTAATTTTTTTGATTTTTCTGGCATCTGCCTCTATTTAACTTTCTTAATAGAAAACGACCAGCAGAGATCAGTAAAATACCAGAATCACTTTAGCATTCTCTAGATTCCAGTCCATAGAAATTGTCTTCCAAGAGCACCCGTAGACAGTAATATTTTCTTCAAATCTTGTATTTTCAGTGATATGACCACTGAAGGCCCTGATTTTATATTAGAAACAGAGCTTTGAACTATACCATTTCCCACTGAAAGGCAATATTTCTCTCCATGTGCTCCCATACCTGGTGTGTCTTGCAATTAGGTGCTTACTTTCCCTCCATATTAAAGAACAGTGGATGTTTCAGCACCCAGGCTAATGTGCTGCATAGTTAAATACATATAAGGTCCCAAAGGCGAGACCGATTGCATTCCAACTGCTTTTTTTTTTGGTACCTCACCCCTTGGTCTGTTATATCCACCCTGAAAGTTCGGAGCGTTGAGTGTCTCTTGCTTGGCAGCAGGGGTGTGGGGGTTCGTAAGTCTTTACGATTATAGTTGCTGTTTTGAGGCCTTCCTCGTAGTTACCCTCCTGTACCTCCCAATTGTTTTTGCTGGGCAGACGCGACGTTGGTTCTGGGGGGCTCGTTCTCAAGGAAGCCTGCATAGGCCCTCCCCGCCTCAAGGGCCCTGCCTGTCTGCTTGCTTCTCCTTGCGGCAATCACTGTCACAATCGGCCCATTTCGAGATCAGCCATACTCTCCCCCCTGCTCGGCCCCATGTTTTAATCTTTACTAATGCATCCCTTGATCAGATGCTTGCTGTGATCTGACCCTCTTCTTGTCACTGCTAGGGCCTTCTCTCTGTTAAGGCGCATCTGATTGTTCATTTATACCCTGTCACAATCCTCGTCCTACCTCGCTCTTGGCCGCTTCTTTATCTTTCAGGGTTATGCATGTCAGGTGGTGCCCTCCGCTGGGATCTAAATACCCATTATGCGCTGTTAAGTCAAGGTGTCCGGGGGCGACACCTTCGTATGGCTTTTCCCTCTGCCCCGCGGTGAGGGCTCTTCTCCCCCTTTCCGGTAGGTTCCTGCTGCCCAAGTCTCAATGTGTTGTGACCAGTGTAGTTCTTCACCTGTTGTGTGGTTCCGGTTCAGCACCTCCCTTTCCCCGGGACCACGGTCTCCGCAATAGATGAGGCACAGTCTGTTGTTCAGAGCATGTCGCGGCCCAGCCCAGCAATGCTGAGAGACCATTGAGCGACAACCCAGTATGTCCTCTCTCAGCACCCCGGCGATTGCGTCGCACACCCCTCCCCAGCGCACCCCCTGTCTGGATCACAGCGCACTCGCCCCCGCTTTGGCTCCTCATTATCCTGTGAGGCTCAGGCTCGGCCTCTTGTTAAATCCTGCTTCCTGGGCCATGGCTTCTGCACCAGGCGTGGTGTGTATGGGCTCTCACTGTCAAAAACACTGCGCAGTTCAGAGCTTTTGTGCCTCCATATAGCCTCCTTTCAGCTCAGCCGTATCTGCGTCGCTCACCGCGCTCTGGCTCCTCATTGTTTTGTTGGGCCTGAGTTCTCAGTTCTCACTCCCCACATCTGAGCGGACTCTTGTCCGTCGTTCTCCGTTTGATTTTGCGGTTCGGCTCCCCGCACTCCTGATATTTGCCTCCACACTTTGCCACTTAGCATTGTGTTTTTGGGGGACGGATATTGGATTTCTAGGTTTTCGTTCCTTGTTTAGCAGAGCTCGGCTAAGACACCGCCATTTCCTCTTGTGGCCAAGCCACACCCCCTGTGTAATTAATTTTAGTTGCGGGTTGTGGAGATTTAGGTGGTAAACAGTGGGAAGTCCTTTATTTTTAATTAATTAATAAATAGTTGTAATTAATATTAATTACTAAATTGATAATTAATTGGTGTACTTGTTTAATATTTTTTTTGTGTGTGGGTTTTGAGTTTATTGGGTGAAAGGGCCGTTAATTAATTGTACTCACTTTAAAATTAGTTGTTAAATACTATTAACTATTTAATTGAAAAAGTTTTTTAATTGTGTAATTTCTTTTTTTTACAGTTTAACTTAAGGTGTGGGTTTGGGGATTATAGGTGTAAAGGGTGGGAAGGTAATTACATGTTATGTGTTTTAATTTGTTTTTTAATTAATAATATTTGTTTAATTTATAATGAATTATGTTAATTATGAAAAAACATTTTTTTTATTTTCAATGTGGGTTGTGTGGTGTTATAGGGGTAGGAAGTAAGTAGACTACATTTATGTAATAATTAATGTTTATGTTAATAAATAATTTCTAAATAAAAATATGTGTTTGTTTGACATTTTTTAAATTGTATTTTATATAAAATATTTGTAGGTATTTGTGATATGTATATAACATTATGGGGGCGATTCCGATTCGGTAAAATCCCTTACAAATAGCAGTACGGAGCATATTTCCCATACAAATCGCACCCGTAAATGTTCCTGTACATACAATGAAGTACGATTCGTATCCGAAGCAGATCTCCGTACGAACCGTACTAAACACCGTACGACAAGAAAATACGTGCAAATTGTATCCAGAACACGCATTACGCGACGTCCGTATGTAAACAAGCAGCAGTTTCCGGCCCAGCAAGTACAATTCGCCTCTGCGACACTCCGTACAACCCGTTTTCTACGGGAGCTCAAAACGTCCATAAAAGCAGAGTCCAACCCGAACCGCATCCCCGCTATGCGGCATACACTCCATGAACCCCATCGTCCGTGTCATCCTAGTCCTGTACGCCTACGACCTGGTGCACAGAAACCGACGACGGCGCATACGGTGAGAACAATGTACCGCAACAACGGAAGTGTGCTTTTACGGTGCGTCTTACACGCTCGTGTGTAGCAACATTGCAATAGTAATACAAGCCGCACACACACGCCATGAATGTTGGGGTATGGTGCGTTTCACACACTCGAGTACGACGCCATTGCAATAGTGATGCGATCCACACACGCACCATGAATGATGGGGTACAGTGCGTGTCACGAGATGTGCACACACGCATGAATGTTGGGGTACAATGCGTTTCACGCGTTCGCGTATGGCACCATTGCAGTAGTGATACGATGCGAACACACGCCATGAATGTTGGGGTACGGTGTGTTTCACGCGCTTGCCTACGGCGCCCTCACAACACTTATACGAGGCACACACACGCCATCAACTCCATGTGGCCAACAGTATGAGGGTGGGTGGATATGACTCCCAGCAGGGCCAGACATATGAGGGTTTTGTGCAGAGGACTCCCAGCGGTGGCCAGACATATGAGGGGTGGGTGCAGAGGACTACCAGCAGTGCCCAGACATATGAGGGGTGGGTGGATATGACTCCCAGCAGTGGCCAGACATATGAGGGGTTGGTGCAGAGGACTCCAAGCAGTGGTCAGACATATGCGGGGTGGGTGCAGAGGACTCCCAGCAGAGGCCAACAGTATGCAGGTGCGTGCAGAGGACTCCCAGCAGAGGCTAACAGTATGGGGGTGGGTGCAGGGGACTCCCAGCAATGACCAGACATATGAGGGGTGGGTGGATATGACTCCCAGCAGAGGCCAACAGTATGGGAGTAGGTGCAGAGGACTCCCAGCAGTGCCCACACATATGAGGGGTGGGTGCAGCTGACTCCCAGCAGTGTTCAGACATATGAGGGGTGGGTGCAGGGGACTCCCAGCAGTGGCCAGACATATGATGGGTGAGTGCAGAGGACTCCCAGCAATGGCCAGACATATGAGGGGAGAGTGCAGAGGACTCCCAGCAGTGGCCAGACATATGAGGAGTGGGTGGATATGACTCCCAGCAGTGGTCAGACATATGAGAGGTGGGTGCAAAGGACTTCCAGCAGTGGCCAGACATATGAGGAGTGGGTGCAGAGGACTCCCAGCAGAGGCCAACAGTGTGGGGGTGGGTGCAGAGGACTCCCAGCAGTGGCCAGACATATGAGGGGTGAGTGCCGAGGACTCCTAGCAGTAGACAGACATATAAGGGGTGGGTGCAGAGGACTCCCAGCAGTGCCCAGACATATGAGTAGTGGGTGGATATGACTCCCAGCAGTGGCCAGACATATGAGGGGTGGGTGCAGAGGACACCCAGCAGTGGCCAGACCTATGAGGGGTGGGTGCAGAGGACTCCCAGCAGTGGCCAGACATGTTATGTTATGTTATGTTATTAATTTGTTAAAGCGCAACAGCTGCTCGGCAAAGGGGCATCCCGGCGCTGGTGATCAGAAAGTGCTAGAACGGAAGGATAAAAGAAGAACTGAAGGGGGAGCTTTACAGGGGAGGAAACAAAAAGGTCTTGACAGCCTTCCGAAAGGCGTACAAGGTGTCTAGACCACGGATGTGCACAGGAAGAGAGTTCCAGAGTTTGGCTCCTAGAACCCGAAAGGAGCGGCCACCACTCCGACAGAGTTTAGTCCGAGGTACCGTCACAAGGGATTGTCCCAGCGAACGAAGGTTGCGCTGGCGCACATAAGGCGTCAGAAGCGAACGTAGAATATCTGGGCATCCAAGCTTTAAAATTTTGTACGCCATACACAAATTTTTAAACTTAATTCGGGATTCCATTGGGAGCCAGTGAAGCTTTCTGATAATAGCCCTGGTCGGGCACCTGCGAGGAAGGCCGACCAGAGTCCTTGCAGCTGAGTTCTGAACTCTCTGAAGGCGCGCTATCCCAGCCTTGTTAGCACCTAAGAGTAAGACGCTATCATATTCTAAACGAGACAGAATTGTGGCTTGGATGATAAGCTGTCGAGCTTTGGAGTCGAAGAACTTGAGAATCGGACAGAGGCTCCTCAACAGACCCACACATGTTGCTGCCACTCTTTTGGTGTGGGTCTGAAAACTCAAGGAGGAGTCCATCCAGACTCCCTGGTTTTTCACAAGTGATTTGGATGCTGGCATGGTACCCAGTGAGGAGGGCCACCAATGCTCATTCCAGAGGGCAGTATTCTTACCAACCGGCAGCACCTCCGTCTTGCCGGCGTTTAGCTGCAAGCAGTTGTCGGTCATCCAGCACGCTTCCGCGGCCATACCGTCCTTAAATCTCGAGGCCGATGCAGACGGGCCTTCAGCGAGGGTGATGACCAGCTGGGTATCGTCCGCGTAAGATATCAGCCTAAGGCCCCACTCCTTTGCCACGTCAGCCAGAGGTTGAACATAAAGGTTAAGGAGAGACGGACTGAGCGCAGAGGGGTGGGTGCAGAGGACTCCAAGCAGTGGTCAGACTTATGAGGGGTGGGTGCAGAGGACTCCCAGCAGTGCCCAGAAATATGAGGGGTGGGTGGATATGGCTCCTAGCAGTGGCCAGACATATGAGGGGTGGGTGCAGAGGACTCCCAGCAGTGGCCAGACTTATGAGGGGTGGGTGCAGAGGACTCCCAGCAATGGCCAGACATATGAGGGGTGGGTGCAGAGGACTCCCAGCAGTTGTCATACATATGAGGGGTGGGTTCAGAGGACTCCCAGCAGTGGACAGACATATGAGGGGTGGGTGCAGAGGACACCCAGCAGTTGCCAGACATATGAGGGGTGGGTACAGAGGACTCCCAGCAGTGGCCAGACATATGAGGGGTGGGTGCAGAGGACTCCTAGCCGTGGCCAGACATATGAGGGGTGGGTGCAGAGGACTCCCAGCAGAGGCCAACAGTATGGGGGTGGGTGCAGAGGACTCCAAGCAGAGGCCAGACATATGAGGGGTGGGTGAATATGATCCCAGCAGTGGCCAGACATATGAGGGGTGGGTTCATATGACTCCCAGCAGAGGCCAACAGTATGGGGGTGCGTGCAGAGGACTCCCAACAGTGGCCAGGCATATGACGGTGGGTGGATATGACTCCAAGCAGTGGCCAGATATATGAGGGGTTGGTGCAGAGGACTCCCAGCAGTGGCCAGACATATGAGAGGCTGGTGCAGAGGACTTCCAGCAGTGGCCAGACATATGAGGGGTGGGTGCAGAGGACTCCCAGCAAAGGTCAACAGTGTGGGGTGGGTGCAGAGGACTCCCAGAAGATGCCAACAGTATGGGAGTGGGTGCAGAGGACTCCCAGCAGTGGCCAGACATATGAGGAGTGGGTACAGAGGACTCCCAGCAGTGGACAGACATATAAGGGGTGGGTGGATATGACTCCCAGCAGTGGCCAGACATATGAGGGGTGGGTGCAGAGGACTCCCAGCAGTGGCCAGACATATGAGGGGTGGGTGCAGAGGACTCCCAGCAGTGGTCAGACACATGAGGGGTGGGTGCAGAGGACTCCCAGCAGTGTCCTGACATATGAGGGGTGGGTGGATATGACTCCCAGAAGTGGCCAGACATATGAGGGGTGGGTGCAGAGGACTCCCAACAGTGGACAGACATATGAGGGGTGGGTGCAGGGGACTCACAGCAGTGGCCAGACATATGAGGGTTGGGTGGATATGACTCCCACAAGTGGCCAGACATATGAGGGGTAGATGCAGAGGACTCCCAGGCGTGGCCAGACATATGAGGGGTGGGTGCAGAGGACTCCCAGAAGTGTCCAGACATATGAGGGGTGGGTGGATATGACTACCAGCAGTGGCCAGACATATGAGGGGTGGGTGCAGAGGACTCCCAGCAGTGGCCAGACATATGAGGGGTGGGTGCAGAGGACTCCCAGCAGTGTCCAGATATATGAGGGGTGTGTGGATATGACTCCCAGCAGTGGCCAGACATATGAGGGGTGGGTGCAGAGGACTCCCAGCAGTGGTCAGACATATGAGGGGTGGGTGAAGGGGACTCCCAGCAGTGTCCAGACATATGAGGGGTGGGTGGATATGACTCTCAGCAGTAGCCAGACATATGAGGGATGGGTGCAGAGGACTCCCAGCAGTGGCTAGACATATGAGGGGTGCGTGCAGAGGACTCCCAGCAGTTGCCAGACATATGAGGGATGGGTACAGAGGACTCCCAGCAGTGGCCAGACATATGAGGGGTGCGTGCAGAGGACTCCCAGCAGTTGCCAGACATATGAGGGATGGGTACAGAGGACTCCCAGCAGTGGCCAGACATATGAGGGGTGGGTGGATATGACTCCCGGCAGATGCCAACAGTATGGGGGTGGGTGCAGAGGACTCCCAGCAGTGCTCAGACATATGAGCTGTGGGTGGATATGACTCCCAGCAGTGGCCAGACATATGAGGGGTGGGTGCAGTGGACTCCCAGCAGAGGCCAACAGTATGGGGGTGGGTGCAGAGGACTCCAAGCAGAGGCCAGACATATGAGGGGTGGGTGGATATGACTCCCAGCAGTTGCCAGACATATGAGGGATGGGTACAGAGGACTCCCAGCAGTGGCCAGACATATGAGGGGTGGGTGGATATGACTCCCGGCAGATGCCAACAGTATGGGGGTGGGTGCATAGGAATCCCAGCAGTGGGCAGACATATGATGGGTGGGTGCAGAGGACTCCCAGCAGTGGCCAGACATATGAGGGGTGGGTGCAGTGGACTCCCAGCAGAGGCCAACAGTATGGGGGTGGGTGCAGAGGACTCCAAGCAGAGGCCAGACATATGAGGGGTGGGTGGATATGACTCCCAGCAGTGGCCAAACATATGAGGGGTGGGTGCATAGAACTCCCAGCAGAGGACAACAGTATGGGGGTGGGTGCAGAGGACTTCCAGCAGTGGCCAGACATATGACGGTGGGTGGATATGACTCCCAGCAGTGGCCAGACATATGAGGGGTGGGTGGATTTGACTCCCAGCAGAGGCCAACAGTATGGGGGTAGGTGCAGAGGACTCCC
The DNA here is from genome assembly GCF_964263255.1 of Lissotriton vulgaris. Classification (NCBI taxonomy): domain Eukaryota; kingdom Metazoa; phylum Chordata; class Amphibia; order Caudata; family Salamandridae; genus Lissotriton; species Lissotriton vulgaris. Next base: position 682,141,601 of record NC_141693.1, read on the forward strand.
AGCAGTGGTCAGATATATGAGGGGTGGGTGGATATGACTCCCAGCAGAGGCCAACAGTATGGGGGTGGGTGCAGAGGACTACCAGCAGTGGCCAGACAAATGAGGGGTGGGTGCAGAGGCTCCCGGAAGTGGCCAGACATATGAAGGGTTGGTGCAGAGGACTCCCGGCAGTGGCCAGACATATGAGGGGTGGGTGCAGAGGACTTGCAGCAGAGGTCAACAGTATGGGGGTGATTGCAGAGGATGCCAAGCAGAGGCCAGACATATGAGGGGTGGGTGGATATGACTCCCAGCAGTGGTCAGACATATGAGGGGTGGGTGCAGAGGACTCCCAGCAGTGGCCAGATATATGAGGGGTTGGTGCAGAGGACTCCCAGCAGTGGAAAGACATATGAGGGGTGGGTGCAGGGGACTCCCGGCAGTGGCCAGACATATGAGGGGTGGGTGCAGAGGACTCCCAGCAGTGGTCAGACATATGAGGGGTGGGTACAGAGGACTTGCAGCAGAGGCCAACAGTATGGGGGTGATTGCAGAGGATGCCAAGCAGAGGCCAGACATATGAGGGGTGGGTGGACATGACTCCCAGCAGTGGCCAGACATATGAGGGGTGGGTGCAGAGGACTCCCAGCAGTGGCCAGACATATGAGGGGTTGGTGCAGAGGACTCCCAGCAGTGGAAAGACATATGAGGGGTGGGTGCAGGGGACTCCCAACAGGGACCAGACATATGGGGGTGGGTAGATATGACTCCCAGCAGTGCCCAGACATATGAGGGGTGGGTGGATATAACTCCCAGCAGTGGCCAGACATATGAGGGTGGGAGCACAGGACTCCCAGCAGTGGCCAGACATGAGGGGTGGGTGAAGAGGACTCCTAGCAGTGGCCCGACATATGAGGGGTGGGTGGAAAGACTCCCAGCAGTGGCCAGACATATGAGGGGTGGGTGCATAGGTGCAGAGGACTCCCAACAGAGGCCAAAAGTATGGGGGTGGGTGCAGAGGACTCCAGCAGAGGCCAACAGTATGGGGGTGGGTGCAGAGGACTACCAGCAGTGGCCAGACATATGAGGGGTGGGTGCAGAGGACTCCCAGCAGAGGCCAACAGTATGGGGGCGGTGCAGAGGACTCCCAGCAGAGGCCAACAGTATGGGGGTGGGTGCAGAGGACTCCCAGCAGTGGTCAGACATATGAGGGGTGGGTGGATATGACTCCCAGCAGAGGCCAACAGTATGGGGGTGGGTGCAAAGGACTCCCAGTAGTGCCCAGACATTTGAGGGGTGGGTGCAGAGGACTCCCAGCAGTGTTCAGACATATGAGGGGTGGGTGCAGAGGACTCCCAGCAGTGGCCAGACATATGAAGGATGGGTGCAGAGGACTCCCAGCAGTGCTCAGATATAGGGGGGGGTCATCATCAGCATACCACAACTACATGGGGGTATGTGGACATCCCTAACTTGTGACTATAATGATAGTGCCATAGCAACACATCAATTACAGCAGTACACACCCTACCATCATGACAAAATGGTGTATAGTGATGTAACAGACTACCAAACAAAGAGAGCAAAGGGGAACTCACATTGTCACGCACATCCCAGAACTGATTTGAATGTGCAGGTGGTGGTTAGACCAACAAGATGTAGTCTCTCATGGAAGGAATAGGGTTGAAACCCCTTAGATACAATGCACAAAATTAGAGTCATGTGCCCAAATACCCTGCATAACAATCCCCAACATAGGGGTCGGCTGTGATTATACACATGCTTAGTGGTGAAAAGGTTGAATGTGTCCATGAAGGCATTTGTACATACTCAAAACACAAGTACAGCGATTTGCAAGCATGTCACAGACAAATAAGCAGTAGACATCTGTGAACAGGCATGGCCATTGTTGAAGGGAACCATCACCAAAAAAGGAAATGTGCACACATGTCCGCACAACAATTGTGCAACTGTCTGCAGTGAAGATGTCAGGTGCCACAGAGGAAGGAAGACTCCTTGGGACAATGTCTCTAGCCAAACTGAACACACACAACCAATGATTAATTGCCTAGACATTGTGATGGCACAAAGATAACATGGTCCACCTCATGACCATCAGCAAAAAAGCATCTTTCAGAACCCCAAAACATTACCATGACACCAACTCCAGGTCCCTCATCACCAACATCAAGTACCTGAAATGCAATAGTGTTGAACGTAAAATAAAAGGCTTTATTCAGCAGGAACAAAAAAGATGTGCAAAAATGAGTCTCTGCTCCAATAAAGCCAATGGCCAGTCCAGACAAATGTCCTTGTAGGGAGACATTGAGTAGGCCATCTATCCCAACTTGCCTGCACATGGAGTAGTTAATGGGATGTGGACCCTTGGGGAGCATCATGGGGGTCAGGATCAGGCACCACAGGGACAGGAGTGGTAAGGGTAGGTGTGCTGGGTGCAGGGGTGGACGTATCCTCCTCAGTGGTGTGTGCAGTGCCGAAGGTGGACTCATGCACTGTACACTGCAGCCAGTTCGGCCAGCCCAACCCTACACCCGAGGACACATTTGGAGTGGAGGGAGAGGGCTATGAGGGTTGCGCACTATGACTCTGGCTGTGTGTATGCGGTCTAAGCCCAGTCCCTGTGGGTGTGCCTGTAGCCTCCTGAGTGTGCATGCCAGGAGGTGTGCACTTCGCCATATGTGGGGGTGGGCTGCCTGTGTCTGTTGGGGTGCGTGATGGTTTCTTCCTCCATGTGTGTTGGACAGGTATGGGAGAGGGGAGTGTGGATGGGTCCGAAGGAGGGGGGGGAACGGACCATTGCCGGAGGGAAACTTCTGTCGTCAGTGATGAGTCCATGGACTGCATAATCCGACGTTGGTCAGATATCGTTGCTGACATGCCCTCCATGAAAGACACCAACTGGGTCAGTATTTGAGTGTGGCCATGGAGAACACTCAGCATCGATGTCTGACCAACCTGCAACTGGCGGAGTAAGTCCACAGACTCCGCACTGAGGGCAGCAGGACAGGGGCAAGGGCTGCGGTGCTGGGGCTGGAGGAGACATGGGGGCTGCACGGACAGAAGGGACAGGAGCAACTGGGAGGATGGAGATGGTGCTGGAAGGGACGGGTACAGACTCTGTGCAGCTGCCTGGTGTTGCTGCATATTCCCCCTCCTCCAGGGAGCCAGAATCGGATCAGTCGGCGTGGTAAGATGTTTCGCCTTCCAACAGACTGACTCCCCCTCACCCTCTGTGCCACTGGCTCCCTCTGACTCCTCCAAGCTGGTGGCACTGTAGCTGGATCCCTCCTCTTGGTCCGGGCAGCTGTCTCCTCCTATTTCTGGTGATGATGCTGTGGGCAAGGAGAAGAAACAGAAATGCATCAGTCACCTGTACACATCTGACACATGAGCACAAAATTTGTAGGTCACACTGCAAATCATGCCATGCATCATGAGTAAAAGCCAGATAGCTCTGCACATATTTTAGTCTTGTACTGCCCAGTTGGTATATACACAATGCTACTTGGACACAATGATCCAAAGAGCACACCAGGCCACAACTAGAATGAGAAATACACAGAGAAGCTAGTGTTTGTTTACAGGAGAGAAGATCAATACAGTGAAGTGATGCCACCTGAAGTTCACAAAGAAATAAACAGTAGTGGTGCACCTCAGGGCAAACTAACCCACCTCACTCCCCAAGGTTGACACCACATTCAGAGCCCTGTAAGTACATTAACAAAAAATAAATGTAAATAAATGTTGGTATCTTGGGACTCGCCATACTTTACCCAATCGACATGTATTGAATGTGGCAATTCACCATCTTGTGAAGAGAACACGTATGTGCCTGCATGAAAGATGTCTTGCAATGAAATACACACTAAAAACATTTACAGATTCATTGAAAAGCTGGCACCCTTTAAGATAAAACACTGTTAGAAACAAACGGCGTTGCAGATTGTCCATATACATGGTCCAACAGAGGTCTTGATGTCTTGACACTCATTAGTTTGTATAATTGACAACAAAGGAGTTTCAAGACCTCAAGACCACTCTGGGGACATGTATATGGAGATCAAGGCACACCATTAATCGCTAACACTGTCCTCTTTGAAAAGGGGCCAGCTTCTTTCAAGAAAGTGGAAATGTTGTTTTGTGTGCACTACCTTGTGAGACATCTATCATCCAGGCACATAAGTGTTATTTACACAATTCATCATATTAACACATTCTAAACATGAACAACTTTTAACAAGTGTTATGAGTGTCAAGGTACAATCATGTATGTGACACAACTTGAAATATGTCAGTCCTCACATGGGCATCCATTCCCTGATGACACAGATGCTTGCACATAAAACCTACTGGTTGTCATGTGGAGTAGCACACATGTCCCAACTCTGGACAATGCTTAAGCTATTGGGCCAGCAATTGTGATGAACAAAATCATTGCTGCATTGTGGACACACCGTTATCCCCAGGCAAAATGTCAACACAGAAGTGTGCACACTAAGACAAAACAGCGTTGCGTCTGAACTACATACATCACGCAAAAATGTATGAGCATGAATCATGTCTGGAACAAAATGACATAGGCTGCCAAGCCCCAACTAAAATCACTGGCCACCATCACAGGGGCAGTGCATGGTTAATCATTGTTCAGCCAATTCTCACCCACAGGTCAGACCTAGTAAGGCTAAATCACACAGGCCCATGTAGACCTCTCCTGCACACCAGCCCCATCCCTCAGTCAATGTGATTGATACAGCTCAAGAAGTGAGACCTCTGAATCGGGGTAACAAAAACTGTGCAGCAACAATTCCAAAAGTAACCCAAGCTCACCCCGTGGGGCTGGCAATACATATTTGTGATAAACAACCATCAACAGATTGTTGTGAATAGGCACACAGGCACTGCCCATTGTGAGTACGCACAAGCCAAATGTTGTATCCCTGTCCAGTGGACACATGTAGCAGACACAGGAAAAATACAAACTATGCCAGGGACCAATGCCACAGAGGCAGACCCATGCTGAACCCACATAGAATGGGCACAGTGTTGGATGACACACATGATTAGGAGCGATACAAAAAGGGAAGATGGACGGAGCGTTTGAGCCAATCAAACACTCACCCCCAGTCAACTGATCTGGGTTTAATCCATCACCATTCTTTTTTTTTTTTTTTTTTTGGTAAACCTTTATTAGCATTTCACAGTTACATTCAAAGTCTACCAACCGTCACGGTTGAACAAAGGTACAGAGGTATTGCAGCCAAACAATATAAAGCAGGATCAATGCGAAAGTACACCTCACAGTATCTATGCGTAACTCAGGAGAGTTTAGTACAACATGGTCACAGGATTAAGAAGGTTTTTTTTTGTTTTAAAATTAAGAGAAAGCAGGATCTGATGCCGCACAGTTAAACCTTGCCAATGCTAGGGTTACACATGAAATAGGATATTTACGGCAGGACCATTAAAGGCAGGATATTCGTATCAGGACATAAAATCAGGATATTCAACAAACATTACATATCCCCACCCAAACAGTACCTGTCCGCCACGTCATAGAGCATTAAAACATAAACCCTTTTACTGAACTAGGGAAACGCAAGGAGAATTACCTCTAATCAGACCCACAGAAAAAAGGAGAAGAAGAAAGAAGAAAGGAAAGAAAAACCAAAATATTAACACGAAAAATAAAGGCCATAGAACTAAAAGGCGAATCACAAAAAAAAAAAATTAATCAAACATAGCCGGTGGACGCTCCAATTAAATGACGTATCCGTGGAATCAGGTGCAAAAAGCAATCAAATAGAAAGCAAGTAGAACAACACAGTGATCAGGCAGGCCAACACAAAAGGAATAGGATGTCTTGCAATGCTCCGAGCAACAACACCATCAGGAGCATCAGCGGCCATTTTAACCGTATGCAATCCAAGAACAATGTGTTGGAGAATCAGGGCAGCCATTTCGTAGTTTCAAAGCTCGACACCAGGAAAGGCGAGCAAAAAGGAAATTAATCAAACATAGCCGGTGGACGCTCCAATTAAATGACGTATCCGTGGAATCAGGTGCAAAAAGCAATCAAATAAAGCAGACAGGGAGTTTTACTTGCATGAACATTCTTCCACGCTGCCAAGAAAGACTGAGCAGGGTCCCACCACAAAACCTGTTCAACAAAGGCCGAGCAGGGGCCACATGAACAAAGTCTCGCAACCAAGATATCTGCGGCAAAGTGTACTTCCCATCCCGATGACACCAGGCCTCCTCCTGTTGCAGTCTGTTTCCAATTCCGTCTTTTCAGCGCACAGGGGTCATCCACTCCACTCCCCCCAATCCAACGCCGTCAGTGGACTCGCCATACTAAGCACTACTCACAGGGGGAACCCCCAACACTAACGTCGCTTAAGCAAATGTCAGGGCCGCCCGCCCCGAGTCCGATAAAGAGGGAATGGTGTCGTCAGTACCCCCACGTAACTACACAGTAGTGTCTTCGTCCCACTGCTTTGTGGATAAGCACATTCGGGCCCCCACAGTCCAAAATGAGCCACGGTGGTACTGCGCCTCAGCTGGTCCCACGTAATTGAAATGCGGGGAGGAGGCAGCACAATGCAGGCCAAACAGCGCTCCATCCGAGTAGCCAGCGGCGGGTAGTGGACGAGTAAGCCCATCAAGGGGAGAAGGGGGGGAGACACCAAACCAGCGCGGAGAAATAGCATTTGTTCTGACCTCCCGGTATACGGGGTAGCGCTGGAGCAAAGTTCTCAGGGGCGGGCTGACCTGCTTAGTGGTTGACCGGCATGTCCTGGATCCCTGCGGCCGCTGTTATTGCTCTCGCTGGCGGTGGCGTAATCGCGCCAGGTCCCGGCTGGGAGTCTCGCGCAGGCCAAAATTACGGAGGTCCGTAACTCTGCTTTCGAGGCACGGAAAGCGCTCGGGGTCGGACGCATCTGCTCAGCGCCCCTTCCGACACACGGGAGCTCCGGAGCTGTGCGGGCGGACGAAGAAATCAGGCGGCGGGAGAAGAGAGCCGGCGGAGCCGGGAGCCCGGGCGACCATCTTGGCCGCCGGTCTGGCTCCGCCCCCCCATCACCATTCTTTAGCTCACTCAGCCACCCCAGTTCAGACATGAACATATGCAAATCAGTCTGACCCTGTCCCTCATGGGAACAGTCCAGCCCGAACTGCCAAGCCATGTCTTCCCTGGAACGGAAACAAGCATCCTTGGATGGGTTTCGGATTCATAATCCTCATCAGCCAGGCTATCTTAAATTCAGTGGCCAAGTGAGCAAGGGACTCACGTCTGAGCTTGCCCTGCCAACTTAGGGCAAAAAAAGCAATACAAAAGGGGATGATGGACGGAGCGTTTGAGCCAATCAAACACTCACCCCCAGTCAACTGATCTGGGTTTAATCCATCACCATTCTTTAGCTCACTCAGCTACCCCAGTTCAGACATGATTAGGAGGCCAGGGTGTCTCAGGGGACTGTAGTGGGGCACAATGATCCGTGGGTCTGTAATAAGTGTACCATGAGTAACCGTCATGGCACTATGCATATCTCCCACTGATGTACACCATGTCTGAGAACACAACATAGGTCATGCATGCTGCAAGGGTGAGCAGTTGAAACCTCACACTCCTATGTTGAGACACATCATCAGTGCAAACAAATATGAAGCCCAAACACAGTGCACAGGTCATGGCACAGGCAAGGTCCAAACATATGTCACAGACCACCCTCCAACATGATGCGGAAATCAATGTGCAGTCTTATTTTCTTGTACCCTAGATGAACATGTGCAAATGTGATTACACACAGACCATGGGACACATGTTAAGGAGGGGAAGGGATGAAAATGAGCACCAGGTGACTATGGGGAACCGAAAAGACACTGCACATATGTGGGAGTGTAGCCAGGCTTCAGAGCACTTCAAAAAGCAGGTGACACACAATGCAACAAACAGCGAAGTACCTACTCCCTCCTTGCTGCTGTCTCTCCTACAACTGCCCATTGAGGTCTGAGAACACCACCGCCAGTACACGGAGCATGTGGGGGTCAGGTGACGGCGTTCACCATGCCGGCGTGGAGGTGACAGCTTAAGCTGGACCCAGGTGATACGCTGGGTCCAGCACCGGATGTCCTGCCACCTCTTCTGCATTTTGCACAGCCACCAGCAAGGGCCCCCCGCAGACCTGACGGCCCTGACGATGTCCCGCCGGATTTTTCCCTTCTCGTAGGTAGTTACCTGTCAGGAAGACACAGTGAAACAACATCACTACGCCTGCTCCATGTCCCAGAGACACACACTTGCACACCTTTGATAATGTGAACAGGGCATAGGATGCTGACAGGACTTGCATCATTGTCCATGTGAATTTGGCCTGTGTGCCACCCACAATGCACTACATGGCATTGAAAGCCAACAGATGACGTAACGGGTGAAACACACTCACTGATCACGGCACACACTGGGCAACACATGCAACTGCAGGGTGTGGGACAGCACGTGCCAAGCAGTCACATATCCCACTCCACTGAAGAACCCTCAGCAGACCAGACAGACACACTCTGGCACAGATCACTCGCCAGTCACTGACAACAGCGGGTATAACCCTCACTTTGCACATGTGCCACTTGCCACTGGGGTGTCACAGGTGTCATGCTAGCCTTGCAAGTCAGGCACACAGCACTGCTTACTAGTCACATCAGATGGTTAGAGCTGCTGCATACGCCCTGCAGCAGGGGTGCAACAAATCACATACACACTCACCCACATAACAAAGCACATTCACACACATCAATGTCCATGAGGTTGTAAACATAATTTGGAAAATCTCAGCCAGGTCCCCTCAAGTCATAAACATCTGTGAGTACAGTTACCTGTCAATCCGGGGGGACCATTGTTCAGTGAATGTCACAGTAAGCACAATTCTAGGGAGGAGTGAGCACACATGATCTACATCATGCTCTGCATGAGAGACACCACGATGTACACCGCCTGGGACTCACTCCAAACCACATTGCATGTCTGTCCCACCAATACACAATGCCTGTTGTGACACTCACACAACAGGTGCACAGTCAAAGGTAGTGGAGTCAGCACTCACCTGCTCCTCTGATCTCCCATACAGCTTGCTGTACTGTGGTAGGAGGCTGTCCAGGAGGGCCTTGTTCTCCTCCTCAGTGAAGGCAGGGGCCCTCTCCATAGTACGAGCCATGATATGCCAGAGGATGCAGAGACAGCAGCAGTCAAGTCAAGTCAAGTCAGAAAATTTATATAGCGCACTACGTACCCAGAGGGTTTCAAGGCGCTTAGGAAGGGGAGGAGTATTACTTGTCAAATATCCACGTTTTAAGTTGCTTTCTGAATGCTAGGTGGTTCTGGGTAAGGCGAAGGTAGGCGGGGAGTGAGTTCCATGTTTTAGCAGCCAGGTATGAGAAGGATCTGCCTCCCATGGTAGTCCTGTTGATGCGAGGTACAGTGGCGAGGGCTTGGTTGGAAGAGCGTAGTTGGCGGGAGGGGGTGTAGAAGGACAGTCGTGAGTTGAGGCATTCTGGTCCGATGTCGTAGAGTGATTTGTGTGCGTGGGTTAGCAGTCGGAAAGTGATTCTCTTATTGACGGGTAGCCAGTGGAGGTCTTTCAGGTGACCAGAGATGTGTTCGTTGCGCGGGATGTCTAATATGATCCTGGCTGCGGCGTTTTGGATTCGTTGGAGTTTCTTCTGGAGTTTAGCGGTAGTACCTGCGTAGAGGGTGTTTCCGTAGTCCAGTCGGCTCGTGACCAGAGCATGGGTGACTGTTTTCCTGGTTTCGGTGGGGATCCAGTGGAATGTTTTTTTGAGCATGCGAAGAATGTTGAAGCAGGATGAGGATACGGCGCTGACTTGTCTGTTCATTGAGAGTGAAGAATCCAGGATGACGCCTAGGTTCCGAGCGTGGTCTGTCGGGATGGGTGCTTTTCCAAGGGCTTCCGGCCACCAAGAGTCGTCCCATGCAGAGGGGGATGTACCTAAGATGAGGACTTCTGTTTTGTCTGAATTCAGTTTCAGACGGCTTTGTTTCATCCATTCGGCAACTTCTTTCATTCCTTCGTGTAGGTTAGTTTTGGCGGTGTTGGGGTCATTGGTGAGAGAGAGGATTAGTTGAGTGTCATCCGCGTATGAGATGATGTTGAGGTTGTGTTGGCGGGCGATGGTCGCGAGGGGGCTCATGTATACGTTGAAGAGGGTGGGGCTGAGTGAGGATCCTTGTGGTACGCCACAGATGACTTCAGTGGCCTCGGACTTGAATGGTGGAAGGCGGACTCTCTGGGTTCTTCCGGTGAGGAACGAGGTGATCCATTCAAGTGCTTTTCCTTGTATTCCGATGTTATTGAGGCGTTGTAGAAGGGTGCTGTGGCAGACTGTGTCGAAGGCTGCAGAGAGGTCGAGGAGGATGAGGGCGACTGTGTCTCCATTGTCCAGTAGAGTTCGAATGTCGTCTGTTGCTGCGATGAGGGCGGTCTCAGTGCTGTGTTTTGCTTGGAAGCCGGATTGTGAGGAGTCGAGGGATTTGTTGGCTTCGAGGAAAGCGGCGAGCTGGTTGTTGACAGCTTTCTCGATGACTTTGGCCGGGAATGGAAGGAGCGAGATGGGGCGGTAGTTTTTGAGTTCGGTGGGGTCCGCTGTGGGTTTTTTCAGAAGGGCGGTGAGTTCGGCGTGTTTCCAGTCTTCCGGGAAGGTGGCGGAGTTGAAGGAGCAGTTGATGACGTCTCGGAGGTGCGGTGCTATGACGGAGTCAGCTTTGTTGAAGATGTGGTGAGGACATGGGTCTGTGGGGGATCCTGAGTGGATGGAATTCATCAGGCGGATGGTGTCCTCAGTGGAGATTGGGTTCCAGTCGTTAAGGGTGTTCACGGGGGGAGAATGTTCAGCAAATGGTTGGGTGGGTTGGTCTCCGGGTTGGTTGTCGAAGCTGTTGTGGATGTCTGCAATCTTGTTGTGGAAGAATGAGGCTAGGGAGTCGCAGAGGGCTTGAGAGGGGGTGATGTCATTGGAGTTGGCTGAGGGATTGGAAAATTCCTTGACGATGTTGAAAAGTTCCTTGCTGTTGTGGGCGTTGTTGTCAAGTCGATTCTTGAATGCTGTTTTCTTGGCCTTTCGGATTAGTTGGTGGTGAGTGCGGGTGGCGTTTTTGAAGGCGTCCTTGGTGCTGGTGGTTGGGTCTTTTTTCCAGGCCTTTTCAAGGGAGCGGCGAGTTTCTTGGACTTCTTAAGATCATCGTTGAACCATGAGGCCTTCTTGCTGCCAGGTTTGCTTTGACGTTTTTTCAGTGGTGCTAAGGTGTCGGCGGTGTTGGATAACCATAGGGTGAGGTTGGCGGCGGCTTGGTTTGGGTTAGAAGAGTGGGCTGGGGTGTTAAGAAGGAGCGATGCGGAGATCTGGTCGGTGGTGATTTTGTTCCAGTTTCTTTGCAGCGTTGGTTGGAGGTGGTTGGTGGGTTTTGGCTTGTTGTAGGTGAAGTGAACGCAGCTGTGGTCGGTCCAGAGGAGATCCGTAGTGTGGCTGAAGGAGACATGATTGCTGGAGGTGAAGATGGGGTCGAGTGTGTGACCTGCGATGTGGGTGGGGGAAGTGACCAGTTGTTTAAGTCCGAGGTTGGCGAGGTTGTCCAAGAGGGTGGTGGTGTTGCGGTCGTTGATCTTTTCAAGGTGAAAGTTGAGGTCTCCCTGAAGGATGTAGTCTTTGGAGGGGAGCGCGTGTGGAGTGATGAAGTCCGTGATGTCTTCACTGAATTTTGCGCGGGGTCCTGGTGGTCTGTAGAGGAGGGTGCCTCTGAGTGATCCACTCCAATCTTGTGCAGGCAATTGCCCTCTCAGGGGTTCGTGCTGCCTTAATTCAGTGCGGCTGAGGGGCTTTCAGTTCGAGGAGTACAGAGTGATAGGTCAGATTTGTTCGAATCGCACGTTTCCTCCAATCCCTTTAAACATATGGCTCTGACACGCATTCGTATCGTTTAAAATTTGAGCTTTAGCTCAACAATCAATTTGCAACATTGTATTTTTTGGCCAACTAACTTTTGCAGGACACCCGTTGGACACATCGCTACTTTAAACTCAGTATCCATGACACCCAGGATTCATCCAGGGCTTGCTACTCGTCCCCTATGTGTCCCCTAAGTAATTTTGAGATCCACACACGTGTACGGTGCGTTTCACGTGCTTGCATATGGCACCATTACAATAGTGATATGATGCGCACACACACCTGGAAAGTAGGGGTACGGTGCGTTTCACACGCCGATGCAAATGCAGGGGTACGGTGCTTTTCACATGGTGCGTTTCAGACGCAGGGGTATGGTGCGTTTAACATGGTCATGCGAATGCAGGGGTATGGTGCGTTTCACATGGTGCGTTTCAGACGCAGGGGTAGGGTGCATTTCACACGGTGCTTTTCACACGCAGGGGTATGGTACGTTTCACATGGTGCGTTTCAGATGCAGGCGTATGGTGCATTTCACATGGGCATGAGAATGCAGGGCCACGGTGCGTTTCACATGGTGCTTTTCAGACGCAGGGATACGGTGCGTTTCACACAGTGCTTTAAACACGCAGAGGTACGGTGCGTTTCACATGGTGCGTTTCAGATGCAGGGGTACGGTGCTTTTCACATGGTGATGCGAATGCAGGGATACGGTGCGTTTCACACAGTGCTTTTCACACGCAGGGGTACGGTGAGTTTCACATGGTGATGCAAATGCAGGGGTACGGTGCCTTCCACACAGTGTTTTTCACACGCAGGGGTACGGTGCATTTCACATGGTGATGCGAATGCAGGGGTACTGTGCCTTCCACACAGTGCTTTTCACACGCAGGGGTACGGTGGGTTTCACATAGTGATGCAAATGCAGGGGTATGGTGCATTCCACACGGTGCTTTTCATATGCAGGTGTACAGTGCGTTTCACATGGTGATGCGAATGCAGGGGTACGGTGCCTTCCACACGGTGCTTTTCACATGCAGGGGTACGGTGCGTTTCACATGGTGATGGGAATGCAGGGGTACGGTGCGTTTCACACGGTGCTTTTCACACGCAGGGGTATGGTGCGTTTCACACACTGATGTGAATGCAGGGTTACGGTGTGTTTAACATGCTGATGTGAATGCAGGGGTACGGTGCAGTTCACACACTCACGTATAGCATCATTACAATAGTGATATGAGGCGCACACACAGCAGGGATGTAGGGGTATGGTTTGCACAAGGATGTCTATCAAGTACTTGTCATTGCATACTTTCATGTGCAGGCCCTAGGTGTGGCAGCCAGTGATATAGCACAGGGCATCTTATCTTGTTGCACAATTGATGTGTGATGACCTGTGGACACATGTCATGTGTGATGGGGCACTATGTGGCACACATCACATTGACATTTGTCCCATGTGTATCATTAGGCAGATTTTGTCATGCACAGCAACACTGGGATGGCACAGTCATCACTACCGGCACCTGTCTCCTGATGCCAGGGACTGGGGCAATTTGTCACCTGACATGTCTCGCTTAGCATGACCCTATGTGACTATGTCAGGTGTGTTTCATGTGTTACTATGAGCTTTTTGTTTGTGTTCGGTAAACTGCATCTGCTGTTGGTGCATCTAACATGGGTCTGTGTTGAGATGGGAATGGTTTCACATCTAAGCACACCATGCCAAATGTGCATTCCCATGACTGTTGGGTCTGATGGCATCAGACATCATATTTCCCCAGGCATACATGTCTGCGTCCTGACAATGGCTGTGTTGTTTTGTTGTCACGTGTACACCTTAATCGCAATGTGTTTGAGATGTACATTTGACATTCCATGTGACCTGTGCATGTGCCTTGCAGTCATCTGTCTGGATGGGATGACAAACTTCCACTGCAGGTATGGTGACGTGTGTCACTCCAGTGGTATCTCGGGTTGTTCACTCAGACCGGCCCAGCAGCTCATTTCAGGGCATGTCATGTTTATTTGTCAATCAACAGTTGTATCTGGCTTTTCGTAGGATTGACACCAATCTGGCATATGTGTCCTGGATGTATTGCACACGCCAGACTCCTTAGTGACATGATGTCTAGTAGCAGTTTTGCATGTGCTATGTACATTGCCATTGATGTTGGCTGACTGTTAATCTCCATTTATCCCAAATATGTCCTGCAGGGCACCGCCTCTACCAAGGCCATTCCCAGACTTGGCTATCATGAGGGAACGTGCCTGCATCCAACGTTACAGATTTACTCAACAATTGATTCAGGAGTTGACGAACAAGCTGGCACTACATCTCCAACCGCAACAAAGGTATCCTACTGCGCTGACCCCCAAGATAAAGGTGATGGCAGCACTCCATTTTTTTTCTACAGGTACGTTTCAATTAACCATAGCTGATGTTGGTGGAATGTCACAGACAATGTTCAGCCTTGTCCTGCGTGATGTTTTGTCAGCCATGTTGGAGCACATTGATGAATTCATCAAATTTCCTAGTCCTGAAGAGTTGAGAGATGTCAAGGGTGATTTCTATGCCATGGGAGGGATGCCACATGCCATTGGGTCCATTGATGGGACACATGTAGCTTTGATGCCACCATAGGCACAGGAGCAGGCTTACCGCAACTGTAAACATCATCATTCAATAAATGCCCTTGTAGTGTGTCTTGCTAACATACTGATTTCCCACTTTTGTGCACGTTTTCCAGGATCGGCACACGATGCATTCATCATGAGGTGTAGCAGGGTGCCACAAATGATGCTGCAGCTGCGCAACGAGCGAGCATGTCTTGTTGGTGGGTAAACTCTGTTTGTCCTGTGTGTTTCAATATCTTTTGCTATGACGGCATCTCCTGACCCACTTATTTACATGATGTATCTATGTAGGGGACTCGGGATATCCCAACATGCCATGGCTAATGACACCTCTTCGCAACCCAAGAACAACTGCAGATCAGTGGTACAATAATGCACACGGGAGACCAGGCGAGTGATTGAGAGGAAGTTTGGCCTCCTGAAGAGCCGACTCTGGTGCCTCAATAAGATCGGCGGATCCCTCCCATATGCACCGGACAAGGTCTGTAAGATCTTCATTGTGTGCTGCATGCTGCACAACATGGCAGTTGAGAAAGCAGTGCCACTCATCCTGGATCCTGAGGAGCAGGAACATCCACCCGTTGAGGGTCAAGGGCTCGGTCACGATGCAAGTGATTAGGAGGAGCAGGATGATATCTGGAGTCAGCTCATACGCAACTTCTTTTCATAATTGTGAGTCACTGGGAATGAGTGAGCAAGCTTGTAGCATTGAGTGGCATGTGTTGCAATGTGTGTGTCCAGCTGACTGTATGCAAAGTGACTTTGATGTGTGTTCTGATGTGCCACGCAAGTGCTGATGTCAAGCCACACAGTAATGCGCGATGACTTTCCTTGCAATTTGCATGTGTCCCTCATAGTTCCTGTTTCGTAACTGGCCATGTCTTTTGCAAAGATTTTTACTGGTGAACTCTTGTGTGTCTGTCATTCCCAGGTTGCTGTGCCTGTTGTCTGTTCATGTCTTCTTTGTCCTCCTGCTATTCCTCATGATGATTGCAACGTGGGCTGAATCAGCGTTCCATGCACGGACATGTGTAAATGTCAGTTCGGATAAGAGATCCAAACAGGCTTTTTTGTGTTGGTATGGTTTGGGAATGTGTGGGAACTGTTTCTGTGCATGTTGTAGTACCATGCATACATGTCTCATCACCATGGATCAAATTACATGTTACACCACTCCCATGACATGACAGTCACCCTTCTTGACAATCATCTGTAGTGGAGTGTGGACTCAATGTGTGTAAACCTTGCCCCTGACAAATTGCGGATACCACGTGTTGACATTGTGTGGGACA
The DNA here is from genome assembly GCF_964263255.1 of Lissotriton vulgaris. NCBI lineage: Eukaryota > Metazoa > Chordata > Amphibia > Caudata > Salamandridae > Lissotriton > Lissotriton vulgaris. The sequence continues at coordinate 682,157,482 of NC_141693.1, forward strand.
TCACAACAACAGGCCCTATGGGGAATCGCAGCCTCGGTGTGTGGAGCAGGATGTGTTTGGCTCATCCACTTAATCTTGTGTGCCAGTACATTTTGATTTCCAACAAACAAGTTGTGAAGGTTTGGGCCAGCGTATGTACCACATGTTCTGTCAACTGTCCTGTGAGTCTGTTTGTATGGATGCATTGCCCTTTGTGCCATTATGTGATGTCACTGTCACGTGGCTTCCTCAGGGCCGGTGGAGAACACTGCTTTGCAAGCCTTCTCAGTAAGTTGATAAGAAATTTAGGGTGGGGGTGCTTTTGTGCCATCGTCCTCATTATTCTCTGTTGAGTTCAGGCCCAGCAGCTTGTTCTGTTTAGCATTTCAAAGCCCAGTTGGACGAGCCGATGACTGGCTCTTGCGGGCTTCCTTGTGTTTACCTAATTTCCTCCCTCGTTGGATGAGCTTCTTAGGACTCTTGCGGGGATGTGTAATTTCCATTCTTGACCCTCACTGATTCCCTGGGGGTAACTACGGATTGTTGGCTTTGTGTGAGTCGTGCTGCAGCGCATTTGAATTTCTGTTTATTGGACCTTATTCATACACTGTGATTTTCAGGATCACCGCATGGCTTAACTTGCCTTGAAGCAGCCTGCAAAGCATCATACCCCCTTCATATCGCTGCAATACTCTGCTACCTTTTATGTGTCTTCTGTGATCCCTGTGCTACTTGCAAAATCCTTGGAACAGGATCATAATATTGGCCATTTCTTTTGCAACTCGTACTACATAATCTTTGGTGTGTTATGGTGTTTCATCACCTTTCCATGTGCTATGAATTCATGTGCCTTGTTCATCTCTGTTTTCACAGCTGGAGCTTGTACTGCTCATCCAGAAGTAAGCTCAAATTTCCCAGTTACGTGGCTGTTAAGACTTTTTTGGGTATGTTGATAACTGCTGGATAAATACATGTAAACGTATGGAACATCCTTCTTTGTAAGTGTGTAGCAATGTCCTTGTTTGATCCTCAGATCTAGTAGCACTTTCATTACTGTGATCCCAACTAGTATACAGTGGCTGTTGTTTTCCTTTACAGGTGTAACTGTTACAGTTTAGGTCCTGAGGTATTCTGTGATTCAATGACAAGTGCCCACATGCATCAAACAGAATTGCATTCGCAAACGGTGCGAATCGCAGATTTCGGACGTTTGCGAATGCAAATCCTGTTTTTGAGATGCATCATTCAAAATGGTATTTTTCTCAATCTGCGAATTCGCAAATGCGTTTGCGATTCCTTATATTCTCGCAATTTTAAGGAATCGCAAAAAAAACTCAAAAATGTGTATGCATCAAAATTCGCACATTGCGTTTTTACAAAGGATTCGCATTTAGGAATCTCTAAAATTAGAAGTACTGGGAGCAGTCGGTAAAATTTTTTTTTTTTTGAGGACACATGTGAAAGCAATTATTTGGGTACTTAAGGGGTTGTCAATGAGCAGCACACCTCTTTGAGGATGGCAGCAGTCATTTTTCTTGCCCGTCGCTGGAGGTTGAGAGCAGCAGGAAGGAGAAGGAGGATGCTCAGTGAAAGGATATTTAGATTGCGGATTACTTTGTTTGGACAGACACAGGCCGAAATCTATGACAAGTATAGGTTGAATGGTGACTCCATAATAGATCTCATTGCGGAATTAGACCCAATATTACGCAGACAAACACGTAGGACCCAAGCCATACCTACCCATGTGCAGGTCTTATGTTGTCTACACCTGTTAGCCTCAGGTTCCTTCCAGGGAGTAATAGCAATTGCTGGGGGGGTTTCACAGAGTGCACTTTCTAGATTTTTCAAAGAATTCCTAAATGCAATGCTGTCAAGGATACAGCATCACATCTATTTGCCTAGAAATCAACAAGAGTTGTTGGAAACCAAGTTGGACTTCTACAACATGGCCAATTTCCCACATGTCATTGGTTGCATAGATGGAACCCATATTCCCATATGTCCTCCATCTACCAATGAGTATATTTTTCGGAACAGAAAAAACTACCACTCTTTAAACATCCAAGTAACTTGTAATTCCAAAACAATAATCACTGACCTAGTTGCAAGTTTTCCTGGGAGTGCCCATGACTCATATATATTCAAACATAGTGCAATCCATGGGCGACTGTTGTCTGGTGAATTCGGAGATGGATATTTGCTAGGTAAGTCATGCTTTACTACTCAAATTACATTGCTCTTACTGTTACATGAAGACTTAAGTGTAATTCCAATATTTGCAACTCTCATAGGAGACAGTGCATATGGTGTGAGAACATATATACTGACTCCATACCTGAATCCATCAACCCAGAAGCAGCAGAACTACAACCATGCCCATATTTCAACTAGAAATGTTGTGGAGCGGACCTTTGGGGTCATGAAGTCTAGGTTCAGGATACTTCACAAAACTGGGGGAGCATTGCAATATCGCCCAGATGTATGCTGCAAAATTGTAGCGACATGTGCCATCCTCCACAACATTGCCACACGGAGAGGCTTGGAACTGGATGCAGAAGACATTCTACCAAATAATGACAACCAGCCTCAACAACCTCATGCAAGAATACGTGGACCTGATGCTGCAGAAGGGAGGCGAAGACGAGCAGAAATCACAGAGCATTATTTTTAAAAAAAAGGTAAGAAACCAGATAATGTCATGTGTTCATAATGATTTTAATTGTAGAAGAAATTAGCAATAATGTCAAACCAATGTTACATGAACGCAAAAGAAGTTGTGAATTAAAGAACATCTAGCTTTCAATTTTCAGCTCCTTAAACCCACTATTGCCAAGTTGTGATGCATTCATCATTTATCACATTCATTTTCGTCCTCTCACACCTAAAGCCTTGCATTTACTACTCTTGACAGATGTAGATGTAGATGAGTGGCCCTGCAGTGTGACATGTCTGGCACTACGTCGGCCAACCACCGTTTCAGTTTTTGATGCTGTAATCACTTCTGCACCATCATTTGCATTGCACCCTTTTGTTGATGGAAACACAGTCACGTTTTCCTGCATCACCTCCTTGCCATTACTTTTGGCAGCCATTTTAACTGACAGGGCCTTGCAGCATTTCTTTAAGTCCTTTTGCATAGACATTGCTGTTGTAATTAGTGTGGTGTTCGTGTTGCATATACGATGTATTGCTCTGGTGTACGTGTGTATACTAGAGTACATCCTCAGGTGCCTATTCGCATTTGCAATGTTCTGTGCCTCCATGGCATCAGACATTCTCTCCATGGCTGTTGCCATGCGCTCAAATTGTGAAGTATTGGCCAAATGTGCATTTTCAAAAACAGAAACCATTCTGACAAGGCTGTCACTCATGGTGCTAATATTACTTTTGATGTGGCTAAGTTGGCCCTTCATAACCCTGATGTCTTTGCCTTGCAGCCTTTGAACTTTGAGGAGCTTTTTCTCCACCGCACTGGCCTGGCTGTCATCTGGTGTGGACATTGCCTGGTGATCAGGACGTGCTCTTCTCCTGTAAAATTGTCTGAGTCTACTGCGTTGATTTATTATTTTCGTTGCATTACTTCCAACAGGTTCTTGCAAATTGTCCTGTGTATTGATATTTTCATCACTGTCAGACTCTTCCAGTTGTCGTATCCTTTTACATTTTTTCTTTAGAGATACTGTTGGAGAAGGAACATTTTGACTACGGACTGGCATGTCCTCTATGTCTGCATTGACAGTGTTCTCCAAATCTGTGATTTCCATGTCTTGAAATAAATCTACGAATTAAAAAAAAAAATGTTTGTTTCACATTATTGCAGTTATGTCAATTACCTTCTAACTCAAATAAAATGCTTTTCTTCAATAAAAGAAGCGTGTTCTTTATGTAGCAATTCGACTACTCATCAGTCCTCTGACTTCGTAAGTCATTTGTGAATGTTTCAATCAAACAAATGTTAAGATTAAACTTCATACGAACTACATCTCCCACAATGCACTGATGCATTGCAGACTCCCATTTATTCCTATGACTCTTTTAGTGTGTGTTTCAGCAAACATGCTGTAATTTAATAATAAATTTCAGATTTCCTAAGTAGGCAAATGTCTGTGACATATGTTAGTAATAAAATTTACAGTTACACACTTACCTTGCGAAGTACCAGGCTTTTCAGATGTATCTATGTTGGTCACTCCAACCACTGCTTCAGTAAGCAGGGTCCCCTCAACCATCTCCTCCAGTGGGGTGTTTGGTTTATCCTTTGGGGGTCCACCACCTGTCTTGTTTGCATATTTTATCCTGGATGCAATTTTGTCCTTAGCACGGCTGCGCAAGTCATACCAGCGTTTTTGTAAGTTTGTAATATCTCTGTGGGCAACCCCCACCGCATTCACTTTCGATTGAATGGCCAGCCACAGTTTCCTCTTCACTCCTTCTGGAACCTTCAAGGAATCCTTACCAAAAAGCTGGTCATGCCTCAGAGTGACCTCTTCAATTAAGATTTCAAGTTCCTGGTCACTAAACTTTAATTTTCGCTTCCTTGCTTGCACGTCTTCAACGGCACTTTCCGCAGCCATCTCTCCGTCAAGGGCACACCAAACACACTCCTCCAGTAGCTGAAAGCAGAGCTTCAACTGCCAATCGCCACTCCCAGTTTAAACTGAACTTCAGCTGTGTCTAATCTGTGTACTGGTTTCCTGGGTGTGTCCTCATTGGTATGCATGAAAATGCGAATTCGCATTTTGCGATTTCGCAATGTGCGAAGTCGCACCGGAAAAAATCGCATTTTTCTTGCGATTCGGAGAAAAATGCGAATTTTACCGAATCGCAAAAAAAATGCGAAAAAAATGATGCATACCATTATGCGATTCCTAATCTGCGTTTCGCTAATTTTCGCAAATTAGAGAACGCAAAAAATAACTTTGATGCATGTGGGCAAAGAAGTGTTGAATACTTATGCTTGTTTACCTTTGTTTCAGATCTCCCTCCCTGCTCTTCCCTTCCTTTCCTTCCCTCTCCTGATCACCCTTTTGAGTCTGTCATTTCTACTCAGACTAAGGGGCTATCGGGAGATGGACCAATTTGAGCATCGCACGTTTCTGAGGATTCAAGGCCCTGACAGTCACAGGCAGTCCTTTGCCCATTGTTTCACCAGCAGTACAGGTAAACTCATTACAAGACTGTTAATTTTTCAGAGCAATTGCACTGGCCATGGACATTGGCTCATGCAGTGTGGCCTCAACACATACTTGATCCGTTTGTGTAGTAAATGTGTTCACCTCAGTACAATGTGCCTCATCACTGTCACCGCAGATCTCTTGCCACTTTGCATGCGTCGTCTATGGAATAATTGACAAAGATTGTGCATATGGGATTATGTGTATTTTGCCAACTTGCATGCAGTTCTTCCTAGCTAATGATCCCTTTTGTGCATGAAGTACTTGGTTGTGTACATATTTGTGCAGGTTGCTAGCCACAACGGGCAGGCAACACCGCTGACGCTGTGTGTCCTGGGAGCAGCTTGGCCTTTTGGTGCCTGATCCTGTGCCCGTCATTATTGGTGATTTTTCATCCATTTTCTTTGAGTGACCCATGAGTAACCAGCCACTTCTTCATTTCCATACACCTGTTACACTGTGCCTTTCTAACCTCCTTGTCTTTGTGTGCTACTTTTTGCCAGGTGTCTAACCCCTTCCGCCGTGTGGTGTTCACTCATTCATGCTGCTGCCTCCCCTGCGGCACCGCACCACCGAATGCCCTGATTCTACAACCCACACGCCATCCAGATGCTCCTCCCTCCACCCATTCTTAATGCAGGCCGTAGCTTGTCTGTGCCACTGTTGCGCCACCTCCGTGCCAAAAGCAGGACCGTCAGTGCCCGTCAGTACCTGCAACATGCACAGTGCAAGACCCTCTGGTACTTGCATGACCCACGTAACACAACAGACTCAATGAACACCAGACAATCAACCACCTGCTATCAGGCAACCCCTAAGCGCACACACAACAGCTTCACATGCTGTGTGTGCAACTCCTACTGCCTACACAGCGCTGCCCCGCATCCCAGGCCATGTCCGTACAACCAGGTCATGTGCTTCCCACTGCACACTTGCTCCATCCACCAGCAATCCATTGGACTCTGTCACCTCCTCAACACAACAGCCCCACACATCGCCTTCATTAAAGTAACCTGGTTGAACGCATCCTCAGCACACAACTTCAACATTGCCATCACAGACTGATACAAGATCACCCGCAGGGACCGCACCAACCATCCAGAAGGATGAATTGCAATTCATTCAGAAGTACACCCTCAGAGTCACATACAACAACAAGGATACACTCAGCATTGTGAAGCACCTGCACTTCAGGTTTTACACCAACCCCCTGACCACCCTCAGTCTAACACTCATCTATAGATCTCCAGGTCTACAACCACAATTCTGCTAATCCATCAACAACTACATCAGCACGCAGGCCCTCACCTACACAGACTACATGTGGCAGGGGGACAGCAACTTCGGGCTAGAGGACAACCACATCACCATCCTCCATTGGTACATCAACATTTGCATCCAGTTCTACGACAAGCAACACACTGCCCCACACTCCGCTACAGATCCTTGTCCTAAGTCACCACAGAAGAGCTGTGTGGCACCCTCGCCCAGGACACTACAACCAACGCCACCGCCACACCCTGCAACCTCACACATTGGATCAGCGACTGATCCAACATTCCTGCCACATTGGCGGATTTTCCTGTGAAGTTCAACAACAGCTAAGCCACCTGGGACAAGGCAGACCTATTGGACTCATACAGGTCTAGTCGGACTCTCGTGCAAACCTTGCGAAACAAACAACCATCAGTTACCTTTCAGCCCTGAACCCCGCCACACACAGACATCACCATATCATCAGCACGGACAAGAGAACACCCTTCAGGTAGGGCATAGGCAACATCAAGGAGCTCATCGGCATCGTGTGTGAACTATCTAACCCCAGCTCTCCATCCAAAAGACATCCCACCCTTGCAAGGCCAAGGGGATCCTTCGCAACATTCTACCATTGCAAGCTCATGGATGTACACGATAGCCTCACCACACAGAGGCAGACAGCGCTTTTATCCACAGGACATACCCCCCTCAGTTCCTGGACTCCCGTCAGCAGCAAAGACACCACCCGGCTAATGTACACAATCCACTCCGGCTCTCCTTCAGGACCCTTCCCACAAAAATCTCAATCACAGCATACCCCATCCTTGGAGCCAGCCTCCGGCACGTCATGACTGTCTCCTTTGAGTACGCCACATTCCATGGGAGCTGGAGGCATGCAGAGACCCAGGCCCTTCTTTAACAATGGACGGCAGTACCGCAGGATCGCCAGGAACATCACCCTGCTTCCCTACCCGGCAAATGTCATCAAGAAGACAGTCAACGAGCAACTGACCATCTCCCTCCAAGCAAACACCTCCAGGCAACCCACCCCAGTCCATCTTCCACAGTCATCACCCCACTGCAACAGCCCTCATTGCCACCACCAACGACATCTTGGACCCTGCTCAACAATGGTGAGACCACCGCCCTCACTCCCTCGACCTCAACGGCATTCTACACCATGTGCAATCACACTGTCAGATCACACATCTCCAACATTGGGATCCAGAGGAGGGCCCAGGATGAAATCGCCAAGTACCTCACCAGCAAGGCCAGGGAGTCCGCCTCCCCCCTTCAGCACGTAGTACACCGGGGTCATCGGGCCCATGCCCCAGGGCTCATCACAATCTTCAATGTCTCCATGACCCCCCTCTCCACCATCACATGCGCACACAACCTCATCATCATGTCCTATGCCATTGACACCCAGCGGCTCCTCACCCTCACCATAGACCCAGCCACTCCCAGATCCAAACTTCAAGAGGACATGAGGTGCGTTGACGAATGGATGAACATCAGCCACCTGGGGCTGGACTTGGACAAGACTGAAGTCATCATCTGAGGATTGTCCCCTTACAGCTGGGACAACTCCTTGTGTCACACTGGCCTGGGCAGTGCACCAGCACACAGTAAATGTAAATTAATGTAAATTGATACTTGTATAGCGCACTACTCACCCGCAAGGGTCTCAAGGCGCTTGTACGAATACCGCTGTGGAACCCGTCCTGGCTTTCCCTTTGAGGCGTCCACTCCTGGGCACCCCCCGGGTGAAGGCCAGGCATCCTTAGCGTTGTGGGGGCCGTTGTGGAGATTAAGCAAGCTATTGCCCAGAGTTGCAGAGTGGGACTCTATGATGGAATAGGCACCGAGGCGAGAATTATCAGGTCCGTGGAATTTTGAGCCCAAGACCCGCCGGAGTGGGGAATTGAACCCTGGTCCCGGGCTAGACCTCTGCATCAGGGTCTGCCACTCTAATCATTGAGCCACACTTCTCCACAGTTCCCACGCTCGCAAGCAGGTGTTCATCGTACACTCCTCGCTCACAATAACCATGCAACTCAACACAATCTCTACCTCATGCTGCAACTCCCTCCGCATGCTGCAAATGATCTTCAGATAGATCCACTCCTAGGCAAGACAGACAGTCACCCAGGTCCACAACACCAGCTGACTCAACTACCGCAACGCCCTCTATGCAGGAACAACAGCCAGACTCCAGGAGGACTTGTGCACATCCAGGGTGCATCCGCACACCTCATCCTCAACATCACCTGCCACAGCCACATGACTGTCCACCTGAGATACCTACAATAGGCTCACTGTCAACTGCAGGATCACCTTCAGACTCCTCAGCCAAACTCATGAGGCACTCCACAACCCCAGCCCCAAAGACAAACATGGATGTCTCCCATCCAACACCTTATTGCCCCAACTCCGTCCAGCCAACCTTGCCCTCGGCACCATTCATCACATCCACAGTACAACTGTGTTGGATCTAGAGTTGCCAAGTCACATAGGGTAGCCTGGCCTAGGGTAAGACAGTCAATTTCTAGAGACAAAAGTGTTACGTTTGCGTTCCACTCTGAAGTAACTCAGTAACCTTCAATACCAAAAATGACACTACACCAAAGTTTGTAGGAAAATACGCTCTAGTTTATAAAAATAATATTTTTACTCTCCTACTTTTTCTTATCATTTATCAGTACAGTATTTCACATTAAACATTGTTACCACAAACTACTCAATGCTAGAGATAAACCATCACTTCTCAATTTATGAACAATAGGAATCAATAAAAAGGGTTCTTAGAAAACTCCATCTGCCCCCTATGTAAGTTCAGGTAACCTCCGTGCTTCCAAGTGAGGATGGTGTTGGTTATTTTCCCTGCTGCACCAAGGAACAATGGCTATTAACCCCCAATTGACTGTTCAATGAATACTCTCCTCTAGTCCTGAAACAAAAAGGATTATTTGCCAATACAACAATATGTAGCCTTCAATATATGCATTGGGGTGATTGGGCCACTTTTGGAAGTCTTGAAGGCTTCTGGGATATATTATCCACTCCTTTAGTTAGAATGGCAGAGAGGAACTTCTCTTTGGGACCCCTGATCGGGAGTTCCCCACTCTTCAACTTTCCCCCAACACACTCCTTACTTTAGTGTTGGCCCACAGTGGCCAAAGTCTCGGAACGCCGGGGGCGGGGGAAAACACCTGCAGTGTCTGCAAGTGTCTGGCTGCCTCTCAACTCCGCCTCGCCCGCCTGGCCAGCCGCTCATTCACAGAGCTGGTACCGGGGGAGCGGCTTCACCGGCTGAGGAGAGCCGAAGATGCCTCCCGCCCGTTTCCTCCTCTTGCGCTGTCTCCGCCCAACTCGAGGAAAGACGGCTCATCTGAGCAGGCGCGAGAGACCAGTGGCTCCACAACCGAGCCCGCTCAGCTCCTGCGGATCTCCTTCCCTTGCTCCGCCTCTCTCCAGGACCAGTGCTCGCTCCGCTGAGCCTGCGCAGTTCGGGAAAGTGTTTTCCTGACACGAAGCCTTCAATCCCCTTTTGCCGGCCCAGGGAAGAATGAAGCTTCTTTCACCACAAGGCCCACTCCACCCGCCGGTACTGCCCCAGTCACTTGGACTCTAACCTCTCTCCTGGGTAAATCCACTATTCCTAACGTGGCAGACCGTTAATAATAATAATAATAATAAAGGAGTTTCTAAAGCGCCTGGTTACGCCCTCACGGCGTGTCCCCGCGCTGTGGAGCGAGAGTCAACAGGGGAGGGGGATCTATCCCTACAGGGTAAACAGATGAGTTTTTAAAAGTTTCCGGAACATAGTTTCAGTGTTGGCTAGTCTGATCACCGGTGGAAGGTTGTTCCATTGGGTGGCTGCCAGCACCCGAAAGGAGCGGCCTCCCATCCTGGCTCTTCTTACACGAGGAACTGTAAGCAGACCCAAACCCGCCGAGCGAAGTGCTCTTTGGGGAAGATAGGGGATAGCTAAATCCTTCAAATACCCTGGCGCTTCTGCAGAGGTTATCCTGTAACAGAAAAGGAGGGCTTTAAAGAGGATTCTTTTCCTCACAGGAAGCCAATGCAGGGCAGCCAGAGTGGGCTTGGATGCTGTTCTTTTGGGGAGTCTGAGGACTAAACGGGCCGCCGTATTTTGCAGCACTTGCAATCTTCTCAAGTTCTTCTCTGTAGTCCCTAATAGCAGCACATTCGCATAGTCCATGCGAGAAGTGACCAGAGCTTGGATCAAAATGCGTCTGGCCTCGAGTGGCAGTAGGTCCAGAGTGCGATTTAGGGTCTTCATAACCCCAAAGCATTTCCCCACCAATTTGTCAACATGACTCTCAAAAGAGAGTTTAGGATCAACCCAGACCCCCAGATTCTTGGCCTCACTGCATGGGATGGGCAGAGAGCCAAGGCAGGGCGGCCACCATTCCTGAGTCCAGCTCGCCCCATCTCCCCCTATCACTAGCACCTCCGTTTTAGCCCCATTGAGCTTCAGGCAGTGTTGATTCATCCAGCCAGCAAGCTCTTGCATGCAGGTTTTAAAATTGGCAGCTGCTAACTTAGGTGACTGTGATAGGGAGATGAGCAGCTGCGTGTCATCGGCATAAGATACTAGATCTATGCCGTATGACTGAACAATAGCAGCCAAAGGAGCCATATACAGGTTGAACAGGGTGGGACTCAGGGCAGAGCCCTGAGGCACCCCCTGTTCTAAGGCCACGCTGTTGGAGAGGAACATCCCTCTCTGAACCTGGAAACTACGGTCAGAGAGAAAGTCCTTGAGCCATCCCCAGGCTGCCTTGGTAACCCCAGCGCTGCTCAGACACCGTAGCAAGGTGGAATGTGCCACGGTGTCAAATGCGGCGCTGAGGTCTAGCATGATAAGTGCCATAGTGTTACCCTCATCAGCACCAATCCGTAAAGTTTCGGTTGCTCTCAGCAGGGCAGTCTCAGTGGAGTAGTTCTTTCGAAAGCCGGACTGAGAGCTATGAAACATATTATTTGATTCTAAGTACTCCATAAGCTGAGTATTAACCAGTTTTTCCGTCACTTTCGCTAAGTACGGTAAAAGGGAGATTGGGCGGAGATTTTCCATTATATCCTGGCTTACATTAGGTTTCTTTTTTATCGGTAAAACTATGGCTTTCTTCCAGTCTCCTGGAAGGGTGGCCGAAGAGAAAGACAGCTGGATGACATGTCTGAACAGAGGCTCTAGCACATCCAGACTAGCATTGAGTATTTTGGGCGGGGCCGGATCACGAGGGGAACCCGATTTAACCTTCTTGCATACAGCGACAAGTGTTTCCGCAGCAGGGACATTAAAGCTGGGTAATTCAGAATCCAATAACCCCAACTCCCTACTACTGTCGAAAAGAGGGCCATTGGTCAAATTACCCGTAAAATTGGCATAGATGTCCGAGATTTTACCTGCAAAGTAGTGAGCAATGTTGTTGCAGATTTCCACTGAATCAGCGGAAGGACAGCTATTGTTAGAGATTACAGATATTTCTTTAAAAATTTTAAAAAGTTCCTTCGAAGAGTTTTCAGCCTCCACAATGCGATTTTTATAATGTATGGCTTTAGAGACCCTAATAGCCTTATAGTACTCTTTTTGTTTTTTCTTATAGTCTGTTTTAATCTCCGGGCAGAAGCTAACTCGCCACTCACGTTCCAGCTGCTTGCAAGCAGATTTCGCCAGTTGAAGTTCCGGAGTAAACCAGGGGGAGGTTTTCCTCACATTCTTCGTGTTTCTCTCATTACGCAAGGGGGCCGTTTTATCAAGTGCACCTAAAATGCGATTATGTAGCTCATGATGGGCCATTTCACAGTCCGCCCCTCCTAATGGACCGCCTACTGTGATTAGTTCATTGAAGGTGGACTGCGAAAAACTTTTCCATTTCCGTCGCTGATACCTCTGCTCAGAATCTTTCCCAGACTCCGCCTCAGCAAACTGAATCAGGAACGGGATCACAAAGTGATCAGACCAGGGGACCGGGATCGGAGTGAGAGGTTGTACCCCAGAGCGATATCCAAAAATGGGGTCTAAAAGGTTCCCTAATCTATGCGTAGGGTCCTGATTAATAAGCTCAAGCTGTAGGGAGTGGAGATTGGAGCAAATATCCTTTGCTTCCATATCCAATGGATCGTTGAAATGAGCATTCATGTCACCGAGCACAAAGAAACTCCTTTTCCTAATAGCTTGGTGAGCAGTCGCCTCCATGAGGCTGGAACTAAAATCATACATCCTACCAGGTGGTCTATATACAAGAATACCTGAGAGAGAGGTTTGAGGTCCAAAGTTAATGGTAAAAGCCCCCGCTTCAGCATGGTCGATGGTAAGTGGTGTTAAAGAGCATTGGAAAGGCAGTCTGGAGGCGATAGCAATCCCCCCCCCCCTGCCTTCCTGTCTATCCACTCTGGCCAAGGAAAATCCGGGAGGCATGGACTCTATAATAGCAGGGTCAGAAAAGCCCCCTAGCCACGTCTCAGTAAAGAACATAATATCATAGTCCTCATCCTCAAGTAGATGGTATATTTGAGTGCTATGCTTACTGAGCGAGCGACAGTTGACCAATCCCGCCTTAGCCTGCCTGTTACCCGGCACCTTCCTAGCAGTGGTGGAGGGTTTGAAAGGGCACCAGGGGCAGTCCCATAGAGATAGCGCTTCCGAGGCGTGTAAGCAATTGGGGGCAACCTCGGGACAGAGCGCTAACAGTTCCCAGCTCTCATATCGTATCCTAGGGGGTAATAAGCGGCCAGAGTCCTTAGCCCCGCGCCCCGTCCTGTCGCGGACGGGCGCAGACGGGCTGGACTTTGGCTCGACTTCGGCGCGCTTCCGGCGCGCCCGCTGCACGCGTCCGCTGCGCGGACGCGGTCCTCTACACATTTAAGGGAGGGGTAGGGGCGACTAGAGCGCCGATCTTAGAGCCCTGAGCCCGGAAGTAATGGGCTCCTCCTCCACCCTCCGCAACAAACGCCCAAGATGGACGCGGCGGACCGGGGCGGGAGTTTCGTCGATCACAGTACCCCTAGAGCAGCCACCAGGTGAGGCACAGTATATAAAACGTTACACAGCAATACACTCAAATTTTAAAATTAGCATCAATTGCCAACAATTAAAAAACGCTATTACTTCAGCGCTGCAGTGCAAAGCTATTTACACACGGCGTCAGGTACGGGGGGGCGGTTTGTCGATATGCCGGTTGGAGCATTTAAGCTCTCAGTTCATGTAGGCAACCGAAAAGGGAGGTCACAGGACTCAACTCCTCCATTTCAGTTCTTCCTTCTTTCTAGTCATTCACTCATTGAGTCTCAACGAGGGATTTTCTTACTGGGCAATGGACTGAGCTACACTCCAGTTCAGTCTCCCTCAACCACTCCAAATCCTTACTCCAAGGTGCTGGATCGGGTCAGGGGCCCAGGGTCTCCAGGAATACCTCGTGGCAGGGTCAAGTCAGTAACTACAAGGGGAGAGGGGTGGTGAAGCAGTAAGGAAGCATCCCTACACTGGGAGAACAACCCTCTTGATATCCTACCCCCACCTTATGCTACAGCCTGTACTCCAGCTGACTCTCTCTGGTAAGACAAAATGGCTGCTCCACAGCTGACCTTTTATAGGCTGGCCTTAGAAGGTCCAGAAGGGACCAGAAGGTTCTGGAAGGTCCCTATTCTAACCTATGGGTCCTGTCTTGAGATGACCGTTATGGCAGTTACTGTCCACCATTTTGTGAATCTGGTTAATCTAGTCAGGGAGGCATCTAAGCCTCAGGTAAGGTCTATGAGGTCAAAGAACACCTAACCCCTAGGACAACACCGCAAAAATTCAATGGACATAAAAATTAAGAGTCTTGAGGGGCAAAAAGGGGACAAAAATAAATAAATAAAAAGGGGGACTACCCAAAGGCAGACAGGTCTAACAAACTGCATGCGGGAGATAGTTTTCCCACCTCACCAAATAGACCTGGTACTCCATGCCTGGGCACCTCCACATGACCCATGACCACTACGCCTTCATAAAACTCTTCCAAAACTGTCTGTCTGAGCAGTATTGCAAGCCCACCCCCCTCCGCAGCTTGAAACCATCACGGGTGAGTATTGCGCTCCATGTATGTATTTGATGATACATTGTGACCTATGTATGTTCTCGACCAGACTCAGATCCCAGTGTATGGATGGCTTTAGTTTGTTCCACACTCTGGCATACTTTGACATATCACCACACGTATGTTGTTGACTCATGCTAAATGACTGCAACACCAATTTTACTTGTGATTGTTTTGTTTATTTATCTGTCTAGTGCGTGAAACGTGAGTAAGCGATAGGTGCTGTACAAAAATGCTGTTAATCCAAATGTCCACAGAGGGAGATGTAATGCCTTGCAGTTTGAGTCAACAGAGTCCAGACCACAGTGCTTGCCATCATTGTTCAGACTGCAACCAGCAAGTCCATGTGGGAGAGTAGGACAGTCAATGAGGTGATGCTGTTGCACACAAAGTCAAGGTGCCAGACCAGGTGACCTGGGAGATGCGCATGGCCTGCTGCCTCTCACTGTCTTTTCCATGGACGACCCACCTTCCTTGGGGGACCCTCTTATGCAGGCCTTGATGATGCATGGGATGCTCCATCGGACGATTCCTCCTCCTCCCTCCCTGTGCCTGGTGGCGTTCTTCGCCTAGAGGTTTCTTGCCTGCTGACACAGGGAGGGTGCTCCATGTTGTCTGCAATCCGATGGCTTATGTCCCTTTGCACCACCAGGCGCTCAGCCAGTCTTGCCTCCATCCGTCCTTGGCATTCTTTTTGACTTGCGTGTTGCTCGGCCTGCAGGTTTTTGATCTCTGTGAGAGTCCCCACTACCTGGCTGAACTGCCTGGTGTCCCGCCGGTATGCCTCCATGATGTTGCGTAGTACAGACATACCGGGCCCTACAGCTGGCTGGTCAGGATCTCGCCTCCGCCTGCCTCCACTCCCACCACCCCTGCCCACACGAGCCTGGCCTGCCGTTGTGGGCACATCGGATCGACGGGACCCCTGAGGGTTGGCAGTGGTGGTGTTGTCTGCACCTCCTGGGTGCCCGGCGAACCTTGTCCCTCATTGTCAGACTGGCTCAGTTGTTGACTGTGGGCAGGGCTCCGAGATGTCTGCTGGGATGTGGCAGGAATGGTGGTGGTGGTTGGCGCAGATGTTCCTGATCCAGCTGCTGCATGGGTTTGGCCACCAGAGGTGCCAGCTTGGTCGGGGTCATCCGTGGAGTGGTGAGAGGCATCGCTGTCGGTGGGATCAGGTTCCTGCGGAGCCTGGGACTGTGATTCATCTCCCCTATTATTGGGGGTAGATTCCGCACGTTGCCCTGTGGGTGTGAGAGACAGACAATGTTAATGTCATTTAATGCAACATCCATTTTTCATACACATTGTAGTTGGCACTGTTCCTCCTGGTAGTTGTCTATGCTTTGGATTGTCCTCAATGTTCACTTGTGGATGGGTATGTTGTGGGGTTAGATTGATCTGTGCTCAGGAGTCATTGACATGTGGGGGCATATTTACAATAACTGTCACAGCCCTGCATATCAGCAGGGATTGGCCAGTCATTGTGCACCACAGCTATGCCATCATGGATGTGACACATTTATAATGCGGAGCACCATGGGGGAAAAATGTCACAGCTGCATCACGCATCTGTGCCGTAGAAGTGGCTCATTGCTGGAGTTGCGTCACTGGCCCAATGCAGCTCCAGCAATGCTCGGTGGGGCCCTATATGCACAATGCTGCATCAATCCTTATGCCTGCTTCAAGCATGCACTGGGTTTTGACGCAGCATGTGCTTAAAAGTGACTGAGTGAAATCTTGTAGATTTCAATCAGCCACTTTTGGGAGGCGTTGCTGCGCCGGAACTCCCCCCCCCACGCCAGAACACCTACTTCTGGCGCAGGGCTTTAGACCGTGACACATCTCCCAAATGCGTCACCTTGTAAATACACAGCACCATGGCGCCACTTTTGAGTGGCCGCTGCGTCACAAAGGTGACGCAAGGGCGGCGTGAAAGAAGCACATGGGGCTTGTGAATCTGCATTTTTTGCTTGGATGCTTCAGTAGATCTGTATTGGTTTTGTTGTGTTACATGACCATTGTGACAGTGCATGTCCCAGGAGGGTATGTTTGTGTAAAGGGTGTGAGACAGGCCGTGCTGGTAGTTGCAGTCTTATTTGGAACTGGGCCTCCCTCGTGGTGTGGCTGTCCCCCCATGGGGCATGCTGCCAAGACAGTGGTTGTGAGTTCCTGTAAAAGATATGTGACCTTGTTGTCCTAATGTTTGTGTTTGCACTGGTCCCATTGTGCTGCCTACACCAGGGCCCAGTGTCAGCTATCTTGTCAGTACTTTCCCACTCTCTGTGCATTGAGCATGGTGCATGGGTGTGTACCTGGGCCACATGGGATGAGGGCAATTGGGCATGAGCGTCCACTGAAATGTTTCTAGTGGTGGGCAATTTTTTAACTGTATCACCATCCCCCGTGCACCCTTCTCACCACTGCCTTGCACCCTTCTCCCCTCTGCCTTGCACCCTTCTTGCCCTGGAAGCGCGTGTCTTGTGCGCACACTAAGGGCACCATCCCGATCACGCGCTGAATGCTAATTGGTTGTAAAGTGGGTGTCAGCATTCGAAACCAGTAAGTATTGGCAGCCATTTTGTGCCTCGGTAGAAGCGGGGGTCTAGAAATTAGTGGATCAAGTGTTCAAAATGTATAAATGGGGCAGGTAAGAAATATGTTGACCCTCTAGACCTGCTCAGGGGGTCCCCCCAAAAAATTTTGTTTTAAAAAAACAAAACTGAGAAATGTGCATTGGGTGTATGGACCCGTCATAATAAAAATAAAAATAAAAATGAAGCGCGGGCTCCTATGCTTGTTTAAAACCTGGGAGGGTCAAATACTGGGGACTAAAATATTACATTTGATGAGGGGCCTGAAGGGCCCTGTTGCCCGGGGACCGCCATTCCTTGGTGCTACAAAATAAATGGATGAGTTAGCTCAAAGGTCCGTCTAAGCCCAGAGGATTACTACCCTCTGGGGCTTTTTATATTTTGGGAGGGGGGCCGCGTGGTCTGCATTCTGGAGCAGTCGAAAGTCTTGGGGAACACCACCCCCCATAAGCGGCTCCTCCTGTGTCTCGGGGTGTCTACTGTTTGGTATGGCAGGGCGGGAGTCGAGGTTCCCGCTCTGTCATAGGAAGCTTGAGGGCATATTAACAAGTGCCATTTAGCCGCAATTTTTTTAAAACAAGTTAAAAATGCGGTGAAAATTATATCACCCTATTTACTAGGTGACGCTAAGATGCATTAATGCATGTTAGCAACCGGTTTGCTAAGGGCTCGCCTTGCATCTCCAATGAGTTGCAATGTTGATGTTGTCACTGGAAAGGTAGGCGTTTCTATGAGAATATAAAAAGGAAGAGGGAGGCATGACAATAGCGTTGTATTTACAAAGCGGCCCTGGAGTTGAGGACCGATAGGAAAATTCTTGCTAATTGCGGTTTATGTCGGATCCTAACATCTGTTCTGAAGTAGACATAAGCATGTTTAATATGCGATGTGGCAGATTTACAAGTTCCTTGCGTCACTATTGCATCACTTTTAACATGTGAAAAGTGACGCGAAAGTGGTCCAAGGGGCTTTTAAATCTGCTAAACAGTGTTCTGCCTTAGTTTGCTTTCCTTTCTGTTATGTAGAGGATCCTGGGTAAATATAATGGTTTCTGTACAGCCAGTACCTTTCAACCCT
Source organism: Lissotriton vulgaris (assembly GCF_964263255.1). Classification (NCBI taxonomy): domain Eukaryota; kingdom Metazoa; phylum Chordata; class Amphibia; order Caudata; family Salamandridae; genus Lissotriton; species Lissotriton vulgaris. Next base: position 682,175,677 of record NC_141693.1, read on the forward strand.
ACCCACAAACTGCTTACTGCCTGTTACCATAGTAACAGTTCATGGCATACTTAGGTGAGCAAACAGGTTACAAGTTCACCACACAATGTTGCTAATCCAAACAGTTACTGTGCTGGAGTTTTTAAAATTTTGCATAGGAACCGTTAATCCCAGGTACAGACTCTGGTAAACAGCTGGTAAAGAGTTAGCCTCAGTATTATACTTCTAGTTATAAACATCAGTTCTATTTTAATTATTAAATGTTTGTAAGCATATGATTATCACACTAAATAATAGTTAAATGTCAGAAAAAGAAGATGTATATACTTTTTTATTAACTTTCATTAAAACAACAGTAAATACCTAGAAACGTAATTTTGAAATAACAATATAATAAATAACTAGAAACATAACTTTAACATAACAATATAATAAACAAAATGTCTGATGGACTCCAATGCAAGGAGGGCAGGTAATCTGCAAAACAAAAATGAAAATAAGTGTTTAAAGTTAGATCGATGTGACTGAATGAGGTCAACAATCACAAACTAAGGTAACTCTTGGCAATATTTGTTAATTTGCACGTCTGTAGTGCGCCTGATACATTCCACCTCTCTTATATCCCGGGTTGAAGAGGTGTCTGTACGAAGTACCTACTGCAACAGATTTACAGTATGGACCAAGAGGTCTTTAAAATGATTCAGAGATGAGACAGAATCAGGTGAGAGATCACATCATTATACAGGACAATATTCTTTATTTGGAACGCATATAATCAGAGGCATTGTGTATCTAGGCCGCTCCGCTTAACTTGTGTAAACACTATGGCACATAGAGTTCACAACTTTAACTCAGCTTTGGTTCTACACTGCAGACTGTATTAAATTCAACCCTGATTTTTTTATCAGCAGAGTGGACAGCAGCGTCCATAACTTTAAAAGAGAAAGAGAAACAATGTGAGTGAGAGAGAAAAAAAGAAAAAATTGACATTAAAAGTGTGAGAGAGAGAGACAGTAATAGATGGAGCAGTTAATACTGGAGAAAATCTTTGTAGCTAGCCGTTTTGCCTTCGTTGTGTGTTCAAGCACGTGCCGGTTCATAGTGCACCCTCCAGTTTAGTGATCTGAAAGATAGTATAGAGTTAGTAATAGCATAGTAGATACAACTGCACAGGTATATTTTTGTTGTATGTCTTTGTACACCCAGGATATTGTATTTCATCAACTTCCACTGCAAGGAGATGTTTTTCTTCCAAAGTACTATACCCCATGCACTCCCACTGCTCATTACTGTGTACCCAGACTGTTGCAACCCATTGATTCCCAGAGTCCGGAGGTGAGTGCTTCTCCTTGTGCACTCAGGGGCAGATTTATAAGCTCCTTGCGCCACTTTTGCATCACTTTTCCTATGTTAAAAGGGATGCAAAAGTGGCGCAAGGGATTTGTAAATCTGCCCCTCAGACTGTTGCAACCTATCCACCCCCAGTGCCCAGAGGTAATTGTACATTCGTAGGCAGTCAAACTGCTGCACACTACCCACTCTCTCCGCCCACAGGTGACTTCTCGTTGCTTCAGAAACAAGCTTCTTTGCTCACCTTTTGCCACTGGCGTGATTCAAAGAGGGTGCAAAACGTGTCGAAGCAGCCTTCTCAGACGTTGTTACGATGGCCATGCATCATCGCAGAATCCTCGAACGTTGAGCTTTGGAGGCATTGGGGGGACGCCAATTTGTGAAACGCAACCTGTAAGATAAAAAGGAAGTTAATATTGTGTGTCATTTCTTTATGTCATCAGGGATGTCACTGACCATGTCATGAATGATGTAATATGTGACATCATCAGCAGTGGATTTCGGGCACGCGAGTTATAGTAGTACAACTAACTATAACAGGGGAATTTCAATGGTTTTATACGAGTGAAATGTCCAGCTAACTATAACACCCCTGAAACCTATGTTTTTTTCAGTGAATTTGTAAAGTTTTTTAAATGCTAATAACTAACTATAACTTGTCTGAAACCTATGGTTTTTTCAGTGAATTTCAAAGGTTTTTTAAAAGCTAATTCCTAACTATAACGTCTGTGAAACCCTTGGTTTTTTCAGTGAATTTCGAAGGTTTTGTAAATGTTAATTCCTAACTATAACATATGCACAACCTAAGGCTTTTTTAGTGATTTTCTAAAATTTTTAAATATATTTATTGTTTTTTTATATTTTATAACTACATTTTCTTAATCTATTTATTTTTAGATGTTATTTTTTAAATTACATTACACATTTTGTTTAATTGCATTTTTTTACATACATTTTTTTTCCATTATTATATATTGTTCATAATATACTTAAATTATTTTGATTTAGTTTTTTCTTTTTTTGAGTTAGCGCACCGTAAGAACACCCTGCTCGTTTACTATGCAAACATGTCTGCCATTTTAGGGTCGCTGTCTAGTATCCACTTAGGGTGTGCGACGGGTATGGCTTTTCCAACTTTTCCAATGCGGTTGCTATGCGACCTATGCACGACGTCTGGCGCATACGCGGTGTGTGTGCCACATCCGCGATTTCTTTAATGTTGGAAAACTTATTTATATATATTTAATATACATATTAGGACAAGAGATTATCTCAGGTTATTATAAAATTAACTTTCATAAAAAGTACATCACTTTTTAATGCAATTTCACAAAGTCGCGCTGGACACCTTCACGATGCAAGCAGGCTGCGTACTGAGTGTGCACATCCTACACGCATCCTACGCGCTCCCCATGTGACTTTAAAAACAGAGATTTGATTTGTTCATTACACTTCCTATTGAAACTATTATAGGACCACACCCATTTCAATAACTCTTATTAGAACTTTTCTGAGGGAAAGATCTCCTGAGGAGATCTACTGCTCTTTCTTTTTTGGACAAGAGATTCATTTAAAGATCCTATGGCTGCTAATCCATCATTATCCTCTGATTCAGATAACTCATCAGAGCAAGAATTTGTTTCTGAACCTCCCCCAAAGGAAAAATATACCAGCATTGTCTGGAAATGTTTCACCTTTCCACCAGGCTTAAAAAAGGTGAATGCAAAAAGAAATACTTGCGGAATATGCAAAGAAGTGCTTTCGGGGGAGACTCCAACAAAAGGTACTCATGCGGAACTGCAAGTATGCGGAAGCACATGCAATCTAAGCATCCGGTCAAATTTGCAAGGGAGGAGTTAAGGAGATTGAGAAAGGCTTCTCCAGCTTCATCAGAAGGCCAGAGTACGAATGGAGCAATACCATCAACCTTTACCACAGACCCTGATATTCGTCCCCAATTTGTGAAACTTAGAATGAGCTGTGTAAAATGTGGACGGTTGGTAGCATATGGAGAGCAGTCGGTGGATCTGGTGTGTCGAGCTGTTGACAACCACCATTGTTAGATTTCTTTTCTCCCCTCCTCCCAGTTTTAGTTCTCTTTTGCCAGTTCTCATTTTTTCCTGTTTTTGAAAAACAAAATAAAAAATCGTTCAAAAAAATGGTGCAAGGGTGTCCGTGTCATGTGGAGATTGTTTTTGTGCAAGAAGGGACACCTTCCTGCACAAAAACAATCAGTAAAGGCATTTTTCTCCTTCAATATATGCTGTGCATTGCAGCATATATGGAAAGTGAAAAATGTGGAGAAGTGAAAACAATGTTCTTCGTTGTGCTTTGCTACACCAATAGGAGAATGGTGTAGCATTCACAAACATGCCCAGATTCATGATTTCTGATAAATCTGGAGATGTATCTTGTTCTATGAGTGTTCTGTGCAAACACGCCCAGCAAAACCTATAGAACACCTTTTCACTGCAAAGGATTGTATATGATGAGATTATATTTACATGGAAAAGAAAAGGTTTTCAGAATGCCTTTTCCTCACCTTATAAATAAGAAACAGAGTTAATGGCTAGGCCAATTGTAATTATAGGAGTACATTTGTGTACTAATAACAAAGAATAACATACATTTACAACTACTTACGTTTTAGGAAACTGATAGGACATTATTATATATCACTGAAGGGAAGGGATGTGATCCAATATGACATATGCAAAAACACTAACTGATGTAGTTTAAGTTAAAGAGTTAGATTTTTTTTAATTCTGAAATTATTAAGACATGTAAAACAACAACATATTAGTCTATTCTGTACTATACCATATATCTTGCAGACAGGTGTTCTGAAGCTGTCCCCTATTTTATACCTTTTTGCATTACAATTTTCTGACAGAAATCTAGTCCATCCATGTTCCTTTTCTTCAACTGTGCTGAAGCACAGTCAATTGTGCATTTTAAGGCTTACTAAAACTTACGTCAACTGTAATACACGTAAAAAACCGTACACATTTTATTCACTTGTTTTTTATAATCTAAATGGTGATAAATTTGATATTTTTAAATTAAGATCTGTAAAAAAAAAGAAAAAATAGTTATAACATATAATAATACATTTTTAACAGCACAGCATAATTTTAACATTTTACAAAGTAATTTCTTTGCCTTTTTTACTGTTCTCAGAATATATTGAATTTCACTAGAAACAGTGATTTCAATTGTACTCATCACATAACAGCGGGAAAAAAAAACAACAATCAATTATATTGTTTAAAAAAAACAATAATACATCTATGGTAAAATAGTAGCTAATAAAAATCACACATACATAAAATGATTACTGCTTTGAAAATGTTATAACTTAAATTTATAAACACTATAAATAATGCCAGTTAAAATTATACACTGAGACAATGTGCAACAAAAAGTCCAAATGCATTTCCTTGAGGCCAAATTGTATTTTTGCAGTAAATTTTATGTAAATTGTCCAATGATAATCCTATGAAATGATAACAATAAATTCCTCAGAGGCTGAATTATCTTCCTAAAACTTTGGCTTTAAAAATATGAGATAGGTATTTGGCAATTGGAAAGGCAAACGTTGTTTGAAAACCATCTCACCATCGTTACAAAGACTCCAGACTTTCTCACTTTTAAGATACGCAGTGTAATGTTCTGATGTTATTGAAGAACCATTGTGGAAAATTATTGCTACTGCTACAAAAGTCCGTCCAGATATTGAAAGTTGTGTAGCAACAAAATGTTTTATTAAAGTGTCCAGTTTTCTTCCATCAGCTGTACAACGTCGTATCATTAAAATTATACATTTCTCATATCTTTGGATAAATAATGTTGATAACATTTCTGATTTGCATTGCCTGCACTCCATGTTTTGGTTTGCAGGTTTGCAGCTTTTTTTTGTTTTTTTTAAACAGATTTTATTGATTGCATGAGAATTAGAACAAGCAATGCTCTGAACACCAGAGACAATCACTAGTAGCAAATTGCAAAGCAGTAAAACATGCAATTATTTGGTAAAGGTCAATCAATTATATGCAAAAAAAAAAACAGGATCCAACTCCCCACCGCCTCCCACCTACCTCCGCCCCCCCAACCCCCCCCCCGCGCGTGCCACTGCAAAATCCATCCATGTGGTATTGAGTTCCCCCATAAAAAGCTGGGCTTCGATGGGACTAAACTCAGGTAATTCCTCCACCCCCTCCTTGGGCGATGTCATGTCGTGTCATGTCATGTCATGTAAGTGCATGCCGGAATTGGAGATATTTGTAGAACTGGGTACGGGGCATCTCAAATTCCTCCCGTAGAGAGTCGAAGGACTTAAGGACACACCCTGACATGACATCGCCCAAGGAGGAGATGCCAATCGTGTCCCACTCCCTAAAGCCCAACAAGGCAGCGAGCTGGGGCAATCTACCATTCCGCCACAGTGGGGTCTCCAACGTTAGGACATTCCACCACCCCACCCTACGCAGAGCCTGCCGCCATATCTGGAAGACCACCTGCTTAAAAAACGGCAGGGACCTCCTAAGAGGTGCCGAATATAAGAGCGTATCCAATGAGGCAGTACCCATCAGGGCTCGCTCCACCGCGTAGGCGGGATCTCTCCTATCCGCGTACCACCAATCATTCAAAACCAGAAGGTGGGACGCCTGGTAGTATGAAAGGACGTCCGAGGTGGCCAGCCCACCCGTAAATGTTGAGCGAAAGCAAGTCCGTAGGGCCACTCGCACAGCTCCCCCCTCCCACAGAAAGCCACTCAACGCTGCGTTAAGACACCGGAACCAAACCCGTGGGATCAGCACCGGGTGATTTTGTAATTGATATAGCAGGCGAGGAAGCGCCACCATCTTAAAGATGGCGGACTGGCCATGTATGGAAAGCGGCATTCTGGCCCAGACCTTGAGGTCCTCGCGCACACGGTCCCATACCGGGGTGATATTACGCTCCCGGGCCACAGCGGCGTCCTCCATGAGGTACACTCCCAGGTCCTTTACTCCATCAGCGGTCACCTGTAGCTCATTGGCCCAGTCCCCCACACGCTGCGGACCCCCCAGGGTCCATAGGGTAGACTTACTAGAGTTCATAAAGAGGCCCGACGTTTCACCAAAGATTTGTAAGATTCGCAATATGCGAGGTCCTGAGCGCTCGATGTCCGTGAGGAAGAACAGCACATCATCCGCGTACATAGCCACTCTATCTGCCACGTCGGACGACCACTGGAAGCCCCTTAGCTGGGCGTCAATCCGCACCCATGCGGCAAGGGGCTCCATCGCCAGTGCGAATAGATATGGGGAGAGGGGACATCCCTGCCTCGCCCCCCAGCGGATACTGAAAGAGAGGGAGACCCCTCCGCCCAGTCGTACCGCGGCCGTGAGGTCTGTGTATAAGAGCCGCACATACGCTAAAAATTGGGGCCCGAGATTCAGACGCCCCAGTAGGGTAAATAGATGCGTCCAGCTCAGGGAGTCAAACGCCCTGTCCATGTCCGTCAGCAGCAGTGCAGCCCGTTCTCCTAACCCTCGCCAGGCCGAAATCGCAACCTGGGCCCTCCTAATGTTGTGACGAGTGGCACGGTGCAGCATGAAGCCAGCTTGGTCGGGGTGTACTAGGTCAGTGATGTGGGGTTTGAGTCTATTGGCTAAAGCCTTCGCCAACACCTTGGTCTCGGTGTTAAGCAACAAAATCAGGCGGTAGGACTCATGCCTCTCCGGTGGCCGCCCCGGCTTCAGGAAGACCACGACCTCCGCATGCCTCCAATCTGGAGGAAGCATACCACTCTCACGCGCCTCCTCAATAACCGGTCGGAAGTGGGGGAACAGCTGCGTTGCGAACTGTTTAAAGAATTCGCTCGGGAACCCGTTCGGACCCGGCGCCTTACCCGGGTTCAATTCACCCAGTGCTGTGGTTATCTCTTCATCTGATAAAGGCCGATCCAGCACCTCACGAACCTCATCCGTGACGGCCCTCGGAGGGAGGTCATCTATAAACCGCTGTACCATCTCCTCCTCCAAGCACTCCCGGGGAGCATATAGGGTCTCATAGTACAAGGCAAAGCTGCCAGCTATCACAGCAGGATCCAAGAGCAGCTCCCCGTCCGGCGCAACTACCTGGGGCAACGGCTGAGCATGCATGATGCCCTGACACAGGCGATGCAGCATCTTGCACGTTGTCGCCCCACTGATATATGCGGCTACGAGTAGCCAGCCAGGCTTGTCGGGCCTCGTCCAGAAGCTCTGAGGTGTACTGTTGTTGTGCCAGCACTAACTGGCGCCACGCCTGTCCACCGTCCTCCCCCGACCTCTACACTCCAGATCCTCCAATTCAGCCTCACGCCGCACAAGATCTCTACGCTTTTTCCTCCTAGCCGCTGCGCACCACGAGATATCAATGCCTCGTAGTGTGGGCTTCATAGCTTCCCACAGCACCGCCGGGGACTCCACCGTGCCCTCATTTGCAGACAAGTAGTACGCCAGTTCACAAGTGATGTGAGCACGGTAGGGGCCTTGCATTAGCTGCCAAGGTGACATACGCCACCTGAACGGCTGCCTAGCACGGCCTGTGTCTAGACAGACAGAGCCTGTGGTAGAATCTCAGCTGACAAGATCTTATTGGCCATCACCCGCGGGACAAATATGTAGTCCAGCCTCGAAAACGACTCTCGGGCCGAGGAATAGTATGAAGTATGTGAATTCGCTGTGCGCCCCGTGTTTGTATCTCCAGGAGTCAACCCATTCTAATCCTGTAGCCATGGCCCTCAACCTGGTCACCTGCTCTCCCCTCAGCTCATCTCCACCCACGCCAGCAGTGCTCCGCCACCTGTCACATGAAACATTCAGGACGTCGTTCCAGTCCCCCCAACCACAGATAGGGCAGGAGGAATATCGACCCAGAGAGACATCAACTTCTCCACCAGAGCCCATTGCGGGGGGTGGCGCATACACACTTCCAATGATCACCACCTCACCCCCAATTTCCCCTTGTACAAACACATACCTGCCCTGTGCATCCACCCATGTGCGCTTGAGACTAAAGGGGACCCTACGGTGTATAAGAATGGCTACTCCCCGTGATTCCCTCATGAAGCCAGAGTGGAAGGCCTGTGTGAAACCATTACGCTGCAAGCAAAGCGCCTTGGTGCCCAGCAGGTGGGTTTCTTGCAACAACAGGATATCAGTGCCCCTCTTTTTAGTCCAGGCGAATACAGCTCCCATCTTCACCTTGTCCAGCATCCCTCTCCCATTCCAACTCAATAGGCGTGTCCCGCAGGGACCTAGCTGTGATCCTCCACTATCCGACAACATTTGTAGAATGAACAATAAGCAGCGTCAGGCCCGCAGTGGGCAGATGTGGCAGTTCGCAGCAGTGGACGACAGCAGCACATTGCGCGCAAACCACCCCTTGAACCAAAACAGTCACAAACCCCCGCACCATTCTCTCCCCTCCCCCCACCCAGCACCTCCCAAACATGGAAGCACCTGTCGTGGTCGGAGCGTGGTCTCGGCCCCAATGGGGAGCACGGGAGCACCTCCTCCAATGGATCCCCAAGTCACAGCCCATATAGAACTAGGCTGTCGTCCCTTCTTTCACCCTGAACAAGTGTGGCCTCCAGCCAAGCCAGAAGCCCCGGTCAATCAAGCAACGTTTAAAGCAAATGTCAGTTCCTCCTACTTTCAGGACACCTTCTTCTGAGCCTCCTGTGGGCCCTCGTCTGGACGTGTCTTAGATCTGGACCGCGAGTCGCGACTCGAGTGGGATCTGCCACGGCGTTTCCGCTGCTTCTTGGGACCCCTACCAGATGGGCCCCCGGCTGAGGAGTCTGATTCTCCACCCCCCATCGTGTTGACGCGCACCTTGACAGTTTCATCCGTCCAGCGAAAGACGTCCTCTGGTGTGTCAAAGAAGAGAGTGCGGGACTGAAAGACGACCCGCAACCTCGCTGGATAAAGCAGAGCATACGGCAATTTCAAGCCCCGAAGGCGAGCCTTGGCTGCAGTGAACGACTGTCTCTGTTGTTAGACCAGCCTTGTGTAATCCGGGAAGATATGAATGGCGGAGTTTTCAAAAGTCAGTTTGCCCTTTAGCCTCGCCTGTTTCAGAATGGCATCTCTGTCGGCAGAGTTCAGCAACTTTGCAATCATCGGACGAGAGCGCTCACCCGGAGGGGGTTTCTGTGTCAGTGCCCGATGAGCCCTTTCAACCACGAAGCAGCGGGACAGAGTGTCGGCCGGCATCCAACCCTCCAGCCATTGCGTCAGAAATCGCTCCGCGCTGCCCTTCTCTCAGTCTTCCGGAAAGCCCAAAAGGCGAAGGTTGCTGCGTCTGGCACGGCCCTCCGCATCCTCAGCCCTCGAGACCAGGTCTTTCTGTGTTCTTTCAAGGGCAACGACCCTCTTTTTCAGGGTGGTCACATCGTCTTCAACAACAGATATATGTGTCTCGGCGCCTGTTATGCGTTCCACGGCGTTGCGCAAGTCCTGCCGGAGGAGCATAACATCCGCCTGTTATGCGTTCCCCGCATCATGATGCCCTCACGGAGGGAGGGAGGCCCCCGTCTCCACCGGTGTCCCCACCGACACCACCTGGCACAATCGCTCACCTCTAGCTGCCTGCCGGCTGGGGGATGGTGCTGGCCTGCGAGCCTTTGTCATTGACTGCAGACAGTAGCGCCGCTCCTGGCTAGCTCACTAGGATCGCCTGCCGGTAGCCACAGTCCCACAGTGCCTTGCCAGCATGAATGCCATTATACGGGCCGCACCCCAGCAGTGTTCACCGGGGCCCGATTTGGCCCCCGACATGCCGCAGAGCCTCACTGTGCCACTTGCGCCCATCTCCACCGGTCCATCCGGGCCTGCTGTAGCCCCTCACACTGCTGGATGCTGCTCCGCTCCCCAAGGGGCCAGGACCTTATGGATCAGATGGGGCGGCGCTCCGGGTGATGAAGAGCCCGGGGCCTGGCCCGACCCCCAATGCACAGGGCCGTCCAACAATCACCCCGCACGGCAGCCCGCCGGACCCGGAACAACCTGGACCCGGGCCGAGGCCTATGTGCTCGGGGCGGCCACCCGCATCGCAGACGCGGGCTCCGCTATGCAGCGCCGAACTCTCCCCAAGCCAAGATGGCGGCCGCTCTCCCCGGCTGTTCCTGTTGCCGGCGTCTGCCACCAGTGCACCACGGCCCCGTTTCCAGCCGCTTCGCCGATCGGGAAGTACCGCCTCCGTGCCCCAGGATCTCCAAGGTGCCCTGTGTCCAGAGCCCCTCCGGATCTCTGCTCTCAGCGCGGCCCTCCCAGCCAGTCAGTCAATGTGCATCTGGGCGGGGCTTCAGAAATCGAGGTCCCGGCGCAGTAGGCCGCGTCGGAGCTTCCGTCACGCGGCATCCTACCGAGTCTCCTCTCCGCCCCAGGGGCGGATTCGTAGCTCCCAAACTCGGTCACCCAAACACTCCGGGACCAGGACACACTCGCTGTCGCTGGGAACTTCAAAAGATGACCGGGGCCAGGATATCACAGTAGGATTGCTGAAGGCTGGTCGGAGCTTCGGCTCTACACGACCGCCATGTTCGCTGGCCAAGCCACGCCCCCCCACCTTGGTTTGCAGCTTTAACTAATTTACTGAAAGACACTCATTTACAGTCCAGTAATGTCAAATATAAAAATCTTTCAGTGTCTACATTAGTGCTACATATATACATACAATTTTTACATTGATGTTCCCATTTATAACAAAGGCCAAAAATATTCTCTATATCTACACCTTCCTTTTCCAATTCGGTAAACATATACATTAGGAACTCCTGAGCATCTTGTTGGATATTTTGTGTATATTGTGTAGAACCAGAACATACATCCAAAAGATTACGAACATCAGAAACCCTTTGTATTTTACTTTTATAAGTTCTCAATTTTTCATAAAGAGAATGTAACAAGGAACAAAATCTCCTGATTCTCCATAATTTACTGTTGCAAACCTTCAAGAAAAAAACAACATTGACCACTACATTAGCATAGCAGTTAACACCAGAACTATTTTCAAACTAAAAACCAACAATCTCTTCAACAGTGTCCTTTTTGTTTTTGCTTGCAATCACATCATGATCTTGTTTTTTCACTTCTCTACACCTTCAGTACAGATATTCTCATACCTTCTTTTTCTAGCAACCACATGTTTCCAAATACAGGATATTGACCTAAATTAGGAGCATATGTTCTTCTTACCTATTGTACTCTTTGACACAGTTGGCATCTGCAGTAATCTTAGTATCATCAAAATCAATCAAAAACAAACCAGATAATGTTCTGACTCGCGATAAAGCACATATGCCATACCTTCTTTAAACACAGAATTTCCAATGTTCACCAAAGCACTGTCAACACTTAAACCTTGAGATTTATGAATAGTCACTGCATATGCCAGAGAAAATGAAAACTGTTTTCTACGGACATATACATTTTTACCAAGCAATTTGTTTCACTTCTTCAATCTGATCAAATTTAATATTTAAGAATTCAATACCATCTTTATTTGGATAATTAACAAAATCCTCAACTTTGCCCATTGCTCCATTAACTAAACCTTTTTCCTACATCCAAATTACGCCTTAAAATTATCCGACAGTTCCTACATGCATATAGATTCTTTTCTAAACCAGCAGTTTTAGATATTGATTGTTCTAAAGAATCCAATTTTGTCTTCAATTTTTTGTTCAAAATAATAGTGATTCCTTCATGTTCTATTTTATCGATGGCTCCCATTTTTATTATTTCTTCATTTTCCATTTTCAAAAGTTGTTCATTGAATATAGAACACTCACGGAGTTTTGGCATTAGGCAGATTACAAATTTCTTTTCTGCAATTTCCATGTATATTATCTCAGGAACTATATTTTCATTTGGAAACAAATTGGAAAGTAATCGAGTCTGTAAAGCTTGTTTGCCATGTTCTGTCAGTAGTCCAATTCTTATATCTTGGAGAATAGTTCCATAATCAACATCATTTGCCTGTCACATATTTGTAATCAGTTCTTTGTATTCAAAATATGACCAAATGTTCATGTTTTCCAACACTACCCAGAGACTTTCTGGTGTCTTCATATGCACGTGTTTTTTAAAACTGGTTGTACAGGAGTCAGTTGCAGTAGATCTCCAAAAACTATGACGTGTTTTCCTCCAAATAACACTTCATACTCTGTCTTAAGAATTTGCTGCATTTTTAAATGCACAAAGGCAGGCATTAAGTTTGATACCATGCTTACCTCATAAATAATGAGAAGTTTCATTTTCTTCAAGACTCTTGAAACTTCACAACAAGCTTCTCCAGATAGCCTATGGTATTTCAATTTGTTTTCATGCTCTACTGGTAGCATTAGTAAACGATGTAAAGTAATTTCTTTAATGTTGTGTGCTGCCAACCCAATTGGCAAAAACAACAGTTGATGGACAGAATGCAGAACAATGTCATACATTCACACCAGTACAGAGATTTGGGCCTAAATCCATTGTTTTTTTGCACTCCACACCACCCCAGTTCAGACATGGCCATATGCAAATCAGCCTTGACCCTATGCCTCATGGGAACAGTCCAGCCCGAACTGCCAAGCCATGTCTTTACTGGACCGGAATCAAGCATCCTAGGACCGGTTTCTGGCTATCAGCCGTCTTCAGCCAGGATAGCTTCACTCCAGTGGTGTGGAGTGCATGGGACTCACGTCTGAGCATACCCATCCCACTCGGGATGACAAATGCAAAAACAACAGTTGATGGACAGAATGCAGAACAATGTCATACATTTACCCCAGTACAGAGATCTGGGCCTAAATTCATCGTTTTTTTGCACTCCACACCACCCCAGTTCAGACATGGCCATTTGCAAATCAGTCTTGACTCTGTGCTTCATGGAAACAGTCCAGCCCAAACTGCCAAGCCATGTCCTTACTGGACCGGAATCAAGCATCCTAGGACCAGTTTCTGGCTATCAGCCATCTTCAGCCAGGATAGCTTGACTCCAGTGGTGTGGAGTGCATGGGACTCACGTCTGAGCATACCCATCCCACTCGGGGTGACAAATGCAAATGCAACAGTTGATGGACAGAATGCAGAACAATGTCATACATTCACCCCAGTACAGAGATCTGGGCCTAAATCCATCATTTATTTGCACTCCACACCACCCTAGTTCAGACATGGCCATTTTCAAATCGGCCTTGACCCTGTGCCTCATGGGAACAGTCCAGCCTGAACTGCCAAGCCATGTCTTTACTGGACTGGAATCAAGCATCCTAGGACCGGTTTCTGGCTATCAGCCGTCTTCAGTCAGGATAGCTTGACTCCAGTGGTGCGGAGAGCATGGGACTCACATCTGAGCATACACATCCCACTAGGAGTGACAAATGCAAAAACAACAGTTGATGGATAGAATGCAGAACAATGTCATACATTCACCCCAGTACAGAGATCTGGGCCTAAATCCATCGTTTTTTTTGCACTCCACACCACCCCAGTTAACACATGGCCATATGCAAATTGGCCTTGACCCTGTGCCTCATGGGAACAGTCCAGTCCGAACTACCAAGCCATGTCTTTACTGGACCGGAATCAAGCATCCTAGGACCGGTTTCTGGCTATCAGCCGTCTTCAGCCAGGATAGCTTGACTCTAGTGGTGCGGAGAGCATGGGACTCACGTCTGAGCATACCCATCCCACTCGGGGTGACAAATGCAAAAACAAGTTGATGGACAGAATGCAGAACAATGTCATACATTCACCCCAGTACAGAGATCTGGGCCTAAATCCATCGTTTTTTTGCACTCCACAGCACCCCAGTTCAGACATGGCCATATGCAAATCATCCTTGACCCTGTGCTTCATGGGAACAGTCCAGCCCGAACTTCCAAGCCATGTCTTTACCGGACCGGAATCAAGCATCTTAGGACCCGTTTCTGGCTATCAGCCATCTTCAGCCAGGATAGCTTGACTCCAGTGGTGGGGAGAGCATGGGACTCATGTCTGAATATACCCATCCCACTCGGGGTGGCAAATGCAAAAACAACAGTTGATGGACAGAATGCAGAACAATGTCATACATTCACCCCAGGACAGAGATCTGGGCAAAAATCCATCGTTTTTTTGCTCACCACACCGCCCCAGTTCAGACATGGCCTTATGCAAATCAGCCTTGACCCGGTGCCTCATGGGAACAGTCCAGCCCGAACTGCCAAGCCATGTCTTCCCTAGACCAGAATCAAGCATCCTAGGACCGGTTTCTGGCTATCAGCCGCCTTCAGCCTGGGTAGCTTGACTCCAGTGGAGTGGAGAGCACAGGACTCGCGTCTGAGCATACCCGGCCCACTCGGGGTGACAAATGCAAAAGCAACAGTTGATGGACAGAATGCAGAACAATGTCATACATTCACCCCAGTACAGATGTCTGGGCCTAAATCCATCGTTTTTTTTGCTCACCACACCACTTCAGTTCAGACATGGCCTTATGCAAATCAGCCTTGACCCTGTGCCTCATGGGAACAGTCCAGCCCGAACTGCCAAGCCATGTCTTCCCTGGACCAGAATCAAGCATCCTAGGACTGGTTTCTGGCTATCAGCCGTCTTCAGCCAGGATAGCTTGACTCTAGTGGTGCGGAGAGCATGGGACTCACGTCTGAGCATACCCATCCCACTCGGGGTGACAAATGCAAAAACAAGTTGATGGACAGAATGCAGAACAATGTCATACATTCACCCCAGTACAGAGAACTGGGCAAAAATCCATCGTTTTTTTGCTCACCACACCGCCCCAGTTCAGACATGGCCTTATGCAAATCAGCCTTGACCCGGTGCCTCATGGGAACAGTCCAGCCCGAACTGCCAAGCCATGTCTTCCCTGGACCAGAATCAAGCATCCTAGGACCGGTTTCTGGCTATCAGCCGCCTTCAGCCTGGGTAGCTTGACTCCAGTGGAGTGGAGAGCACAGGACTCGCGTCTGAGCATACCCGTCCCACTCGGGGTGACAAATGCAAAAGCAACAGTTGATGGACAGAATGCAGAACAATGTCATACATTCACCCCAGTACAGAGGTCTGGGCCTAAATCCATCGTTTTTTTTGCTCACCACACCACTTCAGTTCAGACATGGCCTTATGCAAATCAGCCTTGACCCTGTGCCTCATGGGAACAGTCCAGCCCGAACTGCCAAGCCATGTCTTCCCTGGACCAGAATCAAGCATCCTAGGACCGGTTTCTGGCTATCAGCCGTCTTCAGCCAGGATAGCTTGACTCCAGTCGCGTGGAGAGCACGGGACTCTTGTCTGAGCATACCCGTCCCACTCGGGGTGACAAATGCAAAAACAACAGTTGATGGACAGAATGCAGAACAATGTCATACATTCTCCCCAGTACAGAGATCTGGGCCTAAATCCATCGTTTTTTTGCTCACCACACCACCCCAGTTCAGACATGGCCTTATGCAAATCAGCCTTGACCCTGTGCCTCATGGGAACAGTCCAGCCTGAACTGCCAAACCATGTCTTCTCTGGACCAGAATCAAGCATCCTAGGACCGGTTTCTGGCTATCAGCCTTCTTCAGCCAGGATAGCTTGACTCCAGTGGCGTGGAGAGGACGGGACTCACGTCTGAGCATACCCGTCCCACTCGGGGTGACAAATGCAAAAACAACAGTTGATGGACAGAATGCAGAACAATGTCATACATTCACCCCAGTACAGAGATCTGGGCCTAAATCCATCATTTTTTTGCTAATGTATGACATTGTTCTGCATTCTGTCCCTCAACTGTTGTTGTTGCATTTGCCTTCCCAGTTGGAGCAGTGACAACACAAGACACATGCGAATCAGTTGTTCTCTGTAGATAAGTTGTAATTACTTTAATTAAAAAACTTTTTCCTGTTCCAGCTTGTCCACTCACATACATTTGGATAGGTTGAAATGACATACATGAGCACTCTTTCTTTTCATGAAGTAATCCATGGTCAATCTGTTGTCTCACTTGCTCATATATCTCTTCTTGCTCAACATTTAGTTTTTCTTCCAAGTTTCCTAAGTTTGTTACATCTTCTTGAGCTTGATACATTGCTGTTTCCACCTCATTCATGGTGATTGCTGCTTCGTTTTCAACGATTGGTTGTCCTAGTGGATCTTGACTCAGCGCAGCAGAACTTTGACTGTCTTGAGAACTGTCTCTATCAATCTCAGCTGCAATTGTAGCTTCTTGATCAATTCCATTGTTCAACATTTTCTCATAATTTGCAAAAGCACTGCATTGTATGCTATCTTTACAAGCATTAAAGGAATCTTCATAGCTCTGGAAATCTCCAAGTAATTCCAGTTCTGAACGCCATGGTTTGAATAGTTGTAAAAGAGCTAAATAGTAAAATTCCCTTTTATCAACAGTGTCACACCTCAGCTTCCTGTGATTAATCAAATTTCCTTTCGTTTGTTTTACTCCATATTTTCCATCATTAATGTTCTCTGTAGTATTCCATTTAAAAATTAAATTTTGCAACACTTCATAGAGACACATGCTCTCAAGATGAGGACTTCTGTTTGGGTAATATGTGTCCAACATATTCGATTTCAAAATAGCTGTACTTTCTGGATCTTTTTCTGCTAAATATTCAATTTCTTGTACAGATTTCAGTACTTGATTTCGCATTGCTGCAAGACCTAGGCTCATATAAAGGATTCTTCTAGATTTGGAGTATAGACTTGCAGATGATAACCGATCTGAGCTTTTATATGCTCCGATTTCTCGATGCAATAACATCTTCAAACTGAAACTGCATAATTTCTTACTTAGAGTCTTCTTGTGAGAAATATCTTCCCACATTTCTTTCAATTCTGACTTTTCTGATTTTGTAATATAAGATGTTACATATCGTGCAATAGCAATGGAATTGTCCGCAACATATGGAATATCCATGTTAGCATTCCACATGAACAAAATGACTGGGTTTTAGTCATTTATGTATTTTGACTCTTCATTTCTTCTTCAGTTGTAGTTATTTTTTGGAGACCTTCTTGTGATAGTATGTCGCAAAGATGACATAAAACTGTTCACTCTTCCTTTCGATATTACAGGACGTGGAACTCCAAAACGACATTTGGTGTAGAACTTGTCCTTACATTTGTACTTTTGTCAACAGTATTTTCCACATCTGTGGCTTTGGAATCGTTAGACTTGTGCTCCTAAGTTGTTTTCTTCTGTGCTTTTGGGTACAGCACATGTTGCATATTGTTCAATAAAACTCAAAACAGTATAATCCGCATCTGTTCCAAATTTGGGCGCGTATTTAGTCCATAACAGCATATGTATATGAGGAGCACCTCTTGCTTGATACTCCTTTCTCCAAAAGAAATCCAGAACTTCTCCAAGAGGAGGATTTTTTTATTGCAGATAAAAGACATCATAGCCTCAAATCTATGATAAAAATACCTGCATACATTAACAGGTTCCAAAGAGAACAAATGTCCAGGTGTCTTGTATTCAATGTTTTTTATATTAGAATTTGCCTCTCGAAGAAATTCTAGTAAATTATCCCAAGCGTACTCAGCACAGCTCAGGGTAAGGAACCATGTTGGAGTTCCTAAGTTCCGTAGCATACATTTCAGTTCTCCATGACGACAGTACCAATATTCATTAGACCCACGCTGACATGCCATCAAATTAATGAGCTGAGATTCTAGATGATCATCTCTCTGGTGCACTTTATCCATAAAATCTTTTGCAGATACATTTTGCAGATGTATTCCAGATTTTAGAATATGGTTGACTGCATATAAAAGTCCAGACAATTCTCTTTCAAACAAAAGATGAAATATAAAAGGGATACATTGTCGAAATCTTGCATCTTCTGCATATAATCTTGTTGTCCGATACTCAGAGTATGAGTTAGAGAAAGGGGTAAGCCATCAAAACTCTTGGACCTGGGTCAATACGTAAGTACAAGGAAAAAGTAGTCCGAGTTGAGTAGAAATATTTTACAATTATTTCACATTGATATATATTTGTAAACACCACAATTATAATTCACAATGAATATGCTTGGCGCAATGAGGGTAAGCTATGCAGTGTTAGGAAATGAATTGTATTTATTCCACATACAAGTGCATTCGATGTGCTTGTCACTGCATACATTTACTTAAAAGTCATCTGCATTTCATCAATGTAATTATAAAATCATTGCATGATTAGTGCTCTCAGTGCAAAGAGAAAAGGGAGTGAGGGGTTTGTGAGGGACGAGGTAAAGGTGGTGTGACAATGTTACATCACATTCAAATCATAACACCTTTACAATTAAGGTAATAACAATGTTCCCGCAATACATCACACATAGGTAAGATTAGATCATTCTTTTTTTCTATGGTGTGTAGGATTGGGCGTAGTCTACGTTTCAACCCCGAAAGCGTTAAAGGGTTAGTCTTCCCTAATGTTGGGGTCTTCATCAGGACAAAGAAGAGAGCATAGAAAATGACGGACGGCGAGTCTTGCGCCACGTCTAGGGCTCAGTCGTGCTCCTTCTCGTTTTGCAAATTGGTGTCTTTTGATGTAGTGAAGGGGTCCCCACAACCACGGAGGACGCGACGTGTGCTGTCTGCTGCAGCTTTGCTCTGCATAAGAAAGATGTGTGGCGCATAGTGAAGCCAAGTATACGAAGAAATACTGACAACCTTCACTACATCAAAAGACACCAATTTGCAAAACGAGAAGGAGCACAACTGGGCCCTAGACGTGACGCAAGACTCGCCGTCCGTCATTTTCTATGCTCTCTTCTTTGTCCTGATGAAGATACATTTTGCAGATGTATTCCAGATTTTAGAATATGGTTGACTGCATATGAAAGTCCAGACAATTCTCTTTCAAACAAAAGATGAAATATATAAGGGATACATTGTCAAAATCTTGCATCTTCTGCATATAATCTTGTTGTCCGATACTCAGAGTATGAGTTAGAGACAGGGGTAAGCCCTCAAAACTCTTGGACCTGGGTCAATACGTAAGTACAAGGAAAAAGTAGTCCGAGTTGAGTAGAAATATTTTACAATTATTTCACATTGATATATATTTGTAAACACCACAATTATAATTCACAATGAATATGCTTGGCGCATTGAGGGTAAGGTATGCAGTTGTAAGGAAATGAATTGTATTTATTCCACATACAAGTGCATTCGATGTACTTGTCACTGCATACATTTACTTAAAAGTCATCTGCACATCATCAATGTAATTATAAAATCATTGCATGATTGGTGCTCTCAGTGCAAAGAGAAAAGGGAGTGAGGGGTTTGTGAGGGACGAGGTAAAGGTGGTGTGACAATGTTACATCACATTCAAATCATAACGCCTTTACAATTAAGGTAATAACAATGTTCCCGCAATACATCACACATAGGTAAGATTAGATCATTCTTTTTTCTATGGTGTGTAGGATTAGGGGTAGTCTACGTTTCGACCCCGAAAGCGTTAAAGGGTTAGTCTTCCCTCATGTTGGGGTCTTCATCAGGACTAAGAAGAGAGCATAGAAAATGACGGACGACGAGTCTTGCGTCACGTCTAGGGCCCAGTTGTGCTCCTTCTCGTTTTGCAAATTGGTGTCTTTTGATGTAGTGAAGGGGTCCCCACAACCACGGAGGACGCGACGTG
Source organism: Lissotriton vulgaris (assembly GCF_964263255.1). Classification (NCBI taxonomy): domain Eukaryota; kingdom Metazoa; phylum Chordata; class Amphibia; order Caudata; family Salamandridae; genus Lissotriton; species Lissotriton vulgaris. Next base: position 682,195,675 of record NC_141693.1, read on the forward strand.
TGCTGTCTGCTGCAGCTTTGCTCTGCATAAGAAAGATGTGTGGCGCATAGTGAAGCCAAGCATACGAAGAAATACCGACAACCTTCACTACATCAAAAGACACCAATTTGCAAAACGAGAAGGAGCACGACTGGGCCCTAGACGTGACGCAAGACTCGCCGTCCGTCATTTTCTATGCTCTCTTCTTTGTCCTGATGAAGACCCCAACATGAGGGAAGACTAGAATAGAAAAAAAGAATGATCTAATCTTACCTATGTGTGATGTATTGCGGGAACATTGTTATTACCTTAATTGTAAAGGCGTTATGATTTGAATGTGATGTAACATTGTCACACCACCTTTACCTCGTCCCTCACAAACCCCTCACTCCCTTTTCTCTTTGCACTGAGAGCACCAATCATGCAATGATTTTATAATTACATTGATGATATGCAGATGACTTTTAAGTAAATGTATGCAGTGACAAGCACATCGAATGCACTTGTATGTGGAATAAATATAATTCATTTCCTAACACTGCATACTTTACCCTCATTGTGCCAAGCATATTCATTGTGAATTATAATTGTGGTGTTTACAAATATATATCAATGTAAAATAATTGTAAAATATTTCTACTCAACTCGGACTACTTTTTCCTTGTACGTCCGATATTCAGATGCAGGAATCTGCACAGGACGCTCATCATAACGTCCTCCTTTTCCAGTTGGGAACAAATGTGGAAAACAACGAGCTTCCAAGCTCTCTTTCCATACACTCATGGGACTTCCCTTAGTTTTTTTCATTTGGAACAAATCGATAGTGTTTCCCATCACTTCTTTTGAATGAAGTGGCTGCACTCTGTAATGTTCATGGATTTCTTCACATTTTTACATATCCACTTTTTCAATTTGTCCACTTGACGTTTCAGTATCATCTGCTGAAACTATTTCTTCTTCTCCTATATAAACATTCTTATAGTATGTATTGTTTTTTATCAAATACAATGTTGCCTTTTGCACTTTCCTAACATCCACTAACTCCTGCCAGATGTTCTTATTCTTAGTTGGCACACCATTAACAAAAATAACTAGTGGTTCACTTTCTACACTCTCTACACCAATAGTTTCAATATTTTTCTTTAAATCTAATGGTAAATACCACACTCTTCGTTTTAATCCTCTTTGTAAATCTGAAGGAGGCAATTTACCTGTGTTAGGCTCCATACGAACAATAGCCTGAAATGGGTGCACACATTGAATGAGAATAGACTCATATGTATTGAGATCTGTCAGTTCTGGAGGAACAGCAACTAACTCTAAATTATTATGCGCAGCTCTAGCAGACATTCTATTCTCATCTAATTTGTTATAACAATATTTAAAAAGATGCTGATCTGAACCCAAATCAAAACAATTCTCTACCAACAAATAAGTTGCAAATTGCTTCAATGTATCATTATTTTCTTTTTCACTTTTTAAATACAGATCAACACTCCTAGTATGATTTTTTTTAGGAAGTTTGGCGACAACAAATACAAGAAAAAGTTGGCATTTCACCTGAAATCACCTTAAACTTTGAAATTTCATTTTTGTACAAGTATGTTCAACATTCTCTACAACATTTTCTTCTATTAATGTCTCAGTTTCTGCACTCTCTTCTTCAGGACCAAAGTAACAAAACTCAATATCATCACAAACCTTTTTCGCATCTGATACTGATCCTCGCAAAAGAGCACTGTTCAACTCATTTAACTTTAGTGCTGGATTTTTTGCATAATACAATCTTCTCACTAACTTCCGCATTTGAGTCAGATGTACTGCCAACATCCTGAAATGGTTGAAAAACACTTTGACATACTTTCCTAGAAAGACAAGCCAAAGAATGACCTTGCAAACCAGTATGTTTTCGCACTCTGCAAGGGTCTAATCCTTGCAACAGCTTAATCTTTTGTTTAATCCTTGTTTTAGGTCGAGCCTAGACGAAAGCAAAAGCAAAGCTTTTGCTGTCTAGGGCAAGACAACTTATGTTATCACTTTTGGGGGAATGTGGACAGCAGACTGACACGCGCTTCTCCTGCCGGAGATTTTACCTCGTGGGCGCGCACGTCGCCGTGCCCCCCTCATGCCTCATATTCCCATGCGCACACAGCCAGCCCCCACACCACTGCTCACACACCACACAGGCACACGTAAACACGCTGCCGCCCCCCACCACACACACACATACACGCAGGCAGGCACACACACAGGTACAACACACGCAGGCACATACAAGCGCCCCCCGGCTTACATACACACACATGCACACACACATACTCCCAACCCCGCTCACCGGGCACACGCAGGGCTTCCATCACTGGGGGGGTGGGCACCATCAATGTGCCCTGACGCCCCCCCTCACCTGCTCCTCTCGTCCTGTCCCTCTGTGTCCAGACTCCGCAGCCCGCTCCGTTGTTTCTCCGCCCCTTCAGGACATTTCGTGCTTGTCAGGCCTCTCCTTTCTCCCAGCCGGAAATCCTATTTGCGTGTCAGGCCTCGTTTTCACCACACATTTTTTTTTTTGTTGCTGGCTTGTTTCAGAAGGCCTCGTCCCCCGCACCCCCTGGCCTGCCATTCTCCGGCACCTGCGCACACCTGGCCGCACTGATGACGCCCTCCCCACGCACTCCTCTGCCACCCGATCGTGCCCACCCCTGTGCAACCCCCGCCCCACCAAAACGTTCTTGCACGCTCCTCTACTCCTGCCGCCAGATGCCCTCAAGGGTGCGGGGCGTGCACCAGTAGCACTGCGGGACAGGACATACACCGCCCGCTTCTGGATGTATAGTCAACCACGCCTCCCCACCCACCACGGCAGCCTCAGCTCCAACGTGCATCGCTAGGCACGGCACCAAAAACAAGAAGCAACACCACTCCGTTCCTCGCGCAGGAAACGCACTCCACACAAACCCCATTCCATACGCAGCACAATTGGAGCAACGTGCCACCCCTCCACCAAAGCTCCCCAGCACTCCGGTACACGCCACATTTACCCCTCCTTCACGCCAAACTTCCAGAGGTCCTGCACCGAACCCTCGCTCGGGACTTGGGTCTCAGGTCTCTGTGCTGCTCGTCCTGTGTGGCCAGCAAGTACATATGTGTTGGCAGTTCCCTCTCGGGGGCAGAACACCCTCAAGAGCAGCTGCCCTTGCTCCCTGTCCCCATCCTCCGTGCCCGAATCACCACAGAAAGGGCTCGGGCAGGACCGTGGCCCATGTGGGGGAGAGCTCACCGATGCTAAACACAGATTCCCGCTAGTAGTGCAGTGCTCGTCATCTGAAACGCTGGATGGTTGCTTATCAGGTTCATGGTTTACCCTTTGGCACTATAACTTGGCTCATAATCCGCAATTGCTGTGCATAATGTTCGATCGATTGCCAGCAGCAAAGTGCATCATGCACAAATACATGGCAGGGGTGCTACTGCTTTAAAGACCGACATCGTGTTTTTTTTTCCTTCTAGTGTCTTCGGTGCCCCTGCTTTCACTACCATGGCGTGTCCTCCCCTCCCCCCAACTGTTTTAAAAAACACTTGAGAAGAACTTTTTGGGATGTATGCGGTTTCTGTATATACTGACCCAAGTTCTGTCAAGTTACCCAATCTGGTAGTAAGTGGATTTATTTTAGAAGCTGTAGACATTCATTTAAATTTTCAGAATGTTTAGTTGTTTGGCATGTGTTTTTTTCCGTCTGGCCTGTGTCACTTCCAACCTTTTAAATAACAAACACATCTTGCTTCCTTCTTTTCTAGTATTATAGTGAACAAGTGGTCCTTGACATAGATTCAACATATAACAAAGTTTATAAATTCTAGTTCAATTGTTTTTTAGTCAGCTCTAGATTAAATCTATATAGTTGGTATAATAAATACATTATTATACCAACTATATAGATTTAATCTAGAGCTGACTAAAAAACAATTGAACTAGAATTTATAAACTTTGTTATATGTTGAATCTATGTCAAGGACCACTTGTTCACTATAATACTTGCTACCCAGGTCCTTTGACTTAATTTGGTCACCCCCTGTTTTATAACAATTTCCTTCTTTTCTAAGCACACTGCAGGCTCATCTTGTTAGGGCTATATAGAAATGCAAGAACAATTACAGTGCACCACATCCAGCCTCAACACAAATATACATGGGTAAAAGACATTGCCATTTACAATTCTAATTGCTCTAACTCTCACAAATGCGAGACCTATTGCATTGCAAATGCTTGTTACAATATGCTTGTAAGAAATTGTGGAATTTATCAATAGGTTCTTTAAAAATTTATTTTAATCCTCATTTGCCACCTTGCCACCCATAACTTCTATCTTGGTCCACCACTGGGCTGTTTTATCTCATAAGCTGGTTTAGAGTAATGGGGCATAGACAACACATATTCTTGAGTCTGGCCTTCCTCTGAACTACCCCTCTTGACCACCTGACCCAACATGTGTGTCCTCCACCATCTCTATTTATCGTCCTGAAAAGAATCCATATACCAGCGAGACAGGCACAGGCTTAATCATCGGACTTTAACATAAAAATAATTAAACCAAAGCATAACAGGAAGGGTATCCAAAATCCTCTATTTCTCTTAGAACGGTCTAACATATCAAGCTTAGCCATGTACCTCATAGCTAAAATCCAATCCATTAAACTAGGACTAAGTGGTGAGACCCATAGTTTACATATCTCTCGACGTGCTAGCAACATAGCATAAAAAATAAGTCTAACATTGTTATTCAAAAATATATTTTCTAAATCATATCTCCCCGTAACAATTAATTCAGGGCTTACCTCAATGCGTTGGTTCAGAGATTTGGAGAGAGAATTACTTACATCAATCCAGAATTGCTTGATTTTTGGGCAGGACACAAACATATGCAAATCATCCACATTTGGAGCTTTACATTTTGGGCATCCAACAATTCCTCCATCTTTAAATTTAGAAAGTCTATACGGAGACCAATATGCCCTGTGAATGGTAAATAAAAGGTTTCGCCTTAGGTTTGCAGGTTTAACAATACTATATAGCATGAACATAGTTACTTGCCATTGGTTTTCTGTCGCGATCCTTGGCAAGCTATCCATCCACAGGGTCTCTGGCAGAACAAATGGTCCATCTTCCATTTCTAGTATTTGCCAATACCAGAAAGCTACTTCCTTCTTAAAGATCCCTGTCTCCAACTTTAGCTCAAAGTCATTTTCAGTTCCGATCTCTGTTTCCAAATGATTTGCCCAGCTTTGGATCTGTAGATATTTATATTTTGAAAAAACTGGACCCCACATTTGCTGGCAAAACCCCATGAAATAAGTTTGCCATCTTGGAACAAATCTTTCCACCTTTGCAAAGCAGGTTCCTTTTTCAGATGTAGAGCTAGCGCGTCTTTTGTCCAGGATGGAGCACCAAGAGACTCCCATATTGGGGCCATATAGCTAAAATAGGGCAATTTAGATATTTTTCAAATTTTATGCCATATCTCAGCCAAGTCTCTCAAAGCCTTAAGTCTCACCTTTTTAAAAAATTTAGGGTCTGCAAACTTATACAAAAAACCAAAATCATGATATCCTGACCTTTTCAGCAATATTCCAAACAGTTCGCCAATCTGAGAACTAAGAAGGGTACCCAACAACATCCTACAATTTTTTAAGCAAAAAGCCCATGCATAAATTTGTATATCTGGGGCCGCCAACCCTCCTTTATTTACTCTCCTCCTTATTTTCTTCCATGAAATTCGAGAGGCCTTTGACGCCCAAATAAATGAAGTTATCGTGCTCTGTAACTTAACCAGCCATTCCTTTTTAAAACCCAACGGGATAGTCTCGAACAAAAAAGTAATTTTAGGTACAATCACCATTTTTACAAGATTGGATCGTCCATATATTGAAAGAGGTAAATTCATCCATCCTTTTACGGTATCAACAGCTTCTTTTTTCACCCTATCAAAGTTAGTTTTTGCCAAATCTTCAATTTTTTGTGTAATCCTAACCCCAAGATATCTCATTTCTGCTGTGGTTTTTACCCCTCCTGTGTCAAGATTCCAGGTCATTATTTCAGTCTTGTCTTGGTTTAACTGGTAACCAGAGATCTTACCAAAATCCTTTGTTATCTTGACTAGATTTTCCAAAGAACCAACCAAATTTGAAGAATAAACAATAATATCATCTGCATATAATCCAAGTTTCTTTGACCAGTCCATCACAACAAAATGGGGTATCTCTTCTGAAGCTCTAATTTTACAGGCAAGAGGCTCTATATATAAATTAAAAAGCAAGGGTGATAAAGGGCATCCTTGTCGGGTGCCCCGCATTACTCTAATAGGGAGCGTGAGAGTCCCATTAACCAAAACTCGCGATGTTGGTGCACGATACAAAGCAAAAATAGATTGCGTGAATTTGTCTCCTAGGTTGAGATAATGCAGGAGTGATTTTAAGTATGCAAAGTTAACTCGATCAAAGGCCTTGGCAGCGTCTAACGCGATCACTGCCAAGGGGTATTCATAATTGGAAGCTAAATCTATCATTCCTATCAATGAGTAAGTAAGTTCTTTTAGGTATCTCATCTTGATAAAACCCCTTTGATCTTCATGGATCAGTTTATGAATAATTTTACCGAGTCTGTCCGCTAGGATTTTAGAGAAGAATTTATAATCACAATTTAAGAGTGAAATAGGCCTGTAAGCATCCAAACTCTTTGGCGATTTCCCTGATTTAAGTATTAAAATAATAGTTGCCTTGTTCCATGATCTTGGAATTGTTACCTCCCCTCTAAAAATGTTATTATACAAATGACATAATGTGGGAACAATTATGTTTCCTAAAACTTTGTATACTTCTGCTGGGAGGCCATCTGGCCCAGGGGCTTTCCCCCTTTTACTCTCCTTGATCACTTTCATCACCTCTTTTTGAGTGATTTCTTTATTTAACTCCAACATATCATCCACTGCAAGTGATTTCACTAAGGGTAGCCAACTCTCAATCTCAACTTTATTTGGACAAAGATCCTCTGTGTACACATTCACAAAATAATCATGAAACGCTTCTACAATTTGTTTCCTTTCTGTTATAACTTGACCTGTGCCCGATTTCTTAATCTCTTTAATTTGATTACGTATGACGTCTTTCTTGGCTTTCCACGCTAATAACTTGCCACATCCCTCTCCATATGAAAAGTGTGCCAACTGACTAGCTTCCCATCTTTCTTTAACTCTTTGAGCAAGTACTGCCGTAAGTTGAATCTTTTAATCTAAAAGCTTATTCTTAACTGACTCTTCTGAAGTGTTACCACCCTGGGCAGTTCGACTAGATTCACAATTTCGAATCTCTTTTTCTAAATTGGTAACTAAGCTATGATACAGTCTTCGCTTCTTCGCACCCTGAGCTCCCATTCTCCCTCTCATAAACGCTTTGCAAGTTTCCCATACTGTATCCTCCTTAGCTGAACCCACATTCACCTCTAAAAAAACTTGTATCTCCTCTTTAAGAGCTTCTAGATATTCTTCATCTGCTAAAATCGTTCGGTCTAATCTCCAGACAGAACTCATTTCTTCTAATTCTAAACTTAAGTTTAGACTCACTGCAGAGTGATCTGATAGATGTGCCCCTATATGTTCTACACTTGTAACCCGCTCTTTCAACCTAGTGTCCACCAAAAAAAAATCTATCCGTGAACTATGCTTGTATTTTTTATTATAAAAAGTAAATCCTGACTGCTGTGCAGCTTTAAATCTCCAAATATCACAAAGCCCTTGCTGTGCCATAACTGACCTTACCTTTGCTGTCATTTTGCTATTTACTATTGCCCTATCATTACCAGTTCTATCCAGCTTGCGATCTAATACTGTATTGAAGTCTCCAGCCATAATAATTTTACCTGAAAATTCCAACAACTCCACTTCAATTTTTTCTAAAACTGTTGGATCGTCCACATTCGGGCCATAATAACCAACTATAACAAGCGCTTCACCTGCCAGTCTTAACTTACTAATCACCCATCTTCCTCTACTATCTACTAAATTATTTTCAACTACTATATCAGCTCCTTTCCTAATCAAAATAGCCACCCCTTTTGTAACCAAATCTTGAGATGTAAAAATAGCGTTTGCAATCCACTTTTGAGTACTAAATATCTCCTTACTTTCCTTTTCAGGTAAATGCCTCTCTTGTAGGATAATCACCTGGGCTGGTGAATCTTCTAGATATTTTAAAATTAATAATCTCCTCGATTTAACCCGGAGACCATTCACATTCCATGTAAGGAACCTTAGCTCCTTATTAGTAATCCTGCTCATAATGCACTACCCATATTTCCCTTCTACTTATTTGACAGTAAGTCAGCTCTTGAGGAATATTTTTTCTTATTTTCTCCCTTGACCCACCCCCTCCCAACCCTTCCAGCACCCCTACCCATCCCCTCCCCACACAACCTACTTTACCTACCCCCCACCCTTTTCCCTCCCCGGAAAACCCAAACATAACTCCCATGGCCTAGGCCAGTGGATGTCGCAGTGGTGATGTCTCTTGCTGCTATTTTATATATACATAGTCAGTATTCTACTCTTATCCATCCTGAGTAACATCCAGAAAGGCGTCTACATCTTCAACTGTGCGGAATTTATACATCTTGTTTTGCCACATTACTTTTAAAAAAGCAGGAAATTTTAGCTGGGACGTGGCTCCTATTTCTCTTAAAGGTATCAATCGTTTTCCTAATTCCCATTGCCTGTTTGCTGTGGCTGGAGACAAATCTGACCTGATATCCACTGTCGTTCCGTCTATCATTATAGACTTTTTCTTAAGAGCAAGTGACAAAATTTTTTCTTTTAGCGAGTATGTCCCAAAATTAATCAAAATTTTACTTGGCTTAGCGCGGTCTGGGTTCAACCTAAAAGGATTGCGATGTACTCGCTGAATATCTCGCATCAACATTTCCTCTGTTTCGACTAATGGCAATTCCTTCTTCAGTAGCTGTACTACAAAACTCTTTATATCCGCACCCTCCTTTCCTTCTGGAACTTTAAGAATTTTTAAATTATTGCGCCTTTGCATATTTTCCAACCTTTCCACTCTTTCATCCAATTCTCTGTCCTTGGCGTATAACTTCTCTATCTCTTTGCGATTATCCAAAACTCTTCCTTGTACAACTTTCATCTCTGATTCCATCTCTCCTGTACGTGTGCTTAATTTGTCGATCTTATCTTCTAATAATGTACATGTGGCACTTATGCGCTCCTGATTTCTTTTGGAGGCTTCGAATCCTAGATGAATATCTTGTTCCAATTTCCTTAATAACTCCATAACAGACACATCTATCGTTACTGATCCATCTTGCTGTCCTAATCCAGATTCTTCCGAGGAAATCAGCATTTTTCCACTAATCATAGTATCATCTTGCCTTGTGGATATGTCCTCTCTCACATCATCTTCCAGTTCAGCTGAGACAACAGTTAAACTTTCAGCTAGTGTGTCTGGTAAAGGGGATTGAAATCCCTGCTCAAAGGATGCCTCCGCATCCAAACTAATAATTTCCCCTTTATCTAACTCCATCTCTGTTACAAGCACCTGGAAGGGGTTCGGTGTTGAGAGAGTCGACCAGTCCTGTTCCTGTTCCTGTTCCTCTTCTATAGAGCTCAGTGAGCGATCAGCCAACTCAGCCCACTCACCAACCCTAGGTTGAGTTTGAGAAGTAGAATCAGGCTTCAAAACCAAAACTTTTGGGACTGGCTTAAAATATGAATTAAGCGAAGGGGTTATTGAAGGCTTAAGACCAGCTTTATTTTTTTTGTCTCTTTTTTCTTTCTTTCCTCGATGGGGAATCCTTAGTTTTATAAGAAGTGGACTTAGAGGTAACCTCTTCTTTTACCACACTCTTTTTAGTGTCTTTCTGCAACTTTAACAGGTTAGAATTCAAATCCCCTTAGTTTTATCTATTTTACTTAGACCCACCAGACCGTCCTGTCCCTCCAGTCTATTACTCCTCAGTTGATATCTTGTTTTACCCCTTGCTTCCAGCCCTTTGCTTACTTGTTCAGTTTCAGTATTCAAACCAACCTCCTTGACTTGCTGCTCAGCTTCCTCGCCAGCTTTTCTCCCCAGCAAGAAGGCGGGGGGGGGGGGTGGTGGTAGTTAAGACTTCCACTCCTCGTCCTCTACCTCCGCTTGTTGGCGTTCACATTTTCGCCAGTACTCAGCGTCCCCTACTAACTCCTTGAGCCGCTCTCTCCCAGCTCCCGGCCGGTGAATGACGGGACTCCGCCCCCTCACTCTCGGCAGCCTGCAGAGCCGAGTCCTCCGCCATCCGCTGCGAGACTCCAACAACCGGCCGACAAACGGCCTCCAGGATCGCCCGGTAACTCGTTTTGGAGCCGCAACAGTCCTCGCGTGCACCAAAGTAAGTGCGCCTTCTGGAATTGTAAGAAACTGACTGCAACCTTTACACCGGCATCACCACTGCTCCGGACATCCCCGACCCGCTAACTAGCCGGCCGCCATGTTTTCCCCCGATGCTAAACACAGATTCCCGCTAGTAGTGCAGTGCTCGTCGTCTGAAACGCTGGATGGTTGCTTATCAGGTTCATGGTTTACCCTTTGGCACTATGACTTGGCTCATAATCCGCAATTGCTGTGCATAATGTTCGATCGATTGCCAGCAGCAAAGTGCATCATGCACAAATACATGGCAGGGGTGCTACTGCTTTAAAGACCGACATCGTGTTTTTTTTCCTTCTAGTGTCTTCGGTGCCCCTGCTTTCACTACCATGGCGTGTCCTCCCCTCCCCCCAACTGTTTTAAAAAACAATTGAGAAGAACTTTTTGGGATGTATGCGGTTTCTGTATATACTGACCCAAGTTCTGTCAAGTTACCCAATCTGGTAGTAAGTGGATTTATTTTAGAAGCTGTAGACATTCATTTAAATTTTCAGAATGTTTAGTTGTTTGGCATGTGTTTTTTCCGTCTGGCCTGTGTCACTTCCAACCTTTTAAATAACAAACACATCTTGCTTCCTTCTTTTCTAGTATTATAGTGAACAAGTGGTCCTTGACATAGATTCAACATATAACAAAGTTTATAAATTCTAGTTCAATTGTTTTTTAGTCAGCTCTAGATTAAATCTATATAGTTGGTATAATAAATACATTATTATACCAACTATATAGATTTAATCTAGAGCTGACTAAAAAACAATTGAACTAGAATTTATAAACTTTGTTATATGTTGAATCTATGTCAAGGACCACTTGTTCACTATAATACTTGCTACCCAGGTCCTTTGACTTAATTTGGTCACCCCCTGTTTTATAACAATTTCCTTCTTTTCTAAGCACACTGCAGGCTCATCTTGTTAGGGCAATATAGAAATGCAAGAACAATTACAGTGCACCACATCCAGCCTCAACACAAATATACATGGGTAAAAGACATTGCCATTTACAATTCTAATTGCTCTAACTCTCACAAATGCGAGACCTATTGCATTGCAAATGCTTGTTACAATATGCTTGTAAGAAATTGTGGAATTTATCAATAGGTTCTTGTCGTACACTACAAATACTACTATAATCCCATGTGTACACTGGGGCTTTAGGACGTCTGCCTAGTACTTCATCAGCTATCATTTCTTCAGCATTTCTGGGAACGACTTTCTTTTTCTCAATTGGACAACCATTTCTAACCTCATAAGCTCGACCACAGGTCAACTGCATGCAACAAATTATTGCTCTGGAAATAACTCTCTTCATTAAAAAAAGACTCAGAACTTGAACTATGTTTCCATTGCCCTAAAAAAAATCACAAAAAGTTGTTTTAATAATTACTCTTTTTCTCTTACTTTTGGACTTCATTAAATGGATTGGTTTATCTAGTGATCGAATACTCTGCAATACTAAAATGAAGAGTTTTCTCTTTACTTCAAAAGCCTTTTCAACAATGGATTTGATATGATTCTTCTGTTTATAAAATTGTGGTCTCTTTCTATATTTCTTTGTGTGTTTCATTAAATTATGGACAACTCTGTTGTAAAATAATTTTCTGTGAATTTCTTTATATTGATTTTCTCTTCTTTTACTATAAGTTGTATCCTTTGTTTTTGCATTGCCTTTTTTGCCTTTTCTATTCTTTGCACTTTTTTTGTGCTTGAAACTTTTTCATTGCTTTGCATATTTCCATTTTTTTCTGAATTTAGTAATGTTTTTTATGAAGTCTTTTATAGTCTTACTAGAAATTGTTGTCTTTTTAGTCACATTATGTTGGTCTTCCAATACTTGTAGTTGAGTTTTTTTCAAATAAATACCTTTTTCTGACTTTTCCTTTCTGCGGCTTGATAACTTTTTTTTAATGATGATGAACAGTATCTGTAAAAAATAAATATAAATAATGATTTCTTTAAAACTTTTAAAAATTATAAATTTTTATTACTATACAAACACATTTCATACAAATTCTGACTAAAAAACTGTAGGACGGAAGCACATATCTGAAATTTGTAAGAGCACTACATACATAGTGCATAGCAGTTTGAAGCACTCCATAACACTAGAACCTGAAGCACTGTATGACTGCATGCATATTTACTAAATGATTACAATACTATAAGGAAAGACACTGAGTGAATTCATAATTAAATCACTTTTACTTTAGTAAATAGTAAGTAAGTAAGTAAAATATCTTTATTTGATTGTTTACATGTAACAATCATAAAAGTACATATCATAAACATTAGTCACAAAGTACAGTTTGTGCAAAAAATATAAAATATGTTACCACATCAACATAAGCATGAGCACAAGCGGAAATTTCAGTTTTATAGTTTAAAAACAGTAGAAAAATATACAATATAAAAAAGAAGAATCACATCGGGAATAGAGTTGATTAGCCTTCCATGCTTTTCCTGTGTTTATGTGCAAGTTTTAAGAAGCTACATAAAAACAGGGTGCTGTAGCTATTTAGCATTTGAAGGTAATAAAGTGCCGGTCTGTATTGTGCAAAATGGAGCCGTTGTAGTAAGGGTTTTAAAAACAATTTACGAGGGACTATATAATATGAGCAGAAGAATAAAAAGTGTGCCAGATCTTGTGGAGACTTGTTGTCGCAGCCACAAGCTGGCAACACTTGGCCCCTGTGTGCCCCACTTGGTACAGCTAGCAAAAGATGGAACATGTCAAATCGGAACCTTGTGAGCAAAAAGCGTTCGTGTCCCGACAAGGGCCAGACTAGGTAGGGTTCTATATGGAGGGTCGTTTTGGTGAGAGCATGCAGCCTCACACTGTTTTTTGCATACTCTCTTTCCTCCCTTGCTAAGTACCTAGATGTCATAAAGGTATTCTTCACGAAAATGACATCGGATTTGGTTATATTCTCTGGGGCTAGAAAGAGGTCAGGCCGGCCTAATTCAGAGAGGCATCTTTTAATATATTTTAACCATGGAATCTTGTACTTCCCTTCCCACTCTAAAGCCTCTTGCAGGATGTTTCTAGTGAGGGGTATATCTGGATTTAGCCAGCTGTTTAGCCAGCATAGCAGGGGGTTTACCGCAATCCTGTCACTTAGATGAGGCATACCTAATTCTGTGTGGACAGAGAAGTTTGCCGCGCCCCTAGGGAGCCTTAGGACTTGCTTTAAAAAGTTGTTTTCGATGACCTCAAGGGCATCTATTGGTTCAGAACCCCATATTTCACTCCCATAGCATGCGACTGCAATGCTTTTGGCTTGGTATAACTTCAGAACAGCGGCCACTGGGCTATTTCCCATTTTCTTAGCAAAATCCATTATACCTGCGTTTACACGCACTAACTCGCCCTTTTTCTTTTGTATTGCAGGTGCCCAGGTTAGTTTATGGTCAAAAAGGACACCAAGGTACGAAAAAGTCCTAGTTATCGGTATTTTTTCGTTGTTAACAGAATGGGGTAACTTTTTTTGGGGCCTGAGCCGGTCATCATGGTGAAAGATTTCGAATTATTAATGCTCAGGCCACGGGAATTCATGAATACAAAAAAAGAATTAAGCAGAGTTTGGAGGCCGATCGCTGTTCTAGAGATTAGGACGGCGTCGTCAGCGTATAGCAAGACGGGCACGCCCTTCCTCCCTATGTATGGGTAGTCTGCTCCAGTTTTTAAAAGGTGTTCCTCCAGGTCGTTAATATAAAGATTAAAAAGAAACGGGGCTAGGATACACCCTTGTCTAACCCCGCGGCTTATCCTGAAGTCCCTAGTTACTGTCATATCCTGTGTGAGGCGAACATTTGCTCTGGTGTCCGAATGTAAAGCTGATAAAAAATTTATGAGATTTTGCTCCACACCCATTTTTTGCATGACCTCCCAGAGCCTGCCTCTGTCGACGCAGTCGAAAGCGGATGATAAATCCATAAAGGCCATGTGAATAGACCCTTTTCTGGCCAAGGTGTATTTGCCGTTTATTAGATACAGGTTCAGACATTGCGCTATCGTAGAATGGCCTGGTCTAAACCCGTATTGGATGGGTAACAGAATGTTATTTTCCTTGGCCCAGTGTACTAGCCTATTTAAAATAACGCCCCCCACCACCTTGGCAATTGAGTTGATCAATGATATTGGCCTATAACATGTTACACTTCTACGATCCCCTTTCTTGAATACAGGTACTATGGTCGAGGACCCCCATGATTTCGGGCAACCTTTGGAGATCCCGGCATTTATTACTGCAGTGAGGACTGGTGCCCATAGCTGAGTGTCTGATTTAAAAAGGTCAGGGGGAAGACCGTCAGGGCCTGGTGCTTTGTTGCTAGTCAGGCCCTGGATACCCTTTGCTACCTCCCCCACTATAAAACACAGTAATTCTTCGTCAGGGGTATTAAAATCAATGTCCGCTTGTGCATCGTCACTTTGGAAGATTGTTCTAAAATGAGTTAACCACTCATCCTCGGGTATGTTTGTCCCGATCACAGGGTTACTGGGGTCATCGAACAGGGGCTGATTTATAATCTTTAGTAAATAGATTACTACATGGTACATAAACAATCACTATGATTTTGCAACAGTACAGATTTAGAATTTACAGTAGTACAGTGTTGTAGCATAGTGCAGTGGTGTTTATGTACCATAGGAGATCATGCTAGGGATAGCGTTTTAGGCTTTAATATAGTGCAGTGGTGTTTGTGTAGTGTAGGGGGTTGTGGTAGGGTAGTGTTCTATGATATAAACTGGTGTTTGGGTAGTGTAGGAGGTTCTGCTGGGGTAGATTTAAGGTTTAGGATAGTAAAGTGGTGAATAGGTAATGTAGGTACTCATGCTGGACGTAGAATAAGGGTTTACAGTAGTACAGTGGTTTTGGGTAGTGTAAGAAATCATACTGGTGGAAATGTCACTGCAAGACTACATGTACTTATTTGTCTGCAAAAACATCAACCATACATTCCATATATTTCGGAACTGAATTTTAGTATTAATACTAAACTCTTTTTGGAAACATATAACCAATGACTATTTTCAAATTCTACCAAAATGTGAGAACACAATACGTTTTTAACCATTTACATGTCGGGAAACACATGAACTACCAAATTGCTACTTTCAGAGTGATTCCTAAATGCACACACTCACAATAAAATTCTAGAGAAAACACATTACTCTGATTAAAAAACAAAATGCGCCACATACATTCCCTCACAAATTAGTGTGTGGATTGTGGGACACAGCTTTAGTTTCTGGAGCCAAAGGTACGCAGAACACAAAGGTATTCACAAAGACCTAGGTTTACCAAATGTAGACATTAAATGGATTGGACAGAGAGGGTTAAAGTGGCACCTATTTATGCCATTCGTTAAATCCTTTTTGCATCTCCAACACTGAGCTCGTCATGAGCATGGGAGGGGTTACGTGGGGATTGTAGAGTGATTATACCTCGTAAGCTTGTGAACTCCCGCATTTATGGATTTTCACAATCTTGTCTTGGACCCCTTCCACACCTGGAAAAGGTTCAAGACTTACTAAGGCCAAGGAAATCATTTTTAAGTGGCGAAGGAAAGTGATCACCCATTAAAATGATTGGGGCCTAGAGGGAGAAAAATATCAAGTGAATTTGCACTTGCTTTTTTTTTTTTCATGCAAAAGTATGTAAAAATGTTTTCTTTTATGGTCAGGTTCTGAGGAACTACTTTTTTCCTTCTTCGAACATCTGAATAATAATACTTGGGAAATTAGCTTTACCATGCGGCACAGCTTAAACAATATGTCGTTTCTAGACCTTGAATTCTATGTGAAGGACAACCTACTACACTCCAAACTGTTCAGGAAACCCACTTCCTGCAACTCTATACTCCATGCGTCTAGTTTCCACCCCGAACACCAGTTACGTTGTATCCCATATGGAGAATTTCTAAGAGCTAAACGTAATTGCAGCGAATCCACTGAATTTGAAAATTGCATTTCCAACATTAGAGACAGATTCCGCAAGAGAGGATACTCACATGCATCCCTCAAGAAAGCAGAACAAAGGACCAGAATCACCCCAAGACCAGATTGTTTAAAGACACGCACGGAGCCAGAATCCTCCGGCCAGCAAATTAGACTGATAACAGAATTCAACGCACTGAACCACACCACCAGAAAGAGCTTTAATAAACACTGGAAACTCTTAACAGAGGATCCTGTTCTTAAAGAATTTCTTTCAGACAAACCTTCCATTACATACAGAAAGGGCTTTACTCTGAGAAATAAACTGAGCCCCACAGTTCCCCCAAATACTACAGCTCGGGACTGGCTGACCACACGAGGCCTAGGATTCCACAAATGTGGTTTCTGCTCTATGTGTATTTGGGGTAAACATGGCACCAAAACGTTCCAGGGTCCTGACGGAACAATACACAAAATCAGACACAACATCACTTGCCTAACGAAATTCGTAGTATACATAATCGAATGCCGATGTGGCAAGATTTATGTAGGCAGCACCATCAGGGCTCTCAAGGAAAGAATTGCAGAACATATGAGAGCCATCCAAAAAAGAGATCCCAGATACCCAGTAGCCTTACACATAGCAGAATGTCAACCATTGGAGGATGACATCAAAGTGCGTGTCTTTGGGATTGATATGATTCCCCTCAACATTAGAGGGGGTAACCGAGAACTGACACTCAGACGTAGGGAAGCAACATGGATCATGCGTCTACAATGTGTGGAACATGGGCTTAACTATGACCCTGAGTTACAATATTTCTTGGGTGACTAACTGTTACCCCTTGGTATCCACTAAGTGAGACATTTACTCTAAAATTCAAATAATAACCACTCACCGGTTTACATTACCATATATAAACATTTCAGCAGAGAACTATGCCTTTTGGAATGAGATTACGCTTACGTAGCACGTACTGTCATATACACATGATCATGATGTAATGTATTGATTTGTATTTTTACTTGTTTGATGGTTGTTTACATGATTTCAACTACACAATGTGACAAATATTACAGAATGAAGTGCTGTTGATAGCGTGATGAGCATGGTCACAAATGGGTTGGTTGATGTGGCACCTTCACCCTCAAAATCGCCATCTTTCACCTTTGTTTCTCAACCAGCATCACAATATCTATGGGCACCGTGTCACATTGGCCTCTGGCAACTACAATAGCTCATCACCGATTTAACATTATTGACTCATCGATAGAACACTCAGACCGAGAATCGTGTTCAACAATAACATAAGACTGTGGTCTCAATGACAACTTTTTCAACCCACCACTATTTAGGCTGAGATATAACGCATATACCGCTCCTATATTCGCTATTATCTCCTTTCATTATGTGTGGCTCTTCTACATACTACCAGTCGTTTATTAATCATAGAAGTACTCGACTGCCAAGCATTTCGCCTTATCGGCTTTCCACTTAAACATGGCGGCTTTGTTACAGAAGTACACAGTCGGCATCTTCTATGGTAAAACTCCAAATAAATAGGCACCTCCCTTCCGGTCACGTGTCCGTCTTTCGAAACACGGCGACCGGGAAACAACAGAGGAGGGATACCGCACTACTGGTGAGTTGCCTTACCCTTTCTACGACAACCGAATCCCCTTTCCAATGTTCTGATCAGCTTACATGACCAGGCTAAACCGCCACTGAGTATCGACCGATACCGGCAGTGACCTTGTCTTTCTCTGCCCCTTTCTTTTTAACTTCAATTCAAGTCCTCGCATATCTAATGCGTGTGCATACATTTATGTTTCCCTCCACAGAGCACCGCGAATGTGAAAACGCACCCGTTTCCATAAGCGTTTTAGCAGGTGGATCCCCTCCCGGTACAGCCTAATACGCACCCGTATTAAGGTACATTTATTTTCGAATTTGCCTTCTATTTCTGGTTAACTCAACCTTAACGCGATTTAGAGCGACGCTATGTACTCTATCTCCAGCCTGATGGCATATGCATTCTATGTTTCTCCTTTTTATCCATAGCTCTAATTCTTGAAATCCTCACCTACCCTACTGGGCGAAACATAGAAGCAAGATTAATCTCTTGCTCCTTACTTAACCTGATAAACCATTCCAGTTAACTAGCTTATCTAAGGATATGAACACGCAGTGGTAAGAACACTCTCCACTTCATTTTTCCTTTTCTTTTTCTTTGATTAACACAGGTGTCCTCGGACATTTCCCCTTTTTTATGCCTTCCTTATGGTCTTTTCTCTCTCCCTCCACCCTCTCTCTAATCTACCTACACAGAACGCTACTACAATTACCAGACTAATCTCAACTCACTTGATCCGAGTTGAGTCTAAAGGTAATAACTCTACCTTTTAGAGAGAGAGTATTTTTCGTACTTCACTTCAGGCACTGCCGATACTATAGATCTTCCACTTCGTTTACACGCCCCATTTTGACTCATCACCACTATTTTCACATACTAGTTGCACTTTACACTGTTCACACTCGCATGTTATGTTCTTCACAACTGTAACCTTCATTGTGCAGGATTGCCGTGTGCTTGCTAACACTTGTTAAACACATAACCGGAATCATGACTTCATGTTACTTCCAGTGCACTACCACTCGAGGATTCCCACACACATCCCTGTAGTGGAACACGCCGAATAAACTTAACGTCATCACAATCCACACTCACAACGTGTAACAGACAACGCACGTCACAACTGCATGTGTGATGCACCCTTGTCACCAATGCAGTATGTTAAAGTGATAAGACGCGCAACTGAATATGCATACGTTATTTTGTATTACCAGCCCTGAAGAGTCGTGTTGACTCACCGGAGCACGACGAAACACGTGTCGGCTAACTGTGACTGTTCTTCAAGTCTGGACACATTAAATCATCATCTTGCTATGACAAGAAAAATACTCAAGAATCTGCTTCTGTCTATTTAATTGCTTTTGTCATTTGTACGAAGTTTATTATACCCTATTGTAGTTGCGAGAGCACAGCTGTGTAAAAGTATGTAAAAATGTAACTCACAGACACTTCCCAGAAGCTCATCTGCGAAACATGTGCCAGCCCCAGGATCCCAGTCTGTAACAGGTCTGTCATATTCTAGCTCTTTGCAGCCATATAATAGACCCACTTCCTGGATCTAGTGATCAGTGAAATTCGCATCTGTATTTAATGATGTTAAATACACATTGTGTGTCGACTGTCACATCACATAATACATGCACATGTTGACAACATTAGTACATCAATTAAATTCAAAGAGCTTTATTTGGTTATTGTGCAAGGAAAAGTAACCATAAAAGTAAAATTAATAAATCACAATCAGAATCCAAATTTAAAAATATCAGAACAATTACACGTAATTAAAAACTTATATATTAAAATTCATATTACAATTGATTTCCGAAATCTAAGAACAGCCTTTAAAAAAGCAGTAACAGAAGCAACAGTGAAGATGTTATCCAATTTCTGAATTGCCAGGAATGCAGGGCGCCATTGTCTTAGTTCCATACTCTTTAACACTGGAAAAATCCATCTTTTTCTGGGTATCATGTAAAAATGTGCAAAAAAACAAGACATGTGTGGACGACTGAGCCGACAAATCATCACATGGGCATTTACAAAGTGATCTTGACCAATCATTCACCTCAGGGAAGCTTAGCGATCTAAGCAAGATCTGAGTCTGAGGCGTGTTAATAAAAACCTATCAAAGACCTTCATAGGTAACAGAATATAAGGCTGGATATTAACAGTAACCAAAGTGAGATGGTGTATCGCCAGTGGGTTTGGTCATTTCATTAATTATTCTAATATCACTCAAATGTGTCATACAGAGATTTTTAAGGGCCTTTCTAGGAACCTGGTATTAGAAAAAGGAGGTACCCCTGTAGTGTATGTCAGGGAGGGGGATAGTGACATCAGCAAAACATGTAAAAGTCCCTGTTTAAACCGTGGCAGGCTAGAATGGCTGAGCACAAATTGCTAAACGGGGTCAGGGATAGGTGGAAGAGTAATTATCCCTATCTTTTTAACCAATAAAACATATACAAGCAAGGCAAAGTGGACCTAGACACAAAGTTATATCAACGTGAAAATATACTCAGTAGAGCAGTTTTTGTCGATTAAAAAAATATCATGAAATTTATTTATCACCTCCCAGCATGGGTTACATTCTAAACTATGTGTAATGCTTACATTCTCGAAACTTAGGGGCTCGCATTTTGATTTAAAGTTATCCCCATCCAAGATGGCCGACCCACGCAAAACGGAACTTCCTAACAAGAAATACAGTAATTTGGGGATTTGAAAATCACTAACTCCAACGTATCCCAAAACCTTATTTTCATTCCTAAACTATGTGTAAATGCTTACATTCTCGAAATTTAGGGGCTCGCATTTTGCAGAATCGTGTACTTAGTTCATGCACTTCCGGGTCAAGAATTCAGGCGACGACCATAAGACTGAGAATTAAAACGATATAAATTATCATATAAATAATGATTCTTTGTGATGCAGCAAGTTAAATAGAAAATATCTAGATGTGATATTTAGTAAGCGTTTTTTGTATAAAACCCAGATATAGATTCGCGATCTGTCGCTCATATTACTTCTGGGTCAATCTAAGTGGCGTCAGCATAAAAACGCCGTCCCAATACACGCTTAATCTATTTCGAATCGCCATGAAGACTGAAGCACGGAGTAGCAGGGAGGCCGCATTTTAACCAAAAGGTAGGCAAAAGGCTCCGAAGAAAAAGAGACATACGATAGCTCCTTTCTAACCCTTAGGCATATTGTAATGTCTGGTGGACGGTCCATTGACCGTCCATATGGGTACTCGGGTCACTCCTTCATGGAGAACATGAGTATACCCTCGCCCATCTAAGAAGAACTTTTGGGTCTAAATGTCCAAGCTACCACAAGCCTGGTTTTTAAAATGACATTATTACCTTTCTCTTGTCATTTGATGTAGAATTATCTTCTACTGGGATAGAATATTCGATTATTTATAAATGGGGTCATAGGTTGAATTTACCCAGAGCCAGGTTTTAATTCATTCATCGTTTTTTGTGACTAGATTAATCACGTCACCAGGGGCGAGTCGGCATTATGAGTACTAATCAGACTGCGACCATAAGCCCATAGTTAGATGCTAAATCCTAAACTTATAATAACAGTCTAGAACATAGAGATATAGTGGTTGAGGGACTCTGAGCACAATATTCTTTTGTTGCCCATGTACAGATTTCTTCATCAAATCAAGAAAGTGAAGACTTGGATAAAGATAGTATTACCCTTTGAACTATATCGTCAAGACCTACCTAACATTATAAACAGGTTAGTAAACTTGGTCATTTTACGGCTAAAAATTATACAACAGCCTCCATGTATACATATCTAGAAAATCAAGATATATGTGATACTTTTAGGTCCAAAGAAACCGAGTATCTATTCCTGCTATTGACGGTGGCCCCTCCGTGCATACAGAGGCTTATTCCATTGACAGTTAAGGTAATCAATTCGATAAAGGTCACAAGTATATATAAAAAAAAATTACATTGTTAAAAGAGGATAGATGACTAAGAAGTATCGTATATTTGTTTTGTAACAGCCTGAGAAATATCAATCGCACAAGAAGTTTAAATCTATGTGGAAAGAAATTTAAATCTTTTCCCTCAAAATACCAGGTATGATTTAACAATCTATACATGCATAAAAATCTGGGAGTATAGCCATAATACCCAAATGGAAGACAGCTTCAATATTAACATCAATTGTAATATGTGTTCTTTTAGTTTTAAGATGCTTGTTTTGCTCCATGATGAGATGTGTATTTAGAGACAAAGGGGTTGTCTATGATGTACTAATTTGAAATACTAGCTATGTACAAACTTGAGCGAGGCAGTGGCAATACAAGGTAGTTGTGTTTTTTTTCTCAAAATATTCTTTTAAGAAAATAAAAATATATTGTTTTAATTTTATAGATACTGAGTCAAAATGTTGCAAATGTCCTAAAGAAGGTGTCAAGATCTAGAAAACACCGAAACGCTGCGTCAACTTTTTTGTTCACTTTTGACTGTATGTAGATTCATTGCTTTACCACCACTGGTGGTTTTTATTTTATTATGTTTTAGAATGTAACCCATGCTGGGAGGTGATAAATAAATTTCATGATATTTTTTTAATCGACAAAAACTGCTCTACCGAGTATATTTTCACGTTGATATAACTTTGTGTCTAGGTCCACTTTGCCTTGCTTGTATATGTTTTATTGGTTAAAAAGATAGGGATAATTACTCTTCCACCTATCCCTGACCCCGTTTAGCAATTTTTGCTCAGCCATTCTAGCCTGCCACGGTTTAAACAGGGGCTTTCTAGGAACCTGACACATTAATAAAGGATCACTAAAATATTCCTGATGGCCTATTTGTGATAAAAAACATCTTTACATAATGTAGCCATCTTATTTTATTAGCCTTGTCGATACTCATTGCATCCTTTAAAATAAAACAATTAAAAGCAGACTCTTTGGTGGTCCACACCCTGTGCCACAAAAGAAAAAGTTGAATCTTAATTACATCTTCAAGGTATGGCAGACCGAGTTCTGTGTGGAAAATGAGTGTAGAAACACTGTCCGGAACTGCCAGAAGGTACCTAAGGAAAGTATTTTCTGCCACCTTTAATGTGGTCACATTAGCATACCCCCAAATGCCTGCACCATAACTAGCAATAGCTACACAAGTTACCTTGTAAATGCACAACAATTCCCCACGCGACCGCCTATCAATTTTCCTGCTAAAATTTGTTAGTGCCATTAAAGACTCACAAAATAGGAGCCTTCTAGTTTTTATTGCAATGCACCAGGAACCAGTCTGATCAAACAATATCCCTAAATAGGGAAATGTAGGTGTAATATCTAGAGCCTTCAAGTTGATACAAATTGATTTTTTCTTTTTATTTGCCTCAGGGCCACAGTTCATTAAAAAAGTTTTAGATCAATTAATTGTAAGGCCCAAGTTTGTCATAAATTGTGAGAAGGACGTTACCACCCTTTGCATAGCAATGGGCATCTCGGCCATCAGAACCGCATCATCTGCGTATATGAGTGCAGGGACAGTTCGTGTCGCTGCCATAGGCAGATCCCTGCACTCTCTAAGCAGAGTGTTTTCTATGTTGTTGATATATAGTGTGAACAGGAATGGGGCAAGGACACTGCCTTGCAGCACCCCTCTCAAAATGTGGAACACCCTGGTACAATCCCCAGTCTTTCCAAATCTTACCTTTGCCCTTGCCCCTGAGTATAGTTGCCTAAGGAAGGAAACTAGGTGGTCGTCCACCCCTAGCCTTTCCAAAATTATCCACAGCTTTGCATGAATGACGCAATCAAATGCTGATGTTAAATCAACAAAAGTTAAAAATAGCTTCCCTCCCTTGGCTTTTGTATATTTATCTAAAAGAATATGAAGATTTAGACCCTGGTCAATAGTACCAAGGCCCTTTCGAAAACCATATTGAAGCTCGCTGATAATTGTTTGCTCTTCTGCCCATAATTGTAGTCTATCTAAGGCCACACGCCCAATTATCTTGACTGTGGAGTCTAATAGTGATATTGGGCGATAGCAGGCTGGGCTTACTCTATCACCTATTTTAATTATGGGAACAATGGTAGATTCATACCACGTCATTAACAATCCTATAGAGCAACATGCATTTAATATTTACGTGAACAGTGGTTGCCATAGCACCACGTTATTTTTAAACAAATCAACCGGGAGACCATCCGGGCCCAGAGCCTTACCACCCATGCTGGCTTTAATTGCTAAGTTAACTTCTTTCAAGGTGAAGCCCATGTCCAGTTTCTGGAAAGGGGGTAAAAGCTCCTGATCAGATTCTAGCCCTACCGATGCCTGGTTAGCTGGAAGTTTGTCACTATAGAGTTTAGCATAATGTGATACGCACTCTTCCTCAGAAATAGCAATCTCTATTGTTGCTTAAGGGTTATCATTAAAGAAAGGGGCATTAACCACCTTGCAAAAAGCGGCAGTATCACCATTCATAGAAGCCCCATGCAGAGCATTCCATGCTTCCTTTTTCTTTTTGTCCTTCCTTTTTTTTTGAGTGCCTTCTTATAGCTCCCTCTAACTTCCCTTATTAAGTCCTGATCCTTAACTGTGGCATTTAGAGCATGCTTAAGCTTAAAGTAGGCCTTAGTACAGGCAGAATCAAACAACCCCTCAGTATTAGCACTGCGCCTTTTTGGCATTACCCAGAGAAATGTTTTAATCTGCACAGCGATAGCTGTAAAGTTCTCTACGATTATGGAATCAGGGGAATTTGCATACAGCCAGGTATTAAAACTAGCATCAGGGGGCGTGGCTTGGACGGCAGCGGCAATGGCTGCTTGAACGAGTCGCTCGGCACACAGGAGAACGATTGAGGCCAATTTCAGGAGACGAGCCGGCGTATTCCATGGCGGAAAACACAAGTTTCACCTCATCACACCATGTAGCTCACGAGGATGCCAAGTTTCATGCCTTGGACGCCCAGGAGACTCTGAATTCGGCATCAGCATCGGAGATTCACCGACCCTAACATGTTGCCTCAAGATGGCGGAGATGCCCGATGGACAATAATGCCCTAATTTCTCCACAGTTGGTCCTCCGGTTAGTCTAAATAGGCTGAATTCACTGGTACAAGCCCATCAGCCGAAAGGTGGGTGCCCCGAGGCTGAGAACAACGCGCGAGGATCTACTTGGACCCCGATTCAGAAAAGGGGGTGGTGATGGACAGAGTATCTGAATTAAACAGAACACTCGTGCCCAGTCAACAGATCAGGGCTTAATCCATCACCGTTTTTTAGCTCACTGCACCATCCCGGCTCAGAACCTGGCTACATGCAAATTAGTCTGACCTGGCCCAGTGCATCATGGGAACAGGGCAGACCAAACCACCAAGCCAATTCTTATACTGGAAAGGAAACAAGCTTCCGGGGACCAGTTTCTGGCATTACAGCCGTCTTCGTTCGGACCGGCTTGCTTGAATCCTGATGGTGCAGTGAGCAAGGGACTCACATCTGAGTATACCCTTCCACGCTTATGGTGGACAAAACGATTCAGAAAAGGGGGTGGTGATGGACAGAGTATCTGAATTAAACAGAACACTCGTGCCCAGTCAACAGATCAGGGCTTGATCCATCACCGTTTTTTAGCTCACTGCACCATCCCAGCTCAGAACCTGGCTACATGCAAATTAGTCTGACCCTGGCCCAGTGCATCATGGGAACAGGGCAGACCAAACCACCAAGCCAATTCTTATACTGGAAAGGAAACAAGCGTCCGGGGACCGGTTTCTGGCATTACAGCCGTCTTCGGCCCGGCTTGCTTGAATCCTGATGGTGCAGTGAGCAAGGGACTCACATCTGAGTATACCCTTCCACGCTTATGGTGGACAAAACGATTCAGAAAAGGGGGTGGTGATGGACAGAGTATCTGAATTAAACAGAACACTCGTACCCAGTCAACAGATCAGGGCTTGATCCATCACCGTTTTTTAGCTCACTGCACCATCCCAGCTCAGAACCTGGCTACATGCAAATTAGTCTGACCCTGGCCCAGTGCATCATGGGAACAGGGCAGACCAAACCACCAAGCCAATTCTTATACTGGAAAGGAAACAAGCTTCCGGGGACCGGTTTCTGGCATTACAGCCGTCTTCGGCCCGGCTTGCTTGAATCCTGATGGAGCAGTGAGCAAGGGACCCCGGCCACGAGTTGCCTAACCTAGCAATGGTGGTGGACAGACAATGTCGGTTAAGCAATAACAGCGGTTACACGACAAACATCTCTGATTACCTGAATCTCTGGCAAAGCGGTCACTGCAGCTTAGTGAAAATTAGATCTGCTCCTAAGCCCTCGCCTGACATCTGAGAAGTGCGGATTACTCTGGCAAGAGGCTACACTGTAATGAGAGCCACACGCTTCACCCTCAAAATGGCGGCGCCATCGGGCTCGCGCTGAATACTTGAAACATCGTCCATTACTTGAACCTCTGGAAAAGTGGTCACGGCAATCACTGTAGCTTACTGGAAATATGGTCTGTTCCTAACCCCTCGCCGACATATGGGAGGTGCAGAAGTGCAGTGTACTCTGGTAAGCGGCTACACAGTAATGCATGCCACATGCTTCACCCTTAAAATGACGGCATCATCGGGCTTGCGCTGATCTCTTCCTCCAATGCTGTGGCCCTAATACACCCTCGCGCCACCTTGCTTCATCGCCTACTATCGCCAGTTGGCATCACAAGGTGGGTGCCTTGGGTATAACTCCCCCACTGCCACTAGTGAACCAGCCCACGTGCAATCCAGTCTTTCCACACGGCGACTGCCTTCCAGCCCCAGCGTGCTCTGCACCCTTTGGAATCCGGCAGTGGTGCCTCGCTACACCTTTCTCCACCACTGCAGCATAGTGCAGCAGAACTCATAGCCTCACAGCTCGCAACCACTTGTGCTGCTGCAGCTCTACGGTCTCCACCTATACATGGTGCCTCCCTCCACCTTTCTCCACCACTGGAGCATAGCGCAGCAGAACTCATAGCCTCACAGCTCGCAACCACTCCTGCTGCTGCAGCCCTACTACACCTTTCTCCACCACTGCAGCATAGTGCAGCAGAACTCATAGCCTCACAGCTCGCAACCACTTGTGCTGCTGCAGCTTTACGGTCTCCACCTATACATGGTGCCTCCCTCCACCTTTCTCCACCACTGGAGCATAGCGCAGCAGAACTCATAGCCTCACAGCTCGCAACCACTCCTGCTGCTGCAGCCCTACGGTCTCCACCTATACATGGTGCATGCCTGTGAACTGTTGCTGCTATATTGATTGCCTGTTATACCTGTGATTAGTGGGCACTGTTCTCCAACAGTTACTCTGTCAGCGCTGACAACTCGAACCGGAAACTCAACTGTACCCTGCACTAAGCACTGATCCATAGGGTACTAACCAAGATTACCATAGACCCACAACAACTCTCCGCACCAGGTCACCATACCGACAAGTAGTCCACCCGCACCCGTCGCTCACCACCTTAGCACTGTAGTGCACTTCTGCATTGAGTTCCTGCCCATCACAATGGATGCACGCACTGGGTGTGCAACACTCTTATTCTGGCCGCATAGTTAGAGTGCATACTCCGATCACCGATAAATGTGAGGCTTCTAACTAAGGCCCTCCAAGGAAGAGTTTGAAATACCAGCAAGAGAGAGCAAGAGGGGGTGAGAGAGAGGCTACCAATAAGACCCTTCGTAGAAGAATTTGAACATATCAGGCTACTACTTCAACCACCTCAATCCTGCCTGACGATGGCGGATAGAGAAAGGAGAACCAACAACAAGAAAGTACGACCGGAACCAACATTGTCGGAATCTCCAATCAAAGCCAAATCAGACCTGAGTAGTACATTGGACATAATTTTTTTAAAAACTAACAGAAGTCCATGATTGAGCTAAATCTACGAAAAACAATACTGACTCTATGCAGTTGGAGCTTACAGCAATCCGGGCGGACATGAGCACTATGAACAAGAGCATCTGTGAGGCCGAACAACGTCTAAGCGATGTAGAAGACAGGACCTCCCAATCCTCCAAAGTCATTAAATACCTCCAGAGCACCACAAATGATCTCAAGAGACAAAATGCTGAGAATTGGAAGATCGTAACAGAAGAGGAAATGTACATAGGAATCAGAGAAAGATGCAGGTTCTTGTGTGGCCTTCCTTGAGGCTTGGATACCGATGATCACGGGGATTAAATTCCATCAAGGCCTGGAACTTGACAGGGGACACAGAATACCAACGTTCAATGTCCACGGGAGGAAAGGCCCTCGACCCATGATCTGTTAGCCGCTCTGCTACCAACACGTTGAGGCCATCTTGCAATTCGCTAGGAAAAATTTTCACGTTACCTGTGAAGGTCATCGCATAATTTTTACACAAGACTACTCCAAGGACACTGTCGAGACGAGGAAAGGATTCCTTCATCTGAGAGATAAACTGAAGGCGAAAGACATTCAATTCTCCCCCAAGACCTTGCACACCATCTAGAAGACTCTCCCTCACAGGGCATGGACTTGACTAGTGGCTCATCTAACAAGCGTAAAACTGATATCCATGACGCTGCTATCCCCTGAACTGCCTGGTCGGTGTGATCCACTGGTATTTCTGTATTATTGGTTCCTTCTTGCCAGAATGTTTAATATGTTATTTCATGTTAACAAGTTGTTGCCCCACAGTCAAGTTGGCTACATGCCGTAATGGGCTCTGTAGTTCAAAATATTTACTATGGTTCACTACGTTCAAGTACATTCAGAGTCCACATTAAGTGGTAATTATTACTCATGTGCTTATAAGTCATTTATGGTCATGTATAAGTCACCACATTTATGGTGTGGTGTAGTTTTCTGCACGTTTCTCCTGATGAGACACTGTTCCATTAAGTCTCTCTGTGTTGCCTTTAGACAGTACTGCCATCGCAGCTCCTGTCTTTGAGTTTTCCGGTGAGAAGGGGGTGGGTTGGGAGGGGTGGGTGGTAAGGGGGGAGTAAGAGGGGAGGGGGGTACAGGGTTAGGGGGCAAATGTAACTTTGGCTGTTCCCTTTTTATTCATATTTCATTTTTGGTTATTTGACGTTCGAAGCTCAAATGTAGTATCTCACATGCCTTATACAGCACGCAGACTCAAATGCAAACACCACACGTCTTCCACCCTGAGGAAGGACCCACAAATAGCTGAACCCATGCCATGCTGTAGACCCCATTGCAGTGATATACGTTCGGAGACACCGCCTTCTCGTCCGTACCTACCACAATGCCGCTCACACTTCTAGCGATCACTGCCCCTTAGATGGCTCAGATTAAAACCCTGACAGAAAACCTTCCTATTGTTTCTCTGAACGTCAAAGGCATATTCACCCAGTGAAACGCAGACAAAACTCTCGAAAGAGGATATTGGGTTTATAAAACATCACTGGATCTCACACACTCTATGTTCCCCGGCCATCCATAAGAAGAGAGGGGTGATCAACCTAATCTCAAAAAAATCAAACATCTCTATCACCTCACACACTCATGACACGGATAGAAGACTATTAGTCACACAACTTACGAGCGATGAGGACCCTATTCACGTGGTAAATATATATGGGCCGAACGCTGACGACCCAGACTTTTGGCAATCTGTCTCAACCTCTATTGAGAATATACCTCAAGATGACCTCATGATAGTAGGTGGTGATTTCAATCTCCTGTTAGACCCCCTAATAGACCAACAATCCAAATGCACATACCAATCATCCCGCTCTCATGAGACACTCAAAGGTATCTGTTCCAAATTTAACCTAAGAGATTCCTGGCGTCTCCAACACCCTGATGTGAGAGATTACTCATTTTACTCGGCACCACATAACTCTTTCTCTAGGATTGATTACATTCTAATCTCCAGTTCTTTCACACGTGTCATAGAAGAAACAGACATAGCACCCAAACTAGTTTCCGGCCATTCCTGCATCAGCACTAAACTCGCAGGATTGCACTCTCTCCTACCCCCGAAACGTTGGCGCTTTAATGAAGACATACTTTCAGATCCAGAGAACAAACAGCAAATAGAGAACGCTATTCAGGAAAACATCACATTAAATGATCTTCCAGATACGAACACCTCCGTCGTATGGGATGCACTCAAAGCAACAATTAGGGGCGTCATTATAGGTATCAGAGCACAGATCAACAAAAAATTGAACCTGGAACTTGACAAACTTGAGAAAGATATCAAATCACTAGAAATTTCCCATTCAGCTAATATAGACAACAAATCTACTCTGGACCAACTTGTTAAAAAGAAATATGAATACAACACAATTGTGAGCAAACACGCCGGAGTGTGGATAAATAAATTCAAAGCACTCAAATTGTGTGAGGGGAATAGATCAGGTAAACTGCTTCCATCCTACCTCAAACATAGGCAGAAGCAATTCACTATAGCATTGATTAAAGATCCCACTAACACCACCCATACCAAACAAAACAAAATATTAGACACATTCCAAGCCTTCTACGAAGACCTCTACAAAAACAACCTGACCTGACCCGGAGGCATGCTCTAAGTATCTAGACTCACTGAACCTCCCTAAACTTTCAGAGGATGACAGCTCTACACTAGGGTCCCCCTTCACCAACAAAGAACTATCTTCCTTTATTAAATCTAGCATAAGCAATAAAGCCCCAGGCCCAGATGGCTTTTCAGCCAGCTTTTACAAGGTGTTTGATAAATCTCTCAGTCCCACACTACTAAAATTATTCAACTCTTTTGCTGTGGAGGGTTGTGTCTCAAAATCAATGGGTCAAGCCACTATAATTGTCATCCCGAAAGAAGGTAAAGACACCCTTTTAACAAAAAAACATCGTCCAATCTCGCTCACCAACTTGGATTGCAAAATATATGCAAAAATCTTAGCAAACAGACTCAATGCAATCCTCCCAAAACTGATTAGCAACTCTCAAGTGGGGTTTCTCAAATACTGCATGTCCAATGACAACACCAGATTACTGTTCTATGGAGAAAGCCAAAATAACAGCCACCCCCTCTGTTGCCATCGCCCTGGACGTGGAAAAAGCAGTCAACAGGGTGTCTTGGTCCTTCTTGTAACAAAGTATGCTATCCTTCAATCTGGGGAAGACTTATATTGACATGGTAATGGACCTATACTCCTATCCGTCCACCCGGATTGCCATACATGGCACCCTGTCAGACCCATTTTGCTTAGAACAGGGCACCAGACAGGGCTGCCCTCTCCCACCAGCATTGTTTCTCCTGGCCCTTAAACCCCTCATCCCAGATATATAGCGAAACAATGATATTAGGTGGGTGTACTTTGAAAATACACGGGTGAAACTTGCCGCAAATGCGGATGACATCCTTGTGGTTACAGAAAATCCAGACACTTCCATTGAGGCTCTCATGTCCACCATAGTGAGATACTCTGCCCATTCTGGGTACAAACTGAATCGGGATAAGTTAGAAGTTAAGCCCCTGAACAATTACGACACTAGAGACACGCTGGGTAACTCTGACCTCTCATGGCAGACCGGTTTTATAAAGTACCTCAGGATTGAATTTGGCAGCACCCTACTTGAGACGCTCCAGTGCAACAAGACCATCACTCTAGAAAAAATTAAAACACACCTAGACATTTTGGTCTCCTCGATTTATAACATGGTGGGGGAGGGTGGAGGCCATCAAGATGAGGATCTCTCCTCTAGTGAACTAAGTACGATGCTGCCTCTCACATTATCTCCGGACTTCCCCCACAAATTGGACGTCTTACTCTCTAAATTCCTATGGAAGAGGAAAAAATCAAGGATTAGCATAAAGAAACTCCGCCTGGATAAGTCTTTAGGAGGGGTCAATTTAGCGGATTTCAAGCTGTACCAGACGGCTTTCCTTGCCAAACAAGGTTCTTACTGGTTGACACCTCCCGTCAACTATACCCCTGTTTGGCTAGTCATAGAGAAAGCTCTTCTTAAAAACCTCGCTCCAGCGGCCGTTCTGACTGCAAACCTTAACGCGGTCACTGTCAAGACCTAAGTACACTGTTTCTTACCTTTTAGTGATGACTGGTAATCCTGTTGACAGTGTAGAGATTTTCACAGAGACGCAAGGGACCAACTTCCTGAAAACTCTAACTAAGCCTTGCTGACTAAACTTACAGCTAAGCATTAACCAGAACCTTCGGGAAGAGGGCCGGTACTGGACGTTGACTGGAGGGTTGAGTCTTCGACTGTCGACCTGCAGGTTCACAAGAACGATAAAGTTCAGAATCCTATCTATCTGAATAGTATTCCTACTTCTAGTCACCCCCCCTCCTTGACTCTCAAAGTAATATCTTGCTCTCCCCCATCTGCTTCCTACCTGCGATCAGTCCGGGTCCGTCCACCGTCCAGTATTTCTTTGTCTTGTCGGGAGTGCTGCAGTCTTGGGAATTGTCTTTTAGGGTTTTGAAGTCTGTAATTTTAAACAAGAGAAATATTAGCAGAACTCCTTTCTCTATTAATTCCCTAGTTCACTCTCTCCTCTTATTCAGATATCTATATCTAAAACTTACTTGAATAAACTCTTCTTTTAAGATGACTTGTGGTTTCTGATTATTCTCAAGAGTGTCTTTTTCCTAAGGGAATGAAACTCACCACAAAACAACAACTCCAGCAATAACTATCCACTAAGAATTCAGTGGATGAATACTCCTCGACAAGATTTGTATCTCTAATAAACCTAAAACATAATCTGCGAATCACAATAAATATTCTTGTGAATACCTTTTAAAGAAAAAACAAAATATAGACACCATGAATCTTTAACCAGATCCTGAAATGATTTTGACAGTCTAAATATAAATCAGCATTCAAAAGTTCAAATGAGGGAAGTTTTAGAATAACTCTGAAATCAAAACAGTTATTTCTAAACAATAGCAAAAATTAGCTCAGTTCTCTTTCTTGCGTTGGGCGCCTTAAATTGTCCACGGAAACTTATCTTTTAATTTGAGGTTGGAATCCTAAGCTGCTTGCCGAGTTCTGAAACCTCGCGCTGAAGTAAGCAGTTCTGAAGGCCTTGAAGTCCTATCCCTCG
Source organism: Lissotriton vulgaris (assembly GCF_964263255.1). Taxonomy (NCBI): domain Eukaryota; kingdom Metazoa; phylum Chordata; class Amphibia; order Caudata; family Salamandridae; genus Lissotriton; species Lissotriton vulgaris. The sequence continues at coordinate 682,228,772 of NC_141693.1, forward strand.
AAGTCTTCCTTGAAGAGCTGGATAGACGTCCACGATGCAGGTTCTCTGGAAACTCCTAAGGCAAAGCGAGGCCTCATGGAAGGGTGCGGTTTAAATATCCTGCGCACCAAATGCCAACGTGCGCTTGCACGTTGCAACCGCCTTCAGCCCTCCGCGTGCAGCGCGAGCGGAAGACTTTCGGCAGACAGCTGAATGAAAGCGCACGCATTTCCAGCGTGCGAAGGCTGCCGAAAGAAAGCACACGCATCTCTCGCGTGTGAAGACCTCTTCTGATTCTAAATGTGAAAGCTAGGAACTAGTACTTTCAAAAGGCTCACGGGCCTGCCTGCAGTGAGATTGTAGAATGAAAGTTACATGCAATTACTACGAAATGCTTTTCATGTAAAAAATGTCTCTGAAAGCAAGTTACCAAAGCATATAAATCAGTTACTAAAACACAAACATAAACACAAAAGAGGTGCTGGTGCACGGGAAAGGGGTGGGTTTTTACAGATGGAAAGAAACCCTTTGTCCAAGGTGTATTTTACTGTTGGGTATTTGGCAAGTGTCCCCAGGGAGGAACAGATGGGACTGGAGAATCGTGACAGTCACTTGCTCAAAATCCATCGTCCAGAACACAAAAATCGCTCTGCTGAAAATTGACAAAGTCTTAGACATAAGTATACAGAACTCTAATTGGGAATCGCTACAGCATTACCACACATTACTTTACAAGGGGAAACCACTACACAATGACTTATGGATGAAAAAAGGTATTTACTTCCCACACCAATTGTTTGGTGACTCTTACCCCCTCTCCTTCAAGGAAATCCAATCCAGATATAACCTTGACTCGTTAGAATTTTTATAACTTTTTAAGAATAAAGTCGGTGATTACTAAAGCAAAACCCTCTACTAGGCCTCCTTCTCTCCCGAATTACCTCTCTAAACTAAACAGACTTGGTCACCAGGTTTCCTGGATCTATAAATGAATATGCCCGCAACACTCTAATCTCAATAAACAACTCACACAGTTCTGGGAATCACATGCCTCTTTCCCAATTTCAGATTTGGATTGGTCCAAAACCTGGGTGTCAACCATGAGACACAAAATCAGCCCTGCACTCTCCCAGACACATTTTTGGCTGCTCTATAGAGCTTTCTGGATTCCAGTGCGTCTTTACTCACACAACATTAGAGAAGTCGCAATTTCCTGGAACTGTAAGGATAAAGATGGTGATCTAGAACACCTTCTGCTCCACTGTGTGTGTGTGGTACCCTTTTGGGATAAAGTCTTCACCTTTCTCTCTAACGTTTTCTCATCCTCCCCAACCAGAGAGATATCCACCCTGGTATTCGGCTTCCTCAAAGCCGGGTCTCTTACTGACAATGATTGGGCCCCACTAGATCTACTCCTCACTGCTGCGGTAAAGATTGTTTTCAATAACTGGAAGGACACCTGCAAAGCCTCCTTTAAATACTGGTTAAATTGGGTCACCAACCTAAGAGGGGCTGATAATATATCACTTAAAAATTCGCCATGGCGTCCTCCTAACAGACGAATGTGGGACACTCTTGACAACTACTTTAGCGCACACAAGCCACCATGAACCTCCTACCCTACATCCACAATCCCGTTCAATACGACTTTGCTTGATCTCTCCACGCTATTCCTCTGGTCACCTCTCCTGCCAAAGTCAGTGGCTGTTACCATCTGTGGGTCAATGCACTGATACTACATATGTATGATTTATGATATGTCACTTTTTGTTATTTTCTTGATTTCCTAATGTTTATTAACGCCCATTCAAATACTTTCTTTGCAGTCATTGTTCAATCTTATATGTCTCTATCCTATGTTCTTATGTTTTTATTGTCTGTATTACTTTTTTTGGAAGCAACCAATAAAAAACTTTTGAACTAAAAAAAACGTAGCATCACATTTTATTAATAAATTGTGAAGAAAATCCTCAGGGATCACTTTCATCCACTCCAAAGCGTATCCATTTTGTCTGCTCAAAGCAATATTATTTAAGAACTGCCTAGATCTATTGTTCCTATTGAGCTCTTGATTAAATACCAGGATATCAACACTTAGCGGGAAGGGGTCACTTAAAACGATTTTGTGTGTGCTAAAATTCCTAACACGTGCAGAGTGTCTGTAGGATTTCAAAATGTAATCAATAATTGAGAAAGTGCCTCTACCATTAAAAGTTGGACAGGAAGGGACCTCCGGTTGGCACAAACTAGTAGCAAACCCCATATCACAGGAAAACATGATTTCGTTCACAAGATCCCCACACACAGTGTGTGCAAAGTGCGGTAGACAAGAGACTTTACCAAACATTATCCCACACGTCCCCATATCCCCCCTGTGGCATAGGAAACAGGTAAAATCCCCTCCCCAGATAACAAAACATCTTTGGTATTCTGGCCAAGTAGACTTTTTACGTCTCTACATAGTTTTCCCAACATCTCCTCCATCATCTCAGAAGGGGCATTATTATAGAAATTCACAATAATCAAACATAGTGCCTTGTCCACATGTATCCTGACTATATGATAATAATTGTTATTATGGACCATCTCTACTTTCCCAAATTTTAAATAGTTGGAAATATAGGTACATAGACCCCATTTTACTCTGCCATATTTCAAGCTAATAGCTGGTGTGTGCAATGTTTTAAAACCACTCAAGTGGATAGGTTCTTCAGCCCAAGTTTCTTGAAGGCTTAATATCTTAAAATTATTTACATAATCCACCCATACTTTGTTGGTCACCTTCGTTTTTAGTCCGGCCACATTCCAAAACATGATCTGACATTTAGTGTATTTAGTATTACTGCCTACCTGTCCATTATGACCCATGTCTTTAATGGGGATAATTTCATCTTGTGAAGTGTTGTTAAGCACAGAATCATCCCACTTCTCTTCGCAATTGGCAACTATATTAATTGGTTTGTCTTGTGCTGAATGTACTATTTTAATACAGTTTAAACTGTCAATTATTCCTGCAGCCAAAACATTTTCCTACCTCGGTGTCCTCTTTGACCATCAGCTAAATTGGGGACCCGCAGTACAGAGGAAAATGGGAGAGGTAACCAGGGCCAACGCAGCAATACTTGACTTCGCAAGGAAAATGGGTAATAGTCTGGTGGCCGCATTGCTCCAACTTTACCAAGCAAAGAGCATCGCTATTGCATGCTATGGAAGTGTCAGTCAGTCAGTCAAAGAAACTTTATTCGGTTATTTAAAACCATAAAAGCAAGACATGGTATACAAAACGAGTTTAAAATTCAATTAAACATATATGAAAAGACATTACTACACCTTCATAAAAAGTACAAAGAACCGAATTTTGTTAAAAATAAGTGACTGTAAGAGCAAGTTTACATGGTGTCCAACAAAAGTTATACAAGTGTCAAATTTTGGTTGTTAGAAGTAGCAGCCATTCTTAGTTTATTTTGTCTGGCAGCTGCTGCCAGAAAACAGGCTACCCCATATGTTGTCTGTACTGAGTTCAGCATCTGTAGATGTAATAATGCTGGCCGTACCTGGACAAAATTCAATTTTTTCAGAATAGGTACCAGAAATTTTTTGCGAGCCACCAAATAATGTTCACAAAGCATAACTAAGTGGAGGGTGTCCTGTATGGAAAAACAGTCGCAGGTACAGGGGGGTAAGTTCTCTGGTAAGCCCCACTTTGATTGTGAGCCAAGCACTAGGTGTATTAAATTAAACCTGAACCTTATAAGTAGAAAGGGATGGTAAGGCTTGGTAACATATTTCAAATAAGGTTCCATGGCTAAAGTTGAGGAGAGTTGAAAAAGTGATCGTACCATTGGTTTACCTAATTCGACCGTTTCCCTTTCAGACTCCAACAAGTTTTGGAAATGCAGCTTGACCCACTTTACATCCTCTTTTTTTAAATTGTGTGGTAAAGAGTACATTTCTGGACGCCCTAGTCTCGCGCATGCCGCTCTAACATACGCCAGCCACGGGATGTTATTGGCTTTATCCAGACACAAACAATCTTTGAGGATACAATGATTTAAACTGATTTCCTCGTTTGTCCACGTTTTAGCCCAATATATCACTGGGGCCATTTTTAAGAGGTCAGTAACGTGACCCAAGCCTAATTCATTATGAATTGTGTGTATTGGGGAAGATTTAGGTAGTGATAGTAAGGCTCGTAAAAAATTATTTTCTGCAATCTGAATGCCTGGGCATGAGACATAACCCCATATGGCAGCCCCATAAGAGGCAATTGCCAAACATTTAGCTTTATAGATACGGGTCATGGCTTCCATAGGTTTTGATCCCAGTTTTTTAGAGAAATGCAGAAGGGCTGTAGTGGATCTAGTAACTCCATTCTGTTTTAATCTCATTTGTGCGCCCCATGTTCCTTTCTCATCGAAGGTGACGCCCAGATAGCAAAAGAAAGGGACCCTGGAAATTGGTGAACTATTACAGCTAAAAGATCTGATCTTCGTGTGTTTTTTCCGTGAACCTGTAACCATAACATGGGATTTGGTCGAGTTAATTTTAAGATCGAGAGCTTCCATAAAGAGGCCAAAGTGATCTAAGAGTTTTTGGAGGCCTGTGCCAGTCCGAGCTAAGAGGACGGCGTCGTCCGCGTATAGGAGGACCGGAATAGGTACCCCCCCCATACGCGGAATGTCTGGGGTGACTGAGTTCAGTGAATTACCCAGGGAGTTGATGTACAGTGTGAAAAGGAGAGGTGCCAGAATGCAGCCTTGTCTGACACCTCTTCCAGACTTGAACTTTGCTGTGCACCTTCCATCCCTGTTCACCCTAACAGATGCAAATAAATTTAAATGAAGATCGTGCAGAAAATTAACCAAAGTTGTGTCCAAACCCATATTGCCCAAAATAGTCCACAGTTTAGAACGATTGACCAAATCAAAAGCAGATGATAAGTCCATAAAACCCAAATAAAGGAGTCCCCCCTTCGCCACTGTGTACTTGCTGATAATTAGGTGGAGGTTGAGACATTGGTCCATGGTCCCTCTGTGTGCTCTGAAGCCATACTGTAACTCCGAGAGGATCCTGCTCTCTCCAAGCCAGTCCTCAAGCCTCTGCAAAATGACCCTGCCCAAGATCTTAACGGCAGAGTCCAGCAAGGAGATTGGCCTGTAGCAAGCCGGGTCCCCCCTGTTCCCTTTCTTGAATATGGGCACAATGATAGAGGTGGACCAAGAGGAAGGAAAACCAGCTGAGGGTATTGCGTTAAAAACGTTCTTTAATATCTTCGACCAAAATTGGGGGTATTGGATGTAGAGGTCTGCAGGAACCCCGTCAGGGCCCGGGGCTTTGTGTTTACTTGTGTCTCTAATCGCCCTTTCAACCTCCGAACTACTAAATTCCATAACCATGTTAGTGGATTTATGGACATTATCGGTTAGACCAGGTGCTGTGGATTCGTAGATCTTTTCGAAGTGGGCTACCCATCTATCATCTTCTATCACACAGTCCATGTCGGTCTTCCCTTCATTGGAGAAGAAGGGCTGGTTCACAATGGCCCAAAACTTTTTGCTGTCTCTCAATACATCCGTAGATGAAAGGCTCTCCCAAGCTTCTTCCTTGATTCCAGATTTGCGTTTAAGAACTGCAGTTTTGTAATCCTTCCTTAAATTGGCCACCAACGTCCTGTCCCTAGGTTTTTGTTTTAGAGCTTTCATCAGAGCACTATGTTTCTGGGAACATTCTTTATTGAACCATTTCTGGGGTTTCTTAATCCTTTGCCCGGTAGACCTTAGCTCCAGATTCTTAGCAATCCTTCCGCATATCTCCTCGTATGCGACTACTACATCCGGGCCTCGAGCAGTTGGGTCCAGACATACTGCCATATCTGCCTCTGACTCTTGGGCAAGTGAATGGAAGAAGTGTTCAGGTACTATTTGTTCCCATTTTAGGCGCCTTCCCTGGTCTTTAGTTATCAAGTCCCTTGGGGCTGCCACATCTGTTGGATTATGGGTCCGGAAACAGTCTAGGTCCAGCATCAGGAGGACAGGATTGTGATCACTGAAACTAGCAGTGACCACCATGTACTCGCGTGCCTTAGCTAGTACCCCAGATGAAACAAAAATGAAGTCTATAATAGTATTAGCGTCTTTCCCCACGAAGGTTGGGGCTCTGGGATCGTTCCTACTTTGGGCAAATTCAAATAGATTTAAAGTCGCCAGGAAAGACTCAAGACACTCACCCTCAATTGTATGCACAAAATGGGGGATGGCCTCCGTCGGTGAACCCCCATAGCTATCATTAAGGCAATCACCCTCACAGGGATGAATATTAAAATCACCCAAGATGATCATCTCTAGGGAAGAGGTGCAGTCGCTTCTATAGGCTGACAAAAATTGTAGTAAGGAAGTCAAATGTTCATTCACAAATAAAGACTCCCTGGAATTATAAAAATTAACCACTAGAAAAGGTTGGAAGCCAGGTAAGGTCCATTCCACGACTAGCGTGTTTGCAGGTGCAGATTCCAATTGTTTGAATGCCCCTGCCAGCTCCAGGGAGCACAGTGTAAGTAGGCCACCTTTTGCCCTACCTCTTGCACTAGAGGCTGCAGGGGTAAAAAAGCTACGAAAGCCATCTAGTGCAAAACTAGTTGAGGTGTCCCAGGTTTCTTGCAAACTCACTATGTCGTATTGTTTTACAAACTCTTGCCATATGGGGTCCAACGCCTTTGCATTTAGACCCGCCACATTCCAAGTAAGGAATTTACAAAGTGGGAGAGGTATGGCTGGGAGAAAAGATGGTGTGCCCCGTTCCTGCGCCTCCAACGAACTATCAGAGGGAGTAAAAGAGGGTTTGTCCGTAATCAAGACCGATGTTGCCACTTCCTTATGAGGAGGAATTAAATTGGTCTGAGGTCCCCTTCCCTTTGGAGAGCCCCGCATATGTCAGTCCACCCAGTCTGTATTTGAGAGGCATTCAAAACGATTCGCCATCGGGAAGTACAGAGCATTGGGAGGTCCATTTCGCTGTTGGGGGAAATGATGTAGTTGAGAAGAATGCGGACCAAAGAAAGGGCCACCTTGAGGTGGTCTGCCTCCTCTGTTCCCAACCAGGTTCCAACCCCCACCCCATTCCTCCTCCCATCCAGGGGTTTGTGGCATCCAGGGAAGATTGGATCTCTGTCTGGGTTTACGATCGTGAGGACCCTTAAGCCAACTCCATCGATTGTCGGCTTGATTGTGTGGGAGATAAAAATAGGAGAGAGGTCTAGCGGTTACTGTGCTCGCCTGGTATCTCGGGGCCCTTCTGCTACAAATAAATTCTACGACCTCAGTATTCTCGAAAGTAATCACTACACAATCCCCTGGAAGATTTTTCCTATTATGTCCTACCCATGGAGCTCTCTCTATCATCAAGATATTACAGGGAATATTTGGAGGGAGAGGATAATTATTGGCTAACCAGTGGCATACTTTATTTTTTAGGGTCTGATATGACTCTTGTTCAGTTGCGGGTATTTCAGTGACCCCAGTAAGTATAACAACATAGGGACAGGCATCTGGAGGCAGATGGATATTTTTCCGGACCTTACATTTAACATTATCAAGTGCTTCAGGGATTGTCGGTTTGGATAGACCATCCCTAGAAGAAGCCTGTGGAGTTAAATTTGAGTTGTTTTTGGAGGGTGTATGGCCGGAGTCAGTTTTCTTAGTTCCCTCTGCTGAAGGGGGCTTATTGTTAGAAATAGTCTGAATTGGAGTATTACTATGATTCTTAGGCACCCCTTTGGCGGACTCCGATGTTTTTTTAGTAATCACCTGGGGTTTTAGTGGTTTAGGCTGATTAGAAATCTGGGCAGTTTTATTATTTAAGGAGAAACTAGGAGCACTTATGTCCTTGTGTATGTTTTTAAGGACAGTTTCAAGACAACGTAGTCTTACCTCTATGGGTTCTAGCAGTGATTTCAACATATTGAAAATCACAGAGCTGTTGATAGTTAAACCATCCTCCTCCTGTGAAGGCGCTATAGGAGGAGGATTACCAGTGTCTACACTAATCTGTAAAATTTCCTCCAGACTTTGATCAATTAAGGTGTCGTCTGGTAGATTTAGGGGTAAACCGACCTTGTTTGGGAGTGTCCCCCCTGTTGAGCTAGTTTGAACCTCAGACAGCTTCTCGCAGTTAGGGGGATTGGGGTTGGGGTGTGTCTGGCCCTTCTTTCGTTTAGAAGTAGTTTGTTCATTACCCTTCTGTTTCTGTTTAGGAATAGCCCCTTCAATCCTACCCCTCTCACTTCTAGTGTTAACATCGGTGGTATCACAGGTGTGTGACTCTTGCGGTTGTGTTCCGCTCAGAGTTAGAATATTAAGGTTAGGTGAAGCCTCCAAGTCCTGAACGGTATCAGTGTTACTATTAGAGCCATCCATAGCCCCAATATCTCCGTGGCTATGTATTAGAGCCTGGGTTTCTGGACGGCAAACAGTGATAGGGGTTTGGGCCATCGCAATCAGGCCCAATGATGAACGTTTGGCCATGGCCAGGTCTTGTGATACTCTCCTGTCCATTAATACGATTCCTTCGTCAATTAATGCGTGTGTGCGGGAAATAAAGTTATCCAGTGTCCCAGTAAGTTTTTTAGCACTAGCAACTGCCATACTTCTAGTTTTCCGTGTGGACATAACCCGTATGCCCTAGGGGTAAAAAGTGCGAGCAAGATAGTTACAAACGACCAGGGTCAGTGGCCCAGCCCGGCCTCCTCTGGCCTCTGAGGGCCACAGAGGGCCCGCCCTTTGCCCGGGCTTAGCCCCGGGCGCTCCCGCGCGCTCCCGCGCAGCGGGGTTCGTCACTACCTATGGGCGTGGATAGGGGAGGTGGGATTGCAGGGCGGGGCGGTCAGGGAGAGCGGGCCAGGTGACTTGGCCTCTGGGAAGCCGGGACTCCTGGGAAAGCGAGTCCCGGACCCAGCGCTCGCAGCCCTGTCTCTCACTCTCTCACCCAGCAGGGGCCAACAAACGGATGTGCAGCCTCGACGCAGCGGGACCCGCGCAGCGGGTTCCGCAAGCTGCTGGTCAGTCCTTCCCTCGACGATGTCAAACTCCTTCCTTCCTCCACAGGGCAAAAGTCAGTGTGGCGTTCCCGGGATCCTAAACAGGCAGAATCCTTTTCAGCTGTTCTGCTGGGCGGGGCGGTCAGGGAGAGCGGGCCAGGTGACTTGGCCTCTGGGAAGCCGGGACTCCTGGGAAAGCGAGTCCCGGACCCAGCACTCGCAGCCCTGTCTCTCACTCTCTCACCCAGCAGGGGCCAACAAACGGATGTGCAGCCTCGACGCAGCGGGACCCGCGCAGCGGGTTCCGCAAGCTGGTCAGTCCTTCCCTCGACGATGTCAAATTCCTTCCTTCCTCCACAGGGCAAAAGTCAGTGTGGCGTTCCCGCTATGGAAGTGAGCTATGGGGGTACACCTCTTCTAGAGGCCTGGAGGTTGCAGTAAATAACTTTTTAAAATGGGTCTTGAGGGTCCCGAGGGGAACAGCAAACTTTTCTGTCCATGAAGAGTTGGGTATGCCCTATTTATGCGACAGGATAGCCGTAAATCCCATACTCTGTTGGCTAAACTGTTGAATAAATACTGACATACCCCTTACCCAACAAATCCTGAAAGAAGCATTAACATGGGAAAACGGGTCCAAAGTCCCCTGGATTAAATATATTAGTAAATATCTATCTGAACTAGGGCGTCTCGACCTCTTTGAAACCCCAGAGCCTATCACTAAATCTGATGTTATTTTTGTGAAGAAGACCTTCATTGCATCCAGGTATTTAGCCCGGGAGGAGGCCGAACTAAATAAAGACAGTGTCCAGAAACATGTGCTATTAAAAACCTCTCCGCACATGGAACCGTACCTGTCATGGCCCCTGTCAGGTTATGATCGCTTTCTGCTCACAAGGTTTCGCCTAGATCTATTCCACCTCTTATTGGCCGTACCGAGGGGGGCCCATCGAGGCCAAGTGTTGCCAGCTTGCGGCTGCGACGAAAAGTCTCCGCAAGACCTGGCACACTTTTTATTCATCTGTCCCTTTTATCTTGTACCACGGAAGCTATATTTAAAAACAATCCTCAAACAAATGAATTTTGCACAAATTTGACCTGCACTTTATTATCTCCAACTTTTAAACTGTGACTGCACTTTATTTGTATGTAGCTTTTTAAAACTTGCAATCAAATTTAGGAAAAGTATGGAGGGGTAACTGTGCTGTTGTTGAGAGACATATTTTTAACCAACATAATTATTTATATCTTAAAACTTTTTATTGTATATTCTGCTTGTGATCCTCTACTCTATGTTGTTTTTTAATAATATATGGATTTTATATGTTAATGTATGTTTACTGAAATGTGCTTTTATGGATGTTACTATGAACATTCGAATAAAGTTATTTTGACTTGACTTGACTTGAACTGTCTATTAGTAATCCCTTCTGCTGTACATCAACAGGTGGATTAATAATAACAGCATTGGTGGGATCCCTCGAACTAAATCAATCCACTTCTTCAAGCCCATAAAGTCTGTCAAAATGATTATAGGTGGGGATACTAAATTGATTTCTGTAGGACATCATAGAATCCGCCCAATTTGGCCTAGAGTGATTCCAATTTGGGGGTGGATAAAAATATCCCAAGGGAACAGCGCTAATCTGTGTGGTATCTGTAAAGTTATTCCCTACTCCGTTTAGAATCAGATTCACAAGGTTTGGTGTTTTGAATGTCAATACAACGCAGTCCCCTTTAAGATTTTTTGATCCTCTCCCCAGCCAGCTCACCCTCCTTACCATCTTAAATTCGTCAAATAGTTCACCAGTTAGTCCTGTTCTACAACCCAACCATTGTAGGGACTTATTTTTTAAGTTCACCCTCGTTTCTTCCCCCACATCGGTCAATGCAGGTACGTTAATTAAAACCACTACATACAGTGTGGCAGCTGGAGGTAAATCTAAGCCCGTAAGATGTTGTCTCCCAGAAATCTGGTGCGCAGTGCTCAGATTTTCTAATGAAGAAGTTATGGCTGTCTTCAACGGGGGTTGGTGGACCGATACATTAGTGACTAGCATGTTTTGGGCTACTGGAGGGGGTGCTGCTAAAGAAACTTTAGTACTAGTAGTGGCAGAACCCATATGTCTTGTATGTGAGCTAGGGGCTAGCTGATCCTTTCTAACGGTATGGTCAGCCAAACCTGTTCTGTCTGTTGCGGTAAGCTGGACAATATCTATACATTTGGTTAGCGATGCCTCAATAGCACCAATTCTAGTTAACAAACTGCCAATTCTGTCTCTTATCAAGCTATCTAGGGCCTCCAATTTTACATTTAATTTTTCTACCTCCGTCTATGTTCGCATATTTGTGCTAATTATTGCCTTTTCCCAATTTTCAGATTTGTTAGCTGGTACAGATTTGGTCCTTTTCTGGGCCCTTTTTCGGGTTTTGGGGGTAGTCCTCTCTACTACAATGGGATCTATTACTCCCCCCGGTGGAACCTAGGCTGACACTATGGCAATTACTCGGGTTCCTAGCTCGCTTATTTGGTGGCTGATGTAGTACATTGAGTTCATGCCCCCTATTTTACCTCTATGGTCTCCCTGTAACTCGGGTCTAACTTTTAATAAAGTGCTTTCATCCGCCCCAGGCTTCAAGGCCTCTTCAACTGTGTTGATCTGCCTTTCTATGGAGCCAACAGCACCAGTAAGGTAATTTAATAGCGACTGACAGGAATGATCCCCTGCGTTAGTTGGCTTTTTCTTCTGGGCTGACATAGTTTTACGTTTCCCCATGTTAAGTAGATTACTCACAGTTTGCCAGAAACAATATAAACAACAGCCCAAATGATAACAATTCGCCAGTGAACGTAGCAAACAATGAGTCCGTTAAGCACACACCTTAAGTAAAAGTAGCAAGGAACAAAAGTCCAATAGTACAATGTCCAGTATCAAACAAAATTGTGTTCAGTAGCTAAAATAATACTTTCATTAACGATGATTGCACCTTTTGCCACTTTTAGCAGTTAAATAACAGAGCTCAAAATCACAGTACATTCAATAGAAAGGAGTTCAGAGCGTGGCCCAGCTCTGCCTCTGTCAGCCTCTGACGGCCACTGGATGGGCCCGCCCTTGGCCCGGGTGCGGCCCAGGCACGTCTGAATGCGTCCCACGCTGCAGGAGCCCTGCCCCAGTTATATGCTCCTCCTGGCACGCTGGTAGCTGCGTAGGTGGTGTGCTGCGCCGCTAAGGATCCTGGGTGTTGTAGTTCACCTGCGCGCGTCCTCTCGCTCTCCTCTGTTCTCCTTGTCAGGCACAGACAGAAATCCAAATCAAAGTGCAGGGTTGTTGTTCCTGAAGAGTGGGAAGGCTTTGTATATTCTCACCAGTCACAAGGTCATCTGCACAGCGTCTGCGGGGATAAGTTCCCAGTTATGCAAGTACCCTGATTCTTTTGTTCCTGTTGGTGTTCTTCGCCTGCTCAAAAAAAAAAAACTGCTTATTTTCTCGGGGGACGATGACCACAGTTCATAGGAGTGGCTCACTGGTTAGAGCGGCAGACTCTGAAGCAGAGATCAGGCCCGGGACCAGGGTTCCAGTCCCGACGCGGCAGGGTCTTGGGCTCAATGTCCGCGGACTCGATAATTCTCGCCTCAGCGCCTACTCTAATCATGGGTCCCACGCTGCAACTCTGGGCAATAGCTTGCTTAATCTCCACAACGGCCCCTACAACACTGGGATGCCTGGCTTCATCTTGGGGGTGCCCAGGAGGGGCATCACAGAGGGAGAGCCAGGAAAGGTTCCACAGCTATATACAGCGCCTGGACGCCCCGTTGGGGCAGCTGTGCGCTTTAAAAAATACACTACATTTACATTAGGACAGGTTTAGAGAACATCACGCACATGACAACTTTTGATAGCCATGAGACCGCCCTCAAACTGGAAACCCAGCACATGTCTCTCTGGCCGACATAGGACATACATTTTAGCAAATTGATGATTAAATGATGCTGATGTTAGACACATTGTAATTCCTTATTGAAACTCTCAGTGATGTCAATGATGTGTGGGCTTAATTAAGTTTTTCCAAGGCCTCTGCAGGAATAGAATTGAATTTACAAACAGCACATATGATATCAGCTAAACTTGAGTCCAAACACAAGGCCACATGTAGTGGAAATTAGAATTTGGACTCAGTGCCTGCACGTGAAAAGAAAACCTTAATAGCAGCCACGGCCCGTGCAGGTAAGATCGGTGGGGTGGTGGGGCCGGTTGGCAGGTGTGTTGTGTTGTGCGCGAGTCAGCGCGAGTACATGCTTGGTGCGAGGTTTCCCCTCGTGCATTAACCACATGGACTCGCGCCGACTCGTGCTATTGTTTTTATTCAGTTTGGTCTCGAGTGTTATTATTGTTTAATTGTGCATCACTCGAGACCATCTCCAGTTGTTTGCTATTGTACTGTATGCCCTAACTGTATTGTGTCAGTTACTGGCGATCTTCTCTGAGACCGGAGCTGTATGCAGGGAGTGCTTCATTTGTACCATTAAACTCATTTCTACAACTTCTATTTGTTGATATTTACTCAACAAACTTGGCGACGAGGGACGGAGCACTGAACCTGTTCTAGAAGGAAGCACTTCCTGTCCATTTTAATACTCTTTTTCGCATTTTTCATGATTTTTAAAAAATTATTAAAGCATCAAAACGCTTTCAATTACGCTCCAACTTACATGAAAAACTGTGCTCAGCGTTTCTGAAGAGCTGAGTTTCCTGGCGATTTGAAGAGTTGGATTTCCAGCTTAAAAGCCGACTTCATTTCACTCGCGTGTGGAAGTGCGCGTCTTCAGCTTAAAAGCCGACTTCATTTCACTCGCGTGTGGAGGTGCGCGTCTTCATTCTTTGATCGCGCTGCTTAATCTCTCCAGTACACGCATTGGCTGTCGTTTGGGCGGAGCAAACGTTTGCATTTGGTGCGCTTTAACTGATTGGATTACACGAAACCTATTGCTACTTTTTCGTTGGAAATCAGTGACGCCGCTCTCCATTGGTTTGCCCGTTTTGAGTGAAACTGACAAGGTGACTTCGTTTTTTCTCTCCCTCTACTGGAAAACTGAGAGATTTATTCAAATAACGAAGAAATAACCTCAAGAACAGAGAAAGTTATGGTGTTTGAAAACTTGAAGGGCAGTGACATGGATCGTGTTTACCCAAAAATTGATGGTGATAAATGAACACTTTCTGACTGTTTTGTTTTCTCTTCAACACCTAAATATTGCTTTATTTTTACTGAGACTATTTTTTTTTCTTTCTCTGATATTCTGTTTGCTATTAGTATTCAATCTTAAGTATCTTATTTATCTACCTGTTTCTGTTACCATGTGTGCCCAAGGCTATACACTTTCACCTCCACAAAGCTATTGGTCAGCTGGTAGTTCTCCTTGTATGCCTTGGATTGAATGGAAAGCTTATTTCTTAAATTATATTGAGACTCTAGATGCAAATGGCAAAATGAAAGCCCCAGAAAAAAAAGGTATTTTTTTACACTCTTTGGGACCTGAAGGACTTAAAGCCTTCAATCAACTTCCTACCTCACAAGCAAGTGGTGACATGGATGTATTTGATAAGGCAGTATAGGATTTTGATAAGTACTGTTCTCCCAAAGTATGCATAGGAATTTCGAGGTTTAAGTTTTTTCAAAGAAGGCAATTAGCTGAGGAGACTGTAGACAACTTTGTTTCTTCTCTAAAAACATTAGCATTAGATTGTAAATTTGGTAACCTACAAGAAGATCTTATTAGAGATCAGGTAGTCATGCACTCTAAAAATGAAACTATGCAGGAGAGACTTTGGATTAATGGTGATGAGAATTTAGATTTTGTTTTATCCATTGTCAGAAAGGCTGAACTTTCCTGTAGAAGCGCACTACAAGTTAAAGGGAAGGAAAGTTCTGTCAGTAAAGATGTTGTTGCAAAAATTAATCAAAAATATGACAGCAAAAATAGGGATGTTCTAAAAAAGAAGCAAATGTTTTCTTCTAAAGCTAATTCTGAAGTTGCAAAGAGTAATTTGAAATGTTTTAGATGTAACAGCAAATCGCATTTAGCAAATGATAAAACTTGCCCAGGTTTGAGGCAAAAGTGTTCTAATTGTGGGTTAAAAGGACATTTCACTTCTGCTTGCAGAAGAGGTAATGTTAACCAAAAGGTCAAGTGCATTGAGTTGAATGAGAATAGTGATGAAGATGATGTTACAGATGACTCCAATGACTGTTTATTTGTTTTGAACATAAAAGATTCCATTGTTTTAAATGTAAATGATCATTCCATTAAGAAAAAGCCATTGTGCGACATGGTTATTGGAGGTGTAAAGATTAACATGTATGCAGATTCTGGATCACCTTATTCTATAGTGTGTGAATCTGTCTGGAAAAAATTGTTTGAACCTAGACTTGGCAGTCACTTAGAAGAGAGTGATAATAATCCTGAAGGATATTCTGGTGGAAGGATACATATCTTAGGTTTCAGAACGTTAGTTTTCAGATTTAAGAATAGAAAATGTATTGCAAAATTGTATGTTTCAAAGAAGGGTCCCTCAGTCCTTAGCTGGTTTGACTTTGGCAAACTTGACATTGTATTAGACCCTAATAGTCCTACTCCAGTGATGTTGATTGATGAGCAAAATGGTATCTCTTCTTTGATGTTAAGTAAATTTCCAAATGTTTTTTCCAAAGACATTGGGAAGTTAACCAGCTTTAAACATGAAATCCGGTTAAAGGACAATGCTTGTCCTAAAATACATAAGGCTCGTAATATTCCCTTTGCTGTCAGAGAGGAGGTTAGGAGTGAATTAAATGCTTTAGTGGAAGGAGGCATAATAGATAGAATAGAGTCCTCTGAATGGGTTTCGCCCATAGTGGTCGCTAGGCGAGCTAATGGCAAGGTGAGATTATGCATTGACCTTCGCCACCTTAACAATAATATTGTTGTAGATCAATTTCCCCTTCCCCGCATCTCTGAAATGTTGTCTGTGGTTGGGGGGTCTAATATTTTTGCTACAATTGACCTATCTGCTGCGTATCACCAGATAGAGTTAAGTGAAAAGAGTAAGGATTTGACGGCATTTATTACACCATTTGGGTGTTTCAGATTCAACAGGATGCCTTTTGGACTGGCGTCCGCAGCTGCAATCTTCCAGAGGGTCATGCAAGATATTCTGAAAGATTGTAAAAATGCCATCTGTTTTCAAGACGACATTTTGGTGTTCAGTGATGACAAAGACAAACATATTATGGCTTTAGAGGAAGTTTTGAATGCACTTAATGTACATGGCCTTACCATTAAGCATGAGAAATGCAAATTTGGTGTACATTCTGTAAATTACTTAGGCCATGAATTATGTGCAGAGGGTATCAAGCCTAAATCTTCACTTTTAGAAGCGATTAAATCAGCTCCTCACCCTTTATCTAAAGATGATGTAAGGTCCTTTTTAAGGTTAGTTGAGTTCTATGCAAGGTATGTACCTGATTTCTCGTGCAGAACATATAATATCAGACAGTTAATTAAAAATAGAGTTGTCTTTGAATGGACTAGTGAGTGTGAGAAAGAGTTCAGTGATGTGAAGAATGCAATCTGCTCTGCAAGTGCTTTATCCTGCTTTGACCCTTCTCTGGAAAATATTATTACTACCGATGCTAGCGCAAAAGGCCTAGGTGCTGTATTTTCGCAAAAGAATAAAGAGGGAAAAGAGGTTATCATTGCGCATGCTTCAAGGGCACTTACTCCTGCTGAGGAAAAGTATTCCACAATAGAAAGGGAGACTTTAGCGTGCATTTGGGCTTTGGAACATTTCAGAGTGTTTGTTTGGGGTAAGGAATGCACTCTTAGAAGTGATCATAAACCGTTAGTACGGCTACTTACTACAGAAGGCATGTTAAGAGCTTCAGCCCGTATTGCACGCATGTCCATGCGTTTACAGGATTTCATTTATAATATACAATATTTACCAGGAAGAGAGAATGTTTCTGCAGATTTTTTGTCTAGGATGCCCTTACCTATTCAAGAGGATTTACATAATGAATGGGACAATTTCCAGATTGCCATGATACATGATGGGGGTCCCATTTCTATTGATCAGACCTTGTGGAAGGAGAAATTTGAGGGTGATGACATTTTAAGAAATGTTTCCAGTTATATTGTTGGTACTTGGCCTGAAAAGAAGTGTTTGAGTGCAGATTTGAGAAGCTTCTGGGAAGTAAGGTCAGAACTTTCATGTTGTGGGAACATCATTAAAAGAGGTGAACGCATTGTACCACCGGTGGGTGTAAGGAAAATTATAGTTTTACAGGGTCATGAAGGTCATAGTGGCATGGTTAGAACCAAGCAACAAGTTAAACATTTATTTTGGTGGCCAGGGATGGACATGTTTATTGAAAGGTTGGTTAGAAATTGTGTGGTATGTGCCAATTCTGATAAGTCTTTAGTTACCTTGAAACCCAATATGGGTACACACAATATTCCTGATAATCCCTGGGAAACCATTGCCATAGACATTATGGGTCCCATTGGCAGTGAATCCAAGTATGTTATAGCGGCTATTGACATTTTCTCAAAATGGCCCATTATCAAAATTGTCCAGAAGATAGATACTGATTCGGTCTTGTGTTTCCTAGATAAAGTTTTTATTGAAGAAGGGTTACCTGTTAAGATAATATCAGATAATGGAGTACAATTTATCTCCAAGAAAGCTAATGATTATTTCTCAAGACTTGGCATCGTTCATTCTACCACTTCTTTATATAATCCTAGTGGGAATGGGGTTATAGAGAGATTCAATAGGGTTCTTAAAGGGGCCATACAAATCACTAGTAGTGATGATAAAACATGGGAAGTAGAGATTTTTAGGAAGGTATGGATGTACAGGACAACCACGAACTCTATGACTGGGTATTCTCCTTTTGAGATCATGAGAGGAAGAGTTCCTAGGACAAAGGTGAATCCTTCGTGGTTGGTAAAATCCAATCCTTCCAATGTGGATTTGAGTGTGGTCAAGGAGAACCTTATTCGCACTCATTGTTCAAACAAAAAATACTTTGATGAGAAATGTGGTTCAAAAAAAGATCCCAAGGTGGAAGTGGGCATGATGGTGAAAGTCAAGAAACCATGGAAGGTCAAAAAAGGAGAAAGTTCTTTTATGGGTCCTTTTGAAGTTTCAGAAGTCTTGAAAAATTCTGTGAGATTATCCAATAATAAGGTTTGGAATCTGGGCAGAATTGCTGTCCTCAAGGCTGACAAGGATGTTTACTGTAAAGAAGTTATTCCTGAACATCCTGATTTTTCTTTTTTGGATGAGGGTTCCTGTACTGCAGATGTTTTACCATGCTGTTCTAGTAATTGTCTCACCAACCAGGATTCTGCCTCCACTGTTATTTCCTGTCCAGATAGCAGTGTCATCAATCAAAATGTTACTGCCCAGTATGGTGTTTCTTCCTTACCTAAAAGAGTCACTAAGAAACCGAAGTGGTTGTCTGATTTTGTTGCTTTTATTACCAAAAAATTGTAATTTACTGTTTTTTTTTCTTCTCCTCTTTCCTCATAAGGGGGGAAGGTGTGTTGTGTTGTGCGCGAGTCAGCGCGAGTACATGCTTGGTGCGAGGTTTCCCCTCGTGCATTAACCACATGGACTCGCGCCGACTCGTGCTATTGTTTTTATTCAGTTTGGTCTCGAGTGTTATTATTGTTTAATTGTGCATCACTCGAGACCATCTCCAGTTGTTTGCTATTGTACTGTATGCCCTAACTGTATTGTGTCAGTTACTGGCGATCTTCTCTGAGACCGGAGCTGTATGCAGGGAGTGCTTCATTTGTACCATTAAACTCATTTCTACAACTTCTATTTGTTGATATTTACTCAACAAGGTGGATTTCAACAGACGTCGACGAGGGGAAATTCATTAATTATTTATTTTTCCCTCTGGGTCGTCTGTTAAATCCCCCCCAACCCTGCCCATGGGCCACGGCTGCTTGTTAGTGGAATCACAGTTCAAGCCCTACCCTCTGGATCGATCCTGTTGGAGAATACAACCACATGCTGTCCAGGAAAATCTTTAAGTCACCTGCACATACTTCCTCACAGCCAGGGTCAAGGGACCCTAACTGCTCCAGCCTGAACATCCGACATATTGCTTCCCTCCTGCTAATCACTCCTTCACCCAACTATACCCATATTGCTTTCCAGATGCCGTACATTAGATAAACTACACTGCATCCTGTAGCACACATAGAATGAGTAAAACACCTTTTAGGATTATTTTTGTGGAGGAAGGTGTTCCTTCCTGCGCAAAAGCAATCCTGCATGCAATAGAGGCACTCTTGCACCAGAGTGTAAGGGAGTCTATGTTGGTGCTAGACTGCCAAAACAGCGCCAGTGCAGGGAGACAGGGCAGGAATGCCCTGTATTGCATAAATACAGCGTATTCCTGCTCTTTCACTTTCGCATAAAGCAGCAAGGTATCTTGCTGCGCTGCCCTACCCCAAAATTCAATTTATGAGGTCCTTAGATTTGTTAATCTGAGATGTTAATAAATAGTCCTAACCCACCATTTAAGAGTCTTTCATTTAGTGTTCAGAAGGCTTTTGGTATTTTACAGTAGCCAGAATACATTTAAACAAAAAAAGAAACAACTAAACTTTTAAACTCATCAAATAAAAATAGTTTGAGTGCTTGTTGAGTCCTGCTGGGCATATGATTCACAGTGCACTTGACAAGTAGCAAATGTAGTCATCTCTGTAAGGCAGAAAGGAGATTTATAGGTGCGCTTCTGATGATAATCAAAAGAGCACAGTTCTGCAGCAGAAAGCACAACCCTTATTTTATTGTGTAAACCTTCAAGTAGTAATCAGAAATATGGACAGCTTGGCTAAAACCACACCCATCAGCAAATGTTCTCAACCTGCTGTTGGAAAATATTTCACTTTTCTGCAATTACTGTGAAAATACAGGAGCTGGGGTACAGAGCCGCAGCAGATGGGGAGCAGACCACTGGGATTGTTCTTCTGGTAAAGCTGTGTACTAGCCACATGCTCACACACGTTTGCAATATACGTTGAATCTAAAATGAAACCTTAAATTGAAAATACGTGCAGTTTACTTGTTGGGAGTTTAACGTGTGTGGCATATTTGCCCCTCTGGCCCTTCTTTTAAGCTTTGTGGGATCGTTCAGATATCTTTACAATTCATGGGTTATACGATCAAATGCAAAATATCCTTCAGAGAATGAAGTATATGGGCATACCGCTAAGAGCACTATACGCATCTATACAAGAACGGAGAGCTTAACAGACGATTTTACAGGTAAGAGTGAAACTCTATGGGGCGGATTTAATACAGCATCACCCAAGCAGCACCGCAGACAATAAGGCTACACTGCGTTGCAGGGCGGGAGTAGAAGGGCTCCATATCTACATATTTATGGCCCTCTCCTCCCCTTTCCCGAGCCTAGGCGCAAAATTTTGTTACCGAGCGCCACGCACACACAACTTTGCGCATTGTGGTGTGTGGTTGAGTCTAGCATAGGTTTTGTTCTATAAGGGTTACCTTCCAGTACAAAATACTATGCCTAGACAACATTTAAAACGTTTCCTACTTTGTAAATGATGTACAGTGCAGCACACATACAAAGTCAGAAAAGAAAGGAGAAATTAAATAAATTCACTCTTTAACACCCGGTTTTATTTAAAAAGCATTTTTTTTACGCAAACCCTTTTCTCACATTTTTGAAAGATAGAGTTTTGAGTTAAAAACTGTGGGTATTTGCATGGGAGAGCCCATTTAATACACCCTCAACGGTAAGTAATGCATAGCAGCACTTCGCGCTCCATTGCGTTACTTTTTGTTAAGTAAATAATAAAAATGATGGTGCTGGTTTGCGTCACTTTTATGATGCAAAGCAGTGCAAAATGTTAGTAAACCGCCCCCTTAGTGTTGTATCGCAATTTCATTTAAATAGCACTTACTGTCACCAATGAGGAGTTGAAGAGCGTTTGACAGGTAGTACACTACTCCAGAACCTGTGGTAATCGGGTATTGTTGATTTTTGTTTTTATTTATTGGTTGTTATTAGGATAAGACTTTTATTATCAATCAAACCATTCTGTACATTTACTCCAGTTTCTTTCTGGTAGATTAAATGAACAGGCGTAAGATGCAATCATTAGTGCGGTATACTTGACTTCATGTGAGATTGTGCAATAGTCAGTGAGATGAATGGGTAGGTGAGAGGTGATTAGGTGCTGTTCAGTTGCAGTGATATGGTTTCAATGAAGGGGGCTATAAGCTGTGAGGAGAGGTGTGGATAATTTTCTGTAAAGCTATAACAGAGTAGATGGGCAGGCATGTGTGGTCTGGAGTGAGCTGCACTCATAAAGTATGCAGAGGTCAGAGGGTAAGGAGAGAGTCATTCATTTGGAAGTCACTAGTTGTAAGTGAGGGTCAATTCTTCATGCATGGTTTTGAAATAACATGCAATAAGAAAATATAAAACGGTTTAATGAAACAATATTATTTACATGAAGCTAGCATATTGTGTTGCAGCATTTGTATTGCACTTACCATCCCTATGTGGGGTGCTCAAATTCTTTTCCACATAGATAGCACATTATTCGGAAACATTTAAAAAGTATGCAAACAAGTGTTAGAGCAAATTTCTAATTAATAAATGATGGTTAGTGGCATGAATAATTTGTGCATGGACTATATAGGACTGTAGTGCCTTAAATGGGCCTGAGTGGGTTTTAATTCCTGACTCCAAGTTGAAATGTAAAATATGACCATGTTTTCATTCTTACTGTCTCCGCACGTAGCAAAACGTGCACTGAAATGGTATTGAATTATGATTCTGCCATTTTCTTTCATAATAAGATGTTGTTCTTTTGTAAGCAATGCATCAAAACCTTACACCTGCCTCAAGGGAGGCATAAAGGTGATGCATTGCATTGGGAATAGGCCTACCCCATGCATTGCTGGAGTTGCTTCATGCTTGCGACACAACTCTAGCAATGCATGATGTTTGCGCCAACAGATATGTCAGGATTCCTGACGTATCTGTCTTTCCTTGCAACATGGAGCACTGTACATTAAATACGGCGCATCCATCATGTCGCAAGGAGGGTTCAGTGAAAAATGTTGCATCGCTGTTTTTTTGGAAATATACAACAGTTTTCATAAATGAGGCCCTGTGCTTATTATTGCTTCACCATTCTGTTAATAGTCACAACATAGTAATATTCAATTTGCTTATTACAACTTTCATGGGAAAATTCTTTCATCAGAAGCTCAGTTTCCAATGTGTTCATTTATATTTTTATTTGCCTTGGTATCTGCAATGCCTTAGACAGATGTCCTTTATCAGGTGGTTATTAGTCCTCCACTTAAGTTCCAAAATGCAATGTCTTGAAACTGAAAGTCAAAACATAACAAATCGAAAAGAGGAGAAAGAAGAAATTCATGCACTCGCCAGCATCATCCACACCCAGAGATTCAATATCATATATTATGCTCACAACACCTAGCTTATACTCTCTCTCTCCGACAAGACACTAAACACGCGGGCCAATTTCTTTCCTTGTTTGACAAAGTCGCCAGATGGATGAAAACCTGCTATGTTAAGCTCAATACAGGCAAGGCAGAAGTAATGATCTCTGGTAGACACTTCACTCAGGGACTACACATGGTGGCCCCTGAAATCTGACCCACACCCTTTCAAGCAACCCATACAGGGAACCTCAGGAACCAACTCACCATGACTGGTCAACTGAATGCAGTCTCTGCCTCCTGCGGCCACACACTCAAGATGCACACGAAGATCCTCAAATGGCTCCCAACCAACACTTCCAGAATTGTCAAAAAAAGCCCTCATTACTAGCAAGTTGAATTATGGCAACAAACTAGATGCTGTAATCAATGCTCAATTGGCCGGAAGACCATACAAAACTCAGTGGCCAGGCTCACCCACACCTCCCACCCTGCACACACATTACTACAACTTCAGAGAGCTCCACTGGCTTCCAATCTCCAATCCACAAACAAGCACTCTTCAAACTCCTCACACACACACATACTAAGCCTTACACGACATTGACCCCACGTACTTCAACAACTGCATAAACTTCCACAACCCTAATGTAGTGTAGTTCCTATATTCCCAATAGGCTCTGCGCATTGGAATAATATACCCTGCAGCTTTGGCGTAGGACTGAAGTCGACTAGGTCTCTGCCGAATATATTAAACTTAATTGTGAGTGCCAGCTAGCTCAGAAGTCACTAGAAACTTTCTCGAATAAACAAGAAGGGATTAGTCTCTGACAGCCATATAACATGACAACTTTGTTTCCCCAGAATGAAACGTATCTCTAGAGTCGCGGAAACAATAGACCGTTATTTCACTCAGTCAATCGTGCATGCTTAGTTTCACCAGAGTTGCTTTAGAAATAGAGAGACAGGCGTTTTCAATAAAAGTATTTATTGAACAGTCTTATTTCTTAAGCATAAGAAATGCACTTCTACAATTGAAATGCTAGTTAAGAAGTACGAGGCATATAATACGAATAGTATTATAGAATAGTACTGTAAACGCATGATATGGTTTCTAAGCCATAAACATACAATACATAAAATGCATTAAATACATACAGTGATAAAATGATGGCTAAAAGTACTCAACTGGTGCTTCTAACATACACCTACCCCAGTGTACCTAACCTAATCCTAGTACGAGGGAGGAGTCAGCAGTGGAGGTGCCGGGGTGACGCTGTGACTCACAAGTGACTTATCATGGTCATCAATTGGAATTAAGAATTATTGAACTCATCTCCACGAAGCATGGCTTTAATTTAATTAAGTCTTTCCGTTCTTATTCTGAACTGTTGCCTTGGACATCAATTTATACTTTCCAAGATTCAACACCAGTAATCCGTACCTCAAAGATTGTGTTCTCAAAATATATCTCCTTAAGGATCGATACTACTGATATATCCTTATAACTTGGCTTCATCTACTGTTGACAATAAGATTCGTGGTATTTGACACCAGTGCTATACTTCCGTCTTCTTGGCCTTGAAAAAGTCTCCAGAGAGACGAAACACGTGTCGGCAGGACAAGCTGGAAATTACTTTTAAATGATTATGAAATAAAAAGATTTGAAGTCTAACACCTGGCTCTGGATCCGTGTTTTGGAAGTCTTTTTGCTACTAATGAACTTTTTTCGATTAACTAATGATTATTACTTGAATTGTTACATATTCTGTGAGAGTGCTTGATCGATGCCTGTTCTCTTTTTGATACGAGGGAGGAGTAAGTGAGGAGTAGTTTAAGTTTTAGTATTTCTCTGCCAAGAATCTGTTCAAGAATTCTCTAAGGATTTAATCAGCTCCGTACCTTGGTTTTAGAATGATAGAGGTCTAGTATCTCTCTCTCAGGACTCGATCTCCCAGCAACCCGCAAGGGTAGCCTGGAAACACTGGAGCTGGATTTCTCGGCAGGAGAAAAGACAGCATCTTTTCAGTGCGTCAGTTGGAGGGTCGGCTTCCTTCAGCACTTGCATCAGCAGGGCGTCGGGCAAGTAGTTAGTTGATCTGCTCTGGAAACATCGTGTGTTTGACTGGGCAAATGTAGGCATATTTATACCCCTGAAGGTGCCGAGTCTGACGTAAGATTGGACATAATATTGTCACTAGTGCCTTAGTTCCTTGAAAACTCCTGGATTTCTTGGATAAATCAGTATTCAAGCAGGGGGAGGTTCCTGACTGCTGAGGGCTGGTTTTACCATGAAATCAATGTGGATTCTCAGAGTTTAGTGGAAGTAGCCATGCCGTATTAGGGCTGCGCCGGCTATAACTAAATAAGGCAATGATTCTTTATGCCTATATAAGGACTTGGTGGTTTATACCTATATATGGGAATGAATCGGGATAAGTTACACTAGGGTCCTAGATTCCCACATAACACCCACTCCACGAATGTTAAGTTCAATAATACATAAGCACTGAACATATTTCTAAGCAAAGTGTTCACAATGTAAATTGATACTTGTATAGCACACTACTCACCCGCAAGGGTCTCAAGGCTCTTGTATGAATACCGCTGTGGAACCCATCCTGGCTTTCCCTGTGAGGCGTCCACTCCTGGGTCCCCCCAAGGTGGAGGCCAGGCATCCTTAGCGTTGTGGGGGCCGTTGTGGAGATTAAGCAAGCTATTGCCCAGAGTTGCAGAGTGGGACTCCATGATTGGAATAGGCACCGAGGCGAGAATTATCAGGTCCGTGGAATTTTTAGCCCAAGACCCGCCAAGGCGGGGAATTGAACCCTGGTCCCGGGCTAGACCTCTGCATCAGGGTCTGCCGCTCTAACCATTGAGCCACACTTCTACAATCCCACCCCAAAATTCAAAGATGCATTTGCGAATAGGCTTGTTTGCATGAAGGCAGTATACATCATGTAAAAATCATAGACAACATGAAATCATATATAAACTATGAGCATATATCTTCGCATTATATAAAACGAAAGTACAGTCATTAATCGATACCTGAGATCAATCCCATAGCATAATTGTCTAACTATCTTTGTAATCAAAGTTGAAGCCAATTATTGTTAATTAGGAAGTACAAACTTGAAATCTTGTTCACTAGGAATAGTTCTACTTTAAGCAGATTACTCTGTGCCAAAGTTCTTATTTTGAAAAAAGTTCAAATTAGTTGAATCAAATGTTATTTTTAAAAAAATCAAGGCTGAATTGGAGAGTTCAGGGAACGTTGTGTGAAATAATCAAAAACTATTCTCAGGAGAGTCAGTAGAGTCGGGAGAAAACATCATATTGTCAAGGCTCACAAAGAAACCGTCCACTGTACGAGGTGAAAGTGGAACCACTTCAGTCAGCAGATCAAAAGTGTAGAAATGGGGATAATCGCCGTCAGTGTTTGATGCGTTAGCAATGTCCGTAGTAGATGGTACCTGTATGCCAATAACTCCTAGTATCTCACCTTCAGTTAGACTTGCTGGTGAGACCTCAATGAATGCCATTATCAGAATTGGCAGCCATTGGGAGCAACATGATGCATGAGCCGTTACAGGACCTAGCAAAGCGTCGACATCCGATGGCAGTACTGATGGAACTGTAAGACAGATGTCCAACACGCATTCCTGTCCGCAAAGCGGGCATCGAAGAACAGGTAAGATGCAATCTTGCCAGATTGGTCTGAACGAAAGAAACCAGGTCATGTTCAGATCTCTTAAACGAGCCAAGCCAAGAATCTGTGAAATCCTTTCATGATATTTCATTGCAAGGAGGCATTGTTCCATGGTAGTTTTGGTGTTGCTGGTGACCGGACTTGCCATATCGGAGCAGAAGGAATAAAAATAGGATTCCTGCTACTAGTCCCAAGATGAGAGGCAGGCTGCCGAACACAGAGTGCACGAAATCAGGAAAAATGCAGAGGACTGCTTCAAATGGTGTTAATAGTCCCAAAAAACTCTCTTAAATACATGTGCGATGCTGTTGGTATCAGACATGTTTAAGATTTGGCTTAACATTTCTGCGAAATGCAGTGGGCAGTTTGTTGATAATAATGCATGTATCTCCGCAGAAGACCTTGCTACTTGCAGATCATACGTTTCTCTAGACGAGGTCAGTGGCACATTTTTTTGTAAAAGAATGGCTTTCATTCTGCTTAAAGTATCAATTCGTATAGAAGAGATATTCAGTGAAGGCCATGTAGCCGTCTCCCTTTCTGTCTCTGTTTTTGGATACAATACTTGCATACAACAAGTGACCGTGGACGACACAGTTACGAGATAACTTTTTCCTGGCAACATGCCACAACAGCTGTGATCATTCAACATAACGTAACTGTCATTGGATAGCTGCCTGAAAAACGGTATTATCGTAGGAGAGGGCGAAGCGTGTAGGTGGCATGAAAGATTATTTGCAGAACCGTCACAGGCCCTGTGTAAATTAACTTCATTGCACAGAAGTGTACCACTTAGTGACTTTTTGCAATTATTGCCACTAAGGAAAACTTCATGTCCCCCATTCCAACACTAGTGTGTTTATGGTAAAACCCAGGTCGACTTAATTTATTCTTTACCCAACCTTTCATACAGGCCCGCTGGTACATGCTGCAGACAATACTGAAACTGGAATGTTGCGACTGGAATTGAAATGGAGCCATGAATTATCCACTCAATCACAGGCTTCTCAGAAACTGTTAATTGTAATCTTTTGAGTTTTTCAATGCTCAGCACCGTATAGTCTGCTCCTCTTTGTGCCAAAGAGATTTGTTTATCTTGTAAGGTTAAATACAGCAAACAATGACGTTGTATTGATTATATGCCATGGCACATAGCCAGAACGCAGATTTTGCAACGTCCAGCCTAACAGCATGATAGAACACAATTGAGACTGACGATGTTGTAACTTTAGTAAGTCTTGTTCTATGATGTCTATAGCAGATGACACGAAGCTCTCAGTAGAATATATTCTGCAGGACAGGGTCGTTAACCCATTGTCAACTACAGAAAGTGCTTTCTCCAAATGAATACGATTAATTTTCCGTATTTTTTCTGCAGTTTTTATTTGCGTAACTTTCCAGGCTTCGTTGTAAGCCGTATATATACCGACGTATATGAAACGTTTTTGGCTTGGCTTGTGAGGTCCCATTAATAAATCTCGCAAATCATTGCTTTCTTTAAGTAAAGACAAGTGTTGTTTTATTTCTGGAAGTATAGATTTCTGAAGCCATTCAAGGCAAAGCTTCCCTACACTGTAAGTAGTTACCATTCCTGGATGTTGTCTCTGGGAATATCTTGCATCTGGCCTATTCCATCTGAATCCTTGTGATTTGTTCAAGAATCTTCCATGACAGTTATTAGTGTCTGTTTGCCAGATCACCCACTTTTTCCAGTTAGGATCAGTTCTGTTCTGTTTTAATATATAAGTTATGTCTACCTCCTCCTCTGAATCGTTATTACTGTCAGGTGCAGGATTTGGTAACAACGGTTTATTTAAATCTTTTATCTTAGCCAAGCCAAGACAAGAGGTTTGTTGAACAGTGTCAATCAAAGTTAAAGAAAAAATGGGGCGACCCTGTGTCCACCAGAACCTGGATATTGGATAGTTAAACAAGAAAATGGTTCTGTCGGGTAAGACACTTTACATGAACAATGCTTATAGATGCAAAAACCAAAATGAAACCTCTCTGGTACAGTAACAAATTTGAGGAAGAAATACACAAAACTGCAAAGTCATGTAATCAAGGAATTGTATTATATAGTTTAACACAGACTTCTTACATTTCGTGTCTGAATTGCTTAATTCAGGGAAAATATACAATATATGTTGTGACTGTCAAATAGAAGTGAAGTATTGTGACTTTTCGGTGAATAGTGCTCAATAGGTGAGAAATATTTACAGTAACAAAGGTTCAATATAACAAATATATACAAGTGTTGCATGGCCAGAGATTGATTTTCAACCAAGGTGTCCTGGTGTTCCTAACAGGATTCTGGTGGTTCTGGACCTATACCAAGCGTCGACGTTTCGACCTTATTGCGCCCCAGTCGGTGGTCGCGTCGGGTCTTTCTCAAGACAAAGGTGAATATTGACAGTTCGTGGTTCAGACTGGAGGGTCTGAGCCTAAATCCTTGCGGCTCAATGGCCAGTCGTTTCCGTCTAATTCGGGAACGTATTCCACGGACAGGAATCGCAGCGTCTCTCCTGTCAGTTGAGGTGAATCAGTACTGATTCACCTCAACTGACAGGAGGATACGTTCCCAAATTAGACAGAAACGACTGGCCATTGAGCAGCAAGGATTCGTATTCAAATTCTTGTGTCTTTAAATTAGGGTCAAAGACATATTCAACGTCTGTAGCAGCAAGAGAATTAACCCATTGTATCCATCTTGGATGTAAAGCCTTACCATTAGGAATGCTAGCTTTTGTTACTGCCTCTAATGCAGGTACAGGTGTAACGATCAATATGCGTTTACCCTGTGCCAGAGTTCTTTCTTTTGCTACTGCAGTTTGAACTGCTGTCAGAATTTTTTCTGTTGAAGTGAACTTCATTTCTGCTTGTGTGTACAAGTGTGACTTGTATGCTATTGATACCTTTTCACCTTCATTAAAAGTCAGGTATGTGAATCCGCATCTCCCTGGGATGACCCGGATCACGAGATTGCGCAAGTTATTGGGTGCATCAAATTTTGTTTTAGTTAGCATGTCTGTTTGTACTGAACGTAAAATTTCTGTATGTGTTTGAGTCCAATTAGTTTGTTTGAACCCAGGTTTGATTAGTTCGTAGAGAGGTTTAACCCTTTCTGCGTAGTTTAGGACATAAGTTCTTCCAAAATTCAGGAAAGCTAGATTTGACTGTAGGTTTTTCAACGTTTGTGGAGGTTGGAGCAGCGCACTTTTCTCTAGGAAGTTTGCTGCCAGGCTTTTGCCTTCACTTGATAACTCATATCTTAAGAATAGGACATTGAGGTGGGCAATTTGTGAATTTATACCCTTCGAAAGCAAACCCAAGTATTATGATGTTTACTCTTTTCAAGTGCCTATCCAAATCTTCATTTGTAAGATAGATATCATCGACATATGATAATGCCTCCTCATCATACATTTGTAGTATTTCTGCTACTCTGGCTGAAAATAACCCCGGACTAATCTTAAATGCCTGGGGGAGACGGTAAAATTGCTGCTGTGACCCCAAGATTGAGAAAGCGGTCAAATGCCTGATTTCTGGTGCAATGTTTTGACAGAAAACCCCATTTGAAATATCGAATGTGGTTTTATATTTTTTGCGTACGATGTTATTCATCAGTGCTGTACTATGTGAATTTTGTACTGCAAAAGTTTTGCAACAAGAGTTCAGGTGTCTGTAATCCAAAACTAGACGATATGTATTGTCTGGTTTGGAGACAGGAAAGAAAGGATTGTTCATAGATGAGGTGCATGTTTCAATCACCCCTTGATATTCAAGTTGATCTAAGATCTCTCTGACTTGTTTTTTAGCTTCTTGCTTGACTGGATACTGCATTTAAGCAGTAGGCTGATTTTTTAACTGGATTTTTTGATGAGGAGAGCCCTCATCCCATCCTACATGATTCTCATATAATGCTGGAGGTTGGGCCACTGCCCATTTCCTGGCATATGTATATTTTTTATGAATTGGAATTTGATTTGAGAAGGCTGGCATAATTATCTCTTCGCCGTGTGGGCACCCCCTAACAACTGCAGGTGGCCAGTCTTTTTCAGGTAGAAGTATGCCATAACCCTTGGAAAGCTTGACCCAGAAGAGAGCTTTTATTTTTCTAGTTACGTCCCCCTCCATCCGGAGTGTTACTTCATATAACTTGTGGGGTACACTAACCCTGGTGTCTGCAGTTTCAACCTGAATGTTTTCATTCAAGTCCACTGTCTCCAGATGATCCTTCAGGATCCTGCGAACTATGGTTACTTCTGCTGCACTGTCTAGCATTGTCTGAGCCCATTCCCTGTTCTTGAGTTGTGTCCTCAGAATCCTCGGCATGTCTGATCTTTATGCTTGCTACTTTCTTTATTTGAAAATTGACTGGACGCGTTCTTCTTTGTGTTCTGATCGTCCTCTTCTTTCAGATTTCTGCAAGGAAGTCTGAAAAGATCGAGAGGGACGTGTATCATTATCTTGATATCTATCAGGTTTTCTTAAAGTATCCCTATTTCTAAGGTTGTATCTATTTTCAGAGGGTTCCCGTTGGGGGGACCTACCTCCCCTTTGGGGAGATCTTCCTCTGGACTTAGAACTTTTCTCTCTAGGAGGTGTCTGTTTAGTATTTTTCCACTTCTTTTTAGGAGCAGTGAGATTATTTTTAATAAACACCTTTTCAGGATTTTCTGTTAATTCAGGTTTTACTGGTTTCCCACCCAAACTATCTCTACCTAGTTCTTCATGGGATTTTTCAAATATTCTGGCAAGCTCATAAGGTTGCTCAGTAATGTCTGTTTCTTTTAATTTCTGGCGGAGTGCCACTGATGCTGCTTCTCCTCTGATGTTGGCTAATAGTATAGCCGAGACCTGTTTGAAATCTTTCAGTAATTTCATACCTAGATTTAACCCTTTCCATGCTGATGACGAACCCCAGCCGTCATGCGCTACAGTGCTCGTGTCCTGATGACGGCTGGGGTTTGTCACGGCTCGCCCCTGTTCATGTTGTTTACAGCACACCAGGGGAATGGCGGCCGCATGGAAGGGGTTAAGGCCGGTTCTGGACCGTATTCATTTTGAATCTGTCTTAGAACGTTTGGTATGACCGCCATGGACGGAACACCATGTGTTTTAGTGTAGATTGAAGCAAGACTGTACCCCAAGTGTCACAATCCTCTACGTGTGGTGCAATCCCCATGGGTAAACAGATTGTCAGAATCCTTTGTTTTTCATGAGGTGTACTATCAGGAAATACTGCCTCTATTTGAGTAATTTTTTGTGCTAACCAGAACGGAATCTGTTCTCGTTTCGCTGGTAGTTTACCAATGACTGACTGTATAGTCTGTGGTGTGATTTTATTTGTGTTCCCCTGGTGAGGGGTGTGCTGTGGAATTCTGATAGCAGGTTGGACTGTTAATATCCGCATGACATATTGAACCAATTGTCTATGTATTTTAATTAATTGTATTAGCTGAGCTAATAATTCTACATCTGACATCCTTTCAATGTCTGGATGAGGTGTATAGCTGGCTAGTACCGGCCATGTAGCTCCTGGTCTACCTCGTAGTGTGATTTTCATGTTTTGGGACACCATTAAACCAGAGCTGATGCTCTTGGTAAGTTAATGGAATTTCAACGTCCTCGAAAGGAACGTATTCCGTTGGAGGTTCCTCTGCTTTGTAGTAGTGGAACTCCCATGTTAATGGATTTGCTTGTGGAAAAGTAATCCATGAATAGAATACCTCTGTCTGATGATATTCATGTGCCTCTATTACAAATATACCACCTCTCGATGATACCCCATTTTCTATACGTTTTATAGTTATGGTTTTCCTTATATTTGCCAGGATGATTACAGCATCATTGTCGTCTTCATTAAACCCTGTAACTTCTGAACCCGGTTGGTTTGCATTTACTGCAGCTCCACCGGTTGCGTTGTTGTTGCCGTTAATCGACATTGTTTAATGAAAGTTTGCAGAACAAGTTTCAAGGAAACAAAGATTAGGTGCACAATATTTTGGAACACTGTATCCTTCAACGTTGAATTAACCAAAAACTAATACTTAGGATTTTCGTCCTACTCAGTTTCGATGGATATTAACGTTTTACCCACTCCAGAAGTCTATTGGAGTATTTTACGGGAAAAAGGGGTCTGTGTGAAAAGCACGACTGAGTTACCCTAGTATCTAGCGTTAAATTATTGCCTTACCAAACGTTGGGCGCCATGTAGTGTAGTTCCTATATTCCCAATAGGCTCTGCGCATTGGAATAATATACCCTGCAGCTTAGACGTAGGACCGAAGTCGACTAGGTCTCTGCCGAATATATTAGACTTAATTGTGAGTGCCAGCTAGCTCAAAGGTCACTAGAAACTTTCTCAAATAAACAAGAAGGGATTAGTCTCTGAAAACCATATAACATGACAACTTTGTTTCCCTAGAATGAAACGTATCTCTAGAGTCGCGGAAACAATAGACGGCTAATTCACTCAGTCAATCGTGCATGCTTAGTTTCACCAGACTTGCTTTAGAAATAGAGAGACAGGCGTTTTCAATAAAAGTATTTATTGAACAGTCTTATTTCTTAAGCATAAGAAATGCACTGCTACAATTGAAATGTTAGTTAAGAAGTACGTGGCTAGTTAAGAAGTACGAGAATAGTATTATAAAATAGTACTGTAAAAGCATGATATGGTTTCTAAGCCATAAACATAGAATACATAAAATGCATAAAATACATACAGTGATAAAATGATGGCTAAAAATACTCAACTGGTGCTTCTAACATACGCCTACCCCAGTGTACCTAACCTAAGCCTAGTACGAGGGAGGAGTAAGTGAGGAGTAGTTTAAGTTTTGGTATTTGTCTGCCAAGAATCTGTTCAAGAATTCTCAAACGATTTAATCAGCTCCGTACCTTGGTTTTAGAATGATAGAGGTCTTGTAGCTCTCGCTCGGGACTCGAGCTCCCAGCAACCCGCAAGGGTAGCCTGGAAACACTGGAGCTGGATTTCTCAGCAGGATAAAAGACAGCATCTTTTCTCCTTCGTCAGTTGGAGGGTCGGCTTCCTTCAGCACTTGCATCAGCAGGGCGTCGGGTAAGTAGTTAGTCGATCTGCTCCGGAACCACTGTGTGTTTGAATGGGCAAATGTAGGCATATTTATACCCCTGAAGGTTCCGAGTCTGATGTAAGATTGGACATAATATTGTCACGAGTGCCTTAGTTCCTTGAAAACTCCTGGATTTCTTGGATAAATCAGTATTCAAGCAGGGGGAGGGTCCTGACTGCTGAGGGCTGGTTTTTACCACAAAATCAATGTGGATTCTCGGAGTTTAGTGGAAGTAGCCGTGCCGTATTAGGGCTGCGCCAGCTATAACTAAATAAGGCAATGATTAATTATGCCTATATAAGGACTGGATGGTTTATACCTATATATCGGCATGAATCGGGAAAAGTTACACTAGGGTCTCAGATTCCCACATAACACTAACCTACACCACTCATATGCAGAACCAGATATGGTTGTCATGCCTTCTAGCTCACTCCTAAAACAAGGAACTCTTGCCCCTGCACTTCAGAAGCTCCTCCTCATTTCTTGAGTTCCACAGGAAATTGACAAATTGACCCTTCACATAGCCTCATCCCTGGCCTGGCCAATATAGCTCCTGCATCAGCATCATGGTACCCTTCCATTTGAGTTGTGTGCTATACCAATACACATAAAATAGCATAACATAAAAAGGCCCTAAGCCTTTCAATGATGCATCACTAAAAACATGACACGAAGTGCCTGATTCAGATCTTGGCAGACAGGTTACTCTATTCTATTTCAGCAGATGGGATGCCCGTCATCTTTGTGACGGAGTAGCCTATCTGCCAAGATATAAATCAGAAACAACAATTGATGGACAGAATGCAGAACAATGTCATACATTCACCGAAGTACAGAGATCTGGGGTTAAATCCATCGTTTTTTTGCTCACCATGCCATTCCAGTTTGAACCCAGCCATATGCAAATCAGTCTTGGCCCTGTGCCTCATGGGAACAGTCCAGCCCAAAC
This sequence comes from Lissotriton vulgaris, assembly GCF_964263255.1. Taxonomy (NCBI): domain Eukaryota; kingdom Metazoa; phylum Chordata; class Amphibia; order Caudata; family Salamandridae; genus Lissotriton; species Lissotriton vulgaris. Next base: position 682,263,054 of record NC_141693.1, read on the forward strand.
TGCCAAGCCAGGTCCTCCCTGGACTGGAAACAAGCATCCTAGGACCGGTTTTGGGCTTCACCCCTCTTCAGCCAGGATAGCTTGATTCCAGTGGCATGGAGAGCACGGGGCCCACGTCTGGGCATACCCATACCACTTGGGTGATGAATGCAAAAACAATAGTTGATGTCCATCCTCTCTCAATGATTCAGCCAAGGCATCCTTTGACCAGAGAGGGGACCCTGGTGCGTCCCAAATCGGAGCCATAAAACTATAATATGGAATTTTTAATAGCCTCCTAATTCTGAACCAGACCTCTGCAAACTCCCTTAAAACTCTTAACCTAATCTGCTTGAAAAAGTTCAGATCAGAAAATGTATACATAAATCCATGCTCGTTGTATTAGCCATTCTGAGCAGGGCAGCCAACAATTTCCCAATAACTGTACTCGCTGGAGTGGCCAACAGCATTCAACAGTTTTTCAGCAGGAAGGCCCATGAATAAATCTGAAAGTCAGGAGCCGGCAACCCTCCCTTCCCAAGTTTCCTCCTAAGCTTCTTCCAAGAAAGGTGGGACCCTTTTGAAGCCCAAATAAACGAGCTGATCTCACTCTGTAGTCTTACAAACCAGTCTTTTTCAAATATTAACGGCAGCGACTCAAACAAAAAAGTTATCTTTGGTAAAATCATCATCTTTACAAGATTCACACGCCCAAACAAAGAGAGCTGCAAATGTGCCCAGCCTCGAAGAGTTCAAGAATACAGAATGCCAGCCACACACTTACTCAAATCCTCTGTTTTTGAGGGAAAAAACCAAGTAAAACTTCCTGGTTGATCCGGGTATATCACTATAACCCTTTTATTATTTAATTTTTACCTTTTTTTTGTTTGATGTGTGAAAAAGACACCTTATCGTATTATATTTTGCTCAACAAACACTTATTTACAATTCGTAGTTATTTACAACACAAAAACATACACATAGCTAATTGTATATACAAAATTATTTGTTTTGATATATACACAATCAAATATTCATAATTACGTGAAGACAAGAGTCATTCATAATTACGTAAAGACAAGAGTAAAAAATACGAACTCGTGATTTAGAATAGACAATTGATTACAGTAAACTACAGCTTAATGTAGTTAGCTCAAAAAAGAAGAAATAGACTCTAAATTAATTCATTCAGTCTATTCAACAAATAAATGTCTAATCTTTTTTACGCCAACGCGTTTTGAATCTGGTATGTCAACTCAACGGATTCTCATCAGGGCTCTGCCTTTATACGATGTATCTGCAAGTGTATAAAGCAAAGCTTGTTTTAGCTACATTATTGATAAATGTTTTAGCTTCCAACTGCACTTAAGTCATGTTCCTCTTATTACCTGTTTTACCAGCCATCGCCGGTTCGAGGGTAGAATGTTGGTCCTGACTGAGTTTCTTTCTTTTCAGTATCTAAAAATAAATATGGGTATCATGACCTATTTTGTCTCACTTATTAAACAGAACGGGGGCACATGTATTATTAACATACCTTGCTGGATCGTTTGTGTGATCCTTCGTTTTCATCAATTAGAATTTGTTTTCAGTCTTGTGTCTTACTTACAGCCTGAAAATAGTGAAACAATCGTTTTAGGGGCTTTTAAGCACAAACGCAGAAACGAGAGAGAAAGGCACTCAGTGCTCTACTCGGCATACCTGCTGTGCATAACTCTTTGCTTAGGCTGTTCGTGTTCTGTTTACATACAGCGGCAAGCGCTCTTTCACAATGCGAACACCACTTTCGAAGTCCTCGATAGTACCATTCGTTTTCCCTGAAGGAAAAACCATTGTTTTACAAAACTTCAAGTACTACTACGTTTTGGGGCAGATTTGACCTGTGTTATCTTTAGACTTACTTTATCACGCTGCAACCCAGCATCTGGCTCACAGTCTCTGGGTTTGGCAGCCATGTTGGAACATGGTTTTAAGTCTGCATTAATCCACTTTTGTGGCGGCCATCTTACAGTGGGGTGTCTAGAGAAGGATATCTTTTAAGATATGGGCAGAAGGTGAATTTCATTCACGTATTTGTAAAATGCGCATTAAATATCAACCTTTTTGCATGTAGACATTCTGATGAGTGCAGTTCACAGTCTAGAAGAGTAGCAGTTATCTCCTTCTTCACTCTAAGAAAGTTAACTTTAGTAAGCTCCCGTATATCATGAGTTATCCTCACCCCCAAATATCGCATCTCCGATTTGCAGACTATACCCTCAGTATTCAGATTCCAAGACATAACCTCCGTCTTATCCTCATTTATAAGATAGCCTGATACGGCCCCAAACTCCTTAGTTAATTCTAAGAGCAATTCCATTGACTGGTGTAACTTGGGGGTACAAATGATTATATCGTCGGCATATAACCCAATTTTTCTAGACCAACCCTCAAATTCGAACGGGGCAATCCTCTCTGCTGCTCTAATCCTACATGCTAAGGGCTCAATGTAAAGGTCGAATAAAAGAGGAGAGAGGGGACACCCTTGTCTGGTCCCTCGCATAATTGGCACTGGCTAGGTTAATATCCCATTAACTAGGACTCGGACGTAGGAGAGTGATATAATGATGCAAGGGAGGTACTAAAGTTTGGACCCAACTTGTGGTGCTTTATCAAGGCCTGTAAGTATACCCAGTTTACCGGATCAAACGCCTTGGCGGCATCCAATGCAATAACCGCCAAGGGAAGTTCGTAAGCGGAAGCCACATCCATACTTCCAATAAGGGAGAAAGTTAATTCCTTCAAATATCTGCCCTTTATAAAGCCTTTTTGGTCTTCATGGACTAACTGTGGGATTACTTTACTCAACCGATCTTTGCAAAAAGCTTGTAGTCACAATTGAGTAATGATATAGGCCTGTATGAATCCATGTACTTCCCTGACTTAGATATTAATATAATATTCGCCTCGTTCCATGAGGGGGGGCAGAAAAGCCTTTCCCAGAAAGACCTCATTAAATAACTGGCTTACAAAAGGGGCTAGAATACCTATCAATGCCTTGTAAACTTCAGCTGGAAGCCCGTCAGGCCCTGGTGCCTTACCCCTTTTTACCAAATTAATCACCCCTTCAACTTCTGCCTGGGATATTTCTTGATTCAATGCCTCCTGAAGGTCATCAGATAACGGCTTCACAACCTCTAACCACTGCTCTACTGCCTGGGTTTCAGGTCTAAGATCTTCATTATAGACCTTCACAAAAAATTTGTGAAAAGCTTCAGTGATACCCTTACTATTTGTGACTGTCAGACCTGACTCCACCTCTCTTACTTCCTTTATCAAGTTATGTACTTGGTCGTTTCTCGCCTTCTAAGCTAGCAATTTACTGCTCCCCTCCCTATATTCAAAATGCGGAAGTTGACTGGAATCCCATTTCTCCTGAACCCTATGACTCAGAACTCCCATCAAATCTGCTTTTAACTCGGCCAACTCATGCAGTGTCTTTGCCTGAACCTCAGGACCAACCAAACTTACAATATCCGCCTCCCGCTGACGTATTTTCATTTCCAACTTTCCAACTCGGCAACTCTATTAAAATATACTCTCCTCTTCTTAGCTCCCATAGCACCTAACCTATCTCACAAAAAAGCCTTAAATGTAACCCAGACAATCTCAATCCTAGCTGATCCCATATTTTTATCCAGAAAAACTTCAATCTCTTTGCTCAAACTAACTAAAGCTTCCTGATCATAAAGGACTGTGCGATCCAACCTCCATATTGAACCCGGTGAACCGTTCTCCATTTTTAATGACAAGGTGATAGCTGAATGATCCGAAAGATGTACCCCTACATGAGCCACCTGAACCACACAATCAATCAATCTAGAATCAATCAAAAAATAGTCAATACGAGATTCATGACTATACTTTTTATTATAAAATGTATAGCCTGATAGCTGGCCAGACCTCAGTCTCCAAATATCACACAGACCTGACTGAGCCATCATCACCTTTACTCTATTTGACATTTTAGTGTTCACCATGGCTCTGCTTTTTTCTGACCGATCTAACTTATGATCCAACATCGTGTTAAAATCACCTGCCATGATTGTTTTCCCCGGGAAGCTTAAAGCTTCCCTAGCCGACTCATCTATAGGCCCGACATCATCTTGATTCGGGCCATAATAACCAATTATAGTGTACATTTGACCTGTCATCCTTAAACTCACAATCAGCTATCTACCTCTAACATCCCAGACAATCCCAATCCTATCTGATCCCATATTTTTATCCAGAAAAACTTCGATCTCTTTGCTCAAACTAACTAAAGCTTCCTGATCATAAAGGACTGTGCAATCCAACCTCCATATTGAACCATGTGAACCGTTATCCATTTTTAATGAAAAGGTGATAGCTGAATGATCCGAAAGATGTACCCCTACATGGACTACCTGAACCACACAATCAATCAAGCTAGAATCAATCAAAAAATAGTCAATACGAGATTTATGACTATACTTTTTATAATAAAATGTATAGCCTGATAGCTGGCCAGACCTCAGTCTCCAAATATCACACAGACCTGACTGAGCCATCATCACCTTTACTCTATTTGACAATTTAGTGTTCACCATGGCTCTGCTTTTTTCTGACGATCTAACTCATTATCCAACACCGTGTTAAAATCACCTGCCATGATTGTTTTCCCCGGGAAGCTTAAAGCTTCCCTAGCCAACTCATCTAAAGGCCCGACATCATCTTGATTCGGGCCATAATAACCAATTATAGTGTACATTTAACCTGTCATCCTTAAACTCACAATCAGCCATCTACCTCTAACATCCGCAATTTACCCTCGACTGAGCAATTTACCCCTTCTCTGATTAGAACGGCAACACCTTTCGTGACTGCCGTTTGAGGAGTATAGAGTGCATGAGCCACCCAACGCTGGGTCAGAGGTGGAAAGATTTATTTCCGGATGACAAGTTGGTTACATGGGGTTTTTGTGAACAGGAACGTTTAAGTACTTGCAGATACAGAGTTGGGCAACTGGAAAGGGAATCTTAATTGGTCTCCACAATGACTTTGAAGAGAAACTTATGTCAAAACGGAGTTTAAAATAGAAGTCACGTTGTGGTATTGGCTAATATTGGAGATGGAAGATGGTCCATTTACGCTGCCTGAGACCTTGTGGGGAGAGTGCTTGCCGGAGATTGCTACAGAAGACCAATGGCAAGTAACAATGTCTATGCTATATAAAATAGTCAAACCTGCAAATTTAAGGAGGAACCATCTGTTTACGATTCACAGGGCATATTGGTCTCCTAGAAGACTCTCGAAATTTTACCCTGGCGGTATGGTGGCGTGCCCTAAATGCTGAGTCCCAACGAAGATGACCTCCATATGTTCGTCCATTGCCCAATGATAAAAGAATTTTGGGAGGCTGCAAGTACGAGTTTGTCAAAGCTCTCGGCCTGCAGATGAAGGTAAGCCTTGAACTTGTTATGACGGGAGATTGGATCTGCAAGGTAAGGGCACGGATGATAATGCTAAACTCCTGTTTTATGCTATACTGTTGGCTCGGAGAGAGATCTGTAAATTATGGGTTTCCTCGGTGCCCCCAACAGAACTGGATTGGATAAGATCTATGAGAGCTATTGCTATGTTAGATATTTCAGATCAGCTTAAAAAAGATACAGATTTTGGACTTCCTTTTTGTAATGTTTTGGGTGAAGGGGATGGTGGTTAACCTTTTTTATAAGTCCTATGATTAAGCTTTCTCTTATCTCAGTTGACTTTAAGTCTTCCCTGGTTAGGTGAAGACATGAGGATAGTGTTGTCACGCCTTGGAGGAAGTCCCTCTGCCCAACCAACTAAAGGGGTCATGCCTGGAGTAGGGTTCTGACTTTAAGTAGCACTGCACAATGCCCCTTCTCACTAATAGAGCCAGTATATGAGATTAATAGCCCAAGGGCGGTTTCGTTGAGTAATGGGCGGTGAGAAGGCAAATGAGGATAAAAAAAAAGATAATAAAACAACAGTTGATGGACAGAATGCAGAGCAATGTCATACATTCACCTCTTGACTGTTCCCATGAGGCACAGGGTCAGACTGATTTGCATATTGCCATGTCTGAACTGGGGTGGTGGAGTGAGCTAAAGAATGATGATGGATTAAACCCAGATCAGTTGACTGGGGAAGAGTGTTTGATTTGGTCAAGTGCTCCGTCCATCATCCCCTTTGGTATCGCTAAGATCTAAATCAGGGCCAAAGCTGTGACTGCCTAGCATAATTACAGATCATCAAGTAGAACATGTGCATCATTCTGGTTCAGGTTAATATTGAAATCTTGGTTAATAAAATCGCAAATTTTGTGCCGTGTAATTCATACTTTTAAACCTTTGGATGTGTCGGACGGCCCCCAGCTGTCCGAAGTTACTGGTGCTGTGTGCGTCGACGGCCGGGAGCAGTCCAAATTGCGCATGCGTGATATTTCCCCGCACTGCTGAAAAATGTTGCATGCATCCAAAGGGTTAAACATATATGCTATTGTAGAATCAAGATAGAATCTTTGAACACCAATAATTGAGTTGCACCCAAAATAAATTGAAGTATAAGATGTAAAAATTGTACTGAATGTACAATAAAAACCCAAAGATCACCTCTTTTTTATTTGCTTAATCTGATAGCTGCCAAAGCTGCAGGCATCTGTTTACAGTAGCCTCCACTATGCAGTAGTGATCAAATAAGGATAAAAGCAGCTAATGCAGAGTATGACAACTCATGGAAAAGGTGTAATCATACAAATACAAAGTTGCTAGTTGTGTAAAACACATGTGCAACATCAAGAATAAACCCAGTTAAGCGTTCTTCCTTTACAGATCCAAAAATCAAACATATTTTGTGCTTTACTCTCTGGGTATTGGTTCTTAAAAACCATTAATGAGGCTCAATAGAAACACTATCAGCTGCTCTGAGTGATTTGGATGGCCAGAATCTGCTGGTACACGGTTTGCCGGAGCTGGGTGCCCCTCGTCAATTTTGACTGCTTTCTACATGGCTCCTCAGGGTTCGTGCATAGATTATGTCATGTGCGTGTGGATCATGTGATGAAGATTATATCCACTACAATATACGGTTGAGGCAGCCATCTTAGAGTGTATCCCTAATTGAAGACCAAGTGAGAAACCCACAATAAGAATAGGATGTAAAGTGTGTTATCGAACTACAGCAACTGCTTACAATTGCGTAAGTTCCTAATGCAAATGTGACACTTTGGTGTCCATTTGGTGACATATGGAATATGTCTTGTGCAGTTGGATACCATGATAGTATTTATGTTCACAACAATCTGCCAGTAAACCTGCCATTTGAGAATATATCCCAAAATGATGACCAAGAGAAAAAATCCATAATGAGAAGGATGGGATGCTATGCGTGTGACATAATTAGTGTACTGTAATGCAAAAATGGTAATGAAGGCTATAAGGGTATCACTGAGGGTATGAAAAGTGTCAAAACACTGGTTGCTGAATAATAACAGAATGGTTGCGCACACACAAAAATACAGCCAAGACATACAGATGGACTGGTAAAGCTGTCAAGGAGGACGAAACAGTTAACCATAATATAAGTATTAGTCAATAATAACACTTTAGTCTATCCAGTGTGTCCAAAACAGACACAGTTAACTGAAAAAATATCATAGGATACATGGCATTTCTATGTGATCATTTATACCTTTCAGTTGTATGGTGTCAACAAGTCTCATCAAACTTATTTTTCTATGAAGTAGTTACCTCATTATGTTCTAACCTGCATCACAATTAATTGCTTCCAGTATTTGAAATCTAAACCTCTTTGGTACTATGGACATGCTGGACACATTCATAGCACCGCGTTTCAGGTACTATGGACGTGTCCAGTACATCCTAGCACTAGAGGTAGAAAACCCCTCTGGTGCTCACACCAGAGAGTTTTCTTTTTATAATTTTCAGGTCGAGCTGCTAGGGAAGAGAGTAATTACACTGAAAGAGAAAGCAAAATGAGACAATTGGCTTATTTTGCTTTCACTGCTTCGATCTTTGGGGACATATCTCAGTCCCCTGACCACTGATTCACATGGAGAGGTATCATTGGAAAGGTAAGATTCTCTCTCTAGTGGATCCCTGCTTCTGGCTCACCGCAGAACAGTGATGCCCGAGCAGGGCTACCTGGGCCCTGGGCTGGTGTGCCTCAACACAACCACAAAAGTATTTCTGTCCTCCGGGGAAAGATTAGAGGAAAGCCTAGAAGGATTAATTGCTATGGGGGAGGGAAGTGGCCTCTCTAGTGATATATTGACATGTGTAAACGTGATTACTGTGTTAAGTTAGCATGAGCTTTTTAGGGGTTTAAATGCCATATTCCTTTCTGCTGCTTTTGCACACGACACATATCTACTGCTTTAGCTTTGAGCCTAGTAAAATGTTTTCGGTTCATGCGAGAATAATATGTTGTTGCACTGATATCAGTCTTGCTTGGCGAGCTATGTCTGTACAGTGAGTGCTGGACCTTCAAGGATATCTCAACACAGTAGTTGTTATGAGCACTGATCTTCGCACGTTCCTAGACATAACATATATGCAGCTGCAGCCAAGTTCTGGCTTTAGGCGCGTTTTATATTGCTTTGCACAAGAGCATACAAACACACTTGATGGTGCTTCGCATGCAGAGAGCTGGTTGCTGATGATGTGATCCATTACCACTAGGATCTTGAGGTATGGGGCCGCTCTGCTAAAACCCACAAAAGACCTTCTAAGATATAAATATAATATACTAGCTAGGGAGGGTGATAATTAGGTTTGGTTAAACCCTATTCATTTTAGCATAATACTATGCTTTCACCGTTTGTGTTCTATGGACTAGTGACTATGCTGATTACTTTGTTTCTTATAATATGTTTGCTTGTATTGGCTAAGATACTGCGCTTGAGAGCAAGGCATTAGTGAATAAACATTTCAAATGTGCACCTGTCCTCTTTTACTCCTTGTTCTGAATTAAAATGATTGTATAACGAAAGAGTGTTCATGTGTTCCACGTTCCCTGAGGTGTACTAAGTTCATGTTCTGGTTTGTCTAAGCATTGGGAGTTTATGATAACCAATGAGGCACTGTAGTTAGTCTGGTAGGGGATATTGGGTACTAAGGTTAGTTTTGGCACACCCTAATTCACTGAGGTTCCAAGCCTCTATGCACAGATCTGTCTGAGCACGGAATCCCTGCGACATGGCTCCCAATCGTTGTTGGTCTTATAGCATGATACTTGAGTAGTATATCATTGCAGTCCTTAACCCCTTCACTACTGTTTCCGGTTAACTGTGGTGTAGGATAAACCTACCTATATTAGTATAGGTCTTTTCAAGCTTGAATCTTTCTAAACGGTTTCCTTGAATTTCTACCAAGTTGTGCTACAGGGTTGACTTTGTACCTTTACCTTTCTGTGTCGCTAAGGCCGCGGTGGACATTCCGCAGCATAGTCGCATTCATTTGCAAATTTATAATGTTCCCGTGGATGGCGGTCATGATGGTGGTGAGTGCGGAAGTAGCTTACCCATACGAATTTTTTTATTCGTGGGTGACCTTCCCTGCTGTGGACGGAACTTCTGGTATGTTCCATACGTACACTCCCTCTGTTGTGCCGAATGAATATACTCCCTATAGGGCACAGGAGGTTCCTATTGATACTTGGCAGCATCAAGTTTGGTTTAATGGCGCCCTACCCCATCCATTAGCAGCTCCGAGGTTGGGTCCTTTGTCCATTCTAGGAGCTACTTGGCCTGTTTTGGCTGGGTTTACCCCTCATCCTCAACATTGAGCATGTACAGTAGCTGAGTTAAGACGACTACATGTAGTTTCAATTAGCGTGATCAGGTCGTTAGTGCAATACATTACCCGCAATCTCCCAGGCGGGGCCCCGGGTGGTGCGGCGCTTCCCTCCGGACAGAGCGGTATGAAGCTCAGTCCCGTTATGGTCAACGCTGTGATGGGCAGGCGTCCCCAAGAACAGGATGATTTTCCTTTCTGGCTTGCCGAAAAGTTTGACCAGCTGGAAGCAGTATTTCCTAATACGTCTCCCGGTCAAAAACACAGATTCTGACGATTAGCTTACCTAAGGACTTGACCCCCGAAATCGGTGACTGTGAGACCTGGGGAAAAACATTTGCGGCAGTCTACGCACGGTGTTACGGCACTCCGTCTATGACTGACCTGCCGACGGTCCTTAAACGTGTTCAGGATGACCACGGACCAGAGGCTGCGGTTGAATTGGGTATGCGTCTCTGTGGCACCTTTGATGTGGTTTGCGATCTCATACTTGCTAATGTCAAGGGGGATGCAGTGAACTTTCAGGTTGCCAATGCTTTGCAGGCGGTTCCCGATGCCGATAAACCCCGGCAGTTGGCGAAAATTATTGTGGCAGCTTATAAAACTGTGGGCCGCAATATTAGGGGTCTCAAGCCCATTTCTACTGAAGAGAAAAAACAACCCCATGGGCAGAAGTCGGAAAGTGACAATCAGCCCAAGTCCAAAAAACAAAATTGGCCTAAAAAACAGAAGCAGGGAAAACAACAGAAACAGGAGTCCCGTCCTGTGTCTCCATTGCCTGCGCCCACAGAACGTGTTTATGACTTGCGCGATCGCGCAACGATAAAATCACCTGATCGTTTTCAGGTTTCTTAACAACGCTCTCCTCGTTCTTTATAGGACTCATCGGCTTTTTCATCCAGTGGTGGAGGAGGCGGCAAGGGTCGGGCCGGCCAGCAAAGACGCGACCAGCCCCGCCCGAAAGAAGGCAAAGGCAAGCAGGACGATTCTACACCGAAGAAACCCCAGTTTCAGAAAAAGAAAGTCGCTGCTTTAACAGCACACAGATATGCCACAGATAGTGAGAACCCAGCTTCGGAATCAGACGTGGGCTCTGACCTTGCTGGACAGCGCGGCGGAGAGTACCATAATGCGAGAGGCCCTGCGACCACTACTGAAGGGGACTCCGACAGACCGTTATGTTATTGTGGAGACAGCTGACACTAGAGTAGCTCCCCCTGACAGGATCTATTAAATAGTCTTATTCATTGAAAGTGACATTCAACGCACCATAGAGGGGGTATTTTGGGAGAATCTTATGACTACCTATCCTATGATATTTTGGTAGCAGAGGCTGACTGGCCCCCACATTTTGTGCTCCATGCTCCGAGAGGGGAGGAGGTAATCCTCCCTAGTTTCGCGCACACAGTCTCGAAGGAACATGCGCTGAATTTTGCAGAAGAGTGGGCTAAGGCCATTGCGCCAGCTATGTACCGTACTCACTGTGGATGGGATAAATTTTCCCCTCACCATGAGATTCCTGTGCGGTCTATGCCTCAGCCTCAACCCCAATATCCCTTAAAGCGTGAAGCGAAGGCTTCCATTGCGGAAATCCTTGAACAATTGGAATATCAGGGTGTTATTGAAACTTGTTTGTCACCAATGAATAACCCTCTTTTTACTGTAACCAAGCCTGACAGTTCGTATCGTTTGGTATTGGATTACCGGCATTTAAACTCGCATTGCCATACCTGTGCAGTACAGAATACTCACTTCTCTGCTTTAGTGGATAGTCTTGTGCGTAAGCGGTTTAAAACCACGCTTGACATATCCAACGGTTTTTATGCCCACCATTTGGATGGTCTTAGATCCCAATGGACCTCCTTTACTTGCGGCGGTGTCTATAAACATTTCAAACGTTTACCTATGGGCTATAAGAATAGTCCTGGAGAGTTTGCTGCTCGCATAGTCTCTCTCTTAGAGAGGGTTGACCCGGATGCTTGTTCATATGTGGATGACATTTATCTCACGGATGATGAACTTTGGGAGCATCTTTGTCGGGTTGACTGCTTAATTTGTAGCTTTGCGGACTTCGGTTACAAATTCAACTTTGCAAAATCGCACATTGCAGAGTACACAGTGTTGTTTCTGGGCTACAAGCTCAACAATGAAGGTCAAGGATTAGCTCCTCACTTCTTGGAGAAATTAGCACAATTGCGCGCTCCAACAACTCTGAAAAAATTACAGTCCTTGCAGGGCTTTTTGAATTTCGGAAGGACATACATTCCGGATTATGCTCAGCGTATGAAGCCCTTGTATGCATTGATAAAACCAGATTTTACAAAATAGAACTGGCTGCCTGAGCATTTAGCTATACTGCAGTCTTTGCAAGCTGACCTTCTCGCTTCTAAATACTTATTGACTCGTGATAATCACAGCAACCTGGTGATAAGAATCATCCCTGGGACGGTGGGTTTCACATACCTTACTTTTAACGAAGGAGATACAGTACCTAGAGCTTACAAGTCGCACTTGTACACTTCGGCTGAATTGCGATTTTCCACTGTGGAGAGAGTTTTGACGGCTGTGCAGATGACGATTCTGAAGGAACGCGCTCTGTCACAGGGAAAACGCATGTTGGTTGTTACCCCGTGTCCTGCTTTGGAAGCAGTTACGAAAGCCAGTGAACCTAATTCTAAAGCTTTGCACCCTCGGTGGATACAATGGGCAGCATCATTGACGTCTCTGGATGTCACTTTCATTTTTTATGCCTCCTTACGCTCGCAGGAGTTTTTGCAGTATGAGTTTGTCATCCTGCTCCTTTGGCTATGCGGCCTTTTGAGGATTTCCATTGCATCATTTACAGTGATGGTTCAGCGCAGGTTGCGCATGGTTCTAAACACACCTACGTTTCCGCGTGCGCCATTGTGGTAGGTGCCATGGTGAACGATGACTTCAAGTCCAGAGTCGTGCACACGCAGACTCTAGGGGACTGCACCGCACAATTGGCAGAGCTTCATGCTCTGATGCTTGCATTGGAGTATGCTGATCCGTGTGTGACTACGCTTATCGTAAGTGATTCTTACTACTGTGTCCAGTCTTACAATGAAAACTTGTTCTTTTGGATTCAGAATGATTTTTGTGATTCCATGGGTGGCACAATAAAACATAAAATTATCTGGGTCCGAGCGGCTGAGCTTAAAGAGCAATTGCCACTCGTGTTTGTAATTCATATTCTCGGTCACCAGCGCGTGGGAGTCCACGCTGTTGGCAACTCGCTTGCTGATGAGGCAGCGAAGTCAGCAGTATCAACATATTTAGTTGCAGCAGTCACACGGTCCAAATGTAAGATTGATGATGATATCTTGGCGCCTATTGCTGCCACTAAGAAGGGAGATAAATATCCTCAGGGGTTCCCTTCGAAGTACACATACCACTTAGGTCCCGTTAAGGTTCCTTATGTGAAAATACCTGAAGTTGGTGAGAGATTGATTACCAACTCTGATCGCAGACATTCACTGATCATGGCAGCACATGAGGGCGTTGCATCTGCGCATGCGGGTGTTTTGGCAACTGTGACTCAGTTACAACTACGTTTTTGGTGGCGGGGACTGTACAAACAGACGCGTGACCATGTCCTTCAATGTGACATATGCCAGCAGATTAAGCCTTCAACAGCTTCCCGTCCGCCCCAAACACAGTTGTTCATTTCTAATAAACCCTTTGGTTGTGTTTATTTAGATCACTGCGGTCCTTTTTCTTCTGATACTGCGTATTAGTACATCTTAGTAGCAGTTTATTCATGCACATGCTTTGTTTGGGTCTGGCCTCATCGCAGCGCTGATTCGCGGACTGTCATCAGGGATTTGCGTGCCTTTGTAGGGATTTTTGCCTGTGGTACCTTCCATTCGGATCAGGGTCCTGCTTTCGGCTCTAAGGCGTATAGGGATGCCATGACTTCGATGGGTGTCCAAGTCAAGTTTTCATCTCCATACAGACCTGAGGGTAATAGTGTTGTGGAGCGAATGAACCGTGACTTAAAGCAATCACTGACAGCTCGAGTTACAGGCACTAGCGGAGATTGGCTGGCACATCTTAATGGCGTGCAGCGTGCGCTTAATAATCTCCCTAGAAGGTCTCTGGGTGGGAGGACCCCATACGAAATGCTCTTTGGTATCAAGATGTATGTTTCGTACCTTGACCATCTAGACGCAATTGGCTCGGCTGTTTCCTTTGACGTAGATGAACATTGCAATGTTTTACAGACTCTACAAGAGACCAGAGACAGTCTTGCAAAGGAACACTTGCCCTCCACTTCGGATGATGCGTTGCAGATCCCGGTAGTTGGCTAGCTACCCCAATTCGGAGAGCTGGTTCGGGAGAAGATCAATAACAAAAAGGAATTTGGTCCCTCATACCGTGCTCCGGTTCCCGTCCTTGGAGTGAAGGGCACAAGAACAGTCATTTTACCACCACTTCGAGGTCGTAAAGAAAACAGGTATATCTCCATTGACAATGTCAAAATACACAGAGTGGCCGATTCTTCTTAGCATTACACCGGCAGTCTTATGTCCTTCGATAGTGAGAAATTCTGTTATGGCCACTACTTCTGATCACTCTCCGGAGGTGACCCACGAGATGTCTGCAATTTCCAGTCCTTTATTGAGTGCTTTTCCTGGTACAATCCCTGATGATACAGAATACACCTACACAACTGACTTATGGATACCTGATTTGCAAACTCATTTGGCCACGGAGTCCAGATTTTCATTTGACACTATCTCACAAACGTCGGTGAAACCAACAAGGTTAAGAGCCTACGTAACATTGTTTAAAAAACATTTTTTGATTCCCCCTTGGACTTACATTTGGCTGGGGCTTTTTGCTCTCTATCTTTTTATGTCAATTGGTTTGTGTTTTATTTTTTTCGACTTGTAAATGGAAATTATGTCGAGGAGAGAACATGCATTAAACATCTGAATGGAACTTTGGCACCCCACTCCTCCTCACATTCAGCCCACAGACTGAAAAGAGACTTGGCCTTTGTTAATATCACCGCATGGCCTGTCCTGGATGGAATAGTCTGGGATGCAGTTACATTTCAAATCCATGGCCCAACTGAAGTTATTAATGTTCCTAATGTGCTTAGAGTTAACATGGGGGATGTGGTTCAGCAAAATATGCGTTCTGATGATTGGGATTTTCAGGCCGTAGAGGCTTTGTTTGCTGATTTGAAATATTATTCTGCCTTTGATGCTGAAGATTTATATTTAGAATCTGCTAATTATGGTGATTTGTTTTGTTTCCAACATTTTGGCAATCACTACTTACACAAAACTAATTCTAGGAGAAGTACTGTGAATTATACCCCAGTGGGAACATTGCCCAGCTCCTTTAAGAGGCAGCTCGAAAACTTTTTTTAAAAAACACACTTATTTTACGGACTTTAATCAGTCCAATCCCGCTTCCTTTTATTTTAAGATGACAGATAAATCCATGTCCAAAGTTAGACTTACCGATACTAAGTTATTGTATTCGAAGTCCTTTCTAGACCAGCTAGCTGTTGGAGGCTACGGGTTGTGGAAGGAAACTATTGACCTAAAATCAGTTTCGGGTTCTAAAAGTTGGCAGGTACAAGGCACTGAGGCTTTGCACTGTGCATGTCTCATCCCAAATCATATGTTGTTTTTGAATTCTACTATTTCACAGACAACATGCTTTGGATTGGCTACTTCTAAAAAATTAAATGTTCCTTCCTTCCCTGATTTGGAAGAATATCCGGGTTGGGAAAATTCTACAAAGTTTTCGATTAGAGAATTACAGACCCTTTTGCTAAATTCATCCCTTAACATATCCAATTTGGATCCTAAGGGTTATTTGATGTGGCAGAGAAGTGCAGATTCATGCCAACATCGTTTTTTGGGCCTGGCTGAGGGTTTTACACAGGTCAGATTAGATCCCCGTTTTGATAGTGACCATTCTGTAACCACTTATTCAGTTGGCAAATTATGTCAGAATTGGCTCAAACACTCTACATTGGCGTCAGTAAAATTGCATTTGTCTAAACTGACAGACGAGGTTGATTTGAATGACTTCATAAAGGGCCCGGCTAATGGTGGATCTAAAGATGGATCTATGCCGTTTATAATGAACTCTGGAAAACATCACAGATTGAAGCGGCTACCCGCCTTAGGGCTATTGACCAATCTAATTTGGAGAAAGTGCTTGCGGTTGTAGATAACAGTATTAACACCCTTTCCTCCCGCATTTACACATTAGAAAAAATTGTGTCATCTGTTGTTGAAATTGTACAGGATGAAGTGTCTGTTTTATACCATGGTCAAAATCAATTGCGTTCTGTTATGCAGTTTGCGTGGACCCTGCAGACACTGAAGAATGAAAAAGTGCCTTGGAATTTTATTAATGTCACGTCACTGTTTGCACCTTTTAACTTAACTGAAAAACAATGTTGGCTTTTTATGAGAGATGCTTCTTTCTCCATGTTACACATTGAGCGTTTGGAGTCTTTACCCTTTTCAGTGGCAGAGGCCACAGCTGGAACGTGGCTTATTCACGGGTTGATAACATTACCGTTTGCACGTTTTCAATTCACAAATTGCATGAAGTATTTTCCCATAGGCAGGTATGAACCGCTCGGCGCCTCCTTCTTGCATGAAGTCTGGTCGCTCCCTTTTACTTATAGGTGTCTCAGAGATGGTAAAGAGGTGTATCTTAAAGGTGATGAGTACACGGAAACACCGGATCACTCATTGATGTGCAGACACATCCAATTGCATGGTTCCTGTAATCAGGACCGCCCAAATTTGGCTTGTATTTTGAAAGGTACACCGGTGCCTGCTATAGTCCTGACTTTTAACCTATTGGCAAACGGGAGTTATTTACTTTGGAATAATGAGGAATGTTGTGGGTTATTAAAAGGAATAGCTTACATTGTAACTGTGAGTGAGCGTGTAGTTTGCTGTAAGAATGTACTTTATCCACCCACGCATGGGAACCTGGTTGTTTCCATCTGGCCGAGGATTCTGGCCTTGAAGTCTGAGTTCAATAAAATGAGCAGAATAAGAGCCTTATTGTCACAGAAGGAAGTTGCCCTGACATCTGCTAGAGAAACATTTGTCCTACACGTAGCTAACAACCGAACAGAAGTGCATGCTTTGTTAAATACTGACCTTCCTTTACATTTCGGTGCGCTGATACATACAATCTTTAACGCGTCCTCCACTTCTGGGCTGGGTCATTTTTTTAAAAAAGAAGTAAGCAGTGGCTTGGTGACTTCTTTCCAAAAGATATTAGGAGTCATTCCTGCTTTCTTCCACTCAATATTGTCAAGTGTATTTGGTGGTCTTCCCGTTTTACTGGCGCTGGCTGCTGGTTTATTGTTTCTATTTTGTTTGATTCAAAATGGATGGCCGTCATGTGTTCGCAAACGAGCAGGAGCAGTTAGCACTGTTTCGCAACCGGATGCTTGATTACTATGGTGTGCTGCCACTTGCCACCCTGAGTGCATCATGTGGATTATCTTTTCGATTTTCCTTTTTCACCTGTGTCCAGCCTGTATTTCATTGCCTGAGCTGTGATTTCATGTGGGCCCTGGATTTGTGTCTCTGCAATTTGGTGTCTCCTGAAGTGGATTATGATCATCTCATGAGTCCCTTAGTTGCTCATGAATTGCTTTGTTCTGACAGAGGGAATATGGCCTTTGCAGCGATGCATGGAGTTCTGGGTCGTTAGAATATTTACACGGCGGCGCAAGATTTCTTGGCACACAGCTTCATTGAGAACCCACCGAGTTGTCCTCTGATGGTACTAGAGGCTCCGTTATTTGAAGAGCATGTTTGTTCTTTCTCATTGCTTAATTGGATGGCTGAGTTATTTTCGGATGATAACAGTGACTTCCTGTTGGAAGCAGTTGCTGCTTATTTCGCCTACTCTGTTTTAGGCTGAATCCGGATGTGGTTTCTCAATGTCATGAGTTTTTTACCCCTCTATGAATTTTTTTTTCTGAGTTATTATGGTTTTTATTTTTAATCCGGCCTATTGGCTTTACTGACATTGGACGTTTCGATGTGGTGATGGTGATGTTTTACAATTTTTTTGAAATGACTAAGTTGATTTTTTCCTCACCTACTTCAATTCGAACTGAATGTTTTATTGAACTCTGCTTTCAACAATTGAGTGCCCTTTTCTTATCTTATCTGATATGTGCTCGTATCGAGGGAGGGTGATATATTGACATGTGTAAACGTGATTACTGTGTTAAGTTAGCATGAGCTTTTTAGGGGTTTAAACGCCATTTTCCTTTCTGCTGCTTTTGCACACGACACATATCTACTGCTTTAGCTTTGAGCCCCCAGAATAAGAGTGTATCTCTAGAGCTGTGTGAAAACAATAGACAGCTATTTCACTCAGTCATTGTGCGTACTTAGTTTCACCAGAGAGCAGAGAAAAGAGAGACGGGCGTTTTCAATAAAAGCTGTAATTTATTGAGCAGTCTTCTTTCTCATGCAAGAGAAATGAATTGCCATTATTGCAATACTTAATGTAAAGTATAGTGCGTACAGTAAAAAGAGTATTATAAAATAATGCTGTAAAAGCATTGATATGGTTTCTTAGCCATTAGATACTTTAAAATGGATAAAATATATACATACATATATACATTGACTAATGTTCTCAACTGGTGCTTCTAAATACGCCTACCCCGGTGTACCTGACCTAAGCCTAATACGTGGAAAGGAGTAAGTAAGTAGCAGTTTAAGTTAAGTTGGTTTTGCCAAGAATCTGATTCAAGAATTCTCTTTAAGGGTTTAGTCAGCTCCGTACCTAGGTAATAGAATGCAGGAGGTCTGGTATCTCTCTTTCAGGACTCGATATCCCAGCAGCCCGCGAAGGCGGCTGAGAACACCGGAGCTGCATTTCTCGGCAGGAGAAAAGACAGTGTCTCTCTCAGTGCGTCAAAGAGGAGGGGCAGAGTCCGTGGGCTTTCGCATCAGCTGGGCTCTCGGGCAAGTAGATGGCTGCTCGGCTCCAAAACCACCACTGTGTGTTTGCTTAAGGCAGCGTTGGTATATTTATACCTGAAAGGTGCCGAGTTTGACGGATAGTTTGGATATAAGACGTCAATAAAGATGTCACTAAGAACTGACTGTTCCTTTAGTGTTCGCAGGAGTTTAATGACAAATCAAAACAAAAGCAAACGGGGATTTCCCAGGTTGCTGGAGGTTTGGTGTGTCGAAAGAACTCGTTGTGCTTTCTAGGAATCCAAGGAAGTAGCTTCTGCCGTGCTTTGGACTGCAAGGGCTATTTACTTAAATATGGATCTGATTCAAAGTGCACGTAAAACGACGCTAAGGAACCAAAGAAATGCTAGCCATCGGGCCCTCCAAAGGATTGCCCCAAGTTAAATTATGTAGTTGATTCTGGAAGTTATAGTCTGGCTTTCACTGAAGTTCTAAGCCACAACTGCACTCCTCTAGGCCTCCAGATGTTGAAATTCCTTTACATTACTCCTACCTCTACCAAGGCTTGTTAAATAGCAGTCTGGTAACTGACCCCTTTACGTGGCTCTACATAAAGAGGGCATTCCACAACCCCTTTGATTGGCATAGGCAACGACACCACTCTTGAGATTTTGCATCCCCTTTCTGGCAGTACTGTCTTTGTGAGAAAAGTAGCTTTACCGTGGGTCCATTCCAGGACCACTGGCAACCAGGAAAACCACTGCACTCCGGCTCCACGGGCCAGGTAAAATTGAACTGACTGTTGTGGCTTGGTCCTGGAACCCCCACCTCTTCTTCCCTGTGAGGATGGAATGCAAATCGACCTCTTGTCACTAGTAGTTACAGCTGTATTTAATGCACCTATTTTCCATTGCTTTGAAAGTCCATTGCTCCTGTTATATGTGTGCTAAAAAGTTCATTTTGGCGTCTAAAATGAAATAAACATTGTCTCTATTATTATATAAATTGGTGCCCACTTTTTATCAAGCTGTTTCAATTACTTATGAATCATAATGGTACTGTAAAATGCTTTGCACGTGTTCCTCCTTTATAGTTTAACCGCGCTTTGCCACACTACCCGGACTGAGATAAGGATTTATTGTTTGGGGGCGTGGCCAGGTACAGACCAATTACCTGCATTTCACTGAGCTCCTGTCAGTGATTTCTAATCCTATATTAAATCCTGTAACATTGGGCTCTCCGATAGTACAAAAAATATTGTGGACACTAAGCAGACAGAGAATGCCATAAATCGTGACTGTCGAAGATGCAAGGTCGCAGTGGCTTCCCTCTCAGGCATAGGCTGTGTTGCAATGTGGCAGCTGAGCTCATTCAAAATCCTTTGGCCCAGACGACATAGCTGCATATTGTCGTCGGTGAGGGGACCGCAGTGCCTTGGGCAGCCCCCGGAGAGTGAAAGCAGACGGCGGAGAGTTGTGCTGACTTTAATGCTCAAGGACGGCCTGATACGGCAGAGCGAGTGCTGCCAGACTGGGGAGAACTGAGCTGAGGGGATTGCACTGCAGGGATTCCAGAGGCTGTGCCTGGACGCAGAGGTCTGCATTGATTGTGGTGAGTGTGAGAGGGGAGTCGACCCCAGGAGTGCATTGACTCTGATAAAGTGGAGGATTCATATCTTACATGGGATACCTGTTAGTAGTGCAATGTAATTGTCTGTAGAACACACACTCACATATTATTCGATGTTATGAAAGAATTAGATGTTAAAAGAAAATGTGAATCAACAAACATGTTACTGTGAAAGTTAATGTATCCCAATGTAGGGCTTGGTACTTATTGCTTAGAACGTGTACTGTCCATTGTAACAAAGTTAACTCGTTTGGTTCTCATCAGTAAATGTGATTCAATGATGTGCTCATGACAATAAATGCTTTCTTAGAATAATGACTTTAATACAAGATGTGTATTAATGTAGTCATAAGACCTACTCCTAGTGAATGTTAATGGTTGATGTATTTGCTAGTCTACATTGTATGGTAAATGTACTAATTTAGCTTAACTTGTAGGCCTTGATTTGTAATACACTTGGAGTGTCTTTATTTCTGAAAGTGACGTTCAAACTCATGTGAAATTTGTGGAATGTTTCTGTCTCACGTTCGCATTGCAGGTGGAAAACGTTACTAGGGAAGAGTATGGGTATTGTTTCATTAGATAAGGTTGTGGAATGAAGGAGTTACAGTTAGCTTGGTCATAGGAGATAAGGTGGAGGGAGGTGTTTTCACATGGGAGATAGGGAGAAGACCAAGGACGAGCTGTTACATGCGTGTGCGTGGAGAAGGACATGTAGGAAGTCGATGTCATGGAAAAGTTCTTGGCTTCGCCCATTGAGCAGCTTGTGGGACATTCGATGAATACTACTTTATGTATATGATGCTTTGTAGAGAGGAGTCACCCCATTCCCATTTGACCTCCTGACAGAGAGCACCTGCTTGCGGATGTGCTTTCTTTTTCTTTGCTTCTGGCTACAGGCCTTAAACCCATCTTATGGTGAAGTGACTTCTTAGGAAGGCTTTGACCATGTAGTGTCCTGGCTGGGGCCTATAATTAAGCAGGCTAGACGACACACATGTGCTGATGGTGGCTAGCACGTAACTGACCACGCCCAGTCTTCTGGGCTTTTTATTAACGCTTAGCACGTCCCCGGCGCTCACGCCGGGCTGAACCAAAACCCTCCCACGCTGGAGGGGACAACTGCTCACGGGAGTGGGAGGGGGCGTGTGCTGCAGTGGTACACCCCACTGCCAGCAACACTACATTCCTCCTTTACCTGGGAATAGAACAAAAACACCCGGGAACAAGATAGCACACATTTCGCTTGTATAGTCTCTGGTTATGATGCTAACAAACATAAAACATGTCTCTGGTTAGTCTCTGATAAACATCTCGCTGGTGGAGTCTCTAGAACCTCAGTGTGACTGAAAACATACAGATTATACAAACAGAACAGTCTTACTTTCTTTTCGGCGGGGTCACCATCCGGTTCCGTTCAGAGCCAGCACTGTGCCACAAAGTCCCGGTATCTCTGGGATGGTCTAGGACACGGACGTAGACTGTACCTTCCTTGGCTTCTCCCCTCTACGGAGGTCTGGGATGGCTCTCCGGAGTCTCTGGTGTCGCTGACGCTGGGGCTCTCTGCTGGTCCTGCGGGCTCACGATCACTCGTGGTGGCGGTGTCTGACTGACTTGTCAGGGCCTCTGCACCAGTTGGTTCTGACGGTCTGTGCAGGGAGGTCGGGCGCCAGTCGTCTAGTTCAGGATCATCACTTCCCTCGGGTACTTTCTTGAAAAAGGACACGTTTCTTGTTACCACTTCTCCATTCCTGATGGCAGTTATCATTGTCCCTTTTACCTCAGTCACCCTCCAGGGGTCAAGTTCAAACGGGAGACGGAATTTTCCTCCGGGGTGGCGGTCCTTGACTAGGACTCTGTCTCTGACTTGAATGGGGCTGTCTGCTGCCCTCCGTCTCTGGGACGCTTCTTGGTTGTTCTTGGCGCGCTGTTCCATGAACCAGGTTCCAGGGAGTGGGGGATAGCTCCCACATGGGATGGTGTGGGATGGTGTCTGTGATGGCTCGATTGAAGGAGAGCCGGCTTGGAGAGACCCCGGTGGTGCAATGTGGAGTCAGACGATATTCACGAAGAAACTGATACAGGGCCAGTTCTAGACTGTGGCCATCGGCCATAGCGATTTGGATTGTTTTGTTTAAAGTTCTCATCAGTCTCTCGACTTCCCCGTTGGCTTGGGGCCACCGTGGTGTTATTCGCTTGTGCTTGATACCATGGTTTTGCAGGTATTCGGTGAACTCACTGCCGTTAAACGGGGGCCCATTATCCGTGCGGACTTCTTCCATGAGTCCATGGGTGGCAATGATTTTTTTGAACTTCGGAATCACTTCGGCCGCCGCCGTGGACGCCACTATCTCCACCTCAGGATAGCGAGAGAAATCATCAATCACAACGAGCATGTATTTGCCGCCGGGGAGTACGGGTGCTGGGGGGTTGGGTAGGCTTGTCGCTAGGCACACCGGGCATCTCTGGACTACCTCTTCGACGGCCTTGTCGAGTCCCGGGAACCACAGCTTGCTTCGGAGCCTGTTCTTGGATTTCACGATCCCTTGGTGTGAACCGTGCGCCAACAAAGCGGCCTGCTGGGCGAGGCTGTTGGGCAATACGAGGCGAGGACCCTTCAGGAGGCACCCTTCAGCTGAAATGGACAGCTTGTGTCTGACTTGGCGTAGGGCTCTTAGAATAGCCTGGGCTTCCGGGGTGCGAAATGACGCTGGGCTTTGGAGCGCCTTCCAGTCACCAGATTCTACGGCTCGGATCGCAATCTGGAGGCAGTCGTCGTCCTTGGTGGCTCTCGCCACTTCCTCCAGGGACATCGGCCGTGGTCTTGACCATTCAACGATTAGCCGGACGTACTCTTCCGTGGCTGCTGCCTCGGCTGCTTCTGCATCTGTGACCGGGCGGGCGTGCCTCGATAAGTAGTCCGCCGGATTCCGGGTGCCGGGTCGATATTCCACTGTAAACTGGAACTCCTGCAACTGCAGCACCCACTTTTTGATTCTCGGGGGTGGGCGAGAAGACGAGCCTTGGAAAAGTGGGATGAGGGGTTTATGATTGGTGATCACTGAGAAAGGATGTCCATAGAGGTAGATGTGGAAATGGCGGCATCCCCACAAAATGGCGATGGCTTCTCTTTCAATCTGCGAATACCGTTGTTCGGTAGGCGTCAGGGTGCGGCTGGCATATGCAACTGGGGCCCACTCTCCACACGCTTGCTGTTGAGACAGAACAGCTCCGAGGCCCATCGGGCTGGCATCGACTACCAGTTGTGATTCGTGTCGCGGGTTGAAATAGGCCAGGGTTGTGTCTGCTGACAGAGCCGCTTTGGTCTTTACAAATGACTCCTGTTGTTCTGGGCCCCATGTCCAGGCCATTGTTGATTTTGTGAGGTCACGAAGGGGGCCTGTCAAGTCCGACAGATCCTTGATGAAGCGCCTGCAGTATGTCACCATGCCCAGGAAACTGCGGACGGCTGTCACAGACGTGGGGGCTGGCGCGTTGTGGATGTCTTTGACCTTCTCCGGGTCTGGACCCACTCCTTGATCGGAGAACTTGTACCCAAAAAAACTGATATCTTTGCGTAGGAATTCACATTTGTCCTTGTGGAGGGTCAGTTCTCTCTCTTGCAGCCGAGTGAACACCGCTTGGAGGCGTCGGATGTGTTCATCTAAGGTCGGGCGTGGACCAAAATATCATCGCTCACATTGAGCACCCCATCGAGGCCCTGCAGGACATTGTGGATGATGTTTTGAAATACTTCGGCTGCACTTGATATGCCGAAGTTGAGCCTGGTGTATCTCCAGAGGCCAGCGTGGGTGGAGAAGGTCGTGATTGGGCGTGAGTCTGGGTGAAGAGGAATCTGATGGTATCCTGACCTTAGGTCCATCTTGGAGAACCACTTGGACCCTGAGAGCTCCCCGATGATGTCGTCGATCGTCGGCGTCAGGTGACGTTCTCTTTTGATTGCTACGTTGGGGAGGCGCATGTCTACACAGATTCTTACTGCCTCGGGTTGCTTTGGCTTCTTGGCGACCACAATGGGGGACACCCATGGTGTGGGCCCGGTCACTCGTTCAATGATGCCAGCCTGTTCGAGCATTCGCAGCTCGGCTTCGACTTTCGGTCGGAGGTGAAAAGCAATACCTCTGTGCCGGAGGGCTACTGGGGCCACTGACTGGTCGATGTGGAGTCGGACAGGGGGCCCTCTTAAACATTCGATGCCCTCGAACAGCGAGGAGTGTTCCGATACCAGGTGATCCAAACCGTGGGCTTGTACTGTTAGGGCAAAATGTATCAGGCCGAGTTCTTGCCCTGTTTTACAACCAAGAAGGAATCCTGACCCCTCTTGGGATACGTAGATTTTTGTCTGCAGCTGCGTCGAGTCGTGGGACACAGTAGTTCGGAATACACCGCACTGGCGCAGCGGGCGACGAGTCCCATAAGCGAAAACTTGCACTCTGGTGGGGTGAAGTGTAGGAGCATTCTCTAGACTCTGATATACGCTGGCGGCCATGAGGTTGATTGTTGCGCCTGTGTCGATGAGGGTTGTGACTGTTTGGCCATGCACTTGGACGGTGCACATTGGTTCGGTAGATGACGTGGCTGCCAAGGTGTTGAGCATGCGCACCACGTGGACGGATGCGGCGTCCTCCTCATCGTCATCCATGTCGCTGCTGGTGGATGTGTTCGGTAAAGGTGCCATCTGTCGCACTCTCCTGGGTGGGCCACTCTGGCTCTTCCTTTGCGACGACAGGCAAACGCTTGCGAAGTGATTGGCTTTGCCGCAAGCGCTGCAGATCTTGCCTTGGGCGGGGCAAGCACCTTTGTGGGGAGTGGCGCCTCCACACCACATGCATGCTTGGTCGTGGGCGGTGTGGGCCGGCTTCGGCCGTCCTTTGCGGGGTGGCTTCGTCTGGTTATCTGGAGTCTGCGACTTGATGGCGCACACGGGTTCCGTTTTGACCGTGACAGCTGGTTTTGGCTCCATGTGGGCAGCGCGGGCTTTGAAAAGTTCTTTGGACCGCCCCAGGGCTAGGATGTCGCGCATAGACATGGCGTCCGTTTCTAGCACCCTCTCCCGCAACTTCAGGGAGGCGCACCCCTGTATGAACTGGGCGCGGATTTCGTCTTCTGCATCCGGGACTCCTCTGGGAGTTGGTGGGCTGTAATGGCTGGATTTTCTGTCTAGATGGGATCAGCCCCCAGGGGCCCCTGTGACCCAGCCAAAACGTACTCACCTTCCCTTCTTAGATCGTATTCACAATGAGTAGCTATACAGATAAATATACAGATTGCACCTAAGAATGGGGAATGACAATATACATAGATGGATTTTCTACAATATCTTATTCACATCAGTTGGCCTCGCGGTCACCCCGACCCAGACCGTTCTACCCTAGGGCAGATCTGACACACAATCCGGTGTGTCTACACACGGGCCTGCAGAACCCAATGCTCCCTTTTCCAAATCGTTCGCGATCCTGCGAAACATACACGTCAGTGTCCCTCCTGACGCTCTCACTTATTTTAAGCCACAATCTGGTGGATTTACACGACGGTGTCCTTCCCGTCGCTCTCATTAACGCCGCATATCAACGACGACCACATTCCTATGAAACATTATTGGGACGATATCTCAGCAATCTACTTAGGATAAAACTAAAGTAATAACTTTGGATATGGATTCAGATTGTATAGTGTACTCCGTGCTCATGACATCAAAGGTCCACTCACTCCCTCTTTATTTGGTTACCATTCGTCTGATCGGGATTTCTCATCCGTTCGCCTAAATAGTGCCCAACTAGGAATAGCATTTACCAAGATTGAACACAAGCACCAGGTACACGATAATTCTATATGAATTAGGGTATTTATTAACAATAAACATAAATCACATTACTATGCAACATTACATTTACAAAGGGAATAAAAGATAAAGGTTAGAGTGCACATACTATAAGAATCGGTCGGACTTCACCTGGTTAATGGGAAATCGGGACTCGGCAGTCATCTAGGCTCCTGTCTCGTCTCTGGGTCCTGGCTCGCCTTGCAGTCACCCTCAGCCGTCACAAGTACACGTCTGCACCGCTAGGCTCAACCTCGTCTGCTCTCCCTCAGGACCTCGGAACCTTGCTGTTTATTAGCTACCGTCTCTCTCTCTCTGTATTAGTGCGCTCCGCGCCACTTCTCGTTCAGTCTATCTTCAGAGAGTTTCGGTCTTAAATCTTTCCTCGACTTCAAAGATGGCGACTTGTCCACCATGAAAATGAATAATGGCAGAGATGCTAACGGCTAGATGCCGCCTACAGACTAACTGACTGAAAGACTAACACCTTCGCTAATATCAAAGCCCGTTCCTTCATGGAAATTCACGGCCAGTAACCTGCCGCCCACCAAATTCTTGTACCTCCCCGTACCAAGGACACTTTCCCAGCCGGCCGGCCTGAAGTTGTGTCTTCGGAGTGGAGAAAAATACATTCCTTCGATAAGGGTCAGCCTGAACCGGTTCTCTCCAAGCGAACAACAGCTTAAAACTAAAACATCACTCCTGACCTAGAAAGCCTTCTCGAGCTACCAGGCAGAAAGCAAAATGGAGTCTGTCTCGCTTAAGGCCTACGGAGCCCATAATATGCATAGCTCCATGAGAAACAGATCGGCATGTTAGCAAATGAGTAAATCATGACTAATACTTATATATCTAACCCCTCACTTAAATTCATAAGCCTTACTCTAAGGAAAATAGTACGAAAATGCCCTTATATATGTAAGACAGGGTCCCTGTCTATCGGCCTAATCCCTATGCTATGGGGGTGATAGGCTGGAGTCACTCTCCATCATTCTCCTTCTCCAAAGAGCTGGCAAAAAGACAGCCATAACATTACACCCCTTGACTCCAGTCTATTAACCACAAACTAAATGGAGCTAACGTCAGTAGACGAATAATATGAAACAAAACTAACTGATCTACGACTCTTCGTAATTCTAAAAAATTGTAGCAGGGAAGGGATACACTGAATAAAACAACAAATCGCTATAAGGATGCAGACAGTAATAATAACCCCTCCCAAAATTTGTCGTAAAAAATGCATGTCAGGGAGCCAGTTAAAGAGCCAGTCAAAGAAACCCTGATCTATGTGTTCTCTAATTTCTGCAGTCAAGTCGTGGAGCTTATTAATATGGGATTGGATATCTTTAGAATGGTCAGATAAATTAAAACAGCACAGACCTTCAAATTCAGAGCATTCATGCCCGTGTTTTAACAACAAATAATCGATTGCAGCACGATTTTGCAAAATGGCTCTACGTTCACCTTGGGAGTCCAATAATAAGTCTGATAAAACAGTAGATGTTTGGTTGATCGATTTGCCCATCCAGCAGGCCATTTTGCCGATTGTTTTGGCATTATAAACGGCCAATGCAGGAACACCAATAATGGAAAAAGCTAAACCAAGATATTCTGATCTGGAATAAAGATGAACAGAGGAATCACAGTCTTCATGCAATGACATAGAGTCTCGAACAATACGGGAATGTGAAGGAGGATGTGAAGAAAACATTAGCAAACTTAATCTAGTAATGGCACATGGGCCACCAGAAATATTCGCAGGAATATAGGGCCAAGATGAATTCCCGCAAGAAAAGAGCCATCCAGCTGGTAACAACATTGAACGATAATGGCTAGTGGCTACAACCAAACTTTTACAAGTCATATTGTTCTTCACTGAAAGGCATGAATTAGGAAGTCTTTTTGAGCATAGCAATCGTTGATGAAATGAAAAAGTAGTAGCGGCCTGGAGTTTCAACCGCAGACATTCAGAGATGGCCTTAGGATTACAGGTCATCATGAAACAAAGGTCACCAGGGGTAATATTAAAGGTAGTAATTCTGGAGTTAATAGGGACATCGAGGTCCGAAAGAAGAGTACATGAGGGACAAAATTCATGGGCCGCAAAATCGCCCAGAATAACATTAGGTCGGGCATTGGATACATTGAATACATGATGCAGAGTTTCAGTAGATGCAGGGACAGCAACCAAACAGGTCGATAAAATGTCAGTGACAGACTTCATGGGGGTAAGGCAAAAATGCGGAGAGTTCGTCACTCGCTTAGCGAATATGATCCAGAAATTTGAAGATTTCTGCCACGCAGATCGCGCAGCTCTTGTTATCCCATCACTCGGCGTCGGTGGATCCTCTCCTCTCCCGGCGTAGCAAGCCAAAAGGAGTCCAACGCCGACACATCCTGCAGCAGCAGTCCAAAGAATGATCTGAAATAATACAAACACAGGCCTTAATCATTCTCGTAAATAACATTTATCAGCTGGGACAGCTTCCCAGCCATCTTTCCCTGGCTTCATCACCAAAACGGTGTTGTCATGACCGGTCGCAATAATATCAGCCTGTTCAGGAGGATTTTTAGGCGATTGCACCCATATTTTAGCTCCAGGAAGATCAGACGATCCGAAGCCTTTTTGTCCTCGCACAGTTAGCAACGTTGGGGCAGAGCCTTTTTTGATCTCACCACTGAAGACAGGCATAATCAGTAACTGAGCAACACGGTCAGACTTTTTGATCAGTAAATCAGTCTCACTGCTATTAAGCAAGAGAACCTTAATCTCTCCCTGATAATCACTGTCGATCACTCCTCCGAGTACTTGTACACCTTTCAGGGCCAGGCCAGATCTAGGGGCAATTAATCCAAAACTACCGGCAGGTATAGAGACACCAATGCCAGTTTCAACAATTATTCGATCTTTTCCTGGGAAGTGTGCATCATTTAACGCATGCAGGTCGAGGCCTGCGGAACCTGGGGTTGCTCTACATGGAGCCATAGCACCGGGGGTAATTTCCCAATATGTGACAGTAGTTCCAACAGAATTAGGTTTCGCATCAACATGTGGAGGAAACAAACGCATCAAAGGAGATTCAGCATGTAACAAGGGACGATTGTTCAAAATAAGTAAAGCTTGAAGTAGGACATCTCTCCACTGGCTGTAACGATCATCAGTTAACTTGCGCAACTGTTCTTTCAACAAGCCATTCATTCTCTCAATCAGTCCTGAAGCTTGTGGATAATATGGAATATGAAACACCCAATCTATATTATTCTCTATACAGAATTCCTGCACCAATCTTCCACGAAAGTGGGATGCATTGTCTGATTGAATTTGGAATGGGACACCATAATACAGAATAATTAGCTCCAGGGTTTTAATTGTATTCACTTGGGTAGCATTCTTGCAAGGGAAAGCGACCAAAAGGCCACTATAAGTATCAACCACTGTACAAATGTATTGACAATTTCTGCTCATGGGAAGCGGACCAATATAATCAATCTGCCAAATTTGGGCGGGCAATTTACCTCGATGTAAGTGGCCTCGAACAATTTGAGGCACCTCTTTCTTTCTAGAATGCTGGCAAATGGGACAATGTAGAATGGCATCTTTAATTAAAGAAGAGGGAATATGAATTCCTCTATCAGCAGCCCACCTGTTAGTGGCTTTCTCTCCAAAATGTCCTGCTTTCTGTTATGTTATGTTATGTTATGTTATGTTATGTTAAATAACTTATAACGCGCACGTACACCGAAACGGTTTCTTGGCTCTCATGACAGACATAACAAACCAGGGCCAGGAGATCACACTGTTCCAGCTTTGAAAAGAAAAGTTTTTAAGGTTCTCCTAAATGACTCGTAGGTAGGGCAATGACGAAAGGAAGAAAGAAGGGAATTCCAAAAGATGGGGCCGAGAGAAGAAAGGCGCAAGCCGCCATGCCGCTTCCGGCGGGAATATGGAATGCAGAGAAGATTATCAGCAGATGATCTTAGATTACGGGTGGGAAGATATCTCTTCAGTTTAGAAGACACAAATTCAGGGGCGCGATCGTGGAGAGATTTAAAGACGGTGCAACCAAGTTTAAAGGAGCACCGTTGGGCCACTGGGAGCCAGTGAAGGTTCCTCAGAAGAGGAGAAACATGCTGGTGTTTGGGTTGGTGATACACCAAGCGGGCCGCCTGATTCTGGATCAGCTGAAGTTTGTGGAGCTGATAAGCAGGGATCCCCACGTACAGGAGATTAGCAAAATCAATCCTGGAGATGACCAGAGCCAGTAAGACTAGAATGAGTGCCTCTCTGGTGAGAAAACGACAGATCTTACGGATCCTGCGCAGTTGAAAAAAACAGGATGATGTCACAGCCGAGATCTGGGGTTTCATGGATAAATCCTCAGAGATAACCACTCCAAGGCTTTTCACGGTCTTGACCGGGCTGGGAGGGATGCCAAGGGAAGGAGGCCAATAAGTGTCGTTCCAAGGATTAGAAGGGCCACCCAGCAGGACGAGTTCCGTTTTTGATGGATTCAGCTTGAGCTGGCTGTGAGCCATCCAATCTGAGATCAACAACATGGTGGTTTGAAACTTATAACGGGAAGAGGGTAAAGTGTCCAAGGGAAAGACCAACTGAAGGTCATCAGCATAATTGAAAATAGTTGCAGGGGAGTGACGAAGGGAGACCATAAGTGGTTGCATGTATAAATTAAAAAGGAGGGGAGAAAGAGCAGAACCTTGGGGGACACCACATGTGAGAGAGAGAAAGGGAGCAGTGAAAGTAGACAGATGGACTGCCTGCGAGCGGCCTTGCAAGAAAGACCGCACCCAGTCCAACGCAATACCCTGGATGCCGGCGTTTCTGACACGGTCGACCAGGATAGCATGATCGACCGTGTCAAACGCCGCCGAAAGGTCTAGCAAAATCAGGGCTTGGGAGAGGTTGTCATCAGCGCCCGCTCTGAGGGTGTCCAAGACAGCCGCAATCACCATCTCGGTGGAGTGGAGAGGGCGAAAGCCAGCCTGCTGGGGATCCAGGAATAGAGAAGTCTCCACGAACGAACTCAGGCACCCGGTAACATAGGTCTCTAATATCTTGCCCAAAAAAGGGAGGAGCTTTCTGATGGGCCCATTTCGCCAATCCCGCCAAATCAGAATCTTGCATGTCAACCACTGCCTCAGAAATTTTAGACTGTTCATCTGCAATGTTATGGAAAAATTTGTCAAGGGAGTCGATTGGAGTATGAGCATCCACGTGAAAGATTGTTACAGTACTCTGCGGAAGCAGTTCCCAAATATCTTGCCACAATTCTTTACCCCACAATTCTTTAGAATGCAATTCCCAATTATGCGAGTGCCATGTAGGCAGCCACACTGCTAGTCCATTTGCAGTGGACCAAGAATCAGTAAAAATATGACATGTACCTGGTAACTCCTGTTTCAAAACTTGGTAAACTGCATAGAGTTCAGCATATTGACTACTCTTACCGTCTCCAGTTGTGCTCAATAATTTCTGTGTAATCGGGTTATAGGAGACAGCTTTCCAATGTCTCTTGTCACCAATGAACTTCGCAGAACCATCCGTAAACCACACATGTTTTCTATCCTCCGCGGACAGATCATCAAATGATTTACCCCACTTCACGGGAGACTCCTGCACTACGGGAACCGAACGCTCACTTTCAGCCTCATTGGAGGGCGCCTGCGCCACTCGCTCATGTAAAACCGCCACACCTTTCGGACCCACACGTGCTCTGTCCTGAATGTACCATTTCCATTTAATCACACTAGCCTCCTGAGCATGTCCAATTCGATGGGACTTCGGTGAACTCAAAACCCACTGCATGATGGGAATCTCAGGCCTCAAAATCACAGCATGGCCTAAAGTCAATTGCTCGGTATCCACCAGAGCCCAATAACAAGCAAGCAACTGTTTTTCAAAAGGTGAGTAACGCTCACCAGCCTCTAGTAACTTTTTGGTCCAAAAACCTAATGGCACTTTTTGTCTGCCCTGCTTTTGCCACAAACTCCAATTGGCATACAGACCTTCCACGGATACATTCAAATCCACATTACCTTCACTCACGGGCCACAAATCCAAAGCATACTGAATAGCTTCTTTAGCCAAATTAAAAGCAGTCTGTTGAGGTTCACCCCATTCAAACGCATTCTTTTTACGAGTGACTCGATACAATGGAGCCAAGATCTGACTCAAATGGGGAATATGCTGACGCCAAAATCCAAACAATCCAATAAAGCATTGAGCTTCTTTCCTGTTTCTGGGAACAGCAAAATCAAGTATTTTACGTTTAACTTGTGGGATCACCTCTCTGTGACCCTCATGCCAATTAATTCCTAGGAATTTCACAGCTTGGGATGGAGTTTGTAATTTGTCAGGATTAATTTCCCAGCCTTTTGCTCGCAAACAGTCAATGATCTGATCTAAATGAGACTGTACTTGGTCTTGCGTTTCACCTTGAATCAAAATGTCGTCAATATAATGACAAACCTGAACTTGTGGATTCGTGGGCACTTCAGACAAATGTTCCGCCACCAGCCGGTGACAGATCGTAGGACTATGTACATAACCTTGAGGAAGACTCCGGAACGTCATTTGACGTCCATTCCATGTAAAACTGAATTGTTCCTGGCATTCGGGGGCAATCGGAATTGAAAAGAATGCATTAGCAATATCGATAGAAGCATACCATGTACCCGGATGCTTTTGAATTCTCTCAATCAGTGTAACAATGTCAGGCACTGCCACAGTCAATTTAGGTGTATGTTTGTTCAATTCACGATAATCAACAGTCATGCGCCAAGAGTTGTCACTTTTGCGCACGGGCCAAACAGGATTATTCCAAGCAGATGTGACCGGAGTAATGACTCCTGCGTCAACCAAATCCTGAATCGTAGCTGTAATTTCTTCATGACCACCTGGGATGCGATATTGTTTCTGAGAAATCACTTTCGTTGCTAAAGGGATCTTAATAGGTGGCATGCGTAAACGGCCAACCCGTACGGGTCTGGTCGAAATGTACTGTCTAGTACCAAACTGATAGTAACCATCATCCAAATGCAAAGTCATACCTTTCAAAATGTCAATTCCAATAATGTATTCCAAAAGTGGCACAACCAACACAGAGTATTCTCTACGAGGAATCCTACCAATTTTAATTTCAAGTGCAGTTTGAACTGCGGGTGTTTCTTTACCACCCAGCCCGGTAATTGTGAAAGACTGTCCATGAAATTTCCTTGACTTACCATGAATTAAAGTGGCCTCCGCCCCAGTATCAACTAACGCTCGGGCCCTTTGGATATTACGATGTTTCCAAAAAATCTCAATATCTACATATGGTCTGTAATCTCTGTGGGCCCACCTGCGTACCGGAGCTTGACCTATTTCCTAGTCATTTTTCCTGCGTTCCGTCAACCAAGACAGATCAGGGTAAATGTTTTCAGTCTTCTTTGGTATTAGAATTTCTTGTTCATATCCGTCTCCAGTACGAAACGGATTAGTGTCAGGTTCAAAAAGTTGTGAATTACGGTCAGAGAGTCTGTTACGATCCTCCCTCCTCCTTATATCAGGGGAAAAACTTCTAGCATCTCTACGTCTGCTAGAACCACGATCATCTCTTCCCCTTTCACGATCATCCTCTCTCCCCCTCCCATCATTACGACGGGGGGAACCACCACGTTCTTGGCGCCGATCATCACGGCGATCAGAATTCACACGTCGTCTCTCATCACCACTGTCATCCGAACCACGATCATAATCATTCTTTCGCACACGACGGGCACCTTCCTTCCGATCCAAACCACGCTTACGAAACATATCCCATAGGATATTATTAGGTTCACCATCGATCTCTTCCCTTTTGACACCATCAGCAATGAGAGCAAGAAACATGTCACGTCTAGAGAACTTATAGTCCCCACCAGTACGACCCTCAGGTCGGGATTGTCTTTCAGGTTTAAACCATTCACCCAGCTCACCAAGCTGACGAACAGACTCAAGCACAGCAGACAAAGGATTGCCAGTTTGATTAATCAATAATGTCATCATGACCTGCTTGTAAGCAACAGGAGAAGTACGTATAATGCGGTTACGCACGGAAGATGTTAACAGACCATCCAATAACCTGTCAGCAGTACTAAGGAAGATACACGTTTTCATGACTTCCTCCTTTAAACGTTGCGACGCATCGCGCAGAGTGTACCACGGCTTTTCATCAGAGGGCCAATCAGACTCTGTTGGATATTTATGATTACAACCATCAGACGCAAGCTGGAGCAAAGAAGTTTGGACATTACCATTAAAATTCCGAAAATGGTCCTGAATAGTAGAATCAGAACTCAAAGAGCAAAATCGTAAGCAATCAACAGCATCGAGCATAATACCGGAAGCGCCAAGCTCATAAAGACGCACCATCCAGGTAAGCAAGGCCTCACCAGGCCGTTGTTTAAATCGTTGCAGGATGTCACTAATCTCCTGCTGAGTAAAATCTTCAATACAGTCAAGAGGGATACCACCCGGATTACCAGGGGCTTGTTGTAATTTCCGTCGAAAGATCGGGTGAGCAGAAACTGCGGGAAGAGCTTCCGAGGAGGCCCGCATCTTAGATTTAACAGAACAATCAGGGCAAGCTACGTCATCCGCACGGGAAGAACGAGCACGGTCACCATCGGTAGTCAAATCAATGCAAGAAGCAGATTTACAATCACGTCCGGAGCGAGAAGACTCGCGCTTGTCACCCTCCTCTGCCGAGGAGTCAGAAGTATGAGAATCCCAGATATTACCGTCCCACTCATCGGGGTTCCAATCCATTCCAGCTTTTGCTACAATCATACGCACTTTGCGAGAAGACACACGTCCACGACGATGTTTATACTTATATCGTGCAATACGGACCGCAGCTCTTTCGGCAATGGTCTGATATGTTTCAAGTTTGTCGGCAAGCAGTTTATTTTGACAACGCAAAAGAGTATGCGCATTTTGCAACTCAACACACTGTCCTTCCGTATCTTTAAATTGTTTCTGTAGTTGAACAAACTTCTCATGCAATATTCTGTATGCATTAAGAATAATCCACCCTCTGCGTCCTAAAATAGGAAGCTCATCACCCTTCACTATTGGCGCTTTCTGTAAGCATGAAATCACATCGGCAGGCTCCGCCTGCTCCAAGCATGAAGACCAATTTTCACTCAAACCAGTAGAATCAGCCCACTCACGGGCCAAGGCCTCGTAAGGCGTAGACTCCCAGCCGGGAATCTGAATCGGTAATTTAAAAACCGACGATGATTTTTTCGGAAACATAATAACACGCAAAAAAAAAAAAATTATATACACAATTATAAACAAAATTTTATACGTACAAGCCGAGCGCAAACCAACTAGATTAAAACAACACAATGCACACAGGCTTCGTAAACAGTTCGTGACGCCAGATGTAATGGCTGGATTTTCTGTCTAGATGGGATCAGCCCCCAGGGGCCCCTGTGACCCAGCCAAAACGTACTCACCTTACCTTCTTAGATCGTATTCACAATGAGTAGCTATACAGATAAATATACAGATTGCACCTAAGAATGGGGAATGACAATATACATAGATGGATTTTCTACAATATCTTATTCACATCAGTTGGCCTCGTGGTCACCCCGACCCAGACCGTTCTACCCTAGGGCAGATCTGACACACAATCCGGTGTGTCTACACACGGGCCTGCAGAACCCAATGCTCCCTTTTCCAAATCGTTCGCGATCCTGCGAAACATACACGTCAGTGTCCCTCCTGACGCTCTCACTTATTTTAAGCCACAATCTGGTGGATTTACACGACGGTGTCCTTCCCGTCGCTCTCATTAACGCCGCATATCAACGACGACCACATTCCTATGAAACATTATTGGGACGATATCTCAGCAATCTACTTAGGATAAAACTAAAGTAATAACTTTGGATATGGATTCAGATTGTATAGTGTACTCCGTGCTCATGACATCAAAGGTCCACTCACTCCCTCTTTATTTGGTTACCATTCGTCTGATCGGGATTTCTCATCCGTTCGCCTAAATAGTGCCCAACTAGGAATAGCATTTACCAAGATTGAACACAAGCACCAGGTACACGATAATTCTATATGAATTAGGGTATTTATTAACAATAAACATAAATCACATTACTATGCAACATTACATTTACAAAGGGAATAAAAGATAAAGGTTAGAGTGCACATACTATAAGAATCGGTCGGACTTCACCTGGTTAATGGGAAATCGGGACTCGGCAGTCATCTAGGCTCCTGTCTCGTCTCTGGGTCCTGGCTCGCCTTGCAGTCACCCTCAGCCGTCACAAGTACACGTCTGCACCGCTAGGCTCAACCTCGTCTGCTCTCCCTCAGGACCTCGGAACCTTGCTGTTTATTAGCTACCGTCTCTCTCTCTCTGTATTAGTGCGCTCCGCGCCACTTCTCGTTCAGTCTATCTTCAGAGAGTTTCGGTCTTAAATCTTTCCTCGACTTCAAAGATGGCGACTTGTCCACCATGAAAATGAATAATGGCAGAGATGCTAACGGCTAGATGCCGCCTACAGACTAACTGACTGAAAGACTAACACCTTCGCTAATATCAAAGCCCGTTCCTTCATGGAAATTCACGGCCAGTAACCTGCCGCCCACCAAATTCTTGTACCTCCCCGTACCAAGGACACTTTCCCAGCCGGCCGGCCTGAAGTTGTGTCTTCGGAGTGGAGAAAAATACATTCCTTCGATAAGGGTCAGCCTGAACCGGTTCTCTCCAAGCGAACAACAGCTTAAAACTAAAACATCACTCCTGACCTAGAAAGCCTTCTCGAGCTACCAGGCAGAAAGCAAAATGGAGTCTGTCTCGCTTAAGGCCTACGGAGCCCATAATATGCATAGCTCCATGAGAAACAGATTGGCATGTTAGCAAATGAGTAAATCATGACTAATACTTATATATCTAACCCCTCACTTAAATTCATAAGCCTTACTCTAAGGAAAATAGTACGAAAATGCCCTCATATATATGTAAGACAGGGTCCCTGTCTATCTGCCTAATCCCTATGCTATGGGGGTGATAGGCTGGAGTCACTCTCCATCATTCTCCTTCTCCAAAGAGCTGACAAAAAGACAGCCATAACATGGGCTTGGCGGAGTAAAAAGCGTTCGTAGTCCGAGCTGGCGAACGGTTCGGAAT
This sequence comes from Lissotriton vulgaris, assembly GCF_964263255.1. Lineage (NCBI taxonomy): Eukaryota > Metazoa > Chordata > Amphibia > Caudata > Salamandridae > Lissotriton > Lissotriton vulgaris. The sequence goes on from NC_141693.1 coordinate 682,300,501, forward strand.
ATCTTGTGATGGTGTCCCGTATAGTGTTGTACGTGTGGGGCGGGTCTCCCCCCGTGATGTCCTTGGAGATGTCGTGGATTGCTTCCCCCCCCAGGTGCAAAAGCATTGCGCGACGTCGCGCCACGGCAATGTCCTCCGCGATGAAGTAGTTTTCGAGACGTTCCACCCACTTCCTCCACCGAGCAGCTTGTGATGGGGGCGTCCCTGTGACAGAGAAGGGCTCCAGTGGCGGCACGTTGGCCATGATGGCTGAAGCAAGGCAGAGAGGGTGACAGGTGGGGCTCTAGACGGTTGTGTAGGCTTCTGCAGTCACCAGAGAAGGATGCAGGCACTCGTAGGCACTCGTAGGCCTCACTCCGCGAGAAGCGTGAGATTTGGCAGGGTCTGTTTACACGCGAAATGCGTGAGGAATAGCGGGGAGGCCGCGTTGCGCGCCAGAAGCGTGGTGCCGGGTGCTCACAGCGCATGCGCGGGACAGCCGTGGGGCCGCACGGGACCGGGGCCGGGAAGAGAGATGCAGCCTGGGGGCCGGAGGCAGCGGGGAATAACGGGAGGGCTCCCTGGGGGTACCTGTTGGCAGCGCTCCAGTCCACGCTGCAGAGGAGGTTGTAGGACGGCCCAGAAGGCAGGCTGAAGTCTCGCTGAAGTCTCACAGGAGCACCAGTGAGCGGCGCAAGCAGCAGCAGGCGGTCAGGCTCGCAGGAGCACCGGTGAGCGGCGCGAGCAGCAGCAGGCGGTCAGGCAGGCCCTCGGCTCCTTCGAGGCGGGCCACAGCGGGCTGTAGGCGGCTCAGGGGGCGGGCAGTACGCCACGTGCAGGCTTGCACGACGTCGGGCACCGGGCAGCCAGGATGCACACGGGCTGTGGCGGTGCGACGGGGCACGGGGTAGGGTGGACACTTGACCACCGTCGTCGCCAGTGTAGTGTCCTGGCTGGGGCCTATAATTAAGCAGGCTAGACGACACACATGTGCTGATGGTGGCTAGCACGTAACTGACCACGCCCAGTCTTCTGGGCTTTTTATTAACGCTTAGCACGTCCCCGGCGCTCACGCCGGGCTGAACCAAAACCCTCCCACGCTGGAGGGGACAACTGCTCACAGGAGTGGGAGGGGGCGTGTGCTGCAGTGGTACACCCCACTGCCAGCAACACTACAGACCACTGACACCTTTTTCCTCACTAACGTCCTCTGCTTGCACCTTAATTTAGGGATGCCACTTTGGAGCTAGAGTAGGGATAGTTAGAATTAACTGCAACATAAAGAAGAAGTGCAGATGAAAGAAGACTTGAGCTTTGGTTTCCTCATCTCATATATAATCATTATTGAACTTTTTTTTCTTTTCATGCTCCATCGGGTAAACCTTTTCTTGGATGTTTGCCTTTCTTTTATTTCCCTTGTATTTCTATACTCTCATGCTAAGGTTTGTGTATGTCCAACTATTTTTGAAGTTGTAATAAAACTGACATTCATCTGGTTGTCCATTTGGTTTCTAAGGTAACCGTTTTGTTACGTTGTATGTCCAGAGATTTATGAGTTTATCTTCCTTCTACACTTACATACTGCTAAAAACAACCATTGTGGATCTGACATTGGATTGAATTGAAAAGGTGGGCCCAGGCTCCTTCAACTGCAAACTCAGATGAGAGAGGGAGGACGGGGGAATGAGGCAGCCTTAATGAACCCTCTGGAATCGTGAGGCCTTGAATACTGACATAATAATAATCATAATAATCCACATTTGTAAAGCGCACAATCACCCGTAAGGGTCTCTAGGCACTGGGGGCCGTCGGGAAGATTAAGCAAACTATTGCCCAGAGTCACATGGTGCTGGGCTAACCTGCCGCCGGAGCGGGGGATCGAACCGTGATCCCCAGATTCCAGCGTCAGTCGCCCTGGTCACGGCGCAGACAGTACGAAGCTGGCGGTGCCTCACGGAAACACCAATCGACTGTACCATCCTTACTGTCCTGCTAACAGACATTGATTGGGGGAACCCCATGTAGAGCCCTAATCATTATCGCAACCTGATGATAACCATTGGGGGCCCTACTGTGCATGGTGCTTGGTGTTAAATGTAGGGGCCCTTGTGGATGTAAGGGTCCCTGGTGGAGCCAAGTGAAGCACACTACTGCCCTGGCGAGGGAGCTACTGTAGTCATTTGAGGCAATCTGTTGTCGGGGGCCCCTGAGCTGCACCTGTGTGTTGGACTAGTCTGCAGGTTTTCATGGATACTGGCTTTCAAGGTAAGCACTTCATTCGACCGTTGGCGGCAGGGGAATGGCCTGAATTATTAGTGTGGAACGCTGAGACCTGGAATTGGGCCCTGTTACTAATCACTGTGTGCTGTTGGGATTGTGGCCCATACTAGGCTGTTTTGGCAGTCGCTGTCCCCCCTCCCTACTTGCTTCTTTTGCTTGAGGCTTGTAGAGAGAATCTGTTCAGTGAGTTAGGATGGGGAAGAATAAATTGACCAAGCCAACAAAGACAAACAAAATTGTGAACTACGTTCATGTGATCCCACTGGAAGGGGAGACTCTGCCCTAGGTGCAGGGGCTGGAGAGCACAGAAGTGGCGCCTTGACTCTGGCAGATCTGATGGCACCAATCAATGGCGAGGAGATGATGGTCAAGATAGACTCTGTGTCCATAGATATCAATCTTCTGCACAGGGACCTCAGGAAGGTAGAAGATAGGGTTATCGAGATCGAGGGATCGGTCTCGGAACTTAAGCTGGTGGTAAACAAATTGAAAGAAAGCATATCTAGACTGTCTAAAATGTCTGCACAGAAGGCAGGTCCAGGAGGAATAACTTACATTTTGTGGGGTTACCTGAGAGGGTGGAGGAACAGCCTGCGGAACTCTTTAGGTCGAGCTTTAGCAGCAGCGCGCGGAGTATGGGAAACAATCTGACCTTACTATCTGCCCATATTTTTCATTGGCTTTTGTGTTTGTCCTTTGTAAACTCGGTCTTCTGATTGAATATGAGGATTATGAGGCTTGTAAGTATTGCCTTATCATGCCATGTTGTCATTTGTAACCTCACATGGCTATTGGCCCCTTTACTTCAAGTGTTACACTGTACGGACATGTTATTTAGAGCACAATTTTTTTCTGTGCCATATTCCCCCTCCCCACACTCCCGTTGTCCTTGCTTTCTCACACCTGCCCCCCTGCCTGCACTCCCGCTGTCTGTACCTTCTTGTCCCCCTGCTCCTTCCAGCTCGCCCTCCCATATTCAATGCAACAGGACTTGTTTGAATGCGAGTCCTATTGCACGGCAAATGCTTGTTGCTTTTGTGTGTTTTTTTATCCAATCGTACAATGAACGGGGCATTGTTCCTAGAAGTAGAGGGGACTAAAATGCTGCCCTTTCTGGCAGTCGTATGCCAGTTTAATGATGTCATAACCAGCTGAAGCATCTGTCTCTCCATCTGTTTTCTGACAAGAGTTGTTCTTTTTGCAGACCTATCTAGTTGGCTTTCTTCTCCCGCCGTGGTCTTCCCTAGAAGCGTAGAGGACTGTGAAGATTTATTCATAGGGTGGTAGCTCCTCGGAGAACGGGAAGGCTAGGGCAAAGCCAGTCCCAGTTTCGGCAATCCTTTCTGTTAGTTCTCTCATGCATTCATAATATGGACAGGCTGTGTTATGCACTATGTGTTCATTTTAAATGACACTAGTGCCTTCGAACGGCTGCTTCATAGCATTGAAAATCAGTTTTAACCGGGAGATCGAGGGAGCCGAATATTTTATCGTTGAGAATTGAGCGTGAGAGGCAGACAATGCTGTCAGTCAGACATCTCATGCTGCTTTCGTTGTTAGTTTTTGTTTATCTGAGAAGCCACTACATGTCACTGGCTCTACCTAGCCCAGCTGACCTATAGGGGAACCTCCTGTCAGGCAACGACTTGATCTGCAGGCCGTGCTGTTTGAATTGCTTTCTTATCCCGAATGATGCATGGACTATATTCTGAGGTGGGGGGCAGTAGGGAAGTGGGGTGTCGAAAGGGACAGGTTTTGGACACGCAGATTGAGTGTATTGAGTGTATTTGACTGTAGTGATGTTGCAGAAAGCTCTTTAGCAGTGTGTTAATCTAAGACATCTTCGAGGAAGTGCTTGCTGCCTGTCTCTCCTCCCCTCCACCCGCCACCCGTCAACCTAAGCATATTCACATGTAAATGAAAAACAATTTGCTTCTGTTAGTGGAGAATATAACCATGCCACGTGACCCCAATTAAAATAATTGGGGTCTTCCTTTGAGATCAATCACTTTGTTCCACACAGAGGCAGCATCTGCCACTGACAAAAGGCAATAGTATGTGGGTGTGGGAGGGTGCTCTAGTCTGCACCTATTTTGCATAGCCCCAAACTCCAACTTCTCCTCAAAAACACTCCTAATGCTGCAAACCTCCAACTCAGGTGCATATGGAACTCATACTATCCTGATCATTTGTTTTGCCTCCACTATTTGACAGTCTTGCTTTTGGATGCGGGCTTATTATTAAAAGATTTTGTTATTGACCAACTTAAATGTACTTGTTTTACCAACCGTAGAACGATGAAACACTGAACCAGTCCCCGCGGCATTTCAGTATGTGACCTGTAATGTGTGCATATACTTCATGTTTCCAGTTGTTGCAACGGAAAAGATCTCCGGATGGTGATGGACGCGCACCCTGTCTTGAGTGCCACAACTGTACTGATTTCTGGATCCTTGATGCTGATTTTTGTTGTCATGGACAAACACGGTTCATGTGTTTACACCATGACATAGCCCTTTCTAACAGATCACATTTTTTTTGTGACCAGGAGGGGTGCTCAAAGTGCTATCCTCGTAGTGGCAAAAGACACTACCTTTACCAGAAGTTAAGCAGCATGAGCACAGTGGTGGCAGCATACCGTGTAGTGAGCAGTATGAGTGAACGGTCCTTTTTAGGTCAAGCCTAGGCAGCGCACATGCGCTGTCTGCAAGACCTGTTGTTATCTCCTCTATCAGCTTTTGGCATGCCCATGAATTGCCATTTGTTCGTTGCTGTGCCATTTAGAAATACAAGGTTTTTATTGGTGCATTGGGTCTGATTCTCCCACCTTTGTGGGTCACGCCCAGGCGATTTCACTCATTTTTGCTTGCATTGGCCATCCAGTACATCCGCGGTTCTTCCTGGTCATCCTGACCTTCCTTTCTATTTTGTAGGCTAACAACATTGTTTTAGGCTTTCAGGCCGTTTCACTGAGCAATGCTCTGTTCAGCACCAAGCAAAGTGACAATTTCTGTCAGGTAGCTGTTGAGCTATTGCATTGCAAATCTTTGTTTTTTAGTGAAATGGATTGTTAATGTGCCTTGGCCCAAAACGTTGTCCAAATTCTTCGGCATTGATAGGGTGCACAGGGCATTTGTTCCGCCACCAAGGCTTCCCCTCCTCCCTAGGCTATAATAGCTCATCTATTTAATTTTAGAGGATGTGATATAATTTTGAAATATGTTCAGGGCAGAGCAATTTGAGGGGAACAATATTTCTATATTTCCTGACTATACCAAAAAGGTACAAGATCTGCGAAAAAACTATGTGGTAGTCAAAGAGAGTCTCCGCAAAGGTGCTTCAAACATAACTAGATGTACCCTGCCAAATTGCAGATTTTGCATGTTGAGAAGGCCGTGGTCTTCTCACCTATGTAGAGGCGACTGAGTGGCTGAACTCATTGAGTGGTGAAAAGTCTGAGGGTACTCCAACATGAGGACTGAATTGTCGAACAACGGTGCAACAGTCAACAAGGCTTAAAGTACGGTCATTGTCATCTTCAAACCAGGGCACGGCGCATCCAAAAGGATGCACAGTTGTTTGACCCTTGAAGACAGTGAGGTGGTGCCGGACACTAATGACTCCATCTAGCGCCACAGGGGCGATCCTGACTAGAGCAACAATGGTACTCAAGACCGCCTGACTTGAATTTCTGGGGTTGTTTGGTTTCTAGGCATGCTGCACTGAGGATGTGGGCTCTGTGGGATGCTTGGGTGGGACTCTATGGAAGACAATGATCTGTTCCCTGTTACTATTCAAACCTCTGTGGAGTTATAGTAAGCTGTATGAAATGGGTGTCAAGTGAAGTTCATTGTATTGTAACTCTTGGTAGTGAGCCGACGGGAGCACCATTTGCCTTGTAGCCTCACCATTCCCAATGGTTGGCGGATCACTAGCTTAGCACGCCCGTTAGTTGGGGGAAGCTCTGACCTACAGGCGGGTTATGGGGCAGTGGATGAAAAGCCACAGACTGCTATCTGGTTTTATTGCATGTACTGCTCAAGACGGGAGTGGGAGGTAAATATTTTGGTCTTGTATTACAGTTGTGGTCTGGGGGTTCTTGAACTGCTCGAGTTTGTTTGCATCTTTGCTCTGGTTAGACCACGTATGGGTGGGGTGTGTCGGGAGGGGAGAGTCCTGTAGGTGTCAGCAGTGGAAAATGACTGACCGGTTGGAATCTATTGATGGCTGTTGGTACCAATAAAGTACTGTGGGTGGAATGTCAGGGAGCAGGGTCATGTCGAAAAACTATTGAGGCTTCATGCATTTATTAGGTATTAGGGGATTTCAATATCCTTTTTACAGGAGACACATATGAGAGGAGACAGCATGCAGGCACTGCGCTAGAAGTGGAGGGGGCATATATTCATTTCTATTCTGGGTTTGCTAGAGGGTCTCTGCTCTGGGTGGCCCCGGGGGTGCCAGTCGGTTACAAGGGGCATAAAGTTGACAAGGAGGGCTGGTATGTGAGCCTGTGTGGTTCCCTGGAGGGAAGGAATATTTGTCTGATTAACGTTTAGCGCCCAACATTGATTGCCCACACTTTATTGGCCAGATGGTTGCAGATGCCACTGAGTACTTGGTGGCTGAAGTGGTAATGGCAGGAGACCATAATTACGTACTAAATGGGCTACTGGATCGAGGCCCTCCAAAGCCTAACACAAAACCTGCCCTGGCAGGGACCCTGGAGATCCTCGGAGGGGGTGGGACTGGAGAACATATGGCGACTGCAATACTCCCAGGAGAGGGCCTACTCTTATTTCACGACATCTACCGGCACCTACAGCAGAATAGATTAATGTTTTGTGTCAGGATCAATGGTTCATAGCGTGCAGGAGGTTACTTACCCTGCTCTATATTTTCCTGGCCAGTCCCCATGTTGTTAGCCATGCAGCTTGGTTGAGGAGACCAGCTGTACCACTGTGGAAGCTGAGGGCAGAGACACTGAATGACCCAGTCTTATCATCTGTGGTAAGCACCCCGGTGACTCATTATTTCGAGGAGAACTGGTGGAGTGGTGCAGTAAAGCAATCGAATGGGAAGCAATAAAAGTGGTTCTTGACGGGGGGAATGTATAAAGACTACATACAGGGTCAAAACAATTGGAGGCCAGTTTGGACGCACATGAGTGCACGTTAAGCAAAGTCAAGAAAGAGCTGCCACAGTGTCTGAAATACATTCCCCAAATGACAAAAACGGAGAAGGGAACTCCTAGAAGACTGGAGAAAGGTTGGACAATTTTGTATTTTGAACCTATAGACAGAACTTGCATGCAGGGGAGGACAAAGCAGGCGCGTTACTGTCCCTGTTGATTAAACAGGAGGAGCATCATGCTCTGCTTCTGGTGGTGATGGATGAGGAGGGAAAGCTGGCTTGTACAAAGAGGGACATCATGCCACCTTCGCAGCCCGACTCCGCAGAGCTTATCAATCACAGCCAGTTGTAGTGGCAAGAGAGGGTCAGTGCTACATGATGGAGCCACACATGAATAGACAAGCAGAGGGAGAGCCTTGAGGTGCACATCTCTAAAGAAGAGATAATTGTGGCCATTCGTAGTCTCAAACCTGTGAAGGTACGGGGGCGGGCTGCCAGTAGAATTTTATTAGGAACATGTGAGGATGCTGACGGACAATTTGCTAGACGTTTATGAGTAAGCCATCACCTGGGGGTAGTTGCCGGACTACATGTGAAAACTGCCTCCCCAGTTCAGACATAGCTACATGCAAATCAGTCTTGACCCTGTGCCTATGGGAACAGTCCAATTCGAACTGTCAAACCATGTCTTCCCTGGACCAGAAACAAGCATCCTGGGACCGGTTTCAGGCTAACAGCCCTCGTATGCCAGGCTAGCTTACATCCAGTGGCAAAGTGAGCAAGGGACCCACGTCTGGGCATACCCTGCCAACTTAGGGCAAGCAAGGCAAACACAAGGAGATGATGGATGAAGCGCTGAAATTTTTCAGACACTCATCCCCAGTCACGGATCTGGGTTGAATCCATCATTGTTCTTTAGCTCACTTTGCCACCCCAGTTCAGACACAGCTATATGCAAATCAGTCTTGACTCTGTGCCTCATGGGAACAGTCCAGCCCAATCTGCCAAGCCATGTCTTCCCTGAACCAGAAACAAGCATCCTGGGACTGACTTCGGACTAACAGCCTCATCAGCCAGGCTAGCTTGAATCCAGTGGAAAAGTGAGCAAGGGACTCTCGTCTGGTCATACCCTGCCAACTTAGGGTGTGGCCCCGAAACCGGTCCCAGAATGCTTTTTGTGGTTCAGCGAAGTCTTCGCTGAACCAGAAAAAAGCATCATCTCCTTGTTTTTACCCTGAGGGTAGGAAACTGATAAGGAAGTTGTTTCTTCTGGGTCTGGTGCTGATGAAGAGACTTATAGCCATGAAGATGTTGGCCTCCCGGGGTCAGAGAGTGGCTGATAGATGTGTCGGAGTGGGCAGTAGCTGAGGAGGTTCATATGAAACAGACCAAGCACGATGAGAAAGTGGAGGATGATCTAAGGATGTGGGCTGCCACATGGATGCATTAAAGGACCCCCCGATTCTCAGTCGCCTTGAGGGGAATAACTGATTCAGGATGGCTCCTATCGACTGAGTGTGTGAAGTTGTATTATATTAAGCTTTTGGTGTGCTATGTCATGAGCAATATGCAAATGTACTAAGCAGTAGGTGCGAGGGAGATTTGGGAAGAGTTTCTTTCATTTATTACTCTTGCTGGAACTTATAAAATATGGTGATATTTTGTGTGCCGTGTAAAATGCAATAAAAATTAACTAAAAAAAAAGGATTTATTGTTGTGAATCCAAGAATCATATTTGAGGCATTGTGACAATATTGCATTATAAGGTTACCCAACCATAGCATATAAGATTCAATTTCCCTACAAAAAAAATATATATATAGCGGCAGACCCTGATGCAGAGGTCTGGCCCCGGACATGGGTTCAATTCCCCGCCCCGGCGGGTCTTGGGCTCAAAATTCCACGGACCTGATAATTCTCGCCTCGGTGCCATTCCAATCATAGAGTCCCACTCTGCAACTCTGGGCAATAGCTTGCTTAATCTCCACAACGGCCCCCACAACGCTAAGGATGCCTGGCCTCCACCTTGGGGGTGCCCAGGAGTGGACGCCTCACAGGGAAAGCCAGGATGGGTTCCACAGCGGTATTTGTACAAGCGCCTTGAGACCCTTGCGGGTGAGAAGTGCGCTATACAAGTATCAATTTACATTTACATTTATATATATATATACACAACTACGCAAACCTTAACATATGATTAATAGTGTCAGGTGTCAGCATACGCTTGTGTGTTATAGTGCACTTAACAAATACATATAACATAATAAAGATTGCAGCACAAGCAATCTGCTCCAGTGCCACTAAAAGTTTTGTTTAAAATGGGGATATTTTAATATTCTGGTTACTTCCTTGCTCTCTAACATCATCCTCTTTAGCCAAAATCTCTGACCTCCAAAACCTCCTCGCTCACACTCTCCCACAACCTACTTTCTTGTTAATTCATAATTCTCTACAAACTATTCCCCTTCTCCCATACCTGCTTGCTCCTTCCATCTTACACAGCCCAAAGCCTAGCTCCATTTTATATTGCCATTTCCCAATCACACAACTTCTCTCTTTCTGATTTGGTGCCTCTCACATACAATGTAACTATCTTTTTCTCTCTCTTTCACACCCTCACCCCCCTCTCTCTCTCTTACACAAAGACACACAAACACACACACTTGATGAGACATACATATGCCAGTGTTTGCTGTGTTTCTTAGACTCTCTATGAGTGATAATTTTTCAGACTTCCACTGGTGAAAATAAAGCTCGTTTTAGGAATATGGATGCAAGCCCTGCTGATGTTACCCATGGAAACAAGTTTATTCGTACAATTTTACATAAAACATTCTAAACAATACATAAAAAATGGTTGCAGTGTAAAATTGACTTAAAACCCTTCAGACCCACCCATAACTCCACCCCTACTATAACCCATTGTTAAAACTCTATTTGACAGAACGTAAAAACCAAGCAATGCCTACTGCCACATCTAAATAATACATTTCTGACAGCAACTCTACAGCCTTGATCTTTTGTACTGTTCTGTATTAAAAAAATCAAAGGTCTTAGGAACGTAATCCGGTTTGGAAGAAACAAAACACAATCCATAAGTATATGCCACAAAGAGCATTTTACATTCGGGGGCAGGACCAAAAACCCTTATTATCCTGGACTGTAACCCAACAGGAGTGGGATGAGTAGATTCGCTCAGAGCTCTGATGTTTGTTTTGGCCGATAACAGAGCCACCCATCAAGCGGGGCATTTGCTGGATCCAATCTTTGTAAATTGGGAAGAGATAAGCGTATCTGTCCCGATTAAGATCCTGTGGTCGGATCATTATTTGATCCCTTTTAAACTTAGAAGACTGCCCAACAGGGGGCCTATACAGAAACCCCCCGCTATTAGGCGCAGGGACTGGAGGAAATTCAGTCACGATGTCTTCAGTCAAGCCCTAGGACAAGAACCCCCAAAGCTCAGCGACAACCTGGTTGAGGCGTGCAGGATGTATGATGAATGGGTTGAGGGTGCATTGGATAAAGTTGCCCCCTGGACTCAAAAAGCCATGGCACGGAGCACGAAATCCGCTCCGTGGTTTACTGCTGAGCTGCGTGCCGCCAAAACAAAATGTAAGACTCTGGAGCGTAGATGGAGAGTGGAATATGCCCCCTCACTAGGTGAAGTCTATAAGAGTGAATTAAGGTCTTATCACAGTCAGATTAGGAAATCTAAAAGAGATTACTATAATAAGAGGATTGACTGTTCTGATAACACATCTAAAGAGCTCTTTATGATTTCGAAGGAACTCTCCGCCCCTCTAGCGAGTTCAGGGGAAGTCCCTCCCTCGACAGAGTCATGCAATGAGATTGCAGACTTCTTTATAGGGAAGGTAGAAAAGATCTACGCATCTTTTCAGATTAACTCAGAACCCACAAATTCGCCAGATCCTAACTGTGAAAAACAGGTTATGAAAAAACTTAGAGAGTTTGTGGTCCCCCGAGCAGAGGAGCTAATTAACACCTTATCGGACATTCACTCTGGCTCTCCCTTAGATGCGGTCCCAGCGAGGATTCTTTGCAGTCATCTCCCCCAGGTAGCGGAGCACATAGGTAACATGGCCTCTCTTTCCTTCCATGAATGTCTAGTTCCGGACATCTGGAAACTGGCCCAAGTTGTCCCGATAAAAAAGAAAGCCCATATTAGCATAACACAACTAGACAACCTTAGACCAATCTCCCTCCTTCCCTATTGTGCGAAGGTAGTAGAGAAATTGGTTAACCGACAGCTGGTGAGCTTTGTGGAGGAAAATAAGCTCCTCCACTCGTCTCAGTCGGGATTCAGAGCCAAACATTCGACTGAGACCGCCCTCCTTCTATCTACGGAATTGTTGCGGTGTAGGGCGATGAGGGTCACACGGCCGCACTGGTCCTATTGGACTTAAGTGCGGCGTTTGACACCGTATCGCACTCCGTATTACTGGACCGTCTGAGTGAGAAGGGAATAACCGGGCCTGCTCATGAGTGGTTGGTTTCCTTCCTTAAGAACAGGAGATTTCAAGTGCATTGTCCACCATGCAAATCCAGTATAAGATGTCTTAGACAAGGGGTTCCACAGGGCTCGATTTTGAGCCCCACGTTATTCAATCTGTACATGGAACCCCTTGCCAAACTGGTGGAGTCATATGGTGTTGCCATAGTCTCTTATGCAGACGATACACAACTGGTGATCAACCTGTCCCGTGATCCAGTTGTGGATGCTGAGAAATTCTCGGCCTGCTTGGTGGCACTTGATGGGTGGATGAAGCAGAACTATCTCTGTCTCAATGGTAATAAGACGGAAGTTCTTATCGTTGGTCCCTGTCCTTCCATCTGGACATCTGCCTGGTGGCCCATAGAACTGGGCTCTGTCCCTGCCCCGGTGGACACAGTCAAAAACCTTGGCATACTTCTTGATTCTAATCTAGCCTACACTAATCGTGTTGGTAATGTTGCCGGTAAATGCTATGGCATTTTGAAGGTCCTGAGGAAAACCCTTGACCTACTGCCTCCCAGCACCAGAAAAAAAAATGGTACATGCCTTGGTCACCTCCCATTTAGACTATGGGAACTCCCTCCTATGTGGACTCAGTAAAAAAGGCCTAATGCAGTTGCAATGCGTCCAGAACGCAGCTGCCAGGCTTGTCCTGAACCTCCCTAGGAGGGCCTCTGGGAAACATGCTTTGCGTTCCCTGCATTGGCTTCCAATAAAGGAACGAATTAAATTTAAAACTATGTGCATTACCCATCGCATAGCTCACAAAAAAGCACCTTCATATCTCCAGGATTTGCTTCCAATCTATCGTCCTTCACGCCTTCTTAGGTCGATGGGCAGCATGCTATTAGTGGTTCCACCGATCCACAGAGCAAGGATGGGAGGACGGTCCTTTAGACACCTGGCCAGTAAAGACTGGAATGACCTGCCCATCGAATTGAGGATGGAACCGTCTGAAGCAAGGTTCAGACAGAGGTTGAAAACCCATCTCTTCCCCAAGACATAATCAGTATAGTTTCCCCTGGCCCAAGTGCTCATCCTCCGTGAGCTAAGCTGAAGAGATGATTAGTGGGATTTTCAGCGCGGGGACGCACTGTTCCCTGTGCAACCATGCGCTTAACAAATGTCATTAATAAAATAAAATTGGATTGCATCCCACTTTTATTTATTTATTATTTATTTATTTATTAACAGTTTTCTATAGCGCGAACATGACCCTTGGGTATCAGAGCGCTTGACATCACATGGCATGGGTTAAAACAACAATGTATAGAAGTAATAAGATCTAAAAAACTTAATTAGTATTACTTTAGACCTAGTCTATAAGTAGCTAATATAAAGAAAACAGTAAATGGCCAGAACCGATTAAACACGAGTAAACAATGCTCTGAGGTAGTTTTCTATAAGGCTCTATCAATTCCATTCCCATGATAAGTATCTAGTAATCACTTCAGTCATAAGTCTTAGGTGGCGCTTTGTGTACCTATGGGAGGAACTTACTCATAAGAAAGATGTTAGTTTCCTTCTTAAATGTTACAGAGTTTGTAATTTTTCTGATGTTTGGGGGAAGGGAGTTCCAGATTCTGGGAGCCACGCCTGAGAACCTCCTCTCATATGTTTTTTTTTCTTGAAGATAGGTGGTCTCAGGAGAAGATAATTGGCACTCCTGGCTGGTCTGCTTCCTCCTGAAATTTGTATTTTGTGGGCGAGATATCTAGGTGTGTTGTGATGAATCGCTTTATGGGTGATACATGCCATTTTCAGCTGTACTCTAGCTTCGTAAGGTAACCAGTTTAAGTCTTTCAGGTGAGGGGAGATAAGAACTTTCGCCATTAGAATGTCATTCCGCAGGCCAGGATCAGGTACCAGTGCCAGGTAGGGGAAAACTGTATCCAAACCTAGAGAGGGTATTGAAAAATGAATCATAGGTTTCTGACTCATGTAGGCTAGGTCAAGAGTCCCCGCCACCTTTGCCACAGACTCTTTCAATACGTGTTTACCTGGAAAAGAGGACCAGCTGTATTGTACCACACTCAGAATGGAGGCTCTTAATATCTCTTGAATTTGAATTGAATTTGAATTTGAATTTAAAAATGTTTATATAGCGCTCTACTACCAAGCGGTTTCTTGGCGCTTTTGGACTGCAAGGAGTGACAGGAGCAGGGGGGATCAGACCTTGTAAGCTTGGGAAAAGAGCAGAGTTTTGAGGCCCTTCCGGAACTCAGTGTAGGAGGATGTCATCCGGAGTTCCGTCGGGAGGGAGTTCCAGAAAGCAGGAGCGAGAACTGCAAATTTCGTTCCTCCGGCATTTTTCTTTCGGAAACGGGGGGTAGTTAGCAGGGCCAAGTTGGTAGATCGAAGCTCTCTGCCAGGTATGTAAGGTTTGATGGCGGAGCAGATAAACTCCGGGGCGGTGCCCATTTTGGCCTGGAAGGTGGTACAGCCAAGTTTAAACAAGGCTCGCTCTTTTACCGGCAGCCAGTGCAATGCCTGCATTAAGGGGGTAACCCGATGGAATTTGGGCAGACCGTGGATCAGGCGGGCTGCCTGATTCTGCACTAGCTGCAAACGGTGAATAGCGTAGGCTGGAGCGCCATTGTAAATGATGTTGCCGTAATCAAGGCGCGAAAGCACCATGGCCATCACTATAATTTTTAATGCAGGCAGAGAGAAGAAACGAGAAATCTTCCTAATGGTTCTCAGGGAAAAGAAACAGGACGAAACAACCTAGGAGATCTGTGAATGAACAGAAAGTGAGGAATGGAGAAGAATACCAAGGGTTTTGACCTTGGGAACTGGGAGCGGGGGGGCACCAAGTGAGGAGGGCCAATGGGAGGGGGACCAGGGGCTGCAACCACCTCCAGTCAAGACTAACTCAGTCTTGTCTGGATTGAGTTTGAGGTGGTTGCAGTTCATCCAGTCCTGGATGAACAACATGACGGACTGGACGTTCTGGGAGGAGGAAGAGGAATGGGAAAGGTTGAAAATTAGCTGGAGGTCATCGGCGTAATTGAACACCGTGACCTCGAGCTGCTGTAACATAAAAATGAGAGGGTAGATGTATAAATTAAAAAGAAGAGGGGAAAGTGAGGAACCTTGGGGGACTCCGCATGCGACCTTACGAGGGGCAGAGGTGAAGCCAGCTAGATGAACCGCCTGAGCCCTGTCACTCAGAAAGGACTCAAGCCAGGCGAGGGCCAGGCCCTCGATGCCCGCCGCCTTGACACGGGTGAGAAGGATGGAATGGTCCACCGTGTCAAAGGCGGCGGACAGATCTAAAAGAATGAGGGCCTGTGGACAATTAGTGTCAATGCCCTCGCGTAGGCTGTCCATCACTGAGGACACCACCCTCTCGGTGGAGTGGAGAGGGCGGAAGCCGGCCTGCCTGGAAGAGAGGCAGTGGTTGGTCTCCACATAGGTGCTCAAGGTACTGGTCACGTGGGTTTCTAGAACCTTGCCCAGGTAAGGCAGGAGGGAGATGGGACGGTAATTGGAAGGGGAGGAAGGGTCAGCACCGGGTTTTTTGAGAATGGGAATGATAGCCGCAAATTTGTGAGCAGCAGGGACCGCTCCATTACTGAGCGAGTCGTTCAAGAGTGTGAGGGAGGGAGTAGGGCAGTTTAGGAAGATATCTCTTAAGATGTGAGCGGGGGCAAAGTTAAGGGGAGAACCTGACTTTACCTTTTGGAGCAGAGGGAAAAGCGTGGCCTTAGTTAAGGGAGGAATGGAAGTAAGTTTGGATGTGACAACAGGCGGGAGAGGGTTGGTAAATGTGGGGGAGGGAAGAGGAATATTAGCTTTGATCTTTGCGACCTTGTCAATGAAGAAATCGTTGAGTGAGTCGCAAAGCGGTTGGGAAGGGGGAATTGAAGCCGCAGCTCTATTGGACGAAGCAAGCTCATGTACTGTGGCGAAGATCTCCTTAGTTTGGGAATCCGCTGCCATTATCCTGTTTGAGTAGAACAGGGTCTTAGCATCAAGAATACCTTGCTTGTATGTCTTGAGCACGGAGAGATAAGTAGTTTTTTTTAAGGGGCAATATTCTCTTCTCCATGCACGCTCTGCTCTGCGGGCAGCCAGTTTCATTACCTTGAGGTCAGAAGTGAACCAGCGGTTAGCGGCATGAGCTCGCTTAACCGTGATCCGCCTCAAGGGGGCGAAGTCTTCGCCAGCCTGGGTCAACCACCCATCGATAGTGGCCAACTGGTCCGAGGCGGCGAGGCCAGAGAGATCAGGGCAGGAATTAGCTAGGGATGAGTGGAAAGATGGCATATCTGCCTTACCCCATTTCCTAACCCAGGTGTTCTTGGGAAGGGGAAGTTTAACCACTGGGGCTAAGGCAAGGGAAAAAGAAATTAGAAAATGGTCCGACCAAGGACAAGGGGAAATGGTAGGGGGGGAGGTAGGGATGTTCAGAGTCCAGACCTGGTCGAGTGAATGGCCGTGCACGTGGGTAGAACTGTGAACATGGGGGGTGAAATTAGGGCTGGTCATGAGATCCGTGAACTCTTTAGATTGGGAACTTTCAGCGGGATCGTTAGGCCAGAAGTTGAGGTCGCCCAGGACCAACACTGATGAGTTATTAACGACCAGGGTTGCGAGGATGTCTTGGAGATCAGAAACAAAAGTGGGAGTGGGGTGAGGGGGACGGTAAATAAGAGCAACAGTTAGGGGGGTCGCATGGGAGGTAGCGCGAACTATTAGACAGTCAACTTCGGGAATGAGGGGACAGGGAAGAATCTTAAAATGGAAATCAGTGTGAGCTATTAGGGCCACCCCACCGCCTCTTCTACCCTCCGGTCGATCAGCTCGAACGATGGAATATGAGGGAGGGAGTGCGGCCAAGACGTTAGGTAGAGAATCAGCCTTGAGCCAGGTCTCTGTTAAAAACAGAAGATCTGGGTTGTGGGTGTCAAGGTAGTCATATAGCTCGTACTGGTGACTGACAGCTGATCTGGTGTTGAGGAGCGCTGCAGTGGTGTTGAAAATCGGCTTGTGAGGGACAGAAGGAGGGGGAAGGGCAGGGGAAGTGGTACGGCGCAGAGGAGTGGAGCTTAATATGGCAGTGGGAGCAATAGATGGAGGGGAGGAGAGAAGGTTTAAGTTTTGCAGCAGGCATGATAAGTGTGGGCTGATGGTACCTGGAGTCCAGTGGGATAGGAGATCAAGGGTAGAGTAGGTCAACGAGTGGGCATAAAGAAGTGCCCCTTGCCCCGGCCTGCCGCGGACGGGCGCAGACGGGCTGGACTCTGGCGCAACTCCGGCGAGCCTACGGCGCGCCCGCTGCGCTCGTCCGCTGCGCTGACACATGGGGGACGTTTAAGTTAATCTATTTCTTATTTTCCTTGCCCGCCTAATTTACTATCTTGTATCTCATCCAAGCAGAGTTTAGATACATTTATCACTTCACTAAATTCTGAGAGCCTTTTAAAAAATCTTAAAGCCCAGGAAAATGCCAACAAATTCCAGGAGGAAGCAAAATAGAGTTTAGGGCAATTTAGAAACTGCTTGACTCAAATTTAGTTTTGTGCTTTTAAATATAAAGAAGAATATTACTTTTATAGCTAAAACCCTATTAAGTCCATGTAATTTGAATCTAGCCACCTCATTAATAACCTGTGCTAAAATCACACATCTGTCAAACTCTTTGAAAAAGTTTTGAATGTGATCCAGCGTGAAGTGGGCCAACTTTTTATATACATCATTCAACCTGTGCCCATTATTAAAACATTCATATAATCCATTAGATCCTCCGATGAATCTTTTATGTGAGCTTGTTGTATTTCTATCTAGGACCCTAATTCGATATTCCTGATTCATGCCCTTGTGCGGTTATAATTAATAATATCCTTATAAAGGCATTAGAATCATATCCATATTCAGTAATAGCCCACGCAGTCCAAAGCACAGCACGGCTACTCCCATCGACTCCTAGACAGCACAACGCGTTCTTTAAACAAACCAAGCCTCCAGCAGCCCGGGAAATTCCCCCCTGCTTTTGTTTTGATTTGAACAAGAACTCCTGGAGTCCAGAAAGAACTGTTAGTTCTTAGTGACGTCTTATGTCCAACCTTACGTCAAACCCGGCACCTTTCAGGTATAAAATACCAACAGTTGCCTTAAGCAAGTACACGGTGGTTTGGAGCAGAGCGGCTATCTACTTGCCCGAGAGCCCAGCAGATGCGAGAGCCCCCGGAAGCCTCCCCTCCCCTTTGACCCGCTGGCGAAGCTACTTTTCTCATGCCGAGAAAATCCAGCTAGGGTTTTCCCGAGTCACCCTTTCGGGTTGCTGGGAGATCAAGTCCTCACGAAAGTGATGCCAGACCTCCCACATTCTATTACCAAGGTACGGAGCTGACTAAACCCTTAAAGAGAATTCGTGATTCAGATCCTTGGCAAAAACAATATTAACCAACTTAACTTAAACTGCCACTTACTTACTCCTTCCCAAGTATTAGGCTTAGGTCAGGTACATCAGGGTAGGCGTAGTTAGAAGCACCAGTTGAGTACGTTAGTCAATGGTTTTATGTATGTATATATATATTTTATCTATTTTAAAGTATGATACGGCTAAGAAACCATATCTATGCTTTTACAGTATTATTTCATAATACTACTTTTACTGTACGCACTTTACTTCATAATAAGTATTGCAATTGTGGCAATTCATTTCTCTTGCATGAGAAAGAAGACTGCTCAATAAAATAACACCGTTTATTGAAAAACGCCTGTCTCTCTATTTCTCTGCACTCTGGTGAAACTAAGTATGCACGATTGACTGAGTGAAATAGCTGCCTATTGTTTTCACACGACTCTAGAGATACACTCTATTCTGAGGGAGCAAAGTTGTCATGTTTGTATGGTTGTCAGAAGCTAATCCCTTCTTGTCTAATCCGGAGAGTTAACTCTTTCCTGAACATTCGAGAAAGTTTCTAGTGACCTCTGAGCTAGCTGGCGAAACTAGTCTAATATAGTCAGTAGAGACCTAGTCGACCTCAGTCCTACGTCTACACTGCTGTTCATATTATTCCAATGGCCAGAGCCTATTGGGAATATAGGAACTACACTACATGGCGCCCAACGTTTGGTAAGGCGATAATCTAACGCAAGACACTAGAGTAACTCAGTCGTGCTTTTTCACACAGAACCCTTTTTCCGTAAAAACTCCAAAAGAAGTCTGGAGTGGGTGAAAGGTTAATATCCGCCGGAACTTAGTAGGAAGAGATTCCTATGTATTAGTTTTTGGTTTAGTCAACGTTGAAGGATACAGTGTTCCAAAATATTGTGCACCTAATCTTTGTTTCCTTGAAACTTGATCTGCAACAAAGAGCTTTCTGTCAGTAAAAATGGGAGAAAGTGAAGACGAAAGGGAGAGAGCTAGAATAGCAGCTCAACTCATAGAGGATGATACAACCATCCAAGAAAATGACCTGAGTGTTATACTCATTCCGGTCAACGTAAGGAGAACTATAACTCTTAAATTTATAGAAAATTGACTGACATCACGTGGTGGTACAGTCATATTCGTGGTAGAGGCCCATGAATATCGGCAGACAGAGGTATTCTATAAATGGATACACTTTCCAACAGCAAACTCTATAACAAAAGAATTCCACTATTACAAAATAGAGGAACCTCCGGATGAATACACTCCTTTCGAGGACGTTGAAATCCCACTAAATTACCAAGAGCATCTGCTTTGGTTTAATGGGGCCCTAAAAAATCAAAATCACATCACCAGGCACGGTCCACTAGGTAGGTAAACAGTCATAATATTGATTCCAAAATATAGAATGGACATAATATCGAAGTAAAAATATAGAAAGGACAAAATATCGAATGGACACAATATAGTGGTTGAAAATATCGAATTTAAGGTAAGTAATATCGATTTTCAAAATATAGAAGTCAAAATATCGAAGTATACAATATAGGCATTAAATATATCGATTTTTTAATAATATCAATTTTTGTAAAGTGTTTTGTATGTTAGTATATGTGTGAAAAGTGTGTGTTAATTTTTGTAATGTATGTTTAATGTATTCTAAGTAATGAATTTTATGTTATTTAATTTTTGCGTAATTTAATTCTGTAGCGGGTTGTGGGTTTATATGGGAAAAGGGTGGGAAGTAATTTTATTGTATTTAATTAAATATTTTTCTTTATTTATTGGTATTCATTTTGAATTTATTGTTATTTTTTAATTGGTAATTAATTTTTATTAATTGCCAATTAATTTGTATTCATTGATCAATTGTTAATTATGTTAATTTTCTAAATGTATTTTCTGTAGCGGGTTGTGGGTTTATAGGGGAATAGGGTGGGAAGTAATTTAATTGTAATTAAGTAAATAATTGTTTTCATTTATTGGTATTGATTTTAAATTTATTGTTAATTAATTTTTAATTGGTAATTAATTTCTATTAATTGGCAATTAATTGTTATTAATTGGTAATTATTTTGTAATAATTAAATATTTGATAATTATGATAATTATATTAATGTATTTTCTGTAGTGGGATGTGGGTTTATAGGGGAATAGAGTGGGAAGTAATGTAATTGTAATTAATTACATATTAAAAATACTTTTTGTGTATTGATAATTAATTTACTGTTAATTTTTAATTGGTATGAATTTTTATTATTAATTAGTTTTTGTTATTGAAAATTAATTAGTTGTAAAATAATTATGAATAGGTTATTAATTTTTAATAACTAATATGTAGTTGTATTACTAATTAATTATTACATAATATTAAATTGGTTATTAATTTCAATTAATGTTTTATTGGTATTGATATTTTATTTATTTTTAATAATATATTAAATCATTACTTTCCCTACTGTTAAACTCACTGGAGTGGGAATAGTAATTTTCACTCTCCCGCTATCCAACGCTTTCCCTACTGTTGCACTCACTGGAGTGGGAATAGTATTTTTTACCCCTACGCTATCCAACGCTTTCCCTACTGTTGCACTCTCTGGAGTTGGAATAGTAATTTTTAACCCTACGCTATCCAACGCTTTCCCTACTGTTGCACTCTCTGGAGTGGGAATAGTAATTTTTACCCCTGTGCTATCCAAAGCTTTCCCTACTGTTGCACTATCTGGAGTGGGAATAGTGATTTTCACACTCCCGCTATCCAATGCTTTCCCTACTGTTGCACTCTCTGGAGTGGGAATAGTATTTTTTACCCCTACGCTATCCAACGCTTTCCCTACTGTTGCACTCTCTGGAGTGGGAATAGTAATTTTTACCCCTACGCTATCCAATGCTTTCCCTACTGTTGTACTCTCTGGAGTGGAAATAGTAATTTTTACCCTTCCAATATCCAACGCTTTCCCTCCTGTTGCACTCTCTGGAGTGGGAGTAGTAATTCTTACCCCTACGCTATCCAACGCTTTCCCTACTGTTGCACGCTCTGGAGTTGGAATAGTACATTTTTACCCTCCTGCTATCCAACGCTTTCCCTATTGTTGCACTCACTGGAGTGGGAATAGTAATTTTTACCCTTATGCTATCCAACGCTTTCCCTACTGTTGCACTCTCTGGAGTGGGAATAGTAATTTTTACCCCTACGCTACCCAGCGCTTTCCCTACTGTTGCACTCACTGGAGTGGTAATATTAAATGTTACCCTCCTGCTATCCTACTGTAAAATATTGTACATGTTTTTATTAATAACTTAAATTAATTATATCTTAATTTTAAGGTTATTTGAGTATTTTTAAGTATGTTTTAGTTAATTATATTTATTATTTCATTATTTTTAATTACTTTTAAGACATTTAAAAAAATTCGATATTTTGACTGACTATATTTTTTACAGACTATATTTTGGATTCGATATTTTTGTACTTACCTGTTTGTAGATAGGAATTCGATATTTTGGCATTCTATATTTTGGTGACTATATTTTGGTAAGTCTATATTTTGTCATTCTATATTATGTCAGTGATCCACTAGGTAGACCAGGAGCAACGTGGCCGGTTCTAGCCAGCTACGCAACACACCCAGGCATTGAAACAATGTCGAGCGAAGAACTCCTAGTTAAACTAAAAGAATTAACAAAGGCATATAGAGAATTAGTGCAATTGGCAAGGGACGATATGGCATTCTGCCAGAAATTGAAGGAGACAGATATAGCAGACCAACCATTTGAACTTGCCAGAATCATAGAAAAATCCTATGAAGAACTAGGAAGAGATAGTTTAGGTGAGAAACCGGTAAAACCCCAACTAACTGAAAATCCTGAATAAACCTTTATTAAAAATAATCTGAATACTCCAAAAAGGAGATGGGAGGGTAATAAACGTAATAAACAGTCCACTCCCAGGGAAAAATGATTCCAGTCCAGAGGAAGGTCTCCTCAACGGAGAGAAAAATCGCCAGACCGAGGAAACAAGTCTCCCCAAAGGGAGCCCTCTGAAAAAAGATACAACCTTAGAGATAGGGATAAATTGAGAAAACCTGATAGATATCAAGATATTGATACACGTCCCTCTCTATCCCTCTCACTCAATCTTTCTCGATCTTCCTCACAGAAATCGGAAAGAAGAGGACAGTCAGAACACAGAGAAGAGCACGTCAAGTCCAAAGAGAAAGAACCTGCTCATCAAAATAATAAATCACAATATCTCAGAAAGAAGGTAGCAAGTATTAAGATTAAACATGCCAAGTATTCTGAGGACACAACTGAAAAACGGAGAGTGGGCCCAGACAATGCTAGACAGCACAGCAGAACTGACCATAGCTCGCAAGATCCTGATGAATCATCTGGAGACAGTGGACACGAATGAATACATTCAGGTGGAAACTGCAGATACCAGGGTTAGCAAACCCCATAAAATATACAAAATAACATTGCGTACAGAGGGTGATAAGACAAGGAAAGTAAGGGGTCTCTTTTGGGATAACCTTTCGAAAGGCTATGACATCCTGTTAGCTGAAAAAGACTGGCCACCAGAGTTTGTCAGGGAATGCCCTCATGGCAAAGAAATAATTATGCCTGCCTTCTCTAATCATATATCAATTCATACAAAATATACACTTGCAAGAAAATGGGCAGTAGCGCAAGCTCCTGCATTATATAAAAACTCATCTAGGATGGAATGAGGATTCGCATCACCACAAAATCCAGTTAAAAAATCAACGCACTGCACAAAGGCAGTACCCAGTTCAACAAGAATCTAAAGAGCAAGTCAAGGAGATTTTAGATCAACTTGAATATCAAGGGGTGATTGAAATATGCACCTCACAAATGAACAATCCTTTGTTTCCTATCTCCAAGCCAGACGATTCATATTGTCTAGTTTTGGACTACAGATACCTTAACTCCTATTGTAAAACATTTGCAGTACAAAATTCACACAGTGCAGCACTAATGAATAACATTGTGCGCAAAAAATATAAAACAACATTAGATATCTTTAATGGATTCTTTTGCCAAAACATTGCACCTGAAAGCAGGTATTTGACCACTTTCTCAATAATTGGGCCACAAAAAGACTTCTGTCGACTCCCACAGGGATTCAAGAATAGCCCAGGATTATTCTCAGCAAGGGTAACAGAGTTACTACAAATATACGACGATGAGGCATTATCCTATGTCGATGACATCTATCTCACAGATGATGACCTGGAGACTCACTTAAAAAGAGTGAACACCATAATACTTGGGTTCGCTTCAGAGGGTTATAAATTCAACTTTAAAATATCACGAATTGCCCATCTAACAGTCCTGTTTTTAGGATATGAATGATCAAGTGAAGGCAAGAGCCTAGCTGACAATTTCTTAGAAAAATGTGCTGTACTCCAAGCACCAAAAACGCTGAAGAATTTACAATCAATACTAGGTTTCCTGAATTTCGTAAGAACATACATACTAAATTATGCAGAGAGAGTTAAACCTCTCTATGAATTAATAAGACTTGATTTCAAACCAATAAATTGGACTCAGAAACACACAGAAATTTTAAGATCACTACAAACAAACATGTTAACCAAAACAAAATTGCAAACACGCGAAAACACACGCAATCTTGTAATCCGAGTAATCCCAGGAAGATGCGGATTCACATACCTAACCTCTAATGAGGG
Source organism: Lissotriton vulgaris (assembly GCF_964263255.1). NCBI lineage: Eukaryota > Metazoa > Chordata > Amphibia > Caudata > Salamandridae > Lissotriton > Lissotriton vulgaris. The sequence continues at coordinate 682,324,508 of NC_141693.1, forward strand.
AGAAACGGTACCTATAGCTTACAAATCACATTTGTACACTAAAGCTGAAATGAAATCCAGTTCTACAGAAACAATTCTGATTGCGGTTCAAACTGCTGTAGCAAAAGAAAGAGCCCTGGCCCAAGGCAAGAGAATAACTGTTTATACTGCAGAATCAGCCCTTGAGGCATTAACTAGTCCACGCAATCTGAATACCGTGGCATTAGATCCAAAATGGCTACAATGGGAAACTTCCCTTGCTACAGAAGACGTGAAATACTATTTTGACCCGAAACTAAAAAAACTAGATGATCTAGAATACGAACAAGAATATCCTCTGCCAATCGAAATTCTGCCTCTCGAACAATACACATGTGTAATCTACATGGATAGATTTGCACAACACTACGATGTAGGGAAAAATCCTACAATGCAGCATGCGTGATTGTTAAAGGTCGCTGGCGCTCTGGTAAATTCAAATCAATGATTACCAAAACTGAATCACTCAGAAACTGTTCAGCTCAGCGAGCTGAAATAAGATCTTTAAAGATGGCGCTTGAAAATGCAGATCGTGAATTCCCAACACTGATAGTGAGCGATTCGCATTTCTGCGTAAAGTCTTACAACATTGACATGCAGACATGGAGTAAAAACGGATACAAAGATGACACAGGTGCCACAATAAAGCATAAAATGTTTTGGGAACAAGTAGTTCTTTTAAAGATAGAACTAGAGAAGTCTCACGTGATACACGCACTGAGTCATCAACGTGATGGCGTTCACGTTGCACGGAATTCATTGGGTAACACAGCCACAGCGGAAGCGGTTCAACCGGCTTCCTTAGCCACTGAAAAGCGTTCAGAAAAACACATAGATGGGGAAACCATACTGGCGGTAAAAGCCTCATTAAAAGGCAATTATGCAGCATTACCTCTCAACTATCCACTCGGTAATACATACATAATTGATGCAAACTCCGTTCCTTTTGCTCAAATCCCTGGAGTGGGGGATAGAGTAATTCCATACACGAACCGGAGAGTTTTCTTGATTGAAAGGGCACACATGGGACTGGGTCCGAGGCACCAACAGATCTTGAAATCTTTTTTTTTTTTTTAAGTTTGATTTATTGAGGAATAGAAACGGGGAAGGAATGGGAAAGGGATGGAAAGGAGAAGAATTACAATAAGCAAATGGCAGAAATAAACATTAAAATAAAAACATCATAAAAGTAAGCATTACAAGCATGAGAAAGCATGAACATATCATATAGATAGAAATACATTAAGCAAAGTACAGTATATATGAATACAATAATAATAGTAATCAAATACATGTATGAATAAACAGGTAATAAGGAAATCATGGGGGTTTGCGGACTTCAACTGTGTTCGGAGCAGGAGAGGGAGGAACAGGAGCAGAGGAAGAGAGATATGTTACCAAAGGAAGCCAAAGTAGGTCACGTTTAATAGCCAAGGAGATGGGAGACACATAATTGGTGTCTAAGCGATGATTAAAACAAATTGCATTCCACAAGGATTGATAGGTAACATTCGTAGCTTGTTTGCAGTTAGAGTTAATAACATGAAAAGCTATAGCAAGGAAAAGGTCAAGTAAAGGGTAATTGCTGGAGGGGCGAGGGAGTTTCGACGAGAGGGAACCAAGGAAAATTAGTGAGGGCGAAAAGGGGACTTGGAACTGAAAAATCTTTTGAATTTGCTTCCAGACCAACTGCCAGAATTGGGAAATAGGAGGGCTGTCGAACAACATATGTTTGAGATCAGCAGAGGGGGATGGACAGGACCAACAGGAAGAGGGAGTGTCTGTTGAGAAACGGGATAGGGCGTGTGGGGTAAATAAAATTCTATGATAAATGAAAAATAAAGTCTGGGTAGTGTTATCAGCGTTGGAGGTATTATGGAGTTTAGTCCAAATTTTGTCCCAAAAAAGGACCGGCCATGTCTGAGAAAAGTTCAGCTCCCAAGCAAGCTCAGTACGAGATTTTAATCTATCATTGGTAAGACGAAAAGAATTATATAAAGCGGAAGCAGAAGGAGACGTTTCCAATAAAAGAGAAGTGGGTCTGCGATCTACCGGAATTTTGGTAGAGGATGGGAGAGCCTGAAGATATGAAATCAAGACTGGATAAAGGGTGTTATATTGCATTCGGGCAGAAACGGGCAAAGAGAAAAGAGATTGAAGATGCTGAAAAGAGAGAGGTTTACCTTGAGACAATAATTGAGATATCCAGGAGAGACCTCGAGAATGCCAAGTTTTCCAATATATGGTACGGTTACGGATTTTGAGAAGAGCGTTATTCCAAATCGGTTGTTCATGAAGAGAGAGAAGAGATGAATAAGGTGAAGAGACGTAGGGGAGATCTTGAAATCTTTAATAGAATTACAATCAGAGTACTGGTGGCCGGGAATGAGCGTGCAAATTTACAAATTTGCAATAGATTGTCCAGACTGCAACAGAGATTGGAGCAGTGAACCTGACCAGACTATTGCCCGGACATCTTTGTTAGAAAGCTTCAGGCTATCTATAATACAGAGATCCAACCAGAGAAATGTGTCCCAACAATTATTAAGACAAATTAACTTAAAAATGTATACCAGCAGCACTCGGCTGACGCCAGAACTGTTATAAAAAGATTTGCGAGTCTTTATCGGCATATACGCAATTGGCATGCTACATTCTGATCAGGGTCCTGCGTTTAGCTCTCGAGCTTACAAAGAGGCCATGAACAGCATGGGCATTGCATTGCGGTACTCTTCTCCCTTCCATCCTGAGGGAAATGCAGTAGTGCAAAGAAAAAAACGGGACATAAAGCAATCTATAACGGCGAGGGTACTAGGTTCGGGTGATGGGTGGGTCAAACATTTAACAAGTGTCCAACGTAGTCTTAATAATCTGCCAAGAAGGTCTCACTCCATACAAACTATTGTTCGGTACTAGAATGCACATTCAGGATCTTGATTGTCACACTTCAGTGGTAGAAGAAAAATCGTTTGATATCAAAGACCGTTGGCTGTCTTACAGGATTTAAATGAAACAAGAAAAAGCCTGAGTAACATAAAGTTGAAACAACAGCCGACCACCACTGAAGAAAAACCACCTGTCCCAGCAAGACCTGTCTGGATTCCAAAGATTGGGGATCTGGTCAGAGAGAAGATCGCGGTGAAGAAGGAATTTGGGCCTTCTTACAGAAAAGCTGTACCTGTCTTAGCTATCAGCGGAACGAGATCAGTAGTACTACTGCCCCTTGCTGGTAAAAAGGAGAACCGAGTTGTATCCATCGACCTGGTAAAACCACAATCATGTGGCCAATAATAAGTAGTAGGCCCAGGGGACTCCCAAGAAATAGCAAAATACCGAAATTTGCTACAATCCAAGAGGCTCATACTTAGAGACTAATCACATTTGATAAACCTGCAGTGAATAAAAAGGGACTTTGCAATAATGCCATGGAACTTGTGCCTCTTGAAACCCAAATTGCAACAGTTCGTCAACAACAACACCAATCTACAATGATGTAGCATCTGACTATTTTAATGAAACAAAGAAAAATGCAAAAGCAAATGAAAACTCGGAAATAATTCCAACCATTGACAGAACTGCATCTGGCTACTTCATCAACTTCGACGACTTTTCAGAAGATCCAAGTGAGCATGAAGAAACGCCTGCAACAAAAACTTTCAAAGACAAAGTAATTGAACTTTCTCTCCAACTAAAAGAAACATATCTGATTTCACCATGGATTGAATTTTGGATTGTGGTAGGTGTACTTACTCTCCTGCTTTGGCTCATCATGATTCTATGTTTGGGAAAATTCATTGATGGAACATATAGTACAATGGACACAGCAAGTCAGAACATCAACTTGCTCCTAAAGCCTCACACATCCTCCCACATCGAGAAAAGGGAACTGTCATCAGTAAACATCTCAGCCAATCCAATACCCGGTGGGGTAGCATGGGACAGAACTGATTATGACATTTTTGGCCCGGTTGAACTCTTGAAATATCCACATCAGTTCAAGGTTTCATTAAGTGACTTTCTGACACCAAGTACTTTCTCTGATGATTGGGACTTTGAAAACATTAATAATATGATGTCAGATTTAGTAATGTCAGCCAAATTTACTGAACATGATTACTTACAGGGTTCATCGAATTATGAAAAGTTATACTGTTATAATCACTTTGGTGATCACTATTTGCATAAAACTGCACAGCCAAGAAATGTTTTATCTTATAACCAATGGGAACACTGTCCAACACCGCCAAAAGGCAGCTTGAAAACATTTTATGACAAATTCCAGTACTTCTCAGGTTTTAACAACAGTGATCCAAAAACGTTTTATTTTAAAATGTTAACTACGACAGGAATGAAAACAATGTTGACAAATACTAAATTGATTTATTCTGAAAACTTTTATGACAAAATGTCTACATTTGGTTTCGAATTTTGGAAAATCAACATTGAAACAAAAACGATCTGGGGTACCAAAGTATGGCAAGTACAAGGCCTAGAAGCATTATTTAGGACCTGTATGATCCCAGAACAAATGATATTTTTGAATGACACAATTCAACAAATGACTTGTCTTGGCTTAGCTAAGATAAAAGACTTAAATACACCGTCTATTCCGAAACCCATAACTGATAGTAATAGCACTACAGATGTGGAGATAGACATATCCCATATTTTTCACCAAAACAGAACACATCCTGATTGGAAAAAGTGGTTGATCTGGCCAACAGACACAAATAACTGTCAAGATAGATTCCTGAACAAAACACAGGGATTAAAAATGACCAGGCCAGACCCTAGATACTCCCAGAGAAAACATCCAGGGATAGTTACAACATACAGTGTAGGGAAACTATGTCTTGAGTGGCTACAGAAATCCACACTAGCTGAAATTATGCAACACTTGACTTTACTTAAAGACGGTGCTGACTTGCGTGATTTCATATTGGGACCACGCAAACAGCGTCAAAAACGTTTCATAGCGGCCGGTATATACGCTGCATACAACGAAGCTTGGAAAGTAATGCAAATTGAAACAGCAGAAAAAATACGAGAAATTGATCGTATTAATTTGGAAAAATCACTTTCTGTGGTGGACAATGGGTTAATGACTCTGTCCTCCAGAATATATTCATTGGACAGCATTGTATCATCTGCTATTGATATAATAGAGCAGGACTTACTAATGTTACAACATGGTCAGTCTCAATTACGTTTTATTGTACAGATTGGTTGTACGTTGCAAAATCTGCGTTCAGGCTACGTACCATGGCGTTTAATCAACACAACATCATTATTCGGTATCTTTAACCTTACTGATAAACAAATCAGTTTGGCAAAGAAAGAAGCAGATTATACGATTCTGAGTATTAAAAAACTTGAGAGATTAACATTGACAGTGTCAGAGAGACCTGTCATTGAATGGATAATACACAGAACATTTTCAATTCCGATAACAACTTTCCAGTTTAAATACTGCCAATAGTATATACCTGCAGGCCGGTATGAAAGGTTGGGTAAAGAATACATCAAATCAACATGGGGTTTACCCTATACAAACAGATGTAAATGTATTTGAGCTTATATAGCGCACAGCTACCCGCAGTGGGTTTCCCGGCGCTTGCTTAGGGAACCCATCCTGGTATTCCCCTGTGAGATAACCCCGGCAGGGTATCCACAAGGTGAAAGCCAGGCATCCCGCCACGAGGGGCCTTTGTGGAGATTAAGCAAGCTATAGTGAAGGGAAAAAGGATGTATTATAGTGAAGTGAAGGGAAAAAGGATGTATTCCTTAGTGGTAACAAATGTAAAAAATCACTAAGCGGTACACTTTTGTGTCAAGGTATTAACTTGCCTGGAGCCTGCGAAAGGGTCTTCAAATAACCTTTCATGTCACCTGCATGGCACACCTGCAAAACAGATAAAGCAATTTTTTAGACAACTTAGTAACAGGAGTTACGTTTTAATAAGTGACCACAGCTGTTGTGGGATGGTGCCAGGGAAAGCATATCTCCAGGGTCCTTTGCTGTATGCAAGTATTGTATCCATACAGCAATCCAGATATGGGGGCTGTGTTATGGCCTTCGTTGAATATCTCTTCTATTCGAATTGATACTTTAAGCAGAATGAAGTCTATTCTTTTACAGACAACTGTGCCTCTAACGTCATCAAAGTCTTCGCTGAACCAGAAAAAAGCATTCTGGGACCGGTTTCGGGGTCACACCCTAAGTTGGGAGGGTATCACCAGACGAGGTCTCTTTCTCACTTTGCCACTGGATTCAAGCTAGCCTGGCTGATGAGGCTGTTAGTCCGAAGCCAGTCCCAGGATGCTTGCTTCTGGTCCAGGGAAGACATGGCTTGGCAGCTTGGGCTGGACTATTCCCATGAGGCACAGAGTCAAGACTGATTTGCAAATAGCTGGGTCTGAACTGAGGTGGCGAAGTGAGCTAAAGAACGATGATGGATTCAACCCACATCTGTGACTGGGGGTGAGTGTCTGAAAAGTTTCAGCGCTCCGTCCATCATCTCCTTGTGTTTACCCTGAGGAAACTGATAAGGAAGTTGCTCCTTCTGGGTCTGGTGCTGGTGAAGAGACCCAACCATAGCATACAAGATTCAATTTTCCTACAAATATATATATATATATATATATATATATATATATATATATATATATATATATATATATATATATATATATATATATATATATATTCACTGAAAAAACCATAGGTTATAGACCATATATATGGGTTCAGTAGTAGCTTCAGCTGCTGGACCCCCACCACCACCACCACCACCTCCTTATAAGAAGAGTGGACCACCTCCACAGTTCCTTGGAAACCCAGAGGAGGAAGAGGATCCAGAAGAGGAAGAGGAAGAAGAGGCACCACGATTTTTGAAAGAGTTACCCCGGGTATCTCATTACAAAAATAGTTTTATCTGGCAGTTTTTTTCTATTCCAGCAGGAAAGAAAAAAGTTAATGCACGCTATGTTACGTGCCTTATATGCCAAGATGAATTATCCAGGGGCACTGAAAAAAAATACAGTTATGGGAACCACACTATGCACCGTCATATGCAGAGGTGGCATCCACTAAATTATAGCCGGGCAGACCTGCAAGAGAACCCTCCATCTTCTGAGGCCAGGACATCAGCTGATATTTCTCTGACGGTTGCAGAGGCACGAGAAACAGTGCCAATTATCCCAAAAAATGTTGTTCATATGAAGTTTACTTGTTTATATTGTGGCACTTTAATTTCATGTGCTAATATGAGTGTTAAATTAATAAATTTAGCATTTGAAAAGCACCAATGCTCTAAACGCCCCAAGCAATAATTTTTTTTTTGCTCCTGTTGAGCCCTTTTCAATGCCTGTTTTTTGTTCTTTCCCTTTCAAAAAAAACATAAAATTGTTCAAAAAATACAAAAAAACAAATAATGTTCAAAAAAGAAAAAAAAAATATAAAACAACAAAAACATTAAAAAAAAGTTCTTTTCAGAACTACCTCCCCTTTATACAAAAATTGCTAGAAAGTGTAACACTCTGGCAAGCTGCTTTTTTTTAGTTCGCTTTCCGGTTCGCTCGCCGGTACGCGAACCGGGAGCTAACCCCAAATTTCTTTTAAAAAAAATAAAGGAGTTAGTACAAGGGAAGTAAACAGAGAGTAATGTTAAAAGAAAGACAGCTATAGGGACTAAACCAGAGATGCTGTTTAATAGATTTATTTACCGAAGAAAAGATGGAAGAGGATATAATTGTGGAAAACAAAATAGATAAGGAAGTGAAAGAATCAAGCATTGAAAATGCAATAGGTCTCACAATAGAAGAGTTTGTCCTTTTGGTTTTGCAAATGGATGAGTGGCGTTGCGTGGATGAGTGGCGTTGCGTGGATGATTGGCGTTGTGTGGATGATTGGCGTTGCGTGGATGAGTGGCGTTGCGTGGATGAGTGGCGTTGCGTGGATGAATTGCGTGTGTGAGTGGCGTAGTGTGTGTGAGTGATGTTGTGTGTGTGAGTGGTGTTGTGTGTGTGAGTGGCGTTGCGTGTGTGAGTGGCGTTGCGTGTGTGAGTGGCCTTGCGTGTGTGAGTGGCGTTACTGTTGGGGAGGAGGGGGGGACGAGAAATGCACACGGCGGACAGGGGAGGGGACAGAGCGGGGACAGCAGAATGAGGGTGTAAAGCAGCCGGGGCCTTTGAAGTGAAGCTAATCTTCACTTCTAAGGTGTGGGAGGAGTGCGCCTGACGGAACAGACGGCGATTTGGTAATGTGCACACGCATTTTAGGTCAATGCACTTGCGCATTGACCTAAAAGCCACGGGCACAGCTCCAAATTTCCACATTTAGTTAAACTTTGTTTAAAGCTCTATAGACTGAAGCCCTATAGTAGGTGAATGTGATAGAAATGTAACGAAAAGAGTAGAAAACATTTACCTTAAAATTGTTGATAACTTATTCAATTTTTTTTCATACTTTCAATCTGTGAAAGAGAGAAGAAACATTTGAAAAATATTAAAACATGTATTTAAAAATTAGAAAAGACAAGGGAAAAGGTTGAAGGACAAACAGTTTTTCAACAACTTTGACATTTACAGAAGCCTCTGCTTCTCTAGGCCCCCTACACAGTCCTAAAGATATATATTTTAAACTAACAGTATCTTGATGCTGATGAAGTGAGGCCTATTTTGGAACATGGTGCATCTTTTGCACTGCTGATGTCTCACAACAGTGATGCAATGGCAGCACGAAAGAGATGTAAAGCTATCATAAAATTGTCCCTAACATTTTAAATGATTGTTTCAGGATGCAAATAAGATGTGTTCTTTCCAGAGGTATGTTTGAGGTGAGGCCTACTCAGGTTTCAAAATAAAACAGTACCCAGAAGTGCAGCACTGTATGCATTAACTTTGACACTTACAGAAGCCTCAGTTTCTCCATGTCTACCTCACATTTCTAAATGTATATCATAAGTACAAAAAGTAGAGAATTAATTATACATGTTAAATGGTTTATTTTTGCTGTTCTCAGAATGTATCAAATTTCACTAAAATCAGTGACTTGAAGGGATTCATCATGTAACAGCGGGGGAAAAAAAACACAATCAAAACGATTGTGTTTAAAAAACCCATACAACATAAGAAATCAGAATTCAAAACTCCTTAAAATTAACTTACTTTCCATGACGTCGAAGGATGTCCTATGAACAGCTTACACTCTGTTGTGCTGTTAATATTTTCAGCCCGCCACTTTCTGAAAGAAAACCTCCATCGTTTTGAAAAATATGTTACATACGATAAAAGACTTCTCACATTCTACCACATGTTTCCACATGGCCAAATCATGTTAGAGCGATTTACAACTCTTGGAATTCTTGTAAGCAAATCCCGTCATTTTCTATTTTCGCAACTTTCAGAAAGAAAACGTTTAAGATTACTTTCACAATCCTGGACTACTAATATCTTACCCTTCTTGCTCACTCATGTTCTACTTTTCCTATGACACTGATACTGCTTACTATGAAGCAGACTTACTTGCATCAGGTTTATATAGTTGGATTTTTAAAATGACATTATAATCAAAATTTTTGACCAATAATCTAGACAGCATTGCAGACTTACATTCCCTCTACTCCATGAACCTCTTGAAATTCGTCAGAGCACATCCCGAGATTCTTTCCCTAAAATTTTGGTTTTAAAAACACCAGGTAAGAATTTTTAAGGTCATACGGCAATTTTTTTTTTAAAGTTATAACAGAATCGTTGCAGAATGACCAGCCGTTTCTAGACTTTAAATAAACTGTGTAATGTCCTGATGTTGTTGAAGGACCATCATGATATATAATTGCTGCAGTTACAAAAGTCCTTCCTGATATTGACAACTGCGAAGCAACAACATTTTTTTATTAAAGTTGTCAATTTTGTTCCATCAGGCCTACATTGTTGGAACATTAAAATGACATACTGGCCATATCTTTGTATAAATAATGTTGACATCATTTCAGATTTACATTGGCTACACTCCATGTTGTGATCAGCTGCTTTTACTAGCTTATTAAAGGACACTGATTTATTGTCTGGCAAAGTTAAATATATAAATCTTTCTGAGTCTACACTAGTAGTACTTGATACCCTACAGTTCTCGCAGTCATGCTGCCAATGATAAGAAAGTCCAAACAGGTGATCTACATCTACACCCTCATCTTGCAATACATCAAGCATATACATTAAAAACTCCTGACAATCCTGCTGAATATTTTCAGAGAATTCTGTTTGACCTGAACATTCGTCTAACAGATAACGAACTTCAGACACACTTTCTACTTTTGTTCTATCAGGGCTACATTGCTCTAACACAGAATTCAACAAACAGCATAAACTTTGTTCCGAATTGATCACAATCTGTTCTTTTAAACTCTCTAATGAAAAGAGAACATTAACAACTACATTAGCATAGCAGTTGACACCAGAACTGTTTTCAAATTGAAAACCGACAACATCTTCAACAGAATCCATTTTCTTTCTGCTTACAATTTTCGGTTCATCGACTTTTGGGCTTTTTGCTACAACCTCCCTACTATTACTGATATTTCTTCGTTTCCGGCGTACCACACGTTTCTCAAACAAAGGATATTGAGGCAAATGTGGCGCATACTCTCTTCTTAACCTATTGTATTCCTTTACACAATCTAGATCCGCACAAATGTTTGTGACATCACAGTCAATCAAGTACAATCCCGATAAACTTCTAACTCGTGACAATGCCACATATGCCATACCCTCCTTGAACACAGAACTGCCAATATTCACCAATGCACTGTCTACACTTAAACCTTGCAATTTATGGATTGTCACCGCATATGCCAAGCGAACAGGAAACTACTTACGGCGAACATATAAGTCTTTAACAAGTAAAAACCTAGCAGAGCAACGACCAATTAGCTGTACTTCCTTAATGCCATCAAATTTAATTTTTAAAAATTCAATTCCATCTCTACTTCTGTATTTCTCAAAATCAACAACATTGCCCATTGATCCATTTACCAGACCTCTTTCAACATGTAAATTCCTTCTCAAAATGATTCGGCAATTTAAGCACACATTCAAAGTCTTTTCAAAACCCGCAGTTTTAGATATAGTCTTCTCTAATGAATCCAATTTTGATTTCAAATTCTCAGACAAAATAATTGTTGATCCCATATGCTCTATTCTGTCAATAGCTTCCAGTTTCACAATCTCTTGCTTTTCTAAATGCAACATTTTGTTGTTGAAGACGGCACATTCTGCAAGAGTTGGCATCAAACATATTCCGGATTTCTTCTCAGTAATTTTCTGAAAAATATTCTCAGGCACAACGTCTTGTTCTGGATATAAATTTGACAGTAATCGTGCTTGTAAAGCTTCTTTCCCATGCTCGGTCACTTTTCCAATTCTAACATCTTGTAGAATATTCTTGTAATCTTCATCCTTCGCCTGAAGCATATTTTCATGCAGTTCAGCATAATTGAAGTTTAACCATATATTGACGTTGCCAATGCTCCCTAGGCACTTCCTGGTATCTTCATGTGTGAGCATTTTGAACACAGGTTGTCCTTTCACTGGTGTCAGCTGCAGAAGATCTCCGAAAACAATGATGTGTTTGCCACCAAATAACACATCATAGTCAGTTTTAAGAACTTCTTGCATTCTCAAATGCACAAAGGCAAGCATGACATTGGAAACCATGCTTACTTCGTCAATGATAAGAAGTTTCATTTTCCTCAAGACTCTTGAAACTTCACAACAAGCATCTCCAGATAACTTGTGGTATTGTAATTGGTTGTCATGCTCCACTGGCAGCATCAGTAGACGATGCAAAGTAATACCTTTAATGTTATGTGCTGCCAGTCCAGTTGGAGCGGTGACAACACAAGACAGCGATGACTCAGTCCTTTCCTGCAAATAACAAGAAATTGCTTTAATGAGGAAACTTTTTCCAGTTCCCGCTTCTCCACTCACGTACAGTCGGACAGGCTTCAACGACGTACACGAGCACTCTTTCTTCTCATGACTTAATCCATGATCAATTTGCTTGGTAACTTCGTCATATATTTTCCTCTGCTCAACGTTGAGTTGTTTTTCCAAGTCTTCTAAGTTAACCGCATCCTCCTGAGCATGTGCCATGGCTCTTTTCACTTCATTCATAGCAGTGGCAGCTTCATTTTCGATAACAGGTCCTCCTAGTGGATCCTGACTCAATGAAACAGAACTCTGACTGTCCTGAGAACTGTCTCTGGCAATCTTGGCTGCAATCGTTGCTTCCTGCTCAATTTCCAAAGTCAACATTTCTTGATATTTGGGAAAAGCAGGACATTCTATGGTCTCCTTGGCAGCAGTGAAAGAGTCTTCGTAACAGAGGAAATCTCCAAGCAGTTCCTCTTCTGCACGCCAAGGCTTGAAAAGTTGCAAAAGTGCTAAATAGAAAAACTCTGGAGATTCGCCACTCAATTTTCGATGGTTTACCAAGTGGCATTTTCTTTGCTTGACCAGACATCCCTCACTTCCAATTACAGCACACACTCCTTTCTCAATATCTTCTTTGATGTTCCTCTTGAAAATGTAATTTTGTAGAACCTCATACAAACAAACATTCTCAAGGTGACTACTTCGATTTGGATAATATGTATCCAACATGTTGGTCTTCAAAATGTCGGTACTGTTTGGCTCCTTTTCCGCCAAATACTCAATTTCCCGCACAGGTTTCAGAACTCGATTACGCGTTGCAGCAAGACCAAGACTCGCCCAAACGATACTCCTGGATTTGGCATAGAGACTTGCTGAAGATAACCGGTCAGAACATTCGTAAGCTCCAATTTCTCGATGCGACAACATCTTCAGATTGAAACTGTACAACTTCTTGCTGAGGCTCTTTTCATGGGAAATGTCCTCCCACATATCCTTCAATTCTGTCTTTTCTTTTTTGGTGATGTAAGATGTCACATACCGAGCCACAGCCATACAGTTATCAGCCACAAACTGTATATCCATGTTAGCATTCCACATGGACAAAATCACTGGGTTGTAGTCATTGATGTACTTGGACTCTTCGTTCCTTTTCAAATTGTATGTATTTTTGGGTGATTTCCTCGTCACATTATGTCGCAGAGAAGACATCAAACTGTTTACTCTTCCTTTAGAAATCACCGGTCGTGGAAAGTTGAAACGACATTTGGTGTAGAACTTGTCCTTGTTTCTGAATTTACGACGACAGTACTTTCCACAACGATGGCTTTGGAAACGTAGAACTTGTTCTCTTAGGCTTTTCTTCTCCTTTGCGTTTGGAACAGCACACGTAGAATACTGTTCTATGAAACTCATCACTAAGTCATCCGGATCTGTTCCAAATTTAAGAGCATCCTTGATCCACAGCAGCATATGTATATGAGGAGCACCTCTTGCTTGGTACTCCTTTCTCCAGAAGAAATCCAACACCTCTCCAAGAGGTGGATTCTTCTTATTCATGATGAAAGACATCATAGCTTCAAATCTATGATTGAAGTACCTGCATACATTGACTGGATCCAAAGAGCACAGTTCTCCGGGTGTCTTGAATTCGATGTTTTCAATGTTTCCATTTGCCTCTCGTAGAAATTCAAGTAAGTCTTCCCAGCCATACTCGGCACAGCTCAGAGTGAGGAACCATGTCGGAGTTCCTAAGTTCCTCAGCATACATTTTAAATCACCATGACGACGGTACCAGTACTCATTAGTACCACGCTGACACGCCATGAGATTAATTAGGTGAGAATCCAAAATACTGTCTTGGACATTGACTTTATCCATAAAGTCACTTGCCGAGATGTTTCGCATCTGTATACCACTTTTCAAGATGTGGTTCACTGCATATGACAGTCCAGACAGATCGCTTTCAAACAGGAGATGAAACAAATAGAGAACGCATTGTCGAAACCTAGCATCTTCTGCATACAATCGTAAAGTCCGGTATTCAGAAGCAGGAATTTGATGAGGTCGCTCATCATATCTTCCTCCTTGACCTGTTGGAAATAGCTGTGGGAAACACCGAGCTTCCAAACTTTCCTCCCAAATACTAATGGGACTCCCTTTGGTTTGTTTCATTTGAAACAACTCAATAGCATTCCCCATGACTTCCTTGGAATGCAAAGGATGAAAACTATAATGTTCATATATTTCTTCACTTTTAGAGGCTTCTACTTTCTCAATTTGGCCAGCAAACAAATCGCTATCCTCTTCATAACTTACTTCCTCTTCTCCAACATATAGATTCTTATAGTACTTATTATTTTTTTTCAAATACAATGTTGCCTTTTTGACTTTCCTAACATCCACTAAATCTTGCCATATTTTCTTATTCTTTGTCGGAACCCCATTAACTAAGATAACTAGAGGTTCCTCTTCCACTTTTTCTACTCCAATTGTGTTAATGTTTTTGTTCAAATCTAGAGGCAAATAAACAACTCTTCCCTTTAATCCTCTCTGTAAATCTGATGGAGGCAACTTCCCTGTCTTTGGCTCCATTCTTACAATAGCCTGAAAGGGATGGATACTTTGAATCAAAATAGATTCATAAGTATTTAAATCCTTCAATTCAGAAGGAATCTCAACCAATTCCAGATTATTATGAACCGCCCTAGCTGGCATCTGGTTTTGGTTTAATTTGTTACAACAATAAGCACACACACGTTGATCCGATCCCAAATCAAAACAATTTTCTACCATCAAGTATGTTGCGAAATCCTTCCATTCACTATTATTTTCCCTTTCACTTTTTGCATATAAATCCACTAACTTAATCTGATTCTTATAATAAGTGCGTCGACAACACACACAAGTGAAATTAGGCCTCTCACTTGATTTCAGCTGAAACGTAGCAATTTCCTTCTGAAAATTATCTGTACTAGAAACCTGTACATTATCTTCAACATTACCCTCTACTTCTGGGTCAATTTGAACATTCTCAACTTTACTTCCAAAGTAACAAAACTCAATTTCTTCACAAATATTCTTCACATCTATTTCAGAACCATGGAAAAGAGCAGCACATAATTGTTTAAGCATAATTGCTGGACTCTTAGCATAATACAACATTCTCACTAATTTCCTCACTTTATTATGATGCACTGCTAGCATCCTGAAATGATGAAAAACACTCTGGCATACTCTCCTGGAAAGACAAGCCAGTGAATGACCATGCAAACCTGTCACTTCTCTCACTCTGCAAGGATCTAATTCTTGCAACAACTTCATTTTCTGCTTCAAACTTTTCTTATTAAATGTCTGTACAAAATCACAAAGCAAATTGATGGAATCCTGTCGCACACTGCAAATACTACTACACTTCCAAATGTACACAGGATCTTTAGGACGTCTTCCTAAAACCTCATTACCTAACACCTCTTCTGTCTCTGTTGTCACAAGTTTTTCTTTTTCAACTGGACAACCATCTTTCACTTCATAAGCTCGACCACTGGTGTCAACTGCAAGCACCAAATCATTATCCTGGAAATAACTCTCCTCATTAAAAAATGCCTCACAACTTGAACTATGCATCCATTCTCCGGAAAAAACTTCACAAAAATTACTACGATTAACTACTCTCTTCCATCTACTATTTGATTTGAAATCAGAAATTACCTTGTTTAGTTTCCTAATTCTATTGATTACCAAAATAAATAGCTTTCGCTTAATTTCGAACGCCTGATCAATAATTTTCTCTACATTTTTCTTTTTCTTATAAAATGCCACTTTCTGTTGGCCTTTCTTAATATTTTTTAACAAATTGACTATTATCCTGTTGCGGATCATTCGTTTTCGAATGTCCCTAAACTGTTGTTTCCTTCTACTATCATGCACAGAGTTATCTCTTGCTCTAGCAGTAACATTTTTGATTGGTTTTTCCTTTCCGTTTAAATTGCTTCTCTTTTTCTGGACTGAAACATTTTCTGTAGAAATACTTTTTTTACTACAAATATTTCTTATGAATGATTTCGTGGTCTTACCCGGAGCTTTCTTGGTGACTTGACAAGCTTTTTTTTGTAGAGGACTGCTGCAGTAATAGATGAACCTGCTGTCTTTGACGTTTTGTAGCCTTTCTAATTCGATTCCTAGTTGGCATTTTCAAATTTTGAAATGATCTGCAGTTGAATCTGTGGTAAAATATAATAATAAATGTTATTAACCACTATTACCAAACAGTAAATCAATAACAGTCATCAAAAACTTAACACCCTGCTTGTTATTTTACAGCATGACACATCTGCCTAGATACATCAAGTTGTAAATATGTCGCCACATAGCAAATCTTTTGCACCACCACTGCGTCACAAAAGTGACGCACAGTGGTACAAAACAGGCATACACCTATCATAAATCTGTCCCTAACATTTTAAATGATTGATTCAGGATGACGATAAGGTGTGGCCTATCCAGAGGTTTGTTTGAGGTGATGCCTACTCATGGTTGCAGATGAGATTTACGCTTGTTGAAGAATACAGAGGAGATAATACATGTGAAGGCCTACCAATGAAGTAAGTCATGTCCACTTCACTCTTGAACAAAGGCCAGATCTCTTTTGTGTCCGTGGACAGACCTAAACTTTATCTGCACAATGTTATTCATAAACTTAGGAAACACAGGTGATGTAATTGAAAAATGTGGAGTTTCTTTTCCTCAATTCACAATTACATCACCTGTGTTTCCTCAGTGACTTAAAATGTCCTTAAGACACATGAAAGCGTTTTTTGATTGCCCTTGCACCATTTTTGGGTCATTTTTAACATGACTATGTAACTCCAAGAATCAAAATCTAAATTTGCCAAGCACAGGTGGGAGCATATTTACAAGAAACTTGCCCCACGGAGAAAGCTCTTCAATTTAAATGGGAAAAAATAACATCATAGACACTCAAATGCCTTATAAATATGCCCCAAACAACCTATGAAGCTCTAGCAGTACATATCCAGAAATGTAATTGATTTCAAAAAACGTTTTTAAACACAACATATAAATTAATTGTATACCTACATTCAAGAGGAAATGACTTAAAATGTCCTTAAGACACATGATTGCGTTTTTTGATTGCCCTTGCACCATTTTTGGGTCAATATTAACATGGCTATGTAACGCCAAGAATCAAAATCTAAATTTGCCAAGCACAGGCGGGAGCATATTTACAAGGAACTTGCCCCACGGAGAAAGCTCTTCATTTTAAATGGGAAAAAATAACATCATAGACACTCAAATGCCTTATAAATATGCCCCAAACAACCTATGAAGCTCTAGCAGTACATATCCAAAAATGTAATTGATTTCAAAAAACGTTTTTAAACACAATATATAAATTAATTGTATACCTACATTCAAGAGGAAATGACTTAAAATGTCCTTAAGACACATGATTGCGTTTTTTGATTGCCCTTGCACCATTTTTGGGTCACTATTAACATGGCTATGTAACTCCAAGAATCAAAATCTAAATTTGCCAAGCACAGGCGGGAGCATATTTACAAGGAACTTGCCCCACGAAGAAAGCTCTTCAATTTAAATGGGAAAAATAACATCATAGACACTCAAATGCCTTATAATTATGCCCCAAACAACCTATGAAGCTCTAGCAGTACATATCCAGAAATGTAATTGATTTCAAAAAACGTTTTTAAACACAAAATATAAATCAATTGTTTACCTACATTCAAGAGGAAATGACTTAAAATGTCCTTAAGACACATGAAAGCGTTTTTTGATTGCCCTTGCACCATTTTTGGGTCACTTTTAACATGACTATGTAACTCAGAGAATCAAAATCTAAATTTGCCAAGCACAGGTGGGAGCATATTTTCAAGGAACAAGCCCCACGGCGAAAGCTCTTAAATTAAAATGGGAAAAATAACATCAGAGATACTCAAATGCCTTATAAAGAAGCAGACACCATTTTTTCCTTGTGATAAATTTTAAAAGCATTCCTTTTCCTCAAAAACGATTTTCAAGTAATAATTTGAAAACACTGCACAGCTCCTATGTACAAAAACACCCTGACAGTGCTAATACTTCACATTATTTTCAATTACAATTTCGCAAAGAAACAAAATCTATTTGTAAAACACTTTAGACAAAGCAACATTTTAAAAACACAGCTTTCTTCATAATTTTGTACTTAAAGCATACTATAGTGTATCTAAATTAAATAAATCTTTTCTCACCTTAGCAAATTCTTTATGAGTTTCAAAAATGTCTCAGAAATACACCAAATTGTCTTCAGCAGAACAAAGAGTATGCACTCCAGAGGCTGCAGCTATAGAAAGCACAGAAATGCAGATATTCATTACACATATCTCTCATGTTAGCCAATCAAAACTCTTCCCTCACTTTTTTCAAATCAAAACCCTTCCCCCCTCTGCCCTCTCTGCCTTTTTTTGCATAGCAACCACCTCCTGAAAGACCTCTGATGTTTGCAAGTTCACACAACAATGTTTCAATTGAACTCTGAACTCTCAGTGCACCTGCAAATCCAGTGCAATCTTTCATTAAATGATTTTTTCTTGACCATTCAAATTACATCTTTCAAAGAACACATCCATGCACCCTAACTTTCTGTTTTCAGAAATGGAAATCCACCAATCACTGCTAATGAATCATTAGCACTGAAACTCCACAGTTTTTTTTCTTTACAAACTCCTACTGTTTCAACTGCCCTTTCATTACCACACTTCATCTGACTGCAGCACAACCTTCTCTCACCATGTTTTATGTCTGGATTGTTGGACATAGTTACATCTACTGGGCTCAAAGGTATGCTGAGAACAGAAATTTACCAAACCTCAATTTACAAGATGTGGAAATTAAGTGGTTGGGCCACAGAGGATTAAAATGTCACCAATTGATACCATTGGTGAAAACCTTTATGCATTTGCCAAAACCTGACCTGTTAATTGTGCACTGTGGAGGTAATGATTTGGGCACTTTGACTGGGGTAGGTCTGGAAATGCTTTTAAAGGACACCTTTGAGCAATTAATGGCACTTTTTCCTCAAACTGCCTTGGTATATTCAAATATATGCCAAAGACAGAAATGGAGATGGTCGAACCAATTTTGTCCACAAATTGAGAAGTCGAGGAAGCATGTAAACAAATCTGTTTAAGCTTACATGAGAGACCATGGAATGAGCTCCATGTACAACAATAACTTGCGTTACTCCATGCAAGATATCTACAGAGGAGATGGAGTTCACTTCTCAGATGAAGGCAACAGAATTTTCATTTTGAATTTAAGACTGTGCATTGGTACCTACTTATAAGTACCTAAATGTACCATAAACCCAAAAGCTCTTCTCAGAGCAACCCTACATCTGATCACTCACAATTATTATTTTACTCAAACTTTTTTCACTAATTTTCAACAAACTACGCTCCCCGGAGCGCTACCCGGTACGCGAACCGGAAGCTAACCGCGCGAAATTTCTAAAAAAAATGTTTTTTTCCCGCACATATGGGCCTCCTCAGCCACCCTCAGAAAACCTAGGGGGTCAAGATACGTCTACCGTGCCCCCTTCTACCCATTCTGAACATTATTTGCCCTCCATCTTGTATCTTAATTCGTCTGAAACACAAAATGGTGGACTCCCGTAACGCTGCTGGTTCGCGTACCAGGGAGCTCCCCGGGAAGCGGTCCATCAAAAAAGGTGGGAAAGTAATTTACAGAAAAACGACTGGAAACACTTTCACCAAATATAGATTAGCTCATACTACATACCATTCCCTGCCATTTTCATAAATTTATTTGAAATTCCATTTAGCCATTTAGCCTGTAGACCTATCTAAATACCCTGAGGTAAATTACTTCACAAAAGACACCTGAAGTGTTGGAATTGACAACCAATGAAAATGTTACTTTCATTTTCTTTTTTTTTTCCTGACATTTGATTGGTTATGTACCTGAATATATATAAAAGAAGAGAAGGAAACACAGCCATTTTCACTACTACTTCCTGAACTACATTTCAAGAGCCTTTTCACCTCCCTGTGAAGTAAATTGATAATTTGTAAGTGGCACTTTAAATTAATTTGTAAAAACGTTTTTTGATAATTATTTACTGTCCCCCTGCTATAGTTATAGATACAGATAGGCTCCTCTGTTATATTTATTGATTGACTTACACTTCTCTGCTATAATTATGAATTTACTTACTTTAACTTCACTGTTAAAAAAACAGAACTACCTGCTGGGGGGCGTGGCTTGGCGCCGTGGGTGATGGCGGCGCTTGACTGAGGCTCCGCCGAGGTGCCGGGAGTCTTACCTTTATTCCCGCGATGTTCCTGTTTTGACGCCTTCTACTGCCGTCGGAACATCCCTACCATGCAGTGGCGCCATTGAGGACCTTTTCACGGCAAAGGAGACGAAGGTATTTGCCGCTCCGCCTTCACGGACGCGCTGGTGTGCGCAGCCGCCATTTTGCGCGTCCTGTCACGGAGCGTCTTCATCACGGAGACGGATGCGGTTCGTCGCCCAGCCTTCACTCGCAGGCTGTTCATCTTCCGGACCACCTATGTAACTTTTCAGGATCCAGCCCTGATGCCTTCTTTCTCCAGCGCCACGCACATGAGGTAAATTTCTTCCCTCACACAGCGCGACCGCCATTTTGCGAGCCCTGCAGTCTCTGTGCTCAAATGTGGGATTATTCCTCCTTCTGCCTCACAATCTGGCTGCCCATAATTACAATTTCTTCTGGTTGCTTTATGGAATGACTTCCCTGCATACACTCTCGTCCAGCTGCAAGTAGGGATGGTAGATTACGTACTATCCTCATCAGTTAACATATTTATTTGGGATTTGCCTAACTGACGCAGAAGCTTCCTCCATATCTACTTCTCAGCCCAGCGATGACTTGGTGATTTGCCCTTCTTACAGGTCTTGCTGATCTACATTTACTCTTTGAACTGTTATGATTTTTGGCGCAGTTTGTGGAAACTTTATGTGATGTAATTGGCTGTACATTTCCGCCATTTTGCCTTTTGTTCTTCTTAAATAGCTCCTCATCACTGGGGTTGTTTCCAGCATTTGTCTTCGCTATTACCAACTGTCACTCAATCTTCGCTTCTTTGCTCCTCTACATGGGAAAACAACAACTCATGTCTCGCTCTTCCTCCAAAGCATCTACAAGGGTGGCTTTTATTAAGAACTCGAAAGTCTTCTCTGCTCTCTCCCAATTAGAAGACTCTCTTTCACCCTCAGGTTCAGAGGAACTAATGGAAACACCCTCTCCTACAACATTGGGGAAAACAACTGTCAAGCGGTTAAAAAAAACACCTCTTTCTCCGCCTACGTCGTCATCTCCTGTATCTATGGAGCTGCTGTTGGCGGAAATACGCTCTTTTCGTCCTTTTCTCGAGGAAATTGGAACACTCCGCCCTTTTATGGAGGAGACTAATGCCAAGCTTCAAGTCCTCACGGACAATTGGTCTCAAATTGAGACGAGAGTCTCTTCGGTGGAACACTCTGTCGCATCTTTTCAGGAATCACAAGCCAAAGTTACCCATTTATCTTCCCAAGTAGGAGCTCTTCAAAAGCAAGTGGAGGAGTTGGAAAATAGAGGCAGGCGTAATAATCTTCGCATTTACGGCCTGGCAGAAAATCTTGAAGGGTCTGACCCGATTGCCTTCTTTAAATCCTTCCTTCCTAAACTGCTCCATCTACCGCAGGATACATCTCTCAACATCCAACGTGCGCATCGTCTGGGCCGTTTACCCACATCCCTCTCCATGTCTCAAAGGCCAAGGGGTGTCATTCTCTACTTCCTGGAGTACACAGATCTTTTGAAAGTTCTAGCAGCGGCTAAGGCTCATCCCAAACTAACATGGCTTGAATCTCCAATATTCTTCGCTCAGGACTATGCTAAAGCTACTGCCAACCGTAGGAAAGCTTTCCTCAGCATGAGAGAGGTTCTTCGCGCCATGGGTGCCCGATATGGCTTATATCATCCGTGTTTGTTCAAGGTTACTTATAACAACAAAACCACCACCTATGAAGATCCAGTGAGATTGCAGAGTTTCATCAATGCCCATCGTACCTCTACTATGGATACCTCTGGTCCTTCATCTTCCTCTCCTGGCTGACTCTTCATACTACACGCTTGTTTGGAGACTTACGCTCTTCCACTGTTGTGTTGTTGTTCGCATCCTGTTTTAGGCTGATTATTTAGTTCTGTTAATCAATTCATGTTCAAATCACACGTTCTGTTGTTATGGTTTCCCCCTTTTTTTGAAGTTTCATGTTTACTTGCTTGTTCTCTTCCTTTTTCATATTATGACGTTCCCCATTGTGTTCGTTCCCTCATCTTCATTTTTTTGCCACTGCTTTTTGTTTTGTATTACCTTCTCAGCTTTACCCCGTATTTGTTTCCACAGGAACCCATTGATCCACGATGACATCTCCCTGGTTCCTTGCCCGGCTGTCCTCAGTTGTGTTGCCTTCCCTACCTGGCTCCTTCCCCCCTCATTTTCTTCTCGTACTCTCCCTCAGTAGGTATGTTTTCCTCTTGTTTTTTGTACCATTTTTGCTCCCTATCCCTCTTCATTTCCCTTTCCTTTATCAATACACTTCCTGCTTTCCTTTACGATGATGTTCTTTTTTCTTCAGGTTCTATTTACTCTTTTGCTACCTTAATTAATTTTTCTTTCTTACACCCTTTTCCTAACTTCTTCTTTTCTATTCCTCATTACCTTTTTGAATCATTGCTCAACCAATTCATGGCTTTCATGTGTTTACTATGCCTTTAAATTTGGTTTCATGGAATGTTAAGGGTATTAATTCCCCAATTAAACGACAACGCATTTTATCTCACTTAGCTAAACTAAATATTGACATTGCATTTCTTCAAGAAACTCACCTTTCGGACACAGAATCTGGAAAACTTAAGAGAGGCTGGGTGGGTGACGTCTTTTTTTCACAGGGTGATGGGAAACGTAATGGTGTTGCCATTTTGTGTCGTAACTCACTTCCTCTAACGGTCATATCTCAGGTCTCGGATACTAATGGCAGATGGATTCATGTCAGACTATCACTTAGAGGTGTTCCAATCTCTCTCCTTAATGTTTATGGTCCCACGACTGGTGAACCCCTTTTTTGGGCTGACCTTTCTCCCCGCATCACCCAATTCATGGATGATAACTTCATCCTTGCGGGAGACTGCAATCACCCTTTCGATCCTTTTCTGGACAGGAGATCTGATGCCACTTATGTTCCCACAAAATCGCACAAACTGTTCACTCAAGCTATTTCGCAACATAAGCTTGTTGACTCGTGGCGTTTATGTAACCCGACTTTACAAGAATTCACTTTTTATTCCCCCCACCATCGTTCCCAATCACGGCTTGATTATATTTTTGTTTCACATGCACTTACTCAAACCCTCCAGGCGGCAGAAATTGGTCCGATTTTATTTTCTGATCATGCCCCTGTGCTGGTCAGTCTCGAAGTTTTACCCAAAACTGAGGGTCCTAAACGTTGGCGTTTTAACAATGCCCTCCTCCTAGATCCCAACTTTTCTACTTCTTTTTCTGCCTTGTTTGATGAATTTTTCCTCTTTAATGATATCCCACCCATTTCGAAACATACTCTCTGGGATGCCTTTAAAGCCGCTGCTCGTGATTTTATTATTAATTTTGTCGCTAAAAAACGTAAATCTGCCCGCCAATTTACCAAAAACCTTCTCCATGACATTAAAAGATTGGAACACGCCTATTTTACTTCACATTCCTCAGATAGTCTGACATCTCTGGTTGCTGCCAAAATTAAATTCAATGAAAAATCTACTGAAGATGCTTCTTTGTATTTGCTTAAATCTAGTGCCAAGTTTTATGGTGGTAGGCACAAAGCCGGGAAAATTCTTGCTAATTACTTAAAGGTTAAACATAACAAAGTAAATATTGAATCAATCTATGATGATAATGCCCATTTACAACACAAAGATGCTGACATTCTTGCTACTTTTTCACATTTCTATGAATCCTTATACACTTCAGACACACCATCTTCTCCCCAGACTCTTGATCACTTTTTCTCCACCATTCATACTCCTACTTCTTTCCCTCTTGACCTTTCCTCCTTAGAATCTGACGCCTCACAGAAAGAATTGCTTACCGCCCTTCACCGTTTAAAACTGAACAAAGCCCCCGGCCCTGATGGGTTCACTGTTGAGTTTTATCTTCACTTTTCGAAACTTCTTATTCCAAAACTTCATTCCCTCATCCACTCTTTTGCTGAATTAGGCACTTCTTCCGGTACCTTTTCAGATGCCCATATTTGTCTAATTCCCAAACCCGGGAAGGATGTCCAATATTGTAAAAATTACAGACCTATTTCCCTAGTTAATATAGACTACAAAATCTTTGCCAAGTTATTAGCGATTCGATTAGATCTTTTGCTCCCTGACCTTCTTGGTGATGAACAATCAGGCTTTGTTAAAGGCCGTTACATCACAGACAACACGAGACTCTTATTTAACATCTTAACAAAATCCTCCCATCTCCAATCTCCTCTTGCAGCCATAGCCTTGAATGCTGAAAAGGCATTCGACAGGGTCGAATGGCCATACCTCTTTCACACCCTTAACTGGTTTGGATTTGGTCCTAAATTTATTTCCCTAGTTTCATTGTTATACTCTCATCCACGTGCTGCAGTTTTCGCAAACGGCCAAATCTCTCCTTATTTTGATCTTGGCAGAGGTGTTCGTCAAGGTTGCCCTCTTTCACCCTTCCTCTTCAACCTGGCCCTAGAACCTTTTTTGTCCAAACTTCGTCAAAACCCTGATATTCATGGCTTTCGCACCAAAGACCTTTCCATAAAACTAGCTGCTTACGCGGACGACATTTTATTATTCATTTCGAACCCCATTGTTTCCATTCCTGCTTTTTTAGCTGAAGTACAACACTATTCCTCAATCTCTGGTTACAAACTTAATAACGATAAATGCGAAATTTTACCTTTGACAAAGTTTACTTTTAGAGATGATTTTACTGCCTCAAACTTCACCTGGAGTCCTTCTAATATTAAATACCTAGGTTTGCATATTACCCCCTCAATCCGTGATACTGTGTCCCTTTGTTTAACCAAGTGCGTCCAGAAAATCTCTGATCTCACAGCTAGGTGGCATCCTCTTTACCTGTCCTGGTGGGGTCGCCTTGATACTATCAAGATGATGCTTTCCCCTATTATTCTTTATACCTTATCCAATATTCCCGTTGCCATTCCAGCTAAATTCTTAAAAAAAAAAAATTCAGTTTTATCCTCCTTTCTTTGGCATAAAAGCAAACCCAGAATGTCCCTGGCTAGGCTCACTCATCCTGCCTCTGAAGGTGGAGTTAATTTTCCGAATTTTTCCGCCTATCACAAGGCCTTCCTGCTGCGTCAATCCTCCTTCTGGTTGCAGGACCCTGATTCTCCCTGCCCTTTGTGGACCAAGGTAGAGCGCCTTCTTCTCTCACCTTTCTCTTTCGCTGAATGCATTTCCTTTTCCCGCAAGCCCGCCTCAATTCTTACCCCTATACATAAGTTTACCCTTAAACTTCTCCTGTCCTCTCACCCTCCGCCCCCTACTTGTACTGCTGACTTCCTAACTTCCACTATATGGCATAATAAATACCTTTTGATCCGGGGTAAGCCTATTCTATGGAAGTCCTGGAGAACCAAAGGGCTGCTTTGGATCTCGCAATTGTTTTCGCAATCTACCTTCTTACCCTTTTCGACTCTTCGTCTCGCTTTTCACTTACCCCTTTCTTCTCTTCCCCAATATCTTCTTCTTAAAACATCAGTTATGGACGTTTATAATAAACTTCCCGGCTCTCGTCCTCCTACATCTACTCCTGACCCTATTACTCACCTTCATTCTACTTTACTAACCCTTCCAAAAGCTTCTGTTTTATATACACAGCTTCGTACACACACTCCTCCCAGACTTAAAAGTAAAGTCGAGGAGCAGTGGGAGGCTGATCTTTCCCTATCTTGGCCAACTTCCTTTTGGGATAGGATCTGGTTAAAAATCCGTAAATCCTCCAGGGCTGCTTCCCTAACGCAATCCCTATTTTTCATTTACAACCGTTTATTACATACTCCTTCCACCCTTCACAAACGTTTCCCCACCACACCAGATACATGTTGGTCATGTTCTTCCCCAAATGCTACTTTATTTCACATGTTGTTCCTCTGCAAGAATGTTCATGCCTTCTGGTTACAAGTATGGGCTCAAATCAATGTCATTTTTTCTACTAATATTCCATTTTCACATGCTCATGTTTTCCTGGGTAGCCTTTCTTCTTGTTGGGACCGCAATGATCTTAATGTTCGAATTGTTGACTTATTATTAGTGGTTGCATTCCAACAGATCACGATTAACTGGAAGTCTACGTCAGGTATTACTTTCAAAGCTTGGTGGTTTAATGTCTGTTACAACCATAGACTCGACACTGCCTTTGTTTTTCCTGCACAGATGGCAACTAAACGTGCTGAGTTATGGCTTCCTATCACATTATATTTAGACAATTGTACGACCCGTTCCTTTCGTCCCCGACCTGCTCAGCAGGAAGTTCCTAAACCCCCTTGATACCCTTTGCATTTCTTCATGTTCAACTAAACTATTTCATTGCATAGCTATATTTGCATTTTATTCTCTTGCATATTTCTTGTACCCTTTATTTTTTATGCTTTATTATCTATGATTCACATTTATATTTTGTATTGCTTATTTCAATTTGCATTGTTCTTCTTCCTTTTATTACTCTCTCATTGTATATTTCCATTTCCCTTTCCCTCTTATCCCCTTATTATTATTTCCCCTTTATTATCTCCCTTTTCGTATTTGTTCCTATTTTGTATTATTACCATGCATTCCTTTAATAAACTTAATTTTGAACTGAAAAAAAAACAGAACTACCTGTCTGAACTTAAACCCAACAGTGCCCTAACTTTTCTAATATAATTATTTTTTTATGCAATTTACAGCAAAAAAATGGAAGGGGAGCACGAAAAAATCAATGTTTCCTTCGAGATTACAACAGAAGAGATTTTAACTGAAGAAATTTTGGATGAAGATTTTATGGATGAGTCTTTTGATGAACAATTTATTGAAAGCTTAAAAAGACCTAGAAACATGCATGTTTGAGGAGATTCGAGATGATGTAATGCTGGAAGTTTTATTGAACTATGAAAATTCTGACCAATAAATTTTTATTTAATCAAAATAAATAAATAAATCAATCAATTAACATACAATATTTGAAAAGTCTATAATTCTTTTTCTCTCATAGTACACTCCCCGGGCCGCTTACCGCTTCGCGAACCGGGAGCTTCCCACGCCAAAAAAAAAAAAAAAAAAAAAAATGTTTTGCCCCGCGGGGCCCTTTCAAAACCTCCTCATCAAACCTAGGGGGTCCGGGAGGATCTACTATGCCCCCTTATGGTCATTTCCCCCTTTGTTTTGGCCTCCTCTTGTCTCTTGATCCTACCGAGAGACAAGATGGCGGCCGCTACGGACTGTTTAGAATGTTTACAGACACCGGAGAGCCAATCAGCTTCACTTCACAAAGCTCCGTAACGCGAAAAGTACGCGAACCGGAACGCTGCCCGGGACGCTGTCACAGATATATATCTTTTTTTTAACGTTAATTTCTCAAAATCCACTGGAGCACATATATTGAGACCTAGCAAAGGCACATCGGGCTAACAGTCCCTACAATTTTGCCAAGTTTCGTGCAAATCCATTCAGCCATTCGGGCTAAAAGTGAGGCCAACCGCCCTATGGCAAAATAAATGGGAAAAACGCGTTTTGGGACCCCCCTTTTTTCTCGGCCCCCCCTTGACGAACCCCCCCAAATTTTAAGGGGCTGCTCAGAAACAAAATGTGCCATTTTCCTGAAAATTTCAGCCGATTCCGTCCACAAACGCCAAAGTTATTAGACATAGAATTTTCAAAAGTTCCATAGAGAAAAAATCCTAACTATATATACCTACTGGCGACCGCCAGTAGGTAATATATATATATATATATATATATATATATATATATATATATATATATATATATATATATATATATATATATATATATATTCACTGAAAAAACCATAGGTTATAGACCATATATAGTTAGGAATTCGCATTTACAAAACCTTATTTTACTCACACAAAACCATTGAAATTCCATATATAGTTAGTTCCACTAACTATATATCGCACACCCGCAATCCACTGCTGATGATGTCACATATTACATCATTCATGACATGGTCAGTGACATCACTGATGACATCACTGATGACATCTCAAATGACATCACTGATGACATCTCAAATGACATCACTGATGACATCACTGATGACATCTCATTTGACATTGCTGATCACATCACTGATGATATCATTCATGTGATAATACGATGAACCTCTTCAGACTCTAATATAACCTTAGATACAATCAGTGTAAACAGACACTCACAGACTGTCACTCATCCATGGAGTTACTCACACACCTAGTCAGTCATGCAAAGAATCAATCACACCTCCATTTCCTCAACTATACAGTTATACAAACTTTACTTATTCAAACATATACTAACACATATTTACTCTCTTATACAATCCCTGATACAAGTTCACAATGATCCATACAGCCACTCACACATTCACTGGCTCTTATGCACAGTTATTTATATATGTCAACTCTCACATGTACTGTGTTTTACATATGTACTTACTTTGACATGTAGCACTGAGATATCCATTCACTCACCAATACACTCATGCACACAGTCAACCGCCCATACAGCTGTTTCCACATGCACTTTTGAAACCATACATCTAGTGAATCAACTGCTCACACATCTATGCACAGAGTCATACACCTCCCAGCCACCCACACACACACTCAGTCTCCCATACAAATACTTGGGCAACCAATCAATAACCCATATAGTTACTCATATAGCTACTTATCAACACATGCAACAGTTTACAGAACAACAGACATAATGATGCACAAATTAAGACAGTTTAGTCACTAACCCATGCACTCAGTGAGACACATTTAATCACTCACTCATACAGTCAGTCTTGCACCTACTAAATCCTTCATCCAGACACTTATACATCCACTCATTCTTCAATATGTAAGACATATTTTAACTTTACAGAAACATACAGTCACTGGATGTTGTCATCAGTGATGTCATCAGTGATGTCATTTGAGATGGCATCAGTGATGTCATCAGTGATGTCACTGACCATGTCATGAATGATGTAATATGTGACATCATCAGCAGTGGATTGCGGGTGCGCAATATATAGTTAGTTCAACTAACTATATATGGAATTTCAATGGTTTTGTGTGAGTAAAATAAGGTTTTGTAAATGCGAATTCCTAACTATATATGGTCTATAACCTATGGTTTTTTCAGTGAATTTTCAAGGTTTTATAAATGCTAATTCCTAACTATATATGGTCTATAACCTATGGTTTTTTCAGTGAATTTTCAAGGTTTTGTGAATGCTAATTCCTAACTATATATGGTCTATAACCTATGGTTTTTTTAGTGAATATATATATATACATACATATATAAACATATATCATCTGTATATCTATATAAATACAAACATAAATGCATGCATACATATACTTATATGCATACAGATGCATGTTATTTACATGAAAGTTGAAAAAACACTAATAAAAGCAAAGCTAAAAAGCCGCCTCATTACAAACAGAATGGCTTTAACTTAAACGAGGGCGAGATCTATTGCATTTTCAATGCTTGTTTACTTTGGTTCCATCAAGAAGGCATTCAGATGTGTCACACATTTGCCATAAATTCTGAATGTTAACACTCTAGTTGCACATTAGATCACTGTAGTAAAGCTACTGCTCACCAGGGACGTCTGCAGCTGGTATTCAAAGTGCATGTTTCAGTCTGCATGTCAGAATTTTTTTGATGAAATAGAAGAGGATTTGAGAAGTCACTCAAAATG
The DNA here is from genome assembly GCF_964263255.1 of Lissotriton vulgaris. Classification (NCBI taxonomy): domain Eukaryota; kingdom Metazoa; phylum Chordata; class Amphibia; order Caudata; family Salamandridae; genus Lissotriton; species Lissotriton vulgaris. The sequence goes on from NC_141693.1 coordinate 682,354,543, forward strand.
CTTCCTAATTTTTCTTTCTGAAGCACTAATCATACTTTCTATGGCAAAATTAATCCCCTCATGTTGTTCCTTTTTAAATTGAGTGTTTTCAGACTTACCACTTCATTCCAATCAAGATGGCTTCTGGTGTGCCATACTTTTGTCATAAGTAAGACTGTTAGCGCTCTAGTTGTTCTTTAGAACACTCTGGGACATTCTGTCATTGGGCTATACTTGGGGTACATCTGGGTGATATTTGGGCTACATTTAGGCTCTTTTGTCTCTGGTGGCCATCTTGGGAGACTGTATGTCAGAATTTTTTAATGAAATTGAAGAGGGTTTGAGAAGTCACTCAAAATGTGCCCTAATTTTTCTTTCTGCAGCACTAATCATAATTCATATGGCAAAATATACCCCCTCATTTTGTTCCTTTTTAAATTAAATGTTTTAAGAGTTACCACTTTATTCCAATCAAGATGGCTTCAGGTGTGCCATACCTTTGTAATAAGTAGGACTGTTAGCGCTCTAGTTGTTCTTTAGAACACTCTGGGACATTCTGTCATTGGGCTATACTTGGGCTACATCTGGGTGATATTTGGGCTACATTTGGGCTCTTTTGTCTCTGGTGGCCATTTTGGGAGACTGCATGTCAGAATTTTTTAATGAAATAGAAGAGGATTTGAAAAGTCACTCAAAATGTGCCCTAATTTTTCTTTCTGCAGCACTAATAATACCTTCTATTGCATAATATACCCCCTCATTTTGTTCCTTTTTAAATTAAATGTTTTAAGAGTTACCACTTTATTCCCATCACGATGGCTCCAGGTGTGCTATACCTTTGTAATAAGTAGGACTGTTAGCGCTCTAGTTGTTCTTTAGAACACTCTGGGACATTCTGTCATTGGGCTATACTTGGGCTACATCTGGGTGATATTTGGGCTACATTTGGGCTCTTTTGTCTCTGGTGGCCATTTTGGGAGACTGCATGTCAGAATGTTTTAATGAAATAGAAAAGGATTTGAGAAGTCACTCAAAATGTGCCCTAGTTTTTCATTCTGCAGCACTAATCATACTTTCTATGGCAAAATATACCCCCTCATGTTGTTTCTTTTTAAATTAAATGTTTTAAGAGTTACCACTTTATTCCAATCAAGATGGCTTCAGGTGTGCCATACCTTTGTAATAAGTGGGACTGTTAGCGCTCTAGTTGTTCTTTAGAACACTCTGGGACATTCTGTCATTGGGCTATGCTTGGGCTACATCTGGGTTATATTTGGGCTACATTTGGGCTCTTTTGTCTCTGGTGGCCATTTTGGGAGACTGCATGTCAGAATGTTTTAATGAAATAGAAAAGGATTTGAGAAGTCACTCAAAATGTGCCCTAATTTTTCATTCTGCAGCACTAATCATACTTTCTATGGCAAAATATACACCCTCATGTTGTTTCTTTTTAAATTAAATGTTTTAAGAGTTACCACTTTATTCCAATCAAGATGGCTTCAGGTGTGCCATACCTTTGTAATAAGTAGGACTGTTAGCGCTCTAGTTGTTCTTTAGAACACTCTGGGACATTCTGTCGGGCTATACTTGGGCTACATCTGGGTGATATTTGGGCTACATTTGGGCTCTTTTGTCTCTGGTGGCCATTTTGGGAGACTGCATGTCAGAATGTTTTAATGAAATAGAAAAGGATTTGAGAAGTCACTCAAAATGTGCCCTAATTTTTCATTCTGCAGCACTAATCATACTTTCTATGGCAAAATATACCCCCTCATGTTGTTTCTTTTTAAATTAAATGTTTTAGGAGTTACCACTTTATTCCAATCAAGATGGCTTCAGGTGTGCCATACCTTTGTAATAAGTAGGACTGTTAGCGCTCTAGTTGTTCTTTAGAACACTCTGGGACATTCTGTCATTGGGCTATACTTGGGCTACATCTGGGTGATATTTGGGCTACATTTGGGCTCTTTTGTCTCTGGTGGCCATTTTGGGAGACTGCATGTCAGAATGTTTTAATAAAATAGAAAAGGATTTGAGAAGTCACTCAAAATATGCCCTAATTTTTCATTCTGCAGCACTAATCATACTTTCTATGGCAAAATATACCCCCTCATGTTGTTTCTTTTTAAATTAAATGTTTTAAGAGTTACCACTTTATTCCAATCAAGATGGCTTCAGGTGTGCCATACCTTTGTAATAAGTAGGACTGTTAGCGCTCTAGTTGTTCTTTAGAACACTCTAGGAGGCTGCAGTAGAACACAAAGGAATCAACTGACAGTCTCTGTCCTTGTTGGATGTACATGTTTTACTGAGAATGTCAGACTTCATTTTCACATGACTGAGAAAGATAATGTGAATTTACAGAAAATATGCTTTCAGTTTAGCTTATAGATCCCCTTCCAAACCACTGTGGGAAAATCATGAGATATTAGTTTTCTTTCAAACAATATTCATGATATCACAGCAGAAGGTTTTTTCACATGGTAAAATCACGTTAGAACCCACCACAATTCCTAAAACGAGTATGGTACCATCAACAAATGATTTATAATGTAACTAAAGTCCTAAAACCCTCTATTAACTACAATGCTTTTTAATGAGGTGCTATCATGTATATTGGTCCCAAGATGGCTGCCAACACTTCTTGGATGAAGTGCTGACAGCCAATCAGATCAGATGTGTGGTTAGGCTCCGCCCAGATATATATCTTTTTTTGAAACTAAATTACTCAAAATCCACTGGAGCACATATATTGAGACCTAGCAAAGGCACATCGGGCTAACAGTCCCTACAATTTTGCCAAGTTTCGTGCAAATCCATTCAGCCGTTCGAGCTAAAAGTGAGGCCAACCGCCCTATGAAAATTAACATGGGAAAAACGCGTTTTGGGACCCCCCTTTTTTCTCGGCCCCCCCTTGATGAAACCCCCCCAAATTGTCAGGGGCTGCTCAGAAACAAAATGTTCCATTTTCCTGAAAATTTGAGCCAATTCCGTCCACAAACGCCAAAGTTATTAGACATAGAATTTTCAAAAATCCCATAGAGAAAAAATCCTAACTATATATACCTACTGGCGACCGCCAGTAGGTAATATATATATATATATATGTATATATATAAATATATATATATATATGAGTCGCCTATGATTAAGGGGCAACTGGCCCCGAAACGCGTCAGGCAAGCATCACAACACACCTGTGAATTGTTGGGGAAGAGTGTCCAAAGAGGCCGGATGGCAGGCTGAGCACGAGTGTGTCCTGGAAAGCTCTAGGACGTTTGGGAATCATATTGCAGCGCGGGGTCCTTACCGCGACAGGATGCACCATCTTCTGACACCGCGAGCGGAGAATTGACAGGAGAGGCTGTGGGTTGGAATATTGCCGACCTTTTCCAGTGTGCAAAGCCGGACCTAACGAATTCTCCATGAATCACGGGATTCCACTTAGGAACTTTAAAAACCGCTTTAAAAACTGCTCTTAATAAGCATGGAATTCAAAGACTCCAATGGAAAGAATACAATTCCCAGCATGCAACACAAGTCAACACGAACAGGCAACCAATGGGAGGCATGCTTTTAAAAAATTAATAAAGTGGAGCTTCTGAATTGCACATGCTGAGTCGCCTATGATTAAGGGGCAACTGGCCCCGAAACGCGTCAGGCAAGCATCACAACACACCTGTGAATTGTTGGGGAAGAGTGTCCAAAGAGGCCGGATGGCAGGCTGAGCACGAGTGTGTCCTGGAAAGCTCTAGGATGTTTGGGAATCATATTGCAGCGCGGGGTCCTTACCGCGACAGGATGCACCATCTTCTGACACCGCGAGCGGAGAATTGACAGGAGAGGCTGTGGGTTGGAATATTGCTGACCTTTTCCAGTGTGCAAAGCCGGACCTAACGAATTCTCCATGAATCACGGGATTAAACTGCTCTTAAGAGGCCGGATGGCAGGCTGAGCACGAGTGTGTCCTGGAAAGCTCTAGGACGTTTGGGAATCATATCTATATATATATATATATATTACCTACTGGCAGTCGCCAGTAGGTAGTTATAGTTAGGATAATTTTCAATGTTAAATCTCAACATTCTATTTTGAATAACTTTGGCGCCGGTTGACGAATCTGCCTGAAATTTTCAGGAAAATGGTCTCATGGCGGTCCGGTCCTTCCCTGAAAGTTTGGGGGGGATTCGTCAAGCGGGGGCCGAGATAAAAGGGGGGTCCCAAAACGCGTTTTCCCCATGTTAATTTCCATAGGGCGGTCGATTTCACTTTTAGCCCGAACGGCTGAATGGATTTCCACCAAACTTGGCAAAATTGTAGGGACTGGTAGCCCGATGTGCCTTTGCTATGTCTCAAGATATGTGCTCCAGTGGATTTTGAGTAATTTAGGTTCAAAAAAATATATATATCTATAGGCGCTCTCCCGTGCGCGCACCCGTGAGCGCTCCCGGCGCGACACGCGACTTGCGCGCAGGAAGCTGATTGGCTCTCAGTTGTCTGTAAACATTCTAAACAGTCCGGAGCGGCCGCCATCTTGTGTCTCGGTAAAATCGAGACACAAGGGGTTTGAAAAAAAAAGGGGCAAATGACCATAAGGGGGAAGAGTAGACCCCCTCTGACCCCCTAGGTTTGATGTAGGGACTAAAATAGGGTCCTGCAGGGCATTAAAATTTTTTTTTCGTTTTGCGCGGGGGAAGCGCATGGTACGCGCACCGGCGAAGCACGGGGAAAATCCAGGATTATATTTATGAAGGCCTTGCGCTGTTAGTTTTGCGCTTCCTGTGCGTCAATTTTTGTGACGCACCAGCGGTGTAAAAAAATGCGCATTGTTATGCAATATTTAAAAAGTGACGCATCTATCTAGATGCGTCACTTTTTAAATATAGTGCAACGAGGTACATTTTATTACACTGCTGGTGTTATGCGTCACTTTTCTGTGCGCACTCCTTATGACATTCCAGATGTGTCATATTTAATGTATGACGAATCATGTTGCAGATACAATATGGCGCAGAGTTTTAAAAAGTGACCCATGTACCTAGATGCGTCACTTTTTAAAAATAGCGTCAGGTATAATGCATGCAGAGGGGGTGTTCTCCCGCAAAAAGCTTTGTAATAGCGACGCAGTGAAATCTTTCAGATTTCACTGCGTCAGTTTTAGGATGCTGTTGCGTCAAAATCTTGTGCCTGCTTTACAGCAGGTGTTAGACTGAGGCAAGACCTTTCATATGCTGCTTTCCCCATTTGAAAGGACACATTACTGGAGTTGCGTCACTTTTGTGACGCACTCCAGCAATGCGTTACTTGGAATGTCATAAGGAGTGCGCACAGAAAAGTGACGCATTGCACCAGTAGTGTAAAAAAATGTGCCGCGTTGCGTTATATTTAAAAAGTGAGGTATCTAGGTAGATGGGTCACTTTTTAAAATCAAGCGCCACATTATATCTGCGTGAGGTATAATGCATGCAGAGGGGGTGTTCTCCCACTAAAAGCTTTGTAATAGCGACGCAGTGAAATGTTTGAGATTTCACTGCGTCACTTTTAGGATGCTGTTGCATCCTTTAAATATAGTGCAACGAGGCACATTTTATTACACTGCTGGTGTGATGCGTCACTTTTCTGTCCACAGTCCTTATGACATTCCAGATGTGTCATATTTAATGTATGACGAATCATGTTGCAAGGAGCTACAGATACGTCAGTATTTCTGACATATGTGTAAACATAAAAGTGATGCGAGGCCGGCGCAAAATTTTGACGCAATAGCATCCTAAAAGTGACGCAGGGAAATCTCATAGATTTCAGTACGTTGTTATTACCAAGCTTTTTGCGCGGGATTGCCCCTCTGCATACAATATACCTGATGCAGATACAATATGGCGCAGAGTTTTAAAAAGTGACCCATGTACCTAGATGCGTCACTTTTTAAAAAATAGTGTCAGGTATAATGCATGCAGAGGGGGTGTTCCTTGCAAAAAGCTTGGTAATAATGACGCAGTGCGTCACTTTTAGGATGCAGTTGCGCCAAAATCTTGCGCCTGCTTCACAGCAAACCTTTCACATGGTGCTTTTTCCATGTGAAAGGACACATTACTGGAGTTGCGTCACTTTTGTGACGCACTCCTGCAATGCGTTACTTTTGTGTTTACAGATATGTCAGAAATACTCCAGTTTATTCACTGTGTCATAACTTTCTTTTCTAACACTCACCTTCTTTCATTCCTCCTACTTCACTTCCTTTCACCTCTCATACCTTTCTGTTCTTTCTTACTCATTCTCCTTTCAATTATCAATGCACTATATTTCACTTACTCTTCATTTTTTAAGATTATAGCTCTTTGATGAGAATTGGAGGTAGTTCTGAAAAGAACTTTTGGTTTTCTTCTTTTAACTGAAGAGGAACAAAAACAGGGAATAGAAACTGCTCAACAGGAGCAAAAAGAAAAGAAAAAAATTAGGGGTGGGAAGGGCAGTGATGGTTCTCTAATGCCCGAACCATGAGCTGGACACTTTGCTCCCCATAGGTGAGGAGTTGATTGCAGTATCTGCATCTGACGAGCCCATGGTTGAATGCAGGTTGGATGTTGGCTACCTGCCCCTGAGATTGGTCTCTTCCAGAAGAAGTTGCTCCTCCTGTTGATGTAGAGGCCCCATCTCTGGGAACCTCCTGTGCCAGAGCCCTGACACTTTCCCGGGCAAAATTCTGGGGGTGCCTCCTCTCCACATGTCGGATCATCGTAAAGTTCCCAAAAGAGTATTTTTTTTGGGGGTTACCCCGTGACAGGACCTGTTTGCAGATCCTGCACTCTACTTTTGGTGCATTCACCTTCTTCTGGCCTTCTGGAAACTTAAAAAATTTCCAAATGAAATGTTCCTTCACCTTTGGGGTAGGAGGCTCTTCATCAATGAAGTCATCTTCACTGCTGGATGGTCTGGCAGCCATGATGAATCCAGGAATATGGAGCAGCAAAAAAGGCAGGTCTTTCAGTCACAAAAGTGAAAGAAGAAGTGAAGGAAATGGGTGGGGATTTCATTCATTGTAAAAAAAAACTGTTAGCAACCAATGAAAAGTGTTATTTGAGGGTCACATGACCCGACGCGTTTACGCTGCGCGCTCCGGAGCACTTCCGGGTGCGTTTACGCAGCGCGATCGTAGGCGCTTCCGGGGCGCAAACGTGGCGCGATCGTAGGCGCTTTTCCGTGCGTTTATGCGCCGCGCACGTATGCGCTTCCGAGGGCACTTACGTTGCGCGCCGAAGTGACGTCATCAATCTTTTATAGAAATGCATAATCATTTTCCATATTAAAAAAAACTAATTTTATTTGTATGGTACGAAATGTTTTGCATTATTATTAACTTTTCATTCATATTTTTTTTTCACGAACGACAGTTGCGCTCTGGGTGCGCTTTCAGATGAGCTCTCGGAGAAGCTTACAGGAGAGCTTAGCTGAAAGCTTCCCGGAGCGCGCACCCAGAGCGCAAAAGAAAAAAATTATAAGAAAAAATGAATACTTAAAAAAAAACAGCAAATTGTAAAAAAAAAAAAGGTTAGAAACTCGATATACAAAGGAATTAGCATTTAAAAAACCTATGAAATTCACTGAAAAAACCATAGGTTTCACACCAGTTATAGTTAGGAATTAGCATTTAAAAAACCTATGAAATTCACTGAAAAAACCATAGGTTTCACACCAGTTATAGTTAGGAATTAGCATTTAAAAAACCTATTAAATTCACTGAAAAAACCATAGGTTTCACACCAGTTATAGTTAGCTGGAAATTTTACTGATATAAAACCATTGAAATTCCCACGTTATAGTTAGTCGGACTCACTATAACTTGCGCGTGCAATGCACTGCTGATGACATCACATATTACATCACTCATGACATGGTCAGTGACATCACTCATGACATCACTGATGACACCATCCTTGTGACACAGTGACAGACCTCCTTTCAGTGTAATGTAACCCATGAAACACATATTCAAAAATAGAAACTAATATTTTCAAAAAAGTGGATATACCCATACCAGTTACAACAACCAATTCAGTAATATCACCATCTAATACACATCCACTCATGTGTATGTATATGGGTTATTAGATATTTTTATTAGTATCAGTATGAGTGTCTATATGGTTTGGTGGGGGTATTACTTAGCACATAGATGCATGAGTGACTGACTCTTTGTTTGTATGTGTTTTGAAGACAACATATGTACAGGACTGTATGGGTGGATGAGTGTCTATATGTGTTTGTTAGTGAGTGAATGACTGTCTCACTAGTGTCTTTATCAGTAACTACATATGTTTTAATCTAGTATATATGAATATTGATGTATATAAGTGAGTATATGTGAGAGTAAGAGATTGTAAGAGTTCCTGTTTAAATAAGTATGTGTTTCTATAAGTGATTGTTTAAGAGAATAAATATGTGTAATTTTAAATAGAAGTAAGGTGGAAGTGTGTGTATAACTCTATATTCAAATAAATGGATGTCCAATAGTTTATTTGCACGTGTGAATATGTGTGTGAGTAACTTTTGGATGAATGTCGGTGTGTAACAGGATGTATAGGTGTATCACTTCATATGATGAGTGAGTATATGTATGAGTGACTATATAGAACTATTGGTGAATGAGTGGATGTGTATATAGATAGTGGAATTACTGAATTGCTTGTTGTAACTGATATAGGTATCTCCATTTTTTAAAAAATTTCAGTTTCTATTTTTGAATATGTGTCTCAAGGGTTACATTATAGTGAAAGGAGGTCTGTCACTATGTCACAAGGATGGTGTCATGAGTGATGTCACTGACCATGTCATGAGTGATGTAATATGTGATGTCATCAGCAGTGCATTGCACGCGCAAGTTATAGTGAGTCCGACTAACTATAACGTGGGAATTTCAATGGTTTTATATCAGTAAAATTTCCAGCTAACTATAACTGGTGTGAAACCTATGGTTTTTTCAGTGAATATATATATATATCTATATATATATATATGTATATATATATATATATATATATATATATATATATATATATATATATATATATATATATATATATATATATATATATATATATATATATATATATATATATTTATATATATATTACCTACTGGCTATCGCCAGTAGGTATATATAGTTAGGATTAATTCCCTATGGGATTTCTGAAAATTCTATGTCTAATAACTTTGGCGTTTGAGGACGGAATCGGCTGAAATTTTCAGGAAAATGGCACATTGTGTTTCTGAGCAGCCCCTGAAAATTTGGTGGAGTTTCGTCAAGGGGGGCTGAGAAAAAAGGGGGGTCCCAAAACGCGTTTTTCCCATTCATTTTTCCATAGGGCGGTTGGACTCACTTTTAGCTCGAACGGCTGAATGGATTTGCACGAAACTTGGCAAAATTGTAGGGACTGTTAGCCCGATGTGCCTTTGCTAGGTCTCAATATATGTGCTCCAGTAGTTTTTGAGAAATTAACGTTCAAAACAAGATATATATCTGTAACAGCGCTCCGGGCAGCGATCCGGTCCGCTTACTTTTCGCGAAACGGAACTTTGCGCGCAGAAAGCTGATTGGCTCTCCGGTGTCTGTCAACATTCTAAACAGTCCGGAGCGGCCGCCATCTTATCTCTCGGTAGGATCGAGAGAGAAGAGGTGAAAAACGAAGGGGGAATTTATTGAAAGGGGGCAAGGTATACCCCTCTTGACCCCCTAGGATTGTTGTTGGGGTTATTAAAGGGTCCCGTGGGGAAAATAAAATAACAATTATTTTTCACGGTAGAAGCGTTTCCCGGGCCGCGAACTGGGCCGCAAACTGGTAGCGAAACGGGAATTTGCCATTTTGTGCTTCGTTTTAATTGTTTAGAGACAAAAATTATCGCCGCACATTGGCCACAATGCATGAATATCGTTGAAAAGTCAGCGATATTCATGCATTATCCAGCAAATGCTCTTAGCCATGTTATCCACCTTCCATTGGATAACAGAAAGCTGATTGGCTCTCCGGTGTCTGTCAACATTCTAAATAGTCCGGAGCGGCCGCCATCTTATCTCTCGGTAGGATCGAGAGAGAAGAAGAGGTGAAAAACGAAGGGGGAATTTATTGAAAGGGGGCAAGGTATACCCCTCTTGACCCCCTAGGATTGTTGTTGGGGTTATTAAAGGGTCCCGTGGGGAAAATAAAAAAAAATTATTTTTCACGGTAGAAGCGTTTCCCGGGCCGCGAACTGGGCCGCAAACTGGTAGCGAAACGGGAATTCGCCATTTTGTGCTTCGTTTTAATTGTTTAGAGACAAAAATTATCGCCGCACATCGGCCACAATGCATGAATATCGTTGAAAAGTCCGCGATATTCATGCATTATCCAGCAAATGCTCTTAGCCATGTTATCCACCTTCCATTGGATAACAGAAAGCTGATTGGCTCTCCGGTGTCTGTCAACATTCTAAATAGTCCGGAGCGGCCGCCATCTTATCTCTCGGTAGGATCGAGAGAGAAGAAGAGGTGAAAAACGAAGGGGGAATTTATTGAAAGGGGGCAAGGTATACCCCTCTTGACCCCCTAGGAATGTTGTTGGGGTTTTTAAAGGGTCCCGTGGGGAAAATAAAAAAAAAATGATTTTTCACGGTAGAAGCGCTTCACGGGCCGCGAACTGGGCCGCAAACTGGTAGCGAAACGGGAATTCGCCATTTTGTGCTTCGTTTTAATTGTTTAGAGACAAAAATTATCGCCGCACATCGGCCACAATGCATGAATATCGCTGAAAAGTCAGCGATATTCATGCATTATCCAGCAAATGCTCTTAGCCATGTTATCCACCTTCCATTGGATAACATGGCTAAAAACCGCTCTGTGCGTGAGCTTTTTTTTTTTTTTTTTTTTGCTGCGTGACGTTTGTTAACGTTCGATTCGATGGAAATCAGGAAGTGTTGAACACCATTTTGTCACTGCGAGTAAATATTTTGTTATAAATGAATCCTTATTGATAAACATTGTCTGTGCCATCTTGCGTTTTTGTCCAATGCCACAATTTTGTCGTGCACGGCAGCCATTTTAGATGCCTTGACCAGGGCCACTCTCTGCACGCCGTCGATTCTCAGCATGGCTCCCCACCCTCGCACGCATCTCCCCCACGCAATGGTCACCCCCGCTCTCTCTCTCATGCATGGGCCATATACTTCCCCCATCTGCGCTGCTCTTCTCTGAGAATCACACCCTGTGCCCGTTCGACACCTCCCTTTCACCCTATTCACTACCGCACCCTCTGACACTTCTCTTCCTCTGTGTCCGATTGTCCAGGCCGGACCTAGGCTATCACCTAGCCCTGCGGATGTAGTTTATGGCTCCAGCTGTAGAGTATCCAGACATGCCAACCCTCCCGATTCAGATGTGAGACTACTGATTTCAGTGCTAGTCTTTCGCTTCCCGATTCCTGCAAGGAAAAACCCGGGGGCATATTTCCAACAACTAGCGGTAATTTTTGTCTCTAACTTGTTTAGAGACAATAATTATCGCCGCACTTCGGCGAATTTTATCGCACATAAACCTTGCTATTAGCAAGGTTTATCGCAAATGCGATAAAAAACGGCCGCAATGCATGAATATCGCTGAAAAGTCAGCGATATTCATGCATTAGTCAGCAAATGCTCTTAGCCATGTTATCCACTTCCCATTGAACAAGTGCATGGTCTTTTAAAGATTTGTGAAGTACTCGGGGCGGCGGTGTGTGTGTGTCCTCTTTCAGGAGCGGGCGGGGGGGCACTGGCAGCAATTTGCAGGCCAGGCAGTGTTCAACACGTGCATCACCCTTTCTCTGCCTGCTATTGCGCTCCATGCTTCGGAAAGGTAAGAAAAAGAACGTGGATTTGAGTTTGAAATGTCCGATCTTGTAGCAGTACACTTGCAAAGCCCACACATGACAATAACCCGATTCAAGGCCCCATTCACCCGATTTTTTAAAAAAATATAGTACTCCAAGACAGTTACATTTTAAAACTTTATTAATATTTAAATATAACGAACGCAACAAAAACTGTAAATATATTTAACCATTTTTTGAAATTAACCAGAACTATAACGATAACAACAACAACAACAATAATATAACTTTTATGCCTAAATTACGCAAACATTTAGCTAATCTGCTAAAGGGGGGAGTCGCCATTTCTTTACAATAATCAATAATGAAAAATCCACATCAATAGGGTTGCCCGTTTTGTCGATGCAGCACTATAGTGCAATATACACAGCACCTGGGGTGTCAAGAGTGAACAGGTCTTTCTTTGTTCCTTAAGATGTTATCTCCGAGAATGCTGATGCATTGGTGTCTGTACACTTCTTTGTCAATTCTGTCAAGATGATAACTGCTTTATAAACAGACGATATCTTTGTTTCGTCATTAGTGTTAAGTGTGTCTGAAACTACAGTGCCCTTCTGTTTTTTTTTCTTCAGGCTCTACAGAGTTTTGTGTGTTGTTCTTTTGAGCGACAATTATTCCAGAGGTTTCAGGTTCACTTGTTTTGTTCTGCAGTGAGTTAACAGCTTTAGAGAGTTCATGTTTATTTGCTATGTCCTGCTGTTCGTGAACTGCTTCAGAGACGTCAGCCTCATTTTTTATGTTTCAGTAGATCCTGGACCTGCCCGGCCACGCCCAAAATGGCGCCGGTGTAAATGGGACTCGTAACTGCTTGTTCTGTACTGGTTGCCCAACCTTGATATCACGAGATACATATGCAGTTTTGAAGCACATGGCAGAGGCTTGTCTGCTGTAGTGGGGCGCCCCTTTATCGTTTCAGTCGCCATTCCGCCCGCTTTTGCTACACTGTGCCTCATCCGCCATTCAGCTGTTTACTGCCCGCTTTTACGGCTACAGCGTCTCGCTCACCATGTAGTTGAGTTGCTCCCACTCTTGCGGTGCAGCGGTAGGCGGCTGCCACAGGACTCTTAAAATGGCGGCCGGCTCTTCGGATTTGGGCCTGGTCCAGTAAAATGGCCCTGGGACACCTTGGAACTCGGACGCTTGTCTGCCAGGGCTTGGGTTCCATTCTCGAAAGCGTCCCCTCAGCCTTGAAGATTGTACAAAAGTCTTGGGGGCCCTCGACTCCCGCAGGCTTCCGGTGGGGAGCGGCTGCCATGATTGCTTGCGGAATGGCCACGACGGAGCTACGAGATGGTGGTGCTCTCATGGTGACGCCAGCTTCAGTCTGAAACATCCAGAAACAAGGTGGGGCTTTCATCGTTTGGGGAAAAAAAATGTTTTAATCCAATGAAAAGTGTTATTTTTAGGTCACATGACCTAGTCTTACATAATTAGGAAAAGAAAAGTAAAATGAGCCAATGAAAAGTTTTATTAACAAGTCACATGACCTGTTATGCTTACGTTACGCGCTGCGCGGCGCGCTCTGGATCGTTTCCGGGAAGCTGCGCCTTGCGCACCGGAGCACTTCTGGGTGCGCTAACGTGTCGCGTCATATGACGCATTACGGGACAATGCAGGTGCAGAATATAGTCAAAATGTCTCCACCAACCAGCGGTCGGAATTCCACCGCTTTCAGCAGTCCAAAAAGTTCGGTCAAATCTTAAGAGCGGGAGCAACTCAACTACATGGTGAGCGAGACGTTGTAGTCGCAAGAGCGAGCGGTAAACAGCTGAATGGCGGAAGAGGCACAGAGTACCAAAAGCGGGCGGAATGGCAACTAAAACGGTAAAGGGGCGCCCTACGACAGCGTGTCTTCAGGTGAAACGGATTGTGGGACAAGGTCCAGAATGAAAGATTCTTCAAAAGGGAAAAAATTCCGCCGGACCCCGGGAGCCGGCCGCCTATGCCGGGGGCGATCTCAGGCCTCACCAGGGCAACACGACTTGGGGAGGGGGCAGGAGCCAAGCGCCCCCTCTCAGTCCGCGCCATCTCACCGCCCCTCGGGGGCCTCCGTCAAGCGGTTTAGGGAGGCACCGTATCACATTGTTTTCCAATGCAGTCAGGTCCACAAATGGACCCCACTTACTTTGAATAGTGAAGCTGCAGCAGGTGCAAATAAGGTTTAAACAGTGTTACAAGAACTGCTTAGAACTCTGAAGTATGGCACTCAATAACCAGGACTTATGCCATTTATGTAAGGCAGTGACATGGAAGCAACTCAGGGACAAAAAGCATGAACGAACAATAACGTATGAAAATCTTATTTGGAGAAGGGGTAGAATCCAAACGCCCCCTGCCAGTTCGCGCCACTACACCGTATGTGGAAAATCTGAAGCCATCATTCTACAAACTCTCAACGCTTGTTATCAGTGCATGACTTTCATGCTCGATCGATTGAGCTAGCCGGATCGGGCAATAAAAAGTATAAAATAGTTATGTAAATAGTTATTTAATAAAATGTTTTATTCTGTTTCTTTGGTGGTGTGTTGTGTATATTTATAATATTTGCATAGGGTTTGCCGTTATTTTGGGCGGGGTGGGTGGCGGAGTCGAGCTGTTTTGCAGCCCTCATGGTGTGGAGCTCAGTTCATTTCACTATTTTCGTATTTCTCATGAAGGGTTATTCCTAATGTTTGTATTTTACCGAGGTCAAAAAGAGATCGAATTAGTGGTCTACTGATTTTGCTCGATTACTTTTATTTTTTTATACGATTTTTCACTATCTGCAAAGACTAAACAGAGTATTGCGACTTTGTGCTTGTTAGTAAATAGAGAATGATCCAAAGAGAACCAATTGTAAAACAGTAAATGCTTGGATAATAATCAATCAAATGGAGAGACAAGCAGGTACGACGGATTACAACAGGGGTAAAGGTCTGCGTTAACTACCGTTCACTATCTGCAAAGAGAGAGTACTACTAAGAGAAAAGAGGGGAGTGGGGGGGGGGCAGCGTTCAAAGCACATCAGCGTGCATAAACACGAAAACGTTTTTACCTATCACGTACTTGACATTTGACAGCTTTTGATGTTTGCTATTAAAAAACCATTGAAATTCACAGAAAAAACCATAGGTTATACTCCATATATAGTTAGGAATTTGCATTTACAAAACCTTGAAAATTCAATGAAAAAACCATTGGTTTTAGGCCATATATAGTTAGGGATTTGCATTTAGAAAACCTTATTTTACTCGCATAAAACCATTGAAATTCCATATATAGTTATAAGCGCTAACTATATATCGCGCACCCGCAATCCACTGCTGATGATGTCACATATTACATCATTCATGACATGGTTAGTGACATCACTGATGACATCACTGATGACATCTCAAATGACATCACTGATGACATCACTGATAACATCTCATTTGACATGACTGATTACATCACTGATGATATCATTCATGTGATAATACCATGAACCTCTTCAGACTCTAATATAACCTTAGATACAATCAGTGTAAACAGACAGTCACTCATCCATGGAGTTACTCACACACCTAGTCAGTTATGCCAAAAATCAATCACACCTCCATTTTCTCAACTATACAGTTATACACACCTTACTTATTCAAACATATACTAACACATATTTACTTTACTCTCTTATACAATCTCTGATACATGTTCACAATGATCCATACAGCCACTCACACATTCACTAGCTCTTATGCACAGTTATTTATAGATGTCAACTCTCACATGTACTGTGTTTTACATATGTACTTAATTTGACATGTAGCACTGAGATATCCATTCACTCACTAATACACTCATGCACAGTCAACCGCCCATACAGCTGTTTCCACATGCAGTTTTGAATCCATACATATAGTGAATCAACTACTCACACATCTATGTACAGAGTCACACACCTCCCAGCCACCCATACACACACACTCAGTTTCCCATACAAATACTTGGACAACCAATCAATAACCCATACAGTTACTCATATAGCTACTGATCAACATATGCAGCAGTTTGTAGAACAACAGATATAATGATGCACAAATTAAAACAGTTTAGTCACTAACCCATGCACTCAGTGAGACACATTTAATCACTCACTCATACAGTCAGTCTTGCACCTAGTAAATCCTTCATCCAGACACTTATACATCCACTCATTCTTCAATATGTAAGACATGTTTTAACTTTACAGAAACATACAGTCACTGGATGTTGTCATCAGTGATGTCATCAGTGATGTCATTTGAGATGTCATCAGTGATGTCATCAGTGATGTCACTAACCATGTCATGAATGATGTAATATGTGACATCATCAGCAGTGGATTGCGGGTGCGCGATATATAGTTAGCGCTTATAACTATATATGGAATTTCAATGGTTTTATGCGAGTAAAATAAGGTTTTCTAAATGCAAATCCCTAACTATATATGGCCTAAAACCAATGGTTTTTTCATTGAATATATATATATATATCTGCAATACCTCGCAACGCTCCACCACTCGGGTAAAATACAAGGCATGGACCAACTTCGTTGCAGCATACAGTTTATTTACCCAATAAACAGTTAGTCATGACGCGTTTCGACCGTCCCTGCGGCCTTGGTCACATGACAATGCAATATGCTCAGCCTATTTTAAAGTGCAAGTGCATCACATGTCCAAATGGAAATAGACAAAATTCTTTCTGTATGAATACATTTGTAAAAGTAAAGTTCACTGTCTCATTTTTATCCGTATAAGTACGAAAACTTGTTTACACAAAAGACAGTTAATAAATCACTTCAATTGTGAATTTGTTATGTTTCGGACAAAAACAACAGTTTTTTCAAATCGAATTTGTACTGCCAGCTTGAATGCTTATTCCTTATTCCAAAACATAATTCACATAGACCATAACCATTTGCCATGTCTATTGATTTTAACACGTGCTCACCATAACGTGCATAAACTATAAATCTTTGTAAAGAAAACTTAAGAAAATCCTAGTGTTACTAAAAATAAACCTTATATATTAGGATAGAACTGCACAGGAAATACATATATAAGTGTAGTTTGAGTCACTAGACACTATGGACGAGTCATTCTCAGTAGCATTGATATTTCTAGGTAGACACCTAAACGCATAATATGTCTAACACATGATTATATGTTGTTTAACGTACAAAGAAGGATCCCCTCCAATGATAATACTAAAGTGGCCTCGTGCAATAGTGCAATGCAGCTAAAGTGACTTATGCGTATAAAAAATAATAAAACCATAAATAACTATCAATTATCAATTCATAATTATATTGGTTCAATTCATTGTTCAATGTTACACCGGATATATTCGGAGGGAAACTCATGTATCTAATGGTCTTAGGGGGACAGTTTCAAGTTAATTTATACAGTACTTAATGGGATTAACAATATATCAAATTTGCTGCTTTTACACAACACCATAATCGATGGTAACGTAAGAAATAGTTGAATTAAAACAACATTGTAAAAGCAACCTATTTATAAGAGGATATCAGTGACATAATTAAAACCAACTATCTAAAAGACATATAGATAAAATTTACCCTAATATCTAAAAGACAGCTAGAATTAATCATTGGTCAATGCATATAAATATTTTGCACCTGTAATATGTCTAAAAACTATAATAGTTTAAATGAAATAAATATGTTTCAGTACAAAATTGTGCAAATCTAGCATTTCGGTATCCCAATTATCCTGTTTGTCTTAATCACAATATTGGATGATATATGCCTTACCTTCCTACCCTACATTCCCCTAAAAGACCTCACATTTAAAAGATTTATTGCTATAGTGTCGATTATAAATATGTGTGAAGGTCTTCCGTGGTGTTCAATCCCCCAGGCCACTTCGAATCGAATTCCAGAATGTAGTTTGTTTCAGTTCTTCGCATGCAGGCCTCCCTGTCCCCTTCTCTTTTGGTTACTGGGATGGACTCATTTCATTTCATCAACTTTTATTCGATTATAAACTTGTATAATCATAAAAAGTACATTTTAAAAACAGAGAAATAAACATAATCAGAAAGAAAAAATCAATATACATTTGGTTGCAGAATTAGCATCACTGTACTGAACCAAGAATGTCGAAGTGGGTTACTGTTATGGAAATGATACAGGTTTAGGAATTGATTTTGCGACGAGTTAATATTACTATTTTAAGAAAAGTCGCTATCAGTTTTGCTTCATGCGGAGATTTCGGGGATTGTAAGTGGAAGAGTGCTGAATATGATTGTCTAAGACCGCTTGAACGAAGGAGGGGCAAAATCCATGTTTTCCTAGCTAGTCTGTAGTATTTGCAGAAAAGGGCAACATGTAACGTCGATTGTTCAGAGACTCCGTCGCAGGGACATCTCGTCAGATTTCGGGACCAGTTCTTCATTTCTGGAAATGAGACCAGACGGAAAAAAAGATTGAACCGGAATCTAGTAATTAAAAACTTTTCATAGTTTGAGAGGAAGAATGTCAAGTATGGCTGTATGAGTTTCCCTGTCTGCAATGCGCGAATTTTTTCATTTTGTGTTTTGGTAATCTCAGCTTGGTTGCGGAGTTCTCTTAAATGGCCCATACATAGTTCCTTCAACTGTTTCTTCGAGATATCTTCTATTGAAGGGGGTTCGAGGAAGTAGTGCTCGCAGTCAAGGTCTAAAAAGAATTTGTGAATATAATTGAGCCAAGTTATTTTCCTCCAGTTCGCTAGACTTAGACATTCAGTGATAAGGGAGCGGGTGATGTGGCTTTCGGGGTTGCACCATATACGCTGCCACAGTAGGATAGGCTGGCATCGTATGGTGTCCGTCATATATTCCATACCCAGCTCCCGATGTGAAGCTAAGGTCGGGGAGCTTTGGGGGAGAGCTAAGATGTATTTAATAAAAGCGTTCTCTGTAACCTGGAGTTGGTCGATGCATCCATGGCCCCAGATGCCTGCTCCGTAAGTAGCCACACTGTGGCATTTTGCGTAGTATATCGTTAACAGTTCCGCTGGAGCTGGTTTGCCTAATTTTCTTGAGAAAGCATTTAATGCTGATACTGCACGACGAAAATTAAGATTTCTGGCTTCCACTGCCTTACGCCAGGTCATTGTGTCTTCCACTAAAATGCCCAGGTATGGGTACACCGATGTTTTTTCTAATCTACTGTTGTTAATAAAAATGGGCTTAGAGACTCCTGGCCTTGGGCCGATGTTCATTGTGAACGTTTTTTTGATGTTTACTTTTAGTCCCAGGGAGTCCATAAAGGTCACGTATTTGTTTAACTGCCGCTGGAGTTGGTTAGATGTCCGTGCCAGGATGACAGAGTCATCGGCATATAGGAGGATGGGTATCGGGCGATGGTCTATCTGCGGGAGGTCCTGGCTCCCTTCCAGCATGGCCTGTTCAAGCCCATTTGTGTATAGATTGAACAGGAAGGGAGCCAGCACGCATCCCTGCCTTACTCCTCTTGAAATTTTGAAGGGACGTGATAGTTCACCGCCAGTGCCGAAACGAACTCGACCTTCTGCGTTGAAATATAACTCTCTCAGGAAGGCTGGTATGGGAGGGTCCACTCCAAGGTTTGCCAGGATCTGCCATAGCTTTGCATGCTGTACGCAATCGAATGCCGCGCTTAGGTCTACATAGACCAGATAGATGTTGCCTCCTTTAGCGCGCACGTACTTTCCAGCCAAAAGGACGATGTTTAGGGCCTGTTCAACCGTTCCGAGCCCCTTCTGGAAACCGTATTGCAGGTCAGTAATGATGTTGTTCTCCCGGGCCCAAGATTGTAGTCGGTCCAGGAGTAATCGACCTGCAATCTTGCCCGTGGAGTCCAGAAGGGAGATCGGTCGGTAGCACGCTGGGTCGTTACGGTCCCCTTTCTTGAAAATTGGCAATAATGTAGATGTTGACCATGATTGGAAGAGACCAGTTTCGGCGACTGCTGCCATTACCCGTGTGATTATTGTTGACCAATAATCAACGTTATGTAGGAACATGTCCATGGGAACCCCGTCTGGGCCGGGGGCCTTGCCAGTTTTTGAGGCCTTGATTGCCTTTCTGACCTCATTGAGGGTAAAGCGTAACTTGATGGGATAGATGTTTCTATTGGCTGGTTCAGGGTCTTGTGCTTGGATTATTTGAGCGGCTTCCGTTGGTATTCCGAAGATTTTTGAAAAGTGGGAGACCCAGTCGTCCTCGGTTATTGCCACATCGAGGTGGTTTGGGTCGGTGATGTTAGCCAGAAAGGGTGATCTTATGGTCTGCCAGAACGCAGTGCTATCTTTCCTTGATGCACTGTCGTGTAGTTGAAGCCATAGATCTTGCTTTATCTGCATTTTGCGATTTTTCCGGGCGTTGTTGTAAGTTTTTCTCCGTTGTGAGATTATTTGGGGATCTCTGGGTTTCTGTCTTAGGGCTTCTTTGAGAGATGTAAGGGCCTTCCGGCAATCGGTGTCGAACCATCTCGTGGTAGGAAGTCTTGGCTTGTTTTTGGTGTTTATGAATAGCTCGTCCCTTATTGCTTCCTGGATGTTATAAAAAGAGGTGATAATTAATTCTGGAGGTGCCTCGGGGGACAGACAGTTCGTTAACCAGAGATGTGTTTTTTCAAGGACCCTTTGTGTTATCTCTTCCGGGTCGATCTTTGACCATTTAATTGCGTAACCATTCGTCCTCTTCATGGCCAGCGATTGTTGGTCAAGGGAGCTAGCTTTTGGAGAGAGTGTTTCAACTTTCTTCATGAGGATTTCCACACTAAGAGGATAATGGTCGCTAATTGGATTAGACCCTGTTTTGTAGTTTTTTAGTTGCCCTTTATAGGAGTTTGAGGCTAAAATATAGTCGATGGTTGACAGACAGCCTCGCCCGTGAAAGGTGGGTAGAAAGTCCTGCACCGGGTTAACTAGTTCATTGACAAAGTCAAGGTCTAGGGTGAAGAGGATTTCATTTAGTTTGTTACCACCCGACGTGTGCACAAAGTGGGGGATGGGATTTCCAAGTTCGTTCTGGAGCCCGCAGTTCCCATTTTTGTAGTTTGGGCACAATGTTAAATTGAAGTCACCTCCCCAGATGTAATTAAGTGTGGAATTGTGATTTGTTTTTTGAAATGAGGATAAATATGCCGCTATTTCATCTAGGTGTGAGCAGCATTCCAGAGTGCCGGTGTTATTATAGTAGTTTATGAATATATGTAAGTTTCTCTTTGATACCGTTGGCTGTGTGACTTGAATGATTTGGAAGATGTATGTTTCCTTTAATAGTTTCACAGTGAGAGGAACTGTATTGGAAAAATAAATCATAAGACCGCCTTTTGGTCTTCCCATAGTGCTAGGTACTGCTTTGGTGAAGAATGTTTTGTAGCCCGCTAAATGAAGTGGAGTTGTGCGCCAGGTCTCTTGCAGGCACAGAATTTGTTGACTCCTTGCTGTGTCGAGCCATGAAGGACAAGTTATTTTTGTAGTTAGGCCTGCAACGTTCCAGTAGGCAATGGCCAAGCTCAGGGTTGGTGGTTCCTTCGCGGTTGCAGGTATTGTCGGGTTGTTACTATTGGCTGTGGCTTGTTGGGTGCAGATTCCCAAGTTGGTATCAACTTCTGCTGGATGGTTGCTAGGCGGAAACTTATTTGGGTGTACAGATAGTGCCTCTGAAGAATGGGAAGTATTTTCGGTTGTAATAAAGGGGATATTAGAAGGTTCCTGCATTGTAATTTCGTGCCTCGCCTGTATAGACTCTGGGGATGTTGTGTACTGCTTAGCGATTGCTATTTGCGGAGTGATATCGGGTATATGATGGATAGGTTTGTCTCGGTATGGTCAATCGACCATTTCGAGACAATCGAAACGGTTTTGGGTTGGAAAGCCCTGCCATCCTTCGTAGGTTTGATAGGGTCTGTCCTGCCAATATGGCCTCTGGCGTTCTCTGGGCCTTTCTCTCAATCCACTCCTAGCTATATAGTCATATGAGTGTTCCATCTGCTTCCATGGCGCTTGATACCATGACTCCTGGTTCCATGGCTCTTTGGGGAGCTGGTGCCATGCCCAGGGTGGAGGATTACGCTGTTGTTTCGCTGAGGGATAAAAGAAAGAAAGATGTCGAGCATCGATCCCCCCTTTTTTGTCAAGCTGAGGCCAAGCACAAATATAATCTACTGTTGAGGGATCTCTGCATGTTACGATGATGCAGTCTCCGCGTAATGATTTTGCCGTTTTGCCTATCCAGGCTACCCTACGGGCTGTGGTGATCCCTCCCGATAGGTGGGACTCGAGAGGTCTATTGATGCTTAACCACTGCATGGCTTTATTTTTAAGTGACCATGCAGTTTCTGGTGTATCATCGGTTAGCTCTGGTACTCCTGTGAGGACTATTGTGTAGGGAGTAGCTTCCGGGGGCAAATGGGCAGGACGTCTGGTTGGTGGAGGTTTTTTGGGTGTGTTTTTAGGGGACTTTTGAGGGGGCAGTGTTTTCAGTGAAAGAGTTTCGGGCCTTTTTTCTAAGCACGCTCTGCTGGTGTCTATGTTTGTCGCTGGGCCTGGAGTATCTATCTTATCTGAATCTGTGGTCACTGTGTGCTGTACAGTTATAACAGGAGGTTTCTCTTTCTGAGGTTGGGACGTTTTAGCTGCAGGTTTGGGAAGTGTAGTATTTTGTTTGGGGTTTTTCTGTGCTAGGGACGTTGGGTTTATGTGGTTGACTGTTTTCTGCGTTTGTGCATGATTCTGTTTTTTAGGTGGCTGCAAGGTGTTACGCTGCCCCTTTATTTCTATACGGGTGTTTGAGTCTAGAAGAGTGGCCGAAATTATGGTTAGTTGGGCTTCGAGATTTCTAATACTGAGTTGAATGGGCTTTAAATATTGATATAGCAGGTCTTTTGTTGTAGTAAGAACTTGTGAGGTGATTCTACAAGTTTTATATTGGTTTTCAATATAGTCATTTGAGATTGCCTTGTGTGGAAGGATAGTTTCTGGGAGAAGTATTGTGCTATGGGACGTTGTGGAGTTTAAATGAGTTGTTGTGTGTTCCGAGCACGGTGCGTTAGGTAATTCTTCGTTGTTTGTTGAATATGTTTTTGGGATTGCTCCTTCCCTGTCGCCTTTCTGGGGCAGATTTTCATTGGGTTGGGCATCCCCCTGAGTTTGACAACCGGCTAGATCTGGGGTTACTTCCAGGTCGTCGAATGTTATGGAGAGATCCGATTCAGAATGTGTAACTGACAGGTCTACTACCGACGGAACTGTGTTTAAATCTGGAACTGACAGAGTCACTGGGAGAGAACAGTTTTGTGTATTGAGATTGATGGGAGAGGTGGCGTTTGCTATAGCGCCTAATGAAGAACGCTTCGCGTTTGCACTCATGAGATCTAGTGAAACTCTCTTCTCCATCAGAGCTATGCTCTGGTTTATTGTCTCATGGACCCGCGAGATGAATAGGTCGATGGGGCCTGTTACTTGTGCTACCTCCTGCGCGTGTTTAGATTTTGACTTAGAGGTGCTCCTTGTTTTTGGTGGCATGTTTGTTTGTTCCTGGATCAGTGATGAAAGAGAGATGGCCCGGTCCGGTCTCTATCGGGCACTAACGGGCAGCAACGGGCCCGCCCTTGGCCCGGGCTTAGCTCCGCGCTTGGCCCCGCGCGCGTCCCGCGTTGCGCGTCGCTAATGCTGCTGAAGTACTCACGGGTAGAGAGGGGGCGTGGCACTGGGAGGGGGCGCGGCTCGCCCGGGAAGAGGACACAGCTGAGGATGTTAGAAGCTGCTCCTCGCAGTCCCGGGGCCGCGCCTCTCACCTCCTCTGCGGCCTCGCGCTGGAAACTCCTTTCACCGGCAATGAATCAGGTAACTGCTACTCCAGTAGCACAGGCAGGATTAGGGCAAATCAGGCGGACTCCTCTAAGCGAGCAGCTCCCGCGAAGCGGGGGCCGCGAGGAGTAATGAACACTTCGGTGGGGGCGGGCACTGGGAGGGGGCGCAGCTCGCCCGGGAAGAGGACACAGCTGAGGATGTTAGAAGCTGCTCCTCGCAGTCCCGGGGCCGCGCCTCTCACCTCCTCTGCGGCCTCGCGCTGGAAACTCCTTTCAACGGCAATGAATCAGGTAACTGCTACTCCAGTAGCACAGGCAGGATTAGGGCAAATCAGGCAGACTCCTCTAAGCGAGCGGCTCCCGCGAAGCGGGGGCCGCGAGGAGTAATGAACACTTCGGTGGGGGCGGGCACTGGGAGGGGGCGCGGCTCGCCCGGGAAGAGGACACAGCTGAGGATGTTAGAAGCTGCTCCTCGCAGTCCCGGGGCCGCGCCTCTCACCTCCTCTGCGGCCTCGCGCTGGAAACTCCTTTCACCGGCAATGAATCAGGTAACTGCTACTCCAGTAGCATAGGCAGGATTAGAGCAAATCAGGCAGACTCCTCTAAGCGAGCGGCACCCGCGAAGCGGGTGCCGCGAGGAGTAATGAACACTTCGGTGGGGGCGGGCACTGGGAGGGGGCGCGACTCGCCCGGGAAGAGGACACAGCTGAGGATGTTAGAAGCTGCTCCTCGCAGTCCCGGGGCCGCGCCTCTCACCTCCTCTGCGGCCTCGCGCTGGAAACTCCTTTCACCGGCAATGAATCAGGTAACTGCTACTCCAGTAGCACAGGCAGGATTAGGGCAAATCAGGCAGACTCCTCTAAGCGATGGACTCAATTGCGTAATATTTTAGGCATTGAGGTTTGCTGTTGTGACATGCCTCAAAATGCCTGCAAACCGGGTAACTCTGATCTTTATTGGTTATTGCACGTAAATGCTGCAGGATTCTTTTATGAACCGGCAGCTTCGTGCTGCCTACATATTTCAGATGACAATCGCATTCCAGGATGTGTACACAATATTCAATATTCCGTTTTACATGTAAGGTGTTGCTTGATCTCCCTGGTTGCCTTTGGGATGACCGTGGTGTATTTTTTAGTATTCACACCGTGTTGACATGCTTTACATGTATAACATTTATAGAACCCCCTACTGGTAGGCCGCCAGGGTTCTTTACCAATACATTCCTGACTCTTCTTGCTTAGAATTGTGCCCAGACTCATACCTTTACGATAAGTTATCGATGGATTGGTGGGCATCAACTCTCCAATAATGGGGTCATCCTGTACGAAATGCCAGTTACGTCTGACTATACTCCTTAACTCATTTTCTTGTTTGGAGCATGTCAGTACTAACCAAACTAGATTGGTATCTACACTCTGAATTGGACTCCTTTTCTGGTTGTATTTTAGGAGATCACTTCTAGCTTTTTGTTGTGATTTTCTAATGGCGGTGTCTACTGTTCTAGTACTATATCCTCTGTCCACAAATCTGAATAGACTTTCTTGTTGCTTCATGATCATATCCTCATCATTACTACAAATACGGCGGATGCGAAGCATCTCTCCGTATGGTATTGATTTGATCAAGTGTTGTGGATGGGCACTCGTTGCATGTAACAGAGTGTTTCCCGCCGTCGGTTTTCTAAAAAGGGTAGTACTAAGAACATTGTTGGATAAAAAAACCTGCACATCTAAAAATGTCACCGATTCCTTACTAATACTAGAAGTAAAATTCAAATTAAGATCATTCACATTTATTTCCTGTATAAAATTTAAAACACTTTCTTCAGATCCATGCCACACTAAAAAAAGGTCATCAATGAAGCGGAGCCAAGATATTATATTAGATGTACAATAGTGCATGTATTTACACCTGAGGACCAGTTCCTCCCACCACCCCATAAAGAGGCAGGCATAACTTGGGGAGAAACTGGCCCCCATGGCTACACCCTGGATCTGGGCTATCTCCTCCTTAGATTTCACCCAACAGGTGAAGGGACCGACACATGAGAAGGGACATGTGCTTGACTTAGTCTGGACCACCATGCCAGCCCAGGGTGCTACAGAGATCCTGCCTTGTGCCTGGTCTGACCACTTTTTAATAAAGGGCAGAATTTTATTAAAGGGCCATTTGTCCAAGCCTGGGGAAGGTTGGAAAATGGCCCGGAAGTGGAGAAACTTTGACGGGGAAAAAATGGTTTACCTCCTGGAACAGTCCCCTTCAGCAAAGGAGCAGGATGCTAACATTGATGTCCTCTGTGGTCACCTTCAGCATAAACTGGGGAGCGCCATTGATTTGGTGGCACCCCTTCGTAGGGTGAAGAAGGTGGCAAGAGGAGCTGGGGCCCCTTGGTATAATGATTCCCTACGGGATATGAAACGTGGGGTGAGGAAGAAAGAACGGGCATGGCGCAAAAAGTATGACGCCACTGCCAAGAAAGAATACATTTCATCCTTAGCGAACTACAAACTAGCCATCCAAACTAGGAAGGCTGCTTTCTTCGAGGAAAGAATAGTTGCAGCTAGAAATCCACAGAAGGAAATCTTTCGGGTCCTGGCGGAGCTCAGGATAAACAAAGAGCAAAGTACTGAGTTCACCCAGGAGGACTGCCAGAGGTTCCAGGATTTCTTCGTGAATAAGATCTCCGATATTCTGGGAGAAATTGCTGCAACTACACCCCTCGAATGTCCTTGTCCACCGGACCTCACTGCCCCGCCAGATATTTCACCACTAGCTGAGCTCTCCCCAATCTTAAAACAGGAATTATTTACGATCATGGACCGAGTCAAATCGGGTTCCTTGGTGGATCCATGCCCTCCTGATGTATTCAAGTTGGCATTGCCAGGAATTGAGGAAGAGGTTTTGCATTTACTGAACACCTCCCTTCGCACAGGACAGGTCCCTCTAGCCTTTAAAGAGGCTCGCCTGATTCCTCTATTAAAGAAACCCGGATCGGACACGAAGTGTTTGAAAAACTTCCGACCCATCTCCCAGTTGCCGTTCCTGGCTAAGGTGATCGAGCAGCATGTGTTAGCATTACTCTCAGGTCATCTAGAGAGCAACAACCTGCTGGAGTCCAATCAGGCAGGGTTCCGTGCTAACCATAGCACGGAATTAGTCATGCTATCAATCCTGGATGAACTGAGAACCCGGGCTGATGTAAAAACACCGAGCGCCCTGGTACTACTGGATCTCTCCGCGGCTTTTGATACCGTGTGCCATGAACAGCTTTTGTCGCGGTTGAGATCCTTTGGTATCAGGGGTACAGCACATGCATGGCTTACATCATTCCTGCAGGGCAGGACGCAAAGAGTACAGTTGGGAGACTTACTTTCCACCTCTGCTCCGATCACCTGCGGGGTTCCACAGGGATCTGCCTTGTCACCCCTACTCTTTAATATCTACCTGCAGCCATTAATCGCACTCCTGAATAGGATGGATTGCCTAGTGTACAACTACGCCGATGATACTCAGATAATCATCCGGCTGGATGATGGCCCGGGAGCGTCCACCAGGTTGCAGGACATACTTAAAGCCACGGTCAACTGGATGTCCGAGAACTCCTTAAAAATCAACCCGGATAAGACGGAAGTGTTGCCCATTTCCATCTCGGGCAACCCCTGGAGTGAGAAATTTTGGCCTGTGGAGCTGGGCGTGCCACCGAAACCGGCGACTGCAGTCAAAAGTCTAGGCCTATATGTGGATGACAAACTATCCATGAAAAAGCAAGTCACTTCGGTAGTGGGCACTTGTATAGGCCTGATACGACAATTAAGGAAGATCTCTGCTTTACTTTCATTCTCTACCTTGAGACACGTGGTCTCAGCCACAATCCTGGCTAGGCTGGACTACGGGAACTCCCTGTATATAGGTTTACCCCAGCGGTTGCTGGATAAACTACAGGGTGTCATGAATGATGCAGCCAGGTTGATCTATAGGAAACCCAGGACTGCCCACTCTTCCCCCCTGATGCAGGAGCTACATTGGCTCCCGATTCGACAGAGGGTTGTTTTCAAAGGACTGTGCATCGTACACAAGGCGCTGTATGGTAAAGCACCAAGATATTTGAAATCCGGCCTATTTCCATATATACCGGGCAGGACCTTGCGCTCGTCGGAGGCTACCCTTTTGTTCCAATCCCGTTTCAAATTGACCACGGTGGGGGGGCGTGCTTTCTCCAACACACTCCCAGCCTTGTTGAACAAACTGGCCCCAGAACTTAGGAAGGAAAGCAATTTGCTATCCTTCAGGAAAAAATTAAAAACTGTACTTTTTAAGCAAGCATGGAGCAGACCCTAGGCGCACTAGTGGGATCAAGTGAATGCCATACCTCATTAAGTAATCTGAACAAACAGCGCTTAGAGACCCCGGTGGTTATAACGCGCTATATAAGTTAAATAAATAAATAAATAATAAATAAATCTGTTGGAACAATTGGCCATTAAACATAAAATAATTGTTCTCTAGACAGAAGGATAACATTTCAAGAAGCATTTTGGTGTGGTGAGTTAATTCCATTGGCCTGCTGCTTAGATAATATTCGCATGCTCGTAGGCCATCCCTATGTTTAATACAGGTATACAAGGAACTCACATCCAATGTTACTAAGAGGAAGTCTGATTTCCACTCAATCTCTTCGATTTTAGGCAGGAAATCACTTGTATTCATATACTAGGAGTTGAGAGGGACTCGTAGGACTAGGTCGCCCTCCACTCAATCAATCTAAATTCACAAAGACCTAGTCCTGAGGGCAATAATTTATTGTAGATCTAAGGGCATATATGGATTGTCAAAAGATCATTCCACTCACACTCCTTATTACAGAAATAAGTATCATGCTCAAGCCAATTGCCAAAAGGTAAAAATAGCCAATCTCTGATAAGTCTGACACTAGACAACACAGTACCAACATTCACTAGAAGGACAACATGTGAAAAAATGTGTGAATAGCTAGAAGACACCTCACGGGCGCACCACCAATGGGGCCCCTGGTTGGTACTCACCAGGATGGCCCTGTTCTCATCATCGGTGTCAACTAGCTTAACGTAAACGTGTCCGACTCCCAAAGGAAAGAAAAGAAGACAGTGAATGGTGCAGTGTACACAAACTTATATGTGACAAGGACTAACAACGTTCAACATATAACACAACAACTACTGTGCATACAAGATTATGAACCCTTTATTTGTATTCTCTTGTGTGCCAACAGTAAACATATAAACATAAAATGGAGAGACGCGAATACTACCATTACAGCCGATCGGTAAGTATGGTCTTTCCTCCCTTATGTTTTATCCGTGGAGAATATTCGTTCGGCGTCTTGGTTCCGGTGCTGAGAAGACGCCGAACGAATATTCTCCACGGATAAAACATAAGGGAGGAAAGACCATACTTACCGATCGGAAGTGGGTCCATGACGTGGCTGTAATGGTATGAAATCAAAAACCACAAGCTAGCACGCTAAACACAGTATTGCTGGCAGTGGCTTTTCAATAATCTTTGCCCTGAAGAAATTGCCTGAATTTTTTACCAAGGCAATGAAACATGTCGGCAGCGAGTTGAATGCGAATCGATAGGTAGTATTCGCGTCTCTCCATTTTATGTTTATATGTTTACTGTTGGCACACAAGAGAATACAAATAAAGGGCAAGAAACCCTTGGCCTAGTCGAAGACAACAGTATGGTTTCTTCAACAACTGCAATTGGCTGTGATGGTGATCAATCCAGCAAGAAGAAACAAGCTAAGTCCATAATCAACCTCAGCTCAATACAACTATCAGCTGCGGAAGAGCAGCTTTTAAGCTTAGGTCTGAGTTTCTGCCCTGAGTCCAATTTCTCGTATACCACCACTAGGGCAGACATATACAGATTCATAAGGAAATTAAAATTGAAAAAACAATTCCTAAATAAGACAGCCAGCACAACAACAAAAAATGCCCCAACAAGATCCACAACCAGCACCTCTGAATTGGCAGTCAGTGACCTAAACCTGTATCGTGACGTGTGCCAGTTGGGGATTGATGAGGCTATGGGGACACAGGAAATAGTGGCGTCCAGTGGTCAAATGAGACCGATCACCCCATTTAAGCCCAAGTCCAAGTACATTCCCCTGGCGGCACGTGATGGTCTTGACTCATTTAGCGATGTTGTGGTGCAACAAGTGAAAAAGATGGCTTTAAAGACTGACAACAAGAGGCGTCAATTCACGAACCAGGAAAGGAAAATAAATCAATTATCCACCAAATTGAAAAATGCTGAAGTTATTGTTCGAAATTCAGACAAAGGCGGGAACATTGTTCTGTGGCCCACCACGGAGTACCTTGAGGAGGCTCACAGGCAATTAGATGACCCACAATGTTATACTAAAAGCAACCCCCAGAAATATAGGGGAATGTTGGAGGCTCTATGCAAGAACCTGGTAGCTTGGAAGGGCCTTGGTACGCTAAGCGGAGATGAGTTCAAGTATGTTAAAAATGATCATCCACTCACTCCGTATATTTATTTCATACCAAAAGTCCACAAGAGTATCTCCAAACCTCCAGGCAGACCCATAATCGCAGCATGTGGTGGCCCCTTGGAAAACCTTTCAAGGTACATTGACTACTTTCTGCAGCCACACATGAAGTCCTTAAAATCATATGTACAAGACTCCAGCGACTTTCTGCGAAAATTGGAAGATATAGCATGGAGCCCTGACCTGTTGTTGGTAACGTTGGACGTCAGTTCATTATACACATGTATAAAGCACAAAGATGGCCTGCGTGCATGTGAGTATTATCTTAGCCGCAGGCCCATGGAACTGGCCCAACACACCAAAATGCTTTTAGAAATGCTAACATTCTGCCTCAACAATAACTTCTTCATTTTTAACGGACAAATGTACCAACAAGTTCAAGGTGTAGCAATGGGGGCCAGTTTCTCCCCTAGTTATGCGTGCCTCTTTATGGGGTGGTGGGAGGAACTGGTCCTACTGCGCAAATTTGAAGAATATTGCACCACTAACATCACTTGTTGGCTCAGATTTATTGATGACCTTTTTATTGTATGGCGTGGTTCCGAGGAAAGTGTTTTTAAGTTCATACATGAAATCAATGACAATGATCTTAATTTGCATTTTACCTCTGATGTAAGCATGGAATCGGTGACATTTTTAGATGTACAGGTTTTTATATGTAATAATGTCATTACCAGTACTCTTTTTAGAAAACCGACGGCAGGTAACACTCTTTTACATGCCACGAGTGCTCATCCCCAACATCTAATCAAATCTATACCCTACGGCGAGATGCTACGCATCCGCCGTATTTGCAGTAACTACGAAGACATGATTATAAAACAACAGGAAAGTTTTCAAAGATTTGTAGATAGGGGGTATACTGCCAAAACAGTCAACACTGCTATAAAGAAATCCAGGGTAAAAGAAAGAGGTGATTTGTTGACCAAAAAAGAGATACAGAGTGATAAAGTCAATGAAGTTAGACTCATTCTGACCTACTCCAAACAAGAGAAAGAACTTAGAAGCATCGTCAGAAGAAACTGGCACTTTGTAAAAGATGACCCCATGATTGGTGATGTGATGCCCCCTAATCCATCTATTACTTTTCGTAAAAGCTTTAGTATGGGCTCCATCCTCTCAAAAAATAGTCAAGACTATATAGGCAAGGAGCCATGGAGACCCACTAGCAGGGGTTTCTATAAATGCTTGGCTTGCAAAGCCTGCCAACATGGTGTCAACACCAAGAAATTTACAACAGTAATCCCAAGAACTACTAGGGATATAAAACAACAACACCTAACCTGTAGAACGGAGTACTGTGTGTATATACTGGAATGCGACTGCAAGCTAAAATATATTGGTAGCAGCAAACTGCAAATCCATAAGCGTATCCAGTGTTATCCAGTGGCCAGACACTTTGAGGCATGTCACAATAGTAAGCCTCAGTGTCTCAAATATTTTGCCATTGAGTCCGTCCCGCTTACCAGAAGAGGAGGCGATAGGGAGGCGTGTATGCGCAGGCTTGAAACCAAGTATATTCTAGAGTTTAATTCAAAGTGGCCGGGAGGTCTCAATACCACAGAGGACCTCCACACATACTTATGACCACTTCATGACAATGTCACTCTGTAGCCATATAGTAATTACCACGGTATAACCATAGTCTGAATCATAGGAGGAGTTGGTCCGCACCGTGCACTTTGTTTACATATTTATGTCTATATTGTAATATACTATGCATAATTTATATATTGAGTGTACATAAGTTGGGTGTGTGTGTATATATATGAATTGATTGATTTTAGCCGTCGTTTTAATCATTAGGGTAATGTCTTTTATCCTGATTTTTGATGTGATAGCTGATCTTAGTCATGTTACCGATTCCCTCGTTTTTAGATTGTGTTTTTATGGTGTTATTTTTCTATATGAGCAACAATGATTATGTATGATACTATCCTGTCTTGAACTTGGAAGTAAAATTCCCCTCCTCTACCTCAGTACTGTACAAACCTCCAGCACCAGCCACTTTAGCTGTATTTGCACTTTGATTGCACGATGTCACTTTAGATGAAGATAGTATATTTATTTTCTCCATTTGACACAGAGCCACTTTAAATTAGGTGCAATAATATGGCAGTAGGTAAGAATGAATTAATAGCACTCCCTAAAAAAGTCTAGGCAGTGCATTCTCTTCCTCTGAGTCTTAATTGGCTGGTTCAATTCTCGTCATGTATTAATTTCTTCTTTTTTCTTTTAATAGGTCCTTAGAGATTAAATCAGGTTTTCCCTCTTTTGGATCTTTTTTTCACTACTATCATTTAATAGTGGTGATTATTAATATAATTTTGCATTATAATTTAATACACACGGGTGAGCACACTTTATCGCACAACATTTGCTAATAGATTTGATGGACTACATGGTATACTTTTTCTCATTTCCATCTTGAAGAGTTGGAGGCATTTAGGCAGTAATACACTATCAAGTGTTAACCTGATAATACTCTTCTTAGATTAAACTGAAGTTGCATTATATATGTATATTTATAATCCTTTTGATACAGTATGCAAATTGTGATTAATTATGTATTTATACAGTTATTAATTCACCTCTGTATTGGTACTATGAGAAAGCACAGGCAAATGTATTTATACATATAGTATTTTTTCTATGTCCATCATCATTGACATGTGACTGCACGTTATCACTTTAAAAGGGCAAAAGCAAATTTGTATCGCCATGTGACCAAGGCCGCTGGGACGGCCGAAACGCGTCATGACACACTATCTGATGGCTGAATAAAAGAATGCTAAGAAAAAGCTGGTCCTTGCCTCGTGTCTCTTTGTGAGGAGCGCTGCTGCGAGGTATTTGCAGATATATATATATATATATATATATATATATATATATATATATATATATATATATATATATATATATATATATATATATATATTAAAGATTGCAGCACAAGCAATTTGCTCCAGTGCCATTAAAAGTTTTGTTTAAAATGGGGATATTTTAATATTCAGGTTACTTCCTTGCTCTCTAACATCATCCTTTTTAGCCAAAATCTCTGACCTCCAAAACCTCCTCGCTCACACTCTCCCACAACCTACTTTCTTGGTAATTCATAATTCTCTACAAACTATTCCCCTTCTCCCATACCTGCTTGCTCCTTCCATCTTACACAGCCTAAAGCCTAGCTCCATTTTATATTGCCATTTCCCAATCACACAACTTCTCTCTTTCTGATTTGGTGCCTCTCACATAAAATGTAACTCTCTTTTTCTCTCTCTTTCACCCCCTCACCCCTCTCTCTCTTACGCATAGACACACAAACACACACACTTGATGAGACATACATATGCCAGTGTTTGCTGTGTTTCTTAGACTCTCTATGAGTGATAATTTTTCATCCTTCCCCTGGTGAAAATAAAGCTTGTTTTAGGAATATGGATGCAAGCCCTGCTGATGTTACCCATGGAAACAAGTTTATTCGGACAATTTACCATAAAACATTCTAAACAATACATAAAAACAGTTGCAGTGTAAAATTTACTTAAAACCCTTCAGACACACCCATAACTCCACCCCTACTATAACCCATCGTTAAAACTCTATTTGACAGAACGTAAAAAGCAAGCAATTCCTATTGCCACATCTAAATAGTACATTTCTGACAGCAACTCTACAGCCTTGATCTTTTGTACTGTTCTGTATTAAAAAAATCAAAGGTCTAAGGAACATAATCCGGTTTGGAAGAAACAAAACACAATCCATAAGTATATGCCACAAAGAGCATTTTACATTAGGGGGCAGGAACAAAAACCCTTATTATCCTGGACTGTAATCCAACAGGAGTGGGATGAGTAGATTGGATTGCATCCCACTTGGGTATCAGAGTGCTTGACATCACTTGGCATGGGTTAAAACAACAATGTATAGAAGTAATAGGATCTAAAAAACTGAATTAGTATTACTTAAGACCTAGTCTATAAGTAGCTAATATAAAGAAAACAGTAAATGGCCAGTACCGATTAAAACACAAGTAAACAATGCTCTGAGGTAGTTTTCTATAAGGCTCTATCAATTCCGTTCCCATGATAAGTATCTAGTAATCACTTCAGTGATAAGTCTTAGGTGGCGCTTTGTCGTACCTATGGGAGGAACTT
This sequence comes from Lissotriton vulgaris, assembly GCF_964263255.1. Lineage (NCBI taxonomy): Eukaryota > Metazoa > Chordata > Amphibia > Caudata > Salamandridae > Lissotriton > Lissotriton vulgaris. Next base: position 682,388,944 of record NC_141693.1, read on the forward strand.
ACTCATAAGAAAGATCTTAGTTTCCTTCTTAAATGTTACAGAGTTTGTAATTTTTCTGATGTTTGCGGGAAGGGAGTTCAAAATCCTGGGAGCCACGCCTAAAAACGTCCTTTCATATGTTTTTTTCTTCTTGAAGATAGGTGGTCTCAGGAGCAGATAATTGGCACTCCTGGCTGGTCTGCTTCCTCCAGAAATTTCTATTTTGTGGGCGGGATATCTAGGTGTGTTGTGATGAATCGTTTTATGGGTGATACATGCCATTTTCAGCTGTACTCTAGCTTCGTAAGGTAACCAGTTTAAGGCTTTCAGGTGAGGGGAGATATGAACTTTTACCATTAGAATGTCATTCCGCAGGCCAGGATCAGGTACCAGTGCCAGGTAGGGGAAAACTGTATCCAGACCTAGAGAGGGTATTGAAAAATGAATCATAGGTTTCTGACTCATGTAGGCTAGGTCAAGAGTCCCCGCCACCTTTGCCACAGACTCTTTCAATACGTGTTTACCTGGAAAAGAGGACCAGCTGTATTGTACCACACTCAGAATGGAGGCTCTTAATTGGAGGAAGAGATTCATATGTATTAGTTTTTGGTTTAGTGTAACGTAGAAGGATACATTGTTCCAAAATATTGTGCACCTAATCTTTGTTTCCTTGAAACTTGATCTGCAACAAAGAGCTTTCTGTCAGTAAAAATGGGAGAAAGTGAAGATGAAAGGGAGAGAGCTAGAATAGCAGCTTAACTCATAGAGGATGATAGAACCATCCAAGAAAATGACCCGAGTGTTATACTCATTCCGGTCAACGTAAGGAGAACTATAACTCTTAAACTTACAGAAAATGGACTGACATCACGTGGTGGTACAGTCATATTCGTGGTAGAGGCCCATGAATATCGGCAGACGGAAAAAAACGTTAAAACCCCAACTAACTGAAAATCCTGAAAAAACCTTTATTAAAAATAATCTGAATACTCCAAAAAGGAGCTGGGAGGGTAATAAACAGTCCACTCTCAAGGAAAAACGATTCCAGTCCAGAGGAAGGTCTCCTCAACGGAGAGAAAAATCTCCAGACCAAGGAAACAAGTCTCCCCAAAGGGAGCCCTCTGAAAAAAGATACAAACTTAGAGATAGGGATAAATTGAGAAAACCTGATAGATATCAAGATATTGATACATGTCCCTCTCGATCCCTCTCACTCAATCTTTCTCGATCTTCCTCACAGAAATGGGAAAGAAGAGGACGGTCAGAACACAGAGAAGAACATGTCAAGTCCAAAGAGAAAGAACCTGCTCATCAAAATAATAAATCACAATATCACAGAAAGAAGGTAGCAAGTATTAGGATTAAACATGCCGAGGATTCTGAGGACACAACTGAAAAACGGAGAGTGGGCCCAGACAATGCTAGACAGCACAGCAGAAGTGACCATAGCTCGCAAGATCCTGATGAATCATCTGGAGACAGTGGACACGAATGAATACATTCAGGTGGAAACTGCAGATACCAGAGTTAGCAAACCCCATAAAATATACGAAATAACATTAAGTATAGAGGGTGACAAGACGAGGAAAGTAAGGGGTCTCTTTTGGGATAACCTTTCGAAAGGCTATGACATCCTGTTAGCTGAAAAAGACTGGCCACCAGAGTTTGTCAGGGAGTGCCCTCATGGCGAAGAAATAATTATGCCTGCCTTCTCTAATCATATATCAATTCATAAAAAATATACACTTGCAAGAAAATGGGCAGTAGCCCAAGCTCCTGCATTATAAAAAAACTCATGTAGGATGGGATGAGGATTCGCCTCACCACAAAATCCAGTTAAAAAATCAAGCCACTGCACAAAGGCAGTACCCAGTTAAACAAGAAGCTAAAAAGAAAGTCAAGGAGATTTTAGATCAACTTGAATATCAAGGGGTGATTGAAACATGCACCTCACAAATGAACAATCCTTTGTTTCCTGTCTCCAAGCCAGACGATTCGTATTGTCTAGTTTTGGACTACAGACACCTTAACTCCTGTTGTAAAACTTTACCAGTACAAAACTCACACAGTGCAGCACTAATGAATAACATTGTTCGCAAAAAATATAAAACAACGTTAGATATCTCTAATGGATTCTTTTGCCAAAACATTGCACCTGAAAGCAGGTATTTGACCGCTTTCTCAATAATGGGGTCACAAAAACACTTCTGTCGACTCCCACAGGGATTCAAGAATAGCCCAGGAGTATTCTCAGCAAGGGTAACAGAGTTACTACAAATATACGAGGATGAGGCATTATCCTATGTTGATGACATCTATCTCACAGATGATGACCTGGAGACTCACTTAAAAAGAGTGAACACCATAATACTTGGGTTCGCTTCAGAGGGTTACAAATTCAACTTTAAAAAATCACGAATTGCCCATCTAACTGTCCTGTTTTTAGGATATGAATTATCAAGTGAAGGCAAGAGCCTAGCTGACGATTTCTTAGAGAAATGTGCTGTACTCCAAGCACCAAAAACGCTGAAGAATTTACAATCAATACTAGGTTTCCTGAATTTCAGAAGAACTTACATACTAAATTATGCAGAAAGAGTTAAACCTCTCTATGACTTAATAAGACCTGATTTCAAACCAACAAATTGGACTCAGAAACATACAGAAATTTTAAGATCACTACAAACAGACATGTTAACCAAAACAAAATTGCAAACACGCGAAAACACACGCAATCTTGTAATCCGAGTAATCCCAGGAAGATGCGGATTCACATACCTAACCTCTAATGAGGGAGAAACTGTACCTGTAGCTTACAAATCACATTTGTACACTAAAGCTGAAATGAAATCGAGTTCTACAGAAACAATTCTGATTGCGATTCAAACTGCTGTAGCAAAAGTAAGAGCCCTGGCCCAAGGCAAGAAAATAACTGTTTATACTGCAGAATCAGCCCTTGAGGCATTAACAAGTCCAAGCAATCTGAATACCGTGGCATTAGATCCAAAATAGGTACAATGGGAAACTTCCCTTGCTACAGAAGACGTGAAATACTATTTTGACCCAAAACTAAAAAAAGTAGATGATCTAGAATACGAACAAGAATATCCTCTGCCAATTGAAATTCTGCCTCTCGGACAATACACATGCGTAATCTACATGGATAGATTTGCACAACACTACGATGTAGAGGAAAAGTCCTACAATGCAGCGTGTGCGATTGTTAAAGGTCGCTGGCGCTCTGGTAAATTACAACCCAAGATTACCAAAACAGAATCACTCAGAAACTGTTCAGCTCAGAGAGCTGAAATAAGATCTTTAAAGATGGTGCTTGAAAATGCCGATCGTGAATTACCGACACTAGTAGAGAGCGATTCGCATTTCTGCGTCAAGTCTTACAACAGTGACATGCAGACATGGAGTAAAAACGGTTACAAAGATGACACAGGTGCCACAATAAAGCATAAAACGCTTTGGGAACAAGTAGTTCTTTTAAAGATAGAACTACAGAAGACTCACGTGATACACGCACTGAGTCATCAACGTCATGGCGTTCACGTTGCATGGAATTCTTTGGCTAACACAGCCACAGCGCAAGCGGTTCAACCGGCTTCCGTAGCCACTGAAAAGCGTTCAGAAAAACACATAAATGGGGAAACAATGCTGTTGGTAAGGTAAAATCCTCATTAAAAGGCAATTATGCAGCATTACCTCTCAACTATCTACTCAGTAATACATACATAATTGATGCAAACTCTGTTCCTTTTGCTCAAATCCCTGGAGTGGGGGATAGAGTAATTCTAAACACGAACCGGAGAGTTTTCTTGATTGAAAGCGCACACATGGGACTGGGTCCGAGGCACCAACAGATCTTGAAATCTTTAATAGAATTACAATCAGAGAACTGGTGGCAGGGAATGAGCCTGCAAATTTACAAATTTGCAATAGATTGTCCAGACTGCAACAGAGATCGCAGCTGTGAACCGGACCAGACTATTGCCCGGACATCTTTGTTAGAAAGCTTCAGGCTATCTATAATACAGAAATCCAACCAGAGAAATGCGTCCCAATATTTATTAAGACAAATTAACTTAAAAATGTAGACCAGCAGCACTCAGCTGACGCCAGAACTGTTTTTTTTGCGAGTCTTTATCGGCATATACGCAATTGGCATGCCACATTCTGATCAGGGTCCTGCGTTTAGCTCTCGAGCTTACAAAGAGGCCATGAACAGCATGGGCATTGCACTGCGGTACTCTTCTCCCTTCCATCCTGAGGGAAATGCGGTAGTGGAAAGAAAAAACAGGGACATAAAGCAATCTATAACGGCGATGGTATTGGGTTCGGTGATGGGTTGGTCAAACATTTAACAAGTGTCCAACAGAGTCTTAATATTCTGCCAAGAAATTCTCTAAAAGGTTTCACTCCATACGAACTATTGTTCGGTACTAGAATGCACATTCAGGATCTTGATTGTCACACTTCAGTGGTAGAAGAAAAATCCTTTGATATCAAAGACCGTTTGGCTGTTTTACAGGATTTAAATGAAACAAGAAAAAGCCTAAGTAACATAAAGTTGAAACAACAGCCGACAACCACTGATGAAAAACCACCTGTCCCAGCAAGACCTGTCTGGATTCCAAAGATTGGGGATCTGGTCAGAGAGAAGATCGCGGTGAAGAAGGAATTTGGGCCTTCTTACAGAAAAGCTGTACCTGTCTTAGCTATCAGCGGATCGAGATCAGTAGTACTACTGCCCCTTGCTGGTAAAAAGGAGAACCGAGTTGTATCCATCGACCTGGTAAAACCACAATAATGTGGCCAATAATAAGTAGTAGGCCCAGTGGGCTCCCAAGAAATAGCAGAATACCGAAATTTGCTGCAATCCAAGAGGCTCATACTAAGAGACTAATCACATTTGATAAACCTGCAGTGAATAAAAAGGGACTTTGCAATAATGCCATGGAACTTGTGCCTCTTGAAACCCAAATTGCAACAGTTCGTCAAGAAACACCAATCTACAATTATGTAGCATCTGACTATTGTAATGAAACAAAGAAAAATGCAAAAGCAAATGAAAACCCAGAAATAATTCCAACAATTGACAGAACTGCATCTGGCTACTTCATCAACTTCGACGACTTTTCAGAAGATCCAAGTGAGCATGAAGAAACGCCTGCAACAAAAACTTTCAAAGACAAAGTAATTGAACTTTCTCTCCAACTAAAAGAAACATATCTGATTTCACCATGGATTGAATTTTGTATTGTGTTAGGTGTACTTACTCTCCTGCTTTGGCTCATCATGGTTCTATGTTTGGGAAAATTCATTGATGGAAAATATAGTACAATGGACATAGCAAGTCAGAACATCAACTTGGTCCTAAAGCCTCACACATCCTCCCACATCGAGAAAAGAGAACTGTCATCAGTAAACATCTCAACCAATCCAATACCTGGTGGGGGAGCATGGGACAGAACTGATTATGAAATTTTTGGCCCGGTTGAACTCTTGAAATATCTACATCAGTTCAAGGTTTCATTAAGTGACTTTGCGACACCAAGTGCTTTCTCTGATGATTGGGACTTTGAAAACATTAATAATATGATGTCAGATTTAGTAATGTCAGCCAAATTTACTGAACATGATTACTTACAGGGTTCATCGAATTATAAAGAGTTATACTGTTACAATCACTTTGGTGATCACTATTTGCATAAAACTGTACAGCCTAGAAATGTTTTATCTTATAACCAATGGGAGCACTGTCCAACACCGTCAAAAGGCAGCTCAAAAACATTTTATGAGAAATTCCAGTACTTCTCAGGTTTTAACAACAGTGATCCAAAAACGTTTTATTTTAAAATGTTAACTAGGTCAGGAATTAAAACAATGTTGACAAATACTAAATTGATTTATTCTGAAAAAATTTATGACAAAATGTCTACCTTTGGTTTCGAATTTTGGAAAAACAACATTGAAACAGAAATGATCAGGGGTACCAAAGAATGTCAAGTACAAGGCCTAGAAGCATTATTTAGGGCCTGCATGATCCTAGAACAAATGATATTTTTGAATGACACAATTCAACAAACTACTTGCCTTGGCTTAGCTACGATAAAAGACTTAAATACACCGTCTATTCCGAAACCCATAACTGATAGTGATAGCACTACAGATGTGGAGATAGACATATCCCATATTTTTCACCAAAACAGAACACATCCTGATTGGAAAAAGTGGTTGATCTGGCCAACAGACACAAATAACTGTCAAGATAGATTCCTGAACAAAACACAGGGGTTCAAAATGACCAGGCCAAACCCAAGATACTCCCTGAGACAACATCCAGGGATAGTTACAACATACAGTGTGGGGAAACTATGCCTTGAGTGGCTACAGAAATCCACACTGGCTGAAATTATGCAACACTAGACTTTACTTAAGGACGGTGCTGACTTGCGTGATTTCATATTGGGACCACGCAAACAGCCTCAAAAATATTTCATAGCAGCCGGTATATACGCTGCATACAACAAAGCTTGGAAAGTAGTGCAAATTGAAACAGCAGAAAGAATGCGAGAAATTGATTGTATTAATTTGGAAAAATCACTTTCTGTGGAGGACAATGGGTTAACGACTCTGTCCTCCAGAATATATTTATTGGACAGCATTGTATCATCTGCTATTGATATAATAGAGCAATTACGTTCTATTGTACAGCTTGGTTGGACGTTGCAAAATCTGCGTTCAGGCTACGTACCATGGCGTTTAATCAACACAAAGTCATTATTCGGTATCTTTATCCTTACTGATAAACAAATCAGTTTGGCAAAAAAAGGAGCAGATTATACGATTCTGACCATTGAAAAACTTGAGAGATTACCATTGACAATGTCAGAGAGACCTGTCATTGAATGGATAATACACAGAACAATTTCAATTCCGATAGCAACTTTCAAAGTTTAAATATTGCCAAGAGTATATACCTGCAGGCCAGTATGAAAGGTTGGGTAAAGAATACATCAAATCAACATGGGGTTTACCCTATACACACAGATGTTATAGTGAAGGGAAAAAGGATGTATTCCTTAGTGGTAACAAATGTAAAAAATCACTAAGCGGTACACTTTTGTGTCAAGGTATTAACTTGCATGGAGCCTGCGAAGGGTCTTCAAATAACCTTTCATGTCACCTGCATGGCACACCTGCAAAACAGATAGAGCCATTTTTTAGACAACTTAGTAACAGGAGTTACGTTTTAATAATTGACCACAGCTGTTGTGGGATGGTGCCAGGGAAAGCTTATCTTGTGACCGTAACTTTCAGGGTCGTTTGCTGTATGCAAGTATTGTATCCACACAGCAATCCAGATATGGGGGCTGCGTTATGGCCTTCGTTGAATATCTCTTCTATTCGAATTGATACTTTAAGCAGAATGAAGTCTATTCTTTTACAGACAACTGTGCCTCTAACGTCATCAAAGTCTTCGCTGAACCAGAAAAAAGTATTCTGGGACCGGTTTCGGGGTCACACACTAAGTTGGTAGGGTATGACCAGACGAGGGTCCCTTGCTCACTTTGCCACTGGATTCAAGCTTGCCTGGCTGATGAGGCTGTTAGTCCGAAGGCAGTCCCACGATGCTTGTTTCTGGTCCAGGGAAGACATGACTTGGCAGCTTGGGCTGGACTGTTCCCATGAGGCACAGAGTCAAGACTGATTTGACACTGAACTGAGGTGTCGAAGTGAGCTAAAGAACGATGATGGATTCAACCCAGATCTGTGACTAGGGGTGAGTGTCTGAAAAGTTTCAGCGCTCTGTCTATCATCTCCTTGTGTTTACCCTGAGGGTAGGAAACTGATAAGGAAATTGTTTCTTCTGAGTCTGGTGCTGGTGAAGAGACTTATAGCCATGAAGATGTTGGCCTCCCGGGGTCAGAGAGTGGCTGATAGATTTGTCGGAGTGGGCAGTAGCTGAGAAGGTTCATATGAAACAGATCAAGCACGATGAGAAAGTGGAGGATGATCTAAGGATGTTTGCTGCCACATGGATGCATTAAAGGACCCCCCGATTCTTAGTCGCCTTGAGGGGAATAAATGATTCTGGATGGCTCCTATCGACTGAGTGTGTGAAGTTGTATTATATTAAGCTTTTGGTGTGCTATGTCATGAGCAATATGCAAATGTACTAAGCAGTTGGTGTGAGGGAGGGTTGGGAAGAGTTTCTTTCATTTATTACTCTTGCTGGAACTTATATAATATGGTGATATTTTGTGTGCCGTGTAAAATGCAATAAAAATTAACTAAAAAAAAAGGATTTATTGTTGTGAATCCAAGAATCATATTTGAGGCATTGTGACAATATTGCATTATAAGGTTACCCAATCATAGCATATAAGATTCAGTTTTCCTACTATATATATATATATATATATATATATATATATATATATATATATATATATATATATATATATATATATATATATATATATATGTATATATATATATATATATATATATATATATATATATATATATATATATATATATATATATATATATATATACACTGAAAAAAACCATAGGTTTCACACCAGTTATAGTTAGCTGGAAATTTTACTGACATAAAACCATAGAAATTCCAACGTTATAGTTAGTTGGACTCACTATAACAAGCGCGCCTGCAATGCACTGCTGATGACGTCACATATTACATCACTCATGACATCGTCAGTGACATCACTCATGACATCACCGATGACACCATCCTTGTGACAGAGTGACAGACCTCGTTTCAGTGTAATGTAACCCTTGAAAGACATATTCAAAATAAGAAACTAACATTTTCCAAAAAATGGAGATACCCATACCAGTTTCAACAACCAAATCAGTAATTCCACCATCTATATACATATCCACTCATTCACCCACAGTTCTATATAGTCACTCATACATATACTCACTCATCATATGTAGTGATACACCTATACATCCTGTTACACACTGACAGTCATCCAAAAGTTACTCACACATGCAAATAAATTATTGAACATCCATTTATTTGCATATAAAACTATATTGAAGAAAAAGGAGGACCCCACACAGTATTTATAAGGGACCGGGGGAAAAGACAGGAAAATATTAACAAAGGTCCCAATTCAAGGACAAAATAAAATCCACTCTGTTTTAGTGTTGGTACTCAGAGCCGTCTACTACAATTCCTACCAATAAACAGAAAAAGACAATAGAACAATGGAGTGTGTTTGTTTATCAATTACACCCTCTATTGTTTGGCCCAACCTTAAGTTGAGACTGGTTTAGTATAGTACTTGCAACAGGACTATAAAATTAGGACATATGGAAAGCACAGTTCTGGAAAATAAGACTTCTAACAATGTCTGCTTGGTAACATTAACATTTGAATTTTTATTTCACATAAACAAATGACAATTTACAATTCATTTAAAAACATCATAAAAGATTTACAATCTGTATATCAATAAAAAATTAATTTAAAAAACAAAGAATCACAAGGTTGACGCGGCGTTTCGGCTTTCTTTTGTACACCTTCCTCAGGACTGATTCTTATTGATCCAGATGGAGTTATTGTCCATATGGAGATTATTGCTTGAACGAAAGTCCTGTGTGGATTAGGACCATCAATTGGGCACAAGTTGCTTGCATCAATTTACAAAGTGTGCGATTCCTAGTGCCAAAGGAGTAAACTCAATTTCCGTTTTTGGTCTTATTTGTTGATTTTTTATCTCTATCCGTCTGAATAAAATACAGCCAGATGTTAGCTGCCAGGAGGAGCCACCGTTAGCTTGAAGATTTTTTCGTGACTTTTTACCATAAGGTTAATGGGTCAGTCATTACAGTCAGGGACCTTTTTCAATTGGGTCTTTGTCTCGTACTATGACGCTCAACACACTTGGGGTTCGCCTCTCAGGGTGTTGTACACTATGTCTTATGTTACGGCCTCCCTGCTCCTTTTGCCTGGCAGCCTGTCCTCGTCTCGGTATACCGGCGTTCAAAATATTGAACCAGCGCGCTACGCGACTTGCGCACGGAAAGCTGATTGGCTCTCGGGTTTCTGTAAACATTCGAAACAGTCCGGAGCGGCCGCCATCTTGTGTCTCGGTAGGATTGAGACACAAGAGGTGGCAAAAACAAAGGGGGAAATGACCAAAAGGGGGCAGGGTAGACCCCCCTGACCCCCTAGGTTTGATGTGGGGGTCATAAAAGGGCCCCGCGGGGCAAAAAAACCTTTTTTTTTAATTTTCGCGGGGGGTGCGCCCCGGTACGCGCACCGCGGAGCGCACCGGGGAGCGTACCATGGGGAAAAAAAGAAAGACAGTTTTTTTAAAATGTAGCAATTTTATATAAATTGGAGGTAGTTCTGAAAAGAACAGTTTTTTTTATTCTTTTTGTTGTTTCATATTTTTTTATTGTTTTTTTTAACATTTTTTTTGGGGGGCGGATTTTCTGAACAATTTTATATTTTTTTTGTAGTTTTTCTGGGGTCAAACAAAACACAGGGAATTGCAAACAGCTCAACTGGAGCAAAAAAAATAGAAAAAAATTAAAGTTGCTTGCTGCAGTGATGGTTGTCTGCAGCTCGATTGAGTAAAGTGATGCTCTGCTCACCATATGATATTGTTTTGTTGGAATATATGCAAACAAATTTACATTTTGCAAACTTGGTTTGGACATTAGGGACCATCTCCCTAGCCTCTGCACCCGACGGAGTGGGTTGATTGGAGGTGCTTGAAGAAGAAGGATGGGGAGGGTTCTTGGTCAGTCCCCTGACCTCTGCACTCGAATAATTGTTTGGGTGCTTCCTCTGCATATGCCTAATCATAGTGTGGTTCCCAAAAGAATATTTTTTGTTTGGGTTCCCTCTTGACAGTTCTTGGTGACAGATGAGGCAAGTCACCTTAGCTGCATTCACTTTTTTGGCACCCCTTGGCATCTTGAAAAACTCCCAAATAAAATGTTCCGTGGGTCTGTATGGGGGATTGTCCTCAGGCAGATATTGCCTCTCCTCTGCTCCTCTTCGTCCTCCTCTTCTTCATGACCACCAATGTAGTCTTGTGGTGGTCCTTGTGGTGGTGGTGGAGGTGGTGCTGGTGCAGATGCACCTGCAGCTGCTACTAGTGAAGCCATTTCTCACAGAATGAATGCAGGTCTTCTTCACTCAAATAACAAAGGGAAAATGAGAAAAAAAAATGGGGTCTTTAATCATTTGGAAAACAAAACTGTTGTGAACCAATCAAAACTGTTAATTTCAGGTCTCATGACCTGGGCTTTCTCATTATTAGGAAACTAAAAGTGTTCTGAACCAATCAAAAGTGTTATTTTCAGGTCACATGACCCAACGCGCTTACGCTACGCGCCCGGCGGCAATTACGTTTCGCGATCGTATGCGCTCAGGTGCTTCACGCGGCTACGCGATACGTCACGATGTTGTTTTCGTTCGCGGCAGTAGCGCTAACGGGACGCTCAGTGGTGCGCGCCCCGGGGCGCGCCGGAAAACTGCGCTTACCGGTGCGCTCATCGGGGCGCGCACCGGGAGCGCTCGAGGGCAAAAAAAAAAGTAAATATACAATATAGGATTCATTATAAAAAATATTACATTTCATAGGTTTGAGGCCTTACATATAGTTAGGAATTAACATTTAAAAAAACCTATGAAATTCACTGAAAAAAAGATAGGTTTCATACCAGTTATAGTTAGCTGGAAATTTTACTGAAATAAAACCATTGAAATTCCCACGTTATAGTTAGTTGGACTCACTATAACTTGCGCGCCTGCAATGCACTGCTGATGACGTCACATATTACATCACTCATGACATGGTCAGTGAAATCACTCATGACATCACTGATGACACCATCCTTGTGAGAAAGTGACAGACATCCTTTCGGTGTAATGTAACCCTTGAAACTCATATTCAAAAATAGAAACTAACATTTTCAAAAAAATTGAGATACCCATACCAGTTACAACAACCAATTCAGTAATTCCACCACCTATATACACATCCACTCATTCACCAACAGTTCTATATAGTCACTCATACATGTACTCACTCATCATATGTAGTGATACACCTATACATCCTGTTACACACCGACAGTCATCCAAAAGTTACTCACACCTGCAAATAAACTATTGAACATCCATTTATTTGCATACACTACTATACACACAGTACCACCTTACTTCTAAGGAAACTTACACATACTTACTCTCTTAAACAATCACTTATAGAAACACATACTTATTTAAACAGGAACTCTTACAATCTCTCAATCTCACATATACTCACTTATATACATCAATACTCACATATACTAGATTAATACATATCTTGTTACTGATAAAGACACTAGTTACACTCACTAACCACACACATGTACACACTCATCCACCGATACAGTCCTGCACATATGCTGTCTTCAAAACACATACAAACAGTGAGTCAGTCACCAACCCATGCAGCCACTTATACACAAAGTGAAACACTGATACATATATTTCAATATTTAAAAGTTACTCGCTAATATATGTATTCACTAAGATACACTTAATAAGGCAGTTAACCAATCAATTTTTTTTTGAAAAAAAAACATCCATTTTCACATTTATTTAACCATTTATTCTTCCATCGACCTTTGCAAATACATATATAAAACATATTTATTTTTCAGAAAGACACACATTCACTGGATGGTGTCATGAGTGATGTCATGAGTGATGTCACTGACCATGTCATGAGTGATGTAATATGTGACGTCATCAGCAGTGCATTGCAGGCGCGCAAGTTATAGTGAGTCCAACTAACTATAACGTGGGAATTTCAATGGTTTTATGTCAGTAAAATTTCCAGCTAACTATAACTGGTATGAAACCTATGGTTTTATCAGTGAATTTAATTGTTTTTTAAAATGCTAATTCATAACTATAACTGGTGTGAAACCTATGTTTTTTTCAGTGAATATATATATATATACAACTACACAAACCTTAACATATGTTTAATAGTGTCAGGTGTCAGCATACGCTTGTATGTTATAGTGCACTTAACAAATACATATAACATAATAAAGATTGCAGCACAAGCAATTTGCTCCAGTGCCACTAAAAGTTTTGTTTAAAATGGGGATATTTTAATATTCTGGTTACTTCCTTGCTCTCTAACATCATCCTCTTTAGCCAAAATCTCTGACCTCCAAAACCTCCTCGCTCACACTCTCCCACAACCTACTATCTTGTTAATTCATAATTCTCTAAAAACTATTTCCCTTCTCCCATACCTGCTTGCTCCTTCCATCTTACACAGCCTAAAGCCTAGCTCCATTTTATATTGCCATTTCCCAATCACACAACTTCTCTCTTTCTGATTTGGTGCCTCTCACATACAATTTAACTCTCTTTTTCTCTCTCTTTCACCCCCTCACCTCTCTCTCTCTCTTACACACAGACACACAAACACACACACTTGATGAGACATACATATGCCAGTGTTTGCTGTGTTTCTTAGATTCTCTATGAGTAATAATTTTTCAGACTTCCACTGGTGAATATAAAGCTCGTTTTAGGAATATGGATGCAAGCCCTGCTGATGTTACCCATGGACACAAGTTAATTCAGACAATTTTCCATAAAACATTCTAAACAATACATAAAAACTGTTGCAGTGTAAAATTGACTTAAAACCCATCAGACCCACCTGTAACTCCACCCCTACTATAACCCATTGTTAAAACTCTATTTGACAGAACTAAAAAACCAAGCAATTCCTACTGCCACATCTAAATAATACATTTCTGACAGCAACTCTACAGCCTTGATCTTTTGTACTGTTCTGTATTAAAAAAATCAAAGGTCTTAGGAACGTAATCCGGTTTGGAAGAAACAAAACACAATCCATAAGTATATGCCACAAAGAGCATTTTACATTCGGGGCAGGAACAAAAACCCTTATTATCCTGGACTGTAACCCAACAGGAGTGGGATGAGTAGATTGGATTGCATCCCACTTTTATTTATTTATTATTTATTTATTTTTTAACAGTTTTCTATAGCGCGAACATGACCCTTGGGTATCAGAGTGCTTGACATCACTTGGCATGGGTTAAAACAACAATGTATAGAAGTAATAAGATCTAAAAAACTGAATTAGTATTACTTAAGACCTAGTCTATAAGTAGCTAATATAAAGAAAACAGTAAATGGCCAGTACCGATTAAAACACGAGTAAACAATGCTCTGAGGTAGTTTTCTATAAGGCTCTATCAATTCCGTTCCCATGATAAGTATCTAGTAATCACTTCAGTGATAAGTCCTAGATGGCGCTTTGTCGTATCTATGGGAGGAACTTACTCATAAGAAAGATCTTAGTTTCCTTCTTAAATGTCACAGAGTTTGTAATTTTTCTGATGTTTGCGGGAAGGGAGTTCAAAATTCTGGGAGCCACGCCTGAGAACGTCCTCTCATATGTTTTTTCCTTCTTGAAGATAGGTGGTCTCAGGAGCAGATAATTGGCACTCCTGGCTGGTCGCTTACTCCTGAAATTTCTATTTTGTGGGCGGGATATCTAGGTGTGTTGTGATGAATCGCTTTATGGGTGATACATGCCATTTTCAGCTGTACTCTAGCTTCGTAAGGTAACCAGTTTAAGGCTTTCAGGTGAGGGGAGATATGAACTTTTCCCATTAGAATGTCATTCCGCAGGCCAGGATCAGGTACCAGTGCCAGGTAGGGGAAAACTGTATCCAGACCTAGAGATGGTATTGCAAAATGAATCATAGGTTTCTGACTCATGTAGGCTAGGTCAAGAGTCCACGCCACCTTTGCCACAGACTCTTTCAATACGTGTTTACCTGGAAAAGAGGACCAGCTGTATTGTACCACACTTAGAATGGAGGCTCTTAATGTCTCTTAATCTATTCTTTATTTTCCTTGCCCGCCTAATTTACTATCTTGTATCTCATCCAAGCAGAGTTTAGATACATTTATCACTTCACTATATTCTGAGAGCCTTTTAAAAAATCTTAAAGCTCAGGAAAATGCCAACAAATTCCAGGAGGAAGCAAAATAGAGTTTAGGGCAATTTAGAAACTGCTTGACTCAAATTTAGTTTTGTGCTTTTACATATAAAGAAGAATATTACTTTTATAGCTAAAACCCTATGAAGTCCATGTAATTTGAATCTAGCCACCTCATAAGTACCTGTGCTAAAATCACACATCTGTCAAACTCTTTGAAAAAGTTTTGAATGTGAACCAGCGTGAAGTGGGCCAACTTTTTATATACATCATTCAACCTGTGCCCATTATTAAAACATTCATATAATCCATTATATCCTCTGATGAATCTTTTATGTGAGCTTGTTGTATTTTTATCTAGGACCCTAATTCGATATTCTCGATTCATGCCCTTGTGCGGTTATAATTAATAATATCCATATAAAGGCATAAGAATCATATCCATATTCAGTAATAGCCCATGCAGTCCAAAGCACAGCACGGCTACTCCCATCGACTCCTAGAAAGCACAACGCGTTCTTTAAACAAACCAAGCCTCCTGCAGCCCGGGAAATTCCCCCCTGCTTTTGCTTTGATTTGGACAAGAACTCCTGGAGTCCAGAAAGAACTGTTAGTTCTTAGTGACGTCTTATGTCCAACCTTACGTCAAACCCGGCACCTTTCAGGTATAAAAGTTGCCTTAAGCAAACACACAGTGGTTTGGAGCAGAGCGGCTATCTACTTTCCAGAGAGCCCAGCTGATGCAAGAGCCCACGGAAGCCGCCCCTCCCCTTTGACACGCTGGAGAAGCTACTTTTCTCACGCTGAGAAAATCCAGCTCCGGTGTTCCCGAGTCACCCTTGCGGGTTGCTGGGAGATCGAGTCCTGAAGAAGGAGATACCAGACCTCCCACATTCGATTACCAAGGTACGGAGCTGACTAAACCCTTAAAGAGAATTCTTGATTCAGACCCTTGGCAAAAACAATCTTAACCAACTTAACTTAAACTGCTACTTACTTACTCCTTCCCAAGTATTAGGCTTAGGTCAGGTACATCGGGGTAGGCGTAGTTAGAAGCACCAGTTGAGTACGTTAGTCAATGGTTTTATGTATGTATATATATTTTAGCTATTTTAAAGTATCATATGGCTAAGAAACCATATCCATGGTTGGGAAAGGTCTATAACCAAGTGACAAATTGGATGGAACAAATTATTTTACTATTTTATAAAGTGAAACAAAAGGTATTTGTGAAGGGTTGGTCCCTACATCGGGGGCACAACGGAGCGCTATGGACTCTTACCCCTCCGGAACTACTCCTCTCTCTGTCTTCCCACAGGCTCCACCGATACCTCCGAATCGGGACAGATTGGAAACGTCCCTCCATGACCCCGGAAGTTGGGTCACTAGCGAAGGACCGGAAGTGAACCCGCCTAACCCCGGAAGTCCTTCAACCGGATACAGGCAAGAGAGTAGAAAAGCCGACGACCCAAACGACTCGGGGTTCCCAACAGCGAGCTCGTGGCAGGAGTTAGCAGACCCCGGAGAACCAGCAGCGGAAGGACCGAAGGACCGGAACGAGGAAGCAGACGAGGAAGACGTTTGGTGTGAGGACTGGTGGCGTCCTCAGGAGGTGGCTGGAGAGCGGCCGTAACTCACAGGAGAGTTACGGCGGGGCATGTGAGTAACTCGTTACCATTTTCCCCTATTTCCACTGGTAGATGTGTACATAGTGTAAATAGCGCCCTGAACCACTTTCACTGTATAACCGTGCACCGACCCTGTATAGTACTTCGCACTATTTCCCGTCTCGTTCACGCCTGCGCTCACCCCTACCCTTTCACCTCTTCCCGCAACCCCAACCCCGTCACGTCCTATCCCATCCCTTCCATTCACGACCCAGGTGCTGGTGATAGAACTGAGAGAAGTTTTGTTACCTCTGAACTAACCGCCCTGTTTTCGTTCTCTTTTTCCTCCGAGGGACTCACCACTTCTACACAACGGAAAGACGACCACAGCCCAGCCGCAACCATCCCCACGGAACCCTCCCGGATCCCGGATACCTCATCTCTACGACCCACCTGGACCCTTTCATTCCACGACCTATGTTTCATTTATGTGAACAATAAAGTTTTCGCTAATCATAGCGCACTTCATACGGCCTCCACGCCTGTTATTCCGGCCCGCCCTAAATCCCGCTCCACAGGTGGTGTCAGAAGTGGGATCGCCCGGAAGCATGGAGGCCGCGGTCAAACAACTGGCGGAGGGCCAGGAACACCTAGGAAAATTGATGGAACAATTCCTGAAAACCGCAGAAGACGACCGAGGACAATTGTATGATGTTCTAAAAGGCCAGGGCACTGCTCAGGATAAGACTCTTGAAAAACTTGCAACAGTCATGGGCCAACAAAAACCGCTAGCCTCTCTTCCCTCTGTTGTACTGCAGAAATACGTAGCTGGAGAAGACCCAGACTTCTTCTTCACAAACTTTGAACGCTTGGCTCAGGCCGCCGCATGGCCCGCTGACCGGTGGGGTCATTACCTTGGTCCCCTGCTCACTGGGGAATTACAAGCAGCGTATCAACAGGCAAACATCCAGGGTGCGACCCCATATGAAGATATTAAGACTTGTATACTAGAACGGCTTGGAATTGACGATGAGACGTATAGACTTCGTCTTCGTCAAGCTAAGGAGGGTCCACAAGAGAATCCCCGGGCGTTGTCTTTCCGAATAATAGATTTGGCTAACCGTTGGCTAAAACCAGCCACGTCCAGTAAAGACGAGATAATGGCCAAAATTTATTTGGAACAATTCCTTACCTCCCTACACCCTGCTACACAAAAGTGGGTTCGGCAACACGCCCGACTTACTCTTGACACCGCAGTCGAAATTGCTAGTGCGTACAACGGAGCACAAGAATCTCAACGAGCAAAAGAAGAACATCCTGCCAGGCCGAGTCATGGCAACCATGTACGGCCACCAAGACCTTCACCTGTAACTCGTAAACCGGAGACGATACCTCCAATGCCATATCCAGTGATGCCGAGAGCGCCACCTCCCGGTCCACAGTGTTATCATTGTGGAGGGTACGGTCATATCGCTCGTATATGCCCCCAAAAAGAAGAGCCGATGGAAATAGGTGTGGCTAAAAACTATGTGTGTTTCAGTGCTGATTCCGCTCCCCCGCCCTTTCATTGTCCTGTACAAATCAATGGACACAAAATGATGGCACTTGCTGATACAGGATGCAGACATAGCGTATTAAGACCTCAAGATCTCCCTCACTCCCCGGAACCGGTGACAGGAACTGTAGCCATCAAGTGTGTCCACGGGGACACGAAATGCTATCCAACCGCCAAAGTATATGTACAACACCCCAGTAATAGTGGTAGCTCTTTGACTGTTGGACTGGTTCCAAATCTTCCTGAAGAAGCGATATTAGGCAGTGATTATAGTGGTCTGCCTCACCTGTTACAGGATACCCCGGACTCCCTAAAGAAGTGGTGGGCTGAAGCACCTTTTTCAGGAGTCTCCCCTGCTATCGAACAGTCAGGAAAACCTTTGAAGTCCAAAACCCAAAAGAAAAAAGAGAGAAGGGAATATTCCTTGGCTTGTCCTGCACAACCGGAAACCCACCCCTGGGAGACCGACAGAGAATTCCGGGCCGCTCAACAGGAAGATCCGGTTCTCCAAGATGCATGGGGTTGGGCTCTTCCCAACGAGGATCCATTACAAGTAGGTCCTTATTTTTTCATAAAGAATGGACTGCTGTATAGAAAAGGGGGTCCTCAGAAAAATGCCCAGTTAATCATTCCAGGACTATTTAAAGAGAAGGTACTCTTTTTGGCCCATAGTCATTTACTGGGAGGGCACTTCAGTGACGAGAAAACGGGGGAAGCTATTCTAGAGAAGTTTTATTGGCCTGGAGTGTATGCCGAAATTAAAAGATACTGTAGGGAATGCCCGGTATGCCAAAAGACTAGTCGGTATCGACCCCCAAGAGTTCCCCTCCAACTCTTACCATTGATTGATGTTCCTTTCTCTAGAGTGGGAATGGATCTTATAGGACCCCTGTTGCCATCCAAAAGTGGGTGCAGATACGCTCTAGTGCTAGTGGACTACGCCACTCGCTTTCCCGAAGCAGTTCCCCTCAGACAACCCACAACACAGAATATAGCCAAAGCCCTTATTGCCATTTTTTCTAGAGTATGTTTTCCCCGAGAGATTTTAACTGACCAGGGCACCCCCTTTGTTTCCTCGCTAATGCGCCAGGTCTGTTCTACCTTGGGAATCAAGCAGATAAGAACTTCGGCTTACCATCCCCAAACCGACGGTTTAGTCGAGCGTTATAATGCCACCTTAAAAACCACTCTAAAAAAACTGTTGGGCTTAGAGAGTAAACAATGGGAGGAAATGCTGCCCCTTGCTCTTTTCGCTATTCGCTGTAAAGTACAAAGTAGTACAGGCTACTCCCCATATGAACTCTTGTATGGCAGGGCGCCCCGAACGCTATTGGACATGGCTCGTGAAGCTTGGGAAGCCGAGCCGGATCGGACCCGCCCTCTTCCAGAGTACATTGAAAATTTAAAGACTCATTTGGGTGAGGTCCGTGAAATTGTCAAACAGAATCTTGTAGCTGCACAGTCCACTCAGAAAACCCAGTACGATAAGGGAACCAAACCCAGAACGTTTGTCCCAGGAGACCAGGTACTCCTACTAATTCCCTCTTCGGACCATAAGCTATTAGGTCAGTGGCAGGGTCCGTTTACGATACTGAGACAAGTGACCCCAGTCACTTACGAGGTGGAAACAGATGCCAATAGGGGAATCAATCAAATCTATCACATCAACCTCCTCAAGAAATGGGAGGGACCGCGCCCTGTTTTATCGGGTCACGAACCCTTCCTGTTTGAAGGTTGTTTCGATACTGGTTTGGTGGAACGCCAAAAACGGGAACTTTGTCATTCACTTGTACCCCTACAATCAGTCTTTTCAACCCTGCCGGGGCATACCACTGTGGTGGAACACGCCATCCACACTGAGCCAGGGAAAACGGTCCGGCAACGACCGTACCGTATCCCAGAAGCCCGTAGGGCTGTAATCAAAGAAGAAACTAATCAAATGCTTAAAATGAATATCATTGAACCATCGAGTAGTAGCTGGAATTCGCCCATTGTTTTGGTCCCTAAACCCGATGGTTCTACACGATTTTGCATTGATTTCCGGGAGGTGAATAAGATCTCCGCCTTTGATTCCTATCCTCTTCCCCGTGTGGACGAGATGGTTGAGCGTATAGGCAAAGCAAGGTACATTAGCACTCTTGACCTCTGCAAAGGCTATTGGCAGATCCCACTGAAAGCTGAGGACAAACACAAGACCGCCTTCTCCACCCCTGAAGGCTTGTTTCAGTTCAAAGTAATGCCCTTCGGCTTACACGGTGCCCCGGCGACCTTTCAAAGGGCCATGAATCAAGTCCTACGTCCTCATGCTTCGTATGCGGGCGCCTATCTTGATGACATCGTCATTTATAGTGACACTTGGGAGCAACACCTTTCTCACTTATATTCAGTGGTCTCCTCTTTGGGCAAGTACGGGTTTACCATTAACCCAGCCAAAACCACATTAGCAGCACAGAGTGTTAAATATCTTGGCTATTTGTTGGGTGAAGGACATATTCGGCGCCAAGAGAGCAAAGTCAAAACAATACAGGCTATACCATTTCCAAAAACACGAATAGATCTCCGTGCCTTCTTGGGTATGTTGGGCTATTACAGGAGGTTTATCCCCAACTTTTCCCAAGTAGCAGCTCCCCTCACAGATCTCCTCAAAAAGACTGCAAAAACAGAAGAAATCCTCCAACAACCGTCTCCTGTACTTCAGCAAGCCTTCAATGTTCTAAAGAATGCCATGACTTCTGAGCCTGTATTGATGAGCCCCGATTATAGTCAGCCTTTTATTTTGCAAACTGATGCATCGGACCAAGGTTTAGGGGCTGTTCTGTCCCAAAAGGATTCGGAAGGTGCAGAGAAACCCATTCTGTATCTTAGCAGAAAGCTATTTCCCAGGGAAATCAACTACTCCGTTGTCGAAAAGGAAGCACTCGCTATCAAGTGGGCCGTGGAAAGCCTTCGCTACTACCTTGATGGTAGAGAATTCATTTTGTATACTGATCACGCTCCCCTTGAATGGATGGCTCGCAATAGAGGACACAATGACCGAGTGCTTCGTTGGTTTCTTTCCCTCCAGCCTTTTCGTTTCCGAACACTGCACCGGAAAGGCCTGGAACAGGGCAACGCAGACTATTTGTCCCGATATCCGCCACCTACCAGCCCTACAAGAAACACTCCTAGGGGAAGGGAATGTGAAGGGTTGGTCCCTACATCGGGGGCACAACGGAGCGCTATGGACTCTTACCCCTCCGGAACTACTCCTCTCTCTGTCTTCCCACAGGCTCCACCGATACCTCCGAATCGGGACAGATTGGAAACGTCCCTCCATGACCCCGGAAGTTGGGTCACTAGCGAAGGACCGGAAGTGAACCCGCCTAACCCCGGAAGTCCTTCAACCGGATACAGGCAAGAGAGTAGAAAAGCCGACGACCCAAACGACTCGGGGTTCCCAACAGCGAGCTCGTGGCAGGAGTTAGCAGACCCCGGAGAACCAGCAGCGGAAGGACCGAAGGACCGGAACGAGGAAGCAGACGAGGAAGACGTTTGGTGTGAGGACTGGTGGCGTCCTCAGGAGGTGGCTGGAGAGCGGCCGTAACTCACAGGAGAGTTACGGCGGGGCATGTGAGTAACTCGTTACCATTTTCCCCTATTTCCACTGGTAGATGTGTACATAGTGTAAATAGCGCCCTGAACCACTTTCACTGTATAACCGTGCACCGACCCTGTATAGTACTTCGCACTATTTCCCGTCTCGTTCACGCCTGCGCTCACCCCTACCCTTTCACCTCTTCCCGCAACCCCAACCCCGTCACGTCCTATCCCATCCCTTCCATTCACGACCCAGGTGCTGGTGATAGAACTGAGAGAAGTTTTGTTACCTCTGAACTAACCGCCCTGTTTTCGTTCTCTTTTTCCTCCGAGGGACTCACCACTTCTACACAACGGAAAGACGACCACAGCCCAGCCGCAACCATCCCCACGGAACCCTCCCGGATCCCGGATACCTCATCTCTACGACCCACCTGGACCCTTTCATTCCACGACCTATGTTTCATTTATGTGAACAATAAAGTTTTCGCTAATCATAGCGCACTTCATACGGCCTCCACGCCTGTTATTCCGGCCCGCCCTAAATCCCGCTCCACAGGATTGTATATCAAATATATATATGATGTATCAAGTCCAACTTTATGTAAAACCATAAAGCCTTAAATATTTCTGATATAGTTTTATTATTTGTTCTGTATATAAATATAGACTTTGATAACTTTTTTTCTTTGTTTTGTTATTTTGTTTTTTTGAAAAGATTGTTTTTTTGTTATAGATATTTAATTAAAATTGAATAATAAACAATACAAAATACATAAGAGAAGATGCATAATCAATAGACATGAAACTAGTGTAAATAGTTGAAGGCAAAGCGGTAGACACCACTAAGCGCGTTTCGGCTCTTGAGCCTTCTTCAGGTGACCGTCTATTGTTTAAGCTTCAGATACTTAATGATTCTGGTTTGAATGTGGCGGATATGATGAGTCAGTCGAAAAAGAGATTCTTCAAATCTTAAAGTTGATACAATTGAGTCTTATGAGTTATCTTGCGATATTTAGGTTCCAAAGAGATGATGTGAGCAATTCTAATTGTAATTGTAATTTCTAATGGTATCTCCACAGTATTGCTTCACTTCAAAAGGGAGATAAAGATAGTGGTGGAGATGTAACTGGAGATGGTTAACTTTCTCCACCTGTAGATAATTTGGGTCTGATAGTGGAGGATGATAACGAATGCTAGACACGAAAATTGCTAGAACTAAAAATAAGCTGAGAATGGTATCCCAGGAGCCAAAATGTGCAAGGTTGAGACTATGAACATATCTTGCATATCCGTGGTGTTGAATAAATGATGATTAGAGCTCCTGGTAGCATGGACAAAAAGTTCGGATCGACCGCCAACAAACAAAGAAACTGTTTCTCAGCTTATTTTTAGAACTAGCAATTTTCGTGTCTCTTTTGGGATAACCTTTCGAAAGGCTATGACATCCTGTTAGCTGAAAAAGACTGGCCACCAGAGTTTGTCAGGGAGTGCCCTCATGGCGAAGAAATAATTATGCCTGCCTTCTCTAATCATATATCAATTCATAAAAAATATACACTTGCAAGAAAATGGGCAGTAGCCCAAGCTCCTCCATTATATAAAAATCATGTAGGATGGGATGAGTGTTCGCATCACCACAAAATCTAGTTAAAAAATCAACCCACTGCACAAAGGCAGTACCCAGTTAAACAAGAAGCTAAAGATCAAGTCAAGGAGATTTTATATCAACTTGAATATCAAGGGGTGATTGAAACATGCACCTCACAAATGAACAATCCTTTGTTTCCTGTCTCCAAGCCAGACGATTCATATCGTCTAGTTTTGGACTACAGATACCTTAACTCCTGTGGTAAAACATTTGCAGTACAAAACTCACACAGTGCAGCACTAATGAATAACATTGTGCGCAAAAAATATAAAACAACATTAGATATCTCTAATGGATTCTTTTGCCAAAACATTGCACCTGAAAGCAGGTATTTGACCGCTTTCTCATTAATTGGGTCACATAAACACTTCTGTCGACTCCCACAGGGATTCAGGAATAGCCCAGGATTATTCTCAGCAAGGATAACAGAGTTACTACAAATATACGACGATGAGGCATTATCCTATGTCGATGACATCTATCTCACAGATGATGACCTGGAGACTCACTTAAAAAGAGTGAACCCCATAATACTTGGGTTCGCTTCAGAGGGTTATAAATTCAACTTTAAAAAATCATGAATTGCCCATCTAACTGTCCTGTTTTTAGGCTATGAATTATCAAGTGAAGGCAAGAGCCTAGTTGACAATTTCTTAGAAAAATGTGCTGTACTCCAAGCACCAAAAACGCTGAAGAATTTACAATCAATACTAGGTTTCCTGAATTTCGTAAGAACATACATACTAAATTATGCAGAGAGAGTTAAACCTCTCTATAAATAATAAGACTTGATTTCAAACCAATAAATTGGACTCAGAAACACACAGAAATTTTAAGATCACTACAAACAGACATGTTAACCAAAACAAAATTGCAAACACGCGAAAACACACGCAATCTTGTAATCCGAGTAATCCCAGGAAGATGCGGATTCACATACCTAACCTCTAATGAGGGAGAAACGGTACCTATAGCTTACAAATCACATTTGTACACTAAAGCTGAAATGAAATCCAGTTCTACAGAAAAAATTCTGATTGCGGTTCAAACTGCTGTAGCAAAAGAAAGAGCCCAAGGCAAGAGAATAACTGTTTATACTGCAGAATCAGCCCTTGAGGCATTAACTAGTCCACGCAATCTGAATACCGTGGCATTAGATCCAAAATGGCTACAATGGGAAACTTCCCTTGCTATAGAAGACGTGAAATACTATTTTGACCCGAAACTAAAAAAACTAGATGATCTAGAATACGAACAAGAATATCCTCTGCCAATCGAAATTCTGCCTCTCGAACAATACACATGTGTAATCTACATGGATAGATTTGCACAACATTACGATGTAGAGGAAAAATCCTACAATGCAGCATCTGCGATTGTTAAAGGTTGCTGGCGTTCTGGTAAATTCAAACCGATGATTACCAAAACTGAATCACTCAGAAACTGTTCAGCTCAGCGAGCTGAAATAAGATCTTTAAAGATGGCGCTTGAAAATGCCGATCGTGAATTCCCAACACTAATAGTGAGCAATTCGCATTTCTGAGTAAAGTCTTACAACAGTGACATGCAGACATGGAGTAAAAATGGATACAAAGATGACACAGGTGCCACAATGAAGCATAAAATGCTTTGGGAACAAGTAGTTCTTTTAAAGATAGAACTAGAGAAGACTCACGTGATACACGCACTGAGTCATCAAAGTGATGGCGTTCACGTTGCAGGGAATTCATTGGCTAACACAGCCACAGCGGTTCAACCGGCTTCTGTAGCCACTGAAAAGCGTTCAGAAAAACACATAGATGGGGAAACCATGCTGGCGGTAAAAGCCTCATTAAAAGGCAACTATGCAGCATTACCTCTCAACTATCCAATCAGTAATACATACATAATTGATGCAAACTCCGTTCCTTTTGCTCAAATCCCTGGAGTGGGGGATAGAGTAATTCCAAACACGAACCGGAGAGTTTTCTTGATTGAAAGCGCACACATGGGACTGGGTCCGAGGCACCAACAGATCTTGAAATCTTTAATAGAATTACAATCAGAGTACTGGTGGCCGGGAATGAGCGTGCAAATTTACAAATTTGCAATAGATTGTCCAGACTGCAACAGAGATCGCAGCTGTGAACCGGACCAGACTATTGCCCGGACATCTTTGTTAGAAAGCTTCAGGCTATCTATAATACAGAGATCCAACCAGAGAAATGCGTCCCAATAATTATTAAGACAAATTAACTTAAAAATATATACCAGCAGCACTCGGCTGACGCCAGAACTGTTATAAAAAGATTTGCGAGTCTTTATCGGCATATACACAATTGCCATGCTACATTCTGATCAGGGTCCTGCGTTTAGCTGTCGAGCTTACAAAGAGGCCATGAACAGCATGGGCATTGCATTGCGGTACTCTTCTCCCTTCCATCCTGAGCGAAATGCAGTAGTGGAAAGAAAAAACAGGGACATAAAGCAATCTGTAACGGCGAGGGTATTAGGTTCGGGTGATGGGTGGGTCAAACATTTAACAAGTGTCCAACGTAGTCTTAATAATCTGCCAAGAAGGTCTCACTCCATACAAACTATTGTTCGATACTAGAATGCACATTCATTGATTGTCACACTTCAGTGGTAGAAGAAAATCGTTTGATATCAAAGACCGTTGGCTGTCTTACAGGATTTAAATGAAACAAGAAAAAGCCTGAGTAACATAAAGTTGAAACAACAGCCGACCACCACTGAAGAAAAACCACCTGTCCCAGCAAGACCTGTCTGGATTCCAAAGATTGGGGATCTGGTCAGAGAGAAGATCGCGGTGAAGAAGGAATTTGGGCCTTCTTACAGAAAAGCTGTACCTGTCTTAGCTATCAGCGGAACGAGATCAGTAGTACTACCGCCCCTTGCTGGTAAAAAGGAGAACCGAGTTGTATCCATCGACCTGGTAAAAACACAATCATGTGGCCAATAATAAGTAGTAGGCCCAGTGGACTCCCAAGAAATAGCAGAATACCGAAATTTGCTACAATCCAAGAGGCTCATACTGAGAGACTAATCACGTTTGATAAACCTGCAGTGAATAAAAAGGGACTTTGCAATAATGCCATGGAACTTGTGCCTCTTGAAACCCAAATTGCAACAGTTCGTCAAGAAACACCAATCTACAATGATGTAGCATCTGACTATTCTAAAGAAACAAAGAAAAATGCAAAAGCAAATGAAAACTCGGAAATATTTCCAACAATTGACAGAACTGCAGCTGGCTACTTCATCAACTTCGACGACTTTTCAGAAGATCCAAGTGAGCATGAAGAAACGCCTGCAACAAAAACTTTCAAAGACAAAGTAATTGAACTTTCTCTCCAACTAAAAGAAACATATCTGATTTCACCATGGATTGAATTTTGGATTGTGTTAGGTGTACTTACTCTCCTGCTTTGGCTCATCATGGTTCTATGTTTGGGAAAATTCATTGATGGAACATATAGTATAATGGACACAGCAAGTCAGAACATCAACTTGCTCCTAAAGCCTCACACATCCTCCCACATTGAGAAAAGAGAACTGTCATCAGTAAACATCTCAGCCAATCAAATACCCGGTGGGGTAGCATGGGACAGAACTGATTATGAGATTTTTGGCCCGGTTGAACTCTTAAAATATCCACATCAGTTCAAGGTTTCATTAAGTGACTTTGTGACACCAAGTACTTTCTCTGATGATTGGGACTTTGAAAACATTAATAATATGATGTCAGATTTAGTAATGTCAGCCAAATTTACTGAACATGATTACTTACAGGGTTCATCGAATTATGAAGAGTTATACTGTTATAATCACTTTGGTGATCACTATTTGCATAAAACTGCACAGCCAAGAAATGTTTTATCTTATAACCAATGGGAACACTGTCCAACACCGCCAACAGGCAGCTTGAAAACATTTTATGACAAATTCCAGTACTTCTCAGGTTTTAACAACAGTGATCCAAAAACGTTTTATTTTAAAATGTTAACTAGGACAGGAATGAAAACAATGTTGACAAATACTAAATTGATTTATTCTGAAAAATTTTATGACAAAATGTCTACATTTGGTTTCGAATTTTGGAAAATCAACATTGAAACAAAAACGATCTGGGGTACCAAAGTATGGCAAGTACAAGGCCTAGAAGCATTATTTAGGACCTGCATGATCCTAAAACAAATGATATTTTTGAATGACACAATTCAACAAACTACTTATCTTGGCTTAGCTAAGATAAAAGACTTAAATGCACCGTCTATTCCGAAACCCATAACTGATAGTGATAGCACTACAGATGTGGAGATAGACATATCTCATATTTTTCACCAAAACAGAACACATCCTGATTGGAAAAAGTGGTTGATCTGGCCAACAGACACAAATAACTGTCAAGATAGATTCCTGAACAAAACACAGGGGTTAAAAATGACCAGGCCAGACCCTAGATACTCCCAGAGACAACATCCAGGGATAGTTACAACATACAGTGTAGGGAAACTATGTCTTGAGTGGCTACAGAAATCCACACTGGCTGAAATTATGCAACACTTGACTTTACTTAAAGACGGTGCTGACTTGCGTGATTTCATATTGGGAACACGCAAACAGCGTCAAAAACGTTTCATAGCGTCCGGTATATACGCTGCATACAACAAAGCTTGGAAAGTAATGCAAATTGAAACAGCAGAAAAAATACGAGAAATTGATTGTATTAATTTGGAAAAATCACTTTCTGTGGAGGACAATGGGTTAATGACTCTGTCCTCCAGAATATATTCATTGGACAGCATTGTATCATCTGCTATTGATATAATAGAGCAGGACTTACTAATGTTACAACATGGTCAGTCTCAATTACGTTTTATTGTACAGCTTGGTTGTACGTTGCAAAATCTGCGTTCAGGCTACGTACCATGGCGTTTAATCAACACAACGTCATTATTCGGTATCTTTAACCTTACTGATAAACAAATCAGTTTGGCAAAGAAAGGAGCAGATTATACGATTCTGAGCATTGAAAAACTTGAGAGATTACCATTGACAGTGTCAGAGAGACCTGTCATTGAATGGATAATACACGGAACAATTTCTATTCCGATAACAACTTTCCAGTTTAAATGCTGCCAAGAGTATATACCTGCAGGCCAGTATGAAAGGTTGGGTAAAGAATACATCAAATCAACATGGGGTTTACCCTATACACACAGATGTTATAGTGAAGGGAAAAAGGATGTATTCCTTAGTGGTAACAAATGTAAAAAATCACTAAGCGGTGCACTTTAGTGTCATGGTATCAACTTGCATGGAGCCTGCGAAGGGTCTTCAAATAACCTTTCATGTCACCTGCATGGCACACCTGCAAAACAGATAGAGCAATTTTTTAGACAACTTAGTAACAGGAGTTACGTTTTAATAAGTGACTACAGCTGTTGTGGGATGGTGCCAGGGAAAGCTTATCTCATGACCGTAACTTCCAGGGTCCTTTGCTGTATGCAAGTATTGTATCCATACAGCAATCCAGATATGGGGGCTGCGTTATGGCCTTCGTTGAATATCTCTTCTATTCGAATTGATACTTTAAGCAGAATGAAGTCTATTCTTTTACAGACAACTGTGCCTCTAACATCATCAAAGTCTTCGCTGAACCAGAAAAAAGAATTCTGGGACCGGTTTCGGGGTTACAACCTAAGTTGGGAGGGTATGACCAGACGAGGTCTCTTTCTCACTTTGCCACTGGATTCAAGCTAGCCTGGCTGATGAGGCTGTTAGTCCGAAGCCAGTCCCAGGATGCTTGCTTCTGGTCCAGGGAAGACATGGCTTGGCAGCTTGGGCTGGACTGTTCCCATGAGGCACAGAGTCAAGACTGATTTGCAAATAGCTGGGTCTGAACTGAGGTGGCGAAATGAGATAAAGAACGATGATGGATTCAACCCAGATCTGTGACTGGGGGTGAGTGTCAGAAAAGTTTCAGCGCTCCGTCCATCATCTCCTTGTGTTTACCCTGAGGGCTGGAAACTGATAAGGAAGTTGTTCCTTCTGGGTCTGGTGCTGGTGAAGAGACCCAACCATAGCATACAAGATTCAATTTTCCTACAAAAAAAAAATATATATATATTTGCTTAAAGAAGATCTATCATCCCAGCCACTCCTAACCTTCAGTAAGGCCAGATCTATAGGTGACATGTTGGTGACCAGTCATTTCGAGAAAATGCCCCGAAAAAGTAACACCTTAAGGGAGCAAAGAGGCTTTTACCCCTGTGGCCGCTGTAAAGCGTGCGCAGGAAGTAAACGGGTTCTTTCCTACATCATAACGGATACTGGTAGAAAAATGTATATCAACAAATTTATCACCTGCAGCACGCAATACGCTGTCTACTGTCTGCAGTGCCCTTGTGGATTACGCTATATTGGGAGCACGATTAAGGAGATCAAGCTCAGAATACTCGAGCATATGAGAGCCATTGGCAAAGTGGACCAGGCTTACCCGGTGGCTCGCCACTTTGCGGAGGCCCAAAACCGAGATCGGAGTAAGCTCCAATATTTTGGCCTAGATGTTGTACCTCCTAATATACGCGGCGGTGATCGCCTACGTAGATTGAGGAGACTCGAATCTAGACATATCATAGATCTCACAACCAAACACCCCAAAGGTCTGAATAGTGGAGAGGAGATGGCCTTTCATTTAGGGAAATAAGCCTGATAGATCTGTTAATAACATTAGATGCACATGGATCCATGATGACAGTCCATCTTTAAATAACTGCAATTAGAACTTTTTGAGTGTCATCTTCTTGGATCAACTGCACACTACTGTATACATAAGCTCTTTAAATTTGTTTGATCTATGTCATATGATGAGATATCTGTGAGAGACCTTTCCATGCCTAGTGACCCATAGTATTTGATCTGTTTTAGAACTTTCTAATATGATTGCACAATGTGATTTGAGCTCTAGAACTGCAGAATACCCCTCCTTGTTTGGATCTGCATATGGGTTTATTGAAAGAGACTCTCGCAGTTTATTATTAGTATTATTATCAATATTGTTATATTTTTTTCACTGCACCTTTTGACTTTCATCACACTTTTTTGAGAGATTGATCTTTATAATTATGTGTGATGATTAGATCACATTTAACTCAATGTGTTCTCTGCTGCTGCACGTGAGGCATCTCACTACAGAAATCCCGCATTCTAGGTATGAGCAACAGCTGTTGAATTGTTGTTGAAACGGAAGTCTCATATCTGGATTTAATGCATTTGACTATGTATTTTATATAAGGGGACATTAGCCGATCCACGGCTGGATCTTTTTGTCCAATTTAGGATTATTATGTGACATATACCATGCATAGCATATGGCTGTTGCCCATCAGTGGGCTAGAACGCTTATTTCATCTCTTGCTTAATGTTAATCAATGTGATCTAAAACAAACATTGCAACATGGCTGCCTCCATTCCATGTATGGTGCGAGTCCCCTTTCTATGTCTATGCTTTAATGAATGTGGGAGTGAACAGATAATGTTTAAAAACATGTCGGGAGTAAACACAGTGCATCACACACTGACGAAGGCAGAACGCCGAAACGCGTCTGTGTGCACCCCCTCGCTGAATAAAATCTAGCGCGTTGAAACCCTCCACCCTCGAGTGCTGTCGTATTCTTCTGTGAGTTTGGAAGGATTTGGAGCATCATATATATATATATATATATATATATATATATATATATATATATATATATATATATATATATATATATATATATATATATATATATATATATATATATATATATATAGGTTATAGACCATATATAGTTAGTAATTAGCATTTACAAAACCTTGAAAATTCACTGAAAAAAACATAGGTTATAGACCATATATAGTTAGGGATTAGCATTTACAAAACCTTATTTTACTCGCATAAAACCATTGAAATTCGCATATATAGTTAGTTGCGCTAACTATATATCGCGCACCCGCAATCCACTGCTGATGATGTCACATATTACATCATTCATGACATGGTCAGTGACATCACTGATGACATCACTGATGACAACATCCAGTGACTGTATATTTCTGTAAAGTTAAAATATGTATTACATATTGAAGAATGAGTGGATGTATAAGTGTCTGGATGAAGGATTTAGTAGGTGCATGACTGACTGTATAAGTGAGTGATTAAATGTGTCTCACTGAGTGCATGGGTTAGTGACTAAACTGTCTTAATTTGTGCATCATTATGTCTGTTGTTCTGTAAACTGCTGCATGTGTTGATCAGTAGCTATATGAGTAACTATATGGGTTATTGATTGGTTGCCCAAGTATTTGTATGGGAGACTGAGTGTGTGTGGGGGTGGCTGGGAGGTGTATGAGTCTGTGCATAGATGTGTGTGCAGTTGATTCACTAGGTGTATGGGTTCAAAAGTGCATGTGGAAACAGCTGTATGGGCGGTTGACTGTGTGCATGAGTGTATTGGTGAGTGAATGGATATCTCAGTGCTACATGTCAAAGTAAGTACATATGTAAAACACAGTACATGTGAGAGTTGACATATATAAATAACTGTGCATAAGAGCCAGTGAATGTGTGAGTGGCTGTATGGATCATTGTGAACTTGTATCAGGGATTGTATAAGGGAGTAAATATGTGTTAGTATATGTTTGAATAAGTAAGGTGTGTAAAACTGTATAGTTGAGGAAATGGAGGTGTGATTGATTCTTTGCATGACTGACTAGGTGTGTAAGTAACTCCATGGATGAGTGACAGTCTGTGAGTGTCTGTTTACACTGAGTGTATCTAAGGTTATATCAGAGTCTGAAGAGGTTCATTGTATTATCACATGAATGATGTCATCAGTGATGTGATCAGTAATGTCAAATGAGATGTCATCAGTGATGTCATCAGTGATGTCATTTAAGATGTCATCATTGATGTCATCAGTGATGTCATTTGAGATGTCATCAGTGATGTCATCAGTAATGTCATTTGAGATGTCATCAGTGATGTCATCAGTGATGTCACTGACCATGTCATGAATGATGTAATATGTGACATCATCAGCAGTGGATTGCGGGTGCGCGATATATAGTTAGCGCAACTAACTATATATGCGAATTTCAATGGTTTTATGCGAGTAAAATAAGGTTTTGTAAATGCTAATCCCTAACTATATATGGTCTATAACCTATGGTTTTTTCAGTGAATTTCAATGGTTTTTTAATAGCAAATATCTATAGCTGTAACATATGTTCTTATTCTAATTCATAAATATATTTTATATATATTTGTATTATATTTTTTTAATTCAATTTATATTATAGTTTAAATTATTTTTTCTTGTTTCGCTGCCGATCCGCGAAACGGTAAACGTTCCGTTAGTGCAAATACCGCGTTAGAAAGGCACATCGCGATGCGTCCCGTAAACGCAACATATCGCGTTACTACGTAATGTCCCTTAAGACGTTCTGCATTAGCGCACCCGGAAGCGTTCTGGAACGCGAACCAAGGCACGAAACGTAAAGGCTCGGAATCGATCTGAGGCGCAGCGCGGAACGCGGAATGTAAGCATAACAGGTCATGTGACTTGTTTATAAAACTTTTCATTGGTTCATTTTACTTTTAGTTTCCTAATGATGGAACGCTTGATCATATGACGTAAAATAAACACTTTTCATTGGTTTAGAACATTTTCTTTTCTCAAATGATGAAAGTCCCACCTTTTTTCCTCACTCCGACTTTCATTTTTATGAGAGAAAGACCTGTTTTTGTTTGCTAAGACATGGCATTTGTATTAGCTGCAGCTGGTGGATCTCCACCACCTCCACCACCACCAAAGAAGACAGGACCGACTAGCCAGGTCATCTTCGACCAGGAACAAGAAGAAGAGGAAGACGAGGAACAGGAGCAAGGGACAAGTGGCTATCTGAAAGAAATGCCAAGAACGTCCCATATCAAAGTGAATTTTATCTGGCAATTTTTTTCTCATCCTTCTCATGAAAAGAAAGTTAATGCCAGATACGTTACCTGCCTCATCTGCAAAAAAAAACTCTCGAGAGGGACCGAAAAAAAATATAGCTATGGTAATCATACCATGCATCGGCACATGGAGAGGTGGCACCCTCTTAATTATTCTAAAGCACAACTTCAAGATCTGATGGATAACCCCCGACCGGCTAAAATATCCACCAATGACTTAGCAATAAGTGAGTCAGAGGCAAGAGAAACGGTTCCAAATCTCCAAAAGAACTTTGGGCAGATGAGATTTACATGTCTAGCATGTGGAAAATTAATTTCATGCGGAGAGATGAGTATTACTTTAATAAATGAATCATTTGAAAATCATCAATGTCCAAAACGTTCAAGAAAGTAATTTTTTTGTTGTTGCTCCTGTTGAGCCCTTTGAAGTGAATCATTTTTGTTTCCCCTTCCTCAAAAAAAACACAAAAAAAATATAAAACATCAAAAAGAATAAAAAAAAGTTCTTTTCAGAACTACCTTCCCTTTTTTAAAAAATTGCTAGAATGTTTAGCACTCTAGCATCCTCTATTTCTTTTGATTCGCTTCCCGGTTTGCGTTCGGGTACGCGAACCGGGAGCGAACTAAAAAAAATATTTTTTAAAAAAAGACGAATAAACACACTGACAAGCACTCGCTCAAAAAAGGTGGGAAAGTAATTTACAGAAAAACAACTGGAGACACTTTCACCAATTAAACATTAGCTCATACTACATACCAATCCCTACCATTTTCACAAATATTGTTGGAATACCATTTAGCCATTTAGCATGTAGAACTCTCTAAAATCCCTGAGGTAAATTACTTCACAAAACATATCGGAAGTGTTGGAAATGACAACCAATTAAAAGATTACTTTCAATTTCTACTATTATATCATGACATTTCATTGGTTATGTACCTGAATATATATATACAAAGAGAGAGAAACACACCCATTTTGACTACTACTTCGTGAAGTGCATAACAACAAAAAATCAACTGATAACTTCAACTTATATTTAAAAGGTAAGATATTATTTATAAAACTGAAGTATGTTCTGTACTGAAAGCTAATTAGAAAAACATTTTCTGACAGTTATATTCTATCACTCTGTAATACTTATAGAAAAAAACAGACTTCTCTGTTTTAGTTATGTCAGGGCCAGTCCTAGGATTTGCGAGGCGCTGGGCTAAAAAGGAACGTGCGCGAGGCCCCCTCCAATTTACATAAGTGGCCCCTTGCAAGGAGAACATTCACAGACACTGAGGGGGCCCCATTGTCCAGCATTTTGACACCTCCACAGTTTTAACTTTTACTCCACACGCATTTCTCACACCTTCATAGGTGTGAGAATTGATTGTGGTCTAAAAGTTAAAACTGTGGGTGCGCAAAAATGCTGGACAATGGGGCCCCCTCAGTGTCTGTGAATGTTCTCCTTGCAATTGAAGGAGCGTCTCCTTCTCCCTCCCCTATACCTCCTGACACCATCCATGGGAGGCCCAAGGAGGGGGCCCCCTCCAATGGACCTTAATTGCAGGCGACACCTTTCTTTATGATAGATCTCCAGGAAAACAAAAGGACACATCACCAGTGCGTGGCCCCATGCTGGTGGGCTGAGTGCGAGACCATGAGCGGCAGCCCTCGCTGCCCATGCCTAGCGCCAGCCCTGAATTAAGGATAGAGTTAGACTTCTATAGTATAATTCAGAATTGACTAAGAGTTTATTCGATCATTTTCATCATATTTCTACTTCTAATTTGATACCATACACTGCCCAAAGAAAAAAACACTGTTTAAATAACCAAACTGCCTATCTGTACTGAAACCCAACAATGCCCTTTCTGTACTGATATATTTAAAAAAAAATCATTTTTCAGAATTGAAAATGGAAGAACAACAAAACAACATGAAAACTGAAACAGAAAAACAAATTGAGACAGAAGTTGACATGGATTTCTACGACGACACAATAAATAATGAACTTGTGCAATGTGTAGATGCAGTAGATTTTCTACTAAAAAATGAAGAAAAAAATGATCACGATTTTTTAGATTTTCTTTTAAATTTTGAAAAACAAAATGAAAAATACATTTTAATTTCTAAATTCAAAAATTGTTTGACACATTATTTATTTTTATATGTATATTGAAAACTAGTAGCAAATGTATTATAACGTGAAGTCAGACTTAAAATATACTCTGCAACTTGTTGGTGTTACATACTAGCTTTGTTCATAGTTACTTCCTTTCTCCCACTATATAATCCCCAATGTGTATTTACCATCTCTTTATCATCTCCTGCCACCATGTTGTTTCGGCTTTCCAGACAGACTATGGTATGAATTCCATATACCACAATAACTTCTATAACAATAGGCAAGATATTTACAAAGGAGACGGTGTTTATTAAATTATAGACTCTGCATTGGTACCTACATGTAGCTACGTGAATAAAAAACAAATAAAAAAAAACAAAACGAACAATCAATAAACATACAATAAGTTAAAAGTCAATCATTCTTGTTTCCTTATAGTACGCTCCCCAGACCGCTTTCCGGTACGCGAACCGTGCGCACCCCACGAAAAAAAACAATTTTTTTTTTTTTTTTGGGACCCGCGGGGCACTTTAATATCCCCCTCATCAATCCTAGGGGGTCAGAAGGGGTATACCTTGCCCCCTTTCCTTTATTTCCCCCTTCCTTTTGGCCTCCTCTTGTCTCTCGATCCTACCGAGAGACAAAATGGCGGCCGCTATGGACTGTTTAGAATGTTGACAGACACCGGAGAGCCAATCAGCTTCGCTTCGCAAAGCTCCGTTACGCGAAAAGTACGCGAACTGGTGCGCTATCCAGGACGCTGTCACAGATATATACATTTTTTAAAACGTTAATTTCTCAAAATCCACTGGAGCACATATATTGAGACCCAGCAAAGGCACATCGGGCTAACAGTCCCTACAATTTTGCCAAGTTTCGTGCAAATCCATTCAGCCGTTTGAGCTAAAAGTGAGGCCAAACGCCCTATGGAAATTAACATGGGAAAAACGCGTTTTGGGACCCCCCTTTTTTCTCGGCCCCCCCTTGACGAAACCCCCCCAAATTTTCAAGGGCTGCTCAAAAACAAAATGTGCCATTTTCCTGAAAATTTCAGCCGATTCCGTCCACAAACGCCAAAGTTATTAGACATAGAATTTTCAAAAGTCCCATAGGAAAAAAATCCTAACTATATGTACCTACTGCCGATCGCCAGTAGGTAATATATATATATATATATATATATATATATATATATATATATATATATATATATATATATATATATATATATATATATATATATATATAAACTCCATTCACTTCTCTCTCTCAAGAAGACTGCAAGAGACGCTTTTCCGAGTTCAGACAAAAGGGTGATTTATTCAGGATGTTGCAGCGTGACTAGTTTCGGTCCGTGCCTTTTTCTAACGCCGTCCTCCTTAAGCTGTGATAACCCCATCAGTGCAATATTTATGTAGGCTCCTCCTCTCTCAGTGGCGGAAGGCTCACCTGATGCAGATTACATGGGCTCACTTTCGTGTTGGGGACTCCTGGTCCCAAAATGCAGCGGGCCGGTGATCTGTTTCAGGACGATGGGTTTTCACTGATTGTCACCAAGTGGCTCCTTTTTCAAACCCAGCAACCCTCCGCCATTACCTCCGAAGTTGCACAGCTTTACAGGGCACCAAACAGCAACAGTGTCTGTCAGTGCTGTTCGTGCCTCGATCTTCCCAGCTGCTTGTTGTCAGTTCTGAGGTTAGTGGCGGGCCGTGCAAACCTCCGACCCCTCGGCAAAATTCAATGTTCCAATAGTTTTCACGGCCACTTGTAGAGGGGGGTCTCCTGTGCGCGTTATTGGATCCGCGCTGAATATAAACTCCATTCACTTCTCTCTCTCAAGAAGACTGCAAGAGACGCTTTTCCGAGTTCAGACAAAAGGGTGATTTATTCAGGATGTTGCAGCGTGACTAGTTTCGGTCCGTGCCTTTTTCTAACGCCGTCCTCCTTAAGCTGTGATAACCCCATCAGTGCAATATTTATGTAGGCTCCTCCTCTCTCAGTGGCGGAAGGCTCACCTGATGCAGATTACATGGGCTCACTTTCGTGTTGGGGACTCCTGGTCCCAAAATGCAGCGGGCCGGTGATCTGTTTTAGGACGATGGGTTTTCACTGATTGTCACCAAGTGGCTCCTTTTTCAAACCCAGCAACCCTCCGCCATTACCTCCGAAGTTGCACAGCTTTACAGGGCACCAAACAGCAACAGCGTCTGTCAGTGCTGTTCGTGCCTCGATCTTCCCAGCTGCTTGTTGTCAGTTCTGAGGTTAGTGGCGGGCCGTGCAAACCTCCGACCCCTCGGCAAAATTCAATGTTCCAATAGTTTTCACGGCCACTTGTAGAGGGGGGTCTCCTGTGCGCGTTATTGGATCCGCGCTGAATATAAACTCCATTCACTTCTCTCTCTCAAGAGGACTGCAAGAGACGCTTTTCCGAGTTCAGACAAAAGGGTGATTTATTCAGGATGTTGCAGCGTGACTAGTTTCGGTCCGTGCCTTTTTCTAACGCCGTCCTCCTTAAGCTGTGATAACCCCATCAGTGCAATATTTATGTAGGCTCCTCCTCTCTCAGTGGCGGAAGGCTCACCTGATGCAGATTACATGGGCTCACTTTCGTGTTGGGGACTCCTGGTCCCAAAATGCAGCGGGCCGGTGATCTGTTTCAGGACGATGGGTTTTCACTGATTGTCACCAAGTGGCTCCTTTTTCAAACCCAGCAACCCTCCGCCATTACCTCCGAAGTTGCACAGCTTTACAGGGCACCAAACAGCAACAGCGTCTGTCAGTGCTGTTCGTGCCTCGATCTTCCCAGCTGCTTGTTGTCAGTTCTGAGGTTAGTGGCGGGCCGTGCAAACCTCCGACCCCTCGGCAAAATTCAATGTTCCAATAGTTTTCACGGCCACTTGTAGAGGGGGGTCTCCTGTGCGCGTTATTGGATCCGCGCTGAATATAAACTCCATTCACTTCTCTCTCTCAAGAAGACTGCAAGAGACGCTTTTCCGAGTTCAGACAAAAGGGTGATTTATTCAGGATGTTGCAGCGTGACTAGTTTCGGTCCGTGCCTTTTTCTAACGCCGTCCTCCTTAAGCTGTGATAACCCCATCAGTGCAATATTTATGTAGGCTCCTCCTCTCTCAGTGGCGGAAGGCTCACCTGATGCAGATTACATGGGCTCACTTTCGTGTTGGGGACTCCTGGTCCCAAAATGCAGCGGGCCGGTGATCTGTTTCAGGACGATGGGTTTTCACTGATTGTCACCAAGTGGCTCCTTTTTCAAACCCAGCAACCCTCCGCCATTACCTCCGAAGTTGCACAGCTTTACAGGGCACCAAACAGCAACAGCGTCTGTCAGTGCTGTTCGTGCCTCGATCTTCCCAGCTGCTTGTTGTCAGTTCTGAGGTTAGTGGCGGGCCGTGCAAACCTCCGACCCCTCGGCAAAATTCAATGTTCCAATAGTTTTCACGGCCACTTGTAGAGGGGGGTCTCCTGTGCGCGTTATTGGATCCGCGCTGAATATAAACTCCATTCACTTCTCTCTCTCAAGAGGACTGCAAGAGACGCTTTTCCGAGTTCAGACAAAAGGGTGATTTATTCAGGATGTTGCAGCGTGACTAGTTTCGGTCCGTGCCTTTTTCTAACGCCGTCCTCCTTAAGCTGTGATAACCCCATCAGTGCAATATTTATGTAGGCTCCTCCTCTCTCAGTGGCGGAAGGCTCACCTGATGCAGATTACATGGGCTCACTTTCGTGTTGGGGACTCCTGGTCCCAAAATGCAGCGGGCCGGTGATCTGTTTCAGGACGATGGGTTTTCACTGATTGTCACCAAGTGGCTCCTTTTTCAAACCCAGCAACCCTCCGCCATTACCTCCGAAGTTGCACAGCTTTACAGGGCACCAAACAGCAACAGCGTCTGTCAGTGCTGTTCGTGCCTCGATCTTCCCAGCTGCTTGTTGTCAGTTCTGAGGTTAGTGGCGGGCCGTGCAAACCTCCGACCCCTCGGCAAAATTCAATGTTCCAATAGTTTTCACGGCCACTTGTAGAGGGGGGTCTCCTGTGCGCGTTATTGGATCCGCGCTGAATATAAACTCCATTCACTTCTCTCTCTCTATATATATATATATATATATATATATATATATATATATATATATATATATATATATATATATATATATATATATATATATATATATATGTATATATATATATATATATCAACACATCAAGGTTACCCCCTTTGAAAGCACCACACACAGGTAGGATGTGTCCCACGTTTAATGGTGGAGAGTTGCAGAGCAGGTACAGAGCATTTCAGCAGGATATGAAAAGCCGAAGCGTTTCGTGCTCCCTCGCACTTTTTCACAGGCTACAGTCTTTCAGCAAGGTGAAGCTTAATAAGCACCAGATGTCGTAGTAGACTCCCGCCCCACTGGGCGTGGGCAGTTGCACTGCCTGCTGGTCTTTGTGGTGTTTAAGTCGTATTACTTCAGTGAGCTGCTTCAACATTGCTCGATGTAAAGTTAATTAAAATGCCCCAGTGGGCTGTGAGATGTCCCGTTAGCACTGAACTGCATCGTAGTTCTCTCTCACCTGTGCCTCCTGTTCAAAACTGCTAAACGCCAAATGATGTCAGCATGAACCGCTTTCATGCGGCAGGGTGCTTTCACGACCGGGTCGGCCGTTTTAAATCAACACAGCAAGGTTACCCCCTTTGAAAGCACCACACACAGGTAGGATTTGTCCCACGTTTAATGGTGGAGAGTTGCAGAGCAGGTACAGAGCATTTCAGCAGGATATGAAAAGCCGACGCGTTTCGTGCTCCCTCGCACTTTTTCACAGGCTACAGTCTTTCAGCAAGGTGAAGCTTAATAAGCACCAGATGTCGTAGTAGACTCCCGCCCCACTGGGCGTGGGCAGTTGCTCTGCCTGCTGGTCTTTGTGGTGTTTAAGTCGTATTACTTCAGTGAGCTGCTTCAACATTGCTCGATGTAAAGTTAATTAAAATGCCCCAGTGGGCTGTGAGATGTCCCGTTAGCACTGAACTGCATCGTAGTTCTCTCTCACCTGTGCCTCCTGTTCAAAACTGCTAAACGCCAAATGATGTCAGCATGAACCGCTTTCATGCGGCAGGGTGCTTTCACGACCGGGTCGGCCGTTTTAAATCAACACATCGAGGAAATGCTCGAGTAGCATGAAACGCGTCAGGCTCATTATTTTATTTGGACTCAGTTTCCTGCACTGCGCTGACAACTTGCCTAATAAACGAAGATTTACCTACCTGCAAGCTGGCTCTTCCTAAAGGGGTAACTCTAATGTGTGAAATGTTTACGGCCGATCCCGGTCGTGGAAGAGCCCTTCTGCATAAAAGCGGACCGAATTGCAGCCACTTGGCAAGCAACATGGGCAGGAAGGTCGTGGTGCAAGTTTTGAAAAGCAGCCCAGTGGCAGTGTGACGATCTCCGGACCCACTGTGGATTTATTGATTGTGAACAATGACATTGTTTATGGGAGCAGCTCACTGGAGCAACACTGAAGAAAC
Source organism: Lissotriton vulgaris (assembly GCF_964263255.1). Lineage (NCBI taxonomy): Eukaryota > Metazoa > Chordata > Amphibia > Caudata > Salamandridae > Lissotriton > Lissotriton vulgaris. The sequence goes on from NC_141693.1 coordinate 682,430,020, forward strand.
TACTAACACCAGCAGGCTCTGCGAGAGCCAACGCCCATGGAGGCAGGTGTAATGGATTAAATTGCTGGCTCCTTGAAATGTTCTCAAAAGCCTCTGAGGAAATGCTCGAGTAGCATGAAACGCGTCAGGCTCATTATTTTATTTGGACTCTGTTTCCTGCACTGCGCTGACAACTTGCCTAATAAACGAAGATTTACCTACCTGCAAGCTGGCTCTTCCTAAAGGGGTAACTCTAATGTGTGAAATATATATATATATATATATATTCTATCCGGTCTCCTGCACAAACCATGTAGATGCGAAGGAATCACGAGCCACACCAGCCAGGTAGGGTTCAAGGTGTTTTTAATGGGCAAAGAAACAGACGCGTTTCGAGCGCACAGGCTCTTGGTCACATGTCCATAGCAGACATATTGTTGCATTAAGTAACATAGGTTTAAAGAAAATGAAAGAAAGACTCAATGTTTCTGTCACATTGAATTCAATCATGTGCTTTGGCGAGTTACATTACATCATGTAAAAACATGTAAATAGGTAATTTACAAAAAGCACATTTTTATACATTTTTGTATTTATGCAATATATTGTGCAAAGTAATTTATTTTGGTACAAAATTGCGGGTGTAGTACCCAATTCATTTTATAGCTCCAGTTTGTATAGATTGGAGGGGAAAGGCGGGAGAATCATACTTGTGTTTGTCAATTTGGGAGACTAAGGACTGTGAGTGAAAATGGCCTAATAAGGTTTGTGACACCAGGTATGGTAGATGATATCGTGTAGGTTGAGCATAGAGTGACTGGAGTTTCAGAAAATACAGGGTGTAGTACCCATGGTGAGAGTGATGGAAGAGTATGGTTGTCATTACTTAGAGTGGTGATTATGTCAAAGGTTTTCCTATGTTCTAATGGTGATGACTCTTTTCCAACAATCTAAACTCAATAATTGTTATGCTGAGTAACAATGGTGTGCATAATATTCACTATTTATTCATGCAATACCGTGCTCTTATTAATTATCACTATCGGAGAGTGAACGTTGTCGTGCTCATATCGATATCACATATCCGTGAGGTATTTTGGTTTCAGAGGTGTGTCCTTGGCCTGTATATTAAAGATAAGACAAAGACAAAATTATGTCAGTCATACCAATATTCATACATAATTATTCATACAGTCCATTACTTGATTCCTGATTCATAATTGCTATTCTCCTGCCTTATACACAATAATTTGCTCAACAAAACATATATCAAAGACAAAACTTAAAAAAAAAATTTGTATTTAAAAAACCGTATGGTCAAAAGAATCAGAGTTTTTAAAGGTCGACAGAGGAAGTTCACAGAGGAGAAAATTTACAGATGAACATACATCTCTTCATCAACGTTCATCCCTATTGGAGCGATACTGCCTGCCTGGAGAATAAATCTTGATTCTGCTCTATGTAGTGCTGTTACTCTATCACCACCTCTCACGTGTTTTGGTATAGAGTCAAGGACGAAAAATTTGGCCTTAGTCCAGTCCCCATCATGATGGCTATGGAAGTGTTTGGCTGTACTGTAGGTGAAATCTTTGTTAGTAATGGCCCTCCAGTGCTCCAGAATTCTCTTTTTGGCTGGGAATGTCGTAGACCCTATATACCATTTCCCACAAGGGCATGTAACAACATAAATGACAAATTCAGTGTTACAGGTGATTTTTTTGTTTATCTTCCACCTTCTGTTTACTCTACTGAGTAACACCTCCTTCACATTGGTGCTATGCCTACAGGCTTTACATTTCCCGCATGTTGAAAATCCACCCCTGGGTTCAAGCCATGTCTTTTTCTTCTCCATGTGGCTATGTACGATCAAATCTTTAATAGATTTGTCTCTCCTGTAGGTTATCGATGGGTGTTTGCCTAGTTTGTCTTTTTGTGTTTTATCCTGTAAAAGGATATCCCATCGTTTCCTTATTATTTTACTGAAATCTGGTGATTGAGTGTTGTAGGTAGTTATCAACCTAATTGGTTCAGTAGAGGAATCTTGCCTGCGTTTCGGTGCTTGGAACAGGGTGTCTTTCCGGTCAATAAGGGCTACTCTTGCTTCCCCTTTCTGGAGCATATTCTGGTGGTATCCCCTTGTTACAAACCTCCCATGCATTTCTTTTTTATGTTTTTCGAACGAGGTCGAGGAGCTACAATTCCTTTTTGCTCGTAGGAACTCGCCAAATGGTATGGCCCATCTGAAGCTAGGGGGGTGACAGCTAGTGGAGTGTAGCAGTGAGTTACCTGCTGTCTCTTTTCTGTAAATTTCAGTTTCGATCTTATTTTCAACAACATTCATTCTAATGTCCAGGAAGTCTAAGGTTGTTTGACTATACTTTATAGTAAATTTCAAGTTCAAGTTATTAGAATTTAAGATGTTTACAAACGTAGCAAGATCATTCTCATTACCCTCCCGGACAAAGAAAATGTCGTCAATGAACCTGACCCAAACATTTACATTTTTTGTCCATTCTTCATGGGCATCGTCCCTGAGCACCTGTTCCTCCCACCAGCCTACCAAAAGATTGCCGTAGCTGGGGGCAAAACAGGTGCCCATCGACGTGCCCTGTATTTGTTTATACAAGGATCCATCAAACAGAAATACATTTTCTTCTAAGCATAATTCGATCATTTGTAACAACATATTGGAGTGTGCTTTCAAATGGTTGCTTCTAGTCTGTAAAAAGTACTCGCATGCTTTGAGGCCATCTCTATGTCTTATGGACGTGTAGAGGCTCTCTACGTCCAATGATACCAACCAGAAGTGTTGCTCCCAATTGATATTCTCCACTTTCTGGAGGAAGTCCTTGGTATCCTGTATGTGGGAGGTTAAACCCTTTACATAATCTTTCAAAAAGTAATCTACATAGTGAGATATATTCTCCATGAGACTGTTAATAGAGGACACGATAGGTCTCCCTGGTGGTGTAGTGGGGTTCTTATGTACCTTGGGTAGTAAATAGAGTGTGGGTGTAGTGGGATTTTTGTTGATGAGAAATTTGGTCTCATCCCAGTTTAACAGACCCTTATTGTTCCATTCATGAATGTACTGATGGACTCTACTTTGTAGTTTGGTCAGGTAAGTGTGGTTAACTTTCACATAGCATGTCTCATCTGACAATTGTCTCATTGCCTCTGTGATGTATAGCTTCCTGTCCCATAGGACAATGTTCCCTCCCTTGTCTGACGGCTTAATAATTATTGAGTCATCATTTCTTAGTGATTTTAGGGCCTCCCTCATCTCTAGTGAGAGGATCTGTTTCTCAGGGGGTTTGTGTAGGAGTTTGAGCATGTCATTGGTGACTAAGTCATGGAAGAGATCAATATTGTCTCTAGGGAGTTGTGGCCTAAATCTGGATCTAGGTTTGAAGGGGGTTGCAATTGTATTGGGTGGATTATCACTCTCTGCGGGTGTTATATCTGGTGTTTGACTTTCCATTTGTGTTGGATCTATTGCGCCCTCTTCATAAAGATCATCCAGAACAGTCTGGAGTTCTGTGCCAGATGTTGTAGGATTGCTCTCTAACATTGGGGTTTGACTAGGGGAACTCTTGCTAGCATGGATCTTATGTAGCTTCAGTTTCCTAGTAAACATATACATATCAATTCGTGCTTGTGTATAATCAAAACGGGAATCAGGGCAAAATGTTAATCCTAATTGAAGCACCTGTTCCTCATGTACAGTTAAATGTCTGTTAGAAAGGTTTATTACCGTTAGTTCTTTACTTTGTGCATCCATTATTTGGCTTTCGGCATCTGGCTTTTGCTTCCCACTCCAGTGCTGTTGGTTTTTCCTTCTCCGGTCTCGTCGCCTTTTGCTCTTCCCCTTCCTCCTCGGCCTTGATATCTTGTCCTCCCTCTGATGGACTGTTCGGTGTCGTCCAGTAGGAGGCGCATTTCGTCGGAAAAAGCCGTAATTTCCGATGAGGCAGCTCCATCCAGGGAGCTCGCTTCAGAGCTCAAACTTGTCTCTGATTGGCGTCGATCCTTGTCTGCCATTCCCAATGCTTTATCTTTCAGGAGAGAGGAACGGGGTTTGTCAAATTTCTTTGCAAAGGTTAGGATCCTTCCAGACATATAGTCACGTTCGTCACGCTCAAATTTTCGCTGTTTCCTGGCCATGATGTCTTTTTCAAATTTCTTTATTTTTTCGTCTACTGAAGCAAGAATCTTGGTTACCTCCGTTTGGTTAGTATCCTTTGCCAGATCGTCAAGAAGCACTTGTATTTCCTTAAGAAGCTGATCATGTTCTTCCCACGCATTCTTGATCAATATCTGCATCATTACTTTTGAACATGCATTGGTGTTCTCACGCCATGCTTTAAGAACCTCGGGTTTGGGTTTGTTCAATGTAGGCACTATGAAGATCCTTAGCCCTCTGGGCACGCGTTCCACCTCGATATAATTTGCTAGAGATGTTGCTTCCCACCATCGACTAAGTTCTTTCTTTCTCAGTCTTTCTAATTGAATACCCTTTTGTTTTAAAGTTGGTTCGTTTGCATGTTGTGTGTTTCCAGTTGCTGTTCTATCTGCTCCATTCAGTGGTTTCTTTTTAAACACGTTCTCCGCTGAGGCTTCCCGCCCCTTTAAAAACTCCATTGCCCAGAATGCACTGCAGCCGCTTGGCCGCTTCCTACCCGGTCGCGCTGTTGGCAACAGTTGCCAAGCGAGTCCTGGCTGCCGTTTCTCACTTCTGCTTCCTCCTCGCTCCGTATCCCAGAGTCTGTTGGTTTCCTCACGAATCTTCCACAGGTGCGGGGGAGTGCCTCGGGCAGCAGCAGTCACACCGAGGCAATTTAGCAGTGAGATAGTGTTGACAGCCGGTGGACGGAGATTTCCTGACTTGCCGTCACTTTGCAGAGGTAGCGCAGCTCTCCGCCCTTCCAAACGGGCTGGGGCTCGTGTCTCGAGCGGGCGCCACCGCTCACGTAGATTCTATCCGGTCTCCTGCACAAACCATGTAGATGCGAAGGAATCACGAGCCACACCAGCCAGGTAGGGTTCAAGGTGTTTTTAATGGGCAAAGAAACAGACGCGTTTCGAGCGCACAGGCTCTTGGTCACATGACCATAGCAGACATATTGTTGCATTAAGTAACATAGGTTTAAAGAAAATGAAAGAAAGACTCAATGTTTCTGTCACATTGAATTCAATCATGTGCTTTGGCGAGTTACATTACATCATGTAAAAACATGTAAATAGGTAATTTACAAAAAGCACATTTTTATACATTTTTGTATTTATGCAATATATTGTGCAAAGTAATTTATTTTGGTACAAATATATATATATATATATATCTCTGCAATACCTCGCAGCGCTCCCCCACTCGGGTAAAATACAAGGCATGTACCAACTTCGTTGCAGCATACAGTTTATTTACCCAATAAACAGTTAGTCATGACGCGTTTCGACTGTCCCTGCGGCCTTGGTCACATGACAATGCAATATGCTCAGCCCATTTTAAAGTGCAAGTGCATCACATGTCCAAATGGAAATAGACAAAATTCTTTCTGTATGAATACATTTGTAAAAGTCAAGTTCACTGTCTCATTTTTATCTGTATAAGTACGAAAACTTGTTTACACAAAAGACAGTTAATAAATCACTTCAATTGTGAATTTGTTATGTTTCGGACAAAAACAACAGTTTTTTCAAATCGAATTTGTACTGTCAGCTTGAATGCTTATTCCTTATTCCAAAACATAATTCACATAGACCATAACCATTTGCCATGTCTATTGATTTTAACACGTGCTCACCATAACGTGCATAAACTATAAATCTTTGTAAAGAAAACTTAAGAAAATCCTAGTGTTACTAAAAATAAACCTTATATATTAGGATAGAACTGCACAGGAAATACATATATAAGTGTAGTTTGAGTCACTAGACACTATGGACGAGTCATTCTCAGTAGCATTGATATTTCTAGGTAGACACCTAAATGCATAATATGTCTAACACATGATTATATGTTGTTTAACGTACAAAGAAGGATCCCCTCCAATGATAATACTAAAGTGGCCTCGTGCAATAGTGCAATGCAGCTAAAGTGACTTATGCGTATAAAAAATAATAAAACCATAAATAACTATCAATTATCAATTCATAATTATATTGGTTCAATTCATTGTTCAATGTTACACCTGATATATTCGGAGGGAAATTCATGTATCTAATGGTCTTAGGGGGACAGTTTCAAGTTAATGTATACAGTACTTAATGGGATTAACAATATATCAAAATTGCTGCTTTTACACAACACCATAATCGATGGTAATGTAAGAAATAGTTGAATTAAAACAACATTGTAAAAGCGACCTATTTATAAGAGGATATCAGTGACATAATTAAAACCAACTATCTAAAAGACATATAGATAAAATTTACCCTAATATCTAAAAGACAGCTAGAATTAATCATTGGTCAATGCATATAAATATTTTGCACCTGTAATATGTCTAAAAACTATAATAGTTTAAAAGAAATAAATATGTTTCAGTACAAAATTGTGCAAATCTAGGATTTCGGTATCCCAATTATCCTGTTTGTCTTAATCACAATATTGGATGAAATATGCCTTACCTTCCTACCCTACATTCCCCTAAAAGACCTCACATTTAAAACATTTATTGCTATAGTGTCGATTATAAATATGTGTGAAGGTCTTCCGTGGTGTTCAATCCTCCAGGCCACTTCGAATCGAATTCCAGAATGTAGTTTGTTTCAGTTCTTCGCATGCAGGCCTCCCTGTCCCCTTCTCTTTTGGTTACTGGGATGGACTCAATTGCGTAATATTTTAGGCATTGAGGTTTGCTGTTGTGACATGCCTCAAAATGCCTCGCAACCGGGTAACTCTGATCTTTATTGGTTATTGCACGTAAATGCTGCAGGATTCTTTTATGAACCGGCAGCTTCGTGCTGCCTACATATTTCAGATGACAATCGCATTCCAGGATGTGTACACAATATTCCGTTTTACATGTAAGGTGTTGCTTGATCTCCCTGGTTGCCTTTGGGATGACCGTGGTGTATTTTTTAGTATTCACACCGTGTTGACATGCTTTACATGTATAACATTTATAGAACCCCCTACTGGTAGGCCGCCAGGGTTCTTTACCAATACATTCCTGACTCTTCTTGCTTAGAATTGTGCCCAGACTCATACCTTTACGATAAGTTATCGATGGATTGGCGGGCATCAACTCTCCAATAATGGGTCATCCTGTATGAAATGCCAGTTACGTCTGACTATACTCCTTAACTCCTTTTCTTGTTTGGAGTATGTCAGTACTAACCAAACTAGATTGGTATCTACACTCTGAATTGGACTCCTTTTCGGGTTGTATTTTAGGAGATCACTTCTAGCTTTTTGTTGTGACTTTCTTTTTTTTTTTTTTTTGCAATTTTAAATGTTTTATTGCAAGTTGATCAGGTTTACAAGCAAATACTATTCACAGCACAAAAGAAGATAAAACCATCATACTAATTATACAGCAGAAATTGTATGTACAATACACAACAATGTTAATGCATAAAATTGATAAACTAAGCTACTTAACCGGTTCCTCCCTCCATCCATCGCTCTACCGATTCCCAAATTTTAGTTCCCATTATCCTCCTTTTACTGCCTTTTGTACTATATATTGCTCGCTCCATAATGTATCTTGCCAACAGGCGTCCTTGCCAGGAAGCAAAAGAGGGTGGGTCTGGGCTAATCCAATCTTGCGTCACACAGGAGTGAAAGATCCCAACAGAAATAAATAACAATTTTTTATGATCATCTATCATAAATATATCAGAGATTCCTATCATAACAAGTTCGGACGTAAGTATTACAGGGATTCCAAGTATCAAAGAAAGAAAATGTTGCATTTCTGATAAAATTCTACTTAAATGTGGGCATGAAAAAAACATATGTACAGAGTCAGCAGCATGTAAGCCACATCTATTACAAGCAGTACCAACTGAGGAACCCCATTTAGAGATTTTGGCTGGTGAATAATAAAGATCATATAGCACCATATAATGTTGAGTTCTACTCCTACCCGAAAGCAAAATGGAATTAGCCAAGTGGATAGATTCTTCCATCTTGATTAAGTTTGAACCTAATTTCTACACCCATAAATTTTGCCTAAACAATATATCATCTGGGTGTTTAGATAGCAACTGATTGTAAAAATAACCAATTTTCCTTCTTTGATACAAAGAGTCAATCAAAAAAATTTGTTGTAACGACGTTCGTTCTTGTTCTGATAGTGTATAAAAATAACTATGCCACTGTAAGTATTTAAAATAATCAGCATTGGTAAGTTTGTATTTTATTTGAAGTTCGATAAATGACATAAGTTTATTATTCTGTAAGAGATCCCCAAACTGGGTAATGCCGAGGTTACGCCATCTTCTCATAGTACTGTCTATACCCACAAATGGGAAAATATGAGAGGAGGTCAAGGGGGTATATCTCGTGATTCTGGGGATGTCAAAAATTTGCTTAGTGAATTTCCAAGCCCTAAAAGCAGCTTTAACAATTTTAAATTTTGTTTTTTTGTAATAGCTAGGCTCGACAAATTTTAGTAAGCAACCCTTAGCCTCTGTCCCTAGAACCAGTTCGTAAATAGATGGAGAGTGAAAATCTAAGATCAGAGCCTTTTCACTGACTATTAAGGGGGCGATGAACTGCAATACTGATGATAAGTAATAATAAAAGAAATATGGTGTACCCGAGCCCCCCGTATCTTTTGAGATTATCATTTTTTGATAGGCTCTACGAGGTCGCTTATACCCCCAAAGGAATCTTCCTGTCATTTTCTCCAGCTGTTTAAAAATAAGCGTAGAGAATTCTAAAGGAATACAACGGAATAGATATAAAAATTTAGGGAGAATCATCATCTTCAAAACATTATTTTTGCCGTATAAAGAAAAGTGTAAATGATTAATGTGCTCTAGTAGAGTATTAGATTCCTTTATCATGGGTAGGATATTTATTTCTGGAATTTGTGAAACTGGTGATGTGATCTTAATACCCAGATATGTTGCAACGGGAACTATGTTGTTATGTAATGGGGGATTTTGACCAGTAAATAAAATTTGCGTCTTGGCCATATTTAATTTATAACCCGAAAAGGCGCCGAATTGATTAGCCAGGTCTTCTATCCTTGGGATTGCTTTAACTATATCTGTAGTAAGGACAACCACATTGTCAGCATATGCTAGTGCCCTATAGTGTATGTCTGCTGCTACTACAGGTGTGATATCATATTCATGATTCAATTTGTTTAGAAAAACATCGATATAGATTGCAAATAGGAAAGGAGAAGCAGGGCACCCCTGCCTGGTACCACGGCAAATTGGAAAAGTGGTTGACTTATTTATTCCAATTTTGATAGATGATATAGGAGTGTTATACAGAGCTTTCAGTGCTCTTATCATACTTGGTCCGAACCCCTTAAATGCAAGTAAATCCCATAGATAGGGCCAGGCCACTCGATCAAACGCCTTCTCGGCATCTAAAAGAAGTACCCCCACTAATGTGTTTGTGCCTTCTGCCCAATCAAGCAAGGAGATTACTCTACGAACATGATCAGTGGTATCCCTTTTGGGTATAAACCCATGTTGCCAACGTGATACTATAGTTGGAATTATCACAGATATCCGATTTGCTAAGATTTTTGAAAAGGCTTTGCTATCGGCATTTATAAGTGAAATCGGCCTATAAGAGGCCGGGTCTAAGGGAGGTTTATCCTTCTTTATAAATGCCATGATGGTCGATTCGGCCCAGGATGGAGGGGTTTCTCCTTTCTGTGCTATCAAGAATGTTGTTAGCAAGTCTTGTTTTATCACATTTCTAAACAACCGATAGAATTCTAATGGAATTCCGTCTGGTCCCATGGCCTTTCCACTGGCAAGAGATAGAAGCGCGGAGTTTATCTCTTCCCAGGTAATATCCTGCTCTAAAAACTGGATCTGCTCAAGAGAAAGTTTGGACACATTGTCGTTTTGAATGAAATCTAGAAATGGTTCGCTAGTATGGTCTAAGGAATCTTGAGCATATAACTTGAGGTAAAATTGTCGAAAAACCTCTAGGATTTCGTCAGGTTTAGTATGTATTAGACCAAGCTCATCTTTGATTGCGCCAATAAAAGTTGATGCCACCTTTTGTCCCGTTCTTTTTGCCAAGATTCTGCCAGATTGTTCTCCCATCTCAAATATCTGTGCTCTCATAACTGCAGATTCGTCTGCCAATTTAACTGCAAACACTTCATAAAGTTTTACTTTATGAATAGCTAATGAAGATTTAATGGGTTCAATATTCTGATTATTCTTTATAGCATTTGTCAGTTTCTGTTCCCAATCGCTAACTAGTTTGTATAAACGGTCCATTTTATCACGAATACTTTTTTGTTTATTAATTGAGTATGAAAGAGTCTCTCCTCTCACACCCGCTTTAAATGTGTCCCATACAATTTTAGGAGAGGCACTACCCCTGTTAAATTCAAACAATTCCGTAATCCACTTGCCCATTTGTTCTATATATTTTGAATCCGCCAACAGCTTTCGATCAAAAGACCACTGCCTTACGTTGATGCTGGAATAGGTTTTTAGTTCTATCATGATTGGGTTATGATCCGATATTACTCGGGGGAATATCTCAAATGTAACATTATCGATGAGGGAGGCTTCAATAAAAAAATAATATAACCTCACCAACTTCTGATGAGGAGCAGAAAAAAAAGTATAGTCCGGTGAAAGAGGATTCTTAGCAAATGCTACATCAAGCAGACCATATTCTACTATTAAGCCTCTTAAGGCTTTGTAAGTCTTTTTCTTTAAACCCGTATAACCAGCACTGCCATAGAGATCCAGGCCCCTATGTAAATGGATATTAAAATCACCACAGAATATCAAGGGGGATGGCCATTGAGCTAACTCTAAGCTTAAAAAATTCAGACTTTCGGGATCATCTATATTAGGAGCATATATTGAGCAGATGGTATAGATTTTATTATAAATATTAATTTCCAGAATAACCCATCTGTCACATGGATCAGCCTTACTACGCTTAAGAGATCCCAAGCCTCTTCTCATAAGTATATCTACTCCTTTTGTAGTAGTTCCTTGACGTGTACAAGCCAGTAGATGCATGCCTAGATCACTAAAGCAGTGCCCGTCATTCCAGGTCAAGTGCGATTCTTGTATGCATAGCAGGTCTATTCGCATAGCCTGTATCATCTGTGCACAAATCCCCCTCTTCCTTTTGTTATTTAACCCACACAGATTCCATGAGCAAATCCTTAATTTACCCAGCATTTCCTTTCGATAAGGTAGACCATAAAAACAGAAAGAGCAGGAAAAAATATAATGCACATGTTTCTTTCTTGGCACTTCCAAAAACACATATCAGCAAATCGAGATTTAAAGTTAAGGTTCATCTTCAAAACAATTACCACATCAAACGTTATAGTCTCTACTTCCCTTTTAAGAGATTTGCTCTTCACCTGATCAAACTCGCACCCTTCCCCTCCCATTCCCCCCCTCTTGGCCCCACCCCCACCCCCACCCAAAGAAAGGCAGAGGGACTAAAGAGTCCCTCATCTTGATGAAAATGTGAGATGCAACTTTGTGGAGCTCACCACTAATCTCCAACAAAACATCAAGGTATATAAGACCTCCATCATCTAAAAAAAAAAAGAGAAACATGAGCTAATATACTAGATAGACTAAAAGAAAAGGAAAAAAATAGACGTGGACGATCTTAACAAATGAATAATATCACTATCTATGGCACTCATTACTGTTAGATATTCCGTGAGGGAGAACTAAATTAGGTCATATTAAATCATATTGATGCCAGTAACTCTTTAGCTGCTCCCTCTGTAGTTAAGAAATGTGTTTTCTCCTTGAAAATAACCTTCAATTTAGCAGGATTAAGGAGATAGGCCTGTGTGTGCTTTGCTTGGAATGTTGGGATCAGCTGTCGCAATTGCCATCTAAGTTGTGCAGTAGAATGGCAGTAGTCGGGCGGACAAAGAACTCATGACCCTTCCCCCTACGCTTTCTATCCGGTCTAGCTAAATCATAAAGGGCTTCTCTTGCCAGAAAATTATTTAGACAAATAAGAATAGCCCTAGGTTTGGTATTAGAATCGCTTCTAGCATGTTTTTGAAAGGGGAATCTATGCGCCCTTTGAAGTTCTATATCCCACTTCCATTGAGTAAGCTCCGGGAAGGCTTCAGTAAACAACTCTACTACGAATTTTCTGATATCTCCTCCCTCGCTAGCTTCAGGAATACCTAAAATTCGCAGGTTATTCCTGCGTGATCTATTTTCAAGGTCAACAAGCTTCCAATTGATCTCTTCTTTCAGCCCCTCTAGTGACGACAACTGTTTGTTCTGATGAGACATTGAGTCCTCAATTGCTGAGATCCAAGCTTCTGCTTCTACCACCCTAGCAGATATCTCAGAACAGGTTTTACCAACACGTCGAAGATTATTTTGGAGACGGCGAACTGCCCCTTGAGTGCGTAAGTTCTCAGTTCTGGTTTCTTCACGATGCTGAAGCATAACTTGATATGTTGTGATTTTCTAATGGCGGTTTCTACTGTTCTAGTACTATATCCTCTGTCCACAAATCTGAATAGACTTTCTTGTTGCTTCATGATCATATCCTCATCATTACTACAAATACGGCGGATGCGAAGCATCTCTCCGTATGGTATTGATTTGATCAAGTGTTGTGGATGGGCACTCGTTGCATGTAACAGAGTGTTTCCCGCCGTCGGTTTTCTAAAAAGGGTAGTACTAAGAACATTGTTGGATAAAAAAACCTGCACATCTAAAAATGTCACCGATTCCTTACTAATACTAGAAGTAAAATTAAAATTAAGATCATTCACATTTATTTCCTGTATAAAATTTAAAACTCTTTCTTCAGATCCATGCCACACTATAAAAAGGTCATCAATGAAGCGGAGCCAAGATATTATATTGGATGTACAATAGTGCATGTATTTACGCCTGAGGACCAGTTCCTCCCACCACCCCATAAAGAGGCAGGCATAACTTGGGGAGAAACTCTCCCCCATGACTACACCCTGGATCTGTTGGAACAATTGGCCATTAAACATAAAATAATTGTTCTCTAGACAGAAGGATAACATTTCAAGAAGCATTTTGGTGTGGTGAGTTAATTCCATTGGCCTGCTGCTTAGATAATATTTGCATGCTCGTAGGCCATCCCTATGTTTAATACAGGTATACAAGGAACTCACATCCAATGTTACTAAGAGGAAGTCTGATTTCCACTCAATTTCTTCGATTTTACACAGGAAATCACTTGTGTCTTGGAACCTGCTCCTTATTCTCCAACGTCATTTGGTGCTGCAGAGGAACAGGTTAGCCCATGGAGGATGTTATCAACAGGACAGTCATCTGCCGTCACACCGCAACCCACTGTGGTAATTCGATTTGGGCAGAATCATGAAATCACACGACTATCCACAGGGAAGAATTGTGGCACTCCAATATCCAGCAGGCCGTGCGAATGGCCACGCCTACTGGGGGCGGGAAAACATACTTTAAGTGAGTGCAATTAGCCTGTTGTGTGTTTCATTGCCAAATGCCCGCAGACCCTGAAGAAGTGATTTGCATCACGAAACACGTAGGGCGGGACATTCTTATTTTGAGCGAGGTACTGCAACTACCTAAAACTGTTTTCCTCCATCCAATAAGAATGGGAAAATCGAACCTACCTGTTTGTGGCGTCCTTACAGCAGGCAAAACTTGTTGTTGGATTTACTGCGGCCCCGCTTGAGCCGCGAGGAGCGCTCAGCTGCACTTCGTGCAGTCCTCTGCAGCGCCAAATGACGTTGGAGAATAAGGAACAGGTTGGCCCATTGAGGATGTTATCAACAGGAAAGTCATCTGCCGTCACACCACAACCCACTGTGGTAATTCGATTTGGGCAGAATCATGAAATCACACGACTATCCACTGGGAAGAATTGTGGCACTCCAAGATCCAGCAGGCCATGCGAATGGCCACGCCCACTGGGGCGGGAAAACATACTTTAAAAGAGTGCAATTAGACCGCTGTGTGTTTCATTGCCAAATTCCTGCAGGCCCTGAAGAAGTGATTTGCATCACGAAACGCGTAGGGCGGGACATTCTTATTTTGAGCGAGGTACTGCAACTGCCTGAAACTGTTTTCCTCCATCCAATAAAGAATGGGAAAATCGAACCTACCTGCTTGTGGCATCCTTACAGCAGGCAAAACCTATTGTTGGATATATATATATATATATATATATATATATATATATATATATATATATATATATATATATATATATATATATATATATATATATATATATATATTACCTACTGGCGATAGCCAGTAGGTATATATAGTTAGGATTTTTTCTCTATGGAACTTTTGAAAATTCTATGCCTAATAACTTTGGCGTTTGTGGACGGAATTGGCAGAAATTTTCAGGAAAATGGCACATTTTGTTTCTGAGCAGCTCCTGGAAATTTGGGGGGGGTTCGTCAAGGGGGGGCTGAGAAAAAAGGGGGGTCCCAAAACGCGTTTTTCCCATGTTAATTTCCATAGGGCGGTTGGCCTCACTTTTAGCCCGAACGGCTGAATGGATTTCCACGAAACTTGGCAAAATTGTAGGGACTGTTAGCCCGATGTGCCTTTGCTAGGTCTCAATATATGTGCTTCAGTGGATTTTGAGAAATTAACGTTTAAAACAAGATATATATCTGTAACAGCGCTCCGGGTAGCGCTCCGGTTAGCGAACTTTTCGCGTATCGGAACTTTGCGAAGCGAAGCTGATTGGCTCTCCGGTGTCTGTCAACATTCTAAACAGTCCGGAGCGGCCGCCATCTTGTCTCTCGGTAGGATCGAGAGACAAGAGGAGGCCAAAACAAAGGGGGAAATGAAGAAAAGGGGGCAAGGTAGACCCCTTCTGACCCCCTAGGATTGATGAGGGGGATATTATAGAGCCACGCGGGGCCCCAAAAAAAAAAAAAATCCGATTTTTTCGCCGTAGAGATGCGTCTTGGTAAGCGAACTGAGCAGCTAACCGGGCAGCTAACCGGGAAGCTAACCGGCAGTGTAACGGGAGTCTGAGGAGTAGCTGATTGGCTGTCAACATTGTAAACAGTCCGGAGCGGCCACCATCTTGTCTCTCGGTAGGATCGAGAGACAAGAGGAGACCAAAACAAAGGGGGAAATGAAGGAAAGAGGGCAAGTTAGACCCCTTCTGACCCCATAGGATTGATGAGGGGGATATTATAAAGCCACGCGAGGCCAAAAAAAAAAAATAAAAAATCCGATTTTTTCGCCGTAGAGACGCGTCTTGGTACGCGAACCGGGCAGCTAACCGGACAGCTAACCGGGAAGCTAACCGGCAGTGTAACGGGAGTCTGAGGAGTAGCTGATTGGCTGTCAACATTGTAAACAGTCCGGAGCGGCCGCCATCTTGTTTCTCGGTAGGATCGAGAGACAAGAGGTGGAAAAAAAAAGGTGTAAATGAATGAAAGGGGTAAGGCAGACCCCTCCTGTACCCCTAGGATTGATGAGGGGGCTATTAAAGTTCCCTGCGGGGCAAAAGAAAAAATAAATAGCGATTTTTCGCGGTAAAGGTGCTTCCTGGTACGTTAACCGGGCAGCTAACCGGCAGCGTAAAGGGAGTCCGACATATTGTGTTTTTTGAACGTTTGTGATATGTGCACGTGTGGATTTTGTCTAATTAAGGTTAAAAAAATATATATATATCTTTAAGCGTGTTCTGGCGCGCTTACGTTTTGGGTTTGGTTTGCGCTGCAGAGACGATACGTCACGGTTATGCGATGCATCATGAGGCGTCTCACGGGCTACGTGATACGTCACTTAATAAAGAATATATTTTACAGCTATAGATATTAGCTTTTAAAAAACCAATGAAATTCACAGAAAAAACCATAGGTTATAGACCATATATAGTTAGGAATTTGCATTTACAAAACCTTGAAAATTCACTGAAAAAACCATAGGTTATAGACCATATATAGTTAGGGATTAGCATTTAAAAAACCTTATTTTATTTGCACAAAACCATTGAAATTCCATATATAGTTAGTTGCACTAACTATATATCGCGGACCCGCAATCCACTGCTAATGATGTCACATATTACATCATTCATGACATGGTCAGTGACATCACTGATGACATCACTGATGACATCTCAAATGACATCACTGATGACATCACTGATGACATCTCAAATGGCATCACTGATGACATCACTGACATCTCATTTGACATTACTGATTACATCACTGATGATATCATTTATGTGATAATACATCTTCAGACTCTAATATAACCTTAGATACACTCAGTGTAAACAGGCACTCACAGACTGTCACACATCCATGGAGTTACTCACACACCTAGTCAGTCATGCAAAGAATCAATCACATCTCCATTTCCTCAACTATACAGTTATACACACCTTACTTATTCAAACATATAGTAACACATATTTACTCTCTTATACAATCCTTGATACAAGTTCACAATGATTCATACAGCCACTCACACATTCACTGGCTCTTATGTTCAGTTATTTATATATGTCAACTCTCACATGGAGTGTGTTTTACATATGTACTTACTTTGACATGTAGCACTGAGATATCCATTCACTCACCAATATACTCATGCACACAGTCAACTGTCCATACAGCTGTTTCTACATGCACTTTTGAACCCATACACCTAGGGAATCAACTGCTCACACATCTATGCACAGAGTTATACACCTCCCAGCCACCCACACACATACTCAGTCTCCCATACAAATACTTGGGCAACCATTCAATAACCCATATAGTTACTGATATAGCTACTGATTTAAACATGCAGCAGTTTACAGAACAACATAAATATTGATTGCCAAATTAAGACACTTTAATCACTAACCCATACACTCAGTGAGACACATTTAATCATTCTCTCATACAGTCAGTCATGCACCTACTAAATCCTTCATCCAGACACTTATACAGCCACTCATTCTTCAATATTTAAGACATATTTTAACTTTACAGAAACATACAGTCACTGGGTGTTGTCATCAGTGATGTCATCAGTGATGTCATTTGAGATGTCATCAGTGATGTCATCAGTGATGTCACTGACCATGTCATGAATGATGTAATATGTGACATCATTAGCAGTGGATTGCGGGTCCGCGATATATAGTTAGTGCAACTAACTATATATGGAATTTCAATGGTTTTGTGCAAATAAAATAAGGTTTTTTAAATGCTAACCCCTAACTATATATGGTCTATAACCTATGGTTTTTTCAGTGAATATATATATATATATATATATATATATATATATATATATATATATACATACATATATATATATTATATATATATATATATATATATATATATATATATATATATATATATATATATATATATATATATATATATATATATATATATATATATATATATATATATATATATATATATGAACCAAATCCTGGAAGAAAAGCACAGTCCTCCTCCACGGACTGCAGAACGCCACACGCCAGGAACGGACCAACACCAAGAGGTTAGATTTAAAGTGCAGTTTTTTATTCAGCCATACACAACATGACGCGTTTCAGCCGGGTTTCCCCGATCACACATATATATATATATATATATATATATATATATATATATATATATATATATATATATATATATATATATATATATATATATATATATATATATTACCTACTGGCGGTCGCCAGTAGGTATATATAGTTAGGATTTTTTCTCTATGGGATTTTTGAAAATTCTATGTCTAATAACTTTGGCGTTTGTGGACGGAATTGGCTGAAATTTTCAGGAAAATGGAACATTTTGTTTCTGAGCAGCCCCTGACAATTTGGGGGGGTTTCATCAAGGGGGGGCCGAGAAAAAAGGGGGGTCCCAAAACGCGTTTTTCCCATGTTAATTTCCATAGGGCGGTTGGCCTCACTTTTAGCTCGAACGGCTGAATGGATTTGCACGAAACTTGGCAAAATTGTAGGGACTGTTAGCCCGATGTGCCTTTGCTAGGTCTCAATATATGTGCTCCAGTGGATTTTGAGTAATTTAGGTTCAAAAAAAGATATATATCTGGGCGGAGCCTAACCACACATCTGATCTGATTGGCTGTCAGCACTTCATCCAAGAAGTGTTGGCAGCCATCTTGGGACCAATATACATGATAGCACCTCATTAAAAAGCATTGTAGTTAATAGAGGGTTTTAGGACTTTAGTTACATTATAAATCATTTGTTGATGGTACCATACTCGTTTTAGGAATTGTGGTGGGTTCTAAGGTGATTTTACCATGTGAAAAAACCTTCTGCTGTGATATCATGAATATTGTTTGAAAGAAAACTAATATCTCATGATTTTCCCACAGTGGTTTGGAAGGGAATCTATAAGCTAAACTGAAAGCATATTTTCTGTAAATTCACATTATCTTTCTCAGTCATGTGAAAATGAAGTCTGACATTCTCAGTAAAACATGTACATCCAACAAGGACAGAGACTGTCAGTTGATTCCTTTGTGTTCTACTGCAGCCTCCTAGAGTGTTCTAAAGAACAACTAGAGCGCTAACAGTCCTACTTATTACAAAGGTATGGCACACCTGAAGCCATCTTGATTGGAATAAAGTGGTAACTCTTAAAACATTTAATTTAAAAAGAAACAACATGAGGGGGTATATTTTGCCATAGAAAGTATGATTAGTGCTGCAGAATGAAAAATTAGGGCACATTTTGAGTGACTTCTCAAATCCTTTTCTATTTCATTAAAACATTCTGACATGCAGTCTCCCAAAATGGCCACCAGAGACAAAAGAGCCCAAATGTAGCCCAAATATCACCCAGATGTAGCCCAAGTATAGCCCAATGACAGAATGTCCCAGAGTGTTCTAAAGAACAACTAGAGCGCTAACAGTCCTACTTATTACAAAGGTATGGCACACCTGAAGCCATCTTGATTGGAATAAAGTGGTAACTCTTAAAACATTTAATTTAAAAAGAAACAACATGAGGGGGTATTTTTTGCCCTAGAAAGTATGATTAGTGCTGCAGAATGAAAAATTAGGGCACATTTTGAGTGACTTTTCAAATCCTCTTCTATTTCATTAAAAAATTCTGACATGCAGTCTCCCAAAATGGCCACCAGAGACAAAAGAGCCCAAATGTAGCCCAAATATCACCCAGATGTAGCCCAAGTATAGCCCAATGACAGAATGTCCCAGAGTGTTCTAAAGAACAACTAGAGCGCTAACAGTCCTACTTATTACAAAGGTATGGCACACCTGAAGCCATCTTGATTGGAATAAAGTGGTAACTCTTAAAACATTTAATTTAAAAAGAAACAACATGAGGGGGTATATTTTGCCATAGAAAGTATGATTAGTGCTGCAGAATGAAAAATTAGGGCACATTTTGAGTGACTTCTCAAATCCTTTTCTATTTCATTAAACCATTCTGACATGCAGTCTCCCAAAATGGCCACCAGAGACAAAAGAGCCCAAATGTAGCCCAAATATCACCCAGATGTAGCCCAAGTATAGCCCAATGACAGAATGTCCCAGAGTGTTCTAAAGAACAACTTAGTGCTAACAGTCCTACTTATTACAAAGGTATAGCACACCTGGAGCCATCGTGATGGGAATAAAGTGGTAACTCTTAAAACATTTAATTTAAAAAGGAACAAAATGAGGGGGTATATTATGCAATAGAAGGTATTATTAGTGCTGCAGAAAGAAAAATTAGGGCACATTTTGAGTGACTTTTCAAATCCTCTTCTATTTCATTAAAAAATTCTGACATGCAGTCTCTGTTGGACAGGCCACATGACGGGCCGCTCTCCCCCGGCTCGACCAGGCCCGAGCCCAGTCACGCAAGCACCACACACCTCCATTGCCCGTCCTACGTCCCCTCAGGGACCCTTGCCCTCGAGCATGACAACCTCGTGGGTCCGATCCACTGCCGGCCCATGCGCCCAGCCCGGGCCGCCATCTTGGACACTTCGCCACGAGGCCGCCTGGCCCCCGATCGACCTCAACCCTGGGCCTAGCCCGGCCTCAGACATTCCGGCACCACCCTCCACCCAGGAGGTGAGCGGGCTACTTGGCAAATCAATGGGAGAAAGAGGTGCCGATGGCTCTCCCCCGCCAAGTGCCGCTCGCCCATCGCCTCCCCGGGCGCTGGCTCCACCCCCCTGCTGGGTGTCTGGACTCCCTCATCCCGGACCTCCCGACCTCCAAGTGCGAGGGTCCGGACATCAAAGCACGCCAGCCCTATAACTGGGGCAGCTCCAGAGCAGGAAGGCAGTTGTATCTTGGAGTCGAGAGACGTAAAGAGGAACTCATCCTGGACGGACTATTGGCGCTGCCATAGCTCTGTCCTGTGCACCATCGTCCTGCCTGTTGGCGCTGCCACAGTCGTCGTAACCTTCATCCTTCATCGTCGTCCGGATCTGCTGGCGTGGCCGCGGACCGTTGTAACCATCATCTTCACCGGGACCTGCAGGCTCCGCCGCGGACCGTCGCCCTTCATCTACTTCGGGACCTGCTTGGCTCCTCCACGGCCCGACCATCTAAGAACGCCGAGCTCGAGGATTGTGAGCTATTTTGTCCTCATTGGTAATTAAGACTGTCCCGCTACCCTTTTCCTCAAAGAGATCAGAACCGAGGGGACCCCTGAGTCCAGACCTCCTTGTATCATCCTATCGTAACCTAAGAACTGCATATAAAGTCTCGTTAACCTTCAACCTTGTGTGGTGTCCGTCTGTGGGGGGGGAAGTTACTTATCTGTACAGTCGTTGGAGACGGCTCTCCCTGGAGACCTCTCCCCGTAATCTCGGCCGACCCTCCCGGTCCGTCTAACATTGGTGGCCAGCGGCGCGATCCGAATCACCGCATAACGTACAGAGAGTAGCTCACCCCACAACGAACAAACGATGTCGACTAAAGAGAGCGGAGCAACTGAGAAGTTCCAAATGGAAAAGCTAGAGGAATACAGCCATCGTGAACTAAAGCAGTTCTGCATCGAACTAGGTATCGCTACCACCGGACTAAGCACCAAAGATGATTTCAAGCATGCCCTAGAATCTTGGGCAGAGACCGGGGATGTCGAAGCCCCTGAGCAAAGCACCGCGAAAAATACCAACACGGCCCCTGAGGGGCAAAGAACCAGTCTCTCGCAAGACGAGATCCAAGAAAGAGAAAAAGCCCGACTACACGAACTCGAAATGGCCCGACTCAAGATGGACATAGAACTCAAATTGGCCGAGCAAAAAATAAACTTAGAGCACCTTCGCCTCCGAGAAGAAAGAGAGGAGAAACAGAGGCAAAGGGAGCTCGAGGAAAAAAGACTAACGTACGAACACGAACGGAACCTAGCCGAAATCAACCTGCGCAAACAAAATAAAGAGTTAGGGGTGCCCGACAGACCGTCCACCCCAGGGACCACGGAGAAAAAAGTGCACATCCCCAAGGATGTGGTCCGAGAATATTTTCGAGAAGACGATATCCAGCAATGGTTTAAGGCCTATGAAATCGCGATGACCGCGCACCGGATCGATAGAGCCGACTGGGGAGCCGGCTTATGGGGCAAATTCCTCAATGAGGGCCGCGATACTCTGTTACAGCTCCCAGACCACCAGATGACCTCCTACGACCATATGAAGGCGGCCCTCCTCACCCGCTATGGCCTCACGCCAGAGATGTACCGCCAGAGGTTCCGAGACTGCACACGCATTCCAGGTACAACTTGGGTGGACTATGTAACGTACTTTAGCCGAGCCTTCGAAGGCTGGATCAGAGGGAACAACGTCTCGACCTACGAGCAGCTATTCAATCTGATGGTATGGGAGCATCTGTCCAACAATTGCTTCATTGAACTGCGCCAACACCTCCTCGACAGCAAGTTAACCGATCCCCGGCAGCTCGCAGCCGAAGCTGACCGGTGGGAGATCACCAGAGTGGGCCGGAATGGGTCCTACGAGCAGAACAGGAACAACAATGGTCACCACCGACCCAGAGGAGGAGGAGGGGGCCAAGGACGAGGAAGAGACAACACTCCGGCCGCCCCCACTACCAGCACCACCCCCCCGGCCAACCGGGGCAGCACCCCGGCGCGACCGGGGTACAGAGCCAATGTTACATGTCACCGATGCCAACGAGTCGGCCACTATGCAAACGACCCAAGCTGCCCGCAGTATCAGAGTCCAAAACCCCGCCATGTGGCCGCCGCGGCACTAGGGGAGGAACAGATCTCCGAGGAACAAGAAACAGACGAGCAAGAGTATCAAGAGTGGGAGCCAGCCGCCATGACTCTCGCGTGCTTAGGGGGAAGAGACATGGTCCCGCGGGTCCCCCTACCCGCTAACACCCAGAAGTACAGCCAATGGGTGAGCATCAATGGACAACGGGCCGAAGCCCTTCGAGACACCGGGGCCAGTGTGACAGCCGTCCGCTGCCATCTGGTGACCCCAGAACAATATCTACCGAACATTCTCTGCCCTGTGCGATCAGCCGACAACTCGGAGAGTCTGTGTCGGATGGCCTGCGTCCCCTTTGAGTGGGGTGGGGTCTCCGGCATGTTGAAGGTAACGGTCCGAGACGACGCCCCCGTGGACTGCCTTCTCGGAAATGATCTGGAAAGCTCCCCGTGGGCAGCCGTGGAGCGAAAAGAACACTTGGGGATGTTGGGCGTCCCAGACTGGGCGTGTGTCACCACCCGGTCCATGGCCGCCCGTGCCAACCACCACCCGGAAGAACCAGAATGGCCGGCGCCACCGCCTCCGGTCGCCCCCGCCGAGACCCCCGACCATGGCACCCCCCTCGAACTTGCTCAACCTTCCGACCTCGCTAATCTCGACCAATGGGCTCAAGAAGGGGGACCCACACAAGAACAATTTCGTCAGGAACAGAAGACCTGCCCCTCCCTTGAGGGACTCCGACAACAAGCGCTCGCCCAAAGCGCAGGGGACACCTCCGGAACTCATTGGGTCTACTGGGACAATGATCTATTATACAGCGAGCAACGAATCGCCGAGCTGGGGGCCAACCGAGTACTAGTGGTGCCCCTCCGCTTTAGAGACTTCCTGCTAAATCTGGCCCACGATGTCCCCCTGGCAGGGCACCTGGGACAAGATAAAACCTACAGCCGCCTAGTGACCCACTTCTTCTGGCCCAAAATGAGAAACGATGTGCACCAGCATTGCCGATCTTGCCCCACGTGCCAAGCCAGTGGGAAGAGCGGCCGCAAATTAAAGGCCCCCCTGCAACCCTTTCCAGTAGTCAACAAAGGTATGGCACACCTGAAGCCATCTTGATTGGAATAAAGTGGTAACTCTTAAAACGTTTAATTTAAAAAGGAACAAAATGAGGGGGTATATTTTGCCATATGAATTATGATTAGTGCTGCAGAAAGAAAAATTAGGGCACATTTTGAGTGACTTCTCAAACCCTCTTCAATTTCATTAAAAAATTCTGACATACAATCTCCCAAGATGGCCACCAGAGACAAAAGAGCCTAAATGTAGCCCAAATATCACCCAGATGTACCCCAAGTATAGCCCAATGACAGAATGTCCCAGAGTGTTCTAAAGAACAACTAGAGCGCTAACAGTCCTACTTATTACAACGGTATGGCACACCTGAAGCCATCTTGATTGGAATAAAGTGGTAACTCTTAAAACATTTAATTTAAAAAGAAAGAACATGAGGGGGTATATTTTGCCATAGAAAGTATGATTAGTGCTGCAGAATGAAAAATTAGGGCACATTTTGAGTGACTTCTCAAATCTTTTTCTATTTCATTAAAACATTCTGACATGCAGTCTCCCAAAATGGCCACCAGAGACAAAAGAGCCCAAATGTAGCCCAAATATCACCCAGATGTAGCCCAAGTATAGCCCAATGACAGAATGTCCCAGAGTGTTCTAAAGAACAACTAGAGCGCTAACAGTCCTACTTATTACAAAGGTATGGCACACCTGAAGCCATCTTGATTGGAATAAAGTGGTAACTCTTAAAACATTTAATTTAAAAAGAAACAACATGAGGGGGTATATTTTGCCATAGAAAGTATGATTAGTGCTGCAGAATGAAAAATTAGGGCACATTTTGAGTGACTTCTCAAATCCTTTTCTATTTCATTAAAACATTCTGACATGCAGTCTCCCAAAATGGCCACCAGAGACAAAAGAGCCCAAATGTAGCCCAAATATCACCCAGATGTAGCCCAAGTATAGCCCAATGACAGAATGTCCCAGAGTGTTCTAAAGAACAACTAGAGTGCTAACAGTCCTACTTATTACAAAGGTATAGCACACCTGGAGCCATCGTGATGGGAATAAAGTGGTAACTCTTAAAACATTTAATTTAAAAAGGAACAAAATGAGGGGGTATATTATGCAATAGAAGGTATTATTAGTGCTGCAGAAAGAAAAATTAGGGCACATTTTAAGTGACTTCTCAAACCCTCTTCAATTTCATTAAAAAATTCTGACATGCAGTCTCCCAAAATGGCCACCAGAGACAAAAGAGCCCAAATGTAGCCCAAATATCACCCAGATGTAGCCCAAGTATAGCCCAATGACAGAATGTCCCAGAGTGTTCTAAAGAACAACTAGAGCGCTAACAGTCCTACTTATTACAAAGGTATGGCACACCTGAAGCCATCTTGATTGGAATAAAGTGGTAACTCTTAAAACATTTAATTTAAAAAGGAACAAAATGAGGGGGTATATTTTGCCATATGAATTATGATTAGTGCTGCAGAAAGAAAAATTAGGGCACATTTTGAGTGACTTCTCAAACCCTCTTCAATTTCAATAAAAAATTCTGACATACAGTCTCCCAAGATGGCCACCAGAGACAAAAGAGCCTAAATGTAGCCCAAATATCACCCAGATGTACCCCAAGTATAGCCCAATGACAGAATGTCCCAGAGTGTTCTAAAGAACAACTAGAGCGCTAACAGTCCTACTTATTACAAAGGTATGGCACACCTGAAGCCATCTTGATTGGAATAAAGTGGTAACTCTTAAAACATTTAATTTAAAAAGAAACAACATGAGGGGGTATATTTTGCCATAGAAAGTATGATTAGTGCTGCAGAATGAAAAATTAGGGCACATTTTGAGTGACTTCTCAAATCCTTTTCTATTTCATTAAAACATTCTGACATGCAGTCTCCCAAAATGGCCACCAGAGACAAAAGAGCCCAAATGTAGCCCAAATATCACCCAGATGTAGCCCAAGTATAGCCCAATGACAGAATGTCCCAGAGTGTTCTAAAGAACAACTAGAGCGCTAACAGTCCTACTTATTACAAAGGTATAGCACACCTGGAGCCATCGTGATGGGAATAAAGTGGTAACTCTTAAAACATTTAATTTAAAAAGGAACAAATTGAGGGGGTATATTATGCAATAGAAGGTATTATTAGTGCTGCAGAAAGAAAAATTAGGGCACATTTTGAGTGACTTTTCAAATCCTCTTCTATTTCATTAAAGAATTCTGACATGCAGTCTCCCAAAATGGCCACCAGAGACAAAAGAGCCCAAATGTAGCCCAAATATCACCCAGATGTAGCCCAAGTATAGCCCAATGACAGAATGTCCCAGAGTGTTCTAAAGAACAACTAGAGCGCTAACAGTCCTACTTATTACAAAGGTATGGCACACCTGAAGCCATCTTGATTGGAATAAAGTGGTAACTCTTAAAACATTTAATTTAAAAAGGAACAAAATGAGGGGGTATATTTTGCCATATGAATTATGATTAGTGCTGCAGAAAGAAAAATTAGGGCACATTTTGAGTGACTTCTCAAACCCTCTTCAATTTCATTAAAAAATTCTGACATACAGTCTCCCAAGATGGCCACCGGAGACAAAAGAGCCTAAATGTAGCCCAAATATCACCCAGATGTACCCCAAGTATAGCCCAATGACAGAATGTCCCAGAGTGTTCTAAAGAAACACTAGAGCGCTAACAGTCTTACTTATGACAAAAGTATGGCACACCAGAAGCCATCTTGATTGGAATGAAGTGGTAAGTCTGAAAACACTCAATTTAAAAAGGAACAACATGAGGGGGTTAATTTTGCCATAGAAAGTATGATTAGTGCTTCAGAAAGAAAAATTAGGGATCATTTTGAGTGACTTCTCAAATCCTTTTCTATTTCATTAAAACATTCTGACATACAGTCTCCCAAGATGGCCACCAGAGACAAAAGAGCCTAAATGTAGCCCAAATATCACCCAGATGTACCCCAAGTATAGCCCAATGACAGAATGTCCCAGAGTGTTCTAAAGAACAACTAGAGCGCTAACAGTCCTACTTATTACAAAGGTATGGCACACCTGAAGCCATCTTGATTGGAATAAAGTGGTAACTCTTAAAACATTTAATTTAAAAAGAAACAACATGAGGGGGTATATTTTGCCATAGAAAGTATGATTAGTGCTGCAGAATGAAAAATTAGGGCACATTTTGAGTGACTTCTCAAATCCTTTTCTATTTCATTAAAACATTCTGACATGCAGTCTCCCAAAATGGCCACCAGAGACAAAAGAGCCCAAATGTAGCCCAAATATCACCCAGATGTAGCCCAAGTATAGCCCAATGACAGAATGTCCCAGAGTGTTCTAAAGAACAACTAGAGCGCTAACAGTCCTACTTATTACAAAGGTATAGCACACCTGGAGCCATCGTGATGGGAATAAAGTGGTAACTCTTAAAACATTTAATTTAAAAAGGAACAAATTGAGGGGGTATATTATGCAATAGAAGGTATTATTAGTGCTGCAGAAAGAAAAATTAGGGCACATTTTGAGTGACTTTTCAAATCCTCTTCTATTTCATTAAAGAATTCTGACATGCAGTCTCCCAAAATGGCCACCAGAGACAAAAGAGCCCAAATGTAGCCCAAATATCACCCAGATGTAGCCCAAGTATAGCCCAATGACAGAATGTCCCAGAGTGTTCTAAAGAACAACTAGAGCGCTAACAGTCCTACTTATTACAAAGGTATGGCACACCTGAAGCCATCTTGATTGGAATAAAGTGGTAACTCTTAAAACATTTAATTTAAAAAGGAACAAAATGAGGGGGTATATTTTGCCATATGAATTATGATTAGTGCCGCAGAAAGAAAAATTAGGGCACATTTTGAGTGACTTCTCAAACCCTC
Organism: Lissotriton vulgaris; assembly: GCF_964263255.1. Classification (NCBI taxonomy): domain Eukaryota; kingdom Metazoa; phylum Chordata; class Amphibia; order Caudata; family Salamandridae; genus Lissotriton; species Lissotriton vulgaris. The sequence goes on from NC_141693.1 coordinate 682,457,325, forward strand.
TTCAATTTCATTAAAAAATTCTGACATACAGTCTCCCAAGATGGCCACCAGAGACAAAAGAGCCTAAATGTAGCCCAAATATCACCCAGATGTACCCCAAGTATAGCCCAATGACAGAATGTCCCAGAGTGTTCTAAAGAACAACTAGAGCGCTAACAGTCTTACTTATGACAAAAGTATGGCACACCAGAAGCTATCTTGATTGGAATGAAGTGGTAAGTCTGAAAACACTCAATTTAAAAAGGAACAACATGAGGGGGTTAATTTTGCCATAGAAAGTATGATTAGTGCTTCAGAAAGAAAAATTAGGGATCATTTTGAGTGACTTCTCAAATCCTCTTCTATTTCATTAAAAAAATTCTGACATGCAGACTGAAACATGCACTTTGAATACCAGCAGCAGACGTCCCTGGTGAGCAGTAGCTTTACTACAGTGATCTAATGTGCAACTAGAGTGCTAACATTCAGAATTTATGGCAAATGTGTGACACATCTGAATGCCTTCTTGATGGAACCAAAGTAAACAAGCATTGAAAATGCAATAGATCTCGCCCTCGTTTAAGTTAAAGCCATTCTGTTTGTAATGAGGTGGCTTTTTAGCTTTGCTTTTATTAGTGTTTTTTCAACTTTCATGTAAATAACATGCATCTGTATGCATATAAGTATATGTATGCATGCATTTATGTTTGTATTTATATAGATATACAGATGATATATGTTTATATATGTGTGTATATATATATATTCACTGAAAAAATCATAGGCTATAGACCATATATAGTTAGGAATTAGCATTTACAAAACCTTGAAAATTCACTGAAAAAACCATAGGTTATAGACCACATATAGTTAGGAATTAGCATTTACAAAACCTTGAAAATTCACTGAAAAAACCATAGGTTATAGACCATATATAGTTAGGAGTTCGCATTTACAAAACCTTATTTTACTCATACAAAACCATTGAAATTCCATATATAGTTAGTTGCACTAACTATATATCGCGCACCCGCAATCCACTGCTGATGATGTCACATATTACATCATTCATGACATGGTCAGTGACATCACTGATGACATCACTGATGACATCTCAAATGACATCACTGATGACATCTCAAATGACATCACTGATGACATCACTGATGACATCTCATTTGATATTACTGATCACATCACTGATGATATCATTCATGTGATAATACGATGAACCTCTTCAGACTCTAATATAACCTTAGATACAATCAGTGTAAACAGACATTCACAGACTGTCACTCATCCATGGAGTTACTCACACACCTAGTCAGTCATGCAAAGAATCAATCACACCTCCATTTCCTCAACTATACAGTTATACAAACTTTACTTATTCAAACATATACTAACACATATTTACTCTCTTATACAATCCCTGATACAAGTTCACAATGATCCATACAGCCACTCACACATTCACTGGCTCTTATGCACAGTTATTTATATATGTCAACTCTCACATGTACTGTGTTTTACATATGTACTTACTTTGACATGTAGCACTGAGATATCCATTCACTCACCAATACACTCATGCACACAGTCAACCGCCCATACAGCTGTTTCCACATGCACTTTTGAAACCATACATCTAGTGAATCAACTGCTCACACATCTATGCACAGAGTCATACACCTCCCAGCCACCCACACAAACACTCAGTCTCCCATACAAATACTTGGGCAACCAATCAATAACCCATATAGTTACTCATATAGCTACTTATCAACACATGCAACAGTTTACAGAGCAACAGACATAATGATGCACAAATTAAGACAGTTTAGTCACTAACCCATGCACTCAGTGAGACACATTTAATCACTCACTCATACAGTCAGTCATGCACCTACTAAATCCTTCATCCAGACACTTATACATCCACTCATTCTTCAATATGTAAGACATATTTTAACTTTACAGAAACATACAGTCACTGGATGTTGTCATCAGTGATGTCATCAGTGATGTCATTTGAGATGTCATCAGTGATGTCATCAGTGATGTCACTGACCATGTCATGAATGATGTAATATGTGACATCATCAGCAGTGGATTGCGGGTGCGCGATATATAGTTAGTGCAACTAACTATATATGGAATTTCAATGGTTTTGTATGAGTAAAATAAGGTTTTGTAAATGCGAACTCCTAACTATATATGGTCTATAACCTATGGTTTTTTCAGTGAATATATATATATATATATATATATATATATATATATATATATATATATATATATATATATATATATATATATATATATATATGTATATATATACACAACTACACAAACCTTAACATATGATTAATAGTTTCAGGTGTCAGCATACGCTTGTGTGTTATAGTGCCCTTAACAAATACATATAACATAATAAAGATTGCAGCACAAGCAATTTGCTCCAGTGCCACTAAAAGTTTTGTTTAAAATGGGGATATTTTAATATTCAGGTTACTTCCTTGCTCTCTAACATCATCCTTTTTAGCCAAAATCTCTGACCTCCAAAACCTCCTCGCTCACACTCTCCCACAACCTACTATCTTGTTAATTCATAATTCTCTAGAAACTATTTCCCTTCTCCCATACCTGCTTGCTCCTTCCATCTTACACAGCCTAAAGCCTAGCTCCATTTTATATTGCCATTTCCCAATCACACAACTTCTCTCTTTCTGATTTGGTGCCTCTCACATAAAATTTAACTCTCTTTTTCCCTCTCTTTCACCCCCTCACCCCTCTCTCTCTCTCTCTTACGCATAGACACACAAACACACACACTTGATGAGACATACATATGCCAGTGTTTGCTGTGTTTCTTAGACTCTCTATGAGTGATAATTTTTCAGACTTCCCCTGGTGAAAATAAAGCTCGTTTTAGGAATATGGATGCAAGCCCTGCTGATGTTACCCATGGAAACAAGTTTATTCGGACAATTTACCATAAAACATTCTAAACAATACATAAAAACAGTTGCAGTGTAAAATTGACTTAAAACCCTTCAGACCAACCCATAACTCCACCCCTACTATAACCCATTGTTAAAACTCTATTTGACAGAACGTAAAAAGCAAGCAATTCCTATTGCCACATCTAAATAGTACATTTCTGACAGCAACTCTACAGCCTTGATCTTTTGTACTGTTCTGTATTAAAAAAATCAAAGGTCTAAGGAACATAATCCGGTTTGGAAGAAACAAAACACAATCCATAAGTATATGCCACAAAGAGCATTTTACCTTCGGGGGCAGGAACAAAAACCCTTATTATCCTGGACTGTAACCCAACAGGAGTGGGATGAGTAGATTGGATTGCATCCCACTTTTATTTATTTATTATTTATTTATTTATTAACAGTTTTCTATAGCGCGAACATGACCCTTGGGTATCAGTGTGTTTGACATCACTTGGCATGGGTTAAAACAACAATGTATAGAAGTAATAAGATCTAAAAAACTGAATAAGTATTACTTAAGACCTAGTCTATAAGTAGCTAAGATAAAGAAAACAGTAAATGTCCAGTACCGATTAAAACACAAGTAAACCATGCTCTGAGGTAGTTTTCTATAAGGCTCTATCAATTCCGTTTCCATGATAAGTATCTAGTAATCACTTCAGTGATAAGTCTTAGGTGGCGCTTTGTCGTACCTATGGGAGGAACTTACTCATAAGAAAGATCTTAGTTTCCTTCTTAAATGTTACAGAGTTTGTAATTTTTCTGATGTTTGCGGGAAGGGAGTTCAAAATCCTGGGAGCCACGCCTAAGAACGTCCTCTCATATGTTTTTTTCTTCTTGAAGATAGGTGGTCTCAGGAGCAGATAATTGGCACTCCTGGCTGGTCTGCTTCCTCCTGAAATTTCTATTTTGTGGGCGGGATATCTAGGTGTGTTGTGATGAATCGCTTTATGGGTGATACATGCCATTTTCAGCTGTACTCTAGCTTCGTAAGGTAACCAGTTTAAGGCTTTCAGGTGAGGGGAGATATGAACTTTTACCATTAGAATGTCATTCCGCAGGCCAGGATCAGGTACCAGTGCCAGGTAGGGGAAAACTGTATCCAGACATAGAGAGCGTATTGAAAAATGAATCATAGGTTTCTGACTCATGTAGGCTAGGTCAAGAGTCCCCACCACCTTTGCCACAGACTCTTTCAATACGTGTTTACCTGGAAAAGAGGACCAGCTGTATTGTACCACACTCAGAATGGAGGCTCTTAATGTCTCTTAATCTATTCTTTATTTTCCTTGCCCACCTAATTTACTATCTTGTATCTCATCCAAGCAGAGTTTAGATACATTTATCACTTCACTATATTCTGAGAGCCTTTTAAAAAATCTTAAAGCTCAGGAAAATGCCAACAAATTCCAGGAGGAAGCAAAATAGAGTTTAGGGCAATTTAGAAACTGCTTGACTCAAATTTAGTTTTGTGCTTTTACATATAAAGAAGAATATTACTTTTATAGCTAAAACCCTATGAAGTCCATGTAATTTGAATCTAGCCACCTCATAAGTACCTGTGCTAAAATCACACATCTGTCAAACTCTTTGAAAAAGTTTTGAATGTGAACCAGCGTGAAGTGGACCAACTTTTTATATACATCATTCAACCTGTGCCCATTATTAAAACATTCATATAATCCATTAGATCCTCCAATGAATCTTTTATGTGAGCTTGTTGTATTTTTATCTAGGACCCTAATTCGATATTCCCGATTCATAACCTTGTGCGGTTATAATTAATAATATCCATACAAAGGCATAAGAATCATATCCATATTCAGTAGTAGCCCATGCAGTCCAAAGCACAGCACGGCTACTCCCATCGACTCCTAGAAAGCACAACGCGTTCTTTAAACAAACCAAGCCTCCTGCAGCCTGGGAAATTCCCCCCTGCTTTTGTTTTGATTTGAACAAGAACTCCTGGAGTCCAGAAAGAACTGTTAGTTCTTAGTGGCGTCTTATGTCCAACCTTACGTCAAACCCGGCACCTTTCAGGTATAAAAGTTGCCTTAAGCAAACACACAGTGGTATGGAGCAGAGCGGCGAACTACTTTACAGAGAGTCCAGCTGATGCGAGAGCCCTCGGAAGCCGCCCCTCCCCTTTGACGCACTGGAGAAGCTACTTTTCTCACGCTGAGAAAATCCAGCTCCGGTGTTCCCGAGTCACCCTTGTGGGTTGCTGGAAGATCGAGTCCTGAAGAAAGAGATACCAGACCTCCCACATTCGATTACCAAGGTACGGAGCTGACTAAAACCTTAAAGAGAATTCTTGATTGAGATCCTTGGCAAAAACAATCTTAACCAACTTAACTTAAACTGCTATTTACTTACTTCTTCCCAAGTATTAGGCTTAGGTCAGGTACATCGGGGTAGGCGTAGTTAGAAGCACCGGTTGAGTACGTTAGTCAATGGTTTTATGTATGTATATATATTTTATCTATTTTAAAGTATCATATGGTTAAGAAACCATATCTATGCTTTTACAGTATTATTTCATAATACTACTTTTACTGTACTCACTTTACTTCATAATAAGTATTGCAATTGTGGCAATTCATTTCTCTTGAATGAGAAAGAAGACTGCTCAATAAAATAACACCTTTTATTGAAAAACACCCGTCTCTCTATTTCTCTGCACTCTGGTGAAACTAAGTATGCACGATTGACTGAGTGAAATAGCTGCCTATTGTTTTCACACGACTCTAGAGATACACTCTATTCTGAGGGAGCAACGTTGTCATGTTTGTATGGTTGTCAGAAGCGAATCCCTTCTTGTCTAATCCGGAGAGTTAACTCTTTCCTGAACATTCGAGAAAGTTTCTAGTGACCTCTGAGCTAGCTGGCGAAACTAATTAAGTCTAATATAGTCAGTAGAGACCTAGTCGACCTCAGTCCTACGTCTACACTGCTGTTTATATTATTCCAATGCGCAGAGCCTATTGGGAATATAGGAACTACACTACATGGTGCCCAACATTTCGTCAGGCGATAATCTAACGCAAGACACTAGAGTAACTCAGTTGTGCTTTTTCACACAGAACCCTTTTTCCGTAAAAACTCCAAAAGACATCTGGAGTGGGTGAAAGCTTAATATCCGCCGGAACTTAGTAGGAAGAGATTCCTATGTATTAGTTTTTGGTTTAGTCAACGTAGAAGGATACATTGTACCAAAATATTGTGCACCTAATCTTTGTTTCCTTGAAACTTGATCTGCAACAAAGAGCTTTCTGTCAGTAAAAATGGGAGAAAGTGAAGACAAAAGGGAGAGAGCTAGAATAGCAGCTTAACTCATAGAGGATGATAGAACCATCCAAGAAAATGACCCGAGTGTTATACTCATTCCGGTCAACGTAAGGAGAACTATAACTCTTAAACTTACAGAAAATGGACTGACATCACGTGGTGGTACAGTCATATTCGTGGTAGAGGCCCATGAATATCGGCAGACAGAAAAAAACGGTAAAACCCCAACTAACTGAAAATCCTGAAAAAACCTTTATTAAAAATAATCTGGATACTCCAAAAAGGAGCTGGGAGGGTAATAAACAGTCCACTCCCAAGGAAAAATGATTCCAGTCCAGAGGAAGGTCTCCTCAACGGAGAGAAAAATCTCCAGACCGAGGAAACAAGTCTCCCCAAAGGGAGCCCTCTGAAAAAAGATACAACCTTAGAGATAGGGATAAATTGAGAAAACCTGATAGATATCAAGATATTGATACACGTCCCTCTCGAGCCCTCTCACTCAATCTTTCTCGATCTTCCTCACAGAAATCGGAAAGAAGAGGACGGTCAGATCACAGAGAAGAACACGTCAAGTCCAAAGAGAAAGAACCTGCTCATCAAAATAATAAATCACAATATCACAGAAAGAAGGTAGCAAGTATTAAGAATAAACATGCCGAGGATTCTGAGGACACAACTGAAAAACGGAGAGTGGGCCCAGACAATGCTAGACAGCGCAGCAGAAGTGACCATAGCTCGCAAGATCCTGATGAATCATCTGGAGACAGTGGACACGAATGAATACATTCAGGTGGAAACTGCAGATACCAGAGTTAGCAAACCCCATAAAATATACGAAATAACATTAAGTATAGAGGGTGACAAGACGAGGAAAGTAAGGGGTCTCTTTTGGGATAACCTTTCGAAAGGCTATGACATCTTGTTAGCTGAAAAAGACTGGCCACCAGAGTTTGTCAGGGAGTGCCCTCATGGCGAAGAAATAATTATGCCTGCCTTCTCTAATCATATATCAATTCATAAAAAATATACACTTTCAAGAAAATGGGCAGTAGCCCAAGCTCCTGCATTATATAAAAACTCATGTAGGATGGGATGAGGATTCGCCTCACCACAAAATCCAGTTAAAAAATCAAGCCACTGCACAAAGGCAGTACCCAGTTAAACAAGAAGCTAAAAAGCAAGTCAAGGAGATTTTAGATCAACTTGAATATCAAGGGGTGATTGAAACATGCACCTCACAAATGAACAATCCTTTGTTTCCTGTCTCCAAGCCAGACGATTCGTATTGTCTGGTTTTGGACTACAGACACCTTAACTCCTGTTGTAAAACTTTACCAGTACAAAACTCACACAGTGCAGCACTAATGAATAACATTGTGAGCAAAAAATATAAAACAACATTAGATATCTCTAATGGATTCTTTTGCCAAAACATTGCACCTGAAAGCAGGTATTTGACCGCTTTCTCAATAATGGGGTCACAAAAACACTTCTGTCGACTCCCACAGGGATTCAAGAATAGCCCAGGATTATTCTCAGCAAGGGTAACAGAGTTACTACAAATATACGAGGATGAGGCATTTTCCTATGCCGATGACATCTATCTCACAGATGATGACCTAGAGACTCACTTAAAAAGAGTGAACACCATAATACTTGGGTTCGCATCAGAGGGTTACAAATTCAACTTTAAAAAATCACGAATTGCCCATCTAACTGTCCTGTTTTTAGGATATGAATTATCAAGTAAAGGCAAGAGCTTAGCTGACAATTCCTTAGAGAAATGTGCTGTACTCCAAGCACCAAAAACGCTGAAGAATTTACAATCAATACTAGGTTCCCTGAATTTCGGAAGAACTTACATACTAAATTATGCAGAAAGAGTTAAACCTCTCTATGAATTAATAAGACCTGATTTCAAACCAACAAATTGGACTCAGAAACACACAGAAATTTTAAGATCACTACAAACAGACATGTTAACCAAAATAGGTACAATGGGATACTTCCCTTGCTACAGAAGACGTGAAATACTATTTTGACCCAAAACTAAAAAAACTAGATGATCTAGAATACGAACAAGAATATCCTCTGCCAATCAAAATTCTGCCGCTCGAACAATACACATGTGTAATCTACATGGATAGATTCGCACAACACTACGATGTAGAGGAAAAGTCCTACAATGCAGCGTGCGTGATTGTTAAAGGTCGCTGGCGCTCTGGTAAATTACAACCCAAGATTACCAAAACTGAATCACTCAGAAACTGTTCAGCTCAGCGAGCTGAAATAAGATCTTTAAAGATGGTGCTTGAAAATCCCGATCGTGAATTACCGACACTAGTAGAGAGCGATTCGCATTTCTGCGTCAAGTCTTACAACAGTGACATGCAGACATGGAGTAAAAACGGTTACAAAGATGACACAGGTGCCACAATAAAGCATAAAATGCTTTGGGAACAAGTAGTTCTTTTAAAGATAGAACTACAGAAGACTCACGTGATACACGCACTGAGTCATCAACGTCATGGCGTTCACGTTGCAGGGAATTCTTTGGCTAACACAGCCACAGCGGAAGCGGTTCAACCGGCTTCCGTATCCACTGAAAAGCGTTCAGAAAAACACATAGATGGGGAAACAATGCTGTTGGTAAAATCCTCATTAAAAGGCAATTATGCAGCATTACCTCTCAACTACCTACTCAGTAATACATACATAATTGATGCAAACTCCGTTCCTTTTGCTCAAATCCCTGGAGTGGGGGATAGAGTAATTCTAAACACGAACCGGAGAGTTTTCTTGATTGAAAGCGCACACATGGGACTGGGTCCAAAGCACCAACAGATCTTGAAATCTTTAATAGAATTACAATCAGAGAACTGGTGGCCGGGAATGAGCCTGCAAATTTACAAATTTGCAATAGATTGTCCAGACTGCAACAGAGATCGCAGCTGTGAACCGGATCAGACTATTGCCCGGACATCTTTGTTAGAAAGCTTCAGTTTATCCATAATACAGAAATCTAACCAGAGAAATGCGTCCCAATAATTATTAAGACAAATTAACTTAAAATGTAGACCAGCAGCACTCAGCTGACGCCAGAACTGTTTTTTTTGCGAGTCTTTATCGGCATATACGCAATTGGCATGCTACATTCTGATCAGGGTCCTGCGTTTAGCTCTCGAGCTTACAAAGAGGCCATGAACAGCATGGGCATTGCATTGCGGTACTCTTCTCCCTTCCATCCTGAGGGAATTGCGGTACTGGAAAGAAAAAACAGGGACATAAAGCAATCTATAACGGCGATGGTATTAGGTTCGGGTGATGGGTTGGTCAAACATTTAACAAGTGTCCAACGGAGTCTTAATATTCTGCCAAGAAATTCTCTAAAAGGTCTCACTCCATACGAACTATTGTTCGGTACTAGAATGCACATTCAGGATCTTGATTGTCACACTTCAGTGGTAGAAGAAAAATCCTTTGATATCAAAGACCGTTTGGCTGTTTTACAAGATTTAAATGAAACAAGAAAAAGCCTGAGTAACATAAAGTTGAAACAACAGCCGACAACCACTGATGAAAAACCACCTGTCCCAGCAAGACCTGTCTGGATTCCAAAGATTGGGGATCTGGTCAGAGAGAAGATTGCGGTGAAGAAGGAATTTGGGCCTTCTTACAGAAAAGCTGTACCTGTCTTAGCTATCAGCGGATCGAGATCAGTAGTACTACTGCCCCTTGCTGGTAAAAAGGAGAACCGAGTTGTATCCATCGACCTGGTAAAACCACAATAATGTGGCCAATAATAAGTAGTAGGCCCAGTGGGCTCCCAAGAAATAGCAGAATACCGAAATTTGCTACAATCCAAGAGGCTCATACTGAGAGACTAATCACATTTGATAAACCAGCAGTGAATAAAAAGGGACTTTGCAATAATGCCATGGAACTTGTGCCTCTTGAAACCCAAATTGCCACAGTTCGTCAAGAAACACCAATCTACAATGATGTAGCATCTGACTATTCTAATGAAACAAAGAAAAATGCAAAAGCAAATGAAAACCCGGAAATAATTCCAACAATTGACAGAACTGCATCTGGCTACTTCATCAACTTCGACGACTTTTCAGAAGATCCAAGTGAGCATGAAGAAACGCCTGCAACAAAAACTTTCAAAGACAAAGTAATTGAACTTTCTCTCCAACTAAAAGAAACATATCTGATTTCACCATGGATTGAATTTTGTATTGTGTTAGGTGTACTTACTCTCCTGCTTTGGCTCATCATGGTTCTATGTTTGGGAAAATTCATTGATGGAAAATATAGTACAATGGACATAGCAAGTCAGAACATCAACTTGGTCCTAAAGCCTCACACCTCCTCCCACATCGAGAAAAGAGAACTGTCATCAGTAAACATCTCAACCAATCCAATACCTGGTGGGGTAGCATGGGACAGAACTGATTATGAAATTTTTGGCCCGGTTGAACTCTTGAAATATCTACATCAGTTTAAGGTTTCATTAAGTGACTTTGTGACACCAAGTGCTTTCTCTGATGATTGGGACTTTGAAAACATTAATAATATGATGTCAGATTTAGTAATGTCAGCCAAATTTACTGAACATGATTACTTACAGGGTTCATCGAATTATGAAGAGTTATACTGTTATAATCACTTTGGTGATCACTATTTGCATAAAACTGCACAGCCTAGAAAAGTTTTATCTTATAACCAATGGGAGCACTGTCCAACACCGTCAAAAGGCAGCTCGAAAACATTTTAGGAGAAATTCCAGTACTTCTCAGGTTTTAACAACAGTGATCCAAAAACGTTTTATTTTAAAATGTTAACTAGGTCAGGAATGAAAACAATGTTGACAAATACTAAATTGATTTATTCTGAAAAATGTTATGACAAAATGTCTACCTTTGGTTTCGAATTTTGGAAAAACAACATTGAAACAAAAACGATCAGGGGTACCAAAGAATGTCAAGTACAAGGCCTAGAAGCATTATTTAGGGCCTGCATGATCCCAGAACAAATGATATTTTTGAATGACACAATTCAACAAACTACTTGTCTTGGCTTAGCTGCGATAAAAGACTTAAATACACCGTCTATTCCGAAACCCATAACTGATAGTGATAGCACTACAGATGTGGAGATAGACATATCCCATATTTTTCACCAAAACAGAACAAATCCTGATTGGAAAAAGTGGTTGATCTGGCCAACAGACACAAATAACTGTCAAGATAGATGCCTGAACAAAACACAGGGGTTTAAAATGACCAGGCCAGACCCAAGATACTCCCAGAGACAACATCCAGGGATAGTTACAACATACAGTGTAGGGAAACTATGCCTTGAGTGGCTACAGAAATCCACACTGGCTGAAATTATGCAACACTTGACTTTACTTAAGGACGGTGCTGACTTGCGTGATTTCATATTGGGACCACGCAAACAGCCTAAAAAATGTTTCATAGCGTCCGGTATATACGCTGCATACAACAAAGCTTGGAAAGTAATGCAAATTGAAACAGCAGAAAAAATACGAGAAATTGATTGTATTAATTTGGAAAAGTCACTTTCTGTGGAGGACAATGGGTTAACGACTCTGTCCTCCAGAATATATTTATTGGACAGCATTGTATCATCTGCTATTGATATAATAGAGCAGGACTTACTAATGTTACAACATGGTCAGTCTCAATTACGTTCTATTGTACAGCTTGGTTGGACGTTGCAAAATCTGCGTTCAGGCTACGTACCATGGCGTTTAATCAACACAACGTCATTATTCGGTATCTTTATCCTTACTGATAAACAAATCAGTTTGGCAAAAAAAGGAGCAGATTATACGATTCTGACCATTGAAAAACTTGAGAGATTACCATTGACAATGTCAGAGAGACCTGTCATTGAATGGATAATACACGGAACAATTTCAATTCCGATAGCAACTTTCCAGTTTAAATACTGCCAAGAGTATATACCTGCAGGCCAGTATGAAAGGTTGGGTAAAGAATACATCAAATCAACATGGGGTTTACCCTATACACACAGATGTTATAGTGAAGGGGAAAAAGATGTATTCCTTAGTGGTAACAAATGTAAAAAATCACTAAGCGGTACACTTTTGTGTCAAGGTATTAACTTGCATGGAGCCTGCAAAGGGTCTTCAAATAACCTTTCATGTCACCTGCATGGCACAGCTGCAAAACAGATAGAGCCATTTTTTAGACAACTTAGTAACGGGAGTTACGTTTTAATAATTGACCACGGCTGTTGTGGGATGGTGCCAGGGAAAGCTTATCTTGTGACCGTAACTTTCAGGGTCGTTTGCTGTATGCAAGTATTGTATCCACACAGCAATCCAGAAATGGAGGCTGCGTTATGGCCTTCGTTGAATATCTCTTCTATTCAAATTGATACTTTAAGCAGAATGAAGTCTATTCTTTTACAGACAACTGTGCCTCTAATGTCATCAAAGTCTTCCCTGAACCAGAAAAAAGCATTCTGGGACCGGTTTCGGGGTCACACCCTAAGTTGGTAGGGTATGACCAGACGAGGGTCCCTTGCTCACTTTGCCACTGGATTCAAGCTGGCCTGGCTGATGAGGCTGTTAGTCCGAAGGCAGTCCCACGATGCTTGTTTCTGGTCCAGGGAAGACATGACTTGGCAGCTTGGGCTGGATTGTTCCCATGAGGCACAGAGTCAAGACTGATTTGACACTGAACTGAGGTGTCGAAGTGAGCTAAAGAACGATGATGGATTCAACCCAGATCTGTGACTGGGGGTGAGTGTCTGAAAAGTTTCAGCGCTCTGTCCATCATCTCCTTGTGTTTACCCTGAGGGTAGGAAACTGATAAGGAAGTTGTTTCTTCTGAGTCTGGTGCTGGTGAAGAGACTTATAGCCATGAAGATGTTGGCCTCCCGGGGTCAGAGAGTGGCTGATAGATGTGTCGGAGTGGGCAGTAGCTGAGAAGGTTCATATGAAACAGACCAAGCACGATGAGAAAGTGGAGGATGATCTAAGGATGTTTGCTGCCACATGGATGCATTAAAGGAACCCCCGATTCTTAGTCGCCTTGAGGGGAATAAATGATTCTGGATGGCTCCTATCGACTGAGTGTGTGAAGTTGTATTATATTAAGCTTTTGGTGTGCTATGTCATGAGCAATATGCAAATGTACTAAGCAGTTGGTGCGAGGGAGGGTTGGGAAGAGTTTCTTTCATTTATTACTCTTGCTGGAAATTATATAATATGGTGATATTTTGTGTGCCGTGTAAAATGCAATAAAAATTAACAAAAAAAAAAGGATTTATTGTTGTGAATCCAAGAATCATATTTGAGGCATTGTGACAATATTGCATTATAAGGTTACCCAACCATAGCATATAAGATTCAGTTTTCCTACTATTATATATATATATATATATATATATATATATATATATATATATATATATATATATATATATATATATATATATATATATATATATATATGTATGTATATACACTGAAAAAAAACATAGGTTTCACACCAGTTATAGTTAGCTGGAAATTTTACTGACATAAAACCATAGAAATTCCAACGTTATAGTTAGTTGGACTCACTATAACAAGCGCGCCTGCAATGCACTGCTGATGACGTCACATATTACATCACTCATGACATCACTGATGACACCATCCTTGTGACAGAGTGACAGACCTCCTTTCAGTGTAATGTAACCCTTGAAAGACATATTCAAAAATAGAAACTAACATTTTCCAAAAAATGGAGATACCCATACCAGTTACAAAAACAAAATCAGTAATTCCACCATCTATATACACATCCACTCATTCACCAACAGTTCTATATAGTCACTCATACATATACTCACTCATCATATGTAGTGATACACCTATACATCCTGTTACACACTAACAGTTATCCAAAAGTTACTCACACACATACTCACACATGCAAATAAATTATTGAACATCCATGTATTTGCATATAAAACTATACACTCACTACCTCCTTACTTCTAAGGAAATTTACACATATGTACTCTCTTAAACAATCATTTATATAAACACATACTTATTTAAACAGGAACTCTTACAATCTCTTACTCTCACATATACTGACTTATATACATCAAAACTCACATACACTACATTAAAATATATGTTGTTACTAAAAAAGACAATAGTGAGACAGTCATTCACTCACTAACACACACATATACACACTCATTCACCCATACAGTCCTGCACATATGCTGTCTTCAAAACACATACAAACAGTGAGTCAGTCACCAACCCATGCAGCTACTTATACACAAAGTGAAACACTGATACATATATTTCAATATTTAAAAGTTACTCGCTAATATATGTATTCAATAAAATACACTTAATAAGGCAGTTAACCAATCATTTTTTTTTTAAAAACATCCATTTACACACTTATTTAACCATTTATTCTTCCATCAACCTTTACAAATACAAATATTAAACATATTAATTTTTCAGAAAGACACACATTCACTGGCTGGTGTCATGAGTGATGTCATGAGTGATGTCACTGACGATGTCATGAGTGATGTAATATGCGACGTCATCAGCAGTGCATTGCAGGCGCGCTTGTTATAGTGAGTCCAACTAACTATAACGTTGGAATTTCTATGGTTTTATGTCAGTAAAATTTCCAGCTAACTATAACTGGTGTGAAACCTATAGTTTTTTCAGTGAATTTAATAGGTTTTTTAAATGCTAATTCCTAACTATAACTGGTGTGAAACCTATGGTTGTTTCAGTGAATTTCATAGGTTTTTTAAATGCTAATTCCTAACTATATATAGAGCCTCGAACCTATGAAATGTAATATTTTTTATAATGAATCCTATATTGTATATTTATATAATACTATTTTTTGTAATTTTTATTTTTGCCCTGGTGCGCTCCTGGAACGCGCCCCGGTGAGCGCACCGGAAAGCGCAGTGTTTCGGCGCGCACCGGTTAGCGTCCCGTTAGCGCTATTGCCGCGAGCAAAAACATCATCGTCACGTATCGCGTAGCTGCGTCCGCATGATACGCACGGCGTAAGCGCACCCAGAAGCACTCGAGCAAATGCGATCGCGCAACGTAAGCATCCGACGCGCTTACGCATCGCGACCCGGGGCGGTCCCCCGGGCGCGCCTGGGGGCGCGTCGCATAAGCGCGTCGGGTCATGTGACCTGAAAATAACACTTTTTATTGGTGCAGAACAGTTTTGGTTTCCAAATGATGAAAGCCCGGGTCAGGTGACCTGAAAATAACACTTTTCATTGGTTCAGGACAGTTTTTTTTTTCCAAATGATGAAAGACCCCACCTTTTTTCCTTATTCTGACTTTGTCCTTTGACTGAGGAAGACCTGTTTGGAGATCTTGGAGTAATATTTTGTACTTTAAAATGGCTACAGTAGCAGCAGCAGCTGGAGCATCTGCACCACCACCACCACCACCACCAAGAGGACCACCACAACATCACATTGGTGGTCAAGAAGAAGAGGAGGAGGAGTAGGAGGAGGAGGAGGGGAGAAGGTGGCTGCCAGAAGACAATACCCCATACAGGCCAAAGCAGCATATTGTATGGGAGTTTTTTTCCATCCCAGAGGGCAAGAAGAAAGTGAATGCACCAAAGGTGACTTGCCAAATCTGTGGAATGGAACTTTCAAGGGGGAACCCTAATAAAAAATATTCATTTGGTAATAACACCATGATTAGACACATGCAGCGCAAGCATCCCAACGGCTATGCTGCCGCAGAGGTGAGAGAACTGGCCAGTAACCCTCCCCAATCTTCACCAAGCACCTCCAAAACAAAGCAACCCACTCCATCGGGACCAGAGGCAAGGGAGATGATCCCTTCTATACAACCACGGTTTGGTGAATTTCGGATCACATGTATTTTTTGTGGTAAGACCATCACCTATGGTGAGCAGAGCATAAAGCTCATCCTCCTTGCTGGTGACAACCACAATTGCCCCAAAAAACCTTAATTTTTTCCTGATTTTTTTTTGCTCCAGTTGAGCCATTTACAATTCCCTGTTTTTTGTTTCTCCTCATAAAAATATCCAAAAAATATATAAAATAGTTCATAAAAGCCAAAAAAAGTACAAAATGTTCAATAAAACATAAAAAAATATAAAACAACAAAAAGTAGAAAAAAACTGTTCTTTTTAGAACTACCTCCAATTTATAAAAAAAGTCTACATTTTTAAAAAAGTCTGTCATTCTTTTTTCCTCATGGAACGCTCCCCGGTGCGCTCCCCGAGGCGCATACCGGGCGCTTCCCACGCGCAAATCGGAAAAAAAATATTTTTTTTTTTTGCCCCGCGGGGCCCTTTTAAAGCCCCCACATCACACCTAGAGGGTCAGGGGGGCCTACTCTGCCCCCTTATGGTCTTTTCCCCCTTTGTTTTTGCCACC
This sequence comes from Lissotriton vulgaris, assembly GCF_964263255.1. Classification (NCBI taxonomy): domain Eukaryota; kingdom Metazoa; phylum Chordata; class Amphibia; order Caudata; family Salamandridae; genus Lissotriton; species Lissotriton vulgaris. The sequence goes on from NC_141693.1 coordinate 682,474,073, forward strand.
TCTTGTGTCTCGATCCTACCGATACACAAGATGGCGGCCGCTCCGGACTGTTTGGAATGTTTACAGACACCCGAGAGCCAATCAACTTTCTGCGCACGAACTCGCGTAGCGCGCTGGTTAGCGCCCCGGTGCGCGTACCGGGGAGCGGTTATAGATATATATATTTTTTTAACCTAAATTACTCAAAATCCACTGGAGCACATATCTTGAGACATAGCAAAGGCACATGGGGCTACCAGTCCCTACAAATTCGCCAAGTTTGGTGGAAATCCATTCAACGGTTCGGGCTAAAAGTGAGGTCGACCGCCCTATGGAAATTAACATGGGGAAAACACGTTTTGGGCCCCCCCTTTTATCTCGGCCCCCGCTTGACAAATCCCCCCAAACTTTCAGGGAAGGACCGGGGCGCCGCGAGGCAAATTTGAGGACATTTTCAGGCAAATTCCTCAACCGGCGCCAAAGTTGTTCTCCAGTGAATTTTGAGTAATTTAGGTTCCAAAAAATATATATATCTATGGCCGCCCCCCGGTACGCGTACCGGGGCGCGAACCAGCGTGCTACGCGACTTACGCACGGAAAGCTGATTGGCTCTCGGGTTTCTGTAAACATTCGAAACAGTCCGAAGAGGCCGCCATCTTGTGTCTCGGTAGGATTGAGACACAAGAGGTGGCAAAAACAAAGGGGGAAATGACCAAAAGGGGGCAGGGTAGACCCCCCTGACCCCCTAGGTTTGATGTGGTGGTCATAAAAGGGCCCCGCGGGGCAAAAAAACCTTTTTTTTTTAATTTTTGCGGGGGTGCGCCTGGTACGCGCACCGCGGAGCGCACCGGGGAGCGTACCATGGGGAAAAAAAGAAAGACAGTTTTTTTAAAATGTAGCATTTTTATATAAATTGGAGGTAGTTCTGAAAAGAACAGTTTTTTTTATTCTTTTTGTTGTTTTATATTTTTTTATTGTTTTTTTGAACATTTTTTTGGGGGGGGGATTTTCTGAACAATTTTATATTTTTTTGTAGTTTTTCTAGGGTCAAACAAAACACAGGGAATTGCAAACAGCTCAACTGGAGCAAAAAAAATAGAAAAAAATTAAAGTTGCTTGCTGCAGTGATGGCTGTCTGTAGCTTGATTGAGTAAAGTGATGCTCTGCTCACCATATGATATTGTTTTGTTGGAATATATGCAAACAAATTTACATTTTGCAAACTTGGTTTGGACATTAGGGACCATCTCCCTAGCCTCTGCACCCGAAGGAGTGGGTTGATTGGAGGTGTTTGAAGAAGAAGGATGGGGAGGGTTCTTGGTCAGTTCCCTGACCTCTGCACTCGAATAATTGTTTGGGTGCTTCCTCTGCATATGCCTAATCATAGTGTGGTTCCCAAAAGAATATTTTTTGTTTGGGTTCCCTCTTGACAGTTCTTGGTGACAGATGAGGCAAGTCACCTTAGCTGCATTCACTTTTTTGGCACCCCTTGGCATCTTGCAAAACTTCCAAATAAAATGTTCCTTGGGTCTGTATGGGGGATTGTCCTCAGGCAGATATTGCCTCTCCTCCTGCTCCTCTTCGTCCTCCTCTTCTTCATGACCACCAATGTAGTCTTGTGGTGGTCCTTGTGGTGGTGGTGGTGGAGGTTGTGGTGGTGCAGATGTACCTGCAGCTGCTACTAGTGAAGCCATTTCTCACAGAATGAATGCAGGTCTTCTTCACTCAAACAACAAAGTGAAAATGAGAAAAAAAGGTGGGGTCTTTCATCATTTGGAAAGCAAAACTGTTGTGAACCAATCAAAACTGTTAATTTCAGGTCTCATGACCTGGGCTTTCTCATTATTAGGAAACTAAAAGTGTTCTGAACCAATCAAAAGTGTTATTTTCAGGTCACATGACCCGACGCGCTTATGCTACGCGCCCGGCGGCAATTACGCTGCGCTATCGTATGCGCTCGGGTGCTTCACGCGGCTACGTGATACGTCACAATGTTGTTTTCGTTCGCGGCAGTAGCGCTAACGGGACGCTTACCGGTGCGCGCCCCGGGGCGCGCCGGAAAACTGCGCTTACTGGTGCGCTCACCGGGGCGCGCACCGGGAGCGCTCGAGGGCAAAAAAAAAAAGTAAATATACAATATAGGATTCATTATAAAAAATATTACATTTCATAGGTTTGAGGCCTTATATATAGTTAGGAATTAGCATTTCAAAAAACCTATGAAATTCACTGAAAAAACCATAGGTTTCACACCAGTTATAGTAAGCAGGAAATTTTACTGAAATAAAACCATTGAAATTCCCACGTTATAGTTAGTTGGACTCACTATAACTTGCGCGCCTGCAATGCACTGCTGATGACGTCACATATTACATCACTCATGACATGGTCAGTGAAATCACTCATGACATCACTGATGACACCATCCTTGTGAGAAAGTGACAGACATCCTTTCGGTGTAATGTAACCCTTGAAACTGATATTCAAAAATAGAAACTAACATTTTCAAAAAAATTGAGATACCCATACCAGTTACAACAACCAATTCAGTAATTCCACCATCTATATACACATTCACTCATTCACCAACAGTTCTATATAGTCACTCATACATGTACTCACTCATCATATGTAGTGATACACCTATACATCCTGTTACACACCGACAGTCATCCAAAAGTTACTCACACATGCAAATAAACTATTGAACATCCATTTATTTGCATACACTACTATACACACAGTACCACCTTACTTCTAAGGAAACTTACACATACTTACTCTCTTAAACAATCACTTATAGAAACACATACTTATTTAAACAGGAACTCTTACAATCTCTCACTCTCACATATACTCACTTATATACATCAATACTCACATATACTAGATTAAAACATATCTTGTTACTGATAAAGACACTAGTGACACTCACTAACACACACATGTACACACTCATCCACCGATACAGTCCTGCACATATGCTGTCTTCAAAACACATACAAACAGTGAGTCAGTCACCAACCCATGCAGACACTTATACACAAAGTGAAACACTGATACATATATTTCAATATTTAAAAGTTACTCGCTAATATATGTATTCACTAAGATACACTTAATAAGGCAGTTAACCAATCAATTTTTTTTTTTAAACATCCATTTTCACATTTATTTAACCATTTATTCTTCCATCGACCTTTGCAAATACATATATAAAACATATTTATTTTTCAGGAAGACACACATTCACTGGATGGTGTCATCAGTGATGTCATGAGTGATGTCACTGACCATGTCATGAGTGATGTAATATGTGACGTCATCAGCAGTGCATTGCAGGCGCGCAAGTTATAGTGAGTCCAACTAACTATAACGTGGGAATTTCAATGGTTTTATGTCAGTAAAATTTCCAGCTAACGATAACTGGTGTGAAACCTATGGTTTTTTCAGTAAATTTAATCGTTTTTTAAAATGCTAATTCCTAACTATAACTGGTGTGAAACCTATGTTTTTTTCAGTGAATATATATATATATATATATATATATATATATATATATATATATATATATATATACACAACTACACAAACCTTAACATATGATTAATAGTGTCAGGTGTCAGCATACGCTTGTGTGTTATAGTGCACTTAACAAATACATATAACATAATAAAGATTGCAGCACAAGCAATTTGCTCCAGTGCCACTAAAAGTTTTCTTTAAAATGGGGATATTTTAATATTCTGGTTACTTCCTTGCTCTCTAACATCATCCTCTTTAGCCAAAATCTCTGACCTCCAAAACCTCCTCGCTCACACTCTCCCACAACCTACTATCTTGTTAATTCATAATTCTCTAGAAACTATTTCCCTTCTCCCATACCTGCTTGCTCCTTCCATCTTACACAGCCTAAAGCCTAGCTCCATTTTATATTGCCATTTCCCAATCACACAACTTCTCTCTTTCTGATTTGGTGCCTCTCACATACAATTTAACTCTCTTTTTCTCTCTCTTTCACCCCCTCACCTCTCTCTCTCTCTTACACACAGACACACAAACACACACACTTGATGAGACATACATATGCCAGTGTTTGCTGTGTTTCTTAGATTCTCTATGAGTAATAATTTTTCAGACTTCCACTGGTGAATATAAAGCTCGTTTTAGGAATATGGATGCAAGCCCTGCTGATGTTACCCATGGAAACAAGTTTATTCAGACAATTTTCCATAAAACATTCTAAACAATACATAAAAACAGTTGTAGTGTAAAATTGACTTAAAACCCATCAGACCCACCCGTAACTCCACCCCTACTATAACCCATTGTTAAAACTCTATTTGACAGAACGAAAAAACAAAGCAATTCCTACTGCCACATCTAAATAATACATTTCTGACAGCAACTCTACAGCCTTGATCTTTTGTACTGTTCTGTATTAAAAAAATCAAAGGTCTTAGTAACGTAATCCGGAATGGAAGAAACAAAACACAATCCATAAGTATATGCCACAAAGAGCAATTTACATTCGGGGCAGGAACAAAAACCCTTATTATCCTGGACTGTAACCCAACAGGAGTGGGATGAGTAGATTGGATTGCATCCCACTTTTATTTATTTATTATTTATTTATTCAATAACAGTTTTCTATATCGCGAACATGACCCTTGGGTATCAGAGCGCTTGACATCACATGGCATGGGTTAAAACAACAATATATAGAAGTAATAAGATCTAAAAAACGTAATTAGTATTACTTTAGATTTAGTCTATAAGTAGCTAATATAAAGAAAACAGTAAATGGCCAGTACCGATTAAAACACGAGTAAACAATGCTCTGAGGTAGTTTTTTATAAGGCTCTATCAATTCCGTTCCCATGATAAGTATCTAGTAATCACTTCAGTGATAAGTCTTAGGTGGCACTTTGTCGTACCTATGGGAGGAACTTACTCATAAGAAAGATCTTAGTTTCCTTCTTAAATGTTACAGAGTTTGTAATTTTTCTGATGTTTGCGGGAAGGGAGTTCCAAATTCTGGGAGCCACGCCTGGGAAAGTCCTCTCATATGTTTTTTTCTTCTTGAAGATAGGTGGTCTCAGGAGCAGATAATTGGCACTCCTGGCTGGTCTGCTTCCTCCTGAAATTTCTATTTTGTGGGCGAGATATCTAGGTGTGTTGTGATGAATCGCTTTATGGGGGCTACATGCCATTTTCAGCTGTACTCTAGCTTCGTAAGGTAACCAGTTTAAGTCTTTAAGGTGAGGGGAGATATGAACTTTTACCATTAGAATGTCATTCTGCAGGCCAGGATCAGGTACCAGTGCCAGGTAGGGGAAAACTGCATCCAGACCTAGAGAGGGTATTGAAAAATGAATCATAGGTTTCTGACTCATGTAGGCTTGGCAAGAGTCCCCGCCACCTTTGCCACAGACTCTTTTAATACGTGTTTATCTGGAAAAGAGGACCAGCTGTATTGTACCACACTCAGAATGGAGGCTCTTAATGTCTCTTAATCTAGTCCTTATTTTCCTTGCCCGCCTAATTTACTATCTTGTATCTCATCCAAGCAGAGTTTAGATACATATATCACTTCACCATATTCTGAGAGCCTTTTAAAAAATCCTAAAGCCCAGGAAAATACCAACAAATTCCAGGAGGAAGAAAAATAGAGTTTAGGGCAATTTAGAAACTGCTTGACTCAAATTTAGTTTTGTGCTTTTAAATATAAAGAAGAATATTACTTTTATAGCTAAAACCCTATTAAGTCCATGTAATTTGAATCTAGCCACCTCATAAGTACCTGTGCTAAAATTACACATCTGTCAAACTCTTTGAATAAGTTTTGAATGTGAACCAGCTTGAAGTGGGCCAACTTTTTATATACATCATTCAACCTGTGCCCATTATTAAAACATTCATATAATCCATTAGATCCTCCGATGAATCTTTTATGTGAGCTTGTATTTCTATCTAGGACCCTAATTCGATATTCCCGATTCATGCCCTTGTGCGGTTATAATTAATATTATCCTTATAAAGGCATAATAATCATATCCATATTCAATAATTGCCCATTCAGTCCAAAGCACAGCACGGCTACTCCCATCGACTCCTAGAAAGCACAACGCGTTCTTTAAACAAACCAAGCCTCCAGCAGCCCAGGAAATTCCCCCCTGCTTTTGTTTTGATTTGAACAAGAACTCCTGGAGTCCTGAAAGAACTGTTAGTTCTTAGCGACATCTTATGTCCAACCTTACGTCAAACCCGGCATCTTTCAGGTATAAAATACCAACAGTTGCCTTAAGCAAACACACGGTGGTTTGGAGCAGAGCGGCTTTCTACTTGCCCGAGAGCCCAGCTGATGCGGGAGCCCAAGGAAGCCGCCCCTCCCCTTTGACGAGCTGGAGAAGCTACTTTTCTCACGCTGAGAAAATCCAGCTCCGATGTTCCCGAGTCACCCTTACGGGTTGCTGGGAGATCGAGTCCTGAAGAAAGAGATACCAGACCTCCCACATTCGATTACCAAGGTACGGAGCTGACTAAACCCTTAAAGAGAATTCTTGATTCAGATCCTTGGCAAAAACAATCTTAACCAACTTAACTTAAACTGCTACTTACTTACTCCTTCCCAAGTATTAGGCTTAGGTCAGGTACATCGGGGTAGGCGTAGTTAGAAGCACCAGTTGAGTACGTTAGTCAATGGTTTTATGTATGTATATATATTTTATCTATTTTAAAGTATCATATGGCTAAGAAACCATATCTATGCTTTTACAGTATTATTTCATAATACTACTTTTACTGTACTCACTTTACTTCATAATAAGTATTGCAATTGTGGCAATTCATTTCTCTTGAATGAGAAAGAATACTGCTCAATAAAATAACACCTTTTATTGAAAAACGCCTGTCTCTCTATTTCTCTGCACTCTGGTGAAACTACGTATGCACGATTGACTGAGTGAAATAGCTGCCTATTGTTTTCACACAACTCTAGAAATACACTCTATTCTGAGGGAGCAAAGTTGTCATGTTTGTATGGTTGTCAGAAGCTAATCCCTTCTTGTCTAATCCGGAGAGTTAACTCTTTCCTGAACATTCGAGAAAGTTTCTAGTGACCTCTGAGCTAGCTGGCGAAACTAATTAAGTCTAATATAGTCAGTAGAGACCTAGTCGACCTCAGTCCTACGTCTACACTGCTGTTTATATTATTCCAATGCGCAGAGTCTATTGGGAATATAGGAACTACACTACAAGCTAACAGTGACTTGATATTAAGAGAACCTGAGGCAAATTCTTATGAGAACCTGGAATAAGAAGATGGCAATCTTCATGTAGAAAACATAGAGAATTTATATGTTTACATTCACTTGGCTAATCGGTTGGAAAAAATGTAAAAATTCACACCAAGAAATGACTCAAACGAATATTATTGCTCAGGTATATCATTTATCTGTGCCTCAATTGTAATGGTCAAGAAACACATCCCACAATCTGTCTTTTAGTTAATGAAATTATTTAGTACAAGTAGTCACACAACATCAGTCAATACAAATGAATAAACGTTGTTGATTATCTAGGGAATAAGGGTGAAAGAGAACACAGCAAAAATCGAGATCAGCATTTAGTTTATAAAAACCACATTTTGCAGCGAAGAAACAGATAAGGAGTTACAGGATTTTGCCCATAACTCTCCAGTCGAAGAGTTATACCTGCACATTTTTACCCGCCGGTAAAGCACAGGTTGAGTCCGTTCGAAAGTTCAGTTCAATATCGGATAGGGATAGGAAAACAAAGTTCAGTCCGACAGCATGCCAGGCAGGAAAATTGGAAAAAAATAGCCAGCAGCCCGATTACCGGCGCGTGTTCTACTACGGACAGGACACCCCACACTGAGGTAGCAAGTGCTGAGAATATCGTCAGAAGACATAGCCTGACTTTTGAACACTCTGTCTTTGAAATACCAGGTTTGTGAAGTAGCAGAAAAAGTGACAAGATAAACACAGAATGTAGAGGCATATTTATTTATTTCTCGACTGCATGAGCCACTAAAAATTGCCTTGCAGCCCGCAGTTTGGGAAACACTGCCCTAAATAGTTTACCAGAATGTTGGGCCTCATCTGTTTCACCATGATTACGGCAATGTTCAAAAACAGCTGTTCTGTCTCATCTCTGTCTTACCGAGCCAGGCTATGCCGATTTTTGATATTCACATCTCATGAATTTTAGTCTCTGGTCCTTTCACTTATGTGCCCTGGCCACCTATGAATGTCCTATTAATCAAGCTGTCCTTTTGCCGTTTGTACTTCCTATCGAAGTAGAAAAAAAGTGTTATTGCAATTTATGATGCATTACCATTTAACATAGCATATGTATGCGCTGGACTCCCACGAGCCTAGTCTCATTATGTGTTGTGCTGCCGTTGTTGCTGCCCCATATTGTAAAGGAATGAGTGCCAAAGCATTCTATAGGAGGCCTGCCCTCTGCAAGGCCTTCCGCATGGCATCAATGAACTGCCATGTGCTCAGAGAAAGCCATCCATGTGCATAAATTAGGAGGGCCCCACAGCTGGTGAAGTATGCCCTCCGAAGGTACGCTGGGCACTACTCTGGTGGTGTTAGCCAGACCCAAAGGGATGCCTTGCCTTTTTCTTCTTTGTTGGTCTTGGATCTTTTCACTTTGGCTGCTATCTGTCTTCTAGATTCAAGCATGTATTGACAGATTTCATTTTTAGACTAATTAATACAAATGATTGTACCTCTGCACTCTCCAAATTCAAATTAACATTAGGTTATGGGTGTAAGCCCAAAGTATACATCGAAAACTAAATGTGATAACTCACAGGAAACACTAGTCAGGAAACTTGTATTAAAAAAAGATTAGGTTTAATATTAATACAGATAAAAAAATGGATGCTTTAGCAGCAAAAAAAGCCGCTAAAGCGAGGATAAAGGCCTTGCTAATATACCCCCTACGTTTTTAGCTTCCTATGGAACAGCACTTCAGAGGGCTGCAGCCTAAAATCAAGCGGCAGCTGGTTCCACAATTTTGCCGCAAGAAAACCAAACAATCATCCTCCCAACCACGCTCTTTTGAACTTTTGAGATGGTCAACCTTGCAGTACCAAAAGACCTAAGACTCCAATTAGGCATATAAGTTTTAATTAAAGAAACAGGTAGCTAGGGCCTTTCTTGTCTAACATTAAATGGCAGAAGCATGGGGCTTTAAAAGTCACTCTGTCATGTACAGGGAGTCAGTGTAGTTCTATAAGTGCCTCCCCAAAGGGAAGCCTCGAGGAATGTAAAGAAATGTATGGACCACGGTATTATGTACTCTCTGCAATGAAAAGTAACTTCCTAGGCAATTCTTAAGATAGGAAACGTTTGCTAATTTTATGTGTCTAGTCAATGTGACTATACGTAACAACAACTAATTTCCAAGGTACAAAGAGGGTTTTTCTTTTGTTCAATTTTTATTCTTTACATATTAAATTACACAGAGTATAAAAACATTGTTGTTCTGTACAAACATGCAGTAAAATATTCATCAATTTACAGGCAATATCATAAAAAATACTTTAAAAAGCCAGACAATTCTGTGGCAAGATTATTTACTTTTCGACGCGCGTTTCGGCGTAAAGTACGCCTTTGTCAGGAAAAGCCACTAATCCTGAAATCAATAAAAAACATTCTATGCAAAGATTAACCTTTGTTGTTTAACTTGTTCATCTAAATTACATATTACGTTACATCAATTTTGCAGACACATACATGGATATATATATTCAAATAGGTTTAAGTATATCTTCATTTTATCTTTCATGATTAAAAACATACAGTTTAATACAGACAATACAGTTTTCCGATTTATCATAAAAGGGAGGGTATAAGAAGAAAATAGATTTATAAAGTGCAGAAAACAACCAATATACGTGGTAAAAAAAGAGTAGAATCGTAAATACCAAGCAGCCCAAGGTGGTTTATGCCATGCCCAATGTGATAAATAGTGATCTCAAAAGATTCTTACGTTATGTGTCATGGTTAAGGATGAAAAATGCCAGAATTTGATGATAATAAAATGTCCAAAAAAGGATAGGAACCTAATGGTACAAAACAACAAGACAGTTATAACTATGTCATTGATCGTAATAGTCAAACTTGAGTAAGCCCAATTTGAGTACTAGATATATACCTTGTCTATTGTATGACAATCCAACCAAGATACAATAGTTTTGGCCAGTTCTGGAGATCAGATAGGGTTTCATAAACTATATAATCGTAACTTTCTATTTAAAAAGATGAAATCTAGAGATAAATAAAAATACATTTTTTTATATCTATTACTTGATGTAAATGAATGTATAAATCTGGATCGATTTCTAATTGCCCTATATTACCTAAATTTGATGAGTAGGTCGCACATTAAACGGTTCAGTTTGAATGTCTCACATGCATGGCGGACATACAGAAAACGTGATTTTTCCTAATAAACAAGAAAAAGAAATGGAACCTGTGAGGCCTATTTTGTTTACTTTATACAAAACTGTTTCGTCGCTATAGATTTAAATCTCTTACTGAGGCAAAACAGATTAGATTTTCATATAATGGTACAGTTTACCTACGATGTTTGGATTATTTTTTCTTGATATCGCTCACAGTCATGTCTAATTATGTTTAGTAAATACTGTATTGTACGCTGCACTATTGATGGCAAGTGCAAATATTTATGTTGTTTTTCTAAAAAAGAAGAAACAGGGGGAGATGCCATAGATGAAAAACGACCACAACTACTTTATATACTCACATATAGTTGTTAAAAAAGTCAAGAAACACTAGTACTAGCAAACTTACTAGTACGAATACAAACTAGCCGCACACTTGTGTGATAGTGGACTAGCGTCACAGTCACGTACAGTCATATTAAATATTATGTGTTTTATCCTGTTGTACATAATACTAATCTTTGTGAGTAGAAATAATGTATTTTCATTTATTAAACTACACACATGGATATTATGACCAAAGTTTGATAGTGCGTACACATATCGTTTTCTTAAGAAAAGCAAGTATCGCTAGTAGTTCCCTCCCTAAGAATTCTTCCTCATCGTCAGTGGACAGAAAAAACCTCTACCACCCGTAACACAATTGAGTGATCAAGGATTGCCTAAAAAAACCAAGGGCCATTTTAGCAAGGACGCAAAGCGCGCTTAGCGCTGTATTTTTATCGCTGGTTTAGATCGTGGAGATAAAGCGTTATTATCAACGTTTATCTCCAAGGCGATAATAAACCAGCGATAGCAGTGATTCTCCATCAATAACGCGGGAATTTCAGCGATGAATTCCCATCGCAAAGGAAAAGGTCGCTAATTTTAACACCTGCTAAAATCCTGACTTAGCCATTGTTTTCTATGAGAGGTGGTTTCTACGGCTGAAACCTCACCTGGATGAGGATTCAGCCGTAGAATCCACCTCTCATAGAAAACAATGGGTAAGTCAGGATTTTAGCAGGTGTTAAAATCCAGTGATAATCGCGGTTAGTGCGAGTTTTTTTATCACTTTGCCTGCGTTGCAAATAGGGGGAAGTTGTGTCAGTGACTGTTTTCAGTCGCTTTCAGTTGGGAATGCCTACCTTGCATGTCATTAGCGATAATTATCGCTGGCATGCAAGGCAATAGGAAAACCGGCCACTATTGCCAGAAATCTATTGCTAACGCCTGTTAGCGACTGCTTGCTGATAGGGCGATAAGCAATTTGCCGCTTTAGTGGTAAAAAGTGCTGCTAAAGCAGCAATAAAGGCCTTGCTAATACGCCCCCAAATTTTTAGCTTCCTATGGAACAGCACCTCTGAGGGCTTTACCCTAAAATCAGGCTGTAGCTGGTTCCACAATTTTGCCGCAAGAAAACCAAACAATCGTCCTCCCAACCACGCTCTTTTGAACTGTTGGATGAAGACTCCAATTAGGCATATAAGGTTTAATCAAAGGAAAAGGGTAGCTCGGGACTTTCTTGTTTAAAATTATATGGCAGAAGAATAGGGCTTTAAAAGTCACTCTGTTCTGTACAGGGAGCCAGTGTAGTTCTACAAGCGGCTCCCCAAAGGGAAAGATCTAGGAATGTAAAGAAACGTAGGGACCTCGGTATTCTGTACTCTCTGCAACATTCTCATTCTACCTTTGGTAGCTCCAAGACATAGAACAGTGCAGTAATCCAAGTGGGAAACAATCACTGCCTGGATGATGATTTTTTTGCTGTCTGTGGTAGCAAATCTAGGATTGTATGTAGCATCTTCAAAATTCCAAAACAAGTGCCAGCCAGTGATGAAATTTGTTCATTAAAAGACATTATAGTGTCAAACCATACCCCAAGTTTTTTTATCTAAGGTTTAGGGACCAGGGTCAGCCCTAATTCAGTAGGCCACCAAGCACTGGACCAGTTAAATGGTTGCTTGCCTACCACCATGATGTCAGTCTTTCCTGCATTTAGCTGCAAACAACTGAATTTCATCAATTAGCCAGATCTACCAAACATGCTCTGAGCTTAGGAGCAGCCTCAGCTCCCTTCTCTTCCAGATTGCAAATCAGCTGAGAATCCTCTGCATATGATTCTAACTTTACCCCATGGTTAGCTTCAACGTCCTCTAGTGGGTGCACATAGACATTAAACAGGGTTGGATTTAATGCCGAACCCTGTGGAATCCCTTGAAACAAGGAATGTATCTCTGATTTGAAGGGTTGTTGGAAGACTTGAAAAGACCGGTCTTGAAGAAAATCTGTGATCCAATCTAAAGTACTCCTCCTATGTCCCACAGTCATTCCAGGAGGAGGCCATGGGAGACTGTACCGAAGGTGGCACTGAGGTTCAGCAGGACCAAGGCTACTATCTTACCTTTATCTGCCGCAATTTTCAGAGATTCAGATGCAAAAAGCAAAGCAGATTCAGTGCTATAAAAGGGTCTAAAACCAGATTGAGTCTCAATCAGCACATTGTTTTCTTCAGTAAACCTAGTTAATTGGAGATTGAGAATTTTTGTGCTATTTTTGCAAAGAAAGGAAGCAAGGATTCAGGTCTCAAATTTTCTGGAAGTGCAGGGTCCAGTGAGGGTTTCTTCAGAAGACTAACCACTATCGCATTTTTCCATTCCGTCGGGACTTGCCCAGAAATACAAGAGAGATGCATGAGTTTCGAGAGCACAGGAGTAAACCATTCCCCTGAAGGGTTGCAGTGGGTACTATTGCATGGTTTCAAAGGTGCTAGAATGTCCAGCGCTCCTGTAATCCAGGAGGCTATTTGTTTGTTGGCCATCTGTTGACAGGCATCAAGTATTGAGCGTTCTCCCCATAGGAAAATTTGAAAAAAGAGTTGGCAAATGATGAATTTTCAAGCAAATTTGAGAGAGCAAGTTTTATAAAGCAATTGTGAAAGTGTTGAAAATGGCCCTTTCTGCAGGGCCACCCTAACCTTTTTTGCTGGATTTGTTTTTGTTGACTTTAGAATTCTATGCACTTTACCACTGTTAACCAGTGCTAGAGTGCTTGGGCTCTCTCCTTAAAATGTGGTAACATTGGCTTCTCCACAATTGGCATATTTACCTTACTTATAAGTCTTTAGTAAAGTGCACTACTTGTGCCCAGAGCCTGTAATTGAAATGCTACGAGTGGGCCTGCAGCACTGATTGTGCCACCCACTTCAGTATACCTTTTATGTCTCAGGCCTGCTATTGCAGTGCATGGATGTGCCTTTTTAAAATGTCATGTCAACCTGGCAAGTTAAGCCTTTTTAATACATATAAGTCAACCCTTGGGTAGGGCCTGGATGGCCCGGAGGGAAGGGTGCAATGTATTTAACTTTTTTGGTTTTACATGTCCTGGTAGTGAAAAGCGCTTACATTCTTTTTTCATTACTGCAAGGCCTATATCTCCTATTGGATAGCATTGGATTTACCTAATTACTTTTTTAAAGAGTAATTTCCAAATGGGAAGAAATATTTAGTTCATGTTAGGTGTCTCTGGAATCCTAAATTTAAATTCTAACTTATGATGAAGTCAGATTTTAAACTACAATTCTGAAAATGCCACTTTTACAGAGTTGCATTTCTTGCCTTAGCCATTTGATGCCTACAACCAGTGTCTGGTCATATGACCAGGTATAGTTAGCAGTTGGGCTTTGTGTATTCCTCCTAGACAGCCACACACAATGGGAGCTAAGGTGTGACTTGATGAGCCATCTTGGCAGGATGGGAGAGAGGAGTTGGGCACAGCCTCATTTACACATGAAAAGACTGTGTCCTGACACCACAAAAAGAACAATATACGCCCTGTAGTTAGCCTGGAGCCAGGGCTGATCCTACATTTGCTAAATGCAGTGGAGTAACAGGACACTTGCCTGTATACCGATGCTGTGAATTGAGACTGACTGACTTACTTCTTGCAAGATACACACCGCCTGGGTCCAAATTGATTGCGCCAACAGGTTCTGTTCCAGGATTTACTCTGGTCCTTTTAGGGCTGTCCCCTATACCCCTCCCCAACCCGTTACGTCCTGATGAAGACCCACCCTTGACTACTGAAAGGAGCATTTCCTGATTGAAACGTTGACGACCACATTAGGCCCAGATCATCCAAAGCTCTGGCCAAAAGAAAGAATTATCTGTCAGCAGAACTATTGATTTCCCCTATTGTATCTGGTCCATTATCCACATGTATATAAGTTTCACCAACCTGTATATATTGCACACCACTGAGCACCAATGTCACTTGGCCACCACTTATTCCCTTGTATTGACAGCCTTGATTATATGATTATATGATTATATGTGTATATTAATGTGATTGATATAATTTTGATAAAACCCACGCATTAGACAGCAATTCGAGTTATGTGCCTTATTGTTTGTAAAATTGTTTTATGCATCTAGCCATTTGGGATACTTTTGTCTAAAATGAATTGTTGAATGTGACACTGAATGTGCGAGCAGAAGTAATCGAATACCAGACAGAACCATTTTTGTTTAATATGGAGCCAGGGCTGGCAGGGCATCTGTGTACTTCAAAGGCATGCCTCTAGAAGCTTCTCCCTACTTCAAAAACACAATTGTGTATAAAATAAGCACCTCAGAAGTCACGACCGCCTCATGCGCCCTTTGTGTAGTGGGCCTAGCATGCAGGCCTCATGTTGCGTTAGCCCAGGGGCGCTTTATGACACTTTTCACAGGGACTTGCAGTACCCCTTTCGCTCTTATTTCCAGCCACCTCTCGCTTGCGGCTTTCCCTCCCATTTGCAAGCTCTACTTAGGAGCCTCTCGCCCACCTGACTGATCCAAGTTCCTCCTGGAACGTGGCTGGGAGTGGAATTCGGCTGGCAGACAGGATCCACCCTCTCTTCTCCAGGTGTTGCTGGGTTCTTCCGCTTTTCAGGGTTCTCCTGTTTAGGCTCCTCCAGTTCATCAGGGCTCAGGTCAGAAACCCATAACTGGTAGTCTCCTGCTGGAATTCTAGTTGCACGTGCACCTTCCGGCTCTCCGTTCTCTCCTTTTTGCCGAGTTCACCCCGCCTCTTCTTCTAGATGCACACACGTCCCATGGGAGTTCTGGTCATTTCCAGACATCCAGTCTCAATGTATTGGCCCTGTAACAAAAGAAGGGTGCAGTCGGCTCCAGGGAGGTACATCGCCTCATCTTCAGCTCCAAGTTTGTGACCATCCCCGGATTTTCCTGATCGGGAAAAAAAGGATACAGCAACAGGAAATCTGGACCTGTTAAGTACTTTCCAGATTTATGTCAAACTTCAAACTGGAAAGATTGAAGTGAAAGGAACCACCTAAGGACTCTAGGATTATTTCCTTTATTCTGGTTTAACCAGGTCAATGGAGCATGATCGGTATAATGTGAAAATGGTTTGTCCTCAAGATAATAACACAGTTTATCAACTGCCACTTGATGGCTAAACATTCTTTTTCTGTAGTGGAATATGCAGTTTCTCAGGGAAATAGCTTTCTACTTATATAAAGGAATGCTTTTTAGGTTTTGCCTGGGGCACGGAGCGTTAGCTCCGCCCCCAGGATAAATCTCTAGTTTTCAGTAAGGGGGACTTGAATACGCCCCTCTGTTCCATTGGCTAGCTCCATAAATGGAGGCTAGCCATTGGAACAGAGATCTGTCCGTCAAGGCCGGACCAGATTCGGGGGCGTTCCCGAGATTTTTTCCCTCTCCACCCACTTCTGTTCGTCATCACGGTGGTGGGTGTGTGTTATATTTTTTTTTCGAGTGGGCCTGTGTTGTTCCTTTTCAAAGTGTCTGTTGTTGGAGTTGGCTGCAAGATTCGAGTTCCCACGAGGCGATCAGGTAAGGAGCATTTTGTTTATAAATGTGCGTGCGCCGTGATCCTCCCCCCCTCCCGCTATCCCTGCGCCGTTCCCGCCCGCCCCCCCCTCCCGCTGTCCTGTGCCCGTTCACGCCCCCCTCCCTCCCTGTGCTCGTGGTGCTTGTTTTGGAGTTGGCTGCAAGATTTGAGTTCCCACGAGGAAATCAGGTAAGGAACATTTTGTTTATAAATGTGTTTTTACTTTGTAAGTTTACGTATTTTGACGTTTTGGCTCTTAATGTCTTTTTCTCTGTTTCCTTTTTATTTTTATCCCGTTCCCGACCCCCCTCCTCCCGCTGTCCGTTCCCGCCCCCCCTCCCGCTGACCGTCTAACCGTTCCTGCCCCCCCAACCCCCAGACTACGTGGAGCAGAAATGACGGAGGGGGAGCTGAAGAGCGAGGGGGTTGTGTTGTGACTAGGATAGCTCGCAGCAGTAGGGGTATGGAGGGAGAATTGAAGGAATATCGTTCAATTGTGGTATAATACATACTGTGACCGGAAACCTAGAGTCCGGTTCATGGGTGGGGGTGTACAGGGTTAAAAACCTTCAGAGTAGCATTGGGGATAAAGTGAGTGAGTCCCACAGATTGAAAAGCCCTGGGTCATTTAGGTGAGACACAAGGTGGGGGGCTTAACATGGGTAGATGAGCTGTTTATGTGTGGTGGTATATTATATGCCGTATGATCCGATGATATCTTTCCTTATGTAATAGCTGCAATGACTAGAAAACTGGTGGGAGGATACTCGCGCTAGGGATGCCTTTAGGCGATGCAAATTTGAAGTCATTATACGTATGTGCGAAAAGGATGAAATAGTCTGTATTAAAGGATTATGTATTTGCTGTGACTGTATATATATCTATATATACACAAACAAAAAGTTTGTGTTCAAGCGTGCATGTGAGGCAGTTGGAAAATATAAGGAGGATAGGCAGCGTGTATTTGAATAACGTTAATGAGGGAAAGCTGGCTTGGGATGCAATACATGTGTAAGGTAGAGATGGGCAGATGTCACGTGCTCAGGGATTTATGGATTGATCGCATGGGTGTGACCTTATATAACGTGTATTAGTTGAGATTGTATGTCCTTTGTTGACAAACTGCCCCAAATGTGTGGTAGGCTGAGAATGTGTGCAGTTGAGATGAGGCTGCAGAAGTGTAGGTGAGGGTGTAGTGAGGTATAGATAATGTGAGATACATGTGTTGGGATTAGATGGTCATGGAAATTTATCTGCTATATTTTGGGTTAAATACGTTTTCGGGCGCAAAGCCGAAGTGCTAGATTTGCAGGGGGTGTGGATGTTCTAAAGCCTTGGTCGGGAGGCGGATGCCATTGTCTGCGGTTGCGTTGTCGTCGAGATTTTAAATGTTTACGTATGTATTCACATCACCGTGCTGTTCTTAATCGCAATGCCACCGACACTCAGTGTGCCTTAACATTTCCAGATCGAACAGCTGTTCTTCCACACAGCACTCTCTGTATTGATTTGTAGCGTGTTTGCTGATGCACGTTACATTCTTAATTGCTATTAACCCAAGCAGAACTGCGTGAGCGCAAATGCATGGATTTGTAAACAATGAAAGGCCCTGCATTGTGTAGGCCGACTTTTGGTCATTCTGATGCACTGCCGCCCTCCATGCCACTCTGTTCCTTTTATACATGCTGGTTGATGTCTTGCACTGTGTAAACAATAGAAATTGAATTCCCAGCATGACCATTCTCAAAATCCGGGAGTGCTCTTTTTTTACAGGATACATTAACCACGGATTTGCAGTGCATGTGGGGAGCTACCACTCGGAACCTCCACCCCTAATTACTTTCTACACTCCACTTTTTGCAAGTGCTGCGTTTCACAAATCAATACAATGCATCTCTCACAACGCAGTCAACTACATAGATGCATGGCGTCATTTAAAAAGAACATTGGCATATGGCTGTACTAGAATATCCCATTTGCTTAAGAACATCTTCAAACAAGTGGGATTGTTGTAAGGAAAAAATAGTTACATAAATCCTGTCGACTCAGTGGGTAATAGCCTTGAAGCCAAAAATCCCACACAACTGTTTCTTCAGACAGATAGTACAAACTCTTTGTTGGTATGGTGCTATTTTTGTAGAGGAACCTTTAGCCAATTTTGAGTTTTTAGCCATCCCCACCGTGTCGTGACTCGCACGGTTAACGTAAATGGTGAAACTATGAGTTTCAGAATATTGTGTGAGTGCAGAGTGCAGAGGGAGGGCAGAGTGGAGAGTGCTTAGGGAGTGCATAGGGAGTGGAGAGTGCATAGGGAGTGGAGAGTGCATAGGGAGTGGAGAGTGCGGCTGGAGAGTGCATAGGGAGTGGAGAGTGCATAGGGAGTGGAGAGTGCACAGGGAGTGGAGAGTGCACAGGGAGTGCAGAGTGCATAGGGAGTGGAGAGTGCACAGGGAGTGGAGAGTGCATAGGGAGTGGAGAGTGCACAGGGAGTGGAGAGTGCATAGGGAGTGGAGAGTGCATAGAGAGTGGAGAGTGCATAGGGAGTGGAGAGTGCATAGGGAGTGGAGAGTGCATAGGGAGTGGAGAGTGAATAGGTGTTAGACGGGGACCTGGAGGGTCGGCCGAGCACAGGGGGAGAGGCCTCCGGTGAGGACCGTCTCCAGCGATCGTACAGACAAGTAACTTCCCCCCCACAAATGGACACCACACAAGGATACGATCTGCACACTTTATATAGGATTCTTGAGGCAAGGTTATCAACGATACAGTGGGGGCAGGACACGAGGATCCTCCCAATTCTAGTCTCTGTAGGGTAAGGGGTAGCGGGACAGTCTTGGGTACCGGTCCGGTACAAGGGCGGCCAGAAGGAGCTCACAATCCTCGAGCTCGGAGGTCTGAAAGGTCGGGCCGCGGCAGCGCCAGCAGGCTAGGATGATGTTCTCGGCAAGGAGGGCCGCGGCAGCGCCAGCAGGCTAGGATGATGGTTCTCGGTAAGGAGGGCCGCGGCAGCGCCAGCAGGCTACGATGATGACTTCTTTGCAGAGGGGCCGCGGCAGCGCCAGCAGGCAAGAGCGATGGTTCACAAGGATGGGCCGCGGCAGCGTCAGCAGGTCCAGACGAAGATGCACGTTGCAGAGGGCCGCGGCAGTGCCAGCAGGCTTCTGAGATGGTTCACAAGGCAAGGCTGCGGCAGCGCCAGCAGTCCGTCAGGGATGAGTTCTTCAAGGTGTCTCTCGACTCCAGGATACAACTGCCTTCCTGCTCTGGAGCTGCCCCAGTTATAGGTCTGGTCTCCTTTGATGTCCGGACCCTCGCGCTTGGAGGTCGGGAGGTCCGGGATGAGGGAGTCCAGACACCCAGCAGGGGGGTGGAGCCAGCGCCCGGGGAGACCGGGGGCAATCGGCAGCTGGCGGGGGAGAACCATCGACACTCCTCTCTCCCATTGACCTGCCAAGTGGTCTCTTCACCTCCTGGGTGGATGGTGGTGCCTCGATGTCGGGGCCTGGCCAGGCCCAGGGTTGGGGTCGAGTTGAGGCCACGCGGCCTCGTGGTGCAGTGTCCAAGATGGCGGCGGGGCCGAGGCAATGGTGCTGACGGGGGCCCGGGACAGCCGATGCTGGGATGTTCGGGAGCAGGCGTCCCGTTGGGGACGGTTTGCGGGTTGCTTCGGTGGGTTGCCGGGGTGGTTCTTCTGGGGACACCGGGAGAGCCGGCGTTCGGGCCTTATCATGCGGGGAGGGAGCGGTCCTTTCACGAGGCCTGTCCAACAATAGGGAGTGCTGAGTGCATAGGGAGTGCAGAGTGGAGAGTGCATAGGGAGTGCTGAGTGCATAGGGAGTGCAGAGTGGAGAGTGCAACGGGAGTGCATAGGGAGTGGAGAGTGCATAGGGAGTGGAGAGTGCATAGGGAGTGGAGAGTGGAGAGTGCATAGGGAGTGCAGAGTGCATGGAGAGTGCATAGGGAGTGCATAGGGAGTGGAGAGTGCATAGGGAGTGGAGAGTGGAGAGTGCATAGGGAGTGCAGAGTGCATAGGGAGTGCAAAGTGGAGAGTGCATAGGGAGTGCAGAGTGCATAGGGAGTGGAGAGTGCAGATTGCATAGGGAGTGGAGAGTGGAGAGTGCACAGCGAGTGGAGAGTGCACAGGGAGTGGAGAGTGCATAGGGAGTGGAGAGTGCATAGGTAGTGGAGAGTGCACAGGGAGTGCAGAGTGCATAGGGGGTGGAGAGTGCATAGGGAGTGGAGAGTGCATAGGGAGTGGAAAGTGCATAGGGAGTGCAGAGTGGAGATGCATAGGGAGTGGAGAGTGCATAGGGAGTGGAGAGTGCATAGGGAGTGCAGAGTGGAGAGTGCATAGGGAGTGGAGAGTGGAGAGTGCATAGGGAGTGCATAGGGAGTGGAGATTGGAGAGTGCATAGGGAGTGCAGAGTGCATAGGGAGTGGAGAGTGGAGAGTGCATAGGGAGTGCAGAGTGCATAGGGAGTGCAGAGTGCATAGGGAGTGGAGAGTGCATAGGGAGTGCAGAGTGCATAGGGAGTGCAGAGTGCATGGGGAGTGCAGAGGGAGTGCATAGGGAGTGCAGAGTGCATAGGGAGTGCATAGGGAGTGCATAGGGAGTGCATAGGGCGTGCATAGGGAGTGCATAGGGAGTGCGTAGGGAGTGCATAGGGAGTGCATAGGGAGTGCATAGTGCATAGGGAGTAGGGAGTGCTATGGAGTGCTAGAGAGTGCAGAGTGAGTAGGGAGTGCTAGGGAGTGCAAGAGAGTGCAGAGTGAGTAGGGAGTGCTAGAGAGTGCAGAGTGACTGCAGAGATTAAGCTAATGGCAATGTAAATGGCAATGCCATGTATTTATCTGTTTTCAAAACCAACACATAAATACAAATTTTGTCACTTACAATGCCAATAACTCTAACTTTTCCAAAGGCGAAACCATTGCATTGTAAATGCTTGTTCTACTTTGTCATTGTCCTTTTGAGAGAGAACAGCTCCTATGCCTACATCTGAGGCAACTGTTTGCAGGATAAAGGTTTTCTCAAAGTTAGGGGAGATCTGTATTGGTGTTGAGGTGATATCTTTGACAGTTTGGAATACTTTCACCACCTCATCTGATGGGTGTTGGAATTTCTCGTTAGGAGTCCCTTTTTTAATAGGTCAGTTAAAGGTGTAGCTATAGTGGAGTACCCTGGAATAAATCTTCAATAATATCCAATTAGTTGCAAAAAGGCTCTTACTGCTTTTTTGTTGGTTGGGAAAGGAACCTCGGTGAAAGCTTTCACCTTTTCAATTTGGGGTTCTATGACTCCATTTCCTAAGATATATCCTAAGTATTTCACCTTGGTGAAGCACACTTTTATTTATTTTTGCATTTATGTGTAAGTCAGCCTTTGCTTGGTCCCCTAAGACCTTTGTTAGGTGTCCCAAATGTTCTTTCCAAGTACGGCTGAATATAATAACATTGTCTAGATAGGCAGAGGAACACCATCAATGGCTTTCAAGGATTAGATTCATTAATCGTTGAAAAGTAGCAGGGGCTCCTTGACGTCCGAAGGAAAGTACAATAAATTGGAACAAGTCAAAAGGTGTGAAAAAGGCAGTTTTTCTCTATCTTCTTTCTTTAATGGGACTTGCCAATAGCCCTTGATACGGTCTATTGTGGTTATGTATTATTTGGCATCTCCTAATCTCTCAAACCATTTATTAACCTTGGGAAGAGGGTATGCATCTAACTTACAGATATTGTTAACTGCACGGAAGAGTATGCAGAATTGTATACTCCCATTGAGTTTCAGAACTAATGGTATGGGAGAAGCCCAGTTACTTTGCAAAGGTTCTAAAACATTCATTTTTAACATTTGTTCTATCTCGTTATGAACTGTTTGGCATCTTGCTGTGGGAATCCAATAAGGATTCAACTTTACTATTTTCCCTTCAGGAGTAGGAATAGAGTGTTCTATTAGGTTGGTTTTTCCTGGTACATCTGAGAATATAGTAGAGAAGGGTTGTAAAGTTTCTCTCAACCCTTCCTTTTGCTCTATAGATAAGTCTTCATTTATGCATAATTGATCTAGGGTAGAGCCGGCTCTGCTTTCAGGCTGCAACATATGTACATGTTTTGGTAGAGGTCCTAGACATTTCTTTTAGTAGATTTATATGAAAAGTGTGTTCTTTATGGGTTCCCATTTTTAGTTTATACGAGAGGTTTACAGTTTTTTCAATATTTTTAAAGGGGCCTTTCCATTCGGATTTCATCTTAAGAGTAGAATTAGATAGCAAGACTAGAACCCAGTCACCTGGTTGGTATACTCTTAACTTCTTCCCCTTATCATAAATTTATTTTTGATTTCTTTGTTTTTTCTCCACATTTGTATATGCCAGTTCTCTAAGTTTCCCGATACGGGTTTTTAACTGTTAGGTGTACTCTAGAAGGTTATCCGCTTCAGGTTTCACATCTTTTTCCCAAGCTTCTCGTATTATCTCTAAAAGTGTTCAGGGTTTTCCCCCATCGAGTAATTAAAAAAAAGAGCGCTCCAAACTACTCTGTACCTGAGTTCTTAGCACAAAAAGGGCTAAGGAGAGCATTTGGTCCCAGTTTTCCCTTCTCCTGAAAGCATTTTCTTTAAGATGAGTTTGAGAGATCCATTATATTTCTTGACCAAACCATTCGTTTACTGATGATACATCAAAGTTTTATCATGTTTTATGTTTAATTGTTTGCATATCTGGACCATTAGTCGTGATACAAAATGGGTACCCAGATTTGTGAGGATTTCTCTTGGGAATTCAATATGAGAAAAAAAGTCTATCAAATATTGAGTGATAGTTTTTGTATCTGGGCTATGAATATAAAAGACCTCTTGATATCAGGTAGCATAATCTACTAAAACAAGAGCATATTGATATCCTCTTGAGGACTTTGGTATTGGACCTATCAAATCTATCCCAATCCTCTTAAATGGGGTTCCTATTATAGAGAAAGGTTGGAGAGGCGCTTTAGGGGGAATGGTACAGGTTTCTTTTTTGGCAGATTTTGCATGCTTAACACTATTTTTTTATATGAGCAAAAATACTGGGCCAGTAAAACATTTTGAAGAATTTCTTTGCTTGTTTTCTCGGGTCCTGAATTTCGGCGTAGCTACCTTTGAGTATGATGGAGCAAAGCTTCTAGTAATTGTTCTAAACATATTTTGTCCATAATCACTTCCTTGTGTTGAAATGTAAACGTTACTCATTTATTTTGCTTGCATATTACTTCATGTAAAGTTATCATTTGCGGCACCATTTTAAGTTGAGCTGCCATTTTTAACTGAGATTGAAACTAACCCTAGCTTGCTGAGAAATGTCTCCTTTCATTTTGTTCCTTTTTCTCAAGGTTTAACGCTGTCTTTCACTGAATACATTGTCCTCGTTAGCACATACCTTCCCAATAGATAGAGGCCTTCTCCCACCAGCCCAGCTGCAGGCATGGGAAGGAAGACCTTCAATTACAGATAGTATTTACCCATCCTTAAAGTTGAAACTTATCCTACTGTACCCCTCTGTTTTAGCTGTATGAGCCTGGAAATTTCCATTCTGGGCGGGGCCTTCATTGGTTTGAAATGTTCTTAATATATCTTTACGCTGGCTAAAGTCAGTCCCTCTGCAGTAATCCAAGTAGGCTGGTCAGATTGGACTCCACTTGAGTGCACTTTAATAAAATATCGTTGGTTTGTATTCTTTACTGTCTGACCGACTGTTCATTTGTGAGGAAGAGGTGGTCGTGAGTTATCCGGGTGACCCTAATCGAGTCACTTCCCTCACTTGGTATGGTCTTAACTATTTCTCTGCTGCTGCTGTCAATTTAAAATAGAGAACTTTGGGGTATCACCCAGCTTTCCCCTCTCTTGTCCGAATCTCAAGTGATGGGCTTCCTCATCTAGTCTGGCTCAGTCCAATATCACTCTTTTCACTTCTTCATACATGGCCTCTCCTCTGGGATTATCTGTTTGGTACACAGCCTGAGCATCACCTGTCAGCAAAGGGGCTAGATAAAAGGGCCGCTTCTCTAGGGGCCAAGCACTTGCCCTTGCAATCCGTTCAAAATGGATCAAAAAGGCATTGAGATAATTTCCTGGTAAGAGGTTTTGCAAAATGATCATAGGGGCACTAGCTGCTGGTCACCTATTGTTAATCAATCCGGAGGTCACCTGTAATTGTTCCTGGGCCAACTTATTAACTTATTAAGTTGCTCTGTTTGAGTCTTCAACTCATCTTGAAATAGTTCTCTATCAGCCTTAGCTGAAGACATTTGGCGTTCTTGGTCTCATTCTAATTTGCATTTTTCTTGTGCCAGGTGTTGAATTAGCTAGAAACAACTAGGGCTGGCTGTTCCAACACCAGGGCATCTCGTGGAAACATGATACTTTCAGTAATTGTAAGTCGAAGCTTGTAGTCTATGGAGTTCTATGCCCATGTGGACTCCTATATATTGGAAATACTAACCAGGAAATCCGTCATAGAATTTCACAACACAAATCAAGAATAAAGAACAAAGTCGAAACTGCACCACTGGTAAACCACTGGATTCGATGCAAACACCACGTAAATGAACTTAAATGGACCGTGATATCTAAAGTTGAGAAGGACCCACGCGGCGGCGAATGGAACTTAAAATTATCTAGACGCGAGGCACACCTGATTGTGAAGTTTAATACGGCTGTGACAGGACTCAACGAATTGTCAGAAATTTATAAACTGTAGGATTTCATACATCTCTCTCTGCAGTTTTATTGCACCTGGAGAAATTCACTTGCAACTCTTCATTTATATACTTGTTTATCTGGGTTATTGTATTATTGACTCATTATCTACACATTCTCTCGTGATTTTTACTTTATTGATTCGTAACTTAAAAGAATGTCAAAACGCAATGTCCTTGAGGCGCGCATGCGCGTGAGATCAGCCTTCTCCTAATAAGAGGACTATCTCCCAGATACCACGCATGTGCGAGTGATTAGCGCTGAACGCTGAAGGGTTTGGACGCGGCTAAACGGACCCTGCCAAAACGTAATGTCCTCGAGGCGCGCATGCGCGTGATATCACTCTCATCCTAATAAGAGGACTATCTCCCCGGTACAGCGCATGCGCGAATGATTAGCGCTGACTCAAACGCCGAAGGATTTGGACGCGGCTAAACGGACCCTGCCAACTCGGTAAGCTAAATTACCTAAATACTCTTTTTCCAAGCGCTAGAAATCCAGGTTAAACCTCTGGCTCACGAAATCGCCCTATTTCAGTGATCAACAAGTTTCCCTGCAATTTTGATTAAGATCGTGACGATTTCTTCAGGAGTGTGCAGCCCTGGGACCCCTTGGTAAAATACTCCCTTTACGTGGCTACTTCGTGTTCGTCCACCACACAACGACTCGGCATTTATCATGTGTCTTGCTCTACAGGTCCGCCTGCAGCTGCCTTTTAAACTTCTGCCTCCCAGGACACGTTTACTTTCAGGATTAAGTTACTTTTATTGGTCATGTGTGGTTATTAGACCCTGTGTCCCCCCCCCCAGATTACATTATTTTCTCACACACAATCTTTTGCATTCTTTCTTCTTTTTATTTTGATTTCATGTCTACAGGATATTTCTACCATGAATTTGTTTCCCTTGATATGCTCCCACTGATAAGCTGAGTGGTTTTGGGGGTTGTAGTGCTCAGTAGAGTTCCTTCGTCTGAAATTTGCATACATAGGTTCTCTTTTTCTTTTTCAGAACGGCCTGGCCCTGAGGAGAATCCCCCTGACTATTAGGGATTCAAAATGCGTAGGCACCCTCCCCTTTGGTCTGCTTTTGGTTGTCCTAGTGTTATACTGTGTTACACTAGTTCTGACAATTTTACACCCACATTTGTAAATAATTTGAAAAGCTGATCTAATTTGACCTTAAGAAGTGTATTGCTTTGATTTGATTTCTTTTCAAGTGTATAGCAGACCTATTACTTCCCCCACTAGTGTATCAATTCAGCAGTCTGTGTGAAGTATTCTAGCATGAATGTATGAATGTTTGTGGTATGACTGTGACATGTTTGATTTATGACTGTATGGTTGATATTTTACCTTGTTCTGTGTCCCTTTTTCATTATTGTCACAAAATTGTTATTGATAGTATACACTAAGGTCTAAATCATTGTACCTTCCAATTTGTTTTGCGAAATAAAGCAGCTATTAAATAGCATCTCCCAGTTTTGAATGGTAATCTTTATCTGGTTGATAATTGTTATATGAATTATAGCATCAGTATTGCCATTTTCTCTCTG
The DNA here is from genome assembly GCF_964263255.1 of Lissotriton vulgaris. NCBI lineage: Eukaryota > Metazoa > Chordata > Amphibia > Caudata > Salamandridae > Lissotriton > Lissotriton vulgaris. The sequence continues at coordinate 682,500,679 of NC_141693.1, forward strand.
TTGTTTTAGGTGTTGAATTAGAGCATCCATATGAATCCATGGAGGGAGGCTGCCCACATTCCCCACCATTTGTGATCTTACTAGGGAGTTTAATGCAAGATCAATCACTTTTGGGTTTAGTCTTATATCTTTTATTTAAAAAACAAAACAAAAACAGGAGTCCAAGGGGCCGTGGCTAGCAGCCGTCGGACATGGAAGGGGCTACATGCCCTCGCCATTTCTCCTGAAAATATCCTGCAACTAACCTGATGGTATCCCTTCACAAACAGAGGTCTGGCTCCAAAACACCAGGTGTGCCCAACTTATGCAGCCTCCCGTGGAGACTCGCGAGAGAGACAGAGTATCGGCAAGATACCCGAAGACCACGCGGGGGGAAATATTGGTGGCCGTCCTTGCTTCTCCAGCTAAAGAGGTGAGCGTGTGGGGAGGCCGCAGGTACGGCGGCCTGTGGAGAGACCCGGAGCAGCTGATGGCCCGCTCCTCAGCCCCATTTCGGTTGCGGTGCAACCGGGCTCGTTAGTGGCCCATGAACCCCTTCAAGTGCCGGCGGGTGGAGGGACCTGAGCGCTAGTCAAGGTCACTGCGGCTGGGCGGGGTGATCGATCAAGGCCACGTCGTTGAGGCCTAGTGGGGGGAAGCACCTGAAATAGACAACACCCTGCAAGAAACCTCCACAGAACACTGCGGAGTGGCCCAAGCAGAAAAGTGCACCGGAGAGCAGCTCACGCAGGCGAGGAACCTTCCAGGGAGCTGAGAATCGAGGGTGAGGCAAAGCAAAGCAGCCATCTAGAAATGGAGATTGACCCCTAATACTTCACTATGCCCCACGAGAGATACAAGAGGACTCATAGACACCAGAGGCAAGCAAACGCACCAGGGCGCAGCCCAAACACATGGAGGTGACTCAGAAGTGCTGGGGTCCGCAAGTACAACAGGGCCTGGAGACCTTCTACAGAACACTGCGGTTATCACGAAGGCGCTTAAGTGGGCGGAAATATGGATTGAGGGGACGTTAAAGGGAAGTTCCAGGTTCCTACAAACTTTGTACCCCCCCTCTCACTCAAAACACAGTGATCCAGTGCAACTTCTCATTTTGACTCCCTCCCCCCAGGTCGCGGGTTGATCGCCGGACTGGGAAAACCGACAGGCCGGTAGGGGTGGGAACCCCCCATGCACAGGCGGCGGCGAGTACTAGGATGAGCCCTGCACGACTGGGAGTACATCACACGACACTGAGCAATAATGGTCAGCGGAAGAGGAGCCAAGACACAGGCTCAGAGCAAGTTGGACAAATTTTCCTGGGCCAAGATGAGTGAGGAGGACAACACCACATCCACAGGGGGAACGGGGAATCAACACTCTCAGGCTCCCTATCATGACTTAACCCTTCAGGACATCATGGGGGCCATTGCCGGAGTGCGGGCCTCCTTAAAGACTCGCATTGACTCAGTTAATATTGAGGTCTCCTTCATCCGAGCCAACTTGTGGAAAATGGACTCCAGAGTGAAAGAGGTGGAAGAAGCTACCACAATGCTCACCTCAGACACTGCCATCCTGAAACAACAAGTGACCCAACTACAGGACCAACAGACAAAAATGGAAGGACTACTTGATGATTATGAAGGAAGAGCATGAAGGAACAACATGCATATCCTTGGAGTTCTGGAGCAGGCGGAGGGTCAACGTTGGACCTCTTCGTCGAGGACTTAGTATTGACAAAACTTCAGCCGAAACGTTTGTCAAGTTATTTCTCCATTGAACTGCTCACATAGTCCAAGGGGAAAGGCCAAGTCAGAGGGCCCGCCGAGACCAATCAAGGCACAGGTGTTCAACTTTCACGACCCTGACGTCATAATCCAAATGGCACAGGCCAAACTCCCATTAAATTTGGAGCTCAGTGCAGTCACCTTCTTCCCGGACTTTACCACCAAAGTCCCAGCTTAACGATGCAGTTTCATAGCAGTCAAAAAGGCAATGCGTGACAAAGAAATGAAATACTCCATGTTCTTCCCGATGAATCTCCGGGTTGAGGCTGAGGGTAAGACATAGCTTTTCTCCTCCCCAGAAAATGCCTGGGAATGGCTGGAAGGTTGGCGGAGAGTTGGGAAGCCGAATGGAGACCGAATAGATAAACCCCGGCACAACAGGTTGAACAATGTCACCAAGCCACAAGGCAAACCCGGCCAGGGAGAGCTGAACTCAACACCAAACGGCTAAAGAGACAAGGCGCTTAAGACTTCGAGGTGTATTGACTGACAGACAAACAAAGCACCTGGGTATAGGGCAAGAAGTCAAGCAAAGATAATGGGGTAGTTTATACCAGCCCACAATTAACAAAGGTTGCTCCACTATCACCTAATTCGGCGGGATAGCCAACAACGAGTTGCTTTAGAAGAGTAAGCACAGGAAGGGATTAGGACATGCTTGAATGACAAAGTATGCAACATGCTCATATCCTATCAAATCTACGGTGTGGGGAAGGGCTGTAAACCAAACACCTCACGAATGGGGGGGGCGACAGGCACTCTGCCTTGTTGGGGAGTGGGTAGTTGGAAACCCACTGGCAGGGGGGCAGGGAGGGGGTGGATCGAGAAGAAGAGGGGGTTTAGTTAGTGTTAATGTTGGTTTTTACAATGCACAGTGTCACAAACCAAGTTGGGAAAGTCATGTCCTCCCTATGACTATATGGTATAGACATCTTGAAGTTCAAGGAGAATTCCGGACTACACGATTGCTCCATGTTTATTATGCTGAATGCTAACTTGTTGGAGGAGACGGGCGCCCATCCAGTGACAGGAGTTTCACCAGTCCCTAGCGATAGTCTAACATGGGAAGCACAATAGAAACAGAATTGTCCATTTTGACGTGGAACGTAAATGGATTGGGTGACAAAATAAAGCGGGGAGTTGTGCTGAGTATCTAAAGAGACAGACCCCAGATATAGTATTGCTGCAGGAAACACACCTGGTGGGTAATAATTGCAAGGCCCTCAATAGGTGGGGATACAAACTTCTGGTTCATGCAGGTTTTACATCCGGCTCCAGAGGCACGGGTATACTAGTTCAGAGGAACCTGGCTCTCACTCCACTCGTACACGGGCTGGCCCATAGGGTAGATTTGCAGGGGCGGAGGCCAGTTGGGAGGGGAGACCAATCAATGCGGTCTTGGTATATCTCCCACCAGCACTGGGTAAGGAGGCACTTAGTGATTTAGGCAAATTTCTGATAGATCTCCCCGAAGGTACATTAATACTGGGAGGTGACTTTAACATGACTATGGATGATGCAATGATGCAATTGATAGTCCAGCCCGCATCCTACTCTGAACAGCGCCATGAAACCTTGGTCTACGTGCGCTTTACAAATGGGTTATAACATAACATAACATAACAGGTATCCTCGACGACCCACAGCACGTCATAACACTCAAATGGAGGAGTTTACTCAAGCCATGGGACTAACAGACGTATGGCGCTCATTGCAACCACACATGACGTATTACACCCACTACTCCTTCCCACATAAAAGTTTGTCCCGCATAGATTATTTCCTTACCCACCTAGTTGACCTAGGCCACTTTCAACATCCTCGCGGGTTAACGAGAGGTATATCTGATCATTCCCCAGTATGGCTCGAACTCACCATCAATCAAAAAGACAGCACAGTGCCATAATTATAAATCCGTGGCTCCTAATGGTCCCAGACATAAAGTATGATCTCACCAATTAAACAGATTGTTATTTTACCAAAAATGTAGGTTCAGTGACTAGGCATCGACTATTTGGGAAGCTTACAAAGTGTTGATGGAAGGGCATGCTTTGGCATTAAAAACAGGTTATATCTGACCACATAACCAGCAAGTACTACAACTAGAGAATGAGCTCCTACAACTGGAGGCACAGAATAATTCCTCACCCAGCGAGTCCACTTCACACCGCTTAACAATTAAACAACTCGAGTATAAAAATATGGCAAGGGAAAAAAACCCAAGCGCGGCTACTTTACACCTACTTTACACCTTTACACCACATAAGGCTTACAAGTTGGGAGACAGAGCCGGGAAAATGCTTGCCTGGCTGGAGAGAAGAGAACCGGGAGATCGGTGGGTACCCACAAAAGAGGTAGCAAAGGCATTTGCAGATCATCTGGAGGCGGTGTATACCTTCTCCACCACTTACACATCCGAAGACTCACGTCAACTGTTAGCAGACATAAATTTGCCTACATTATCAGACAAAGACAGAGCTGAGCTTGACACAGATATAACAGATTACAAAATATGTAAAGCCATATTCAGCATCCAGTAAGGAAGGGCAATGGGGCCCAACGGGATTCCAATTGAGTTCCTTAAATCGATGGACCTATGGGAGGCGCCGCACTTTAAACTTATGTACAAAGAAAGCTTGGAGAAAGGCATTCTGCCAGAAGATTAAAGATTATCTCCCATCGTAGTAATCCGAAACCGGCGAACAGTTGCAGCTCCTATAGACCAATCTCCTTGATCAATGCAGAGGCTGAAATTCTAGCAAAACTTCTGGCGTCCCATCTGGGTGTCATTTTCCTTCACCGGTCCAACCAGATAAATCGGACTTCATGCCAGGGTGAAATACGGCACTAAATATTCATCACATGCACAATTTTTGGGGGCGCCAACACTGTATAGACGAAGAAGCGATAATACTATTGTTGGATACCTCTATGACATTCGACTCTATAGAATGGCCCTATCTCTTAGAAGTGCTGATCCAGCTGCGGGTCGGCCCGCGGTTCATAGAGTGGGTCAGATTACTTTATACAGAGTTGGGGGCCAAATTGAGGGTGAATACCCGCACGTCTTGGACATTTAGGTTGAATAGAGGTACCAGACAGGGCTGCGTCTTGTCCCCCCTACTTTTTGCCCTAGTGCTGGAACCACTGGCGTCTTTGGTGAGACGAGACGTGGTACTGCGGGGACTGAGATTGGAGGAAGACACTGAAGACAGGATATCATTGTATGCAGATGACATCCTGATTTATCTAGCTTCCCTGTATGCCTCAATAAGAAGAAAACTAAATATATTCACAAATGTCAGAAAATATGCGAGGGATGCTATCAATTGGACATTCAGTGCTATTTGTTCCTCCGGACCCACACCCATACTACCCTGGGGATGTGAAATTGAAGTGGCCTATGACAGATTCTGCTATTTGTGGATCTTCATTACGCCCGACTCTTGTGGGATGGGAGTGCACCGCGCATAGCTTTAGAGAAATTGACAAAGGGATGATACGACGGTGGAATCGCACTCCCAGATATACGTCTCTATTATTGGGCATCACAACTGGTGGTGATAAATCACTGGCTGTACCATTCCCCAGTGGACCCAGCATACAGACTGGAGAAATATCAGATGGGACCAGAGGGGTACTTAGTGGCCCTAAACAGTAAGGTCTGTAAGGGGAAGACTTCAGGGCCCCATGGCTAAAACAGTAACCATCTGGCATCAACCAACTAAACGTCTGGGTTGGACAGGGGTGTTGACAAATGCCACGCCCCCGTGGTCCTCTCAACAGCTAGGATTACTTTGTCACCATTTGGGTTTTGACAAATGGGACACCATTGGACTGTCCACCATAGGAGATCTCATACATATGGGTAAGATCCTGACATTCATGGAATTACAAGCACAACACAAACTAGCACATGGTGAGATATTCCGATATTTACAGATTTTCCATGCTCTTTACACAGTACTCCCAGGCATGACAAAAGTGCCGGACTCGTCTCCATTAGAGGACCGGCTGTTATCGGAGCCTATCCTAGACAAAGCCATTTCACGTACATATCACTAATTGGGCAATATTTTATCAGACCCCTTCCACACTCTCAGAGATCACTGGCAGGCAGACTTGGGGTAGCTCAATGAGGAAGACTGGCAGACTGCATTGATGTCCCCTATAGAGGCAGCCATAAATCATCTTTTCGATTGATTCAATTGAAAATTTTACACAGAACATACCTCACTGGAGAAACCCTAGCTAAAATAGGGACGAGACAAGACGTACTCTGTTTACATGGGTAACACCAAGAAGCAACATTTTTTCATATTCTATGGGACTGCCCCCAAATACGACCCATGTGGGAGAGGGCCACAATGAAGATGCAAGACGCACTAGGAAAACAAATTACCCTAACAACACCACTGGGGATTCTAAATATCTGGAAGGCCACTGATTTAACAGAAATAGAGCATCAATTAGCCACCCTGGACTACACATTGGTGAAAAGAGCAATCATTATGAAATGGGGGCAGCGGATCAACCATTGACAATAGGCAATAGGCTGGGTAGCGAAAATGGACAAGTGTCTAATTGCTGAAAACAATGTCTATAAATCCAGGTGATGTCCTAAAAAGTGGGATAGAAAATGGAGCAGGTGGATCGCATATAGAGGAGAACTTTGGGGCATATTCTCAAGGGGGTTTATCTCTGCTTTTTTGGCTTTAAAAGTCAAGAAAGCAGAGATAATTTTATCTACCTATTACCTAGCTGTCGCTAACACCAGTTAGCGACAGCTAGTAGGAGATAGCGACCATCTTGGGCCCCGCTTTGCATGTCAGTGATATTTATCACTAATGACATGCAAAGCTAACACCAGCCCCTGAGCATTTCTTAGCCATGTTATCCAATGATAGGTGGATTACATGGCTAAGAGCATTAGCTCGGTAATGCATGAATATCGCTGACTTTTCAGCGATATTCATGCTTTTCGGCCGGTTTTTATCGCTTAGGAGATAAACCTTGATAATAGCAAGTTTCCTAAGCGATAAAAATCGCCGCAGCTCGGCGATAAAAATATCGCAGCTAAACCAACATAGCGATAATTATCGCTAGTTGTTGGTAATATGCCCCTTTGTGTTTCACCAACAGTGAAAATGGAAATGTCAAAATAGGGAGACCACAGGCATGCAATGATGGACTAGAACTCTGTGCACTATAAGGTTTATATAAAATTGTTTCATTTGTGATGGAATGCATGTAAATTTAGATCTGACTCTGACACAGTAAAAATCAATAAAAAATGTTATAAAAAAAACAGGCATCAGAGATTAACAGGCTTCTTCTTTTCTTGTGACGGCCCATGGACGTTCGTGCCCACTGATATCCTCCAAAGAAAGGAGAAGTCAGGTAAGTTGCTGTCATGTGTCTCTTTTCTCTTCTTAATTGTGAAGGTTAGATTAGTGATCTCTTTTATATGCCTTGTCTGCAAAGAAAGTGAGGTTAACGGGAAGGTGCTTCAATAGGATAGGACCGGTGATAAAGTTGAATGAAAAAAAACTAGAAAAAAATCCTAAAAGCCACAAAATATTCTTAAAGACAAGGTAATATTGTCTTCAATCCCAGCCATCCTTTTCACTGAGATCTGTAATACCCCCTTTCTCTCTTATTCACACCAACCTACCGCTTGTGGCTTTCCCTTCAGTTTTGAAGGTCTACTTAGCCTCCCACGCACCTGACTGAGCCATGTTCCTCCTGGAACGTGGTTAGGAGTGGAGTTTGACCGACAGACAAGATTTGCTCTCTCTTCTCCAGTTGTTTGCTGATATCTTCCTGGTCTTCAGTTCCTCCTGTCTCAGCTCCTCCGGTTCCTTGGGGATGGGGCCGGAAACCCATAACTGATAGTCTCCTGCTGTGACTCTTGTTGGACGTGCACCTTCCAGCTCTCCTTTTGACGAGTTCACCCACCTCCTCTTCTACACGCAACCACGTCCAACAGGAGTTCCATCTTCTCTGTGTTGCCTGACTTCCGGTCTTGTCGTATCAGCCCTGTAACAAAAGAAGGACACAGTCGGCTCCAGGGAGGTAAATGGCCTCACTTCCAGCCCCAGGTTTGTGAATATATATATATATATCATGTCATCAAGACACTTGTTGTGGCGAAACGTGTAATGCTGCTAGTGCTGTGGGAGAACTCAATAAATGAAAAATCTGCACTTCACCTGAGGTCCGTGCTCCATTGTCTTTTTCCAGGAAGAGTTGGACTTATCTAGATATATATACATATATCACTAAAAAAACATAGGTTTCAGGGACATTATTGTTAATTGGACATTTGACTCATATAAAACCAGAGAAATTCGCCTGTTATAGTTAGTTGAGCTAACTATAACTCGCGTGCCCGCAATGCACTGGTGATGATGTCACATATTACATCACTCATGACATGGCCAGAGACATCACTGATGACATCACTGATGACATCTCAAATGACATCGCTGATGACATCATCCAGTGAATTTGTGCTTCTGTAAAGGATATATATATATATATATATATAAATATATATATATATATATATATTCAATGAAAAAACCATAGGTTATAGGCCATATATAGTTAGGAATTAGCATTTACAAAACCTTATTTTACTCGCATAAAACCATTGAAATTCCATATATAGTTAGCTAACTATAAGCGCTAACTATATATCGCGCACCCGCAATCCACTGCTGATGATGTCACATATTACATCATTCATGACATGGTCAGTGACATCACTGATGACATCACTGATGACATCTCAAATGACATCACTGATGACATCACTGATGACAACATCCAGTGACTGTATGTTTCTGTAAAGTTAAAATATGTCTTACATATTGAAGAATGAGTGGATGTATAAATGTCTGGATGAAGAATTTAGTAGGTGCATGACTGACTGTATGAAACAGTGATTAAATGTGTCTCACTGAGTGCATGGGTTAGTGACTAAACTGTCTTAATTTGTGCATCAGTATGTTTGTTGTTGTGTAAGCTGCTGCATGTGTTGATCAGTAGCTATAAGAGTGGCCATATGGGTTATTGATTGGTTGCCCAAGTATTTGAATGGGAGGCTGAGTGTGTGTGTGGGTGGCTGGGAGGTGCGTGACTCTGTGCATAGATGTGTAAGCAGTTGATTCACTAGGAGTATGAGTTCAAGAGTGCATGTGGAAACAGCTATATGGGCGGTTGACTGTGCATGGGTGTGTTGGTGAGTGAATGGATTTCTCATTGCTACATGTGCAAGTAAGTACGTATGTAAAACACAATACATGTGAGAGTTGAGATATATAAATAACTGAACATAAGAGCCAGTGAATGTGTGAGTGGCTGTATCGATCACTGTGAGCTTGTATCAGGGATTATATAAGAGAGTAAATATGTGTTATTATATGTTTGAATAAGTAAGATGTGTATAACTGTATAGTTGAGGAAATGGAGGTGTGATTGATTCTTTGCATGACTGACTAGGTGTGTGAGTAACTCCATGGATGAGTGACAGTCTGTGAGTGTCTGTTTATACTGAGTGTATGTAAGGTTATATTAGAGTCTGAAGAGGTTCATTGTATTATCACATGAGTGATGTGATCAGTGATGACAAATGAGATGTCATCAGTGATGTCATTTGAGTTGTCATCAGTGATGTCATCAGTGATGTCATTTGAGATGTCATCATTGATATCATTTGAGTTGTCATCAGTGATGTCATTTGAGATGTCATCAGTGATGTCATCAGTGATGTCACTGACCATGTCATGAATGATGTAATATGTGACATCATCAGCAGTGGATTGCGGGTGCGCGATATATAGTTAGCGCTTATAGTTAGCTAACTATATATGGAATTTCAATGGTTTTATGCGAGTAAAATAAGGTTTTGTAAATGCTAATTCCTAACTATATATGGCCTATAACCTATGGTTTTTTCATTGAATTTTCAAGGTTTTGTAAATGCAAATTCCTAACTATATATCCACTATAACCTATGGTTTTTTCTGTGAATTTCATTGGTTTTTTAATAGCAAATATGAAAAGCTTTAAAATGTCAAGTACGTGATAGATAAAAACATTTTCGTATTTATGCACGCTGATGTGCTTTGAACGCTGCCCCCCCCCCCTCCCCTCTTTTGCCTTAGTAGTACTCTCTCTTTGCAGATACAGAAGGGTAGTTAACGCAGGCCTTTACCCCCGTTGTAATCCGTCGTACCTCCTTGTCTCTCCATTTGATTGATTGTTGTCCAAGCATTTACGGTTTTAGAATTGGTTCTCTTTGGATCATTCTCTATTTACAAACAAGCACAAAGTCGCAATACTCTGTTTAGTCTTTGCAGATAGTGAAAAATCGTGTAAAAAAATAAAAGTAATCGAGCAAAATCAGTAGGCCACTAATTGGATCTCTTTTTGACCTCGCTAAAATAGAAATATTAGGAACAACCCTTCTTGAGAAATACGAAAATAGTGAGATGAACTGAGCTCCACACCATGAGGGCTGCAAGACAGCTCGGCTCCATCACCCATCCCGCACAAAATAATGACAAACCCTATGCAAATATTAAAAATATAGACAACACACCAGCAAAGAAACAGGGTAAAACATTTTATTAAAAAACTATTTACATAACGTTGGTTTATAAGATGATGTCAGTAGTGGACCGATGTGTGAATAGATCGAAAACAGCACAAGGCTCCAAGATCCGGATAGCAAGCTCCTGGATGTTGGGTGCCATAGTTTAGAGTTCTAAATTTCAGCCTTTTTCAATGCCTGTGCTTTGTTGAATCAAAATGGCGGCTTGACACAAAGCTGACTCAAGCGTTGTTACTGATGCAATGCAGACCAAAACTGGTTTTCAGTTTGTACATTTTTCTAGATTTTTCAATCCAAGTTTGGTTGACTTTGTAGAACGATGGCTTCAGATTTTCAACATACGGTGTGGTGGCGCTGACTGGGAGGGGGCGCTTCGCTCCTGCCCCCTCCCCAAGTAAGATTTTCATACGTGAAAGTACGTTAATGGTTTTGGTCCCTGAGATGCTTCGATGTCACTACCATTCTCAAATAGCATAAGTTCTGGATGTTGGGTGCCATAGTTAAGAGTTCTGAGCAGCGCTTGTAACACTGTCTGAAGCTTATTTCCACCTACTGCAGCTTCACTATTCTCAAAGTAAGTGAGTGTCGTTTGTGGACCTGACTGCATTAGAAAACAATGTCATATGTTACCTTCCTAAACAGCTTGACGGAGGCCCCTGAGGGGCGCTGTGATGGCCATGGACTCGGAGAAGACGCTTGGCTCCGACACCCTCCCCAAGTCTTATAGCACTGGTGTAGCCTGAGATCGCCCCCGACATAGGCGGCCGGCTCCCGGGGTCCGGCGGTACTTTTTGCCTTTTGATGACTCTTCAATTCTGGACCTTGTCCCACAATCCGTTTGACCTGAAGACAAGCTGTAGTGAGGCGCCCCTTTATCGTTTTAGTTGCCATTCCGCCCGCTTTTGCTACACTGTGCCTCTTCCGCCATTCAGCTGTTTTCCGCCCGCTCTTGCGACTACAGCGTCTCGCTCACCATGTAGTTGAGATGCGCCCGCTCTTGCGGTGCAGCGATAGGCGGCTGCCACAGGACTCTCAAAATGGCGGCCGGCTCTTCGGTTTTGGGCCTGGTCCACTAAAATGGCCCTGGGACACCTTGGAACTCGGACGCTTGTCTGCTAGGGCTTGGGTCCCATTCTCGAAAAGCGTCCCTTCAGCCGTGAAGATTCTACAAAAGTCATGGGGGCCTCCGACTCCCGCAGGCTTCTGGTGGGGAGCGGCTGCCATGATTGCTCGTGGAATGGCCACGACGGAGCTACGAGATGGTAGTGGTCTCATGCTGACGCCAGCTTTAGTCTGAAACATCCAGAAACACTGTAGACTACCAATTCGATCAGTTCCGGTAGCGCCCCAACATGACCCGGAAGAGAAGAACTTGCCCTCCCCTCTTTGACTGATGGTTCTTGTTGCCTGTCCCCTCTGTTGTCATTTAACAGAACTTTTTGGACTGCTGAAAGGGGTTGTGTTCTGAACGCTGGTTGGTGGAGACATTTAGACTATATTCTTGACCTACGTTGTCGCGTAATGCGTTTTATGACACGCTGCGTTAGCGCACCCGGAAGTGATCCGAGGCGCGGCGCGCAGCGCGTAACGTAAGCATAACAGGTCATGTGACTTGTTAATAAAACTTTTCATTGGTTCATTTTACTTTTGTTAATTTAATGATGAAAAGCTTGGTCATATGACCTAAAAATTACGCTTTTTATTTTTTTCGAACAATATTTTTTTTTCAAACATATGTTATAATATTCCAGGCTAATGTACTTTCCCGGAAAATTTACAACTGTCTTGCAAGTAAAATATATTCCTTTTTCGAGAAAAAGGGCGTTTCTTCCTTCCATGACGGAGCCGTTGAGTAAAAGAGATTCGGCCTGCTGTCTTAGTCGCCGATACGCCTGATTATCAGATTCTTATCGATCACTTTATGTTGCAGACATGAAAAACACAACTGCCCTTGACCATTTATCTTTACTGCGTTCCTACATATTATACCTTTTATCCGTCATGTAATTGGACTGCTTTATTTCACTTGCCTTTTACTGATTCGAAAACAGTCACTAAAAGTAAAAACTTTACAAATGAAAATACTACTACCGTGTTTTGTTTTAAAAACCTTTATTGTGAAAATGTCAGTATACAAATACGGGCCTATAACCACGTGGGCCGGCCACGGAGCAAACTCAAATCGTATATGATGAGGAGACATTTACACTGTAGAAGAACGTAACGAGCGGGCCATTAGGTGACAAGAACAAAGGTGTCTAACAGTTGCGGAATCGGTGGACGTACATTTTGTAATTAAAATACGACAGGGCCACTTACAATAACATTTTCTAGATATACATTTGCGGGCAAAGAGTTACGAGTCCCATTTATACCGGCGCCATTTTGGGCGAGGCCGGGCAGGTCCAAGATATAGTCAAAATGTCTCCACCAACCATCGGCCAGACCAGAACCCCTTTCGGCCCTTTATGTTACAAGATGGTGTCTTCCATTCAGAAAATATTGGTGGCAGCATTTTGAAAGGAAACAGAAACAGCCGTTCTCCTAGTGAGTTTCACATTGTTACATTTAGGAAGAATGTTGAAGAGTAGTATGTGGAAAATCTGAAGCCATTTTTCTACAAACTCTCAATCAGACTTGGATGGAAAAAAAAACCTGAAGAATGTACAAACTGAAAACCAATTTTTGTCTGTATAGCACCAACAGTAACGCTTGAGTCAGCTTTGTGTCAAGCCGCCATTTTCATTCAATCAATAGCGTCCCCCTGCACACATTCAGGGACCTAGTCGTGTCTTCAGATGAAACGCATTGTAGGAAAAGAAGCAGAAAGGAAAAGGAAAAAAGTTCCGCCGGACCTAGTGAAGCTGCAGCAGGTGCAAATAAGCTTCAGACAGTCTTACAAGCACTGCTCAGAACTCTCAACTGAGGCACTCAACATCCAGGACTTGCCATTCGGATCTTGGCGCCTTGTATTTTTGTTTTGTTTTTGATGGAGGGGAAAGAACAAAAAACAGACATTGAAAAAGGCTCAACAGTGCAGGGCGCCTTGTGCTGGTTCCGACCTATTCACACATCGGTCCGCTACTGACATCACCTCTTAAACCAACGGGGCACCCCACGCCGACTTTCGGCGCAGCATTGTAGGATGGCCACACCAGTGCGGCAATTTGCTGGACACCACCTCGGTGCCATCCAGATCTCGGCGCGTTCATTCATTCAATAGCGTCCCCCTGCACACATTCAGGGACCTGGTCGTGTCTTCAGAAGAAACGCATTGTAGGAAAAGAAGCAGAAAGGAAAAGGCAACAAGTTCCGCCGGACCTAGTGAAGCTGCAGCAGGTGCAAATAAGCTTCAGACAGTTCTACAAGCACTGCTCAGAAATCTCAACTGAGGCACTCAACATCCAGGACTTGCCATTCGGATCTTGGCGCCTTGTGCTGGTTCCGACCTATTCACACATCAGTCCACTACTGACATCACCTCATAAGCCAACGGGGCACCCCACGCCGACTTCCGGCGCAGCATTGTAGGATGGCCACACCAGTGCAGCCACTTGCTGGACACCACCTCGGTGCCATCCGGATCTCAGCGCGTTCGAGTCACTGTGCCGGAAGAGTGACCGGAACTCAGCTGAACACGCCGTCTTTCGGCGCAGCATTGTAGGATGGCCACACCAGTACGGCAATTTGCTGGACACCACCTCGGCGCCATCCGGATCTCGGCGCGTTCGAGTCACTGTACCGCAACAGTGACCGCAATTCAGCTGGACACGCCGTCTTTCGGCGCAGCATTGTAGGATGGCCACACCAGTGCGGCAATTTGCTGGACACCACCTCGGTGCCATCCGGATCTCGGCGCGTTGTGCTGCCTTCGGCCTATTCGCACATCGGTCCGCTACTGACGCCGCCTCACGTGCCAACGGATTTTCTACGCTTTTTGTAGCCCTATGTCGCATAACAGGTCATGTGACTTGTTTATAAAACTTTTCATTGGTTCATTTTACTTTTGGTTTCCTAAAGATGGAAGGCTTGGTCATATGACCTAAAAATAACACTTTTCATTGGTTTAGAACATTTTTTTTTCCCAAACGATGAAAGCCCCACCTTGTTTCTGGATCATTCAGACTGAAGCTGGCGTCAGCATGAGAGCACCACCATCTCGTGGCTCCGTCGTGGTCATTCCGCGAGCAATCATGGCAGCCGCTCCCCACCGGAAGCCTGCGGGAGTCGGGGGCCCCCAAGACTTTTATACAATCTTCACGGCTGAGGGGACGCTTTTCGAGAATGGAGCCCAAGCCCTAGCAGGCAAGCGTCCGACTTCCAAGGTGTCCCAGGGCCATTTCAGTGGACCAGGCCCAAAACCGAAGAGCCGTCCGCCATTTTGACAGCCATGTGGCAGCCGCCTATCGCTGCACTGCAAGAGTGGGAGCAACTCCACAACATGGTGAGCGAGACGCTGTGGCCGCAAGAGCGAGCGCAAATCAGCTAGATGGCCGCCACCTGGGGAGGCCCGTTCACGCCGCCTCCCCCCCCCCCCCCCCCCGGGCCGCCGCACGCCAATTTTCGGAGCAGCATTGTAGGATACCAAAACCAGTGCGGCAGTTTACTGGACATCACCTGGGTGCCTGTCGTACATGTTGTGTCAGCCATGTGACACTGGACACAGACCGCTACTGACGAGGCCTCCCCCCGCACCACCCGGGACGCCCCACGCTGTTTTTCTGTGCTGCATTGTAGGATCCCTAAACCAGTGCGGCACCCAGGCGACATCACCTGGGTGCCGTCCAGAACTCTGCACGTTGTGCTGCCTTGGGACTATTCGCACAACAGACCGCTACTGACGAGGCCTCCCCCCGCCCCACCCGGGACGCCCCACGCCAATTTTCGGAGCAGCATTGTAGGATCCCTAAACCAGTGCGGCACCCAGGCGACATCACCTGGGTGCCGTCCAGAACTCTGCACGTTGTGCTGCCTTGGGACTATTCGCACAAAAGACAGCTTCTAACCATTGTTGCTTTTTGTGTTAATAAATGTTTAAATGTTTTTAGTTTTTGTTCTGTTCATTATCGTTAAAAGTTAATAAAGTTTTATAACCTTACTTTGTTGGAGTGTTATCTATTTTTTTAAAAACGGGTGAATGGGGCTTTGAATCGGGTTATTGTCATGTGTGGGCTTTGGAAGTGTGCTGCTGCAGGATCGGACATTTCAAACTCAAATGCACGTTCTTTTTCTTACCTTTCCGAAGCATGGAGCGCAATAGCAGACAGAGAAAGGGTGATGCACGTGTTGAACACTACCTGACCTGGCAAGTTGCTGGCAGTGCCCCCCCGCCCGCTCCTGAAAGAGGGCACACACACACCGCCGCCCCGAGTACTTCACAAATCTTTAAAAGACCATGCGCTTGTTCATGAGGCTTAAATGGTTTATCACCTCTTCTAGAACCCCTGCATCGACCCTCTGACGTTTCCTGGAAAAATTACCATGTAACACAATACCAAGCCCTGTCAGCTGAAACCCCCAAGGAATCGTGGGGCATATTATCAAGGGGGTTTATCTCCGCTTTTTTGGCTTTAAAAGCCATGAAAGCGGAGATAAAATTATTTCCCTATTATCAAGCTGTCGCTAACACCAGTTAGTGACAGCTAAAAGGAGATAGCGACCATCTTGGGCCCCGCTTTGCATGTCAGTGATACTTATCACTAATGACATGCAAAGTGGCGTGCCAAGATGTTAGCGACTAGAAACAGTCCCTAACATCGCTACCTTCTATTACCAACTTTTGGAGATATTCGCGCTAAGCGCGAATATCTCCAAAATCTAACACCTGCCCTGAGCAGTTCTTAGCCATGTTATCCAATGGGAGGTGGATAACATGGCTAAGAGCATTAGGTCGATAATACATGAATATCGCTGACTTTTCTGCGATAATAGCAAGGTTTATCTGCGATAAAAATCGCCGATGTGCGGCGATAATTTTTGTCTCTAAACAAGTTAGAGACAAAAATTATCGCTAGTTGTTCGTAATATGCCCCCGGGTTTTTGCTTGCAGAAATCGGGAGGCGGGAGACTAGCACTGAAATCAGTACTCACACGCCTGAATCAGGAGGATTGGCATGTCTGAATTCTCTACAGCTGGGGCCATAAACTACATCCGCAGGGGTAGGTGATAGCCTGGGACCAGCCTGGCATTTAAAATGGCTGCCGTGCACGACAAAATTGTGGCATTCGAAAAAAGGCAAGATGGCGCAGCCGCTGGAAGAGATATATCAACATATATCAGCCTCCTCAGCCACCCTCAGGAAACATAGGGGATTAGGATATGTCTCCCGCACCCCCTTATACCTACTACTTTAATTAACGAAGCACAAAATGGCGAATTCCCGTTTCACTACCAGTTTGCGGCCCAGTTCGCGGCCCGTGAAGCGCTTCTACCGTGAAAAATCTTTTTTTTTTATTTTCCCCATGGGACCCTTTAATAACCCCAACAACATTCCTAGGGGGTCAAGAGGGGGATACCTTGCCCCCTTTCATTAAATTCCCCCTTCGTTTTCCACCTCTTCTTCTCTCTCGATCCTACCGAGAGACAAGATGGCGTCCGCTCCGGACTGTTTAGAATGTTGACAGACACCGGAGAGCCAATCAGCTTTCTGCGCGCAAAGTTCCGATAAGCGAAAAGTAAGCGGACCGGATCGCTGCCCAGAGCGCTGTTACAGATATATATCTTGGTTTGAACGTTAATTTCTCAAAAACTACTGGAGCACATATATTGAGACCTAGCAAAGGCACATCGGGCTAACAGTCCCTACAATTTTGCCAAGTTTCGTGCAAATCCATTCAGCCGTTCGAGCTAAAAGTGAGTCCAACCGCCCTATGGAAAACTCAATGTAAAAAACGCGTTTTGGGACCCCCCTTTTTTCTCAGCCCCCCCTTGACGAAACCCCACCAAATTTTCAGGAGCTGCTCAGAAACAAAATGTGCCATTTTCCTGAAAATTTCAGCCGATTCCGTCCACAAACGCCAAAGTTATTAGACATAGAATTTTCAGAAATCCCATAGGGAATTAATCCTAACTATATATACCTACTGGCGACAGCCAGTAGGTAATATATATATATATATATATATATATATATATATATATATATATATATATATATATATATTACCTACTGGCGGTCGCCAGTAGGTATATATAGTTAGGATTTTTTCTCTATGGGATTTTTGAAAATTCTATGTCTAATAACTTTGGCGTTTGTGGACGGAATTGGCTGAAATTTTCAGGAAAATGGAACATTTTGTTTCTGAGCAGCCCCTGACAATTTGGGGGGGTTTCATCAAGGGGGGGCCGAGAAAAAAGGGGGGTCCCAAAACGCGTTTTTCCCATGTTAATTTCCATAGGGCGGTTGGCCTCACTTTTAGCTCGAACGGCTGAATGGATTTGCACGAAACTTGGCAAAATTGTAGGGACTGTTAGCCCGATGTGCCTTTGCTAGGTCTCAATATATGTGCTCCAGTGGATTTTGAGTAATTTAGGTTCAAAAAAAGATATATATCTGGGCGGAGCCTAACCACACATCTGATCTGATTGGCTGTCAGCACTTCATCCAAGAAGTGTTGGCAGCCATCTTGGGACCAATATACATGATAGCACCTCATTAAAAAGCATTGTAGTTAATAGAGGGTTTTAGGACTTTAGTTACATTATTAATCATTTGTTGATGGTACCATACTCGTTTTAGGAATTGTGGTGGGTTCTAAGGTGATTTTACCATGTGAAAAAACCTTCTGCTGTGATATCATGAATATTGTTTGAAAGAAAACTAATATCTCATAATTTTCCCACAGTGGTTTGGAAGGGGATCTATAAGCTAAACTGAAAGCATATTTTCTGTAAATTCACATTATCTTTCTCACTCATGTGAAAATGAAGTCTGACATTCTCAGTAAAACATGTACATCCAACAAGGACAGAGACTATCAGTTGATTCCTTTGTGTTCTACTGCAGCCTCCTAGAGTGTTCTAAAGAACAACTAGAGCGCTAACAGTCCTACTTATTACAAAGGTATGGCACACCTGAAGCCATCTTGATTGGAATAAAGTGGTAACTCTTAAAACATTTAATTTAAAAAGAAACAACATGAGGGGGTATATTTTGCCATAGAAAGTATGATTAGTGCTGCAGAATGAAAAATTAGGGCACATTTTGAGTGACTTCTCAAATCCTTTTCTATTTCATTAAAACATTCTGACATGCAGTCTCCCAAAATGGCCACCAGAGACAAAAGAGCCCAAATGTAGCCCAAATATCACCCAGATGTAGCCCAAGTATAGCCCAATGACAGAATGTCCCAGAGTGTTCTAAAGAACAACTAGAGCGCTAACAGTCCTACTTATTACAAAGGTACGGCACACCTGAAGCCATCTTGATTGGAATAAAGTGGTAACTCTTAAAACATTTAATTTAAAAAGAAACAACATGAGGGGGTATATTTTGCCATAGAAAGTATGATTAGTGCTGCAGAATGAAAAATTAGGGCACATTTTGAGTGACTTCTCAAATCCTTTTCTATTTCATTAAAACATTCTGACATGCAGTCTCCCAAAATGGCCACCAGAGACAAAAGAGCCCAAATGTAGCCCAAATATCACCCAGATGTAGCCCAAGTATAGCCCAATGACAGAATGTCCCAGAGTGTTCTAAAGAACAACTAGAGCGCTAACAGTCCTACTTATTACAAAGGTATAGCACACCTGGAGCCATCGTGATGGGAATAAAGTGGTAACTCTTAAAACATTTAATTGAAAAAGGAACAAAACGAGGGGGTATATTATGCAATAGAAGGTATTATTAGTGCTACAGAAAGAAAAATTAGGGCACATTTTGAGTGACTTTTCAAATCCTCTTCTATTTCATTAAAAAATTCTGACATGCAGTCTCCAAAAATGGCCACCAGAGACAAAAGAGCCCAAATGTAGCCCAAATATCACCCAGATGTAGCCCAAGTATAGCCCAATGACAGAATGTCCCAGAGTGTTCTAAAGAACAACTAGAGCGCTAACAGTCCTACTTATTACAAAGGTATGGCACACCTGAAGCCATCTTGATTGGAATAAAGTGGTAACTCTTAAAACATTTAATTTAAAAAGGAACAATATGAGGGGGCATATTTTGCCATATGAATTATGATTAGTGCTGCAGAAAGAAAAATTAGGGCACATTTTGAGTGACTTCTCAAACCCTCTTCAATTTCATTAAAAAATTCTGACATACAGTCTCCCAAGATGGCCACCAGAGACAAAAGAGCCTAAATGTAGCCCAAATATCACCCAGATGTACCCCAAGTATAGCCCAATGACAGAATGTCCCAGAGTGTTCTAAAGAACAACTAGAGCGCTAACAGTCTTACTTATGACAAAAGTATGGCACACCAGAAGCCATCTTGATTGGAATGAAGTGGTAAGTCTGAAAACACTCAATTTAAAAAGGAACAACATGAGGGGGTTAATTTTGCCATAGAAAGTATGATTAGTGCTTCAGAAAGAAAAATTAGGGATCATTTTGAGTGACTTCTCAAATCCTCTTCTATTTCATTAAAAAAATTCTGACATGCAGACTGAAACATGCACTTTGAATACCAGCAGCAAACGTCCCTGGTGAGCAGTAGATTTACTACAGTGATCTAATGTGCAACTAGAGTGCTAACATTCAGAATTTATGGCAAATGTGTGACACATCTGAATGCCTTCTTGATGGAACCAAAGTAAACAAGCATTGAAAATGCAATAGATCTCGCCCTCGTTTAAGTTAAAGCCATTCTGTTTATAATGAGGTGGCTTTTTAGCTTTGCTTTTATTAGTGTTTTTTCAACTTTCATGTAAATAACATGCATCTGTATGCATATAAGTATATGTATGCATGCATTTATGTTTGTATTTATATAGATATACAGATGATATATGTTTATATATGTATGTATATATATATATTCACTGAAAAAACCATAGGCTATAGACCATATATAGTTAGGAATTAGCATTTACAAAACCTTGAAAATTCACTGAAAAAACCATAGGTTATAGACCATATATAGTTAGGAATTAGCATTTACAAAACCTTGAAAATTCACTGAAAAAACCATAGGTTGTAGACCATATATAGTTAGGAATTCGCATTTACAAAACCTTATTTTACTCACACAAAACCATTGAAATTCCATATATAGTTAGTTGCACTAACTATATATCGCGCACCCGCAATCCACTGCTGATGATGTCACATATTACATCATTCATGACATGGTCAGTGACATCACTGATGACATCACTGATGACATCTCAAATGACATCACTGATGACAACATCCAGTGACTGTATGTTTCTGTAAAGTTAAAATATGTCTTACATATTGAAGAATGAGTGGATGTATAAGTGTCTGGATGAAGGATTTAGTAGGTGCATGACTGACTGTATGAGTGAGTGATTAAATGTGTCTCACTGAGTGCATGGGTTAGTGACTAAACTGTCTTAATTTGTGCATCATAAGTGTCGTGCATCATTATGTCTGTTGTTCTGTAAACTGTTGCATGTGTTTATAAGTAGCTATATGAGTAACTATATGGGTTATTGATTGGTTGCCCAAGTATTTGTATGGGAGACTGAGTGTGTGTGTGGGTGGCTGGGAGGTGTATGACTCTGTGCATAGATGTGTGAGCAGTTGATTCACTAGATGTATGGTTTCAAAAGTGCATGTGGAAACAGCTGTATGGGCGGTTGACTGTGTGCATGAGTGTATTGGTGAGTGAATGGATATCTCAGTGCTACATGTCAAAGTAAGTACATATGTAAAACACAGTACATGTGAGAGTTGACATATATAAATAACTGTGCATAAGAGCCAGTGAATGTGTGAGTGGCTGTATGGATCATTGTGAACTTGTATCAGGGATTGTATAAGAGAGTAAATATGTGTTTGTATATGTTTGAATAAGTAAAGTTTGTATAACTGTATAGTTGAGGAAATGGAGGTGTGATAGATTCTTTGCATGACTGACTAGGTGTGTGAGTAACTCCATGGATGAGTGACAGTCTGTGAGTGTCTGTTCACACTGATTGTATCTAAGGTTATACTAGAGTCTGAAGAGGTTCATCGTATTATCACATGAATGATATCATCAGTGATGTGATCAGTAATGTCAAATGCGATGTCATCAGTGATGTCATCAGTGATGTCATTTGAGATGTCATCAGTGATGTCATTTGAGATGTCATCAGTGATGTCATCAGTGATGTCACTGACCATGTCATGAATGATGTAATATGTGACATCATCAGCAGTGGATTGCGGGTGCGCGATATATAGTTAGTGCAACTAACTATATATGGAATTTCAATGGTTTTGTGTGAGTAAAATAAGGTTTTGTAAATGCGAATTCCTAACTATATATGGTCTACAACCTATGGTTTTTTCAGTGAATATATATATATATATATATATATATATATATATATATATATATATATATATATTCACTGAAAAAACCATAGGTTATAGACCATATATAGTTAGGAATTTGCATTTACAAAACCTTGAAAATTCACTGAAAAAACCATAGGTTATAGACCATATATAGTTAGGGATTAGCATTTACAAAACCTTATTTTACTTGCACAAAACCATTGAAATTCCATTTATAGTTAGTTGCACTAACTATATATCGCGCACCCGCAATCCACTGCTAATGATGTCACATATTACATCACAATTCAGAAAAGGGGGTGGTGATGAACAGAGTGTCTGAATTAAGCAGACCACTCTTACCCAGTCCAAAGATCAGGGCTTGATCCATCACCGTTATTATCTCACTGCACCATCCCAGCTCAGAACCTGGCTATATGCAAATCAGTCTGTCCCTGGCCCAGTGCATCATGGGAACAGGGCAGACTAAACTACCAAGCCAATTCTTCACCAGAAAGGAGACAAGCTACCGGGGACCGGTTTCTGGCATTTCAGCCTTCTTCGGCCCGGCTTGCTTGAATCCTGATGGTGCAGTGAGAAAGGGACTCATGTCTGAGTATACCCTGCCACACCTATAGTGGCCAAAAACGATTCAGAAAAGGGGGTGGTGATGAACAGAGTGTCTGAATTAAGCAGACCACTCTTACCCAGTCCAAAGATCAGGGCTTGATCCATCACCGTTATTTATCTCACTGCACCATCCCAGCTCAGAACCTGGCTATATGCAAATCAGTCTGTCCCTGGCCCAGTGCATCATGGGAACAGGGCAGACTAAACTACCAAGCCAATTCTTCACCAGAAAGGAGACAAGCTACCGGGGACCGGTTTCTGGCATTTCAGCCTTCTTCGGCCCGGCTTGCTTGAATCCTGATGGTGCAGTGAGAAAGGGACTCATGTCTGAGTATACCCTGCCACACCTATAGTGGCCAAAAACTATTCAGAAAAGGGGGGTGGTGATGAACAGAGTGTCTGAATTAAGCACACCACTCTTACCCAGTCCAAAGATCAGGGCTTGATCCATCACCGTTATTTATCTCACTGCACCATCCCAGCTCAGAACCTGGCTATATGCAAATCAGTCTGTCCCTGGCCCAGTGCATCATGGGAACAGGGCAGACTAAACTACCAAGCCAATTCTTCACCAGAAAGGAGACAAGCTACCGGGGACCGGTTTCTGGCATTTCAGCCTTCTTCGGCCCGGCTTGCTTGAATCCTGATGGTGCAGTGAGAAAGGGACTCATGTCTGAGTATACCCTGCCACACCTATAGTGGCCAAAAACGATTCAGAAAAGGGGGTGGTGATGAACAGAGTGTCTGAATTAAGCAGACCACTCTTACCCAGTCCAAAGATCAGGGCTTGATCCATCACCGTTATTTATCTCACTGCACCATCCCAGCTCAGAACCTGGCTATATGCAAATCAGTCTGTCCCTGGCCCAGTGCATCATGGGAACAGGGCAGACTAAACTACCAAGCCAATTCTTCACCAGAAAGGAGACAAGCTACCGGGGACCGGTTTCTGGCATTTCAGCCTTCTTCGGCCCGGCTTGCTTGAATCCTGATGGTGCAGTGAGAAAGGGACTCATGTCTGAGTATACCCTGCCACACCTATAGTGGCCAAAAACGATTCAGAAAAGGGGGTGGTGATGAACAGAGTGTCTGAATTAAGCAGACCACTCTTACCCAGTCCTAAGATCAGGGCTTGATCCATCACCGTTATTTATCTCACTGCACCATCCCAGCTCAGAACCTGGCTATATGCAAATCAGTCTGTCCCTGGCCCAGTGCATCATGGGAACAGGGCAGACTAAACTACCAAGCCAATTCTTCACCAGAAAGGAGACAAGCTACCGGGGACCGGTTTCTGGCATTTCAGCCTTCTTCGGCCCGGCTTGCTTGAATCCTGATGGTGCAGTGAGAAAGGGACTCATGTCTGAGTATACCCTGCCACACCTATAGTGGCCAAAAACGATTCAGAAAAGGGGGTGGTGATGAACAGAGTGTCTGAATTAAGCAGACCACTCTTACCCAGTCCAAAGATCAGGGCTTGATCCATCACCGTTATTTATCTCACTGCACCATCCCAGCTCAGAACCTGGCTATATGCAAATCAGTCTGTCCCTGGCCCAGTGCATCATGGGAACAGGGCAGACTAAACTACCAAGCCAATTCTTCACCAGAAAGGAGACAAGCTACCGGGGACCGGTTTCTGGCATTTCAGCCTTCTTCGGCCCGGCTTGCTTGAATCCTGATGGTGCAGTGAGAAAGGGACTCATGTCTGAGTATACCCTGCCACACCTATAGTGGCCAAAAACGATTCAGAAAAGGGGGTGGTGATGAACAGAGTGTCTGAATTAAGCAGACCACTCTTACCCAGTCCAAAGATCAGGGCTTGATCCATCACCGTTATTTATCTCACTGCACCATCCCAGCTCAGAACCTGGCTATATGCAAATCAGTCTGTCCCTGGCCCAGTGCATCATGGGAACAGGGCAGACTAAACTACCAAGCCAATTCTTCACCAGAAAGGAGACAAGCTACCGGGGACCGGTTTCTGGCATTTCAGCCTTCTTCGGCCCGGCTTGCTTGAATCCTGATGGTGCAGTGAGAAAGGGACTCATGTCTGAGTATACCCTGCCACACCTATAGTGGCCAAAAACGATTCAGAAAAGGGGGTGGTGATGAACAGAGTGTCTGAATTAAGCAGACCACTCTTACCCAGTCCTAAGATCAGGGCTTGATCCATCACCGTTATTTATCTCACTGCACCATCCCAGCTCAGAACCTGGCTATATGCAAATCAGTCTGTCCCTGGCCCAGTGCATCATGGGAACAGGGCAGACTAAACTACCAAGCCAATTCTTCACCAGAAAGGAGACAAGCTACCGGGGACCGGTTTCTGGCATTTAAGCCTTCTTCGGCCCGGCTTGCTTGAATCCTGATGGTGCAGTGAGAAAGGGACTCATGTCTGAGTATACCCTGCCACACCTATAGTGGCCAAAAACGATTCAGAAAAGGGGGTGGTGATGAACAGAGTGTCTGAATTAAGCAGACCACTCTTACCCAGTCCAAAGATCAGGGCTTGATCCATCACCGTTATTTATCTCACTGCACCATCCCAGCTCAGAACCTGGCTATATGCAAATCAGTCTGTCCCTGGCCCAGTGCATCATGGGAACAGGGCAGACTAAACTACCAAGCCAATTCTTCACCAGAAAGGAGACAAGCTACCGGGGACCGGTTTCTGGCATTTCAGCCTTCTTCGGCCCGGCTTGCTTGAATCCTGATGGTGCAGTGAGAAAGGGACTCATGTCTGAGTATACCCTGCCACACCTATAGTGGCCAAAAACGATTCAGAAAAGGGGGTGGTGATGAACAGAGTGTCTGAACTAAGCAGACCACTCTTACCCAGTCCAAAGATCAGGGCTTGATCCATCACCATTATTTATCTCACTGCACCATCCCAGCTCAGAACCTGGCTATATGCAAATCAGTCTGTCCCTGGCCCAGTGCAACATGGGAACAGGGCAGATTAAACTACCAAGCCAATTCTTCACCATATTACATCATTCATGACATGATCAGTGACATCACTGATGACATCACTGATGACATCTCAAATGACATCACTGATGATATCACTGATGACATCTCAAATGACATCACTGATCACATCACTGATGATATATATATATATATATATATCACCTTATTACCTACTGGCAGTCGCCAGTAGGTAGTTATAGTTAGGAATTTTTTGTATAGGGAAATCACAACATTCTATTGGGAATAACTTTAGCGCCGATTGAGGGATCTGCCTGTAACTAATCTCCGCTCCTTCCCTGAAAGTTTGGGGCGGATTCGTCAAGCGGGGGCCAAGATAAAAGGGGGGTACCAAAACGTGTTTTCCCCATGTTAATTTCCATAGGGCGGTTGGACTCACTTTTAGCCCGAACGGCTGAATGGATTTCCACCAAAATTGGCAAAATTGTAGGGACTGGTAGCCCGATGTGCCTTTGCTATGTCTCAAGATATGTGCTCCAGAGGATTTTGAGTAATTTAGGTTCAAAAAAATATAAATATCTATAAGCGTGCCCCGGTATGCGCACCGGGGCGCGAACCAGCGCGCTACGCGAGTTCGTGAGTGGAAAGCTGATTGGCTCTCGGGTGTCTGTAAACATTTCAAACAATCCGGAGTGGCTGCCATCTTGTGTCTCTGTAGGATCGAGACACAAGAGGTGGCAAAAACAAACGGGGAAATGACCAAAAGGGGGCAGGGTAGACCCCCTAGGTTTGTTCTGGGGGCCATAAAAGGGTCCAGCGGGGCAAAAAAATTTTTTTTTTTTTTCGATTTGCACGGGGAGCGTACCGGGGAGCGTACCATGGGGAAAAAGAATGTCAGATTTTTTTTAAAAAAGAAGCATTTTTTATAAATTGGAGGTAGTTCTAAAAAGAACTGTTTTTTTATTCTTTTTGTTGTTTTATATTTTTTTATTGTTTTTTGGAACATTTTTAACTTTTTTGGCTTTTCTGAACAATTTTATATGTTTTTTTGTTATTTTTATGAGGACGAACAGAAAACAGGGAATTGTAAACGGCTCAACTGGAGCAAAAAAAATCAAAATAAAATTAAGGTTTTTTGGGGCACTTGTGGTTGTCACCAGCACGGTTGATGAGTTTAATGCTTTGCTCACCATAGCTAATTGTCCCTCCACAAAATATGCAAACAATTTTAAATTCGCCAAACTTGGGTTGAATGTTTGGGATCAACTCCCTTGCCTCTGGACCCGATGGAGAGGGTTGTTTTCTTTTGGAGGTGCTGGGAGCAGATTGGGGAGGGTTTCTGGCCATTTCCCTGACCTCTGCCCTAGCATAGTTGTTAGGGTGCCGGCGTTGCATGTGGCGAATCATGGCGTTGTTGCCAAAAGAGTATTTTTTGTTAGGGTTCCCCCTTGAAAGTTGAATGCCACAGATTAAACAAGTCACCTTTGGCGCATTAACTTTCTTCTGGTCCTTTAGGATGGAAAAAAAACTCCCAGACAATGTGCTCCTTTGGCTTATATGGGGTAGTATCCACAGGCAAGAACCTCCTCCTCTCCTCCTCCTCCTCCTCCACCTCCTCTTCTTCATCTCCACCACTGTGGTGTTGTGGTGGTCCTTGTGGTGGCTGTGGTGGTGGTGGTGTTGGTTGACATGCCCCTGCTGCTGCTACTACTGAAGCCATTTTTAGTCCAAAAAGGTACAGAGAGGTCTTTCAACAGGTCTTCCTCACTCAAAGTACAAAGTGAGAATGAGGAAAAAAGGTGGGGGCTTTCATCATTTGGAAAACAAAACTGTCCTGAACCAATTAAAAGTGTTATTTTCAGGTCACATGACTCGGGCCTTCATCATTTAGAAACCAAAACTGTTCAGAACCAATGAAAAGTGTTATTTTCAGGTCACATGACCCGAGGCGCTTACGCTACGCGACCCAGTGCGCGCCCCGGGGCGCTTACGTAACACGTTCGTGTGCGCGTGGCTGCTTCCGGGTGCGCTTACACCGTGGGTATCACGCTGACGCGGCTACGCGATACGTCACGATGATGTTTTTGTTCGCGGCAATAGCGCTAACAGGACGCTCCCTGGTCCGCGCACCGGGGCGCGCCGCAAGATCGCGCTTACCGGCGCGCTCCCCGGTACGCGCACCAGGAGCGCTCCAGGGCAACAAAAAAAAAAATGAAGAATATACACATAAAAAGTAGTATTACATAAATATACAATATAGGATTCATTAAAAAAATATTTTATTTGATAGCAATAGAAATTTGCTATTAAAAAAACCTATGAAATTCACTGAAAAAACCATAGGTTTCACATCAGATATAGTTAGGAATTAGCATTTAAAAAACCTATGAAATTCACTGAAAAAACCATAGGTTTCACACCAGTTATAGTTAGGAATTAGCATTTAAAAAACCTATGAAATTCACTGAAAAAAACATAGGTTTCACACCAGTTATAGTTAGGAATTAGCATTTAAAAAACCTATTAAATTCTCTGAAAAAAACATAGGTTTGACGCCAGGTATAGTTAGCTGGAAATGTTACTGACATAAAACCATTGAAATTCCCACGTTATAGTTAGTTGGACTCACTATAACTTGCGCGCCTGCAATACACTGCTGATGACGTCACATATTACATCACTCATGACATGGTCAGTGACATCACTCATGACTTCACTGATGACACCATCCTTGTGACAGAGTGACAGACCTCCTTTCAGTGTAATGTAATCCTTGAAACACATATTAAAAAATAGAAACTAAAACTTTCAAAAAAATGGATACCCATACCAGTTACAACAACCAATTCAGTAATTCCACCATCTATATACACATCCACTCATTCACCAACAGTTCTATATAGTCACTCATACATATACTCACTCATCATATGTAGTGATACACCTATACATCCTGTTACACACCGACAGTCATCCAAAAGTTACTCACACACATACTCACACATGCAAATAAACTTTTGATCATCCATTTTTTGCATATACAGCTATACACCCACTACCACCTTACTTCTAAGGAAACTTACACATACTTACTCTCTAAAACAATCACTTATAGAAAGATATACTTATTTAAACAGGAACTCTTACAATCTCTCACTCTCACATATACTCACTTATATACATCAATACTCACATATACTAGATTTAAATGTGTACCATGGGGAAAAAGAATGTCAGATTTTTTTTTTAAAAAGAAGCATTTTTTATAAATTGGAGGTAGTTCTAAAAAGAACTGTTTTTTTATTCTTTTTGTTGTTTTATATTTTTTTATTGTTTTTTGGAACATTTTTTACTTTTTTTGGCTTTTCTGAACAATTTTATATGTTTTTTTGTTATTTTTATGAGGACGAACAGAAAACAGGGAATTGTAAACGGCTCAACTGGAGCAAAAAAAATCAAAATAAAATTAAGGTTTTTTGGGGCACTTGTGGTTGTCACCAGCACGGTTGATTAGTTTAATGCTTTGCTCACCATAGCTAATTGTCCCTCCACAAAATATGCAAACAATTTTAAATTCGCCAAACTTGGGTTGAATGTTTGGGATCAACTCCCTTGCCTCTGGACCCGATGGAGAGGGTTTTTTTCTTTTGGAGGTGCTGGGAGCAGATTGGGGAGGGTTTCTGGCCATTTCCCTGACCTCTGCCCTAGCATAGTTGTTAGGGTGCCGGCGTTGCATGTGGCGAATCATGGCGTTGTTGCCAAAAGAGTATTTTTTGTTAGGGTTCCCCCTTGAAAGTTGAATGCCACAGATTAAACAAGTCACCTTTGGCGCATTAACTTTCTTCTGGTCCTTTAGGATGGAAAAAAAACTCCCAGACAATGTGCTCCTTTGGCTTATATGGGGTAGTATCCACAGGCAAGAACCTCCTCCTCTCCTCCTCCTCCTCCTCCACCTCCTCTTCTTCATCTCCGCCACTGTGGTGTTGTGGTGGTCCTTGTGGTGGCTGTGGTGGTGGTTGTGTTGGTTGACATGCCCCTGCTGCTGCAACTACTGAAGCCATTTTTAGTCCAAAAAGGTACAGAGAGGTCTTTCAACAGGTCTTCCTCACTCAAAGTACAAAGTGAGAATGAGGAAAAAAGGTGGGGGCTTTCATCATTTGGAAAACAAAACTGTCCTGAACCAATTAAAAGTGTTATTTTCAGGTCACATGACTCGGGCCGTCATCATTTAGAAACCAAAACTGTTCAGAACCAATGAAAAGTGTTATTTTCAGGTCACATGACCCAAGGCGCTTACGCTACGCGACCCAGTGCGCGCCCCGGGGCGCTTACGTAGCACGTTCGTGTGCGCGTGGCTGCTTCCGGGTGCGCTTACACCGTGCGTATCACGCTGACGCGGCTACGCGATACGTCACGATGATGTTTTTGTTCGCGGCAATAGCGCTAACAGGACGCTCCCTGGTCCGCGCACCGGGGCGCGCCGCAAGATCGCGCTTACCGGCGCGCTCCCCGGTACGCGCACCAGGAGCGCTCCAGGGCAAAAAAAAAAAAATGAAGAATATACACATAAAAAATAGTATTACATAAATATACAATATAGGATTCATTAAAAAAATATTTTATTTGATAGCAATAGAAATTTGCTATTAAAAAAACCTATGAAATTCACTGAAAAAAACATAGGTTTCACATCAGTTATAGTTAGGAATTAGCATTTAAAAAACCTATGAAATTCACTGAAAAAACCATAGGTTTCACACCAGTTATAGTTAGGAATTAGCATTTAAAAAACCTATGAAATTCACTGAAAAAAACATAGGTTTCACACCAGTTATAGTTAGGAATTAGCATTTAAAAAACCTATTAAATTCTCTGAAAAAAACATAGGTTTGACGCCAGGTATAGTTAGCTGGAAATGTTACTGACATAAAACCATTGAAATTCCCACGTTATAGTTAGTTGGACTCACTATAACTTGCGCGCCTGCAATACACTGCTGATGACGTCACATATTACATCACTCATGACATGGTCAGTGACATCACTCATGACTTCACTGATGACACCATCCTTGTGACAGAGTGACAGACCTCCTTTCAGTGTAATGTAATCCTTGAAACACATATTAAAAAATAGAAACTAAAACTTTCAAAAAAATGGATACCCATACCAGTTACAACAACCAATTCAGTAATTCCACCATCTATATACACATCCACTCATTCACCAACAGTTCTATATAGTCACTCATACATATACTCACTCATCATATGTAGTGATACACCTATACATCCTGTTACACACCGACAGTCATCCAAAAGTTACTCACACACATACTCACACATGCAAATAAACTTTTGAACATCCATTTTTTGCATATACAGCTATACACCCACTACCACCTTACTTCTAAGGAAACTTACACATACTTACTCTCTAAAACAATCACTTATAGAAAGATATACTTATTTAAACAGGAACTCTTACAATCTCTCACTCTCACATATACTCACTTATATACATCAATACTCACATATACTAGATTAAAACAAATGTAGTTACTGATAAAGACACTAGTGAGACAGGCATTCACTCACTAACACACACATATACACACTCATCCACCCATACAGTCCTGCACATATGCTGTCCTCAAAACACATACAGTGAGTCAGTCATTGATGCATCTATGTGCTAAGTAATACCCCCACCAAACCATTCAGACACTCATACTGATACTAAAAAAAACATCTAATAACCGATATACACACACATGTAGCTACTCACCAACCTATGCAGCAACTTATACACAAAGTGAAACACTGATACATATATTTAAATATTTAAACATTACTCGCTAATATATGTATTCACTAAGGTACACTTAATAAGTCAGTTAACCAATCAATTTTTTTTTTTAAAAACATCCATTTAGACACTTACTTAAAAATGTATTCTTCCATCGACCTTTTTCATATACATATAGAAAACATATTTATTTTTCAGAAACACACACATTCACTGGATGGTGTCATCAGTGATGTCATGAGTGATGTCACTGACCATGTCATGAGTGATGTAATATGTGACGTCATCAGCAGTGCATTGCAGGCGCGCAAGTTATAGTGAGTCCAACTAACTATAACGTGGGAATTTCAATGGTTTTATGTCAGTAAAATTTCCAGCTAACTATAACTGGTGTCAAACCTATGTTTTTTTCAGTGAATTTAATAGGTTTTTTAAATGCTAATTCCTAACTATAACTGGTGTGAAACCTATAGTTTTTTCAGTGAATTTCATAGGTTTTTTAAATGCTAATTCCTAACTATAACTGATGTGAAACCTATGGGTTTTTCAATGAATATATATATATATTACCTACTGGCGTCTCGCCAGTAGGTATATATAGTTAGGATTTTTTGTCTATGGGACTTTTGAAAATTCTATGTCTAATAACTTTGGCGTTTGTGGACGGAATCGGCACATTTTGATTCTGAGCAGCCCCTGAAAATTTGGGGGGGTTTCGTCAAGGGGGGGCCGAGAAAAAAGGGGGGTCCCAAAACGCGTTTTTCCCATGTTAATTTCCATAGGGCCTTTGGCCTCACTTTTAGCTCGAACAGCTGAATGGATTTGCACGAAACTTGGCAAAATTGTAGGGACTGTTAGCCCGATGTGCCTTTGCTAGGTCTCAATATATGTGCTCCAGTGGATTTTGAGAAATTAACGTTCAAAACAAGATATATATCTGTAACAGCGCTCGGGGCTGCGCTCCGGTCCGCTTACTTTTCGCGAAACGGAACTTTGCGATGCGAAGCTGATTGGCTCCCCGGTGTCTGTCAACATTCTAAATAGTCCGGAGCGGCCGCCATCTTATCTCTCGGTAGGACCGAGAGAGAAGAAGAGGTGAAAAACGAAGGGGGAATTTAATGAAAGGGGGCAAGGTATACCCCTCTTGATCCCCTAGGAATGTTGTTGGGGTTATTAAAGGGTCCCGTGGGGAAAAAAAATATATATATATTTTTCACGGTAGAAGCGCTTCACGGGCCGCGAACTGGGCCGCAAACTGGTAGCGAAACGGGAATTCGCCATTTTGTGCTTCGTTTTAATTAAATTACTAGGTATAAGGGGGTGCGGGAGACGTATCCTAATCCCTTATGTTTTCTGAGGGTGGCTGAGGAGGCTCATATATGTTGATACATGTCTTCCAGCGGCTGTGCGTGAGCTTTTTTTTTTTTGCTGCGTGACGTCTGTTAACGTTCGATTCGATGGAAATCAGGAAGTGTTGACCGCCAATTTGTCAGTGCGATAAAATATTTTGTTATAAATGAATCCTTATTGATAAACATTGTCTGCGCCATCTTGCCTTTTTTCCAATGCCACAATTTTGTCGTGCACGGCAGCCATTTTAGATGCCAGGCCGGTCCCAGGCTATCACCTAGCCCTGCGGATGTAGTTTATGGCCCCAGCTGTAGAGAATCCAGACATGCCAACCCTCCCGATTCAGGCGTGAGACTACTGATTTCAGTGCTAGTCTCCCGCCTCCCGATTTCCGCAAGCAAAAACCCGGGGGCATATTACCAACAACTAGCGATAATTTTTGTCTCTAACTTGTTTAGAGACAAAAATTATCGCCGCACATCGGCGATTTTTATCGCAGATAAACCTTGCTATTAGCAAGGTTTATCGCAAATGCGATAAAAAACGGCCGCAATGCATGAATATCGCTGAAAAGTCAGCGATATTCATGCATTATCGAGCAAATGCTCTTAGCCATGTTATACACCTACCATTGGATAACTTGGCTAAGAACTGCTCAGGGCAGGTGTTAGCTTTTTGAGATATTCGCGCTTAGCGCGAATATCTCCAAAAGTTGGTAATAGGAGATAGCGATGTTAGGGACTGTTTCCAGTCGCTAACATCTTGGCACGCCCACTTTGCATGTCATTAGTGATAAATATCACTGACATGCAAAGCGGGGCCCAAGATGGTCGCTATCTCCTTTTAGCTGTCACTAACTGGTGTTAGCGACAGCTTGGTAATAGGGAGATCATTTTATCTCCGCTTTCTTGGCTTTTAAAGCCAAAAAAGCGGAGATAAACCCCCTTGATAATATGCCCCACGATTCCTCAGGGGTTTCAGCTGACAAGGCTTGGTATTGTGTTACGTGGTAATTCTTCCAGGAAACGTCAGAGGGTCGATGCAGGGGTTCTAGAAGGGGTGATAAACCATTTAAGCCTCATGAACAAGCGCATGGTCTTTTAAAGATCTGTGAAGTACTCGGGGCGGCGGTGTGTGTGTGTCCTCTTTCAGGAGCGGGCGGGGAGGGGGGGGGCACTGCCAGCAACTTGCCAGGCCAGGCAGTGTTCAACACTTGTATCACCCTTTCTCTGCCTGCTATTGCACTCCATGCTTCGGAAAGGTAAGAAAAAGAACGTGCATTTGAGTTTGAAATGTCCGATCCTGTAGCAGTACACTTGCAAAGCCCACGCATGACAATAACCCAATTCAAGGCTCCATTCACCCGATTTTTTGAAAATATATAGCACTCCAACAAAGTAGGATTATAAAACTTTATTAACTTTTAAATATAACGAACGGAACAAAAACTGTAACAAACATTTAAACATTTTTGACAAAAAAAAGCAACAATGGTCAGAAGCTGTCTTTTGTGCGAATAGTCCCAAGGCAGCACAACGTGCTGAGTTCTGGACGGCACCCAGGTGATGTCACCTGGGTGCCGCACTGGTTTTTGGGATCCTACAATGCAGCTCAGAAAAACAGCGTGGGGCGTCCCGGGTGGTGCGGGGGGAGGCCTCGTCAGTAGCGGTCTGTTGTGCGAATAGTCCCAAGGCAGCAGAACGCGCTGAGATGTGGATGGCACCCAGGTGATGTCCAGTAAACTGCCGCACTGGTTTTGGTATCCTACAATGCTGCTCCGAAAATTGGCGTGGGGCGGCCCGGGGGGGGGCGTGGGGGAGGCGGCGTGAACGGGCCTCCCCAGGTGGCGGCCATCCAGCTGAGTTGCGCCCGCTCTTGCGGCTACAGCGTCTCGCTCACCATGTAGTTGAGTTGCTCCCACTCTTGCAGTGCAGCGATAGGCGGCTGCCACAGGACTCTTAAAATGGCGGCCGGCTCTTCGGTTTTGGGCCTGGTCCACTAAAATGGCCCTGGGACACCTTGGAACTCGGACGCTTGCCTGCTAGGGCTTGGGCTCCATTCTCGAAAGCGTCCCCTCAGCCGTGAAGATTCTACAAAAGTCTTGGGGGCCCTCGACTCCTGCAGGCTTCCGGTGGGGAGCGGCTGCCATGATTGCTCGCGGAATGACCACGACGGAGCCACGAGATGGTGGTGCTCTCATGGTGACGCCAGCTTCAGTCTGAATCATCCAGAAACAAGGTGGGGCTTTCATCGTTTGGGAAAAAAAAATGTTCTAAACCAATGAAAAGTGTTATTTTTAGGTCATATGACCAAGCCTTCCATCTTTAGGAAACCAAAAGTAAAATGAACCAATGAAAAGTTTTATAAACAAGTCACATGACCTGTTATGCGGCATAGGGCTACAAAAAGCGTAGAAAATCCGTTGGCACGTGAGGCGGCGTCAGTAGCGGACCGGTGTGCGAATAGGCCGAAGGCAGCACAACGCGCCGAGATCCGGATGGCACCGAGTTAGTGTCCAGCAAGTTGCTGCACTGGTGTGGCTATCCTACAATGCTGCGCCGAAAGACGGCGTGTCCAGCTGAGTTCCGGTCACTCTTGCGGTACAGTGACTCGAACGCGCCGAGATCCGGATGGCACCGAGGGGGTGTCCAGCAAGTTGCCGCACTGGTGTGGCCATCCTACAATGCTGCGCCGAAAGTCGGCGTGGGGTGCCCCGTTGGCTTATGAGGTGATGTCAGTAGTGGACCGATGTGTGAATAGGTCGGAACCAGCACAAGGCGCCCTGCACTGTTGAGCCTTTTTCAATGCCTGTTTTTTGTTGTTTCCCCTCCATCAAAAACAAAAAAAAAATATAAAACTGTGCAAAAATACAACAAAATCAAAAAATGTTTAGAAAAGCAGTGCTTGTAAGACTGTCTGAAGCTTATTTGCACCTGCTGCAGCTTCACTATTGCCCTGGTGTGGCCAAAGATCGCCCATGACATAGGAGGCCGGCTCCCGAGGTCCGGCGGAACTTTTTTCCTTTTCCTTTCTGCTTCTTGTCCCACAATCCGTTTCACCTGAAGACACAACCAGGTTCCTGAATGTGTGCAGGGGGACGCTATTGATTGAATGAAAATCGCGGCTTGACACAAAGCTGACTCAAGCGTTGCTGTTGATGCTATACAGACAAAAATTGGTTTTCAGTTTGTACATTCTTCAGGATTTTTTTTTCCATCCAAGGCTGATTGAGAGTTTGTAGAAAAATGGCTTCAGATTTTCCACATATTACTCTTCAACATTCTTCCTAAATGTAACAATGTGAGACTCACTAGGAGAACGGCTGTTTATCTTTCCTTTCAAAATGCTGCCAACAATATTTTCTGAATGGAAGACACCATCTTGTAGCATAAAGGGCCGAAAGGGGTTCTGGTCTGGCCGATTGTTGGTGGAGACATTTTGACTATATCTTGGACCTGCCCGGCCTCGCCCAAAATGGCGCCGGTATAAATGGGACTCGTAACTCCTTGTTGTGTACTGGTTGAACAACCTTGATATCACGAGATATGAATGCAGTTTTGATGCTCATGGCGGGCGGGGACGAGAATTGATTGAATATTTCTACATCCCTATTGATATTAAGTTATGATGTGTTATTTATTACTGTACTATTGAAAGTTCGAATTAACGTCACCCATGGTACTTGCACGCAAATGTATATCTAGATAACTTTTTTGTAAGTGGCTCTGTCGTATTTTAATTACAAAATGTACGTCCACCGATTCCGCAACTGTTAGACATCTTAGTTCTTGCAACCTAATGGCTCGCTCGTTACGTTCCTCTATAATGTAAATGTCTCCTCATCATATACGATTTCAGTTTGCTCCGTGGCCGGCCCACGTGGTTATAGGCCCGTATTTGTATACTGGCATTTTCACAATAAAGGTTTTTAAAACAAAACATGGTAGTAGTATTTACATTGGTAAAGTTTTTACTTTTAGTCACTGTTTTCGAATCAGTAAAAGGCAAGTGAAATAAAGCAGTCCAATTACATGACGGATAAAAGGTATAATATGTAGGAACGCAGTAAAGATAAATGGTCAAGGGCAGTTGTGTTTTCCACTCCTGCAACATAAAGTGATCGATAAGAATCTGATAATCAGGCGTATCGGCGACTAAGACAGCAGGCCGAGTCTCTTTTACTCAACGGCTCCGTCATGGAACGAAGAAACGCCCTTTTTCTCGAAAAAGGAATATATTTTACTTGCAGGACAGTTGTAAATTTTCCGGGAAAGTACATTAGCCTGGAATATTATAACATATATGTTTAAAAAAAAATAATGTTCGAAACCAATAAAAAGCGTAATTTTTAGGTCATATGACCAAGCTTTTCATCATTAAAATAACAAAAGTAAAATGAACCAATGAAAAGTTTTATTAACAAGTCACATGACCTGCTATGCTTACGTTACGCGCTGCGCGCCGCGCCCCGGATCACTTCCGGGTGCGCTAACGCGGCGTGTCATATAACGCATTACGCGACAACGTAGGTCAAGAATATAGTCAAAATGTCTCCACCAACCTGCGTTTGGAACACAATCCCTTTCAGCAGTCCAAAAAGTTCTGTTAAGTGACAACAGAGGGGACAGGCAACAAGAACCATCAGTCAAAGAGGGGAGGGCAAGTTCTTCTCTACCGGGTCATGTTGGGGCGCTACCGGAACTGATCGAATTGGTAGTCTACAGTGTTTCTGGATGTTTCAGAGTAAAGCTGGCGTCAGCATGAGAGCACTACCATCTCGTAGCTCCGTCGTGGCCATTCCACGAGCAGACATGGCAGCCGCTCCCCACCAGAAGCCTGCGGGAGTCGGGGGCCCCCAAGACTTTTGTAGAATCTTCACGGCTGAGGGGACGCTTTCGAGAATGGGACCCAAGCCCTATCAGGGAAGCGTCTGAGTTCCAAGGTGTCCCAGGGCCATTTTAGTGGACCAGGCCCAAAACCGAAGAGCCGGCCGCCATTTTGATGGTCCTGTGGCAGTCGCCTATCGCTGCACCGCAAGAGCGGGAGCAACTCAACTACATGGTGAGCGAGACGCTGTAGTCGCAAGAGCGGGCGGTAAACAGCTGAATGGCGGAAGAGGCACAGTGTAGCAAAAGCGGGCGGAATGGCAACTAAAACGGTAAAGGGGCGCCCCACTACAGCGTGTCTTCAGGTCAAACGGATTGTGGGACAAAGTCCAGAATAGAAGAGTCATCAAAAGGCAAAAAGTTCCGCCGGACCCCGGGAGCCGGCCGTCTATGTCGGGGGCGATCTCAGGCTACACCAGTGCTATAAGACTTGGGGAGGGGGTCGGAGCCAAGCGTCTTCTCCGAGTCCGTGCCATCACACCGCCCCTCGGGGGCCTCCGTCAAGTGGTTTAGGGAGGTACCATATAACATTGTTTTCAAATGCAGTCAGGTCCACAAACGACCCTCACTTACTTTGAGAATAGTGAAGCTGCAGTAGGTGGAAATAAGCTTCAGACAGTCTTACAAGCACTGCTTTTCTAAACATTTTTTGATTTTTTTGTATTTTTGCACAGTTTTATATTTTTTTTTTGTTTTTGATGGAGG
Organism: Lissotriton vulgaris; assembly: GCF_964263255.1. Classification (NCBI taxonomy): domain Eukaryota; kingdom Metazoa; phylum Chordata; class Amphibia; order Caudata; family Salamandridae; genus Lissotriton; species Lissotriton vulgaris. The sequence goes on from NC_141693.1 coordinate 682,538,834, forward strand.
GGAAACAACAAAAAACAGGCATTGAAAAAGGCTCAAACTCAGAACTCTGAACTATGGCACCCAACATCCAGGACTTGCCATCCGGATCTTGGCGCCTTGTGCTGCTTCCGACCTATTCACACATCGGTCCACTACTGACATCAACTCATAAACCAACGTAATGTAAATAGTTATTTAATAAAATGTTTTACCCTGTTACTTTGCTGGTGTGTTGTCTATATTTTTAATATTTGCATAGGGTTTGTCGTTATTTTGGGTGGGGTGGGTGACGGAGCCGAGCTGTAGTGTAGTTCCTAGTTTCCCACTAGGCCCTGCGCATTGGAATAACATAAACAGTAGTATCGACGTGGAACTGCTTATATTCCAGGCCTCCACTGACTATGCTAAACTTAATTGGGTTGTGTTACCAACTAGCTCAGAGGTCACTGGAAACTTTCTTCTCTGCATAGGAAGTGATCAGCTTCCTTGGCACAGACAAGAAGGGATTCAGTTTTCCAACAACCGTGCAACATGACAACTTTGCTCCTCAGATCAAGAGTCAATCTCTAGGGTCGTGTGAAACAATAGACATGTATTTCACTCAGTCAGTCTAGTGCAGTTTACTTTCACAATATGTAGAGAAATAGAGAGACGGGCGTGTACCAATAAAGGGTTAACATTTATTGAACAGTCTTTCTTCTCGTACAAGAGAAATGTATTGCCACAATTGCAATAATTGTTATTATAAAAAGTACGTACAGTAAGATAAGTATTGCGAAATAGAACTGTAAAAGCATTGATATGGTTTCTTAGCCATACAATGGTTTAAAAGTAATAAAACATATATACAGTCATATATACATTAGGCTAACATACTCAACTGGTGCTTCTAACTAAGCCTACCCCAGTGTGCCTGACCTAAGCCTAACACGTGAAAGGGGAGTAAGTAAGTAGCTTTAAGTTAAGTTGGTTTTGCCAAGGTTTGTTTCAAGAATTCTCGTCTAAGGGTTTAGTCAACACCATACCTCTGAATAGAATGATGGAGGATTGGTATCTCCTTCAGGGGTCTCTCTCGATATCCCAGTCACCCGCGAGGGTAAACCGGAAGCGCCGGGACTGGATTTCTCTGCACGAGAAAGGCAGCGGGTCTCTTCAGCGAGCGTCGAGGAAGGAGGGGGGACAGCGTCCGCGGGCAGCTGGAATCTGCTGGATGTCTTCACAGAGGGACGTCTGTTCAGCTCCTTAAGCGTACTGCACCATAGTTCACGCTGTAGCGGCGATAATGGTAATCAGCAGCTTCACCACCACAGGATAGCAGGCTGCAGCGACAGAGTGCTAGATTTACCAACACAGGGTCATGCAGGCAGCCAGCATCAGTAGCTCGCAGCTCACAACAGCTCCTAACCGGGCAACAGGCTCGCATTGCTTAAGGCAACGTTGGTAATATTTATACCTGACAGGTGCCGGGTTTGACGCAAGTTTGTTGGACATAAGACGTCAATTAAAGATGTCACTAGGAAGTGATAGTTATCAGTTGCTCATTAGAGTTCCATTACTAATCAAAACATAGCAAGCGGGGATTTCCAGGTTTGCTAAGTTTTTATCTTGTTGAAGAACTCGGAGTGTTATCTAGGAATATCAGATAGTGACTACTGCTCTGTCATTGCACTAATTGGTCGCAAAGGAAGTGGCAGAGAGTCATGCTGGAATGTGGCTCTGTTCGTGTGAGGCCAGAGATGACTTTTCTGAAAATCGCACTTGAACGGTTATGCCAATATAGGGAATAAATGGATTTATAGCCGAATAGGGGCATAAGGTCACAGTATCGATCAGGAACCTAGATAAACACGCAACACCCACTCCACGGGTTAATGTCCATCAAAATTACTAAAACTAAAGCAATTAGATTCATGTGTAACATTGCCCACCCCAAAAAACATAAATGCATTCGAAATAGGCGTACTTGTAATACATGGAATTTAGGTACTGTAGGTTTTTTTTTAAAGCATAGTAATCATTCAAAAAATTATTGCATTTGAAATCAATGAACGATTATGCAAAAGGAATTACACATGAAGTATCTCTGACAGAAGAAAAGCGAGATAAATCATCACATAAAAATGCATTGTAATAACATGTGTGCTAGAGGCTGGTGTTATGTTGGTATGTCTCTAGATGTGTTTAGAAATAGAAGTGTGAAGCTTCTGTTCTCTAAGAATAGTTTTTACGTTAAGCAAAGAATTGTTCCTGCCAAAAAAGGTCAATATTAGAAAAAATTGTCCAATTCAAAGAAAATAGATTTCCAAAGCTCCTGGCAGTTTTTGTTGATCAAAACTGAAGGCCGAATTCAGAGTTCATGGGAACGCTGTGTGTCGGAAAGCTTCTCAAAAAGTTATTGTTTCTCTATGGGTGAGAACATCGTATCAGACAGGCTCTCAAAGAATTGGTCTACAAAATCAGGTGATAGTTCAACCAAATTAGATAGCGCTGTAACTTGGCAGGTGTGAGAATGATTGCTGTCATTGAAGGCAAGACCAGCAATGCTCACAGAACGTTGTACCTGGATGATGTTGCTTTTGTCACTCGCTCCACTGTTACCACTTGGCTGTAGTACAGGAGTCTCCACGAATGCCGTCATCAGGATTGGTAGCCGCTGGGGACAACACAATGCGTGAGCCGTTATTGGACTGAGCAAAGTATCGACGTCCATTGGTACTGCTGATGGAAGTGAAAGACAGATGTCCAACACGCATTCATAGCCGCAAAGCATACACCGTAGCACAGGTAAAATGCAATTTTTCCATATCGGTCTGAATGAAAGGAACCAGGTCATGTTTAGATCTCTCAGCCTGGCCAATCCGAGGACGTTAGTTATCCTGTCCCTGTAGCGCATTGCTAGGATTGTCTCTTCCATTCCCCTGGGAGCTATGTCTGAGCCGAGGCTTGCCATAACGAAGCAGGAGGGTCAAAAATAGAATCCCTGCGACGAGTCCCAAAAATAGTGGTATGCCGCCAAAAATGGAGTGCACAAAATTTGGAAAGATTCCCAAAATTGCCTGGAAGGGTGTTAGCAGTCCAGTAAAGACTGTCTTAAATATGCCTGGGATGCTTGTAGCACTAGACATGTTAAGGAATTGGCTGAACATTTCTACGAAATGCACGGGGCAATTTGTTGATAAAAGGTCATGGACCTCAGTAGCCGTCCTTGCGACTAGAAGATCATACGTCTCTTTAGATGACGTTATAGGCACGGTTGTCTGTAAAAGTACAGATTTCATTTTGCTTAATGTATCAATTCGTATAGAATAGAGATTCAGACGAGGCCAGAGGGGAGTCACTATGTCTGGAGGCCCGCTCGGGAACAATGCTTGCATACAACATTTGACCATGGACGTAACTTGTACTAGATAACTTTTCCCTGGCGTCAGGCCACAACATCTGTGATCCGTTCTAAGAATGTAACTCCCGTTTGCGAGTTGCATAAAGAAGGGCTCTATCTGAGTTGCAGGTGTGACTAGCTGGTGGCATGAAAGGTTGTTTGAATTTCCATCACATGCTCCATGTAAATTAATACCCTGACACAAAAGTATACCGCTTAGTGAATGTTTACAGTTCTCACCACTAAGAAATACATTTTTGTCACTGTCACTATAGCAAGAATGAGTGTATGGTAATTTCCATTCGGATTTAACATATCCTTTACCCAATTGTTCATACTGGCCAGCACGTATGTACTCAAGGCACTTTTTAAATCGGAAAGTTGTTATCGGAATTGTGATAATTCCGTGTATTATCCATTCAATGACAGGACTCTCTGACATTGTCAATGGTAATCTCTCGAGTTTTTCGATGCTCAGGATTGTATAGTCTGCTCCTTTCTGTGCCAAACTGATCTGTTTATCAGTAAGGTTAAAACTGAAAAATAATGACGTTGTGTTGATTAAACGCCAAGGCACATAGCCTGAATGAAGATTTTGCAGCGTCCAGCCTAATTCTATAATAGAGCGTAATTGAGATTGGCCATGTTGTAACATTAGCAAATCTCTGTCTATCACATCAAAGGCAGAGGATACAATATTGTCCAAAGAATATATTCTGGAAGACAGAGTCGTTAACCCATTGTCTACCACAGAAAGTGATTTCTCCAAATTAATACGATCAATTTCTCGTATTTTTTCAGCAGTTTCAATTTGCTTTACTTTCCAAGCCTCGTTGTAAGCAGCATAGATACTGGTCGCTATGAAACGCTTTTGATGCTGTTTGCGTGGTCCAAGAATGAAATCGCGCAAATCAGCACCATCTTTTAGTAAAGACAAGTGTTGCTTAATTTCAGCCAGTGTGGACGAGGTTAGCCATTCAAGGCAGAGTTTCCCTACACTGTATGTTGTTATAATCCCTGGATGTTGTCTCTGGGAGTATCTAGGGTCTAATCTGGTCATTTTTAACCCCTGTGTTTTATTCAGGAATCTATCTTGACAGCTATTTGTGTCTGCAGGCCAGATTAACCACTTTTTCCAATCAGGATGTGTTCTGTTGAAATGTAAAATGTGTGACACGTCTAACTCAATATCTGTGGTTTTATTCTCAGGTATTGGCTTCGGTATAGATGGTGTTTTAAGGTCTTTGATCTTAGCTAGGCCAAGACAAGATGTTTGGTGTATTGTGTCATTTAAAAATAACATTTGTTCAGGTATCATGCAGGTTCTAAATAGTGCTTCTATGCCTTGCACCTGCCAATCTTTTGTACCCCAAATTGTTTTTGTTTCAATATTATTTTTCCAATAATCAAAACCAAATGTCATCATTTTGTCATAAAATGCTTCTGAATATATCAATTTAGAATTTGTCAGCATTGTTTTCATTCCTGTTTTATCTAACAGTTTGTAATAAAACGTTTCTGCATCACTGGTGTTAAACCCTGAGAAGTATTTGAATTTCTCAAAAAATGCTTTAGAACTGCTTTTAGGTGGTGTAGCACAATGGGTAGACAGTCAAAATATCGAGTTGGAAATATCGACTTACCATAATATCGAGTCTGTAATATCGAAGGAGCATAATATCGAAGGCAAGAATATCGTAGGACAGAATATCGACCCAAGGTAAGTACTATCGAAATACTTAATATCGATGTAAGTAATATCGAAGTTAGTAATATCGATAGCATATATATCGATGTTAATGATTTCGATGACACTAATATCGATATTTGTATTATTTTATAGTTTTTTATTATGTATGTGTTATATGTTTAATTTAAGTATTTAAAATAATTACTATTATATGTGTATACATTTTCTATAATAATATAGAAATTTATAAGGACATTTGATGTTTTAGTACCGGAGCGGGTTGTGGGTTTATAGGGGAATAGGGTGGGAAGTAATTTAATTATGGTAAGTTGATGAATAATTAGTAGGATTAATTAATTAATTATAATTATTTGCTAATTAATATTGATAATTGGGAAATAATGAATTGATTAATTGATATATATTTTCTGTAGCGGGATGTGGGTTTATAGGGGAATAGGGTGGGGAGTAATTTAATAATAATTAATTAATTAATATATGTTTTTAAATATTTATAACTAATTAATTGGCAAATAATTAATATTAATTAGTTAATTAATTAATATAATTTGGTACATATTTTAAATTAGTAATTAATTGGTAATTAAATAATATTAGTTAGTTATTTACATTATTAGAGTAATTTATTTATATATATAATTTTTAGTTACTGTTAATTAATTAATTGGGGAAAATGATATTAATTATTAAATTATATTAATTACAGCTTATGTGCTAATATATTTATTTTATTGGTATTGTTAATTAATTATTAATTGCTAATTAAATAATATTATTTACCTTTGGGTTAAGGAGTATTTTTAGGGTTCAGGGTCATTTTTGGGTTTTTGGGTAAAGGGGTATTTTTAGGGTTCAGGGTCAGTTTTCTGTTTTTGGGTAAAGGGGTATTTTTAGGGTTCAGGGTCAGTTTTTAGTTCATGGGTAAATGGGTATTTTTAGTGTTCAGGGTCAGTTTTCAGTTCATGGGTAAAGGGGTATTTTTAGGGTTCAGGGTCAGTTTTCAGTTCATGGGTAAAGGGGTATTTTTAGGGTTCAGGGTCAGTTTTCAGTTTTTGGGTAAAGGGGTATTTTTAGGGTTCAGGGTCAGTTTTCAGTTCTTGGGTAAAGGGGTATTTTTAGGGTTCAGGGTCAGTTTTCAGTTCTTGGGTAAGGGGGTATTTTTAGGGTTCAGGGTCAGTTTTCAGTTTTTGGGTAAAGGGGTATTTTTAGGGTTCAGGGTCAGTTTTCAGTTCATGGGTAAAGGGGTATTTTTTAGGGTTCAGGGTCAGTTTTCAGTTCATGGGGAAAGGGGTATTTTTAGGGTTCAGGGTCAGTTTTCAGTTCATGGGTAAAGGGGTATTTTTAGGGTTCAGGGTCAGTTTTCAGTTCATGGGGAAAGGGGTATTTTTAGGGTTCAGGGTCAGTTTTCAGTTCATGGGTAAAGGGGTATTTTTAGGGTTCAGGGTCAGTTTTCAGTTTTTGGGTAAAGGGGTATTTTTAGGGTTCAGGGTCAGTTTTTAGTGTTCAGGGTCCGTTTTCAGTTCTTGGGTAATGGGGTATTTTTAGTAAATTAATTATTAATACTTATTGTTCAGTACATATATATTATATCTTTACTGTATATATTTTTATTTATTAATTTTAAACATTATTAGATACATTTAAATATGTATATTTTATTTATTAGTGTTATATACTTACTTTTACATTTATATATATTAAAAAAAAATCGATATTTTTAACATCGATATTTTTTACAACGATATTATTTTTTCGATATTTTTGTACTTACCATGTTGTAGATAGGATGTCGATATTTTTGCCCTCGATATTGTTGACTCAATATTCTTGTAGGTCGATATTTTTGTAGTCGATATTCTGTCATAGATCCACCACAATGTTCCCATTGATTATACATAAAAACATTTCTAGGCTGTGCAGATTTATGCAAGTAATGATCCCCATAGTGGGTATAACAGAATAACTGCTCATAACTAGATGAACCTTGTAAATAACCATGATCTGTGAATCTAGCTGACATTACTAAATCAGACATCATGTCATTAATACTGTTAAAGTCCCAATCATCAGAGAATGTACTTGGTGTCACAAAGTCACTTAAGGAAACCTTTAGTTGATGAGGATACTTCAGGATTTCGACCTGACCATAGATCTCATAGTCTGTTTTCTCCCATACTACCCCACCAGGTATTGGAATTGCTGTGACATTTACTGTTGACAGTTCTCTTTTCTTCACGTGGGATGATCTGTGTGGTTTCAGGACTAGGTTGATGTTCTGACTTGCTGTGTCCATTGTAATATATTTTCCCTCAATGAATTTTCCCAAACATAGTACCATGATGAGCCAAAGCAGGAGGAAAAATACACCTAGACCGAACCAGAACTCTAGCCAAGGGGAAATAAGGTAGATTTCCTTCAGTTGATGAAAGAGTTCCGTTGCTTTTTCTTTAAAAGACTTTTTTGTTTCTGGCATCACTTCGGGGTCATTTAAATCTTCAGAGAAGTTGTCGAAGTTGATGAAATAACCAGAGGCAGTTCTGTCAATTGATGGGATTGTTCTTTCAATCTGTCTCTCGGTAGCACTTTCTGATGCCACATCATTGTAGACTGGTGTTGTTTCTTGACGAACTGTTTCAATCTGTGTTTCAAGAGGCACGAGTTCCATGGCATTATTGCATAGTCCTTCATTGTGCACTGCAGGCTGATCGAATGTGATGAGTCTTTCAGTTTGAACCTCTTGGATTGTTGCAAGTTTGGGTATTCTGTTGTTTCTTGGGAGTCCACTGGGCCTACTGTTGATTATAGGCCACATGCTTGTGGTTTTACCAGATCGATAGACACAACTCTGTTCTCCTTTTTACCAGCAAGGGGTGGTAGCACAACTGATCTTGTTCCGGTGACTGCTAAGACAGGTACTGCTTTTCTGTAAGAAGGCCCAAATTCCTTCTTACCCACGATCTTTTCTCTGACTAGATCCCCAATCTTTGGAATCCAGACAGGCCTTGCTGGAGCTGTTGCGGGTGGTGCCTCGTCAGTGGTACTTGGCTGTGGCTTTAACTTTATGTTGCTTAATGATTTCCTTGTTTCATTCAGTTCCTGTAAAACAGCCAAACGATCTTTTACATCAAAGTGCGTTGTTTCTTCTTGTACCACTGACATCTGACTATCGAGGTCCTGAACGCGCATTCTAATCCCGATTAATAGTTCGTATGGGCTGAAACCTTTTAGAGAATTTCTTGGCATGTTGTTAAGACTAGTCTGGACACTTATTAAATGTTTGACCCACCCAGCGCCTGAACCTAATACCTTCGCTGTTATAGATTGCTTTATGTCACGGTTTTTTCTTTCTACCACACTATTCCCTTCGGGGTGCGATGGACAAGAATACCGCAACCCAATTCCCATGCTGGCCATGGCCTCCTTATAGGCTCGAGAGCTGAAAGCAGGACCCTGGTCAGAATGGAACGCGGTAATAGCGTATGTGCCGATAAAGACTCGCAAATCTTTTATAACCGTTCTAGCGTCAGCCGAGCGCTGGAGGCCTCATTATTTTAAGTGCTTTTCGTCTTAACTGTTAATAGGACGCAGGATGGGGTGTAGGCAGCGTTACGCTCTTTCTGACTGGTAGCCGGTAGCAAGGTTCGCTACTGCGATCCCTATTACAGTTTTCACAGTTGTTTGCATATATTTGGTGTTCTACACTCATTCCCGGCCACCAGAATACTGATTGTAATTCAGTCAGTGATTCCTTGATTTCTCTGTGCCTTAGACCCAAACCCATGTGTGCGTCTGCTATTAAAAATATTCTCCTGTTCATGTTTGGAATTACTCTGTCCCCCACTCCAGGGATTCAAGCAAAAGGAACGGAGTTTGCATCGATTATGTATGCATATTTGAGTGGATAGTTTACGGGTAGTGCTGCACAGTCGCCTTTTACGGTCGTTTTTACTGCCAGCATGGTTTCCCCGTCTATGTATTTATCTGTACGCTTTTTTGTGGCTACGGAAGCCGGTTTAGTTGCTTCCGCTGTGGCTGTATTAGGCAATGAATTCCCTGCAACGTGAACGCCATCACGTTGAAGACTCTGTGCGTGAATCACGTGAGTCTTTTGTAGTTCTTTGTGAAAAAGAGCTACCTCGTTCCAGAGCAATTTATGCTTTATTGTGGCACCTGTGTCATCTTTGTAGTCGTTTTCGATCCAACTCTGCAGCTTATTGTTGTAAGAGTTGACGCAAAAATGAGAATCGCACACTATAAGTGTCGGGAATTCACGTTCTGCATTTTCGAGCGCCATCTTTAAAGATCTGATTTCAGTTCTTTGAACCGAACAGTTTCTTACAGATTCAGTTTTTGTTACTTTCGGTCTGAATTTACCGCACAGCCAACGACCTTTAATGATCGCACATGCTGCATCGTAGGATTTTCTCTCTACGTTGAAATGCTGTACAAAGCAATCTGTATAGATTATACAGGCGTATAGTGGGAGAGGCAGAATTTCGATTGGCAGAGGATATTCTTCTTCATACTCTAAATCATTCAGTTCTTCAAATTGCGGGGCGAAATAGTATTTCACGTCTTCCGCTCCTAGAGAATCTATGCACTGTATCCATTTCGGATCCAGTGACACTGTAGGCAGGTTTACTGGGCTGAATAGCGCTTCGAAGGCGGATTCCGCTGTAAGGATATTAATCTGTTTGCCGTGTGCTAGTTCTCGTTCATTTGCTAATGCGATTTGCACTGCTTTCACAGTTCTTTCTGTGGGACTGAATGTTTTTTCTGCTTGTGTGTACAAGTGAGATTTAATTGAAATAGGTACCTTTTCTCCCTCATTAGAGGTTAGGTATGTGAATCCGCATCTTCCTGGGATGACTCGGATTACAAGATCGATCGTGTTGTCACGTGTATCTAATTTTGTTTTTGCTAACATGTCTGTTTGCAGTGATCTCAAAATTTCTGTGTGTTTTTGAGTCCAATTGATTTGTTTAAAATCAGGTTTAATTAGTTCGTAGAGAGGTTTAACCCTCTCTGCGTAATTTATAATGTAAGTTCTTCCGAAATTCAGAAAACCTAGTATGGATTGTAAATTCTTCAGCGTTTTTGGAGCTTGGAGTACAGCGCACTTCTCTAAGAAGTTGTCCGCTAGGCTTTTCCCTTCACTTGATAATTCGTACCCTAAAAATAGTACTGTCAGATGGGCAATTCGGGACTTTTTAAAGTTGAATTTGTAACCCTCTGCTGCGAACCCAAGTATAATGGTGTTCACTCTTTTCAAGTGAGTATCCAAGTCGTCGTCTGTGAGATAAATATCATCTACGTAAGACAATGCTTCATCATCATAGATTTGTAGTAACTCTGTTACCCTAGCTGAGAATAGTCCTGGGCTGTTCTTGAACCCCTGTGGGAGTCGACAGAATTTTTTCTGCGACCCAAATGCGGAGAAAGCGGTCAAATATCTGCTTTCTGGTGCAATGTTTTGACAAAAAAAACCATTAGAAATGTCTAATGTCGTTTTATATTTTTTCCTAACTATGTTATTCATTAGGGCTGCACTATGCGAGTTTTGTACTGCAAAAGTTTTGCAACATGTATTAAGGTGTCTGTAGTCCAAAACTAGACGATATGAATTGTCTGGCTTGGAGACAGGAAACAAAGGATTGTTCATTTGAGAGGTGCATGTTTCAATCACCCCCTGGTACTCAAGTTGATCGAAGATCTCCCTGACCTGTTTTTTAGCTTCCTGCTTTATGGGATACTGCCGTTGGGCAGTTGGTTCACTTTTTAGTTGGATTTTGTGAGGCGGTGAATCCTCATCCCATCCTACATGATTTTTATATAATGCAGGTGCCTGGGCTACTGCCCATTTCCTTGCATAGGTATATTTTTTGTGACTCGGTATGTGATTCGAGAAGGCAGGCATAATCACTTCTTCGCCACGAGGGCACTCCCTGACAAACTCCGGGGGCCAATCTTTTTCAGCTAACAGAATATCATAGCCTTTTGAGAGCTTATCCCAAAATAGACCCTTAATTTTCCTAGTCTTATCACCCTCCATACGCAATGTTATTTCGTATATTTTATGAGGCTCGCTAAGTCTGGCGTCTGCAGTTTCAACCTGAATGTATTCATTCGTGTCCACTGTCTCCAGATGACTCATCAAGATCTTGCGCGCTAAACTGATTTCTGCTGCACTGTCCAACATTGTCAATGCCCACTCCCCGTTTTTCAACTGTGTCCTCAGTATTCTCGGCATGGTTGATTGCTCTAGTACTGGCTACCTTCTTTTTCTGAAATTGAGATTTCTTATTTTGAGCAGGTTCCTTGTCTTTGGACTTGGTGTGCTCGCCTGGGTCTGACCGTCCTCTTCTTTCCGAATTCTGTGGAAAAGATCGAGAGGGACGTGTATCAATACTTTGATATCTATCAGGTTTTTTTATATTATCCCTATTTCTAAGGTTATATCTTTTCTCAGAGGGCTCCCGCTGGGGAGACTGGCGTTCTCGAGTCGGAGTTCTTTCCCTCCGTCGAGGAGACCTTCCTCTGGACTGGAAAACTTTTTCTTTGGGAGTGGATTGTTTATTTCCATCCCTGCTCTTTTTAGGAGTGTTTAAATTATTTTTAATAAATAATTTTTCAGGATTTTCGAGCAGTTGGGGCTTAACTGGTTTCCCACCCAAGCTGTCTCTACCTAATTCTTCATAGCATTTTTCTATGATTTTTGCAAGCTCAACAGGATCTTTTATATCTGTTTCCCTCAACTTCTGGCGGATCGCCACAGATGCTGCTTCTCCCTTTACGTTGGCTAATAATATAGCCGTGACCTGCTTGAAGTCTTTCAGTAATTTCATACCTAGATTTAAAGCGGGCTCTGGACCGAATTCATTTTGAATCTGTTTTAGCACTTCTGGTATTACCGCCATAGACGGAACACCGTGTGTTTTTGTGTAAATGGAAGCAAAGACTGTACCCCAAGTGTCGCAGTCCTCCACGTGTGGTGCGATTCCCATAGGAAGGCAGATGGTCAAGATTCTGTGTTTCTCAATAGGGGTAGTATCAGGAAATACTGCCTCTATTTGAGTGATTTTCTGTGCTAACCAGAAAGGAATTTGTTCCCGTTTTACGGGTGTTTTACCAAGACATGACTGTATGTTCTGTGGTGTAATTTTATTTGTGTTCCCCTGATGAGGGGTCAGCTGTGGTGTATTAACAGCTGGCTGGACTGTTGCAGTCCGCATTACATATTGGACTAATTGCCTATGTATTTTTATTAATGTGTTTAGCTGTACTAACAGCTCTTCCTTAGACATTCTTACAATGTCAGGATGTGGTGTGTAGCTGGCTAGAACCGGCCACGTTGCTCCTGGTCTACCTAGTGGACCGAGCCTGGTAATGTGATCATTATGTTTTAGGGCGCCATTAAACCAGAGCAGGTGCTCTTGAAATTTAAGTGGAATTTCAATCTCCTCGAAAGGAGCGTACTCTTCCGGAGGTTCCTCTATTTTGTAATAGTGAAACTCTTTTGTTATAGCGTTTACCGCTGGAAAGTTTATCCATGAATAGAATACCTCTGTCTGCCGATACTCGTGAGCCTCTATCACGAAAATTACTGTACCACCCTGAGGTGTCAGTCCGTTTACAAAAAAAGTTTTGAAGTTATAGATTTTCTTAATTGGACCGGGATGATTATAGCATCTGGGTCTGTCTGTAGGAGACTCGAGTCCTCCTCTATTAGTATGGAAGCTAGTCTAACTGCTTCCCTTTCTTCTTCACTGTCTGTCATTTTAAAAATGCAGGCTTTGCAGAGTAGGTCTCCAAGGAGACAAAGATTAGATGCACAATATTTTGGAACACTGTATCCTTCAACGTTGAATAAACCAGAGCTTTACATAGGAATCTCTTCCTACTAAGGTCGGGCGGATTTTAACCTTTCACCCACTCCAGACGTCTATTGGAGTATTTACGGGAGAAAGGGGTGTGAAATATGCACGACTGAGTTACTCTAACTGTCTTGCGTTAGTTTATCGCCTTACCAAACGTTTGGGCGCCATGTAGTGTAGTTCCTAGTTTCCCACTAGGCCCTGCGCATTGGAATAACATAAACAGTAGTATCGACGTGGAACTGCTTATATTCCAGGCCTCCACTGACTATGCTAAACTTAATTGGGTTGTGTTACCAACTAGCTCAGAGGTCACTGGAAACTTTCTTCTCTGCATAGGAAGTGATCAGCTTCCTTGGCACAGACAAGAAGGGATTCAGTTTTCCAACAACCGTGCAACATGACAACTTTGCTCCTCAGATCAAGAGTCAATCTCTAGGGTCGTGTGAAACAATAGACATGTATTTCACTTAGTCAGTCTAGTGCAGTTTACTTTCACAATATGTAGAGAAATAGAGAGACGGGCGTGTATCAATAAAGGGTTAACATTTATTGAACAGTCTTTCTTCTCGTACAAGAGAAATGTATTGCCACAATTGCAATAATTGTTAATATAAAAAGTACGTACAGTAAGATAAGTATTGCGAAATAGAACTGTAAAAGCATTGATATGGTTTCTTAGCCATACAATGGTTTAAAAGTAATAAAACATATATACAGTCATATATACATTAGGCTAACATACTCAACTGGTGCTTCTAACTAAGCCTACCCCAGTGTGCCTGACCTAAGCCTAACACGTGAAAGGGGAGTAAGTAAGTAGCTTTAAGTTAAGTTGGTTTTGCCAAGGTTTGTTTCAAGAATTCTCGTCTAAGGGTTTAGTCAACACCATACCTCTGAATAGAATGATGGAGGATTGGTATCTCCTTCAGGGGTCTCTCTCGATATCCCAGTCACCCGCGAGGGTAAACCGGAAGCGCCGGGACTGGATTTCTCTGCACGAGAAAGGCAGCGGGTCTCTTCAGCGCGTCGAGGAAGGAGGGGGGACAGCGTCCGCGGGCAGCTGGAATCTGCTGGATGTCTTCACAGAGGGACGTCTGTTCAGCTCCTTAAGCGTACTGCACCATAGTTCGCGCTGTAGCGGCGATAATGGTAATCAGCAGCTTCACCACCACAGGATAGCAGGCTGCAGCAACAGAGTGCTAGATTTACCAACACAGGGTCATGCAGGCAGCCAGCATCAGTAGCTCGCAGCTCACAACAGGTCTTAACCGGGCAACAGGCTCGCATTGCTTAAGGCAACGTTGGTAATATTTATACCTGACAGGTGCCGGGTTTGACGCAAGTTTGTTGGACATAAGACGTCAATTAAAGATGTCACTAGGAAGTGATAGTTATCAGTTGCTCATTAGAGTTCCATTACTAATCAAAACATAGCAAGCGGGGATTTCCAGGTTTGCTAAGTTTTTATCTTGTTGAAGAACTCGGAGTGTTATCTAGGAATATCAGATAGTGACTACTGCTCTGTCATTGCACTAATTGGTCGCAAAGGAAGTGGCAGAGAGTCATGCTGGAATGTGGCTCTGTTCGTGTGAGGCCAGAGATGACTTTTCAGAAAATCGCACTTGAACGGTTATGCCAATATAGGGAATAAATGGATTTATAGCCGAATAGGGGCATAAGGTCACAGTATCGATCAGGAACCTAGATAAACACGCAACACCCACTCCACGGGTTAATGTCCATCAAAATTACTAAAACTAAAGCAATTAGATGCATGTGTAACATTGCCCACCCCAAAATACATAAATGCATTCGAAATAGGCGTACTTGTAATACATGGAATTTAGGTACTGTACGTTTTTTTTAAAGCATAGTAATCATTCAAAAATTATTGCATTTGAAATCAATGAACGATTATGCAAAAGGAATTACACATGAAGTATCTCTGACAGAAGAAAAGCGAGATAAATCATCACATAAAAATGCATTGTAATAACATGTGTGCTAGAGGCTGGTGTTATGTTGGTGTGTCTCTAGATGTGTTTAGAAATAGAAGTGGGAAGCTTCTGTTCTCTAAGAATAGTTTTTACGTTAAGCAAAGAATTGTTCCTGCCAAAAAAGGTCAATATTAGAAAAAATTGTCCAATTCAAAGAAAATAGATTTCCAAAGCTCCTGGCAGTTTTTGTTGATCAAAACTGAAGGCCGAATTCAGAGTTCATGGGAACGCTGTGTGTCGGAAAGCTTCTCAAAAAGTTATTGTTTCTCTATGGGTGAGAACATCGTATCAGACAGGCTCTCAAAGAATTGGTCTACAAAATCAGGTGATAGTTCAACCAAATTAGATAGCGCTGTAACTTGGCAGGTGTGAGAATGATTGCTGTCATCGAAGGCAGGACCAGCAATGCTCACAGAACGTTGTACCTGGATGATGTTGCTTTTGTCACTCGCTCCACTGTTACCACTTGGCTGTAGTACAGGAGTCTCCACGAATGCCGTCATCAGGATTGGTAGCCGCTGGGGACAACACAATGCGTGAGCTGTTATTGGACTGAGCAAAGTATCGACGTCCATTGGTACTGCTGATGGAAGTGAAAGACAGATGTCCAACACGCATTCATCGCCGCAAAGCATACACCGTAGCACAGGTAAAATGCAATTTTGCCATATCGGTCTGAATGAAAGGAACCAGGTCATGTTTAGATCTCTCAGCCTGGCCAATCCAAGGACGTTAGTTATCCTGTCCCTGTAGCGCATTGCTAGGATTGTCTCTTCCATTCCCATGGGAGCTATGTCTGAGCCGAGGCTTGCCATAACGAAGCAGGAGGGTCAAAAATAGAATCCCTGCGACAAGTCCCAAAAATAGTGGTATGCCGCCAAAAATGGAGTGCACAAAATTAGGAAAGATTCCCAAAATTGCCTGGAAGGGTGTTAGTAGTCCCGTAAAGACTGTCTTAAATATGCCTGGGATGCTTGTAGCACTAGACATGTTAAGGAGTTGGCTGAACATTTCTACAAAATGCACGGGGCAATTTGTTGATAACAGGTCATGGACCTCAGTAGCCATCCTTGCGACTAGAAGATCATACGTCTCTTTAGATGACGTTATAGGCACGGTTGTCTGTAAAAGTACAGATTTCATTTTGCTTAATGTATCAATTCGTATAGAATAGAGATTCAGACGAGGCCAGAGGGGAGTCACTATGTCTGGAGGCCCGCTCAGGAACAATGCTTGCATACAACATTTGACCATGGACGTAACTTGTACTAGATAACTTTTCCCTGGCGTCAGGCCACAACATCTGTGATCCGTTCTAAGAATGTAACTCCCGTTTGCGAGTTGCATAAAGAAGGGCTCTATCTGAGTTGCAGGTGTGACTAGCTGGTGGCATGAAAGGTTGTTTGAATTTCCATCACATGCTCCATGTAAATTAATACCCTGACACAAAAGTATACCGCTTAGTGAATGTTTACAGTTCTCACCACTAAGAAATACATTTTTGTCACTGTCACTATAGCAAGAATGAGTGTATGGTAATTTCCATTCGGATTTAACATATCCTTTACCCAATTGTTCATACTGGCCAGCACGTATGTACTCAAGGCACTTTTTAAATCGGAAAGTTGTTATCGGAATTGTGATAATTCCGTGTATTATCCATTCAATGACAGGACTCTCTGACATTGTCAATGGTAATCTCTTGAGTTTTTCGATGCTCAGGATTGTATAGTCTGCTCCTTTCTGTGCCAAACTGATCTGTTTATCAGTAAGGTTAAAACTGAAAAATAATGACGTTGTGTTGATTAAACGCCAAGGCACATAGCCTGAACGAAGATTTTGCAGCGTCCAGCCTAATTCTATAATAGAGCGTAATTGAGATTGGCCATGTTGTAACATTAGCAAATCTCTGTCTATCACATCAAAGGCAGAGGATACAATATTGTCCAAAGAATATATTCTGGAAGACAGAGTCGTTAACCCATTGTCTACCACAGAAAGTGATTTCTCCAAATTAATACGATCAATTTCTCGTATTTTTTCAGCAGTTTCAATTTGCTTTACTTTCCAAGCCTCGTTGTAGGCAGCATAGATACTGGTCGCTATGAAACGCTTTTGACGCTGTTTGCGTGGTCCAAGAATGAAATCGTGCAAATCAGCACCATCTTTTAGTAAAGACAAGTGTTGCTTAATTTCAGCCAGTGTGGACGAGGTTAGCCATTCAAGGCAGAGTTTCCCTACACTGTATGTTGTTATAATCCCTGGATGTTGTCTCTGGGAGTATCTAGGGTCTAATCTGGTCATTTTTAACCCCTGTGTTTTATTCAGGAATCTATCTTGACAGCTATTTGTGTCTGCAGGCCAGATTAACCACTTTTTCCAATCAGGATGTGTTCTGTTGAAATGTAAAATGTGTGACACGTCTAACTCAATATCTGTGGTTTTATTCTCAGGTATTGGCTTCGGTATAGATGGTGTTTTAAGGTCTTTGATCTTAGCTAGGCCAAGACAAGATGTTTGGTGTATTGTGTCATTTAAAAATAACATTTGTTCAGGTATCATGCAGGTTCTAAATAGTGCTTCTATGCCTTGCACCTGCCAATCTTTTGTACCCCAAATAGTTTTTGTTTCAATATTATTTTTCCAATAATCAAAACCAAATGTCATCATTTTGTCATAAAATGCTTCTGAATATATCAATTTAGAATTTGTCAGCATTGTTTTCATTCCTGTTTTATCTAACAGTTTGTAATAAAACGTTTCTGCATCACTGGTGTTAAACCCTGAGAAGTATTTGAATTTCTCAAGAAATGCTTTAGAACTGCTTTTAGGTGGTGTAGCACAATGTTCCCATTGATTATACATAAAAACATTTCTAGGCTGTGCAGATTTATGCAAGTAATGATCCCCATAGTGGGTATAACAGAATAACTGCTCATAACTAGATGAACCTTGTAAATAATCATGATCTGTGAATCTAGCTGACATTACTAAATCAGACATCATGTCATTAATACTGTTAAAGTCCCAATCATCAGAGAATGTACTTGGTGTCACAAAGTCACTTAAGGAAACCTTTAGTTGATGAGGATACTTCAGGATTTCGACCGGACCATAGATCTCATAGTCTGTTTTCTCCCATACTACCCCACCAGGTATTGGAATTGCTGTGACATTTACTGTTGACAGTTCTCTTTTCTTCACGTGGGATGATCTGTGTGGTTTCAGGACTAGGTTGATGTTCTGACTTGCTGTGTCCATTGTAATATATTTTCCCTCAATGAATTTTCCCAAACATAGTACCATGATGAGCCAAAGCAGGAGGAAAAATACACCTAGACCGAACCAGAACTCTAGCCAAGGGGAAATAAGGTAGATTTCCTTCAGTTGATGAAAGAGTTCCGTTGCTTTTTCTTTAAAAGACTTTTTTGTTTCTGGCATCACTTCGGGGTCATTTAAATCTTCAGAGAAGTTGTCGAAGTTGATGAAATAACCAGAGGCAGTTCTGTCAATTGATGGGATTGTTCTTTCAATCTGTCTCTCGGTAGCACTTTCTGATGCCACATCATTGTAGACTGGTGTTGTTTCTTGACGAACTGTTTCAATCTGTGTTTCAAGAGGCACGAGTTCCATGGCATTATTGCATAGTCCTTCATTGTGCACTGCAGGCTGATCGAATGTGATGAGTCTTTCAGTTTGAACCTCTTGGATTGTTGCAAGTTTGGGTATTCTGTTGTTTCTTGGGAGTCCACTGGGCCTACTGTTGATTATAGGCCACATGCTTGTGGTTTTACCAGATCGATAGACACGACTCTGTTCTCCTTTTTACCAGCAAGGGGTGGTAGCACAACTGATCTTGTTCCGGTGACTGCTAAGACAGGTACTGCTTTTCTGTAAGAAGGCCCAAATTCCTTCTTACCCGCGATCTTTTCTCTGACTAGATCCCCAATCTTTGGAATCCAGACAGGCCTTGCTGGAGCTGTTGCGGGTGGTGCCTCGTCAGTGGTACTTGGCTGTGGCTTTAACTTTTTGTTGCTTAATGATTTTCTTGTTTCATTCAGTTCCTGTAAAACAGCCAAACGATCTTTTACATCAAAGTGCGTTGTTTCTTCTTGTACCACTGACATCTGACTATCGAGGTCCTGAACGCGCATTCTAATCCCGAACAATAGTTCGTATGGGCTGAAACCTTTTAGAGAATTTCTTGGCATGTTGTTAAGACTAGTCTGGACACTTATTAAATGTTTGACCCACCCAGCGCCTGAACCTAATACCTTCGCTGTTATAGATTGCTTTATGTCACGGTTTTTTCTTTCTACCACACTATTCCCTTCGGGGTGCGACGGACAAGAATACCGCAACCCAATTCCCATGCTGGCCATGGCCTCCTTATAGGCTCGAGAGCTGAAAGCAGGACCCTGGTCAGAATGGAACGTGGTAATTGCGTATGTGCCGATAAAGACTCGCAAATCTTTTATAACCGTTCTAGCGTCAGCCGAGCGCTGGAGGCCTCATTATTTTAAGTGCTTTTCGTCTTAACTGTTAATAGGACGCAGGATGGGGTGTAGGCAGCGTTACGCTCTTTCTGACTGGTAGCCGGTAGCAAGGTTCGCTACTGCGATCCCTATTACAGTTTTCACAGTTGTTTGCATATATTTGGTGTTCTACACTCATTCCCGGCCACCAGAATACTGATTGTAATTCAGTCAGTGATTCCTTGATTTCTCTGTGCCTTAGACCCAAACCCATGTGTGCGTCTGCTATTAAAAATATTCTCCTGTTCATGTTTGGAATTACTCTGTCCCCCACTCCAGGGATTCGAGCAAAAGGAACGGAGTTTGCATCGATTATGTATGCATATTTGAGTGGATAGTTTACGGGTAGTGCTGCACAGTCGCCTTTTACGGTCGTTTTTACTGCCAGCATGGTTTCCCCGTCTATGTATTTATCTGTACGCTTTTTTGTGGCTACGGAAGCCGGTTTAGTTGCTTCCGCTGTGGCTGTATTAGGCAATGAATTCCCTGCAACGTGAACGCCATCACGTTGAAGACTCTGTGCGTGAATCACGTGAGTCTTTTGTAGTTCTTTGTGAAAAAGAGCTACCTCGTTCCAGAGCAATTTATGCTTTATTGTGGCACCTGTGTCATCTTTGTAGTCGTTTTCGATCCAACTCTGCAGCTTATTGTTGTAAGAGTTGACGCAAAAATGAGAATCGCACACTATAAGTGTCGGGAATTCACGTTCTGCATTTTCGAGCGCCATCTTTAAAGATCTGATTTCAGTTCTTTGAACCGAACAGTTTCTTACAGATTCAGTTTTTGTTACTTTCGGTCTGAATTTACCGCACAGCCAACGACCTTTAATGATCGCACATGCTGCATCGTAGGATTTTCTCTCTACGTTGAAATGCTGTACAAAGCAATCTGTATAGATTATACAGGCGTATAGTGGGAGAGGCAGAATTTCGATTGGCAGAGGATATTCTTCTTCATACTCTAAATCATTCGGTTCTTCAAATTGCGGGGCGAAATAGTATTTCACGTCTTCCGCTCCTAGAGAATCTATGCACTGTATCCATTTCGGATCCAGTGACACTGTAGGCAGGTTTACTGGGCTGAATAGCGCTTCGAAGGTGGATTCCGCTGTAAGGATATTAATCCGTTTGCCGTGTGCTAGTTCTCGTTCATTTGCTAATGCGATTTGCACTGCTTTCACAGTTCTTTCTGTGGGACTGAATGTTTTTTCTGCTTGTGTGTACAAGTGAGATTTAATTGAAATAGGTACCTTTTCTCCCTCATTAGAGGTTAGGTACGTGAATCCGCATCTTCCTGGGATGACTTGGATTACAAGATCGATCGTGTTGTCACGTGTATCTAATTTTGTTTTTGCTAACATGTCTGTTTGCAGTGATCTCAAAATTTCTGTGTGTTTTTGAGTCCAATTGATTTGTTTAAAATCAGGTTTAATTAGTTCGTAGAGAGGTTTAACCCTCTCTGCGTAATTTATAATGTAAGTTCTTCCGAAATTCAGAAAACCTAGTATGGATTGTAAATTCTTCAGCGTTTTTGGAGCTTGGAGTACAGCGCACTTCTCTAAGAAGTTGTCCGCTAGGCTTTTCCCTTCACTTGATAATTCGTACCCTAAAAATAGTACTGTCAGATGGGCAATTCGGGACTTTTTAAAGTTGAATTTGTAACCCTCTGCTGCGAACCCAAGTATAATGGTGTTCACTCTTTTCAAGTGAGTATCCAAGTCGTCGTCTGTGAGATAAATATCATCTACGTAAGACAATGCTTCATCATCATAGATTTGTAGTAACTCTGTTACCCTAGCTGAGAATAGTCCTGGGCTGTTCTTGAACCCCTGTGGGAGTTGACAGAATTTTTTCTGCGACCCAAATGCGGAGAAAGCGGTCAAATATCTGCTTTCTGGTGCAATGTTTTGACAAAAGAAGCCATTAGAAATGTCTAATGTCGTTTTATATTTTTTCCTAACTATGTTATTCATTAGGGCTGCACTATGCGAGTTTTGTACTGCAAAAGTTTTGCAACATGTATTAAGGTGTCTGTAGTCCAAAACTAGACGATATGAATTGTCTGGCTTGGAGACAGGAAACAAAGGATTGTTCATTTGAGAGGTGCATGTTTCAATCACCCCCTGGTACTCAAGTTGATCTAAGATCTCCCTGACCTTTTTTTTAGTTTCTTGCTTTATGGGATACTGCCGTTGGGCAGTTGGTTCACTTTTTAGTTGGATTTTGTGAGGCGGTGAATCCTCATCCCATCCTACATGATTTTTATATAATGCAGGTGCCTGGGCTACTGCCCATTTCCTTGCATAGGTATATTTTTTGTGAATCGGTATGTGATTCGAGAAGGCAGGCATAATCCCTTCTTCGCCACGAGGGCACTACCTGACAAACTCCGGGGGCCAATCTTTTTCAGCTAACAGAATATCATAGCCTTTTGAGAGCTTATCCCAAAATAGACCCTTAATTTTCCTAGTCTTATCACCCTCCATACGCAATGTTATTTCGTATATTTCATGGGGCTCGCTAAGTCTGGCGTCGGCAGTTTCAACCTGAATGTATTCATTCGTGTCCACTGTCTCCAGATGACTCATCAAGATCTTGCGCGCTATACTGATTTCTGCTGCACTGTCCAACATTGTCAATGCCCACTCCCCGTTTTTCAACTGTGTCCTCAGTATTCTCGGCATGGTTGATTGCTCTAATACTGGCTACCTTCTTTTTCTGAAATTGAGATTTCTTATTTTGAGCAGGTTCCTTGTCTTTGGACTTGGTGTGCTCGCCTGGGTCTGACCGTCCTCTTCTTTCCGAATTCTGTGGAAAAGATCGAGAGGGACGTGTATCAATACTTTGATATCTATCAGGTTTTTTTATATTATCCCTATTTCTAAGGTTATATCTTTTCTCAGAGGGCTCCCGCTGGGGAGACTGGCGTTCTCGAGTCGGAGTTCTTTCCCTCCGTCGAGGAGACCTTCCTCTGGACTGGAAAACTTTTTCTTTGGGAGTGGATTGTTTATTTCCATCCCAGCTCTTTTTAGGAGTGTTTAAATTATTTTTAATAAATAATTTTTCAGGATTTTCGAGCAGTTGGGGCTTAACTGGTTTCCCACCCAAGCTGTTTCTACCTAATTCTTCATAGCATTTTTCTATGATTTTTGCAAGCTCAACAGGATCTTTTATATCTGTTTCCATCAACTTCTGGCGGATCGCCACAGATGCTGCTTCTCCCTTTACGTTGGCTAATAATATAGCCGTGACCTGCTTGAAGTCTTTCAGTAATTTCATACCTAGATTTAAAGCGGGCTCTGGACCGAATTCATTTTGAATCTGTTTTAGCACTTCTGGTATTACCGCCATAGACGGAACACCGTGTGTTTTTGTGTAAATGGAAGCAAAGACTGTACCCCAAGTTTCGCAGTCCTCCACGTGTGGTGCGATTCCCATAGGAAGGCAGATGGTCAAGATTCTGTGTTTCAGGAAATACTGCCTCTATTTGAGTGATTTTCTGTGCTAACCAGAAAGGAATTTGTTCCCGTTTTACGGGTGTTTTACCAAGACATGACTGTATGTTCTGTGGTGTAATTTTATTTGTGTTCCCCTGATGAGGGGTCAGCTGTGGTGTGTTAACAGCTGGCTGGACTGTTGCAGTCCGCATTACATATTGGACTAATTGCCTATGTATTTTTATTAACCACTTGGCTGCTAGGCGTTTTCCCGCTGGGTGCTGAAATACTCTGATCGCCCTTTTACATGACGAGCTCAGCTCGTCATCAGCACACGACCCCCGTGGGTGATGACGAGCTGAGCTCGTCATCAGCATCGAAGGGGTTAATGTGTTTAGCTGTACTAACAGCTCTTCCTTAGACATTCTTACAATGTCAGGATGTGGTGTGTATCTGGCTAGAACCGGCCACGTTGCTCCTGGTCTACCTAGTGGACCGAGCCTGGTAATGTGATCATTATGTTTTAGGGCGCCATTAAACCAGAGCAGGTGCTCTTGAAATTTAAGTGGAATTTCAATCTCCTCGAAAGGAGCGTACTCTTCCGGAGGTTCCTCTATTTTGTAATAGTGAAACTCTTTTGTTATAGCGTTTACCGCTGGAAAGTTTATCCATGAATAGAATACCTCTGTCTGCCGATACTCGTGAGCCTCTATCACGAAAATTACTGTACCACCCTGAGGTGTCAGTCCGTTTACTATAAGTTTTGAAGTTATAGATTTTCTTAATTGGACCGGGATGATTAT
This sequence comes from Lissotriton vulgaris, assembly GCF_964263255.1. Taxonomy (NCBI): domain Eukaryota; kingdom Metazoa; phylum Chordata; class Amphibia; order Caudata; family Salamandridae; genus Lissotriton; species Lissotriton vulgaris. Next base: position 682,562,551 of record NC_141693.1, read on the forward strand.
AGCATCTGGGTCTGTCTGTAGGAGACTCGAGTCCTCCTCTATTAGTATGGAAGCTAGTCTAACTGCTTCCCTTTCTTCTTCACTGTCTGTCATTTTAAAAATGCAGGCTTTGCAGAGTAGGTCTCCAAGGAGACAAAGATTAGATGCACAATATTTTGGAACACTGTATCCTTCAACGTTGAATAAACCAGAGCTTTACATAGGAATCTCTTCCTACTAAGGTCGGGCGGATTTTAACCTTTCACCCACTCCAGACGTCTATTGGAGTATTTACGGGAGAAAGGGGTGTGAAATATGCACGACTGAGTTACTCTAACTGTCTTGCGTTAGTTTATCGCCTTACCAAACGTTTGGGCGCCATGTAGTGTAGTTCCTAGTTTCCCACTAACACAAGAACTCTGAACTATGGCACCCAACATCCAGGACTTGCCATCCGGATCTTGGCGCCTTGTGCTGCTTCCGACCTATTCACACATCGGTCCACTACTGACATCATCTCATAAACCAACGTAATGTAAATAGTTATTTAATAAAATGTTTTACCCTGTTACTTTGCTGGTGTGTTGTCTATATTTTTAATATTTGCATAGGGTTTGTCGTTATTTTGGGCGGGGTGGGTGACGGAGCCGAGCTGTCTTGCAGCCCTCATGGTGTGGAGCTCAGTTCATCTCACTATTTTCGTATTTCTCATGAAGGGTTGTTCCTAATGTTTCTATTTTAGCGAGGTCAAAAAGAGATCCAATTAGTGGCCTACTGATTTTGCTCGATTACTTCTATTTTTTTACACGATTTTTCATGATTTTTCACTATCTGCAAAGACTAAAGAGAGTATTGCGACTTTCTGCTTGTTTGTAAATAGAGAATGAACCAAAGAGAATCAATTGTAAAACAGTAAATGCTTGGATAACAATCAATCAAATGGAGAGACAAGCAGGCACGACGGATTACAACGGGGGTAAAGGCCTGCGTTAACTACTCTTCACTATCTGCAAAGAGAGAGTACTACTAAGAGAAAAGAGGGGAGGGGGGCAGCGTTCAAAGCACATCAGCGTGCATAAACACGAAAAAGTTTTTACCTATCACGTACTTGACATTTTACAGCTTTTGATATTTGCTATTAAAAAACCAATGAAATTCACTGAAAAACCATAGGTTATAGGCCATATATAGTTAGGAATTTGCATTTACAAAACCTTGAAAATTCACTGAAAAAACCATTGGTTATAGACCATATATAGTTAGGGATTAGCCTTTTCAAAACCTTATTTTACTCACACAAAACCATTGACATTTCATATATAGTTAGTTCCACTAACTATATATCGCGCACCCGCAATCCACTGCTGAAGATGTCACATATTACATCATTCATGACATGGTTAGTGACATCACTGATGACATCACTGATGACATCTCAAATGACATCATGATGACATCTCAAATGACATCACTGATGACATCTCAAATGACATCACTGATAAAATCACTGATAACATCTCATTTGACATGACTGATCACATCACTGATGATATCATTCATGTGATAATACCATGAACCTCTTCAGACTCTAATATAACCTTAGATACAATCAGTGTAAACAGACAGTCACAGACTGTGACTCATCCATGGAGTTACTCACACACCTAGTCAGTTATGCAAAAAATCAATCACACCTCCATTTTCTCAACTATACAGTTATACACACCTTACTTATTCAAACATATACTAACACATATTTACTTTACTCTCTTATACAATCCCTGATACATGTTCACAATGATCCATACAGCCACTCACACATTCACTGGCTCTTATGCACAGTTATTTATATATGTCAACTCTCACATGTACTGTGTTTTACATATGTACTTACTTTGACATGTAGCACTGAGATATCCATTCACTCACTAATACACTCATGCACAGTCAACCGCCCATACAGCTGTTTCCACATGCACTTTTGAACCCATACATATAGTGAATCAACTACTCACACATCTATGTACAGAGTCACACACCTCCCAGCCACCCATACACACACACTCAGTTTCCCATACAAATACTTGGACAACCAATGAATAACCCATACAGTTACTCATATAGCTACTGATCAACATATGCAGCAGTTTGTAGAACAACAGATATAATGATGCACAAATTAAAACAGTTTAGTCACTAACCCATGCACTCAGTGAGACACATTTAATCACTCACTCATACAGTCAGTCATGCACCTACTAAATCCTTCATCCAGACACTTATACATCCACTCATTCTTCAATATGTAAGACATATTTTAACTTTACAGAAACATACAGTCACTGGATGTTGTCATCAGTGATGTCATCAGTGATGTCATTTGAGATGTCATCAGTGATGTCATCAGTGATGTCACTAACCATGTCATGAATGATGTAATATGTGACATCATCAGCAGTGGATTGCGGGTGCGCGATATATAGTTAGTGGAACTAACTATATATGAAATTTCAATGGTTTTGTGTGAGTAAAATAAGGTTTAGAAAAGGCTAATCCCTAACTATATATGGTCTATAACCAATGGTTTTTTCAGTGAATTTTCAAGGTTTTGTAAATGCAAATTCCTAACTATATATGGCCTATAACCTATGGTTTTTTCAGTGAATATATATATATATATATATATTACCTACTGGCGGTCGCCAGTAGGTATATATAGTTAGGATTTTTTCTCTATGGAACTTTTGAAATTCTATGTCTAATAACTTTGGCGTTTGAGGACGGAATCGGCTGAAATTTTCAGGAAAATGGCACATTTTGTTTCTGAGCAGCCCCTGAAAATTTGGGGGGGTTTCGTCACGGGGGGGCCGTGAAAAAAGGGGGGTCCCAAAACACGTTTTTCCCATTCATTTTTCCATAGGGCGTTTGGCCTCACTTTTAGCTCGAACGGCTTTACACGAAACTTGGCAAAATTGTAGGGACTGTTAGCCCGATGGGCCTTTGCTGGGTCTCAATATATGTGCTCCAGTGGATTTTGAGAAATTAACGTTTAAAAAAATTTATATATCTGTGACAGCGTCCCGGATAGCGCTCCAGATCGCGTACTTTTCGCGTAACGGAGCTTTGCGAAGCGAAGCTGATTGGCTCTCCAGTGTCTGTCAACATTCTAAACAGTCCGGTGCGGTGGCCATCTTGTCTCTCGGTAGGCTCGAGAGACAAGAGGAGGCGAAAAACGAAGGGGGAATTTAATGAAAGGGGGCAAGGTAGACCCCTCTTGACCCCCTCGGAATGATGTTGGGGTTATTAAAGGGTCCCGTGGGGCAAAGAAAAAAAAAATAATTTTTCGCGGTAGAAGCGCTTCCCGGTTCGCGAACCGTGTCGCAAACTGGTAGCGAAACGGGAATTCGCCATTTTGTGTTTCGATTTAATTAAATTACAGGGTATAAGGGGGTACGGGAGACGTATCCTGACCCCTTATGTTTTCTGAGGGTGGCTGAGGAGGCTCATTTATGTTGATACATGTCTTCCAGCGGCTGTGCATGAGCGTTTTTTTTTTTTGCTGCGTGACGTCTGTTTACGTTCGATTCGAAGGAAATCAGGAACTGTTGACCGCCATTTTGTCACTGCGAGTAAATATTTTGTTAAAAATAATTGTTATAAATTAATCCTTATTGATGAACATTGTCTGCGCCATCTTGCCTTTTTTGCAATGCCACACTTTTGTTGTGCACGGCAGCCATTTTAGATGCCTTGACCAGACCCACTCTCTGCACGCCGCCGATCCTCAGCATGGCTCCCCACCCTCGCAAGCATCACCCCCACGCACTGGTCACCCCCGCTCTCTCTCTAATGCATGGGCCAGAAACCTCCTCCCATCTGCGCTGTTCTTCTCTGAGAATCACACCCTGTGCCCGCCCGACACCTCCCTTTCACCCTATTCACTACTGCACCCTCTGATACTCCTCTTCCTCTGTGTCTGATTGTCCAGGCCGGTCCTAGGCTATCACATAGCCCTGCAGATGTAGTTTATGGCCCCAGCTGTAAAGAATCACCCCTCTTCAAAGGAGTTACAGTAGATCAAGGCCCCCACCCGATGAGATCCGTCACACCACACACATTCCTACTATCTGAAAACCATCCTGTATTGTGATTGGGGAGGGGATTCTCACTGTGAGGGTGTGTGGGACCGAGCCTGAAGCGGAAGATTCCAGGCATGCCTCTTTGTACATCAACGTTTTTACAATTATGTGTCACATTAAAAATATATAGCACTCTAACAAAGTAGTAGGATTATAAAACGCAACAAAAACCGTAAACACATTTAAACATTTTTTTGAAAAAAGAAGCAACAATGGTCAGTAGCTGTGTTTTGTGCGAATAGTCCCAAGGCAGCACAACGTGCTGAGTTCTGGACGGCACCCAGGTGATGTCACCTGGGTGCCGCACTTGTTTTTGGTATCCTACAATGCTACTCCGAAAAACGGCATGGGGCGCCCCGGGGGGAGGCCTCGTCAGTAGCGGTCTGTTGTGCGAATAGTCCCAAGGCAGCAGAACGCGCTGAGATGTGGATGGCACCCAGGTGATATCCAGTAAGTTGCCGCACTGGTTTTGGTATCCTACAATGCTGCTCCGAAAAACGGCGTGGGGCGCCCCGGGGGGGGGGGGGAGGCGGCGTGAACGGGCCTCCCCAGATGGAAGATCGTCTGCTGTAGTGGGGCGCCCCTTTACCGTTTCAGTTGCCATTCCGCCCACTTTTCGTACACTGTGCCAAAATCCGCCATTCAGCTGAGTTGCGCCCACTCTTGCGGTGCAGCGATAGGCGGCTGCCACAGGACTCTCAAAATGGCGGCAGGCTCTTTCCTTTTTTGGCCTGGTCCACTAAAATGGCCCTGGGACACCTTGGAACTCGGACGCTTGTCTGCTAGGTCTTGGACCCCATTCTGGAAAGCGTCCCCTCAGCCTTGAAGATTCTACAAAAGTCTTGGGGGCCCCCGACTCCTGCAGGCTTCCGGTGGGGAGCGGCTGCCATGATTGCTTGCGGAATGACCACGACGGAGCCACGAGATGGTGGTGCTCTCATGCTGACGCCAGCTTCAGTCTGAAACATCCAGAAACAAGGTGGGGCTTTCATCGTTTGGGAAAAAAAAAGTTTTAATCCAATGAAAAGTGTTATTTTTAGGTCATATGATCAAGCCTTCCATCATTAGGAAACCAAAAGTAAAATGAACCAATAAAAAGTTTTATAAACAAGTCACATGACCTGTTATGCGGCATAGGGCTATAAAAAGCGTAGAAAATCCGTTGGCACGTGAGGCGGCGTCAGTAGTGGACCGATGTGCGAATAGGCCGAAGGCAGCACAACGCGCCGAGATCCGGATGGCACCGAGGTGGTGTCCAGCAAGTTGCCGCACTGGTGTGGCCATCCTACAATGCTGCGCCGAAAGTCGGCGTGGGGTGCCCCGTTGGCCTGTGAGGTCGCGTCAGTTAGTGGGGGCTGTTTGAGGATCTGACTGCATTGGAAAGCAATGTGATGCTGTGCGTCGCCCCCAAGATGGAGGCTCCTCGGCTGCAGTGGGGCGCCCCTTGGTGTTTCACTCGCTATCCAGCTGAGTTGCGTCCGCACTTGCGGCTACAGTAGGCCGAAGGCAGCACAACGTGCCGAGATCCGGATGGCATCGAGGTGGTGTCCAGAAAGTTGCCGCACTGGTGTGGCCATCCTACAATGCTGCGCCGAAAGTCGGCGTGGGGTGCCCGAAGGGGGGGGGGGAGGCGGCGCAAACGAGCCTCTCCCGCCACTCCAGGTGGAGGCACTTCATCTGCAGTGGGGCGCCGAGATCCGGATGGCACCGAGGTGGTGTCCAGCAAGTTGCCGCACTGGTGTGGCCATCCTACAATGCTGCGCCGAAAGTCGGCGTGGGGTGCCCGAAGGGGGGGCGCAAACGAGCCTCTCCCGCCTCTCCAGGTGGAGGCACTTCATCTGCAGTGGGGCGCCGAGATCCGGATGGCACCGAGGTGGTGTCCAGCAAGTTGCCGCACTGGTGTGGCCATCCTACAATGCTGCGCCGAAAGTCGGCGTGGGGTGCCCGAAGGGGGGGGGGAGGCGGCGCAAACAAGCCTCTCCCGCCTCTCCAGGTGGAGGCACTTCATCTGCAGTGGGGCGCCGTCTAGCTGAGTTTCGCCCGCTCTTGCTGCTACAGCGACAGGCGGCTGCAACAGGACTCTCAAAATGGCGGCCTGTTCTTTGGATTTGGGCCTGGTCCACTAAAATGGCCCTGGGACACCTTGGAACTCGGACGCTCGAATTTTTTTCTTTTTCTCCACATGTAAAAAAGGTAAATGCCCGGTACGTTACCTGCCGCATCTGCCACGATGTACTCTCCAGAGGAACCGAAAAAATATATAGTTATGGTAATTATACCATGCATCGTCATATGGAGAGTTGGCACCCGATTAATTATAGTGCTGCCCAAATTCGAGATTTGGTGGATAACCCCCGACCTGAAGTACATACCTCAATGAAGTGGCAGTGATAGCATCAGAGGCAAGGGAAACGGTTCTAAATCTTCAGAAGATCTTTGGACAAATGAAAATGACATGTTTAAGTTGCGGCAAATTAATTTCATGTGGAGAGAGGAGTGTTAGTCTAATCAATAGAGCTTATGAACATCATCATAGTCGATGGTTGGTGGAGACATTTTGACTATATCCTGGACCTGCCCGGCCTCGCCCAAAATGGCGCCGGTATAAATGGGACTCGTAACTCCTTGTTGTGTACTGGTTGCACAACCTTGATATCACGAGATACGTATGCAGTTTTGAAGCACATGGCGGGCGGGGACGAGAATTGATTGAATATTTCGACATCCCTATTGATATTAAGTTCTGATGTGTTATTGATTACTGTACTATTGAAAGTTCGAATTAACGTCACCCATGGTACTTGCCCGCAAATGTATATCGAGATAATTTTATTGTAACTGGCCCTGTCGTATTTTAATTATAAAATGTATGTGCACCGATTTCGCAAATGTTAGACACCTTAGTTCTTGCAACCTAATGGCCCGCCCGTTACGTTCCTCTACAGTGTAAATGTCTCCTCATCATATACGATTACAGTTTGCTCCGTGGCCGGCCCACGTGGTTATAGGCCCGTATTTACATACTGACATTTTCACAATAAAGGTTTTTAAAACAAAACATGGTAGTAGTATTTACATTGGTAACGTTTTTAATTTTAGTCACTGTTTTCGAATCAGTAAAAGGCAAGTGAAATAAAGCAGTCCAATTACATGACGGATAAAAGGTATAATACGCAGGAACGCAGTAAAGATAAATGGTCAAGGGCTGTTGTGTTTTCTACTCCTGCCACATAAAGTGATCGATAAGAATCTGATATTCAGGCGTATCGGCGACTAAGACAGCAGGCCGAGCCTCTTTTGCTCAACGGCTCCATCATGGGACGAAGAAACGCCCTTTTTCTCGAAAAAGGAATATATTTTACTTGCAGGACAGTTGTTAATTTTCCGGGAAAGTACATTAGCCTGGAACATTATAACATATATGTTTAAGAAAAAATAATGTTCGAAAGCAATAAAAAGCGTAATTTTTAGGTCATATGACCAAGCCTTTCATCATTAGAATAACAAAAGTAAAATGAACCAATGAAAAGTTTTATTGACAAGTCACATGACCTGTTATGCTTACGTTACGCGCTGCACGCCGCGCTCCGGATCGCTTCCGGGAAGCTGCGCTTCACGCACCGGAGCACTTCCGGGTGCGCTAACGCGGCGTGTCATATAACGCATTACGCGACAACGTAGGTCCAGAATATAGTCAAAATGTCTCCACCAACCAGCGGTAGGAACACAACCCATTTCAGCAGTGTAAAAAGTTCTGTTAAATGACAACAGAGGGGACAGGCAACAAGAACCATCAGTCAAAGAGGGGAGGGCAAGTTCTTCTCTACCGGGTCACGTTGCGGCGCTACCGGAACTGATCGAATTGGTAGTCTACAGTGTTTCTGGATGTTTCAGACTGAAGATGGCGTCAGCATGAGAGCACCACCATCTCGTAGCTCAGTCGTGGCCATTCCACGAGCAATCATGGCAGCCGCTCCCCACCAGACGCCTGCGGGAGTCGGGGGCCCCCAAGACTTTTGTAGAATCTTCAAGGCTGAGGGGACGCTTTCGAGAATGGGGCCCAAGCCCTAGCAGACAAGCGTCCGAGTTCCAAGGTGTCCCAGGGAAATTTTAGTGGACCACGCCCAAATCTGAAGAGCCGGCCGCCATTTTGAGAGTCCTGTGGCAGCCGCCTATCGCTGCACCGCAAGAGCGGGAGCAACTCAACTACATGGTGAGCGAGACGCTGTAGTCGCAAGAGCGGGCGGTAAACAGCTGAATGGCGGAAGAGGCACAGTGTAGCAAAAGGGGCGGAATGGCAACTGAAACGGTAAAGGGGCGCCCCACTACAGCGTGTCTTCAGGTCAAACGGATTGTGGGACAAGGTCCAGAATGGAAGAGTCACCAAAAGGCAAAAAGTTCCGCCGGACCCCGGGAGCCGGCCGCCTATGTCGGGGGCGATCTTACGCCACACCAGGGCAACACGACTTGGGGAGGGGGCAGGAGCCAAGCGCCCCCTCCCAGTCCGCGCCACCACACCGTATGTTGAAAATCTGAAGCCATCGATCTACAAACTCTCGACCAGCCTTGGATGGAAAAATCCTGAAGAATGTACAAACTGAAAACCAGTTTTTGTCTGCATAGCATCAGCAGCAACGCTTGTTATCAGCGTGCATGAGTTTCATGCTCGATCGATTGAGCTAGCCGGATCAGGCAACAAAAAGTATAAAATAGTTATGTAAATAGTTATTTAATAAAATGTTTTACCCTGTTACTTTGCTGGTGTGTTGTATATATTTATAATATTTGCATAGAGTTTATCGTTATTTTGGGCGGGGTGGGTGGCGGAGCCGAGCTGTCTTGCAGCCATCATGGTGTGGAGCTCAGTTCATCTCACTAGTTTCGTATTTCTCATGAAGGGTTGTACCTAATGTTTCTATTTTAGCGAGGTCAAAAAGAGATCCCATTAGTGGCCTACTGATTTTGCTCGATTACTTTTGTTTTTTCACACAATTTTTCACTATCTGCAAAGACTAAACAGAGTATTGCGACTCTGTGCTTGTTTGTAAATAGAGAATGAACCAAAGAGAATCAATTCTAAAACAGTAAATGCTTGGATAACAATCAATCAAATGGAGAGACAAGCAGGCACGACGGATTACAACGGGGGCAAAGGCCTGCGTTAACTACCCTTCACTATCTGCAAAGAGAGAGTACTACTAAGAGAAAAGAGGGGGGGGGCAGCGTTCAAACCACATCAGCGTGCATAAACACGAAAATGTTTTTACATATCACGTACTTGACATTTGACAGCTTTTGATATTTGCTATTAAAAAACCATTGAAATTCACTGAAAAAACCATAGGTTATAGACCATATATAGTTAGGAATTAGCATTTACAAAACCTTGAAAATTCACTGAAAAAACCATAGGTTATAGACCATATATAGTTAGGGATTAGCATTTACAAAACCTTAATTTACTCGCACAAAACCATAGAAATTCGCATATATAGTTAGTTGCAATAACTATATATCGCGCACCCGCAATCCACTGCTGATGATGTCACATATTACATCATTCATGACATGGTCAGTGACATCACTGATGACATCACTGATGACAACTCAAATGACATCACTGATGACATTATCCAATTTCTGTATGTTTCTGTAAAGTTAAAATATGTCTTACATATTGAAGAATGAGTGGATGTATAAGTGTCTGCATGAAGAATTTAGTAGGTGCATGACTGACTGTATGAGAGAGTGATTAAATGTGTCTCACTGAGTGCATGGGTTAGTGACTAAACTGTCTTAATTTGTGCATAATTATGTATGTTGTTCTGTAAACTGCTGAATGTGTTAATCAATAGCTATATGAGTAACTATATGGGATATTCATTGGTTGCCCAAGTATTTTTATGGGAGACTGAGTATGTGTGTGAGTGGCTGGGAGGTGTATGACTCTGTGCATAGATGTGTGAGCAGTTGATTCACTAGATGTATGGGTTCAAAAGTGCATGTGGAAACAGCTGCATGGGCGGTTGACTGTGTGCATGAGTGTATTGGTGAGTGAATGGATATCTCAGTGCAACATGTCAAAGTAAGTACATATGTAAAACACAGTACATGTGAGAGTTGACATATATAAATAACTGTGCATAAGAGCCAGTGAATGTGTGAGTGGCTGTATGGATCATTGTGAACTTGTATCAGGGATTGTATAGGAGAGTAAATATGTGTTATAATATGTTTGAATTAGTAAGGTGTGTATAACTGTATAGTTGAGGAAATGGAGGTGTGATTGATTCTTTGCATGACTGACTAGATGTATGAGTAACTCCATGGATGAGTGACAATCTGTGAGTGTCTGTTTACACTGATTGTATCTAAGGTTATATTAGAGTCTGAAGAGGTTCATCGTATTATCACATGAATGATATTATCAGTGATGTTGTCAGTGATGTCATTTGAGTTGTCATCAGTGATGTCATCAGCAGTGGATTGCGGGTGCGCGATATGTAGTTAGTGCAACTAACTATATATGCGGATTTCAATGGTTTTGTGCGAGTAAATTAAGGTTTTGTAAATGCAAATCCCTAACTATATATGGTCTATAACCTATGGTTTTTTCAGTGAATATATATATATATATATATCTATACTACTATTATAAAGAGAGAACTGTGTCCTTTGAGCCAGGTAAACTCGAAAAGTACACCACCAATCCAAACACCCAATACATCTTTGAAAACGTCAGGGCAAGCAGAAGGACATAGGCTATATAAAAACAAAATATATATGTTAGAAGGGAAACGTAATTTTTAAGGGAAAGTAGTCCCTTAGAAGTAGCGCCAGCTAACGACGTGCGTGCTGATGCGTGCTGACATCACGGGGGATTCAGAAAGCGCGGAAGCCAGAAGCAACACTCTGCGAGGAGCAGACAGGAGGAAGGAAGCAACACCCTTCCATGTCCGGAGCGCGTAGAGGAGCGTCGATATGCCCAGGGGAGCGCAGAGTAAGCGCGGACAGGAGAGTCGGCAGAAGCGGCCCGGACCAAGAAAACGAGCGCGGAGAAACAGCGGAAGCGACACCCTCCAAGGTCCGGAGCGAGTAGAGGAGCGTCGACATGCCCAGGGGAGCGCAGAGTAAGAGCGGACAGGAGAGTCGGCAGAAGCGGCCAGGCCCAAGAAAACGAGCGCGAAGAACCAGCGGACACGAGCGTGGGCAGAAGTGGCCAGGACCAACAAAGCGGGAGCAAGGAAACACTGTAAGTACGCTCTGCTGCTCCCGGCCGCTCTGCTGCGCCTCTCCTGCTGCGATGCTGCCCCCAGCCCCCTTCTGCCTCGGGCAACGCCGGGGCGGGCTGCTAGTATATATATATATATATATATATATATATATATATTTATATATATATATATATATATATATATATATATATATATATGTGTATATATATATATATATATATATATATATATATATATATATATATATATATATATATATATATATATATATATATATATATATTACCTTATTACCTACTGGCAGTCGCCAGTAGGTAGTTATAGTTAGGATTATTTTGTATAGGGAAATCGCAACATTCTATTGGGAATAACTTTGGCGCCGATTGAGGGATCTGCCTGTAACTATTCTCAAATTTGCCTCGCTGCGCTCCGCTCCTTCCCTGAAAGTTTGGGGCGGATTCGTCAAGCGGGGGCCAAGATAAAAGGGGGTCCCAAAACGTGTTTTCCCCATGTTAATTTCCATAGGGCGGTTGGACTCACTTTTAGCCCGAACGGCTGAATGGATTTCCACCAAAATTGGCAAAATTGTAGGGACTGGTAGCCCGATGTGCCTTTGCTATGTCTCAAGATATGTGCTCCAGAGGATTTTGAGTAATTTAGGTTCAAAGAAATATAAATATCTATAAGCGTGCCCCGGTACGCACACCGGGGCGCGAACCAGCGCGCTACGCGAGTTCTTGAGTGGAAAGCTGATTGGCTCTCGGGTGTCTGTAAACATTTCAAACAATATAGCGGCCGCCATCTTGTGTCTCGGTAGGATCGAGACACAAGAGGTGGCAAAAACAAACGGGGAAATGACCAAAAGGGGGCAGGGTAGACCCCCCCGACCCCCTAGGTTTGATGTGGGGGCCATAAAAGGGTCCCGCGGGGCAAAAAAATGTTTGTTTTTTTTCGATTTGCGCGGGGGAGCGTCCGGTACGCGCACCGGGGAGCGTACCGGGGAGCGTACCATGGGGAAAAAGAATGTCAGATTTTTTTTTAAAAAGAAGCATTTTTTTTATAAATTGGAGGTAGTTCTAAAAAGAACTGTTTTTTTATTCTTTTTGTTGTTTTATATTTTTTTATTGTTTTTTGGAACATTTTTTACTTTTTTGGCTTTTCTGAACAATTTCATATGTTTTTTTGTTATTTTTATGAGGACAAACGGAAAACGGGGAATTGTAAACGGCTCAACTGGAGCAAAAAAAATCAAAATAAAATTAAGGTTTTTTGGGGCACTTGTGGTTGTCACCAGCACGGTTGATGAGTTTAATGCTTTGCTCACCATAGCTAATTGTCCCTCCACAAAATATGCAAACGATTTTAAATTCGCCAAACTTGGGTTGAATGTTTGGGATCAACTCCCTTGCCTCTGGACCCGATGGAGAGGGTTGTTTTCTTTTGGAGGTGCTGGGAGCAGATTGGGGAGGGTTTCTGGCCATTTCCCTGACCTCTGCCCTAGCATAGTTGTTAGGGTGCCGGCGTGGCATGTGGCGAATCATGGTGTTGTTGCCAAAAGCGTATTTTTTGTTAAGGTTCCCCCTTGAAAGTTGAATGCCACAGATTAAACAAGTCACCTTTGGCGCATTAACTTTCTTGTGGTCCTTTAGGATGGAAAAAAAACTCCCAGACAATGTGCTCCTTTGGCTTATATGGGGTAGTATCCACAGGCAGGAACCTCCTCCTCTCCTCCTCCTCCTCCTCCTCCTCCTCCTCCTCTTCTTCATCTCCACCATTCTGGTGTTGTGGTGGTCCTTGTGGTGGTGGTGGTGGTGGTGGTTGACATGCCCCTGCTGCTGCTACTACTGAAGCCATTTTTAGTCCAAAAAGGTACAGAGAGGTCTTTCAACAGGTCTTCCTCACTCAAAGTACAAAGTGAGAATGAGGAAAAAAGGTGGGGGCTTTCATCATTTGGAAAACAAAACTGTCCTGAACCAATTAAAAGTGTTATTTTCAGGTCACATGACTCAGGCCTTCATCATTTAGAAACCAAAACTGTTCAGAACCAATGAAAAGTGTTATTTTCAGGTCATATGACCCGAGGCGCTTATGCTACGCGACCCGGTGCGCGCCCCGGGGCGCTTACGTAGCGCGTTCGTGTGCGCGTGGCTGCTTCCGGGTGCGCTTACACCGTGCGTATCACGCGGACGCGGCTACGAGATACATCACAATAATGTTTTTGTTCGCGGCAATAGCGCTAACGGGACACTCCCCGGTCCGCGCACCGGGGCGCGCCGCAAAATTGCGCTTACCGGCGCGCTCCCCGGTACGCGCACCGGGAGCGCTCCAGGGCAAAAAAAAAAAATGAAGAATATACACATAAAAAATAGTATTACATAAATATACAATATAGGATTCATTAAAAAAAATATTTTATTTGATAGCAATAGAAATTTGCTATTAAAAAACCTATGAAATTCACTGAAAAAACCATAGGTTTCACATCAGTTATAGTTAGGAATGAGCATTTAAAAAACCTATGAAATTCACTGAAAAAACCATAGGTTTCACACCAGTTATAGTTCGGAATTAGCATTTAAAAAACCTATGAAATTCACTGAAAAAACCATAGGTTTGACACCATGGAGTTGCATCATTTTTGTGACACAGTCCAGCAATGCATCACTTTTGCGCTTACAGATACGTCTGAAATACTGACGTATCTGTAAGTACTTCCGACATAATATGTAATATATTTAATATGACGCATGACTAGAAGACTGAAGGCCTCATTTATGAGGCCATGCGTCACTTTAACGCCACCGGTGCGTCACTTTTTGTGACGCACCAGTGCTGTAAAAAGTGCACCTTATTCAGTCATATTTACAAAGTGACGCATCTAGGTAGATGTGTCACTTTGTAAGCCCCTGCGCCACATTATACCTACGTCAGGTGTAATGTATGCAAAAGGGACGTATTGACGCAAGAAAGGGTCGTAGAGGTGACGCAGTGAAATCTATGAGATATCACTGCGTCACTTTTATGATGCTGTTGCGTCCAAATCTTATGCCTGTTTCACAGCAGGCGTGCTGGCCCTTTCACATGGGGCCTGGCCCCATGTGAAAGGATGCATTGCTGGAGTTGCATAATTTTTGTGACACACTCCAGCAATGCATCACTTTTGCGCTTACAGATACGTCTGAAATACTGATGTATCTGTAAGTACTTCCGACATAATACGTCATATATTTAATATGACGCATGACTAGAAGACTGAAGGCCTCATTTATGAGGCCATGCGTCACTTAAAGGCCACCGAGGGGCCCTTTTATAGCCCCCACATCAAACCTAGGGGGTCACGGGGGTCTACTCTGCCCCCTTATGGTCATTTGCCCCTTTTTTTTTGCCACCTCTTGTGTCTCGATCCTACCGAGACACAAGATGGCGGCCGCTCCAGACTGTTTCGAATGTTTACAGACACCCGTGAGCCAATCAGCTTTCCGTGCGCAAGTCGCGTAGCACGCCCGGTGCGCTCCCCGGTGCTCGTACCAGGCGCGCCTACAGATATATATATTTATTTGAACCTAAATTACTCAAAATCCACTGGAGCACATATCTTGAGACATAGCAAAGGCACATCGGGCTACCAGTCCCTACAATTTTGCCAAGTTTGGTGGAAATCCATTCAGCCGTTCGGGCTAAAAGTGAGTTCGACCGCCCTATGGAAATTAACATGGAGAAAACACGTTTTGGGACCCCCCTTTTATCTTGGCCCCCGCTTGACGAATCCCCCCCCAAACTTTCAAGGAAGGATCGGAGCTCCGCGACGCAAATTCGCGGAAATTTTCAGGGAGATTCGTCAACGGGCGCCAAAGTTATTCTCAATAGAATTTTGAGATTTTGCATTGAAAAAACTATAACTACCTACTGGTGACCGCCAGTAGGTAATTATATATATATATATATATATATATATTTCAATGCAAAATCTCAAAATTCTATTGAGAATAACTTTGGCGCCCGTTGACGAATCTCCCTGAAAATTTCCGCGAATTTGCGTCGCGGAGCTCCGATCCTTCCTTGAAAGTTTGGGGGGGGATTCGTCAAGCGGGGGCCAAGATAAAAGGGGGGTCCCAAAACGTGTTTTCTCCATGTTAATTTCCATAGGGCGGTCGAACTCACTTTTAGCCCGAACGGCTGAATGGATTTCCACCATATTTGGCAAAATTGTAGGGATTGGTAGCCTGATGTGCCTTTGCTATGTCTCAAGATATGTGCTGCAGTGGATTTTGAGTAATTTAGGTTCAAAAAATATATATATCTATAGCAGCGCACCGGTGCGCGCACCAGGGAGCGCTCCGGGCGCGTGACGCGAGGTGCGCATGGAAAGCTGATTGGCTCTCGGGTGTCTGTAAACATTCGAAACAGTCCAGAGCGGCCGCCATCTTGTGTCTCGGTAAAATCGAGACATAAGAGGTGGCTAAAACAAAGGGGGAACTGACCATAAGGCGTCAGGGATAGACCCCTTTGACCCCCTAGGTTTGATGTGGGGGCTATAAAAGGGCCCCGCGGGGCATTTAAAATATTTATTTTTTTCGTTTTGCGCGGGGGAAGCGCCCGGTGTGCGCACCAGGTAGCGGCCCTGGGAGCGTACTATGATGAAAAAAGGTGACAGAGTTTTTAAAAAATGAAGTTTTGATTTAGAAATTGGAGGTAGTTCTAAAAAGAACTTTTTTTTTTCTTCTTTTTGTTGTTTTATATTTTTTTTGTGTTTTTTGAACTTTTTGAACTTTTTTTGGCTTTTCAAAACAGTTTTATATTTTTTTTGGTATTTTTTTAGGGGGAGAAACAAAAAAAGGGAATTGAAACTGGCTCAACTGGAGCAAAAAAACAAAAAACCCAAAAAATTACTTCTTTTTGGGGCACTTGTGATTATCACCTGCAAGGACGATGAGCTTAACGCTTTTTTCGCCATAGGCGATAAGCTTGCCACATGCAGAACAAGTGATCTTAAAATCAGCAAATCTCGGCTGAATGCAAGGCATCACCTCGGATGTTTCTGGTTCTGATGAAGTTGGTTGGTTTCTTTGGGAGGGGGTCCTTGATGACTGGGGGAGGTTACTGGCCAGTTCCCTGAACTCTGCACGAGAGTAGTTGATTGGGTGCTTTCTGGTCATGTGCCGAATCATGGTATAGTTACCAAAAGAATATTTTTTGTTTGGGTTGCCCCGTGAAAGTTCATCATTGCAGATGAGGCAAGTCACCTTGGGCGCATTCACCTTTTTTTTCCCCTCTGGGATTAAAAAAAACTCCCATACAATGTGTGGTTTGGGTTTGTATGGGGTATTTTCTTCTGGCAGCCATCTTCTTCTCCCCTCCTCCTCTTCCTCTTCCTCCTCCTCCTGTTCTTGACCACCAATATAATTTGGAGCTGGTCCTCTTGGTGGTTGTGGTGGTGGTGGTGGGGCAGATGCACCAGCTGATGCTACTACTGAAGCCATTATTTGGAGCAAAAAAGTAGAGAGAGCAACAAACAGGTCTTCCTCAGTCAAAGGACAAAGTCAGAATAAGGAAAAAAGGTGGGGTCTTTCATCATTTAGAAAAAAAAACTGTCCTGAACCAATGAGAAGTGTTATTTTCAGGTCACAAGACCAGGGGCTTCATCATTATGAAACTAAAACTGTTATGAACCAATGAAAAGTGTTATTTTCTGCTCACATGACCCGACGCGCTTACGCTACGCGCCCGGGGCGCGCAGCGTAAGCGCGTCGGAAGTTTACGTTGTGCGATCGTATTCGCTCGAGTACTTCCGGGTGCGCTTACGCCGTGCGTATCACGCGGTCGCGGCTACGCGATACGTCACGATCATGTTTTCGTTTGCGATATTGGCGCTCACGGGACGCTCCCCGGAGCACGCCTCGGGGCGCTTTTCAGAAATACGCTTTTCGGGGCGCTCTCCGGGGCGCGCTCCGGGAGCGCTCCCCCAAAAAAAAAAAAAAAAAAAAAGGGATAATTGTAGGGACAGGTAGCCCTATTCTGAAGTGGTTTGTAAAAAAATTAACTTTAGAAAAATATGTATTGTGCTACATTGGGCTTAATATATGTTAGAGCCAAAATGTAGCCCAAATGTAGCCCAAAGTAGCCCAATGTAGCCCAAAGATGGCCACCAGAGACCAAAAATTGTAAATGTAGCCCAAATTTCAACTAGATGTAGCCCAACTGTAGCCCAATGACAGAATGTACCAGAGTGTTAAAAAGAACAACTAGAGTGCTAACAGTCTTATTTATAAAGTGAAACTTATAGTTAGGAATTAGCATTAAAAAAACCTATGAAATTCACTGAAAAAACCATAGGTTTCACACCAGTTATAGTTAGGAATTAGCATTTAAAAAACCTATTAAATTCACTGAAAAAACCATAGGTTTCACACCAGTTATAGTTAGCTGGAAATTTTACTGATATAAAACCAATGAAATTCCCACGTTATAGTTAGTCGGACTCACTATAACTTGCGCGTGTAATTCCCTGCTGATGACATTACATATTACATCACTCATGACATGGTCAGTGACATCACTTATGACATCACTGATGACAAACCTCCTTTAAGTGTAATGTAACCCTTAAAACACATATTGGAAAATAGAAATTAACATTTTGAAAAAAATGGAGATACCCATACCAGTTACAACAACCAATTCAATAATTCCACCATCTATATACACATTCTCTCATTCACCAACAGTTCTATATAGTCACTCATACATATACTCACTCATCATATGTAGTGATACACCTATACATCCTGTTACACACCGACAATCCTCCAAAAGTTACTCACACACATACTCACACATGCAAATAAACTATTGAACATCCATTTATTTGCATATAAAACTATACACACTCAACCACCCATACAGTCCTGCACATATGGTGTCTTCTAAACACATACAAAGAGAGAGTTAGTCATTCATGCATCTATGTGATTAGTAATACCCCCATAAAACCATAGAAACACTCATACTGATACTAAAAAAACATCTAAGAACCCAAATACCTACACATGTAGGTACTCATCAACCCATGCAGCCAGTTATTCACAAAGTGAAACACTGATACATATATTTAAATATTTAAACATTACTCGCTAATATATGTATTCACTAAGGTACACTTAATAAGCCAGTTATCCAATCATTTCTTTTTGAAAAAAACCTTCATTAAGACAATATTTTAAACATTTATTCTTCCCTCGACCTTTACATATACATATATAAAACATATTTATTTTTTAGAAAGACACACATTCACTGGATGGTGTCATAAGTGATGTCACTGACCATGTCATGAGTGATGTAATATGTAATGTCATCAGCAAGGCATTACACGCGCAAGTTATAGTGAGTCCGACTAACTATAACGTGGGAATTTCATTGGTTTTATATCAGTAACATTTCTAGCTAACTATAACTGGTGTGAAACCTATGTTTTTTTCAGTGAATATATATATATATATATATATATATATTGTCGCACTTGTACCCTCTCAGCGACGCACCCTCAATCCAGAGCCATCAACCAAAAAGAGAACGGAAAACCCAGAGTGCAGGTGAGTTTCTTTATTTCTCAGTACACCACGGCAGCATAACGTTTCGGCCTTCGCAGAGGCCTTGGTGACATATATATATATCCAATTACAACTCCGGTGCTTCGGTCCACCACAAGGAGAAACACGGACACTAAAATAACTTTTCTCACTGCTGGCAAAAGTGACTTTTATTAACCCAGGTGCGCAATAAGTCAGGCAGGATGAGGCGTTTCGGCTAACGCTGTAGCCTTGCTCACATACCTGAGCTGCTCAAACAAATGCATTTAAATACACAAGTGTAAAGTGATCACGTGACTTGGGAACTACACACACCATGGAAAGTGAAACCATACTGCATGTCATAAGACCACAAAAAAACGTTATTTTTGTCTTTCGGTTCAAATACCTTAAACAATCGATGTTACTCATTGCGCATTAGTCAATATTATTCGTTAAGCATGATAGTTTGCTTTGCATAATAAATTCAATGTACAAATACATATTCAAGCTGTCAGGGTGAATTAAAACTATAACATCTTTGTGGTATCATGGTGCAACAAAATTAGCATTCTTAGTCTCATTGCGAGTTTGCCCTCGTTCTCGGGACTTAAAGCATTTCTATGCATAAATGCAGATATAATTGAAATGACTCTAAACATTCCATTGTATGCTTATAACCATGTACCAGACAGGTTTGGTTCCCCATTCCTGGTGCTGCGGAACACCTTCTACCCCCAGCTCAATTGCAATTAAATTACCACTACTATGCTTGTAGTCTAAAACCATCGAAGTTTACAGCAGTATAGAACAATAGATGAGTGAAATATGGGGATATAGTGCAAAGTGTGGGGTTTTAAAAGAATTCTTTTAATACATTTTTTTATTATTAATAGTGTGTGTGTTGCACATTGTGCTAAACATAGAGAGAAGGAACGACCAGAATCTATAATTATAGAGAGTAGTGCATCAAATTCACTTATAGACTCTTGTTACCTTGGAAAGTATTGCTTCCTATTCTTCAAATTGGTACTAATGTCATGAAGTGAATGTAGATGAATTTGACATAAAGAAGAAAGCAAGAAATGTGAAAAAGTGAAAGGAAAGGAAAAGATCGCTCGAGACAAATATAGCACTTGTCCATGCTGCTGACGGTTCAACTGTAGTGTAGTTCCTATATTCCGAAAAAGGCTCTGCGCATTGGAATAATATATTCAGCAGTGTAGACGTAGGACTAAGGTCGACTAGGTCTCTACTGACTATATTAGACTTAAGTTTTGCCAGCTAGCTCAGAGGTCACTAGAAACGTTCTCGAATAAACGAGGAGGAGTTTAACCTCCCTGGATAGACAAGAAGGGATTAGCTTCTGACAACCATATAACATGACAACTTTTCTCCCTCAGAATAAGAGTGTATCTCTAGAGTCGTGTGAAAACAATAGACAGCTATTTCACTCAGTCGGTGTACCTGACCTAAGCCTAATACGTGGGAAGGAGTAAGTAAGTAGCAGTTTAAGTTAAGTTGGTTATGCCAAGAATCTGACTCAAGAATTCTCTTTGAGGGTTTAGTCAGCTCAGTACCTTGGTAATAGAATGTGGGAGGTCTGGTATCTCTTTCCTCAGGACTCGATATTTCAGAAACCCGCAAGGGTAGGCTGGAAACGCCGGAGCTGGATTTTCTCGGCTGGAGAAAAAGACAGCGTCTTTCTCAGCGCGTCAAAGAGGAGGGGCAGCGTCTGTGGGCTCTCGCATCAGCTGGGCTCTCGGGCAAGTAGATAGCTGCTCTGCTCCAAAACCACCACCGTGTGTTTGCTTAAGGCAACGTTGGTATATTTATACCTGAAAAGTGCCGGGTTTGACGTAAGGTTGGACATAAGACGTCAATAAAGATGTCACTAAGAACTGGCCGTTCTTACAGTGCTCGCAGGAGTTCTATGACAAATCAAAACAAAAGCAAATGGGGATTTCCCAGGTTGCTGGAGGTTTGGTGTGTTTATAGAACTCGCTGTGCTTTCTAGGAGTCCGGGGAAGTAGCCTTGCTTAATGTGACTGCATGTGCTACAACTAGATATGGATATAATTCTTATGCCATTACAGGGACATTATTGATTATAACCGTACAAAGGCATAAAATAGGAATATCGATTTAGGTTCCTAGATAAAAACACAATACAACCTTAACTATATTGAGGACATGGTGGATCAGACTGAATGAGGATACAGAGCTGACTAACTTGTTCTGCTGACATATTAAAACAAATCTTAGACTACAAGGATAACTCTAAAGGTAATGGTGTATGTCTTCACACATATTTAATCCCTTCGGGGTCTTGGTGTCAAGCTTGAGTATGTAATTTGTTTCTAATTGCCGCAATTTCCTCTCGCGGTCACCACCTTGTTTGCTGAGAGGGACACTGTCAATGACATAATATTTGAGCATATTAAGGTTACTGAGATGCTCTTCATTGATGTGGCGGGCTACTGGGTATGTATTGTCAGAATTTACAGTTGCCCGAAGGTGCTCTAAAATTCGTTGGTGAACTGGCAGCTTAGTGCTACCCACAAAGCGTAATCCACAGACACATTGAAGTACATATACCGCATGATCTGTGCGGCATGTGTAGTGCCCTTTCAGTTTGATTGGGACATCTGAGAAGCCAGTGGTGTACGTCTTGGTGTTTATACCGAACTTGCAGGCCTGGCATGTGCTATATTTATGGAAGCCCAAGCTCGCTTTTAGCCACCCCTTATGAACATCTAATTCTGGGCTTGCTCTCACCAGATCATTCCGCATGGAACGTGCTTTCCTATACGTGTGGTTGGGTTTAATGGGCAGCGCTTGGGCCAGTACAGTGTCTGTTAGTACAATTGGCCATTGGGCATTGATAATGCTCTTTATGGCACTTGCCTGCCTGTTATAAGTCGATATGAACCTACACTGTACTGTTGTGCTGGAATCATTACTGTGGTTCTGCCTATCGCCATTTTGTGCCTCTACCTCCATTGTCCCTTTTACCAGGGATGTTGCTAACAGTTCTTTCCTGTCCCTGGAGTTGGCTTTAGCTAACGCAGAGTCAAGTAATTTGGCTTTATAGCCACGTTGTAAAAGTCTGCTTCTGGCTGCTTGTTGTGCTACTGACATGGCTGTAGGTGTACTGCAGGCTCTCCGTATTCTTAGAAACTCACCGTATGGTAAGCTGGTGATGGTGTGCTGTGGGTGAAAACTCGAAGCATGCAGCAAGGAGTTTCCTGCGGTAGGTTTGCGGAACAACTGTGTTTCAATTTTGTTTTCCTCAATACTGACAGTGATGACAAGAAGTTGACCTTATGCTGATCTATGTGTGCTGTGAACTGCAAATTAAGATTATTGTCATTGATGGTATTGACAAATACATGGGCTTCAGCTTCAGTTCCGTTCCAAACAATAAATATGTCATCTATATACCTCCATATGTGGACCAGATGTCTTTCTGCTAAGGTCCTGTGTTGCCCCATGAGTACATGCTGCTCCCACCAGCCCACGTGTAAACACGCGTAGCTGGGGGAGAAGCATGCACCCATGGCAACACCTTGCCCCTGTTTAAACACCTTCCCTTCAAACAAGAACAAATTGTTAAACAGACACCATTGTATCATACTTAATAACATTTTGTTATGATTGTATGAAGAAATCCATCTATTCTGCAAAAAGTATTCAGTTGCAGTTAGCCCGTCTTCGTGTCTGATGCTAGTGTAGAGGGAACAGATATCAAGGGTCATAAGGAGGTAATATTTTGACCAAACAATGGAGTCTAATTTACAAAGGAAATCTTTGATATCCCTTAGATAAGTCAGTAAAGCAGTTACTAAGCATGGGCGAATTTGCGATCCGTGAATTCGCAATCCACAAAATTCGCGAATTTGTGCGAATTTGCGGATTTTTGTTTTTTTGCGTGTTCACTGGGTTTTTTGTGTCTTTGCAGGGTTTTTTGCGTGTTCGCGGGGCTTTTTGCGTCTTCCCGAGCCGCTTGCATAGCAAAGTTACCCATGCAGTCGTTTATGGGAGAGGGAGGGAGAGAGAGATAGATAGATAGATAGATAGATAGATAGATAGATAGATAGATAGATAGATTGATAGAAAGAGAGAGAAAGAGAGGGAAAGAGAGAGGGAGAGAGAGAACAAGAGAAAGAAAGAGAGGCCGGATCTCTGAAGGGCCAGATTCCTGAGTTGCCCCTACAGAACATACAGCTTTTTATTTTTAGCAAAATGCATATGAAAATTGTGCTGTAAAGGTCTCTTGACAACTCAAAATGGGTGTATTTGCCATCCTATACCTTCTTCCTGTTATTTATATCTGTAAGTGCTTCCTGATGAGGTTTAATTCCTTGGACAGGTGCCTTGTTGCCTACTTGTAACTATTCTCTGACCCTGCTTCAAGGGTCAAAGCAGGGTCAGAGAATAGTTGCAAGTAGGCAACGAGGCGCTAGGAAGCAATTAGCAGCAGGTGTCCAAGTTGAAGTTAATTTGTTTGTAACCCTTTTGTAAAAGGTTACAAAGAAATTAGGTTCAACTTTTGCACCTGCTGCTGTAACCCTTGCTTGGCTGAAAATTCGTCCCCGCTGATTCGCGGGATTTACAGCGATTTCGCGAGATTCGCGAAACGGATTTTACGCCCACCCTTAGCAGTTACATGTTCCTGCAGGTAGTTGTCCACATACTTTGACGTGTTCTCAAAAACACTGTCCCTAGCAGAAATAATGGGGCGTCCTGGGACCGGAATGGTTTGTTTATGTACTTTTGGGATTAAGTAGAAGGTGGGCAAGGTGGGATATTCCTTATGTAAAAAACAAAATTCATCTTTTGTATTAGCCCTTCCCTTTTCCATTCTGTGAGTTGTGCCTTATAATTCCTGTTTACCTTGGTGACCGCCGCCCCATTAGACTGTTCATAGCACTCAAGGTCATCCAAGTGCCGGTACGCGTCCACTTTGTATTCTGCTTTATCCCAGAGCAGCAGGTTTCCCCTTTTGTCCGAGTTCTTAATTACTACAGAGTTGTTATTCTTCAGTTTCTCCATCAATTGAAAATATTGTTTGGAAGTGTTTTTGTTATTTCTTTGTTCAATTCTGATGGTTTTCCTGTGCAACTTTTTTAACTCCTCTGTGACGCAATCATGAAAAATGTCCAGGGCATCAAGCGGCATTATCGGGACGAAGGTGGAAGGTGCCTTGAATGGACTACCTCCCGGTGCGGAAACCACAATTCCTTCTGTGTCCGCTATTTGTTGCGTGCTGGCCGATTGTTGTTGACTATCAGACATGTCCCGGACGGAATTTGCTTAGCTTTTAGTCCGGTTGGAGCAGGAGTAACAGATGCATTTGCCATTTGTCTATTCTGATTTTTTATTTTGAAGAATTTGGCTAATTTGAGTTTCCGTATGAATTTGTATACGTCGACCCTCGTCTCCACAAAATTAAAATTGCTCTCCGGACAAAAACTGAGCCCAGACTTAACAGTTGCAGTTCAGCAGCATTGAGTTCAACATTGGTAAGGTTGATGATCGTATTTTGCGCACTTTCATCTAGTTTTTCCAAGTTTTCTTTCTGCGGAATTGCTCTCGCCCTCTGTTGCTTTGCACATTTGCGTCGTTGGCGCCTTTTATGATTCCTGTACTTGCGTTTTGAGGATTGGCATTCCTCGATCGTAGGGTTGATTTTCTCTGTTGCCTTATGTAGTCCATCTCTTCGGCATATGTGAGGGGCCCCAATGTGGAATTACCTCCTGCTTCTGAGCCACTGCCATCTGTGTCCGTGTCCATTACCGTCATGCTAGTCTCTGATGACGAGGCAACCAGATTGTTAGAACTGGCTATTTGACTTTTCCCCTGTTTTTGTTGTGCCCCTACGCCGCCTTGTCTTTTTATAGAATCATACTTTCGGGCAAATGTGAAGACTTGGCCCCACTCGTAATCATTTTTGTCTCAAGCAAACTTAAACGCCTTCCTGGCTTTGATGGTATCTTCTTGTTTTTTGATGCGCCCTGCCATCTCCTGGAGACTCTTATCAATATAATCCTTGTTGGCTGCAGTGGTCAAGGAAAGCAGCTCTTGTTTGATGCGTGCTATTTCTGTCACGTTCACATCACGATCTATAGTTGCGTATTTAATCAAGAGGCAAACCAGCCGCATAGACGCCTCCAGATTACTGTCAGCCCAGTCTTTTAATAAAAGTGGATTGGGATTCTCGAAGCTCGGGGCTAACATCATTCTTAAGCCCCGGGGTATTCAATTAACTTTGTGATATTTTTGCAATGATTTTATTTCCCACCACTTTGTAAGTTCGTTTCAGGTGTTTTTTTCTAATACTTTTAACAAGGATTTCACATCTGAACTTTGCTCGGTCTCTTGCGCTTGTTTGTTGGCAGGTTCTGCTATCACTGGCAAATTGTTAAATAGTTCAACCGCCACCTTCTCTCTCTCGAGCAGCGCCTCGTCTGACATTATTGCGCACAATTAACACAGGTATTTTCAACACGTCCCGGGGGTTAAATCGCTTCACACTCCCTTAAACCAGAGGAGCCAAGGCAGCGACCGAGATGGCCGCATAGACGCTCAGCTCCGTGAGCCCTCTCACCCCGCGCATACATCCTGGCAATTATCCTGAGCCGCAACGGCATATTTAAGTAGGCGAAGGAAAACATTCACTGACCATTTGCTCCTGAGGCTTCTACGTGCGGCAGACCCGAAGAAATGTCCCCGACTGTTTTGCGGCCCTCACGGAGCTGGGACCGGGGTGTCGAGTGAGAGGAACAGCCGGCCACGACTGTGACAACAGCGGCCATTGGTGGAGGTGAGGAGTCGGCCGGAGGGAGCCGGAGGTTTGATGGGCCGATGGCGACAGTGACGACCCAGTCCATCTAGCGGAGTGCCTGGTAGGGATGCGTGGCAAAGCAGAATCGAGGGGAGTGCATGATATTTGGCCCCCTTTCCAATGTTGTGTCCGGGCATAACCAAGGACTTCCCCCGGAATTGGCGGGCGGCTCCTGGGGAGCGGCAGAGATTTTGTTTAGCCCTTTGGTGACTCTTCTCTGAGAAGCCTGCCTTGACTTTCTGGGTCCTTGCTGTGAATTCTGTTGCGCCCTGGTGTGGGGCCCGGCCCCGAGATGAGGTGAAGAAGGACGAGGCCGGATCAGCTAAGATGGCGGCTCGCACCCTCTCACGCAGACCACATTCAGATAGAAAAGCTGCCGTGCGGGAGAGTTCAGGGGTCTGGCGGCACGAGAAAGAGCCCACGTCCAAAGATATATTGGCTGCTCTAACGACCCTGCATGCGACCCTGATCCGTAACGCCCGGGACCTGGGAAGAAGGATGGCCGCCATTGTTGTCCTGCCGTTCCACACGGACACAGTTCGATCTCAAGGAAGTGCCGACGTGCCCGCCTCTATGTTAGTGAAGAGTGCTCCAGCTACGCCTAGGTTCGTGGAGACGCTGGAAGACTTGGCTCATGAGATCGCCTTGGACAGATCTGTAGTACATGTGAGTGACTCATCGGGGCACATATCAAATCAGAGGCTGGGGAACCAACGCCGATCTATGTCTTGGGCTGCCCCGGCGACGTCTCAGCGCTTGCCGGATGGTGTGACTCTCTCTCCTTGGATGGTGAGACTGTGTTCGGACTTGAGGATGTTTTCGGGGTCGATACCGACACAGACGGATTTCCGTCATACATGTTCGGCTGGGTTTTGGTTGCTGAAGTCCCATGGAGTAATAACACGGCCCGGGCCGTCCGGATCACTGGGACCCTCCACGCCGCTCTGTATGCTGATTGATAAGTGGACGTATGTTGGTACTACTGATAGAAAAGGCCAGGGGTGATACCGTCTAGGATCCAGTGGACTTATTGATGGCTGACGGTGTTTTGGGGGGCACTTGGCGGGGATTTTATTGACGGTGCTATCGGCGATTAATGTTTTCCATGTCTATTCTGATCTTGCTTTTAGGATGTCTACTGGGCGCGGAGGTGGGGGGGGGCCGGGTGGCAAGATCGAGGGCCCTTCTTCACTTTCTTCTTCTTTTCTTCTTCCTCCTCTTTTTCTATATTTCGGGTCTCTTATTTAGGGCGACAGGCACGCTGCTGGGAGGGCCTTCTGCCGGGGTGCAGGGTGGGGGGTAGGGGGATGGGGTTTGTTAAATTGTCCGTTATTTGTTTCTATGGCCCTTTTGTCTTTCTTCCTTTTTGGTGTCGTCGTTTTTCATGTTTCCTACAGTATGTTTCGTCTTGAGGGGTGGGGTGCAGCTTTGCTACGGAACGGGTTTGTGTTCACATTTATCCTGACTCGTATACCTTACCCCCAATACTTCAATTGTATTTGCACTATTTACGGATTTCCTGATTCATGCTTGTTATTGTAGGACCATGTATGACCGTATGGCACTGATTCTTAGTTTTTTCTTTATTGTAAAATGAACCTTCATGAATCCTGAATTTGGGTCAGTACGCTTGAATACAAGTCATATCCTGGACACTTGTTGGACCCCGGCTTTCGGGCTGCTATGTTTTCCCACATTGATTTGCTGTACTTACGACTTGACTAGCGGCCGGCCGAGGTGGTTGTAGGCCCATGCTTGTATTTGCTTGAAGTAATAATAAAGATTACCCAAATATTTTTTTTTTTTTAAAACACTCCCTTAAACCAGCAATGTCCAGTACCTCTCCTCCTGCGTAGTGTGACTTGTAGGCTGCCGTCCTGCGGTCGATCCTCGGCGTTTCTCCCTCGAGGTGTCAGCCGCGAGTAAAAAAAACACACCTGCAGTCTTTCCCAATATATATCCCAGTCATCAATCCAACTCCAAGGAGAAAGTGGCACGTACTCATGGTCGGTAAGTATCCATGCATTAATTGCTGCAACAGTTCCGAGTCTAAAAAGAACATGTAACCTAGTCCGTTTCTTAATTATGTTCCATTATAAGGTCGCAACCTTAATGTATTGAAGTAAATGTGGGCCAAAGCTTTCCGATTTCATGTGAAAAGAACACGCTGATATGATGAAATAATGGACACACATGAGTGGCCGGAGAAGACCAAAATGAATAAAATTCGATATGCCAAGCCGACCTCACCGCTTAGCTGCCAGCATCCACGGTGGCCAGTCACCAGATTGCCACGGTATCTTGGGAAAGGCATTTCTTGACGCAGGGTTAAAAAATGTGAGCTGGCAGTTAAAAAACCGCCCGCTTCGCACTCTGAGGCCCCACGACAGTCAACCTAAATCCACTTCCCGGTGCGTTCCCTGGGGGCTCTGCTGAAATATCACTACCATGCTGCTCCAACAAAACTGCGGTTGAAAACAAAGCCACAAACCGACTGGTGATACGCAAACATTGCCAACCGCCGGCGCTGTGTTTAAATCCCAGTCATCCATCCAACTCCAAGGAGAAATTGGCACGTACTCATGGTCGGTAAGTATAAGGCTGATTTATTATGTTCAGGTCTCCCACAACCCCACAATGATAGAGAGACGCGTTTCGCCTGCGCAGCAGGCTTTATCGATCTCAGTTGGCGCCATAAAATCCAAACTATATATAGAATCAATGTGCATGAAAGTTAGTACTTTAGACACAGACTCTAAGACCCAGCATACATTGCGTTTAACTCATTTGAGAAGCCCATTGGAGGGCGTTTAATTAACTAATCATGTGGGAGTGTCTAAAGTAGCACAAACTCTTTGTCGTGCCTCTGCAGAGAGCTGAAGCTCAGAAACGCGTCAGGCTATTACTACCGACATGAGAACTGTATTCAAGCTGGACTGCAGAGTTGTCTTTTACCCGAATAAATGCCGTTTGGCCACCTGCTGCTGTGTGCGTCCTTACCTGTGGGTACTTGGAGCTTTGATATATATATATATATTTATATATATACATTACCTACTGGCGGTCGCCAGTAGGTAGTTATAGTTAGGATTTTTTTCAATGTTAAATCTCAAAATTCTATTTGGAATAACTTTGGCGCCGGTTGACGAATCTGCCTGAATATTTCTTCATGGCCTCGTCGAGCTCTGGTCCTTCCCTGAAAGTTTGGGGGGGATGCGTCAAGCGGGGGCCGAGATAAAAGGGGGGTCCCAAAACGCGTTTTCCCCATGTTAATTTCCATATGGCGGTCGACCTCACTTTTAGCCCGAACGGCTGAATGGATTTACACCAAATTTGGCAATATTGTAGGGACTGGTAGCCCGATGTGCCTTTGTTATGTCTCAAGATATGTGCTACAGTGGTTTTTGAGTAATTTAGGTTCAAAAAAATATATATATCTATAAGCACACCCCGGTACGCGCTCCGGGGAGCGCTCCGGCGCGCCACGTGACTTGCGCGCAGAAAGCTGATTGGTTCTTGGGTGTCTGTAAACATTCGAAACAGTCCGGAGCGGCCGCCATCTTGTGTCTCGGTAGGATCGAGACACAAGAGGTGGCCAAAACAAAGGGGGAATTGACCATAAGGGGGCAGGGGCTATAAAAGGGTCCCGCTGGGCAAAAAAAAAAAATTCGATTTGTGCGGGGGAGCGCCCGGTACGCGCACCAGGGAGAGCACCGGGGAGCGCACCGGGGAGAAAAGAGAATGGCAGACTTTAAAAATTTAAGTCATATTATATAAATGGGAGGTAGTTCTGAAAAGAACTGTTTTTTTTTCCTTTTGTTGTTTTATATATTTTTTTGTTTTTTGGAACATTTTTTGGTTTTTTTGGGTTTTCAGAACAATTTTATATTTTTTTTGTAGTTTTTCTGGGGTGAAACAAAAGACGGGGAATTGCAAACAGATCAACTGGAGCAAAAAAAATAGAAAAAAATTAAGGTTGCTTGCTGCAGTGATGGTTGTCTGCAGCTCGATTAAGTAAAGTGATGCTCTGCTCACCATATGATATAGTTTTGTTGCAATATATGCAAACAAATTTAAATTTTGAAAATTTGGTTTGGACATTAGGTACCATCTCCCTAGCCTCTGCACCCGATGGAGTGGGTTAGTTGGAGGTGCCTGAAGTTGAAGGATGGGGAGGGTTCTTGGTCATTTGCCTGACTTCTGCTCTTGAATAATTGTTTGGGTGCTTCCTCTGCATATGCCTTATCATCGTGTGGTTCCCAAACAAATATTTCCTGTTTGGGTTCCCTCTTGACAGTTCTTGGTCACAGATGAGGCAAGTGACCTTTGCTGCATTTACTTTTTTGGCACCCCTTGGCATTTTGAAAAACTCCCAAATAAAATGTTCTTTGGGTTTGTATGGGGGATTGTCCTCAGGCAGATATTGCCTCTCCTCCTGCTCCTCTTCGTCCTCCTCTTCTTCATTACCACCAATGTGGTCTTGTGGGGGTCTTTGTGGTGGTGGTGGTGTAGATGCACCTGCAGCTGCTACCAGTGAAGCCATTTCTTACAGAATGCAGGTCTTCTTCACTCAAACAACAAAGTGAAAATGAGGAAAAAAGGTGGGGTCTTTCATCATTTGGAAAACAAAACTGTTGTGAACCAATAAAAAGTGTTATTTTCAGGTCACATGACCCGACGCGCTTATGCTACGCACCCCGGGGCGCGTCGCGTAAGCGCTTCGAATGCTTCCAGGTGCGTTTACGCCGTGCGTATCACGCGGACGCGGCTACGCGATACGTCACAATCATGTTTTCGTTCGTGACATTGGCGCTAACGAGACGCTTCCCGGTTCGCGCACGGGGGCGCTTCAAACGAGTACGCTCTCCGGGGCACTCACCGGGGCGCGCACCGGGAGCGCTCCAAGGCAAAAAAAAAATTTAAAAAATGGGAAAAATTGTAGGGACTGGTAGCCCGATGTGCCTTTGCTATACTCAAGTGGTTTTTACGAAAATTAACTTTGAAAAAATATATATATTGTGCTACATTGGGCTATATATATGTTAGAGCCTAAATGTAGCCCAAATGTAGCCCAATGTAGCCCAATGTAGCCCAAAGATGGCCACCAGAGGCAAAAAAATACAAATGTAGCCCAAATATCAGCCATATGTAGCCCAACTATAGCCCAATGATAGAATGTACCAGAGTGTTCTAAAGAACAACTAGAGCGTTAACAGTCTTACTTATAAAGTGAGACTTATAGTTAGGAATTAGCATTTAAAAAACCTATGAAATTCACTGAAAAAACCATAGGTTTCACACCAGTTATAGTTACCTGGAAATTTTACTGACATAAAACCATTGAAATTCCCACGTTATAGTTAGTTGGACTCACTATAACTTGCGCACCTGCAATGCACTGCTGATGATGTCACATATTACATCACTCATGACATGGTCAGTGACATCACTCATGACATCACTGATGACACCATCCAGTGAATGTGTGTCTTTCTGAAAAATACATTTGTTTTATATATGCATTTGTAAAGGTCGATGGAAGAATAAATGGTTAAATAAGTGTGTAAAAAAATGATTTGTTAACTGCCTTATTAAGTGTATCTTAGTGAATACATATATTAGCGAGTAACTTTTAAATATTGGAATATATGTATCAGTGTTTCACTTTGTGTATAAGTGGCTGCATGGGTTGGTGACTGACTCACTATTTGTATGTGTTTTGAAGACAGCATATGTGCAGGACTGTATGGGTGGATGAGTGTGTATATGTGTGTGTTAGTGCGTGAATGACTGTCTCACTAGTGTCTTTATCAGTAACTACATATGTTTTAATCTATTATATGTGAGTATTGATGTATATAAGTGAGTATATGTGAGAGCGAGAGATTGTAAGAGTTCCTGTTTAAATAAGTATGTGTTTATATATATATATATATATTCAATGAAAAAACCATTGGTTTTAGGCCATATATAGTTAGGGATTTGCATTTAGAAAACCATATTTTACTCGCATAAAACCATTGAAATTCCATATATAGTTAGATGCGCTAACTATATATCGCGCACCCGCAATCCACTGCTGATGATGTCACATATTACATCATTCATGACATGGTTAGTTACATCACTGATGACATCACTGATGACATCTCAAATGACATCTCAAATGACATCACTGATGACATCACTGATGACAACATCCAGTGACTGTATGTTTCTGTAAAGTTAAAATATGTCTTACATATTGAAGAATGAGTGGATGTATAAGTGTCTGGATGAAGGATTTAGTAGGTGCATGACTGACTGTATGAGTGAGTGATTAAATGTGTCTCACTGAGTGCATGGGTTAGTGACTAAACTGTTTTAATTTGTGCATCATTATATCTGTTGTTCTACAAACTGCTGCATATGTTGATCAGTAGCTATATGAGTAACTGTATGGGTTATTGATTGGTTGTCCAAGTATTTGTATGGGAAACTGAGTGTGTGTGTATGGGTGGCTGGGAGGTGTGTGACTCTGTACATAGATGTGTGAGTAGTTGATTCACTATATGTATAGATTCAAAACTGCATGTGGAAACAGCTGTATGGGCGGTTGACTGTGCATGAGTGTATTACTGAGTGAATGGATATCTCAGTGCTACATGTCAAATTAAGTACATATGTAAAACACAGTACATGTGAGAGTTGACATCTATAAATAACTGTGCATAAGAGCTAGTGAATGTGTGAGTGGCTGTATGGATCATTGTGAACATGTATCAGAGATTGTATAAGAGAGTAAAGTAAATATGTGTTAGTATATGTTTGAATAAGTAAGGTGTGTATAACTCTATAGTTGAGAAAATGGAGGTGTGATTGATTTTTGGCATAACTGACTAGGTGTGTGAGTAACTCCATGGATGAGTGACTGTCTGTTTACACTGATTGTATCTAAGGTTATATTAGAGTCTGAAGAGGTTCATGGTATTATCACATGAATGATATCATCAGTGATGTGATCAGTCATGTCAAATGAGATGTTATCAGTGATGTCATCAGTGATGTCATTTGAGATGTCATCAGTGATGTCATCAGTGATGTCACTAACCATGTCATGAATGATGTAATATGTGACATCATCAGCAGTGGATTGCGGGTGCGCGATATATAGTTAGCGCATCTAACTATATATGGAATTTCAATGGTTTTATGCGAGTAAAATATGGTTTTCTAAATGCAAATCCCTAACTATATATGGCCTAAAACCAATGGTTTTTTCATTGAATTTTCAAGGTTTTGTAAATGCAAATTCCTAACTATATATGGAGTATAACCTATGGTTTTTTCTGTGAATTTCAATGGTTTTTTAATAGCAAATATCAAAAGCTGTCAAATGTCAAGTACGTGATAGGTAAAAACGTTTTCGTGTTTATGCACGCTGATGTGCTTTGAACGCTGCCCCCCCCCACTCCCCTCTTTTCTCTTAGTAGTACTCTCTCTTTGCAGATAGTGAACGGTAGTTAACTCAGACCTTTACCCCTGTTGTAATCCGTCGTACCTGCTTGTCTCTCCATTTGATTAATTATTATCCAAGCATTTACTGTTTTACAATTGGTTCTCTTTGGATCATTCTCTATTTACAAACAAGCACAAAGTCGCAATACTCTGTTTAGTCTTTGCAGATAGTGAAAAATCGTGTAAAAAAAGAAAAGTAATCGAGCAAAATCAGTAGACCACTAATTCGATCTCTTTTTAACCTCGGTAAAATACAAACATTAGGAATAACCCTTCATGAGAAATACGAAAATAGTGAAATGAATTGAGCTCCACACCATGAGGGCTGCAAAACAGCTCGACTCCGCCACCCACACCGCCCAAAATAACGGCAAACCCTATGCAAATATTATAAATATACACAACACACCACCAAAGAAACAGAGTAAAACATTTTATTAAATAACTATTTACATAACTATTTTATACTTTTTATTGCCCGATCCGGCTAGCTCAATCGATGGAGCATGAAAGTCATGCACTGATAACAAGCGTTGAGAGTTTGTAGAATGATGGCTTCAGATTTTCCACATACGGTGTAGTGGCGCGAACTGGCAGGGGGCGTTTGGATTCTACCCCTTCTCCAAATAAGATTTTCATACGTGAATGTTCGTTCATGCCTTTTGTCCCTGAGTTGCTTCCATGTCACTGCCTTACACAAATGGCATAAGTCCTGGATGTTGAATGCCATACTTCAGAGTTCTAAGCAGCGCTTGTAACACTGTTTAAACCTTATTTGCACCTGCTGCAGCTTCACTATTCAAAGTAACTGGGGTCCGTTTGTGGACCTGACTGCATTGGAAAACAATGTGCTAGTAGCAAGGTTTATCGCAAATGCGATAAAAAACGGCCGCAATGCATGAATATCGCTGAAAAGTCAGCGATATTCATGCATTATCCTGCAAATGCTCTTAGCCATGTTATCCACCTCCTATTGGATAACATGGCTAAGAACTGCTCGCAAATGCGAAAAAAAACGGTCGCAATGCATGAATATCACGCTGAAAAGTCAGCGATATTCATGCATTATCCTGCAAATGCTCTTAGCCATGTTATCCACCACCCATTGAATAACATGACTAAATACTGCTCAGAGCCCCATGAGGAACGCTTTCCATTTAAAAGAGAAAACATATCATCATAGAAAAGAATCGTTTTTAAACACAGCATATAAATTAATTGTATACCTGCATTCAAGAGGAAATGACTGAAAATGTCCTTGAGACACACGAAAGCGTTTTCTGGAATACCCTAGCACCATTTTAGATAGACTTCTCTGTTATAGTTAGGAATGGAGTTAGGCTTCTCTTCGTTAAATTACATACACTTTTTTTATAGTCCTATTTCCACTCTGATACTATACACTGCCTAAAGAAAAATTCACTGATAAAAACTACCTATCTAAAATTAATCCCAACAGTGCCCAATCTCTACTAATATATATTTTCTTATTCAAAATTTCAGGCAAAATGGAAGGCGAACAACAAGTTTCATTTTCGATTGAACTGAAGGAGAGCAGCCAAGACAAACTTGATGACTTTATGGATGACAGTAGAGACCACGAACTTCTACAATGTGTTGAAGCAGTAGACAACTTGCTTCAAAATGAAAAACAATTACACCCTATAATAAATTATGACATTTCTGACAATGAAATGTTAGAAAATTTAATAAAGTATGAAACACAATCATAATAAAAAAAAATAAAGAAATAAAGAAAACAAAAAAAAAACTAACAAAAACAACAAATATTTAACATACAGTATTAAAAAAATCTATCATTCTTTTATCCTTATAGTACGCTGCCCAGAGCGCTACCCGGTTCGCGTACTAGGAGCTCACCACGCATAAATAATTTTTTTTTTTTTTTTTTTTTCCCCCTGCAGAAACCTTTTACAACCTCCACATAAAACCTAGGGGGTCAGGGAGGATCTACTAGGCCCCCTTATCGAAATTTCCCCCTTTGTTTTGGCCTCCTCTTATCTCTCGATCCTACCGAGAGACAAGATGGCGGCCGCACCGGACTGTTTAGAATGTTGACAGACACCGGAGAGCCAATCAGCTTCGCATCGCAAAGTTCCGATAAGCGAAAAGTACGCGAACCGGATCGCTGCCCGGAGCGCTGTTACAGATATATATCTTGATTTAAACGTTAATTTCTCAAAATCCACTGAAGCACATATATTGAGACCTAGCAAAGGCACATCGGGCTAACAGTCCCTACAATTTTGCCAAGTTTCGTGCAAATCCATTCAGCCGTTCGAGCTAAAAGTGAAGCCAACCGCCCTATGGAAATTAACATGGGAAAAACGCGTTTTGGGACCCCCCTTTTTTCTCAGCCCCCCCTTGACGAAACCCCCCCAAATTTTCAGGGGCTGCTCAGAAACAAAATGTGCCATTTTCCTGAAAATTTCAGCCGATTCCGTCCACAAACGCCAAAGTTATTAGACATAGAATTTTCAGAAATCCCATAGGGAAAAAATCCTAACTATATATACCTACTGGCGACCGCCAGTAGGTTATATATATATATATATATATATATATATATATATATATATATATATATATATATATATATATGAAAGAGCAATGCGCCAAGCGCTTTTGGGAGGGCTCACCACAACACCCCAGAACCATCCGGTCTCTTGCTTGTCCCGAAAAACCTCACAGCTTGCCACCACAGATTTGCAAAAGGTCCGACGCGTTTCGGGGCATACACGCCCCCTCTTCATGGACAATCACACAGAGGCACTGTGGCTCATCTAAGCAATTCAAATGCCTTTTATTTGAATTCTGGCCGCCCTAAGTGGGTGTGGCTCACACTCTCCAGCGAGGAACGCTGATCATTGTAGTTCGAAGATGAGTCATTCATTTATCCTTAAGTAGGTGTGCCTGCTCGTGCTGGTTTAGTCTCAGGTAAATCCTTAAGTAGGAAGTTGGGGACACTCTGCGAGGTTGCAATCATTGATTGGTGTGTTGCGCTGGCAGGCAAGAAGCGGTGTCCTCGCCACAGTCTCCGCCAGGTTCAGCATTTCCGTATCACTGGCGGTGTGGAGCCCCTCCCACGGTCTCGGCCAACCGTAGTAATGTGAGAGAGCAATGCGCCAAGCGCTTTTGGAAGGGCTCACCACAACACCCCAGAACCATCCGGTCTCTTGCTTGTCCCGAAAAACCTCACAGCTTGCCACCACAGATTTGCAAAAAGTCCGACGCGTTTCGGGGCATACACGCCCCCTCTTCATGGACAATCACACAGAGGCACTGTGGCTCATCTAAGCAATTGAAATGCCTTTTATTTGAATTCTGGCCGCCCTAAGTGGGTGTGGCTCATTGATTGGTGTGTTGCGCTGGCAGGCAAGAAGCGGTGTCCTCGCAACAGTCTCCGCCAGGTTCAGCATTTCCGTATCACTGGCGGTGTGACGGAGCATTGGCGCACTGCTCTTTCATATATATATATATATATATATATATATATATATATATATATGTATATTATCCAAAAATCGCTCTTTTCGACAACCCCTCGCCTTCAGCTGGGGTGGCTCGTTCCCGGCGGAGCCACCGGCACAATATCCCTTTCCAAACGGTGTTCCTTAGCGAGCACTCGGACCTCGTTAATCAAAAACACAGTCCACGTACCAGTCCACAGAAGTTAGATTTATTACACCATAAATCAACGTGACGCGTTTCGCATTCCACGGAGCGCTTGATCACACCTGGACTGTGTTTTTGTTTAACGACGCCCGAGTGCTCGCTGAGGAACGCCGTTTGGAAAGATATATATATATTACCTACTGGCGGTCGCCAGTAGGTATATATAGTTAGGATTTATTCTCTATGGAACTTTTGAAAATTCTATGTCTAATAACTTTGGCATTTGTGGACGGAATCGGCTGAAAATTTCAGGAAAATGGCACATTTTGTTTCTGAGCAGCCCCTGAAAATTTGGGGGGGTTTCGTCGAGGGGGGGCCGAGAAAAAAGGGGGGTCCCAAAACGCGTTTTTAACATTGAGTTTTCCATAGGGCGTTTGGCCTCACTTTTAGCTCGAACGGCTGAATGGATTTGCACGAAACATGGCAAAATTGTAGGGACTGTTAGCCCGATGTGCCTTTGCTGGGTCTCAATATATGTGCTCCAGTGGATTTTGAGAAATTAACGTTTTAAAAAACAGATATATCTGTGACAGCGTCCCGGGTAGTGCTCCGGTTCGCGAACTTTTCGCGTACCGGAGCTTTGCGAAGCAAAGCTGATTGGCTCTCCGGTGTCTGTCAACATTCTAAACAGTCCGGTGCGGCCGCCATCTTGTCTCTCGGTAGGATCGAGAGACAAGAAGAGGAGAAAAACGAAGGGGGAATTTAATGAAAGGGGGCAAGGTAGACCCTTCTTGACCCCCTAGGAATGATGTTGGGGTTATTAAAGGGTCCCGTGGGGCAATTAAAAAAAAATTGTTTTTTTGCGGAAGAAGCGCTTTCCGGTTCGCGAACCGGGTAGCGAATCGGGACGCGAAACGGGAATTCGCCATTTTGTGTTTCGTTTTAATTAAATTACAAGATGGAGGAAAAACAATGTGAGAAATGGGTATAAGGGGGTACGGGAGACGTATCCTGACCCCCTATGTTTTCTGAGGGTGGCTGAGGATGCTCATATATGTTGATACTTGTCTTCCAGCGGCTGCGCGTGAGCGTTTTTTTGGGGGTTTTTTTGCTGCGTGACGTCTGTTAACGTTCGATTCGAAGGAAATCAGGAAGTGTTGACCGCCATTTTGACACTGCGAGTAAATATATTGTTAAAAATAATTGTTATAAATTAATCCGTATTGATAAACATTGTCTGTGCCATCTTTCTTTTTTTCCAATGCCACACTTTTGTCGTGCACGGCAGCCATTTTAGATGCCTTGACCAGACCCACTGTCTGCACGACGCCGATCGTGACGTCTGTTAACGTTCGATTTGAGGGAAATCAGGAAGTGTTGACCGCCATTTTGACACTGCGAGTAAATATATTGTTAAAAATAATTGTTATAAATTAATCCGTATTGATAAACATTGTCTGCGCCATCTTGCTTTTTTTCCAATGCCACACTTTTGTCGTGCACGGCAGCCCTTTTAGATGCCTTGACCAGACCCACTCTCTGCACGCCGCCGATCCTCAGCATGGCTCCCCACCCTCGCAAGCATCTCCCCCACGCACTGGTCACCCCCGCTCTCTCTCTCATGCATGGGCCATAAACCTCCCCCCATCTGCGCTGCTCTTACCTGAGAATCACACCCTGTGCCTGCCCGACACCTCCCTTTCACTACCGCACCCTCTGACACTCCTCTTCCTTTGTGTCTGATTGTCCAGGCCGGTCTCAGGCTATCACCTAGCCCTGCGGATGTAGTTTATGGCCTCAACTGTAAAGAATCACCCCTCTTCAAAGGAGTTACAGTAGATCAAGGCCCCCACCCCATGAGATCCGTCACACCACACACGTTCCTACTATCTGATAACGATCCTGTATTGTGATTGGGGAGGGGATTCTCACTGTGAGGGTGTGTGGGACCGAGCCTGAAAAGGAAGATTCCAGGGATGCCTTTTTGTACATCAAAGTCTTCACAATTATGTGTCACATTAAAAATATAGCACTCCAACAAAGAAATAGGATTATAACACTTTAATAACTTATAAATATATACAAAGAACCAAAAACAGTAAACACATTAAAAAAAAATTTAAACACAGCAACAATGGTCAGTAGCGGTCTGTTGTACGAATAGTCCGAAGGCAGCACAACGCGCCGAGATGTGGACGGCACCCAGGTGATGTCCTTTACTTGCCGCACTAGTCTTGGCAACCTACAATGCTGCACCGAAAAACGGCGTGGGGCACACCGGGGGGGGGGAGGCGGCGTGAACGGGCCTCCCCAGGTGGAGGCTCGTCTGCTGTAGTGGGGCTCCCCTTTAGCGTTTCACTTGCCATTTAGCGGTTTTCCGCCCGCTTTTGCTGCACTATGTCTCGTCAGTAGCGGTCTGTTGTGCGAATAGTCCGAAGGCAGCACAACGCGCCGAGATCTGGACGGCACCCAGGTGATGTCCTTTACTTGCCGCACTGGTCTTGGCATCCTACAATGCTGCACCGAAAAACGGCGTGGGGCGCCCCGGGGGGGGGGGGGGAGGCGGCGTGAACGGGCCTCCCCAGGTGGAGGCTCGTCTGCTGTAGTGGGGCGCCCTTTTACCGTTTCAGTCACCAATCAGCAGTTTTCCGCCCGCTTTTGGGCCTGGTCCACTAAAATGGCCCTGGGACACCTTGGAACTCGGACGCTTGTCTGCTAGGGCTTGGGCCCCATTCTCGAAAGCGTCCCCTCAGCCTTGAAGATTCTACAAAAAGGCTTCCGGTGGGGAGCAGCTGCCATGATTGCTTGCGGAATGGCCACGACGGAGCTACGGGAGGGTGGTGCTCTCATGCTGACGCCAGCTTCAGTCTGAAACATCCAGAAACACTGTAGACTATCAATTCGATGACTTCCGGTGGAGCCTCAACATGACCCGGTAGGGAATATATTGCCCTCCCCTTTTTTGAGTGATGATTCTTGTGGCCTGTCCCCTCTGTTGTCATCTAACTGAACATTTTTGGATTGCCGAGTGAGAAAAAAAAAGGTGGGGCTTTCATCGTTTGGGAAAAAAAAATGTTTCAATCCAATGAAAAGTGTTATTTTTAGGTCATATGATCAAGCATTTCATCATTAGGAAACCAAAAGTAAAATGAACCAATGAAAAGTTTTATAAACAAGTCACATGACCTGTTATGCGGCTTTGGGCTATATAAAGCCTACAATATCCGTTGGCCTGTGAGGCGGCGTCAGTAGCGGACCGATGTGCGAATAGGCCGAAGGCAGCACAACGCGTCGAGATCCGGATGGCACCGAGGTGGTGTCCAGCAAGTTACCGCACTGGTGTGGCTATCCTACAATGCTGCGCCGAAATACGGCGTGGGGTGCCTGGGGGGGGGGGCGGCTTAAACGGGCCTCCCACGCCTCCCCAGGTGGAGGCACCTCATGTGCTGTGCGGCGCCCTTTGCCGTTTCACTCGCCGTTCAGCAGAGTTGCGGCCGCACTTCCGGTACAGTGACTCACCCACCATCCAGCTGTTTTCCTCCCACTCTTGCGGTACAGCGACTCACCCGCCATCCAGCTGAGTTTCGTCCACTCTTGCGGTACAGCGACTCGAACGCGCCGAGATCCGGATGGCACCGAGGTGGTGTTCAGCAAGTTGCCGCACTGGTGTGGCTATCCTACAATGCTGCGCCGAAAGACGGCGTGGGGTGCCCGGGGGGTGGGGGGAGGCGGCGCAAACGGCCCTCTCCCGCCTCCCCAGGTGGAGGCACCTCATCTGCAGTGGGGCGCCCCTTAGCGATTCACTCACCTTCCAGCTGCATTGCGCCCGCTCTTGCGGCACAGTGCCTCACCCCCCATCCAGCTGAGTTGCGTTTACTTTTGCGGTGCAGCGAAAGGCGGCTGCAACAAGACTTTCAAAATGGCGGCCGGCTCTTTGGATTTGGGC
Source organism: Lissotriton vulgaris (assembly GCF_964263255.1). Lineage (NCBI taxonomy): Eukaryota > Metazoa > Chordata > Amphibia > Caudata > Salamandridae > Lissotriton > Lissotriton vulgaris. The sequence continues at coordinate 682,603,398 of NC_141693.1, forward strand.
CTGGTCCACTAAAATGGCCCTGGGACACCTTGGAACTCGGACGCTTGCCTGCTAGGGCATGGGCCCCATTCACGAAAGCGTCACCTCTTTTGACTGATTGTTCTTGTTGCCTATCTCTTCTGTTGTCATTTAACGGAACCTTTTTGGACTGCCGAAAGGGGTTCTGGTTCGACCGCTGGTTGGTGGAGACATTTTGACTATATCCTGGACCTGCCCGGCCTCGTCCAAAATGGCGCCGGTATAAATGGGACTCGTAACTCCTTGTTGTGTACTGGTTGCCCAACCTTGATATCACGAGATACATATGCAGTTTTGAAGCACATGGCGGGCGGGGACGAGTACTGATTGAACATTTGGACATCCCTATTGATATTAAGTTCTGATGTGTTATTGATTACTGTACTATTGAAAGTTCGAATTAACGTCACCCATGGTACTTGCACGCAAATGTATATCTAGATAATTTTATTGTAACTGGCCCTGTCGTACTTTAATTATAAAATGTACATCCATCGATTCCGCAACTGTTAGACACCTTACTTCTTGTAACCTAATGGCCCGCCCGTTACGTTCTTCTACAGTGTAAATGTCCCCTCATCATATACGATTCCAGTTTGCTCCGTGGCCGGCCCACGTGGTTATAGGCCCGTATTTGTATACTGACATTTTCACAATAAAGGTTTTTAAAACAAAACATGGTAGTAGTACCTTTTTTGGTAAAGTTTTGAATAATAGCCACTGTTTTCGAATCAGTAAAAGGCAAGTGAAATAAAGCAGCCTGATTACATGACGGTTAAAAGGTATAATACGCAGGAACGCAGTAAAGATAAATAGTCAAGGGCTGTTGTGTTTTCCACTCCTGCAACATAAAGTGATCGATAAGAATCCGATATTCATGCCTATCAGCGACTAAGACAGCAGGCCGAGCCTCTTTTGCTCAACGGCTCCCTCATGGGACGAAGAAACGCCCTTTTTCTCGAAATAGGAATATTTTACTTGCAGGACAGTTGTAAATTTCCCGGGAAAATACATTAGCCTGGAACATTGTTAGTGATAAACTGTAAATGCATCTGGGTCCTTTGCTTTACAAGTCAGAGCGAGAAAAAAAAAGGTGGGGCTTTCATCATTTGGGAAAAAAAAATGTTCGAAAGCAATGAAAAGCGTTATTTTTAGGTCATATGACCAAGCCTTTCATCATTAGAATAACAAAAGTAAAATGAACCAATGAAAAGTTTTATTAACAATCACATGACCTGTTATGCTTACGTTACGCGCTGCGCGCCGCGCTCTGGATCGTTTCTGGTAAGCTGCGCCTCGCGCACTGGAGCACTTCCGGGTGCGCTAACGCGGTGCGTCATATGACGCATTACGCGACAATGCAGGTCCAGAATATAGTCAAAATGTCTCCACCAACCAGCGGTCGGAACACAACCAGGCTGCCATGTAAATAGTTATTTAATAAAACGTTTTAGCCTGTTACTTTGCTGGTGTGTTGTATATATTTATAATATTTGCATAGTGTTTGTCGTTATTTTGGGTGGGGTGGGTGGCGGAGCCGAGCTGTCTTGCAGCCATCATGGTGTCGAGCTCAGTTCCTCTCACTAGTTTCGTATTTGTCATGAGGGGTTGTTCATAATGTTTCTATTTTAGCGAGGTCAAAAAGAGATCCCATTAGTGGCCTACTGTTTTGCTTGAATCCTTTTGTTTTTTTAACGATTTTTCACTATCTGCAAAGACTAAACAGAGTATTGTGACTCTGTGCTTGTTTGTAAATAGAGAATGAACCAAAGAGAACCAATTCCAAAACAATAAATGCTAGGATAACAATCAATCAAATGGAGAGGGAAGCAGGCACGGCGGATTACAACGGGGGCAGAGGCCTGTGTTGCCTACCCTTCACTATCTGCAAAGAGAGAATACTCCTAAAAGAAAAGAGGGGGGGGGGCAGCGTTGAAAGCACATCAGCGTGCATAAATACGAAAATGTTTTTACCTACCACGTACTTGACATTTTACAGCTTTTGATATTTGCTATTAAAAAACCATTGAAATTCACTGAAAAAACCATAGGTTATAGACCATATTTAGTTAGGAATTAGCATTTACAAAACCTTGAAAATTCACTGAAAAAACCATAGGTTATAGACCATATATAGTTAGGGATTAGCATTTACAAAACCTTAATTTGCTCGCACAAAACCATTGAAATTCGCATATATAGTTAGTTGCACTAACTATATATCGCGCACCCGCAATCCACTGCTGATGATGTCACATATTACATCATTCATGACATGGTCAGTGACATCACTGATGACATCACTGATGACAACACCCAGTGACTGTATGTTTATGTAAAGTTAAAATATGTCTTACATATTGAAGAATGAGTGGATGTAAAAGTGCCTGGATGAAGGATTTGGTAGGTGCATGACTGACTGTATGAGTGAGTGATTAAATGTGTCTCACTGAGTGCATGGGTTAGTGACTAAACTGTCTTAATTTGTGCATCATTATGTCTGTTGTTCTGTGAACTGCTGCATGTGTTGATCAGTAGCTATATGAGTAACTATATGGGTTATTGATTGGTTGCCCAAGTAACTGTATGGGAGACTGAGTGTGTGTGTGGGTGGCTGGGAGGTGTGTGACTCTTTGCATAGATGTGTGAGCAGTTGATTCACTATATGTATGGGTTCAAAAGTGCATGTGGAAACAGCTGTATGGGCGGTTGACTGTCTGCATGAGTGTATTGGTGAGTGAATGGATTTGTAAAACACAGTCCATGTGAGAGTTGACATATATAAATAACTGTGCATAAGAGCCAGTGAATGTGTGAGTGGCTGTATGGATCATTGTGAACTTGTATCAGGGATTGTATAAGAGAGTAAATATGTGTTAGTATATGTTTGAAAGTAAGGTGTGTATAACTGTATAGTTGAGGAAATGGAGGTGTGATTGATTCTTTGCATGACTGACTAGGTGTGTGAGTAACTCCATGGATGAGTGACAGTCTGTGAGTGTCTGTTTACACTGAGTGTATCTAAGGTTATATTAGAGTCTGAAGAGGTTCATCGTATTATCTCATGAATTATGTCATCAGTGATGTGATCAGTAATGTCAAATGAGATGTCTTCAGTGATGTCATTTGAGATGTCATCAGTGTTGTCATCAGTGATGTCATCAGTGATGTCACTGACCATGTCATGAATGATGTAATATGTGACATCATCAGCAGTGGATTGCGGGTGCACGATATATAGTTAGTGCAACGAACTATATATGCGAATTTCAATGGTTTTGTGCGAGTAAATTAAGGTTTTGTAAATGCTAATCCCTAACTATATATGGTCTATAACCTATGGTTTTTTCAGTGAACATATATATATATATATATATATATATATATATATATATATATATATATATATATATATATATATATATATATATATATATATATATATATATATATATATATATATATATATATATATATTCCATACAATCCAAAATTAGACGCGCACTCAGAGGTAGAGTGAAACAGTGTCGCTTTATTTGCTGTTACGCGTTTCGGAAGCCAAAACTCCCTTGCTCACCGGCTTCCGAAACGCGTAACAGCAAATAAAGCGACACTGTTTCACTCTACCTCTGAGTGCGCGTCTAATTTTGGATTGTATGGAAAATAATTGGCTGGCGGGGCTCTGCCAGCCGTGAACGCGCCACCGGACCATGGGAGGTTTCACCGAAAGGAGCCGTGAGAAGTAAACATATATATATATATATATATATAATAGCCCTGCACCTCCATCTGCTGTCTGGCGAACAGAAACCACAGCGAATCCCAAGTTTTCAGGCAAAGTGATGTTTATTTCACCAAATTACACAACACAACGGTCTGACGCGTTTCGGTCAGATGCCCTTAATCACAGATAGTCTAGCTTGTGTGTGCCATTTTTTTTATAATGCAGTAGTGAACACCATGTGACAATTAACATGGAAAACATACTACTTTTCAGATCTATGGTTGACAGATTCCTAATGGAAGGGCATAAGTATAATTTTGCCAACCCAAAATAAATCATATACTGAATAAATTCAAGAATTAACAAAAGAGAATAATCCCTACTGAAAATTACAAATGGAAATTATCCCTGCCTAAATGCAGGTTATTCATAAGGTAGTCCGAGCTGTATTAGTGCAAAATAATGCAGATGTAGACATTATGAAGCGTGCAATATATCGCAAATGTAAACATTTTGACTGTGCAAATATACGCAATTGATAATACTATATAGATTTAATTTAAAAAAACGTAAATAGTATAAAAGTATAAATATATATATATATATATATATATATATATATATATATATATATATATATATATATATATATATATATATATATATATATATATATATATATATATATATATATATATACCAAGGTTAATTAAAGAATTAATGCATTTACAAGTGCCTAAAGGAATTATTGTGTATATGTCCGTGACTGACTGTATAAGTGAGTGATTAAACGTGTCTTACTGAATGCATGTGACTAAACTATGTGAAAGTCTGTATTAGTCTCTCCGTTGGTGTGTAAGCAACTGCATGGGTTGCTGAATAGCTACATGAGTGTCTATATAGGTTATTGATTTGTTGCGTGAGCATCTGTATTGCTCCCTGAGTGTCTGTGTGGGTAGGTCTGTAGGGGGGTGTATGGTGTATGAACACCACTTCCCCATATTTTCAACAACCAGCCAAATCTGCAATGTTACCTAAAAACAGGTGATAGCCCCACTTACCAGTAACAAATTAACATCGACCTTTAACTGGTGTAAGAAGGTTGACTATCTACTGCGTGACCTAGACCCAACTCACACCCACATCTAAAGACCAACATGTGTTGGAGGTACTAATCATGCAGCTCAGACACACAACAAAGCCACATCACCCAGCGCCACCACCACCACCAGAACCTTCCGCCGGGCCACTCCCCCCCTACTACCACGAGGCAGCGCAAAATAGGACAACGGACCTTCCCAAAAAACCATATCCCCTCAACCGCACAATAGCTGAATGTTCGGAGATGTGGCACCCGACTATGTGTGAAGGAGGCAACTCGCCCATCAACAATAATTCACACAATCCCAAGTGTACCGGTGATGTGCTGCAGAGAACTCACTATATAAACCACAAACCTCTCCATGTAGAGATATAGTATTGATACGTGTAATGTACTGCACAGTGGACGCAACCATATTACCTCAGACACTGGGGAAGATCTTGGTCATGTAGCTGAGTTGTTCCCCCTTGAAGTGGAAGCAGAGTGGGCTTGTCCAACGTACGCAACTCCAGCGTAAGAGTATAAATACATAGGCCATGCCCTGGGCGTGGTTCACTTGTGCGAAAATAAAAGAGTCTGACAGAGCGGCAGCCCTCACCCTGGCACGTGGCTGCCGCCATGACCGCAGGCCTCCTCGACACAAGCCCCCGTACAAACCCAGTGCCACAACACCGCAGACTTATGTCTGTACCGACAACTGCCTTCGATCTACACTGCGGACAGCAGGGTTCACAACTTGAATTCAGCCTCGATTTATTAATTACATAGAGAACTGTACTCTATGTCCTTGAATTTAATGAAGAAGAAGTGACAAAAAGCATTCCTCGATGTCTATGCTAACGACTGCCTTCAATATGCAAAGCGGACAGCAGGGTTTACAACTTGAATTCAGCCTTGATTTATTAATTGCACAATGAAAAGTACTGTATGTCCTTGGGTTTTGTCAAGAAGAAGTAACAAAAACCATTCCTCGATGTCTATGCTAACTACTGTCTTCGATCTACACTGCAGACAGCAGGGCTCACAGTTCAGATGCAGTGGCGATTGCAGATGACGCAGTCCAGTTTGCAAGACACGTTTCTCCCACTGCGGCCCACCAAGACCACCATTTATTGCAGGATGCGCACACAATTCAAGTGCTACTAACTCACTGCACCCTAAGTCATCTCCATGTGGCCTTATCAAGTCAAGACATTGCTCCCAGTGGGGACCTCCGAGACCACGTATCGTCGCAGTGTGCGCACACGCTGAGTACTCCAGGTGCCACTAACTGTGCAGCTAAACTCAAAGCCATGTGGCTGTGCGCCCACCCTGACCGCTGCCTGCACCCTACACTGAGGTTACATGGTTCACAATTCAAGATTAGTAGCGACCCAAATTGTGTAAGAGACTATAATGAGTTAAGAAGACCAAATGATCCCAATCTGTGCCTATTTCACTTGTGGGAAGACCATCAACTCTGCCAGAGCGGCGGCCCTCACCCTGGCACGTGCCTGCCACCATGACCGCGGGCCTCCTCCACACAAGTCCCCTGTGAATTCAGAGCCACAACACCGCAGACTTATGTCTGTACCGACTACTGTGTTCGATCTACACTGTGGACATCAGGGTTCACAACTTGAATTCAGCCTTGATTTAGTTATTACACAGAGAACTGTACTCTATGTCCTCAAATTTTGTGAAGAAGAAGTGACAAAAAGCATTCCTCGATATTTATGCTAACTACTGCCTTCAATCTGCACTGCGGACAGCAGGGTTCACAACTTGAATTCAGATTTGGATCTACACTACAGACGGCATTTAATTCAGCCTTGATTTATTAAATGCAGACAGAATTGTACTCTATGTTCTCAGATTTTGTCAAGAAGAAGTAAAAAAAAGCATTGCTCTATGTCTATGCTAACTACTGCCCTCAATCTACACTGTGGACAGCAGGGCTCACAATTCAGATGCAGTGGTGATTGCAGATGACGCAGTCCAATTACCAAGACACCTTGCTCCCAGTGCGACCAGTCCACATCAAACATCATCACAGGCTCCTGCACTCTCAATGCTTCTGGTACCACTAACCCTATTTAACACAAACAAATCCCACATGTCTAACTGTGTCCTTAGTCGTGAATAACAGTGACCCCAACTTCGTGTCAATGACCACAGCACCTCACGCCCTTCGATTAGTGAGGAGTATATTCAGATTCAAGTCTGCCAACAAGTGGTGCCACTGAACCTGCACTACGCAGACCGGTGACGCCACCTCATCGCTACCTCTGACCTATACTACAGTCAGCAGTCCTCTCAATTCAAATACAGTCCCAATTCCACATGACGCACTCCAGTACGCAAGACACATTGCTTCCAGTGCGACTCATCCACATCAAACATCATCACAAGCTCCTACACTCTCAATGCTTCTGGGACCACCAACCGTTTTTATCACAAACAAGTCCTAAACAGCAGTGACCCCAACTTCGTGGCAGGGACCACAGCACCAGACTCCCTTCAGTCTTATTTGTTCTTCTTTTCTTTAAATAGATGTTTTTTTATATGTAAATCTATACATGACTAAGATTCTTCTTCGTTCAACCGCACAGAGATACTTCTGGGTCCAAGAAGGTTGTTGGGGGTATGTTGATAATGTGAAAAAAGGGTATGTTACCTCCTAATGCAGGAGAGGAAGTGTCCAAAGGGGTATCACTCACAGAAAGAACACTGATATGTTTTCACAAATGCCTCGGACAGATGCCAGTTGACGGACTGAATCACAAAACAGTTTTTCAATACTTATGTAGTGTGAGCTATGAACAGTTCGGACCCAGGCTCGCACACCGACAGCTGCGGCCTGTCCGCTCGACTCACAGACGCAGTACTACGAGCCGCCCGCGTCATTGTGTCTATCCCTGCCCTGTTCCGTCATACGCCACGCCACTCCGATTACGTTCCGACGTTGGCCCACATAGCTACCTGTCGCAGGCGTACTCGGTGTTGTTGAGCAGGTCAGTGGTCTAGTTCTCAACATCTCACGGCCACTCCCTGAGGCCAGGTTTGCACACACACCACACTAACCTGGCACATGTAGCACAGGCCATGAGACCACACAAATATAATAGATCAACAACGTCACATATTTTAGTGCCGGTGCCTACTAGCTGGCGAACGGTCCACGGTCTCAACCATAAAGACTCCATGAAAACTTCCACATAACATTAGTCGCACACTCAACTATTTGGCCATCAACAGCCTACTATCCATTTGGCGTTGACTTCATATACATAGAATTACTGCCACCCCAAACTCATGTGGCCACCAGGAGCCTACCACCACATGCCACTAAATCTAGTTCCACAAGCTGAGTGGCACCAAACCCTAAGGTTCTCTCCGCCATTGACGACTCATGACTCAGCAACATCTGTGAGATGTGCCACACCGCGCAGAAGTTCAAGTGGTCTCCACCATACACGACTCAACGACATCTATCAGAACCGTGAAGAAGATAATGTGGTCTCCGCCATTCAAGACTCAATGACATCTGTAAGATGCCCACACAATGTGATGTGGTGTCTGCCATTCAGGACTCAGGGCTCTGCAACACATCTGAGATTGGCGGGGTTTTGACATGAGCGTGCAGTCCGCCCACTGCTGCACACTCCGATAGCACCAAGTAAATATTTGCTAATTGATGCGCAGAGGCGGCAATCTCTCACACTCACTCTCTCTCTTCCCTCTCTTCTCTATCCCACTCTCTTCATTCCTTTCCTTCTATCTCTTTCTCCCTTTCTCAGTCCCTTTCTTTCCTTCCCTCTCTTTTTCTCTTTGGCTTGTTTTTCCTTCTCTGTTTCTCTCTCTCAGTCCTTTCATATGCACATTACACACGTCCTTATTTTGTGCTTTATTTTCCAACCTCTGTCGTCGAAATCCATGGTCCCCAGAGAAATATTCCACCTTGTTGTTTTCTATTATATTTGTAAAATGTTATTCATTGCTTTATTTTTTATAAATATATTAATAAAAAAATACAATTTGAGAATAGTTTATGGTTTATAAAACTTTATTAAAAGTTAAAGTTTCACAAAAAAATTATAAAGCTTTTTGATTTTTTTTTAACTGCTGTGTGACTCTTTCTTGTTCTTATTGCTGTTATTTGGTGGTATCCACCATGATATAAAATTTTAGAACACTTATCGCGGGAATACTTTTAATCTCTCCAGTTTGCACCAACTTCTAAGTACTGTATTAGATTTATTTCAACTTTAGTTGCATTAAAGTGCTAATGATGAAGTTCAGAGTAGGCATTCCCGTGCAAAAACACACAAGGTACACCTTTGCGATTTATTCTAAATACTAAAATCCTATATTGAATTGCATTGAGGTAGTCCCTGCACTTACAGAGTAAACACAAAATCAATGAAGAAATCTAATTGTATTTATATTGATTACAAATAGTGCATCAGATGCTGGATCTTAACAGGATACACTACCCAGTCCGTATATTGTTCTGCACACAAACAAATTACATCACAACTTTCACAACTACAATGCAAAATTAATTCTGGTGATAACCCACGTTACCACCAAGAATTTTACACATGCTTTATACTAGTATAAAGCAAGTTCCTTCCCTTGTTATCGGAAGAACACAGGAAGATCACGGTGCAGGCGATTATAGGCTCGAGAATAGACTATTCCAACGTCCTCTATCTCGGCCTGCCAGAATACCTGCTTCAACGATTACAGGTCGTTCAGAATTCGGCAGCACGTGCTATCTTTGGACTATCTCGCCGTGCCCGAGCCTCGGGCCTCTTGGAGGCTCTGCACTGGCTTCCCGTCCGGAAGCGGATAGTTTTCAAAACTCTCACCCTGGCACACAAAGCCTTGCACACCTCCGGAGCAAAATATCTTCAGAAAAGGCTGTCCTTTTACCTTCCTGCCTGGTCTCTTAGGTCTGAAGCCTTGTTTCTTGCTGTAGTGCCCCGTGTGAAGAGAGCTCGCATCGGTGGTCGCTCCTTTAAATTATTAGCGCCTCAGCTGTGGAACAAACTGCCTGTGTCCTTGCGCAGCACTCCTAACTTGCTGGCCTTTAGGAAGGGGCTTAAAACTTGGCTTTTTACTTCTTAGTTTCAGGTCCTATTAGGTTTCCTCTTTTTTCTGTTTCTGTTCATTTTTCCCTGTTGTGTTATGAGATTAGTGTGCAATTCAAAGCGTCGGGACACTCTTTTGAGTAGCCGCACGCTATACAAAAAACCCGTATAACATAACATAACATAACATAACATAACTAGTGTTAAACAGGACGACTACCTGCAGCATGAAGAGACACACTAGAACACCCACAGGTGCCATAGAGTCAATAAGCACGATAAAGGTCTACCTATGAGGGAAATCAAATGAGAGAGACCCCGTTCACACCAGGGGATTAGGGTACTAGTAAATAGTAGAAAAAGGAGGATCCCTTGGCGGATCTAAATGTCACAACCAGATGGTAAAGTGGTTGTCTATATTCTAGCCCGTATATCAGAAGTAAATGGCATAACCAAATCAATATAGTTAAAATTATTCTTTTATTTTCAGTTTAAAAAAAGGGTTTTTCGCGCAAAGATTTCTTTAAAAACAATACATTACATTCAAAATATACATCAAAATACATCTCATGCTTAAAACTTTTTTACCATAAAAAAAGTTGATCCTGAAAAGGGGAAAGACAAAGGAGAGAACAAAGAACAGACAATCCTATTTGTCATATAAATACATATCAGGGAGTTCAAATGAAAGAGACTAATTCAGGACACTCTGAGGTTCTGAACATTACGAATTCGTTTGTACTCAGCCTCCATTTTGTGATCGCCGCCATTTTATGTTGCCCTCACTCAGGCAGCTCAGCGAACGCAATGTTTTTGTCGTTTCTGCCTTTGCGTGTCAGGTGGCTTCTCTTCTTATGTTTACTATTGAGTGTCAGGGTCTGGCCGAGCACACTAATTCCTGTCTGAGCTGATTAATCCCCGTCCGGACTACATGTTGGTTCACACCATTGTTTCCTTTAAGTTATCTTATCTACTGTCCTTCGCTACATGTCTCCTGCATTCTCCTGTTTCACGACTGTCCTTCTACGACACACAGCTGTGTTTTCTCTGCTTGTAAATCGAATAATGTGGATTCATTTGTAATTTGCTTAAGGGGTCAAGTGACAAACGGGGCCGGGAATTGAGTTGCCTTAGTCTTAAAACATTGTTTCTAACGTTTGCCTATAGCTCATGCTCTTGTGTGATTACCTTTTTGCATTGTGTCATAACATATATAAACCTGTGCGCCACGGAGTTAAGTGTCAGTCTCTTTTGAACCTTGTTGCACTGACGACTTCTAAGACCACTGTACCAGCTGCAGCTAATAAATACCATCTTCTACGCCAGACAAAGAGTCTGTGTCTCTGTATTTGATAAGGCAGGTGAACTCCGGGGATTTAGGCGTACCCTGCGCCGCCGGGCCATAAGGCTGCAGTTCTCCAACTGGCGCCCAACGTGGGGGCGACTTCAGCGGTAGCGGTTGAGCCCGAGGGTCGTGAGGAGCCCCGCAAGAAAACTCCGGAGGAAGCACACCACCTGATCGACCCATGTATGTCGGAAGAGGACCGAAGATTTTTGACAGTGCGGCTACTCCTCTCCGACGGCTGCTGACGACTGCTGCCCTGACTGTCACCCTGCCTTGGACCCTTCTGATGATGCTTGGTAAAGCGAGACGATAGACTGACCTTCGCTGGTGTAGAACGATCCTTAGTTAAGTATTTGGTGGGTCGCTCCCACAGACCTTTGTTTTGTTTTGTTTTTGGTACATTCAGGTATTGCAAAAGCTGAAGCCAAGGGGTGAGTACGATTGTACTGTTTCACTGATCTATACCCCTTGTTGTTTGTGATCAGTCTAGAGAAGTGACGATGCCTGGGCTGAGTAAGTTTAAGAGATGTTGTTGTTTAGGTTGTACGAGGGATTCCCAGTTAGAGGAATCGTGCCCGATCCCTCCAGTTGGAACTCCCACTTATGAGCTCTATTCGAAACATGGTATTGGTCCCATTACCTTTAACGAGACATGGGTCTGATATACGAAAAATAGTGGAGTTTTAAGATGGCCTCAGAATGGTAGCTTTGATCCCACTATATTAGACAATTTAGAAACTATTTTGGTTAAAAGAAAAACCCGGCCGGCTATGTTCGAATCCTTTCGCCTTTGACGTAAAGAAGCCAAACAGAAAGAAATTAAACAAGCGAAAAAGGATAAGAAAGCACAAGACATGTCGATTTTACAAGCTGCCCAACAGTTTAAAGATAATGAAGTAGATGGTGCAAAGGAGGTATCAGAGAGACAACATCGTATGACGATAGATAGATGCTATCCGATGCTGCCTTCGTCCCCTTCAGATAAAAATAAGGAATTTGAAGAAGATGCCCTAATGACTTGTTTATTGAATTCCCCTCTGCCCTATGTCGAAAATACTACAGCACCTCCGTTACCCCCTCCTGTTGCTCAGCAAGTGGTTGCTCAGTTGCCAATTGTTCAGCAACAGGCTCAGCCTATTAATACTTCTTTGCCTGCTTCTGCTCCATCCTCACAGTCTGTAATTTAGCCTCCTCCTTCTCCTGCTCCTACTCTTCAGCCTGCTATCTTTCAGTCTCCGCTGCCTTCTACATCTGTCATGCCTCCTATTCTTTTTAAAGATTCTCCTACTTCGCAGAGGAGGATAGCGGATGCTGTTTCAAGTTTCTTTTCTCCTCTCATTGGGTCATTTAATCTGTCTCCAGCTTTCTCTAGACGACAATCTCGTTGTCAGCTTCCTCTTACAGACGAGAAAGTGGTTTTGGGCTCTCTCGCTTGTAGATGGATTGAGCAGGGATTAGAATATAGTACCGCAGATATTAAGAGTAACTTCTATCAATGGCCAGAACCTACGCAGAGATATGTTTTTAACGTAATGTGTCAAACCCTTATTAAAGGTTGGGAAGATATGGAGTCAGATACAGTTCTGAAGGACTGGGTTCTTTAAGACCCAGCGGTGCCAGGGCACAACACCTGAAACCTTCGTGGGTAACCTGCTCCGGCGTACGAATCACAGAGACACGGGACACTTCCTTCGACGTCAAAGATTCAAGGTTTATTTGCTGCAGGGAACACAGAGATCACGGCAAGTACACAGCGTGCAACTTGGGGAGACTGCTTCAAATTGGTTCTGTGGATCGCTCCTTTTATACAGTTTTTACCCATAGGATTACATTGAACACAAAAGTTTACAACCCGGTTCCCACAATTATCCCCCAGAGGGGTCACTTTGGTCACTTTGAAACACATCAGGTCCGGAACATAAGTGCGGAAACATTTGGCGGTTCCCAACTGTAAAAACCATCTTCCCACCATTAGCAAATTCCAATCAGCAGTAAAACAGATCGAAATAGGAACAAAGACAGGTGCAGAGGAAGACGGAGACAGTGGGGAGATCGGAAAGGGTGTAAAAGGGGAGGTAACGGGAAACACGAGATACAGGCATCAAAGGGACGTGCCTAATGAGATGCACGGCTGAGACAATAAGTCCGTGCGGCAAGATGAGCCTCGAGCGGCGCCATCTGCCTTACAGTAGCAACCCCCTCGTCATAAAGACACTCACAAAGAACATGTGTCTTCCGCAAATATCTTTGGAGTCCCAGGGTCGCGAAGCGGACAACGTCCGTTCGCTGGCTACTTGAGGGCAAGAGACAAAATGGATGCCGTATCTAAGATGGAACCCGTGGGTACAGATGAAAAACCCACATAACAAACGAACGGTTTAAGTTAGCACAGCGAAACTGCGCACACTTACTAAACTCGTCATTTGCGGTTCATAGATACCAGACTCGACTATATTCGTGCGAGTCGGAAACACCACTTACGATTGTCACGGAACCTCAGACGCTCCTTTTGCCCTCATGTAGGCAAGCACTAGTCAGAATCATATTCGATATTCATCAGACCATCGAGATGTTGCTGTAGCATAGCTCTGTCCAACCGAGTCCCCTTGGTAGCAGATGGTTGTCTCATACACGTTGTAGCACAGAGGCCACATAAGGCAGGACCACACTGCACACAAAGGCAACACGTGAACAGGAACACTACAACGACTCCGATGATCATCAGAATCTTCCAACCCCAAGTCGACATCAGGCCCCAAAACCATCCAAGTAGCGTCCAATCCCCTACATCCACGTGTATGGATTCGGAGATCTTATGCAACCTCGAGATGGCTTGATAGACAGTAGGAGCATTATCTGGAATGAAAATGCAGCAGCTCGAATGGATCACCTTACATACCCCACCTCGATCTGCTAAGATGACATCTAAAACCATACGGTTTTGTAACGTCATAAGTCTCTCCGCCTGAAGTTCTGTGGTGATATTACCAAGGGCACTGGCAGTAATATTAGCTGTCGATTCTACCACTCGAGTCAACTGTCTCAGGTTCCTACTATTGACCATAGGTCCCCAAAACGGGAGGAAACCCTTGAAAAAGTCTCCTGCCTCTTGACCGGCAGTATCCTCTTCACTAATTACGCCTCGCACAACTCTAGTCTTATGATAATCGGCATCTACAGTGAACGTCGGAGGCAACAGATTTGCAATAAAACATGAGCCCATGAAGTCTGCGGGCAACCATGTGTATGCACGATCATAACAGATAAAGTATGTACCCTTGGCAGCCAGAAACACAGGGGACGAGAACATCGGCAGAATGTAATTTTCAGTGCAAGCACTTGCTCCAAGTCGGGCTTGCGATCTTCGACCACGACCCATAAGACAAAAATTACCAGTGTGGGGTACGACCCATATTGGAGGCGAGCTTTTAAGCTGCTTTTCACTAGTGAACACACTATATTCACCTCTACTTAGGACTCTATAGGCCTGTACCTCTTCTTCGGGAATAAGCGAAGGATCATAGATCTCACTATCTAAATCCTCTATTGCTATCGACAAAGGTTTTTGGTACGAGGTAGGACCAGAGTAGGGGGAACGTGGTTCTCGAATGGGGTGGAAACCCAGTGCGCTTCGAAACATTGTTTGAAATGCTCGAGCTGACCCTTGGGAACTATATGGTAACACCAGATATGGAATTCCCTTATCCGTAGTATGTGGCATCAACCCACACACCCAACAATTAGTAGTGTTAACCACTAACTGATGCTGATGGAGGAGCTGAATAAAGGAATTGTTGCGGAATTCTACACGTCTAGCCTGTTCGTGTTCCGGTAACATGTGAAAGGAATGGGGAGAAGCAGTAGAGGTAAGATTAGGGTAAGAAGTAGGAGTAGGTGTAGCAGGTAAGAAGTAAGACATCGTGTAATACACCCCACCCGCCAATAATGCAGAAGCAGTCAAAAACAATACAAACAGTTGGAATATAAAACATTTGGCACGACTGAGTTGCTGCAGCTTGAATCTATGGACTTGAGCTCCCTCCAAATCATTCAGCTTCGAGAATGCCATTCCCTACGACCGTCCGCAACGTTTCTTGACGCACTTCGTTCTGTGCAGCAATAGTCAATCCCTAGGAGTTCCTAGAAACCGACGGCCTTTAACCTAGCGTCAAGACCTACTGTCCAGAAGGAAGTACGCGCGCGGCCCTACGGCCTTCAATGCACAATATATACGTATGCAAAAACAAAGTCTCTCAGCTGTAAAGGCAAAAAGCATAAGGAGTGAAGCTTAATATATGTACAGAAATAATTACAGTAACATGAAAGTTCAAAACTGATCACGGGAAAACGGGATAATGCAGTTGTCAATTCATCAAAGCAAGATTTTTTTATTTGTCCTTAGTGCGTGATCGCAAGAAGTATCGAGTTTTCCCAGGACGTGTCTGCTCGTCGAACAAGGGATCCGTTGAAGAGACAGCGTCCTGCTGATCAGTTAAGTGTTCTGGTCTTGAGTCTTTTGATGCCAATTGTTCAACAGTGTTTTTCTGCTGCGCTGAGGATTCTTCAACAAGCTGTGCGTCGCTAAAAGGCACAAACGCCGGCAATGTTTCTGTTTCAGATGACGCAATGCCTCTCCTTACCCACGGGTCTGCCGGCAAAGGGATGGGGACTCGCTTGGTGTGCGTGGCATGCACTCAATTTTTACGTCCCTCAAGACGAACGGCAGTCCTCGTGGCCAGGAGCACTTGATAGGGTCCGGTGAACCTCGGGTCCAGGTTATTCTTGCGTGAAAAGTTCCGTGTCACCACCCAGTCTCCGGGCTGGAGCTGGTGGCCTGGACCCTCTGTCTGCGTCGGCAGTGCGTCGTAAACCTGTTGGTGAATTAACCTCAGTTTAGCAGTCAAGTCATGTAGATAATCAATCAGCATTGGGTACTCAAGATCAGAAAACATTCCTGGCCTAGGAACCCCCCACACATTCGCAGGACGGCCGAACACTATTTCATAGGGACTAAGCCCTACTCGGGAGTGTACAGTCGCCCTAGTTGACAGTAATGCTAAAGGCAAAGCGTCAGGCCACGAAAGACCAGTCGTAGCCTGAAACTTCGCTAGCTTTAGTTTAAGGGTGCCGTTGTACCCTTCAACCAATCCAGCTGACTGGGGATGATTGGCGCTATGGAATTTCTGATTAATTCCAAGGCCCTTACACACACTCTTCATCACACTTCCAACAAACTCACTTCCGTTATCTGACCACACGACTCTAGGCATTCCATACCGAGGAAAGTATTCCTTCAGTAGGATTTTCGCAGTAGACAAAGCAGTATTGTCTTTGAGGGGATAGGCCTCAATCCATCGGGAAAATGCGCAAACCACAACTAAAACGTATTTCAGGTTATTGCATCGCTCCATATGGATGAAGTCCAATTGAATCACCTCAAAGGGATACGAAGGAGGAGCAAAACTGCCAGGGGGAGTTGGGGTTCCTTTGCCAGGATTGTACATTATACACACCATACAATTCTTCACCAGACGTTCAGCACATTTCGTAATGCCATCATTCTTCCACACAGCAGCCAGCAACTTACAAATACCTTTCGCGCTAATATGTGCTAACCCATGCGCCATTGTCACAACGGCCAGCACATACGCATCAGGCAACATCCATCTTTTCTGATCCGACAAATCAATCCAACAACCATTCGCATACAACTTTCCCGTACTTTCTTTCCACTTCGTCTTTTCAGTCTCAGTGGCCTCATTCTGAATTGCTTTCACACTCTCGATAGTGTCTTCACACATACTCGATTCTGTAGGCCACCTAACCGAACTCGTCACATACATTCGAGTGCTAAGGTTCCGGGCAGTCTCCTTAGCAGTCTCGTCCGCAAACGCATTACCACGACCAACATCATCCGTCACCTTACGATGCGCACTACATTTAACAATCGCAACTTGCGTAGGCAAAGTCAATGCATCCAAAAGATCGTTCACAAGCTGGCCATGCTGTATCTTCGTACCGTGCGACGTCAAGAAACCTCTCTCTCTCCACAATCGTCCAAAACTATGTGCAACACCAAACGCATATTGACTGTCGGTAAACACATTCACACGTTTCCCTTTCGCCAACACACATGCTCTAGTAAGAGCAATCAGCTCCGCAGCTTGGGCAGAATTCTGATTCAACCTTGCAGTCTCAACAACAGTATTCAATGTTACAACAGCATAAGCAGTAGTCACATCGCCATTCGGCAACTTAAAACATGACCCATCCACATACAGAGTGCCATCCGGATCTTCCAATGGGGTGTTTTTAAGGTCCACTCGACCTTTCGTTTCCTCTTCAGTCCTCAAGTAGCAGTCATGTTCTGCTACTTCATCTGACTCTGTGCTAATTGGTAACAAGGTTGCCGGGTTCAGAACGTTACAACGTTTTATCTGAATGTGGCTTGCCAAGAGCGTCAACTCGTACCCAGACAACCTCGCACTCGTCAAGTGCTGAGTTTTCGTTCGATTCAAAAGAGTATCGACTGCATGCGGAACCATCACCGTAAGCATATTATCCATGACCAATCCTGCTGATTGTCGGATGGAGACCGCAGCTGCCGCTGTTGCTCGTAAACAACTCGGCAATGCTCTAGCTACTGGGTCCAAGGTCGAGGAAAAATATGCACATGGACGTTGCTTACCACCAAAAGGTTGCGTTAGAACACTCAAAGCACAACCTTCCCTCTCGTGAACATATAACGTGAACGGCTTACCGTAGTCAGGGGTACCTAACACAGGAGCCGAACACAATGAATCACGCAGTTCAGAAAAACTTTTCTGACATTCTTCCGTCCATGGTAAAGGAGTTGAAACATCCTTGCACGTAAGAGCCACCAATGGTTTCGCTAGCAATGAAAAGTTAGGAATCCATTGCCTGCAATACGACGTGATACCTAGAAAGGCACGCACATCTCTTTGGGTTTTTGGCACAGCCATTCGCGCAATCGCTGCAATTCTCTCTGGGGTCAATCTCCTTCCCTCCTTTGACAATAAGTGACCTAGATAGGTTACTTCTTGACAACAATATTGGAGTTTAGAAGGTGACACCTTGTGATTTAACTCACAGAGATGTTGCAGCAACGACACCGTAGCAATTTTGCAAATGTCCTGAGTATCAGCAGCCACCAATAAGTCGTCGACGTATTGGATCAAAGCCGCACCAACCGGCAACCTAAATGCATCCAGTTGACCCTTCAAGGCTTGACTGTAAATAGATGGACTTTCACAGTAGCCCTGAGGAGCGCGTTTGAACCGGAAACTGCGTCCACCGAGAGAGAACCCGAAAAGGTCCCTGCTCTCTTCGGCAATCGGGATGCTGAAAAACGCATTTTTCAAGTCAATCACCGAAAACCACGATGCAGAAGCTGGAATCAGAGTCAGAAGCGCCGTGATGTCAGGCACAACAGGAAATTGAGGAACCACAATTTTATTTACCTCCCGTAAATCGATAACAAAACGATAAACAGGCGGTTTTGAAGGATCAGTACGTTTAAGAATGGGCAGCACAGGGCTGTTGCACACATTTCCCCGAGTCTCTTCAATTACATCTTTCTCGATCAAATCATAGATGATCGCCAATAGTGCTCGTTCACCATCAAGGGAGATACGATATTGGGGAATACGTGGCAGTCGCACATTAGATTTCAACTGAACAACATAAGGGGAGATATCAAGCAGGCCCACGTCATTCGGACCTGTTGCCCACAAAGACGCAGGAAGAGAACTCAATTCCGGTGGGAGCTTATCGAGGGACAAATACATAGGAGAGACTACCCTCTCTCCTAACGTAAGCTTTACACCCGCAGGAGAACAATACAAAGTTGCGTACAAACGTTTAAGCAAATCCAGGCCCAAAAGATTTTCGCCACAACCCGTGGTTAAAATCAACGGAGCTTCTAGCTCACGTGGCCCAATTTGAAGGGGCAAAGGGCGCGAAACTGGATTGCTAACAGGGGCGCCAGAGAATCCAACGGAAACATTTGTTAAGCCAGACAAAGGTGCGCCAGGGAGTTTCGAATACATGATAGAACTTTTCGCTGCACCAGTGTCCAACAGAAAAGGCTCAACGACGCCCGATGTAGCAACTGCGACGTAAGGCCCTCTCTGATCAACCGGAACTGATACCACTCCCTCTCCTTGTCTTTGGCTGTCCTAGTAATTACTGTCGTCAGTTCCCTGATCGACGTAATAATCGTCTACATTGTACTGCGCAGATCGTCCTTGCGATGATCCACGTTGATCGAAACAATTATTAGAATTAGAGGAGTTATCTGAGCGATCATTCTGAGCACCACGGCCTCTACCACGGGATGTTTGCTGCGAACCACCACGACCTCCTCTAGATGAGTTACCACTATTACGTTCGCTTAAAACAGGGCAATTGAATTTAATGTGTCCCTCCTGTCTACAATAAGCACATTGATTGTACCCTAACGAGGATCTTTGGGAGGAGGAATCGTTACGGGTTTGGGATCTGTTTGATTGCGGCTGTGACCTATTCTGTTGCGAATTATTCTGATTTGATCGCGGAGGATACGCCTGTTGCAACAACACTTTAGTTTTTAGCTCTTTCGTCTTTTTATCGGCACGGTCAATCTCTTCTTTCTCTCTATTCTCATAGTATTGTGCCGTAGCCAATATCTGAGCCGAAGTAGAAACGGCCCATGCACTTTCCGAATTTCTCAATTTATTGCTCAAATCGGGGAACAAATTCGAAACAAATTTATCCACAAACAACCTTTGACCACCCTCCGTGCCCATATCCTGACCACTATGGTCGATGAATGCTTCCTCGAACCTCGTAAAGAAGTCGGAAACACTCTCATCTTTCTTCTGCTTACAGGCTGACAACTTGTCCCAATTGACTCTCATAGCTGGCATAAGAGTTTTCATTAATGTTATAATTCTTTGAGGGAGAGCAGCAATCAGCTGTTCAGGCTTAGCGCCACCAACTTGCAACCCATCCGCCGCTAAGATGGCCGCCCAATCACCACCTAATTCATTAGCGTGATCTTGCTGGCGAATCTTAGCCCATACCGGTTGCGGTACGACATTGCCAAACAACATGTCGATATCGGCAAGATTCATTACCGTAGCATCTACAAGCTGCGATAATTCTTTGTAATACCCTGCAGGATTTTTGCGAGGGTCAGGCAAAGACTGCTTCACCTGCAACACTTCCGATCGTTTCCATGGGAGGTGTATCCATACTCTCTGAAAATACGGCGGGACCGGAGGGGCAGCTGCGGGGTTACCAGGCATCCAAACCGGTGGGACTTCACGCATGGGGTATTGACCAGACTCGTCTGGTTGTTTTTCAATATCCTCAACAAACAATGCATGAGGGATGGGAGCGGGACGAAGAGATAGCAATCGTTCAACAGCACGTCGAACGTTGGTATCCACTATCAGCCCATTTGCGAACTGAAGCTGGAGATCAGACAGAGCGGCGAGCACCTCGTCAGGCGCATCGGCCGCTATCTGATCATGAAGGAATTTACACATTTCATTAAACACGTATCTTTGGGTTGGTATATTGAATTGACAGAATGTTTCGAGGACAACACGGGGTGGACTTCTCTGCGGATTTACCATCCAACCCATCGCCATATTATATAGCGCAACGCGTTCTCTGTTTCCAGGAAGCTGACTACGTCTCTGAGGACCATCGGAACCAGCGGACCCATGAACAGGTCCGAGCGAATGAAAGAAGCTAGCCGCAAGAGGAGAATTGCGACTACGAGTAGAGGGGGAAGAATAAGACACAAGGCTAACAAGAGAAGGAGTAGAAACAGTAGCAACAGCAGGAGTTAACAAAACAGGAGCAGTAGCAGAAGTAGTAGCGGGAACAGGAGTATGTGGAAGCGGAGGAGCAGTAGGAATAGAAACAGACAAAGGAGCAGGAACAGTCGGAAGAACGGGTGCAGGTTGAGGAACAGGCGGAGGAGGAATAGGTGGAAGAACAGGTACGGCAGGGACCACAGGAGCTGCGGTACCCTGTACGTACGGAGGTGGCGACTTCATAAGATAAGACATTAGGGGATCCTCAACTGGCTCTTCCTTCTTTTCCGACTCCGTTGGTAAAGCGGGGTAACATTTATCTACAGTCATATGCTGTAATCGGTCAAACACTTCCTTATCCTTAACCTCCTTATCTCGCTGAAATTGCTCTGCTTTCTTCACTATAGTAGCAACGTTATCTCGCTGACTACGTTTATTCTGTCTGATTTCTTTCTGTCGGGCTTCTTTGCGCCACAACCGAAAGGCATCAAACATGGCCGGCCTTGACTTTCGTTCGAACAATTTAATCTCTAGATTATCTAAGATCGGGGCCTCGAAGCTACCATGAGGTGGCCAACGAAGGTCGCCGTCCTTTTTCGTATATTTAATCCAGTAATCGTTAAAGGTAACTGGGCCTAGCCCATGCTTACTATAGAGCTCATACGTGGGAGTTCCAACCGGAGGTATCGGACATGAGTCCTCCAATCGGGAATCCATACCACAAGGTCTGAAACAACTAAACAGAGTACTACGACCAGGCATCTTGCACACTAGCCGAGTTTCACAAACTTCAAGGGTTACGGGATTTACCAAGTCCCAGCAAAGAACAAAACCCTCGGTTTTTGGCGGCTGCAGTCGTCAAACAACACAACAAAGTACGCTAGCAAAGTGTCACCGACAAAAACACTCACACAGCGCTAACAACAAAAACACTCGCTAAAGTGTCAACAACCAAGAACTATGGGAGCGACCCACAAATACTTAACTCAAAAATCGATGGCGTCTCCAGGAAGGCCCGTCAATCGCCTCGCTATACCAAGGTCTACGCCAGGCGCCAAAACAGGTCTACAGTCAGGGCAGCAGTCCGTCGCAGCCGTCCGGAGGCGGGAATCTTCACGGGAAAAGTCTTCGGGCCACTTATTTCGACAACAGGATCGATGAAGCGGAGTGCACCTTCCCTCGGAGATTTCACACGAAGTTCCTCACGATCGTCGGGCTTGGACCGGTACCACTGATGCAGCCCCACGTTGGGCGCCAACTGAAGGACTGGGTTCTTTAAGACCCAGCGGTGCCAGGGCACAACACCTGAAACCTTCGTGGGTAACCTGCTCCGGCGTACGAATCACAGAGACACGGGACACTTCCTTCGACGTCAAAGATTCAAGGTTTATTTGCTGCAGGGAACACAGAGATCACGGCAAGTACACAGCGTGCAACTTGGGGAGACTGCTTCAAATTGGTTCTGTGGATCGCTCCTTTTATACAGTTTTTACCCATAGGATTACATTGAACACAAAAGTTTACAACCCGGTTCCCACAATTATCCCCCAGAGGGGTCACTTTGGTCACTTTGAAACACATCAGGTCCGGAACATAAGTGCGGAAACATTTGGCGGTTCCCAACTGTAAAAACCATCTTCCCACCATTAGCAAATTCCAATCAGCAGTAAAACAGATCGAAATAGGAACAAAGACAGGTGCAGAGGAAGACGGAGACAGTGGGGAGATCGGAAAGGGTGTAAAAGGGGAGGTAACGGGAAACACGAGATACAGGCATCAAAGGGACGTGCCTAATGAGATGCACGGCTGAGACAATAAGTCCGTGCGGCAAGATGAGCCTCGAGCGGCGCCATCTGCCTTACAGTAGCAACCCCCTCGTCATAAAGACACTCACAAAGAACATGTGTCTTCCGCAAATATCTTTGGAGTCCCAGGGTCGCGAAGCGGACAACGTCCGTTCGCTGGCTACTTGAGGGCAAGAGACAAAATGGATGCCGTATCTAAGATGGAACCCGTGGGTACAGATGAAAAACCCACATAACAAACGAACGGTTTAAGTTAGCACAGCGAAACTGCGCACACTTACTAAACTCGTCATTTGCGGTTCATAGATACCAGACTCGACTATATTCGTGCGAGTCGGAAACACCACTTACGATTGTCACGGAACCTCAGTTCCCTTGGAATTGCTGAAGTTGCAGGCTGACTTTAATAAAGGCATTATTGTAGGACACCAGGTTGAAGAGGCAGTGAATAACCGCATTGCATTCCGCACAATGTTTTTGTCCTTGTCTGTTTCCGAGACTAATCCCACCAATAAACAAGGTAATAAGAATTATCTGATGCGTGAGGTTCCTCCTGTATGGAGAGAAGCGGTGATTGGTCCACCTCCTGTCCCCGCCCATTTCCAGCATATATGGGTCCATGAACCCTGGAAGAGGTCTGAAGTGTTGGCGCTTAAGAGCACTCTTCCGGACCCCGCTATAAATCCTGCTGGATATTACAAAGAATTGTCCCAAACAGTCGACGCTTGCATTATGAATTTGGCCGACATTGATATGCTATTTGGAAATGTGGTTCCGCAAGGTATATGGGCGCGGATTCGTAAGGAAAATCACTTGGCTGAATGAGGTGGCGATTGGGCTGCTATTAGAGCCGCGGATGCGAATCAGGTCGGCGATGCGAAACCTGAGGATTTGATTACGGCTCTACCAGGTACTATAATTGAATTGATGAAGACCATGATGCCTGTGGTGCGAGTAAATTGGGATAAGCTGGCCGCAAGCAAGCAAAATAAAGATGAAAGTGCCTCGGATTTCTTCACTTGTTTTGAAGAGACGTTTATAGACCACAGTGGTCAGGATTTGAGTGTAGAGGGTGGTCAGCGGTTATTTGTGGACAAGTTTGTATACAATTTGCTTCCCGAGTTATCGAATAAATTAAAGAGTTCTGGAAGTGCGTGGGCTGTCTCTTCTCCTGCTAAAATATTGGCTACTGCACAGTATTATGAGAACAGAGATAAGGAGGAAAAGGAGAAACAAGAGAAGAAAAATAGAGATTTGAAAACAAAGGTTCTTTTACAGCAGGCATATCCGCCTCGCTCGAATCAGCATCAGCAATCTTCCCAGTTTCAGCAGCCTCCACAGTTTCAGAGATTGTTGCAAAAGCCCGAGTATTATGCGCCGCGACTTCGTTAGGTCCTAATCAATGTGCATATTGTAGGGAAGAAGGGCATTTCAAGAATAATTGTCCGGTTCTATTACAGCGTAATAATGGGATGTCTACTCCCCGAGGTCATGGTAATTTTCAGGCAGGTTCTAGAGGTAGAGGACGTGGTGCGTCCTCCCAGGAGCAACGTTTTTTTTCTTCATCTACTTCGAATTACTTTGATCAACAGGCAGTTCTGTCCACACAATATTACAATGATGATTATCACGTTGAGAATAGGGTCGATGATTTTCAGATTGAATAGGACAGCCATGGACAAAGTAAGGGAGTTGTGTCGATTCCAGTAGATCAAAATGGGCCATATGTCATTGTCAATACTATGGGCATTTTAGAACCGTTTCTTTTGGATACTGGTGCAATGAGAAGTTCTATCATGCATTCTAAACTCCCTGGGGCACCTTTGTCTGGCATTATGAATACCTCTGTGGGATTTTCTAGCACCCCAGTCTATAATCCGGTTTCTTGCCCCTTGCCTGTTTCGATTGGTCCTTATGATTTGGAAGTGTAGTGTAGTTCCTATATTCCCAATAGGCTCTGCGCATTGGAATAATATATTCAGCAGTGTAGACGTAGGACTGAGGTCGACTAGGTCTCCACTGACAATATTAGACTTAAGTTTTGCCAGCTAGCTCAGAGGTCACTAGAAACTTTCTCGAATAAACGAGGAGGAGTTTAACCTCCCTGGATAGACAAGAAGGGATTAGCTTCTGACAACCATATAACATGACAACTTTGGTCCCTCAGAATAAGAGTGTATCTCTAGAGTCGTGTGAAAACAATAGACAGCTATTTAACTCAGTCAATTGTGCGTACTTAGTTTCACCAGAGTGCAGAGTAGAGAGAGACAGGCGTTTTCAATAAAAGGTATAATTTATTGAGCAGTCTTCCTTCTCATGGAAGAGAAATGAATTGCCACAATTGCTATACTTGATGTAAAGTAAAGTGCGTACAGTAAAAGGAGTAATATGAAATAATACTGTAAAAGCATTGATATGGTTTCTTAGCCATAAGATACTTAAAATGGATAAAATCTATACATACATATATACATTGACTAACTACTCAACTAGTGCTTCTAAAATATGCCTACCCCGGTGTACCTGACCTAAGCCTAATACGTGGGAAGGAGTAAGTAAGTAGCAGTTTAAGTTAAGTTTGTTTTGCCAAGAATCTGACTCAAGAATTCTCTTTAAGCGTTTTAGTCAGCTCCGTACCTTGGTAATAGAATGTGGTAGGTCTGGTATCTCTTTCCTCAGGACTCGATATTCCAGCAACCCGCAAGGGTAGGCTGGAAACGCCGGAGCTGGATTTTCTCGGCTGGAGAAAAAGACAGCGTCTCTCTCAGCGCGTCAAAGAGGAGGGGCAGCGTCCGTGGGCTCTCGCATCAGCTGGGCTCTCGGGCAAGTAGATAGCTGCTCTGCTCCAAAACCACCACTGTGTGTTTGCTTAAGGCAACGTTGGTATATTTATACCTGAAAGGTGCCGGGTTTGACGTAAGGTTGGACATAAGACGTCAATAAAGATGTCACTAAGAACTGGCCGTTCTTACAGTGCTCGCAGGAGTTCTATGACAAATCAAAACAAAATCAAATGGGGATTTCCCGGGTTGCTGGAGGTTTGGTGTGTTTAGAGAACTCGGTGTGCTTTCTAGGAGTCCGGAGAAGTAGCCTTGCTTAATGTGACTGCATGGGCTACAGCTAGATATGGATATAATTCTTATGCCATTATAGGGACATTATTGATTATAACCGTACAAAGGCATAAAATAGGAATATAGATTTAGGTTCCTAGATGAAAACACAATTCCCACTCCACGATCTAATGTCCATCATTACTACAACTAAGCAATAGTAAACATTTAAAGGTGCATGTGTATTCCAACCCACCCCAAAATACATTTTTGCATTCGAAATGGTGTATGCGAAATACACGAAAGACTATTGGTACTGTACGCTTATTAAGCAGTGTAATCATTCAGTAAAAAAGGATGCATATATATTAGCTGAACGATTTGCGAAAATTACACATGAAATGGCTCTTAATACAGAAAAGAAGGTCGAGACCATTCCATCACATATAAATACAGTTGCTATAAATGTGCTAGAGGCTGAGGTAATATATTGCCTCTAGAGTTACTAAAAATAGAAGCTTTGTTCTTTTAGAATAGTTCTATTTTAAGCAGATTACATGTTCCAGAAAAAAGGTAAATATTTTGGAAGTTGAAAAAATACAATTTTCGCTTTCAGGGGAAAAAATAGTTCCAAACGTGTTCAGTAGCTTTTGTTATCAAAGTTGAAGGCCGATTTCAGAGTTCAGAGGAACGCTGTGTGCTTGTCGCTAAAAAGTTATTCTCTCTTTTCAGGGGAGAACATCATTTCAGACAGATGTGCAAAAAAGCAGTCTACAGCTTCAGGTGAAAGTTCGACTAAGTTTGAAAATGCCGCAACAGTGCAGTCGTGAGAATGATTGCTATCATCGATGTCAGGATCAGCGATGCTCACAGAAGGTCGTACCTGGGTGATGTTGCTCTCATCCCGTACTTCACTGCCACCTAATCGTAGTGGTGAAGTCTCAACGAATGCCGTCATCAGGATTGGTAACCGCTGGGGACAACACGATGCATGAGCCGTTACAGGACATAGCAAAGTATCGATATCCATTGGTACTGCTGATTGTAGTGTAAGACAGGTGTCCAACACGCATTCTTCTCCGCATAGCATACATCGAAGAACAGGTAGGATGCAATTTTGCCAGATTGGTCTGAATGAAAGAAACCAGGTCATATTCAGATATCTTAGCCGGGCTAATCCAAGGACTTTAGTTATGCGGTCCCGATAGCGTATAGCTAGGATCGTTTCTTCCATCGTTGCTGGAGTCTTGTCTGCGACTTGGCTTGC
Source organism: Lissotriton vulgaris (assembly GCF_964263255.1). NCBI lineage: Eukaryota > Metazoa > Chordata > Amphibia > Caudata > Salamandridae > Lissotriton > Lissotriton vulgaris. The sequence continues at coordinate 682,630,614 of NC_141693.1, forward strand.
CATATCGGAGCAGAAGGATCGAAAATAAAATTCCTGCTACGAGTCCCAAAAGTAGTGGTAGAACGCCAAAGACAGAATGGACAAAATTGGGAAAGATGCCCAGAACTGTTTCAAATGGTGTTAACAGTCCCGAAAAAATTGTCTTAAATACATGTGCGATCCCACTGGTATCTGACATATTTAGGATTTGGCTTAGCATTTCTATGAAATGCTCGGGGCAATTAGTTGATAAAAGTGTATGTATCTCTGCTGTTGTCCTTGCAACTTGCAGATCATACGTTTCTTTTGATGATGTAAAAGGCACTGTTGTCTGTAGAAGAACAGACTTGATTCTGCTTAAAGTATCAATTCGTATAGAAGAGATATTCAAAGAAGGCCAAATCGTCGTCTCCATATCAGGAGAGCCGTTTGGATACAATACTTGCATACAGCAAGTGACCATGGAACTAACGCTTACGAGATAGGCTTTCCCTGGCACCATGCCACAACAGCTGTGGTCCTTTATTAGAATTTAACTCCAGTTAGAAAGTTGTCTAAAGAATGGCTCTATCTGTGTTGCAGGTGTGCCGTACTGGTGGCAGGAAAGGTTTTTTGAAGGGGGGCGTGGCTTGGGCGCCGATGGCGATGGTCGCCTGAGAGCTCGGCTCCGGGACTGAGCCCGGAATTATCCTGTAAATCGGAGGCTGTGGGGCACCCCAGACCCCGCATTCCGCTGAGCGGACCGATGGAGACCTGCCAGGGCCCCTGGTGGGGCTTGGACGAGGGTTGAGCCGGAGTAACACCGAAGTTTGCGGAGTTGCGGAGTGTGACCCAACATGGCGCCCGGACTTCTTTGTCCCCCTGGTCGGACCCACTGACTCGGAGGAGCGGCGCGAGCAGCGACCTGCGCCCGGCTTTGCCATCCCCGGCGGCTCTGTGTACATGATATCAATTGGATCGGACTTTTTCCAGCGAGCCTGCGCTCGGTTGAGTGTCTGGGCGGCTGCCCACGTTATAGGGGACCCCGGGAGCGGACGCCCTGTGATCCAGACGGTGGCCCAACCTTCGACACCGCACCTAGCTACGTTCTCCTGACCAGTTCATTTCCATGGGAGGCACGACACTTTGGCGCCACAAATCGTCAGGTGGAGTTGGTGACCCTCACCCCGGGTCTCTAGCGGCTGAGCCGGCCTGCCCGACTAGGCGGCGATTATCTCCGCCCCCTCATCGGTGCCCTCGGACGCCGTGGCGGTGGCGTGAGCCGAAGCGGAGAAGTCTCCACAGGCCCTGGAGAAGGAGGTCTCCCATACACGATTTGAAGACCAGTAACCGGGAAGGTCATGGTCGACATCTGCGCCCGGAGACGCCTACTCCGGGACCTTCACGGAGTGCCCCCGGCGACATGGGGAAACCTAGAGGAGCCAAGGGGACCACCCCGACAGCCTCAGACTCGGAAGCCCAGGACAAAGAGGAACGTGGGGACTCGAAAAGTTCTGATGGCGCACCGATGCAACAACAGTTCGACCGCATCCTGGAGGCGATAGCGACCACGAGATCGGCCCTCCAACAGGACATTGCCCAGGTGGCGACGAGCCTAGGCCTCCTCAGAGCGGACCATGGCAAACTTTCGGACCGGGTCAAGGAAGTGGAGAGCTCGGTGAAAACCTTGGAGCCGGCGCAGCGGACCTTGGCTGCGACGATGAAAGATGCCTTATCCCGAATTGCGTCCCTGGAGCAGAGGGCGGAGGATGCGGAAGGCCGCAACAGAAGGAACAACATCCGTGTAGTGGGCCTCCCGGAAAAGATCGAGGAGGGCGACATGGTGACATACTTGGAGACCTGGCTCCGTGACACGGTGGCCCCGGAGGGGCTATCCTCCTTCTACACTCTGGAGCGTGCCCACCGAGTCCCGGCGCGGCCACCGCAACAGGGACGCGCCCCGAGACCGGTGGTGGCACGGTTATTGCACTTTCGGGACAGGGACTTAATCCTTAATGCCGCCAGACATAATGGTCCATTCAAAGTGGCGAACAGTCAGGTGAACATCTTCCCAGATTACACCTATGAGACTCAACGCAAGCGGTTCTCCTTTCTGGCGGTCAAGCGCGAGCTCAGGAGCGAGAGCATCCAGTACTCGCTCCTCTATCCTGCGAGGCTCCGCATCATTGTCGACGACAAAACTCAGTTCTTCGACACCCCGGAGGATGTTTGTGCCTGGCTAGAGCTTTACAGGGCAGGGAAAGATGGCTTCGGCTCCTCCTCCCAACAGGCAGATGAGCCGGAACAGAGACGGCGATCCAGGAGGATCAGGAATCGCCGCGGCCGTACAGGAGGGCCCTCAACTGCAGAGACATCATCGGAGCGGAGGGGAGTGTTGGAAGTATTGTCGGAGTTGTCTGGTGCACGGGACGAAGCCATTGTGGAGGAAGACAACCCGGGTGATGAGGAGGCACCATCGGAATCGGAGGACTCAGTGACTGATAGTGCCCATACACCGGTGATCACACCGAAATCGGTGGAGGACCTTTTGGATGGTCAGGGGTAACGGGGTGTGCTGCCTTATTTTGGGTGGGGGCCCGGCAGGGGGGAGGCGGTTGCCGTCCACTGATGCTGACTAGGAGGGAGAGAGGGGTGGGGTGCCCCTGTTTCTGCCCCGAGAGGGTTTTGCTACTGTTTAGGGCTTGTTTTAGTCCTGGTGGCTCGAGCGTCGAGGGCCCACTGCCTCCGCCCGGCCCGCACCTGGCCCTTAAGGCCTTCCTACGGTGGCGACCGTAGGATTAGTAGGGGGTATTGGGTTGATGGAGGGCGAGGTTTGGATGGGATCTGGATGGTGTAGTTTGGGTCCTGTTCTGGGGTGGGTGGGTGGGAGTTCGGTTTGTTCTTGGGTTGTGTGGTTTTGGTTGGGGAAAATGGCCGCCATCAGTACTGGGATGTATGATGTCTTTTCTTTGTGGGGGCCCGGTCGGGGAAACTGGGCGAGAACAATATGGGACAATGGCTGATGTTGCTAACTTGAAATGTGTTACTTGGAACGTAAGGGGGCTTCACAGTATGTCCAGGCGCCACAAGGTCCACGCTTATTTAGTGCGTAGGGGAGTGCAAATGGCGCTGCTGCAGGAAACTCATCTGACCAAGGCGGAAGGGGCGGCGCTACAGCGTAGATGGCGGGGGCAGGTCTTTTCCACGTCGTACTCCGCGTATGCCAGAGGGGCGCTAATATGGATCAGAGCAGGGGTCCCCTTCCAAGTTACGAGAACTGTAATAGATCCGGAGGGGCGCTACGTGGCCATCTCGGGCACCCTGGGAGGGAGGGACCTGAACATTTGCTGTGTGTACGCTCCTAATGTGGACCAAATTGCCTTCCTTTCCAGGTTATCGGGCTCGTTGGCCCACTTCTTCTCCGGACCCCTTCTGCTTGGGGGAGACTTCAACTCCGTGGTGGACGTGGATATTGACCGCTCCCATCCGCCACTTGCCGATTCTCCGGTTCGTCGCACGGCTAAGGGGCGTCAGGATTGGCAAACCCGATGGGGTTTGACGGACATCTGGAGGGCGCACCACCCCGCGTCTAGGGATTACTCATACTTCTCGAGCCTTCATGAGTTGCATGTCCGCTTGGATGGCTTTCTTGGATCGCCCGAACTGGTTTCGGCAGCGGTTCGATCTGAGTACTTGTCCAGAACCATTTCAGACCATAACCCACTCTTGCTGGACCTTCGCTGGTTCTCCGGGGCGCCGGCGGTGCCCACCTGGAAGCTGCGACCCGAGATTCTTGAGGACAGTGTTTTCAGAGCGGACCTGGGGGACAAGGTAGTGGAATATTTTTCGTCCAACGGTGGCACCGCGAGTACACGAGCGTTAGAATGGGACGCTTTTAAGGTAGTGGTGAGGGGTTACTGTATTTCTAAGAAAGTGGGCATGAGGCGCGTTATCCTGGCTAACTTAGATGCAGCGGACCAGCAACTCCGCGAGCTTGAAATCCGCCGCCCTGGGCATCCGGAATTGCAGGTGCGAACGGCAGAGGCGAGGGAAAAGGTAGCGGCAGAGGTCGAACGGCTTCGCTGTTTTGATTATAAAGCCTACACGGTCCGATCCATCGCAGAGGGAGACAGATCGAGCGCGTTGCTGGCGTGGTTGGCCAACCCTACGCGCCAATCCCAATTGACGACAAGTATGCGTGAGGCGGACGACACCGAGGTGCACACCCAACCGGAGATTCTTAGCTGCTTCCGGCATTATTATGAACGCTTATACCGCAGTCGCTCCGCGCGAGACCCTGCCCGGCTCAATGATTATCTACGTCCGCTGGAGCTCCGCACAGTGGAGCAAGAAGTGGCGAAGGCCCTGGGGTCCGACATTGAACTGGGGGAGATCCGCGGGGCCATTAAACGGATGGCGAGAAACAAGACCCCGGGCCTGGATGGCCTACCCGTGGAGTTTTATGCAGCTTACGCTGATCTCCTAGCCCCTAGATTGTTGGTGGTCTACAGGGAGGCGAAGAGGTTGGGGCGACTCCCGAGCTCGATGTGTGAGGCGTTGGTGGTTCCTCTCCTCAAGCCGGGTCGAGACTCGTCCGACCCAGGGTCTTACCGTCCCCTATCGATGTTGACGGTGGACTATAAAATACTGAGTAGCGTCTTGGCCTCGAGGCTGCTGGGACACATGAGTTCCCTAGTGCATGAGGACCAAGCTGGTTTCATCCCACGGCGAAACATGACTATGAATATTCGCAGGTTGTTCCGTTTGCTCGGGGAACCTTTTGTGGATGCTCCGTCCCCGGTCGTCTTGTCGGTGGACCTAGAGAAAGCTTTTGATAGCCTGGAGTGGGATTACCTCTGCACGGTGCTGCGGCGATTCGGCCTCGGGGAGGGCTTTGTTAGATGGACCGCGGTTCTTTATGCCTCTGCATCAGCCAGGGTCCGGGCGGGTCCACTGATCTCCTCACAGTATCCAGTAGAACGGGGCACGCGGCAAGGGTGTTCATTATCCCCACTTCTTTTTGCACTAGCAGTGGAGCCACTCGCGCTGCACCTTCGATCGGGGGCCCACTATACGGGCTTGTGGACGCCTGCGGGCCAGCATTTTGTTTCGCTGTATGCGGACGACCTGTTGCTCTTCCTAGAGGACCCGCTCAACGCTCTACGTGGAGCGGCGGTGGCGCTCACAGAGTTTGGGGAGGTTTCAGGCCTCCGAGTGAATTGGTCCAAGACCTGTCTCTTTCCGGTGCGCAAAGGCGCTCCCGCCCCTACCCTAGATAGGGAGATTAGATGGGAACCCGACTGCTTTAAGTATCTTGGGGTGTTCGTCTACCACGACCAACCCGACCTCCTGGATGGGAATATTGCCCGCAGCATTCGAGCACTTCGAGGCTGCATGGACTTTTGGGCCACGCTGCCGCTCTCGGTGGCGGGGCGGATCGCCCTGCTTAAAATGGTGGCGCTTCCCCGGCTCTTATACTACTTTCGGACCCTACCGATCTGGGTCCCACCGGCCACGTTTCGACTGTTACGCTCTATGGTGGTCGGATTCCTCTGGGGGTCGGGCCGCCGGCGGGTAGCCCTCAAAATTCTGATGAGGCCGAAAGACGAGGGGGGGCTCGCGGTGCCGGACTTTGAAAAGTATTATCTGGCGCCGCAGCTCCAGACCTTCACTCAGGAGATCGCCAGGGAATTCCGGGGTCCGGAGGACAGGAGGGGGACGGGCATGGCCAGGCATGTTCTCTCCTTTATAGCGCTGCGACAACGTTTGGCCCTGCGGGATTTGTCGATGGAGGAGCGGACTGTCCGCCTGTGTTGGAATCGGGCCCACGCCCGAGGCCAACTGAGAACACCGTATGCGCCTGAAATACCGTTGGGGATGCTGACGGCCCTCCCACACGGAGGGGATTGGTCACGGTTGGCGGCCTGGGAGGATGCCGCCTTACAGCTGGTTGGAGATCTGTACGAGGATGGAGCGCTCTTGTCCTTTCAGGATCTTATTGACCGCTTCGAGATCCCCAGGGGTGATTTTCTACTGCACTCGGCCATTGTCCGAGCAATCCAGGCACACTGGAAGAGCGGGCAGGAGGAGCCCCCCTTATCTCAAGTGTGCCAGTATGTGATGATGTCTGCGGGCACGGTGAAGGCGGTCACTTGCCTTTACGGCAGGTTGATCAAAGAAGGGTTGGCTCCTCTTGCCACTCTGAGAATCCGCTGGGAGGAGGACATTGGTAAGGAGATCCCGGAGACGACCTGGGACCAATTGGTGAGACGAGCCTGGAAGGGCACACGCAACGCCCGTTTCCAGCTGGTCCACTATTACGTGCTCCACAGAGCGTACCTGACCCCAGTGAAAATTAGGCGATATTTTGCCACGAATTCGGCGGAATGCCCTAGGTGTCCAGCTCAGGAGGCGGACCTCCTTCATATGTTGTGGGCCTGTCCGGGATTGTCATCTTATTGGCAGGAAGTAGAGAAGACCCTGGAGGAGGTGACGGGGAGGTCCTTATCATTTGATGCGGCGGTAGGGCTCCTACACTGGTTCCCCCATACCCCCAGGAATAAAATTTCTAGTAAATTTATCGACCTAGGGCTTCTCCTTGCTAAACGAGAGGTGACCAGGAACTGGAAGGCACGAGTTGGTCCGACAGGCAGCAGATGGCACAGTGAGCTTTTGAAATGGGCGGCGGGGGAGAGCGCGCTGAGGTATCAACTAGCTTGGAGGCAGCGTAATGAAAAGGCGCAGGAGGCCGCGTTGGAGTGGGAAATGCTGGTGCAGGCCCTCAGGGATTATTGTGCCCCCAGCGACTCTGAAGGTGAAGAAGCGACTCGTCCCGAGTCCCGATGAACGATTGCACTGTTAGTCCCATTGCTTTCCCCAGGGGTCCCATGGCAGATCCTGTAGCGGTAGCTCCCAGGCGCTGGTGGCGGGGTTGGGGGGGTTTTCTTTTGGTTAAGAAGTAGTATTTTGAGGGTGGGGGGTTTCTTTTGGGTTTATAGCCTTGTTTTGAAAAGCAGATGACGGACAGTGGATCATCCGGACCAGCTCAAGCATCCTGCTGAGCCCCCATTGCATTTCGCCGCCCGACCCCAGGGTTGTGGGCCGGATGGCTGTGTACGAAACTTACGGAGGGGGGCCAGAGGGTTTTACCGTGCTGATATTGCTTATGATACAATGCTGGTCGATATTGTAACGATTTACTGATTCCTGCAATAAAAATATATTTAAAAAAAAAAAAGAAAGGTTTTTTGAAGTCCCCTCACAGGCCCCATGCAAATTAATACCTTGGCACAGAAGTATACCGCTCAGTGATCGTTTACAATTGTTACCACTAAGAAATACATTCTGTTTTTTGTCACTATAACATGTGTGTGTGTAAGGTAATTTCCATGATGACTTAATGTACCTTTTACCCAACCTTTCATACTGGCCTGCTGGTATATACTCTTGGCAATTTTTAAATTGGAAAGTTGTTATCAGAATTGTGATTATTCCGTGTATTATCCATTCAATGACAGGTCTTTCTGACATTATCAACGGTAATCTCGCAAGTTTTTCAATGCTCAGAATCGTATAGTCTGCTCCTTTTTGTGCCAAACTGATTTGTTTATCAGTAATGTTAAAGATAGAGAATAATGACGTTGTGTTGATTAGACGCCATGGCACTTAGCCCGAACGCACATTTTGCAACGTCCAGCCAAGCTGTACAATAGAACGTAATTGGAACTGACCGTGTTGTAACATTAGTAAGTCCTGATCTATTATATCGATAGCAGATGATACAATACTGTCCAGTGAGTATATTCTGGAGGACAGAGTCCTTAACCCATTGTCCATGATGGAGCGAGCTTTAGAAAATATTTTTACCACTATTAATTAGTGAATAATACAACAACAGATACCCTGATTAGGACAAAAGCAGCAAAGGTGATTAAAGCAAGGACATTGATTTTTAATTAGTACAATATTAGATAAAAACAGTTGTTTAGAGTTATAAATAAAGTTATAATATTTACAGCCTTTGATAATACAGCATTGTGATACAAACATGAGTTATTGGGATGATTATAAAAAAAAGCCTACATGGTTTCAAAAGGTGAAAAATTATTTTAAACCTGACAAGAAAATTGAGACACGTGGTAGTAAATTACTTCATAAGTATAAAACACCTGCAGCCTATATGGAAGGCGAATATGGTTATCATACTGTAATTTGGTTTGATAACTGGATGCATTATACTAAAAATGATGATGTACTAGCTTGGCCAGAAGATGGGTCATTTAATGTGAAAGTTTTACAAAATTTGAGAGGAAAAATGATGGATTTTGTGCCAAAGCCAAGACCTACACAATTTGAAGCCTTAGTTGAATGGGAGGTTGAGATGATGGAACTTGAATGTGAAAGCAAGTGTTCAGCACCTAAAGATTCAAATTATGTTGTAAATAAAAAACAGGACAGAAATTTACGCAGATCCACAGAACAGATTAATGTGACGCCAAGAGAGCAGATTAATGTGTCGCCTAGAGTCCCAGTTCAGATTAATGGAGTCCCTGTCCAGACCCTTTCTCAAGGTGTCACAACAGGTAGGTATGATGAGATACCTAGTAATTCTGGAATTAATATTCCTGATCATGTAAGTTCTACAAATTATTTAATGGAGAAGTTAAAGTCAGAAATGGAAGCAGTGACAGTTCTTGTGACAATTGAACCTGTTCCCCCAGTGCTTAGAAAAGATTAAACTGGTCCTACAGCTTTAACGGTCACATTGAATTGTGAGATTCAAAGGTTTGCTGAAAAACTTTATTCTAATGTACCTGAAAATCAGCTAATATTGATTCCAACTCAGCAAGAGAGAGTGATGACTTTAGTTTCACCTAGTGAAAACTCTGACGTTGACCTGATTGACTTGGCACAGCCTGGTGAGTATAAATTACTGGATAATACAATCAGTACAGACAGATTAAAAAGATTACAGGATGATGAGGACATTGAAGGCTTGAACAATACAGGTAGGATTGCCTCTGTCCATATAAAAGATTTAATTTGGGCTTTGAGAAATAGGGGTAGTCGGAAAAAATGGAAGACAAAATGGACAAAGAAAAAGGAAAAGGAAAAAGCGACTTTAGCTTTTGTAGGAGAGTGTAAAAATCCACAGATGCAGAATGAGATAAATAAGCAGCAACAGTTACTGAATGAACAGCTACAAATTCAGCGACAGGTGGTGATTCAGCAGAATGAGATACCTCCGTCGCCATTTTTAAATCATGTTAATGAACAGAAATACAATAGAGATACAGGATTGGAAAACAGACCTGATCTAGTTAAAATTACAAACAAGCAGGGAAACTCATTTCTTAATGTTCCACAGTACAAGATGAAGTCAGAAACAATTGAAGGAGTTATTCCTGTTATTGAAAAATTAATTAAACAGGGTGTCCTAAAAGAGATTGAGAACAGTCTTTGTAACTCACCAGATATGGGAATTAGAAAGCCAGATGAAACGTACAAAATAGTACAGGACCTGAGAAAGGTTAACGAGATAGTTATCCCTTGTTGTCTTATTGTGGCCAAATCAGTAGAGATCCTTTGTCAGATACCAGATGATACTGAGTGGTATTGGGTTCCAATGCACCAAGAGAGTCAAATAATTTTTGCTTTCAGGTTCCAAGAGAGAATTCCCAGACAGGTAACTATTGAGAGAATTAAAATGATTCAGGCAATAGAATCCCCAAAGACACAAAAACAGGTAAGAATGCTCTTAAGCATGGTTGGTTATTGTTGCCAATGGATTAGTGCTTTCTCAGTATTTGCAAAACGATTGCAGAGACTGACAAAAGCAAATATAAAAGACCCAATTGTCCTGACAGAAATAAAGCTCAAAGCCATTGAGCAATTTAAAAAGAGTTTGAGTGAAGCTCCTGCTCAGGGCATGCCAGACTTCAACAAAGAAATTGAGCTTCTTGACAAAATAGCAGTGATAAAATGTGCTGCAAATGGAGAGAAAAATGATCATGTCTCAAAAGGCAATGAGCACGCAGGTACCATTGTAAATTTAGTGCTCAGGAGAGGGTTGCAATCAATGGGGAAAAATTCAATGAACATGTTTCATGCATCCTCATACTAATTTTTGCAATTCAGATATGGCAAGAGTTAAAACAATTACAAGATGAGGCACATGTTGAGGAGAAAAACACATGGTTCAAAGAAGGTTTCAGACAGCAAGAGGAAAATGAAATTTGCTTTTACAAAGATGACAAACCTGTTATGCCCAATTGCATGATTGCTGACATGGCACGGATGTACCATGGTCCAGGTCATTTAGCAAGAGACACAATAATTCAACTGTTCTGAGAAACATATCTGACATGCCAGAAAAACAATCCAGATCAAAAGACATTTGAGAATTTGGGAACCATAGGCCGGGAGGGTGGTCCATTTGCAAAAATTCAAACAGATCTTTTTGAAATGCCCCAACATAACAAACTGAGATATGTCCTAGTCATCATTTGTTTATTTTCAAAATGGTTAGAAGCTTTTCCAACAAGAAAGAATGATACAGTTTCTGTATTCCATCAGTTGGGAACAGATATGGAAAAGGAGCAGGCTCATGATCTATTGCCAGGAGACTTGGTCAGAACAAAGGTTCATCGGAAGAGAAACTGTCTAGTACCCAGGTGCCAGAAAGCAAGTCAGGTGACAACAGATACTGGATGGATGCATATCAGTAATACCCTTTGTGTACCTGAACCTGATAACACTGATGAAGTTAGTGAAGACACTACAACTGATTCAGACTCTGAAAAAGAAATTCCTGAAGAAAATCCAGATCTTGAAGATCGACAAGGTGGTCGACATCTGGATGATGATGTCAATGTGAATGAAACATTGAATGAAGAAGATCTAGAGATTGTGATTCTAGATTCAGAAATTGATGAAAATCTGATAGAAAAAGAATGTCAAGGAAAAGAAGAAGATTCAGAAGCAGAAAATTCTGAGCAAGAAGATAATCAATTCCAGGAGAGTATTGAAAAGCAGAAGAGTAGCTCTGTGTGCAGGAACAAGAATCTTGAAACTGGGAAGCTAAAGGTGATCCCTGAAGAAGAGGAAGAATTACCAAGTACCAGCTGTAAGGATGATGTTCCTAACGGAGTGAAGCTGCCGAGTAAAGAAGTTCCTAGGTACAGATTTGAAGTCTCAGAAACAAATATAGATGGGAGTGATGAAGAGTCTGAGATAAGAAAATTCGGAAAAAGGGCTTGGAAAGCTGAATGCAAAGAAAACAAGCCTGAGAAGAAACTCTTGAGAAAAGGTGATGTCTGGCCTAAAGGTGATGTCTGGCCTAAAGTTCAAATTTGAAGGGTCAAGTCAGAAGAGTGATTCAGACAAAAAAAGAGCAAGCTGAAGAGAAAATTGAAGTGATTACCAAGAAGAGCAAAAGACCATTGAGACCAAATGTAAAATACAAGTCTCCAGAATGGGCCTACATAACTATCCCTCCAATAGTTGAGGAGCGCAGTAGCAGTCAGGTGGTTTTGAAAGAAAATGGTGACAATGACTAGGTTTAATTTTCTTTAAGTTGAGGTTTATTTTTGGCATAAGGCTGAAGAAATTTTGTTAGGGTGACACAAGGTCGAAGAAATTGTGTTAGCTGGAAACACTTTTATGTAAGACGCAAGGTCGAAGAAAACATGTTTAGAATTTGAAAAAAAAAGAGGGGGTATATACTAATTTTTCAAACATTTTCAAAAATTAACTTTTTTGTTTTTTTTTGTTTTGTTTTATATTACTCAGATTGATATTTGTTTGTTGGTGCAATTCAAAATGTAGTTATGCAATTTAAAATTTAGTTACCTAAATTCATGGGGGGTTGGGGACTCAAAGGTGGAAAGGATCCAACTTAGCTGAATAAAGAAAGGGTAAAGGATACAGAATTAGTAAGATGTAAGACTCAATACTAATTATTAGATAGATGAAATTAGAGCTTAAATACTAATCCAGAGTAAGCCTGAAACATGTTCAATAGATAAAATTTTTAATTAACATTTTTGGGTGTTGTTTGGTGATTTTGAAATCACCAGATGAGGGAGTTGATGGAGCGAGCTTTAGAAAATATTTTATTCTAGCTCGTGATGTCATACTCTCATAACTTGAAATAATATATTAATGAGTGTTTGCATGATTTGTTTAATTAACTCAACCTAGATTAAGTTTGCACCACACATGTACACGCGGGAAACTAATTACATGTGCTCTTGTTGCATTTGCAAGTCTGTTTTGTAACACATAACTAATATTGTTTTGTATGTTATGTCTGTCCAATTGTCTTTGTCACTATTAATATGCAGCTGATCATTCATGGCATGTGCTTTTTATATGCGCTTACATGTTTGTCCTATGTTGTGTTTGTCTGTCTGTGTATCATTTAATTATCTTTTTATTCTTTCAGAAACATAAAGCTGGATTACATGAAGAATGGTAGATATTTTATGTGCTGCTTTAAATGTTTGCTTTTGCTAAATGTCTTTTTTATTAGTGGGTTAATTAATAATTAGCAAGGCACTGGGTGGTACAGAGGGTTTGCTTTACCTGAATTAATCACTCTTTTTGTGTTTGTTTAAATATTAGCTCAAGAGTGAGATGAGGCCTAGTCTTTGCTTTTGGAGAAAAGTTGGTCGGCCTGAACTGAGCAGAAGCTGGAGCCAAGTGTACACGTTTGGAAACTTTCCATACAAAGATTATTGAACTTACTTCTTGTGGCGCTGACTTTAAAAAAAAAAAAGAGGCTCTAACAATGGAGCTTGTTTTCATGGACTGCTCTGGATGTTCTTTTACAAGGCCGAGGAAGTGACAGGCATAATTCTGCCGAGCTTTTGGTGGAAGTCAGATTGGCAACTTTTATGTTGCAAACTTCAGAAGCTGATGTCACTCTATGGACAATGGCATGGTGATGCGCATATTCTCTGGACTGGTAGCTGTGGTGGTCTGACAGCCATAAACCAATCACAGTGCTGAACTTTTCTAAAATAATAACATTTAGTTAGATTTGAGAGCAGAAATGATAGGTTAGAAAACTAACTTAGAGAAAATGTTTATGATTTCTTAAGTTCATTATTTTGATCAATTATAACTTGACAGCTTACATTGTGCCAATGATTATGTGACTTGAATTAATAAAACTAAATGCTTGATTTTAATAAAGAGAGTTAATAAAGATTTTTCAATTATGAATTTTAAAAATAAACTTTTCAAAATGACAAGCTGGTCTTGTTTATTGTAAATAGTTTATTGCTTATAGTTAAACAACATATATTGATATATTCACCTCATGATTTCTTATGGGCCTGGTATTGATTGGTAAGTGTAAGTGTGATAGTGGATTATGACATCATTTATAAAGAATTTTAGTTGCTGCGCTGCATCATCCACAACAGAAAGTGATTTTTCCAAATTAATACGATCAATTTCCCGTATTTTTTCTGCCATTTCAATTTCCATTACTTTCCAAGCTTCGTTGTACGCAGCGTATATACTGGCCGCTATGAAATGTTTTTGACGCTTTTGCATGGTCCCATTATGAAATCACGCAAGTTCTGTTTTGGTGTAAAATAGAGTGTACGTCTATCTCAACATCTGTAGTGCTATTTCTGTCAGGTATTGGCTTTGGAATAGACGGTTTGTGTAAGTCCTTAATTTTAGCTAGGCCAAGACAGGTTGTCTGTTGAATGGTGTCATTCAAGAATATAATTTGTTCTGGGATCATGCAGGCTCTAAATAATGCTTCTAGATCTTGGACCTGCCATTCTTTTGAACCCCAGATGGTTTTCTTTTCAATGTTGTTTTTCCAGAAATCAAAACCAAATGTAATCATTTTTTCATAAAATGTTTCTGAATAAATCAATTTAGTATTTGTCAACATTGTTTTTATCCCTGTCTTTTCTGACAGTTTAAAATAAAACGTTTCTGCTTCACTCGTGTTGAACCCTGAGAAGTATGGGAATTTCTCCTAAAATTTCTTTGAGCTGCTTTTATGTGGAGTTGCACAATGTTTCCATTGATTATAACTAAAAACATTTCTAGGTTGAGCAGATTTATGTAAATATTGATGTGCATAGTGATTATAACAATACATTTGTTCATAATTCGACGAACCTTGTAAGTAATCATGTTCTGTAAATTTTGCTGACATTACTAAATCTGACATCATATTATTTATACTTTCAAAGTCCCAATCATCAGAGAATGTGCTTGGTTTTGCAAAGTCACTTAAAGAAAACCTTGAACTGATGTGGATATTTCTAGAGTTCAACCGGGCCATATATTTCATAATCCGTTTGTCCCAAGCTATCCCACCGGGTATTGGAATGGCTGTGACATTCACTGATAATAGTTCTCTTTTCTCTATGTGAGATGACTTGTGTGGCTTTAGGACCAGGTGGATGTTCTGGCTTGCGGTGTCCATTGTACTGTATTTTCCCCCAATTAATTTTCCCAAACAGAGAACCAGGATGAGCCAAAGCAGGAGGAAAAGTACACCTAACACAACCCAAAATTCAATCCATGGAGAAATCAGATAGGTATCTTTGAGTTGATGAAAGAGTTCAGTTACTTTGTCTTTAAAAGTTTTTGTTGCTGGTGTTTCTTCAGGTTTGCTTGGATCTTCAGAAAAGTTATCAAAATTGATGAAGTAGCCAGATGCAGTTCTGTCAATTGTTGGAATTGCTTCTGAATTTTCATTTGTTTTTTCATCTTTTCTTTCATTAACATAGTCTGACGCTACATCGTTGTAGACAGGTGTTTCTTGACGAACTGTTGTGATTTGGGTTTCAAGAGGCACAAGTTCCATGGCATTGTTGCAGAGTCCTTTTTGATTCACTGCAGGTTTATTAAATGTGATTAGTCTCTCAGTTTGAACCTCTTGGATTGTAGCAAATTTTGGTATTCTGCTATTTCTCGGGAGTCCACTGGGCCTACTACTTATTATTGGCCACATGATTGGGGTTTTACCAGGTCGATGGATACAACTCGGTTCTCCTTTTTACCAGCAAGGGGCGGTAGCACAACTGATCTTGTTCTGCTGATAGCTAAGACAGGTACTGCTTTTCTGTAAGAAGGCCCAAATTCCTTCTTCACCGCGATCTTCTCTCTGACTAGATCCCCAATCTTTGGAATCCAGACAGGCCTTGCTGGGACAGGTGGTTTATCTTCAGTGGCTGTTGGCTGCTCTTTTAACTTTATGTTGCTCAGGGCTTTTCTTGTTTCATTTAAGTCCTGTAAAACAGCCAAACGATCTTTGATATCAAAGCATTTCTTTTCTACCACTGAAGTCTGACTATCTAAGTCCTGAATATGCATTCTAGTACTGAACAATAGTTCGTACGGGCTGAAACCTTTTGGAGAATTTCTTGGCAGGTTATTAAAACAACGTTGGACACTTGTTAAATGTTGGACCCACCCATCACCCGAACCTAATACCCTTGCCGTTATAGATTGATTTATGTCCCGGTTTTTTCTTTCCACAATCCTATTTCCCTCAGGATGGAAGGGACAAGAGTACCGCAATGCAATGCCCATGCTGGTCATGGCCTCCTTATAAGCTCGAGAACTAAAAGCAGGACCCTGGTCAGAATGTAGCATGCCAATTGCGTATGTGCCGATAAAGACTCGCAAATCTTTTATAACAGTTCTGGCGTCAGCCGAGTGCTGGGGTCTGTATTTTTAAGTGAATCTGGTCTTAAAAGGAAATTAATGCGACGCTGGATTTATACGTATAGTTAGCCTTATGCTAACTACAAGAAGGGCCATGGCAATACTTCGGTCGGTTCGCTAGTGCGATCTCTGTTGCAGTTTTCACAGTTCTTTGCAAATTTATAATGTTGTACGCTCCTGGCCACCAGTATTCTGATTGTAATTCTTTCAGAGATTCCTTGATCTCTTGGTGCCTCAGACCCAATCCCATGTGTGCGTCTGCTATTAAGAGGATTCTCCTGTTCGTGTTTGGAATTACTCTATCCCCCACTCCAGGGATTCGAGCAAAAAGAACGGAGTTTGCGTCAATTACGTATGCATAATTGAGTGGATAGTTCACGGGTAGTGCTGCACAGTCACCTTTTGAAGACGTTTTTACCGCAAGCATGGTTTCCCCGTCTATGTATTTTTCTGAACGCTTTTTTGTGGCTACGGAAGCCAGTTGAGCTGCTTCCGCTGTGGCTGTATTAGCCAATGAATTCCCTGCAACGTGAACGCCATCACGTTGATGACTCAGTGTATGTATCACGTGAGTCTTTCGTAGTTTTTTCTGTAAAAGAACTACCTGTTCCCAAATCGTTTTATGCTTGATTGTGGCACCTGTGTCATATTTGCAATTGTTTTGAACCCAGTTCTCCAAGTCATTATTGTAAGATTTTACGCAAAAATGCGAATCGCACACTGTTAGTGTCAGGAATTCACGATCGGCATTTTCAAGGGCCATCTTTAAAGATCTGATTTCAGCTCGCTGAGCCGAACAGTTTCCTATTGATTCAGTTTTTGTTATTTTTGGTCTGAATTTATCACAGAGCCAGCGACCTTTAACAATCGCACACGCTGCATTGTAGGATTTATTATCCACATCGTAATGTTGTACAAATCTGTCCGTATAGATTATACAAGAGTACTGTTGGAGAGGCAGAATTTCGATTGGCAGAGGATATTCTTCTTCATATTTCAAATTTTTCAGTTTTTTCATGTTCGGGTCAAAATAGTATTTCACGTCTTCTGCAGCAAGAGAATTTTCCCACTGTATCCATTTTGGATCTAGTGCCACCATTTTTAGATTAACTGGGCTGAATAATGCCTCAAAGGCTGATTCTGCTGTATAAACAGTTACTTTTTTGCCTTGGGCTTGGGCTCTTTCTTTTGCTACAGCAGTCTGAACCACATTTACAGTATTTTCTGTAAGACTGAATGTTTTTTCAGCTTGTGTGTACAAATGTGATTTGTAAGCTATTGGTACCGTTTCTACCTCATTAGAGGTCAGGTACGTGAATCCGCATCTTCCTGGGATGACTCGGATTAAAAGGTTGTGTGTGTTGTCGCGAGTTTCTAATTTTGTTTTAGCTAACATGTCTGTTTGCAATGGTCTCAAAATTTCTGCGTGTTTCTGAGTCCAATTGATTGGTTTAAAATCAGTTTTTATTAACTCATAGAGAGGTTTAACCCTCTCTGCATAATTTAGAATGTAAGTTCTTCCGAAATTCAGGAAACCTAGTATTGATTGTAAGTTCGTCTGCGTTTTTGGTGCTTGGAGTACAGCGCACTTCTCTAAGAAGTTGTCTGTTAGGCTTTTGTCTTCACTTGATAATTCATATCCTAAAAACAGGACAGTTAGATGGGCAATTCGTGACTTTTTAAAGTTGAATTTGTAACCCTCTGCTGCGAACCCAAGTATTATGGTGTTCACTCTTTTCAAGTGAGTATCCAGGTCATCATCCGTGAGATAGATGTCATCGACATTAGATAATGCCTCATCATCATATATTTGTAGTAACTCTGTTACCCTTGCTGAGAATAATCCTGGGCTATTCTTGAATCCCTGTGGGAGTCAACAGAAATTTTTCTATTACCCCATTATTGAGAAAGCAGTTAAATACCTGCTTTCGGGTGCAATGCTTTGACAAAAGAATCCATTAGAGATGTCTAATGTTGTTTTGTATTTTTTGCGAACGATGTTATTCATTAGTGCCGCACTGTGTGAGTTTTGTACTGCAAATGTCTTGCAACATGAGTTAAGGTATCTGTAGTCCAAGACTAGACGATATGAATCATCCGGTTTGGAGACAGGAAACAACGGATTGTTCATTTGAGAGGTGCATGTTTCAATCACCCCCTGGTATTCAAGTTGATCTAAGATCTCCCTGACTTGTTTTTTAGCTTCTTGCTTAATTGGGTACTGCCTTTGTGCAGTGGGTTTACACTTTAACTGGATTTTGTGAGGAGAAGAGTCTTCATCCCATCCTACATTTTTTATACAATGCAGGAGCTTGGGCTACTGCCCATTTTCTTGCATATGTGTATTTTCTATTAATTGGAATATGATTTGAGAAGGCCGGCATAATCATTTCTTCGCCATGTGGGCACTCCCTGACAAACTCTGGTGGCCAGTCTTTTTCAGCTAGAAAGATGTCATATCCTTTTGAAAGGTTATCCCAAAACAGACCCCTTACTTTCCTAGTCTTATCTCCCTCTATACGCAATGTTATTTTGTATATTTTATGAGGTTTGCTAACTCTGGTATCTGCAGTTTCCACCTGAATGTATTCATTCGTGTCCACTGTCATCAGGATCTTGCGAGCTATTGTCACTTCTGCTGCGCTGTCTAACATTTTCTGAGCCCACTCTCCGTTTTTCAACTGTGCCCTCAGTATCCTCGGCATGTTTGATTATTTTAATACTGGCTACCTTCTTTTTTGGAAATTGTAATTTTTTACTTTGAGCAGGTTCCTTGTCTTTGGACTTGACGTGCTCTTCTCTTTGTTCTGACCGTCGTCTTCTTTCCGATTTCTGCGAGGAAGTCTGAAAAGATCAAGAAGGACGTGTATCAATATCTTGATGTCTATCAGGTTTTTTCAAATTATCCCTATTTCTAACGTTGTATCTTTTCTCAGAGGGTTCCCTCTGGGGAGACTTGTGTCCTTGATCTGGAGATCTTTCTCTCCGCCGAGGAGACCTTCCTCTGGACTGGAATCTTTTTTCTTTGGGAGTGTATTGTTTATTACCATCCCAGCTCTTTTTTGGAGTGTTTAGATTATTTTTAATAAATGTTTTTTAAGGATTTTCAGTTAGTTGGGGTTTTACCGGTTTCCCACTCAAACTATCTCTACCTAGTTCTTCATAGGATTTTTCTATGATTCTGGCAAGTTCAATTGGTTGGTCTGCTATATCTGTTTCTTTCAATTTCTGGCGGATCGCCACTGTTGCTGCTTCTCCTTTTATGTTGGCTAATAATATAGCCGAGACCTGCTTGAAGTCTTCCAGTAATTTCATACCAAGAGTTAAAGCTGGTTCTGGACCGTATTCATTTTGAATCTGTCTTAGTACATCTGGTATTACCGCCATGGACGGAACACCATGTGTTTTTGTGTAAATGGAAGCAAAGACTGTGCCCCAAGTGTCACAGTCTTCCACATGTGGTGCGATCCCCATTGGGAGACAGATAGTCAGAATTCTGTGTTTCTCAGTAGGAGTAGTATCTGGAAACACTGCCTCTATTTGAGTTATTTTTTGTGTTAGCCAGCATGGAATTTGTTCCCATTTTGCGGGTGTTTTACCAAGACATGACTGTATGTTCTGTGGTGTAATGTTGTTTGTGTTCCCCTGGTGAGGGGTCAGCTGTGGAATTTTGATAGCTGGTTGGACTATTGAAGTCCGCATTACATATTGGACTAATTGTCTATGTAACTGACATTTTTTCGATGTCTGGATGTGGTGTGTAGCTGGCTAGAACCGGCCACGTTGCTCCCGGTCTACCTAGTGGACCGAGCCTGGTAATGTGATTGTTATGTTTTAGGGCACCTTTAAACCAGAGCAGGTGCTCGTGGTAATTTAATGGGATTTCAATATCCTCAAAAGGAGTGTATTCCTCTGCGGGTTCCTCTATTCTGTAATAGTGGAACTCGTGTGTTACAGCGTTTGCTGCTGGAAAGTTTATCCATGAGTAGAACACCTCTGTCTGCCGATATTCATGGGCCTCTACCACGAATATGACTGTACCACCTTGTGATGTCAGTCCGTTTTCTATAAGTTTAAGAGTTATAGTTCTTCTTACATTAACCGGAATGAGTATTGAATCCGGGTCATTTTGTTGGAGAGTTGTGTCATCTGCTATGAGTTGAGCTGCTATTCTAGCTCTCTCCGCTTCACAGTCACTTTCCACCATTTTACTGACAGAAAGTTTTTTGTTGCAGATCAAGTTTCAAGGAAACAAAGATTAGGTGCACAATATTTTGGAACACTGTATCCTTCAACGTTGAATAAACCAAAAACTATACATAGGAATCTCTTCCTACTAAGTTCCGGTGGATTTTAACCTTTCACCCACTCCAGACGTCTATTGGAGTATTTACGGGAAAAAGGGTCTGTGTGAAAAAGCATGACTGAGTTACTCTAACGTCTTGCGTTAGTTTTATCGCCTTACCAAACGTTGGGCGCCATGTAGTGTAGTTCCTATATTCCCAAAAGGCTCTGCGCATTGGAATAATATATTCAGCAGTGTAGACGTAGGACTGAGGTCGACTAGGTCTCTACTGACTATATTAGACTTAAGTTTTGCCAGGTAGCTCAGAGGTCACTAGAAACTTTCTCGAATAAATGAGGAGTTTAACCTCCCTGGATAGACAAGAAGGGATTAGCTTCTGACAACCATATAACATGACAACTTTGCTCCCTCAGAATAAGAGTCTATCTCTATAGTCGTGTGAAAACAATAGACAGCTATTTCACTCAGTCAATTGTGCGTACTTAGTTTCACCAGAGTGCAGAGAAGAGAGAGACGGGAGTTTTCAATAAAAGGTATAATTTATTGAGCAGTCTTCCTTCTCATGCAAGAGAAATGAATTGCCACAATTGCAATACTTAATGTAAAGTAAAGTGCGTACAGTAAAAGGAGTATTATGAAATAATACTATAAAAGCATTGATATGGTTTCTTAGCCATAAGATACTTAAAATGGATAAAATCTATACATACATATATACATTGACTAACGTACTCAACTGGTGCTTCTAAAATATGCCTACCCCGGTGTACCTGACCTAAGCCTAATACGTGGGAAGGAGTAAGTAAGTAGCAGTTTAAGTTAAGTTTGTTTTGCCAAGAATCTGACTCAAGAATTCTCTTTAAGGGTTTTAGTCAGCTCCGTACCTTGGTAATAGAATGTGGGAGGTCTGGTATCTCTTTCCTCTGGACTCGATATTCCAGCAACCCGCAAGGGTAGGCTGGAAACGCTGGAGCTGGATTTTCTCGCTGGAGAAAAAGACAGCGTCTTTCTCAGCGCGTCAAAGAGGAGGGGCAGCGTCCGTGGGCTCTCGCATCAGCTGGGCTCTCGGGCAAGTAGATAGCTACTCTGCTCCAAAACCACCACTGTGTGTTTGCTTAAGGCAACGTTGGTATATTTATACCTGAAAGGTGCCGCGTTTGACGTAAGGTTGGACATAAGACGTCAATAAAGATGTCACTAAGAACTGGCCATTCTTACAGTGCTCGCAGGAGTTCTATGACAAATCAAAACAAAAGCAAATGGGGATTTCCCAGGTTGCTGGAGGTTTGGTGTGTTTAGAGAACTCGTTGTGCTTTCTAGGAGTCCGGGGAAGTACCCTTGCTTAATGTGACTGCATGGGCTACAGCTAGATATGGATATAATTCTTATGCCATTATAGGGACATTATTGATTATAACCGTACAAAGGCATAAAATAGGAATATCGATTTAGGTTCCTAGATAAAAACACAATAGAAGGTTCCCTTATTCTGACAACTGGTTGTGATGAGAATTTGCTAGGTTTGGATTTGTTAAAAAGGTTACATGCAACATTGTGTTGTTCTCCTTCTGGTGTGCATCTTACATTGGGAAAGAAATTGATGTCTTCTATGTGCCTGTCCCGAGATCAGTTTCCATCTGAGTTGCTTTCTCTCCCGGAAAGTCTTTGGGCCACGGGTCCAAATGACGTGGGTCGTCTTGCGATCCCACCGTATGTTGTTACAGTTATAGAGAATGTTAGGATGCCACGTATTCCCCAATATCGTATTTCAAGTGATGGAGAAAAAGCACTATTGGCTATTGTTGATGACTTTATTCAGAAAGGTGTGGTTGAAGAAACAAGAGGCAATGTTTGCAACAGTCCTGTTCTTCCGATCCTTAAAAGAACGGATCCTTCACAGCCTCCTGTCTATCGATTTGTTATCGACCTGAGGGAGGTCAATAAAATAGTGGTGCCACAGTTCTCTGTTGTTCCGGACATTACAGCTTTGTTAACAATGATCCCTGCTTCGGCAGTTTGGTTTTCTGTGATAGATCTAAAGAATGCTTTCTTTAGCATTCCTATTGCTAAAGAAAGTATGGACATCTTTGGTTTCTCTTTAGGAGGCCGAAGTTTCCGCTTTAAGAGAGCTCCTCAAGGCTATTGTGAAAGTCCTTCTATTTACAGTAAAGCTCTTAAGTCCCAGCTTGATACTTTTTCTTTGCCTCCAGGTGCTACACTTATTCAGTATGTTGATGATTTACTGGTGGCTGCTGATACGAAAGATGTGTGTAAGAGTGTGACTGTTGCATTGTTGCATCATTTGTCTGCTTTAAATCATAAGGTGTCACCCTCTAAGCTGCTATATGCCCGCCAAGAAGTGACCTATTTAGGTCATCTCTTGTCGAAGGAGGGAAGGCGATTGACCTCAGAACGCATTCATGCTATTTCACAAATGTCTGTACCTACCACACAGAGAGAAGTGCGTGCCTTTTTGGGTATCACTTCCTACTGTAGACAATGGATTCCCAATTTTTCTCTCTTGGCGAAACCATTGTTGGCACTAACGTTGAAAGATGCGCCCCATCCGCTCCCTTGGACGGATGAATGTCAGAAAAGTTTTGTTGATTTACGTACTGCCCTGTGTCCTGCTCCGGTGTTGGGTACCCCAGATTATAGCAAGTCCTTTACACTGTACGTGCACGAGAGAGAAGGTTGCGCATTGTCAGTTCTGACACAGCAATTTGGAGGTAAGCAAAGGCCATGTGCCTATTTCTCCGCTACATTAGACCCAGTAGCTAAAGCTTTTCCCAGTTGTCTCAGAGCTACAGCAGCTGCCGCCATCTCTATTAGACAGTCTGCTGGATTAGTATTGGATAATACACTCATCGTTATGGTTCCACATGCAGTGGATACCTTGCTGAACAGAACTAAAACACAGCACCTCACGAGTGCTCGTTTGTCTGGTTACGAGCTGACACTTTTAGCGAGTCATGTACATATCAAAAGATGTAACACGTTAAATCCAGCTACGCTTTTGCCACTCCCAGATGAGAAAGATGATCAGGAGAAACATGATTGCTTTCTCCGAACAGAAGAAGAAACAAAGGATAGGATTGGTCTAAAGGACACTCCGCTCAAGGACCCGGATGGGATCCTTTGGGTGGACGGTTCCTGTTTTAAGCTTCCGAATGGAGAAACCACTTCTGCCTATGCTGTGACTACTTTATGCACTATTGTTGAGACGGCACATATTGGACATAATTTAGCCCAAGCAGCTGAATTAATAGCCTTTACTAGAGTGTGTGTGTTGTCAAAGGGAAAGAGAGTGAATGTGTACACGGATAGCCAGTACACCTTTGGCGTTGCACATAGTTTTGGTAAGTTGTGGAGAGAGAGAGGATTCTTCACCTCCCATGGGACGAAGATTCAGGATGGCCAGTTAGTGACTGATCTTCTCGAGTCACTTACCTTACCTACACAAATAGCGATCATAAAGTGCAGTGCACATAAGAAAGTTACAGATGATGTGGGTCGTGGAAATGCGTTTGCAGATGAGGTAGCGAAAACAACAGCCAGAAACACCGCTAGCCGAATGTATGTGGCAGGCCCTACAAATTGGGTTAGGGAAATTGGAATGTGTGAAGACACGGTTGAGAGTGTGAAAACGATACAGGGAGAGGCTACTGAAAAGGAATTGAGTACGTGGAAGGAAAGTACGGGAATGTTAGATCAGATGGGCTGTTGGACAGAACTGTCGGAACATCAGCGATGGTTGTTACCGGACACTTATGTGTTACCGGTCGTAACTATGGCTCATGGTCTAGCTCATATTAATGCAAAGGGCATATGTAAGCTTTTGGCCCCGGTATGGCAGAATGAAGGAATTCCGAAATGTGCAGAAAATGTGGTTAAACATAGCATTGTTTGTCTATTGCATAACCCAGGAAAGGGTACCCCAACTCCGTCAGGTCATTTTGCTCCCCCATCATATCCTTTTGAAGTGTTGCAGATTGATTACATTCACATGGATCGCTGCAACAACCTCAAGTATGTTCTGGTGGTGGTATGTGCCTTTTCCAGTTGGATAGAGGCCTACCCCTTGAAAGATAATACTGCTCTGTCGACTGCTAAAGTGCTAATTAAGGAATGTATCCCTAGATTTGGTTTGCCGCGCATTGTCTGGAGTGACAATGGAAGTGAATTTGTGGGCCAGATTATGCAGAGTATGTTCTGGCCTTGGTATTAGACAGAAATTCCATGCGGCAAACCATCCACAGTCAGCAGGTTTGGTTGAGTGTTACAATGGTACACTCAAATTGAAGCTAGCCAAGATTCAAGCTAGCACTGGCCTTGCTTGGCTTGATGCTTTGCCCTTAGCTCTTTTGTCTACCAGAACTACTGTGCACTCTTGTATGGGACTTAGCCCCTATGAGGTGGTATTTGGATGCCCGGCTAATGTTTGGGGCGTCCCTCGTCCCAAAAGATATTCTGACATACCATATCCTTTGTTGGTTGATTATTTGCAAGATTTGACTACTAAATTGAGTATTATTCGCCAACAGGTGCAAAGTGTTTTGCCGGAGGCCTCCACAGACCCAGGTCATACGATTCAACCTGGAGACTGGGTCTGTGTGAAGAACTTTCAACGGACCAAGAATCTGGAGCCTCGCTGGTCCACGCCTACGCAAGTTTTGCTCGTCACTCGCACAGCTGTAAAAGTGGTGGGCAAGCGCAATTGGGTACACGGCGTGCACTGTAAAAAAGTGCCACTGCCATTGCCCTTTGACCAGTGGATTCGTAGTGGTGTGAGAGAATCGGACACTGCAGAGATTCCTTGTTTCGTTCCCTTCAGTGACGCTCAAATCTATGGCACTCAGTCTGAAAAAGCGGATGATGATATTCTTCAAGCCGCTGTGCCTTTGCATCGTCGGATAGACACTACAAATCCAGAAGCTCTATTCCAGGACCAGACCGTGCCGAGCAAAACATGTTACAATTTGAGACCAAGAACTAATAAAGAGAACTAATTTTTTTGAACATTTTCTATTTAAAGACATTTCTTTTTTTAACTCTTTTTGCTTCCTTGGATACAATTTTAGTTTTATATGAGCTATCTGTCTCTGTCGCAGGGTCACGGTAGGAGTCTCAGACTATAACCTGATTTTTGATCCTTTAGTAAGTGGCTAGTGCCTCAGGATATACAGAAGCAAGTAGCTGATTGATTAAGGAACATTGCCGTGAGCGACATTTTTTTTTAGACAAAGATGGATGGCACAACAACCATAGGTAGGGAAAATAGGAAGCAGGAAATGAGATCAAAATATTGTAAATTACCGCGCAGTCGATTTGGCGTAACTTTGTGTGTTTTGATGGTTTTGTGTATTTTATTAGCTTGCACAGGATGGATCGTTCATGTTTTGCAAATGAGAAATGTTGCTAATTCTTCATCTTCTTTGCCTTCTCGTCTTTCTGTCTTTTCACATAAAATGCATACTCTACCCCCTCATGAGCAGATAAGGAGAGCCAAGTATATGAAAAATATGTTCATTCAATTATTGCACCAACATCAGTTGGCTATTAACATGACTGACTGTTGGGTGTGCAGTCTTATGCCACATAATGCGCAAAAGGGAATGCCATGTCTGGTTCTTCCCTTCTCATATGAAGGTTCAGCTTGGACTTATCTGACGATGTTCTCAGCCGCATACCACAACAGACTTAGAAGCCCTGTAAGAACTTCTGGTAATGGACTAGATTTCAGTCATAGCTCTCTAATAAAAGGCATAGTGATAATGGCTAAAATTGTAAAGAAGAATAAGATTCCATTAGATGAGAAGAGAGCTTACGACGGATGGAATGTTACCCACTATGTCTCTATTCTTGGTGACAAAACTAAGAAGGGTGAGTCTTCCCCAGTATGGACTGTGCCCCATCAAGGTAATTTTTGTACCAAGTAAATAGCAAGAAAGCTGACATGCAGCAGAAATGTGCATACACATACTTCTTTTCGTCCCTTGATTTTCCTCCGTTGGTTCCGTCACAAGGAACATATTTCATCTGCAATGACCGAGCTTATACTTGGCTCCCTTCCAATTTTTCTGGAACCTGTTACATAGCTTTTCTCCTTCTCCCTACATATACGGCTCCGTCAGAACATCACAGAGTTAGGCATAGCAGAGGTGTAATTGATGCCAAAGACACGGCAGAACAAGAGGGAGGAGACTTTCTTAAAGGATTCCTTCCCTTTTGGGGCCCGATGATTAACAGCAGACATATTAGGCAACTGGCTCGAGTGGTTGAGACCACTGTTAATGTTACTGCAGGTGCGATAGGTAACATTACAGCTGAGCTTCAGGCTGACCGTCTCATGACGTTGCAAAATCGAATTGCATTAGACGTGATCTTAGCAGACCGAGGTGGTGTCTGTAGATTGATCGGATCTATTTGCTGCATTTATATTCCAGACGACGCTCCGGAAGTATACCAAACCATTTCCAAATTGCACTCGGTCTCCGAGTCGATTCATCAGGACGAAGGAGATTGGTCTTTTATGGGATGGTTTTGGGGAATATTGTCAACTTCGGGATGGAAGATCTTAATGTTCCTTGGAGCAATCTTAGCCATCATATTCTCTTGTTGTGTATGTGTGCAATGTGGTCCTGCAGTTTGTGGCCTGCTGGCTACTTTATGTGTCCCACAATCTGCTACTCAGAAGACAGAGAATATTCGAATGATGGTGCAGCAACAGCTTGAAGATCTTATGAACATCAGTGTCGACTCTGACTCAGATTAGCGTGAGTTGGTTTGTCTTTGCCTGAGTAATGGCAAAAGGAGGGCTGAGGTTCTGAAAATTACAAATTCGTTCGTACTCAGCCTCCATTTTGTGATCGCCGCCATTTCATGTTGCCCTCACTCAGGCAGCCCGGCGAACGCGATGTTTTTGTCTTTTCTGCCTTTGCGTGTCAGGTGGCGTCTCTGCTTATGTTTACTAGCGAGTGTCAGGGTCTGGCCGAGTACACTAATTCCTGTGTGAGCAGATTAATTCCCGTCCGGACTACATGTTGGTTCACACACACCATTGTTTCCTTTAAGTTATCTTATTTACTGTCCTTTGCTGCATGTCTCCTGCATTCTCCTGTTTCACGACTGTCCTTCTACGACACACAGCTGTGTTTTCTCTGCTTGTAAATCGAATAATGTGGATTCATTTGTAATTTGCTTAAGGGGTCGAGTGACAAACGGGACCGGGAATTTGAGTTGCCTTAGTCTTAAAACATTATTTCTAACGTTTGCCTATAGCTCATGCTCTTGTGTGATTGCCTTTTTGCATTGTGTCATAACATATATAAACCTGTGCGCCACGGAGTTAAGTGGCAGTCTCTTTTGAACCTCGTTGCACTGACGACTTCTAAGACCACTGTACTAGCTGCAGCTAATAAATACCATCTTCTACGCCAGACGAAGAGTCCGTGTCTCTGTATTTGATAAGGCAGGTGAACTCCGAGGATTTAGGCGTACCCTGCGCCGCCGGGCCTTAAGGCTGCGGTTCTCCAACGTTCTACGTTTGATGTCTACGGAAATAGCTCTGTCCCTTGATTATGTGATATCAGGCGTCGACGCATTTCGATGGTTAGTTTAAATTTATGACCATCTTTTTCAAGACAGAATAGGTATGTCTCTCTTATCACACTGGCACTGGATGGTTGCCAAGTTCATGGATATCCTTATATCATGTTCACTTCAGTTTCCTTCTGAGTATCAGTTGTTGTTATTATGCATTTCATCAGGGAAATATTTCTGTAGCTTCTATCTTTTAATAGTCACTGATTTGTAAATGAAAAGCGTCTTCTATTTTATCAGGTTACAGACGCCAGCTGCCAAAAGAGTCCGGTTCTCCACTCTTAGTTGACTCTACTCGTTTCTACACAGGTATCATGTCCCTTATTTTTTTTAAAGCAGTATATTTCTCTCGCGTACAGCTGTTTTTTTGTACGCGAGTCGACCTGAGGTGGGAAAGTTTAGACCTGGATGCAGCCGTTCTTAAGCAAGATTTTCTTGGCAGGACCTAAGAGCATAAGCAAGTACCATCCTGGGCGAGTGGACAGATGAGGGGAGACCCAGACTACCCTCTGAGTTACAAAGACATAGAAGTGAATTCGTTTTGGAAACTGCCGGACAGCAACCATAGAAACGAGTCGACGCCTGATATCACATAATCAAGGGACAGAGCTATTTCCGTAGACATCAAAAGTAGAACATGTCCTGGATTAGTCTCTTTCATTTGAACTCCCTGATATGTATTTGTATGACAAATAGGATTGTCTGTTCTATGTTCTCTCCTTTGTCTTTCCCCTTTTCAGGATCAACTTTTTTTATGGTAAAAATGTTTTAAGCATGAGATGTATTTTGATGTATATTTTGAATGTAATGTATTGTTTTTATAGAAATCTTTGCGTGAAAACCCCTTTTTTTAAACTGAAAATAAAAGAATAATTTTAACTATATTGATTTGGTTATGCCATTCACTTCTGATATACGGGCTAGAATATAGACAACCACTTTACCATCTGGTTGTGACATTTAGATCCGCCAAGGGATCCCCCTTTTTTCTACTACCTATGAGGGCCACAAGACTTATCACAACCACACCAAGACCACCAACGCCCACGAAACCAGCAGCTGAGCAAATGTGTCCGTGTGCTCATTGTGTTAGGATGATAAGCAAATGCCCTACAACATCACAGTGTGCTGTCTTCAGCAGACGTTCCCATGTCACCTAAGCGTTAGCAGTGACCCTGGACATGTAGCTGCCCACGCATCTTCCTGCAAGCACAACACATGTGTGCTGGTCCGGCCTACACAAGTCAGTGCAGGGGTGTGGCTATCCGGCAAGGGAATTGGGGTGTCTCCCACTTGTCGGTGTGCAGGAAGAGCAGTACGTGTATCTCTGTGTTCTGATGTAGCCTGCCACAAGGGCCGCAGCTGGCAATGTAGTAAAGTGGCATGCACCACCTCCAGACGACAGTGTCACTGTGTGGTTGGAATACTGCACACCATGCCGAAATACGCATTACAATGCTGTACCGTACGAGTGCACGGGATACAACAGCGCACCGTACAAAATTATGGAGGCTCGGGGGAAGGAGGAGCAGCAGTTTTGCAACGTAACACGCAATGAACTCACCCATGTGCCACGTGCTGGACATCTCATCCATTATGACCACACTCTCACACATCCAACAACACCCACGATCGGCTTTTGTACACATCCTATATGAATGCAGCGTAGTTTTCACTTCTATGCCCGTTCAGCGCTGTGATGTTGCAGAGTTCTGTGACTTATGCTCCTTGTTGGTGTGTTTCATTCTGGCCATTGATTATCTATACTTGTGCTGTACTTCACTGTACATGTATGCCATTGTGCCCATCTCCCCATCCCCCCACTCCCTGCTTCTTCCTCTTCCTGCTGCTCTTCTTTTTATAATTTTGCTCCTCCACACATGAAGAACAAATTAGAATAGTTTCTTGATTCTTTTAAGTTTCAAAACTTCTCTCTATTACTGTCTTTCTAATTTTCCATATAAACTGTGTTTTTATTGGTCAAGTACACATAGAACTCAGAAATTCAACGTATTCTATCAACACTTTCTAGAACATTCTACAACACCTGGAGGTTAAAAGTTCATAGATTTTTTTAAACCTAACAATATTTTTTGGCAACATTTTCTCGAACATTTAACGGTAAGTGAAGGTTAAAAGTTCACAATTGTTTTAAGTTCGAACAGTGCCTTCCAAATGCTAGTAGCAGCTCTGGTTGAGTTGAGCAAATTGTATCCTATAGTATGTACTCCACATTCAATCTGCTTTTTCTTAACCAATCACAAAGATGCTTTTCCACAAAAAGAATGTGCACCCTACTTTTAAAAAACAATCCTTTTCATCTCCCAATCAGGTACCGTTTTGTATGCGAAAAGAAACTAGTTCCCCATCTTTAAACATATCTCTTATTCTACGAAGAAACTGCATGACCTACAGACATCTTTCCATACATTTCAGCCATACCTTCAAAATGCAAGTGTGTATCGTAGGACATAGGTATGTTTTCTGGTGCAAGAGGTACGCAGATCAGAGACGTATTGACTTAGACCTAGATTTACAAAATGTAAACATTAAATGGGTTGCACAGAGAGGATTGAAGTGGCACCAATTGTTGCCTTTGGTTAAAACCTGTTTGCATCTCCAACACCCTAACCTTGTCATTGTGCACTGTGGTGGAAACGACCTAGGCACATTGACTGGGATAGGTTTGGAAATGCTTATAAAGGACATCTTTGGACAATTGATGTTACTTTTGCATCACACTGTCTTTGCATATTCCATTATATCGCAAAGACAAAAGTGCATATGGTCCAAACAATTTGTCCTCAGATTCAAACATCTTGGAAGAAAGTGAACAAAGCCGTGTCTGCATACCTCAAAGACCACAAAATGGGGTCCATATACAACAACAACATACGTTTTGATATGGCGGATATGTAGAGAAGTGATGGAGTAAACTTTTACAGATCAGGGAAATCGAGGTTTCCTGAATAACTTGAAGCTGTGCATCCGCACTTATGTGTAGTTCCAACTAATAAACACAAGGTCTCTTTTTAGAGCCACCCTATAACTTACAACTTAGGCCTCTTATTTTAGGACCACATAACTGCAACTCCCAGACCCTCGTCAAAATTATTTTTTCCACACAGCTATGGCGCAGCAGCCAGACCATCTCACTTTCCAGGGCATAGCTCTCTCTTTGATCCCGGCTCTACTCAACCATAGGGGTAGTAGTTTGCGCTTTACAAATACTGTATTGATTTACCTTC
The DNA here is from genome assembly GCF_964263255.1 of Lissotriton vulgaris. Taxonomy (NCBI): domain Eukaryota; kingdom Metazoa; phylum Chordata; class Amphibia; order Caudata; family Salamandridae; genus Lissotriton; species Lissotriton vulgaris. The sequence goes on from NC_141693.1 coordinate 682,661,433, forward strand.
GCACTCCCTATACAACACCACCTAAGCACAACATACAAGTTGGACAGGTGTGACAAAGCGCCCAGAGCACATGACTTAACAGCATAGCACACACAGTTTAGGCTCACGGTTTCATCCCCGAATCCAGCAGCGCAATTTAACAGCATCACACTCTACGCAATACCTCACTTAATTTCCGCACCCCGCACTTTCAGACCAGTAGGGGACAGTAGTTCAACAGCTTTACCCCGTGTCCATCAGCAACTCAGTTTACTCCCCCAGCGCCATCAGACCCGTAGGAGTAAGTAATTGGCACTTCACAAATACCAAATTGATTTGATACACGCAAATTTACCTTTGCACTCCCTCTATAACACCCTCTAAAAAGCTACAATAAAACAAACAAAAGTTCCTCTGAGTAGCTATAACTACATGCTGACACTACTTGGACAGATGTGGCACACCGACCAGAGCACATAACTTCACAGCATATGACACACAGTTTGGGCTCAAGCTTTCATCCCCGAGTCCGACATCTCAGCTGAGCACCATGAGACTCTACACAATACCTCATATATTTTCCACACCCCGGACTTTCAGACCAGTACGGGTCAGTAGTTCATCCTAGTAGGTATAAACACATGCTGACACTACCTCCACAGATATAGTGCAGCGGCCACGTCACATGACTTCACACCATAAGACACACAATTTGGGCTCATGCTATAATCCCCAAGCCCCGCACCACCTCACCTTAGCAACATCAGACTCTACGCAATGCCTTACTTAATTTCCGTAGCCCAGCACTTTCAGACTGGTAGATATGAGTAGTTTGCTTTGCACCCCATGTATACCACACCCCACAGAGGTTACAGTGCTCCTACCCTCCTCTTTCCTACGTATTTTACCCTTTTTTCCCTACTTGCTTAAACAAAATCACAAAATTGCAGCCACCACTTCCTAGTTCCATGAGACTCTAGACAATACCTCACAAATTTTCTGTACCACAGGTCTTTCACACCAGTACGGGTCACTAGTTCATCCTACTAGGTATAAACACATGCTGACACTACTTCCACAACTCTACTGCAGCGGCCAGACCACATGACTTCACAGCATAAGACACACAGTTTGGACTCACGCTTTAATCCCCGAGTCGCGCACCAGCTCACCTTAGCACCATCACACACTACCAATACCTCACTTAATTTCCGTAGCCCAGCACTTTCACACCGATGGGGGTGAATACTTTGCTTTGTACACCCTCTATAGCACACCCTAAACACCACACAGAAGTTACAGTGCTCCTACCCTCCTCTTTCCCACTTTTTCCTTTTTATCCCCATAATCTCTGGAATCACAAAATGGCGGCCAACACTTCCTAGTTGCAAACGCTTGCAGCCAATCAGCAGCAAGCTTCTGCTTGTTACGCCTCAGCCAATCAGATAGCAGAATTCCCAAATATCAATATCTGTAAATTTCGGTATTTCTCAAAAACTGCTGAGCGGATTTACACCAAATAAACAAAAGCATGCTTTCTAGACCAAGACCCTACTCCCTGCCAAATTTGGGGTCATTCTGTTCACCTGTTCGACCTGTAGCCTTGTCTAAAGTTTCCTTTGGAAATTAACATTGAAAAAACACGTTTTGGGACCCTTCTTTTTTCTCAGGCCCCCCTTGACAAATCACCCCCAAACTTTCAACATAGGAGCTGATCTCAACAAAAAATTTGATTTGAACATTTCACGAAGATTCATCAATCGGCGCCAAACGTATTGCAAATAGAATGTTGCCATTTTCCTATGGTAACTAGGTCCTAAATATAACTATATATATATATATTCATGCCATGCTGTGTAAATACAACCTATACACAAAATTAGCATAAGCGGCAATGTTATCGAAACCAAAACAATCTGTAGACCTTGAAGAACCAACTTCTGAAGAGGCTTATGTGCAAAACCATACCTGTGCGTATTGAACAAACTTCTGACACAGCATGCATGTGTGTACTACAGTGAACACTTGGTAATGTAAATAAGAAGGGAATCCCCATGCAAACAGTTCATCTAAAGCACAATAAGAGAAAAGTGCCAGATGTAATCATAAGTGATCACCACACCTGTGAGTTGCAGTTACTCTACCAAAATACGGCATAAAGTAATATAAGTAATTGCTTACAAACACTGCCAAAGAGAAATCTTACGGATCACAAACTCTGACCCAAAAGTCACGTAATCATCCTGGATGAGTTTCTAGAAGATACATATGCCACAGTGAGAAAAAAGTAAACCTGCATCGTGATACCGAAAATGAACGGAAACACTTTACTTAATATTGTTTTAAGCAGAATAGTGTATTCTGATGCAAAATCTAACCCAACTCTAAGTCCATCCTGTGAATCAATAAAGTTCCCGGGTTAGTGCAAAAAATGAACGTGCTATGAATGAGGAGTAAAGACATATTTCAAAAGGTTGCTATGCACAGAAACAGCTACTTACTCGATATAAACTAATGTGAAGCCTTGCGGTACCGCTCAAGTTCGGCGTTTGGTGAAGCCCATACAGAACCCGCCCTTTCATATGTCTGCGACATTGTGTATAAAGATTAAACATGAGAAACAGACCCTGCTTCCCTTTGAAGATGTTGTTTCTTGTAAAAATCACATGAGTGTTACCTATGTATATTCTAGGTATATCATGAATGCAGCCAGATCAACATGTTGATAAATCGGATGAAAATAATGAAATGAGCCTTCAACATTAAATACAAAAATATATCATGGTCTTATTTCTAAACGTAGATAATAGTGTGAGTATCTAGCATTAATTGAACCTATGGTACACTGAATATACATATTTACAGAGAAGATCTCACCCCACAAGACAGCAGAATAGAATCTTGGCTTTATTGTTTTCCTTCTAAAAAAGTCAGCGATGAGGCCTTTAGTAATTTTAACAAACCTATATCTCAGTTAAAGATAAAGAAGGCAATAGAATCAGGCAAGAAAGGCAAGGCGCTAGGGACAGATGGTCTTCCGGCTGAGCTATATAAATCTTTAGCTGAAGTTCTGATTCCAGTAATGGATAAAATGTTTTCTCATATTTTTGACAAAGGAGGGAACATGCCCCCCTCATGGGATGAGGCCATTGTGGCCTTGATTTTAAAACCATCCAACCCAGCGAATCAGTGTGACTTATATATTGACCAATCTCTCTGCTTAATCTTGACTATAAGATCTTTGTCAAGCTTCTAGTAGAGAGGTTGAATGGTATCATGGTATCATGAGTGGTTTACTACATCAGGACCAAAAGGGCTTTGTTAAAGGGAGAGGTATTCAAGACCTAACTTACAAATTGATTGGCGCTGTAGATCTTGCTATATCATATAAACTACCAATGATCATTATTACGCTGGACGCTACGAAAGCGTTTCATCGGGTCAATTGGGCTTATCTAAACAAGGTATTGGCAAAATGTAATTTGGGGGAAAATTTTTGCAGAGTAATCTGTTACATTCTCAATCACAGGCATGCCTTAGGTCTGTACCTTTAAATGTTCTTGTATGTATTTGTATGTTAGAGTTCTATTTAGAACTCACTGCAGCTGCTAGGCATCAGGGTCAGTTGCTTGGTCCTGATTGCATGGTGGCTGCTCTCATCTGTTGCTGTGCCGCTGATAATAAATTATCTATATTTCTACAAGTGTTCCTGTCTACTTTCCAACGAAATTTGGTGATGAGGGAAGAACAAACTTAGCAGCACAGGTGTGGAGTTCAAATATTTAATTTGATATATTTTTGCTATTCGATGTTGCTGGAATCATAGCAAAAAGAAGACGGATTAGCACAATGTTTTTGGGAGCAACGTATACTATGTCTATTGAAAATCCCGAAGATTTGACTCCAATCAACAGTGAATGAGGCATTTTTAAGCATTTTGGAAAAGAAAGGAGTTGTTTACTTTTGACTCGTTCTCACCGGCAGCTGGAGCGGCAGGTGCATCTCTCGAGCGAGGAGACTGGAGCGAGCACGGAGACCTGAGCGACAACGTAGCTTTATGACGTCGGAGCTGAGAGAGTTCTTAGCGACGTGAGGTTTCTTCAATCTACGCGTCATCACGTCAAAACGTAACGTGACAACGTTAACGTGTCGGCCATTTTGATTGAAGATTTGGGTTTCCATGGTTACATATTTACCGATCAAAAGGTTTGTTTATCTAAGCTATTCGCACGATAAAGGCAACTTTTGCTCATTTGCTGTGAAGACGGCAATCTTTTCTCATTTTCTGTGGAGCAATATTTGAAGTAAGTTCTACCCATATGTTGAAAAGAACAATATTTTAATTTGGAAATCGTTTTTTTTTTATCTTCTGGTTCTTCATTAGATCGATATTTTTATTTATTTACATCTAAAAAATACATTCAACGTACTTTAAAAAAACTTTATACATTTTCAAGGAGGAAAAAACATACAGCATATATAACAATAAAGGGAGTCACTAAAAGGAAGCTTTTGGGAGACATAATAACACATTATTTATGTTACAACTCTTTGTTAAATAACAATTCTCCTTCTAGTACTTCTGGTTATTGACAGTTATCAGCACTTTTGGAAATGCAATTCGACCCACCAGAAAAGTTTCTACAAAATAAAGGTGATCCGCCTATACCTTGGACACGATGGAAAGAGGAATTTTTCAACTACATGAAGGCCATTGATGGATAACGTATGGGTTCAGAAGAGAAAAAAAAGTATTTTGTTACATTGTTTAGGGTCAGAGGGACAGATGGTTTTTAGGGCTTTACCTCCCATTCCACCTGTGGAAGGTGAGGGTGAAGGCTCAAATGTTTATAAAGAAGTGTTACTTAGAATAGAGAAAAGATTCAAACCGGTTTCCAATATTGCTTTAAACAGGTATAAGTTTTATACACGTGCACAACATGACATGGAATCATTTGATGATTTCATCACTGCTTTAAGGTCCCTGTCTTTACATTGCAATTTTGGTAATATGTGTGATGAAATGTTGAGAGACCAAATCATTGTACATGTTAAAATAAGAAAACGCAGGAACGGTTATGGGAGTTGGGGGATCCTAAATTGTCAGAAGCAATTGCCAAGGCTAAATCCCTAGAACAATCTGAAAAATGGATGCTAACAGTCAAAAAACATAATGAACATAAATCTGATTCTGGGGATGAAGTCTGTGTGGTTAAACATACAGATGGTCAAGCTTCTGATAATTCACATTTTCAACAGGGTTCCTCTAGGTTTAATAATGCGGGACAGTTCAAAAAGTTTGACAAAAGTATTACATGTTTTAAATGTGGCAGTAAAGGACATGTAGTTTTGTATGCTTGATGTCCTGCAATAAACAAGGAGTGCAGAAAGTGTGGAAGGTTGGGACATTTTTCTACAGTTTGAAGAGATGTCAGAAAATTCACTCAAAATCCAAGAAGCAAAATAGCTTATGTTACCGAAGAAACACCCAAGGTATGCAAATGCACTTGTGTTAGTGGTTCTGCCTGTAGTGAAGAAAAGAAAGGGTTTGTTGTTTTCCTTAGTGAAGGTATTTCTATTCTCAATGACTCTACTGAAGATGGTTCTATAAAGAAGCCTATATGCGAGATGTTTGTGTTAGGGCTTAGAATTGACCTCATGGCAGATTCGGGGTCGCCTTGGACAATAATCACTAAGGAATATTTTGATGAGCGTCTAGGATCTGTACTAAATTTTGGTGATATTTTACCATCTGATGTTTGTCCCCTGAGTTTTAATGGTTCAAAAATTGATATGCTTGTTTTTTTCCTGTTGATCTTACTTTCAGATCTAGGTGTGTTAGAGTAAAACTATATTTAGCGGTAAAAGGTGTAAATGTCGTAGGTTGGAAGGATCAATGGAAATTTGGGATTATACTTAATCCTCGTGCAAAAGATCCGGTTTTGTTATATGAAACAGTGGTTTTTGATAACATTTCCTCTATTATAGCTGAGAAGAATACTGATGTTATCAAGTCTGAGTTCAGAGATGTTTTTTCAGATAAGTTGGGCATGATCCAGAACTTTTCTCATAAAATTAAGCTCAAATTGGGTGTTTCTCCTGTAAAACAGAGGTTAAGAGGGGTACCAATTAATGTTAGAGAGGAACTTAAGAATAATTTGAATGAGTTAGTTTTAGAGGGGATCATTGAACCTATTGATTCTGCCAAATAGGTTTCTCCCATTGTTTTAGTGAGGAAACCCGATAAAAGTTTGAGGATGTATGTCGATCTCAGGGCTTTAAATTCTGCCATCATTGTAGACTGTCACCCCCTTCCTAACATTAATGAAGTGGTTTCTATGCTGGAAGGAGCTAAGGTCTTTTCCACCCTAGATCTTAGATCTGCCTATCACCAGATTCCCCTGACTGATGATTCTAAATGTCTCACGGCATTTATCACTCCTCAAGGCCTGTTTCAGTATACAAGAATGCCGTTTGGCTTAGCTTCGGCAGCCTCTGTTTTTCAGAGGGTCATGTTTAATATTTTTAGAGACGTTGACCAATTTGTCAAGTGTTTTCAGGATGACATTCTGGTTTATTCAGGTACCGCTGAAGAACATTTATTACATTTGCGCTGTGTTTGTGAGAAGTTGAGGAAAAGTGGTTTGAATTTAAAGTCAAATAAGTGTACATTGTTTCAAGACTCTGTTAAATATCTTGGTCATAATTTATCCGGTGATGGGGTGGTTCCTAAGAAGTCAAATGTAGAAGGTATTAGTGATGACCCTTCTCCTTGCAATAAAGAGCAGTTACTTTCTTTCGCAGGTATGTGCGAGTATTATAGTAAATTTTTTAACAATTTTGCAGCCAAAATGGAACCTCTTAGGAAGCTTCTCAGGCATGGGAATTCTTTTGAATGGGGTAAAGAACAACAGTCTGCTTTTGAACATATAAAATCTGAGATTTTACATGCTCCCACACTTAAGCCTTTCTGTTTGAATAAAACATGTATCATCACTGTTGATGTAACCATGTATGGCATTGGTTCAGTCTTATCTCAGACATCTGGTAAAGAAGAATGGAATGAATGCATGGCATCAGCTACTTTAAATGAAAGCAAACGCAGATATGCTGTAATAGAAAAAGAATTGTTGACCTGTGTGTGGGCGAATGAACATTTCAGAAACTATATTTGGGGAAGTAAATTTGTCTTGAGAATGGATCACAAACCATTAGTTAACATTATTTCTCCTGGAGGAGGTTGGAATTCAACTGCACGTATTGCTAGACTTATGTCTAGATTACATGAGTATTGTTTCACGCCTGAATTTGTACCAGGAAAAAAAAATGTAGTTGCTGATTTCATGTCTCGTCTTCCTTGTAAAACCTCTGTCAACAACACTTCTGATGATACTGATGTAGTTACTTGTTTACAAGACGTTTTATTGGGTACCTTTGAGGATATTTCTGAAGAGTCTTGGATTCTTGCAGATAATCAGGATCTTTCTTTGCAGACCATTAAAAAATATATTTTCGAGGGTTGGCCTGATAAGAAGAATTTAACAGAAAGTTTTATGCCTATGTTCAAGGTTAATAATGAATTAGAATTAGAAAATAATTTAATTTTCAAAGCTGGAAAATGTGTACCACCGTTTGCTATGCAAAATGTCATTTTGGAACTTGCTCATAAGACACATCCAGGAATGTCTTCGATGAAACGCTTAATAAGGAATTATTTTTGGTGGCCAGGTTTAGATAGGATGGTTGATCACAAAGTAAGAGAGTGTGAGGTTTGTATGAGCAGTGAGAGAATGTTAAAAGTGAATGTTCCTCCGTTGAAGACTACACCCTGGCCAACTGATCCTTGGAAAAAATTAGCATTTGATATCTCAGGGCCTTTCATGTGTCTTCCTAATGAGTCTCGTTATGATTTTGTTCTTATTGACTACCACTCTAAGTGGCCGGAGGTCAAGTTTGTTTCTTCTGCTTCCACCAATATGGTCATGGAGTTCTTTAAAGAAGTGTTTTCAAGAGAAGGTTGTCCTTCGACACTTGTCAAGTCAAGTCAAGTCAAGTCATAAAATTTGTATAGCGCACTACATACCCAGAGGGTTTCAAGGCGCTTAGGAAGGGGAGGAGGATTATTTGTCAAATATCCACGTTTTAAGCTGCTTTCTGAACGCTAGGTGATTCTGGGTGAGGCGAAGGTAAGCGGGGAGTGAGTTCCATGTTTTGGCAGCCAGGTATGAAAAGGATCTGCCTCCCATGGTGGTCTTGTTGATGCGAGGTACAGTGGCGAAGGCTTGGTTGGAAGAGTGAAGTTGGCGGGAGGGGGTGTAGAAGGACAGTCGGGAGTTGAGGCAATCTGGTCCGATGTCGTAGAGAGATTTGTGTGCGTGGGTAAGCAGTCGGAAAGTGATCTTCTTATTGACGGGTAGCCAGTGGAGGTCTTTAAGGTGACCAGAGATGTGTTCGTTGCGTGGGATGTCTAATATGAGTCTGGCTGAGGCGTTTTGGATTCGTTGTAGTTTCTTCTGGAGTTTAGCGGTGGTGCCTGCGTAGAGGGTGTTTCCGTAGTCCAATCGGCTCGTGACTAGAGCGTGGGTGACTGTTTTCCTTGTTTCGGAGGGGATCCAGCGAAATGTTTTTCTGAGCATGCGAAGAATGTTAAAGCAGGAAGAGGATACGGCGTTGACTTGTCTGTTCATGGAGAGTGAAGAATCCAGGATGACGCCAAGGTTCCGTGCGTGGTCTGTCGGGATGGGTGCTTTTCCGAGGGCTTCCGGCCACCAGGAGTCGTCCCATGCAGAGGGGGATGTACCTAAGATGAGGACTTCTGTTTTGTCTGAGTTCAGTTTCAGACGGCTTTGTTTCATCCATTCGGCGACTTCTTTCATTCCTTCGTGTAGGTTAGTTTTGGCGGTGTTGGGGTCCTTGGTGAGAGAAAGGATCAGTTGAGTGTCGTCCGCGTAAGAGATGATGTTGAGGTTGTGTTGGCGTGCGATGGTCGCGAGGGGGCTCATGTATACGTTGAAGAGGGTGGGACTGAGTGAGGATCCTTGAGGCACGCCGCAGATGATTTCAGAGGCCTCGGACTTGAATGGTGGGAGGCGGACTTTCTGGGTTCTTCCGGTGAGGAACGAGGTGATCCATTCCAGTGCTTTTCCTTGGATTCCGATGTTTCTGAGGCGTTGTAAAAGGGTGCTGTGGCAGACTGTGTCGAAGGCTGCAGAGAGGTCGAGGAGGATGAGGGCGACTGTGTCTCCATTGTCCAGTAGAGTACGAATGTCGTCTGTTGCTGCGATGAGGGCGGTCTCGGTGCTGTGTTTGGCTCGGAAGCCAGATTGTGAGGGGTCGAGTGATTTGTTGGCTTCGAGGAAGGCGGCGAGCTGGTTGTTGACGGCTTTCTCGATGACTTTGGCCGGGAATGGAAGAAGCGAGATGGGGCGGTAGTTTTTGAGATCGGTGGGGTCCGCTGTTGGTTTTTTCAGAAGGGCGGTGAGTTCAGCGTGTTTCCAGATTTCTGGGAAGGTCGCGGAGTTGAAGGAGCAGTTGATGACGTCTCGGAGGTGCGGAGCTATGACGGAGTCTGCTTTGTTGAAGATGTGGTGAGGGCATGGGTCTGTGGGGGATCCAGAGTGAATGGAATTCATCAGGCGGATGGTGTCCTCAGTGGAGATTGGGTTCCAGGCGTTAAGGGTGTTTACGGGGGGAAGATGGTCAGCAGATGGTAGGGTGGGTTGGCTTCCGGGTTGGTTGTCAAAGCTGTTGTGGATGTCAGCAATCTTGTTGTGGAAAAAAGAGGCTAGGGAGTCGCAGAGGGTTTGAGAGGGGGTGATGTTGTTGGAGTTGGCCGAGGGGTTGGAAAATTCCTTGACGATGTTGAAAAGTTCCTTGCTGTTGTGGGCGTTGTTGTCCAGTCGATCCTTGAATGCTGTTTTCTTGGCTTTTCGGATCAGTTGGTGGTGAGTACGGGTGGCGCTTTTGAAGGCGTCCTTGTTGCTGGTGGATGGGTCTTTTTTCCAGGCCTTTTCAAGGGAGCGGCATAGTTTCTTGGACTTCTTGAGATCATCGTTGAACCATGAGGCCTTCTTGTTGCCAAGTTTGTGTTGACGTTTTTTCAGTGGTGCTAAGGTGTCGGCGGTGTTGGATAACCAAAGGGTGAGGTTGGAGGCGGCTTCGTTGGCGTTAGAAGAGAGGGCTGGGGAGGTTCGAAGGAGTGATGTGGAGATCTGATCCGTGGTGATTTTGTTCCAGTTTCTTTGTAGAGTTGGTTGGAGGTGGATGATGTGTTTCGGCTTGTTGTAGGTGAAGTGAACGCAGCTGTGGTCAGTCCAGATGAGATCCGTAGTGTGGCTGAAGGAGACATGGTTGCTGGAGGTGAAGATGGGGTCGAGTGTGTGACCTGCGATGTGGGTGGGGGAAGTGACCAGTTGTTTAAGTCCGAGGTTCGCGAGGTTGTCTAAGAGGGTGGTGGTGTTGCGGTCGTTGACCTTTTCAAGGTGGAAGTTGAGGTCTCCCAGAAGGATGTAGTCTTTGGAGGGGAGCGCGTGTGGGGTGATGAAGTCTGTGATGTCTTCACTGAATTTAGCGCGGGGTCCTGGTGGTCTGTAGAGGAGGGTGCCTCTGAGAGTAGTCTTGGGGTCGATGTGGATCTGGAAGTGAAGGTGTTCGGAGTTAGCGAGGTTGGCGTCGGAGCTGGTAGAGATGCGGATGGATTTCTTATGGACGATAGCGATTCCTCCTCCTGTATGGTCGGTGCGGTCCTTGCGTGTGATCTTATAGTCATCAGGGATAGCGATGGCGATGTCAGGGGCGGAGGAAGCGTTCATCCATGTTTCCGTTAGGAAGGCGACGTCAGGAGAGATGGTGTCTAGGAGGTTCCAGAGGTCAATGGCGTGCCTGTGGACCGAGCGGGTGTTGAGCAAGATGCATTGTAGGTGATTGGGGTCGGGACTCTGTGGTGTGGTCGTAGCGGAGATGTTGTTGGTGCCGCTAAATTTGCAGGAGAGGCAGGAGAACGGACCATGGGTGCGTCCAGGAGCGGCTTGGACGCAGTTGGGGGTGCGACCAGGGTTGAGGGCTAGGAGGGTGGTGGCATCGTAGGTAATGCGGGGCGGCTGGGCAGCGCGAGGGTCAGGGGGTATGGCGCTGGGCGCGGTCCAGGCGCGGACGGGCGTAGACGGGCTTACCTTTGGCGCACCTTCGGCGCGGGTTGGGCGCGGTCGCTGCGCGTGAACGCTGCGCGCGGGAACTACTGTCATATATGGATAGTGGAGGGGGAGGGGCGAGGGCTGTTCAGCTGGGAGGCGGGGCGGGCTCAGCAAGCACAACAACAACAACAGGGACAAAATGGAGGGGGGAGCAGAGCAGGGCGCCGGGGGTATATCGCGCTAAAATCGAATTGCGGAGCGGAGGTGGTACAGGCAGGCAAGCGCTATTAAATATCAGGCAAAAACAAGAGTAAACAATGGCACACTTAAATCAAAGCAGCACACCAGAGCAGGGCGCCGGGGGTATATCGCGCTAAAATCGAATTGCGGAGCGGAGATGGTACAGGCAGGCAAGCGCTATTAAATATCAGGCAAAAACAAGAGTAAACAATGGCACACTTAAATCAAAGCAGCACACCAGAGCAGGGCGCCGGGGGTATATCGCGCTAAAATCGAATTGCGGAGCGGAGATGGTACAGGCAGGCAAGCGCTATTAAATATCAGGCAAAAACAAGAGTAAACAATGGCACACTTAAATCAAAGCAGCACACCAGAGCAGGGCGCCGGGGGTATATCGCGCTAAAATCGAATTGCGGAGCGGAGATGGTACAGGCAGGCAAGCGCTATTAAATATCAGGCAAAAACAAGAGTAAACAATGGCACACTTAAATCAAAGCAGCATGTACGATACCGAGTCTCGGCAGAGACACAGGGGAGCGAACCACTCAAGGCAGAGGCAGAGACAATGGGGTTCAACTGACATCATTAGAAATGGAGGATTTTCTTAAACGACAAAATATTGTACACCATACGGCGTCTGTCTATGAACCCCATGAAAATGGTTTAGTTGAAAGTTTCAATAGGGTTTTGAAAGGGTTCGTATCTGATGTGGTCAAGTCAGGGAGCAATTGGAAAAATCTATTGCAAGAAAAGTTTTGGCTTTATCGCATAACCCCTCACTCAACAACTGAAGTTAGCCCCTTTCGTCTTCTTAAAGGACGTGATCCTGCTTCCAATATTTGTCCTTGGTGGTTCAGGGACAAATGTTCAAATAATTTATTTTCAAAGGATCTTGTTAAGGATGTTTCCCATAAAGTGGAATCTAAACAAGCTAAAGCAAAGGAGTGTTATGATAGTAAATGGAATGCCAAAGTTTCTGATTTGTCTGTGGGTGATTGGGTTAGGATTAGGAGGCCAGGTTTTCTAACCAAATCTGCAGATAAATTTGGTAAACCTATGAAACTGGTTAAAGTTTTTACTAACTCTGTCATCACTCAAGATGGAAAGTTGTGGAACATTAAACGGGTTGCTAAATGGCCTTTGGTTCATGGTAATAAGTCTCCTGATTCACATCAGAAAACCATGGTTCATGGTACTAAGTCTCCTGATTCACAACAGAAAACCATGGAGTCTATTGCATCTAGGCTGAAGTCATTTTCCTGTCCTAAATGTGTTCCCAGGAAATTTGCTGACTATGTTTCATAACTATATTACTTCCACAGATTGTTTTTATGCTTTTGCATTCTTATTTTGTGTTTTCCCTAATGAAGGGAGATGTGTTACATTCTCAATCACAGGCATGCCTTAGGTCTGTACCTTTAAATGTTCTTGTATGTATTTGTATGTTAGAGTTCTATTTAGAACTCACTGCAGCTGCTAGGCATCAGGGTCAGTTGCTTGGTCCTAAATGCATGGTGGCTACTCTCATCTGTTGCTGTGCCGCTGATAATAAATTATCTATATTTCTACAAGTGTTTCTGTCTACTTTCCAACATAATCTCATCAATCTAACAAGCTCCTACAGTTAGAATATTGATAAATGGCAATCTCTCCCCTTCTGTACAAGTCTAAAGAGGGACAAGGCAGGGATGCCCCCTTTTGCCAATGCTTTTTAATCTATATATAGAGTATTTTGCAGAAATCATTAGGATCCACGAGGAAATACCCATTCACATTTGGCAATTGGGAAAAAAAAGAATCATTATTTTGCGATGATATCATGGTATACACCTCAGATGTTGAGAAAACCATTCCCATTATATATAGCTTAGCTCGGCAATTTGGTAAGATTTCAGGGTATGAGATTACTCAGTCAAAAACTGAGTGTATGTCTTGGAATTCTAAAGCGTGTTCCCTTCCATTGAAAGAGAAATAAGGTATCTAGGAATAAGAATCACTCAGGACATCAACGATATACCCAATGCAAATCTACACAAAATTGATAAAGAAATCTCCGACTCTCAAAAAAGCTGGGCATATTTACCTCTAACATTAATAGGCAGGGTCAATTTAGTACAAATTATGCTCCTACCTAAATGGAAAATTCTGTCAAAAATTAACATCTTTATATGGGTTTCGAAGGGTACCAGAATCTCCTGGAAAAAACTTTGGAGGAAGAAGAATAAGGGAGGGTTAAGTGTGCCTGATATAATCTTTTACGCTTGGGTCTTCTTAATGAAGGCAGGTAAAATGCTTATGCATGAGCCCAATGTGAGAAGTTGGCCTGGTATATGATGTCCACTATTCTAGTGGGCACCTTGCACCAGTCCAAATTACCCTTATTGATGTTAGGTTTTAAGTCACCTTTTATAGAAAGCTATCCTAGTAGTAGCTGTGGAGAGCAGCCTTCAGGCTAAGACTTAGAGGCGAGTTAAGCAAGTTGTTTTACCAGTTATAATCTCTTGAATGAATAAATGAAAGCACACCGCACAAGGTGTATATCAAATATATATGTATTTAATCTAAACACAACCCCTCTGGACTCTTTATGAGGTCAGAGGTAAAAGTACAATTCAAGGAACTTAATTAGCATACGATAAGTTGCACAGTATACGTTATGCCCTAGGGGCCTAACAACCATATACTAAAATAGTGGTTTAAGAACCACGTGAGGGTTAGAACGCAGGCCTAGGGCCTATAGAACCACTGGGGCTGCCAGGAACCACCCAAGGTAGGGATGCAGGAGACCCATGAGGGACGCGTGCAGTGTCTAAACACAGCCGCGGATCACCTTTGACTTTCTATGGAGAACGAACAAGTTACAATTTGAAATAATAAGGGCACTTAAAGGTGAACTACGATGGAACCCTTTTAAACAAGGATACTTCGAGAGTCAAAACCCACAGGAGCACCAGAGTATTCGTGTTACCTCACCCAGGCAAGCCGGTGCATAGGTGTCTTTTGCTGTCGGGTTTCGTTGTCGATTCCAATGGAGAGCTGCGAAGAAATGCTGCAGGCAACCAGAGGAAAAGTGTCCGGGTAGATCAAAGGGTGGATAAGAGATGTGAAGAACCTGAAAGCAGAGGCGACAGAGTCTGGGTCACTAGTCAGTGACCAGGATGGCGACAGGAAGATGCCAGCCGATGTCGGGTGTTTTCAGGTGAAAGAGGTGAAGCTTGACTCTTCAGCCACGAGGACCAGGAGGTTTCGACGACAACCAAGAGCTGGATTCGAGCTGCCCCACAAAGGATTTTGAGTGCTGTAGTATCAGAATCCAGAATGGACCCAACAAGCCTTGGCAACAGCAACCCATGCAAGATGATAAGATTTGCTTTGGTTCAGACCAGCAAGACCTGGGGTACTCCTCCTTTGGAGAGGAGTCAGAGCATGTCTGGAGCAACCAGGAAAGCTCAAGAAACAAAGAATTGGTCTTTGTGGGTGCTCACTAGCCAACAGACTAGGAACTGCAAAGGAGCCTCAAGTTGCAGTGAAGAAAGGGGACTCACGGGTCACTCGTGGAGTGCTGGATGCTGTACTTTGGTGCAAAAGGTGCTCAGGCAGGGGCTTCAAAGACCCCAATGCACAACTTTGGGATACCTCGGGAAGTAGGTGCAGTTGCAAAAATGCAGGATGTCCAGGAGTTCCGGTCCAACGTCTCTCGTGTCAGCTATGGGTCTCAGCTTTTCTGGGATCTCGGGTCAGCTTCAGTGATGTCTGAAAGTCCATGTCCTGTGTCACAGATTCTTCAGAATCCAGCGGGAGCCTCGAAAATGCAGACCGGCAAAGATGCTTTTGGTGCCTGTTTGAACAGGGTGGTCACTCCTTGACCACAAGCAAAATGTCTTCCGTCTTCCAGTCGATATGGAATGTCTAAGGTCCAAGATATATGTTGCAGAGTTTCTTCCAGGGTAATCTAAAGTCTTAGGGACTGGCTTCCAATTCTTATAGTAAGTTTAGGGGTTGGACTAACTCTAAGGTCCCACCTATGGGTGGACCTGGGGAGGGGGTGGTTACACCCGTTCCCCTTTGTCCAGTTTTGCGCCAGAGCTGGGGCTGAGTGCCCCAGCAACTGGTTTGAACTAGGAAATGCATGGAGCACCTTGTGTGCCCTATTCAGTGTCTGAAAAGCATTCACTGAATGCAACCCTCCCTGCCCCAATACACTAAAGCCTGTCTGGGGAGATGCCAGCACCTCCCTGGACAGGAAACATATTGTCCAGGCCTCCCCTACCGGAATTTCGTCCAGGAGCAGGAGGTCAGACTTGTGTCTGTTGCAGCAGCATCCATTTTGTGATGCTGGGGCTTTGTTTAATTTTAACCGGGAATAACAGTGTGTACATATCTTCTCCCTCTAGAAGGGTGGAATGCTACCCCCACCACCAGAACTGGTAGGGGGGGGGGGTAGTAATCCAAAGTGTTTGACACCAAACACGACATGTTTTGATAAAGCCAAACAAGAGTTAGCATTAACCGCGAGGATTATAATGTACTTAAGAGTATATGGTATGGCTATATCTTAGAACAGCTATAAGGAGATATTTCCGAAGCTGCAGAGGGGCTCAGCTCATGCTAGGGCACCCTCTCACACAAAACCGAGCACTCTGCCTTCAGGATTGTCAAGGCCTGCCATAGGAGTGACTTATAGGTTACTATGTGTCTATATGTAAAGGTAGATATAGGTATACTATATCTAAGTAAGGGGTGCTTACACCACCTTACCCACGCTGCAGGTGCAGACCTGGGGTGTCATTTTGGAAGGCTTACCAGGCGTACCCTGTATATGGTACATTAGGCACCCAGGTCATAGGCACCCCAGAGGCCTACCAGGGGATGAAGCATGTATTGTGCCACCCCTGGTAAGCCTTCCAAACTGACACCACAGGTCTGCACTTGCAGCACTGGTAGGCCTCTGGGGTCCCTATGCCCTGGGTACCTAAGGTACCATATACAGGGACTCATAAGCGTGACCCAGTAACCAATCTGGTATGTACCTAAAGTACATGGAATACATTTTAGTGAGAAAGCAGATAGGCTGGGGCCCTGAATAGCAGGATCCCAGTCCAACTAAGTCAAAAACTAGCAAAACACCAGGCAAAACGTGGGGGTAACCATGCAGTAAGAGTCCACCTTCCTACACCCAATTTTTCAGACATAGGAATAATGTTTAGAGAAATGCTGCAAGACCCAAAAGGAGCCGAACATGCTTATAAATACAATTTTGGAGATCCAGGCTTCTTCAAGAAAGACCAATTGAAATCTCTAAAGGATTTAGCAAGCATCTGATTCAAAATCAGAAAGCTGTTAAAAATTAGCTATGGCGCCTATTTGAGATACACCTGGCTCACCTGACTTTACTAAAGATTCACTAGTAACACCTTTAAAATCTGCCTGTTGTAAACTCCTGGGCCCAACTCATTCCAGAGGGCTGTGTGCTACCTTGGGAAGATCTGCATTTAATAACGGACAGTCAATTATCTAAATTCAAATATATACAAATAAAAAGCTGGTCCCAGACGATCGGCATAATGGTTGATTATACAAATGACTTAGAAACTGCTTTGAGAACCAGACAACGGAATAAGAAAGAAGTGGCAAATCTCTACTGGCTCCTGATAGACCTGGCAGACGGGGACTTTATCCTTCCATCACAGCTGAGGGACGAATGCTTGCCGGGCGTCAGCACAGAAGCTATATGGCAAGTATCTTTTGATTTACTATATTCTACAGTCCAAGCTGCCAATTTAAGGAGAAATAATCTCTTCTCTCTTCACAGAGTATAATGGTCTTCTTTTAAATTGTGATAGTTTACAAAGGGAACTATTCCATGCTGTCCAAAGTGCCAGGAAGATAAAGCTAATGATGAGCATATGTTTATAAGATGCCCTAGATTACAGCAATTCTGGTGCCTTGTAATAAAAGGTATGGAAGACATATTTATGTTTGACAATCAGGTGAGCATTCCTTTAATATTTTTTGGTATCCTTCGGAATTATGAATTGGTACCCTTAGATAATAACAAGATGTGTTTTTATCTTATCCTACTTGCCAGTAGAGACATTTGTAAATGTTGGATCAAATGTACCCCCCCGACTTTTTTAGATTGGCTAAACTCTGTTAAAAATGTAATGAAATTGGATATAACCACAAGGAAAGAAAACAGTAAGAGGAGGGCCTTTTGCTCACTATGTATGGGCTAGTTGGACAACCTTTAAACTTAGGGGTATGCACGTCCAATGATTATGCCTCTACATGGAATTACTTTACCACTCGGGTCAGTTCTTGGGTTCAACAGATAGAAGATTGAAACAGACCAATTACGAGAGGTTCTGTGTAAAGTGCAAACCATTAAGATCAAAGCTCTCTTGCTGGTGCAAACAAAGAGGGGGGCCGCTGAGTAAACCAATCTAGCTCTCGAAATATTTAATGGCGTATGAGGACAAAAAGAAAAATAGTAATCAATAATCATGAAATTTCATTGTGATATTATTGCTTATGTATGTGTTTGAAAAGTTCTAACTCTCATAAAATATATCAAAGCCAAATAAACCTGCACAAAACATATCAGGCAATTGACAATAGGTAATATAACATGATACTTATGTCTAAAATCGTTGTTTCTCAGAAAAATGCCTGCTTAAAGGGCTAAATAAGTAAAGTGCTTAGTACCTAAAAAGGTGCTTAGTGTAGTAAAGTGCTAGCATTTAAGGAATTTGTTTAGCAGCTGATATGTTCAAGTTCTAATGTTTGTCTAAGTAAAAAAGACTGTGCATATTTTTTACAGTATACTCTCCTATTATGTTGCCCCTGTGTTGTTAAACATTCTAAACGAGTGGGTCCATATCATATTTATAGATAAGAAAATATATTATTGTTACGAATTTTCAATATAAAAATACTATTGTGAAATCGATATTGCTCAAAAGTGTTATTGGCTGGTTATTAGAAATTTTGAAGATCTTCAATAGTATTCAGCCCATTGGGTATTTTGGAATCCAGATCCAAAATGAATCTAGACTCCAATTGTCGTAGCATTTTTCCTCTATTACCACCTATTGTTAAAGCTGGTACTGCACCTACGACAAAGTATGGTAAGTTAATTAGATTGTTATGCACAAGTTTAAAGTGGCGTGCTACTGGATATGTTGGAGCTGAGTTTACTCCAGCCCTTGGGTGCTGTGCAATTTGTATATGGACTTGCAATTTGGTACTACCTACATAACGTAGGCCACAAGTACATTCTAGAACATAGAATGCAAAATCTGTTCTACAGTTGTAATGTCCCTTTATGTCAATGGGTTTCTGGCTGAAAGCTGTCATACAGTTAGAAGTATTGACCCCAAAATTAGATGCCCTACAAGAGCTGCATTTAAAAAAAATGT
Organism: Lissotriton vulgaris; assembly: GCF_964263255.1. Taxonomy (NCBI): domain Eukaryota; kingdom Metazoa; phylum Chordata; class Amphibia; order Caudata; family Salamandridae; genus Lissotriton; species Lissotriton vulgaris. The sequence goes on from NC_141693.1 coordinate 682,680,202, forward strand.
TTTAGGGGACAGCCAGTTTATTCTACTAACTATTTCAGGGCTACTCGTTAACAGTGCACTTCTCATTGAAGGGTGCTTCCAACACGCACACGGAGGAGTAGGCGGCGCCGGAGACCCTATCAAAGGTTCCGCAACAGACGACTCACATCTTCATGGCAACTCGTATAGACACCATTTACCAATAAGCCCATCTTTACTTTTAAGAACCATTGGTGTCACGGACTTCCCTCTCGGGGGCAAGGGCAATCTTCCGTCTTTCCTTTAAACACAACTGTTCGACGCACACGGAGGAACGCACTTGGATTCCTTTCCAGCGAATTGTACATGATACAGGAATCTCAGGCTCAGATCGCTGACAACACTTTTGTCTTGTGCCTAAGGTGAATGTGCATTTTCATTTCGGACCATCGGATTGAGATGCTCCTATTTGTAGCCCTGATGAAATTCCCACAGCACTAAAGGGAATTAAACGCGTTGGATGTGCCTGTGTATCTGAACCCCTTCCACGCTCATGACGAGCTGGGCTTGTCATGGTGTAGCCTCCTCGCACGCTGATGACGAGCCCAGCTCGTCATAAAACAATGCAAATTGCAATTTCCAGCACAGGAGGGAAATTGCCTTAGCAGCCATGGAGTTAAAAAGAGGGGAAAAAAATTCAATAAAGAAAGAACAGAAGATTTACAAACTTCATGAACTTTTTTCACTATTTACGCCACCGAGTGCACCTCTCAAATTTCTTGTAAGCTTTTTGATTATAGATATATATATATAAAAAATATCCTTTCAGGCATAAAGCGACTTATAAATTATGCAAAAAAGAAGCAGAGAACTCTTGGCAGTTCTCAAGTTTTGGTGGAAAGCAGCTCCCGTATAGAGCACCCTCAATACCAGAGACACTCTAGATCTGCTCACCTCAAATGTCTGCTTTTTTGTCAAAGTCTTTAAGCATTGGATTAGCATAGTGCCATCCACGCCGAGATACAAAGAGACAAAGTCTTTTGCAATTTCAACAGCAGAGTCTTTAAGAATAGGACTAGCACCCTGCTGTACATGCCAAGCTGTAAAATCACATATGCATGGATTGTTTTCTGATCTTCAATGTTCTTAATAAAGTTATGCTCTAGACGTGCTATGCCTCACACATTGTCATGCTCTCTTATATTACAAGTATATGATCACACTTCTGATGGACATACGGGTATAGTAACCTAGGTGATGTTGTGATTTTACCTACATAACTCAATTCATTGTCAAAAGAAATAGATCAGCTGCCTTATTAATGGTGATCTGGGGACTTTTGGGATCATGCCCTAGTAGCTACAATTATTATTTTGATATTCTATTATAGTATTATACAGTCCTGATACATAAACAATGTCCTATTGCTATCATTTATTTTGAAGAGAGAAGTGATCATTGTACAGAACACCCCGTACTCCAGTGCTCTTTAATTGTAACCAGTGGCTCTGCTCCAGGTCAACGACGACTTCCTGAGTCAAGATCTCGAGACATTCTTCGAACTTAGGACAAGTTGAAGTACTAGGCTAGGTACTTGATATCAGGTTAGTGCTCACTATCCTTTTATAGTAGTAAGCAGACCAGAATATTGATGTCTTCAAGGCAATAGACTTGTCTTCAAGTTTCCTCTCAGTGACTTCCCTCCAATTCTTTGAATGTTCTTGCTCAGAACCCTTCCTGAAACTTTGGGCTTCCAACTGTGTTATGCAAGGACTGGAGACTTTGCTCTGTGTTTCTCTGATGAGCAGTAGAGCCAAGAGATCTCTACTGAGAGTACTTGATTCATGCGTGATGCTTGTACTGAGATCAATATTCCTAGTGTACCTTGGGATTTTCATGGTTCAACCTCTGTTCCTAGTATACCTTGAGAGCATCATACTCCAACCTGTGTTCCAGGTGGACCTTAGGTGTTTCCTAACTCCAATCTGTGTTCTTAGTATACCTTGGGAGTGCTGTTAACTCCACTCTGTTTTTAGTAATCATGGGAGTACCAGAAACTCCAACCCATGTTCCAAGTTTTATCCTGGTAGTGTCAGAGTCTCCAATTAGTATTTTGAGTTCATCCTGGAGATTCTCAGAGAATTCCACACTGTGAACATGGTTATCCTTCTTTCATGCCCTATTGTAGATGAAGCATGTAAGCGAATGTCAATAAAGTTAATGCAATGACAATATATAAGGAGGCCTGCTAGTGTACTGATGGTGATTGCCTTTTCTTGTTGTTTCTAGCGTATGGCGTGGTCCCCAAACCAGACATCCCTACCTTTGAAGACACAGAGGGTCACAGGAATGACACTTCCTGTTAGGCATTGTACATCACCGCAGAGCAGATCCAGTGCCGGAACTCTCTCTTTTCTTGATTTGTCCTTACCCTCTTTCCCCTAGGGGTGGCGCTCGATTTAGAAGTCTTGAACCAGAGTCTCAAGCTTTCCTGAAAGGGATAGGAGTTCCAGCATTGACTCCAGAGTCATCGCAGCAGTTGAAACGAGATGAGTGCATGACCGAAGGCCAAGCCTTGCATGCTTCCTCAGCTTGAACACATGGATATTCAGAGGTATGATTTGTCCTTACAGTCCACAAACCTTGGTTATGTCAAAATTCTATCAATCGCTTTCATTAATGGGAGCGTTAATCCTGTTCATGTCACAGTTACCACTTCAGTCACTGTGCCTTTCTCCATGCCTGAAAAGTCTTTTGGAGATAGTCACAAAATTGAAGCACTTTGGAATGAGCGCCTGCTGTTGTTTCCATGTATCCTAGGAACTTTTCCCTCCAATGCTGCTAGAATGGTTTCTACAGTAGTCCATCTCAGGGGTGCCGCAGATAATGGGACTATTACACTTCTAGAAAAGAATAACCTGGATTTGCATGATTTTGAAAATATTAAAGAGATTGCACATTATTTCGTGAGTACGTGTACCTCTGCCCAGACCAGTGACACTGAGTTGTTACATTTCTGTGTGGGCGTAAAGGCAAACTAATTGCAGGACTACAGGGGCTAGAGTGAACAGAACCTACCCTCTTCATAGGGGGTTGAGAGGTGACCTAAATATTTCCCAGTCACACTTTGTAAACCTGCCCTCAGACTGTGCTGTGCTCCTTAGTTGTAAGACTTGGCCTTAGAATAATGGAATTAAGAAAGAAATTACAACTATGTCTATATTGAGGTGAGGAGGAGCATTTTACCCAATAGTGTCTTGCCAAACCACAGGGACTTCGGAAGTTTAGAGCCTCTACTTCAGACAAGGTGCAAACCAGTTGGAGGGTCTAGTTGGCCTAAAGCTCTATCAATCGGATATGAACCAAAATCCCCTTACATGGCTAATACTTCACTTAAGGTTCCACACATTTAATGATACCAGTCATCCTGACAGAGGCAGGATTTGTCCATGCTTGTAGATTCCGGGTCCACTTGAAACTTCCTAGATTTAATCCTGGCCAGTACCCTTCAAGCTCCATTAGTATAAAAAATAAGAGCCAGAGTAAGTTAGAAATGTAGATGGCACCTAGCTTTCTTCTGGTATGATTGTATATCAAATTATTCCATTATCCCTAGTATGTGAGAATGGGCATACAGAGACTTTAATCTTTGAACTCATAGACACACCTACTTTTGGCGCTATGTTAGGGATCCATTGGCTTCAGCTGCACATTCTCACCATTGACTGGCCCCACCATTTGGTCACTTTAGAATCCAATTACTGTCCAAATCATTGCAATGATAATGCTGAGAGAGGTTTATCTTTCTTGGCGTGTGCGGTTTTCCCAACTGTCTCTTTGACCCAGTGCCCAGTAGGTTACCTGGACCTTCAAGACTCCTTTGAGGAACACAAGAGTACACCACTACCTCTTCATAGGAGAAATGGTTGCCATGTAGACTTCATTCCTGGGGCAACTCTTCCTTGCTGTCAAGCTCTTGCTCCTTCAGGGCCGGAGACAGAGTGTTCCCTTTTTTTTCTGAATTGCGTGGAGACATGTTTCATGCGCACTTTGTTGATTTCTTGGTACCTATCTTGTTTCCCGAGGTTGTCACTATGAATAGGAAACTGGCACCAGAGTTTAAATGTCCAGACCCTGCATAGTCTATTCTAGCAGAGGCAAGTGCCTCCCAAACAGCAATGAGAAGGGTTCCATCACAACAACAGGACACGTGCACTCAGTTGAAACCTTTTTACCAGGGATATTTCCAGCGGGACAAAGTTACACCAGTCAGGATCACTCAGAATTTTGTACACACAGAACACATTGAAAATCCCTGAGACAAGAAATTCTCTTTGGGTAGAATTAGAGTTGGGACGAAATCGACTTTTGACTAATTGAAATAGATGATAAATCATATATTCAGTTCCATTATCATGGTCCTACCTCATTTACCCCATGAAGGAATTAAGACAAGATGCTATAAGCAGGTGCCTTGACACTCAATTAGCAGATCTTCTGAGAATTCAAGGGACAATAGTAAATGGTCAACTATGGTTTGAGGGGCTCACATTGTCCAAGGATATGTATGACTGCATATAGATTTGCACAGCTTGTTTTCAAAATGAGACACATCATTTTAACCCACTAGACTAGTCACAAACCTTACTCATACCTCTTGTCCAATGGCATGCCATCAGCATGGACCTTCTCACTGACCTTCCCAGTTCCAACGGCTATACTACTGATTGGGTAGTAACCATCCTAATTTCCCGGATGACACATTTTATTGCCCTTATGGAGATACCCACTGCCAAAGCCCTTGCCATGCTGTTCGTTCAACAAATTATGCAGTTTAATGGTCTCCCTTTGGTTATTTATTCTGACAGGGGCTCGCAATACGTTTCACGATTTTGGCTCAGTCTTTGCACATCATTGGACATTGATACTCGACTATAGTCTGTCTGTCTCCCACTGAATGATGAACAGATGGAGTAGGTAAATCAGGTGTTGAAACCAACATTGTGATGCTTTTTGAGCTCTACCCCCAAAGGTTGGAAATCCTTGCTACCTTTCGCTGAGTTTGCTTACAATAATACACCACATTCAGCCATTGGGGCATCCCCCTTCTATTACTTAACTGGGATACATCCATATGTCTTACCTGAAAACTTTGTAATGAGCTTTGAAAATGTTCCTGCCATGCAAGACTTTGTAAAACTCCTGATAGACTCCCAACAGCAGGGGTTATCACACCTGCTCCCAGCTACGTTGAGTGTTCAAAAAGGTGCTGAGAGACATTGATAGCCACAATCAGACTACAAGTTCGGAGATCAGGTTTAGCTATTCAATGAAAACTCTCACTTACAGGGACCATGTGAGCTCCAACCTTGTTATGAAGGCCCCTTTTCTGTTGAATGAATCCTTAACCCCGCAGCTGTTAAGTTAAAGCTGCCAGAAGACTACCCCACTCCTCCAGTGTCTCATGTGTCCTTGTTGAAGCACTATTGCTGTCAGACCCTTTCTCATAACACTGGAAGGTCATTTGGAATTTGAGGTACAAAGAACTCTAGATTCTAAACATTAAAATGGATTCTTGTTTTACTTGACTGATTATGTCCTGAAGAGCAGTGTTGGGAACCAGCCAGCAATGTTCATGTCCCTAAGCTGGTTTGCTCCTTTCATGCCTGTCACCCAGACAAATTACGACCTGTAAGTCGTTCCTTGCAGGGGGAACTGTCACAAACCCCTCTTTTGTCATCTGTGTAGTGGGCCTAGTGTGTAGGCCTCAAGTTGCGTTATCCCTGAGGCGCTTTATGGTGCTCTATGATAACTTGGCTGAGATTTCCCTAGATCATATTTTCCATTACCCTTGATGCAGTGTAGTGTTTTTCCCCAAACCACAAGTGGCCTTTACCCTTGACTCTGTGTTGTGTTGACATTACAGAGCCTCATGGCGAGCCATGATTTCACGCCTAAGCTTATCACCAATCCCCCAGATTCCATTATGCCTGAGCTTGCAAGTTTTCTCTGAACACATCAACCAGAAGCTTGCCTTGCTCCCGCTGTTACTAGGGTCTTGGAGTGTTTCTTGCTGGTGCACGTTTAGACAAAACGAAACATTTGTTACCTGTTAATTGATTCCATCCATTAGTTTGAACCTGCTCTTCCTGTAAGGTTAAAGCTAGTGTACTAATATGAGCTTACTTCAAGAGTCTCGGAGAACCTTCCAGATTGCCACGTATGTCACATGCCCCGTGATTCTGTTATATCCATTGGACACTGGACATGTTATATAAATCAGGCCAAACCTGACACCCTTGCTTGGCCTATGCTCCCAGTGGAACAAGCTTCCTTTCTGCCCACTAACCTGAAGCATCGACTGGACCTAGGCAGTTCAAAGCTCCTCCGGTTTTTCCCTTGACTCTAGCTTCCTCGACACACCCTTAATCTCCGCCTCCTGCTCAGCTATTCCAGTTCCCCAGCGACTTCCTGATTCAAAATCCTGAGACCTTCTTAGCACTTAGGACAAGTTAAAGTACTAGGCTACGTACTTGATATCAGATTAGGGCTCACTATCCTTTTATAGTAGTAAGCAAGTTGCAGGATTGGCGTCTTCAAGACTATAGGCTTGTCTTCAAGTTTCCTCTCAGTGACTTCCCTCCAATTCTTTGATTGTTCCTGCGCCAGACCCTTCTTGCAACTTTGGCCTTTTAACTGTCTTTATACAAGGACTAGAGACTTTGCTCTGTGTGTTACTCTGATGAACAGTAGTGCCAAGACAACTTTCCGGAGATTTGATTAATTCATGTGTGATCCTTGTACCAAGATCAATGTTCTTATTATATCTTGAGAGTGTCATACTCCACCCTGTATCCCTAGTAAACCTTAAGAGTATCGTACTCCAAGCTGTGTTCCTACCATAACCTGGGAGTGCCATACTCCAACCTGTGTTCCTAGGATACTTTGGGAGTGTCATACTCCAAGCTGTATTCTGAGTGCACTTTGGGAATTTCCTAACTCCAATCTGTGTTCCTAGTAATCTTGGGAGTGCTAGCAACTCCAACCTATGTTTTGAGTGTAAACTTGCTTGTGTCAGAAACTCCAGCCCATGTTTTGAGTGTATCCTTGGGAGTGCCAGAAACTCCAAGCCATGTTCTGAGTTTTATCCTGGGAGTGTCAGGGTCTCCAATTAGTATTTAGAGTTCATATTGGAGGATTTCTGAGAATTCCACTCTGTGAACCTTGTTATCTTACCTGCATGTCATATTGTAGAAGAAGCATGTAAGTGAATGTAAATAAAGTCAATGCAATGAGAATGTATAAGAAGACCTGCCAGTGTACTGATGGTGATTGCCTTTTCCTGTTTTTTCCAGTGTGTGCAGTGTTCACAAAACAAATCATTCCTACCGCCGCAGGCACAGAGGGTCTCGGGAGCGACGCATCCTGTTAGGCAGTGTGCATCGCCACAGACCAGATGCAGTACTGCAAGTCTCTCTTTTCTTTTTTAGTCCCTAGCCCCTTCCCCCTCGGGACAGTGTGCAATTAAGGAGTCTCATCCATGGGTTTCGCACATTCCTAAGAGGAATAGGAAGTCCACCATTGGCTCCAGTGTTGTCTCAGTGGTTGGAACCAGGTGAATGCATGACATAAGACCAGTGTCGGAGCTAGACCTACTACCATCTGGGGTAGACCCTAAGTTTGCCGCCTGGTGTAGGTAAGAGCAGGGGGGGCATTGGTGGGTGGTGGCCGATGGACAACATGTTTGGGGGGTGGTGGCGGACAACAAACGACTTGTTTGGCTGGGGGCTGGCGACCGACGGACGACTTGTTCTCAGGGGGCGTAGGAATGGTGGTAGTCGATAGACATGACTTCCTCACCTCTGCTGCCCCAAAAAACATTGCCCCTCCCAGCTAGACCACTGCATCAAACATCATCACTTCAGTACACTTCTGAACCTGTGCATACTCTGTCAGGAAGAAGACTGCTGTGCTGCTGAAAAGACGGCAACTCTGCTGGACTGATACTCTGAAGGAGCTACTTCCTATCTGTGCTGAACTGCTGCCTGCTTCCCTCTTGCCCTGAAAAGAAGAACTGGACCTGGAACCCATTTGAGCCCAGGATCCTAGAGTGACTCCAAGAACTAGTTTGCTGAACTCCTGATCTGAGCCTCAGGGACATAACAGACTGCCCATAGCTCCTTGGCCAGTCTTCAACGAGCTCCTGACCCCAAAGAGGTGCCTCTCAGGTCCTGGGCCCTTGGAAGTGTCCTTTTGCTCTTTAAGTCAAGCTTTTGGGCTCTCTGTGAACAGGAATGGGCCAGTGCGCTCTGGAGCCTCGTCGGTCACCCAGAAATCAAGCGTAAATGGCCACAAGTTTGTCTCTACTCACAGCATGTATTGCCTCTCACACCCACAAGTCTCCAGTCTGTGTGTCTGCAATACCCAGCCGGCTCTTCACACCCTGCCTACCATCGTCAGGGACATTCTCCTTGCTCCCGGTTAACTTCTTCCCCATGAACTGGACTCTTGGCACAAAACTTGAACAGGTAAAACTTCAACTGAACTAATCTGGGACCGTATCCGACCTACAATCCATCGCAGTCGGCTTGACGTTTTGGATTTGACCCAGTCTAGTGTGGCAGATATCCCCGGTTGTGCTTTTGTTTTTAGGCACTATACTGCAGTATATTCTTTAAAAATTCATAACTCTGGTTCTACTTATTGATTGTTTGTTATTTTGGTCTTGTTTTGTTAATTAAAATAAGCTCTATTTTTATAACTTGGTGTGAGATTTTTTGTGTGGTGTTTTCATTGCTTTACAGTTTGAGGTTTCGCACAAATACTTACACATTACCTCCAACTTAAGCCTGACTGATCTGTGCCAAGCTATGGCAGACTGAGCACAGGTTAATTTGGGGTTTGCTGGAGCCTTACCATGACTAGGACTGTGGTTACTGCTTGACCCAAGCTCACACCCCAGTCAACCAGAAACCCAAGTTCTAACAGAAAGTGAAGACTTGAACTATTGAAACATACAAAAAATGCACCATATCATACTGAAATAAAATGGTAATACACTTAACCTAGTGTGTAAATTGTACAGTGCAACAACTTCAAGCAAGGATTGTACTTATGTTACCTGCACACAAGGTTGTCTCTGCACTGCAACTGGGTGGTAACGCTGAAAACTTCATCTCATATTGATTATCTTATTACAAGTATGGGTATTTCAAAAGTAAAATGTTAATAATTTTTTTAGCAAAGTAGTATCAAGTTGTACATAACTAAGCAAGTACACATATATGAAAAGATAGGAGCCTCCAATCATCTCTTCTCTCTTCACAGAGTATAATGGTCTTCTTTTAAATTGTGATAGTTTACAAAGGGAACTATTCCATGCTGTCCAAAGTGCCAGGAAGATAAAGCTAATGATGAGCATATGTTTATAAGATGCCCTAGATTACAGCAATTCTGGTGCCTTGTAATAAAAGGTATGGAAGACATATTTATGTTTGACAATCAGGTGAGCATTCCTTTAATATTTTTTGGTATCCTTCGGAATTATGAATTGGTACCCTTAGATAATAACAAGATGTGTTTTTATCTTATCCTACTTGCCAGTAGAGACATTTGTAAATGTTGGATCAAATGTACCCCCCCCCGACTTTTTTAGATTGGCTAAACTCTGTTAAAAATGTAATGAAATTGGATATAACCACAAGGAAAGAAAACAGTAAGAGGAGGGCCTTTTGCTCACTATGTATGGGCTAGTTGGACAACCTTTAAACTTAGGGGTATGCACGTCCAATGATTATGCCTCTACATGGAATTACTTTACCACTCGGGTCAGTTCTTGGGTTCAACAGATAGAAGATTGAAACAGACCAATTACGAGAGGTTCTGTGTAAAGTGCAAACCATTAAGATCAAAGCTCTCTTGCTGGTGCAAACAAAGAGGGGGGCCGCTGAGTAAACCAATCTAGCTCTCGAAATATTTAATGGCGTATGAGGACAAAAAGAAAAATAGTAATCAATAATCATGAAATTTCATTGTGATATTATTGCTTATGTATGTGTTTGAAAAGTTCTAACTCTCATAAAATATATCAAAGCCAAATAAACCTGCACAAAACATATCAGGCAATTGACAATAGGTAATATAACATGATACTTATTTCTAAAATCGTTGTTTCTCAGAGAAATGCCTGCTTAAAGGGCTAAATAAGTAAAGTGCTTAGTACCTAAAAAGGTGCTTAGTGTAGTAAAGTGCTAGCATTTAAGGAATTTGTTTAGCAGCTGATATGTTCAAGTTCTAATGTTTGTCTAAGTAAAAAAGACTGTGCATATTTTTTACAGTATACTCTCCTATTATGTTGCCCCTGTGTTGTTAAACATTCTAAACGAGTGGGTCCATATCATATTTATAGATAAGAAAATATATTATTGTTACGAATTTTCAATATAAAAATACTATTGTGAAATCGATATTGCTCAAAAGTGTTATTGGCTGGTTATTAGAAATTTTGAAGCCCTTCAATAGTATTCAGCCCATTGGGTATTTTGGAATCCAGATCCAAAATGAATCTAGACTCCAATTGTCGTAGCATTTTTCCTCTATTACCACCTATTGTTAAAGCTGGTACTGCACCTACGACAAAGTATGGTAAGTTAATTAGATTGTTATGCACAAGTTTAAAGTGGCGTGCTACTGGATATGTTGGAGCTGAGTTTACTCCAGCCCTTGGGTGCTGTGCAATTTGTATATGGACTTGCAATTTGGTACTACCTACATAACGTAGGCCACAAGTACATTCTAGAACATAGAATGCAAAATCTGTTCTACAGTTGTAATGTCCCTTTATGTCAATGGGTTTCGGGCTGAAAGCTGTCATACAGTTAGAAGTATTGACCCCAAAATTAGATGCCCTACAAGAGCTGCATTTAAAAAAAATGTTTTAGGGGACAGCCAGTTTATTCTACTAACTATTTCAGGGCTACTCGTTAACAGTGCACTTCTCATTGAAGGGTGCTTCCAACACGCACACGGAGGAGTAGGCGGCGCCGGAGACCCTATCAAAGGTTCCGCAACAGACGACTCACATCTTCATGGCAACTCGCATAGACACCATTTACCAATAAGCCCATCTTTACTTTTAAGACCCGTTGGTGTCACGGACTTCCCTCTCGGGGGCAAGGGCAATCTTCCGTCTTTCCTTTAAACACAACTGTTCGACGCACACGGAGGAACGCACTTGGATTCCTTTCCAGCGAATTGTACATGATACAGGAATCTCAGGCTCAGATCGCTGACAACACTTTTGTCTTGCGCCTATGGTGAATGTGCATTTTTATTTCGGACCATCGGATTGAGATGCTCCTATTTGTAGCCCTGATGAAATTCCCACGGCACTAAAGGGAATTAAACGCGTTGGATGTGTCTGTGTATCTGAACCCCTTCCACGCTCATGACGAGCTGGGCTTGTCATGGTGTAGCCTCCTCGCACGCTGATGACGAGCCCAGCTCGTCATAAAACAATGCAAATTGCAATTTCCAGCACAGGAGGGAAATTGCCTTAGCAGCCATGGAGGTAAAAAGAGGGGAAAAAAATTCAATAAAGAAAGAACAGAAGATTTACAAACTTCATGAACTTTTTTCACTATTTACGCCACCGAGTGCACCTCTCAAATTTCTTGTAAACTTTTTGATTATAGATATATATATATAAAAAATATCCTTTCAGGCATAAAGCGACTTATAAATTATGCAAAAAAGAAGCAGAGAACTCTTGGCAGTTCTCAAGTTTAGGTGGAAAGCAGCTCCCGTATAGAGCACCCTCAATACCAGAGACACTCTAGATCTGCTCACCTCAAATGTCTGCTTTTTTGTCAAAGTCTTTAAGCATTGGATTAGCATAGTGCCATCCACGCCGAGATACAAAGAGACAAAGTCTTTTGCAATTTCAACAGCAGAGTCTTTAAGAATAGGACTAGCACACTGCTGTACATGCCAAGCTGTAAAATCACATATGCATGGATTGTTTTCTGATCTTCAATGTTCTTAATAAAGTTATGCTCTAGACGTGCTATGCCTCACACATTGTCATGCTCTCTTATATTACAAGTATATGATCACACTTCTGACGGACATACGGGTATAGTAACCTAGGTGATGTTGTGATTTTACCTACATAACTCAATTCATTGTCAAAAGAAATAGATCAGCTGCCTTATTAATGGTGATCTGGGGACTTTTGGGATCATGCCCTAGTAGCTACAATTATTATTTTGATATTCTATTATAGTATTATACAGTCCTGATACATAAACAATGTCCTATTGCTATCATTTATTTTGAAGAGAGAAGTGATCATTGTACAGAACACCCCGTACTCCAGTGCTCTTTAATTGTAACCAGTGGCTCTGCTCCAGGTCAACAGCGACTTCCTGAGTCAAGATCTCGAGACATTCTTCGAACTTAGGACAAGTTGAAGTACTAGGCTAGGTACTTGATATCAGGTTAGTGCTCACTATCCTTTTATAGTAGTAAGCAGACCAGAATATTGATGTCTTCAAGGCAATAGACTTGTCTTCAAGTTTCCTCTCAGTGACTTCCCTCCAGTTCTTTGAATGTTCTTGCTCAGAACCCTTCCTGAAACTTTGGGCTTCCAACTGTGTTATGCAAGGACTGGAGACTTTGCTCTGTGTTTCTCTGATGAGCAGTAGAGCCAAGAGATCTCTACTGAGAGTACTTGATTCATGCGTGATGCTTGTACTGAGATCAATATTCCTAGTGTACCTTGGGATTTTCATGGTTCAACCTCTGTTCCTAGTATACCTTGAGAGCATCATACTCCAACCTGTGTTCCAGGTGGACCTTAGGTGTTTCCTAACTCCAATCTGTGTTCTTAGTATACCTTGGGAGTGCTGTTAACTCCACTCTGTTTTTAGTAATCATGGGAGTACCAGAAACTCCAACCCATGTTCCAAGTTTTATCCTGGTAGTGTCAGAGTCTCCAATTAGTATTTTGAGTTCATCCTGGAGATTCTCAGAGAATTCCACACTGTGAACATGGTTATCCTTCTTTCATGCCCTATTGTAGATGAAGCATGTAAGCGAATGTCAATAAAGTTAATGCAATGACAATATATAAGGAGGCCTGCTAGTGTACTGATGGTGATTGCCTTTTCTTGTTGTTTCTAGCGTATGGCGTGGTCCCCAAACCAGACATCCCTACCTTTGAAGACACAGAGGGTCACAGGAATGACACTTCCTGTTAGGCATTGTACATCACCGCAGAGCAGATCCAGTGCCGGAACTCTCTCTTTTCTTGATTTGTCCTTACCCTCTTTCCCCTAGGGGTGGCGCTCGATTTAGAAGTCTTGAACCAGAGTCTCAAGCTTTCCTGAAAGGGATAGGAGTTCCAGCATTGACTCCAGAGTCATCGCAGCAGTTGAAACGAGATGAGTGCATGACCGAAGGCCAAGCCTTGCATGCTTCCTCAGCTTGAACACATGGATATTCAGAGGTATGATTTGTCCTTACAGTCCACAAACCTTGGTTATGCCAAAATTCTATCAATCGCTTTCATTAATGGGAGCGTTAATCCTGTTCATGTCACAGTTACCACTTCAGTCACTGTGCCTTTCTCCATGCCTGAAAAGTCTTTTGGAGATAGTCACAAAATTGAAGCACTTTGGAATGAGCGCCTGCTGTTGTTTCCATGTATCCTAGGAACTTTTCCCTCCAATGCTGCTAGAATGGTTTCTACAGTAGTCCATCTCAGGGGTGCCGCAGATAATGGGACTATTACACTTCTAGAAAAGAATAACCTGGATTTGCATGATTTTGAAAATATTAAAGAGATTGCACCTTATTTCGTGAGTACGTGTACCTCTGCCCAGACCAGTGACACTGAGTTGTTACATTTCTGTGTGGGCGTAAAGGCAAACTAATTGCAGGACTACAGGGGCTAGAGTGAACAGAACCTGCCCTCTTCATAGGGGGTTGAGAGGTGACCTAAATATTTCCCAGTCACACTTTGTAAACCTGCCCTCAGACTGTGCTGTGCTCCTTAGTTGTAAGACTTGGCCTTAGAATAATGGAATTAAGAAAGAAATTACAACTATGTCTATATTGAGGTGAGGAGGAGCATTTTACCCAATAGTGTCTTGCCAAACCACAGGGACTTCGGAAGTTTAGAGCCTCTACTGCAGACAAGGTGCAAACCAGTTGGAGGGTCTAGTTGACCTAAAGCTCTATCAATCGGATATGAACCAAAATCCCCTTACATGGCTAATACTTCACTTAAGGTTCCACACATTTAATGATACCAGTCATCCTGACAGAGGCAGGATTTGTCCATGCTTGTAGATTCCGGGTCCACTTGAAACTTCCTAGATTTAATCCTGGCCAGTACCCTTCAAGCTCCATTAGTATAAAAAATAAGAGCCAGAGTAAGTTAGAAATGTAGATGGCACCTAGCTTTCTTCTGGTATGATTGTATATCAAATTATTCCATTATCCCTAGTATGTGAGAATGGGCATACAGAGACTTTAATCTTTGAACTCATAGACACACCTACTTTTGGCGCTATGTTAGGGATCCATTGGCTTCAGCTGCACATTCTCACCATTGACTGGCCCCACCATTTGGTCACTTTAGAATCCAATTACTGTCTAAATCATTGCAATGATAATGCTGAGAGAGGTTTATCTTTCTTGGCGTGTGCGGTTTTCCCACCTGTCTCTTTGACCCAGTGCCCAGTAGGTTACCTGGACCTTCAAGACTCCTTTGAGGAACACAAGAGTACACCACTACCTCTTCATAGGAGAAATGGTTGCCATGTAGACTTCATTCCTGGGGCAACTCTTCCTTGCTGTCAAGCTCTTGCTCCTTCAGGGCCAGAGACAGAGTGTTCCCTTTTTTTTCTGAATTGCGTGCAGACATGTTTCATGCGCACTTTGTTGATTTCTTGGTACCTATCTTGTTTCCCGAGGTTGTCACTATGAATAGGAAACTGGCACCAGAGTTTAAATGTCCAGACCCTGCATAGTCTATTCTAGCAGAGGCAAGTGCCTCCCAAACAGCAATGAGAAGGGTTCCATCACAACAACAGGACACGTGCACTCGGTTGAAACCTTTTTACCAGGGATATTTCCAGCGGGACAAAGTTATACCAGTCAGGATCACTCAGAATTTTGTACACACAGAACACATTGAAAATCCCTGAGACAAGAAATTCTCTTTGGGTAGAATTAGAGTTGGGACGAAATCGACTTTTGACTAATTGAAATAGATGATAAATCATATATTCAGTTCCATTATCATGGTCCTACCTCATTTACCCCATGAAGGAATTAAGACAAGATGCTATAAGCAGGTGCCTTGACACTCAATTAGCAGATCTTCTGAGAATTCAAGGGACAATAGTAAATGGTCAACTATGGTTTGAGGGGCTCACATTGTCCAAGGATATGTATGACTGCATATAGATTTGCACAGCTTGTTTTCAAAATGAGACACATCATTTTAACCCACTAGACTAGTCACAAACCTTACTCATACCTCTTGTCCAATGGCATGCCATCAGCATGGACCTTCTCACTGACCTTCCCAGTTCCAACGGCTATACTACTGATTGGGTAGTAACCATCCTAATTTCCCGGATGACACATTTTATTGCCCTTATGGAGATACCCACTGCCAAAGCCCTTGCCATGCTGTTCATTCAACAAATTATGCAGTTTAATGGTCTCCCTTTGGTTATTTATTCTGACAGGGGCTCGCAATACGTTTCACGATTTTGGCTCAGTCTTTGCACATCATTGGACATTGATACTCGACTATAGTCTGTCTGTCTCCCACTGAATGATGAACAGATGGAGTAGGTAAATCAGGTGTTGAAACCAACATTGTGATGCTTTTTGAGCTCTACCCCCAAAGGTTGGAAATCCTTGCTACCTTTCGCTGAGTTTGCTTACAATAATACACCACATTCAGCCATTGGGGCATCCCCCTTCTATTACTTAACTGGGATACATCCATATGTCTTACCTGAAAACTTTGTAATGAGCTTTGAAAATGTTCCTGCCATGCAAGACTTTGTAAAACTCCTGATAGACTCCCAACAGCAGGGGTTATCACACCTGCTCCCAGCTACGTTGAGTGTTCAAAAAGGTGCTGAGAGACATTGACAGCCACAATCAGACTACAAGTTCGGAGATCAGGTTTAGCTATTCAATGAAAACTCTCACTTACAGGGACCATGTGAGCTCCAACCTTGTTATGAAGGCCCCTTTTCTGTTGAATGAATCCTTAACCCCGCAGCTGTTAAGTTAAAGCTGCCAGAAGACTACCCCACTCCTCCAGTGTCTCATGTGTCCTTGTTGAAGCACTATTGCTGTCAGACCCTTTCTCATAACACTGGAAGGTCATTTGGAATTTGAGGTACAAAGAACTCTAGATTCTAAACATTAAAATGGATTCTTGTTTTACTTGACTGATTATGTCCTGAAGAGCAGTGTTGGGAACCAGCCAGCAATGTTCATGTCCCTAAGCTGGTTTGCTCCTTTCATGCCTGTCACCCAGACAAATTACGACCTGTAAGTCGTTCCTTGCAGGGGGAACTGTCACAAACCCCTCTTTTGTCATCTGTGTAGTGGGCCTAGCGTGTAGGCCTCAAGTTGCGTTATCCCTGAGGCGCTTTATGGTGCTCTATGATAACTTGGCTGAGATTTCCCTAGATCATATTTTCCATTACCCTTGATGCAGTGTAGTGTTTTTCCCCAAACCACAAGTGGCCTTTACCCTTGACTCTGTGTTGTGTTGACATTACAGAGCCTCATGGCGAGCCATGATTTCACGCCTAAGCTTATCACCAATCCCCCAGATTCCATTATGCCTGAGCTTGCAAGTTTTCTCTGAACACATCAACCAGAAGCTTGCCTTGCTCCCGCTGTTACTAGGGTCTTGGAGTGTTTCTTGCTGGTGCACGTTTAGACAAAACGAAACATTTGTTACCTGTTAATTGATTCCATCCATTAGTTTGAACCTGCTCTTCCTGTAAGGTTAAAGCTAGTGTACTAATATGAGCTTACTTCAAGAGTCTCGGAGAACCTTCCAGATTGCCACGTATGCCACATGCCCCGTGATTCTGTTATATCCATTGGACCCTGCACATGTTATATAAATCAGGCCAACCTGACACCCTTGCTTGGCCTATGCTCCCAGTGGAACAAGCTTCCTTTCTGCCCACTAACCTGAAGCATCGACTGGACCTAGGCAGTTCAAAGCTCCTCCGGTGTTTCCCTTGACTCTAGCTTCCTCGACACACCCTTAATCTCCGCCTCCTGTTCAGCTATTCCAGTTCCCCAGCGACTTCCTGATTCAAAATCCTGAGACCTTCTTAGCACTTAGGACAAGTTAAAGTACTAGGCTACGTACTTGATATCAGATTAGGGCTCACTATCCTTTTATAGTAGTAAGCAAGTTGCAGGATTGGCGTCTTCAAGACTATAGGCTTGTCTTCAAGTTTCCTCTCAGTGACTTCCCTCCAATTCTTTGATTGTTCCTGCGCCAGACCCTTCTTGCAACTTTGGCCTTTTAACTGTCTTTATACAAGGACTAGAGACTTTGCTCTGTGTGTTACTCTGATGAACAGTAGTGCCAAGACAACTTTCCGGAGATTTGATTAATTCATGTGTGATCCTTGTACCAAGATCAATGTTCTTATTATATCTTGAGAGTGTCATACTCCACCCTGTATCCCTAGTAAACCTTAAGAGTATCGTACTCCAAGCTGTGTTCCTACCATAACCTGGGAGTGCCATACTCCAACCTGTGTTCCTAGGATACTTTGGGAGTGTCATACTCCAAGCTGTATTCTGAGTGCACTTTGGGAATTTCCTAACTCCAATCTGTGTTCCTAGTAATCTTGGGAGTGCTAGCAACTCCAACCTATGTTTTGAGTGTAAACTTGCTTGTGTCAGAAACTCCAGCCCATGTTTTGAGTGTATCCTTGGGAGTGCCAGAAACTCCAAGCCATGTTCTGAGTTTTATCCTGGGAGTGTCAGGGTCTCCAATTAGTATTTAGAGTTCATATTGGAGGATTTCTGAGAATTCCACTCTGTGAACCTTGTTATCTTACCTGCATGTCATATTGTAGAAGAAGCATGTAAGTGAATGTAAATAAAGTCAATGCAATGAGAATGTATAAGAAGACCTGCCAGTGTACTGATGGTGATTGCCTTTTCCTGTTTTTTCCAGTGTGTGCAGTGTTCACAAAACAAATCATTCCTACCGCCGCAGGCACAGAGGGTCTCGGGAGCGACGCATCCTGTTAGGCAGTGTGCATCGCCACAGACCAGATGCAGTACTGCAAGTCTCTCTTTTCTTTTTTAGTCCCTAGCCCCTTCCCCCTCGGGACAGTGTGCAATTAAGGAGTCTCATCCATGGGTTTCGCACATTCCTAAGAGGAATAGGAAGTCCACCATTGGCTCCAGTGTTGTCTCAGTGGTTGGAACCAGGTGAATGCATGACATAAGACCAGTGTCGGAGCTAGACCTACTACCATCTGGGGTAGACCCTAAGTTTGCCGCCTGGTGTAGGTAAGAGCAGGGGGGGCATTGGTGGGTGGTGGCCGATGGACAACATGTTTGGGGGGGGGGTGGTGGACAACAAACGACTTGTTTGGCTGGGGGCTGGCGACCGACGGACGACTTGTTCTCAGGGGGCGTAGGAATGGTGGTAGTCGATAGACATGACTTCCTCACCTCCGCTGCCCCAAAAAACATTGCCCCTCCCAGCTAGACCACTGCATCAAACATCATCACTTCAGTACACTTCTGAACCTGTGCATACTCTGTCAGGAAGAAGACTGCTGTGCTGCTGAAAAGACGGCCACTCTGCTGGACTGATACTCTGAAGGAGCTACTTCCTATCTGTGCTGAACTGCTGCCTGCTTCCCTCTTGCCCTGAAAAGAAGAACTGGACCTGGAACCCATTTGAGCCCAGGATCCTAGAGTGACTCCAAGAACTAGTTTGCTGAACTCCTGATCTGAGCCTCAGGGACATAACAGACTGCCCATAGCTCCTCGGCCAGTCTTCAACGAGCTCCTGACCCCAAAGAGGTGCCTCTCAGGTCCTGGGCCCTTGGAAGTGTCCTTTTGCTCTTTAAGTCAAGCTTTTGGGCTCTCTGTGAACAGGAATGGGCCAGTGCGCTCTGGAGCCTCGTCGGTCACCCAGAAATCTAGCGTAAATGGCCACAAGTTTGTCTCTACTCACAGCATGTATTGCCTCTCACACCCACAAGTCTCCAGTCTGTGTGTCTGCAATACCCAGCCGGCTCTTCACACCCTGCCTACCATCGTCAGGGACATTCTCCTTGCTCCCGGTTAACTTCTTCCCCATGAACTGGACTCTTGGCACAAAACTTGAACAGGTAAAACTTCAACTGAACTAATCTGGGACCGTATCCGACCTACAATCCATCGCAGTCGGCTTGACGTTTTGGATTTGACCCAGTCTAGTGTGGCAGATATCCCCGGTTGTGCTTTTGTTTTTAGGCACTATACTGCAGTATATTCTTTAAAAATTCATAACTCTGGTTCTACTTATTGATTGTTTGTTATTTTGGTCTTGTTTTGTTAATTAAAATAAGCTCTATTTTTATAACTTGGTGTGAGATTTTTTGTGTGGTGTTTTCATTGCTTTACAGTTTGAGGTTTCGCACAAATACTTACACATTACCTCCAACTTAAGCCTGACTGATCTGTGCCAAGCTATGGCAGACTGAGCACAGGTTAATTTGGGGTTTGCTGGAGCCTTACCATGACTAGGACTGTGGTTACTGCTTGACCCAAGCTCACACCCCAGTCAACCAGAAACCCAAGTTCTAACAGAAAGTGAAGACTTGAACTATTGAAACATACAAAAAATGCTCCATATCATACTGAAATAAAATGGTAATACACTTAACCTAGTGTGTAAATTGTACAGTGCAACAACTTCAAGCAAGGATTGTACTTATGTTACCTGCACACAAGGTTGTCTCTGCACTGCAACTGGGTGGTAACGCTGAAAACTTCATCTCATATTGATTATCTTATTACAAGTATGGGTATTTCAAAAGTAAAATGTTAATAATTTTTTTAGCAAAGTAGTATCAAGTTGTACATAACTAAGCAAGTACACATATATGAAAAGATAGGAGCCTCCGTTCTCTTTAAAACGAGCCTGTCTGATATTTTCTTCATACAGCATAGTTATAACATCAATAAAGAGATTTCATATGATAATGATGTAGCTGCTTATGCAGTCTGTAACTAGAGAACTTCATAGCAGACTTTGAGATAATAATGCTGCATACCTCACAGATGTCTTTATTTATTGATATACCTTTGTAAATTAAATCTACTAAGAAAATGCAAGTTATTGTGATTTAACAGACAGGACATGAGACAGCAAGGTATAAACATTAAAGGGTAGTAGGGCACCCTACAATGCACTTTACTTTTCATTCAATGGATGGTGAAATTTGATCAAATCACCCCCATCCTGATGGAACACAATTAGTTCCACTTGCAGGTCCACTACATCATCAAAACCAGCTGCATCTGTTACAAACATCACAGATAATGCTGCTGTTTTTCATGATGTAGTGGGCCAGAAAAGCTATAATGACCTGCAGCACCCCTCTTATACTGGAGAAATGCTCAACATCTATATAAGGTGGCACTCACAATCCTGCATACAAGATTCCATCACTGCAGACTAAGAGGTGTAAAAAAGAAAAACCAAGGCTCTAGCCCTTTTTCCAACTATGGGTGGGGAAGATTTAGGATTCGCTTCTTTAAAGAACACCATATCACAATGCAGCAAAAATAACTACTAACCAGCTACCTACCGGTCTATCACTCGGTGACTGTATGCTTTCATTCTTCCTCGACCACAACTCCTCTGTCCTTCTGGCCAGATTTCTGCTTTACAAAATGTCTGCATATACATGTTATAATCAGCATAGTATTCTCTGCAGTGATACATCTTGCCACCGTGCAACTTTTTCATGTTGAGAGCATCAGATATTATAAATAAGAGTTTAACAGCTTAAAAAAATAGACAAGTAGAACAAAGTTATCAAAAATAAATGGGTGATTTGGATTAGGTAGTAATTAAAAAGAAGGATCCCTGAACCCGCACAACTTAATGAGAGAGGTGCTGCTAAAACAAAATAAAAAAAGACGTTGGCTAAAAGGCAATGCATGCATCACAGAGCTTTTGATTATATGGGATTAGTTGGCAAGTCTGGTGCTGTGGATAAAAGAATAACATGTAAGGTGGTATTCAATCCTCATAGTTGCCATAAATCTTTTTGTTTTAAATTGGAACTCTCTATCAGCAGTTTACTAGCATGCAAGAGTGCATATTTCCGAATTTTGGGAACTGAGAATGGTTACTCAGTCAGTATTACTGAAAACGTATTGAGCATTTTTATAGGGCATTCATGCAAAGGGCTTTCCACATTTTCCAAGGTTCTCCTAATTCCTTCACAATAAAACGCAAAGCTTGAAGGTGAACTAGTCCATTTCTCATCCTTCTCCCATCAGGCTGGGGGTTCCACAGGGTTCTGCGCTCTCAACTACACTCTTCAACCCGCTGATGGAGCCTCTGACAGAAATTCTGAAATCATCCAGCATTCACTATTACATGTACGCTGATGAGACCCAACTATACCTGAAGAATCCTCCCCTGAGGACATCAGTTCCTCAACTAAGTTCTAATGAAAACACAAAGCTGGCTGACACTTAACCACTTGAAGCTAAATACCCTCAAAACAGAATTCCTCCTAATCGCTAACTGCTCTTAACTGTACGCCACACATCGTTGATTCCGCAATCTCTCTGGGAATATTGCTACACAGTAGTCTGAACATGCAGAAGCACATTAGTACCCTCAACAAAGGAGCGAACTTACAACTCAGCATCTTATGGAAAATTGAACCTTTTTTCTCTCCACTTGACCTAAAGGTTGCAGTGCAAGCCTTAGTGATCTCAAAGCTGGACAATACCAGCGCAACCCTTTGCGGCCTTCCAAGAGCGAAGACGGCTACTCTTCAGGCTGCCCTCAAGTCTGCTGCTGGACACTTAATGGGCGCTAAAAGACACAACCATATATCTCCAGATCTGTTATACTTGAACTGGCTTCCATATGAAGCTCTGATACAGCAAAAAATTGCATGCATGGCACACAAAACCATTCATTTCAATAACCCGCTGTACCTCGCTCAAAAACTGGAGCTCTCAGGTGGATTGAGAGCCTCCAGAAGCGCCAGCATTCTACTGCTCAAACCACAAAAAAGGAGTGTGGTGTACATTACAAGTTCACTACACCCTACCATCCACAGTGCAATGGACTTGTTGAAACATTCAACAAGACCTTAAAGGGTATGATTAAGGGTTTACCTGAAAAGCTTAGACGAAGATGGGACATCCTTCTACCCTGCCTTCTGTTTGCTTACATAGAGGTCCCACAAAAGGGGGTTGGCTACACCCCTTTTGAACTTTTGTTTGGGCATCCTGTAAGGGGACCCCTATGTCTGGTGAAGGAAGGATGGGAGTTACCTCTCAATAAGCCTAAACAAGACATAGTGGACTATGTACTTGGTCTCCGATCAAAGATGGCTGAGTATATGAAGAAGGCTTCCAAAAACCTTGAGGCTAGCCAAGAACTTCAAAAAGCTTGGCATGACAAAAAGGCTGTGCTGACTGAGTACCAGCCAGGACAGAAGGTGTGGGTGCTGGAGCCAGTAGCCCCAGCAGCACTCCAAGACAAATGGTCTGGACCCCACACAATTGTTGAGGAAAAGGGAGAGGCCACCTACCTGGTGGACGTGGAACTCCCAGGAGCCCCCACAGGGTGCTCCATGTCAACAGACTCAAAGCATATGTTGACAGGGCAGACATGGGCTTGCTCATGGCTCCAGATGAGGGGCAGAAGGAAGAGGGTGACCCTCTCCTAGACCTGCTGACTCAGAACCCTGATGATGGTTCAGTTGATGGTGTGGCCTTAGCTGGCAGCCTCACTGAACAGCAGCAACAGGACTGCAGACAAGTTCTACAGTCCTTCAGACATATGTTTTCCTTGACCCCTAGTCAGACTAACTGGTGCACCCATGAGGTGGACACTGGTGACAGTCTGCCTGTGAAGAATAAGATCTACAGGGAACCTGACCATGTCAGGGACTGTATAAAGACTGAGGTTCAGAAAATGTTGGAGCTGGGAGTAATTGACCCATCAGAGAGCCCATGGGCCAGCCCAGTAGTCCTTGTGCCAAACCCCCACACCCAAGATGGTAACAGAGAGATGAGGTTCTGTGTGGACTACATAGGTCTCAATGCTGTCACAAGGACAGATACTCACCCAATTCCAAGAGCATATGAGCTCATTGACAGATTGGCTTCTGCCAAGTTTTTGAGCACATTTGATTTGACAGCTGGCTATTGGCAAATCAGGTTAGCTGAGGATGCCAAGGCCAAAACTGCTTTCTCAACCCCAGGAGGTCAGTACCAATTTGTGGTGATGCCCTTTGTTTGAAGAATGTACCGGCCACTTTCCAAAGGTTGGTGAACCAAGTCCTCACTGGGTTGGATGAATTTTGTGCAGCTTAGCTAGATGATATTGCTGTCTTTAGCTCCACTTGGGAGGACCACCTGGTCCACCTGAAGAAGGTTTAAGAGGCCCTGCAGAAGGCAGGCCTAACTATCAAGACCACAAAGTGCCAGATAGGGCAGAGTAAGGTTGTGTACCTGGGCCACATTGTAGGTGGGGGTCAGGTTCAACCACTGGAGAGTAAGATCCAGACCATCAAGGACTGGGCTCCTCCAACCACCCAGACACAGGCCAGAGCTTTCTTGGGCCTGTCTGGTTATCACAGAAAGTTTGTTAAGAATTATGGGTCCATTGTGACACCACTTAATGACTTGACTTCCAAGAAGATGCCAAAGAAGGTTCAGTGGACAGTAAGCTGTCAAAAGGCATTTGATGACCTGAAGAAGGCCATGTGCTCTGCACCTGTCTTAAAGAGTCCTGACTACTCCAAAGAGTTCATTGTCCAACAGATGCTTCTGAGTTGGGGGTGGGAGCTGTGCTTTCACAACTTAATGTAGATGGTCAAGACTAGCCCATTGCTTTTTTTAGCAGAAGGCTGACCCCTAGAGAGAAACGTTGGTCAGCCATTGAGAGGAAGGCCTTTGCTGTGGTTTGGGCCCTGAAGAAGTTGAGGCCATACTTGTTTGGCACTCACTCCAAGATTCAGACCGACCCCTCTTGTGGCTAAATCAGATGAAGGGTGAAAACCCCAAACTGCTCAGGTGGTCCATTTCCCTACAGGGGGTGGACTTTACAGTGGAGCACAGACCAGGGACTGACCATGGTAATGCAGATGGTCTCTCCAAGTACTTCCACTTAGAACATGAAGACACAACTGGTCAAGGTTAGTCTAATGTCCCTGCGTTGGGGGGGGGGGGGGTGAAGGGGAGTAGGGTCTGCTTTCCTATGGTCACCCCACTTTTTGCTTTTTGCCTCACTGGTTTTCGACTTAATGTGGCTGTGGGCCTGCTAATCAGCCCACAGCCCAGCTGTGCTCTCTCTAAATTCAATACAATGTACTTTAGGTACATTACCAATTGGACATTGGGTCACCTTATGAGCCCCTGTACAGTGTACTACAGGTACCCAGGGCTTAGGTGCATCCAAGGCCTACCAGGGGCTGCAGCATGTATTATGCCACTCCGGGCTGGCCACTCCCATTGGCACAACTGGCTGATCACTCAGCTGGGGCAAGGTCATGTAATCACCCCTTGCTTAGATATAGTATTCCTATATCTAACCTTATATCTAGACACATATATTTATTTATTTATTTTATATTCTTCTATAGCGCAAGAATAGACCCCCGAAGGGGTATCTCCGCGCTTTGCCAGTGAGTAAGTCCTCAGATGTTAAATGAAGAGGAGAATGGTGCAATTAGAGAGAGAGATCAGTTAATGGGAAATAGATGTGTTTTCAAGACCTTACGAAAGGTCAGATGATTGGTCAATGTCCTTATCTCAAGAGGCAGAGAGTTCCAAAGCTTTGGTCCAAGGTGGGCCAGGGCTCGCCCTCCTTGTCTGGCCTTTTTTATTCTGGGCACCTGCAGAAGCTGTCGGTTCACAGAGCGCAGGGTTCGCCCAGGGGCATAAGGCAGGAAGATGTTGGCCAGATATTTGGGGCCTTTGCCTATCACACTTTTGTGAATTGTGCATAGGGTCTTAAAATGCACTCGTTTCCTCACTGGTAACCAATGAAGTTTGGTCAGCAGGGGAAGGGAGGGAGTCCTGGGGGGGGGCGTTGAGGACTATCCTAGCTGCCGTATTTTGGATTACTTGCAGTTTTTTGAGCTGCCCTTCATTTGCTCCCAAAAGAAGGCCGTTGCAGTAATCCACTCTGCTGATGATTAATGCCTGCACTAGTGTTTTTCTATGGCAGTCTGGCAGGTAGGGAAACACTCTCCTTAGCATACCGATGGCTCGGAAACAGGTGCTTGCCACCTGGTTTACGTGGTCCTTGTAGGTAAGTGTTTGATCTATTAACACTCCTAGGTTTCTCACTGTGTTTTTAGGGCTAGGAACAGGGCCTAATTCCAGGGGCCACCAGTCCGGTGTCCAGTGTGTTATTGCTTGCCCAAACAACATGACCTCCGTTTTTCCTATATTGCATTGGAGACAGTTTGCTGACATCCAAGCAGATATTGCTCTCATTCCCTCTGCGAAGGATTTTTTTATCGCAGGTGTCAGATCTTTAAAGGGAAAGAGGAGTTGGGTGTCGTCAGCGTATGACACTGGTGTAAACCCAAATGATCTTGCTAGGTTGGCTAGGGGAGCCACATACACGTTGAAAAGTGTAGGGCTTAAGCAAGAGCCCTGTGGCACTCCCTTATTGAGCTCCCTGTGGATGGATTTGTGGGAGCCCAGCCTAACCTCTTGAGAGCGTCCTGACAGAAAGCTTTCCATCCATGCCAATGCCGTGCCCTCCAAACCTACGTCTTTTAGTCGCTCAAGAAGCACTTTGTGAGACACCGTATCGAAAGCGGCGGAGAGATCCAACAGCACCAGAATCATAGAATTGCCCCCATCCAGTGCCATTCTGATGTTATTGGTCACTGTTTGGAGGGCAGATTCGGTGCTGTGGTTTGGCCTGAACCCAGATTGGGAATAGTCCAGGCCCTCCGTCGCTTCTAGATGTTGTGACAGATAGGTGTTCCACCTATAAGTCACTCCTATGGCAGGTCTTAACAATCCTGGAGGCAGAGTGCTTGGTTTTATGTGAGATGAGGCTCTAGCATGAGCTGAGCCTGTCTTTAGCTTTCGGAACCATGTCCTTATAGCTGTTCTAGGACATAGCCATACCATATACTCTTAAGTGCATTATGAACCTCGCGGTTAAATGCTAACTCTGGTTTGGCTTTATCAAAACATGTCGTGTAAGGTGTCATACACTTTGGAATACTACCCCCTTGCCAGTTCTGGCGACGGGGGTAGCATTCCACCCTTCTAGAGGGGGAAGACATGCTGTTCCTACTAATCCCGGTTAAAGTTAACCAGAGCCTCAGCATCACAAAATGGATGCTGCTGCCACAGACACAAGTCTGACTTCCTGCTGCTGGGAGTCCTTCCAGCGAGGGAGGCTTGGACAATAGGTTTCCTGTCTTGGGAGGTGCTAGCACCACCCCAGACAGGCTATAGTGTTTTGGGGCAGGGAGGGCTGAAAGAAATGAGACACTGCCGGGGGCACACAAGGTGTCCCATGCATAGTCCAGTTAAAACCGGTGCTGGGGCACTCCAGCCCCAGCTCTGGCGTGAAACTGGACAAAGGGAAAGGGATGTAACTACCCCCTTCCCTGGTCCCATCCATAGGAGGGACCTAGCAGGTAATCCAGCCCCTAGATTTGGTATATAGGTATGAGCTGAGTCCCAAGACTTTAGATTAATCCTGACTGAAACTTGAAATGAAACTCTGGACCTTCAACGTTCTACTTGAAGATAGAAGACTGAAGAATCTCCCTTGTGGTCAAGGAATGACCACCCTGCACAAGCAGGCACCATCCAGCGATCAATGGCTTGCTTTGTCGACGCTCCTGCCGGAGCCCAAGCACAGAGCCTGACAAGACCCAAACTTCCAGACTTCCTTCAGCCCAATCCACAGCCACAGCAAAGCTGAGACCCGTGGAGGTGACGTGAGACGTGGGACCGGCCATCTTGGAAAGCCAGCAAATAGCTTTTGGTGCAACTTTCGAGGCACTCTTGAAGTTGTACATTGGGGATTGAGAAGCCCCAGCCCTGAGCACCAACTGCACCGAAGATCAGCCCTCCACACTCCACGAGTTCTGCGTGGGGTCCTTCTGCATTTTTCTGCTCGACGCGTCTGTCCGGTCACTTGCCCGTTGGCTAGTGGCCATCTTTACGACGAACCTTTGAATTTCCACCGCTGGTCTGGTTGCGCCAGACTGGCCCTTGCTCCCCTGAAAAGGAGCAGCCCATCAGACCTTGTTGGTCTGATTAAGAGGCCATCTTTGATTCCTGTATGGGTTGCCTTAGCCAAGGTTTGTTGCCTCCATTCCGGAAGCCAACACCGCCGACAGCCAGAGCATTTGTGGGACAGTCCGTGCCTGACTTTTGGTCGTCGTCGACATCTCCTGGTCCACGTGGCTGCAGAGACAAGCTTCACAACATCACCTGATTGCTTCACGACATCGCCTGGTTCCTTCCTGGTCACTGGCTAGTGACCCAGACTCTGTCCCCTCTACTTTCAGTTACTCTTCATCCTTGATCCGCCCTTGGATCCAACCGGGCTCTTCTCTCCTGGTCGCCTGCAGCATCTTTCTTAGAGGCTCCATAGGATTCAACGACGAAATCCGACACACTTTGACACCTATGCACCCGCTTCCTGTGGGTGAGGTAACGCGAGTACTCCGGTGCTCCTGTGGGTATTGATTATCCTAGTGTCTAAGTTTCAAGTAGCTTTCTCCTAGTTCATCCTGAAGTGACCTAACATAACTAGTTTCCAATTCTTTCGTTCCCATTCTAACTCTATGGTAACTTGCGTTTGAGTAAAGACACTGCACACGCCTCCCATGGGCCTCCTACTTCCTATGCTTTGGTAGTACAGTGTAGCCCCAGCGAATCCCTAGGCCCTAGGCCTATCCTTTGTTAGTGACGTGGTTCTTATACCACTATTTTAGTATATGGTTTAGCATGCCCCTAGGGCCCTACTGTATTTTGTGCAACTTATTGAATGATAATTGAGTATCTTATTATGTGCTTGTGCCTCTGATCTTATAAAGGGTTCAGAGGGGTTGTTTAGAAATAAATACATATATATTTGATATATATCCTGAGTGGTGTCCTTTCATTTGGTATTCAAGGGGTTACATATGGTAAAACAGCTGGCTTCACATGCCCTCTTGAGTTTAGCCTAAGACTGCTTTGTTCATGCTACCACTAGGATAGCTGGTCTATAAGGTTGACTTTACAACCATCACCATAAGGGTTGTTTGGACTGATACAGGGTGCCCACTAGAATAGTGGACATCACATATCAGGCCAACTTCTCACAGTAATTTACAATGCATTCGTTTTTTGTTTGAAAGGAACCCCCAATGGGGGTTGCGCCATTTATTGCGCTGAGTGGTCAACGACGTTTCGATCCTCGTGACTTGGGATCATCTTCAAGACCAGGTTGCACTTGGTAAACGGTGCTGGCGCTGTTATGGGGAAAAGGTGGTTTGGAGATCTGATCCGGCAGCAAGATGTCCGGAGATTGCCTGGCTTCAGTAAAGAATCCACCTAGAGGGGTGTATATCGTTCGTGCACTGGAACCAAAGTGTCCCTGGAGGGATTGGCGGAGGAAATCTCAATTTAGACCGACACCTGGAGCTGAATTAAGCAGCATGGACTCGCCATGTTCGTGTTCAGAGTCCTGTGGTGTGTGCCAGCTCAGCAGGAACTGAATCAAAACCAGGCCGTAATGAGTACTGGTACTCTCTTTGTCGAACAAAAGATCCCGGTACTCAAGGGGAGAAAATATAAAAGTGCCCGTACTCAGTACCAGTGAGTACGGGCCCATTTAAAGCTCTGCCTGCTGCTCCTCAGTTGGATACTGGGACTTGGAGTCCCCCTCGTCCAGGGTATCACCAATGAGGCAACTGCATCCCGCAATGTATTGTATATACCAAGGGTACTCACAAATAGACATGGGCGAATTTTGCGAATTTGGCGTTCGCGAATTTTGCGAATTTGCGAACTCGCAATCCGCAAAATCCGCGAATTCTCGCGAATTTGCAGATTTTTTTTGTGTTCGCAAGGATTTCTGCCAGTTCGCGAGGGTTTTGTACCAGTTCGCAATTGCGAACTTACATGTCGGCTCGCAACGGTCGCGATTATGTTGTTTCTACGTCTGGTTCATCATCACAGGTTCCCAGCACCCTCTGTTTCACCCCTGCCACCCTCTGTTTCACCCATGCCAACCTCTGGTACATCAATGCCACCCTCTGGTTCATCATCACTGCAGATTATGGGGGGAAAAAGCATGCACACCTGCCCTGCTTCAACTGACATGAATTAATTTGGGGTTGATTTATTAATGTGTCACTGTTTTAAAATTCCAGTCTGGCACCTGCTTCCTTATCTGTAATTTGCTTTCTGTTGCAGTGCAATTTTTTTTTCCAGGACCTTTGTGGCCTACTTGTAGCGATTCTATGATCCGGCTGTGAGGGTCAGAGCAGGGTCATACAATTGTTGCAACTAGAAACTGAACTCTGGAGGGGCCCCAGTCAGGAAGCACTACAGGGAATGGTTACTAATGATGAATTTGAACTTTTGCACCTGCTGAGTGCTTTCAGTTTAGCAAAACTCGTTTTTCTGCAGAACAGCATTACAGCAACTGTAATGCCCCAAACAAGCTTACTTGTGAAAGTTGATTTCTAGTCCAAAAGTGATCCAAAGAAAGTCAAAAGGCCTCAAATCCAAAAAAGTGCAGGCAAATGTCAACCTGAGGAGTTATTCTCATAAAAATCATCATTTTCAGAAGGTCTATGCTGCTTGCTCGTGGATTTCTTGTGCAGAATTGCAATTTTTGTAATTTCGCGAGTGCGAGATTTTTGCTGCCCGCCGCACCTACATGTTCGCAATTGCGAACTTACACTGCATGCCGCAAAATTGTATCACCAAGAAAAAAAAATCCACTGCATGCGAATTTGCGGATTTTCGGTAAATTCGCGAGCGTTCGCGGATTGCGAATTTACCGAAAATCCGCAAAATCCGCGAGCGGAACGGATTTTCCGACCATGCTTACTCACAAACATTTGCCCGGGGGCCCCAAAGTATGGTCTGTGGTGTGACCAAGGGCCACACTGATGCCAGAGGGGTGGCGGTAGGGGGTCTGCGAGGGTCAAGGATTGTGTAAACAGGTCCAAAACATGTTAAATGAACGGGCAGGCATTTATTTGTAGTTTGAAAATGCTTGTCCTCTCTCAAACTCAGACAGATATCTGGGGCGTTCTGTCAGGAGTACAATCCCACCATTTCCAAGCCTATCACTCCCGTCCTTGAAATCTATAATCTGAAGGCTGTTAGCTCAGCACTGTATGGTTCAGAGGTGTGGGGCTATGAGAACCTTGTAGCTCTTACCTCAGCAGAGAACAGGTTTCTAAGAAATCTAACCGGCCTACCCCAGAGCTCTCCTATGTGTCCGTTGTTGTTAGATCTAGGCAAGAAACCCATTGCAGCTATAGCCAAATTGCGTCCCCTCCTCTATTGGAGGAGATTGTGGACCACTCCCGAACTTGTTGGCTATGCCCAGGGTTTCCTAAAGATCATTAAGTCAGACACATCACATCAAATCAAATGGCTCAGGGCAGTCCGACTTCTTTTAGGGGAGCTAGGATTAACTGTATTGTGGACCGATCCAGCAAACTCTATTTTTCCATCTAAATCTTTGTTAAAGGCTAAGTACTGGGAATTGTTTTCACAGAATTATGCAAAACAACAAGAGTCTTCATCCCTTGCTAGCCGTTTTATGGACCATAAATTGGTCCCTAGGATGGAATTATATTGGGATGCAATTACGAAACCTATGGATCGTAAATTGTATTTCCAGTTCAGGGTGGGGTCCCTTCCTGTAAGATCCTTCACCATACCCCAGCTTGGTGCCCAGGATTCACTGCCAACAATGAGACAACGGCACAAATTTTCTGGGTTTGTGATGTCTATGCTGGCCCACGGCAGGCCTGGTTGTTACCTATCTGTAAGCTCCTGGGTACTAGGGCAGCGGCGGAGGCTGATCAAATTTTGCGCTCAGAGACATTGCTACCAATCGCAATGGCTGTGGTGAAATTCTTAGGCTGGCTTGGATCTTGATGGTGTGCCAAATTGCACTTTGTCCTTGATTTGATCTAACTATTTTTATATTGTATATATATAATGTTGTTAAATTCAATGTTTTAACTTTTTAACCTGTGGTTTTATTGGTCCTAAATCTTCTCTTTCTTATCGGGTTTTATATGAATTCATGACAGATATTTGTTTTAATCTGTAATTCTTATATATTGCTGGTTGTATGTGCTTTTATGATTGTAACAAATCGAATAAAGCTTTTTTGAATGAAGGAATGCTTGCCCTTTTATTTTAAAAAAAATTCTGAATATTAGTGTTCAGCAACTAAACAGCAGCTCGTGCTTCTGTTCACCAAAGGGGCAGTATGTAAAGGTCAAGAGGGCTGCAGGTGCCCCCCGGGCCGTACTTTGAGTATCACTGGTATATACAGTGGAAACACAAGGAGATGATGGACCGAGCACTGAAACTTTTCGGACACTCACCCCCAGTCACAGATCTGGGTTGAATCCATCATCATTCTTAAGATCACTTTGCCACCCCAGTTAAGACACAGCTATATGCAAATCAGTCTTGGCCCTGTGCCTCATGGTAACAGTCCAGCCAGAACTGCCAAGCATGTCTTTACTGATAGGTTTCACTTTTCAATGCCCCACCCATCACTATTTACATATGCAAGTTAGCATCATGTGTCTAACTGATGAAGTATACACTTATGTTTTTACGTTATATTTTCTCCTTATATGATTATTCATTTATATGTGTGATGATATTTAGTTTCCTTAGCTTAGCTCGTGTGCCTCCATTTTGTGTATTCCTCTGTGTCTGCGAGTCGCACTCACTCATTCACCCCTCCCGTAGGAATCGGAAAATCACTAATGCAGCAGTTTTCGTTTCTCGGCTAACTGTGGCCGAAACTAACAAGTTTCTTATCAGTAGTGTTCTCATGCCCCAGAGACGCTGAGGCTCGGCTCCGCGGCCTTGGGCAAAGATAGCAAATGTATCCCTCGCAGGTGCAGATGCCTCTTGTATGATGCCATTGTTCCTCTGTCTGGGGTTCAGTAATTTTCCAGAAGGGGCGTATCCTAATTCACGGTACCATGTTATAATGTATTGCTGTGATGATATGAGTTAGTCCTCTCGGCGCACTCTTAGGGGTGAAGTCGGACAGGGCCCTCTCATATGGGAGTTTGTGGCCTAATAAATCTATCTTGTTTATTCTTCTCCACTGTCCGGCTGACTTCTTACTGAGTATCTATAGGTGAGTGTGGTAAGTCACTCGGGTGGATTTGAGCCATGCTTATCGGATGGCGCCCGAACAGGTACCCCGCGATAAGGATCTTTCTCACCCGTAGGTGGGTAGCAGAAGACCGGGGACCTGCTGGTCGGCACGTTGGGTCCGGGTACCCATTTGATGCCGAGCTTGGTTCTCGCAGCGCTGCCCCACCCTGCTGATCAGGAGAGGTCCCGGTTTGGATCCTATGCCGGGGTCCAGAAGGCGGAACCTGGAGCTGACCGTGTTGGTCCTGGCAGCCGGAGGTGGAGAACGTTAGAGGTCGGTACCGCATACGGAAGGTGAGTGGTCCGCCTGTTGTTGTTTGCAGGAGCTGGAGTGCTTCGGGAGACTAGGGTGTCTCTAATGGTTTGAGGAGCCGGTGCGCTCCTGGGGCTAGTGTGCTCCGGGGAACTCAGAGTGCGAGTGGTGCTCTGACAGACTTAACGGAGGTTGGGAGAATTTTTTTGTGTCCTGTTTGTAGTCATCCGACCGGGTGGTACTGTGGTGAAGGCGTGGCTCATTACGGGTAGACTCCGAAACTCGCCCGAACACTTAGAGTGGTGGTTCGGTGGAAGTGAGTCCGGGGTCTCCTGTGGTAAAGTGCGCAGTGATCCGTAGTGCTGCTCGGGTGGCGGATGTGTTCTCCATCCCCAGAACAGTTAGTGTACTGTTCGGTCTGCGGTAGGGTCCAGGTTCCCCAGGACTTGGTCGACGGGCCTTGTCCCACTTTGGTAACACGTGTTTGGTAGGATTTAAATGTGTATATGTGTGTTGATTCCCAATGTATATTATATGTGTATGAATAAGTTAAGAGTTAGTGAATAAGAGGTAACAAACTTTGTGAGTAGGTGTGATTGCATCAAGGTAGAGATGCCGTGTTTTAGTAAGTTGCGTTGTTTCGGATGCTGTTGTCGTGTATCGGATTCTAGACTAGCTGAAAGCCAACCTGCCCCTCCGGAGGGCACCCCAAATTTTGACATGTATATCAAACACGGATTGCCCCCGATTCTGTTTGGCACTCTATGGCACAGATACACTAGCGATAATGTGGATTTGCAGTGGCCCCTGACAGGTTCCTTTGAGATAGCTAAATTGGATTATTTGCAAGATAAATTATTTGCTAGGCGCAGTCGTCAAAGCATGTTCGATTCCTTAAGGATGTGGCAGAAGGAAGTTAGAGAACGTAAATTGAGAGAGGAGAAGGCGGCACAGAAAAAGGCAGCACAGACAATGGCACAGAAAGCGAGAGAACACACAAAGAACGAGAATGAGCAACGCTTGGAGCGCGCAGATAGGCTTTGCAGGTTGAAAGAAAATAAAAGTGACGTAGTACGTGAGGAAGAACAAGATGAGATGGAGGACATCTTGAATACTCGACCCCCTCCCCCTTATGCCCCGCAGCCGCTGTATCCTACCCTACCAGTTCCGACCTCTCCTGATGGAGTTTCGGATTCACAAGCGAGTGCCCCACACCCGTCCGGTGCAGCGCTTTCTACCTCCCCGTCATCGTTGGCACCCCTTGTTTCCCTGCTCCCGGCAAGTTCACCCGCTCCCTCCCAGTTTTCCCTAGCACTCCCTACTGTCTCTGCTAGCACTACCCCTAGTCAGGAGTTGTCGACACCGAGTAGAGGCGCAGGTAGTGGATTGTTTTCTCAGGTACGAAAATTGCTTACACGTTCTACAGTTGGTTTAGACGAGAAAACAGTGGTGGCCAATCAGGCCTGTCAGTGGGCCAGGAACAACATTTATTCGTTTGAAGACATTTGGTCCACGATGAAAGATTTTGAGCCTTTGATGCAGCAGCATGCTTTATGGCACATGTCGAATACACTGATAACATTATGGGAGCAGGGGTACGGAGGTGTGGCTCCAGCGACTTTACGAGATATAAAAAATGGAGCCTATAGAGCTAACACTGGGGTACGGGAGGTGATGCGCAGCTTACGAGCCATATTACAGTATAGAAATGAATTACCCTCTGCAGGTTCACCCCATTTTCCTGGTATACATCCAATGCGCGAGGTACACCCTATTTTTCACCCCGAGGCCCCCGAGGTGGTAGATCCAGTCACGAATGCCGTCACAAGGGCTCGTGTAGACGCTCATTTTCAGGAGCAGTGGGTATATACACCATGGAAGAGAAGTGAGGTCTTAGCTTTGAAAGCTCAACTACCAGACTCCAGAAAGAATCCGACTGCTTATTATAAAGAACTGACGGAAGCTGCATCTTCCACTGTAATGACTTTAGCTGATATTGAATTGTTTTTTGGACTTTTGGTCCCAGTAGACGTGTGGCGGCAAGTGAAGGGTACAGATCATGCGGAGGAGTTAGGTGGTACGTGGGCGGAATTACAGGATTGGGACAAAGAACGTAAGCCAGGGGAGAAGCCGAAAGCCGAGATTTTGGCTTTACCGGGGCGAATTATTAAGTATATGCACACCCTCATTCCCCCGAAAAAAGTGGACTGGGATAAGTTGACTGCATGTAGGCAGAAAAAGGATGAAGCGGTCTCTGATTTCTTTACGAGGTTCGAGGAGACGTTTATGGATTTCAGTGGACAGGATATGTCACAGGACGGAGGGTTACGACTTTTTGTTAATAGGTTTGTAATGAACTTGTTACCGGAAATTTCGGCAAGGTTGCAGGCGTCGGAGAGCACGTGGAGGACGTCCACTCCCTCTGGCATTCTTAGCATGGCTCAGTATTATGAACATAGAGAAAATGAAAGTAAGGACAAGCAGGAAAAGAAGGCCAAAGATTTGAAGACGAGGGTTTTGTTGCAGCAAGTATCTAAGGGTCGAGGAAGAGGTGCTTCGCCTGGAGCAGCGGGACGAGGAGGTGGCGGCTATGGGAGGGGTGACAATAGGGAGCGGTTGGGACCGAATCAATGTGCGAAATGCAAACAGGAGGGGCATTGGTGGAGAGATTGTCCCCTGTTTCAGTCGAATGCTGGCCACGGCAGGGGACGGGGAAGAGGTGATTCCCGGAGACAGAATGGACAGTCTGATGGTGGGAGACCAGGAGGAAATTGTTTTGACAATAACACAGATAGACAGCACTTCCAGAGGGGTGGCGGTCAGTATTACAATGATGACTATGCCATGGATGATTTGACAGGATTCTCCCATAATTAGGACAGCGTAGGACAGAGCGAGGGGCCAGTTTCTGTGGAAGTTGATCAAAGGGGACCCGATGTAACAGCGGATTTATCGGGGTCTCAACAGAAGTTTTTAGTAGATACGGGTGCGATGAAAACTTTTGTGGCTCGTTCTCGGGTCCCAGGGGCGGCTCTGTCTGGCAAGAACAATATCTCTGTGGGTTTCTCAGGTACCCCGGTGATTAGCCCCATTTCTAAACCACTTACTCTTACGATTGGTCCTTTCACTGTTGATTCACCCTTTTTATTGACTTCTAATTGTGGCGAAAATATACTGGGTTTAGACTTACTGAAGAGGTTGCATGCCACCATTTATTGTTCTCCGGACGGTGTCTACATCACGCTGGGCCCTACTGTTGCGCGTGCGCAACAATGTTTCTCAAAAGATGACCCACTACCACCTGAATTCAAAGGGATCCCTGAGAGTTTATGGGCCAGCAATGATACAGATGTGGGTAAGATGGATATTGCCCCAGTGACGATAAAGGTTAAGGTGGGAGCCAAATTGCCCAGAATACCACAATATAGGATATCTAGGGAGGGAGAGAAAGCCCTGTTACAGATAATACAGGATCTGATCCGGTCAGGAGTGGTGGAGGAGACGGATTCTAATATGTGTAACAGCCCCATACTGCCAATCCTTAAAAGACGGTCACCTGATGCTAAAGACGATGCACCTGATGTTTATAGGTTTGTGATTGACTTGCGCCACGTTAATAAGGTAGTGGAGCCCCAATACCCGGTAGTGTCTGACATCACTACGATACTGACAATGATTCCCCCATCCGCTAAATATTTCTCTGTTTTGGATCTGAAGAATGCTTTCTTCAGTATTCCTGTGCATGAAGACAGCCGTTATCTCTTCGGATTCTCATTGGCTGGTCCAAGTTTTAGGTTTAAAAGAATTCCCCAAGGTTATACGGAGAGCCCTAGTATATATAGTCAAGCACTCAAAGCACAATTGGACGATTTGGAACTTCCCCCAGGCAATGTTATGTTGCAATATGTGGACGATATCCTAATAGCATCAGACACTGAGGAAGGTTGTCGAGATGCTACAGTTAAATTGCTGCATCATTTGGCGCAGAAGGGGCACAAGGTGTCCCTTCCAAAATTCCAATATTGTCGAACGGAGGTAACCTACTTAGGTCATCTCCTTTCGAAAGGGGGGAGGAGGTTGACGCCGGAGCGCATAAAGGCGATAACTAACATGGCTGTACCTAACACGCAGCGAGAGGTGCACGCATTTTTGGGCATAACATCGTATTGTCGCCAGTGGATACCCAACTATGCATTACTAACAAAACCCCTATTGTATCTTACTACTAAAGAAGTGCGCGAACCCCTACCCTGGACTCCCGCATGTCAGGAAGCTTTCGAGTCACTAAAAAATGCTTTATGTTCTGCACCCGTCCTGGGAACACCTGATTACCAGAAGCCTTTTGTGCTTTACGTACATGAGGCGGAAGGTTGCGCGTTGTCTGTCCTAACACAGTGTTTCGGAGGGAAGCAGAGACCCTGTGCCTATTTCTCTGCGATGCTCGACAACGTGGCAAGAGCGCTGCCGAGTTGTCTGAGGGCCACAGCGGCTGCTGCGGTCTCCATTAGACAATCAGCAGGGCTCGTTCTGGGTTCAGATCTCACAGTGATGGTACCGCATGCAGTGGATATTTTGCTGAATAGAACGCAGACGCAGCATTTAACTAGTGCTCGTCTTACTGGTTATGAAATGACCCTTTTCGCACCTCATGTCACGATAAAGAGGTGTGCCACTCTGAACCCTGCCACGTTGCTACCCATCCCAACAGACACAAAAGACGATGACATACATGATTGTTTGTTTCGGACAGAGGAGGAGACGAAAGGGAGAATAGATTTGACAGACAAGCCCTTAGACGATCCGGATGGGGAATTGTATGTAGATGGGTCTTGTTTTAAACTCGCAGATGGTACATCGACAGCAGCATATGCAATTACGACATTACAGACAGTAGTGGAGACTTCTAGAATACCTTACCATTCGGCTCAGGCTGCAGAAATTATAGCCTTATTGCGAGCGTGTGAACTGAGTGAAGGACTAGACGTGAGCATTTATACTGACAGCCAATACGCCTTCGGCGTGGCTCATAGTTATGGGCGACTGTGGGCAGAACGGGGATTTCTAACATCACACGGACAGAAAATACAGCATGGCCCATTGATACTAAGACTACTTACAGCATTGACACTACCTAGACGACTGGCTGTGATAAAGTGCAGTGAATAAAAGGCAGTGATGGACGATGTGGGACGGGGTAATGCTTTAGCAGACCAAACAGCAAAAGAGACTGCGAGGACGAAACTCCCGCGAATGTTTGTGGCAGGACCAGCTAGATGGGTACCAGATGTTAATATGTTTGCAGATACTGTACAGAGTGTAAAGAATATACAAGAAAAGGCGACTGAGGAAGAATTGAGGACATGGAAAGATGATGGGGGGCGATCGGATTCCGATGAATGTTGGACAGATGTGACTGATAAAAGGCGATGGTTACTCCCAAATGCATATGTTCTCCCGGTAGTGACAATGGCCCATGGGCCAGCACATATTAGTGCAAAAGGTATATGCAAGCTGCTGGACCCAGTGTGGAGTAATAAGAATATCTCTAAGGTGGCGACACATTTGGTCCAGCAGTGCATGGTTTGCTTGAGGCACAATCCAGGAAAGGGAACACCTGTACCAGTAGGAAATTTTGCACCTCCTTCTTTCCCTTTTGAGGTGATACAGATGGATTATATAGAAATGGAACGAGTCAATAATCTCAAATACGTTCTGGTGGTTGTATGCTCTTTTAGTAGGTGGGTGGAGGCATTCCTGACAAAAGATTGTATGGCCATTTCTACAGCTAAAATGTTGATTAAGGAGTACTTTTCGCGCTTCGGATTGCCTAGGGTGATCTGGAGTGATAATGGTACATCCTTCAATGCTAAACTTATTAAACAGATATGCAAAGGTTTACAGATTTCTCAAAAGTTTCACGCGGCCCAACATCCCCAGGCCGCCGGTTTAGTGGAGAGGTTTAATGGCACGCTTAAATTAAAAATGGCCAAAATACAGGAGAGTACAGGACTCCGTTGGCCAGACGCCCTCCCCTTAGCCTTGCTTTCTACCAGAGTGACAGTTAATTCTAAAATGGGTGTCTCCCCTTATGAAGTGATATTTGGCCGCCCGGCCAACGTTTGGGGCGTACCCAGACCCAAGTGCTTCTCGGAGATAGAGTCCCCACTGTTGATAGATTACTTGTATGCTTTGACTAAAGATCTTCATTCTATTCATCAACAGGTAGCAGACACCCTGAAGCCGTTGCCGGAGGGGCCCGGACATTCCATCCTACCAGGAGATTGGGTGCTTGTGAAAAGATATCAGCGGAAATCCTGTTTGGAGCCCAGATGGTCAGAGCCGCGGCAAGTGCTGCTAACGACGCGTACAGCACTTCGAGTTGAGGGCAGGAAGGCATGGACCCACGCGTCACATGTCAAGAAGGTCCCCCTGCCGTTACCCTGCGACAAATGGGTGAAGGAGGGTGTTGCTGATGAAGAACACGAGCAATTACCCAGCTACATTCCTTTCTCTGATGCCTCACTGAGGGGAGGGGAGCAAAGTGCAAACTCAAGTGCAGAGCCAAGTGCACCAAAAAGAAAAAAAGGAAAAATTGCAAGCTCCAATACTCCCATTGATACTAGTGATCAGGCATTCACGGGTGCAACTCCTGCTACAGATACACCCGTTTTGTTCACAGATCCTGAAGTGCGAGGGAGCACTCGTTATAATCTGCGGCCCAGAAAAGGAAAAGGCATAAGGGACTGAACACTGGAAGAAGGGCTTAGTGGACATTCTGTTGAAAAAGAAGATTAGTGATAGGGATGGACTTGTAAGAGCCCTGGTGTTTGGCCGAAGATTCTGTTCTACGAGACTCTAGAGTGGTGCCTGGGCCCAGATTAGTGCTCCTCGGTTGCAACTGCTGTGCGGCATCGATGAGGGATTAGGGAATGAACAATAGAAGCCTACCTGTGAGGCTTTAACGGACACAGGGACGAAGATCCCTTTCGAGGGTTGAAGAACCCCTCTGGCCGGTTTTAGGACTGTCTGGGACAATTTTTACTAGTTTAGTTTTTTTTTCGTTTTGATTTTTGAATTTTTGGTTACGTGAAAATGTATCCCTTTGGTCGTCCTATTCCCGATGAGGAGCAGCCTTTTGCGGCTCCTCGTAGACCCGAGCCCGCTTCCCCATGGTTTGCCCTATCACGAAAAGGAAAAATAGTACTCATCATAATAGTGCTTATTGCTTTCCTTGTGACTCTTGGTATACTGTTTTTCCTGGACAAGGCTTATCCTGTACATGTGTTTGCCCCCACACCTTCTGCCATTCCCGAACATAATATAATCACTGTTGATTATGGTGAAAGAAGTCTACGTACAGGATACAAAGATAATGATTTTATTAAGACTCTACATCATGCTCATGCCGTTTACAATGTTACCGATTGTTGGGTGTGTGGGTTGCTACCTTCTGCTGCTTATAAGAAGGACAGATTTCTAGCACTTCCTTTGACACCAGTGAATAGTTGCGTGGGGTGGTACACTTTGATTGGTATGGTCAAATATTTCCAACAGCCAGATTTTCTAACTCCTCGACTACAAGACAGAGGGTCAACTATGACGATGCGAGTTCGCCCTATGCCCCCTTCTTCCCTTGGACGGTTGTACACTGATAGACGTTTCGACCAAACATTCTTAGAGACATGTGAAAAGAAAGTTGGACGGTTCTTGACTCCTAATGACACTGACAAAGTTAGAGAGAGTTTCTTACAGTTAAATTCCTCCCTGTCTTATAGACACCCGCCAAAAGGGAATGGTAGCAGTAAGTCTTTAGTGCCCTTGGCCGTTGTAGGCCCGCCACCTTTCTTTTGTATAGAGGGAAGGGGTCCTATTAAGGTTGGGAACAGTTCCTGTAACGTGACAGCATCAATACGCCTGCCCCTTAGTCCTTCTCTGGTCACACCTCCCAACATCTACTTTGTGTGTGGAGACAATGGGTACTTGTGGTTGCCTGAAGGTTGGGGTGGTGTCTGTTATCTAGCCTATATGATTCCACCTGTGTATGTGGCACCCTCTGATTATCACAGAACTCACCGTAGATTTCCAAGCTCACCTGAACAGCGTAAAAGGAGGGAACTTCAGGTTGATGACGTGGACCAGACAGATACTTCCTTGCAACAATGGACAGATTTTTCTAAGGGTCTTTTGCCTTTCTGGGGTCCGATATTTAACAGTAGGGCCATCCGCCGGTTGTCCAGATTGATGGAGAAAGTGGTAATTACTGAAGCAGACATTGCAACTAATATGTCTGTTGAAATTCAGGCTATGAGATTATTCACGATCCAGAAAAGGATGGTGTTAGACGTCATCCTTGCTGATAGGGGTGGGGCCTGTTGCGTCATCGGGACGTCTTGTTGCGTGTATATTCCTGACTCAGCTCCGACAGTTAACTTGGCAGTACAGAAACTCCATAGATTAGCGACTGAACTTCATCAGGATAACGGGACATGGTCACTACAGGGGTGGCTCTGGGGTGTTTTCTCCTCATGGGGTTGGAAAATACTGATGGGCCTAGTTGGTGTAGTGAGCGTACTCCTGACATGTTGCCTTTGTGTTTACTGCCTTCCCCCATGTTGCTCAATGTGTGCTACCAATTTGCGACCTTCCAAAAAGGTGTCGGGCCAATATCCTGCCTCCACTGCTATTGAACTCCCTGATGTTCGTTGGATGATGCTCATTGACGATGACATTTTTGAATGAAGTATGCCCCGCCCCTAGACTGGATGTAAAGGCACTACCTTTTAGCTAATAAAAGCTACGCTCCAGTTAGCCAATGATGCTAAAAGGAGGGTCTGATAGGTTTCACTTTTCGATGCCCCACCCATCACTATTTACATATACAAGTTAGCATCATGTGTCTAACTGATGAAGTATACACTTATGTTTTTACGTTATATTTACACCTTATATGATTATTCATTTATATGTGTGATGATATTTAGTTTCCTTAGCTTAGCTCGTGTGCTTCCATTTTGTGTATTCCTCTGTGTCTGCGAGTCGCACTCGCTCATTCACCCCTCCCGTAGGAATCAGAAAATCACTAATGCAGCAGTTTTCGTTTCTCGGCTAACTGTGGCCGAAACTAACAAGTTTCTTATCAGTAGTGTTCTCATGCCCCAGAGACGCTGAGGCTCGGCTCCGCGGCCCTGGGCAAAGATAGCAAATGTATCCCTCGCAGGTGCAGATGCCTCTTGTATGATGCCATTGTTCCTCTGTCTGGGGTTCAGTAATTTTCTAGAATGGGCGTATCCTAATTCACTGTACCATGTTATAATGTATTGCTGTGATGATATGAGTTAGTCCTCTCTGCGCACTCTTAGGGGTGAGGTCGGACAGGGCCCTCTCATATGGGAGTTTGTGGCCTAATAAATCTATCTTGTTTATTCTTCTCCACTGTCCGGCTGACTTCTTACTGAGTATCTATAGGTGAGTGTGGTAAGTCACTCGGGTGGATTTGAGCCACGCTTATCATTACTGGACCGGAAAGAAGCATCCTGGGACAGGTTTCGGGGTAATACTCCTCTTCAGCCAGGCTAGCTTGAATCCAATGGCAAAGTGAGTAAGAGACCCACATCTGGGCATACCATGCCAACTTAGGGCGAACAAAGCAAACACAAGGAGATGATGGACAGATACCTATTTGCTTTGCCAATGCTTATTTTGACCTGCTATCATGTAGGGATCCAGTAGGTTTACAAATGTTGTAGTATGCAAGATCCGGGAAGAAAAATCTCAAAATATTGCTGTTTATTGCCATTTTCATGATTTACATAGCTCAATAGGTGATCGCAACTGCTGGAGAGAACCTTGTGCAACGTGCACAACCTACGTCCCTCTATTTTAACTTTTGAAATGAATAAATGTGCCCTGTCAATGTTCTTTACACGCATAAATACATGTCCTACAAGCAATTCCACCTGTCCCTGTATTGGTATATCTTCAAAAAGCAGGCACCACGTTATCTTAGTTTGTGGCTTTTATGCAGGTTTGAGTTCTAATTACTTGAAACCTATTTTCATTGCACAAAATATCAGGGATTGTAAAACCACTGCACGCCATAAATTTGCACTTGAGTATCCTTTTGTATATTTTAAGTACTGAAATGTATATTTGGGGTGCTATAGATCTCAGGAAAAGCATTGTATTTTAGAGCAAATGAACAAGAACGCTTTGGCTGTTTTTCATTTTGTTGTTGTTTTTAAATGTTATATTTATTGGTGACAAATATTATGTTGTATTATGGTATCAGTATTTGTGCGGAATAAAGAATTTGAATTAAATTCAATTGGTCTTTACGGGAACTTGGGACAGGGATATTTCGCGTTTTTCCACCAATATAAAGTTTTCTGTGCGTTATTTTCTGGAGATTGCCGAAGAAGGGAAATAAAGTCTGTAAACTTCTGTCGTGGACGGTGCACGTGTGGTGAGACCGCGGGTTTCCTTCGTGGCCTCGGGTAGCGCCTCGCTCGAGCCGCGTCCGCTCTGTCACGGGCGAGGGCGCGAGACGATCCCGTTGCTCCTGACAGCGCCTCTGCTGCACCTGAGCCGTGTGTGCGCGTGTTTTTTTTTCTCTCTGCCCTTCTCATCTCCTCTTCGGGGGATTGGTAGT
This sequence comes from Lissotriton vulgaris, assembly GCF_964263255.1. Lineage (NCBI taxonomy): Eukaryota > Metazoa > Chordata > Amphibia > Caudata > Salamandridae > Lissotriton > Lissotriton vulgaris. Next base: position 682,723,746 of record NC_141693.1, read on the forward strand.
CACCAAAGCAGGCAGTGCCATGACATCAGCCGAGGGCAGGCGCTGAAATATTCATGTGCTCCGAGAAGCGTGCCTCTTTCAAGGCATCAGCTGCGCGGCGCGGACTCCCTCGCATCTGGGGCTCCGTGGACTCCATTGAGGGGAGGAGGGTCTCGGTGCGCGCGGGGAGCTCAGACCCTGCCTCAAACGAGCAGGCGCTGCGAGGACGCAGCTCCCGGTGCCGGCGGTACCTACAGAGCGCAGGGCTCATTCACCACCTCAGAGGGCATCACCAGAGAAGAGGGGGCAACAAAAAGTTGCTGCTGTGGACTGCGGAGCAACCTGGGGACGGAGGGATGGCAGACAAAGCTGCTACTCGCACGGGCCAGTGAGTGATTGTGAAAGGCGAGCCAGCAGGCTCATGCAACGGGGAGGGGGCTTCAGAGCGGGGACCCCGAGTCGCGGAGAAGGTGGCAGGGTGCCCACGTCTGGTCCAAGATTGGGAGCGTCCGGAGCCCAGGGCGCCCCGTTTGAGCCTCGCGGGCACGAGCAGGTGCTGCGCCGAGGGACCTCTGCTCAGGTCATGCTAAAGTTCTCAGCAGCTCTCCCGCGGCAGTTGTTTCACTCTACGAGATAAGGAGGGTCACAGCCGTGTCCCCAGGAGCCGACAGCATCGCGCTCAATACCACCTGCAAGCAGCCCCGGCACGACTCCCCCAGAGACCCGAGGTAAGATAAAGTTTATGCCTCTCTCGCCTTCTCCGCTTGGTAGCGGGCACTGTGCCTCTCTAGTCCATCTGAAGCGATGCCACGGATGCGTGGCTCATCTGTGCTCTTGGACACAGATCCAGCCCTCCTGCTCACCCCGACCAAGTTAACTTAGCCTTTCATTCTTTTTAGTTTGATAAAATCAGTACCACTGAATTCGCTGTACAGCCTCAAGTTACTCTTCCGGGAGAAAATGCACCATACAATTGCACGTCATTTTATTTCATGAGACGATAAGTCAGGGGATGTAAAATGCTGTTGGCTAAATGTCACCTGGTTGCATGTCACCACAAAAGTCAAGGGTCACTTGGCAGCTATGAACCATGCATGAACCGTGATGAGACACATTGAAGCCATGATTCGCCTGTTAAGTTTGGGTGTCAACTTTTTCTGGCGGATGAAGGTCACTTCTGCAGTTTGTCAATCAGGTGTACTAAAACTGTTCTACAAGGTGCAAACATCTACAGTGTTGGAATAACAAGTCCGGAGACCCAACTACTGAAAAATGTATTTTCCTAAGTTTATATTGATTGTAAGAATGGTGGAGGATAGCTGTTACCACGGTTAGACCAGAATGCATTCATTATTTTTCTCCCCAAAACCCCTCTCTTTCAGAGGTTTGTGTGACTATAGTTCGTAGTCTGGAATAGACACGAGAAGCAGAAATGAAATATATTGCGCATAACATCCCATTTTTTTTAAATTAGGGAGTGCGCCCCAGACTCAAGCCACGCGCGGATTATGCTCCTGTGCATACTCACACTCAGCAACGACGACTGGTACTTCAAGCGACAGCGAGTCACAGGGATTTCTTTGTGTATATTTTATTGGTATTTGCATAGCCCCTCCCCCCACCAAGCGATACCCAAGGGCTTAGAGTTGTGATGCTTTTCAAAGCTATTAGATGAAAGTGCATCAGTTTCAAGATTCGTCTGGGCATCAGGGATAAAGTCAACACGTGGGGGACAATGCCAAGGAAGCGTGGGCTGACTAAAGTTAGCTTGGGAGAAGGCAGACACTGCGAACTCGCCGTGCTGGGCACAGCGTGGGTTCTATAAGACCAGGGGTGAAAAAGTCCTTGCCGTTGAATTTCAAACACCAAGCACCTCGAAGCAGAACTCCATCACACAGTGAAGTGAAAAACTGTGGACCGGAGGAAAGACCAGAGGAATTACAATTCCTGAGGTTCATTCATGCATTCCACCGATCATTTCTTTCTCGACGCAGGCCATGTGTATTTTCATTAGGGAACGTTCAGTGATTGGCAAACTCTGCGAGCATTGCCTAAGTTCAGAATTTAGGGATCTAGCGCCGGTATGAGGCTCTTGTTTCTGACCCAATGCATAACATTGTTTTCAGAAGCGCACGTCACTCCTCTAGGCGCTTGGGTTTGGCGGGTGGTACTATGCAAGTATTTTCACTCACACTCGCCGGGACCGGGCACTCCAAAGCCTGACGTCTGCCTGTTGCTGCAGCGCTCATTACTGGCACCACTAGCCGTGTTGACTAGCTGACACAAACCCTGGAAGGAACTTCTTCAACTATCCGCCTCCCCTTCCCCCACACATGACAGTGCACTAGCTGTATAGCAGCATCTTTTTGACGTTTCCGACCTTCCTGATGGTAAAACAAGGAAGTCTGCCTCGCCTTGATCTGCTAAAATCGAGGTGAGCGCGCGCTCGGGGTGCAGCCAGTGCGGGAAATCGGCCCTCATTCGTCGGGGGCCAGACTTCATTTTCTAATTGAAATGTGACTGGGTACAAGAGACAGAAATGACGAAAAGGTAGAAAGAAGAAATAAGAGGAAACTGTGACAGAAGGAGAAAACAAAGATGAAAAAGCTGACAAGGGATAGATACAAAGAGAGAGGAAGTGTAGAGTGGGGGAAGAGGCAACAAGAGGTGGGATCAAGATTAGGCAACCTTGATATTTGGTATTGTGGCATTCGACAGTGCTGGTGGTGTCCTCGGAAAATCTGCCGATCTACAATTAAGCACTGGTGCTGTTAGCGTGGAAAGGCAGCTCTGTTGACTGCCTGCAAAAAAATGCTCAAAAACTGTTCAAAACAGCCCATGACTGTAGAAGGGGGCATTCATTATTGGATCATGACAGGGCACCCCGCTCAGAAACAGACACTCTGTCCAGCAGCCTCCCAGGAACGGCGAGAGGGGCAGAATAGTTAGTCCCGTTCCGTGCCCGAAGTAATGGCTGTTCCCCTCAACTTTACAACATTGCCAGCTTCAGGAGGGCACATATATGATATCCCAATGGCCATGCTTCTGAGATACAAGCCAGTCTGCCTTACTTTAAATAGTAGGCTCGGTCTACCGAACTCCAGGGGGGTATCAAGGTGCTCCCTAAGAAGGGGCTCCTGGGCTGTGTTGAAATGCTGGATCACTAAGTGAGATGGAATAGCCTCGGGCGCCTTCAAGAAGCTCTGTCCGGAACCTCAAACCAACAAAAAGCTGAAAGGACTGGTCCAGGACTAGTAAGCTCTAAGAAACAAGCATCCCAATGGCAACTGAAAGTTAGTAATACATCGGAAACAGGTCCTCAGTCATCACTGCACCCCGGCCACTTTAGCACGTTCAATGGGACTCTAATGGAATTTTGTCAGTCTAGGAGTGTGGATGAGTGGTACAGGTACCCTCCAGCACATAGTAAGATCAAATGCCACCTCCTTCCCCAAATGTTCTCCTCTGGTTGATTCAATCATTTGCACATGTGTGTTTGAACATTTAACTGTATTAGCCCAATTCCCTTTGGAGAAACCACTTCCACTACATCCCGATGAAATATCGGTGTGACCCCTTCCATTTCTCACTCTGCACACAGCTGTAACAGTAGTAGTTTCACATGTATGTAGTAGGTGGGACCTCCCCATAGAAACATTTGTGAAAAGCTACACGTTAGTGACTGTTCACTGAATTTTGCTGTGCGTCCTTCAGTTTGCAGAAGTTCCCCTTTCTCTCCCTCTCCCATAACGTCTGGTGGTGGAAAGCCAGGCTTGCTAGTGGATATTCCACCCCTGTAAGTGCATTTTGTTCTAAACATTCCAATTATCCTGATGTTGAGTTTCTAACCGTGATCCTATTCTTTACACCCCTTATTCTTTAATGTCTTCATAACCTTTATGAATCTGCTTCATGTTGTTCATTTTTAATGTAGCAGTTTTATATAGTGCAAGCCAGGCCTAGTGCTTTACACAACAACAGTGCTTTACATGTGCTTTACATAAGAACAGTTTCATACTTCTTACCAGCAGTTTGCTTAAGAAGAGTCTCGAAGCACAGATAGGGTTGACCATACTTGTATGCCTAGCCTCTTGATGGGGGAAGGGTTTTTGCCATCTTCTAGTGCCAGTGCCATTCCTGTTTCTCTTCCTCACGTGCTCCCAGAAGATTCTTCACACTCTACTAAAGTTTGTTGAATAGGGTATTTTTAGTCTATGTCTTTAGTCCAGCACAGTATATAGTTGGAAAACGACAATGCAGAGACTCTCTCATTATTTAGTGACAGTGTCCCCAGTGACCGAGAAGGCAGTGAGGTATCTGCGGACGCGCTCCCCTCTCCCAGAGCTTTCCCAAAATGCTCCCATCTGCAAGTACTGTTAGAGACATTCCCTCCTCCGAGCCAGATTCCCACTCTATGCTCCAAAAGAGCGGCAATATGTAGGCCCCCACTGAAGCTGACTTATCTCCAGTAAGGGATGTTCGTATGTATGGTGTAACTTTATGCACCCACTTCGTGACAAATACATATACATAGTTTGTGTCATTCGCATAAGGAGCGCCGCCACAAATGCTTTCTAATTCGCTCTTTATGTTGTAAGGGCTCTGCTATGTACCATTTCCTTGACATGTTTGCCTTTGTTGAAATGCTGTTAACGTAAATCATTGTTAATCTTAGAATTTGAGATCCTGAAAAGTTGAGGCGAACACTGCGGTAACGACCCGTTTGTTCTATTCTAACGAGTCCGCTCTGCATTTCATGCTTCTGAGGTTGACTAAAGAGGCCGCTTGATTTAGGGCGATCACTGCACGCGTTTGGAGCAGTCTCTAATCACTGACCTAGTGACCTTGGAACCCGATGATTCGAACTTTAATCCCGGCGTCAGCATTTGACCAAAGCGTCTTGTGATTCTTGCAATATTGCCATATCTCCTTGAAAATGCATATGAAGCAATTGTGTACAAAGACAAAAATATTGGGAATGGGTGTAAAATATCCCGATCACTCGACCATATACTGGTAGTATCTGTAAAAAAAAAATCAAACAGACGCACACACACTTTAAAGTTTGCACAGAGTGGACTGGTGCACTTTATTTTGCGCACCCGATCTCTCCCCCTCTGCCATTCACCATTCGGCTTGTGATGTATTGAGCACCACAAAGCCAGCCGGTATTGGCATGAAAGGATGTTTCACTTTTTAGAGCGCAGTATCCAACACTGGGCTGTTCCTAGTCACCGGGTTTCATCTGGTTTGCGCAAGATCCCACCTCACGCTGGTTTCTGTAATCTCTTTTCAATTCATCACCCAAACCTGAATGTTTGATTTACAAGACCTCATTTTGTAGATCTTGTTTTGTGACAAGACTTCACTGTAAAGTATTGCTCCTTGGCAGTAGGTCAACATAATATCAATTGCCCAAAAATAAAGAAATAATATTAGGAACGATTCATTAAATGTTACTTGTCTCTAAGCCCATTCCATCTGTTTCACTAAAATACATGCTCATATCATAGCGAGGTTGGCGTCCCACGTGGGTTAAGCTGTAATCGGTGGCTACATGGTTGACGAACCAGCACACCACATTGTCTGATCCTGTCCAAATCTCTTCACCTCTACCTTTTGATCTGCAAACAAGGGGTGTGCCATGGCCAGTAGTTACATGTGTGTTAAAATCTACCATTTGCATTTGCTACGTATGTTTTCCATACAGAAGAAACATGTCACCAATTATTAATGTGAATCGGTGTTAGTTGGAAAAGATTAGCAAGGGTGTATAGAAATGTTTCAGGCGTGTTAGTTCTTTAATCATTTTATCCTGAGTCTTGGGTAGGACTAGGTTCAACGTGATTACTTTACTAGGCTATCTGCTGCATTTATTCAACATATTCTAAAAGGAGAATCAGTGCGAGCTTCCAAGAACGTGTTTAATAAGATCCAAGTTAATGATGCGCAGATCTCCAACATATGAAGCATGAATGGATGGGTGGAGACAGCTGGAATCCTAACCTACAGACTCCAGGTTACACATAGAGCTCACTGATGGGTGCATTAATCCACCAAGCTACATCACCTGCTTTTCTGGGTATGTTCTACTAATGAATGCATTACAGGCTTACTTCAAGTGTCCTTTAAGACTGTTATCAGAGGTGGGATCCAAAGGTAAAAACAGAGGCTGCCCCTGGTAATTTTCACTGGCGACCTCTGAGTGACCTCTTAAAGCTTTACACGAGGGTCTCATTGAATCTCGGAAAGAAAGTCAAAGGCTTGTTACTTTTGTCAATTGGCTGGCCTCATCCTTGTTCATTTTATAGTTGGCCAATTTAGAGGAAGAACCAGTGTGAGTAGTGCTGTGGAAAGCGACCCCCATTGCCTGGTTCTGTGAGAGCCTAGTCTCCATTATGAGGTTCTCTAAAAATGTTATTCATCTGTTAATTTTTTCATTCATATTGAAGGTACACAAACTGCAAAAAAGCTAAAAAATCTTGTGACTAGTACTGTTCTACAGGTCAAACTCCTGCGGCATGCTCAAGTAGACAATGATGTAAATGAAAGGTTCAAAAATCAATTTTAATTGAATTATGAATTCTTTTAGAGATTCTTTGGCCATGTACAGTTTTGAAATCCCTAGTTACCCAATCATGCAATATGCTATAAACTGATGGAATGGTGTGGGTTTGTTGGGGCTTACTATAAACAGATGCCAACTGCAACGTTATGGAGACAGAACACACTTTAAATAGTTTACTCCTAATATTTTCATGAAGTTTTCATTTCTTTTGTTGTTGCACTGAACAGATCACAATGGGCTATGATGTGTAACAGTCTTTATTCCATATAGAACTTCATATTTGCCTAATATTAAAGTCTATTCATATTAATTTTTTGTTAAACGTCATTCTGTTGAAGTATTTGTGGTCTAAAGGTTGGTTTGCAGGCTCTTGGCTGGTAGAAGTCAATTCTAACCTCTGATTCCCCTTCATCAGACCTGTGTGATGATTATCTTTGCTGTTCCCCACCAACTCCATCAAAGTTTGTAGTGTTTAGAAATAGGCCTCATGTATGAAATTAATCTATTACACTTATTTAATGTTTCAACTGAAAGTGGGTAGATGTGGCACTTTTCCGTAGAATTGCCTTGATCAGACCTGTGTAATCTTTGGCAAGCTAGCCAATCTCGCTTTTCCCCACCAACTCTGTCTAAGCTTGTGGTGCTTAGAAATAGGCCAGACTTCCGTATGAAAGTAATCTATCACACTTGTCTAATCTTTTAGTTGAAAGTGCCTAGAAGTGGCACTTTTTCCGTAGAATTGCCCTCTACGAGCCTCTTTCCATCACGTCTAGGTGCGGGATTCCTGTCCTTATCTAAACTGAACATCATATTAATTTTGGTAGGTTCGATTTCTACTACAGGTAATATATTTCGAGCACAGCCAATGAGTATTTACAATAAACGAGGACTCTTGGTTCATAAGAAGCTTTCTTAACTAGTTCATGGAGATGCTGTTCTCACGCTCCAATGGGCTGCAAGCCTGATGGCTCACTCTATAGCTATAACTTGACAACACCGAAAATAATAACAAACTGCTGCTTTTGGCTACAGCGAAGCTCTGGAAACCACTCACCTTTGATGTGCAAGAACACGTCTGGCTTTTTTTTAAAGAGAAAACGTCGATTGCTTTATTGTCTTGCTGGAATGTGCACTAAATTCTTCTTTCTGCTGGTCTGACAGCCCAATCATAGGTGTCTATATATAGCATGGGACCCGCTTTGCAGTCCATGGCAGAGCACCTTCTTCATCGCAAAACGGAAACATGCTGACATTTGACAAATCAATTACAAGTATATGATGGCGAGTCAGCTCAGAGGGTTAATGTGCCATCACAAAGACTGATATCATGGAAGACATATTCAGTCATCCACCAGTCAGAGTTTGATAAGAGGATTAGCGCGGCATCGAGTAACTGGCCCACTGTTTATAGTGTAGAAAACTGCACTACTGCTGTGGATAACATTTATGGAAACTAGTTACTGGTGTACCCGCATTGTGCCTTTTGGTGTTTTGGACCTCCTGTTGAGGTGCACAGCCCCATGTGGAGAGACGAGGGAGGTGCACGGGTTTTCTCTTCTCTCAATGGCCCTAATTCACGTACTATTTTCGGGGGCTTATGCAACACATGTGCCCCCATTTAGAAAGGCATTACCAACAGTTGCTGCACTGCATTGCGTGAGAGGGAGAGAGCAGATAAGCATCGTATCTACAAAGATACGGCACTGTCCTGCTGTCTCCCGAGCTCTGCCGCACAGTGAGACTCCTGAGCACCACACACTCACCTTTGCACCATAGGGCAAAGATTTCCGAGTGAGTATAGCACAGGTTTCGTACTGGAAGGGTATCATTCCAGTACAAAATACTACCCCCAGACACATTTTTAAAACTTTTACCTCTCTGGCTGTGCTGTACAGTTAGGCAGACATGCTAAGTGGGAAAGTGTAGAAGAATTAAAATGATTTCTCTTTTTAACACCTATCAAGAGGCGATATTTTTACATCCAAAAAGCTGTCTACTATTGTTAGTAGATAGTGTTAAGTGTCAAAAATCATAGGTGTTGCACAGGAATGCCCACGTACCACCCATGGAACACTCCCTTGACATGGAGCAACGCTGAGCAGCTTTGTATTACTTTCAGGCAGGGTTGGATTAGGATCGAAAAAATGCCCAGGCCCCAAATAGAAGTGGCCCTGATTAGTGAACTAGAAACCTAAAAAAAGTGGCTTATATTTGCAAATCGGGACAGTTCTGAACTTGTAAAGACAGGCTGTATAAGTTTTTTGCAAAGTATGGATGACTACGTTGATTTGAGCTTGCTGCAAGCGATTTTGGTTTAAATGAGGGAAATCAACATTAAAAACCCAGGCCCCCAAGCAGCAATAAAACAGTCCACATCTTGACCAGTCCAACCAGCTCATTGGGAACTGCCTGATTTCCCCATAGGCTAGTCAAAGCCTGCTTTCAGGCTTCTTTGCAAAAAAAAAACCAGTTTTTGCGCTGTAAAGGAGAAAAAAAGACATTTTGCACAAGTTTGCGTCAACCCAGCACAAAATCTTTGTTAATCTTGCCCCTAGTGTTGCTCTAAAATGGCTCTTTTAGTATGGTAGCTTTCGATGACGACACCTGTATACAACCCTTGCTATACATGACACTGCAATGTTTCTTCATTTTCCCAACTCGAGGTTGCAGTTTTTCACACAGCCATGTGCTAAATCAACAACGTAAACCTAGACCAGTGCTCTAACACACCCGTTTTTACGGGACGTAATGGGTGGCATCATACTGAACTTTTAGTGGTATAATAATGATATCCCCTGCAGGGAAGTTTGTCCTATAAGTGATCTTGATCCAGTCTTTACCAGTAGAAAGAGCCATCCACTATTTAGGATTTTCTCGTTAGTATACAAGTATTTCAAGCAATTGCTTAGTACCATTAGTAAATTGTAGTTATGTCTAGCATATAGTATTGCCTCATGGTTTACACTTTTTTATTTTTTAAAGTACTGTTGTATCTGCGGCCCTTGTAGGGCAACACAAGTGTCAAGTCATACTGCTAGCTACAAGGTGTAAGCCTATTTTTTCCATTTCTTTGTTCTCGAGCCCACCAGGCTGGACTGTTTGTAAAATACTTTTCTGATTAACAGTATAATTCAAAGAATATACACCCACTCGTACACACATGTTAAACGTAAAAAATATGTTTTATTAGTATGTTTCCTATTTAGGTAGTCTCCATCAGAGTATGGCCGCCATCTTGAAATTATGAATTTAACACTTACAGAAATATATTCTGAGGTGTAACGCAGTCCCCTGCAGCCCCTGGGGAAGGGGGGGAATCTCCAGGAGGGCTCCAACCCTTCAGGGAGCTTCAATTCAGCCCAAGGTCAATTACATCGTGAGATATGGGAGACTCAAGGACTCCTCAACACCTTCTGCAGGGGGCCCCATCATTTTGCATTGCGCCACTGAATACATTGTGAATGGAGAAACAGTCATGGAAATCTATACACATCCTCCGACTACACCACACATGTTTTACCTAAATAAGGACTTCTAACTAAACTGAAAATCTTGTGATGTAGCGATCATGATAACAACATGTAAAGCAATTAATAGCGAACAGCCGAAATATGCAACAGTGTGTGTATCCACTGTGCTGTTCACCTGTTCAATTTAAATGAAGGCTTTTTTATACTGAAAAGCTGTCAATTTCAATTATTGTGATTACTCACAAATTTCATACACTGAATTGCGAACAATTATGAGGCCAATAAAAACAATGTCGGTGATGTAGAGATTAGGTACATCATCACAAAACTCTTGAAGTTAACTGAAACAAACATAGTTTGTGTGGGAATCATTAGGACGATATAATTTGAGTAAAGTAGATTATGACACAAAACCTAAATACACCCGAAATTTCCATGTTTATGTAGAATCACAACCTTAACTTCTGCCTCTGTAATGCACTACTTGACCTCTCACGTCACATAACTTACTGCATCATATATGGGTCAATAAAGTCATTGAAGACATCAATGATTTCGAAATAAATTGCTACTGATGTGTTATGTTAGCACTACTTCGGTGCCCTGTGAAAGTTGTTTAGGATGGGTGCACCTCCACAGAGAAAACCAGTGCAACAGCGTCGTAATATTATGCAAGCCACCAGACCGTGCCACGTATTAATCATGTGAACATTTTTACTTAATGCCATATAATGGAAGTCAATCCTTTGCCCTGCCTGGCTGGGGTTGAAGTAAGGGTATGCCCATTCCATAACCGAGGAATTCTCAGTACTTTTAGTCTTTATGTTATTGTGCCACATCAAATATGTTTTTCAGCTTTTTATTTTTTCCCTCCACATTTTTCCCTCCACATTCAAAACTGAATGGTAACTAAGGATTTCTCCTTCTCTTTCTCTCTCTTTCTCTCTCTTTCTCTCTCTCTTTCTCTCTCTCTCTCCCTCTCTCTCTCTCTCTCTTTCTCTCTCTTTCACCCTCTCTCTTTCACTCTCTCTCTCACTAACTCTCTCTTACTCTCTCGCTCTCTTACACACTCTCCCACGCTCTCTCGCTCTCTTCTCCCCCCGTCCTCCAGAGAGGTGTAACACTCAGTATATAAAATACGAACAGTCCCAACACAAAAAATATGTGAACCGTTCCAAAAAGTGGTAGTAGCGAGCACAAAATCCAAAAGTTTATTGCTGCTCATAAAACACCCATGATGCATTCGCCCTTGATCAAGGCAGCAAGGTTAATGTGTTGTATTAGCAATAAACATTTGGATTTTGTGCATACTACCTCCGTTTTGTGGAACAGCTTCAAATTGTTTTGTTGGGAGTGTGTGTATATATATATATATATATTGCGTTAGTCGTCACCAAATCAACAGAAAGCTTCTGCAAGATCCCAAATGACGAAGAATCGACACAGAAAGTGCTGGTGCAACAGGTTTATTCAGTAAAAGCCAGCGCTGCCGCCATGACAGGAGAAGGCTTGATCACATGACCGATATATATATATATAATGTTGTATTGGATTTTAAGACAGGCGTGCCCCATGTAAGGAGTGCAGCAAACCTGTTCTTGTGTATGCTGTAACCAACGCACGAGAGAACCCCCACAACAACGTGTGCTGGCTCCTCAATTTAATACAGTTGGGGAATATATTCATTTCTAGGTGCTAGTGGTAGCAGCCTCCTCCGAGCACCACCAGCAATTTGGCAGCACGCCAGTACACCGCAAAATTTTGTATTTGATTTTAAGCCACATTCTTATAATCTCTACATTTTTACCAATATGTCATTAAGTTTGCTGCTGGGTTGCACTATCGTCGGTGCTGTACGCAAGACTGCTACATCCTGTTTTTTTAACATGTCCCTCACCTCTTCACGGCATGTACTCTCACAGAACATGACAACATCCATTGTGTCACTTCTCGCAAAAGAAGTTTACCGTTCCCGTCCCCTTCACCACGCGCCGCTGTTTATTATGCTGTTGCTTATTAAGTCCGGCTCACCTTCAGGATTTCAGTTGCTTTCGTTATTCAGGAGTATGCACTCGGCAAGCTTCTCCGAAAAATCTGATCCAAAAGGCCCCGTAGAACAGCTGCAGCGGTGCTCCATTATAAATATCCACGCTCAATCTCCACAGTTCAACGGAGCACTCTTCAGCGGGTGCGGTCGGCGATAGTGGAATCCCGCAAACATAAAGCTCAGTCACTGCTTAAATGTAGCAAAATGAACCGCACTCACAAGGGGGGGGGGGGTTCCGTAAACCTCTTTGTTGCGATGTGAACAGACCCGTTTCGGCGTCAAGCCTTCCTCGGTGTTCATGACACTGCTACATGGTAAACGTTATGCTGGCAGGTCGCGATAAAATGGAATAAAACTATTTTCACCTGCAACCTTTGGGTCGGCTCTCGTTCCTTTCTCCGTCGGTGTCCCTTTGTATGGAGGATTGCTGGAGGTTTTTGGTTCGAATTCGTGTGGTATATATATATAGATATATATATATATATATATATTCACTGAAAAAACCATAGGTTTCAAACCAGTTATAGTTAGGTGGAAATTTTACTCGCATAAAACCATTGAAATTCCCACGTTATAGTTAGTTGGACTCACTATAACTTGCGTGTGCAATGCACTGCTGATGACGTCACATATTACATCACTCATGACATGGTCAGTGACATCACTCATGACATCACTGATGACATCTCAAATGACATCACTGATGACAACATCCTTGTGACAAAGTGGCAGACCTCCTATCAGCATAAAATAACCTTTGACACACACATTCAAAAATAGAAACTAACATTTTCTTAAAAAAGGAGAAACCAATACCAATTACAACTACTTATTAGGTAATTCCAACATCTATATACACATCCACTCATTCGCCAACAGTTCTATATAGTCACTCATGCATGTACTTACTCATCATATGTACTCATACACCTATACATCCTGTTACACACTAATACTCATCTATATAGTTACTCACACACAAATTCACACATGCAAATAAACAATCAAAAAACCATTTACTTGATTATACTGCTATATGCACACCACTACACATACTTCTAGTGAAGTAGTGTGGCTCACTGGTTAGAGGCGGCAGACCCGAGAGCAGAGGACGGCCCGGGACCAGGGTTCGATTCCCGGCGTGGCAGGTTTCTGGACCAGGGTCAGCGGACTCGATAATTCTCTCGCCTCGGTGCCCACTCTGATCAGTGATCACACTCGGCAACTCTGGGCATTAGCTTGCCTCATCTTCACTAACGGCCCCACCAGACCGCCGGGGATGCCTGGTCTCACCCTGGAGATACCCATTAAGGGACCATCTCTCAGGGAAGCCAGGAAGGGTTTCGCAGCGGTCGAAGCGCCTTGGGACCCTACGGGTAAGTAGTGCGCTATATAAATGCCTATACATACATACATACATACTTCTACAGAAACGGAAACATATTTACTCTTTTAAACAATCAATTATAAAAACACATACTCACTAACCCACCCATACACACAATCATCCACCCATACAGTCTTGCACACATGCTGTCATCAAAATACATAAAAAAATAGTGAGTCACTCATTCATGCATCTGTGCTCTAAGTAATATCCCCCACCGAACCATACAGACACTGATACTGATACTCAAAAAAACAACTAATAACCCATATACACACTCATGTAGCTACTCTCAACCCATGCAGCCACTTATACACAAAGTGAGACACAGATACAGATATTTAAATATTTAAACATTATTCGCTAATATATGTATTCACTAAGATACATTTAATAAGTCAGTTAACCAATCAATTTTACACAAAAAAACATCCATTTAGACATTTATTTACCCATTTATTCTTCCATCAACCTTTAGATATACATATATAAAAAATATTTATTTTTCAGAAAGATACACATTCACTGGATGATGTCATCAGTGATGTCATTTGAGATGTCATCAGTGATGTCATGAGTGATGTCACTGACCATGTCATGAGTGATGTAATATGTGACGTCATCAGCAGTGCATTGCACGCGCAAGTTATAGTGAGTCCAACTAACTATAATGAGGGAATTTCAATGGTGTTATGTGAGTAAAATTTCCACCTAGCTATAACTGTTGTGAAACCTATGGTTTTTTCAGTGAATTTAATAGGTTTTTTAAATGCTAATTCCTAACTATAACTGGTGTGAAACCTATGGTTTTTTCAGTGAATATATATATATATGTATAAGTATAATTTCTATGGCAAAATGAAACCCCTCATTTTTTTCCTTTTCAAATTAAATGTTACCACTTTATTCCAATCAAGATGACTTCAGGTGTGCCATACTTTTGTCATAAGTAAGACTGTTAGCGTTCTAGTTGTTCTTTAGAACACTCTGGGACATTCTGTCATTGGGCTATATTTGGGCTACATCTGGCTGATATTTGGGCTACATTTGGGCTCTTTTGTCTCTGGTGGCCATCTTGGGAGACTGCATATCAGAATTTTTTTAATGAAATTAAGAGGATTTGAGAAGTCACTCAAAATGTGCCCTAATTTTTCTTTCTTCAGCACTAATCATAATTTCTATGGCAAAATGAACCCCCTCATTTTGTTCCTTTGCAAATTAAATGTTTTAAGTGTTAACACCTTATTCCAATGAAGAGGACTTCAGGTGTGCCATACTTTTGTCATAAGTAAGACTGTTAGCGCTCTAGTTGTTCTTTAGAACACTCTGGGACATTCTGTCATTGGGCTATAGACTAGTTGGGCTACATCTGGCTGATATTTGGGCTACATTTGTTTTTTTTTGTCTCTGGTGGCCATCTTTGGGCTACATAGGGCTACATTGGGCTACATTTGGGCTCTAACATATATATAGCCCAATGTAGCCCAATATATATTTTTTCAAAGTTAATTTTCGTAAAAACCACTAGAGCATATATCTTGAGACATAGCAAAGGCACATCGGGGTACCAGTCCCTACAATTTTGCCAAGTTTGGTGGAAATCCATTCAGCCGTTCAGGCTAAAAGTGAGTTCGACCACCCTATGGAAATTAAGATGGAGAAAACACGTTTTGGGACCCCCCTTTTATCTCGGCCCCCGCTTGACGAATCCCCCCCACATTTTCAGGGAAGGAGCGGAGCTTGCCACGAACTTTGAGAAATTCGCGAAGATTCGTCCACCGGCGCCAAAGTTATTCCCAATAGAATGTTGCGGATTTCCTATGGAAAGTAGATCCTAACTATAACTACCTACTGGCGACCGTAAGTAGGTAATATATATATATATATATATATATATATATATATATATATATATATATATATATATATATATATATATATATATATATTTGAAAAAAACAAAGGTTACAGGGATGTTATAGTTAAGCTCAGATTTCACTTATACAAAACCATAAAAATTCAGCAGTTCTAGTTACCTGAGCTAACTATATCTTACACCCCACAATGCACTGCTTATGACCTCACATATTACATAATTAAAGACATGGCTAGTGACGTCACTGATGACATCTCAAATGACATAACTGATAACATCATCCTGTGAGTGTGTTTAGTAAACATTTCTGAGACGTAAAAATATATACTAAGCTACAACATAAATTTAATTATTATATTTTCTGTACTTAGTCTTACAATTTCTAACATATCCCATATGAGTGGCTGTGTGACTTTCTGTATCAGCATGGGATTGGATGTCTGAGTGGCTGTATGGTTGTGTTAGTGGGTATATGAGTAGCTGTATGAGCGAGTGAGGGACTGTGTGAATTTATGTATTTAGCTTATAAAGTGCACTGTCATCTAGCAGGCATCCTGGCGCTGGCAGACCCAGACAGATAGAAAACCGTGAATGACTGTGTTGGAGAGTGAATGGGTGTGTGAGTGGCTGCTTGGGTGAGAGTGGCAGTGTGAGTAGATGTGTAGGTTTGTGAGTGGGTGTGTGATGGCTGTATGAGTGACTGAAAGGCTATTTTAGTGGCTGTATAGGCGAGGGAGTGGGTATGTGAGTTGCTGTAGGGGTCAGTGAGTATATGTTTGAGTGTGTGTGTTTAGGTAAGTGAGTGGGCTGTGTGGCTGTATTGGAGAGTGAATGTCTGCAAAAGTGACTGTTTAGGTGGGTGAGTGGGTGTGTGAGTGGTTGTATGGATGTGTGAATGTGTATGTAGGTGGTTCTGTGTGTGTGTGTGAGTGAGTGAGTGGTTGCATGGGTGAGTAAGTGGCTGTTTCAGTAGCTGTATGGGCGAGTGGGTGTGTGATTACTTGTTTGGGTGAGTTAGTGGCTGTTTGAGTTTCTGTATGAGTGATTGAGTGGGTGTGTGAGTGGCTGTAAAGGTGTATGAGTAGGTGTGTAAGTATCTGCATGTCTGTATGACTGGATGTGTGAGTGGCTGTATTGCTAAGTGAGTACATGCATGAGTAGCTGTATTGGTGTGTGAGTGGTTTTATGGATTTGTTAGTGGGTATGTGATTAGCTGTATGAGTGAGTGGGTGTGTGAGTGACTACATTGGGGAGTGAGTGGGTGTGTGAGTGGCTGTATGGGTGATATAGTGGCTGTGGGAGTGGCTGCATATGTGTGTGAGTGGATGTGTGAGTGGCTGTAGGGGTAACTGAGTGGCTATGTGAGTGGCTGTATGGGTGAGGGAGTGACTGTATGGGTGAGGGAGTGAATGTGTTTCCGCGGCTGTATGTGTTAGTAAGTAGCTATTTGAGAGTGTAGGTATGACTGACAGTATTGGAGATCAAATATCTGTGTAAGTAGCTATGAAGGCATGTGGGTGAGTGTATGAGTGGTTGTATGGATGTGTGAATGGGTTTGTAAGTGGTTGTAAGGTGTGTGAGTGGGAGTGTCGGTGGATACACAGGCAAGCAAGTAGCTGTTTCAATAGCTGTATGGATATGTGGGCGTTTTATAGGAGCTGCACTGGTGAGTGAGAGGCAGTGTGAGTGGCTGTATGGGTGAGTGTGTGGGTCAATGAGTGCCTGTATGGGTATGTGGGTGTGTAAGGAGCTACACTGGTGAGTGAGAGGCAGTGTGAGTGGCTGTATGGGTGAGTGTGTGGGTCAATGAGTACCTGTAAGGGTGAGTAAGTGGCTGTGTAAGTTTCTGTATGGGTGATTGAATAGGTGTGTGAGTGGCTGTAAGGGTGTGTGAATGGGAGTGTAAGTGTCTGTATGACTGGATGTATAAGTGGCTGTTTTGTTGAATGAGTGGGTGCATGATTAGCTGTATGGGTGAGTTAGTATGTGTGTGAATGGCTGTGTGAGTGAGTGGGTATGTGAGTGGCTCTACGGATGAGTGGCTGTGTGAGTACTAGTATGGGTCTGTGAATGGGTATATGAGGGGTTGGTGGAATGGATGTATAAAAGGTTGTATAGGTGTGTGAGTGGGTTCCTGAGTAGTTCTGCGGATGATGTCATCAGTGATGTCACTGACCATGTCATGGGTGATGTAATGTGTGAGGTCATAAGCAGTGCATTTCAGGGGCATAAGTTATAGTTAGCTCATGTAACTATAACTGCTGAATTTCTATGGTTTTGTATGAATAAAATCTGAGCCTAGGTATAACGTCCCTTTAACCCTTGTTTTTCCCCCAAGGAATGAATATATATATATATATATATATATATATATATATATATATATATATATATATATATATACAAAACGAAACTCCTGACTGCCCAATGCTCGGCTGAAAATTTCAGGTGCAGACCTCTTGAATATTCCTGTCAAAACACGGGACCAACACAAGATTTGAACTGCAAGCAGTGCATAAATTTAATCTGTAACCTGATATTTTTTGCGAGGCCACAGCGCAATGGAGGTAACCCGCCCTAACGAGCCAAGCACCTTGTGTGGCACACTGGAGGAGTATCGTGGTAGCGAAGGTGTGCTTGGAGCGCTGCAAGCCACGGGAGGGCGTATACTGGGCCCTGTTGGGACCGCAACTTCGCGGTGTAGCCCGGAGTATTGCCACAAACTCACCGTATTTGCCTGCAACGGAGGCTGCAGAAGGCATTGGGCAGTAAGGGTGAATTGTTACAGCCCCAAGCGGAACTTTTCCGAATCCTGGCAGCCTGTTCAAACATCCCACCACTAGGGATGCTGGGACTTGCAGTCCATCATCTTTCCCCCAATGAGGAGGATGCATTCAACATTCAAAAGGGACTGCAGCAAGGAGTCAGGAGGGGAGCTCAGGCATCTGAAGAGGGACGAATCCCGAAACGCGTCATGCCGTACGAATCTCTGTTCACAATTACCTTCCACTGCCTGCTGAGTTCCTCGTTGTCTTCATGGTGGAGGCGACAGTAACCTGATATATATATATATATAGATGCATATGCAACAGCTGCAGCCTCCCAGAGCTCCGTATTACACGACCATGGAAAACCACACGAATCCAGCGTGATTAAAGGCACAAAGGTTTATTTAAAAGCTGAGTCTAACAGAATCTGACGCGTTTCGGGCATCCGCCCTTGCTCACAGAGTATATATATATATATATATATATATATATATATATATATAGATATATATAAAACAAAACTCCTGACTGCCCAATGCTCGGCCGAAAATTTCAGGTGCAGACCTCTTGAATATTCCTGTCAAAACACGGGACCAACACAAGATTTGAAGTGCAAGCAGTGCATAAATTTAAACTGGCATTAAAAGACAAGTGTCTACCATGACGTGTTTCGCTCCACGAAGTAGCTTGATCACATGACGCGCCCCAACAGACATTGAGAATTTAAAGTGCCTTAAAAGCCCAACCAGTTTTAAAAAATGAACTGACCGGCAAATGTGCAAATAATAAACATCGATAACAGACTATTACAGACATCATAAGAATATGCACCAAAATATTTCTAAAATACTATTAGCCCTTGCCCGCATAGAAATAAATACATAGTGCATTAGAGTATTATATATGTGCAAAATACGCAAATTACAAGCTAAATAGCTAAAATTAATCCATATTGCATATCGAAAAGCCAACATTTTTTGTCAATGGAAACATTTGATTAAGGCAAGTGCCCACAAATAACCATGATTTTTAGAAAATATGCATTACTTACTTAAATAGATGGTAAACCATACCTATAGCTAGAATAAATAGCCCTTAAAATTCAATCATCAGAATATTTGGTAGTATTCAATACCACTGTAAACAAGTGCCTATATAAAGTGCGAGTGCAATATATATATATATATATATATATATATATATATATATATATATATATATATATATATATATATATATATATATATATATATATTTATATCCTTACTATTATCATCATAGATTAGCTTAGTATGAATACATTTGTTTGGATTGGATTAATGGAGTGATGTTAATTCTGTTATTGCACACTCAAGTTAGTAGACATAAGAACATCAATCCAAAAACCAAATCGTATAATGATCTAATAAAAAAATTACAAACGAATAACACCATCATTATAAACCAATCTGATAAAGGTGGCAATGTGGTACTTTGGAGCAGATCTGAATATATGGAAGAAGCGTATCGCCACCTCAATGATACAGCTTGTTACGAACCTTGTGATTCAAGAGCAGTCAAAAACATCCAAACAGCATACTGGAAAGAATTGAATGGTTGGAAAAGGGATGGCTTACTCGCCAAGGAGGAAATGAAATATCTGTATAAAGAACATCCTGTTATACCTAATATATATTTCATCCCAAAGGTCCACAAGGGGGTCAGACCAGTACCTGGAAGACCCATAGTATCAGCTATTCATAGCTTGTTTGAAAACACCTCGAAGTACATTGATCATTATTTGCAAGACTTTGTGACCACCCTTCCAGCGTACATTAGGGACAGCACGGACTTTTTAAGAAATTTGGAACAATGTAAGTGGTCTTCAGATTTCCTGCTAATTACCATGGATATTGCCAGCCTTTACACTAGCATATCCCATCAGGATGGTTTGAAGGCTTTGAGATATTTTCTTGGCAAGAGACCAGTAGAATTACACAAACACAATGCAATGCTGTTGTCCATGGTTGAACGATGCCTCAATAATAATGTTTTCTTGTTTGATGACAAAATGTTTAAACAATTACGAGGTGTGGCCATGGGGGCATGTTTCTCTCCGACCTACGCGGGGCTCCACGTGGGTTGGTGGGAGGAGCATGTCCTCAGAACACAGTACTCTACTATTTGGCAGGAAAATATTGTAAAGTATATGAGGTACATTGATGATATTTTTATCATCTGGAGAGGGAGCAAAGAGGAGGCAGTGAGTTTTGTCAACACTATCAATGTTAATGATTCCAACCTTATCTTTAGTGCTGATATCAGTAAGACCGACATCAGCTTCTTAGATGTGCAAGTGAGTATAGTCAACGGCAGTATAACAACAAGCCTGTACAGAAAGAGCACAGCAGGCAACACTATACTGCACGCTCATAGCTTTCACCCGGGTCATACTATCAGATCCATCCCGTATGGGGAGTTCCTTAGAATACACAGGACGTGTAGTTCATTAGAACAAAGGGACTTCCATCAATTGGAAGCCATGAGAAGGTTGGAAGCTAGGGGTTACAAGTCTAGTGCCCTCAGAATAGCGATGAACAATGCCAACAAACTAGACAGAACAAATCTCCTGCAGGCCCCGTCCAATGCTATGTCCTCAGTTGGAAACCATGAAGATAACAGCAATGCTTTAAGATTGATAACTGGTTTCAGCCGACAGGCAAGTCAGATTTCAAAATTAATCAGAAAGCAGTGGTCAGTCATACTCACTGACCCCATTCTGAAAGAGATTATGCCCAACAAACCAGAAGTGACCTATAGGCGGGCATACAGCATGAGAAATGCTTTAGTGTCCAGTTCACCTGAGACAGCAAAAAAGGAAGATTGGTTGTCTCCCCGGAAGGGTTTCTTCCGATGTATATCGTGTAGAGCGTGCAAATTTGGCACCAATACAAAATCATACACAACACCATTTGATGACAAACCCATCAATATAAAAGCCCATTACACCTGCAAAACTGAGTTGGCTGTATACGTTCTCACGTGCTCGTGCAATCTGAGGTATGTTGGTAGCACGAAACTACCAGTACACCAACGTATTCTACAGCACCTGAGAGCAATCGTGAACTGTGACAAAAGTTCTCCAGTAGCCCGCCATTTCGATCAATTTCATAACAGAAATCTATCCCATCTGAGCTATTTTGTAATAGATGCGGTTAGAACCAGCAAGAAAGGTGGGGACTATGAAAAACAATTAAGGCAGATGGAGTCCCTGTACATAGTTCGCCTCAACACTAAGATCCCGGGAGGTTTGAACATGGGAGAAGATTTGAGCACCTTTCTTTAAATTATGGTTTTTGTGTCACTTTGTCATATCATTTGGGCCATTCTACAGATTTAGTCCGGCTACCCCTACTGTACAGCGTATAACATCTTGTTGCTAAATGATAGTTGCTTTTTTCTTTTCCCTACATACCACTGTAGCCATTAAAAGCTGATTACTCCATTTTATTGTCACTCCATAGGGAAGTCGATAGTCTGTGGCAGGGACTAATGGCTTCACCATGTGATAAATTATATATACCATCCTGTGCTACAAGTGGGCAATGATGGAACTTTATGCGTTAGCATATTTTAATGTAACTGAAACTGTTTAGTTAATGAATTTAGTTTCCCATACCCCCTGATGTCTTCCTGTTTATTCAAGTAGGACATCCCAGCACTCCCTCACCTTTAACAATTTTATTTGTATTCTTACGAGCGGTATAGTAATACATTATTTTCAACTTGTTATATATCGATTGCGCCCAAGTATTGATCTTCTATCTCAATTGTATGAACCCAGTGAAAAGAACGTAACAACAGAATACATGACATGTCAAGTACTGAGGTTGTGATACCCTATGGAATCTCTATTTTTTGAATTTTTGTGTTTAACACAACGACAACTTCAAACAGAGGCATATATGACCAAATGTAAGGAATTGATTTTAAATTTGTGTATATATATGAAATGCCAATATTGTATTGTAATCGTATTTGTACGAGTAATATGTTGCGTATTTGCACAGAAAATAATCTTGCGTATTTGCACAGTTAACATTTGCACAGTAACGGTATTTATGCACTTGCACTTTACATCAGATTATTCCTTTCAGTCTTGTGCCGTTGTCGTAAACAGTAACCAATGATTCCAAAGAATTGCTAAATACCTCTAATCATTGAATAACCAAGTCATGTATTGCATTAATATAACTTTGCACCATTCCAAAATGGCCGAACTAACAGCAACGTATATTGACAATGGGTTCTTACTATAGTCCTCTTTTTAGTTCACTGAACTGTATGAGGAACTTTTGGCGCGATGTTGCAATTAACCAATGTATTATTTAAATGAATTGTGTACCGCTTACCCGCTGACAGTGAGCAAGGGCGTTCACGCCCGAAACGCGTCTGTTTGGCAGTGTGTTGCACCTCTGCACTTTAAATGCAATAAAGGAAGAAGAATATCCTTAGTAAGTCTGGCTGTGGATTTATTCACCTGTGTCTGCGCACTGGGTTTGGTGCGAAAGGCGTCGCACAAACTTTCCGGTTGGAATTCATATATATATATATATATATATATTTATATCCTTACTATTATCATCATAGATTAGCTTAGTATGAATACATTTGTTTGGATTGGATTAATGGAGTGATGTTAATTCTGTTATTCGGTAGTAAATTATGGTGTTTAGTAGGGGCACACAAATTGGTTTGTGTATTTAACTATAACTGGCCAATATGCAGCACAATTAGATCTTATTGTTAAATCATAACTTCACTTTAAATGTGTTTTAAGGCAATGTATGAGTTTTTTTAAAATATAGGTTAAGATGTTGTTGGGACAGGAATGTCTCCTGCAGGTAAATTGACATGTTTCCTCTGCCCGAAATGCTCAATTGCATGTATCGGTTATCCTGACTTTTTATTTTGGCCCTTGTGTTACACTTATATAAATGTGTGTGCAGAGGCCCAAGTGTGCTTCTGACAATAAGAGATCCTGGACTTGTCCTGTGACCTGGATGGGTTCAGCAAGCATGCCCTCATTTATGACAGATGACTTCTGTCCCTGTTGTGGATTTAGGACATAGAGGGGGTATGATGGCAAAATCCCATGTTTTTATGAATCACTAGATTAACCAGGCCCTTTCTCTGTGGCACTATAGTGAATACCTTCTAGCCCATTTGTTTAAAGTTCTTGTTTTCGGTGCATGCATAGACCGTTACACTTATATCCCACATGCATGCTAGGTGTGTTGCTACGTGTAGCCCATGCGGCATATGCATAGTATGTACGAGTGAGTCAGAGTAATAGAAGCCTTGGGATAAATTTTTGATGCCCCATACCTAGATTTACACAAGATGAGCTGATTTCGTCCTTTCCTGATTACTACTTCAGTTTGGCTGAGGACAACCAGGTAAAATATAACCTATGTCTCTGTTGTGAGTGATGCATGATGGGACCAACACTGCTGTGAGCATAAGCACTTTACACATATGTTGTTTCTGGAGTTCCGCCTGGCGAAGATACTTGAAAGAAGAACCACCTCAAACTGGTCCCAATGCTTGAGACAATGGAGCTTTATCTTATGTCTGACAGTCCTGTATAAAAGTGTGAGCCAAACCACCCAACTTTTACCCAATTTCATAACATCTTTGACCAAAGAAGGGACTCCTCTGCAGAGTACTCAGAGGTCTGCGGTGCAACAAGGGCTGGTGTCTGCCTCACATGCAGTCTCCCAGAGGTGAAGTGATATCAAATGAAGCCCAAATCTCCTGCTGGAGGAGCTGTGCACTTATCCTGAAGTACCTAGAAGCCTGTCTGATAAGACAGGAAAGGACCCAGCTGACACTATAGGAGGAGGACAGACTGTGCAGGAAGGTGTAAGGTCTAAGTGTCACTGGTGGCTATGGGGTGCTCAGAAAAAGTAGACTTTTGAATAGCGATAAGGGAGTACCCTGGTGGCCGGCAAGAGACGCCTCTAAGTTCCAGACTGGAACTGCAACTCGGTGACGACTTGATTGCCAAAAGCCACATTTGGCCATGATTGTCTTCTGGTGAAAAGCTGCGTACTGCATCTGCTGAATTGGTGAATGGTGCATCTGGGGATGCATTGGCCCATGTGCTAGAGACCTGGGCGGGCTACAGCTAGTATGTCTTCTGTTTAGTTGGCCCCAGGGTGGGCTATAACTGCTGATCGTGTGGTTCACAGTAGGACTGAATCTACTGATGGTCTGACTAAGACCAAACCATCTCAGACTGTCGATCTTCAGGTGTCCCTGAAGTATAGACTCAATGGGCGTGCTGTTGAAGGTGGCTATGCACTTGGCCCTAAGAAGCAAAACTGATAATTGCCCCTGTGCGAATGCTCTCATAAGTGTGTGGGCATGCCTTTGGTGTGCTAGCTGCCAGGGTTTCCTGATATGAACCTGAGAGGATTTACTTATCCTGTGAAAGGGGTAAGACTGCGAAGACTTGCAATTGTACATAACGGAATTAATATGTTGCCAAGATAAGCACTAGGGTGGACATTCACATTATTGGATCTGTTGGTTGATTGTTGACCTCTGAGCTCGAGTACCCCCCCCCCCCCCCCCACACACACCTCCTCCCTAAGAAGCCTGTGACTCCTTGTTATCACAGCCTGGGAGACAAATGTAGAAAGAGTTGTACCTAGGTCAGTGTGCAGAGCACTAGAGGGCTGTGTGCCTGGATACCAAAGGAAAACGACCTCAGACCCCATGGTTAAGACCCAGTAGACCGTGCCTACTTCACACACTCTAAACGGGGCAGTTGAGGTTATCATCCATTTCAGAGAAGTTCAGTTTTTTAAATTATATACTACACTCATGTTATGTAACAGCCATGCACAGTGGGGTAGGTCACAGGACCTAGAGTTTACACATGCCTTGAACTCATACAAATGTGGGCAAACAGTGCACACTGTGCATATCTTTCACCTGTGCGCAGTGAGCCAGAGTGTGGGAATTAGCCTATTCCATTCCTACCCCAAACTTTGCTTTGCTATCGACAGAGTGAGATTGCATGGATCCTTCAATCCTCTGAAAATCAGCAAATCTTTTATTGGATAAAAGGAAGAAAATGCTGCCTCATGCAGTGGTATTTGTGTATTTTTCCAATATATCATCCTCCGAGGATTTAAAGATCTGAATCTGAAAAGATCTATAAATTAAAGGTCAAGATATACAAAAGTCTTTTTCTCATTTTTCTCATTAACGTGGCAAATGAAAACCTGCCCGATACCATTTTGTAACACAAAATGGTTTCCACTTAAATATTACTGAAAATACATACAATCCGTTACATATAAATAGAAGCCAGAGTTCTGTGACTTCTTTCAAAAAAAGAAGTGAACAGTTTAAACCAGTAGGTAGACTCCATAATAATTAACCCAACCAATAATATTAAATCATTATTTTCTTCACTGTATGTAACCCCACACCAATTCACCTCCATTAAATTGAAATAAATGAATTCTGTCACATGGCACTAATTTCCAAGTGTACCACAGAAAATGTCATGTAACAAATTCCCTCAGCTCCTATTTCCCTATTGCATAATTCCACATAGAGATGTCTTATTGGTAAATGGAGCTTGATGTGCAAAAGCAATTTTTTTCTTTTGTTTGTTTTTTCTGTACCGGGAAAACATTTTGTCTTTCTTGTGGAGACATTTTTCTCTACATTTACTGCAAGTATGGCGGCGATTCAGTCACCTTCGCACCTTGAACGAGGAGTTATTCCAGCCATTTGCTGGAGTAAATCTCTGACCATTTCACGCTTATGACAGGGTCATACTGGAATTTGTAGATCACCAAAAATACACACGTTAGTTGCCCATTACAAACTGACTGGGCTAACCGTTCTTTTTTTTGCACCAACGTGCCACCCCTTCGTGGCGTTTCCTACTGTACATTTCTCCACAGTCAAGGTGCTAAAATACGCCATAGTAAACCCTTTTACGACAGCCTGGATTCCTTTTGTGAACACTAGTCAGACGTAAACTCACTTATTAACTGTTGTAAATGGACATTTACGGCAGAAAATGCCTTCATGATTTTGCTCTCCTAGTGCTTATCAAGTATAGTAATATATTTTACCTAAACTCTTTACTATAGCATTCTGCTAAACAAAAAAGTTTCATCACAGGATGAAGGATGACTCTGATAAGGCGAGGCAGAGGGATCTCTAGGTTGCAGAGGTATGCACCCTGTCCAAGTAGGGACCACAATCCTACTCAGGGTAAGTCACAACACAATCCTAAATTATCCTGTGATCACCTTCTGGTAGCTTGGCACAGAGCAGGGAAGTTTATCTTAGAAGGCAATGTGTAAAGTATTTGTGCAATAACTGATACAACAAAACAGTAAATCCACCACTAAAAGACACCGCCATATTTTAGAAAAATAGAGGATATTTATCAATGTAAAACAAGACCAAAACTATCAAAATCCATCAAGTAGAAGTGGAGATATTGAATGTTGAAGAAATAAATGCAAGAAAGCTCTTAGAAGCAGGTAGAGCTAAAAGGATTACTTCACATCATGAGGGACGGTGTAAATCCAAAGTTCAGGCCGAGTGCGATGGAGCACACCCTGATTACATGGACCCTCTTGGGCCCGCTGAACACTGTATCCTGGGGTACAGTCTGCATGGCAAGGCTTTGCGTCATTTGGTGTTTGTTCCGAGAGGTGAGACTTTGTGAGTCTTTGCGCTACGTTGCACTAGATTTGGCAGAAAATCAGCTGCAGAACCCACTTCTGAGACCCAATACTTGCCTTTGATGTGAGAGAAACTTCAAAGAGTGGTTTTCAAGTGCACCAGTGTCCCTTTCAACCCAGCCCTCGCTCCAGACTACCAGTGTGGGGGTTATCAGTCCTTTCTGTGGAGTCAGACCACTTCCCTTTGATACAAACAAAGTGGTCCCAGATAAACATGCAATAAACTCAATCGTACAAGAATAAGTACATACACAGGTAATTATAACGACATTGTTTTTAATCACAACGTGTATTATATAAGAATCATTCATAAAAATGAGTACAAGTTAAATCACATATAATGCCCCTAAGAATGAAAATAGGGAAGGGTAGTGCTGGGATAGTGAAAGGTAAGAACTAAAAAAGATGGTCATTAAGACCAAAATACAACAGAATTTGTAAAAAATTGACACAATGGAACAATTAATTAATCAGTTGCTTTAGACAATCATGCCTCAAAGGAAATCAATAATAATAAATGATGAAGGAGGCTGAACACAAGAAGGAGTGTCGACGTTTCGACCTAGGTGAAATGCAGGCGTGGTATAAGCCTTGCTAGAGGGTCTTCATCAGGACAGGGGTTGTGGGGGATGGGGCAATGAATCTGTCAATGAGATTGCTGACAGTAGAGGCTATCGAACAGTAGATAGAGAATCAGTGTGTAGATTCTGCCGAGGGCAGAGGGGGGTTCAACTGCAAATATACAGATAAGGGTATGCAAGGGGCACCGCTGATTCAAATATAAGGGCAGTCCTCCTTGCTTCAAAAAAGCGAAAATCTGCCCATGGCAGAGCTGCAGCCGAAGAAAGGGGGGGGGGGGGGGGAGGAGGGTTCAACTGTTATAATTGAATGTGGACGTGTGGAGATCACCGCTTGATTATATGTAGTGGCTTTCGTAGTCACGCCCACAGGGAAAAATCTAACCAAGAAAATGCTGTTGCTGCACGTAAGAATTCAATCACAGGCGTGGTGCAGCCTTCAAAACGTTCCTGTCCGACAAACGTTCCTATCCAACAACGCTCATCGCTGGTCTGAGACCAGTGATGAGCGTTGTCGGATAGGAACTTTTTTCCTTAGTACATGACTTCCATTTACACGATCACGTCCCTTTGACTGTATATGAAGTTAGAACCACGCAATTTACCGGCGTTTTGAAGGCTGCACCCCGCCTGTGATTGAATTCTTACATGCTGCAACAGCATTTTCTTGGTTAGATTTTTCCCTGTGGGTGTGACTACGACCGCCACTACATACAATCAATTTACAAAAAGGGGGTGGTGATGAACAGAGTGTCTGAGTTAAACAGACCACTCTTACCCAGTCCAAAGATCAGGGCTTGATCCATCACCGTTATTTATCTCACTGCCCCATCCCAGCTCAGAACCTGGCTATATGCAAATCAGTCTGTCCCTGGCCCAGTGCATCATGGGAACAGGGCAGACTAAACTACCAAGCCAATTCTTCACCAGAAAGGAGACAAGCTACCGGGGACCGGTTTCTGGCATTTCAGCCTTCTTCGGCCCGGCTTGCTTGAATCCTGATGGAGCAGTGAGAAAGGGACTCATGTCTGAGTATACCCTGCCACACCTATAGTGGCCAAAAACGATTTACAAAAAGGGGGTGGTGATGAACAGAGTGTCTGAGTTAAACAGACCACTCTTACCCAGTCCAAAGATCAGGGCTTGATCCATCACCGTTATTTATCTCACTGCCCCATCCCAGCTCAGAACCTGGCTATATGCAAATCAGTCTGTCCCTGGCCCAGTGCATCATGGGAACAGGGCAGACTAAACTACCAAGCCAATTCTTCACCAGAAAGGAGACAAGCTACCGGGGACCGGTTTCTGGCATTTCAGCCTTCTTCGGCCCGGCTTGCTTGAATCCTGATGGAGCAGTGAGAAAGGGACTCATGTCTGAGTATACCCTGCCACACCTATAGTGGCCAAAAACGATTTACAAAAAGGGGGTGGTGATGAACAGAGTGTCTGAGTTAAACAGACCACTCTTACCCAGTCCAAAGATCAGGGCTTGATCCATCACCGTTATTTATCTCACTGCCCCATCCCAGCTCAGAACCTGGCTATATGCAAATCAGTCTGTCCCTGGCCCAGTGCATCATGGGAACAGGGCAGACTAAACTACCAAGCCAATTCTTCACCAGAAAGGAGACAAGCTACCGGGGACCGGTTTCTGGCATTTCAGCCTTCTTCGGCCCGGCTTGCTTGAATCCTGATGGAGCAGTGAGAAAGGGACTCATGTCTGAGTATACCCTGCCACACCTATAGTGGCCAAAAACGATTTACAAAAAGGGGGTGGTGATGAACAGAGTGTCTGAGTTAAACAGACCACTCTTACCCAGTCCAAAGATCAGGGCTTGATCCATCACCGTTATTTATCTCACTGCCCCATCCCAGCTCAGAACCTGGCTATATGCAAATCAGTCTGTCCCTGGCCCAGTGCATCATGGGAACAGGGCAGACTAAACTACCAAGCCAATTCTTCACCAGAAAGGAGACAAGCTACCGGGGACCGGTTTCTGGCATTTCAGCCTTCTTCGGCCCGGCTTGCTTGAATCCTGATGGAGCAGTGAGAAAGGGACTCATGTCTGAGTATACCCTGCCACACCTATAGTGGCCAAAAACGATTTACAAAAAGGGGGTGGTGATGAACAGAGTGTCTGAGTTAAACAGACCACTCTTACCCAGTCCAAAGATCAGGGCTTGATCCATCACCGTTATTTATCTCACTGCCCCATCCCAGCTCAGAACCTGGCTATATGCAAATCAGTCTGTCCCTGGCCCAGTGCATCATGGGAACAGGGCAGACTAAACTACCAAGCCAATTCTTCACCAGAAAGGAGACAAGCTACCGGGGACCGGTTTCTGGCATTTCAGCCTTCTTCGGCCCGGCTTGCTTGAATCCTGATGGAGCAGTGAGAAAGGGACTCATGTCTGAGTATACCCTGCCACACCTATAGTGGCCAAAAACGATTTACAAAAAGGGGGTGGTGATGAACAGAGTGTCTGAGCTTGTTTCCTTCCCAGTGTAAGAATTGGCTTTTGTAGTTTGGTTTGCCCTGTTCCCATCATGCACTGGGACAGGAACAGACTAATTTGCATACAGCCAGGTTCTGAAACTGGGATGGTGCAGTGAGCTAAAAAACGGTGTTGGATCTAGCCCTGATCTCTTGACTGGGTGAGAGCTTTCTGCTTAATTCAGAGACTCTGTCCCTCACCACCCCTTGTTGTAAATATTTTTGTCCACCCTAAGCGTGGAAGGGTATTCTCAGATGTGAGACCCTTGCTCATTGCACCATCAGGATTCAAGCAAACCGGGCCGAAGACGGCTGTAATGCCAGAAACCGGTCCCCGGGAGCTTGTTTCCTTCCCAGTGTAAGAATTGGCTTTTGTAGTTTGGTTTGCCCTGTTCCCATCATGCACTGGGACAGGAACAGACTAATTTGCATACAGCCAGGTTCTGAAACTGGGATGGTGCAGTGAGCTAAAAAACGGTGTTGGATCTAGCCCTGATCTCTTGACTGGGTGAGAGCTTTCTGCTTAATTCAGAGACTCTGTCCCTCACCACCCCTTGTTGTAAATATTTTTGTCCACCCTAAGCGTGGAAGGGTATTCTCAGATGTGAGACCCTTGCTCATTGCACCATCAGGATTCAAGCAAACCGGGCCGAAGACGGCTGTAATGCCAGAAACCGGTCCCCGGGAGCTTGTTTCCTTCCCAGTGTAAGAATTGGCTTTTGTAGTTTGGTTTGCCCTGTTCCCATCATGCACTGGGACAGGAACAGACTAATTTGCATACAGCCAGGTTCTGAAACTGGGATGGTGCAGTGAGCTAAAAAACGGTGTTGGATCTAGCCCTGATCTCTTGACTGGGTGAGAGCTTTCTGCTTAATTCAGAGACTCTGTCCCTCACCACCCCTTGTTGTAAATATTTTTGTCCACCCTAAGCGTGGAAGGGTATTCTCAGATGTGAGACCCTTGCTCATTGCACCATCAGGATTCAAGCAAACCGGGCCGAAGACGGCTGTAATGCCAGAAACCGGTCCCCGGGAGCTTGTTTCCTTCCCAGTGTAAGAATTGGCTTTTGTAGTTTGGTTTGCCCTGTTCCCATCATGCACTGGGACAGGAACAGACTAATTTGCATACAGCCAGGTTCTGAAACTGGGATGGTGCAGTGAGCTAAAAAACGGTGTTGGATCTAGCCCTGATCTCTTGACTGGGTGAGAGCTTTCTGCTTAATTCAGAGACTCTGTCCCTCACCACCCCTTGTTGTAAATATTTTTGTCCACCCTAAGCGTGGAAGGGTATTCTCAGATGTGAGACCCTTGCTCATTGCACCATCAGGATTCAAGCAAACCGGGCCGAAGACGGCTGTAATGCCAGAAACCGGTCCCCGGGAGCTTGTTTCCTTCCCAGTGTAAGAATTGGCTTTTGTAGTTTGGTTTGCCCTGTTCCCATCATGCACTGGGACAGGAACAGACTAATTTGCATACAGCCAGGTTCTGAAACTGGGATGGTGCAGTGAGCTAAAAAACGGTGTTGGATCTAGCCCTGATCTCTTGACTGGGTGAGAGCTTTCTGCTTAATTCAGAGACTCTGTCCCTCACCACCCCTTGTTGTAAATATTTTTGTCCACCCTAAGCGTGGAAGGGTATTCTCAGATGTGAGACCCTTGCTCATTGCACCATCAGGATTCAAGCAAACCGGGCCGAAGACGGCTGTAATGCCAGAAACCGGTCCCCGGGAGCTTGTTTCCTTCCCAGTGTAAGAATTGGCTTTTGTAGTTTGGTTTGCCCTGTTCCCATCATGCACTGGGACAGGAACAGACTAATTTGCATACAGCCAGGTTCTGAAACTGGGATGGTGCAGTGAGCTAAAAAACGGTGTTGGATCTAGCCCTGATCTCTTGACTGGGTGAGAGCTTTCTGCTTAATTCAGAGACTCTGTCCCTCACCACCCCTTGTTGTAAATATTTTTGTCCACCCTAAGCGTGGAAGGGTATTCTCAGATGTGAGACCCTTGCTCATTGCACCATCAGGATTCAAGCAAACCGGGCCGAAGACGGCTGTAATGCCAGAAACCGGTCCCCGGGAGCTTGTTTCCTTCCCAGTGTAAGAATTGGCTTTTGTAGTTTGGTTTGCCCTGTTCCCATCATGCACTGGGACAGGAACAGACTAATTTGCATACAGCCAGGTTCTGAAACTGGGATGGTGCAGTGAGCTAAAAAACGGTGTTGGATCTAGCCCTGATCTCTTGACTGGGTGAGAGCTTTCTGCTTAATTCAGAGACTCTGTCCCTCACCACCCCTTGTTGTAAATATTTTTGTCCACCCTAAGCGTGGAAGGGTATTCTCAGATGTGAGACCCTTGCTCATTGCACCATCAGGATTCAAGCAAACCGGGCCGAAGGCGGCTGTAATGCCAGAAACCGGTCCCCGGGAGCTTGTTTCCTTCCCAGTGTAAGAATTGGCTTTTGTAGTTTGGTTTGCCCTGTTCCCATCATGCACTGGGACAGGAACAGACTAATTTGCATACAGCCAGGTTCTGAAACTGGGATGGTGCAGTGAGCTAAAAAACGGTGTTGGATCTAGCCCTGATCTCTTGACTGGGTGAGAGCTTTCTGCTTAATTCAGAGACTCTGTCCCTCACCACCCCTTGTTGTAAATATTTTTGTCCACCCTAAGCGTGGAAGGGTATTCTCAGATGTGAGACCCTTGCTCATTGCACCATCAGGATTCAAGCAAACCGGGCCGAAGACGGCTGTAATGCCAGAAACCGGTCCCCGGGAGCTTGTTTCCTTCCCAGTGTAAGAATTGGCTTTTGTAGTTTGGTTTGCCCTGTTCCCATCATGCACTGGGACAGGAACAGACTAATTTGCATACAGCCAGGTTCTGAAACTGGGATGGTGCAGTGAGCTAAAAAACGGTGTTGGATCTAGCCCTGATCTCTTGACTGGGTGAGAGCTTTCTGCTTAATTCAGAGACTCTGTCCCTCACCACCCCTTGTTGTAAATATTTTTGTCCACCCTAAGCGTGGAAGGGTATTCTCAGATGTGAGACCCTTGCTCATTGCACCATCAGGATTCAAGCAAACCGGGCCGAAGACGGCTGTAATGCCAGAAACCGGTCCCCGGGAGCTTGTTTCCTTCCCAGTGTAAGAATTGGCTTTTGTAGTTTGGTTTGCCCTGTTCCCATCATGCACTGGGACAGGAACAGACTAATTTGCATACAGCCAGGTTCTGAAACTGGGATGGTGCAGTGAGCTAAAAAACGGTGTTGGATCTAGCCCTGATCTCTTGACTGGGTGAGAGCTTTCTGCTTAATTCAGAGACTCTGTCCCTCACCACCCCTTGTTGTAAATATTTTTGTCCACCCTAAGCGTGGAAGGGTATTCTCAGATGTGAGACCCTTGCTCATTGCACCATCAGGATTCAAGCAAACCGGGCCGAAGACGGCTGTAATGCCAGAAACCGGTCCCCGGGAGCTTGTTTCCTTCCCAGTGTAAGAATTGGCTTTTGTAGTTTGGTTTGCCCTGTTCCCATCATGCACTGGGACAGGAACAGACTAATTTGCATACAGCCAGGTTCTGAAACTGGGATGGTGCAGTGAGCTAAAAAACGGTGTTGGATCTAGCCCTGATCTCTTGACTGGGTGAGAGCTTTCTGCTTAATTCAGAGACTCTGTCCCTCACCACCCCTTGTTGTAAATACTACATACAATCAAGCGGTGATCTCCACACGTCCACATTCAATGGTCTATAAGTCACCCTAGGGGTGACTTATAGTTAATAAAAATGGAGTTTAAGGCTTGCAAGTAGTTTTAAATGCCAAAGCGAAGTGGCAACAAACTGCACACACAGGCCTTGCAAAGGCGGCCTGTGACATGATTAAGGGGCTACTTATATGGGTGGTAAAATTAGTACTGCAGGTCCACTAGTAGCATTTAATTTATAGGACCTGTACACATTTAGTGCACTTTACTAGGGACTTCTCAGTAAATGTAATATACCAATTGGGTATGAGCCAATGTTACAATTGTTAGGGATAGAGCACAAACACTTTCGCACTGGTTAGCAGTGGTAAAGTGTGCAGAGTCCTAAGGCCAGCAAAAAAGAGTATGAAAAAAGTGGAGGGAGACAGGCAAACAGTTGATAACAATGCCGCCGACAACTGAGTGGGTGTAGCAGTTAGCACATTTGATTCCCGAGGTTATACTCTTTCTTTAAGGTTGTGAGGTAAGAAATCAAGAGCAGTTGATTTGAGTTATTCGAACTTGAAGGAAGCTTATGGGCACAAAGTAACACTTTATGGTGTACTTTGTATTATCGAAATTCGTGCCAATATATTTATAAGGAATCTACTTTTTACTGTAGCTCTGATTCGTATTTGAGTAACATAAAATTAAACGCAAGGCAACACAAATAAATTATTCAGCGTTATGATTATTGTGTTCATATTTTAATTGTCTTTTGGGCAGGTGGGAGTGCGTTCTCCGGCAACAGGGCAGATTTTCCGGATGAAATATATTCAGGCTGTAAAAGCGGTCCTCCAGGTGTACCCTGTGGGTTGATAATGTGCTAATTAGTAGGATTTGTTTTACGACGCTGTAAGTGGTGGAGAAAATCACCAATTTCTGAGAAAAGAAAGAAAAGAAACGCCTACCCACTGCTCCCCTCTGGAGTCAAATCACTTAAGAACATGCAGAGTCTGACAGATTCTAAGTTTCATTGTTTCACCCACCGACAGTCCAGGCCCATTTTCAACTGCGGCTGCAAAAAAAAAACCTCTGTGTCGCAAGATAAAATCAGTGCTACCAGACTTCCACATTGCCACCAGCTTTGAGGCGGTGTACTTGTGGCCTTTTAGCTTTGCCGCTGCTTCCGACAATCATTCATAGAATAAGCTTGCAGCACCACTAATTTTTAATGTGTTAGTGGTGATCGGTTGAGATTTCGTTTCTTAGTCAGAATCGCTACTCCCGACTACCAGACTAACACAATCTCTTTAGTTTACCCGTTTCCAAAGGTAGAGGGTGCATTTCTCATATGAACATGATGTTAGTGTACTTTTGTATTTTAATAATTTTTATTTTTTTATGTAATGCAAAAACCCTTTCACATTTATTGACAAGATTTTCAAGGGCTTAGATTGTTGTGATGTGCACTAAGGGCACGAAGTGTTCCAAGTTGTCCGATTCTGCAAATGTTACTGTTTATCCCTCTTTTATGATGATCAATAGGGGTGGGTCTAGTAAGCTTTATTTCATATCTCTCTGATGTAAACAAGGCCTTAGAGCAAGAACCTGTTTCCTTTTCAGGGTAGTGTCAGCTAAAGAATTCACTCATAAGTAGACCGTATGGCCCTCAAATGTATAGGCTCCATTCTTTATCTCAGCTTGTGGTACCTATTGTGCCTGCTGGCAGTGTAGGCAGCAAGCTCTACTGTGGCATGGGTGTTTTGTATTACT
This sequence comes from Lissotriton vulgaris, assembly GCF_964263255.1. Lineage (NCBI taxonomy): Eukaryota > Metazoa > Chordata > Amphibia > Caudata > Salamandridae > Lissotriton > Lissotriton vulgaris. The sequence goes on from NC_141693.1 coordinate 682,759,122, forward strand.
TAACAGTTGTCAAGTTAAGTCAAAAACAACTTTTATTTAGACCGTTGGACTTCAAACAGCAACTTAGCAGTTGTGAACTTAATGTGGGGGATTCTTTGAAATTCCAGTCTAGGTGAAATGTCCATCTGTAAGAGATGGGGGAGAAATGTTACTGAAATATTCTCCATGGGGTCAGGTTCAAGCCCTTCAGGACTACTATGGAAGCATATATTCTCTCACAGGGATTTGTCTTCCAAGTCTGTTTTCTGGAAGTCTTGCTATTTTCCATCTAATTTTTATGGTGGTTCAAGCAATATAAGGTAATCCCCCTACTCATAGAAGAATGTGAGGGTCAAACTATTGCAATACACTGGTGTGGGGGCAAAGTGGACTGTGGTCAAAGTCATATGGCTGAGATACCCGCCACCCCCTCTCAACACAATCCCAAAGGATGGGAAACCGGAAACAGTTCTGAACTTTTGGAAGACGGGAGGGAGTGACCCTCCCGGCCGTATTTATTAAAATATGAAACGAAATTAAAACATTAAAATAACAGTTTCATATTATGTACAATTTCATTACCACATTGCGATGTTTTGGCTAACCTTAACATATTCTCTAATACAAAGGTTCTCCTAGCCGAACTAACATCCTACAAAACATTTAACTTGAAATTTTGAAATTGTACATCCTAACGTTTAAGGGCCAATGGCAAGGTCGTAACCGGTGTCAAGATCCCTAAACCAGAAATATCCCCCTCACTTGTGAGGGGCGACCGCACAGAGGTGTACCTCGAGTGCAACTACCAATTTCCCTTGACTTGACGGGGGCCCCAATAAACTCGACGCCACTTAAAGGTCGTCCGAGGACTCGTGTGAGGTATCTAGAAGGTAGCGTAGACCCCCCCCCAAACCCCACACAACTTACCACATCTGCCGTCGCAGATGACCTGGCCCCGGGAAATTCTCCAGGAGGGGGCTGTAGCCCCTCCTACCCAGGAAGGGGCCTTGACCGCCTTTCCTTTCCTTTCGGCGGCCCATCCTTAGAAGGGACCGCCTACCCCGTTGAGGGGCCAATGGCCACCTCCCTCGAGCGCTCCCATCCGTAATGGGTGACGCCCACTCATAGGGATCTTCCAATTAGTGCTCACCGATCATGACCTTACCGCCACAGGCCGGATAGTTGACCGGCTATCCGGACCCCCCAACACTCCTACCTAAAGGTCATGTCTTAAAGTCTTTAGCCAAGCTACACAGTCTCCTATGAGTAACTCGTTCCCCACCCGGGACAAATGAACACCATCCCCCAAATACATACTGTCACCCGTAATACAACCATGCGAAATAGAATGCAGTGTATTGGAACGGAACAATCGACTCACTTTGTTATTAATTTTTCTTACTGAATGATTCAGAGCAGAAACAGAAATAGCCCCCCGCCATACTTTCCGTGGGATCATATGTGACCATGCAATCGTGCACCCTGGAACTCTCCTCGCCAACCAACTTACAGTGGAAAGCATCGCCTCAAGAAGAAGTCGTCTACCAGTGGTGACCAAATCATTGCCCCCAAGATGTACTATGACTATAGCCGGCGGTGACCTTGTCCGCCCTAGCAAACCCTCAAAGAATGATTGAAACTGGTCAATACAGAGTCCGCCCTTTCCGTAGAAGGACACACTGTACCCGTATTCCCCAGCCACGTGAATCATGTCACCTGCTTCGAATACGTCCGCGGCACGCCTCACGTATGAGTGGCCCACGACCCACACCTCCTTTTTCACAGCCGGTGAAGTCTGACCGCTGGCCCGGTGTTGGGTCGACTGCATAGTCCGCCCCGCCTCGTAGGCTTGCGCAACTGAAACCAAACAAAAACAAGAAGCGTGAGTACATCATCACAGCTTCACAACATGTGCAACCGCACATACCTCTTATAACAATTGGAGGACCAACGCCCCACACGTTTAACTTGTTCGACATTCAGACCCCTGGCTGTAGCCTCTGTAGCAGCCCCTATCCGAAAGGAATGGGTCCCAAACTCGCCCGGGTTCAAGCCCGCAGCAGTAATCGACATCGCAAGCACCCGCTGAAACTGAAACCTCGTCAGTGGGGTGGCGTCAGCGTGTCTCAACAAGGTCCCCCCCCATGATGCCACCCTTTGTGCTAAATATTCCTCCACACAACTCACCGGGCACATGGAGGAGCCGGGGATCCTTTGTATTATTATACAATCACCCATCGCCCCCTGATCGGTCTTGGACCTGATGAACGAGACAGTCATTGTCTCCCCTCTGATCTGAACGTGCTCTTGGCACAGTCCCCCCATCATGTCCTGCTTGTTCCTCGCCACTAATTCGCTTACCCGCATAGCCCCATGGAATGCCAGCGTAAAAGCGGCTCGGAATAACACTGTTTCATACTGGGATGAACATGTTGCAGGGAGTCTAGATAATAACAGGGCCAACCTATCCAGACCTATCGGGCGCCTTTCATCTACTCTGCGACCCTCAAGGCGTTGCCACCCACGTAGCGCTTTTTGCACAACGAAAGACGCTGTCGGGTCCTGGATCCCATGAGCCCTAGCCACAAAGGAAATGGCGGCCCGATGCCTCTGGGCCGTAGCCACTGATTTGCCTGCCTGCCGTAACGACAGTAGGAATTTCACTACCAACTCCTCCTGGCCCCAAAGCTCCCCTCTAGCCGCCCCCAAAAAGGCCCAATAGGAACGGAACGCCCCTTCATATGCCTTCCTCGTCCTGGGTGCTAAACTCTCTCCCACGAGGTCCTGTAATTCGGGGCACCGAGAGACCAGAGAGCTTCGGGAAAGGGTGCTGCCACCGGGTCCGCTGTGGGCAGAAAACCCCAGAAGGCCTGCATACGAAAACGAGAAAGCGCATCAGCCGCCTGGTTCATCACCCCCGGGACATGTCTTGCCTTAAATAGTACATTCAATTGCATACACAATAACACAATTTCCTTGAGCAATCTCAGAATCCATTTGCATCGTGCTGCCTGGCTATTGATACACTCAACAACGGTCATGTTATCAGACCAGAATACCACAGAGTGATCTCTGAACCCCTCGGGCCAAGTTCTCAGGGCCACCAGAATGGGAAAAAGTTCTAGGAAAGCAATGTTACTTGTCAGACCACTATCATGCCACCATGACGGCCATCTTTGTGCCGACCACTGAGTGCCGAATATGGCACCAAAACCAATGCTCCCTGCCGAATCTGTCCACAGCCCCAGCTCCTCAGAGGACACGGCCGGTTTGTTCCAGACAATTCGACCATTGAAATCCACCAGAAATGCCAACCAAATGCGCATGTCCTGGCGAACCTCTGCCGAGAGCCTTGTGCGATGATGACCCTCCTTCAGGCCGATCATGGCTTGAGCGATCGAGCGAGAAAAGGGGCGGGCCATCGGTATAACTCTTAGGGCAAAATTCAACTGCCCCACCAATTGCTGTAATTGATGCAGCTTAACCTTAGACTCACTTATACACATTTGCAGGGATGCCCTGAACCTTAACACTTTGTCACCTGGTAAACGAAAACAACCTTCCTCGGAATCGAGCTCGATCCCCAGAAACTCGAGGCAAGTCGAGGGACCCACAGTCTTACCTGGTGCCAATGGCACGCCAAACTGATTCATCAAGACACAAAATGCATTCAAAGCCTGTCCACATTCCGGATCCCCGGCTGCCCCAAGAAACAAAAAGTCATCGAGATAATGCATAACATGTTGAAACCCCGTCTTCTTTGTGAAGACCCATTGCAGGAAGCAACTGAACTTTTTGAAATAGGCACACGATATAGAGCACCCCATCGGCATACACCTATCCATGTAATAGTGACCCTGAAACATGAAACCAAGGAGACGCTGATCGTCTGGATGTACCGGGAGCAACCGGAACGCTGACTCAATATCAGATTTTGCCATCAGCGCACCGGGCCCCAGGCGATTCAATATGGCTACGGCCTCATCGAAGGATGCGTACCGCACCGAACACACTTCCGGGTCTATCGCATCGTTCACGGAAAGACCACGTGGGGCTGATAAATTATGTATCAGCCGAAACTTACCCGGGTCCTTCTTGGGGACCACCCCTAAAGGGGAACAAACAAAGTTAGCAACTGGTGGCACATTAAATGGACCGGCGACTCGACCTCGAGCCACCTCCTTCCCAATCTTTTCCTGTACCACGGTCGTATGCTGTAAGACCGATATCTGGTTTTTACATTTTGCTATACCCTGAAATTCCCCTACTGGGATGCGGAAACCATATAAAAATCCGTTCCGCAACACCCCAGCGGAAGCGTGATCCGGGTATTCGCTGAGCCAGGGAATCATTGCCATGGTATCAATTGGGGTAGGTAAAGGTGCCCCTCGGACTATGTCAGACCTGTTTGGCGCCTCCTCTACCCCCGTTATCACCCGTTTTGGCTCTGCACATGGACTCAGGATGGGATGATTGCCCACACCCCCCACATTCGTGTCTAAATTTGCATGACCCCTGGGGCCTAGTACATTTCCCCCTGTTAAAGTTCCAACAAACCCCCCTTTTACCTGCGTTGCCGGTTGGCCTCGAGTGATTGTCGTTAATCGTACCTGATCGAAAGGGCGTCCCCGCATATTGGCGGGAGGATTCACCCACGTTACTCCCTACCAACGGCACCTTCAACATACCAGAGTCCTCCATTTTGGACCAGGACACAGAATCATAACAATCCCAAGTTAAGTTTTTATCAGGCTCTTTCGCTTTTCTGAAAATATTATCGTAACAAAACCAATGATTGCCCTCGTGAGATACTGAATACCCCATGATCCGTGACTGATAAATCGGCAATTCGGGCAGCAATTCGGGCCTACGTTCACCCAAGATGGATGTAAAGACCCCCCATGCTTTGCCCCAATTACCAATGTTTTCATTTACCTTAAAGGCGGCCATCTTTGCGCGCCAAACACTCGGATGGATGAGCTCCTTCTGGCTCTTAACATGCTCCATTTCATAATGATCGGTAAGCAACGAGAAGATGTTTATATATTCCCCTGCCCATATCTTCTCTTTGATAGCCAGAGGGACATGTTGACCCAATTTTTCCCTTCGAGAGGGTGCCGACTCATCCCTCGCAATCGGCAATGGCCGCTTACCTGAACCGGAAGCTGCATCTGCGACTGGAACTGATGGCGATGGTGCCTTCGTCGCTTCCCTTGTTTCCCGCAGCTGCCTCATCAACACCTGCGCGTCGTCAGCCGTGGCGCCCTTGCTACCTTTACCCAACCACGCTGCTAATTGTGCTGCCAGCTCGGGCGGCATATCCTCCCCGGACACGGGGGTGACCACTACGGGAATCGGATTCCCTTCCTCCGGCACAGGAGTGGGTGCTTCGAGTGGGGTACAGGGAACTGGGACGTCTCCCCCAGCTGCTCCCCTTCTGGGCCTCTTGCCTTTTCCTCCTGGCGCTGCTCCTGCCAGAGGACATTTCGGCCCCCCTTCCTCGTCTTTCTCCGCCATCCGCTTCTTTAGGTCGGTCACCTCCTTCATGAGAACACGCAGCATCTGGTCGGTAGTCATTCGCTTTCCCGCCTTCTTAGGCATTCCCCGACAGAGTATCTGCAAAACAAACAAGAAAGATTACAACGCTCAAAAATGGCTCTTCGTTCCGTCTCGAGCTCACGTGCAGCGAGGTGGTGCAGCTTCAGAGCACAGGAACAAGAGGATGCTTCCTTGGCTTGTTGCTCCTTTTATCCGTCTTCAGGGCGGGCGTAAACCCGCCCCGGCCTGCCCCGAGGGCGTGGCCGGCCGCGTCAGTGTCTAGGCCAGCCCACTCCAGGGCGGGAAAAAGGCGCGCCCCGGCTACGCCACTTCGGGCATACCAGCCGAGACTCGCCTCCCGCCCAAGATGGCTTCCCGGGGGGATCGTGGTACTCCACCATACGTTCGGGGGGACCGAATGGTCGCCCCTTTCCATTAGGAAGGGTGTTTCACCTCCTCTGTATTCGTGGATGAGTTGTCGCTGCAAGCTGTCACTGAACCCCTAATACAATGCCTTGTGCATGAGCTATGTCGCCTGTTGCCCAAATTTGGCTACTCATGGATTTCTAGTTGGGCACAATCACAATCACACAGGCTCTTCAAGGTTGGGGGACATGAGTAGAAAAGTCTGATATCTCCAATCCTGGCTTTATTCTTTATCCACAGGGCCTCCTTGTGCTTCATTTACCACACTCTTACAGGCTTTCCATGTCATATCCGTTCGCTTCATTTTAACTGGTTCCCTTCACTTACTCTTGCAAACTTGCCACCAGTGGGAGCCCACTGCTTCTGCTAGTGGCAATCCCCCAGCCGCAGCTCTGGATCCATGCGGTCTCAATTCGAACATTCCTGTTCTATGGGTCTGGCCTCCGACGGGTTTGCTGCTGCAGACCTGAGGGTAGAATGTTCCAGTTGCAATGAGGACTTAAAAAATGGATATTTGTTGATTAATTACCCCTCTGTCGCTGACTGCTCTTTCTTAGCTGTAATATTTAGGACCTTACTTCCACCAATTAAACCAAAGAAAGGCGGCCCACACGGGAGGAGAATTCCAGGAAACCACAATTTTCACTGAAAAAACACTGTTAAAAATGGAGTTATAGTTCTGCCGTGGATGTACAAAACCACTGAAATTCACTAATTATGGCTACCAATGCACACAACACATGCCATATTTATGTATGTATTTCATGGCCATGTACAGTGTGGCTTCAAATAGTAGGAAATAGTTGTGACTACGAGGACCTAGAAGAGATAAACAGTTGAGCAATCTGCTGTTTACCATTTGAAGCCGGCTCCCCCTCATCAGACTTCTAATTTGATAAGCTCGAAATCAAAGCACAGCTGCAGAAACCGTCATTCAGCTTAGAGGCAAGTGTGAAGCTTTGGGACTAGGGAAAAAAGCTTCCAAGTCCCTCTGCAGGGAATTACCATACCTGAGGATAGGATAATCTACTCGGACACAATGGATAGGATAGGTTTTTACTGTTTTTGGTTGATAAGAAACATTATCTTACATTAAAATACACTTCACTTTCTGCTGTTTGAAATATTAATTCCTGAGACTTGTTTATTTGCCAGCATAGTCTAATGCTCAAACAAAGGGTAGATGAGCTGGAAGGGAAAAACCAAAGACAAGACAGAGAAAAGAGCCAGACAGACAAAATACGATACCGTAAATCATTGGGTCACAACTCAAGGTAAAGATCTGGAATGGGCTAAACTTTGCTACAATAGTGTACATTGGGACATCCAGTTGCTTTTATTTATTCTAAGTCAGGATCCTAGTTGCCCATTCAAAATTTCTGGCTAGCCAATTATATTTTCATGCTTTTGAGTCCAACAGGCTACGATTGCACATTTTTAGTTTTCAGAACAGGGATGTTCTGGATTCTGAATGTTACCAAACATTCTTCCATCCAGGGGTGGCATCGCCCCACTGCTTTTAAGCAGTGGGAACCAGAAACATAAAATGATACTTTTTGATTATTATCATTTTAGGCTTCTTCCTGCTGCTTTCCGGGCGGGTGAGTGGGCAGGACTGCTTTGCTCTTGGACCAGGGGATGGGAGAAGTGGTTTGCCCCACTCCCAAGTGTGCAATGACTGTTTGGTCGACCCTCTTTGACCGCCCAAACCAGTCATACACACTTTCCCTGTTCTCTATGCAGATTGCATTACAGCCTGCATGGAGAACATGCCCAGGCCCCCATTTCCTGGTTGAGCGTGGAACCAGGATGCTCAAAACCAAACCCAATGCTGCATTCCAGCGTTGTGATTGGTCAGTGGGGCCTGCTTCCTGTCCCTCAATGTGCATGAGAGGAGCAGGAACAGAGATGTGGGCTCTGGCAGATGGCAAGGTAAGTTTATTTATTTATATATTTTTTAATAATTGTTCTATGCATAACCCTCCCTCGCACGACTCACCACAGCGAGATGTGCCGACCGCCTCTGTTTCCACCAACCTAGGTGCAGATAGATGATTAGCAGGAGGTTGTGGTTAATCGAAAAAGTAAAGATGAACAACTGGGTTCTTGAAACAGTGAGTCCTGGGCAATACATGTGTTTAATAAAAAAAATAGTAGCCCTTATTCACAGTAGCTGCCATGAAAAATGTATTGTTTGAATTAATTTCTTGAAGTGTAGGCAGGGTTGATGGAATTATGCAGTTCTGCTGCAGCAGCTATTTTCGCAGATTTATTAATTTGCTGCATTTGCCACATAATCCATTATCTGCTGCATAATCTGTAGATTATCAAAATATAATTCTAGTTTAGCAGATGAAACATTACACAAAAAAAAGGTGACATTTGTTCCCCCGCAGTGGAAAGCTCTCTGCAGAGATTAACAGGGCATATTTCAGTTGCGAGTCTCTGTATTTTGTTGTTAAACTAGCACTGATAAGGTGAAGTATTTGCCCAGACAGTATTACCATATATATAAATTACAAAATTAGGAGTAATAAAATGAGCGGCATTGAGCCGCATAATTTACCCTTTCTTGCCACATAATCTCGTCAACTCTACAGCATAATTTTTCCCTCTTTTGCCGCATAATTCCAGTGGCCCTGAGTATAGGCAGTTATTAAAATTGGATACGCAGATATATCAACATGTATGACATAAGTGATATGTGTATTTGTAACTAGTAATCTTAAGTAGTTCACCTAACAATCACTGAACGCAAATTGACTACTTTGATGCCTGTAGGAAGGTGGATACCTGACTATGGTTACCCCAGATTTTTTTGCCTTGTGTTTAGCTGGTTTTCGACTTAGTTGGCCTGGGATCCTGCTAATCAGGGCCCCAGGCTATCTGCTCTCTCTTTAAAATGGACTCCCTGTACCCTAGGTACATCTCCACTTGGCTATTGGGTCACCTTATCAGCCCCTGTACAGTGTACTATAGGTATCCAGGGCATAGGTGCATCCAAGGCCTACCAGGGGCTGCAGCATATCTTTTGCCACCCCTGGCTTGCCATCCAAACTGACACAACTGGCTGATCACTCAGCTGGGGCAAGGTGGTGTAATCACCCCTTGCTTAGATATAGTATACCTATGTCTAAGCCTATATCTGGACACATATACACCTATAGGTCTCTCCTATGGCAGGCCTTAACAATCCTGGAGCCAGAGTGCTTGGTTTTATGTGAGATGGTGCTCTAGCATGAGCTGAGCCTGTCTGCAGCTTTCCGAACCATGTCCTTATAGCTGTTCTGGGATATTGCCATACCATATACTCTTAAGTGCATTATGAACCTTGCGGTTCACTGCTAACTTTGGTTTGGCTTATTATCAAAACATGTCGTGTAAGGTGTCATACGCTTTGGAATACTACCCCCTCACCAGTCCTGGCGACGGGGGTAGCATTCCACCCTTCTAGAGGGAGAAGACATGTTACTTTCCTTAAACACGGTTAAATCTAACCAGAGCCTCAGCATCACAAAATGGATGCTGCTGCCACAGACACAAGTCTGGCCTTCTGCTGCTGACCGAAACTGGTACAAAAGGGGATGGTGATGGACGGAGCATCTGAGTCAATCAAGCACTCACACCCAGTCAAAAGATCTGGGTTTAATCCATCACCATTCCGTAGCCCACTCTGCCACCCCAGTTCAGACATGGCTATATGTAAATCAGTCTGACCCTGTGCCTCATGGGAACAATCCAGCCCGAACTGCCAAACCATGTCTTCCCTGGACCGGAAACAAGCTTCCGAGGACCGGTGTCTGGCATTCCAGCCGTCTTCAGTCCGGCTTGCTTGAATCCAGTGGCAAAGTGAGCAAGGGATTAACGTCTGAGCATACCCTGCCACACTTATGGCGGCCAAAAGCGGTACAAAAGGGGGTGGTGATGGACGGAGCATCTGAATCAATCAAACACTGGGGTGGCAGAGTGGGCTAAAGAACGGTGATGGATTAAACCCAGATCTTTTGACTGGGTGTGAGTGTTTGATTGATTCAGATGCTACTGTTTACAGAGCACTCGCACTTTCCCATACCTTGGTTTGGTACTTGCATCTAATGGGTTGTGGACTGACCATGTGGCCTATTGTAGGAGGAAGTTTACAAATTCTATCAACACTACACTTGGGCTTCCCAAGCTGAGGAATGTAGAGGTGGTGTCCCCAACTGTTAAGATCTTCAGACTCCAATGTATACCAGTTGCAACTTACGGCGCTGAAGTCTGGGGGCATACTAACAGTGCTCGCATCCAGGGTGAAGAGAATAGATTTTGCCGAAAAATCCTGGGTGTACCATCTCATCAACCAAATACGCTGGTCATTGTGAACTCAATCTTCCATAAATTGAAGACTACATTAAGGCTTGCCCACCCCTATTTTGGTTGAGAATTTGGAAAAATCATGCGGCTCAACTAACCAGAGAGATAATCTCAGATTGTTTGAAATGTGACAGGGGGATGGAAATACCATGGTTGGTTGTGGTTCACAAACGTTTAGTTAGTGGGAACCTAGAATTTGTATTTTTAAACCCCTCAGACATTGGCACCATCAGTAGTAAATCCCTCCAATGACTCTCTATGCATTGTATCAAAGTTCTAGATTTGCTATAGAACTTAAAAAAACGTCAGTGGCAGAATACATGCATATTGAGAATGCCACTCCAGCGGTTTCTAGCTATTTGTTAAAACAAATTGGCCTTTGGGAAAGGGGCTTACTCTTCCGGCTGAGCACTGATACTATGAAATTTATGTTATCATTTCCTGTGGGTTTTACTACTAACTTTGACCTTCTACCCTGCCCATGCAATAATCAATACAAACAATCAATGCTGCACTTTTTCTTTTTTTGTTCTTATTATTTAATTCTCACCAAAAGGGTCTAAATCCCTTATTTTAAAGCTTTATCTGTGATCGATTATAAAGCAGCTTATGGGATGGTCATTGCTCTAAATGATGATGAACTAGCCTATCGGGTTGGTTCTTTCTTGAAGGCGGCGGTGCGCACCCATAATTTTATGCGCTCCTGCTAAATTATAGCACTTTATTTCATGTTTTTAACCTGAACTGTTATATGTTTTTATTGTTTGTCTCACTATGAGATTGTGCACTGTATCACTGGAGGCCCAATTTTAATTCTAATGGATGTCTTAATTGATTTTCTGTATTTGTACTTTTATGGATATGTACTTTTATCTGAATAAAGTTTATATTGATTGATTGATTGATTGATTGCTTTTCTGAATGTAGGTTTTCTGACTGTCTTATTTTCTTGGGTAATTACATTGACCAGTTTTAAAGTGTGAGTTTAGACACTATGATTATTCTGTACTTGAATACTTCTATCAATGTGGTAGGAGTGCATACAATCGCCTTTGGTTGGGCTGTAGGTAGATTGCACATTTTCATATTGATTCCGTTTTAGAGGGATTTAGATTCAGGCCATTTTACAGCATCCATTTGTTAAGTGCCTGCATTTGATGAGCCCAGGTGATATAAGGTCTGATGGGCTTTGCAATGTAAGGATAGTTTGTGTGCCAGCAGTGTAACAGGTATATCTAAGGACGTCTAGCAGTTAATGCAGAGTTGTAATTTAAACATTAAATAAGATGGGAAAATTGTTGAAGTTTTTGGACAGGTCCAATTTGTGAGAATGGGGCGTATAGGTCTGGGGGCATAGATGTGATTTGTGTTCTGACTTTGAGGATTGACTCAAACCATTTTAGGCCAGACTTTGTATGTTTGCATCATATAGTCTTTTAATTAGTAGTTAGGCATCTACATTATCAAAAGTTGCTGGAAGTTTCCATGGGCATGTTAGTCTACCATATTAATGAATTCATCCCAGAATGCATATTGTTAGCTGAGCCGGAGGTTAAATAAGATGAGGCAATTGTTGAACCTTGGATATAGGTCCAATTTGTGAGAATGGAGCGTATAGGTCTGGAGGCACAGATGCAATTTTTGTTCTGACTTTGAGTTTGACTCAAACCATTTTAAGCCAGACTTTGTATACTTGCATCATATAGTCTTTTAATTAGTAGTTAGGAGTCGACATTTCTTAAAAGTTGTTGGAAGTTCCAGTAGGCGAGTGAGTCTGCCACATTCATAAAGTCATCCCAGATGGGATATTGTTGGCTGAGAAGAGGTTGTGTCTCTCAATAAATTCTGAAATCCGAATGAATAGTTATTTTTGGGTCAGTTAGTCCAGAAATGGCTTGTTGGATTTAGGTCTGTAATATGTTTAGCCTACTGGGTTTACTATCTGTATCTTCAAGATTTAGTTGATGGAAGATCTTTTCATCTTGCTTGAGACTTTTCTGGATGAAAATGACTTGTTTATACTGTCTCCATTTTGGCTGCAGAGATAGCTTTGATAATGTTTTTGAATGTGTATATATGTATAGGGGGAGTGGGTCAACTTGTAAGCCAGTGATATTGAATTATGTTTACTCCTTTTGTTTCTTTTATGGATAGTAGACTAAAGTAGCAATGTTTTGGTTGCAGCAGTGGAGGATCTGGAGCGGCAAAGCAAGCTGCATCTAGCTATTGTAGATTGTGTGACTACAGGACTGTGCCCGCCACCCACAGTGCTGGCTCCACCCCCTGTGGTGCATCTGATGTCTCTGTCCTGCACTGTGAAAGGAGAGAAGGAATCATGTCAACAAAGTGCTCATGGGCTGTGCTTTCCCTCCACAATGCTGGCTCCATCTCCTGTGGGCCGTCTGATGTTTCTGCCCTCTCTCTGAAAGGAAAGGAGAGGCCAGGAAAGCAAAGTGCTCAAGGAACACCCATAAATGGTTCAGACCGGGCTTTTGCTTTTGGTGCTATGTCCCCTTGCTTGAAGAAATCTCCAAGGGCCTGAGAAGAGATGGCTCCCTGTTAAGAAGTCTCAGGAACAAAAGGACTCCACCCCAGCTTCCCTGAACTCTGCTGAGAGAGTTCTGTTCTTCCTAGAGTGCTAGGGCCAGTTGTAATGCCTCTGGAAGTTGTACCTGGGTTGGGAAGCTGGAAACCAAGCTTTTAAAGACTTTCTGCACGTTTTGTTGCATCGCTTGCTTGCGGAGCGCATCCCCGACAGTGCGAGGAAATTCCTGCCGCTACGAAGGCTAAGATCGTCGCAGCACCTGTTGCCGTTTCCAGAGTCGTCGCATCCTTTGTTTGCGGGACACACCAGACCGGTGTGGGAAGATTACCATCGCTGCGAGTGTTGTTGCAGAGCCTGTCGTGGCTGGGTGAGATTGACGCACCGCTTGCTTGCGGACCGCATCACGTCGCTGCGAGTGTCGTTGCAGAGCCATCGCATCTAGGAGCTGCAATAGGAAGATCACTGCTGGACCGCGCATCGTCGCCCCGGAGATCGTCGCAGCTCCAAAGATCATTGCATCGTGCCTTTGCAAGCTTCTTTCACTACGGAACCTCCGCACCGGAATCTATACAAGGTATTGCATCCCTCCCCATGCACACCGGAGTCACCGCATCACGCCCGCTACATCCAGCGGGGCTGTCGAATCGCCTCCCCAAGGTCTCAGGAGTGACACATCGCTTGTTTTCCACCGCACCAGTTTCTGTTTTGGAACTTTGTCGCATTTAAAAGTACTGTTGGCTAAACGTGACGCAACTGTGAACTTTTCACACAACTGTGGATTATAATATTGCAACTTCGAGATCTCTTTTGGAACCATATTCTTGAACTGTGTATGTTGGACTTTTGTCGTTTTGGTCTTGTGTAGTTTAGATTAAATACCTTTATTTTTCTAAACTGTTGTGGAGTCAGTTTGTGGTGTTTTCACTGTGTTACTGTGAGTGTTAGTACAAATACTTTACACATTGCCTTCGATAAGCCTTGACTGCTCGTGCCAAGCTACCCAGGGGGTGAGCAGAGGTTATCTAAGAGTGATTCCTCCTTACCCTGACTAGAAGCAAGGGTCCCTATTTGGACAGTGGTACCTACCTCTGCCAACTAGAGACCCCCAGTTCTAACAGTAGGTTTTCTTTTTCCTTTCTTCAACATTGAGGTGTGTGATGTATACCATTATATTCATCATTCTACCTTGTCCACTGAGAAATGTTGTTTCTGCCTGATGTTTTTAGGAAGTAGGTCTCAAGTTCCCTGGCTTTTTTTTATTGAAGAGTTCTGCAAGAGAGTTGAAGTTCATGTGAACTGTGACGTGATTTAGTAATGCAATCTGACTTTCAAAAATTTGTAAAAATATTGAATTGTTTGAATGAAAGAATGGCCTTTATTTAGGTAACTAAAAGGGGCGGATTGTACCAACTCAAAAGAGCAAACACTTCCTAAATTCTTATTATTATTTTATATTCTTAAAAGCAATGTAGACCATCCAACAGTAATATCAGAACATTCTAAAAGAATAAATAATTGTACAATAATGTTAACATCTCAGAATTCAGTACAATCCTTCAATTCAGTACTCCTTAAGATAACTGTATGAAACCATTGTATAAAATAATGTATACTCTGTGAAATCCGCTAAAGTAATTACATTTAGTTATAAACCATTTGCAATTTAAATTATCTACTTAACAAGGGTGGTGTGATTCAAACAAAATTATCTATGATAGATTTCATTCCTCCTTTGTGATTACTGAGTTGAATGCATATTGCATAAATTTGACTAGGGCATATGACATTTGAAGGTTTTCCCAATTTAGGGCATACCGAGTGTCCTCACTGGCCCTACAGCAGCCACCTTTTAAAAAGTTTGCCTAATCCATTTCATTCTTCCATGCAAGAGGTACTGGCATATGTATTCAACGTGTGTCAGAAACTCATACCTGTAGACGCAGAAGCAGCCACTTATATTTGACTGATTATATGAGGACCACATTTGCAGGAATTCCAGAATTGGATCTAGAAACAGCCGCAAGCTTAAACAATCATTTACAATGCAATGGTCTCAGCATTATTAAAGGTAGAGCTATTGGCATTGCTCATGACTTTTTTTTTTAAATCATAAATAAATGGCATTGTCATTTACATTGCCAATAGCTTAATCGTTAAATAAATGGCATTGTCATTTACAATGCCAATAGCTTAATCACTCGCAAATGCATGACCGATTGCATTTACACCTACACAGAGCCACACACACAAAGCCACCCACACACACATACAGAGCCACACACACACAGAGCCACACAGAGCCCCACACATACACACACACACACCCAGAACCCCACACACACCCAGAGCCACACACACACACCCAGAGCCACACACACACACAGGAGAGCAAGCACAGCGAGGGGGCAGGGAAACAACTGCGCTTCTCTGATCCATTTTTTACTCCCCACCTTCACTTCTCCTACCACACAGCGCCTTGAGGCCACACATTGTTGTGCAATTGCATTCATGAATTCATGTCTCTCACAGCTCGGAGGCAAGGCTCAGAAGCGGTTTGTGGCCCTATGTTTTTCATAGCTCTCTCTCCCAAGTAGCAGACCGACCTGGGTGCTGGGTGTCTCTGTGTAAACATGCAGCGTCTCTTAGCCTCGGAGATTCTGTGTCCCTGTCCGCCATGTGGCGACGACACCTCGTTTCCCTCACTCGCCTGCCAATGTTCCCGCCTGTCAGTCGTGCTACTGGCAGGGCGGGCAAGGTTTGCGGGGAGGGGGTGAAATCCCGGGAAGGGGTAGGCTAGGGCAAGAGCAGGGAGTAGAGGGGCGCCCGGCTAAATTGGTACGAGAGTAGGGGGAGAGTTAAGGGGAGAGGTTATACCAGGGAGTGACGAGAGTGTCGTGGATGGGAGGTCGGGAGACAGCAGGAAAGGAAGGAGCCCAGTCGCACTCTAATGGGGGTTTGTTGACAACAGTGTGACGAGAGTGCAGGGGACCAGCAAGGGAAAATGCAAGAAAGGGGGTTGGGAGGACGCACAGTGAACTTGGGGTGAAAAGAGAGAGGAGAGATAAAAGATTAGGATGAGATAGCGCACTCTCAGATTGTGACAGGGCGAGGAGAGACAAACAGAGCGAAACAGGAAGGACAGGGAACAAGCAGAAAGTGACGGTGTGCTGTCAAAGTGTGGTGGAAGTAAAGAGAAGGAGAGAGAAAGAAGAGGGGAAGAGCAGAGAGTGTGCATGGTGTCAAAGTGTGGGAGGAGTTGAAAGAAGGGAGGAAGAGGAGATGAAAGGAGGGAGAACCGTCGCAGAGGTTGAGGGGAAGTCAAGGCAGAGGTTAGCGGGGAGAGAGGCCGCGCTCACAACGTGTTACAAGAGATTAGGAGGGGGGAGCGGGAGCTACATTAAAAGCACGAGACGGGCTTTTAATGAAGAGTTAATGGGTGAGGAGGGACAGTGGGAGAGCAGAGGAGGGAAGGACGGACATTAATCATGCTGCGATAGTGGGAGAGGAAAGTGAGGAGGGGGCCTGGGGAGCGCATGGAGAGAGGGCACTCTCTAAGTGTCAGTAATGAGGCCCAAAGTTTTGCACAGAAGCCACGGCCGAAGTCCACGGAGAGGGCCCCCATGCTCCGGACCCAGTCAGGAGCTCCCAGGCCCACCCCTGCACAGTGACAGGGGTGGGGCAGGGGGTTTGTCCAACATGTTTAAAATGCCCAGGTTATTGTTGCTTTTTACTTCCATTGGGTTCAAGGATAGCTCAGTCCGATTGTTTGAAGTGCTAGCCTCGACGCCATTGGTTGACCTCTTAGGCCCCGCCCCCACCTCTCTAATTCGGGTCTAGTTGCGCCCCAGGTGGGGAGAAATGTAAATACGCCTTTAATAGCTCAGTGCAGCCCAGTGCCAACAGGGCTGGTGGAAAAATTGTTAACCTAACACGTTACTATTTTCACTAGCCCTTCCCATCTTTCATGGACCTTTCCAGAGTTAATCCCATGTCCCTATCGCCGGTTTCCCAGCCTCCCCGTCGCTATTGGCTGGTTCGCCGGTATCCCTCAACAAATTAAAGACCACAAAGCAGGAAGGGAGTACAATTGCAAGTATAGTAAGGATATCTTAAACCACAGTACTAGAAAGGAAAATTGCCCCCTGCTGACAATAGGGTGGTATAAGACAGCCATAAAAAGTGAGCGGAGGGCCCCTATCACCCATGAGCCCCGGTACCGCTGAACCTGAGCACATTGCCATTCACCTGCCACCTTTAGTTAGAATCATCTCAGTGCCCACGGCGAGGAACCTCTCCCACTGGGCTTTGTTCTCCAGCGTCGCGGTGACCCGAGTCTGGGACTTGGAGACGGGCCGCAGGGGGCGCAGAGCCGTTGAGGCGGGAGGCGTGTAGAAGCTCTGGGCCGGTGTGGGGTAGGGCACGGGGCTGCCATGACACTCCTGAGCCGAGAACTGCCTGTGCAGGGAAGGACCTGCAAGAGAGGGTAGAGTGTGAGCGTCACAGGGAGGGAACGAGGGAGAGCGAGCGAGCGCCACTACAAGAGATGAAAGAGAGAGGGGCGAGAACTTCAAAGGGAGATAAGATTAGACATGTAGAGGAGTGAAGCAGAGGAGGGGAGAAAGAGAGAGGGGCGCCTGAGAAATAGAGGGCACAAATAATGAGAAAGGGAAGCTAACAAAGACATGAACGAATGGGGAGAGAAATGGGAACTGAGGGGCAAGCAGAGAGAGAAAGACAAACAAAGGACAAGGCGAGGATACAGCAGGATGAGAAACATAGTTAGGGCCCGGCACCGAGAAAGAGATAGAAGGGCAGAGGGAGAAGGAGAGACAGTAGAGAGGAGGAGGGAAGGAGAGAAAGGGCGTCGGGAACGGGAATACAGTCGGAGTGAGACATGTAGTTAGAGCCCATCAGCGAGAAAGAAAGGGAGTGGGAGAGACAAGAAAGAAGAAGAGGGAAGCAGGGAAGGGTGGGAGAAGAAACCTGCAGCCAGACATACCGAAGAGCGCACCTCACCCCCAACTTACTCGCCGTCACACAAATCATCGCCTTATGCAAATGGTCTCACTAAACTATTGTATTACAACTTGTGAACAGTAAGTCACGAATACCCGTATCCTGGCCGTTGGCACATTAACACACTGAGCTAGGGAACACAACACGTTTATTTACAGTTTTCAAAGGTTGATCGTGATACAGGGCGCAGGGAGGTGGCGGGACGCATGGCATGCAGGGATGTGAAAGTTCACACTGGGTTGGCGGTAGGCACGGCGCACATGGTGGACGGCAGGCCGGGGCGCACACGGGGGACGGCAGGCTACATGGCGCACACAGGGGTTGGCGGGAGGAACTGAGCGCATACGGGTTGGATAGGGTTGCGGGAGGCACTGGGTGCACACGGTATCAGGGTGCACATGGGGGATGGTGGGAGGCACAGGGCGCAACATAGCACACATGGAGATGGCAGGACACATGGCGCACACGGGGATGGTGGGACACACTGCACACACGGGGATGGCGGGATACACGGCGCACACAGGGATGCCAATGGCCTGGTGCTTCACCTTTGCTGTCGCCATCAAATGTTAAAGCCTCGTCACCACAAGGCCAGCTGCGCCGCACGCCTCCGGCCTTTAAATTTACCCCGCTACCCTCCGCCACCTAGCCTCTGGCTGCATTTCAGTCGCCTCACCTCTTCATGCCATCCTTGGCCCCTTTGCTCTCGCCTTTGCCGTCGGACGCCATTTCTTGCCTGCTCCGTTTAGAGATTAGAAAGTAGAATGGAGGAATAAATGCACGAGGCACAAAGAAGAAGCTGCTGCAATTCCTCGTGGCATAGGGGATTCACCGCAGGCTCTACTTTCCGAAAGCAAAGGCACTGGTCAAAAGAGGGAATGAGATTAAATAAATCTGCGCTGTTACCTTTCCTTCTCTTCCTCCTGGGGCTCTTTGTCAGCTTTGGACTCATCCTTGCTGTTAGGGCAGACGGCAGAAGACACGCACAAGCACTAAAGAAAAGTGAACATGGAGTTCCCCCCCAAAAAAATGGCGGCCGCAAAGCGCTGAAGATTTTCGGATTTGGGGGCGTGTATTTGTTGTTTTGAGTGACGGATTACGTCATTGGCAAAAGAACAGCAAAATGTACGCCCCCGAATCCGAAAGAGACGGAGCTTCGTTTGAGGTACGCCTCTCTCCTCCAATGGCTGGCCTCCATTTAGGAAGCCAGTCAATGGAGCAGAGACGAAAAGAGAGGCGGGATAAAGCAGCCACTCTAGGAAGCAATAATTCTCCGGACTTCCGGCTTGGCCTACGGCCAAGCCTACGGTCCCTCGACCTAAAAAGAGTGTCTGACCTTTTTAGACATACTGGATACCAAAAAATCTTGAGTGGCATTATCTTCATTGGAATCAACTGTGTTTACGGAAATCTTTTTGTCTTTAAAGGTGTTCAAATAAGCTGCTAGTGAACTTTCCTTCACTTGTTTCTTAAGAACTTTATTGAGCTGTACCATAGTTGTTGAGAGAGCCCAAAGATTACCAGCCTGTAGAGTTTGCTGTACAAGTTTAAAATAATTTTTCCAGGGGACATGACTAGTCGATGCTGAAGAGATAGCAGACCATATTGCTGACTTCAATTGAGGAGCACAGGGTGATCTCAAGTTGTAACAAGTAACAAGAAACTGTACTATGAGTAGCAGTGCTAGCTGAGTCTGATTCAATTCTTGTCTGGGGTGGGAATGGCTTGTGGAATTGGAAAGTTGGAAGATATACCTATAGAGCTTTCTGTCTCGCTCCTCCTCATTTTGTGAAAACTGAGACTTCAAGAAACAGGTATTACCTTCTCTTTCCTCCTTTCGTTTATTTGCTCCCCTGTGAAATGGATCCAAAAAATAAAAACACTTTTGCTGGAAACGTTGTCTTTCAGACATTTTTCAATTTCTAAGTGCAGCCTGGGGGTGGAGACAAATAAAACATTCAATATATGAAAAATAACTAACTAAAGCAAGACAGAATGGTTGCAAGGTGGCCAGATTGATTTATTCACACCTAAACACATTAGCGCCACTTTACAGTGTTTGCCAGTGAAGCGCTACTTTTGTTTTCTCGTTGCTCTTTGAACAAAATTGTTTTCCCTTGGTGGGAAAGTGAACTATTCCTGGAGGTACTGAAATACTTGCTTGATGGGTGAATTGGAAAACAAAATGCATACTGCAGCTCTGTTTTCACAAATGCTACGACTACCACCACATTGGATTAGAACAGTATACTTAGCTATGTCTTATTGTTGTTTTCAGAAGCTCCCAGATGAAGGGTACACCACCCGAAATGCATTGGAGCCATGTAAAAAGTGTATGATACGCATATGAAACCACGAAATCTATTGTCATGAAATTAATGACGACAAAGAATTAAAATAAACATATCTGCAACCTAATGATTGGAAGCTTATTTTAAGCACTGACGGTGTGCACAAGAAACAGGGATGTTCCCAAGCTATATGGGAACACAGTGACTATTTGTACTACTAAACGCACGTTGGACGGACGTGCCACCTGTATGTAGCACCCAACCCTTGAAAGACCCACAAGAAAGTTTTGAAATAATCATCTCAAAAACTGCTGTGCGCCCCCAACTAAACCACTTAGTCATTTCCACAGTCCGCCCAGCGGAGGGCAGCACGCAACATGCAATACGAAGAAATAGCCAGATCAACGGAGGCCAGGGCTGACACCCTGGCTTTTGACGAAGGAGAGACCGCCCGTATTTACGCATTAATCAATGAAGACATGGCGACAAGCACCTCCAATCGTACCAAGGAACAATGTATTCGACAACTAATGTATTTATCTAAACGGGAAATCAACCAAAAACTCCACGCCAGCACGCTGTTAAAATATCATCGATCGAAGCGGATTCCCAGAGGGTTACGGTTGGCGTTGAAACCATCACTTTGCAAAAATTCAAAATCCTTCCAAGAAAAATGGAACGCCATCCTAAACAAGTGCAGCCTCAACCTGATTTTACTCATCGTCCAAGAACTATCGAACATTCTAATTGAACTCAATAAGGAAATCAAAGAAGTGGAGGACGAACTAACTAACATGGTCACCACTGAGGAGCTCACAAAAATCCTTGAGGACACCAAAACACTAATTGAGAAGCATACAAAAGAAATAAATGACCGAAAAATCAGGAAATTTAGAAGAGACACACAGGATTATAAATTAGGGGAGGTGTACACGTGGGCAGTCGTGTATGCCCAAAGAAGACGTAATAAACCTTTCAATCCCCAAACAGATACGTCCTCCTCAGAAAGTGACACATCAAATCGACCACCAAGAAGAGAAGAACAACCACGGACCCACAACACCGCACAAACAACCGACAACAACACAACTGGAACACCAACTTCGGTTCCTTTTTTAGCGGAAGGCCAAGACAACCAAGACGGCCCCGGAGGAGCCTCAGGAACAACAAAAGAAAAAGAACCCCAACAATCCAACACGCGAAGCATGAAGAAGAGCAAAAAGAAAAACACCTGATCGTAAACATCTCTGACACCATTATGAACCCACATGAGATCAAAGTTTTATCTAGAGGCACATCGTTAATACCTACGACCAAGACCAACCATTTGGAGCTCCAAATAAGTACCTACAAACTCATACGGAAACTTAAATTGAGACATTTTTTTGATCACATTGCTCCACCCACCAGCAAAAGGACTGACCAACTAATGGGATTAAGACCACCCAGCACATTTGAGGCTCCCATGAGCCACAAAAGTATTGACCTCTTTGAGACACTGATAAAACAGGACATATCTAAATTCAACTACAATAAACTAACTAATAGAAACATGACACAGAAGGATGTCGACACATTGCGAAAGATCTCACAAAACACTAACATCAAGTGCGTTAAAGCCGATAAGGGAGGTGCACTAGTAGTGATGAACTCTAGCATGTATAAATTGAAGATGGATGAACACATCAATGATGAACAATTGTATCTGAAACTTCCAAACAACCCCACCAATCAGTTCAAAGAGGAACTTGCTCAGATCATGAACAAAGCACACGAAATGACAATCATCGATGACAGGACCAAGAAATATTTGATAAAAGCATTTCCCAGGAGTCCGACCATAACCATGATCCCTAAAATACACAAGAATCTAATGGACCCTCCATGCAGACCCATCGTCTCAACAAAAGGTTCCCTCCATGAACCAGTGGGAAAATTCATAGATCGGTATCTTCAACCGATAGTGAAAAACATGAAAAGTTATATCCAGGACACCACGGATTTTCTAACGAAATTGGCACAAATCAAAGTGGGCTTTGGCCAACAAGTAGTTCTGTGTACAGCAGATGTACGATCACTATATACATCCATCCCCCACGACGGGGGGATAGAAGCCATTGAGAAGGCCATCCTTGAAAGTGACATAGAGAAAGAAATGCAGACATTCCTAATGGAATTAATAATCTTCACGCTATATCACAGCTACTTCCGACAAGATGACACCTGGTACTTGCAACGGTTCGGAACCTCGATGGGCAATTGTGCCGCACCGACCTATGCGAACATTTACATGAAGCTCTTTGAAGAGGAAAATATTTACAACAACCCGAACTGGATGAATAACCTAGAAATGTACGCAAGGTACATTGATGACGTCTTTATCATTTGGAACAACACAGAGGAATCTTTAATACAAGCATTAACAACCCTAAACTCGGCAAATGATAGAATTCAGTTCACGTGGGAAACCAACCGAAAGACCATAACCTTTCTGGATGTAAAAATCACTATTACAGAAACTGGGTTTGAAACGGACTTATTCCGTAAGCCCACAGACAGGAATAACACACTATTATACACCAGCTTTCACCAAGGATCCCTCAAGCGACATTTACCAACATCACAGATGTTACGAGTGAAAAGAATCATCTCTGACCCCCCAATAGTGGAGACGCGCCTGAACGAGATGGGAAAAAGATTCCGTGACAGAGGATACCCGGAAGAAATAATAAAGGATGCCATGAAGAAAGCTCGAGACACTCCAAGAGAGAAACTGCTAGCCAGAACAACCAAGAAGCAAGAGGATAGAATTGTCGTAGTATCAAGATTCTCCACACTAAGCACAGCTTACAGAAAAACCATTTTAAGACACTGGCCAATTCTGACTGCCGAACAGGACTTTGGAGATACATTCAGAAATCCCCCCATCTTCGCATATACCCGCAGCGCGAACATAAAGGAGATCCTCAACAATAACACAACCACCAAGCACCATTACAAAGGGACTCAACCATGCATGAATTACGGTAATTGCAATTGCATAATCAAAGGCACATCCATAAACCATCCGATGAAAGGGAATGAGATCAGACTGAGAGTCAACGCGACGTGTGACACGCAGAATGTCATCTACCTGATCAAGTACCCATGTGGCAGCATATACGTCGGCAAAACCGAGAGAAAAATAAAGATTCGTATTAACGAACACAAGTCGAATATAAGAACTAACAATGCGAGATCCAATGTAGCAGTACATTTCACGGAATCCAGGCATAACCTGTCACAACTCAAGTTTCTAGTGCTTGAAGTTGTTGAAAAACGAGAGGGAAAGGACAATCATAAAGAACTTCTAAGAAGAGAGATGACGTGGATTTATAAATTACAGTCCATGAAACCCATGGGACTGAATGACCGTTTGGAATACTCATGTTACTTATGAAAACACCCCATGGTGTTATTTGCCGTCTACAGACAGTCCTGAAGTACGACTGGTTATCCACTCTGTGGTATATTAATTGAACTTTGTTCACCCAGCATTCATTATTGTTTCTTTTAATTATTGTTTCTTTTAATAACTGGTTTGTTATTATAATCACGTTTGGTATGACATTTTCCCATAATCGATGACACGGTGTACTAGACATACACCGCGCATGCCACTTCTTAAGATTCACTCACGCAATATGGCCGCCACCCATAGTCCGTTGTTTATATCTTGCATGAACTACCGATTAGAATACACCCACTTCCTGATCCGCGAGGAGCAGGGACGCCGGAGAAGATCACTTTCACAACACGGAGCACTTTAACTTTTCGTAAGTATCTCGCGACGAGCCCTTTTATCAAAAGAACGTAGGTGCTTTATGCACACATTGAAGAGACGAACTAACTAATCACACACGTTCGTGTCCATCTCTTTTAGGAGCCGTATGATACTGGTTACACGTAAGTTTAAAATACCCAGCGCTCACACAATGTCCATTACCCATGCACGCCCCTCCCGCATCCCTGCATGCCACACAAGTATGAAATGAGCACGCCAAGCTGGCATGTAGTGAGCACAAATCTACATGTTTCTTGATTTTCCCTCACATCACGTCAAATCCATCTAGATCACTGTGTCAAGTTTGCCGACCATCCATATCACTTACCCCCACCCGCATGCTACGACTACCACCACATTGGATTAGAACAGTATACTTAGCTATGTCTTATTGTTGTTTTCAGAAGCTCCCAGATGAAGGGTACACCACCCGAAATACATTGGAGCCACGTAAAAAGTGTATGATACGCATATGAAACCACAAAATCTATTGTCATGAAACTAATGACGACAAAGAATTAAAATAAACATATCTGCAACCTAATGATTGGAAGCTTATTTTAAGCACTGACGGTGTGCACAAGAAACAGGGATGTTCCCAAGCTATATGGGAACACAGTGACTATTTGTACTACTAAACGCACGTTGGACAGACGTGCCACCTGTATGAAGCACCCAACCCTTGAAAGACCCACAAGAACGTTTTGAAATAATCATCTCAAAAACTGCTGTGCGCCCCCAACTAAACCACTTAGTCTTTTAACCCCTCCCATGCTGGTGACGGAATCGCTCCGTCACCAGTCTCAGTCGCGCTGTGCTGGTGAAGGAGCGGTCCGTCACAGCCCGCTCAGCGCGCCTGCGCGGCGCTGATTTCGCGCCTGCGCTGGACGTTCCATTGAGCGGGCGGGGCCGTGATGGAACCGCTCAGTCACAAGCACAGCGCGCCCGAGGCTCGGACAGAGTGGTTCCGTCACGAGCATGGGAGCGCCGTGCGGCCCCCCTCCCCCCTAGCGCTGCGGCGGAATTGCCGCCGCAGCGAAGGGGTAAAACCATACTGCTTACGTTTTGTAAGCAATGGCGTTGAAGCGGGTCCCTTCTGAGCCCTGTAGTCATGGCCTTAACTTTTCAGGCAAAATCACTCACTGATTTCTGAGTAATGAGTGTAAAAAGAAAAAGGTAACCATGTTGTTCCTGCTTACATTTCACATGCTTTACTTAATCTTGCATTCCCTATGAATGTTTGCTTTTTCTAGGATGTTGTTAATTTTTTTTTAGGCATCATAGTGCTCTTGTCTAGTGTGTAATTTAAATTGAGTCACATCCAGGTGTTTATAGCGAGTCAGTGCAGTGTAAGTTTCTCTCAATTTCTTTGTTTTTATAGAATTGTTTTGTTATTTACTGCATTGCTCCAAGGGATAGGTCTTTATGTCCAAAGGATATTTGCTAGTTGTCTGAAAGAATTGGTGTCTTTAAATTAAGGTGCCCAAAGGGGATTTCCAGTAGACAGCGCTTGCACTTTAGCCGGATCAGGTTTTCTGACCCCCATCAGAAAAGACATGGCCAAAGAATTTTAGGCTTCTCTAGTGGAATTCACATTTGTTAGCATTCAGAGTTAAGCCTGCATATTTCAGTAACCTACGCGCTTGCATCAGAGCTTTGCCATGCTCTTTCTGTGTGGCTCAGAAAATCAATATGTAATCACTATAGTTAAATGCATTTACTACAGGCTGTATGATACATGGAATGATGTCTTGGAAAAGATCTATAGCACAGGATACACCAAAACTCAATCGCCTATAGCAAAACAGACCAATATGCGTCAATGGTTGCAATGTACCTGAATTGTTCTTCAAGTTCCAAGTGGTGATATCCTTTATTTAAGTCGAGTCGAGAGAAGAACTACGCACCATTCAATTGAGTTATCATATCAGCAATGCGCGGACCGAGATGCCTCTCTCACTTTATCGCCTTCTTGAGCGAATGCATTTCAACGCATATGCATACAGTTCCTTCATTGTCTCTTTTAGGCTCTACTACAATGGTAGAAACCCATTGTGCTGGACCAGAGGAACCTGCAATGATGTTGTGTTGAAGCGACAAATTAAGTTCCTTTTCAGCAGCTTCTTGGAAGTTAAATGCAATTCACCTGTGCCTTTGAGCAACAGGATGAACTTACTCATTTATATATAACTTTATTTTCATTGTTTTGAATTTCTTAAACCATTAAAGAATGAAGGAATTTCACTCCCAATTTCATAATGAGCATCAGTCCCATATCCGCAGCAACATTGAAACTCAATAAATGAATAGGTGCTTGTACCACAGTTTTCTTATGGTTCATCATGGCTACAAAGGAACCTTGACTCTTTAAGGGTATCGAAGCAGTCCCTGTGCATATTTTAGTTTATTTTCGTTTTTGACCTCGTAAGTTGTAGTAATGGAAATAATTCTTATCACTTCTCCTCAGGCATGATATTTATCGATGCACCACTGTCAATTATGAATGGCACTAAACACTCATTTATCTTTAGAGTGATCTTTGGACAATGTTTTAATGTTTTTGGTATTTTCTGGTGTCGATTTTTCTTCACTTTGGATTTTTCCTCACATTTGACTTGTGTCGCCTATGCATGCCTTTTTAAAAGTGAACATCGACATTGGACAATTGTCATTGTCACTTTCACTGGAAACAGATGCTGCGGAACTCTTTCATAATTGACTTTGTTTTTTGTTGATTTGCCTCAGTTGGTGTGACTGCTTGGCCTTGTGGGAGCACGTCGAGCTTTGCCGAGGTAGCATTCGTTCTGCCATTTTGTCTTCATGGTGTGACACACTTACTTTTCTCTTTGCCTTGTAAGTCGTCACAAAAGGGTTTACTTTACCACAGCCAATGCATATCTGTCCAATGGCGGGACATTTACCTTTTGTGGAAATAACAGTGACATCTGTAACATCTTTTCTTTTTCTGTGGAGACATCACCTTGTCTCCCTAGGCCTTGTACCTTGGCTTACTTTTCATGCTCACGACTGGCACACTTTGGGTACCTTCAGCATCCATTTCAGTCGCGTGACGATCAGCATGCTCTTCAATGTGAGCAGCCTTGAGGACTTGTTCCAAACTCAGAGTTTCCTTAAGCATTCAGCATTACAAGGAATCTGTCAGCCATTAATTGATTACTCTGAGGTGGGAAGCTACCTCATCATTAAATTAATTGAATTTACAGTGCTTTACCAGAACATCCAGTCTCTCAGCAAACTCATCGATGGTGTTTCACCTGGCCTCTGGCATTCTTGACTGAATATGTAACTTTCATAATCTACATTTGGCATTCAAGGCTGTCTTGATTTGATCGTACATCACTGCACCTCCTTGTGGTATCTTTTTTCATGGTTTCTTTCCTTCCTTCACCTGCCATGTTCCTCAGATACTTTTTAATCTTCTTAATATCTTTTTCATCCATTGCATCTATGAAATCTTAAAAAGTCTCTATCCATGCAGTACATATTTTGACAGTATTGTGTTTTTTGGCAATATCAAATGGAGTTGGCGGTTTTACGAATGCAATAGCTGTATAAATATTGGTGGACTGTAGTGGTCTCTCAGGCATTTCTTGTGGAACTCGATTAGGCAGAGCTTTTCTAGTGCATGTGATGTTCGGGCTTTCAGGGCCAGCCTTAATGACTTGTGGAGCCTGGATCTCGCCCTGGCTCTCCATCAGAGCTCTTTACTTGATGGTGGTCTAGGGAGTTGTTCTGAGCCCCTACCGAGCAGCTTTGGTGATGGGTTGCTTTGTTCAGGGACAACTACGCTAGCAAAACCTCGACTCTCTTTCTGGGGCCACTCCGTAGCATGTTGTTGGACAATGATTTGTTAATGGTTTTGGTAAGTATATAAACCTTGTACGCTACTAGTCCCTGAAAGCAGGTAACTTTATGATATTTGGCAGGCTTTGTGCTTAAATGTTTTTTTCACAAACACTTGGTTAATCTCTGTTTCATAGCACATGAATTTCAGTGTAATCAGTACTGCACTATTGCTGTGTGCTGCTTTTGTCACCTGGTTGCATCCACTATTAGCGTTCTTACTCTGTATAACATATGGCAGTAATTTGTGTTATGGTGTAACACCTTTTATTTGCAGCGGTTTTATTCAGTTCTAGCCAGCGACATATAGACTTACAATGTTTCATTATATTCACACATTTTACACATGCTGACTCCACCAATGCCAGTGTCGATTCTGCACTTCGACTACGGCACACATGGCATGCACAAGCAGTTTGCTGGGCCACAGTAATCTCTCTGAAAGAGCGCTTTAAGTGTACAGACTTCGTATCCAGCCCAGGTGCTTGCCAATAACCTTGCCTCGCATAAGGAGAATTTTTACATATCTTTATTCTGCTGTGTATTCACCAAAACTCAACACTCCAAGCCTGCCTTCAACTCATATTTCCAATGATTACATCACAGGCCTACGGTGTACAGTTGAAACCAAAAGAGTTTCTGCATTCTTTTATTTACAAGACGCTACAATGCCATGTTTGCATTTTTGAGATTTACAAATAAATGGATTCCAAGGAAATCATTCTAGGCCTGAAGACTTACAAAACATAAAATATGGCCAATACTAAGGCAAAACCCTGCCTCTTGCATTGGCCTAGCTCCCTTGGTACAGAGGCAAGTTCCATATACAGGGCTTTTAAACTGTTTCGACATTGCCATCTCATTCAAACACCAATGCATTGATTTGATCCTAGGCATCAATTTTCAACTCTTCATGTTTTATCATATCCTATTGCTTATACAGACAATGGATTTGATAAGGATTCATTTGGATTTCTGAAAGCCATGATTTATAAGCCACCCACAATTGTTCAGATACGTTTCAGTGAGTGCAAAATGAATTGGCCAAGTTAAACATAATCCTAAAAATGGCTGTAAGGATGCAAATAGACAGAAAATGTATGATTAAGCTAATCTCTTCCTAAAGTCGGGCTCCCTTTAGAATCTCGAATCAAATCAAATATTACTTTATTCAGTTTCCATAGCAAAAAACCTTAAAAGTTCATAGTTAAAAAGGCACGTACATCAAAAAATAGTTATACAAATTTAAAAGACAAGCATGCCTACATAAAATATCTCAAAATACAGAAATAGAGGTAAAACCATTAATATGTTCATATAAATACAAATCAGTAGCAAAAAATGGGTTGGAGAAATATGGACAACATTATTTCTGTTATAAATTAGACCTATGGCTGATACAAAACTTCAGAAATGTAACAATATTTGTCACCAGGCAATCTGACACTTCATCACAGGTGCAAGGTGTTAGCTGCTTCCACCAATCGTTGATTCTAGGAAAAGTTACCAGGCGATGAAAAATGTTCAGCCTGAAACGGGTCAGCAGGAACCTTTCATAGCCACTCAGATTACAAGTTAAATAAGGCTGCATGGCCACGGTGGATTGTTGAACCGAAATTTTTGTGACCTCAATAACCAGTCTCAGATCTTCCAGGTGAGTCGAGCATAACTTTTTCAGCCCTTTCCTTGATAACTCAACAATAAGTGAGGGGTGATGATAATATCTTTCTAATCCCAAATCATGCAGAAACCTTTTGACATATGAAAGCCAACCGATCCTGTGTGAACTTTCGAGTGCTAGACATTCATTTAATAATCGTTGGTTAAAAACTGTCTTTGGAGAGGACCAGAGGCGGTGCCACAAAAGAATTGGCTGCATTTTCACAATGTCAGTAATGTATGGCAAACCTAGTTGTAGGTGGCAGCTAAACGTCGAGGTACCTCGCAGACAGCTAAGAGATACCTCAAAAAGCTGTTTTCCACTTTTTGAAGGACTTCCACATGACCGTGTCTTGGCCCTGAATTCATGATAAAAGTTTTTTTAATATTAATTTGTAAATCTAAATGAGGTGTTGTACCTATCTGAGCCATTCATAAAGTTTTCAGGTGGAAGACTCTGCCTACCTTACCTCACACTACACCACAAGTAATGCCATCTGAATATTGAACCTCACATGAAATGCCAAAGTTCTAGTGAGTAAATTAAGGTAGGCAGATTCCTTGAAGAGCAGTTCTCAACATTATGGAATGACCAATACGAATCTGAAAGTCTTGAAACATTCCACTTGTGAATCACTGTGAATAAGTATGAGGATGGGATACCGCTTTTGCAACTCATTTACCTTCGGATTTGTACATTGAGATTCTGAAAGACATTGCCCCATCTCAGACTAATGACAAACACATTATAAGTAAAAAAGATTCCCACTGTCTCTTCCCTCCCAGATCTTCCCCCATCTTACTGACACTGGACAGCAACAACAGGAGAACATGTGCCACCTAGGTAGTGACACCTACAGATATCCCTAAATGCCCCTGCTAGATCGGTAGGTACACAATCCTATTTCACAACCCTGTCAAAATGACAGACCCCCAATATTGATTGAAAATTTCAGAATTTCCATTTGCATCAAGTGTCGTACCAGATGAGCCCATTTAACTGAAAATCTATCTGCACAGTGTGTCACGACTTGGGTCCGTTTTTCCATCACCATGAGCCTCCATAGTTTATGAAAGTGACGGATGATATTGTGAGCCTCCAATATAAGCAAAACATTCACTTTTGTCGCCCACTCCATCTGGAGGAGTAAAGAGCAAATTGATTAATTCAGGCCATCAAGTTGAGTGTCCTGCAGACCCGGTATGATGACTGCCAGATCCTCAGTAATCCCAAACCCCAGGATTGTCTTAGTGTCAGTTGTGACTTTTTTTCTAGAATATCTGAATAACAAGGCATGACCACAACATTTTAGGCAGAGTACATCTTGTACACTCTGACCTGCTCTTTTCGGGACTAAAATTTAGCAATTGTGAGAATCACAGACTTTACAACTGAAAACATTCTAGTGCATTTGTTCCTCGTCTCTTTATACAACTGCAAAATTGTATTGAACAAGATGTCTGACAGAGTATTTCAGTGTTAATCTTAAGGAATTCCTGTAAATTCTGTCTGGCTCAGCGGATGTGTGACTGGAGATGACGCAGGTTAAAAAAGTTTCATCTAACTTTCTATTGTTTCTATAAGCGTGGAATTGAAAATGGCGGATTAAATGAAAGGTTCAAAGCAAAGTGATTCGTTACAAGGCAAAGGAAGGGTAGATGTTGCTGTCCAACTCCCAAAACAAATATGTTGGAATGAGTAGCCAGCACCTATCATGCACGATTTGTGACACTAGAGCTACTAGAGGATTGCTAGCAAAGAATCATAGTTGGCATTTGTACTTAAAATGTTCGGATTTGGTGCAAAGGCTACATTAACAGATTGAGAAGTAAGGTGGGCATAGCTGAAAAAACCCAGTTACTGGAGAAACTGATACTTACAAAGTCTCAGATGAAAAAGATCAATTGAGTCTTGAAAACAGCATGCATTTCAAAGGCAACTGTAGATCGTAGTTCAGTGCATTTTAAAAGAGATATGTTGCATAGGGAGCCACACGAGCTTTTTACTCCATGCTTTCAATCAATCAATCAATCAGAGTACTTGTAAAGCGCGTTACTTACCTGTGAGGATCTCAAAGCGCTATGGGGAGGGGGGCGGGGGGGGGGGTGCTGCTACTGCTCGAAGAGCCAGGTCTTGAGGAGTCTTCTGAAGGCGAGTAGGTCTTGGGTCTGCCGTATGTGGGTAGGGAGGGTGTTCCAGGTCTTGGCGGCGAAGTAGGAGAAGGATCTGCCACCGGAGGTCGTTCGTTGGATGCGGGAGACAGCGGCAAGGGCGAGGCTGGCGGAGCGGAGCTGGCAGGTGGGGGGTGTAGAAGCTGAGTCTGCTGTTCAGGTAGACTGGTCCGGCATTGTGGAGTGCTTTGTGTGCATGTGTGAGGAGCTTGAAGGTGATCCTCTTGTCGACGGGGAGCCAGTGTAGGTCTCTCAGGTGGGGGGTGATGTGGCTGCGGCGGGGGACGTTGACGATCAGTTGGGCGGAGGCGTTTTGGATGCGTTGTAGTCGTCGTAGGTGTTTGGCTTGGATTCCTGCATAGAGTGCGTTGCCGTAGTCCAGTATTGTGCTGACGAGGGCCTGTGTCACCGTTCTTCTTGTTTCGGTCCGGATCCACTTGTAGATTCTGCGGAGCATGCAGAGGGTGTTGTAGCAGGAGGAGGAGACGGCGTTGACCTGCTTAGACATGGAGAGGGAGGAGTCGAGGATGAATCCTAGGTTGCGTGCATGGTCAGTGGGTGTTGGTGCTGTTCCCAGTGATGTCGGCCACCAGAAGTCATCCCAGGCTGAGGGGGTGCGTCCGAGGATGAGGACCTCTGTCTTGTCCGAGTTCAGCTTCAGACGGCTGCTCCTCATCCAGTCGGCGACAGCCTTCATTCCCTCGTGGAGGTTGGTTTTGGCAGTGTGTGGGTCCTTGGTGAGAGATAAGATGAGCTGGGTATCGCCGGAGTAGGAGATGATGTTGAGGTTGTGATGGCGGGCCACTTGTATGAGGGGGGGCATGTAGACGTTGAACAGCGTCGGGCTGATAGATGAGCCCTGGGGGACGCCGCAGATGATGTTGGTGGCTTCGGATCGGATGGGTGGGAGGTGGACGCTCTGGGTTCTGCCAGAGAGGAAGGACGTGGTCCAGTCAAGGGCCTTCTCTTGGATTCCGGCTTCTAGGCGGTGTCTTTAGAGTGCAATGGCAGACCATGTCCAAGGCGGCTGACAGGTCCAGGAGGATGAGGGCTGATGTTTTGCCGTTGTCTAGTTGGCACCTGATGTCGTCTGTGGCGGCGATGAGGGCTGTCTCGGTGCTGTTGTTTCGTCTGAATCCGGACTGGGACGGGTCCAAGATGTTGTCTTCCAGGTGGCGGGCCAATTGCATGTTGATGATTTTCTAGATGACCTTTGCCGGGAACGGGAGCAGGGAGATGGGCCGGAAGTTCTTGAGGTCCTCGGGATCCGCCTTGGGCTTCTTGAGGAGGGCGTTGATTTCGGCGTGCTTCCAGCTTTCCAGGAATGTCGCTGTTTCAAAGGAGATGTTGATGACCTTCCGTAGTTGGGGTGCAATGGCTGCGTCGGTTTTGTTGAATACGTGGTGTGGGCACAGGTCTGACGGAGATCCTGAGTGGATGGAGTTCATGACCTTGCGTGTCTCGTCGTCGTTGACGTGGGACCAGGAGGTCAGGCGGTTGGTGCTGGTAGTGTTCACTGGGAGGTGGAGTCTGGCATAGTCGGGATGGTCATGGCCTTGAAGCTGTCGTGGATGTCAGCGATCTTGTGGTGGAAGAAGATGGCTAGTGAGTCGCACAGTTCTTGTGAGGGCTGGATGTAGTTTACATTGGCGCTGGGTTTGGAGAGTTCCTTTACGATGCTGAAGAGCTCCTTGCTGTCGTGTGCGTTGTTATCCAAGCGGTCTTTGAAGGAGGATCTCTTGGCTAATCTGATGAGGTGGTGATTCCTGCGGGTGGCGTCCTTGTGGGCTGCGTGGTTGTCCAGTGTGCGTTTGTGGAGCCATATCTTCTCCAGTTTCCGGCATTCGCATTTGGAGGTCTGGAGCTCGTCGGTGAACTAGGTGGCTCTCTTGCTGGCGTGGCTGTTGGAGGGTTTCTTGAGCGGGGAGAGGGTGTTGGCGCAGTCGTCGATCCATTGTCTGAGGTTGCAGGCTGCAGCGTCTGGGTTGGTGGGGTCGGTGGTTGGGTTCTGGGCGAGGGTGGTGATCAGCTGGTCTTCGGTGACTTTGCTCCAGCAGCGGCGAGGCAGCCTTTGGGTGCGGTGGTTCGTGGTTGGTGTCTTGAAGGCGAAATGGATGCAGCAGTGGTTGGTCCATTGGAGTTCGGTGGTGTGGTCAAAGGCGATGAGGGTGCCTGTGGCCGGCGGCGTGGGTGGGTGCAACAGAAGACAATAGGGGCACAAAAAAACGAGTGGAACAGAGGGCAGAAGGGCATAAAAAACGAGTGGAACCGTGGGCAGAAAGGCACAATAAATGAGGGAAAAACGGGTGGAACAGAGGGTAGAAAGGCACAAAAACGAGGGAAAACGGGTGTAACAGAGGGCAGAAAGGCACAAAAAACGAAGGAAAAACGGTTGGAACAGAGGGCAGAAAGGCACAAAAAAGCGAAGGAAAAGCGGATGGAACAGAGGGCAGAAAGGCACAAAAAACGAGGGGAAAATGGGTGGAACAGTGGGCAGAAAGGCACATAAAACAAGGGGAAAACGGGAGGAATAGAGGGCAGAAAGACACAAAAACCGAAGGAAAAACAGATCGAACAGAGGGCAGAAAACGAGGCACAAGAGGGGGAGACAGTGGCACAGAAGCAAAAGGGACGGATGACACTTCCCAGCGGCAGTGGCAGCGGCAGCGGCAGCAGGAGCACACAGTCGGAGCTGCGTGGAGGGGGAGCGACCTACCAGGAGGGTCAGGGGTCGCTTTATGCTTTAACTTGTATACAGTTTCTCTTTGACTCTTGTTATATCAGTGGCGCCTTTTCTTGCATAAACACATTCATCTTCCAAAGTCCCTCCAACATTTTGACTCTCTCTTATAATCCATTTTGAATTTTAAATGCTGGATTTACCGTAAGTAAGAAGGAGCAGAGAACATAGTTATTGGGCCTTTCCTTCAAGATACACTCCCAGTCTTCCATAAAATAAAAATATTTCGCTTACTTGGAGTGAATTACACTACACTTATGCATTGTGATAAAATAAAGAGAAATACCGAATATCTGTTTTTGCCTACATTTCTTGAAATAAACCCCCCCAAGCAACAACATGATGCTTAAGTATATATAACATTTGACAATAAATATTGCAACAAGATATTATATTACTGTAGAGGGTCGAATCAAAACAGTTTATGGGCAGAGGTGAACATGAACACGTTTAAAGACTCTTGTGCTAGAGAAACAGACAACCGTATTGAACCAAGGGCTATAGAAGTGAAGAGCTGGAAGTCATCCTTACCAGCCTTCACCGTGAAATTCTGAATGTTCAAATGTTTCTTGAGGTAGACAATATATAGGAAATTGAGGAATTCATCATTATGCTTTATTCTGGATACGAGAGACACACTACACAAAAGGTGATTCTTTCGTAATTAGGTGGTAACGTGGTACAATTACCTTCATCTTAAATGTCTGGGGTTGCATGACTATAGTTAAAGTAACAAGAACGTGATACCTCTTAGGTGTGCCTGAGGCATATCATCTTTCTCTTGTCATATTGTATTACTTCTACCTCACCCTAGCTTTATATTCTCTTGCACGACAGGGATCATTTTAAGTACGCGCCAACTTTGTCCTTATCCTGCTTGGATGCATAGCTACAGGATATGCTTTCCCTTGAGCTCCTGACAACGGAATGTTTTTACCGATAATAGTAGGATAAATATATCTGGCTACTATGTGTGATCTCCCAACCTAAAGATTGGTACTTTGAAGTAATGGCATGAGTAACAAGCCATCTGCAAAGAACTCTTCCAAATCAATTTCTTTCTAAAGTATATGAAGTATACTGTATATATTTAGTTGTTTGACATTTACTTTACTATACTTTCTCAAGTATCACATTCCTCTTTCACTGGGTGAACTCAGTTGCTTCAAGAACACGAACGCTGGTATATGCTGTTTAATATTTGCGTACTGAAAAATAGGTACTAAAAAGCGTTTCCCCAAACACGTATACGTTCAACAAAAAAGGATCAAATGGACAGTGCTCCGTTCTGACACATTATCACAAGGACATTTTGGCAATTCTACAAACCAACCAAGAGCCTTGCATGGGGAACTCTACTAAAAAATGAATTGTATTAAAGTGAGAACGTGCAAAAAAGTATCTATGTTGGTGATTAAAATATAAGTGGGATACAATTCTAGACCTGGTGTAATTTTAAACAGTTCGTAATGACTACCATTCTTCCTCTTGACAAATTTAGTCAAAAGGGCAACATGTTTGTCATTTTTAAAATGTTCCTTAACCATGGCCTTGGAGTCATTCCTTATGCTGTCAGGGTTAAAAAAAGAGGTCAGAGTATCACAGACTGGTAAAAGACGCCTGTGCAAATTCCCACCTATGGTATAGCAGCCATATTTTCTAATGTTAAGCAGAAAATAAACATTCTCGAAAAACTTGCATTAGGTGTTCCCCAAATCTTCAGATACAAATTGAGAGGGCAGAGCTTGATTTTATCTTCTAGATGCTCCAGCTCAACCTTCAAATGACACATATTAGAGGTGGATTGAGGGAACAAAGCATCCTGCACAGGAATTCATTTTACCCCCTTTGCAACTCTTTCGTACTAATTTATCTCTAAATCCCTGTACAATAGCACCCATTTGGCACACATTTAAAATGATAAATTTGAAGAATTTGTATAATAGGTTTATGGCATAATGTACTGCCTCAATAGACTTAACCAGTGGACCTCCAATTTGCTGCAGATTCGAATGGGATACCTAGCTATGTAAACTTGTGCACTTGTTTTTTTACTTTTACCCCATTTAATAAAATGGTCTTGTT
Organism: Lissotriton vulgaris; assembly: GCF_964263255.1. Classification (NCBI taxonomy): domain Eukaryota; kingdom Metazoa; phylum Chordata; class Amphibia; order Caudata; family Salamandridae; genus Lissotriton; species Lissotriton vulgaris. The sequence goes on from NC_141693.1 coordinate 682,795,613, forward strand.
TCTTGGACCACTACTTCTTACAACTTATTTTCTAAGTTAGTGTTTAGGCCTAAATTGGAGATAAAAGAGCTAAAAAAAGCATCAAGTAAAATTTGAAGTCCAAGGGCCATCCTCGATGACTGTGTTATCTGCGTATAAAAGCACTGGTACTGGAGAGGTGGCAGGATAGGACACATCCCTGTCAACTTAACTCAGATATTTATACAGCCCATTTATGTAAAATAAAAACAAAAAAAGTGTCATCGCACACCCCTGATCGATTCCTCTTTAGATCGATCTAATACTCAAGGAAAGTTCACCCCTCATTCCATAGTTCATCTGAGCTGAGGAATCCATGGGTATTTGTTGCAGCAAATCAATAAGTGCTGTAGCCGCACCCCTCCCCTTCAAAATATCACATAATTTTGGGCAATGAACTGCATCAAATGCACAGGAGAGTTTTATAAAAGGCAAATGAATGGAACCTCTCCTGGCATTCGACATGCTTCCCACCTAAGAGATAAAGGTTGAGGCACTGTTTAACAGTGCCTACTCCTGACCGAAACCCACGTTGTACCTCTGACAGAGACTGGTTCTCCGCCACCCAATCCTCCAGCATAGAGACAAGAATCCTACCTAAAATCCTAAAAGTGCTATTTAGTAGTGATACGAGGTGGTAACAACTAGGATGATTCCTATGCCCTTTAAACAAAAATTTAGACCACAGTCTCCTCTTTCCAGGAGGGGATTAGAGATCCAACCTTTTCCACTCTCAGCAGGGAGCCTTAAGGTGGCTGTTCTCCTTAAATAAATTTGACGGCCCCATCTGGGCTTTGGGTCTCCCTGGAGGGCTTCTTCTAGTAGCAAGCCCCACATCATGAACATTGATGGTCTGACTGAAAGTGGATGCGGCCCTCTGATAAAAGGAGCCACATCAATGCATGTTTGGCACAATTCAGGATCTACAGGATTTAAAATGTTTGTAACATTCTCTACCCAAATGTATTAAGGTATAAGGGACTCTAACTTGAGACTCTGTTAATTCTAAAAAAAAAAGGTGGTTCACCACCTTCCAGAAAGCTGCGCTGTGTCTAAGTGCTCCAGCCCTCTCTAGGTCCTCCCAGGCCTTCTCCCAACTCTCTGTCTTATGCTTTTGCAATATTCCTTTGTAAGCATTCCTCACAAAAGTGATCTCTGCCTTATCTTGTGGACGAGTGCTTAGGGCAAGGGATTTATGTCGTCCGGGTCCTTTTGAGTCTCAGACCTGATAGTAATTAAAAATGGACATTGAAACGCATCCCTATCGGGCCCTATCATAATGTCCTTAACCTCACTGCTTCAAACAATGATCTCCCTCTAAACAATGAATGTAAAATCACATTAAGGTAATTCATTTAGTTTCTGATTATATTTCATGTGTTTAACACTTTTAGTGGATGTAAGATTACGCATGCTATTAACAGGATGTTGGTTTTCTCTATTTTTCAGCATAGCATGTTACTCTTGTAATGTGCATAAATTTAACTAGGTCATCTACAGGTGTTTATAGCGAACCACATTTGCTATGGATTTGAGGCTGAAGGCATTGTTAGTATTTTTTTCTCACAGTGCCTATCAATGGTTCCAAAAGCTGTTCAGAATACATGGTCATCCAATCCATGGCCTCTCTGCAGAGTTCACAGAGCAAAGGTCATGTATTCCAGTTGCCTTTGTGGTACTAAGCAGACGTCTGTGAACAAGGTGCACAGTTATCAAAATATTGACAAGTGGAAGATAAAAAAAAACTGCAGTGCTTACAGGTGAGTGAGTGCATTGTCTGTTCGGGGGTGAAGTGAAGGAGATGCAAGGAAGTGCATTCAGGAGAGAGTTAATAGAAGGTGATGAAGAGGAAAGGGATGGGGTGTAAGATAGGGAAATGGGATAAAGGTGGAGAGAAAAAGGGTGTACATGTCTAGCAAAGAGAACATAACAGAAGTGACTGTGACACTCTGAAGACCACTAACCTTCCACAGGCTTCAAAGGTTTAATTCACAGTCTCAATTTCATCATGATCATCATCATAACTTGATTTGGATCACGAAGATCTTAAAATGTACATAGAGAAAACAGTAAAACATATCATAAAAGAATAAGAGTCATATGAAAATACATCTCTTCCATATATACAGTTAAAATGCAATAAATTATTCTACAATGCAATTTGAGTGTTTCATTCATAGAGGTAACAGAAATGTTGCTTTACCAAAAACGAGTACACTACAGGTGACTGTAGGAAGAATTCTGGGCACGTCGAGATAGTGGCTAGAAACGGTAAGCCTACACAAAGGGGTTATCACCTTGTCCCTCGGGTTCTTATAAAGTGGGCAGAAAAACAACTAGAGAATCAGGGCTTCCTTTCCAAGCTATACAGTTATCATCAGGAAATTCATTATTTCGCCACTTACTACAGAACAATTTAGTGGGAAGGGTCTTATATCTGAATTGAAGGAATAGTTTATGTGTAAGAGGTGAGACAATTTCATCGATTGTTTCCTCAAAGAGCGGGAGTGGTTTAAAATTCATAAAGTCCTGCTTCAGAGAACCCATATCATTTTTCACATCGTTCACCAGGGTAGACTCCCAATAGAGGGTTTTAAACCTACTCTTTGGAATTGAAAACAACTCCTCCGGTCTTGACCAATGAACCGCCATTCCCAATTTCCTCAACAGGTCTCTCAGGGTACTAAACCAGGGAATTGTAATTACCTTGGGCTGTATCAGAAGATCCCTAATCACAACTCAATAGGGTGCAAGCTCCTCAATTTTGTCCATAGGCGATGCCAGAACATTAAAAGCTTATAGTCCAACTTGTGGGCCAGTTTTCTCTGGGCCAGATCAAGGAAAATTGGGGTTAGGGGAGTGCTGGCTGGTAGATTAAAAAGTGATTTTACAAAGCGATGTTTGGTGACAGTAAGACAAGCAGTGTTCCCCCTACCTCACAATTCTGCTCTATATAAAACTTCTCCTAAGGCTTTGATGTTATATATTTCTAATGCCGGAGCCACTTTCCTAGACACCTTGTTTTTATGGATCTTGCTTATGTGGACAGTCTGCTGAATTATGAACAGTTGTGTTTTCTCTATATAGGATACCCAGCATAGATTTAGAGTTAGACGGATCCCAACTAATCAAAGATGGGGACTAGTTCTATTGTACGGTCACCTACATGCTTACGTCTTTTAGATGGCTTCAAAGTCCCCTTCGCAAAAATCATGTACTTAATTTTTGCCTCATTGAGTTCCAGACCACACTCATCACAGAAAAGTTTAAAATCATTTAATAACTGTTGGAGCCCTTGTGGGGACTTTGATATTAATAACTTGTCGTCACTGACAAGTTACGGCACCTGACTTTTGCGGCACCGCACCCATCCCTATCGAGAGAGCCTACTACCCTATTACCAAAACGCGAGAACAGGGTGGGTACTAAAATGCATCCCTGTCTCACCCCACAATTTTTCATGAAGGGCTCAGTTAATTGACCATCCTCTACCCACCTAACTTGGGCTTTATTTGCTGAGTGCAGACAAATTAGAATATCTAGCAGATTTTGAGGGAGTCCCAGCTCTGCCACCACCCTCCAGAGATTAGCTCGAGGGACCAAGCCAAAGTCTGTGCGCAGATCCACAATGGCTACATATAGCTTCCCCCCTTTGATGACAACTTCTCTCCAATTAATGCAGAGAAAGTGGAAGACCTGGTCCAGGGTACTGATATTGGCATGAAAGCCCACCTGAAAATCAGACAGGGCATTTTTCTCTAGGATCCAATCCTGAATACGGATGAATAGCTGCTTACAGAAGCTTTTCTGCAAAGGGTCAATTAGACTAACAGGTCTAAAGCTGTCCGGGTTTGCCCTATCTCCTTTCTTATACATAGGTATGATCTCAGCTAAGTTCCAGGAAGTAGGAATTTCCATACCTGAAAGAATAGCATTGGTTAACATATTAATATATGGGCCCAGACTTCTAAATCCTCTCTGTATCAGTCATTGGGAATTCGATCGGGCAAGAAGCTCTGGCTGGGATACAGGAGGTAATGGCTACTTAGGTTTCCTCTAAAGATATTTCTAGGGCTTCCACAGTGCCAGATGGAACTTTCTATCTCATACCTACTAGCTCCTTCTCCATGTTCCCTACAGCATATAGGCCCCCAAAGTGGGATACTCACTCTTCCGGCTGGACTGTAAACTCCATAGCAGACTTGGGTCCATTAAGACAGTGGGCTGATTTCCGCCAAAAGGACTTATTATCTTTGGCTACCAGTGCATGTAGAAAGGACCTTAAGGAACATTCCCATTATTTCTTGGCATACTCTAATACCTGTCTGTATCTAGCCCTACATACCACCATATCAGGGCGGATCTTGGATTTTCCTGCTTGTAAGAGCTCACCCTTTGCCTTTCGACATTCCTAGTTATACAAGTCTGCCACACGGGCCCGCCTTTTCCCTCCTTTTTTTCCATGACAATCCTTCCCTTTTTTCAATTGGCCCAGTGTTTCCCTGATCTGATTATAAAGTATCTCATGCTGGCTACTCAGCTTCTCTATTATGTGTACTTTAGGGAGTTTGGACAGAACCTCCACCTCCTCGAGGACTTTGGATTTAACTACTTCCAAAGCCCGCCGGATTTTCCTCACACCAATCACATCTAATTGTTCTCAAGGTATTAGTGATGCATAGCTTATCCAAATAGGGCCAGCCCCTAATGTCGGGTTTGCTCTCTCCATGATTTGTTATGGAAAGGGTCAGAGCATTCTAGTCACTATCGAATTTGATTTTTTAACCACTGTCATGTCAAACACAATGGGCCACAGGCTAAGGTCAACCAAGCAGTAATCAATTTTGCTGGCATAGCCAGGTATATTGAAGGTCATTTCACTATTCGGATCAGATTTTTTCCTACCATTTGTGACCCTCAAATCTTGCTGCAACATAAAGGCCAACACCTGGACTCCTCTCTTGGATCATCTAGCCATTGGGAGGTCTAACTGTGGTATTTTCCAGGAACTGTCCCACTCCTCGGTCAAGTCTAATAAGGCAGAGGGGATCAATGTACAGTTAAAATGCCCAGCTACCAATAAAGTGGCATTTCTGGTCAATTCAATCAGGATATGAGTTAAATACATATAGTATTGGTTTCCTCAGAACCCAGGGCCACTCTATTATATACATAAAAAATTCTCATTTTTAAGCCTGTGTGTAGAGTGAGATCAATTGCTAAGATGTCCTGGGAATCCACAGGGACTGTTTTGACTTTAGACCGAAGTGCAGTTTTCACACAGATCGCTAAGCCTTCTGAGAGTCTCTCCTACTCTTTGCTCATTGCATTGATGCCATAAGAGCAGTACCCACACCTGTGGGGGGTATATAGGCTCCAGGTCTCCTAGAATAAGATCACATCATGGGAATCTATAAAAATGCCCCATTCTGCTTCAATTAGCATTTTGGTGATCCCCCGCGATATTCCATACCAGGACACTTATCGACTGGTGGTGTACAGCAGTGGAGATATAGTCAAGCCTGTGCTCCGGGATTACACCCCTTTCCTCCTCGTAAATAACATCACTGGGAGGGGGGCGTGGCCTGGTACCAACAAAGATGGCTGCACAGCAACGGAGCTCCCATGAACCAGCAGCCCGCGGCCCACCATCCGTCCTTTTATCTGGAACTTAGACAACTGGGAGGTATACCCAAGCACAGAAGAGCCTCAACGGTCCAGAACAAACCAATCCTGGTCCTCCTTGACACACCACAGATGCCCAGCTGAAGTCAATGAGACAAGGGCGGGCCCATCACAACGCTGCAGCCTGCACCAGTGGAGAACTAATGGAGGTGGCAGCCATACATGAATGTAGACGGAGGCAATCCCGGGAGAATTGGCACCATCAAACCCGTGTCAACGGCTGGGGGTCCAAGATAAAGCACACATTGGTACTACAATAAATAATAAGACACCTGCCCGACATAGCCCTCCTTCAGGAAACTCAACTGCAGGGGCAAAATACAAGACTCTGGACAGGTGGGGGTGTACCCTAGTGGCACTTTGAGGTCACGGGACGTGGGAATAATCCTTCAGTCAGCAACGGCATATAACCCAGGTAGAACCTGAAGAGACCTGCTAGGCAGATTTGTACTTCAGACGGCGAAGTGAGAGGGGCAAGTTTTAAATTTGGGATCTGTGTACGCCCCATCTGGGCACGTCTCTCCTTGACCTGCCGTTGGGGTCTTTGATCCTAGGAGGAAACATGAATGATGCCATGTCCCTGTCAGTAGATAGATGGCTGGAAGAAGGAAAGATGAGAAGAGAAACTCCCCTTAAAAACTTGGCAGAGGCATTGGGGTGGGCTGACATATGGAGAGCTCAGAACACGACTGGACTCCAATACACGCACTTGTCAGCGCACCACAGCATTCCTTCCAGACTAGATTACTCATTCACCCTCACGGAAGAAGTAGGGCGCATGGCTCCTGGGACAGGCAATGGACAATCTTCTGTCACCCCGCCTGGCAGCATGGCATCTAACAGACAGAAAATGTACAGAACAGCTAGTAGAAGGCACTGAGCAATACTTCCAACAGAATGTGGGCTCAATGGGCACATACTGTACCCTCTCGGAGGGATATATATCGGTGATATGCGGACAATATCAAGCCTTAATTGGGGTAAAGAGGAAGAATGATAGGCAGCAGTAACAGATACTAGAGCAAAAGATAAAAGCCCTAAAGGCAGAGATATTATAAGTAGGATAGCAGGGATGGGACCCGATACACCAACTGCACCTCAACCAACAGGAATTATGGGACATTGCAGAAAATGCGTCCAGGGCTCATGCCTTTACAGTGCAAAGAAGGCTTTACAAAGTAGGAGACAAGGCCACAAAACTCATTACCTGGTTAGACAAGCAAGACGCTGACAGAGGTTGGGTGACGATGATCCTTGACCCAGTAAGCAGAGTACACACGGGAGGCAGAGATATTGTTGAGACATTTGCAGTCTACTACCAGAACACATATGCTTCTAAATCCTGAAGGTCCAGCACAGACTGCACAGAACTCCTAGAAACTATGGTCACCTGACTGTAGAGGAAATAGTGTGAGCGCTTCGGGGACTACAATCGGGGAAAGCACAGAGACTCAATGTCCTACCCCTTGAACTGTTCAAAAGGGCAGCTCAGTAACTTGCACCCCACCTTCATAATATGTTCCTGACCACCAGGGACTCCGGGACCCTCCCAGAGGACCTGAGGACAGCCAACATAGCAGTAATCACAAAAAAGGGCAAACGAGTGACTGACTGTGCTTCATACAGCCCCAAATCCCTGCTTCATATTGAACGCAAGGTATTGGTCGAGGTCCTCATGAATGGTCTGTTGGGGGTTATCATGTCTCTGAGCCACCCAGCTCAATCAGGCTTTATGCTGAGATGTAGCACCCGCTTAAACATGAGATGTCTATAGGGGGTACTTTACTTCACGGCTTAGCAGGGAGTGGAGGATGCAGCTGTCCTCTCCCTAGACGCACGAATGGCATTCAACAGAATCGAATGGGTGTACATCTTCTCAGTACTGACCTGGCTGGGTTTTGGCCCCAACTTCTGCTCCTGGGTCCAATTGTTTTACAAGGCCAGAGTGTGGGTGTACGGCTTCGCCTCCCGCATCTTTAAATTGGGCAGGAGCACGTGACAAGGATGACCCTTGCCACCCATGATCTGTGCCCTTGCCCTGGAGCCTCTGGCAGCTTGGGTCCGATGAGACTCCCTAATCCGGGGAATCACAGTGGAAGAGGATTGGGAGGGAAAAATATATCTCTATGCAGATGACTGCTGTATGTGACAGACCCGTTTCTCGATCCTGAGAATCCTCCACATTTTTTATCTCTTCGGGAGCTATGCCAGCTACCAAATTAATTGGTATAAGTCCCTGATTTACCTTCTCTTGATGGGGGGATGACTCTGCTGTCCTGGTGCCCAGACTCTGTGGTGACGCAAGGGTTCAGATACCTAGGAATCCATATAACCAGAGAGGAGAAAGTCTTTCTAGATCGCGACCCGCTCCGCGAGATAGATCGCTTCCAAGCAGACGTGACCCACTGGTGTACATTACCCTTTTTGTTGATGGAACGGACTGTACTCTTCAAAATGATGACCCTCCCACGTATGCTTTACAAACTACAAAATACACCATACTAAGTTCCTGACACATACTGGCACTAATCTCCGTAACAAAACTATAGTGCAGAGTCTTTGATGGCGGACTAGCGGTCCCAGATCTCCATGCCTACTACTGGGCAACCCAGTTGGTAGTGGTGAATGAATAGGTATTTAGTGATAGAGACGAACTGGCATACAGGGTCAACCGTTGGGCCATGGGAAATGGGGGCTACCCGGCACTCCTGTATGGGGTACTAGGAAAGGATCGCTTCCATTCGACACCCAGGTGGTACTGTAGGTGTGAAAAGCAACTAATCAAAGTCTGGGGTGGAACAACAAATTAACAGCAGAGACCCCCCACTGTGGTACAGCGACAGCCTGGGGGATGTGAAAAAACTGGGTGTGCACACACAATGGCACACAATTAAGCATGGGCGGAAAATCCGTTTCGCTCGCGGATTTTGCGGATTTTCGGGAAATTCGCAATCCGCGAGATTCGCGAATCTCCCGCAAAATCCACAAATCTGCGAGCAGCGGATTTTGCTCGCACTGCTCGCACTGTTCGCATGAGTTCGCGGCTTCCCAGTACAACTTCGCGCCCCGCGAATAAGTGCAAAATTGCAGAAATACGATCTTAGCAAAACTGAAACTACTTACCAGGTTCAAAAGTTCAGGCTCATCATTAGTAGCCATTTCCTGTAGTGCTTCCTGAGGGGCCCCTCCAGAGTTCAGTTGCCAGTTGCAACTATTATGTGACCCTGCTCTGAACCTCAGAATAGTTACACATATGCCACAAAGGTCCTGAATTACAGCTAAGGGAGACAAGCAGGCCCTAATTCATTATTGTCAGTTGGGGCAGGGCAGGTGTTGTAACTAATTTGCAACAATGAAAGCACTTAGCAAGTGCAAAAGATCACTAATCAGGAAGCACTAAGGAAGCAGGTGCCAGCTAAAAAAATATTCTGTGACACATTAATCAGCCCCAAATTAATTCAGGTCACTTGAGGCAGGGAAGGTGTGCTTGCGTTGCCACAATAATGTACACTGACTGGACAACCAGAGGGTGCTGTGATGAAACAGAGGGTGGCATGGGTGGGCCAGAGGGTGGCATGAGTAGTCAGAGAGTGGCAGTGGTGACAGAGAGTGGCAGTGATGAAGAAGAGTGTCCCAAACAGGCTGGACACGTAGAAACAACAAGTTCGCGAAACTTGCGACCCGACAGGTAAGTTCGCAATTTGCGAAAGTGTACAAAACCCTCGCGAACTGGCAGAAACCCGCGCAAACACAAAAAAAAATCCGCAAATTCGCGAGAATTCGCGGATTTTGCGGATTGCGAGTTCGCAAATCCGCAAAATTCGCGAACGCGAGATTCGCAAAATTCGCCCATGCTTACACACAATAGGGATAGACAAATTAGAATATAGCTGGAGAGGGGGGCACGCTGGTATCATTTAGTATGCTACAGTCCGAGTACGAGCTAGGGCAGGGGGAGATCTTCAGAGACCGACAGCCACAACACACCTTGAAATGCTACCTGCCAGAGGGGGAACAAATCCCAGATTTCTCCCCCATGGAGGACCGGCGGATCTTAAATCCTATGCCAACAAGGCAGTCTCCCTAATATATAAAAAGATAATAAATAACACACCAGATAGTCTTATCTCACTCAGAGAGGCCTGGAAAACAAACGTTGGCCTCGGGAAGATGACGAGTGGAGTGAGGCATTGCAGAGTCCTAGGGATATAGCCAAACAAGTACGGTTCCACATGGTGCTGCTTCGGGTACTACATAGGATGTAGCTCTCTAGATACAGAATATACAAGATGGGCCACAGTGAATTAGCTGATTAATCCAGGGGTTGTGAAAATATTGGCACATTTTACCACACATTTTGGACCAACCCACTAATCCAAACTTTTTGGATAGGTGTAATAGAAGTTATGAGGGAGGTGACAGGTTTATCGGACCCAATCGAGACCAAGTGGTTGCTACTGGGCATAACGGGGGAAGAGAAGTGGCCCAGAAACTCATATACCTGGCTAAACATGGCAGCAGGGTGGAGAAGCATAACCTTGCTCGACTTTGGGTATCGAATGGGCCTCCCATGGTCTGAGAATGGGAGGAAGACCTTGACTGGTGCCAACTAGCAGAGCACACAAACAGACGACGGGTCTTCAACCCGCCAAACTAATGAGTCACACTAGGGGACAAGAACTGGGTTGCACACTGATAATTGTCGATGTTCGGTCCCCCTGCCTGTTGCCTACAATGCTTTTGCTAAACTGCTTTTTGACGATCTGTGGTTCTCAAACAACTGCTTAATAAAAATATTTAAAATTAATAATAATAATAACATCATCGTCTCCCTCCCCTTTAGAACCTTCAGTGATTGGGACCAGAGCAACATGGTGATTAACAAGAGACTCAGGCAAGGAGGGGTGCCTTAATTGATGTTCAGCCAAAATAGAGCTAGGGGTCAATTTGTTACCCTCTAGGGACAACAATCCTCCTTCCTATAGCCATCCCTGTCTCCCCTCTGTGCCCAGTTTAGCTAAATCCCCTTTCCTGTGGGCGGAAACATTTGACCCAGGGCCCATATCCAAGTCAAGTCTATACTTAATGGTAATGGAGGTATTAGCAAGAAGGATGGTGCGGGAATCAGTTGCCATCAGACCATCTACTACAGCTCTATTAAAGACACTAGGTTTCATTGCATTATTTGGCATCCCTGGTAGGATTATCCTTTCAGCTTGTTTTATGCTTTCCCTTATGGTGGAGTAACAGTGCCGTGTTTCCCTAAATCAATAGGTTTCCTTATTCTTGAGTGAATGAGGGTCCTCTTGTCTGTCACTGGGGAGTTCTGGGACCTTTACAAGATAAATTACCACTTCTCTATGGGCATGAACTCTAGTTTAAAAGCCATCCATAGCTACCCCTCTTGCAAATGGTCAGACCAGACTAGCATAGGAGATCACACCTCATCAAGTACCACCTCTCCTCTATCGGGCTCCCTTCCCACCCCCTACTCTGGATATGCCTCGATATGCAACTGGCTTGCCACTATAGCCATTATAGCCATAGCGGGCTCCTGGGGGGTTGAAAAAAGTTTAGCCACAATAGTGGGTGGGAGCACTGTGGGTAATGGCAGCAGCTGTGTCACAATCATGCATCCCTTCTAAACCAGGGTGAGCGAGGGGGGCCCTCATGATCACTAACTAGTGCTTTTGTTTGCGTCCCTAAATATTTGGCCATTCCATTGCTCACCCTCCAAGTCAGCAACCTCATCCCCAAGAGACTCAATAGTAACCATTAGGCTCTGCATTAGGGAGGGACCCTTGTTGCTTATTTCATTTCATTGTATGTGTACTCGTCCCTCCAACTCCATTAATCTCCTCTGAGAGTGCTGCGTATCTATTGTGGAATTCAACTTGGACAACCTGTACAAGGAATGTCCAAGTGCTGCTCACTGCAGCCCACTGATGGTTTAAGTTCTGGGTTTCTACGTCTTAAGCCTTTTCCCATTACTGTTTTAGGTTTTTAATTATCTGTGGGACTTTTTTGGGGGCTTCTTGGCTGGGGGGACGAGGGAAAGCTCTAGTGGCACTAAAAGAGGGGCATCGAAATTATTAGGGTTGACAGATAGAGGGAAGGGAGGAGTCGCAGCTACATGAACATTTTCATTGCATTCCGTAAGTTGCATCGGAGCAAAAAGCACTGGCTTTTCCTTGGAAAGAGAAGTGCCTTGGGCTTTATCCTGAACTTCCCGTTTGCCCATTGCTCAACAGATACAATAGGCCCACAGAGTCGTGTGGGGTGCACAGAGCCAAGACCAATTATTCACTATATATATTAGACTGGTGAAATAGTTGCCCCCTCGCTTGCTCACAGCCTCACTGCTGGAGAGTGGTTAGTTCCTTCTTTGACCACGTTCCAGCCAGTAACAATGTCAGAGATAAAAAGGCAGCATAGTGATATCAGGACTACAACAACACAATGTACCTTTCAGTACGGTGTAGCGCCCAGAGCTAGGGTTAAGAGTCAAGAACCACAGCCAAGGTGTTTGACCCCCGCCCCACCTCCTCCTGTCACCGACGGGTGCAGAACAGCCCCATGCCACGTGGTAGAGGCAGTGCTTTGAGCGTAATGCCCGCTCCGGTGACAACCAACAGAAGTAGTAAGCAACAAGTGCACCCTAGGACTGGGAGTCCTAAAAGGGTGTAGTGAAGCAGCAGCTGGCAAGATGCTGCCCCACATGTGTCCCGCACGTTCGAAAGGTTCAATGAGGCATCCCCAAAAAGTAAATCAGCTGGTAGACAACAAGGCATCGCCAGTGTTCTGGCTGATGAGCTCCAACCCAAAAACTCTGTGTCGTCCAGGTAGGGTCGCGCTAGAGACTTCCTTCGCCCGGGGAGAGGGGGTGCCGCTACCGCAGCAGTTTGCAGCAGTCCGCAGCAGTCTGCAGCCCCTATCCTTCTTGGTCGCCCACCTGCGTCAATCTCTGCCTCCCAACCCAGGTGGACGCTGCAGTTCCAGACTCGGTCTGGTGCTGGCAGGGCACAGGAAAACTAGCCGCGACTCTCCAGAGTTGGTTGGTCAGTAAACTTGTTTCTGAGCCAACCACCACTCAGGACCAGCCTCGGCATCTACGTCAAACTGGGCTTGCCGCCTCTCTCCACTCTGGTGCTTTCACCTTCAGGAGCTGAAATCACACTGCGGCCTGTCCCCGTGGCGCGGCCTGAGGTAGGTGTTGACTGTGGCCTTCGGAGCAGGGTTGAACCTTGGTACCTAGCTGCAGGATGTGGCTCCCAGGTAGTGCTCAAAGATGTCTAGAGCCGTGGAGCTGGGGCTGTGTCTCCTCCCACGGCTTTCCAGGGTCCTCCCGTGGCTCTCCCTGGTCCTCCCGCGACTCTCCCTCCTGGATGAGCTCCTCTGCAGCCCAGGAGCCACTGACATAGAATTATTTACAACTAAAGTATTGTTGTTTCTCGTTTATCTTAATCACAATATAGAAGAGGGACAATGATTCTTGATGATAGGAAGTGAGTATGGGGGAAGCACACAAGAGTGTTTAAAACTGCCCTTACACACAGCAAGCTGTATCATACTTCATCATAGGGCTGCCAACACTCTCTGCGCAGACCAACGCTGGAGGTGGAGCAATAGGGAGGGGAATATGAATCGAAAAAGGGGGATCACAAGTTAAACAGCTGAAACCATTGATAATGCCAATTTTCTTGGCTGGTTTTAGGTGTATGTCAGTTGTTGTCTTGTATATCTGGCTGCAATAACAGAAAGCTTAGACAGGCACTACAATAGTGGTCGAGTTGCAGATATGTTCTATATACAAGTTTAATATTTTTTTATTTATTTATAAAGTTTTATGTTATGTTATGTTAATAACATTTATTTAGCGCACAGCTGCCCCAGCGAAGGGGCGTCCTGGCGCTTATAGCGTTATAGCGCAAACTTGATCCTGAAGGATATCAGAGCACTTTACAATACTTTTTATAACAACAGTTGAACCGCATTGTAACAGTTAGGAACATAATTACAAAACAAAAAGTGAGACAACAAATCACTGAGGGCGCATGCATCAGGTGTCTAGGTTATCTTCCGGGCGAGGTTGCGGCCGGGCTGGTAATGTACGGCAAATGTGACAAGATAAGGAGAAATTATAAAGGCCTGTATCAAGCATGCGAGCGATGTGGAAGAATACTCTAAACAGAGTATGCCCCAAGGGATGGACTATCTCAAGCTTGACAGCTTAAAACAGATAATCCCATCAAATACAAAGCAAGCAAATGTAAGTTAGAAACCACAAAATAAGCAACGGGCAGAATGCATCCCTCTGTTAGATTTCTGAATGTCCCAAAGTCATCTTTGGCAAACCTGAGTGCTGCGCTGTCTGGTAGACTTTGACCAAAAAATGTGCCCCCTACCAAATCTATGTCTTGTTGTCCAAACCTGTTAGATTTGAAATTCCCATTCCTGCAATGCACTTGTTTCATGCTATATTAGGTGAACAGTGTGTAGCTAAATAGACACCATTTGTATTCACGTTATGCAACCCACTGAGTTATCCCCATAATGTGCAGGCTTCAGTTAGCGAGTGTGACTCCATTTTGTATTTCGTAATCTCTATGAGGCTGATTAGACTCCGACTGATCTAGGCCTCATTACTCGTGTTGCTTGCCTCAGCAAAACACTGTATTTCGTTATTATTATATCTTCCGTTCAAGGCAGTTTCTCAACTTATTTATGAATAGGTCATTCTGCCCTCAAATAGCTATCTGAATGTGTAGTTCTGCTCCCACGTTAGGAGACACTGAGGCTCAGCACAGTAACCTTGAGTTGCCGATAACATGTACCCATCTGGCATGTGGTAGTGCATCCCTCTGTGTCCTCCTTGTTCATGTTTGGCCCGGGCTGGTAACTTTCCACTGTGGGCGTGCATGGAGCCTCTTGGGAAGACTCATTATGTGATGTTGACTGTTGGGGGGGTCAGTCCCTCAGCAGACATCTTAGGGTGCAGGTCAGATTGGACTCCTCTGCAGAGTATCGCTAATAAATGTATGTTTGTATTCTCTACTGTCTGACCGGCTCTTCATTCTTGGGAAGGCATAGCAGGAAGTTGTAAGTAAGTGGTCCATAAGGGCCATTTCCTTCAATTGGCGCCTGAACAGGAACCCTGCAAGGTGACAACACTCACCCAAAAATGGGTTGCAGGGTCGGGGTTGTGTCCTGTCGGTCGGGCAGATCGGGGTACCCCACACGATTGAGCTTGGTTCTCACAGCTGCCCCACCTGTCGATTGGGCGATTCCTCATCTAGTGGTCACAGGCTGGGGTCATGAGAAGTTGAAACCTTGGACCTGACCGTTTGGTCCAAAGTGTCGGCAGTGGAGAAAAATTTGACTTGACCTGAGTGCACCAGCTGAGTGATTTGATTCTTGGACAAAGGGCACTATCCTTGAACGGCACAGGCCTGTGGGCTGTGTCTTGGTATGGTCTGTTGACTGTCTTGGTGCAGTTTTCAAACTGCCTTGCTTGAATGGCACAAGTCAACGTCCTGTGTCTTGCTACAGTCTTTAGGGCTGTCTTGGTTTGAACTTGGTGGGTTTGCGGACCCTTTTTGAAAAGACACAGAGTGTTTGTGAACAATCTGCCAGGCCAACTGATAATTTGCTCTTCTCCCGAAAAGGTCTGGGCCTAAAGCCTGTCTTCTTGAACTAGCTGAAGTCTCTGGACTGCAGTGGGTGGTTTTTGTTCTGTTTTTGGTTTGGTTCTTGAACAATTATTCTCTTGTTTATTTTTTCCTTTTATTGGTTTTGTTGATGTTATACTTGTCCATTGTGGACAGTGTATGTGTCTTATATTAAGTTGCCTTGTTTAAGTAAGTTAGGGTGTTTTGGATGTCGATGTTGTTCCACTAATGCTTGATTGGAAGAGAGCCAGCCTGCGCCTCCTGAGGGTTTCCCAAATGTTGACGTATAAGTCAAGCATGGTATTGGCCCTATTATGTTTAGCACAATGTGGAATACATATACGAGGGACAAAGTTGAGCTACAATGGCAACTTACTGGATCATTTGATGAACAGAAACTGAATTTCTTGCAGGACAAATTGTTCGCTAAAAGGAGTAGGCAGTCGATTTTTGATTCCCTAAGAGTTTGGCAGAAAGAAGCAAAGCAACGGCTTATGAGAGCAGAGAAAGAGGCCTGGAAGAGACCAATGCAAACTATAACACAGAAAACAGTGGCCTATGAGAGGGAAAAGATAGAGAAGGGCATAGAATGTGCAGGTAGAAAGTTCAGATTACCGACTGATAAATGTTATGTCACTAGAGAGGAAGGTGAGGATTTTGTTGAAGAGTTATTGGATTCTCGCCCACCAACTCCTAATGCCCCTGAACGGATATACCCAACGGTTCCGACATCTCAGTCTTCGACCCCTAGTACCGCCCTCTCTAGTGTTTCTATTTCTCGCACTACTGCCTCAGCCCTGGCCCCACTTGCTTCTCCTCTACCCACACCAGCCAGAGTGACGGGAGCCTTTAGGTCGCCTGTCCTATCTACTGGTTCTGTTTTGACTGCTACTACGCCCCCTTCACCCCTACAACACTGTCCCTTACATGATGGTACATGTCTATGCATCTGCCCTTTCCTCCTTGGGTGGGAAACCTCAAACACTGTCAACTGTCAGAACGCCTGTGCGTGGAATGCATGAGGTGAATTGGGCAGCAGAGCGAGAGGGCATGGAGAAAGTGTTGGTGACTTCTGTTGTAGGTGATGAGGAAAAAATGCAAATCCGTATTTGTAAAGCTCAAACTACTCACCCTTACGGGTCTCAAGGCGCTCGGGCCGTCTTAGAAATTAAGTGAGCTATTGCCCAGAGTCACATGGTGCTGGGCTGAGCTGCTGCCAGAGCCGCGGATCGAACCGTGAACCCTGTGCTCCGAAGTCAGCTGCCCTGGCCGCTGCACCACACCACACGCAAATGGTGGCGAATCAAGCAGCTCAGTGGGCTCAGAACGCAATCTATAGTGTGGAAGATGTGTGGAGTGTGATGAAAGATTATGCGCCCTTCATACAGCCACATGTTCTTAAGCATATAGGGGCCACATTAATAGGATTGTGGGAACAGTGTTTTCAGGGTGTTGCACCGCAGATTATCTTTGACATACAGGACAGGGTTTACGCTAAGGGTATGGACCCCAATAAGGTTTTCAGTAAAGTAACAACATTAGTGGGATACCGAGGAAATTGCTCCAAAAGGTTCTGACGATAGGGACACAGCACCCCATGAGGGAGGTCCATCCGATTTACCATCCTGAAATACTAGGAACTGCATGACTCCACTGACAATCTCATTAGACTGTAGGTCAACTCTTGGTTTCAGTAACAGTGAATTCATACTCCTTGGAAGAGGAGTGAGGTCCTATTCCTAAAGAACCAGCTGCCGGACCCCTGAAACAAAACCACTGCATATTATAAAGAATTGGCTGAGGCAGCCTCCTCCACAGTGATGACGTTAGCTGATATTGAATTGTTCTTTGGTCTGCTGGTACCGGTCGAATATGGAGGCAGGTTCATTCGCAGGATCATGCGTTGGAGTTGGGTGGCACGTGGGATGAGATTAAGGCATGGGATAAGGAGTGTAAGTCCGGTGACAAGCCGAAAGCGGAGCTCCTAGCTTTGCGGGGGCATATTATCACTTACAGGCACTCCCTTATCCCGCTGAAAAGAGTGGATTGGGATAAGCTAACTGCGTGTCGTCAGAAGAAGGATGAAAGTGTGTCTGATTTCTTTACTAGATTAAAGGGATGTTTTTAGACTTTATTGTTCAGGACTTATAACAGGAGGGTGGTGTTTGTTTGTTTGTTTGTTAACAGGTTTGTCACTAACTTGCTTCCGGAGATTGCAACTAGGTTGCAGGCTTCAGAAAGTACTTGGACAACCTCATCCGCATCAGTTATTTTGAGTATGGCACAGTACTACAAGCATAGAGAGAATAAGGACAAAGAAAAGGTGGAGAAAAGTCAAATGATTTGAAGACAAGGGTGTTGATGCAGCAAGTTGCGAGAGGAAGAGGCAGAGGTTCGGGTTCGTCCCAGCGGTTACCCAGGTTTAATAGGGCTGGTGCTTAGAGCTCGCCCCTTGGGCTTAACCAATGTGCTTATTGTAAGCAGGATGGACATTGGCGGAATGAGTGTCTGGAGTTGTTGCAGAAAAGAGAGGCCCGAGAGGTCGAGGTTTTAGAGGATGCGGACAAGGAGGAGGAGGCCAAAAGGGAATGCAGTCAGAGAATACATCACACAATCGACAGAGCGGGAACTATTTTGACGACCCCCGAGGCTGACAGTACCATCACGATGACTATATTAACCACTTTATTCTGTATATAGACTAGATCCTAGGGATCTGTCTGAGTACATGATTTGGTTAAGTTTAGTCCACGAGTAATTGTTTACTGATTATGTTCACTGCTGCAGGTTGCTAGTACATTGTACTCTGATAATAAGGGAACTAGATCGGAAGACAAAACAACATAACCTACGGTGGTACACGCTCCATTGAAGGTCGAGAGATATGCGCCATTAATAGGATCAAAATTACTGACAAATACTAAGTTCCTAGATAATATTTTGTCATTTAGGGCTTCTCTGTAAGGCAGATGCTTAAAGTGTGTCAGCATTTTCCCTTCTGTATCCTGAACAACACATGACATGACACTGGGCATCATTTTTAGTGATCAAGTCTTTGAGATGATTGAAAACCTCCCTTTAAAAATAAAAACGTGGACCGGATGCGGGGCTCATGGATTTATTTTAAACTAATCCAGGGTTTTGGTATCGTTACTTTCCAATGTCTTTAATTCCGTGTGTAAGGTAGGCATGCCCTCATCCTGGCGCAAATTGGTTATCGTCCCAGTCTTTAGCAAGAGCAACATGCACAATCCCACATGTTATTACCCTATCTCCCTTCTCGACTCAGTCAAAAATAATCAGACCTATTATACTGGATCGCCTGCTGGGGTGGACATCAGAGAGAAACATTATCTTCTCACTCGGCTTCAGGAAAGGTCTTGGCACTATGGAGCAGTGCCTTAACCTTTCATCTGCCTGTAGCTAAGTAAAAGTTGGCCAAGGGTAGCTCTCTCCAGCTGGCACCCATGGATTTATCAGTGCCTTCAATTGCGTTAGGCAGTCCAAGCTATGGGGTGTATTATCATCCTTGAAACTGGAGGCAGAGCTTGTACCTTTCTTGCACCATCTCCATTGGGATTTGAAAGCGTCAGTTAGGTATGGCAATAATGGTGAGTGCACTCTCACCTTTTCAGTTAACCGAGGGCAGAGCCTGACTGTCCGTAGCGGGCACCGGGCATTTTCCCAGTGAGCCAGAAGGGTAGGGGCCTTTATTGAGCTGTGGGGGCCGGTTATGTTACTAGACCGGTTTTGCAGCAATGCTGCAATATCGGCCCCCTTTAACAAAAGCAGCAGAAGTGCTAAAATTGGAAGCAGTGCTTCTCACTAGCGAACCCCTTCCCCTGCCAGTCCAGCTGTATTGCCAGGGCTGATTTGGGTTCCCAGTACGGCCCTGGCCCTGCAGAGTGGTAAGGCAGGAATGTGTGCTTACCCCTATTCCATTTTTGCTCTATATAAATGTGCTTGAATCTGTACTTGTGAATGTGGGGGCTGATGTGCTTTTAGTTAGAAATAAGTCCATTCCGGCTTCTCCTTTTGGCGGATGGCGCCGTATTGCTAGCTAGGACTGCCAACAGCCTGAAGTTATTAATTTCAACCTTTGTTAACTTCATGAAGAAAACGGATTTGCAGACCAACTTCTCCAAGACACGTATAATGGTATGTAGCCCTAAAAAACCAAAAATGCACAACATATGCATAGGTGGGAAATCAATTGAAAAAGTGAGCCAGTTCCCTTCTTTAGGGGTGATGCTTGATGAGGCATGCACTTGGTCCCCGTGTGTTGGAAGTAGGATTAGCCAGTACTTTCAAGCAATTGGCTCTATCTTTTCCTTGGCTACCATTGTGGGAAGGCAAACAAATTATCCCTATTTTGAAAATCTGTAGGAGGAAGTGCCTTCCCTCACTGATTTATGACTGGGGGGGGGGTTGTGGGCCTACAGGAACACCAGTAAGTTGCAAGCCATGGCAAACAGAGTTTACCAAAAGATTTTTGGTGTTCATCCCTCAACTACTCATTTTATTATTTACCAGAGGCTTGACATGGAAAACGTGGCCAAGGAAATCTCACCGCTTTATTATTATGGTGCTCTATTTGGTGAAAAGAAGAAGCCGGTGTTAAATGCGCCAATATTTCTGATTGCCTCTCGTGATCACAGTTCTAGCATCCACTGGCTCAGGTATATAAGGGAGACTAACCTCCCCTTAGGCTGCCCCATATCTTTGATCATCCAGAAAGCATCACTAAATAGAACCAGGGGTTGAGCAAGGACTGTTTTCTTTCCCATGGAAAGGTCTAGGCGAGGGGGAGGAATTAATTAAATCAACGTTCAGAGATTACTACGTCCTCCAAAACACAGAAGCAATAGCCCCTTATCTAACTATAGTGCCAAACACCCGAGAACAGGTGCTACTAAGGCAATTACGAACATGTTCTATTCGATGGCTTCTGTGTTTGTTTCTGGGTCAATTTGCCCCGACTGATATACTACTGTACCCTGCGCTGAGACCTCGCCACAGACACTACTCTATTTTGTATTCTTCTGTAAGTTTTGCGCTCCTTTCATAAAAAAATTTAGCAGGTGTAGAGTTGTGCTGATTTTCCTTCTTCAACTGGAGCCCCCACCCACCTGCTAGACATTGGCTCTTTCCCAAAGCATGCTCTTCGGTTGCGTAAATCCATGCTGTTTTGATGATGTTTTTACTGGATACTTATAAATTGAACCCGATGGTTATATGTGTTATTTTTAATGTCTTATCGGCTTTTAAGGCTGCGGGTTCCTCTCCACAGCATGTTTGTACGTGCTTATATTTTTGCTGCTTTATGCTTGGTTTGTTGACATACTATTTATTGAGCCTCTTTATGATCCATTTCTACGTGATTGAATTATACATGACATGTTAATTTCCACGTTACATACATTAATGTTAAAATCTCCAAACCATAGCAAAAGCAATTCTGTTTTATACGCATCCAACATCTTAATTAACTGTGCATTTAAACCTTCAAATACATGACTAATACCAGGATCAAATATGATGAAAACTAAACCGTAGCAATTCCAAGGATTCCAGAACCTTCAGTACCAACATTTGATAATAAGAAGTACAGTTCATTTCAACAATTTTCAATTTGGTCAACTAAACAGAAAATAGTGTGGCTAAGCCACCTTTTGCTCGACCTGTCCTTGAAGGAGTCAAAGCAGTCCACCGGGAATTAAAAACTTTTATACGGAAGTGACCAATAGACCAGGTTTCCTGGCAGCATATAATATCATAACTCTACACCAGCAAAATCCAGTCAGGATTTTTCCATTTAGAACGTATCCCTGCTACATTCCAAGAAAGGAATCTAATGATGTTACCAGATCCAGATTTATTAGGAGGTTAATCTAATTTGTCTCTTTTCTGGCGTGACTGTAGTAGAGGCATTTCTAAAGTGTACTTCCTAGGATTCAAATGATAAGAGGCACAGGGGAATTTAATCAGAAAGTCAATCCAGCTGCTCCAGGGGTGGGAGATTATCAAATCTATTCCTTGTCTTGACAGCAAAGGTTTGCTGTCTAAAAGCTCTATGGGCAACTACTCCCACCCCAGATTGAACACTAGTCTGGAAATGTGGCCTATAAAAATAGCCCAGCTGCACAGCTTTATTGTCGTATGATAAGGTTTCCTTGTTTTGACCACCAAAATAAATATAATGGTGGAAAAACGCATTGACATTTCTTTGTCAGCTGTACAAGTTGTAGAAACTAGAGGTATGGTAGGAAGTGAGCCACCAAATGATTGGTTACATGAATCAATGTGAGCATGGTACCAGAATACTGTAACCAAAATATTGTTTGATAAAATATTGTCTTAAATGTGGTGTACTAAAATATTGCCTCATTGGTTTTAATAATAGAAAATCTACACCCAATGGGCCAATATGTTTTTGCTTGTGATATTCTGACATACAACCTCAATGAGTGTCCTTGGTACTTCTTTCACACCCTGTTAATGATGTACAATTTCTCCTTGTGTTACACTCAGCACATGCCCTTGCACGTCTTTCTTGATCAAGTCAGATCGATGCCCTTTTTAGAAAACCTTGTCCTCTGACCTTATCCTCCTGAAAGTGCTATGTGTGTCCAAAGGAGCTGAGTTTTCATCTAAGATTTGTTGTGTACATTTCTAATAGGTGTGGAAAAGCTAATTCTGTCTAAAATTGAATCATGGACATTTTGGTAATATTCTCAGGTTTCAAAGTTTCTTGGTAAATCCAGTGCAGAAAGTAATAATTAATGTATTGTATTGTATTGTATATAACTTTATTCGATATAGAATATCATAAAAGTATATAAACAGTGTTCAAAAGAGGAAGGGGCAGAGTCACAGCCCTTCGTTATAACATTCACACAATGTATAAAAAATATATAGCGTAGTCAATCCTCAATATATAATATATACAGTCAATCATATAAAAAGCTAGACATAAATTTAAAAATGGTTCCTCATAAAAAACAGAGTACAAATCAAAAAAAGGTGGCAATCTACGGTTCCATTGCCTCAACTTAGGTCGCCCTAAAAAGCTTCACTCTTATCAACCAGGAACAGCCCAAGTACTTAGCTAACCCACAGATCACACTGGGGATCAAGGTCTCAGATGTTAGGATACGCAGTGCCTCCCTATAGTTTTTACATCCCAAATTGGAGCAAACGGGTTTCAGCCATTTTCTCCTCGCCTGACCGTACACTGGGCAGGCGAAGAGAAAATGAGCGACAGATTCCGTAGGTGAGGCACAGCCCGGGCACCCTGTGTCACTCTCCCACGACTGCCTCCAACCCGCTCTAAAGTCATACAATGGGAGGGTACCGAACCTAAACTTCAGGTGAAGTGCCCTATCTCTAGGGGACTCAATGAAATCCAGGAGGGATTCTAGCTTAGGTGCAGACTTGACATCTAAAAAAAATCTGTCAGGGTACGGTGATTCCGATCTCTTGTAACAGCTACAGAAACCCATTCCCAATAGGCATTCTTTACAACTTGTTTAGACGGTGGGTTCTGGCTCACCCGGGCCTCTCCCAAACCAATGTCCCCCACTTACAATTTTCAATTTGGATAGCCAGACTATCTTATGGCCTGCATCTAGTTGGATCAGTTCAGTTAGTGCAGAGGCATAGTGACAGAATTCCGGGGTCTTTCTGAGGCATGTCCAAAACAGTAAGGGGCGCAGCCTTGCCACCTCGTTTATTGGATGTCTCCCAAGATCATAACGGAGCGAGACTAGTGGGGTCGATGGAGGGAGTGAGACCAGATCCCTAAGAAACTTGTTCTCTGATCTTATTAATTTCATAACATTCTCGAAACCCCACAGTTCCACCCCTTAAAGGGATGAGGGCAGGGCTTTTCCCTCGTAGACCTTGATGGCAGGAGCCACAGGTCGACTATGGGAAAGGCGCTTATGTTTTGCAATGGCCCCCGACACACGTTTATGTTGAGCAGCATTTTTGCCAGATGGGAAGACCACTTCATCCAGCTGTTAATCCGCACTCCCCGGTAGTCTAAAGCTTCGACAAGTTCCAGAGGGGAATCATTCAACCTGTTGTTATTTCTAAAACTTTTCGATGGTGCCAGTGCCAATAACTTTGTTTTAGATGTCTTTATAATCAGGCCTCCTGCATCACAGAACTGGGTGAAGCGGACAAATAGTTTTTTTAGCCCCATAGGGCTTTTAGAGATCAGGAGGGTATCGTCCACGAAAAGCAACATGGGCGTTTTTTCCCCCGCCAGGGTTGGGGTGTCGGCCTGGTCCTCCCTCAAATGGTCGCCCACCCCATTCACGAATAGGGAGAACAGGGTCGGGGCCATAACGCAACCCTGGCGGCCCCCCTCTCAACCGCTATCCTCTCAGTCAATTGGCCCTGGTTATCCAACCTCACTCTGGCATAGTTCCCCTCATGGAGACGTTTGAATAGGTCCAAGATCAGGAGGGGGGGCACCAAGATCGAACAGTACCTGCCATAGCTTGGCATGGGGGACTAGGTCAAAGGCCGTTGTTAAATCAATGAACGCCAAATAAAGGCTGCCTTTTTCGATGGTAACAGACTCCCAATAGATTGCAAAAAATCTGAAGACCTGGTCCACCGTGCCAACGCCCTGTCTGAACCCTGCCTGGAAGTGCGACAAAATGCCGTCTTCATCAATCCACGTCCTCAGTCTCATCAGGAGGACCCTGCCAACCACTTTATGAGCTATATCGATCAAACAAATCGGTCTGTTGTTGGCAGGATCCTCCCTATCCCCCTTCTTAAAGATGGTCACCACCTCTGCACCCTTCCAGGAGTCTGGCACTGGATGACCGCTCGCGATAAGGTTGAGAGTCCGGAGAATAAAGAGCGCCCAGAGGTTTTTATCATAAAGCATTAGATCACCAGGGAGTCCATCGGGACCGGCGGCCTTGCCCGGCGAGATTGTTGCAATTGCCGATAGAACCTCTCTTAGCCCGAACTGTTCCCCCGGATTAAGGGCTCGGGAAAAGACAACCTAGACTCTTGCTCTGTTGGTACATTCCCTGCCCCACTGGAGTACAAGCCCAAGAAATGCTCAAACCATTGGCGTCCTACTATATGATTTGATATAGGGTCTACTCCTTTCCTTGTACTGATGCTAATTAACTCCCAGAATCTAGTTGAGTCTTTCAACTGGGCCGTGGATTTTAATTCTTGCCAATGCATTTCTGCCCACAGGCGCTTGGCTTTGTCAATGGTCCTGTAGTAGGTCTTTCTCGCTGCAATTACACTAGGCTGATCTTTTGCTCTTAGGGCCATTGACAGCTCCTGTTTCCTAACCCTACATGCCTCTGAGCAGGCACGGCCCGTACTGGGCGTTATACTGGGGCGGTGACGTCAGGCAGGGGAGGGTCAGGGTGGGGGTTGTAAAATGCGAGATATGGACCATCTGAGGTAAGTACCGAAAAAAAAGAAAAAAATGAATTTCGTTGCCCACGCTGCATCGCCAAATCTGATGCAGCGTGGGCATCATTTACCATTAAAGTGGGGGTATTTGGCGAAACCTCTCTAGGTTGACCAAAACCTGCCTTTTTAGCAGTTTTAAGTTGCCCCCGTGGGGTAGGTGGAACAGAGTCTAGGCACCTGGCCACTCTCCCTTGTACTAGACCCTCCACCTTCGCAGTTAAGGACAACACTACATTTTCCAGGTTCTGGATCCAATCTAGGAGCTCCAGCTTGGTGGTCATGCATAGGTTACAACTAGCATCTCTCCCCCCAGTGGCTATGTCAGGATTACCCCTCGCTGCCGATTCATAAGTATCTACTGTAACTACAGGATCTAAATCTAGGAGAGCAAACCTATTTGTACATGGGACCAAAGGCATCATGACCTGATCCTGGTCTGGCCCCTCACAAGTTTCTGACTCTGGTGCCTTATACACAGTAGAGTCTGGGTCTGGTCCTGTTTTTAGCGAGGTGCTAGGGCTCTGCTGACGGGGGTTCTGTTTAGCAAACATGGTAGGAATAAGTTTTCTTTGCGGCTTAGGTGGAACCCTAACAAACGTTTGCGCAGAAGCATCTAGGACCTCGATACTGTTCCCTGCTAGAACCTCTTCACAATCATTAACTATGTCTTCAATTCTAGATAACACACAATTAATTGCTGCGGGGGACTTTTTTTTAGCCTTTTTCCCCTTTTTGCTGGAGGATACGCCCCCACCCTCCATGGCCTTCCGTTTTCCCATAACAGGGAAAAAGAGATGGAAGGAGACAAACAAAGTTTGCTTACAACGGAACAGAGGCAATGTCAATGAGAGCAATTAAATGGTCCCCTAAAGTACAACAAGAAGTGTCCAGTAGCAGCACCCCTTCTGATTGCAGAATTTAGAGTCCAGTACCTTTGGGGGCCAGCAACACCAATCAACAGATGAAATGGGGGGGGGGGCCAGCCCGGCCTCCTCTGGCCCCGGACGGCCACAGACAGCCCGCCCTTTGCCTGGGCTTCACCCGGCGCGCACCCGCGTGCTCCCGCCATGCGGGAGCGGCGAGGTCTGATGTAGCGCTCAGGTGCAGGATGGCCCTCTGGGACAGCGAGTCCGGGTCAACAACAGTTCAGGTACTTTCACCTTCCCTAAACACTACGCTGTGGATAAGTAATGATAGCTGCATCTTGCTGAAACATTCGGTTAATACTAAGGTGATATGGTCAGTGCACTTACTACCTCTAGGTTTATGCTGGAAAAACTTGCTCCTTCATGCCTTAAATTTTCAGGTGATGTGTGTTCATAAATCATTGCATGGATTGAAAGTGATGGGTGAATCGGAACCTTCTCTGAGCATAGATCTAAAAAAAACTGTGTGATCACTCTGGGATTTGTGGTTTCTTTACGATAGACCACCAGACTTACTTAAGTAACTCAGCAGTGCCAACAGACCTGAAAACTTAAACAGAGGTGCCACCTAGAAGATGCCCTAGTTCTCATACTGAACACGAGCTGCATCTATTTAATTCAGGAATACTTTAGAGCAGTGATATTCAGAGTACGGCCCAGGAGCTACATACAGTCCAGAAAGCAGGCAATCAAAGGCGAAAAAATCACGGGGGACTAAATGAGTGAACCAATTTGCTACACCTATCTATGATAGCTCCACAGTATTTTCATCATCACGATATTTTGACTAAGCCTGGGAAAAAGTGTAATTCTACCGGAGTAATCAGAGTAAATTCAGCATTTACGCATTACATCTTGAGTAATTAAGAGTAATTTGGGGTCAAACATCCTACCTCAGGACATAGGAACAATGAACTAAGAGAGAGTGAGCAGCTGATGGCTCCTATTCGTGTCCTGTACCATTTATCGAAGTCTGAGAGGACAGATAATGGGAGACACACCAGGGAAGAAAAGATAGCACACAGCAGACAAATTCATAGGAAACTCATTCACAGGAAGCTCTCTGGTAATTCCAAAATTGCTAAACAAATGTTCACTTCTGAGAGATCTCAGATTTCATTTACATTTTTTGACTTACAAAATAAAAATTGTCAAACAATGAATGATGAAATGGACACTTACAGTATGTAAGCCTTTGGAACACACCAGAGGTGAAATTACCTTCTTTCAAAGCAGCTTACTCAGAGAATAGTTCACTGGAACATGTAACAGGACAAGAATCAAAAAAGGAAAACTGTGGTGACTTTATCACTCAAGGATATTCTGAAAGGTATCACAGTGACATTTCTTTACACTAGGTTGTGTAAAATTTCATGAAATCCAGATTGGAGTTAATTTCAAATGGGGTTGGTTGAGGGACTTATGTCGTTTGAACAATGGTCAATACAATCTACAGTTAGTACCCTAACACACTAGAAACAGAGGAGCACATGGTTTCATTGCAGCCTGTCACTCCCATATGCCACTGTGGAGTAACCTCGTAGAATCATTGTTATCTCCAATAATTTTAGGAGAACAGCAAGTACAATCGAACCTTTGTTGGGTGGATCAACTTATTTCGATGTTAAATATATGTAGAGCATGTCAAACTTGGACTAAAACAAAATTAAACAAGGCCCAAACTAATGACTGCGAAATCAAACCGTACTATTTATGAATGTGATTTAATTATATATTTTTTATTTTCATATAATGCTATATTGATATAGTACCCAGGTTTTGTGCTTTGTTTCAATGTTTTACCGGGGAACTCACATGACATTAAGGTTAAAGAATGAAAGACCACATCTACAAATGCTGATGTGAATGATAAGCTGGGGTCTAGCTCAGAAGCTTAAAATAATCATAATGTTAAGCACTGAAGATGAGGGTGCTTGCCAGTAAATTAGTAGGTTTTGAAGTGTCTTAACATTTCTCCTATGGGCACTTGTGATTGGCAAGCACTTTAAAGCATTACAATGAAATGTTACACACTTTTGAGTACATGGGTCAGATTAGGAAGAGCTGTTCCTGCAAGAACATGAAAGCCATGAGGTACACCTTCATATTAAGGATAGAAAATCACTGTAGTAATCCTCTACCACCCCAGAATATTTCAGAGACTAGTCAGTTTTCATCTGTTATTATTGGGCTGAGTGAAGTGAACAACTCCTGCACTAGTTTTATTCCCACCTAAAAGGGTGGTAGACATTCTGACAGAGGGTCAGTAGTCAAAATAGCATAACGTGAATGATTATAGTGGGCATTCTGTAAATTGCAATTTGATGTGTAACAAGGATGTTTTAGTGGTTTGGATCACATGGAAATGGCTACTTACATCCATTTTGGCAACTCGTTACTGCAGAACTAGTTTGCTTTGTGCCTGAAAGCGGGCATGGATCCAGAGTAACATATTATAATGTGAGCATAATATTCAGGTTCCCTCTTTGCCCAGTAGGTCGATGCATAGTTGTCTCAATACAGATAGTGAGTGATCATGACCAATTAGCCATCTTCCTTCCATCAAAGTCACAGAAAAAGAATATAAGCACAAGCAGTGTGGGCTTTTAGCGTTGCACTAGTGTATTTTACTGAGTATCCTCTACTTTCCATGGCCCACCGCTTAGAAGCCATGACTATTGAAAAGCCAACGAAATTGAAAAGGAGCATTTATGTTAATCTATTTCTAACCCCAATATTCAAGAATTGTACAAGTCCAAAAATATATCCAATAGGTAAAATTCCCCAAAATTCAATTCTCAGGTGCCTTTTAATAGCGTTTCCATAATCCAACTTTTAATAATTTTTTGTCACACAACTCTTTTTCTCTCAATCAGACCAACAAACACGTTTCATCCCTTAGGATTTACGCAGGGTATGATATTTTGATTCTGTCAAGTTAAATGGCTTGAATTGCATCACTAGGTTCCATCTCATCATAGGATGTTAATCTCTTTTCCCGGGTGGTAAAGTACCCCCTGATTAGTTAGAACTTGGCTGTACCTTCACCACGAAATTGTGACATGCACACACGCAAGACCTCTTTTCAGGTGACTAATAGAAGGCATGGCTGAGTTCTGGTGACTGATAGAAGGTACAGCCAAGCTTTTTCTACAATTTTGAAATATGAATTGGTTTCTCTAATACAATCCTGCACGTTTCACCGCCTAATTTGATCAACAAAATCAATTTGACAAAATGAGAATCTTCAAATTCTGATGGCAGGAATCCATAATTTCCTTCATTATAAGGCGCAACATAGAAACAGATGAAGGAAGACTCACTAACAACAGCATAAAGATGAACCAATATACTGATGACGTGCAATTCCACCTCAAAAAGTCTGCAACTCATAACCATCTTCAATCTAATCCAAACGTAATGCCCAGCTCACACCCAAATCTCAGCCCATCAAAGATAAAATTTATCCTGCTTACCACCAGCACCAAACAACCACAGATCCAAGTGTGGCTGTCCAACTTCAACTATGATAGTTTCACTCAGAAGATGGCAGCTAATGCAAAGTCACCTGTGAACTCTTTCAAAAAGCACATTGCTAAGATCAGCAGAAAATCATTGTATCCGCTCTTCTGCTTAATCAAAAGTGATATCCTACCTAACTGAATGATTTGTGCAAAAAGTTCAAGTAGTAGTAGCTCCATTAAAGTGTGGCAGGCAACTCACCAGCCTACCATTCGTTTGCTGGCTTATCAGTGCATGTGATTCCTTTATTGTGTAAGTTGAATGTATTCTGTTTCTGAGCTGCAGGTGCACAACCTTACTGTTCTTTGTTGGATCAAGCTGCTAAATGGCTGATTCCCTTTGCAAAA
Organism: Lissotriton vulgaris; assembly: GCF_964263255.1. NCBI lineage: Eukaryota > Metazoa > Chordata > Amphibia > Caudata > Salamandridae > Lissotriton > Lissotriton vulgaris. The sequence continues at coordinate 682,825,235 of NC_141693.1, forward strand.
CCTCACATGGGCCAGCAGTCCTACAGAGAAGGGGCGGGGATAGGTTAGAGCTACCTTCTTAGGAGGCCTAGTAGGAGATGAGAAAGAAATGTGGAATTTGTTGAGATTGCTTCTTCAGTGAAATCATCAAAAGAATTGCAAGGCTGAATTGATGGATGGGGAGAAATATTTTCAGCCTGTACGCCATTGAAGCCATAAGAACAAAGGTTACCAAACCAGTTTTAGGTGAGCCATACTTGGTATACAATGAGAGGAAATCACTGGAAAATGGCTAAACAAAGGCAGCCACGTTTTTGAATGTTAGTAGTGTAAACTTATGAAAATCTTTAACTGGATACTAATATAGTGAGGATTTTACCATAAAGGAGAGACTGTCGTACATTGTGGGTAAATAAAATGAGACTGTTCACTGCTCCTACCACTACCAGTAACTGTATCTGCTGGTTTCTCAGTGAAACACGTAGGAGTGGATTGGACGGGAGACAGGCACACTTCTGCTGTCGGTAGTTTGCTTGAGAGGACCAAAACATTGATCCAATTAAATGGGGACAGTGGTTGTGTGGGGCCTGATAACTCCTTCCTAAGTCCAGACTGAAACACCATTGGAAGCCTAGGAAGAAAGGGATAACCAGACCCATGCATTTGCATGGTGAAGGACTTGGAAGCAGATCGAGTCTGCTAAACTGTGAGTTACAGTGTGACCCATCCCAACCAAGACTTGTACGTTTTGTCATATAAACGTTTCAGTGTCGGCTGATATTTGGTTGGCTCAATGAAACTACTCAAGAGCATCCAAGGCCTCATCTTGAGAATCAGACCAATTATAACTGGTCTTACACTAGGTGAAGGTTTTTTTTCGAACTAGAAAGTGTGTGGCAAAGCTTACTCATGCGCAATGTGAATTGGTATCCAGAAAGGAAACTCTCCAAAGGAAGGTTGGGAGCATGGATGGGCTGGTAGCAGAGAAGGGGAGGAGTGGGTGGTGTCTACAGAATTAAACAGACTCAGAAAGACTTTGTCTGCTTTGCAGATGCAAGCCAAAGACATCCCTAATGAAACTCTATCTGGTAGCAGTGAATTGTGTCTACCTGCACAAGACTAGAGACTCTAAACCAGCACCTTGCCCAAAATGAAGGCTAGAGAAATCTTGAAGGTGACTTGTGCTATGCGAGTTGAGGAAGGAGCCTCCTGTGGAAACGTTTGAATACTGCACAGGAACTTTCATTGACTGTCCATGCAAAATGCAGAAGCCATGGGAAATGGAATCGTCACACTAAGAAGCAAAAACTTTCAAATGACTGATCCAATTTTTGTTGTTTTGTATTATATTAATCATGAAATCCTTATTGACTTTACTAAATTGGTATGGGAATTTTACTGAGTGGTTTCTTGATGCAAGTGTTGGGTTGTACTGTCAACCCTTAACAAATATTCTCTGAAGTTACCTTTTGTCTCGGTCCTTTGTTGCTAAAGGGTAAAAAAAGACTGTCTTAAAGAGTGCACCCGGGCTTCCTCCGATAAGTGTCACGGACTCATGTAGTAGTACTTCTTGCTTGCTCCTAAAATTAATGTGTTTAACAGGAGTGCTACAAGAGTGAGTCACACTTACTCACGTGCAAGCCAATGTACAATCAGCTCACAGTGCTCACTAAGAAATGTCAGAGGCCCAAACCGAGTCGAGGAGGAAATTAACGTATGGTTAAATTCATCCCAGGGTGAGTTTAGAATTACCTCCGAGGATGTTTTTTCCTGAACAATATAACTGCCGGCAAAAGTCGGTAATCCTTTTGATAAACATTTGTGAAAATGTTGTTTTCTGACCCTGCCAAGGTCACCTCCAATAAAATTGTACATTCAGCGCAAGTGCTCTATTAACTGTTACCCGCACTGATATATTTTATTTAACTTTAAAATAGTTCACACTTTAGCCCCGGACTCCTTGATGAATGCAATTAAGTACGTATACTTTGCCACATAATGCCATTGAACGCGCGAGGCGCTTCAGCAAGAGTGGAATGAATGAGTAGGCAGCACACTTCAGCTTACACAGGTACAATGCTTTAGCAATCATATGTATATTCTGTCAGCTTTGCTGTGCTTCCCGTAAACCCGCCTTCTCACGTCACTGTGGCTTCACTAGGGTTGGTGTCACCCAGTGCGGGTAACTCATGGCGTCACCCCCTCATGACTTACCCCATGGACCTCCTCTGTGACAGAGCCAAGGCTGCCTCATCCGGCAAGCCTTCCCAGTGGTCATCCTGGCTCCCGCAGACCTCCCATTTGTCCACGTCCTTGGTCAGGGTGTCCCTTCTGGATCCTCCGGCCTCTGGTCACGCTGGTTGTTCTCCCATCGCTTTCTCCTCCTTAGCGTCCGCTACTGCGTCCTCCTTCGTGTTGTCCTCTTCTGCTCTCCTGCTTTCACCTCCTTGCATCCGAGTTCCCCTCCGCAGTTCTGGGCCATCGGAATATAAAGTCCCTCCTTCCCATTGTCCTGGAAGTATTACACCGGCAACAGAGGAAGAGACCAGGAAGCAGGACCCCTTGGTGCCCCTGGGGCTTCCACCACAAGCCCCCAAGTCCTTTTCCTTACAGTACTCCCCTACCAGGCTTGGCCGATCGGGCCAAGAGTCCACCGGAGCCCGAGAGAGGAAGTCCACATTGGTCAGCATCTTTCCGGGCATGTGATGGACCTGAAAGGACAAGGGTTGCAGCGCAAGAAACCACCTTAGTATGCGACTGTTTGTGTCCTTGTGTCGCTCCAACCATATCAAGGGAGCTTGGTTGGTTAACCCTTTAGCGCTGCGGCGGAATAGCCGCCACAGCACTAACGGGGCGGGGCGGCCGCGCGGCGGCCGCATGCTGGTGACAGAACCGCTCCGTCACCAGCCGCGGTTGAGCTGTGCTGGTGACAGAGCGGTTCCGTCATGATCCGCCCCGCTCAATACAATTGCCGCGCAGGCGCGAAATCAGCGCCGCGCAAGCGCGAAATCAGCGCCGCGCAGGCGCAGCGGCCGGGCCATGACGGAACCGCTCCGTCATCAGCACAGCCCAACCGTAGCTGATGACGGAGCGGTTCCGTCATCAGCAGGGGAGGGGTTAAAGGAGCGATCCAGAAGGTAATACTGAAAGGACTGGAGGGCCCATTTAATAGCAGAGGCGAGGCTGCAAAGTTTGGCCAGCAGCCAACACAAACACTGCAACGCATCACACTCCCAAGTCCCAGAATGTAAATGTTTACTACCACAGGGTTGATTCACAAAAGAAAGCATTTATGAGTACAGGATGCACTACTATATGACTTCACTTTTACAAACTATACATGGCTTTGTGAATCAGCCTAAAAATCTGAAACGTTCTTTCGTAAAAGTGCAAAGCGGGCACAATCCCTTTTATTTATACTAACTGTACATGAATATTCAGAATTTAGGCATGTAAGAAGAGTACATAAAAGGGTGCTACAGGAGTACTATTTTTCTCCAAAATACCTTCGTAAGTAGGTGCCATAGGCTCGAACATTAACAAAGAGACTGATCTTTTTGAGAGATTGGAATTAGCTGCACCTTGAGTAGAGGTGCCCTGCACTGTCACAGGCGATCTCTTTCTCCTTCTCTTTCTCTCTCCACCCAGACATGTGCAGGGAGACTCCTTTAGCTTATAATTATTCAGAGTGCCCAAGATGGGTGCGCCTCTCTTGGCATAAACGAAACACCTTGCTCAGGTAGACTACATGAGTACTGGTGTGTGTGTGGTAGGAAGTTACTATGTATATGTACCCTCCTCCATATACCCTTGGCGAGACGTCTCCACTCTCTAGCATGCACCAACTCTACTGCAGGTGGAGAGACCACTTCATATTTCTATGCTCATTCAATTCTTGGCCTCTCGGATGCTATTGGTAACAAGGAAGCCGATTACGGTTATTATGGTTTTAATCATTTGGACAAGGCAAAATAACCCACTTTTGTATGGTATGTGTAACCAATGAACTGGAGGTGTGGGGGTTCTCTTGTGACATGGTCTTGCTTTGATTGCCTTCACCATTCGAGATTGTTTGGTGTAGCATTCATGTGACAGCAGCATACTCCACAAAGAAACTAAAAGACTGCGAATGGTGGCTCAGCGAGTTAACGTCCATTACTAATATCCACAGTAAGCTTACGGTAAGGATTCGAGTCATGGATAGACGGGTTCATCTTCCCATCCTTCCGAGTCAAATACGTTGGATACCATTAAGTAATAGTAACATATGTTATGTAGAGCGCCTAGAAACGACCCCAGTGCGCTAAATAAAAGACGTTATAATTATCATCCGACACATACATCCTCCGTGTACTGCATAGCACACCTCTTTTGGCCCTGCTAGCACGGCAACCTGTCTTTTACCGGGCATATCTCTTCTCGGCCTCATTGACCCCTGCTCTTTGTGTGAAAAGGTCCTGTAGTGTGCTCGCGGGGTTTCGCCCTCTAGAACAGCGTAAACAGATTGGTGTCACCCCATGTGCTGGTGTCACCCGGTGCGGTCCGCACCCCCATACCTCCCTAGTGACGCCACTTAATTGATCTGCAAGCGAGCATAGTGTTTAAGCAGAACACTGATCTTATTCGGCAACCACCCAGGTGGTGTATGGTAAACAATCTGTTGTCCAAGACCTGAACATGGTCGAGGCATGAATAATGGAGAAAAGGAGAACACTGCTGCAGTGAAGCAAGGAAGAGGGGAGGTGTGCATGACGGTGAGCAGATAACAGACTGGAAAGGCTGCACAGTCTTGGGTCACAAGGAGGGCTTAGTGGAATGATTCGACGAGAAGCGAATCGGGTGCAAGCCTTTGTTTTTTTCTCCCATAGAGCAAAACTCTGCGGGCTTCTTGCTTCCTGCGCCACAGATCTGGATATTCAAGCATGCATACAGAACAGTACATATGTTAATACGTTTTTAATATTATTTTTCCTCATCAGAGGTCTGTTGATTTCTGCTATTTCAAAAGCCTGTTCACGCTCTCTTGTGTCGTCCTGAAGAGGCCTTGAACAGATTGGCTGGAACACGTCGTCTATAAATCAAGAGGAGTCCACAATGACAGTTGAAAAAGAACAATTGGCTTTCGGACTGTCCGCCTAATCACATTGGATGATAAACATTTCCAGAGCACCACGATGTTGTTTTATAAGGTCCGTCAATCCGACAGGTCCGAAGGCATTGTACAAAGAAACATCAAATGAAACTCAACGGATAAGGGTTCAAAGTATGAGAAACACCCAGTGATTTTAAGCATCCAAAAACGTTTATTGTTTCTTTGAGTATTCAGTTTGAATGAGATCCAAGGTTAGGACAGCCGACACGTGTTTCGTCGTATTGACTTTTTAAACTTAAATAACTTTGAAAAAAGTATATTTTAGGACCACCATCCCTATTACAAATAACTTAATTTAGTTTCAAACAAGTGAATTATAACAAAAATAACAAAGAAAATATCAGTCCAGATATCTATTTTATTGAATCATGTTGCATGTTTGCAACCAAACGAAAGACCTAAATAAAATGGGGAAAAGAATAGTCAACGAAAAAGAGACCCCAAGAAAAAGATTTTTTTTTTTAAATGTGATGATACTAGTGATGTGAAAGCTTCACAAAGTAATTACATTAGGCGACCACTACAGTTAAAGTGGATTCTCTCTTGACGGATCCGGCTTGACAATATGGGTTGGGCCGTACATTTAAATGTATACGAAGATAACGTGACTGTGATTTTGAAAAATGTGTAATTTCACTTGCAAGAAGTATTCACAAAATAAAATGTTGATGTATAGCAGTAAAACTAAATAAGAATATTCATACCCCTCCCCCTATAAGAGTGAAATGTTTTACAGTGAAACCTTGTCTGTAGAGAAGCTTCTTCTAAGACCTCCCATGTGTTTTTATGTGTGTACCTTAAAAGACTTGAATTACAAAATCTGAGACCTCTAATATACCTGTGCTTTACTGCCTTCGTCTTGTGGTGGCTCCCTCTGAGGATGTATGAGTGTAGGAAAGGATTTCATCAATTTTGCTGTTTTGGTACATCAATACAGGAAGTCTCACCTTCAAGATTGCTGAAATATCTATGTGTTCTCTTGGACCATATCCGGCAGAAAGGACTATATAAAACACCTTTTTAAAAATCAATAATACAAGGACAATAACTTTTCAGCACGGTGTTGAGGAGGGATGAAAAATTGTCTTTGCCTATGTTTTTGAAAACTATGGTTTTTAGCTAGTAGCAGGTTTACCATGCTATCGGCATGAAAGACTGTCTTTCACTGCCTCGCTCTTTCGAAATGTAACAGTCCCAGGAGTCGGTTATATAGCCTAAGTAAATTCTGGTGGCACACAAACACCCATTCTTGTGCCATCTCTATCGACTAGGCTCTGCACAGGTGTCTCAGGAAATTAAAGACCTTTGGAGGACAGCTACTGTTGACCTGTTCACTGAAAATCCCAGCTTAGAATAGTACACAATAAATATCAAGTCAATAGTTGTGCATACATTTTATAATAGGAGACAGTTGTGTTTGGGACAAGAACATGCTAACTATGTAAAGTTAGCTCTGCCACAACTGTGGAACAATTGAGGTGGAATAATAACATTGTCACATATTCAAACCTATGCGCTCTTACACAATCTATGTTACACATCACAGCAACAGAATCATTGCTACAATTTGTTTTTCAAACACTCTATGTATATCCTCTCTAAACCTGGACACAATAAATATTGCCTTTAAAAAAAATCTTTGTTCATTAAGTCCCTGCCACATTCTAAGGTCTAGAACGGCTTAGTATTCTTCAGTGACTACTGTTGCTTAAATGCTACATTTGAATCCCTGAGTCATCCAAAGTATGAATATATAATAATAATCCTAATCTTATTAGTTTTCATTTGCTTTTAAGAGGCACATAATACCATTATTTATCTACGTATATTCATTGTAAATAAAAGGCGCAACTATTTTCGAATTTTATTATACTCAATTTATCGATCACCAAAAAATTAAAGGCTAAGTTAGGTATGGAGAGGTGGGAATCAAACTCATGACATACAGATCCCTCACAATACCACCTAACGTAGAGGAGGCTTTTCTATCAGGTCTCGGTTGGAAGGACAACTGGTACCACTTTGAGGCAGCAGTTCCTCCCTAGTCGAGGTTATGCTTTGGTTCTGCCATCTCTTAACTTGTACATGTAATTGACTGCGCCTTCGAGTTACTGTATAGATTTTTGAAGCATTACAAACTGCTCCTCTTCACTTCCAAAAATGCTCATGTGGAAGAAACATTTTGTATTAAGTTTATGATAAACCACTAACAAGATGACTGCCTAATCTGGAATTCTCTTAGAAGGTTGGCCACATTCTAATTATAAAATTGAGCAATAAAGCACACAAACATGACTTCAAAGTTAGTTTTCACTATTTAGCAATGACTCAAAATGTGACCCCAATTATGATAGTAGAACCAAACTAAAAAAAGTTACGTAATACCAAATTAAAAAGAAACTGATTGTCTGGACGAGTTTCAACAATTCAATTCTGAAACGTTGAAGAGCCAACAATTTTGTCTAGCATTCCCTCTTACTGATTTTCCCCAGCACATACCTCTTTTGTATTCTGTAAGTGGTTGTCTTTGGCTCATTGAAGACAGGGCAAGTTTTATCTTCTTTCAACTGTGTTCTGCATTGCAATCTATATCCATAGGCAACTAGATTAAGAACATAAACATGAAAGTACAGACATACTGAACGTTTTCAATATGAACATGCCCCAAGACCATCCACTCTACAGGAATAAAAAGAAAATACCCTCAATCTCCACAGTGAAGACTAAAGAAACCAAGTTTTCTGATTCTCCTATATCCTCGTTATACCATCCAAGAATCAAAGGCAGATTGTTTCTAGTGGCCATATTGCAGAAGGAAATTAAGCCAAGTTCTGAATTTTTCTATTCCACATTGGAATTTTAACTGGCTCTCGCTTCTCAAATTATTTAAACGTTACAGCCAATCAGTGTCTCAGTCTTGTAAATGTATAACATCTTGCAACGTCAACCATTCTATTAGAAAGTGTGTTTAGCTTCCAAAGGTAGCCAATGCATATTATTCTCAAGTTGACATGACCAAGGTTCATTAGTATGAATTTAGCTAAAATATGGCATGGTGGCTGACCTCAACAAAGTTATTTTTTGGGGGTCTCTAGTTGGCAGAGGTAGGTAGCTATGTCCGAATAGGGACCCTTGCTTCTAGTCAGGGTAAGGGAGATACACTTCTAAAATAACCCCTGCACAGCCACTTGGTAGCTTGGCACAAGCAGATAGGCTTATCACAGAGGCTGGGTGTAAAGCATTGGTGAACACATACAGTAATACAGTGAAAACACTACAAATAGACGCCACCACAGTTTAGATAAATAAGTCCTCTTTATCTAAACCAAAAGAAGACCAAACGACAAAAATCCACAATACAGTATTAAAAATATGACTTTCAGATGGTAGAAATAGTTCAGTTCAAAGTAAATTGCAGATGCAACACTTTTCACACAAAGTACCTTGGGTGCGTCCCGCAAACAGACAAAATGGGCCGCAGGGCAGGTGATGCGTTGGTTCCTTACACTCAGGAAAGGTGATGCGTTTGTTCCTTGCTCTGTGGGAGATGATGCGTTGGCTCCTTACTGCTGTGCAGGGGAGGTGATGCGTCAGTTCCTTACCAGAGGGGAGGTGATGCATCGGTTTCTTACAGCGTGGGGAGGTGATGCGTCGGTTTCTTACTGCGTCCCCCAACGATGCAACAGACTTGGCGCCTCAATGCGATGCGATGGTCCAGGACGATGCGTGGATTCTTGTAACCGGACAGCAGGGCTTGCGTCAGAATCGGTGCAGTGATCATGGACTTCGAAGATCGTTGCACTAGAGGCTGCTTGCATCAGTTTCTCGAGCCTCGCCAGGCGCTGGGACGGTTTCTTCAGTGATGGGTCGGAAACAGGTACGGATGCATCATGTTTTTCAGTATTGCATTGATTTTCCAACTCCCAGTGGAAAACGGTCGCTAAAGGTCCAAAACAACAGCAGGCATCTCTTTGCAGGTCAGAACTCCCAGCGAAGCAGTTCAAGGGAGCTGGTGGTGAAGTCTTTGTGTCCCTGAGACATCAGACAGGGAGGCAAGCTCAGTTTCACGTCCTTGGAGATCTTCTTCAAGCAGGCAATACAGCAAACAGCAAAGTCCTTTTCTCCTTTCCTTGGCATCAATTAGCCACTGAAGGCCAACCCCAAACCGCAAACACCACAGGGGCAGTATTCCTCCTCAGCTTTACCGGCTCTTCTCTTTGGCAAAGGTTCCTCTTGAGTCCCAGAAGTGATCTAAAGTTCTGGGGTCTGGGCGCCAATATTTATATCACAAAATCCTTTGTTCTCTGGTGGCAGAGATGCCCTGTGCTCAGTCAAAACCAATTCTGTCCTCTCTGGTGCAGCTTCCTGGCAGGGGGTAGAGCCAGCATCGTCCTTGGTAGACCAGGCCCATTCAGGTGAAAGGAAATCTCCTCCCCATACTCTAATTGCAACCCAGGTCTATTCAGTCCAGCCCTGACTCATCAGTGTCTCTGGAGCCACTGCTCCTCCCCAGCTCCTGTCATCCAAAAGCCAGACCTGCAATACACAAACCTAGCAGAGGCAAACTGGATGGCTAAGCAAGCAAATACCTACTTTCTAAAAGTGGTATTTTCAAATACAGAATGTAAAAATTACCCTCACTATAAGATGCATTTTATCATTCCGAGTTCAGGCATACTAAACGTTATTTTGCTACCTTTTTCACAGGAGTAGTTATGTTTATAAGAAGCTATAAACAAACTCCCCATTCTCTCCCATGGGAACAGGTAGCCTTGCAATATTGAAAAACAAATTTGGCAATATTTCACTATCAGGACCTGCCACGCACACCAGGGCATGTCCTACCGATCACATACACTGCACCCTGCTCGCAGGCGTACCTTGCGCCTACCTTAGGGGTGACTAACATGTAAGAAAAGGGATGGGTAGGGCCTGGCAAGTGGGTACACTTGCCAAGGTGACATGGCAGTACTAGACTGCCCATATGCTCTGCAATGACAAGCCAGAGTTACATTTACAGGCTGCTTATGTGAGTAGCACAATCAGTGCTGCAAGCCCACTAGCAGCATTTGATTTACATGCCCTGGGCACACAGGGTGCACTGTACTAGGGACTGACCAGTAAATCAAATAGCCAATTATGGAAACATCAATCCATAACAACAACTCGCAGGGAGAACATATTCACATTAGCACTTAATAGCAGTGGTAAAGTGCCGAGAGTCATAAAACCAACAGAAACAGGTCAGAAACAGTAGGCCATAAAAAATAAGTCTGGGGATAAACCTGCTGAAAAAGCCATGTCTAACAATGCTACTATGTTAGAGGTTATGGAGAGTAATTAGCCATTGCTGAAAAGTTCACCTTCTTAGGTATTACTATCAGACATGATGGAGGGTCAGGCAGTGACATCAAGAGCAGATTGCACAAGTCTGGAATTCTTTCCGGATTCAGAATAATGTGAGGAGGTCATTTTAGTACACCACCAACACCAAGCTAAGGGTTTACTAGAGCTGTGCTCTGTTTATACTTTTATACGGATCAGAATGCTGGTGAATGATGAAACGTACTGTCAGCCTTCCACACTAGTAATCTGAGAAGAATCTGGAAAATGTTCTAACCACGAACAGTTTACAATTAGGATCTGCCCGCCAGATGGATTTAAGCATTAGATGTGCCGAATGCCCGGCAGGCAGAAAAACTCAAGGCTCAGAAGCACCAAAGGGTGTCCTGAAACAAGATCAAGGCTGGAAACATCCGGACACTGGGAAAGTGATACCACGCCAGGCCCCAGCACAACGATGGTATGAGGGGGACAGAGGTCAGGATGGAAAAAGGGTGACCCCAAAGGGACTTAGAGAAACAGTGGAGGTAGAGTTGGCGGGATACGGCAGACACCAGGGGGAGGATCCCAGACAATCATAGGATAGTATTCTCCCATGGTATGAGTTCAGTGAGGCCTTTATCTCTAGTGTTCAGAGTGAACATCCAAAACACTTCTCTTATTCTGTGGGTAACCGCTGTATCATTTCCCATTTGGGGTAGGACTTTTTCCAAAATCAACCACCTCAGGTCCCCCTCAGAATGGTTAGCCTCTCTCCAGTGGCTAACTAAAGGTGCATCATGTTTAAACAATCTGATGTTGGATTTGTGCTCACTAATTCTTTTCCTGCATTCTCTTTCTGTGTCGCATACATAAGCCAGATTGCAGGGACAGAGGATGATATATACGATATTCGAAGACCAACAGTTTGTCATTTCCTTAAGAAATACCATTCTCTCATTTTTTGAATGCTTTCGCTCACAATGGCATTGGGGCACGCTTGGCAGGAGCCATATTTGTAGCTTCCTTTCACAGGCTCCCCTCCTGTGATGGACTTTTGACAAAACGTATTTTGGTCCTGCCTCTTCACCCTCACTAGGAGGTTACTGAGATTGGTATTCCTCTTGAAGGAAAAAAGAGGTCTAGGTAGTTTTTGTTCATGTTCATCTACGTTTAGGAGGTGTCATTGTGAGTTGATGATTTGGCGCACCTTGTTATCAAAGTTGGAGTGCTTGGTTACACATACACGTTTGTCAAGTTGTTCTTTATTTTTGGGTCTGAACATGGCATCATGGTCATAGAATCTCACTTTCTTTGGCTTTGATCAGTTTGGTAGGGTCCCCCATCTTGATGAGTTCAGGATTTCAGCTTGGTTCATAAAATCCTTAACTTTAGTACAATTTCTTTGGAGTCGAAGAAATTGACTCAGTAGGATGCTGTCCTTCTGGCATCGGGGGTGGAAGCTACTAAAATGTAGTGGGGTATTTCTTGCCGGTGGCTTGGTGTGAAGCGAGACCGAAATATGGGATTTTTGGTGTTCAATACACATGTCAAAAAATTCCACCCCCATGTTGCTAGTATGTGTCGTGAATTTCAGGTTGGGGTCAGCCGCATTGATCCATGATGTTTATTCATCCAAGGTGTCCTGATCGCCTCTCCAGATGAAAAAAATGTTGTCGATGAAGCGCGACCAATGGAGTGTATTTTTAAAATAGGGAGCCATCTTGTTGTAGATGTGGTGCATGTCAAAATGTCCCATATATAAGCAGGCAACACTGGGGGCACAGGCAGCGCCCATGCTGACCCCCTGAATTTGTTGAAAAAAGTTGCAGTTGAACTCAAAAAAGTGTTCACCAAGAATGATTTCAAGACATTGGGGAATAAATGGAGAATAGGCGATAGACATCTCAGATTCCAATATGTCCCCTAGGACCCTCATAGCCTCCCGTTGGGGAATGTTGGTATAAAAGGCCTCCAGGTCCATGGTAACCAGTATTTCCTTTTGATCGTCGTATGATAGGCCTACTATTTTAGAGATGAAGTGGCCGGTGTCCTTAACATACAAAGGTAGATTACAAGCGAGAGGTTTGAGGAAGAGATCAACATACTTCCATAGGAGTTCTGTAGCAGCCCCAATGGTGGAGACAGTCATCCTCAGTGGAGGGTTAGTCTCATACTTATGGGTTTTAGGAACCCCGTAGATGATGGGTATTCGGCTGTTTGAAGAAGTGAGAAATTCCATCTCTTTTTGTCAGATATAGCCGTTTTCTGAGGCTGCTTCGACTAACCTGAGGATCAAGCATTTGAGATTGGGTTCAGGTTTGTTGGTAATTATTTTGCAATGTCTCTGTGATCCAAGTAGGGTGTGCATCTTTTCCATATACTGTGTGGTATCGAAGATGACAATACCATCACCCTTCTCACAGGGTTTGATGGTAAGATTTTGACTATCCCTGAGACGAAGGGGGGCTGCGTTTTCATCCTTAGATATGTTAAACGGGGGTTTCGGTACATATCTCGTAGCTTTTTGGATTTTAGACATCACCACTTTTTCAAAGATTTCTACCTCAGGGCCCAGAGTGTCTAGGCTTGGGGTGAAATCAGACAGAGGTTTTAAGCCTGAAACGTTGTCTTCAATAATATTAGGGGGTCTGGTCTGGAAAAACTTTTTTAGTCTGATCCTACGAAAAAAGGAAAAAAGATCTTTGGTAAGTTCGAACCTGTTGAGAGTGGTGATGGGAACAAAAGATAGTCCTCTGGAGAGGAGAGCCTCAACGTTGGGATCAATGTTGTCAAAAGACAAATTGAAAACTGGGATAGAGTTTATGTTCTCCAGTATTGTTAGTTGTGAGTTTGGATGTATTTTTGAGGTTGCTCCTGTTCTTGATAGTACCCTCTCTGTTGCTGGTTCCAGAATCTGAGGCGAAAGTTGCCACTTCTGTTCCCTAAAAACGGTTACTACCAACGGGCCTGTCGAATTGTTCTTGTTTTGGGGGGTAGTTAGAATTTTGGTAAAATGGATCCTCACTATCTGAGTCCGTAGTGTCAGAGAAAGTCGTTATATGTCTATTTCCCCAGTTGGAAGTTCCTTGGCAATGTGGATTCTCACTGTTGGGAGTATAGAAATTCTCAGTGAGGTATGGATATGTGCGCTACTGGGAGCACAAACAGATGTCTTTCCTAAGTTTTTCTGTTTTCCTTTTTAATAGATATTCACAAAAAGAGTCAAGTTCAAGCGTGATCTCCTCAAGCTTCAATTTCCCTTCCTCTACACTATTGCTTTGAGTTTTTCTTCAAGATCCTGGATTCCTTTATTCAATATAGAGACCACTTAACTGGCAGTTTCGATGATGAGGATCATCCAGTCCCTGGAGCATCTTTTGGAAATGAGTGCCTGTTTCTCAAGGAACTGTCTGATCTCAACAAATAAATCAGGGATGTTTCTTACCCTCAGGCCAATGGGGATGGTGCCCGCCTTTAAGTATTCTAACATAAAGTTAGCGTGTGACTCAGTTCTTTCATATTTATTTTTAAGATTAAGTATTTTAGCCCATTCCTCATTTATGCCCTTAGATAGGGTAAAGGGTCGATCACGGCCCCGTGTTTGACCCAAAAGACGTGCAAAGTCTTCGTCAGAGAACCCAAAGGTCTTGATGCTCTCCATAAGTGGAGGAAGGATGGAGTACAGGGGAAAACACTACTCAGATGGAATAAGGACAAGATAGCAGGAACAGAAAAGGGGGAATGGAAGATCCCTAAAGAAAAAGAACAGGGAGAAAAACCTCCAAACACTAGGTGGAAGAAACAGTAGTGACAACCAATCACAACATACAAACAGAGTTAAATAGGTGAAAAAATTATTAAAAGTGTGCACGTTTCCCCATGATGAAACCGAAACATAACCCCCACAGCTTAAGGCTAGGATAGAACAACCACTCACCCACAAGTCTTTGGCCTCCTTCTTTGGCACAGGTGCTATGACAGTGGCAACTGGGATAGTTTTTACTATCCAGTGATTTTAACGTTTCTTACAATCTCTGATATTTTCTTTGTTGTTCCTTTTAGTGTGCAAGTTCCCCTACATTTATTAGTTTCTATATCTCTGGTTGTGCCCATTTATGTCACACAGCACCGTTTTACTGCATTACATATAATGTTTTTTACTTCCTGTTTTCACATGCGCATCCTCCCTTGTTTGCACCTGATCTTTGCGCACTGAAGAAGGTGAGACCCATACCCGGGCCACACACCGAAACGCGCATCTGCGCTGGAGTTCTTCTGTCTACTTGTTCTTCTTCCCCCCTTATTATCACTAATAGGTTGAGAAGAAATTGGATTCCAAAGACGAACTATACCATCAATAATAAAAAACTGTTTGATTCATGCATTCATTTTGAAATGTATCTATATGTCCCACGTTTTTGGATCTCACAGAACATCTATGGTCTCTTGTTGAGCGGGGGGATTTGTCTTCGTGTATATATTGTTATTTTGCAAGTGTTGAACTCTTATTTTGTAGGACGTATGAGTTTGTGTGGGTATGCTTGTATGTGTGGGTATGCTTCTGCTTGGGTCGAAGGAATGTGTGTGTGTGTGTGGGGTGTAGGATGCTCTTGGAGTACTGTTTGAAGCATTATTTATTGTGTTTCTATATAAATCACTTAACTACATCTATTGAATAAAATTGACTTTTTTGTGCTTAATTTGTTTGTGTGGTACAAAAGGGGGTGGTGATGGACGGAGCATCTGAATCAATCAAACACTCACACCCAGTCAAAAGATCTGGGTTTAATCCATCACCGTTCTTTAGCCCACTCTGCCACCCCAGTTCAGACATGGCTATATGCAAATCAGTCTGACCCTGTGCCTCATGGGAACAGTCCAGCCCGAACTGCCAAGCCATGTCTTTCCTGGACCGGAAACAAGCTTCCGAGGACCGGTTTCTGGCATTCCAGACGTCTTCAGCCCGGCTTGCTTGAATCCAGTGGCAAAGTGAGCAAGGGACTCACGTCTGAGCATACCCTGCCACACTTATGGTGGCCAAAAGCAGTACAAAAGGGGGTGGTGATGGACGGAGCATCTGAATCAATCAAACACTCACACCCAGTCAAAAGATCTGGGTTTAATCCATCACCGTTCTTTAGCCCACTCTGCCACCCCGGTTCAGACATGGCTATATGCAAATCAGTCTGACCCTGTGCCTCATGGGAACAGTCCAGCCCGAACTGCCAAGCCATGTCTTCCCTGGACCGGAAACAAGCTTCCGAGGACCGGTTTCTGGCATTCCAGCCATCTTCAGCTCGGCTTGCTTGAATCCAGTGGCAAAGTGAGCAAGGGACTCACGTCTGAGCATACCCTGCCACACTTATGTTGGCCAAAAGTGGTACAAAAGGGGGGTGGTGATGGACGGAGCATCTGAACCAATCAAACACTTACACCCAGTCAAAAGATCTGGGTTTAATCCATCACCGTTCTTTAGCCCACTCTGCCACCCCAGTTCAGACATGGCTATATGCAAATCAGTCTGACCCTGTGCCTCATGGGAACAGTCCAGCCTGAACTGCCAAGCCATGTCTTCCCTGGACCGGAAAAAAGCTTCTGAGGACCGGTTTTTGGCATTCCAGCCGTCTTCAGTTTGTGTAGCATATTTGAGATGGCCAGTGTTTCATGTTCGTGACATTCATATCAGTGATTATTAGCATACTGGACTTTGTGCACAGACAGAGAAATCTTGTTTTTGAGTGTAATGTCAGCATCACAAACCATGTGCTGTACTACTTATTTGTCCTATATTTTGCCGCATATTATTTTCAACCTCACACCACCATCTTTTTTTGCAGACCAGTGAATGATTTATCAGAGAGTTGAAACTTTCAAGTCAGTGACTTGTGCTTATGTAATCAATTTGGAGATTTTGAGAAACTTATTAATTTAGTAGTTCCAATATGGTGGGAGGTGGTAGATTAGTGATAGTTTCAAGCAGCAAATGACACAGACTGTTGAAACCCCTTAGCTAATGTGATTCCTTCAACTGGCAAATAACTACGAATTTGTTTACTGTTCTGTTTTTGTTTTAAAAGAACACCTTTGTTCTTACCTGCTTTTATCACCCATGTTTTATGATTTAATGACAGAGTTCTTGCTCCTCCACCCCTCCCCTTCCACCATCGTTCAGCTGCCTCCTTTCCCGCTCCTTTTTTTCTTAACACTGATTAAGTCTAAGCGTGACTGGGGCGTACTTAGATCAAGCAGAGTAAACCTTCAATTGCTGCAGCAGCTGGACTTGACTGCCACATTCATATCCTTTTTCCCTGTGCACTAAGGAGGCTTTGTGAAGAAACAGCAAGGCTTCACTTTATTGATGCCAAAGAATAATGAAAAATAAGTAACTCTAAGATGTTGTAATTCTGAGTGCGCAGGGATAACTACAGTTTGCAAAGGATCCCCTTGAATTAGTATTCACACCTCTTTTTTCAGTTTTTGTTATTAAAGTATTAATTGATTTATCATAAAATTTTCTTCATAATGTTCATTTTGTAATCTGCATGGCCAGCTAAATTTACATTTCTGGTTGACAGATTCCTAAATGTAGATGAATAACACAAAATAAAGAAATTCCTCACCACTTTCTGGCGTCACAATTTCACTGAAAGGGAAGTCCTAATTTCTCTGCGGATCAGACAGTCCTCAGTAAATGAGGAATGTGGAACATCCTATTCAAAACCTACAACCCCTTGTTGGGGATAATCTTATCTAGGAAACCTATTGGATTATTTCTTATACCTTTGGGAAAACACTACATTCCTAAATATGTGCATAAGCTTTACTTAGTCACTATTGCCCATCTTCTCCAGCCCATCTTCTACTTATTAATCAAAGACAAAACGTACGAAATTGGGTTATCAGATTAGGGGGTATTATCCACCTCAAGTAATATTCACCATTCTTGACAGGGTGAAACCTTAAAGCCACTAAAATACATAAGCTCGAGACAGACAGGCTTATGTTGGTGGCAATGTGTAAAGTATTTTTGCATTGCTAAAACAGTAGTAAAGGTGAGACGCAAAACAATAAAAATCCCAAAATGAATTTGAAACATAGAGCAGATATTAATAGACATAGTGACATCAAAATAACAAAGAAATATGATTTTTTTACATTTTAGGTAGAAATAGCGCTAAGAAGCACAAAATGTCAATGGTCGAGGTAGGACAGGACCGAGACACAGTTTGATGCTGATCCGATGAAGCACCAGTCGGATACACTTACCAGGGTTATCCTGGCCAAAGATTTTTCCCTTCTGACATTTTTATTATGTCCCAATATCTTCAGGGGGAGGTACTTACACATTAACAGGGCGTCAGGCAGAATCAATAAGGCAGGGTCTTGTCCAGGTTCAGTTGCCACTGGTCAGCTGGGTAGTTGTTGGAAAAGTTCTGTTGAAGATTGTTGTGTACCTGTAGCTTTAACAGGGCTTCAGCCTTATGACCCTTGGAGGGTGCATCTTTGTCCCGGGTAAAAGAGGTAGAGCAGGTCCAGTCTTCTATGCTCTTCTTGGGTCACAGACAGCAGGTTCAGTCTGCTTCTGATCTTCCGTAGGTCCAGGAGTGTTCTGGAGTGGGTGCCTGGAGGTGCAACATTTATGCCTGCCATGAGCTAGTGACTGGGAATGACTACTGGGGTTGCCCTAACCAATGTGGTAAAGGCTCCCAGGGCTAACCCTACCCACTTTAGGCATTAGGCAAGATGGTCGAGTTTCGGCAACACTAAACTTGGGCTCTTAGAGCTGGGGGGATGTGCTAGGGTAATGATAGTGTCCGCCCACATGTAGCACTAAAATCTACTTTTATGCAGTTCTTGTACAAATCTAGTTTTATGCATTTTCAAGAGGGTTGAGTCTTCGGCAACACTAACCTTGGGCTCAGAGAGGTGGGGGGAATGTGCTATGGTAATCCTTGTGTCCGCCCACATCAAACATTAAAGTTTAGTTTTATGCAGTTCTTGTACACATTTGGAGATAGAAGTCTGGTAAGATCAATGCTGAGCTTTCAACAACCATACTGTGGGTATGCCCAAAGTGT
Source organism: Lissotriton vulgaris (assembly GCF_964263255.1). Classification (NCBI taxonomy): domain Eukaryota; kingdom Metazoa; phylum Chordata; class Amphibia; order Caudata; family Salamandridae; genus Lissotriton; species Lissotriton vulgaris. Next base: position 682,843,769 of record NC_141693.1, read on the forward strand.
TTAGACATTCTATTTCCCCTCTTTGAAGTGTGCCCCAAATTTTAAATGTAAAACCCCAGATGACCTGTGACATTCAAGCTGGATTTGAAACACTGTCAAAGAGGATGCTCACAGCCCTACCCCAGTGGTCACTCTAAACCAATTCTGTGGCTTTGGTGCCTGGCTGACTAGAAGGACAAAAAGGGGGGCAAGCCCATGTATGAGGTGCATCTAACCTTGGAAGGGGAGCCCTTTTTGAAGTGCACCAAGAGTTTGGACACAGCTCACAGGCCATCCCTGTTAAGGGGAGGACAACTCCTCCCCACAACCAAGGATGATTGCCGCTGTCCTGGGAGGACTTCACACCTCATCACAAGTGAGCCACATGCTGCCAGATGACAGTGAATACTTACAGAAAGGCCTCCAGAGGCCTTAGGAAGACAAAAGGTTCCTTTTCTGAAGCACCCTTTATAATAGTTCAATATAATTTGACTTTACCATGTACTTGGATTTTGTTTAACTATTAAAAAGAGTCCTTGATGTATTTATCTAGCTATTTTAGAGGTGGAGATAGCATTTAGTACACTTAGGGCCAGATGTAGGTAATTCCAGTTTACCGACTCTTAAAAACCGAATCATACCCATTCGGTATTTCAGAATCGGAAAACGGGATGTAGCTAAAAAAATCGGTAAAAATTACTGATTCGGTAACATTCGGATTTTCTCATCGGTACCGAATCGGAAAAAAATGATTAGGTAATACCCATTCAACCCTATGGTCCTCCAGGCCCATAGGAATTAATGGGAATTACCGAATCGGTATTTACTGAATCGGTATTTACCGATTCGGTAAATACCGATTTGGTAAATACAAAAAGAACCCAATTGAGCCTGTCAACCAATCAGGAACACCCACCACACCCCACAACAAAGCAATAGAGGAACCAACCAATCTGATGCAACTACCCTCCCCAGTACCTGGAAGTGGCCACACCCATGCAGGTGCAGAGCAACTGAACTGTTTGGAGAGCTGGAGGAAACACAGAGGAGCAGGCTGCCCTGATCATAGCTGAGCTGCATAATGGAGTCACAGGATGGCCAGAAGGATGGAGCTGAGCGCAAGAGGAAAATGAAATTCAGCCCAGCAGAACTGCAGGTGCTGGTGGAGGAGGTCGTCAAACACCACACCCAGCTCTTTGGCAAGCAGTCTCTGCATGTTGCAGAGCCTGTTAAAAGGAACACCTGGCTGGAGATCCAGTCCAAGGTGCCATTGGGGTCATACACAGGAACATAGATGACCTTAAAAAAGGAGGAATGATCTGCGGATCCTTACCAAAAACAAACTTGCAGCACAGAGGAAAGAAGCTGGAGCCACAGGTGGAGGGAGGAACCGTGCACCAAGACTGACAGACCTGGAGCAGCTGGTGGAATCCACCCTGGAGCCAAATAGTATCAATGGGATCGAGGATGCTGACAGCTCAGCCAGAGCTGCAAAAAGACAAGGTAAGATGCATGGACATGAATCCCCACCCTTTTCCCTGACCCCCTTCCCCAATGTGGGTGTCTACATCACACTCCAGAACTGGTTTTAGTTTTTTCCAGCAATGCATCATGGGAGACGTAGTCATAGGACCATACATCAATGCAGTCAACATAGAAATCAGAAAGGCATGTCACACACTACATCCATAAGCTGTTGATGACTAGGCAATTGTGTGATAGGAATGTGATGTAATAATGACACACAGGTGAACAAGACCACTGACCCAATGTCCATATCTGTCCACAGGAGAGTCATTGCGCAGTACAGCGCAGGAAAGAGAGGAGAGGGCACTAGCAACGGAGAGGAGTGAGAAAACACCCGAAAGAGCAGGTCAAAGCACTGTTCTGCAAAACAAACCCACAGCGCAGGCAGCCAGTACACCGGAGCGACCCACCACACCACAGCCTCTGTCACCTCTGCTGTTTGGGTCACAGCAGGTGGAAGCACCAGCACTTTCCCCCACACCAACCTCAGAGTCATCTGTGCTGGGAAGACCAAGGAGGCCCCCTCTCACAATTCTGGAGAAGTCAGATGAGGAAGATGTGGAGGGTCTCACACCAACAAATCCACCTCTGGCTGACAACGCTGGGCAGCAGACTTCATCTGGAGCTGTGCGTGCCGGTGTCCGAGGCCGAAGGGTACGGGAGAGAGGCGAAGGCCAGGATGGAGAGGGGGTCTTCTGTGGTCTTGAGGCCACCATGGTGAAAATCCAGCCCCTGCAGGCAAAGGGCATTATAGCAGTTCATAGACAGGTGCGCATATTAAATAGCAGGATGTCCAACATAGACCGAGGGATTGGCTCCACGACAGAGAGCAGGCAAAGGGAATAAGGGACTTGACACAGTAAATGAGTGCTCTGTGTGAAAAACGAGATAGTGACCACTCCCAGAGGCGCAGGGATCGTCAGTGCATGCGACAACAGACCAAAGCCATGAACCGGTTTGCCGGTTTGCCAGCAACCTCCCTGCTATGCCGGCACTCTATCGCCATGCAGGATGACATTGTGCACTGCTGCACGGATTTGTCGAGGGGGATGGGGAGAGTCACCTCTGCCATGGAGCTTTTGCTCACACACCAGGCAGCCACTGCTGGTGACACAGGTGTCAGGGACACAGAAGACTCCACCAGCTGGAGTGGCTCTAGCACTCCCGTTCCTGACATTGTTAGGTGCAGCAGGCGCCAATCTGCTTACCCAGGCATCACTGCAACCGTTGACACCCAGACTTGTGCATCCCGCACTGTAGTGCGTGGGCGCAAACATTGATGATGCCCTCAAGCCACAGGAAAGGTCACGGTGAGGTAAACTGTGACCACCCAGTGTGGAATACAGACATTGTAGTACTATGGTGTGGTGTCAGTAAAGTGCCGTAGTGACTATTAAACTACGTACTTCAAATACTAAGCCTGCCTGTGTCTCCTTACTTACTTAGAAATAGCTGTGTGTGATCTCTGCCCATCTCAGTCTCCCATCTGTTGCTGGCGCTGCTCCTGCTGCATAGGGCTCTGCCTGTTCTGTTCCATCATCAATGTCCTCATTATGTGTGATCTCCACCTCTGTGCCTTCCTTGGTGGCAAGGTTATGCAGCATGGCACAGGTACTGTGCACCTCCACTCTTGTGGAGGCAGCGGAACCTGCTTTTTAGAAGTCCAAATGTGCGTTCTACAACGCTGAGTGTTTTTCTGTGTGCCACATTGTAACGCCTCTCACTCCTGGTAGATAGATTCATGTAGGGGGTGAGAACAAAGGACCGCAGAGCATAAGCACTATCACCTAGGTGGAAAAGAGAGTGCCATTAGTTACATACTCATGATTGATTCATCTGCATTGACTATCAGGGTGTGTCACAGTTATTTACCTAGGAGGTATCCATCCCCAAAATCTCCAGCAACAAGGCGTGTGTATATTCCACTGTTCTGGAAGATGTACGAGTCGTGGGTAATCCCTGGGAATTTGGCCACAATGTCTGTTATGATGTTGCCAGCGTTGCATATCACCTGCACATTGATTGAGTGTGTTGACTTCCGGTTCCTGTAAATGTGTTCTGTGGCTGCAGGTGGGCAGAGTGGGATGTGGGTGCTATCTATACAGCCTATGACATGAGGGAAGTGTGCCAGTTGATAGAAATCTGTTTTGGTCTTCGCAAGTTCAGCAGGTGTGTCAGGGAACCTAGTATAATGATGCATTCTCTGCATCATGGCCTCAAGGAACTTCCTGAAGAAACGGGACAGGCAGCTCTGGGACATACCACCTACTGCAGCAATCACACTCTGGTAACTCCCAGAGGCAAGCAGGTGTAGGCTACACAGCACCTGCACATGGGGTGGGAGGGTGTACGCCCTTGGTGTTCGGTGATCCAGGAGTGGGTGAAGAGGTCCCTGATCAAGTCCAGGATGGTTTGGGGTGTAGCCTGTACCTTTGCAGTATCTGTGGCTCTTATAGTTAGAAGAGCGTTCTCATCTGCCTGTAGACTTGCTCCTCCCTTCTCCATACCCTCTCTCCTGCTGCCTGTAGCCGTAGCTGCCTTGCTATGATGTAGAATGCCACCATTCTGGTGACACTGTTGCATTTTGGGTCCTTTTTTTATAGCCTGCACCTGGTTACCACCTGCTTTCAATCCATGGTAAATACCGACTCTTAAATACAGAATTTCATGAAATTCTGTATTTTTTGGGTTTCCTACATCGCAATAGTCATTTGTTACCATTTCTTATTTACCGATTCGGTAAATAAGAATTCGGTAAATAAGGATTCGGAAAATTCCGAATCGGTAGAATACCGACTCGTATTTACCGATTCTGTAGTATTTTGACTCCTACATCTAATTTTCCAAATACAGGTCGGTAACGGCCAAAAGTACATAATTTCGTCCGTTACCGACCGGTATTTGGCTACCTACTTCTGGCCCTTAGTATTGTATCCCAATACTTTCCTATGGAACAGCCAACCTTGCTACAGTGAAAATAGCTTTGAATACTAGTCACTGTAAGGACATTAACCTTTACATACCATACTTTTAAATGTCATGCAACCTGCTTTGAAGGGCAGTAAGGCTTACTTTGGGGTGACATAAATATATAAAAGGAGAGTTTTAGGCCTGTCAAAATAGTTATTTTGACATGTCGAATTTGCAGGTTAAAATTGCACACCAGGCTACTGGTGGCAAGCCTGTAGGCATGTTTTCATTGTCACTGCGGCTGGTGGTACAATGAGTGTTGAAAGAAGGAACATAAGCACTCTTCCACGGTTAGCACTGGTAACTTTCACAGAGTTCTTTAGCCTGCAAAAACAGAGTTCATCAAAAAGGCAAAAAATCCTTCCAAATCAAAGCATCACAGCAATCACCACATCTTGCTTGAGTACTGCAATATGAAACCATTGGCCTGCCAAAACTAAACTAACAAGCATCAACTCTTCCATGTCAAGTATGACTTGGTTGAGTCCCTCCTAACTACTTCTAGAAGACAATGCCTTGCCTTCCAGTCACCAGAAGAAAAGATTATAATCTCCTCTGTATGATGAAAATAACTTTATGGAACAAGTAGTAACAAACAAATGTATGCCACATATTCGGGCAAAGACACCCATGGAAGAAGGCAGAGCTAGCCAGTAGCACAAACCAGTTCACATGCAGATCAACACACAAGCATTCATGTGAACAAGCAACATAAACAGACATCCAGGTACCCAGACAACATGCATAGGCACACACCACGCTCCTACAGACAAGTACAGAACACCAAGAAGCCAGATTTCGAGTGTGTGACACATTCAGGTAGCCTTGATTTTTGTCCAAAGAACTTTGTGAATGGTTTAATTTTAAGGCTATATTTGTATGGATAAAAGCTAAATTATAAGTAAAGGATTGCAAGATTCTGTTGACTTGAAAATCAGACCTGGCTGAGAATGCTGCATGTAACACAAGCCACTCAGCAACAGTGCTCTACATGCTGAACATTGCTTATGGTTCTGCCTTCAGAGCGATAGCCCAGTGGTTCTTAACATTTTGACTTCTGTGGACCCATCACTTAATCATTTCTGGAATGTAGGGACCCCTGCTGAATAATTATTGGGATCCTGGGACAGCCACTGATGCATTACTGGTAGCAATTTCAAAGATTTGAACCGCAAAACAATACACAAATTATTAAATATCCTATTTCATTCACAAAAAATATTTAAAAAGACACAATTTTAATTGTAATTGGAAGGTTGGAGATGTTCTAAATTTGATAGCCGTATACAATTAGCACAACTCGAGAGGACTGTTCATTCTTTTATTTTTAAGCAGTGTCACTAATTTTTAAAACACTTTTACCTGTTGCAGAACCTCCGCCCTTTCCCCAATACTCTCCTCTACAGGGACAATAATTTGAGGGTTCAGCTGAGCTCCTATTGTGCTATTTGAATGAAGCTGATTCACAATGCAGAGGCACATGCGAACGTGAGAGAATGTGAATTAATACAAATACTCACTCCATCGTCATCTATAAACCGGTTCATGTATTTGAAATTGCAAAAGTGTTCTGGACACTGGGACAAATCTCCGAAAAAGGGGATGCTACCTATCGGGCAATCTGGCAGTGACAGAATGGCTGGTCTGACAGGTAAGTGTGTGGGACGATTTTTATCGCTATTTAGTGCCCTATTTTATGGTCTGGTGAACAGGTTTTTACAGTTTATTTATCTGAAATTATTACAAACCTTTCCAGTAATAACCACAAATGCATGCAGTCTCCTATACTTTGCAAGACACATATACAGAATGTTTTGCAGAAGTTTAAAACTTGCCGATTTGTGAATGTTGGTCACTTTCTTAGCTATCTGAGTCACTCATGGGAGCACTTTTAATTTGATGCCCGCTCTGTCCCCGTCCGACCCTGAAGAGAGTTCAACGCATTTTTCCAGACTGTGCTACATTAAATCGAGCTTTTATAGCACTTTCTTCCCTCTGTACTCCATTAGTCAGCTGGAAGTGAAAGTAGCATTCAATGTAAACAAACACTGCTGTAGATGGGTCATCCAAATAATTATATTTATTAGCGTTCACCTTATCCAGCAAACGGATCCACGGTGCAAGTTTAACAAACAGAAAACGTCCCTCTTCGTACATCAAACTGTATTTCCTTAGACTTTTCGCCTTAAAAAACAGCAACATTGCTCACCCCTGGCTTGTGTTCTGGATTTTAATAACGTGTAGCTCAATTACGAAATGAAATATAAATTGCACTTTTAACATGTTTACCTCTCAATACCTTTGAACTAGAAACATGAAGCGAGACACAGCAGAGCCAAGGGGGAGGTAAGATAGCGTAGTTCGCGTCAACTCTCAGCACTCAGGGAACAAAATGGACAGTCCCCATTCTTGGTGGCTTCATTGACCCCATGCTAGAGCAGAGGTTGAGGAACGATTTAGGATGTGGGGTGGAAGATTAATAAAACAGATGCTCTGAGAGTTTCTGCTATAGACCGCTGGGTACCGTCATGCATTAGAGATGACGTGGTTCAGATTGGACACATAGTGACACAAAGGTTTTTCCTGGTGTGATGTTTTATGATGGGACAATGCCTGCCTCTGCCCAGACGCTGCCTCCTAAGTTGTTACTGGACAGTGGACTGCACTTAAAATGACTTGAATATGGAGGTTAGACATTCATAACTGGATAATATTCCAGCATACTAACTACCACCCTTAATTAACCAACGGTTGATGTCACCAAGTGACACCCTGGTACCATCTACCTTGTTGAGAAAGGAAAAGCTTATTGCTGAAAGAAGCCCTCACTGATGAAGTGAGAGAGGTTCCTACTAACTTCCCACACATGCAGTTATAGCATGCAAAGGCAGTGGACCCAAGAGGGCCCCCAGGTGCCATGATGCCATGGCAGCACAGATGTCTTGCACCCACGCATCATTGTCCCGGTACCATCCTGAGGGTGATGCTAGATATCTAGGTAGGCGTTTGAACGCCTGTACGTTCTCCCAGAAAACGGGTCTTCACTTGAAACTGTGCAATTTGCTAGACATATCTGAGCTCGTTACATGCAGTAAAAGGTAAAATGTTTGCAGAAAGATTCCTAGCTTTATTCGTGTTTAATGCACATACTTGTGTGGTTAAGCATAATATCAGTTTATATGCAAGCACCACAGATTGCGGTTCACTTATTATGACACAACAGTAGATCTGCATATGTAACTTACCTTTGTGAATCGCCTTTATGCATTGTAAACAACACACCAATATGTATTTTCTTTATTGGTACTGTTCTGTTAATTTCAAACCCACATATTCCTTTTATAAATATCTCTGTGGTCTTTGCACATCCTGTTTGTACTTGTACTAATGGTGATTTCCAACAGTGCCATTGGAGCATTCGTTTGGCAGCGGTGATCTAGCGAAAGGCCGGGATGAACACTTCACTGTCAAGGAAACTTCAATGGGGCCCATATACACATTCAATTTTCCTGGTTGTTTTGCTGTGGGTCAAGTTTTATAATTTCACTTTAGTTCTGATTATTTAATTCACTGTAACCATAAATCCTTTAAGGAAAATTATTTCAATACCTAACTAATCTTCACAGCTCAACACTCTTTCCTCTGGTCGATGGATCATTAGTTGAGTAGTTAACCCTTTCGATGCTGATGACGAGCTCAGCTCGTCATCACCCACGGGTGTCGTGTGCTGATGACGAGCTGAGCTCGTCATGGTGCCACTAAAATGGCAATTTCCAGCACAGGACGGGAAAACTGCCAGCAGCCATGTGGTTAATGGAGGAATTAACAATTAACTAGTGAAATAACCACAGACTCCGGGTAAGATTCAATTAATTTTATCTAAATCTCAGTCATGAACGCTCATTAGTACAAATTCACAGTGCAAACTCCACCAACTTTCATGGGAGAGAAAATGTATGTAGCAAATACATTCAGTTCACAGACTCATTCAACAAATCAATGCATTAAGAGTGGATAGATGTAGAGACAAAAGGCATAATAAATAATTAATTTGCAAAAGATATGCATATTTAAGACAGAATAATAGTTACCCATTGGTGATAACAGAAAACCAACCCTCTGGCCAAAGGACTGGTGGTGGTCCCCTGATTAAGAATCAGGAGACAAAGACTATAGGACAGGATCAGGATTGGGCATACTTACTAAACTTGTCTACAGACCGACGCACCAGGGCGCATCCCTCTCTTACACTCTCACCCTCCTCTATATTCTTCCAGAAACTTCAATCTAATCAGGTTGTCTTTCAGGTGTGAATCTTCCTAGTCTGTTCTCTCCTTCCTCAGCAGCAACTCTCGCCTCTCTCAAATCTTTTCTCTCTCAGCATCGATGTAAATTTCGAATAACTCGCTCGCATGCATGTCTCTCCTTGAGTGCAATATGTAATCTACTAATAAGTCACTCTAGTTATAGTCTTCATTTCTGCAGGTCCCACCCTCAAAAGTTGCAAATATCGATGGAATAAGGACTTTGATTGGGCAGGGACAGGGGAGTTGTTGTCACCTCATGATGACATATTTCCTTTTTTAATAATCCTCTTTTTTGTTTGACAAATCCCTCCCCTTTAGCTCATTCATAACTTTATTTTACTTCATTCCCCTATAACTCATGTTGCAAATCAAATAACATTTTTATATGCAGTTCCACAGTCGAGAACAACTTTAGCACAACTCTTGTCCTTGAATCTTGGCAGTCGTTCAGCCACACTGTCATGGGGTCACATCTTGACTTCAGTGCGCAGGCATAGCTTGCCTCCATCTCGAGGCCATCTTTCTTTCATTAAGTGTAACAATAGGCCCAAACATACTCTATTAATAAGGGAATCATACACAAATTTTAATTTCTCAAATACATGATTTCCACTGTTCACCACCCACTTCTACTCTATCCCATGTTATTATCTCTTTCTTTAAGCAAAAGCGTTAGCAGCAATAGCTCTCTTCAAATTAAGCCAAGCATATTCCAGCCACCAGTGCCTCAAGACTTTATGTTAATAGTTCTTGCGCATGCGTGAGAGTTTTCTATCTCAAGACGTGTTAGTCACGTTACTATCGACGCAATCTTAGTTTGCACATGCGCAAAAGCGTTTTCCAGTTTAAAGTGGGTTTTAGTCGCTTTGCATTTTATTCTTTGTTAATGGACCCCATCTCCTGTGGTGATACCATAACGGTGGACAAATTGTGGCGTAATCCTGACAGCCAGGATCCTCTCCTTTCTTCACCAACAGAGGAATCCCCGGATTGGTTTGCTTCGTGGGGTCCCCATCAGGACACAGATTTGTCTGTTTCTGCGAAAGGTCCCTTTAACTGGGAGCTGTGCTCGGAGGACCCCGCCCCCTGGTCAGGCATCATCGGCCCCGATTCCAATTGAAGATGGGGAGCGAGTAGAAGAGACAACGGATTCAGGAAGATGCTTGAAGAGAGAGAACACCAAAAGCGGAGCCTGCGAGGAGGAGACGAGACCCGCAGAAGAAGACGCTCTTGTCCCGATATTGGCAGCCCATGGAGGAGTTCCAGAAACGCCAAGGGAGTCAGGAGGCCAATGTCCCGCTTTCTGCCCAGCCATGCTCCTGGAGGAGCGTGGCTTTCACAGTTGGGTGCACGGTTTGCGGGGTGGGCAGAGAGGCAGGAGAAGGCTGGTGGTGATAAACCAAGTGATTCCCCACATCCCTAAACGATCCCGACCACCCTCCTCTTTCACTGGCACCGCTTCATCAAGACTCTTTACTTTAGTAAAGCACCGGGTGTCTCCTCACTCCTTTTCCCAGTTTGGTGAAGGATTATGAACGGAACCTCTCACCCATGCTCCATTTGTTCTTTATTTTTTTTTAGGGGAGCCTGAAGCTTGAAGAAATCCCCACGGAAGCCAGAATGCCCCGATAATTGACGACATGAAGAAGGCGACTTTGGATAAGACGTATTATCCCCAGAATAAACCCTGGCAACACAATCCCGACGTGTATATAAAATAAAAACCTTACACTCTCCTATTGTTGTGGACCTCAATCCTTCAACCCACTCACAAGTGGAGGAGAATGCGGGCACCCCCTCCATTAGTCCCGAAATAATGGATGCCCTGATTCAACATGTCGTGAAAGGCCAGGAGAAATTAGAATGGGTGGTACAACGACAGATGACCTCGGCACAGGTCAATCGGGACTAAATCAAATCAAGCATAACATCCCAGCTTGAAGGACTTCAAAAAGTCTCAGAGGAACAGGTGGTCTCTAGGATGCGGGAGGTGAGAAGCAGTGCTCCAGGGCCCCCGGGGGTCTCCCTACAGAAGTATGTAGCTTGAAAGGACCCGGATGCCTTCCTACTTAATTTTGAGAGGGCCGCCAAAGCCTGCACGTGGCCCTTGGAGAAATGGCCCTTTTTCCTGGCACCTCTCTTAACGGGCGAGGTGCAGGCAGCGTACCAGGTGACAAACGCCAACGGCAATACTCCCTATGCAGACATCAAGTCAGTCATATTGGACCATCTTGGACTAGATGCCGAAGCCTATTGGTACACTTCTGCAAAGAAAAGGGAGCGCCTGGAGAGAACCCCAAAACCCTTTTCTTCCGCTTAAAAGCCACTGCTGATAAGTGAATAAAGCCTACGGAAAAAAGCAAAGAAGAGATAATGGATCTGATTTATCTAGAGCAATTTTTGGAGGTTCTTCCTTATAATACTCAGAAGTGGCTGAGACAACATACTCATCTCACCACTGAACAAGCAGTAGAGACGGCCACAATGTTCTCCCGCGCCCAACCTTGTACTCCTCTGCAGGAAAACATGACAAAAAGGCACCACCAAAATATCTTTCTGAACCTCTGCGACCCCGGCACCTAAAATGGATGTACTGATATATAGGGGACCCCAGTGCTTCAATTGAGGGGAATGGGGACACATCGCACATTTGTGTCCCCACAAGAAACCCCAAGACGAGTCCATGGACGTCGGATATACCCCTAGGACTGTCTTCTACACCGCTGAACTGGGGAGTGCCTTCTACGTAAGTGTGCAGTTCAATAGACGGTGAGTTAAGGCATTGTTGGACTCACGGTGCAGACAATCGGTAGTCCAGGAACATCTAACTGAAAAGGATCAGATTGAAGTGGACGCACTAGTACACAGGGACATCCATTCTTTGCAAATTGATCAATATTTCAGCATAGTGTGCCCTTTATACATCTCTCACACACTGCTCCTACATTTGGAATGTTGACTCGTTACATTTGATCAATACTGGAAATCCAGGCGCATAACATACCTCATAGCGCCCGTTATTTAATATCCTATGATTGTGTACTTCTATCATAAGTACGTGACTATGCACGAGTCTGAGCCTGCAATTAGCGCTTCAAACAACCCCATATCGCCGTTGTGATACTGTCCTAAGCGATATGTATATTTAACATCTGACGGGCAAACGAAGCGCAGCACTGTTTACCTGCTAGTCAGTTTCGTGTCTTGTTTTCATGCTACTGAGCATGCGCTCACTACAGGCATGTTTCCACTAACCGGAGGCACGCTTTACCTCCTCGCGCATGCCCGGTGCTTCGACCACATGTTGCCGAAACGCGACTCATTGGCGCGCATGCGCAGGGAATGGAATATACGTACATCGGCAACAGCGATAGGACAACAGCTGTTGTCATTCCTCCAATTAGGTTGGGTATAAAAGCGCGAGCCTCACCTCTCCTCGTTGCCTCCCCTTCGGCTTTGGTGTCAGCGGAGAGGTACCAACGGAGAGGTGAGTGGGCAGATCGCGGTATGCTCCTTCTGGCTTTGGGGGTCTCTCTGAGCACTTTGGTCCTGAGAAGTAAAACTCTCCAGGCTGATATATATCTCCAGCTTAACTTTAAGACTGAGCATTTCACCTTTCCCTACCATTTTTGTGAGGTTATAGGTGTAGGCTATGGTTCTTTTTGTCCTTTTACAGTCTAGTATTGGGCTGTATTTTCACTCAGACTCACTACCCTTATAAACTTATCTATGAGCCATACAGTTCATTTCCATTCCTTGACTGTATGTTGCTTCTGAGTGTTCAACAAACTTAATAACTCAATTAGTATTACTTGGTCAATAGGGGTACTGACTCTTGGTTGACCCAGCCAGTCAGCGATTAAACACTAGTTGTGACTAGCAGTTATACCTTCTTTTGAACTCCATGGGACTGTGATCACTGTGGGCAATCATATAACCAGTTTTTTACATGCAAAGACTTTATAACTTAGTATTGACTTAGGATACTTTACAGACCCTTTGAGTCGCTCAGGCTTACATGTTTAAATTTATTTTGTTTGTGCATAGAGCGGGGCCTCAATCTCCGAGCTGTTGCCGGGTGAGGTGAGGCTTGACTCCCACATATTGCTGGGTAAGTCTTCTATATTTTTTAAAAAATTATGTTCAGTAATGACTGTGGTTTACTCTAAATGCAGCCTATACTACTTTGATTGGCCGTCCTATTAGGGACTAGCCCAGCGGAGTCTTTTTAATGGTCCTCACGACGTGACTAGTTTGTTATGTTTAAAGAACACACAATAGTTGTTGTTTTTTTGTTTCTATTTACAGGATTACATCCTCTATCAACTACTGGTTCGATAGGATACGGTAGGATGGTCTATATGACCACTCCATTAGTTTTGACAGTCCGTTAACAAAAAAATTGGTCTGTCTTTTTCACTTTATACAATACTATTTGAGTGTACCTTTTGCAGTAGCGAAATCTTATCTATGTGGCCCTGAAGAATGCCGGTGTAGTTTCACCTGTTGGCAGAAACATGTTGGCCTAATCCACAACACAGCAAAGCAAACAGTGATTTTTTCACACTGTCCTACATCTCTTTTTAATCTGGCGTCCTGGTGAATATCAATAAAAAAAAAATCTTTTGCCTCGACCGTCATTTTAACATCACTTACTTCACTCCTTTTTTGTTTGCACTGCACTTTTTCAGCACCACTCTGTGGCATGGACACTTCCACTATATGAACCAGAAGTGTGTATTGTCTGGCCAATTCATCTGGGCTCGGACTCACCATCCTGGTTAGACGTCCTACATGACGAGGCTCCGCCAAGTGGGTGGGCTGATAGGATATCTATCATATACTTGTGTCATGTGACCACCTGGTCTGGTTTAGTGCAATCCAAAAGTGTGGTTTTCTAAATAGGACCGTATAGGCTCTGCTCTTTTGGTTCACAGACCCTCCAACTCTTCTTGTTCTTTGTCACAGGGACATCAAGCCTTATCCCCTAGCGGTGGTAACCCTCAAAACCGAGCAAGGGCCCCCATTTAGAGTACGGGTAGGGGTGTTGGTGACCTACCAGAAGACTTAATAATAGGGACTGATAATCCCGGGTTCCTGGAGCTGTTATTTTCCACTTTACAGACCCCACATAATGAAAATGGGGGAACTATTCCCAGAAAGACCCGACAAAAGGCTCTCGTCACCCAAGAACCTTGGCTCCTAGACAATGACCCTACCTTATGTAATGCTTGGCAAGCAGCCTAGACCATGGATCCCGCTATGCCCATGAGATATCCCTGGTTCTATACAGACAAAGGCCTTTTATAGTGAGAGGAAAAGAAAGACGCTTACCCCCAGTTGCTGGTGTCTCTGGCCCTTAGGGACCAGATACTCTTTTTTGCACACACACAACTCCCTGCAGGACACACAGGGTTAGAGAAAACAATGCAGAACATACTGAGGCATTTCTACTGGGGTATATGGGTCCATAAAAACCTACTGCCGTGAATGTGAGGTCTGTCAGAGGAGAAATCCCTACCGTCCTCCCCCAGTTCCCCTTCAGCCACTCCCGATAGTCGACCATCCGTTCGAAAGAGTCGGGATGGATTTAATTGGTCTTCTACCAAAAACCAAGAAAGGACACTTGTATGCCCTGGTTATAGTGGACTATTCCACTCACTACCCTAAGGTAGGTATGGGCGGAAAATCCGTTTCGCTCGCGGATTTTGCGGATTTTCGGGAAATCCGCAATCCGCGAGATTCGCGAATCTCCCGCAAAATCCGCAAATCCGCGAGCAGCGGATTTTGCTCGCACTGCTCGCACTGTTCGCGTGAGTTTGCGGCTTCCCAGTACAACTTCGCGCCCCGCGAATAAGTGCTAAATTGCAGAAATACGATCTTAGCAAAACTGAAACTACTTGCCAGGTTCAAAAGTTCAGGCTCATCATTAGTAGCCATTTCCTGTAGTGCTTCCTGAGGGGCCCCTCCAGAGTTCAGTTGCCAGTTGCAACTATTATGTGACCCTGCTCTGAACCTCAGAATAGTTACACATATGCCACAAAGGTCCTGAATTACAGCTAAGGGAGACAAGCAGGAGCCAGGCTGGAAGTTAAAATCCATTAATCAGCCCCTAATTCATTATTGTCAGTTGGGGCAGGGCAGGTGATCACTAATCAGGGCGCACTAAGGAAGCAGGTGCCAGCTAAAAAAATATTCTGTGACACATTAATCAGCCCCAAATTAATTCAGGTCACTTGAGGCAGGGAAGGTGTGCTTTGCTTTGCCGAAAATAATGTACACTGGACAACCAGAGGGTGTGGTGATGAAACAGAGGGTGGCATGGGTGGGCCAGAGGGTGGCATGAGTAGTCAGAGAGTGGCAGTGGTGACAGAGAGTGGCAGTGATGAAGAAGAGTGTCCCAAACAGGCTGGACACGTAGAAACAACAAGTTCGCAAAACCCGACCCGACAGGTAAGTTCGCAAATTGCGAAATTGTAAAAACCCTCGCGAACTGGCAGAAACACGGGCGAACACAAAAAAAAAACAAATCCGCAAATTTGCGGGAATTCGCGGATTTTGCGGATTGCGAGTTCGCAAATCCGCAAAATTCGCGAACGCGAGATCCACAAAATTCGCCCATGCTTACCCTAAGGCTTTACCTCTGAGATCCCCAACAAAAACATCACAGAGAAGCTCATTGAACTCTTCTCCAGGGTGGGTATTCCCAGGGAAATCCTGACTGATCAGGGTACCCCGTTTGTCTCTCGCCTGATGAAGGGGGTATGCCGAACCCTGAACATAGGGCATATCAGGACGTCTGTCTGCCATCCTCAAACCGACGGGCTTGTAGAGATATATAATGGTACCCTGAAACTCACCCTGAAAAAGATGCTACAAAATGAAGGGAAAGACTGGGATCAGCTTCTTCCTCTTGCCCTCTATGTCATTTGCGGTCAAGTTCAGAGTAGTCTGGGTGCTCCTCCTTCGAACTGCTGTATGGGAGACAACCCAGGTCGTTCCTGGAGAAGACTAAGGAGGCATAGGAGAAAGAGGAGGAATACGAAACCCGGCGTTTCTTAGAATTTACACACAGCCTTACGTCTAGGATAGGAAAACTCTGAGATCTCGCCTATTCCAATCTTGAAAAACAACAAGGGAGACAGAGATACCAGTATGATAAAGGGATAAAGTGGAGAAGCCTTTCCGTTAAAGACTGGGCGTTGGTCTTGCTCCCATCCTCCGTGAGTACGCTGAAAGCAGAATGGATGGGCCTGTATAAGGTGGTTGGGACTGTAGTGAGGTTCCGTGACGATTTGAACCCGTGTTTTCAATATTGTCGGAAAGGCATAATATTGGTATCAGCGAACCGCAAATGATCCATTTAGCATATCCTGGTGTTTTCGCTATGCTACAAGCAAGAGTACTCCTGTCACAAACACATTTCCGATCTACCCATGGCATCCATCTTAGATCATGGCAGCCATTTTGTGTTTCTTGCCCTCACATACGCAATAACCTCTGATTACTTCATTTCGATTAAGGACACGTAGGCTTAGCCGGCGATTCACCTTTCCAGTGACACGTGCACCTTAGAACAGAACACGCTGTAGCTGCATGACTCGACAAAGGCTGCCTCCTCTGCCCGAGGCCAGTCCTGCTATACTGGTTCTTGTGTTCGTTGGCCTGATCATGATTAGGCGGCCGAAGCCGGTAGCCTTGCCCATTTTACAACCCACAAACATCCCTTATCCTGCTTTTCTATCTTCTGCACCTGGCTCTGCTCCTTTCCTTCTGGGCCTTTATTAGGGGGAGGTAACGAAATTTACGATGAGGCGGTCCGGGTCTTGAATGAAAAGTTGACATGAGATTATGATGGAAAAGTGGGAACCCCTCGTTCGTAATGTTTTGACATCAGATATTGTCGACGATTCCTGTGCAACGCCAAATATTTATTGTTTAGGACACAAAGGTTTGGGAATGTATTACATGTAAAGAATTTGCCTCAAGCTCAAATTTTAGTATATAAGGAACAACCCTTTTTGTACAAATCGAACAGGCTCCTAGATACTGCCCGTGTGTAGTTTCTGTGACTTCTGTGTCCCTGCAGTAAATAAACCTTTGGTCTTTGACGCCACCATCGAGAAGCCCGTGTTTCTGTTTATTTGTGCACCGAGACAGGTGGAACTCCAGGGTCTTCGGGTGTTATCCCTGACACCTCTGGACGGAACCAAAAAGTCCAGAACTCCAATTGGCGCCCAACGTGGGGCGACGTCATTCGGTACCGGTCCAAAAGCCTGAAGAGTTCGAGAAGCTTCGTGTGAAGATTCCTGAGGGAGGCGCCCCACTTCATCGATCCCGGCATATCGCAAAAGTGGCCCGACGTTCTCTTCCACGAGGGTTCCCGTTCGGACGGCTGCAGTGGTCCGTTGCCTTGACCGTCGCCCTGTCTTGGACCCGAGGTGCAGTCCTTAGTACGGCGAAACATGACGGGTTTCTCCTTGGTGACGTCTTCAGTGCCTCAGTTAAGTATTTAGTGGTTGCTAGTTGGTTACTTCGTAAGGGTTGTTAAAATCCTTTTAGTTCTTGGTTTGGTTTGGTTTCTTAAGATTATCACTGGTTGTTCTGGTTACGATAATCTATTGGTTTAGTTTGGGTATCGATACATTTGTTCGCTTTTGGTAGGCCTAAGTTCTTGGTTCGAGTGCACATTCCTGTTTGTGTTTGTATGTTCTGTCTTCCGAATTATAAAATGGTAAGTCGGAAAAATTGTATGTTGTCGTGCTTTGGTTGCAACAGTGATTCCCGCTTGGAGGACTCATGTCTGGTTCCTCCGATCGGAACTCCCCTATATGAACTTTATTGTAAGTTTGGAGTGGGTCCTATATCTTATAATGAGGTGTGGGTCCGATACACTGAAAAAGATGGTGTCCTTAGTTGGCCACTACATGGTAGTTTTGAACCTGAAGTTCTTGACAATTTAGAAGTAAAATAGTTTAAGAAGAAAGCCCGGCCGGCAATGTTTGATTCTTTCCGTTACTGGCGAAAAGAATCTAAACAGAGAGAAATTAAAAGGTTGAAAAAAGAACAGAAAGAGCAAGAGTTAACTTTAGAACAAGCGGCTAAGCAGCTGCAAGATAACGAGTCTGAGAAAGCAATGGAGATAGCTACTAGAGAGCGTAACTTAGCGATAGATAAGTGCTACCCAGCCTTGCCATCGAGTACAACTAAGATAGTAGAGGACCCCAAAAACGATCCTCTGTTGTCTTACTTGTTACGGTCACCACCACCGTATGCACAAGGTGCTACGGCTCCACCTGTACCAAATGTTCAATTGCCGGTTGCTGGACAACCTGGTATTCCTGCTCCTGCCCCTCAGAATCAAGCCCCTGTACTTCCTGTGGTTAATGTGAATGTTCCTTCGGCACCCCCTCTTCCTGGGTTGCCGACTTCTTTGCCTATACCTGTGTTGCTTACACCTACTGCTTTACAAGCTACCTTACTTGATACTCCTACTGTCCCTGTACAATCTGTTCCAACTACTACTGTGTTTTCTACATCTGCTAGTATTATGACTCCGCTTTCTGTTCGTCGAAGAATCACTGATTCTGTCTCTAACATTCTGTCTCCTTTCTATAAATCTTTAATTAAGACACCTACTTCTGACTCTGTACAAAGACGCAGTCAGCTCCCAAGTACTGAGGAACGGGGAATATTAGATTCCACGGCTCTCAGATGGATTTCGAAGAGTAGAAGATACAGTACTAGAGATGTATTGGATACATTTATGCAATGGAATGAACCAACACAACGATATGTCTTCGACGAGATGTGCTCTCTTTTACGTGAGGAACTAGAAGAAGATGACTCTGAATTGAATTTAGAAGACTTAATTAAGGTTCAGAAAGAGTTTGCTGCAGGTATGATAGTAGGTCAAAATATAAAAGAAGCGATGGAACTGATTTTAAGTTATAGGAATGATCCATCTCTTCGTTCACCGAGGGTCTTAGAGAAAAATAGTACGAAGCAGAATCGCCAATATCCAATGAGGGAGGTTCCTCCAATTTGGCGCGAAGCTATACAAGCTGATGCATTCCTTGGTATTGCGGCCCTCCGGCGCAATTCCAGAGAGTGTGGATACACATTCCGTGGAAGCGAGCTGAAGTGTTAGCAGTGAAACAGGCCTTGCCAGATCCGCGTAAGAATCCTGCCGGATATTATAAGGAGTTAGCACAAACAGTTGAGGCTTGTGTGATGAATCTAGCGGACATTGACATGTTATTTGGGAATGTAGTTCCGCAACCAATTTGGGCTAAAATTCGCAAAGAGAATCATCCAGTTGCTCTAGGTGGTGATTGGGCAGCTATAATTGCAGCGGATGGTCAGCAAATAGGTGGTTCCAAACCCGAACCTCTAATTGCTAATCTTCCAGGTAGGATAATTGACTTAATGAAAACTCTGATGCCAGCATTGCGTGTTAACTGGGACAAGTTGTCCGCATGCAGGCAAAAGAAAGACGAAAGTGTCTCCGACTTTTTCACGAGGTTCGAAGAGACTTTTGTAGATCACAGTGGTCAGGATATGAGCACAGAAGGAGGACAGAGATTGTTTGTCGATAAATTTGTACACAATTTGCTACCTGAGCTATGCAATAAATTAAAAGATTCCGAGAGTGCGTGGGCTGTCTCTACAACTGCGCAAATACTTGCAACTGCACAGTATTATGAAAATAGGGATAAAGAGGAGAAAGAGAAATCAGATAAGAAAACGAAAGACTTAAAAACTAAAGTTCTTCTGCAACAAGCATATCCGCCTCGCATGAATCAGACCAATACACAGCAAGGGTCGTATCAAAGGACAGATTATGGTTCTCAGAGACCACAATACCAATGGAATCAATGTGCATATTGTAAGAAAGAAGGACATTATAAGAATGAGTGTCCAGTCTTAGCGCAAAATAACGCAGCAGCAGCTCAGAGAGGTCGTGGTGGTTTTGTGCAAAATTCTAGAGGTCGAGGACGAGGTGCTATGCCTCCACAAACAAATGATCGCCCTTCCAATCACTTTGATCAGCGGAATGGACAGTCTGCTCAACAAAATAGATCTCAACAGTATCATGTTGAGGATTATTGTGAAGTTGATGAGGGATTTCAACAAAATGAGTACTAGGACAGCCATGGACAGAGAGAGGGGGTAGTATCAGTTCCAGTGGATCAGAGTGGGCCTTATGTCGCAGTAGCAACATCAGGTGTAGTCGAACCGTTTCTGTTGGATACTGGTGCCGCAAAAAGTTCTATCATTCATGCGAAACTCCCTGGCGCACCTTTGTCCGGCTTAATAAATGTTTCTGTAGGTTTTTCAGGCGCCCCTGTTTACAACCCTGTATCTGGTCCTTTGTCTATTTCTGTTGGACCGTGTCAATTGAAAGCACCCCTGATTTTGACGACAGGTTGTAATGAAAATCTGCTTGGTTTAGACTTGTTAAAACGCCTATATGCGACATTGTACTGTTCTCCAGAAGGAGTACAGCTTACGTTGGGTAAACGAATCACCACTCCGATGTACTTGTCAATGGATGCACTTCCACCAGAGCTGCGTTCACTCCCTGATACTCTTTGGGCGACTGGTCCTAACGATGTAGGCCTTTTAGAAATACCACCATATGTAGTCACTTTGAAAGCAAATGTAAAATTTCCACGAATTCCTCAATACAAGATCTCTAGCGAGGGTGAACGTGCACTTTTATTAATTGTGCAAGATTTGATTAAGAAAGGGGTGGTTGAAGAAACTAGAGGAAATGTCTGTAATAGTCCTGTATTGCCAATTTTGAAACGTACTGATCCTTCAAAGCCTCCAGTATATAGATTTGTTATCGATCTCAGAGAGGTTAATAAAATTGTGGTTCCGCAGTTTCCTGTGGTTCCAGACATTACTGCATTGTTAACATTGATTCCTGCAACGGCTACATGGTTTTCAGTCATCGACTTGAAGAATGCCTTTTTCAGCATTCCAATAGCCGAGGAAAGCAGAGATATTTTCGGCTTCTGTCTAGGAGGTCGAAGCTTCAGGTTTAAACGCGCTCCACAAGGCTATTGTGAGAGCCCATCCATTTACAGTCAGGCATTAAAAAGTCAGTTAGATTCCTTTGTACTTCCTCCAGGTTCTGCTCTAGTGCAGTATGTAGATGACCTTCTAGTGGCTGCCGATGACAAGGAAACTTGCAAAGCAGCTACGATTTCGTTATTGCATCATTTGTCTAATTTGAATCACAAGGTGTCACCTTCGAAAATGCAATACTGCTGCCAAGAAGTGACCTACCTAGGTCATCTCTTGTCAAAGGAGGGAAGGAAGTTGACCCCAGAGAGAATAAAAGCAATTACGCAGATGAGTGTTCCTCGCACACAGAGAGAAGTACGTGCCTTTCTAGGTATTACCTCTTACTGTAGGCAGTGGATCCCAAATTTTTCTCTTTTAGCAAAACCGTTGGTAGCTTTGACTGGGAAAAATGTTCCGAGTCCGGTGCCATGGTCTGCTGAATGTCAGGAGAGTTTTTCTGAGTTACGAAATGCACTATGTTCAGCTCCTGTATTGGGTACACCCGATTACAGCAAGCCATTCATGCTCTATGTTCACGAGAGAGAAGGTTGCGCGTTGAGTGTTCTGACACAGAGATTCGGTGATAAACAACGCCCTTGTGCGTACTTTTCATCAACATTAGATCCGGTAGCTAGAGCGTTTCCTAGTTGTTTGAGAGCTACAGCGGCAGCTGCGGCTTCCATTCGACAATTTGCTGGTTTGGTGATGAATAACATGCTAGTGGTCATGGTTCCTCATGCTGTGGATACACTCATGAACAGAACCAAGACACAACACCTTACCAGTGCTAGATTATCTGGCTACGAGCTGACACTGCTAGCGAGTCATATTCAGATCAAAAGATGCAATGTATTGAATCCAGCAACACTGTTGCCGGCTAATCAAGAGTCGAGTGATTCCGAACCCCATGATTGTTGTTTCAGAACCGAGGAAGAGACAAAAGGACGAATTGATTTAAAAGACACCCCATTGTCAGATCCAGATGGCACGTTGTATGTTGATGGGTCATGCTTTAAATTGGAGAATGGTGATGTGACTGCTGCCTATGCAGTAACGACTTTGAGTACGATTGTGGAGACTGCAAGAGTGAGTCAGAATTCTGCCCAAGCTGCAGAATTAATCGCTCTAACGAGAGCGTGTGTTTTAGCTAAGGGAAAGAGAGTGAATGTGTTCACAGATAGTCAGTACGCGTTCGGCGTGGCCCATAATTTTGGCCGTTTGTGGAAAGAAAGAGGTTTCATTACGTCCCATGGGACTAAGATTCAACATGGTCAGCTAGTTAACGACTTGTTGGAATCTCTAACCTTGCCGATTGAAGTTGCGATTGTGAAATGCAGTGCGCATAAAGCAATCACGGATGATGTTGGTCGTGGGAATGCTTTTGCTGACGAGACCGCTAAACAGACAGCTAGAAATATGATGAGTAGAATGTATGTTGCACCGTCTGCAAGATGGATTTCTGAGTCTGGAATGTGTGAGGATACAGTGGAAAGTGTGAAAGAGATTCAGAAAGAGGCAACTGAGGAGGAAAAGCGAGCATGGAAAGAAAGTACGGGCAAGTTGGATTCGAGTGGGTGTTGGATTGACTTGTCGGAACAACAGCGTTGGATGTTGCCTGATGCGTATGTGCTTGCAGTGGTGACAATGGCACATGGAGTAGCACATATAAGTTCTAAAGGGATATGTAAGATGTTGGCTCCAGTCTGGAAGAATGATGGGATTAGTAAATGTGCAGAAAGAGTGGTGAAAAATTGTATGGCATGCCTGATGCATAATCCTGGCAAGGGAATCCCTACTCCTGCTGGTCACTTCGCTCCACCCTCATGCCCCTTTGAAGTGATTCAGTTAGACTTCATTCACATGGATCGGTGCAATAACTTAAAGTACGTCCTGGTGGTAGTTTGTGCTTTCTCCAGATGGATCGAAGCATATCCACTAAAGGACAACACTGCCCTATCAACTGCCAAAATTCTTCTCAAAGAATATTTCCCTAGATACGGAATGCCACGGATTGTATGGTCGGATAACGGAAGTGAGTTTATAGGGAAAGTTATGCAGAGTGTGTGTGCCGGTTTAGGAATAAAGCAAAAATTCCACAGTGCAAACCATCCCCAGTCTGCTGGTTTAGTTGAGGGTTACAATGGCACCCTCAAACTAAAAATCGCTAAAATACAGGCATCCACGGGTTTATCCTGGCCAGACGCACTACCCTTGGCTTTGTTATCCACGAGAGCGACTGTACATTCTAGAGTAGGGCTTAGTCCGTATGAAATTGTCTTTGGCCGTCCTGCTAATATTTGGGGAGTGCCAAGGCCAAAGGAATTTTGTTCTCTGGAATATCCAATGTTGATTGATTACCTTTACGACTTGACTGCTAAATTGAGTCTTATTCACCAACAGGTTTTCGATGCATTGCCAAAGCCTCCGGAGAGTCCAGGTCATCAGCTGAAACCAGGTGACCACGTTGTGGTGCGGAACTTTGCGAGGACGAAGAACCTTCAGCCCAGATTTGTTGGCCCCTACCAAGTACTGCTAACAACGAGAACTGCTGTTCGTGTGGCTGGTCGCAAGCATTGGATCCATGCGACACACGTCAAACGTGTGCCCCTGCCACTTCCTTATGACAACTGGATTAAGAAGGGAATTGGTGCCTCTGAGTTCGAGCGAACACCCAAGTTTGTCCCTTTCAGCGATGCCGAACTGATAACTGATACTTCGAACTCTGACTCTCCTGAAACTACTTCTTTGACTCCTGAACACTTGCACTCTGCATCAGAAGAAACTTTGCCATCTGCGAACTTGAACATTGCAACCTCTACTGACAACACATTGTTTCCTGATCAAACAGTTCCTGCAAAACTAAGATACAACTTACGATCTCGCAATATGGACAAATAAAGCAGGAAACTGCCTATTTTACACATTTGAAATTTTAAACACTTTGCCTCCAGCCAGGAAGTTTGCTATTGTTTTATAGTTTTTTTTAAAAAATTGCCTTGCCGTCTGGGTAGCCGTAGGGTCGTGGCTGTGTGCCTAGTTGAATCTGCAGGGGTCAGACACAAGGTCGATCTTTCTGTTGGTTCTGGGAACTCCCAGGGCTGACAGAGGCATTTTCATCTACGTACACATCATCAGTGGTCGCGAGCGGATTGTAGAAGATGGAGCTTCCTGCGCTGCAACGAGAAAATGTGATTTATGTTCGCAGAAACAGACTTTACAGAATCCTTCATAGTAAATGTTTTCTGATGCAATGTGCTATTACATTTTTTATTGTTTTAATAACGTTGGTGGGTGGAATCGTTTCTGGTATAAATTTAATCTTTGTGCCAGTAACTACATTACCTCCCCTTGATCCTGCTACCTCTACTGTTTCTTCTATACACTCTTTTCACTCGTTTCCTGAACATGAACAAGCTCGACGTTCAGAATTTATCAATAACACTTTCGTACAACTCTTGCATCAACACCAACTGGTGGTCAACACTACAGACTGCTGGGTGTGTGGCTTGATACCCCACACTATGGATAAAGGCATTCCCTATCTGGTTTTGCCTTTTAGCTATAATGGATCATTTCAGGCCCTTCAGACCATTTTTGCCTATGCCTTTGAAACCTATCCTCCGCGTCCACCACGTTCCACTAAATATAACTCTGCCAATAAAGCTTTAGTCCAGGGAATTATTGACATGATCAAGGATGTCAATAATACTCCATCTTACCCTAGAGACGAATTGCGAGTATATTTGAGTTGGAACTCTACAGAGTATCGCCTTAGCTTGGGAGAAAGCAAGCGAAAAAGCTCCACTCCAATCTGGGTCGTGCCTCACCGAGGTCAGGTCTGTTTGCAAGGTAATGGGAGAAATCCGAGAGCTCAGCTAGGGAGGAGTGAGTGCGTAGAGACTTACGTGTTTCCGTCTAACTCTTCCCCTGCTTTTCTTACTGCTAGGGGTACCTACTTCATCTGTCAAGACAGAGCGTATACATGGTTGCCTGCTGACTTTTCAGGTTCATGTTATATTGCTCGATTGTTGCCTCCAACATACACTGCTTCTTCTGACTATCACAAGACCAGAGTAGCAAGAGGTGTTTTCAGCAAGGAAGACACCGCTGGTCAGGAAGCTGGAGACTTCTTCAAAGGTTTCCTTCCGTTCTGGGGGCCTATGGCCAATAGTAGAAACATACGTCAGCTAACACGGGTAGTTGAATCTACTATTACCGAAACTGCTGGTGCCCTTAGCAATTTGACAGCTGAGCTTCAGGCGGATAGACTCATGACGTTGCAGAACCGTATAGTTCTAGACGTAATTCTTGCAGATCGAGGTGGGGTATGCAGAATGATCCAATCGAGCTGCTGTGTCTTTATTCCCAATAATGCTCCAACAGTCTATGAGGCGATCTCTAAACTACACAAGATTTCCGACTCTATACATGTAGACAAGGGAAACTGGTCCTTCATGGAGTGGTTGTGGACTCTGATATCAGCATGGGGATGGAAGGTTCTGATGGTCATTGGTGTCATCCTAGTATTCCTATTCTCATGCTGCCTGATTATCCAGTGTGGTCCTGCTTTGTGTAGTCTCTGTGCTGCAACCTGTTTTAGAAAACCACCTGCGTTTGGAGAAAAGGCACGAGAAAGGATGATGATACAACAGCATGTCACTGACCTAATGAGCATAGAATTAGACTCTGACATAGACTGAGTAATTGCCTATGTAAGGGCAAAAGGAGGGTCTGAGGTTCCGTGACGATTTGAACCCGTGTTTTCAATATTGTCGGAAATACATAATATTGGTATCAGCGAACCGCAAATGATCCATTTAGCATATCCTGGTGTTTTCGCTATGCTACAAGCAAGAGTACTCCTGTTTCAAACACATTTCCGATCTACCCATGGCATCCATCTTAGATCATGGCAGCCATTTTGTGTTTCTTGCCCTCACATACGCAATAACCTCTGATTACTTCATTTCGATTAAGGACACGTAGGCTTAGCCGGCGATTCACCTTTCCAGTGACACGTGCACCTTAGAACAGAACACGCTGTAGCTGCATGACTCGACAAAGGCTGCCTCCTCTGCCCGAGGCCAGTCCTGCTATACTGGTTCTTGTGTTCGTTGGCCTGATCATGATTAGGCGGCCGAAGCCGGTAGCCTTGCCCATTTTACAACCCACAAACATCCCTTATCCTGCTTTTCTATCTTCTGCACCTGGCTCTGCTCCTTTCCTTCTGGGCCTTTATTAGGGGGAGGTAACAAAATTTACGATGAGGCGGTCCGGGTCTTGAATGAAAAGTTGACATGAGATTATGATGGAAAAGTGGGAACCCCTCGTTCGTAATGTTTTGACATCAGATATTGTCGACGATTCCTGTGCAACGCCAAATATTTATTGTTTAGAACACAAAGGTTTGGGAATGTATTACATGTAAAGAATTTGCCTCAAGCTCTAATTTTAGTATATAAGGAGCAACCCTTTTTGTACAAATCGAACAGGCTCCTAGATACTGCCCGTGTGTAGTTTCTGTGACTTCTGTGTCCCTGCAGTAAATAAACCTTTGGTCTTTGACGCCACCATCGAGAAGCCCGTGTTTCTGTTTATTTGTGCACCGAGACAGGTGGAACTCCGGGGTCTTCGGGTGTTATCCCTGACACCTCTGGACGGAACCAAAAAGTCCAGAACTCCAGTAGGGAAGACAACATATAAAGTACAGATAACCCCTCCACAATACAATCTTATCACATTAACATCCTAAAAAAATGGTTGGGCCCTCTCTCAAAATCAGCCCATTTGGCAACAACAAAACCGGGAGAGGCCCTGTGTACCCTGTCTCAACTGGTAGTAAATCAGCCCCCATCAGCAGCAGTCCTTCAGGTTGTTGCTTCAACCGTTCTCTTCAATGTTTTTGGACAAACCAGGAAAAACAACCCCAATTGAGCATAATATAAAGACGGTCCCTGGCAAGGTCATTAAACAGCAACCTTACAGTATTCCGGCTGCAAGGAGAACCGTTGTACATAACAAGATACAGACCATGTTAGAGATGGGCACCATCCATCCCTTTAGGAGTGAGTGGGCATCCCCCATTGTCTTGGTACCAAAGCCTGATGGTACCATTCGATTCTGCATAGACTTTAGGGCGATAAACGCTATCTCCAAATTCAATTTATTTCCCCTTCCGAGAATAGATGAGTTGATTAGGAAGCTGGGGGACGCCTAGTATATAACAACCCTTGACTTAATAAAAGGATACTGGCAGGTCCCCCTGAGGGAACAGGATAAAGAAAAGACGGCCTTTATCACCCCTGATGGGCTCTATGAGTTACAGTACTCCCATTCCGTCTTCACGGAGCTCCTGCCACCTTACAGCGGTTAATGAACACCGTACACCGTGAACACCAGGGCTTCTCGTTCACCTACCTTGACCATATTGTAATATTTAGCTCTACATGGGAGGAGCATTTGGTCCACTGCCAGAAAATACTCCAGGCCTTATCCCAAGCTGGCTTACACATTAACTCAAATAAATCGAAAGTAGCCTTCAATTAAGCCAAGTACCTAGGCTATGTCCTGGGGAACAGGATGATAGCGTCTCAAGCTGGAAAAGTGAAGGCTATCATGGATACCCCTTTTCCTTCCTCCAAATGGGAAATCAGAGCCTTTTTGGGATTGTTGGGGTATTATAGGAGATTCATTCCCCAATACCCAAACATAGCAGGTCCTCTCACCGATCTCCTAAAGAAAGAAGCCAAATCAACCAACCTCCTACACCCTACAGACACAGTGAAACAGGCCTTCCTCCAGCTTAAAAAAGCAATAACAACTAGTCCAATCCTGCCCTCACCCGATTTTTTCAGGCCTTTCATCCTTCATACTGATACCTCTGACAGTGCAATGGGGGCGGTTCTCACTCAGCTTTCCCTGCAGGGCATTGAACATCCAATTCTGTTTATTAGCAGGAAATCGTTCCCCCGGGAGAAGCGGTACCCCACCATAGAGAAAGAGTGTCTCGCCATAAAGTGGGTGGTTGATAAACTGTGTTATTGCTTGCAGTGGAATCGTTTTCTATTGTATTCCGATCATGCCCCTCTCCTATGGATGAGTCGGAACATGGGCAATAACCCTTGCATCCTCAGGTGGTTCCTTTCATTACAGCCTTATATCTTTGAGGTACGGCACAGAACAGGGAAAGAGAACGGAAATGCCGACTTTCTCTCCCGCATGTTTCCTCTCCCCAATCGGGAAAGGCCTAGGGGTGGGGTATGCCATGGGGCCCCCGTCTTCCATGGTTATACCATAATGGTGGATGAATGGTGGCATAATCCTGACAGCCAGGATCCTCTCCTTTCTTCACAGACAGAGGAATCCCCGGATTGGTTTGCCTTGCGGGGTCCCCTTCAGGACACATATTCGCTGTTTCTGCGAAAGATCCCTTTAACTGGGAGCTATGCTTGGAGAACCCCGCTCCCTGGTTAAGCGCCATCGGCCTGATCCAATTGAAGATGGGGAGCGAGTAAAAGAGACGATGGACTCAGGAAGACGCTGGAAGAGAGAGAACACCGAAAGCGGAGCCCGCGAGGAGGAGACGAGACCAAGGAGAAGACACTCCGGTCCCGATATTGACAGCCCAGGGAGGAGTTCCAGAAGCGCCAAGGGAGTTAGGAGGCCAACGTCCATGCTCTCCGCCCAGCCAAGCTCCTGGAGGAGTGTGGCTTTCACAGGTGCATGCACGGTTTGCAGGGTGTGCAGGGAGGCAAGAGAAAGCCATTCCCCACATCCCTAACCGTCCCGATCACCCTCCCTTTTAACTGGCACCGCTTCCTCAAGCATCTTTACTTTAGTAAAGCACCGAGTGTCTCCTCACTCCTTTTCCCCATTTGACGAAGGAATATAAATGGAACCTTTCACCCACACTCCATTTGTTCTGTATTTTTTTTTAGGGGAACATGAAGCTTGAAGACATCCCCACGGAAGCCAGAATGGCCAGATATTTGACGACACGAAGAAAGCGACCTTCGGACAAAACGCATTATCCCCAGACGGTGGTGGCTGGGGATGTATGACGTTACAATGCATACTTTTACCACGCATACCTTTACAACGCAGTTTTTACAACGCATGCCTTTACAACGCATAGCGCTTTGGGGTGCTGGATAGTGAATAGTTTAATTTACTATTCCAACTCCAGTCCCCGTGGACACTAGGGAAGGTGTTGGATGGTAAATTAAACTTTATCCCTATCTTAGAGCGCCCCCCAGCGCAATGCGTTGTAATGGTTTGCGTTGTAATGACTGCGTTGTAATGGTAGTGCGTGGTAAAAGTTTTGTTGTAAAGGTTGTATACCGGTGGCTGGATATGGATGAAAACATTTTTATTTTTTTTTAAATAATCATCCCTTTTTCTTTGCTGCTGCGCCGCTGTTGACTCTCTTTCATCCCCTTCAGGTCTACTACAGCATCGGATGCACTCAGGCTTCTGGGCTCTCCCAGCCAATCTTGCCGCTGCAGCAGCTTCCTGATTGTTCTGAGTGTTCCCATTTGAACACTCATGCAGTGTCTGGGGAGACTGGGCATGTTCTCCACAGGGCTGTGCAACACAGCACAATGGAGAACATGCCAAGCACGCATGACAGTTTTGCCGGCCCTTGAGGGCCAGCTAAACTGCCCTGTGCACTTAGAGCATTGCAAACCACTCTTCACTCTGCTTGGCGCCACTGACCCCAGCACCGCCCCACCCCGCCCCCACCAAGCTCCAGTTACCACATAGAAAAATAAAATCAAAATAACGTCCGGTTATTTTCATTTTCATTTTCTTTTGTGCACTGCTTACATAGCAGTGGGGCAACGCTCCTCCGCTTCAGAGGAGGAGCTGCCACGGTCGTTTGGTGACTTTTGACTGTTTGCAATAAATACACCTGGTGCAAGGGGATTTTATTGTTATTGAGGCCAATGAACATTTTATGGAAGTATGGCTTGGTACAGCAGTTAATTACAACAAAATATTTATTTTCGAACGTCACACTGACTTTTTTTGAACAGGTGAGTTTTGAGGAACCTTAACTTTTTTCATATCTTCTAGCACACCCCACATATTTAAAAGAAAGCAGTGAGATTGTCCTTCGGTGTCTAAACATCAATAACATTGTGAAATAAAACATTACGTTTACGCTTTTAACCATGGTTTGCAGCTTGAAAGAGAAATGGGATTGTGTTACAGAAAGTGCCCCGGTGGCACAATGCCCATGGGCACTTTGGTACCACAGAAGGGGCACCTGATGCTTGTGTGGCCCTTCTGTAATACTGATAGTGCTGGTGCACATGTAGCACCAGCAATATCACGAGAGGGTATTCTCTCATTTGCAAATGAGAGAATCACTTTGTATTTTCAATATGAACACAGAGCTAAACATGCCGTCAGCAGGCACACTGACCGAGTACCACAAAAAGGTGCCCCTTAGGGCAGCTCATTTGAGGAGTTAAAGGGTGTCCCATGGAACCCCCAGACATCCCCCTGCAGGAAGGTGTAGTTACTCACTGCACCCACATGCATGGTGATCTCTGATCCCTCTTGAAAGTGCAGGCAGGTGCCTCCTCAAACATGGAACACCTTTTAAACTGCTGCTCCATATTTCACTTGAATACCCTGCACCCAGAGCAGGGAGAGTTTGCAGCTGCCCTAAGAGCAGTGCATTTATCATAACAGGGTGCACTTTCCCTGTTTGTGCCCGACGCACCCGTTTAATGGTGCGCAGTGGCACAAACCGGGAAAGTGCTCTCTATTGGTAACGCAGGTCCAGGTGTCCAATCAACAAACTATTTGCCTTGAATTTTTCTTTTGTAATTGCTTTATGTACTCTACCCTTTAAAAGTCCTTTTTGTTTTTACAAAAGAAACAATAGGATTGTAATTAACACCGTTTCTTATGAATGTAGCGCGCATGGGGAAGCTAATTTTACATGCAGGTATTCGATTTGCACCCCTTAAGTTCTTCAATGGCGTTGGAACTCATTTTAAGGACATTCTCTGCTCTTTTAATGTTTCAATCCCACGCTTTGATTACTAAGAGTACCAATTCTCTTTCTCCTTTGTCCGTGAACATGTTTCTGAAGACCCACCTCAATGCCATGGTCTTCATCTTTTGGTGAATTATTGCCCTGTTCGATGTTGTACTTTTTCACAAGGGCTATTGAATGTTTCTGTATGGACTGAAACACAACAGATCCCGTTCTGTGTATTTGCTTCTATACACCCCGTTCCATGTAAATGAACAGTGGATCTGCACATCACCCATTGCAGTGTGTAATTTCTACTCAACCTGACAGGAAACAACTATAGAAATAATTTGCCCTGACTCTCCAAATGGTGCTCAGACACGACTTTTAATAAGCATAATTATGCAGTGACCCAAATCGTGTTGATCCCACTTGACCAAACGGAAGCTATAAGGGGCATGCAAGTAGTCAAATTACAATAAACAGAGAACACTTGTACATGGAATTTTGAGGCATTAACAGGATCATCTGACTTGGAGTTTTTTAGGAACCACAGCTGAACGTTTTGGGAGAATCGGATGAAATACTCTTTGGGAGAGGAAAGCAGAGAACGAGATAGAGTGCTGTTGATGGTAGTTCTTCCACACCTCTGCTCACCTACAACATTTAAGACGTTACTGCAATTAGAGCAAGATATTATTTGGACGTTATGGAATGTGGATTCCAGACTGTGTTGTTCTTCATATTTCCATCTCCAACGGTTTGACCCTATCCTTTCGTGAACTAAGCGGCGTTCCCACTGATAATCTCTCCACCCAGCTTCCAAAAGATAGTGCTATTAGTTTTACAACTCTTTGTAAACATCTCTGTGAGCACCGTTGTCTTGCATGCAAATGTTCTCTATTTCTGTAAAATGAGTGTTTATTCCTCTTGTCCAGGTCCACAATATATAAATACCCTCATTCAATTTAGACAATAAGTACCGGAGAATGTGATTATTTCAGACAAGCTGAAGAATGGGGGCTTAGGGAAGAAAATAGTGTCTTCCAAGTGAAACAATCCTTGGCAAAGCCAAGACGGCTCACATTGAGGATCAATTGGCTTTGCCAATGCCTTTTTTCGATGCTGTGGAACCTCGGGCAAAAGAAAAAAAAAAGTAAAAAAAAAAAAAAAGATGCAATAAGTTGGCCACATTGGTTTATGGGTGCACTTATACCCAGTGACGTATGTGCGTGTAAATGCTGTTATACATGGGCTCCAACAAAATTATACAGGTGCCATTTTGTTTTATTTACTAATTCGAGATGGACAGGTAAATAAAAAAATTGAAAAGTATTATGGAGAAAGCCATTTTGTTTTTTTAGCTGCAGTTGTCTGCAAGAATTTGCGCATGGTCCTCCCCACAAGTAGAAGAATACTTAAAATAATGGAGTACAGCAGGCAATGTGGACTAAGTGGGTAATGGAGGGAGTGGGTGAGAGCAAACTTCGCAGCCTGGGTAGGGGACCAGTAGCACAAGAGGGAGAACAACACAGTGGGGGCAGGGATAAGCAAACAAATGAGAAAGCCACAAGCAGTGTGTGAGGAAAGAGGTTTTGGCAAGGGGGAGAAGCACATAAGGGTGAGAGCTAAAAGAAACATGTACTCTCATGGAGTGCTTAAGCAAAAAATAAAAAATGGTTCCCTAAAGTTGAGAAGTAGCATTATTGATGCCGGCCAATTAGACAGACTGTAGAGAGGCTATGCTCTAGGTGACAGATAGGAACTAGGTTGACAAGGTGAGACAAGGAAAGTCAATGGATAAAAAGCAACCAAGTTATAGTGACAATGAAGCCAACCAATAGTAAGCATTGAGTTGACTAAGTTCTTGGAAAGCCAACAACAGGTCTTTAACAGTTGGACAGCTTGGACTGTCTGGGATGCTGGACACAAAAAAAGCATTGAGTGCATATCCACAGCGAAAGTTTTCTGGTTTATAGGGTTAATTTGTTATGTGTATTCTCTAGTCTGATTAAGGAAAGACAAAGCTTCAATCCTGAAAACATTAAAAGACACCAACTTTTGGAATTTTAACATATGCTTATTGTTGCCATATAAAGTTGACGTTTGATGCACATGTTACTATTTATTAATTTTGTTGTCAACTTTTTTCACTGCTTGTCTACTCATTGAAAATGTGAATATCCGTTATCCCTTTGTGCAGTGGTCATCAAACATGGTATTTTGAGCCCAGAGGGAGACGTTTTGAAGCCCCCCCCCAATATTGGGATAAATAAGCAGATATTGTTCAGTAGAATGAGGCCTAATAAAGTCCTGGCACAAAATGGGATTTTGCAAGCTCAAAATATTTACCGGATGGTCAGTAGTGAGCCCTTTCTCTCTATATATTATTTGTTTATGGAACTCTTCTCATCCAGACTTTCGCTGTCAGTTACCCCTTGCCATCCTCTCCCTTAAATGCCATCTGTGCTAAAATGGCAAACCTCGGCTCTCAGTGTCCCACATCACCAACGTGATCTGCTGTCTATGCCACTGTCACCTCATGGTCCTCTTCTTTCCCATAACTACTTTTCCTCATACCTACAAAATCTTCACAGTATTTCACTCTTCCAGACAGACACCCTCTGATGTGGATGTCCATGTGTCTAATCAATGTCCAACACCACATAATTATTCACCACTTCTGTCAGTATCCCCGTATTTTGTCAGTGTTCATTACTCCTGTCAGTGTCCACTTTTGTCAGGGTCCCCTTGTTCTTTCAATTTGATTTTTCTTGTTCGTGTCGTTTCTCCTGTAACTTTCCACTTCTTCTCGAAGTATCTACTTCTTCCCTAAGTTTTCGATTCTTTGTAATGGCTCACGAGTTTTTGTCATTGTCCATCTTTCCGCTAAGCGTCAGTCGTTCTTGTCAGTGTCTACCTCTTCTATTAGTGTTACCTTCTCTTGTGACCATTCCTTGTGACTCTCACTACTTGCCCCTCTTGTAACTGCCCTAATCTCCTGTTGCTTCCCATCTCTCTGTCAACCACTACTGCTCCTCTCAATCCCGTAATCATTTCACATTCCCTCTCCTATCATTCACCACATATCACTATTTCAGCTCATGCAATCTTCTTGAGCACCACCAGGAGGTTTCTGCGCCTCTGAGGAACAGAATCGTCTATCCACGTTCCTAAATGATTTATGTCTGATATCTGATTATGAAATAGTTTGGACTCTCATCTCTGTGGAATTATCAGCTGCCTTAGATGCTGACAATATCCTCCTTGTCCATTTTAAAAGGCATCAGGAGAACGGGCCAGTATCCTGGCCTGGATCATCCACTACCTTTCAAACAAGCACTGAATGGTCGGCGTTTTGCCTTTCCAAGCCAAGCACCCTAAACCCTGTAATGGACTCCTCTCACACCCCTTCTTCATTAGCATTTATCTCCGCTCAATAGCCATCCTCATCCACTCCACCATATGTGATCTTAAACCACATCTGACTTAAAACATATTCCAGTGATGTCACTCACATAGTTGTTGTAAGTAGTCACAAGACCTGACGACAGGGCCGGCTCTAGGCATGTGCAAGCTGTGCACCTGCACAGGGCCACCAAACCCCAGGGGCCACCACGCCAATATATATCCTTAATATATTAATCCTCTGAGGATGGATACATATTTGCGTGGTGGCCCCTGGCAGGGATTTGGCGGCCTCTGGCTCTGTTCCACTTCTAAACTCCCTGACCCCCTACCCTCTTTACTGGCCTGCGCGCTCTGCCCCGCCCGGACCCCCTCATCCGGGCCCCCTACCTACGCTCCCTGCCCAGGGCCGCCATGAGCCTAGAGCCGGCCCTGCTGACGACTCCAAGATTCCACCCTTCAGGAAACCCATAACCAGGAATTAATGCTGTGCTAACCAAGAAAACCTAATAATGCATGGAGCCAGGGGTATGGAAGATAGTGTGCTTTGTCAGTATACCGTGCCATGACACTGGGCTGCTCATTAGTGTGACAACAGGAAGCTGGATCTGTCTATCCTTATTGGTTCAAATCACAATAGCACAACTTATCTTTTATATATTTCAAGAACTTAAGAACAACAGATAAACAGCAGAAAATCCAATTTTTAATTTACAATGGCAGTAGGAGAAAACCATTCCTTCTGTTTGTTTACACTTTATACAGTGACCTTACTTGTCACATGCACAGAACTGATCTGTGCCTATTTCTCCTAGATGAAAAATTGAGCTGTCGATGTCTTGTCACCACACCTGTCACAAATAGAGGAGTAAATGCCTTGAAATCTGTACTGGCAAAATACTATTGATTGGAGACAATAAGAACCTTGAGTCTTGGCACCAGCTAATCGAATCAATATTGACAAATAGGGTCATACAAATCTCTGGCAGCAGTGAATGTATCCTAAGAGAAGCTTTACAACATGCTGTGGTTTCAAAGACAAACAGCAGGAAGGGTCAAATGCATGCAGATAGCTTCAGTTTGGAATGATGATCAACTTGACCAAGAGACAAACGAGTAGCTATAAATGACAATTCAGAGTAAGATCTAGCACGTACTTCATTAACTTTGAGCATTTGTGCTTTTCGGAGTTTGCAGGACATGTTATTTGTTTATTTGAGACAATAGTACAATTTATTGAGATAGGTGAGTAAATATATGTATCCTGAAAGTAACTAAACATCTAGGAGACTCCTGTAGGATCCCATGCATGACTTGCCTTCATGTTTCCATGAAGCGATCATTGTTGTGGGTTCTATGCTACTTTTATTTATTTATTTATTTATTTACTTGAGTTTTATATAGCGCTTGCTAGACCCGGAGGTGTAAGAGCGCTTTACATGAGGAGAGTTACATAGGTTACAAGTAACACATTGTTACAGAAGGTACATCAATTACAAGTTACATCTGTTGGTTCATGGCATGTAGAATGGTAACTTCTACTATGAGGTCTCCATTTGAAGTTCAGTGGGCAGGGATCGTAGTTCTGGAGAGCTTTAAGGTTTACTGCTAGTCGATCCCAGTCTATTTGTGTGCTGATGTCTGTGAGCATAACCTCAGTTTAGATTTAAATCAATGTCTTTTATTGTAAAAGTTGTGTTGTACTTAATGAGGCTTTAAAACGCTTTGCGTCCTATCATAGTTAAGTGGCCCTCTTGTAGTCTATTGTTGATAGACTGAGTTGTAGTTTTGACCATATGAGATGAAGGGGGATGTTCGATTTGGAACGTCCTTGTCTGAGACTTGCTTCAATCCTGGAGTAGCAAACTGGTAGTTCCGCATAAATATTATTCTTATTTCTGAATTATATGGATGGTGTTAGAAATGGGGGTCTCTAGTTGGCAGAGGTAGGTACCTTTGTCCAAATAGGGACCCTTGCTTCTAGACAGTGTGAGGGAGAGACACTTCTAAAATAACCCCTGATCACTCCCTTGGTAGCTAGGCACAAGCAGACAGGCTGGTCTCAGAGGCAGTGTGTAAAACATATGTGAACACATACAGTAACACAGTGAAAACACTACAAATGGACACCACACCAGTTTAGAAAATTAAGTAATCTTTATCTAAACCAAACATGACCAAAACGACAAAAATCCACAACGCAGTAATAAAAATATAGCTTTCAAATGTTAAAAATAGTTCAGTTCAAAGCAAATTGCAGATGCAACACTTTGAACACAAAGTACCTTGGATGCGTCGTGCACCCAAACAAAAAGGGTCTCAGGGAAGGTGATGCGTCGGTTCCTTACACTCAGGGAAGATGATGCGTTGGTTCCTTGAGCCGGGGGAGGTGATGCATTGGTTCCTTAATGCTGTGCAGGGGAAGTGATGCATCAATTCCATACCGGAGAAGAGGTGATGCGTCGGTTTCTTACTGCGTGGGGAGGTGATGCGTTCAGTGGCGGCTGGTGACATTTGAAAGTGGCAGGGCGTAAAAGTTGTGAACAGCGCACTGTAGCGATTAAGCGCAGCCAGCAAGCATGAACGAAAATAATTACATTATGTAACATGCAGATCACAGATTTGAATTGTATTTAGAGAGGTAAGTGGGCTGCTGCTTTATACACTGGAGTCATTTTGTTAATTACAGTTCATGCGTTGCAAGCCTTCTAATATAGCAAAGTGAAATATTTAGAGACGATCACGCAAAATATCTAGAGCCCAGATTGTGTGCACCCACAAAATGCCTTGATTCAGAAAGGAGATGAAGGAATGAGACGTGCTTGCCAATTTTGTATCATGCTAGTTAAATTTGTTTACACACAAAACCGACCAGACCTAAAAGCTGAGTAGAAAACGGGTGCCAACGTGGAATAAACCTACTTGCATATGTCAAACCAGAATCACTGAAGACAGGTCAAGGAAGCTACCCAAATAAAGAAACACCCACCAAGAAAGCAGTGCACGGAGACTTGAAAGGAGGGGATAGTTCGATACAGTTTTCCCAGACTCCAGATCTCACTGGATTTAGCAGACACAAAAGGTAGCTGGTTTCACTACAAGGCAAGCATTGGGAGTCCGGCAGATTCCAAGTAGCCAGACAAAAAGTACTGGGTGCGAGAGTACTGGGCTAGATGTGTCACGGTTCAGATCTGCATCTGTGAAACGAACAAAGGTTCTGAGGTAGGCACCGAGGCCCCGGTCTACCTACTCTTTTAACAATGATGTAGCACATAATACTCCTCCTGCCCCTGACAGCCTCCCCAGCCCACGGCCCCTGCACAGCAACCACGTGTCTCACCCCTGCTGAGTCACACTCACTTCTCTTCAAATAATAAAACAACAAAGTCAATAAACGTAACTTTCCTTACCTTCCCGCCTTCAAATTCGTTCCGACTCCAGACGTCATGAACCCGCCTTCCTGTTCTTGAATTCATCGTCACTCGTCACGCAGGAAGCGGGCAGCCTCCCTCCCCTCCACCACAGCACAGCGCTGTGATTGGTTCGGCCGGCTGCCCCAACACCACGTCATTTCTCTGTATGCTGCAGCATACAGAGAACAGGGAGAGTGGGGGGGTTACTCAAGGGCAGGGGGGAGCGGTTTGCCCCCTGTTATTAATACAGTTATTACTGTCTGTTTGGACAACCTCTCAGGCTGCCCAAACAGGCAGTATTAACAACAGTGGGGAAAGCCACTCACCCCTGCCCTCGAGTAACCCCTCCCACTCTCTCAAGAAGGAACTCCTGCTTTCTCGCCGTGCGAGAAGGCAGAAACAAATGGTAGTTCTCTACAATTTGTTTCTGCCTTCTCGCACGGTGAGAAAGCAGTGGGGCAGCGCCCAAATGCCCCCATGTAGGATCCGCCACTGGATGCGTTTGTTTCTTACTGTGTCCCCCTACGATACGATACACCTTGTGCCTTGATGCGATGTGACGATCCAGGACGATGCGTGAGTTCTTGCAGCTGCACAGCAGGGCTTGCCACGGTATCAGTGCGGTGATCTTGGACTTTGGAAGCAGGTGCACTCGATGCGAAGTGCAGCAATTTCTCGAGCCGTGGGCAGGCGCTGCATCACTATCTTCGGCGATGCATCGGAAACAGGTATGGTTGCTTTACGCTTCTTGTTGATGCATTGCTTTTCCAGCTCCCAACAGCTAGAACAACCTCCAGAGGCCTAGAACATGCTCTGGCACCTTTTGGCAGGTCAGAACTCCCAGCAAGGAAGTTTAGGTGAGCTGGGGAGGAAGTCGTTGTTTCCCTGAGTCTTCAGAACAGGAGGCAAGCTCGATTTCAAGCCCTTGGAGATCTTCCTCAAGCAGGGGACAAAGCAAACAGCATAGTTCTTTTCCCTTTCCTTGGCAGAAAGTAGCCCCTGCAGGCCAGCCCCAGAAAGCAAACAGCACAGGGGCAGTATTCCTCCTCAATTTCTCCAGCTTTTCTCCTTGGCAAAGATTCCTCTTGATTCCCAGAAGTGATCTTAAAGTCTGCGGTCTGGGTCCCTCTTTTTATACAGTAAATTTATTTGTTCTCTAGTGCAGAGGAGCTCTTTGACCAGCCAAAACCAGTTCTGTCCTCTCTGGTGATGCTTCCTGGCGGGAGGTGGAGACAGCATTGTCTAAGGCAGACCAGGCCCAATCAGGTGTGAAAGAAATCTCCTTCCCTACTCTGAATGCAGCCCAGGTCTATTCAGCCCAGACCCGACTCACCTTGGAAAGGCTGGACACACCTAACCCTCCAAACCCAAGTGGCTGTCTGAACAGAATGCACATCCCCAGCCCTTGTCACTCCAAAGCTAGACGGCCAATACACAACCTAGCAGAGGCACACTGGATGGTTAGGCAAGAAATTGCCTACTTTCTAAAAGTGGTCTTTTTAAACCCAGAATGTAAAAATCACCCTCACTAAAAGATGCGTCTTAACATTCTGAGTTCAGGCATATTAAACTTTTTGTTCCTATCTTGTTCTCATGGGCAGTTATGCTTATAAGGTGTTATAAGCAAACTCCCTATTTTATCCTACTGGGACAAATAGCCTTATAATAGTGAAAAACTAAATTAGCAATGTTTCACTTTCAGGACATGCCATACACATCAGGGCATGTCGTACCTTTCACATACACTGCACCCTGCCGACAGGGGTACCTTAGGCCTACCTTAGGGGTGACTGACATGTAAGAAAAGGGAAGGTTAGGGCCTGGCAAGTGGGTGCACCTGCCACGTTGACAGTACCAAACTGCACACAGATACTGCAGTGACAGATCTGAGTTACATTTACAGGCTGCTCACGTGGGTGGCACAATCAGTGCAGCAGGCCCACTAGCAGCATTTGATTTACAGGCCCTGGCACATACAGTGCACTGTACTAGGGGCTGACTAGGAAATCACATATACCAATCATGGAAACACCAATCCATAATAACAATTTACAGGGAGAGCATGTGCCCTTTAGCACTGATCAGCAGTGATATAGTGCCCTGAGTCATAAAACCACCAACAACAGTTCAGACAAAATACAGGAGGAAAGCAAAAAGTTCTGGATAACCCTGCCAAAAAGCGCCAAGTCCAACAGAAGGAAATAGCCATATTTCTTGAAAAAGAATTATCTCCAAAATTCAAGGAGGCTGCCAATTCTTCTCATTCTTGCAGAAATCAAATTCCAGAGCTTTGCTGTCTGGACTGAAAAAAAGCTTCCATCCACGAAAGACTTTTTAAAGTAATGGATGGTTCAGAGTGGGACCAACCTACAACATAGTGATCTAGTATTGAGTATATGCAAAATTTTTGTTGAAGAATGAGTGGACTATTTCTGTGGGTTGTAAGTTTGCCCTTTTTGCAGGGTCACCTAAATATTTTGCCTTTTTGCTGAAAGCTATTTTGCTGGCTTTAGAGCTCTATGCACTTTAATCCCGCTAATCAACAGTAAAATGTGTGTACTCCTTCTTTCAACATGGCAAAAATGGTATACCCCTCATTTGCCTATTTACCTCACCTAGACGTCCCTAGCGTATGGTACTCACATTGTGCCTGGGACCTATAAATCCCTTCCGTGCTCCCGTTGGCCAACCCAGTGCTGCCGTCGGCCAACGGCCAACGCAGCCCCGCCGACCCTTTAGAACGCCCGCACCACGGCAGAAAACCACTGCGGTTAAGCGTTAAATGTCACCAGTGAGTCGCAGTACTCATTGTGCCACTCACTGCAGTGACAATGCAAATATGACTGCAAGCCTGCCACCTGTAGCTTGATTGTGCAAGTTTAAATTACAAACTTGACCTGTCAAAATTACACCTTTTGACAGGCCTAGAACCCTCCTATTCCATATTTATAGGTTGCACCTAAGTACGCCTTACTGCCCATTAATGCAGGGTGCATGGTATTTAAATAGGACATGCAATGAGTAGTGTTAACCATGTCTTTACAGTGAAAAAGCCTGCAGAGCTATTTTCACTGTAGCAGGGCTAGCTGTTCCATAGGAAAGCACTGGGATACCATATTAAATGTAATATTGCTATCTCTGCT
This sequence comes from Lissotriton vulgaris, assembly GCF_964263255.1. NCBI lineage: Eukaryota > Metazoa > Chordata > Amphibia > Caudata > Salamandridae > Lissotriton > Lissotriton vulgaris. The sequence goes on from NC_141693.1 coordinate 682,884,579, forward strand.
TAGGAAACATAAAATTATATTTTCAGACTTTTAAAAATATTTATTACAAGCCCAATTCACTGATGCAATCAGATTTGTGACACATATTTTGGAAAGATGACTAATAAAAGTTACCTTTACCTTGTCTGAAGACCCTGGAAGCTAAATTTGCATGTTGTTCTCCTACTCTGGCCGGAAGTATTAGCATTTAAATAGATATAAATAAGGTGTGAAGAGCATAGCAATAGAATGACATGAGTGGGCAGAGTTGATCCCTCTGAATTTGACGTAAAATGCAAGGAAGTCTGGGAGGATCTTTTTTTCATTAAGGTGTCAGGTGCTGCTTGAATCTCACATCCTGCTTGACAAGTCTGCTTTTATTACAAAATTTAACATTTTATTGTTAATGTCCGTCAGATAGTCATTAAAACTAAATCAAAGCAGGCTAAATTAGAACAGACTTGGGGCTGTACAATACGGAGCAGATGTTAGGGAATCACGAAGCTCACACTTCCTAGGTGAGCCTGCTAGTGAGTCTTCTATGCACATGATCAAAACAAATATACGCATGTGGAGATTCCACCTTCACCCTGTCCTGCAAGGTCTTAATACACCGTGATTATGACGTAATCACCAACATACACGAGATTGCATATTTGTGTCGGACACCCATGAAGAACCCAGGTTCATGCTAATAGCACAGGCCAGGAGAAAGACAGTTAACAGTGGGAGATAGTGATGACCGTGATTGCAAATAACTGCAGGACAAACATTGCTGCGAAATGTGAAATATGCAGCATCCACCTGTGGAGAAAGGTCACACTTGGAAAGACTATTTTATGTGTTCCACAAGTCTGTAAGCTTTGTAAAATTCAGAGATTCTGTGATTTCCAGAGGTTTTGGGTAAATTGCAAGTTCGAAGCAGGATCTGCCATCAACTATCGAATCTACAGCAACATTTTACATTCCGCTGCAAATTCTGCTGGGTATTTTGCACCTGTGAAAACCGCAACACAAGGGAAAAGGCAAGCTGTTTTGCTTTAACATTCTGCAAACAAATATTGCGTAGACCTGGTTGCAATACACACTTAAAAGTAGCTTTTTAGTGTTTGTTATTATCAAGATTTTGTACGTTTTTCAAAGGACTGAGGACATCTCTTCACGATCGCTCTATTTGATGGAGTAGTGCCACAGTTGTGGTGGTCTTTTGATGTACAGAGGATATCCTTGAAGGCCCAGAAGTCACTGGTCACAGCCAAGTAATGTCCTAATTATAAGAAATTTTATGGGGCTGAAGGTTCACAAGATGAAAACATATAGCGATAGCAACTATGTTCGAAACTCATTAGCACAGAAACTCGTATATGTATTGATGGGAACCACTTGAAAAAATAAGTCTGTTTGTCTTTCAGGTAATTTAAGCTCAACAGTTCGTCAAAATATCAGCAGCGGATGTGCGTCAAAGGCATGTAGCACACAAACGCAATAGCCGAAATCTATGTGATCCACTTTCAAAAAGATAAGCAATCACGCTCTTTTATAAGTGTATGTGACTAGGAGTGTAGGGGTTGCCATTTCAAGGTTGGTAGCTGTGCTACTGTAAGTTTCCCCGCTACTGTATTCTATCATGCAAACGCCTCGAAGAGAAATCCTTCTCATCACACCTCAAAGTTTGGAATAAGACCTAATTTCCCCTCTTCGTTATGAGCTGTCACTCATTTCTCTTTCAATCAGAGGCTTTGAAAGTAACACCTTGGATTTCATTTTGCAGGATTAGGCAGTAATTGGTACTGTACGAGCCAATTGAAACTCGAGACACTGTAAAATCGCAGCTTGAAGAGGTATAGAACGGGGGCACCAAGGCCTCGGCTTTTCTGGGCCTGACATTGTGAATCACTTTGCTGATTTATTCGGCGGCTGATGCACTAGATTTCACAGACCGCCACGAGATTTATTTAGCCTAAATGACAATTTGTATTAGCATGCTTTATACTGAAGATAGTCAGTTTTTAATGCCCCCTTCCCAATTTAAAATATTTGATAGGAGAGACGTAGGCAAATTGTGATATGCTCTTACGCACACAATTTGATCCAGTGCGGAAGTGTGACTTTTGTAAACCTGTTCTTCTGCCCAAAATGTACCCACCACCCAGTTCATCTTCACAATTTACTTGTTTGATTTGAAATATTATAGGGCCTATATAGATAAAATGCGACCCCCCCACCCTAAGCGGGAAAGGTAGAGCATCATTATCGGTGTCTGAACATTCCAGAAGTTCAAGCATATGAAAGAAGATTACGGGTATTTTAAAGCCTAGTTTGATACTCTTTAAAGAGGGAGTTTGTGCCTGCCCCTTGTGATCCAATGTATATGAGCCATTTCACTTAAGTCCAACCACTTCCACACTCTCATAGAATCCAGTGCTTCACTTTATTTATCTATCAAATTGGGAGCAATTAAACAAGTTTTACAACTATTTTCAAACCTTATAATACTCCCTTTACTCTTCTCATTTGATAATTTTGCTTTCTGCTTATGTACTATGATTTCAGGAAATAACGCAAGCCCTCGCTTTTCCTTGCCTCTTGCAATTCACTGTTTTAGATTACCCCAGAATGCCTCCAGGGTTAACAGTTGTGCTTATTAAAACCATCCTGATAATAATCATCACCTTGTGGCGTATAAAAAATGTGCCCTGTCTGATTTGACTAGAATTGCCTAGCCCTAAAGGCTATCCGGCTAGCATGTTTTAAGATATTCATTCTCTTTACCTAGAGAAATTCACATTTTTCCAGTAATGGAAAGAAACGTTATGGCTACAGGTACAGTTTAAGGAAACTTCTAATATTAAGTTATATCATTCAAAGTGTGCAATATAACATTATTCTGATTTTGTATCAAAAAAAGAATGATGTGGCTCAATGCCATGGACATATTCCGTGAAAATTTTGCCATTCTATTGATTGTTCGTGAGACACAAGACTTTATTGATGAATACTGGAGGAAGTGTCGGAGGGTTGTAGGGATAGCTCCAGGTCAGCACCACCGTTGCTTTTGTGCTATGCGAGTATGAGAAGTTTCACATCACAAGGGTCAAAGCAATTTGATAGGTGCTGCCAATGTTAATAGGACATATTGAGACTAAACCATCCCATATAAACTTTAAAATGGACCTATCTCATCACTTCATCATTAGTGTCTGTTTAAAGGGAAACTGGTATGATGAATATCACTGCTGCCACATGCTTGCTGCGTTTTATTTGAAATATCTTCATTTGTATTTTTCATAGCATAATACCAATTTTATCAATTAATTCTCTAAATAGTATTCAAATTGCAGTTACAAAACGTGCACAAAAGTACATATTAAAACTCCACCAGTCCATTACTTCATATAGTATACTTGTCAAAAAGTCTTTGTTAATAAATCAGTTTAAAGAGCCAATGTAACAATCACTACTCTTCGGGTCAAGAAGCGTTGCTATGCCCCGTAAACATTTATTCAATCTAATTCAACTTTGGGAACTAATGTGCAATGGAGTTTAGGCCTAACTCAGCATCAGTTAAGCCCGGACGACTATGCATTACATAGATATGTAAACACTCACATTAACACACCGTTGAACCCATTCACACATCACCACTAATATATGATCAATAGAGGCTCAATTCCTGATCTTTAATTCATTTTAAAAATGTAAAAAAACCATCCTCCTTTTCAAATGGACCTTTACTAGGCAAACTGACAGAAAGAGCAGCGCTCGCCCAGATGTCACAATTCATTGAAGACAACGTCATACTTTCAGACTTTTAAAAAGGATTCTGTCCAGGAAGAGGCACAGAATCTGCCCTCCTTGCAATCAGGGATGACCTGAAGAACACAGTTGACCGCAACAGGGTTGCTGCGCTACTCCTCTTGGACCTCTCGGCTGCCATTGACACGGTTGACCATGACGCTCTGATACAAAGACGCTACAAAGCAGGCATAAAGGGGACTGCTTTAGACTGGATCATGTCCTACCTTCGAAATAGAACTAATGTCATCCATACCCCACCCTTCTTGTCCAAGCCGTACTCCACAAAAGCTGGGATCCCTCAAGGCTCTATCATCTTGCCCATGCTTTTCAATATCTACATGAAGTCATTACCGTTACTGGTCAATCAATTTCAAGTCATGTGCTATAACTATGCAGATGACACACAAATACCCCTCCAACTGGAATGCCCCAAAGACATTGGAAACTTGCCAATTTTCAGTTGTCTCAGAGCCATGGATCAATGGATGACTTCGAGCCACCTCAAATTGAATACTTCCAAAATGGAAATACTCATGTGTGGCAATTGGAAACATTATGACCCGCTTGTTGCCTGGCCTGATGAACTGGGATCACTGCCTAAAGTATTGAAGGAAGTAAGAAACCCCAGATTGACCATGGACTCCAAGCTATCGATGAATGACCAAGTGGACAAACTAGCAAGATTGAGCTTTGTTACTATAAAATCTCTGAGACAAATCTTCCCCCATTTGGGATTTCTACACAAGGTCCAAGCTACCATCTCCCTTGTTCTGTCCAAACTCGATTACGCCAATAGACTCCATGGGTCACCTTTAACAACTATGAAAAGACTACAACGGATTTAGAGCTTGGCTGCCAGACTACTCTTGCATATCAAATCATGAAACCATATCGCCTCGGCCTTGTAAGCCCTGCATTGGTTACCGGTTGCCAGAAGATCCACGTTCCAGCTGCTTTGTATCACCCACAAAGCGATACATGGAATGGGACTACTCTTCATCAGGAATAAAATCACCAAACACATTCACCATAGAAACCTCAGCTCTAGAGTGGCACCTTGCCTCAAAATCCCAAGATACAAGAAAAAATATATGGGTAGCAAATCCTTCTCTGTTCAAGGAGCCAAAATATTGAACTCTTTAACCCCCAACATAATCTCCACGACAACCACCTTATCTTCCCTAAACTACTCAAATATTGGCTCTTAGCCACATAAGCAACATACACAAACAGAAATATACAGCATATCCCTCTGTATATAAGCATTTATTTGTGCTATAGATGTGTACCTATATATGTGTATTGACTTGAATGTACATGTATAATAGTTGTTTAAAAAAAAAAAAAAAACATCCTATACCTCTATCAATATTTTTAATCTTCATATACGTACTTCCGTTATGCATCTATAAACCTTCCATGTTCTTATTGATCTATATATTTATTACTTTATTCTAATTTAGAATATCCAATGCACTACCCTATTTCTCACCCTATACCTCTCTCTCAATATATCTTCTACCTCAACACTCGGACTCATCTCAAACTTCTTTCTACTACTCTTTCCAATGCACTACCCTATTTATCACCCTATACCTCTATCAATATATCCTCTACATCCACTTTCTCATTCTTCTCAAACCCCATACCACTACTATGATCCCCCTAATAGCCCTTTCTAGATTCCCCCTACTATTCCCCTCCTTGTACCATCTGACATCTCTTTTACTACAGTGATCCCCCAAAACAAGCCTTTCTAAACTCATGCCTCTGACTTTTTCCCTCCACATCCCATTTTACTCATCCCAAGCCTCCCACTACTGCCATGACCTCCAAAAAAAAGAAACAGCATCTAAATCCTTCACTTTTCTATCCCTCCACTATACTTCTCAATCCAAATAACTGACTAATACCCACCACTCAAATTACTTTAATATTTCACTATACTAATTCACAACTAATTCTTGATGAGTTTCGGAGTAGCGTGCTACTCACCGAAAAAGCGCTTCAACACCCCTTCAGGGGTAACAAGCGCTATGAATATTTATACAAACCCTCTGCTACCCTTCTCAATCTAAATAACTGAGTAACATATCCACCACTCAAATCACTTTCATATTTCCCTATACTTATTCAACACTAATCCTTTAATGGGTTCCGGAGTACAGTGCTACTCGCAAAAAAAGTGCTTCAATGCCCCATCAGGGGTAACAAGCGCTATATAAATGCAAACCTTTTTCCCTCTTCTATCCCTCCGCTATCCTTTGGAATCCAAATAACTGACTAACCTATGCACTACTCAAATTACTTTCATATTTCACTATACTAATTCAGCACTAACCCTTTATGAATTCCGGAGTAGTGTGCTACTCGTTAAAAAAGCGCTTTGACGCCTCGTCAGGGGTAGTAAGCGCTATATAAATGCAATTACAATACAATGAAATATAATGTGCCAATACTACATTTAAAACTCAGAGAATTCATAATTTAAAATGTTCCTCAGTAGCATAATTAATCAAAAGCGGGAAGTCACTGAGAGGTCCTTGTCAGAACCTTTGTGGACAGTCGGGTAGCACCCTATTCCACAGGATGAGCAATAGGATAGAGGAGCAGCCCATGGCATGAGGTGCATGCAAGCAGCCATTGTTAGTCATCTAAATAGTCAATTTAAGAAGTGAGGAAACTAGCCTACAGGACAAATGCACCAATAATAAGTGCTTAACCTACCAAAGTGTGATAGAAGGAACTCCAAAGGCATGCACTGGCTCCAGACTGCCAGGGTATCAAGGGGAAAATCAATCTAGCAGGCCCACAAACAAAGAATGAAGACAAACAAATGTGGGAAGTCACAGGTTGAGGCTTTTAAAAAACCTTGTTATTAAATATTTGACAATGGCATTTACAAGGCATATATGTGCCTCATATGGAATACAACATTTTAAAAATTTAGGATCATTTCAAACAATAACTCGTCATTGAACAATCATGTCATGTGCCGGATGTAGGAGACCTTGAACGTGCTAAGAAAGGGTTTATACGGCGCCGCCAAGTAGTGATTTTTCTGGTGTGTTTTGGGTTATTTTATTCTTCTAGTGTTTTAATTTGGAGTTGTGACTCAGCTAACGTATTTCGTGCTCTCTCTTGCAAAGAAGTAGATAGTATGCAGGAGTGACGTCTAGCATTATATTAAAACGTTTACAGCATTGGCCTAAAATTAATAAAAAAAATATATATATATATATATATCCTGTAAAAAAGGGGGCTCTACCTCAACAGATCCCTTCTGGGGGCAGTTGAAGATTTTTTTATGTAGGTTTTGGGTGGTGGATCATTTGGTCCTTTCCAAGAAAGGTATAGCTTGCTATTGCATGAGCAATGGTTCTGGCTGTAGGGTCTAAGAGGCCCAAACAGGAGAGTCACTTTAGGGTTGCAACCTTTACTTCAGACATTATTAACTATCACATAGTCAGAAGCAGACATTAGCGGCTGGCATCTACAGGGAAAGAAAGAAAATTAATTTAAAAATCATTACAGGGTGATTGCGATGTCCTCCGCTCTGGACCTCCACAGGAACTGGAAGTTGACGCCTGGAACTCCCTTGACCAATCAGGACACTGCTATCATCCTGTGAGAGAAACGCCCTAATTGGAGGGGGCAGCCTCACTCGGTGCCCCGCAGTGGCCTGGAGGCTTGCACTGACTCTAACACAGATGTCTCAAGACAGCTGGGTTAGAGATGTTAAAAATGCGCCTGTGTTGCTGGCCGTCTCAAGACAGCTGGCCAAAAAGATATGCATACTTTAAATATAAATGCATAGACAGCCCACCCTCCCTGCTGCTGCCACTCAGCAGTGACCTCTCCCCAGTTCTGTCGCTTGGCTTGGGATGGGGATGAAAAATAAAAAATGACAATAAATTACCACTTTATTTTTCATGGGATTTGGGGTATTATAAGAGGGGTGACGCTCATCTGCTCCAACGGAGCAGCCCCCCCTGGTTGCAGAGATAGTTAGACAGGGATAAACTTTCACTGGTCGTCCAGAAGCTTTTAACTATATTCCATCAGTAGGAGTTTCAGGAAACGTTTGTGTCTCTCAATGTGAAAACATCATTATATGCAAGAAACTGTCATCCCAGTAGCCTCTGTAACTATCAGGCCATCACAGTTTTGTTGGTGAAAAGGTGAGCCACTTTGTACCTAATGGGTTTTATCCATCTATAAAGGAGGGAAGATCAGACAGAAGTATAGAATTAAATGAATCATTTTGAATTGTACCAAAGAGAGTTGATATGTTTTTTTTAAACTGAAGATCATATGGACCAAATGTCATTGTCATTGTCTGGTTGTCATGATAAATAAATATATATAGCGTACATATAATTAGGCTTTTGACACTATAAAAGTAACTCAAATTTGATACAATCCATATGACGGGTGCGATGTAATGGGGGGGGGGTCATTGCTTGACTGACATAGATGGCGGACTGCTGAATTAGGATCTCCTACCTTGCCACCCAAGACCCACAAGTGTCCTACTCATCCCACCCAAATATGGTGTAGGGGAGTGCACTGTGAGACCCTCTTGGGCATTAGGGATTACATCTAACAGAGTTTTGAGCCACAGGGCCCACCAAGAGGGCGGGCGAGGAGGTATGGCACAGAGGCCCACGATGGTGAAGAACTCCTCTACAACGCTGCAGGGACCGGTGTGGCATTTGAAATGCTAAAACAGAAATATATACAGCCTCTAGCCAGCAAGGCACAGAGGTGGTTCAGCTAGACTGATGGACAGAGCTCACCAGGAGCTGTATGTGTCCATTTACCACTCAGTTACCAGTGGCTGAGAATAATTCAAGCAGGCATCCATCACTTTTTGTATACTTTAGTATATAACTCTAAGTGAAGATATGCCCGGATGTGGGTCCTGGGCACAGTATGTCATTGGAACCAAGCTATACCTGGCTGATGAACCCATAGCAAGGGCAAAACCAGTCCTTGGTTGCTTGTGTTCTTGTTCAAGTACGACCTGGCTTGGAGGTTCTGGCTGGACTGTTCACATTGGAGCAGGGTCAAGACTGTTTTGCATATAGCTGGGTACAAACTGAAGTGGCATGGTGTGCAAAATAACAATGGACTGTGATGCAACCTGAGTAATTACCAATGGCTGAGATTAAATCATCCATCACCTTTTATATACTTTAGTACACTGTGCCACTGGAACTGAGTTATAGTCCCCAAATTCTGATTTACATAGCAGGTGTTGCAGATTGTGCACTCGTCTGAAACCCATTTTTGGAAAGACTAAGTCTGATACATTGCACTTCGTTTCTGACTATCATAATGGCCACCAACGAGTCAGAAAAATCCTACGACGACATTGGCACCAAATGGCACAGAATTCTAGTGTAATGTACAATATCAAAACCTTCCCAGAAAAGGATTTCAGAAGAGCGTGCAAGTATTTCTTAATCTACTTTCCTTGATAGACCTTGGAATTTCATATAAGCCATAACTGAAATGTATTTAATTGGGACTGAACAAATTGCAAAATGTAGTTCTAGAGACCAGCCAGCAGCTAAAAATCAGAAACTGGACTGACTGCAATAGTAAATTCACCATCCACATAATTCTTTGTCTCTACAAACTACCATATTTTGGCAGCATGGTGAGACCTCTTTAAACCAGAATTCATATACATTACCAGGGCATCCATACATTTACAACTGGCTATACCCTTAACTGATCACTTCCACCATGTAAATCCACACAATAAAACCTTTTCCTTCAAAGGAATTGAGACTATTACCAGACTACATAGGGATGGAGCCAAGTGGCTAAAACTTCGCAGAAGAGAAAGTGAATGAATCCTCAGATATTACACTGTGAAAAATGGATTTAGCAAGGATGCTGAAATGCCCTACTGGTTACCTGAAGACTAACAACACTGGAATATGTAATTTAATTTTATAGTAGCACTTTGGTCAGACTACAGCTTTGAGCTGTTTTCAAGGCCCAATACAATTAGTGTCTCTTTTTTGCCTCCTTCTTTTTCCCTTTATCTTTAAGAGGCTGGTACCTCTGGCCATAACAGATTGGCTTAATCTAGTAGCATGATTTTCCTGTAAATTGGTGTCAGTAGCTCCTATTTTACAGACCCCTTGTTTGCTATCTTGCGTGTCGCCGAATTATCAACTAACTAACTTTAATATTAACTGATATAACACACGCATATACTCTGAGCCACCTTTCACGTATTTTAGTTAAAACATGTTCCTAATGCTGTAATACTACACAACCTAGCGGCGTTTTTTACTGGCATTGTTTTCTTGTCAAATGTTGCTAATAGCCTTTATTTCAACTCTTCACTCACTTTAATGACACAAGGCCTATTCTCAAGCTGCTGGACTACTGACAAATATATATCCTCTCCAACCGGCACATGTCTCTGGTGTCCTTTGTCCTTAATATCATACTCTCTGGAATATAACCATGTTACCTGTGCGCAACGTATGCTTACTTGCTACTTTAATTGATTAACCAATTTACAGTATGGTGACTTTATCACTGGTGTTTTATGCCTTACTTTGTTATGTCACTTTGAATCTTTTCCCTTCTTGGAACGGTCATGTATTTTAATGGTCTTGTAATGATGATCTGCCCTTTTGTAATTTCGTCTCTCTTGGGTTAGGATCTTCGCTGTTTCTGCTGGCTATTATCTCCTATATCTCTTTGTGTCCCTTTTATCTACCCAAATGGACTAAATTTGTCTCTCTTCATTTCTACATCCGGATTTTCTTTCTCTATCTCCCCCCTCTTCTCATTTTTATTAGGTCTCGCACCTGGCGACGCAGCGCGAAGCGCGTCACCTGCGAGACCTATAGTTGTCGACTCTGCTTTCAAGGGCCCTGAAAGGGAGACAGGAGATGGGCACGCTCATGCTGCATGCCGGAATTGGATCGGGACGCGTGCCTGAAAACGTGCTCCATTGTGACTGTGAACTTAAGCTTTCAGTTTCGTTCTTAATCATGACCAGCTGGTTTTCCCATTTAAAGCACTGGGCATCACCATTTTAAACAGAAACGCTCTGCCCTTCCCTGCCTTTCAACTGTGGCTTCTCCGCTTCCTTCCCCTGTGTCCTGCTCCAATATCCTGTCCGTCGTCACACCTTCTGTTCTCCAATTCTATAACATAAGAAGGATTCGCAGCCCGCCCCACTCCTCCCCTCCCCCCCATACCCTGCCCACTCACGCCAATCCTCACCGGTGCTGGTCCATTGACAGAACTGACTGGGCCTTCCCCGTCGACATGGACTTCTCGCAGCTGTCCTCTCGGGCCGCGACTTCCCTGAGATTTTCAAACGTGAACTACCAGCTTCCGAGGGGGCTGCGCGGGGCAGAAGCTCCTACCAGTCACAGCGGGTCACAGGGCGGGCATGAGACGCAGGTCAATCGACACCTGTGATCTGGTAGGAGGCGCGACCCTAGCACCTGGTTTTTCGAGCTGTCTCCTTTGTGCACTTCTCTTCCCTTCCTCTGTGTTGCACGTTGTCACCCCTGTGCTTCTTTTTGTGCCCCCTCCTTCTCACTACCTGTTGTGCCCCGCCCCTCTGTGTTGTTTTTCCCGCAATCCCTGTCTTTCTTCTGTCCTCCTTCCTGACCTCTCTGTTGCCTCTTCGTCCCATTTTGATTCTTCCTTCCCGACCGTTAAATGACGTTAAAAGTCGGCCATTTTCCAGGGCAGCACCTATAATCAAAAGTACAATTCATTCTTTGCGCTCAGGACACAGCCTCTGTGGAGTTGAGAAAGGCCCCCCTGCAGATATGTGCTGACGCGTGCTAATCGCTGGTCCAGGCAGGAACATTAATATGTTTAGGGGAGGGTCCCCGTATCAACAAAAGCCATACACTTATCTCTCACCCCTTACTTTGCATATTTCTGGACACTTGTGTTTTTTTTCACTTTTACGCTACTTTTGTTTGCTTGGCACTGACTGCTTTAATGAGGGGTTGTAACTGCTTTAGTGCAGGGGACGACTCTGGCGTTCTACCCAACAGCTTTGTAGTGCAAAGGACGTCGACGGGTCGTCCTCTGTACTCGAAAAGAAAAGGTCAGTGGTCGTCCTCGTACTTGAAAAGACAATGTTTCGGGTGAAAAGACAACAAAGTATTAAAAAGAAAAAAATAATCCTGATGCGAGGGAAATGGTTCATTATTTCCTACATTGTGTAACCCCACCACGCGCAACTAGCTTGCTGACATCATAGCAAAATAAAATGAAACAGACTCCACTACTGGTGCGATCTGCTTTAGCTTTTGCTCTGTGCCTGGGGACATAACTCTCCCACGTCCTCTTTCCAGCACTTTCTCTGCCAGTTGATCCCTGCTGGTGGTTCACACTATTTTTGATTTGTTTGAAGGGGGAGGGACAGGCCCCTGGGCATTGACCTGTGCTTTCCTCTGGGCAAAGAGTGTTTATGTATGGATGGATGGTTAACTCAGCTTGCATGGGCAATGGGTCAGCCACTTCCGACATAATCTCTGTTGCCTGCCACATATGTATGTGATTTTCAGTATTTTTCAGATTCACCTGAAAATGAGTGTGCTTTAGTGCCAGCTTGTTTGACCCAGAGACAACTGATTAAAATATTGCTCTTGATGTCATGTTGATGCTGTTGCCTTTTATGTTTTTTATGGATATATGCATACATTGGATAGAGCTGATTAATGTGTATATGCTCCAAAATTTATATAATTAATGATTGATTACTGATTGATTCAGTTTTTCTAACTCTAGAGGTCTTGGACCATTGTTGTTTAATACCGATTGATACCCAGGTCCAGTATCTTGTGGGTTACCCCATTACTTTAATGGTTAGTGCCAGGATTGGCTGTCAATTCCTTCGGTTTTACATTTTTTACTCGAATTTCTTTCCTCAGTTTTTTATTTTCAATATTTTAGAGCATAATAGGGCTCCCAGACATGATAACAGACGGCATGCTTGCCACTCATTACATCTGCAGTGTGCCACACCCAGCGAGACCACAGCCTCCATTCCAGGCCACTACCGCAGTGTGGTATTATCCATAGTGTCACTGCTCTCACATTCCAAGATGCCAACCATTTGGTTATAAATGGGGCGGCTATGCTGGAACTTAAAAACAGAAAAATGCCACGCATGATAAAATTGCCTCCTGCTGCTATATTTAATTTTATTTGTTATAGAAGCATATGCCTGCCATGGTTAGACAGCAGCATGTTTTCTTTTTTTATCTTGCTTATGGTGTTGTTTGTGGTTATGTAAGCCAGTGAATGCAAGAATAAGTCGGCGAGTGGCTGAATGGACACCAGTTATACGCAGAGTAGCAGAGTCCATCCTCGTATGATAACCGTTCATTATTTAATAAGGCCCTTTCATTTAAAAGCCAGACCTATTGGCATTGGTAGTGCTTCTTAAATATGCAAGAGACATTACTTCAAAGTAGACATTATTGTTGCTAGTTTAAAAATATTTACAGTGCGACATTTTGCCAAAAACGGAAAAAACGAGATAGTGAATGGAGGCTTTTTTACCCATTGTGAGGCAGATTTTGCGATTTTCATACTTTGATGTAAGCAGTTCTATTTGCCTGCGTGCAATATGTGTGTGTGCGTGAAATGGCGTGTGCGCTTGCAATAGTGTGTGTGTGAGTGCAATGATGTGTGTGTGTGTTGGACAATAGTGTTTGTGTCCCGTGAGAGTGCGTGTGTACATGTGAGGAATCATGCATGTGTAAAACAGCGCTAAAGGCTAGGTGAAATCACTTTATGTATGTGATGGAGCGCTCCTGTGTGTGCTGGAGGCACTAGAACCTATGCTGCTATAGGAATTCACAAGGGCATATTATCAAGACCATTATCGCCGCTTTAGCAGCAGTTTCCTGTCGATAAAGCGGCGATAATTGTATCGCCTGTTCTTGATAATATGCCCATGTGTGCTTTGAATAGAGCAGTTCGTAGAGGTGTCCGGCTGGGGGCTGCAGCCCACTCTGCAGATCTCTACCCTTACCCCTCACTCTGACCCTCACCCTCTTCTTCACGGTCTGAGAGGGATGCAGTCTTTGTTGGTGCGGAGCCCAGTCGAGTCCTCATTTCACATCAACTCTGTGACTGCACAGTGGGGCCCGGGAGTGGTGAAAGCACTTTAGGTTCTTTTCCACCAAAACCAAGTACTTGCGCACAAAGCGGTCATTTCACTGTTTAAACAACTTTTAATGACATCTTGCAGAGACGCACTAGCACTTTGTGCAGAGTTTGTGATTTGATGTAAGCAGTTCTATTTGCCTGCGTGCAATAGTGTGTGTGTGCGTGTAATAGGGTGTGTGCGTGCGTGCAATAGCATGTTTGTGCGTCCAACTGTGTGTGTGAGCGTGAAATGGTGTGTGTGTTGGACTAGGTGTATCAGGTGAGAGTGCTTGTGTACATGTGATGAATCATGCATGTGTAAATTAGCGCTCAAGGCTGCGTGAAATCATTGTATGTGATGGAGCGCGCGCACATGTGTGCGTGCTTTTTTTGGGGGGAGGCATTGTGTGTCTGCCCCCGCCCCATGGAGCATGTGGTCAGGCTCCTGTCTGAGGATCAACGTAACATGCTTTGAACAAGCATTTGCAATGCAATAGGTCTTGCATTTACGCAAGTTTGAGCTATTGACATTGCAAATAACAATACCTTATATTTTTGTTTGTAAAACAGAAATAGAAGGAATTGTCATTTACAATGTCAATAGCTTGAACTCGCGTAAATGCGAGATCTATTGCATTGCAAATGCTGGTTACCCTTTTCTTTACCCTTTGGTCTCTTGTCTCCTCTACTTTTCTCCTTGTGCAATTAACATAATTTGATTGAGAAACGCCCAGACCTGTGCACTAAAAAACGTGTTGGCTGTCTTTCTATTTGCACTACTGTTCTGGACAAACAGAACAACACAAAATAAAACCACAAAAAATCTTGTGATCACACGGATCTTCCTACCAATTATGGTATATTACTCAGCTAAAAGACCCATCTTCCAGCTCTGTCCTTCATCCAACTAAAATCTTTCTTTCAATGGGTCGGGGTTTCCCATTTATGGGCATCTAGATCCAAATTAGTCTAACCATTAAACTAGGGTGGGCACCATCTGGATCAACTACCCTCTCCTATCCTCACCTGCTACCTAGAACCCAGCACCTGGACTCTGTCTGTTGTGAGTCTTACCCCCCAAGTAGTGCCAATCCAGTCCGGGACACTTGGAAGTGGGTCTAAAGGTACTCTGCCAGTTCAGCTGTGGTCCTGTGAGCAGAACCTACCTATACCTGACCCCATCCTCAGCTTCCTCGGAACTGCCACTGTGCAACCCATCCTCGGCACAGGCCTCCACATCTCAAGCTCTTCACCAATGGCATCCTTGACGACAACTGAGTAATTTGGCCTGAACTTGTGACCTTGGCCCACACGGGTGCAACCAGATAACCACAGTTGGTGCTTGTTTTTCTAGGCACGATTTTCACTTAAATCTTTCAGATTGCATATGTATGGTTCTACTGAATGGATTTTTATCCTTTTGATCTCAAATACATTTATTACATTTTACTCTATTTCTCTAAATTGGTGTGGGAGTTTTCTTGTGTTGTGTTTTTACTTTATTACTGTTTGAATTACTGCATAAATACTTTACACATTGCCTCTAAGTTAAGCCCGCTGCTTGATTATGAATGCTTGCTCTCCTCCAAATTTTCAAATAAGACCGGGCCCCAGGGGATGGGGTCACCGGGGCTGAAATCAGCCCAGAGAAGGGGCCGCGTGCCCCCTTCCCGTTTTAAAATGCAGCTGGGCCTGGGGGGATAGGGACCCCTGGGCAGAAAACGGCCCAGTGAGGGGGTGCAGCATGCCCCGAGAAAATAGCATCAGGCCCTGGGAGATGGGAGTACATGGGGCTGAAATCGGCCTGTGGAGGAGGGCCACAGGTGCCCCCTCTGCCAAAATATGAATAAATAGTTCTACCTTTGGCAGACCCAAGGGGCTTAAAAACAAACAAGCAAGGGAGACTCTGACTGTTTTTTAAAAATGTAGCTGTGGATTCACAAATCCTCCATGAATTTGTGGCAAAGTTTAAACAAAATGTTTTTGGCCCCAGGGAGGGTCCCTCTAGGGCCCCAACATCAGGCATAGGGTGTCAAGGTATTCCTACCCTGCCACTTTATGTTGTTTTTTGTTTGTTTTTTAAGGTCTTTGGGCTGAGTCCCGGATCCTAACATTGCTGCCACTACTTACTAGTTGAGGTGGTGGCAACCAATCAGATCTCAGTTTGAGATCTGTGGGGATCCACGGAACATTCACATACCTAGACATACAAACTGTGTGAAAATTAATTGTTCAATAACTCCTTAACAGATTTACACCAAAGCACTCTTTCTGGACCTAGATCTAGTCTTCTGCCAAATTTGGTGTTAATACGTTCAGCGGTTTAGGCTGTAGCTGTGTCTAAAGATCCTATGGGAAAATGAATGGGGAAAACGTGTTTTGGGACCCCCCTCTTTTTTCTTGGCCTCTCTTGGCAGATCACCCCAACAATTTCCATGTGCAAACTAGGCAAAAAAGAGCATTTTTTGAGATAGTTTTGTAGAAATTAACCAAATGTAGCTAAAGTTATTAGCAACAAGAAAATGCATTTCCTATGGAAACATGATCCTAACTATAGCTACCCGGTAGCAACCGCATTTGGTAATATATATCTTCCATTCTTCCTTTGATACATCTCATAATCATTTCCACAATCATAATAAAATTCCTTCTATAAACACTGGAAGCCCAAGTATTTATATAATAAATGTTGAGGGTCTGAATATAATCATCAGTGTTTACACATTATTAAACTCCACTACAGCTAACACTTGTTTCGCAGTTGTAAAGCGCTTGTTCAGGGCTGTAACAAAAACACAATAACACACCGATCAACATGTGATTTCAATACAAAATTGTTAATAAAATTTCTTCCTAAATACATGTTATCCTCTCAACGGTTCAATATTCTCTACCAAAATCATAAAACGTGCATGTAGATGTTATACCTATATGCATTGCAAATGTTTTCTTTTTTAGAATTCTTATGATGAGTGATGTGAAAAAAACCAATACTTAGTCACAGTGCAGTCATTGACAGCATTTGTTGTTTTTAAATAATACCTCACTTCCAATATATATTCATTTGGTGTTTAGCTACAGAAGACACTTATTCTATCACCTCTTATGGTAGTCACCTAAGTTTATTTCTATGAAGTAAGCAACAAAATCATAGCCACTTATATTCCTTACCTAGAGCATACCACCACTTATCGTTCCCGATTTTATCTTTAGTCTTACACAGGCTGTCATTGACGTTCTCCTGAATCTCTGGTATGAGCCAATATCATCTGACCTAACACTTGCACTGAACTCAACATTGTATGTGCAGGAAATCCGGATTGAGATTAATCCACTGGCCAAAGAGAAAACTCCAGGGACGGACAGGTTGCCCCTGAATTTAATACGACTTACAAAACAACATTTTCTGCTACACTTTACACTATGTATTTGAAGACATTGGAGCGTTAGAGGGTGCATGCAGCCAGGCGCGTTGTGGTATGTGTTGCCAAGGCATGTCTGCACAGTGGTGCCTAGCCACAGCACAAGAAGATTAGAATCATCCTCAAGTGGTTGTAGCACACGGGATGGACTGTTTGGTGTTACTTTCTCAAAGTGGGCCGCAAGCAGAGAAGCGAGCCGGCTATGGACAATTGGACCTGATACAACCTTTGGTAACTTTAAACAAAAGAACCGTGCAATTTTGAGCATCATGGTGATTTTATGGGAGGAAAATCGCTCACCAGGGAGTGGGACTTTAATGGTGTTGGTGACTTTTAACCTTTAAACACAAGAGAGATGCCACAGGTCTTTGTCTTCTTCAAATCTCATGCTGAACCCTTGTAGTATTCTGCATGCATAGATAGAACCAAGAGGTTACTACAGTTGAGAGGAAAAAGGCACAGGAGATAGATAGATGTAGATATAGTTCCAAAAGTCAGAACCCATTGAAAAAGTACCCATCAGCCCACTCAATAGTGGAACTTCGTCATCTGGGATTAGTACAGCACGAGGTAACGACGGAGAGTGCGTGGCCTCCTTTATCCTGAGCCGTTGCCAGGTGAGGTGAGGCTCTAAATCCCAAAAATTAGGGAGATGTTATATAATTTTTAAGAATGCTTGTAGTCTATCACAGCACAAGTAAGTGTTGCAGTAGTGAGTGCTAGGTCCTGACGAAAGCCGACAGAGGCTGAAACATGTTGACCACTGAACATCTTTGGTAAATAGCATATATTTTTTCGCTATTATCACTCTGCTTTTAATAATACCAACTTGATGGGCAAACCCAATAAAGTTTTCTTATCGCCATCAAGATAGGTATTTTTAATCACTTGGATCACCTTTCCTCCTATCTTTTTGTTTTCACAATTTTCTTGAGCACTGCAACTAAGTACTATCAGCCTTAAACTCAGTCATCCTCTATGGTTGAAGGTTCAACCTGTGGGTCCACAGCTAGCCTCAAGATCTCTCTTAGGAAGGGCTGTCTTGGACACCATATTACGAATACAAAATCCCAGATGACGAAGTTCCACTATTGAGTGGGCTGATGGGTACTTTTTCAATGGGTTCTGACTTTTGGAACTATATCTACATCTATCTATCTCCTGTGCCTTTTTCCTCTCAACTGTAGTAACCTCTTGGTTCTATCTATGCATGCAGAATACTACAAGGGTTCAGCATGAGATTTGAAGAAGACAAAGACCTGTGGCATCTCTCTTGTGTTTAACTGTATAGTTGGGGGACAAGATACCATTTGGTCTATAAACTACTCCTCCCCTTGGGCCCCCCCTTATCCTTCTTTGTTTTTGTATGACTTTTAACCTTTGCCATTACAAGTTTGGTAATGATGCTATGCTATCTATATATATAATTCTGGTACCATTTAGCTATCATGTTTATTTCATGCCATAAGTAATTTCTGCCTAGATGTGTTTGTTTTATGCAAGTCTGATCTTCTGCATGTAGATATGTTTGTATCCCCAGTATGGTGGTGTATGTGTGTTATACCACGCTTATTTTTCTTTCTGAGCCTTTTATTTATAGCATGCTGATTTATTGATGCTATCATTAATTTACTGTAGAAATCAAAAAGAGCTAGCTAATACTTAGAAACTCGAGGTGTGTGTGTCAGAAGTGAGGAAAAACATTTGTTTTTTATGAAGGCCCTCACCCACCAACCTAGCTGGTGACATGCTTCATCACCGGGTCCACCCAGAGCACAGAGTGTGCCTCGGGTGTGCTGCGACGTCTGTTTACAGCGGAGCACATAATGTAAAGTGAGTGTGCAGCTCTTTTTGATTTCTACATATACCATGGGGAAGTGAACTAGCTTAATTTTCATTTCTCTCTCCCCTATTGATACACATTATCATTAATTTCCTGCCTATGTGCATTGTGCTTGTGTGGAGGCCTTGAGTTTTTACCCCTAGTCTAGTAAGGTGTGTGAGACCTTTGGTCCCATCAGTTGTGCAAGAAGTGGTGTGTGTTGCAGGGTTGTGTACCCTTGAGTGTTTTACCAGAGACTGTGGTCCCGTCAGGCGTTCAAGAATCTGTTTCTCCAGATTGTTTGGGAGTGCCCTAGTATGCAGCAAACTGGTCGTCCTTAGTGAACTGGCTGGTAAACCGACTGAGACTAGCTTGACGACATGTGTAGTGGGTTTGTTCTGCAGGCTGACTCGGGCCCAAAAAATTTCTAAATTAATTGATCTAGCTTTAATTATAGGCAAACGTAATATAGCTATGAACTGGAAAGCCCCTAAAGCATCCAAGGCATGTGCTGTATGAGATGTGCAGAGATCGCTTCTGTAGCAATTCAACAGAAACTGCAGAAGGTCAGAACTCCTCTAACATAATTCGACAATAGCCTTGTGGTGATACAATCAAAACGCTTGAGAACGCCAGTATTCCTGCTGGCAACTTAGTTTCTCTGCTGGGCTGGGAAGAAAGCGACCGAGGGATTCGTATTCCTAGCACACCCAGCGCCTCCAGCGGTCCCGTGGCACGGGACACTCCCGGGCCAAGGGCGGACTCATCCACGCCCGGCGGAGCCCGTAGGAGGCTGGGCTGGGCCCCCACCTTTTCACTGTGGATTTTGTTGGGTCTTTTTAACTAGTCTGAATAAAGGTCCTGCCTTTATCATGGGGAAAGGAAAATCGAAATCTTCTGAACAAGTTTCAGAGGTTGCAAATACATTGGATTCCTTCATCCTAAGAGTGGCAGGCGTTCTATCCAAGGAAATAGAGAAGGCGGAAGAAAGATTGTCCGGAGAAGTGGTGAGCCTTAAGAACTCTCAATTACTAATAGGATCGTATGTCACTTTGGGCACAGGAGCAGATAACCCCCAGTCCCAAAACAGTGATATTACACCGGACTCCAAAAAGAGACAGCGGAAATCAGGACTTATCAGAATCTTACAATGGAGCCACGGATTAACTGCTTTGGTTTTTGGAACACATTATTTCACGTCTTCTAAAACCCCTGTTAGAAAGATTGGATCGTAATAAAAAGATAGCCTACTCCTTCTCAATAGAAAGGGATGTACAACTGTAGGGACCTTAAAGATAGTAGAGCCCCCTTTGGTTCAGCTTGCCAATAAACCCCAAGATCTGGCCGTCACTGCCCCACGGCCAGATGTAAGGCAGGAGGGTAATACTGCACATCCTCGTAATCAGGGGTCTGGGGCTGCACAACCGTGGTCATGGCAGCCCCCACTTTTAACTAACATCAACAATAATCTGGCTGCTCAAAATTCAGTATATAATGCAGTAGCTATTGGGGGCACTAGTTTCAATTCCATAAATCAGAGTGTCCAACGCATTAATCCTGAACACTAAACCCAACGGCCAATTCAGGTACCCAATGATATGGCTACTTCCAGTTTCAGGCAGGATTTACCTGGTGAGGATCGGAAAAATGATTCTTCTGTGACAGGTCTTAATTTAAACATTCCACCAGCGGGTTGTCCATATGTCATCATTCTAGCAAATACCCCGCAATTACAATATGCCCAATTAGAATCGACACATTAACTGTCAAATAAAGCGCTACACCTGCTGACAAAGTATGTTGATCCCTATGAATGTTCTAACTTTAGCAAGACATATTATCATGGCCAGAAAGAGTTCACTAGGTGGGCAAATCTCCTAAATCAATTAGGGGGATTGTATCATACTTAATTTCAATAACCCAGGCCTTGTGAACTACCTATTGGGTATATTTCCCAATGGTTCTATGTTATCAACTCAAACCTATGCTTTGCCTTTAGGATATTTTTATGTTTCCTAATTTAGGGTTCGATACCAAACTTGCCCCTTTATGTTTGCCCCCCACAGAGATTTAACCACCTAGCAGCCATACTATTAACAAATAAATCTGCTGCCTTGTAATGGCTCAACACTTGTGATTGACAGATAGATTTTAGGTCGACCCAAGATATTCATCATAGTGAACCTCACCAGTAGGAGCCTCCCATTTTAGTTCACAAATTACCAACCAGACCAGTGATTTGAATAAATCCATTAGTTGGAATATTGCTGGTTTAAGAGCCAAAAGGGAGAACGAAGATTGGTGTAGAATTATTAATCATTATGACGTAATAAGTATGCAAGAAACATTGAAAGTTGCTCCTGCCCATATTGAGGGATTTTGCTCAATTCAAACTACGGCAACACCCTCTAGATCAGGGTGAGCAAAAGGAGGATTGCTGACTATAATACGAAATACATTATGTATCAAAATCTTTAAAACCGTATTGGAGTCACCTTATTTCCATCTTATTGTTTGTAGTGGGCGGAGAGTAGCGGACTTGTTGCTCATTACCTTTTAAAATAACAACTTTGAGAGGAGTATGTCCCAGGTAATTGGGTTACTTGAATGTGCAATAGACAAGACTATGAAGGCTCATTCGAATCACCTGAATGTAGTTTGGTTGGGGGTTTTTAATGCACATTGTTGCAATAGGCTAGTATCCCCCTCATGTGGCCCATTAGACTAGGATGGTGAGGTACCCTTACATTTTTCGCACACTAGATATGGCAGTGAACTAACTAGGCTCTTGGTTACCAGAAAGCTGGTGATGCTTAACCCCATTGATGAAACTACAGCAGTTTTAGTAAAAACTTTTGGCGATACAATATACGGGTCGACTATTGATTACCTGGCTTCTCGTTGCCTCTTAAAGCATTTTTTAACCATTTAGAACCCCTTATCACAGATTTTAGTGACAATGCTGCAATTTCTTTTCACATATTTTCGAAGGTCTGTTTTAATTCCTCTGAGAGGAAAATTCCGGCCCTCACTATAACAAGAAGGAATGGCATAGTTCTTAAATGGTCTAAGATAAATAGATCCGTACTTATGCCAAAAATAGTTAGGTGTGCACAGCTGGAAATAGGTACCTGTCTACATCCCTATAACAATCCCTCAGATATAGTTTAGGCATTTGTTTCAGTTTTGTCTGCCTTGGAAAGTAATTTAAGGACCTCTATGATGAAGCCCCAAATACCATTCCCCCGTTGGTTTGATGCTAGCTGCTCCAAGGCCCTCAGTAATCTAAATACGGCCTTAAGGGAGAAGCCAAGAGATAGGACACGGGTTACCCATCTCTGTGCTCAATATAAAGAAACCAGGAGGAGTAGATTAAAAATATTGAAGGAGGACGCTTGGGACAAATTACAACAGACATCATTCACTAAAAACTCAAAGGACTTTTGGGATATAATAAACACACCATTCTTAAATAAAGATAAAGGGCCAACATTAGACATCTACCTGGGAGAGGACTCCTGGGTAGATCATTATTCTAACATCAATGAGTAAGTGCCTTCTGTGTATACCAAAAAAGAGTAAGTTACTCAAAATGAGTAAGTTACTCAAAAGGAGTAAGTTACTAATTTTGGTATTCACAGAAGGCACCTACTCATCAATGAGTAAATGCCTTCTGTGAATACCAAAACGAGTAAGTGTCTTCTGTGAATACCAAAATGGTAGCAAGTTTAGGATTTTGTCTTTAGTTAGTTCTGTGAATCTGGCCCAATGTGTGTGGTGTCTATGTACATCTAAAAGCCGGCAACAGGCATTTGGATTAATTTAGCGAGAAAGTAAGTGTACAATTTGAATAGCAAGAGAATTGAACCTTGTGGTAAACCAGATCTTTCTTTACTTGGAATGGATGAAAAAGGAGGAAATGGCACTGCTTGGGATCTATCAGTCATAAAGGATTGAATTTGCTTGAGATCGTGTCCTGTGAACCGAACTCCTTGAGAGTTTTGATGGGGATACCGTGGTTGATGGTGGCAAATGTATAGCCCTATCTACCAACTCCTTGGCGAAATCACCATTGTTATCCACTAGTCTGCATGGTCTTCTAGAGTGCACAGCACAAACACATCAGTACTATGGCAAGGACACAATCCTGCCTGAACAGGGTCTGTATTCTTCCATAAATTGTTATAGTTGAGTAACAAATGGTCGTCCAAATGGTTTGCCTATATATCACAATAACAAAATGAATCAGACAGCACTGGGGTTGTCTGTGCTTAGAGAAGGTTTTTTTGAGTGCAGGTTTAAGTACTTTTTTCTTGGAAGCCGGTGGAACTATATCTTGAGTCCAAGAACAATTAAAAGTTCTAGTAAATGATCTACTAAATAGTTACTATGATGCTTCAGGATTTGTACTGGAAAAATGTCATTGGGAGAACCTGATGGGTTTGTGAAATTTATAATGCTCTGGTAAAACCCCATTCATATATACGTATGCAGTGGATTTTAACATTTGGAGCCCTCCTTTTGCTAGACATAGGGACATTTCTAATCTTTTACTGAGACTTAGAACTCAATTAATAATCAAGGTGTTATGTCAAAGACAAGAATAATCCGCTACACATTATAAAAGGAGCACCTCATAGAAGCAACCTGGCTTCCAATGCGTTGAATCATTTATTTTGTGTCTCGTTTGGCTAAAAATGATACGTCTGTTTCACCTACATGTTTCACTACCATAGTTATGGCTGTATCTTCATCAGGGGCAACAGATCAGTGATAACATATCGCCTCCCCTTTATTTGTTTTTGACTTGTGAAAGTAACACGGAATAGGCTAAGCAGGTCACATACCATATTGCCCTCTAATTTGTCAATGAGAGTAGTGTAAAAACGACTGAATTAGATTGCATTACCTGCTCCTACTATGGACACTGCATCTGAGTGGGAGTCAGTCCAATTTTGTTATAGTGAGTGCATGTCTGTTGCTCTGTTGCAGCACTAGCATCACTCTCGACACATTGCATGCTGGAGTTCCACTTCCTGCACACTTTTCAGTAAAACCTATTTGCGTTCCACCAGCGGCAGCTAGTGGTAGCTGGCTACCGGCCAGGCAGAGCATCTCTCATCATGATGATCATTCTTTCATGATCATTTGAATAAATCTTGTGTAGCGGAGCCGCCGGGCTGGAGCTACTACTAATCTCTGACGTGACCTGCTAACGATCGTCAACTCAAGCCACAAACATGCTACCCCCAAAAAAGCAGCGTTGCTTTGGCATGGGCCACCGCCACCCATCCACGGCATAATATTGGCAATTTCGGCATCATGGCATGGCGGCTACGCTACTAATAGACTTCTTCAGTAGTTCATCTGTGCTATGGTTGCTTAACTTTGTCTTACCGGTTCTGGTTCGTTCGTGGTGGGTGTGGGACCAGTGGCGGCCGGGACACACACTGACTGCACTCAAACTACTGCCTTGCTTAGGCTATCAACAATAACTGATTAGACCTGCCTACCTGCCTCACCTGGTGCTATTGACTTGCCACTGCCAGTACTGGCACTACTGCTGCCAATCCTCACGTCGTCGGACGGTCGGGTCGGTGAGGTCCCGCTGGCCGGCTTGAACGGCCGTTGGGGACTCGGTGGTGGGGTGTGGCTGTGCGGCAGGTATGCTGCGGCGTGGCTGCTTGGCAATGCACGCAATCTAAAAAAATCAATCTGCGCACACTGCAAGCAGCCGCACAGCCCCAACCCCTACAGGACCAAAATTGAGCCCTAAATCAGTGTCCCACACACGGGGCTGGTATCACTGTGATTAAACTAAGGGCCGCGGCCGCCACGCCATAAACTAGATTGAGAATGAGATTATGAATTTCAATCTCCATCCTCTTCTTGGCTCAGCCAAGTCTGGCCAGGCGGCTCACTCATCATAGCTTCGCGCTGGGAGTGGGACTCGGGAGACGCAGACAGAGAGTACTGCGGAGTGCGGACGAGAAGTTATTGAAGTTGCACAACACTCTGTGCCAGTAGTGAGGTAAATAATTAATATTGGTTCAAAAATAAAAAACAATGACATGCGTGCAGCAATGCGTGTAGACCTGGGACCTGATAATTAGCACTGGCACAAATTAAGCATTGTACCGTTCAGTGACAAGGCGTCCTAGATTAACAGAAATGAATAAACAGGTTAAGGTTGCACCCAATGTGAGAAAGCCTCACCAATTCCTAATACCCTATGCAATAGTAAAATAATAATTCCAAAAATGTTTCGAAAGGTTTTGGATAGGGGCTATGTAGTAATGCCAAGGAGGTGTGGCTTACACCCGATGTCATTTATTCAGTACTTCCTTTTTTTGTTTTAACACTTCAGTTTCTTGTTTACATTTTGCTCACACAATAGGGCCTCTGGAAGAACAATTTTCATTAAGAAAAAGCCCTGCAGAACAGTGTGATATAGTCATATTTATTATGTAAGTATATCACCAGTAGGTGCGTAAGGATCTAGGCATCAGACTCTATAAAGAAATACAACTTGTTTGGGATGCTTCTAAACTTTGTATACCTGCTAAAAACACCTACACCAAGAACAGATATTTGCATTTTTCTATGTGTATAGATATGTGTATGAAAGGACTTTGCCCTTTTCAATTGAGCTAGGTGGTTGTTTACCCATTTCCGGGTTTACACAGATTGTTTACTAGACAGGCATCGCCTTGCATGTACGTATATAACCATGATGGCATGATGTGCATGTGAGGGTTGGTATTGTTAAACTAGATGTAAATTAATATTTCTGAGGCATATGTTAAGGGTTCTGAGGAGTAATTGCTGTTAACCTAGCAGTGCTTTGCCACCATATGACGTTGCTGCTGCATTGTGCACATCAAGGTGTCAGAGTTCTGCTAACAGGTCCTGGGGCCATATAACAGAAGGTACCCTAGCGGTGCAACAGGCATGTGTGCATACTTTCTGGCCTTACAGCAGAGTACAAAGTTCCCCAGGGAGCGTGTAATGGTGTGGAGCAAAGAGTTGGTATTGTCAGTACCGTGGCTGCAAAAGAAGGGTTCCCTAGTCGGAACTTAGAGAGCCTCACACACCCAAAGTAAAAGGCGTGAAACACACCCTTACTGGAGGGTGTCCGGTGTCATCATTCACTCACTGCCCCTCGTCAGACCGGCGCTGCAATGTCTGACGGAGTGCCCAAAGGTACTCTTTTGTCGGGGTTCTTTTGTTCCTTGCCGATGGTGGGTGTGGGTGAGGATGAAGAAAGGTGTAGTCAGTGCAATTGTGAGTGAAAGTAATAAAAAAGGTAATCAGTCCACTTTCAACTTTATTAACGTGGCTGAATCCTTAGTTAAAAGGGGTGGGAGGGGAGTTTAGAGACCGTATAGGTATACAGAACAATAACTCTACCCCCTGGTGTGGTCAACATGTTTCTCGCCAAAAGGCGATTCGTCAGGACCTCAAAAAAAGTACTACACGAAAACAAATGTGGACTCAATGCTCAATCTCTATGAAGCAAGCAAATACAACCTCGCTGGGTCGGAGGACAAGAGGGCCAAGGGGTCCTGCTCTATTTAGGCGACCTAGAGGCAGGGAAGAAATATAAAAAAGAAAGAACAAATCAAGTCAAATAAAACATTGTGACTTAATGCTCAAATGGTGCAGCGTGACTATGGTGACACAAGCTCCACACTGTGAGGAGTGAGGGGGGTAGTGTGGAATGGAACACAATTGAACCAGGAATTTGGTGCACCGCCCCTTCTGAGTCATACTAAATATGACACAAACCAAATATCACAATTGGAGAGTTTCCATTGTGTGTTTAAAACAAAACTGTGGTGTGTAGCCGAAGCTTTCAAGATAACAACCCATACCTAGGAAACAACAGCAAGCAAGCAGCAATAGTCATGTTCTTACCCTAAAGGGATTGAAATAGGGCCTCGCAGCATACTCCTGTGAGGCCAGCGCTATACGGTTGGATGCACCTATAGGGTGTATAAAGTAAGTAAGGATTGGTAACTGGTTAACCAGACAGATAAAGTAAAGGAGGATGGTAGTGCACTTAACATCCGCAGTGGCGACCCCAGATAGCGCGCGAGGCATTGTCCCGAGAGCAACTCACAATCAGTAAAAGCGGGGAGAGGCTGGGAGGAGTTATCCCCACTCAATCAGCAGAGGAATATTATGCACGGGCCTCTCACACTCCAATCCAATAACATGCGGGACAACCAGGTAGACCAAGGTGCTACCCTGATTCCCTTCAGTTATAGACCGGGCGGGATGGGAGCGGGGCGAGTTAGTGGCCGAGTGAGGCATAATATCGTACTTAAAAAAGATAGGATAAGAATGGCAGGGCCCCTGGGAGGCTTACATACAACAAGGTGCTAACCTGATTCCCTTCAGTTATGGACCGGGCGGGATGGGAGCGCGGTGAGTGAGTAGCCGAGTAGGGCATAATATCGTACATACAATACGTTTGGCGGGGCCCCAGGGAGGCTTACGTGCAATAAGGTAATCGTCGCGGGACCAATGAAGTAGTCAAAAGGCTTAGCCCGATATTGTACCGTAATCAACGCTCCTGACAGATAAACCTGGAGCTTCGGTAGTCACGATTGGAGCTTACCTTGAGGGAGGCACTGGAATGGCGGGACACTTACCCCTCACGCTCGCGGCACCTGGTCATGGTGCGGAGCAGCTGGTGGGGGTTTCCGCTGGTGTACGCCGTTTTGAAGGAAGTGGACCTCTGACGTAGGTGCCGGTCCGGTGAAGGCACGTCCGTTATGCGTCATGCGCATGCGCAACACCCTGTCTGATCGGATAGGAAGAGTTAGGTTATCGAGTGGCACAGGGTGGGGGCCATATTGGAAGAAGCACAATGTCGGCAGTTACAGGATTGCTTCGTGAGTAACATCCCAGGCAGTTGGGTGTGATTTAACACGGGCAGGCGACTCAACAAGGAGTGCA
This sequence comes from Lissotriton vulgaris, assembly GCF_964263255.1. Taxonomy (NCBI): domain Eukaryota; kingdom Metazoa; phylum Chordata; class Amphibia; order Caudata; family Salamandridae; genus Lissotriton; species Lissotriton vulgaris. Next base: position 682,912,725 of record NC_141693.1, read on the forward strand.
AAAAATTAATAATAATAAAGATAATAAAGGAGCCAAGAAGTATGTAATGGTGCGAATATTCGCGCATACTGCGTGATTGTATACACATTGTGTCAGTCTGTGCCTGTATCGTTTGTGAGTTGCAGGGACAACGCGGCTAGTACCAGTGGGTCCGTAGGGTATTGTGCTGATGATCCTCTATTTAGGGAAAATAAGGTGAGTCAAGATGGGAGTAACAGTAAGAGGCTGGGTTGCTAGGTGTACTACACTGCTGGTCAGGGGTGTATGGCTGGAGAAGTGCACCCTGGATGTGTTACTAGGGCGGGAAGAATACAGGGGAGATCATATGGAGGGTATTTATTTTGAGACACTTGCCCAGGGAATAGCGTCATTTAGCCCTATTATGTCTAGCTGGAGACGATGAACCCATCTTTGTTCAAGCCTGAACAAAGCTTGTCTGGTCATGGCTGGTTGGGACTCAAGCACTAACCATTGGATGCTGTCAGCAGGGTGATTATATTGTTGGTAGTGTTCATAAAGTCTCGTGTGAGTCTTGGAGCATCGTATGTTGCTTTTATGCTCCGTTATTCTGAGCTTGACCTCTCTCATGGTCATCCCTGCATAGAATTTGCCACAGGGGCAGATGAGGAGATAGACACACTTAGAGCTATTACAATTAGTATGTCTATTCAGTTTCCAAGTGAAAGAGTCTGTTAGCGTAATTTCTTTGCACTGTATAGATTGGGGACAGACGGCACAGCCTCCACAGGGGTAGTGTCCAACAACGGGTGGGAGGTCCCATAGTGTACGTTGTCCAGCACCTGGTGGTTTCTTGGGACGTGTGTGTATCAAGAAGTCTTTTAGGTTAGTTGTCCGTTTAAATGCAAACCTAGGCTTGGGTAAATCAGTGCCCCCTGAGTTGAGAATGCCCCAGTGTTTATTCACTGTTTTCTTAATGAAGTTAGAGTTTCTGGTGAAACTAGTGACACATGTTATAAGGTTGTCGTGTTCTTTTTGATGTACTTCAAGGAGAGCCTCCCTATGGTTGTTAAGAGCTCTCTTACTAGAGTCTCGTATCAATTTGGTGGGGTACCCTCTGTCATGTAGTTTACATTGTAGTGTGTTAGCTTCCTGCCTGTAGTCATCCCTTGAGGAGCAATTTCTACGTATCCTCAAGAATTGGCCGAAGGGAAGATTTTCACGTAGACGTAGTGCTCTAGGGTGGTGGCTGTTAAACAGAAGGAGGCTGTTTCTGGCCCCCACCGCACTTTTGGTATTACAGAAGGGTCCTCAGACCCTTGTGTAGCCCCTTCTGCATTACTGATAAGGCTGGCACACATTTATGCTCAGTTATATCTTCAAAGCGCGTTCTCTCATTTCCATGGGGTCTGACACTATGCAAAAGTGGACAACCCTTTTTCTCTACATCCATGCAGTATTACAGATGCAAACAAACAGGCCCTTTGGAGGCGCACTGAAAGTGTGCTACAAAAAGGTGGTGTAATGTCTGTGCACCCTTTGATGGCAGGCCTCTTGAGGAGTAAAAGGGAGTCCTATGGTGCAGGCTTTAGATAAATAGAGCATAACTTTTAATGCAGCCAAGTAAACAGCATAAAAACAGTATAGGATTTAGTAGCAACTGTGCATAGCTTTTAAGGTGATCCTGTAGTCTAATAACACATTACAAACATAGTATTGAACAAATAACATATTTTTCACACAAGTGAGCATTTTACTCTAGTAAAGTGGTAGTTTAGCTTGGGTGTTTCGGTTGGTCTCTAAATATAGGGCATTTCAATAGTCGATTCTGGACATGACTAGTGCCAGAGTCATTTATTACAATGGTGCAAGGGAAATGAAAGGAAAGATTTTCCTTAACATTCTCATCAGCCAAGCCAGAAAAACGCTGATACCACACGATTGGCCTGGAGGTCTAGGGAGAGTCTTGCAGGACCTCCAAGTGGTACTTAGCATTCTCAGCAGGCATATGTGTAGTACCTAGTGTCTCAGGCAGTGGCGGCTGGCAGGAAACTGGGGTAGTGCGGCAGGAGATTGAAAAAAAAAACAGTTAAAAGAAAGTCTTACCTCATCACAGCCGCTGTCTCTCCTGTGCCGTTGCTACTCTTCCTGATGAGTTCCGGAAGCAGGAAGCACACAGACTCCTCTAAGCCAAGCACAACGCTGCTGTCAGAAGCGTTGTGATTGTTCTGGGCACCCTAGTGAAGGAAGTGGCCCTTAGGGGCCACTCAGGTTACTTACAACCACCTGCTATACCTTCCCAAGAACGAAGTGTCGGTCAGACAGTAGAGAACACAAACTTACATTTTATTAGCAATACTCTGCAGAGGAGTCCAATCTGACCTGCACCCTAAGATGTCTGCCGAGGGACTGACCCCCCAACAGTCTATAAACACATAATGAATCCTCCCCAGAGCCTCCAATCATGCCCACAGTGGAAAGTTACCGGCCTGGGCCGAACATGAACCAAGAGGGCACAGAGGGTTGAGCTACCACCTGGCAGATGGGTACATGTTATTGTCAGCTCAAGGTTACCGCGCTGAGCCTCAGATTCTCCTAACGTGGGAGCAGAATTTTCACACTCTGATAGGTATGCGAAGTAAGTCGCGAAACAGCCTTGAACAAAAGAGAAAAAAAATAGCAAAATACTGTTTTCTGCTGAGGCAAGCAATACGAGTAATGAGGCCTAGTTCAGACACAGTCTAAGCAGCCTAATCGGGATTAAAAAATACAAAATGGAGTCACACTTGCTAACTGAAGCCTGCACATTAATAGAATAACTCAGCTGATTGCATAATGTGAATTCAAATGGCGTTTATTTAGCCTCACACTGCTAACCTAATATAGCATGAAACAGGTGCATTGCAGGAATGGGAATTTCAAACCTAACAGTGGTTCGGCACTCAGATGGGGACTGGGAACCCTGTGCATGTTCTCCACCCAGGCTGTGTATTTTCAGCCGTGTGGAGAACATGCTAAGTGCGTGTGTATGTTTGGCTGGCCCAGGATGGCCTGCCAAACCATCATGCACACTTTTTGTGCACAAAACTTTCCTCCTTCCTGTGACACCAGCCCTGCCCACCCTAACCAAGCCCCATAGCTATGAGAAATAAAATGATAATAACTATGTTACTATTGTTTATTTTTCCTTTTTCCACTGCTCTGAGAGCAGTAGGGCAAACCACCTCCGCCTTAGCAGAGGAGCCACCCCTTGTCTCAGACCACTAGCTGTGATTCCAAATGAGGGTTTGAGTTCCAAAAAGCAACACCTCAGACTTTTCCCCATTCAGTTAGTTCCTCCCCATCCACCCAGCTACTGCTGTCATTCAGTGGTTGAAATTGACTGCAGCAGCAACTGCGTCTTTCGTAATTGACACAATAAGCTGGGGAGAGAAGTGTATGTTAATAAGTGTAGAGCTTGAGGATGAGTGAGTTACAATTTACAGCACAAAATTTAGAGAGGAAGCACAGGCACTTTGGTACTGTTCAACAGTGGTAATGTTCACAGGGTTCTTAAGCCAGCAAAAACAGGGTCCAGAAAAAGTATGGGTGGACCATGAAGAAAAGGCAGATTTGCTACAGGCCAGATATGTCGGAAGGGGCAGAAGAAGCAGGGTGGTTGACAAGGAAAGCATTTAGGCAAGGACCAGAAAGGACCATTGTGTCATAAGACTACAAAAGCAAAACAAAGAATATGGAAGTTGCATATGTGTGAGGAAGCAACATAGTGGTTGCGACTGAGGTCCAAGAAGAAAGATATTGTCAAAAACCTGCAAAGGACTTCATGAGGAGGAAGCTCAGAGAAGACCCTGTATATTGATGATACACAGTGCTCTACTTACAAAGTACCCAGGCCACAAGTTGGGGGTACATCAAGTTGGACGGAGTCTCCCCGCTAATTTCAGAGAGTTGAACACCATCCTCCTTAGCCAGAGGCTGAGCAAGGTTCAGAAATATCCCTTTTATGGTGAAACAACCAACAGAATGCTAGGGCTTCCAGAAACAGAGAATCGCATTTGTTTTTGTTTCTAATATCTCGTGCCTTTTCAGACATATCGATATCATAGCAGGGCTTATTTTGCAAATGACGCTATATCCACCGCCAGAGCTGGAACGGAATAACATTACTCTGGGAACCCATACATCGGGTATTATGGTTAGCAGCAAATAAGGGCCAGTGCCACAAGGGGCAGAGTCATGAAAAGTAGTCTGACAGTAAACTTTTACATTTCTTTTTTTCAAACTCCGTCACAAAGAAATCGTCACAAAGGCGAAACGTGGCAGATTATGTGTTCTGGCTTAATTGTTTGCAAAATCTGCATTTTAAAATATGTTTAAGGGTTTAAGCCCCTGCTGCACAGAGCTTCGTGTGCCCAGTAAATTTCAGGGAATAACAATAATGGTAAAATAATTCTGGTGGTTAAAGCACCTGCTGGAGAGATCTGTGCTTTGTGCAGTTACAGTTTTGACTCCTAAATTAGCATAGAGGGTTAATGTGTCTACTGCCAAGCACATCAGGTAAAATGTAGATGACAGATTATTATGCTATGTAGATAGGTAAGTGGGTCATTGTTTTAGACACAGGAATCCTTTTATTACTTGCAGCCCATAAATTGTAATCCTTCTAATATAGCACAGTGAGCTATGAACAGGCATCAAGGACCTGCATGTAAACTGCAAGACATGGGCTTAGAACCTTATTGTTTTTTTCTCTATTTGTTATTATATGGCTGCTAAAAGTGGTATTTGGGTACTAATAAAGGACAATCCCAAGTAGTGCATTATGTTTTAAATCCTGACTTTGTGTTTCTTGCGGCTATACAATCATAGCATACAATCCCTACCAGACAATGTGTGACGTCTGCACTTTGAAACCCTCTTTGTCTTATGCAACATCGTGTACATTGATGTATACCCCACACCTATACGGCTTACTGGCAATGCATAAAGTGTGTGCAATGTAAAGTGCTCTGAAGTACTACAGTGGAATGAGTAGCACTTTAAAAGTATTATATAAAAACATTAGTAAGTGCTATTTAAATTGTTATTCTTGTAAATACTTGTATGTAATGATACATCTGATATTCTTACAGTGTATGCATATCTCTCACAGGAAGTGGTTGCACAAAGTCAAAAACCTACCTCGATACCGTGGTTTGTCTTATGCACATGTAAAGTGATAAACGTTGAGCCCTTGTTTCCCCATTGCATTGGCATCTTGGTGTTAGGCTGCGGATAGCTTCCAGCGGGAGAATACTCAAACAAAATAAGGACCGATGGGCCTTTCAATTCACCCAGTGTTTTCGGCCAAAGCTGGAAGAGAAATTAAAAAAGTCTCCTCATGGCCTGCACGTATCTGCTGCAAACAGGAACCAGACAGCGTGCAGGTGATGCTGAATTGTGTTATTGTGTTGGCAAATTACACTGGGACCAATTTAGCATATTTCACTGAGGCCAGATGGATCCCCGAGCTGGCTGAATAATAGCTGCCGGGTTGGGGATCCGGTTGGTTTCCCCTTCATTCCTGCATTGTCCAACCCCCAAGCCCCTGCAGGCTCTCATTGTATGGGGAAATCAGGCCTCCTAATCCTTTCCCCTTTTGTTTAAGATAACTGTTAATGTGAGTGCATTAGTGAAAAGTAGATTTTTTTTTAAAGATTCTCAGGATAAGAAAGCAGGAAGATGTCAACTGTTTTGAATATTCAATAAAGGTCAATTTGTTGTAAAACATTTCCTCAAATGTCTTGTCTTCTGCACCGGTGGGACTCCAACCCGGATGGAACAACATATTTTAAATGGAAGAAGCAGCAACACTTTTCATAATATTCCACCAAAAGGAAAACCACTGATAAATCTCCACTCATTATTGTCTTCACTGGATAGCCAACTCGCCTAAATGGGTCCCCAACGACAAGAGCACCATGTCCAACAAGAGTCATAAAGGCCCAGCAGCTCCGCTGAAGAGAGGAAGAGGTATTTTGGCAAATGAGGAGCAGAGTGACCAGAAACACTGAGAATGGAAACATGGCAAGGGTCCAACAGAGAAGCGCCAGAGTCCATCAACGCAGGTAGATGGAGAAAGTATGACAAAAACAGAATGACCAGCATCAAAGGGAAACACAGCTGCAAAGGGATAGCATATGAGAAGGAAGAAAGACATGATGGAGTGGTAGCTGCTGTAAAGCACAGATGTAGAACAATTGAATATGTCATATTTTTAACCATGAAGAATTCCTTAGAAAGGAAATTATTATTTCAGCTTGTACAACCTTCAAAATGTCAGATTTTATTTATCTTGTGATAGATTATCCACAATGTCTCACCAATTCCACAAGTCACTTTTTCATATAAAGTGCTACTCTGGTAGGATACAGAGCTGGTGTAAAACAGTGAATGTAGACCTCATATTGTGATAATATACTCTCCCTTCACACATACGATCTTGCAACCATTTAGCGTACATATTCACTTCTCTTGACTGGGGACCTAATATGAATTCTCACACAGGTATAGAGAAATGTGCTTGCTTTGCAACTTTTTTCAAGATATTTTTAGCATGTTTGAGAGCTTTTCATGTGCATGACTACAATCCACGAACAAAAGGCGGAATGTTTAAAATTCATGTTAATAAGTGTATTTAAGACGTTTTGTTAAATTTTTTTGTCATGTTTGAAGAAAGTATGAAGTCTCTTGCAGATTTACAGTAAAGGAATACACAGATAAAAATATTTAAAAAAACATTATAACTACAAGGCAAAAATACAACTATAAAACATATGCAATATATAGCATCCTATTGTGTGGTCGATGTCTAAAGCGTTGTAGGGAAAAGACAGTTTTCACATGATAAAGCAAAATTTTCAGAAATTTGTGAAGTACAGAAAACATGCCATTTGACCTTACATTGGATTATAGTTGGACCTTGCGTAATATTAGTTAGATCTCAAAATACTATGTCGACTTTGCAACTATCTTCATTGTGAGATCAGGTCGGTGTGTGTTGGTATTGGAAAAAGCTGCAGAAATCATACAGAAGAAGTCAGAAGTCTGTGTATGCAGGGACATGTGCAGAGAGGTTATGGTCCAGTGAAGAAGTGCTATGGTCACTCCAGCACTTAGGTGACAATAGTGCTCAACTGCTGAAGCACAAGGTGGTGCTGGCAGTGCAGCAGTATGGAATGTGGTGCCTCAGGTCTGGCCATCAGATCTTTTCAGATGGCTGGGATAGTTTCCAACCTATCAAAAACAAACTAGAGGGGACTAGAGATTGACCCTTCCCTTGCTCTCCAAATACTAACTCTAAAACTCACCAAAAGAGTAGGACTAAAATCAAATGAAAAACTCCAACAACACTGATAAGGTACTCAGAGTGTAAAGAGCAGAAAGTATATATATTGGGAGGAAGAACCTACTGAAAAACCCATAGGGTTATTAAAATTTCCCTCACCCACTAGATAGTGACATGCTTCATCATAGGGTCGCTGGCGCAGCCTGGTGCAGGCCAAAGTTCAGAGTGGAACACATGTTTTTTTGTTGAAAGAGTTTTTCATGAAAGCAATCCCAAATGCAGAGAAAAGGAAAATTACATAAAACTGTCTAAGTGGATACCCCTATTCTTATTTATTCTGGGCCACCATTGACAGGATTAAAAAATTTAATGAGTTTATCGGAGAGATTATGTTTCTATTACCCTATCTGCAGGTATCAACATGTTTCAGCCTCTAGCAATCGCCCCCACGGGTCACAAGCCTTCTTCAGGATACAGATTCCTTATTTTGGCCACAATCAATCCTCATAAATTAAACTAAGTGGTAGGGATAAAAGTTTGGCAATACTTGCCTATTTGTAGACACAATCAGGACGTGTACCTGAGTTAAACAATTTCTGCTCCTAACTTGGGGTAAGAGTGGGAAAGTCCTCCTGAAATCACACTTTGCTCAAGGAGGGACGCCCACATCCGCACCACTCTACACCCTCCCGCGATGTGTTTCCAACCTGACTTGATTCTTAATAATGCACTAGGCTTTCATAAGCAAACCACAGGCTTATTGGGGTGCACTTGGCTGTACCAAAGAGGAGCTCCTCATTGTTCTACCTAGACTGTGCTCTTTGCAGAGATACAATGTCTGAAAAGCTGTATTAGTATCTGAGTTTGTCAGGACCTGAAACATCAGGCAGGGAACCGCAGAGCAGAACCCATGCAGCTAGACCTTAGATTCTTTGGCTAATACAATAGGGTTACAACACAGTAAGCCATCTGGAGCATTCTCTCATTTAAATTAAAACAATGCAAACCTTTTCCTCATTTCCTCAAGATGGTCCCAAGTCATGAAAAGACACAGCCACACTTTCGCATTAACAACACTTAGCGGAATGGGGCAGACCCCCCTGTATGTCAAAGGTGAACATGGTTCCCTGACTAACAAAGCAGACTTATATTCGTGCTCTGCGTCAGTTGTGGGGATCTAACCAGCCACTCTGATCCCATGCAGCACTCGATTTTATTGAGCCAATCAATCTCAGCTAAATTTTAAGAGACATCATAAATTAAGAGAAAAGTCTTCAGAGTATAGATCCTGTTATACTCAATTTTAACTATATCACAGAACATAAGTTACTTCATTATAAATTACTAAGAATCTAGGAATTTCAAGAGCATCAAAGAGTAGACTTAGATTTAACCTACTCCTGTATACCAATAGCAAGTATATTACCTTCATTGGCAAGCCATAGTTATCTTTGTTATGATGTATGTACCTCAGACCTAAACCACTGCCTTGTTTTATTCCACTAATAGAACTAATTTGTCTAAAACTGAAATTACTGGTTTTTGAGAAACAAAAACTAACAGCTAGATTCATCATTGTCCCGTTTTACGAGTCCTTAATAGCGATTATTAAGGAATCACTATTAAGGACTTGCAAAACGGGATTCATGTAGAAATCGCTAAAGAAAATTGCGATTCCTACAGCTTTCTTATTTGCGATTAGCAATTTGCTAAGCGCAAATAGGGATGCGATTTCAAGGGTGCCTGGGGTGTCCAAAGGACACCCTGTAGCACCCATGAAATGTAATTTTAGATTGATGTTGCGCACACACATGTCCAAAGGACATGTGTGTGTGTAACATACAACTTAGAAAAATGCAGTAAAGTGCATTTTTCTAAGTTTTCGCTATTTACCACAAAGTCAGACTTCGCGGTAAATAGCGGCCAAAAATAGCGATTTCGCAATTTTTAAATGCTTCTTGAATTGAATTTAATGAATCTCTAATTGAGATTCCTTAAATGCAATTATTATTCGCAAATATGCGATTTCTAAAAATTAGATTTTTGCATTTGGGATGATGAATCCCAAATGCAAATATAGTGCTCACAAAGGGCCAGATTCTCAGAATCTGGCCCTTTGCGAGACGTTTTCGGCTTGATGAATCTATATGAGTCTATAGTGCCAGCTGGTGTTACGTCTAGCCCCAGCTACAAGCTTCTCGGATTCTTATGGTTAACAGAAACGCACATCGCCCTTAAAACTGAGCACTAAAACTTGTACAAGAGACACGTTTTGTTTTTCCACTGCTCACCATCTTTAATTGTAACTTTGGGAAGGAGGAGAGGGGGCAAGCAACACCGACACTCATTTGTGTGTGTAAACGGCCGCTTTATTGAAACAGGTGCACATAACAACTTTATTAAACTGGCAATTTTCTTTACAAAACGAAAGCCTCTCTAAACATCGAATTACCTGACCACCGTTGACATTTCCTCCCCCCGCCCCTACGATCCCCACATGATAAAAAAAAACACCCTGCATCATACAATACATAAATTGCAATACATTAAATAAAACACAATCTTCTCAGCTACCAATAACTCCTACCCTCCCAAGACCTACAATCCTATTTGCCTTCCAGCAACTGTAACTAACGACCCTCTAATGTAAACTTCCCAACCGCTTAACGTTTCCCCGCTCCCGCTCACCAAATCCTCAACTTAACGATAAACTGCCAAACTCCAGCCAAACTTGGCCAACTTCAACAACAACTCCGCCAGCACCTGTTCCAAGCGACAAAACATACAACAGTCACATTAAAATACTCATTGCTGACTTTCTTTTAAGCTACGAAATTTGCAAAAAGCTAAACATCGATTTGCATTTCTCTCTACTAATTTTTTTAAAACTTTGTAATTAAATCGGAAAAACGGTTGCAAATTCAATTTGAAGCTTCTTTGATTGTTCTGGATTAGATAATCCCGGTTTGGAGCAGTGGCATGTAATGATTTATCTATTTGATTTTAAAATGCAATCCAATATTAAATCGCTGGTGCCTTGTGATTGAGAGGGGTTAGGGTCAAATTAAGATTTCCATCAACGAAATGAGCTATATTTTGCTCACAAATCTAGAATTGTTTTTTTTTTTAGTTCTGTATAACACCAGATATGCATTAGACATGAACTTTTTGTGGCAGGATGGGGGTTAGTACTAAACACTGTTGGTGGGGCTACAATTTTGCACATTGGGGGACGAGGCAGAATTAGAATACACGTTTGGAAGCCCAATATGTTTGTTTTTAATGCACTGGAAAAGGCTTATACCTATGCCTGTTGTTTCCTGGAGTAGCACATTAAAGCCAGGTATAGTGACTTCGCCAATGCATTCCCCTGAGACATCAAGCACTGCTGGAGCTCAGAGTGACCACCTGCGAGCATTGGATGTCGCCACATAATTTTAAAAATATGCGGATTTCAGCACAATTGTTGTTTACAGCTCAAACATATGAAAATAATACTGCTATTCAAAGTGCCATTAAATTCACACTTTTTGTCGTATAATTTCGATAAACTTGGTCCTTCACACTGTATAATCCTAGTAGCCTGGACAATGTAAAACCTTTGCAAAGTGGAGACAAAATCTGTATTTAACACGTAACCGTGAACTATTTTCCATATTTCAAGGTTTCTTACAAATATGTAGTTTAATACCACTGCTTTTGTGCACTGAAAGCACAAAATCATGTATTACATGCACTTTTACTTGAAGATGTAATTAAGTCTCAGTTATCTCCATTGTACCCATCAGTGTGGAGCACAGATCGTGGTGGGGATGAGTATCTTTCTGTCATCTAAGGTAGTGTTCAAACGGTTGAGGAATATTTTCAGCTTTTGACACTGCAACAAAATAAAGAAATACAATGGCTAAGCACTTCAGCAAGAGAAAGAAGCCTACACTGTAAATTACAACTATAACATTTTCATTTAAAAACACTCTCACCTACACCAAACTTGCATTCAGTCACTGTTTCTTTCTCTCCAAATAAATGAAGGTTAGACAAAGCTGTGCAGATTTAAATGTGCGCATGTTGCAACAGAAATTAATAAAGGTAAGTAGTGTTGGAACCCATAATAGTGAAGGAGCTGAAAGCCTAGCAAAAATTAAATGTATTCTTGTTATGGTGAGCATCAAGAGCATAAGACACCTGCAGGGTTTGATTGATGTAGCCAGAAGGAGACCAGTGAGCAAACCCATGCATGTGTAAAAGTGTATTCATGCCCATAACCCTGCTGCACCTCTTTCATTGGGCTCCTGTAACTCCATCCAGTGCACAACGCCTGCACGCTTAGCCAGTGCGGAGCTCATGTTCCTTCACCTGAACAGATGCCTGGTGCTTTCTCACAGGAAGGTAGAAGGTACAACTAGCAGTAAAGGGGAGTACACAGAGTTTCTGTCCACTGAGGGCACCGTGATTGGAGTCCTTCCCTTTGTTTGAGGTGCCACCAAGCACCACAAACAGAGACTCCTGCAAGAAGTCCCGTTTATTGCACCCTTGTGTCAATTTCAAAAAGGGAACTGGATAGATAAAATGCCAAACTCCTTCAGTATGCGAAGAGTTTACATTTGATGCTCCACATGAAACACAATGTTTTTAAATACTAGGCCACCTTTTACAATTCTAAAACATAGCTGCCAAGTAAAACTGTCACATGTTCAACACCTTCACTTCAACCCAGTACTTAAATGGCTAAAACAATGTGTGCTGGTGACCAACATTTTTCTGTGGACATTGGACATTGGTGTCAGCACCATTCACAACCAGCATGCCCAGTGGCACAGTGAACGCCAGACCTTTTATTGAGGGAGCAAAGGAAATGGGTGAAATGTGCTGTAAAGTTTGCTCTGGTCAACGTAGTCACCGCCTCCTGCTTCCTCCACACCAAATGGCTCCCAGTCATGACATGCAGAATGGTCATCCAGGCCCTCATCATCAGCAAGCTGGATTATGGCAATACACTCTGTTGGATTCACTATCTAACTGCCAGAAGACTTCTGACCATACAAAATCCAGCGACCAGACTCGCACTTAGGCTTTCCCTTGTGTCCACATCGCCCAGCCCGAAAAAGATTTAAATTGCCCCTCCCCCACTCACTAATCCACACAGAACACACCCACCAGACACTTCTGCTGAAGCAGAATTCTGCACACACACATCCTCCATGTACAAAGAAATAGAGCCAGCTGTTGTGCTTTCCCCTACCTAGCCTGGAATGACCTGCCCCTACACATTTGAGCTGCCTCCTCAGTACTTGAGCTCTGCAAAAAACTGAAAACCTGACTCTACACCTGGACAAGGTCCAGTCACAGCTGACATAAACCCTGCTTTCTCAGCACCGGTATACTCTCCAGGGTGAGCTGTGCACTTTACAAATACCCTTATAATAACAAAACACAAAGTTTCCTTTCGCATTACTGCTGTGGAGTTGCTCATACATTCCTGTCTGGTGTCTCCTGTGTCACACTCCGTCTCTGTTCTTTTCCATCTCATTCACACACTACTCATTACTTTCTCATGCTGCTGTCCATATTCGCGCACATGCTTAATTCGTTTTCATAACCATCTACCTTGTGTTTTTTTCTCTTTCTTCAATCGCTTCTCTGAATCCAAATGTCTCTCACTGTCATTTTCCCTCCCACATTCTCCGCCTCACTCCCTAGTAGGAAGATTAACCTTGGTGAGAGATGTATGGTACTCCCACATAATATTAGCTGGCTCTGGTTTCTCAGTTCCCACAGAACCTTGGGCTTTACATTATAGGTACGAATGCTGAAAGAGCTCAACTCTGGCTATGAACTGGATCCCTCGATCTATGTCTTCACTAGGGCTCATAGCTTTCTGCAACAGAGCTCAGCTGCATACTTGGAAGAGCACATCTGCCCGGGGTAGCAGTGCTATGTGTGCAGGAAGTCAACTCCAGCTCAGTTAAGGAAAATACCTTTGGGTACACATCTCTGCTCTATCTGTGTTTGGGTTCAGCACTATGTAAGCAGGGACTTAGCTCCATCAGTGATGGAGCTCAGATCTATCTGCAGAGGAGTGCATTCAGCTCTACACGATGATGTCTGTTTGTGAAAGAGCTCCACTCTCTCTGTAGGCACGAAAACCTACTTTTCTCTGTGGAATTTAAAACTTCTTTTTATTTCAAATAGTTTTTTTTATATATATTTTATACATAAGTGTTCATCCTATCTACAAAAGAACAACCAACTTCCTCTTCTTAATAAAATAGGGAACAAAATTAGTTTCTTGATATCGAGCACACTTTACCCTTTTATATGGTGATTGCTTTTTAATTGATTCTGCGCTCCTAGAGTTTGGTCACATGGTGCTAATCTCTATTTACCTTGTCTTCTTATTCCCCACTCAATGGCGCATCCTCTTCCTTCCCAGAATCCAATTTGTTGTGCAGTCTTCTTGATGTTCTTTCCTTTTTAGTCATTTTGGAATGTGCTTTCGGTCAACATTTGTATTGAGCAAATTCAAAAAGCGTAGGGATGAATAGGCTGAGACGAGGAGACAATGTCAAATATGAAACGAGACAAATGTGAAATGTATGGGGTGGAAATGGGCAGTTTGAGAAAAATGACAAGGGAAGATGGCAGCGGAACAGCACAGATGGCAGCAACATGTGAAGAGAGTGACAAGAGGGACATAGGGCAGGATAGACAGTGCTGAGGCCCAGATGACTGTATGGGCAATGAAATAGAAGTGTAACTGTACTTTAGCACATAAGAAGGAAAGAGTGGGCCTCAGCACACAAGCAAAGTTAAAGAAAATGCATACAATTTGAACTCTTGTATTTAAGAACGGTTGTATGATATTACAACGCATTCCGTTGCAACGCATGCCTTTACCACGCATATGTTACAACGTGAATGCCTTTCCCATGCATAACCTTTAGCACGAATATTCCTTTACCACGCATATTTGTACAACGTTTTTCGTTGTAAATGTATGCATGGTAAGGGCATACTCTTGTTAAAGGTTATTCCCCTACCCCTAAACCCATCTTACGAATACCCCTCCCCTGCCCTTTACCCTAAATTTGGACCCCTTTGGTTTTTTTAATTCTAAAATTACCCTTACCTCTCCACTTTGTCTCATCTGTTCTCCATGTGCTTTTTTTTCACATTGCACGTCGTTACGAAGAATCGGAAGTGAGACTTCTGTTTCCTCTAACGACGTTAATTGCCTTTATCAGGTTTTTTTTTTAGGGGTGAGACCCCCCCCCGCGCCCCCTTTTTCACGAATAGCCTTTACCACACATGCCTTTACTATGTATCTCGTAGTAAAGGTATGTGTGGTAAAGGCTATTCGTGTTAACCATGCATGCGTTGTAATGCATGCATGATTAATGTTATGCGTGGAAACGGCCGTATTGTAGAGGCCGTTTCCCTTGAGAACCAAGCTTGAGCTTTAAAACAGATGGACTCTGAAAAGAGGAAAGTCAGGTGGACCATGTCTCTGAAATAGGTGTGTTAACCCACAGGACTACACTTACCGGTTTGGATCCTTTGAAATGTGAATGTGTCTTGGATTTGGAGCAGGCACCGTTCTCCCTTTGGCTCAAGGTTTTTCAGCCACCAAATGCCTCTCGCACAGAGGGTAAGGATAATCAAGAGGTAGAACACACAAGGGCAAAACAATCTGGGGAAACCATGCTGCTGTGGCAGAAAGCTTTGGTGTGTGAAGTGCCAGATGCTGTCTATTCACTGTGTCATTCTGATCTCTTGCTTCAGTCTATTATATGTCTGCCCACCAAACAAAAAAGTACAAAACGCACATAAGGACCTTCTTGGCGGTGGACTATTAGATGTCTGAGGGGCTTAATTCAACTATGGTACCGTAATACAGTCATAATCCAGTTTATTTAGCAGGCATACTTCACAGTATATCTAATAAAATGGGTCTGTAAGGGTGCACATCTAAAATGGGGCTGTAAGGGTACACATCATTGCATCCCTGAAGCCAAAGAAAGGACACAAAGTGCAGCAGGAGTGGGATCTCTAGTACTATCCCAGCTTGTTAGACGCCTGTGCTTCCAGTCCTATCAACAGAGCCACTGGAAATATGTGATTGTGCAGCTGTGGTGTTTTTCACAGAATTATGGTTTTACCGCATTTGCCACATAATCCACAATCTACTGCTTAATCTCCAGTTTTTTTTACAAACAAATGTTGTTTCTAGCTCAAACAGTTTAACATTTTCTAAAAACACAGCAAAGTGTTGCTGCGTAGCGGAAGTCCCTTTACAAAGGTTGACTGGTCACCTTTCTTCTGCTTATTTCGATAGTTAGTTGTTAAAATAGTACATAGATATGGCACTATCCTGCTCGCTCCCTAGCCCTGGCACACGATTTGGCAACCGAGCACACCCCCACACACACCTTTGCGCCACATGCAAAGCAGTCTGCAAGAGTCTTGCATTGGTTTTGTATTGGAAGGGTGCACTTCAAGTACAAAATACTATGCTTTGACCAACTATAAAACGTTTCCTACTTCAGATTTGTGATGTACAGTCCAGTACACATGCAAAGTGCGAAAGCTTTTCTCCTTTTCAATGCCAGCTTTCAAGTGGTGTTTACTTGTTGACGCAAAACACTGTCTCCTATTGCTAGTAGATAAAGTTTTATGTTAAAAGACTATGGGTGGTTGCATGGAAATGCCTGTGTTTACGACCCAGGGAATGCCCCCTTGACGCAGAGTAATAAAAAGCAGCGATTTGCACTGCTTTGCGTTACTTTCAGGCAACTTTCCCCTGGAAAACAGGGTTTTCTCTGGAAAGTAAATTACAACAACATTTTGTGTAGGTTTGAGTCAATTTTGTGAAATGGTTGTTAATCTGGGTCTGAATGTGAGGGGGGATGAGTATGAGTGAGGCACATTTTGGAAGACAATGGGGTAAACTCTTGTGCAGTAATATGCCCCACCACTTTCAAGATCACCAGCATCCGTGACGCCAATACTAACTCACGAGATGTGGCCTAAGGGCTACCAACTTTGGAACGGGATTTGAATCCAACCTCCTGTGATCCAGTGCAAAACACTAAATCAACAGTTGCCTAAAAAAAAATTGATTTTGTATAATGTAATCTGGTGCTCATGTAAAGCACCCTGATGTCTTTGGTCTGGGTGTGCTCTGCAAAAAACACTGCACAAATAAAAAATGACAGCGAGCCAGGAACAGGGACTGCTACCCACGGGTCCTCTTTGCTATTAATCCACCCCACCCCAACACTATTTTGCCACAATGATTTTGCATGTTCTCTTGTTTTAGTCAGTAGTTGGCCCTTTTAGAAACCAACCGCCTGATTCATCAAGCTTTTTTGCGCTCGCAAAGGGCCAGATTCTGAGAATCTGGCCCTTTGCGAGAGCGATTTTTGCATTTGGGATTCAGCATCCCAAATGTAAAAATCGCTAATTGCGATCTCGCAATTTTGCGAGGAATTACATTTAAGGAATCTCTATTTGAGATTCCTTAAATGCAATTCATCATCCTATTTTTTTTTGCGCATTCGCAATTTCTAGGCGCAATTTACCGCGAGGTCAGACCTCGTGGTAAATTGCGAAAACTCAGAAAAATGCATTTAATTGCATTTTTCTGAGTTGCATGTTACACACACACATGTCCTTTGGACATTTGTGTGTGCAACACCTGTGTAAAATTTCATTTGAGGGGTGCTACAGGGTGTCCTGTGGACACCCCTGGCACCCTTCAAATCGCTATCTTATTTGCGATTAGCAAATTGCTAATCGCAAATAAGGAATACTCCCCATTCATTCCTATGGGCCTTTTGGCCCATAGGAATGAATGGGGAGTTATTCCTTATTTGCGATTAGCAATTAGCTAATCGCAAATAAGGAATTGTAAGGAATCGCATATTCCTACATGAATCCCGTTTTGCGAGTCCTTAATAGCGATTCGCTATGAATCGCTATTAGGGCCTCGCAAAACGGGAGCATGATGAATCAGGCGGCAAATTACAAATTCACCCATGCCTCCTTGCCATGAGAAAAGTCTGGACTGCTGGTCCGCAGCTCTGGTATAAGTACCTGGTGGATGAGATCAGGGAGTCTCAGCTGCTTTTCCTTGGTGTCACAAGACACAATTGAGGCCTGAAATATTTTGAAATGTGCTCAAAAAATGAATTACTTTGCAACAATATTTGGACATTTAACACCTGCAAATGGGCGCAGAGGTACATTTCCATTGTCATACCTGAAACAGAGGGTCCTCTGGGGCATTCAGATCATTTTTATTCACAAACTTGCACGGGTCTCTATTTTGAACTGCGAGGTATGGTGTAAGTAGCTGTTCCTTGGATAGATTCAAGATACAAAAATACATATTTCTGGGTTAATCGCCCAAACAGATATCCCTACTCTTGGGCCAAGCATACAGTATATCTCGATTGCTTTTGGACTTGAGGCCAAATGAAGGGATGTGAGCTCTCTCGTGTTTAGCTGCACTTTATATTTACAATATATTAAGTTGACCAATGCGTTATAGCACCTAGACAAAATGGAAATCTTAATTTGTACAGTTAGTTGCATCTTATTCCTTAATGAAAATTGAACCTAATGTCTGTACCTGATTGGATTTTCAGTGAAATGTTTTTAAAGATTTCTTTGAAATGCTTTTATGAGTCTTTGAATCGAATAAAGTGAGACTGACTTTGAAGCAAAGATTGCTCATTGTGCCTGGGGACTGGTCATTGTGCAGAGGGATACTCATTATTGAGGGGAGTGTTGTTGTTTCATGGGGCTGCTTATTTTATCCACAATAGTGTTTCTGTGTGACAGCTGCTGCTTATAACGGTGTTGTTTTTGTACAGCCTATCTAGCATAGTTTTGGAATGTTGTAACAGTGTAAATAAATAAAAATGCTACTACCAAATTTAAAGTACTCACTTTTTGGTGTTGAAAAATTGCAAGGCTATGTTGGCCCTGCCAAATATCAAATATGTGACCAGCAGATTACGGAAATGTACTAAGCAATTACTTAACTCAATGACTCTTCTAGCCAGAAGTGATATTTCCAGAGGCCTTCCGACTTAGGAGATCCTTCAATATGGCATGTGAGCTGGGGCCATTTTGGGAATCAGAGCGTGATGCCCTGGGTCCTGGCGTTGCGCCAGGGTCAAGGATTGGCTGGGAGCGGGCACTTTAGTTCTTCCAGGATCGTGCAGGTCAATGCCGCTCCTAAATAAGAAGCCGCACGGTGGCGAGCGAGTCTCTTTGCTTCTGCTCACCGCCGAGTCCAGAACGTGGAACTTCTTGTTGGAATCGATTCCCAACAATCCCAACTCCTACTACAGACAGGGGAAGGATGCCACATTGGTAGCGGACCCTACCTCAATGCTCTGCCATCCTGGAGCCGCACGGGCTGAACTCTATTGTCTGACCCAACTAGAGAGTTTTATTGGTTTTTAAACTCTCTGTGGCGGCTCCGGAGGGTGCATGGGGCTGTGGCATGCTGTGAGGTAAAGGGGTGCAGTGAAGCCCAGTGCCTACTATTTAAGGAATTTGGAGCATTTTTTGGCGGTGATTGGAGGTGTGTGGGAGGCTGAGAATTATTGAACTGTCAGCCCAAAGTGGATTTCTCATGGGGATTTTGATCTGCACAGGTGCCGGGCTGAGTTTGGATACCTGGAATTGTACAATGGGCTTAGACTTCTTGAAAAAGGAGCGTGTTGCTTAGGGTGAAATTGACACTCTAGTAGAGCTCCTGTCCCTAATCTATTTATTTATGCGATTCATGTTGACTCATGTTTGATTTGAGTAGTGCTCAGGGCTGAGTTTGTACATCTTGTTCTGTACATCGAGAGTAGGGCCCTCGTGATTTTATTGACTGAGATTGTGGTTTTTTGTGTGGTATTTTTGGTCTTAATTGTTTCAAACCATAGACGCTTTTAGCAGTGAAGAGTGCTTGTAGTTAACCAGATTAGTAGATCAAAGGTTTTGTTAAGTCCACAAGGATGCCAGGTGGAGATAGGAAGGACGACAAGTGGGCACATCCTGGTAGTGATATCGAGGCAATGATCCACTGTATGGAGTGCAGGATGGATGCGATGGATGAGATCGTAGAGCTTTTGTGCCCACAGGACCCATATGCGTGACAGCCCTAGAGCCAACAGTTCCAGCAGAGACGCAGAACTCCCTAGGATGCGAGCACTCCATGCACTGCTTGCTCTCTTTTCACTCAGGAACATCTGCAATCAACTCACATATATCAAGATAACTGCCGTTCAAAATCTTCTCCTTCACATCTGGAGGCATGTGCCTGCCCAACTGATCATGCTCTGAGTGATCATCTCCCAAACCCATACTCGGCAAGGGTGCCAACATACCTGCTGACATAGATTGCTTGGGGAGGGGTATAGGCCAGGCTGCCACCTGCACTGTTTTTGACCCACATACCACTTGGGAGGTACTAGTTATTACTGACCCCTGAACCAACTGACTAGCTGATGGGAACATAAACAACACCGTTATAAGCAGCAGCTGTCACACAGAAGCACTATTCTTGATAAAATAAGCAGCCCCATAACACAACAACACTCCCCTCAATAATGAGAATCCCTCTGCACAATGACCAGTCCCCAGGCATTATATCCAAAAGGTACCCAATCTGGCCCAGAAGCTTTTCTTATGGAGCAGTTTTGAATAGCCTTGAAGATTTCTTCCAAAGTAAAATTAATGCACAAAGGTAATGGTGCATTTAACATGGAGGGCTAGAACGACGTATTTTGCTAAAATGCTCTGTCCACCTTCAGGGCTAATGTGGGTGGTCACTAGGTCAAAGGAGCCTCCCAGAGCAGAAGCTGCTCTAATTGCCAAAAAGCCTACGAATCCTTAGCCTGGCAAGCAACCGCTATATTGTCCCACTTGTCGATCCTTAGTTTGGCCTTTCTGTTTTTTATGGCTAGATTATGATCTTTTCTGCAGATACTAATAGCCCCCTGATTATTTGGGTCATTCTTCAGTGCTAAGCGTACCTCGTCATTAGCTGTTCAACACGCCTTATCAAACCATGACAGAATGCCCCTAAAATACACAGTTAGGTCAATAAAACTGGACAGGACATTGGAGAACCCCAAGATCTCAGATGTGCACCCTGTCACTAGATCGGTGCACTCATTGGATAGCTGAGTCATTACTTTATTCCTGTCAGCAGAGCACAAGAATAGTCTGCGGCCCAACTCTTTGGAAGTCAAGGACTGTCTACTCCCCTAATGATTTT
The DNA here is from genome assembly GCF_964263255.1 of Lissotriton vulgaris. NCBI lineage: Eukaryota > Metazoa > Chordata > Amphibia > Caudata > Salamandridae > Lissotriton > Lissotriton vulgaris. The sequence continues at coordinate 682,933,295 of NC_141693.1, forward strand.
TGTCCCCTCTGTGGTGGCAATGGGAACAGCTAGGGAATTATGAGCACTGCATGGTATGGGAATGACCCTCTTGTCAGCAATAAAGGGGTTCAAACTCCGTGAAATTAATATATAATCTATTACTGGCCCCCCCGTCCAATATACATTGGGGGATTTGCAAGTGCCTGGGCTGGTACTGCACTGCCCATGTTGTGAGATAACAAAAAAGCATGCAATAATCTCCCTCTTGGGTCCACAACATCTTGAGCTACATGGCTAGCATCATCAAAGTCTGGTAGAAAAGTTGCTAGTGATAAGGAAGTCAAAAAAACACTTTTGCATTAAAATCACCTGTGAAAATTACATTAAAAAGACCCCATGAGTCACCATGGTTTACCGCTAATTCATCAATAATAGTAAATAATCTACGCAGGATCCAGTCATCCCTGCCGGAGAAATCATTGTTAAGACAATTGACCATTAGGAAAACGTGTTTGGCGCCCCACCTTAGCTCAAATTCCTTCATAAGCTCCTCACTCATTATTTGAGTTATTTTGCAGCAAATGCCCACTCTAAACCATGCAACTAACTCACCCTTTGATCGCCCCACATCAGATGGAGATGGGGTGAGATTGTAGGAAATGTACACATCAAAGTCAATATCCTCCCGTGACCAAGATTCCTGAAAGAAGACAGTATTGAAGACCTTAATAAAGGTAACCCAATTATTAGGGTAGAGTTTGGAATGCAAGCCGGCAATATACCAACTAAGGAATTTAATGTTGGTACTATCCTTTGTAATGACTTCATGAGTAAAAGATGGCACCTCATCACTCAAACGATCCCCAGGTAAAGACTGACAGAAGTCCGGAGCATAATTATTAACCCTTGCACACAAGTCCAGGGGCATGCCAGGACAACCAGACACAGCGGATGGATCAGAGAGCATATCAGACGATCCAAAGACACTTTGTGGCAGTGTGTGAGGTCTAATAGACAAAATCAAGGGCAAATAAACATCCACGTAAGTGAGGGTCCTGATGACCAAAACCTTATTGGGGGAACATACCTTCTCTCTTTAACATAAATCCTTTGCACACATAGTCACTAATCCAATGAGTGAATTTTTGAGAAAAATAGTACAATCCAGGCGGTGGAATCTTTGTTCTTATCTTGTCTGTTTTTTAATCGTGTATCAGATATAGTAGTACAAACAGCCAGCCGACACGTGTTTCACTGCAGAAAACAGTGTTCAACAACTCTTCAGGGCTGGGAAAAAGAGAGAGATAATCTCAGAAAAGGACATTGGCACACAATGCCTTTAACATAACTCATAAAAGTAGACTATAGGTAGTGGTAAAAACAGGGTAATCCCCGCATTTCGGTGTTACGTTAAAAAAACACACTAAACACCCAGCACGCGTGGAGACCAAAGAAGATACAATCTAAACGATGGAAAGTGCACAGTGCGAGATATTTGTGAGTATTAAACAGTCATTAAGTGCACTTTGTCATTATTAAAAAACACACGGTGAAGCCTCCATAATTGCTCTTGCGTCACCTTATTTGAAATCAATGTGCAATATACCAATAGTGGGTGGAAGGCTACACCACCTAATCAGGAAAACTCATAGTCCCTATTGTATAAACCATAAGTTACTTAAATCGATACCTCTAAGGCTGGATCCAGAATGTTTTGGAGGGCTGCAAGAATCAAGAGAGAAAGGAAAGAAACAACGGAGATGGGAATAAAAGGAAAAAGAGAAGAAAAAGGAGTCATGTTTTAATAACTCGTCCTGCGTAGATGTAACTACGGTTTCTGATTTAGTATAAATTCTATCGCTGAAGCTACGCTTACCCCACATCCGGTGATAATTCCAACCCGGCGGGGTAACTAAAAGACCTCTTGCGTCGAAGTGTTTGGAGGTAAGGGTACAAGCTGAAGTACACACCAGGTTACGGGAAGAAAACAAAAAATATATGTATGTATCTGTCAATGCCAGAGCTCAAAACATTCCAATAAACAGTAGGCAATCACACTGTATCTAATTTAATCCATTATCCGAACTCCTCTGATAGCATAGTAAAGTGGACTCCATACGAATCTCTGTGTGTTCACTAATGCCGCCGAACATATTGTCCGTGCCCCGAGGCAGCTATACATCTACTATGATATAAAATTCTATTCACCAAGTTCACACATATATAGATAGCAGGAAATCAGTGGTACGCCCAATAGTTATCCTGGTCGTATTTTGAAATCGCTAATAACGGCGACATCTCAAAAGTTAGTATACAAAATTGTTCTAATCCTTCGCTATTACAACGGTGTTATGACCACACCTGCACTGCTGAGGCAGCGACCCCCCCCCCCCCCCTCCTGCACACAAATAATTTCATCGTGAGTACATCCGATGTGGTTATAAATCCAATGTGTTACCTCATTTTTTAGCTCAAAGGTGGGCTCTGAGGGGGGCGTGGACAGCCCAGGATGATTGCGGTTGCCTAAATTGGGTGCTCCCAGTCCGGGGCTGCCTCAACCCAGTAATCCCCTGAGTACCGACGGGCATCCACGTTACAAACCTGGCGGATATCCTGTGGTAACCCATAGTGCTGCTTTGTGATCCAGCAAGAGCTGCATGACGAACTGGGGGCAGTGTGAACCTGTTTCCGATGAAGTGACCGGCAGGTCTACGGGAGGCCGAGGATTTTGGCCTACAGAGCTGAGCAAAGATGCAGGGCGAGGTCTGGCTGCAGAGTGCGGGGGGGAGTGACGAGCCATTCCAAACGTGGAGCCTCCGTTGCCGGAGACCGACTATAATTCCGGAACGGGGAGTGTCCGGGGTGCTCCCTCCCCCCGGCAGTGCTATGCGCGACGGGAGAGTATAGGTGCTGGGTCCCGGTCGGCGCTTGACTCCGTAGTTTAACTGCACCGTTGGACGAGGCCAAGAAGAGCCATGGACTTCCCTCCTGTCCCCGGCAGGGTGAGTGAGCACGACCTGCCTAGATCTCCGCTGCCGCCCGAGACCGGGATATGCGGGCACCGCATGGGTGATTCTCCCTTTGCGTCACTCGCTCAATAGGATTGTATGAGGTATGCATTTACCACGCATGCCTGAACCACAAAGTCTAAACAACAAAATTCTTCATCACAAACATGCCTTTACCGCGCATGCCTTTACAAAAAATCATGTGTTGTTAATATATGTCTGGTAAATACATATTCGTGGTAAAGAATGTTATCTCCTGCACCTGGCCTGAGTTCTTAAAGTACCCCACCCCTAGTTACTTTTTCAACTTCGCCCTCCCCATATCCCTAAAAACGAACCCCTAATCCCTAAAATCGACCCTGCCCCGCCACTTGCCCTGAACCCTAAAACGCCCGAGCCCTTAAAACTTAACTTCCCCTAAGCCCTAAAATCGACCCTGCCCCCCTAAGTCTTAAGTGTTATCACGATCCCTGACCCCCACCCTGAAACCTAACACATCCCAAACCTGTCCCAATCCCTGAAACTACCCCAAACCTGCCCCTCAGACCTGAAAACACCCCAACCCACCCCTCAGCCCAGAAAACTGCCCCGACCCACACTCGGCCCACAAAACAACCCGACCCCCCCAGAACACCAAAGAACCCGACCCAGCCCAACTTTAAAAAACCCTGACTCACCTCCAGCCAAGAAAACGACCCCAACCCACCCTAAGCCCACAAAACAACCCCAACCCACACCAACCCCACTTACCTCACAACAATATCTTCCTGCTTCCGTCACTCTGCCAGCCCTACCGCGCATATGCCTTAACCACGCACATGCTGCGTGGTTAAGGCATATGCGCGGTAGGGCTTGCATTGTTCAGCCTTCGTTGTTAAGGCTGTTTGTTGTTCAGCCTTCGTGGTAAAGGCTGTTTCCCTCTCAATAGACCTCCGCAAAGAATGGTGTACCCATCTGCCGATCCGCTGGAAACTGCCTGCACCGCAGAGCACAGTGGTGGGCTGAGATATCGGTTGCAGCCTGAAGAGGAAGGCCAGGCACAATCGGAGAGAGACCCTCAATATAGCGGGGGCACAGTGGGGTGCAGGATCGAGCAGCTACCTCGGTGCACATGCGGACCACTTCTCCAGAAGCTGACGCCTGCAGGGCAAAGTCTGTTGGGAGTCGTCACATGTCACCCGAAAATACGCAAAGCCTGCAATGATAAAGGACAGGCCCGGACTGACCGTTGCGGGCACCGGGCAATCCCCCGGTGCGCCGCAAGGGTGGGGGCCGGTTTTGTTACAGGGCCGTTTTTGCAGCATAGCTGCAAAATTGGCCCTGTGACAAAATCGGCCGAAAACCGGCCCTGCCAAAGAGCTCGGTCGCACCCCCAGGGGGCCTGCCGAACACTTTGCCAGGGCCGGTTTTGGTTCTCAGTCCGGCCCTAATAAAGGAGTGGGGCATTGGACACTGCTTAACTCCCAGAGCGGTGACAGGCGAGAGCAGGTGCCGACCCCTGTTAAATTGCGAACAATGCAGAACACATAGGCAGTGGCGTAACAAAACTTGAGGGGGCCCCCCTGCAAAGTACATGGAGGGGGCCCCCCCATTCTCTGTGCCAGTCAAGAGCTCTCAGGCCCGCGACCCTCCATACTGCAGGGGATGTTATATTTATTTACTCCAGAGTCTTCACTGGTGTCTCTATGGCCAGATTGTGCCTGTTACCCGGTTTATTTGTCCTGTCTCCGGTACTGCCCACCACCACAGCTGATCAATGTATTGGGTGACAACACAGAAAAAACTGACACTGCACCTTGCCACACACATTAAATTGTCCAACTACCTTTACTAGCAAATCAGTGCTGTTTGATTAAAGTGTTTGAATCTCTCTCTCTCGCTCTATCTACATACACACACACACACACACGCCCTCGCACACATACAAAAAGGCCACTGATAGAGGAGAGGACTTTGCTGGAATGGGGGACATATCCCTTCCACTGATCCACCACAAGCCCTTTTTGTTTTGGGCCATGTATAATAGCCTTGTTCAAATCCCTTCACTTTCCTTATCACTCATATAGCATTCTAGTTGTATTCTGTACAGTGACATAGCAATGTTGTTGTAGACTCTTCTGCAAAAAAAAAAAGCCCCCAGCAGGTCAATACCTCAAATACGGAGACATCCACATTGACACAACTCCCAAAAAATCAGGCATATTCCAACATAGGAAAAGGTAAAAAAGAGCACGAGGGGCATCATTTAGGTCAGCACATTGGCTTAAAGAGGATGTACACTTTACTTTTGGTCAGCGTAGGCTTATCAACATTTTCCGTCAGCTGTGACATTAGTAAACCTGGTCTTGGAATCTCTCACTGCTGCCTTTTAATTTTTGCAAATGCATTGATTTCCACACTCTGATAATAAATTGTAAAGACCAGGCAGGGCTGAGGTTTTCAACACATGCAACTGTCTGTTACCATTCTTGGACAGACGTATTTAAACAGTCCATTGTTGTGTTTTCTGGATGCTAACAACTCGCTCTTGCTTCTTTTTCAACCTCCACGCCACTACCTCACAAAGCCATTTACTGATAAGCACCACTAAGGATCAAGGACAAAATCACCCCAAAGAATAAGCTGTGTTCCAACCACACACCATCTTCCCAATATTTCACTTTAAAATACTCTGCAGAGGGCTGATCCATTTAATGTTTGCCAAAAGCCCTTGAAACAGACTTCAAAACCCGTCCAACCTGCTAATGTTCAGAGAACAACTGAAGGATCTCCAGCCAACACCCAACCTTCCACCATGTGATCCCGCTACTCAAGACTCACTAGAGTCCCAAATTCCGGGTTTATTGATAATCAGCCCAAAACTAAGACCGACCTCTTTCTCCAACCTACCTGCAGAAACAATCCAAGGTGTCTTCCCCAAATTTTTCTAAATCGATCAAGGCAAAGACAACTAGTCACAAACCTAACCTTTCACACTGTGCAGCTTTCTCTTCCAGGGTGTCTGAGAGACTGGCAGACAGACACACGTTCACGGTAGAGTGAGTCTCAGCACTTCTCTTGTCAATTGACAGAGACAAGGCATTTGATCAAGTGTACTGGCCTTTTTCTGTGGGAAAAATTGAATAAGGTGGGTCTGGGTATACGATTCAAAACATGGGAACTGTGCAACTATTCTAGCCCCGCAGCTCGGAAGCTGAGCTGGACTTTCACTTCATCCAAAAGAAATGGATTGACATCCTCCGCAAAGTGCACACCTCCTCATTCTGTGCCTCAGGAAAAGAAGCAATGCTTAAGGTGACACACTTTTGGTACTACACCCCAGCCAGAAGGTGAAATGGAAAATCAACAATCCTAATGGCTGTTAACACAACTTTGGCCACCCAGGCACACTCTGTCCCAAACTCGAACACTACTAATAGGCTGTCTAAAAGATATCAATGACATTTTTTAAACAGATATACCCCGTCTTTCTAGTTACATCCTACTGAGACTCCCCAATGTCCAAACACACTCTCTACACTCTAACAAAGGGAAGGCAATAATAATGGCTTTTTGTGGGGCTAAACATGTCATTAAAGCCAAATGGGGCACAGATGCATTGTTGTCTCACTTTGACTGGCTACATAATCTATGGCACCTCACAGAGATGGAAAAGCTTCCTGCTTCCCTGCAGAACAAGTTGCTACACTTTGACAAAATGAGGGGCCCATGCAGCCAATCTCTGGCACAGGACTTTTTTTGAAATGTACTAGTCCTCTTTACTTATGAGTACAACAGCTTACAGGATGAGGAGGCACGCCTGAGCAACAAGATAAAGACTGACCGTAGTGGGTACGACGCACTTAAAGACCCAACCTGCTGACACTGAATACATTGTGAAAGAGCTCATTCTGACAAGAGGGGCTATACTTTTATCCCTTCTCTCCAACCTTTCCCAGTCCCCCCTGGTATCCTCTCTTCCTCGCTGTTTATCTCCTTTTTATGTTCTCCCACTCTATGTCCTATTGTTCTACTTAATCGGCCTTCGGATTTAGGTAAGAGTATTTGTACCTAGATAAATTAATAAAAAGATCTGAACGATAAAAGATCAATGGGTCTGCAAAATAATAACATTTTAACATTAATATAATATTCCATCAAAACAAGTAAAATTAAAAGTTGTGTGCGGCAATAAGAAGCACTATTTACAAGGAGAATAAAGCAAATTAAAACGTTTGAGGAAAAAACCAAGACCTCATTATAACAAGCAGAATAGAATATGCCACTAAATGCTTAGATATTTTATAAACAAAGATATTCTAATTGCATCAAGATTAAAGAAAAGTACATTTACTTTGATTAGTGTGATTGTAAATGTGAGCCTTAAATGTCAAATCATCAATATATGAAGAGTTATCAGCTTGGGAAATGTAATCCATGACACAGAGTTGGATTTTAATTATGGACTATGCAGAATGGTCCATGAGCCTTAATGAATGAACCTTGATCCCGCTGAGCAGTCTGAGAAGGTAGCACTGTTGGGAATTACGGCAGTGGCTGATCAGACCAGTGTGAGCTATTTACACTTAACTAGAGAGCTTCAAACTCTGTGCTCGCAATCCAGCACATCACACATGCACTGTAAAGTGATAACCAACTTATGTAAAGGCAATACTGTTCTCTTCTCCCTCCGGGGTTTCCTTTATCTAAGTTTCTTCTGATGTGTCTCCTTTACTCATTGTTTGGGTGGATTTCTCCTTCCGCATTATCGGTCTTTTGCAAAGTCTTAATACTTTACAGACGCCTTCTCCCTTTGTCTTTCACTGGCTCTCTGTTTTACTTTTTCACTCTCTTTGTGGGTTCCCGGTCTCTTCCACCCGTTTTCATATTTGGGATCTTTTTACCCTACATTGATAACGCTCTTTCGTCCTTTTTTTCAACATTTTTATCACCTCTCTCTCTGGGCTTGTTTCCTTCACTCTTTCTGCCTCCTTGGGACCCATTCTATTGCTCCCTGAGGCCCTACATCATCAATCTTTTCCCCATCTCTCAATCTATTTGAAGGGATTTCTTTCACTCTCTCCTAGGTTGTCTAACATAACCTTTCTCTCTTTGCTCATCCATCCCTCCATCCTTCTCTTTAACTATCCCCTGACAATGGTCCACCCAACACAATCTACCATCTCTGACTTCTTTAATTTTCTCTGCACAACATATTTTGATGATGTTCAACAGAACGAGAATGTATTCTTTTACAGAGATCCTTACATAATTCATTTGGTCTCTTTCTCTCATGGCTTAACAGCCTTTCTCCCTCATTCTCAAGGGTGTCTTGTTTGCTCATATGGGTCTCTTTCAGTCTTTATGTGATTCACTGGGTTTCTCAGGCTCCTTTTATTCTTTTAATTTTTTTTGGCTTTCTTTCGCCTTTTGATCTTATATTCTTTCAAACTCCAGAGTGTTTTTTTCCGAAGTGCAAATTAATACATTTACCATAGCTCTACTCCTGTTTTCTTTCTCCCATGCACACATTGTGCTCTTTAAACATTACTTTATTCCTCTCTGTTTATTAAGGTTTCTCAGATTTGTGGTCTTATATTTTCGCTGTTACTCTCAAACACTGTAAAGTTATTTCACTCTCCTTTGGTCTGCGGAACTCTCTGATAACCCGCTTCACCTCAAGACACCTCTTATAATAAAGTGTTTCTTCAAAGGCATTACTGTACACATTTACCAACCTTAAAAAGATGAAACTGTGACTTGGCCTAGTTGAGATTCAAATTCATGAACACCAGATCACAAAACATGTCTTCTCTTTTGATCTCACTGTATCTTCTCTCTCACTTTCTCCCTCTCTCAAAGTCTGCTTCTTCACTTCTTAGTTCTCTCACCCTTAGTCTCTCTCTCTCTGTGCCTCACTCTCATTCTTTCCATTCATCTCCTTCTCATTATCTTGCTCCTCATCTGTTTTACTTTCTGTTTTCCTCCCTCTCTCGTTCTTCACCCCCTTTGCTCTGCTTCTCCTGTCACCTAATTTTTTCTCTGGCTCCTCACATTTGTTTCCCCTCATACTGTTACACTTCTCAATCACAGGTTTCCCTTCTCTCATTTGGTTTCTCAGATGGATGCGCTCTCTGCTCTCATTTCATCTTCCACTCTGTCTCTTATATTTCTCCCTAAGAGTTCAGACTTCTTTATGTGTAGACGTCTCACTCTCCACTTGAGAATGAAACTATAAAATAAGGTTAGAATCCCATGCCAGTGAAATACGTTAAATAACTCCAAGAGCTGCATCACCTTATGGATAGACAGCATTCAAATATACCGCTGCATATAGGTTTTAACAACATAATGCCATCTGAAAAATACAAATTGCTGCATTTTTGTCCCTACGTTCAAATATGCACTGGCCGGCGCTTTGTGTTCTTGGGTCCTCTGCAGTGTTTACCATGGAGCTCGGGTTAAAGAACCTTTCTCCAGCACAAGTGCTGTCCCCAAATGGACTGCTGTGAATCTAAGCACATTTATAACATTGTGGTAATGAGCTTCGGCATCCCCCAAAAAATCTAAAAGACTTTGCACCCCAGGAGGGACTGTATGTACAGACAACAAACTTTAGTTTAATGCCAAGTATATGTCTAAGTTTCTAGAACAAAAGCGCTCACCTTTGTTTACCCTGGAAAATCCCTGACTTCCTTAGATGTGTTTATTTCAACTTTCCACTACTGGTTCATTTTTATAAGTTCTTCTAGCTTTTAAGGGAAAATATCCATATAGCAATTGAGCGTGGGAGTGGTGAGCATGGGCGGCTTTAAGGCAGTGCGAGTGGTGAGGCCGCACTAGGCGCTGACTTGGAGAGGGGAACTGTACTCAGGAGGGGCGCTGTGATTAGCAGATTCCTACTATTTAAAAATGCCTGCTGCAGAGTTCCTTGTGCATCCAGCTTTCGGGCAGCAATAAAAATAGCAAGATAACTCTTGTAATGAATGTTCCTGCTAGAGAAATAGATCAGAGTTGTGTCTAGTGGCAGTTTTAACTTGCCATAAAGTAGCAGAGAGGGTTAATATGCCTGCTGCAAAGAACAGATCTATATTCTTTTAGGCTAGGTGAGTGGATTAGTAAACCCAGCCTTTAACAGTGCTTTAAAACAAATGAAATGTATGTGATAGAGGGGCTATGGAGAGATGAGGGTCACTTTTGACAAATGACAGTGGGAATCCGAAGAGGAGGTCATTGGAGGAGAACACCCAAAACATACTGTAGAACTGGCCACCACCAGAGCTAAAGCCGGCCCTGGTGGTGAGTGATGAATGACAGCATTACATGTGCCGAAAGTGCTTACCCTGCCTTCTCAGTACCTCCTCTAAAGTGTCTTGATTATGAACTGCTCTGTCATTGGATGGCTGATGCTGCGCCACTCACTTATAAAGCATCGCAACTCCTGACAAGCAGCCAGAGCACCATCGCGATACAGCCTCTCAGAAATAATCTACAAATTAAACCACTGCTCATCTATGATGCCCATCTGCGGCCGGTCTGTTTTTTTTCTACCTGCCCTTCAAGTTTCTTTCTCCCCAGCGAGTGGAAACAGAGAGGTTGGTGCAGGGCAGATATGAGGAAAAACACTGATCTGAGCAGCCATTGAGTAACAAAACTGCAGTCTGCACAGGCAATCAAGGTGAGCACCATTGCACTGACTGCACCACTGATAGCTCTTCCCCTTATTTTTTACCTACCAATGCATCTCACCAGATCCTGTTTTTTTTGTGTGGAGTTTTATATAGGGCGAACTAGACCTGAGGGTATCAGAGCGCTTTACATGAGCACCAGGGAGATTAAGAGATTTGCTCAGAATCACAGAATGTTGAGCGTCCCTGCCGAGACTTGAACCCGGTTCCCCAGCTCCGAGGTCGCCCGCCCTAGCCGATAGGCCACGTTCTCTCCCCCGTAGTTTTACACAATCTACTTTACTTTGAGTGCTAATACAATGTTGATTAGTGCTTCCATTAAGACTAAATCAGAGAGTGTTGGTTAATACATTCTTCAACAGGAGCGAGTCAATGTGCATACATTATAAAGCTTTGCATTTTGCATACAGATGGTATTCATGGCAAGAAAGCCCTGCCAAAGACTGTGCCTCATAATTTGCGATTCCTTAGCTCACCAGCGGGACCCGCCTCCTGCATAGGAAACTGCAAAGGGCGGTTGGGTAAGTTGGAAGGGGTGCATCTGCACCCCACTGTACCGACAGCAATGGTCCCTGTTCAGCAGAAAAACATCTGCAACACATTCAACAAAGTGGACCCTTATCCACTAGAGTCACCCAGCAGCAGATAGGTCACAGGGAGTTAGATGCAATTCAGTGGCTAAGTGCAGACTGTGGAAACTGGCAGCCAGGAATTCAATCCTTTTACATGCTTTACCCCATGTGTGAACCTGAGCAAATAGATACATCCCTTTATCTCCCAAATGGGAAAAATAAAAAAAGATGGTTATAATAGGACAAAATATGTGACCGTTTTTTACTTTCCATATGATTGCAATGGGGATTCGATTTAGCTGTCAAGGTAAGGCAATCCAATGTCTTTGCCTAAAAAAGTCAGTTGAGCACTTGCAGGACGCTGACTGTTGAATTAATGGACTTGTTTTTTTCATCACGACTCCCCTACTTGGAAACACAGTGTGATCTTAGGCAGAATGATATAGTCCCATCACCACCACTCTTCAGGAGATGTAAATACTTAAAATAATAACTGTACCATTCATGGATTCACAATGTTATGCGCTGTTGCAAGTGACTGTATGTGCATTTGCAGTAGAGCAGCAAGGGTGCCATGTGCCTTAATGCAAGCAAGGAATTGCCCCCCACCATCAGGCATGGAAGTAAAACCCAGCTTTAACAGCAGTATAGTGGGCCCTCACACTGCTGGGCCTGGTGCCACTGTACCTGCTGCACTTTGGGCAACTGCAACCAGTGCATTTACAGTTCCGGACTGTGCAAGGACAGCACCTAAGAGCACTGTACTGATTCCTAAATTAGACAGGAAGAACAGCTTTATAACTTGCCTCGTCAAATCTATAACATCTTCAAACGGAACCCTTTAAAATGAAAACGCCAGTTAAGAGAAGCATTGCCCTGCACGGTGCAGCTGGCTGGTGCTTCCCTTATGTACGGCTAAATGATGATCCACACCTGGACGCACACCTAAAAACAATGAATTTTAAGCAAAGTTATGGAAACTTTGTTATTCCCCACAAAAATTAGATGGGATCGGCAGGCACCCATCTCATCTGCTCCTGTCCACTCTTACCTCTTTGCTGCTGGCACTGCACCACTCCTGCCCAGAGCAGCAGCAAGAAGACGGTCCTTTGGTGAGACGTCTCTGACAGGCAGGAAGGGTCCGACCCTGCAGCAGGCAAAGCATGATGATCGCCCCCCCCCCCCCCCTCCCCGGAATTTACAACTCTCCGGCTCCTCTGCCACCCCAGCCCTACCCATAGCTCTCTCCTGTTCATGCCATGGAGGTGCAAACATTTTCCTGCTCTGTCAGCATTGTGCTGCCTCATCCCTTCTGAGACCCTCCAGCAGTGCCCCGTGGAAAACTCTCTCTCCAAGAGCCTCCACCCTGTCAGGAGCCTGCGTGCTCTGACTGAAGAGTAACATTGTTTCTTTTCAGCCCTGGGTCAACGAGAGGCTCAGAGCAGGCTGCAGCTTCTGCTTCTGAGCCCGTCTCTGTCACAGCTCTACGCAGATGAGCTGAGGGGCCCCCTTCATGTACTGGACACTGCCCCCCCCCCCCCCCCGCACTGCGTGGGCTGCGGGGGTGTTTGTTACGCCCCTGCACATAGGGAAACTTACCTGAACTGTAAAGGGAGAGGAGTGAATGCTTGTGGTCAACTAGGGGCGCGTCCCTGCGACGAAAAGAGACACTGTGAGGAGCTGTGAAATTTATAGAAGGAGTCACCAGATGGTGTATTTTCTAGATAGCCATACAAGAACGCGACACAGAGACATTGGGGGATAGGCTGGAGCATAGAGCGCTTGGTGAAGTTACCAATACAACGTCATTGGGCCGCTGCCTGACGAATTGTGCATCCAACTATATGGGTAGAACAAAAGGAAAGAAGGCGGACCAAGGTCAGTCAATAGAAAATAGCTCTAACTCAATATGCGACTCGCAATACACACAGGAAGGAATCCCAGATGCCCTATTGCATGCAGAACAGCCCATAGATAAATTCGAAATTTTCCTGCAGGAAATCTGAAAATCTAGAGCAGTAACAGAGCAACAACTGGGCACTTTAACTAAAGATGTGAGTCTGCTCCTTGCCGACCACCAAAAGCTGGCGGAAAGGGTACAGACCCGCCCAATTGCCCTATATCACCCCATGGCGGAAAGCACAGACTGAAACGGTTTCCCAGCTGCAGCGACAGATCACAGAACTGCAGGATAAAGTAGATGATGAAGAAGGAAAGCGGGAAGGAGTAACGTCCTCATCATTGGGATGACCGAAAAAAGTGAAGGCCGGGACCCCACACAATTTATTGAAAATTGGCTGTGCACTGAAGTTGCACCAGAGGGTCTGTCCGCAATGTTCAGTGTGGAAAGGGCTCACAGAGTGCCAACTGGACCAAGGGCCCCTGGACTGCCTCCTCGGCCTATTGTAGCAAGGATTCCGAATTACAGAGACCTGTTGCTTCGCAAGGCAAGGGAGGAAGCACAACTCTTGTATGAGAATTCAAAGGTCTGCTTGTTCCTGGACTACACAGTGCCGGTGTAAAGGCAGCGGAAGGCATTCTATGGGGTTAAGCAACACCTACAACAACTCTACCCTAATCTTCCCAGCCATGTGGAAAGTATTACACGATAACGCAAGTCACTTCTTTCAAGATGTTGAGACAGCATAGATGTGGATAGAGGTGAACTTCCCAAACTTGGCGATACTGGATGGGCATCAACCGCTGCAGAGGCCAAGCCAACGACACAGGTGCACAGGACTGCGGAATGCGCTGAAGCAGGAGACACAGGTCGAGAGGGCGCCTACACTGGAGCAGAAAATTGAAAGTAAGAGAGCGGAGTTGAAGGCAGCTGTACCATGGAGAACTCAGAGGGCGACCAGCGGATGGGAGTCTTCTTCGGACAGAGCGTCAGCAACAGACTCGGAGACCAGTCAACCGCTGTTTCCATCTTTAACATCACTGACCACCAGGGAACTGGAGGTCTAAGCACACTGGTAGGGCTGAATACGAGTTTGCATGCAGGGTGCTTGCGGTGGCGGAGTAGGGCCTGCGCAGTTGATGGCCAGAGACACTATGAACTGACACAAGATGAAGGCATGAGACGGGAGCTGGCAGCAGTTGGTAACTGTATTGGCATGGAAGCTCCATTATGTATGATATATCCTATTGGGGGGGTTGGCCCCAGCCCGGGAAGCAATCCCATTTCTTCCCCTTTGTTATTTTTTTTATCTTTTCCCAATAGATTTCTTCTTTGCAAAGTCTGTATTGTTCTTCTTTTTTTCCACACTAACTACACAATTATTATAGTGTAATAGCTGTAATGCGGACAACTGTTGCTGCACTTGGGTGCTGGCACGGGCACAATGGTCCGCAGCTGGCATATCATCTTCCCCCCCCCCTGTGAAGGTAGAATGTGAGTTTGAGCTGTTGTTTGTAGCAGCTGTATGGTCGAGTACAGTTTTGGGGTTGGACATTCGACCTGGGGTAGTTCAAATGTTAAGTGAAGCAGTTACAAGGGAACACAGGAGAGCACACAATAGATCACACCAGAGGCCAGAGCCAGGGCACACAACTGGGTTATACGCGATACAGGTAGGATAAATGGAGTCAAGAGCATCATATACATTTCTCACGTGGAATGTGAGAGACATGGGCTCCTTACATAAGAGTAACCGAATTCATGCTCAGCTCAGTAGGCATAAAGCACATATTATTCTCCTAAAGGAGATACATTTGAACATTAGTGAGGCGAGCAAACTACAGAAAAGGTGGAGAGGTCAGCTTCATAATACAACTTACTCGGCATTTGCGAAAGGTGCAGCAGTGTGTATACTTGGTTGATATGCTTTATTTCGATACATAAAAATATCTTAAAAGCAGTACATACAATAAATATTTTTTTTAAAAAGGCATTCACCAAATGTACATCACAATACATCCAAAGAGATAAAAAAAGACAATAAAACATTGGGATATGTACAGTTAAAAAAGAATTAAATTGATACAGAAAGCCTATTTGATCGGATCAACCAAGACCATTTTTAAAAATGTTGAGACTCCACAAACTACAAGGGCGGAAGGGTCTGTTAGTAGAATGCATAGGGCCACTGAAAATTGGCGGGTGCCAAATGATCTGCACACTGGTTTGAGGCAACGCTTTCTTGGGTTACAATAGTCAGGACATTCAAAAAGGATGTGAGCAACCGTCTCCACCCTCGTGGGACAACGGGCACATTTGCGAAAGGTGCAGCAGTGTGTATACTGACAGGGGTCCCCTACATGTTGTTGGAACAGAGGGTGGACATCGAAGGCAGATATGTACTCTTGAAGAGCGAGTTGGATGGGCAGGTGCTGGTGATAGGGAGTATATATGCACCAAACACTGAACAGGAAGGGGTCCTACAACGGTTAAATACTGCACTGGCAGACTGGATGCCCTACCCGTGGATACTTTGGGGGGACTAAATTGCGGTGTTGGATACTCAGATGGACAGATCACACCTGCCTCTCCGGGGGGCATTGGCAACGTGACAAGCCAAGGCACTTGAGGCGTGGACAAAGGATTGGCGCATCAAAAATGAGTCAACTCGACAATACTCCTTTTATTCTCCAGTGCATGCAATACATACTAAAATAGACCATGTGTTTTGTTCACCCACTCTTCTCCAGCAGTTACTATGCATATCATATTTTGGGAAAAATGCTCTCGGACCACAGTCCACTAGAGATGGCTATGGAGTGAAGCTTTATCCCCACACCGGTGCCGACGTGAAGACTTAGTCCCCATTTACTTGAGGTCTTTAGAGTACATATGACATCCACAGTGGCAAATTACTTCACCCGGAAGAACAGGTTCCACCTCCTCCCCGTTAACAGTATGGGAAGCTTTCAAGGTGGTGGTAATAGAAGCTTCCATAGGTGCAGTGGTAGCAGCTAGACAGGAGATAGTGCACAAGCTGACTGAAGTCGGAGGACAGTTGGGACCTCTTGAGAAAGCAGCTGCAGATTCCCCAGATTAGGAGGATAAACTACAGATTGCACGGATAAAACATACCGATCTGCTGGAGAGGTTGAGGGTAATAGATTATAAGGCTTATGCACAGAACACGCATGTGGAGGTTGATAAGGCCGGCACTTTGCTAGCACGTATTATCCGTGACCAGCCCCAGGTGACCCCAATAGCTAAAATCCGCTCCCCACTTGGAGAATTGGCTGATACCCAACTAGGGATAATTGAGGTGTTCCAAAAGTATTATATTCATCTGTACAGTGCTCCTAGGTGCTCATATAGGCCGGAAATCGGGACTTGGAGCAGGCTTTTGATACACTGAGTTGGGAATATATGCTGCAAGCTCTGAGCCAGTATGATATACCTGCTTAATCCCTTAACTGGATCAAGCTATTATAATTTGCCCTGTCAGCCCGCGTTAGGACTGGTAGGCATATCTCTAGTGCATACAGGATACATAGGGACACTAGACAAGGCTGCCTGCTGTCCCCAATGCTTTTTATACTAGCAGTAGAAACACTTGCATATAAGATGCGTATGTCAGCCAAGAGCTGGGGTATACCCGTTGGCCCGGCGACGCATGCTGCTTCGCTATATGCAGAAAATATAATCCTGTATACCCGTAATTTATGCAGCGGGCTACCAGTGGCTGCAGCGATATTCGAGGAGTTTAGCAGAGTGTTGGGCTCCACATAAACTTTGATAAATCTGTGGCTTTCTCTTTCAACCAGCATGAAACTCCGAGCAGGATAGAATTTGGAAATAACGAGGTGCAGATAGCTCCAACTACTTTTAAGTATCTGGGAGTGCACATATATAGAACACAACATGACACAGAAGATGGCAATGTACAGCGAGAAATAACTGCATTGCGCTCACATATAACGTTCTGGATTACATTGCTACTGTCTGTTACAGGACGCCTAGCCATTGCAAAGATGGTAATGCTGCCTAGGGTACTGAACTATCTCACAATGATCCCTATATTTATCCCTGAGAAAATGTTTCAGGTACTTGATTCATTACTGATATGATTAGTATGGGGTGCTGGTCGACACAGGGTGGCACTCAAGAAGGTACAAATGCCGGCCACAGCTGGAGGAGTGGGAGCCCCGGGTTTCAGGGCCTATTGCATGGTCGAGTCAGTTACACTGGCTGTTCTGGCTCGCGAGACGAAATTTGCAAGAAATAGGCTACACTGCCAGAATGTTGTCACAGGGTAGAGATTATATGTGAAGTTATATAGCACGCACCCAATCAATAGCGCGGACCCTCTACAATTGCAAATGGCACTGAAGTACTGGAAACTTGCTTTAAATAGACACAGCTAAGCATACCTTATGTCCTGAACACCCTCTTTTGAAGGACTGCTACTACCATCGGGTGTAATCACACGGGGACAGACGACAGAATGGGAGGAGAAAGGGATAACAACAGTGGGGATTCTGTTTCAAGAAGATACTCTGCTATCACATACCAACTTTTCAAATACTAATGGCCTGCCGGATACTCTATTTCTCTTACACGCGGGATTATCTCATTGCTTGAAACGTATGTGGGCTCCGAATGGACATGAGTCACCCACCAATGAGATGGTTCATATGTTGCATTTAATGGGGAGCAGCAGGCGTTTAACAAAATAGCTTAATACAGGCAGAAAAGGGACGATGGTGTCTCCATTGGGGGCTTTTCGGGCTAGGTGGGAGGTAGATGTGCTAGAGTAACTGGCGGGCAAAGAATGGACGATAATGCTAGAGTACCCAAAGACAGTGTCCGGTAATGTGCAATTTAAATTTCTACAATACCTGATTACCCAGAGGGCGTATCTAACACCCCACAGACTCCAAAAGATGTTCCCTGCTTCGCCATCGAACCGTCCAAGTTGTGTGGAGGCTGATGCAGGGTTTATGCATACGCTGTGGGCATGTCCAACACTGGCCCACTACTGGGGGCAGATTAACGGATATAGTAGGCGGGAGTACCTGGAACACAGCAAAAAGCTGTTTGCTAGGGTTATACCCTCAACCCAAAGGATATAATGTGCAGGCACCCTTTGCCACCCTTGTGTTAATATTAGCGAAGAGACATATTACCAATCTGTGGAGGCAGCAAGACCACCAAACCTAGAGTCTTGAAGGGAGGAGGTGATTAAGTGGAGCCGCGCCGAAAGTGCTGCGATAAGTAGGGAAGAACAAAGGGGACAGAGAAAAATACCGATAGTAATGGCATGGGACATGCTATGTGAAGCGTTCAAAAGCTGGGAAGAACCAACGCTGGTAGTGGAGGTATGAATGCCGTAGGGTTGTTGAGATACTATACTTGGTTCATAACACTTGTGTGGAAGGCGGTTAGTCAGACCCCCCTGATGGGGTGGACAACTGTGAGAAGGAGTCGGTTACTGTCACTATGATACACTGGTATACACCATGGTATACAGTAGGTGCTGACTGTACTAGGTTTCACATATACCCAATGGTGTATTGTAGGTGTGCTATTATGACTGTTTTAGCGGTTATTGATGGTTTTCCCAGTTAGATAACTGTAGGAGGAGGGTGGTGGGAGGGATTCAGGGTGGTTAACTAATATTTAATTAAAACTCCAAACTGTGAGCTTACAATATAGCATGTGATATATACAGAAAGAGGGTGCATATAACGTAATAGGCTGTTGTTAAATACCATGTGCATTGTAATGGAGGACTAGCAACCTGAGCCAAAATGTGATTTGTGGTGTTTTCAGACGGACGGGAGTGAAATTGTTTGTATGTACCACTGAAACACAAGAAAACTCAATAAAGTTTATGTTAAAAAAATAAGGTGGACACTGAAGCACCGGGTGGGAGGCTAGGGGCAGTAGCTAATATTACCACATATGGGCAGGGAGCAAATTATTAATTGGAAAAAAATCCAAGCAAGATTGTAGCTAAACAGCAGCTGGCAGACCCCCAGCCTTCAGTGAGGTTCTATCATTTCCTGGGATCTGGCCAGAAATAGGATCAGCAGGTGGAGTAGGCAAGGTGATCCCAGGCTGAGTGGCAGCATTACCCCTTTCTCCTAGGCCCTTCACATTAGACTTGGTGATAACATCCCTATGAAGTAGTGTGCCGAGGTTCACTCCCGTGGTTGCAAAGGTCCTCCTTTTGGGGGACCAGATGTCCATGCTTGATGGAAGTATGTATCTGGGACATTTACATCCCTCTGGATTGCAGGTGGAGCACAAACTCTGGTGCTTCCACGAGGCTGCATGTAACCACAATGATCGCCCAAAGGGGGTGTGTGAATGAGGGGGGACTACGCAGCTCATCAGATGTAAGGGAGAGTCTTTGTTAGGACATTTAAATCTCTTTGGATATAACTTTCACAGTCCTAACCACAAAACTGTCAATGGTGGTGTGAAACTGCCCCTGGGCTGGCACAATTACCCCAGGAGCAGCTTTCCGTTTCCCATCACACAAGTTGACAACTCTGGAGCAGAATCATAGATAGGAACAGGGCAAGAAAAGTAATATGCATAGGAACAATCTAGTAAGACAGTACCTTAGTTCAAGCAGAGATCCCCAAAGCACACAACAAAATGCTAGAAGGTGGATCCCAGAGGGGTGCCCCAGTCTAGCCTCTCCCGGGTGATGGCGAGCAAAGACAGGCCCGGTCTTGACCAGAGCACATGCCTAGGTGTGCCCCGCACTGCGCTGCAGGGGGCCTCACCCCAGAAATTGGAGGAAAATGGGGCCCGAAAAGTGGGTAGAGAACTGCTAAAACAAACACCCGAGCTGCAGAAAGCTGGGTGTGCTTATAAGCACTGCAGGGAGTCTCTGGGCCCACCTCGGACCTGACACAGGCTGGGAGATGAAGTCTCACCCCAGCAATTGAAGGTAAATGTGACCGGTTAATCTGGCAGGGACCGCTGAAACAACACCCACAATCAGTGATATTCTTATCAGACAACATGGCTGTGATGGAATGCATTAATCAGCAAGCTGCCAAAATGTAAGATGATCTGAGATTATTGAAAGAAATAATACTGCTGTGTTTGAGGCTACTTTTTAATTTTAAATCAAAACATGTTCCTGCATATTGAACAATGCAGCAGATGCTTTGTCTCGTTTTAAGATGCAGGCTGTCGGGTATTCCCATCCAGTAGCAGCGAAGTCCCCTTCACCATTCCTGGATCAACTATGGCTGTTTGGTGCCCTAGTTTACCAGACCTCCTCACTGCCAGTTTAGCATCCAGGACAAGGTGTGCCTGTGAGGGGGCATATTACACGTATCGCTGGTTTCAGGAGGGCAAGGGGATTGGTTTTCGCCTGATTCAGTAATCGCATGTCCTGGAGGCACGGGACAGGGTGGGGGACCTATGTCCTACACGAAGCAACATACTGTGGTAGTTTCCTTTTTTGCCAAAATGCTAAGGTACACAGATGGGACAAAGATTTATTTTTTTAAAGTGCACTGAAGGGCTGGCAGCAATTGGAGGGATGTAGGCACAACTAGACAAAGTGAAACTGGCAACTCTAATGGCCAGCCTTGACAGGGTCTACAGATCACCAGACAAGGTCTGCCTTTTTAGGGCAGCTGTCTCCTTGGTGTTCTATGGGGCATTAAGGGTGGGTGAGCTGGTGGCAAAGAACAAAAAGAACAGGAGTGGTGGTCTGCAGTCAGTGGATATTCAATGGCTAAATGGCTCCTTGGCAGTCACCATTACCCGTTCAAAGACCAACCAGGAAGGCTTTATAGAGCACTGGGTACAAGGGACAGTAAGTCCCTTACTGATGCATGAGATTGGGACGCCATTCACAAGGTTTTAATTTGCCACGGTGCTCAGCAGAGCCCTGGTGTCAGCAGATTTGGATCCTGCAGATTATATTTCCCATTCATTTAGGACATGCGCAGCCACCACAGCTGTAAGCATGGTTTTGACTGGTTAATAGGCGTGGGCGGAAAATCCGTTCCGCTTGCGGATTTTGCGGATTTTCGGGAAATCCGCAATCCGCGAGATTTGCGAATTTCCCGCAAAATCCGCAAATCCGCGAGCAGCGGATTTTGCTCGCACTGCTCGCACTGTTCGCGTGAGTTCGCGCCCCGCGAATAAGTGCAAAATTGCAGAAATACGATCTTAGCAAAACTGAAAGTAACTACTTACCAGGTTCAAAAGTTCAGGCTCATCATTAGTAGCCATTTCCTGGAGTGCTTCCTGAGGGGCCCCTCCAGAGTTCAGTTGCCAGTTGAAACTAGTATGTGACCCTGCTCTGAACCTCAGAATAGTTACACATATGCCACAAAGGTCCTGAATTACAGCTAAGGGAGACAAGCAGGAGCCAGGCTGGAAGTTAAAATCCATTAATCAGCCCCTAATTCATTATTGTCAGTTGGGGCAGGGCAGGTGTTGTAACTAATTTTGCAACAATGAAAGCACTTAGCAAGTGCAAAAGATCACTAATCAGGGCGCACTAAGGAAGCAGGTGCCAGCTAAAAAAATATTCTGTGACACATGAATCAGCCCCAAATTAATTCAGGTCACTTGAGGCAGGGAAGGTGTGCTTTGCTTTGCCGAAAATAATGTACACTGGACAACCAGAGGGTGTGGTGATGAAACAGAGGGTGGCATGGGTGGGCCAGAGGGTGGCATGAGTAGTCAGAGAGTGGCAGTGGTGACAGAGAGTGGCAGTGATGAAGAAGAGTGTCCCAAACAGGCTGGACACGTAGAAACAACAAGTTCGCGAAACTTGCGACCCGACAGGTAAGTTCGCAATTTGCGAAAGTGTACAAAACCCTCGCGAACTGGCAGAAACACGGGCGAACACACAAAAAAAAAAAATCCGCAAATTCGCGGGAATTCGCGGATTTTGCGGATTGCGAATCCGCAAATCCGCAAAATTCGCGAACGCGAGATCCGCAAAATTCGCTCATGCTTACTGGTTAAGCATATCAAAGGATAGACAGGTGGAAGTCTGGTTGCTACAAGCGCAACATGAGATTAAACCTGTTGTAATTATTTTGATAGCTAAAATGTTTTCCATCATTTACTTTATACTCTTGTCAATGTAAGTGGAGGACATGATGAGGTGATGCCGCAATAGATACTTCATTGCTTCCTGACCAAACTGAAGCAAGGGGTGTTACAGATGTGCTAGTTTTGGGCCATTCCTATGTGAGACATGTAACAGTATTGTATTCTGCAGTTGACTAAGCTGCATGAGTAAGGAAAGCCAGATATTGGCTGACTTTCTGCGGACAAAGGGGGTTATGCTTGGGCCAGTTGAGATCTGCATTGGACAGAACAATTCCCCAGAGGTTTCCAGGGATTGTAATTGTGCGTCTAGGAGGCAAAGATTTGATGGAACTAGGGTGAAAAGACTTCTTTGAACTGATTGTCACCAAAATGTGTTGGCTTTCAGAGAAGTTCCTGGAGGTCCAACTTTGTCCTGAGATTGAATAGGAGAAGTGGTAAGTTGGTGAGTACCCTTAATGAATTGGTAAAACTGTTGAACCGGAATGTTGGTAAGTTGTTTAGGACAACTTGTTTGTCATCCATACATCATGGGTGGATCAAGGGTGAGTGCTTTTTCTTACAGGATGGGATGCACTTGTCAAAGGAGGATAATGCGACAATGTTTCGTGAGAATTTGCTGGGCTGGCTAGGCCAACGAGCAAGCGCCGGGGGGCAGTTAGTAGAGAAACTTTGCTGACCTGTGGCAGATGAGGTCACGATTGGTGAGAACACATCGGGTCCCTTTATGGCAACCAAATTAACATTTGATTTACTGCAAACTCCAAGGGGTGCTGGCATCAAATCGAAAGGAAGGTTGTAGGGGTGTGGGGGGTTTGGGGCAGTCGCTGACATGCAGTACTTACCTATCAACCACCTGCACAGGCACAGTTGGTACAAGCTAGCACAGACCCTTGGGGACAAAGAACTTGGGTGTCGGGGTGCCCACAGTAGGTAACTTAAGGTCCGCTGGGCCCACTGCACAAGCGCTCTCGGGGCTGGAGAGCTCCTGGTATGGGTGATGGAAGGTGGGCCCCTCCCATTAGAAAGGGCCTATCCTCTGGACAGGGGCTGTAAGAGATCACAGAGCCAGTCATGAACTCACTATGCTCTAACTCAGAACAGTTATGTTTTTGTTGGTTGCATAGGAAATAATGTGGTTACTGTGCAAATTTTGATTGTTAAAAATGTTTTTGTGTGTGTGAAAAATAGGTACAACCCCTAACCCAAAAAGTTGGTCTCAGGCATTGCCATGGACATGGATGTTTTGGTGATGGGTGGTAGATACCCATGGGACATCGGTGACTCCCTGCCCATATTCCAAAAGGCTCTCCCACTCGGGAGAGCCAGCAATCTGGCTTGGGAGCTGAGGGCCATCTTGGGAATTGGGGCTTGTCACCCCATGGCTTGGGTTTGAGCCGGGGGTAAGGATTGGCTGGGACCGGGAGCTGCCCCCGAAGCACTAAAGTGGTTCTGGGGAATCTTGGGTCAACCCTGCCCTACTTAAGCACTGCAGAGCGGAAAGTGGGTCTCTTTGCTCCTGCTCGCCACCCAGTCCAGAACGCAGCTCTTCTTGCTGGGATCGATCACTGATGCCTCCTGTCTAAGGGGTGCTGTTAGCAAGTCAAAAGGAGGTTGCATGGGTGCGGGTGTGGGGGGTCACTTACACACCCTTACCTATCAACCACCTGCTCAGGTCCTTGGAGGATGAGGAACTTGGATGTAGGGGGTGCCTGTGCTAGCTATGCTGAGAGCAGCTGGCCCCCCTGCACAAGAGCTCCTGGTATGGGAGGGAGAAGGTGACCTGTTCCATAAGGCAGGATCCATCCTCTGGAGGGGGGGTGGAAGAGGAAAAGGCCATGTTCTCACTCTGTTGGCTGTACAGGAACAGGCTAGTTATGGTTAGGTGATTCCTTGTACTAGAGTCTGTGTTAAGGCTAGGTCTCGAAGGACGCTTATTTTCTCACAAAGAAAAAAGAAAACGTTTTCATGAAAAATAAGCACAATATTTAAGAGAGCATGAACCATCAAGTTAGAATACCTCCCGTCCCACCAGCATCCAAGCAAATTTGATTATGCAAACTATTAAGAAAGGCTAAGCGCAAAACTCATTAGCAGATTATGAACCCCCTGTAGTGCCAGTGACTGCTAATGTATCAATTTCCATTATTTCCGAATATAGAGAAACAAATAGGACCTGTTCTGCTCCAAGATTACAGACACTCTTTATATTAAATTACTATGATCTTAGAACTAAATCACACGTCTCTTTCAGATTGTTCACGTGCTGGGAAAGGTAACAGAACCTCCAAGGACATACTTGGAGGTAAGGTTGCCCAATACCTAGAGCAAAACAGCACTCTGCATCACTGCCTTTTTAAAACAAAATTATTATTTCTATCATGCGCCTGATACTATCATAGTTCATTGCTACGAAACTATCCTTTATACATGCTTGTCAATAAAAGAAAGAGTAAAACATCCCTAAAGCACAGTGGACAACTAGGAGGATGTTCTCAATTTCAATTTCAATTTCAAAATGCTTTATTCGGTATGTATGAATACAACCATATAGCAGCAACATAAAATAAAATAAAAACAGCATATATTTATATCAATTTTGGTTTGCCAAATGCCATGATTACTTGAATACGGTATACATTTAACTCCACATATCCAACAGTTTTTAAAGTGCTTTTTAGTGCATTTGTATATTAATGTATGTGCAAATTTAGCAATATTAAAGTGCAAAATTAATTGAATCTTCCTTACATATGTACAACTTACATTGGAGCATACTTCTACTAGTACATGTGCAAAGTGGCAAGATAAAGTGCAAAGTGGCAATACCGTTCTTTCTGAACACAGTATACAATAGCAGCGCATGTCTGGCATTTAGGGTGCCTATTAAGTGCATACGTCTGGAAGTAGATGTGCAAGCTAGCATAATAAAGTGCAAAGTGACTGTACCATCCTTCCTAAAGTGCAGTATACATTTAGCAGTACAAAACTGGATGCTCTAGAAATGTTTCTCACTACATTCCAGTAACAAGACATGTGCAAATTCGTAGTATAAAGTGCAATAAGTGATATAAGTATTGGAGATATTCGATTTCTACATATAAAAAGAGGATGCTAAGCTGTCATAAAAATGCATCATTGGTTGAGTTCATACAATAATTGATTTCCGTGCAAAAATACATTTTAAAATATAAGTGGCCACATAGAAACATACATCTGGGGTCTCTAAATTAAACATCAATTGCATCGCTGTTTTTGTACTACGCATATTGTATTTTAAAAAGATGGGTTTTAGGTAAAATTTCCTAAGAGGAGTATAAAAGTTACAAAATAGCAAAAAGTGACAAATACTCTGTTTGGATTTGCCATCACAGGGACATAAACATGTACCGGGTTTCTTAATTGTAAGAAATGCCACAAGATGGTGCACAATTCCCAACCGCAAACGTGTTAATACAAAACAGTGGGAACTGGTACTAACAATAGTTAGGTACGTTTGGAAGCCTTCATTGTTATTATATTCCAGATATAGATTAAACGTACTTTGTTTTACATATCTTTCCGTTCTAATCCTATCTGTATGTTTAAGGAATGAAACTTTGAGCTCCCGCTTCGACAACACGGACCCCGTTGTTAAATCTTCAAAGATGTTGTATCCATACAGTGTCTTATACCAGTGTTGTATGTGGCATAACCAGGGGATATTTGAGTGGCGATCGAGCTTTAAACAATCAGAAATTACATCCTGAGTAAATTTTGTCTCTTCCTTTGCCCAGATTGAGCGCCATAAGGACAGGGGTCGTAAAGCAATTAGATCATTAACATAATTCATGCCAAGTTCCCTATGTACTATCTCAGTTGAGGCCGTAGCCGGGGCACAAATTAGTTGTTTTAAAAACACATTTTCCTCACGCTGAATCAAGTTAGCACTCTGGGCACTATAGCCCCATATCCCGGCCCCGTATATGGCTGATGTTATACATCTTGAATTATATATTGACAACATTTCATGTATTCTACGACCCTCTAATTTGGCAGCAAATCTAAAAATGCAGCTTGTGTTCCTAGCCATTTTAAAAAGGACTCCTTCTTGTTCGCTAGTCCATTTCCAATCTCCTGAGAAAGTGATGCCTAGGTAACAAAAACTCCTAACGGATTCCAGTCTCTCCCCATCTAAAAAAAAGGACCTACATTTTCTTGGTTTCTTGCCACATGACATTGTGACAGTCTTTCCTTTATTTATTTTCAGCTTTCTTCTTTTGGTAAAAATGTGGAACCTATTGATCAGATGTTGCAATCCGTTTTGGGTCCTGGAAAGAAGGACCGCTTCGTCCGCATATAAGAGGATTGGGATTGGGTTACCGTTAATGATAGGTGCATCAGCGTTAGTTTGTCTTAAAA
Organism: Lissotriton vulgaris; assembly: GCF_964263255.1. Classification (NCBI taxonomy): domain Eukaryota; kingdom Metazoa; phylum Chordata; class Amphibia; order Caudata; family Salamandridae; genus Lissotriton; species Lissotriton vulgaris. The sequence continues at coordinate 682,959,900 of NC_141693.1, forward strand.
TTTGATCTACTTGATTTATAAAAAGGGAGAACAGGAGTGGGGCAAGTACGCATCCTTGTCGGATTCCTCTCTTGATTTTAAAAAAGGGGGTGCACTTTCCATCTGTTCCAAATCTAACTTTGCTGGACAGGTTGTCATACAGCCTGGCAAGGAGATGGATAATTTCGACAGGGGCACCCATTGCCAGCCTACATTTCTTGGTTTCTTGCCACATGACATTGTGACAGTCTTTCCTTTATTTATTTTCAGCTTTCTTCTTTTGGTAAAAATGTGGAACCTATTGATCAGATGTTGCAATCCGTTTTGGGTCCTGGAAAGAAGGACCGCTTCGTCCGCATATAAGAGGATTGGGATTGGGTTACCGTTAATGATAGGTGCATCAGCGTTAGTTTGTCTTAAAATTTGATCTACTTGATTTATAAAAAGGGAGAACAGGAGTGGGGCAAGTACGCATCCTTGTCGGATTCCTCTCTTGATTTTAAAAAAGGGGGTGCACTCTCCATCTGTTCCAAATCTAACTTTGCTGGACAGGTTGTCATACAGCCTGGCAAGGAGATGGATAATTTCGACAGGGGCACCCATTGCCAGCAAGATAGTCCAGAGCAGTGCGTGTTCCACCAGATCGAATGCTGAACTCAAGTCAGCAAAGCACAAGAATAGATTACCATCTTTAGCTTTAGTGTACTTGCTGACTATTAGTTCCAGGTTCACGCACTGCTCCATTGTTCCCATCCCCTTGCGGAACCCATACTGCACTGGGGATAAGATTTCATTTTCCTCGGCCCAGGCTTCCAATCTCACTAATAGGACACGACTAAGGATTTTAACTGTCGAGTCCAAGAGTGAAATGGGGCAATAGTTTCGTGCTTCAGACCTGGAGCCTTTTTTATAAAGCGGCACAATGATTGACTGCCCCCATGTTATAGGTAAGCTATCTTCTACGGCCGCGATAAAATAACGTGTTAATATTGGTGCCCATAGAGTCGTTTCGTGTTTATAAAAGTCCATGGGCACCCCATCAGGCCCAGGTGCTTTGCCACCCTTACTATTTTTAATTGCCTCTGTAACTTCATTTAAAGTTAAAAATACCTGCATTTTCTGCCATTTAGGGCATGATACTGCATCAACACTTAAAATGGACCCATCTGGATTAAAATCAGAATTCAAAATCCCAGTAAAGTGGGCAATCCATGCGTGGCAACTAACATGCGAACTAATTTCAGGGATATTATCGTTCTTTAAAAAAGGACCATTTACAGTTTCCCAGAATAGTTTGTAGTCTTTTGTTTCTGCAGCCATGTCCAATTTCAGCCATGCTTCATTTTGAAACTCTTTTTTTCTAGATGCTAAGGCAGTTTTATAGTTAAGTCGCTCTTCTCGGATTTTATCTTTATCTCTCGGCTTAACATCAAGCGCTGTTTTTAGCTTTTTTAGTGACTGGGCGCAGTGTTTATCAAACCATGCAGTTTTATTTCTCTTAGGGTTTCTATTTCTTACTACCAGGGAATTCTCAATAGTATTAGTAATATGCAAAAAATTAGAAAGTAAAGTGGACGCGATCACATTAGGTGCTAAGCAATAGCCTACCTCTCTATTACATTTGCGGATAATATCCACCATTAATTTATTGGGGTCTATTTTGATCCACTTGATCCTCATGCCATTTGGTCTCTCAGCCACAATCCCTTGGATGGGTCTACCATACACATTTGTTTTTGGGCCCCAGCCCATTAATTCCATTGATATACTGTTGTGATCACTCACTGGTTGTTCTATTACCCAGACATTGGAATAGACAGAACCATTGGACACCAAGATATGGTCAATGTTTGAGTGGGCATCTCTCCCTCTAAATGTTGGGCACTTCTCGTTATTTTTATTCTTAGTACAATCTAGTAGTTCCAGGTCTAATTTAGCTACCAGATTGTTCAGTGCACTACCATAGTTAGTGTGGGGGAAATGATTAAAGATAATACTATCCCCACCAGGGTACTCCTCTCGGTGTCCACAGATCCCCTTCTGAGCATGTCTGCATGCTTGTGTATTGAAATCTCCTGCCCAGAGTATTACAGGGCATTTGCTTGATAATGCAAGTGTTTCTTCTATTGCCCGCTCGACATCCGATATGATCATACCCCGATTTGGCCCCACAATATTATTATAAAAATTCACAATAAGTAAATCCCTACATTCGTTATGTGTCAGTCGTAAAAATGATGCATGCTGACCCACCTCCACATATCCACCAGTACTAAATTCCGTTAATTTAGTGGATACCAGAGTCAATAACCACCCTTTGCTCTACCTGCCTTGGATGCTACTGCTGACACACTGTTGGTGGTATATCCTTCGACTTGTATTTGATCTCTGTGCCACGTTTCTTGCAGACATATTATGTCGTAACCCTGTATGATGTAGTTATCCCCGAACAGAGTAGTCAATTTAGCAGCAATTCCCGCTATATTCCAAGTGGTGACCTTTAAACAGTCGGCAGGGTTGCCTTGTGTAACATCAGGATAGTCAATCAGTGACGGTGTTTCTAGGCTCACGTTCGGGTTTATCTCTAAAGGGGTGGTTACGGTTGGCATAATTGCATCGATATTTGTACATTCTTTGGTGCTAGTTGTGTTTAACGCAGTTACATCTTCTAACCCTATTTGACCCCCTAACCCTTGTTCAATTGTAGCTATTTCACCAGATACAATAGATTCACAGAGTGGGATCATAGATGGTACATTCAGTCAGTCGTTCTCCTCTAATGAGTTAAACACCTGAAATCTGTTGCAGATTGGAATTGTGAAATTATCATATACATTATATAATGGTGCTGGTACAGCGGGTACAATGGGGTAGTTAAGGTGTACAGCTCTAGGGTGCTTAAAAGTCTGCGTTTTAGTTTGTCTTCCTAATTGGTTCCTATAGAAATAGTCAAGTGGGAACAACGTGGTGTTATATTCATGATTAGATGGCATTGGTGCATTTAAGATTGAGTCTCGCCCATTCAGTGGCCCTATAGTTTATGACTATACAGTCCCCATTTATCTCCTTTTTACTAGGTCCTACCCAACCTACTCTTTGTGTGGAAATAATCTGATTTGCACCTCGTGTTGGGAATCCACAGTTTTTCACGAGCCAGTGCAAGGTTTTGTTTTTCAGTGTTTCCTGATTTTCGAATTGGGTAGGCTTCAGTTTAGGGACGTTAGCAAGGATAGCGACATATGGTCTACATTCCGGTGGAAGGTTAATCGTAGCAGGGATGGTATTATTAATGTGGCGCCTAGGTGCTGGTAAGATTGTGTTGTTGTAACTGGGGCCACCTGTCTCCCTTTGTCCCGCAGCGATTTTCTGGCCCGTTGTGACATTTGGGGCGATGGTAGGTAGCATTTTCACTCCACTTGTGGTTGCTACCGGGGTCGCTGCCATAGTGGGTATACCAGGGACTCTAGTTACACTGCTTGGCGTGTTTTTGCTCGGTTTCCCTGTTGGTACATTAGTAATAGGGGACTTGACTTGCGTGCCCAGATGTTCTAGAATGTCTAAGTTGGCTATGCCTAGTTTTTCCAAGTTCTCCACTTTTTTACTAAGGGATTCTAAAATTTCGGTCACTGGTCTAATGTAGGATTTTATCATATTCTCTATATGTTGCGCCAGTCCCTCTATGTTTATTGTATTTAGTTTCTCCTTTGAGCTATGTTGCAATGCCTCTCCCTCCCTTCCATGATCTGTTGAAGTTTGGGTTACTTTCTTTCTTTTGCATCTGTATCTCTTGCCCAGTTTATTAACTAACAGCATCTTCCTACTGTGAGTGGTTTTACCTTTGGGCCGAGTAGACCCGTGGTCAGTCACACTGCTTAACAGACTAGTGTTAGTTGAATCAGCGATAGGGATAATGTCATTGATATCACAACCATCCATCTCCCCTGTATCATTAGGCACGTCATTCGATATTGGAAGGTTGGGGTATGTCACTTGTTAACAAATTGGGTGTTAATGATAATCTACTCTCCCTAGCAGAAAACACAGTGGATTCTAAAGGTTGCGGTGCAATAACCTGGTTTAAATCATTCCCTGGCAGACCTGCGAAAGATTGGAATAACATCGAGTCATGTGATAGTGTTGTTACATTAGTTGTATTTGCAGGGGAGTTCACAACTTGTGGCAATTGAGTAATTAAACACATACTGGGTGGCAAAGATAGTCTTCTTTCAGTGTTTTCAATCGCATTCACAACAACCCCAATTGTTTGCTGCAGCATTCTATCAATTGCGGTTAGGGTAGGTAGTGGGGTTTGCACCAGTGTTTGTTTCCTCGTTGCAGATCGTGTATGCATTGGTGTCTTTTTGGCCACAGCCTTACGTTTAGCCTCCATCAGAGCTATCGATTACCTTAGTTGGTGTCTTCACAAAGGCAAGAGGGGTGGCCCAGTCCAGTCACTTTCGGTCTCTGAGGGCCTCAGAGGGCCCGCCCTTTGCCCGGGCTTTGCCCGGCGCGCCCCGCGGGACGAGGGACTGGCGTTGCCTTTATGCGACTCCTGCCGCTGTTGTGAGCGTCACTGGTAGTGGGAGTGGCCCGGCGGAGCCAAGCCCGGCCGGGAAACAGGCGGAGCAAGGCCCGGCCCTTTGCTGCTGGTGCAGCGCTGGTGCAGCGCTGGTGCAGCGCTGCGGCGGAGCAATGCCCGGCCGTGAAGTATACACGAACAAGGACCCCCCCAGGATGTTCTCCTATTTGTGAAGTCTATTCTGCGATGAAAATTCCTCTCATCCAGAAAACTTAACAGTTATGGAAAGCCTCATCGAGTGCCAGACCAGTGCTGTCTCCTGGGGCTCTTTTGATCACTGTATTACCCCTGTGACCTGTGGACATTTTTAATGTCTTCTCTTTTGTGAGAACTAAATAGTCTTTGAGTCAATTTTTCAACAACTTACATTTCTATAACGTAATATTAATGGATGTTTTTCTAAGTATTATTTTTTATAAAACATGGATTTCAGTTAATTGTGCCCCATTAAGTTGGGGAATAGTAAACTCTGCTATTAACTACACTTATAAATGACAAAGCAAGCGTCAGAAGCAGTGTGTAAAACGAGATAATTGTTATTAATGCCTCTAATATCGTTTGAATATCATGGGCTGTGGTAGATGCCTTCAGTCTTATCGCTTTTGCTAAACAAAGGAACATTTTAAAACTGGAATTGGCTTTTTGCCTAGCTTCTCCACATTGCCATCCATTGGACTCCCTTAATGGAGATAAAATATCACGGAGATATGTAACTCAGAGCACTGAGCATTGTGAAGACCCGTGGTCATGGGATGGCAGTGCACGAGGGTGGTGCGTAAAACCGAGCACAGGGCACACAACAAAGCTAGCACTGCGATCTCTACCAAGATAGGGTGGGGTGGCCTCTTGTCACGTGTAAGAGACTACGGGGCACTGAAGTCAGTGGCACCGGTCAGAGCAGAGCACTAGAGGTTTGCATCCAGTAACAACAGATATAAGGGCAGTGAGTCCTCTGAATCAAAAAACACTGAAAAGGTTGCAAAATTTAAATAATGAGGATTTAAGACTTTATGTATAGTTGGATTTGTAGCACTCTAGCAAAGAACGGAGGCGCCTTAAAGGAGTAGGAACGAGCAGCAGTGACTGATGGAGTGAGGGGCAAGAATACAAGACAGACAGAGAAATGTGGTAGAAATATATTTGTTTTTTTACTTTTTTGCTATCTGATATTTGCGAACTAGTGGTGACTGTGAATTGTATTAGACGCAAGATATCATATACATTCGGTGATGTAGGAAGGGTGCCTTAGGTCGGAATGTACACAAGAAAATGGTGATACGTACCCCACATGTGGCTAGTAAAATAAAGCCAGAGGCCTGTGCTAGGTCATGCCAACTGTGCCTGAGCAGTTGGTTGACAGGTAAGGACCGCATGAGCGACCTCCCCCCCAACCCCTGCGCCACTGCAACCTTATTTTCGATTTGCTGCCAGCACCCCTTGAAGGGTCCAGTGACACGATGTTATTTTGGTATAAAAGAATGCCATAGAAAGACCCGAAATGTACCCACAAATCATGATCTCGCCTGCCACAGGTTAGTATGTTTCTTCTACTATCTGGCCCACTGACTGCCTTACCATGGACATTGACCTAGCCAGGCCAACAAGTTCTCAAAAAACATCACATTACCTTCCTTATATAAATGCACGCCATCCAGCTAGAAAACCTGTTTCCCCCGGATGTATCCATGAGGTATGGACGCTTTAGAGGGCCATGTTCAGCAACTTACCAGCCTTCTTGTTAAACGGCAGACTCTTTGATGGCCCTGACTGACTCACCACATCGCCACTTCGACCTCTCGACCATATGGGACCAAGCTTTTATGGCCTCTGGGAACGTTTTGGAAAGCCAACATATATCAGAGACCACCAATTCAAATAAGTCTTAGGCCAAGTCATTGCCTCCCAAATGCATAATGATAATTCCTGGACGCCTCCGGGGCACCATTTTATCAAATTCAGTTATCAAGTTGGCTAAGCACAGCCCTCCTTGACCACAGAAAGTCAGCTGATATCCGGCCTTCTTTGCCTGCATGGCATAGTCACCTGCAGAATAGAACACCTTTGCCCGCCTCACATAGGAGTGGCTAACCACCAGCACGTCTTTAACATCTCTTGTTACTGCGTTGACACGAGGCAATGCGGTATCCAGCCGCCACATCACCTTATCATGTTAGCCACCTATGTTGACAAGAGAATACCGTAAAGGAAGGGACACAATTAGTATCAAGGAAAAACCAAAGGAAATGATGGATGGAGCGTTAAAAATACAAGCACTCACCCCCAGTCAACTGATCTGGGTTTAATCCATCACTGTTCTTTTGCCCACTCTGCCACCCCAGTTCAGGCATGGCCATATGCAAATCAGTCTGACCCTGTGCCTCATGGGAACAGTCCAGCACGAACTGACAAGCCATGCCTTCCCTGGACCGGAAACAAGCTATCGAGGACCAATTTCTGGCATTTCAGCCTTCTTCAGCCCGGCTTGCTTGAATCCAGTGGCAAAGTGAGCAAGGGACTCACGTCTGAGCATACCCTGCCAACTTAGGGCGAACAAAGAAAAACTAAAGGAAATGATGGATGGAGCGTTGACAATACAAGCACTCACCCCCAGTCAACTGATCTGGGTTTAATCCATCACCGTTCTTTAGCCCACTCTGCCACCCCAGTTCAGACATGGCCATATGCAAATCAGTCTGACCCTGTGCCTCATGGGAACAGTCCAGCCCGAACTGCCAAGCCATGCCTTGGGTCAGGAGAGAAAAATATCTCAGACCATGTGGCTCCCGGAGGCAGGGTGCGAAGAGTTGGGCGTCCCCCTGGTGGAAGAAGTGAAAGCGGAGCCAGAGTGTGTTGGCCTCAGAAGTGCGGCGAACAGGACCAAAGTGACCTGCCTTCCGCATTGTGGCTTCTTTCAAGGGGTTTGGACCAAACCCTTGTGCCCCCTGAAGAACATTACTGCTTCTGGGGGAGCATCTGAAGTGGCCAATCATCGCCCCCAGCCAACTTCCAGCCTAGGGGCGAGCGCCACAGGATATACTTATTGGCTCTTTCGAGTTGGGAGTGCCTTGGTATAAAGTAACAAGCATTGGCATAGCCAATAGGTCTCGCCTTTGGGACCTTATAAGTGTTTAGTTATCTAGCACAATATCCTTGGTGCAACAACATCAAGTGTTGCATGGCTAAACACTTATCAGGTCCCAAAGAGTGGCTCGTGCAAGTATGGCACTGTAAGATAGAGATGATGCAAGTGCTTTTACAGGAGTCCCTGTGACATTGCGCCTCTTCAGAATGTATCTTGTGTCCGGTGTAATACTTCTAGCCCCTATTGCCGCGTTCTCGCACCCAATGGATCCTTAAATGTCCCATGTACAGCCGGGGTTGACACTCCTATTACCCCTGCCCTCCAGTGATACTTTACGTGTCAAGGGGGTGGTGGTTGACATGATGTTTGTGGTGGACATGGCGGTGGACGTGATGGGGGAAGTGATGGTGGTGTTGGATGTGGTGGCCATGGTGGTGGACGTGGTGGTGGCGTAAGTGGTGGTGATGGTGGGGGATGTGGTGGTGGTGGAAGTGGTGGTGGATGTGGTGGATGTGGAGACTGCTGAGGAGACATCTTGTTCTTCGCCACCAGCAGTCAGCACAGGTAGACACCCGCTCTCTCCCTTTACGCTAAAAAAACGTTTGAAATACCTCAGTATGTGTCAGAGGCAGGCGCACGTTAGGTGTCATCTGGGAACACACTGAATGATATAAAATAATGTGGAGCACTCGAGGAGGCGAGGTGGCGCCCTTGTTTAATTGTGTTACATTTGAACTCGGAAATTAAGCAGTAATCGTGCTTATGATGTAGCACAGCAGCAGTCCCGAGGTGTTACATGTGTTGAAGAAAGGGCATACTTATTGTTTTAGGGAAGGAAAAAGAGCAGATTATGTGCCAATGAATACTACATTTTCAATTTTAATTGCTGTAAGTGTTGCACGTGTAGCCTGAGTACTTCGCAGCTTTTCGCGCGCCTGCACCCGTTTACAGTGCATATATTCTCACACACCGAACATTTAGCTGGCACGAATGGACGCGTCTGCAAATATACTCGTGGAGTGCCTCTCTTGGGTCAAGTCCCTGGGGTGGAATTATGGAGCTGGTGAAATGAATCCACATGTAAAGATCTTCCTGGGCCGAAAGACGGGATTCAGTTATTCTGTTAGGGGCCCGAGAAGAAACGCTGGATGGTTCAGAAACATGTTGTCATGCTAAGGGACCAACATATACATATAAAGCTGAACACCTACAGCGCTGAGACTACCTGCAGTGCTCCTGGTAGGAGCTCACCCAAACCAGCTGTTGATCAGGATAAATGCCCTGCAAACATACTCCTAAATAAACAAGCATTGGCCACGCCAATCGTTTTGTGTCGTGAAATTTTTCTTGTCAAGGTTTCCTACTGCGCACCACAGGTTGGGGCCGGCTTTTGGTATGCTAGAGCTGGGCCCAGGCCCAGGGTGGCAGTCTTCATAGGGGTGCACGGAGCTGTCTGTATTAAAGTGCTGGAGACAGCAGCGTCGTTCTTGAGAGTCAGTCACTGCTTTGATGTGTGACTGAATGTGAACACAAAATGGGCCCTATGCTACCTCATTTTATTAACGAGATGCAGCCAGGGTGCCACATTTCTTTCCACCCGGGGCGCTATCCAAGCAAGGACCAACCCTGCATAGGTCGCAGTAGCTTAAGCTCCCCTAGCACAAATAACTGTCACAGGGCAGTAGATTGCAGTGACTTTGTAGCATTCCCTAAAAAGAAGAAAGAAGGTACAACCCAGGCAGTGTCCACAACTACATACCCCCAGATCTCGTTCAAAATGTGTATTTATATGTAGTTACGTTTATTTAATGTATATTTTGTACTTGTGCCAAGAGATCAGCTGCAACACACGTACAAACATATATTAAACACAAACTAGACACACTTAAAACAGAGTCGCACAATGGAGCATAAAACACAGCAGATGCAGCCTCAATATACTTGTGTATCAGCAGTGCAAGCTACAATAACATACACAGAAGTGTATCAGCACAAAAGCTGTAGCGTGGAGTAATTGCTCATACACAGCAGGTATGGAATGTGCAGCAGCAGTGCAAGCTTCCACAACATATAATCAATCAATCATGAGTTTTACTCACTGAGTGGGTCTCAGGGCATTGGCGTGGGGGGGGGGGGGGGGGAAGGAACAGGTCGAGGATGTTCTAGGAGATCTGTTGAAGAGCCAGGTCTTGAGGTCTTGTTGGCATTTGTCTGAGGTGGAGCGGCAGGGTGTTCCATGCCTTGGCAGTGAGGAGGGAAAAGGAACGACCTCCGGTTCTGGTCTTCTTGATGCAAGACACCGTAGCCAGGGAGAGCTGGGATGAGCAGAGGGATCTTTGGGGTGAGTTGGATGTGAGGTGGTAGTTCAAGATTACAGGTACGGTGTTGTGGAGGGCTTTGTGGAAGTGGGTGAAAAGCTTGAAGGTGATTCTCTTCATGATGGGGAGCAAATGCAATGTTTGCAGATGATGGGTGATGTGGCAGTGACGTGGTAGGTTGAGGACTAGTCTGGAGGAGACGTTCTGGGGGTTTGAGGGTGAGGTTCTTTTTGATCCTGGCGTAGAGAATGTTGCCGTAGTCAAGTTGGCTACTGATGAGGCCATGGGTGACAGTCTTTCTGTGTTCGAGGGGGATCCATTTGAAGGTCTTTCGTATGACTTGGTTGTTCACTAAGCAGTAGGACCTGGTTGGGTCAGAACCCTGTATGAGATCTGTTTCTGTTTTCTTCCCCTGGGGACAATTCAGTAATCTTAGCGCCGGGACACTTCCTTCGGAGGTAGCTGTGCGCTTTACAAGCTTCATAAATAAATAAATAAATAATAAGTATGGGTCGGAGGGTGTGGAAACAGGAGGATGATACTGTTTTGATTTGGCGGTCCATTTTGAGTTCGGAGTGCAGGATGATTCCAAGGTTGTGTGCATGGCCCGTAGTGGTGGGCGGGTACCCAAGGGCGGGGGTCACCAGGTGTCATACCAAGCGTCAGTGTGTGGGCCCATGATGAGCACTTCGGTTTTGCCTGTGTTGAGTTGTAGGCAGCTGCTCTTCATCCACTTGGCGACTGAGTCCATTCATTCTTGAAAGTTGTGTTAGGATACGTTGGATTCATTTGATATGGAGTGGATGAGCTGCATGTCATCTGCGTAGAATACAATGTTGAGTCAGTGGGATCTAACGATGGGGGCCAGCCGGGTCATGTAGATGTTGAACAGGGTGGGGCTGATTGAGGATCCTTGGGGAACTCCATAGGTGATCAGAGTGGGATCCGAGAGGAAGGGTGAGAGTCTAACCTGCGGCGTTCTGCCAGACACATATGAACAGATGCAGTCAAGGGCCTTGTGCCGGATCCCTGTGTCGTGGAGTCTGCACACTAGGGTGTGATCAGAGACTGTGTTGAAGGCTGCAGAGAGGTCCAGGAGGATGAGGGCCACAGTCTCCCTCTGTCGAAGAGGGAGCGGATGGCATCTGTTGTGGCGAAGAGGGCGGTTTTGGTGCTGTAGTTTTTCCTGAAGCCGGATTGGGAGGTGTCACAGATGTTGTTTTTGTCAATGAAGGATAGCTGGCTGTTGACAGCTTTTATGATGACTTTTGCCAGAAACAGGAGTAAAGAGATGGGTCTGAAGTTTTTGAGGTTGAAAGTGCACCAGCACAAAAGCTGTAGTGTGTATTACTTCCCACACACAACAGGTATAGAATGTGCAGCAGCAGTGCAAGCTTTGATAACACATACAGAAATGTATCAGCACAAGAGCTGCATCGTGGATTACTTCCCACACATAACAACTATAGAATGTGCAGCCATGGTGCACGCTTCGATAACATACACAGAAGTGTACCAGTGCAAAAACTGCATTGTGGATTACTTCCCATACACAACAGGTATAGAATGTTCACCAGCAGTGCACACTTTCTACACAAGCAAAGAATAAGAACAGCACACTGCAGTGTGCAGCGCGAGCTTGATCACACAGAAGACAGAGTGCACAGAAAGAGCAAAAAAAAGGCCAGTAGTGGTGCAAGATTAGCCAAAAAATGACCAGCACACCACAGAAAGCAGCAATGGAAGTTTCTCGAACACTGAACAGGTATCACCCTGAGCCGGTCAATAGCATTGTACACACCCATTACTGAATGGGCCCTAACAAAGTGCAACCTTTCTTCAATCAAAACAAGTGCAGCATGGCATAAGTAATGCAAATATCTGAGCAACACAACAATGTCAATACGGTCTGCAGTAGCCGCTCACAATACATTGAAAAATAACAAGTGAAGGTGTGGCCAACAGAGAGCATACTTTTCCTGGAACAGCACAGCTACAGGATTGACATAGACAACTGGGGTGCAAGCTTCACTGATTCAGAACAGACACTGCAGGTGTGCACAAGTGTTAGGCACATCACAGATTAAGGCCATAGTCTACTTGTCTGATAAAGGAGATTTCGTTCAATCAATCAATCAATCAAGGTATTGTAAAGTGCACTACTCACCCATGAGGGTCTCAAGGCGATGAGGGGGAGAGGGGTCAGCAGATCAGTTCAGCCGAAGAGCCAGGTCTTGAGAACCTTCCTGAAGGTATTCAGGGTGGGGGCCGTGCCTGATGTCTGCCGGAGTTGGTTCCATGTCATGGCCACGATGTGGGAGAATGATCTTCTGCCTGCTTTGGCTCTGTGGATGCGTGGGTTTAGGCTATTGCGAGGTTGGAAGATTGGAGGTTCCTCTTGGGTACGTGGAAGTTGATTCTGTCATTGAGGTATTTGGGTCCGGTGTTGTGCAGGCATTTCTAGGCATCAGTGAGAATTTGGAAGGTGACTCTTTTCTCCACATGGAGCCAGTGGAGCTACCGTAGGTGTTGGCTGATGTGTTCATACTGGGGGGTGCCGAGGACGAGTCTGGTCGCTCTGTTCTGTATCGTCTGGAATTTGCGGAGTAAGGACTTGTTTATTCCGGCGTAGAGTGCATTTCCATAGTCAAGTCTGCTGGTGATGAGTGCGCGGGTGACTGTCTTTCTTGTCTCAGGGGGGATCCAGTTGAAAGTTTTGCAGAGTATTCAGAGGGTGTTGAAGCAGCTGGAGGTGATGGCGTTGACCTGTTAGTTCATGGTGAGGGATGAGTCTAGTAAGATGCCAAGGTTTTTGGCATGGTCCGAGGGGGTCGGCGGGCTTCCGAGGTCGGACAGCCACCAGGTGTTGTCCCATGTTGAGGGGGTGGTTCTAAGGACGAGGACTTATGTCTTCTGGGTGTTGAGATTGAGGCAGCTGTTGGTCATCCAGATTGCTACCTCCTGCATTCCTTTCTGGAAGTTGAGTCTGACAGTGGTGGGGTCTTTGGTGAGGGAGAGGATGAGTGTCAGTTTCCTGTTAACTGTTTTCTCTGCAACTTTGGCTGCGAAGGGGAGGAGCGAGATGGGCCAGTAGTTCTTGAGGTCGGTGGGCTCAGCTGTGGGATTCTTGATAAGGGGCCTGACTTCTGTTCATTTCCAGTCGTCTGGGAAAGTGCCTGTTTCGAAGGTGATGTTAGTGATGTGTTGTAGTTTGGGTGCGATGGAGGTGGTGGCTCTGTGGTAGATGTGAGGGGGGCAGGGGTCCGTGGGGGGACTTGAATTGATGCCTTTCATGGTCAAGAAGGTGTCTTTGGATATGATTGGAGTCCAGGTGGAGATGGTGGGCTGGCTGGTGTGTCTGGGGGGCGGGCTGTGGACGGCTGTGGGTCTAATGGGTGGTTGGTGAATTTGTCGTATAGGTTTTTGATCTTGAGATGGAAGAAGGTTCCAAGCTTGTTGCAGAGGTCTTGAGATGGGGTGATGTCTGTGGCTTCGCTGTAGGGGTTGGTTCTCAACAAAGGGCAATGGGTCCAAGGATTCCAGGCCTATATCTGTTTTCACAAAGTTTTATAAAGGCGGAGGAAACATACTCAAAGCTCTGGACCTCTTGAGCTTTAAAATTGTACAGTTTTGAAGAAAGAGAGAGTATGTATTCCTTTTCTATAAATATATTAATTTCAGGCTGAATCCTGTTTCCTTAAGTGCAAAGTGCCATTCAGATGTCAAGGAGTATGCCAGTTTGGGACTGTTTCAAAAAGGGAAATCTTTATTGAGGCAGATTTGAACACAAACAGCCGACACATGTTTCGCCCTATGTGGCGAGTGGCGCCAGGGCTTTCTCAAGGCTATTCCAATTTCATTTATACATTCGGTTTGTTTCTTCAGTTTTCTTCATAGTGTGCATTCAACATCAATGGTTACTCAAACTTAGTTTTGGAGTTAAATCTGCTTCGTTCCGAGGTGTCTTCAGGCGGATGCCATAGGTAGCGAGAGTCTCATAATGGTGAATTGGTGAATTCTGAATGACGGTGAAGAGTTCCTTGGAGTTGGTGGAGTTTGCGAGGATTTTGTTGCGGATGAAGGTCCTTTTGGTGGTTCTGATTTGGTTGTGGTAGTCCGTCATGGCGTCCTCGTAGGTGATGTAGTTTTTGGGGGTCTTGGCATTTCTCCAGGCTTCTGCAGCTGTGTCTAAGCTTCTTGGAGGTCGGTGGTAAACCAGGCAGCTTTCCTGGGGCGCTGTTTGTCAGTGTTGCGTAGAGGGGCGAGTTTGTCTGCGCAGTTGGGGATCCAGGTGTGGATTTCTCTGGCTGCGGCGTTGGCTTCAGATGCTGGGGTGTGGCTGTCTTGTGTGAGGGTGGAGTTGAGTTGCTCATCGGTGACCTTGCTCCAGTTCCTTCCGGTTGGCGTGGTGCAGGGTTAGGTGCCTTGGGTTTGTCGACAGTGAAGCGTACGCAGTTGTGGTCGGTCCATGGGGGTTGCATTGTGTGGCTGAAGTGGACGCTGTTTCCTGCTGCGAAAATGGGGTTGAGTTGTGTATGATAGAAAGCTAAACAAGCACTTACAAATGCAGTTGGTTTCAACATCCTCTAACAAAAACCAGGGCACTGGCAAAGAGGTATTGGCCCTAGCTTTCGGTTACAGGGTTTCATAAGCATGTACATCCCCGGGTTTGGAAGAAAAAACAGTTATAGTTGGGACACAATGGTCCCATTGCATTTCTGGTGCCACTGCACCTTCTTCACTGTACATAGTTGCACCCCAACCCACTTAGACAACTTTTAGTCCCAGACAATCCGCTTTACAAACACGTGCCACAATCTCTATATCAGCCTAACTTTGGTTTGGTTACACGCAGTCTGGAAACAGGCTTCCAAGACCTTACATATACAGGACAGTTACTTTAAATTCTGGACAGCAAGCGACCATTGCTAGAGGATTTGAGTTCATTATTAAAAGATGCGAGGTAAATTACAGCCAACAGTCCCCTGTAATCTCGATCCCCCTTTCCGGGGGGTCATAAAGAGGTGCTGTCTGTTTTCTCAAAGAGGAAACACATGCCATTAGTGTATGGTCCCATCTGCCCTTCCATGGCTGTAATTATGACACGGGAATGAAGCGGGGAGGCTGTGGGCGGAGGGATGGATGCAAAGGGAGGTTGTAATTGTCTGCCAGGCGCCCTAGGGACTTTGGGATAGGAGCTTCATGTCTGCAGCCTGCCCTTACGTACAAAGCACTCGCAAATCACTGGGGAAACTTGATTTACACTCTCATGTTTGCTTTCGCTCAGTGAAAAAAAAATAGGTAAACGCCCCAGAATGGTGGGAGAGGGTTAGGGGTTTCGGGGCAAATCTGGCGAGGAAGGAGGGGGAGCGAACAGCTGGGTTAAGCTAAAGGTTTGGGAAAGTAAAACTGCTTTTGTAAAAATTGGGTCGTTTGTACATCTTCACATCGAGCACAAAGACCGCACGCACTGCAGCCGGCCAAGCACGCGCTACTGGACGGAGCTGTGGTGGCTTAGCATAGATGTATGCTTGGTATATTATTATCCCACATGCTCTCGTGCGTGACAGTAGAAATATAATTTACATGCTACGTAAACGCGCTGTTAAACATCTCGTTTTCAGTGGTGAGGTGAAACGGTGTCTACTTTTGTATCTCTATAGACGGAAGTACTTCTTTGTGCACAGTGAGGAGGCTCGCTACCCTCCGCCCAGTGACATAGTGCAATATGTTGGGACGTCCCTGCAGAATGTAGTGAGGACATTTGTGCTGGAACAATTTTCAGAGTGGGGGATGCTGGCATCAAGGCTGCATCCCTGAAGGTCCAGGGATTGTGAAAAATCCACGAGTCACACACACAAACGAAAAGAGTAGCAAATAAGCCACGCCCATTCAATATGAAAGAGGTGAGGGTGTAGTATGTAGCTGGTGATTGATTTTAGAGCAGATTTTTGCAAATATATTACTAAAGCTCTATCTGATAGCACATTGTCTTTACAGCCAACCTATTTTCCATTGTACTGGCGTATGAAATGACAACCATAATTATATAAGACCTGTAGTTTCATTGATGAGCCTACATGGTACGCAAATAATAATGTGTGGAAATTGAGTTTCAATAAATGTTTAGCAATTGTATAACACACAAGTAAAATCTTTTTCTTGTTTGATCATATTAAAATATTTATTTTTACCACACCTCAGAATTAGAAAAAAAACATAACGTGCCTCTATTGTGGTTTCCTTGATGCTGTCATATTTTGAAGTATGTGTACAGTTCAATTACAAGTATTAAAATGTTGTTGTGTTAGAAAAAAGGTGGCATCCTTTCATATTTCATTTACCACAGCAAGAGTATCATAGATCACATTACAAAGTCATCCATCTCTGCAGTCAAAGCAAGTACAGAAAAGTAAACAACAGACTTCATGTTAAAATAATGGAGTGTAATTTGTCAGAAGACATAGCCTGACATTCAACCTCTATCTTCGAACGCACAGAAAATAGTTAAATTTAAAACAACATTTATAGGCCTCGTCCTTGTGTATTCAACTTCTGAACTCCAACATGAGGGTGCTGCACCATCTCCTGCATCCCTACTTCCAGCACCTATCGGTGAGGAGTCCGTTAGACTCCCATATCTGACAGGCATGGAAAGACCTACGGCTGAATGGGACCTCTGACGAAAGAGGTCCTGCACCGCAAGGGTCGGAGATACGCCCCTGCTCCCCATGATTCCCGCCGTCTTACACATGCTTGGGATAATGTCTTCGTTCGCTTTACAGCAAGTCATAATCACAAATGCACATAGCATGCATTAAAATGCTCTCGTGGGACTTTATTTAAAGTGACTACCTGTTTGTCAATTCCTGCCTTCATACTGGTGCTCACTGATGCTGGAAACACAGTCCTCTTCATTGCAGCATCAAGACAGGGATTTGACACTTACTTTGCGTTTTCTAAGCTCGGTCGGATGCCCCAGTATCTGTTTGTGAGTCTGTGTATTGTGTGCTATTCACACCAGGAAAGCATCTCTTGGTCACTCCAGGGTTGGATTAATTCAGTTTCTAGAGAAACAGAATAATTCACCAGCAACACACGATTTTGCCCCCTCAGATATCCGTTTTCTGACACAGGGGGTCTTTTATTTTTCTGACAGATCGGCAGATGAGCAAAGGTCCGATTACATTTCCCTGGTAGAAGACTACTGCCATAATCAGGGTTGGCTTTATGCATTGGTGGTGCCCAGTGTGACAATGTTTGTTGGCACCCCGCCTGTGACCAACTCCACCACCCTTTAACAGTGACCCTGAAGTCTTCATAACCACTCTCTCTCAGAGGCATTTAATCTGTTATATAGTGCCACTCATAACAGTGTAAGGGTGTCAGAGCACTGTACAACACACACTACACAGAGCCAATCAATCACAGGTGTGTAAATCAGTTTATAGGAAATGTTAGATTAGACAGAGGACTACAAAGTGTAGGAGTCACATGTCATCCATACTGGTAGATTGTATAGTTAAATAGTGCCTGGTCTGGAGAAGCACAAACTCAGAATTTAAAACGTAACACCATGGATAGGGGTTCTCTTTAATAATCAGATTTGATTTCTATCCAGACGAAGCCTATTTCCAACATTAGGATAATGAAAGGCTGGGGAAAAAAATCATAACGCTTTAATCTATACCTTGTATTTAGCATGTAGCTCTTTGATGACAGTTAATATTTCACTGTTCTATGTTAGGATTTTAACTGCAAGTAACAAAAGGAGCTCTCCGACAAAAGCAGTAACCAACTGATCTATTTACATTATGTGCACTTTGTGATCGGCATGGTACACATTCTTTGCAGTAGCCATTGCATTACCTTACCATGAGTCAAACGTTCCACTAGAGAAATCTCTGATCTCTCTCTAGGAAGAGCATTAATTTTTCAGAGTTATTGTGGCATTTTTATTGTTGTCCAAAAATTGCGGGAGGCCAGGAACGCTGCAGCAGGTGCTTATCAAACCATAATATACTTGCAAACATGACGCCCCCATCTAAAGTCAGAGCCCGGTGCACTCGCACTGACCGCACCACCCTAGAGCCGGCACTGGCCATAATTAGCAATCCCCAATTAATTTACACAATTCTCTGTTCCTTCAGCCTATCCACTGGAGTGGTGGATACAAAGAAAGCATGGATGACTGTCAAGCGGGTATCATGTTTTTTTCACCTCAGTATTGTTTTTGTTTTGTTTTAATGAGACAAGCTTCCAAAAAACTAGGATGTGATGCACACAGATTTGAACCAAATCCCTTTTCTTGAAGGTGGGAGGGTAGGCCATTTCATGGAGATAGCCATTTGTTACTTAGTGATTAGACTAGGGTTTTCCTTTTATAATGCCAACCCATGGATTGCTTTTCTAAAAGTCAGCTTCCTGCCGGTGTAAGGGAAGTTTACTTGCTAAAGGTGCCGGCACAATTAAGGATTTCTTCAGAAAAGGCCAGTGTGCTTATTGGTCAGTGATCAGGATTACAATAATCCTTCCACCTTGTAAAAACTGAGGGTCTCTAGTTAGCAGAGGTAGTTACCTTTGTCCAAGCATGACCCTTGCTTCTAGTCAGAGTAAGGGGATTCACACTATAGATAACCCCTGCTCACCCCCTTGGTAGCTTGGCACTCACAGAAAGGCTTATCCCAAAGCCAATGTGTAAAGTATTTGTACTCAAACCACACAGTAACACAATGATAACATTACAAATGGGCACCACACCCGTTTAGAAAAATAAAGTATCTTTATTTAAACTCAACAACACCAAAATGACAAATGTCCAACATACATGTAGTAAAATAGCACTTAAAACAGTTATTTTTTGTAATAAAGCAGGTTTCAAAGTAAAGTTCCAGTCTTTGTCCTATCCTTGGCCGAAGTAGCAACTGCAGGCCAACCCCAAACAGCACACAGCAAAAGGGCAGCATTGCTCCTCTTCTGCTTGGCAAAGGTTCCTCTTGAGTCCAGAAGTGATCTGAAGTTCTGGGGTTTAAGGTCCACTACTTATAGCCCATTTTGTCTTTGTTCTTCTTTGTGCCAGGGTCTTTGAGCCCAGTGGTTTTTAGAAACCAAGACATAAATAAAAGGCATTGTCATTTAAAATGCCAGTAGCTTAAACTCTTGCAAATGCGAGACCTATTGCATTCCAAATGCTTGTTTAAAAGTGTGTGTAGGGGGGTTGCAAACAGAAGGTGCCAGCAGGAACACAGACTGGGAGGGTGTGTGAAGCAAAACCGAGGGTGCGGGTGTGGGGAAGCAAAAATGTTGGCGGGTGGGGAAAGGCGCACAGAGGGCATAGAGAAGGAAAAGATAGATAGAGTAATGTGGCGGGCAGGAGGAGAAAAGCAAATGAGTGAGAGCAACGTTAAGGTGGGGGTGAAAGCACACTCTTTACAAGTAAACTGAGCCGAGGAGCAAAGCGCAGCGAGCTGCCACTTTGGAACTGGAGAACTGCTCAGTATAGCACTCCAATACCTTCCAGTCAGGTTCGCGCTTGCGGTTGTGGGAGAGTGTGTCCAAAAAGAAATTTGCAGCCAAAGAGATTCTTTCTGTTTTGTATCCTTTTCACAGACGAACAAATTGAGAAAAGAGGGTAAGAGTCCTTTGTTGAAGTCATGGTTTTTAGCAAGTGAGCAGAGGAGCAAACCTAAAGCAGATTCATGTTAACATAGATGTTTGTTCTGAAATTAAACAAGCCAGTTCAGGCGGAATTTACATTACGCACCTTTGACCTCCCTAAAGGCATCACTGAGTTGCCCCCTTCTGTCTTCCATGGCCCCTGAGGAGCTCCCCGTTTGCTATGAGTTAAACAAGCAGGTGGTCACAATTGTGCATTAGAGACCCTCCTGCAGTAAGAGAAGCTCTTTAAAGTAAATAGTGCTTACAAACTAAAGAAGAAATTCCATGTAACAACCAAAGTCAAAGGGCCAGTCCTCATGGGAGGTTATAAATGAAGACAAGGTGGTACTAAGGAGATACTAACAAGCCTAATAAGGAATCAAAAGCCAGCATTTACGAAGGAAAATGAGAAAAGCCAATGACAAATATGGGTGGGGTTTTAAGTACATTCTCCAATACAGCCTGACCCGCAGCGCATGCACTGCCCAGGCTTGACCTAAAAATGAAATGCACAGTATTTCACTATCAGGACACGTCACACACACCAATACATGTCCTACTTTTCACATTAAGTGCATCCAGCCTATGGGGGTACCTTGGGCGTACCTGAGTGGTGCCTCACATGTATCTAAACTGCGCACAGACACTGCAGTGGCAAGTCTGAGGTACATTTACAGCGCTACTCATGTGGGTGGCACAATCAGTGCTGCAGGCCAACTAGTAGCATTTGATTTACAGGCCCTGGCACACTCTGTGCACTTTACTAGGGGCTTAAGTAAATCAAATATGCCAATCAGGGATACCCAATCATAATAACAACTTATACAGGGAGCACTTGCACTTTGACACTGATCAGCAGTGTCAAAATTCCAAAACCATCTAAGCAAGAAAAACCTAAATCCACGTCAGCATCAAAAATACAGGCGGTCGAGGTGAAAAGTCTGGGGAAACCATTCCCAGTCTAACATACCTAATCAGTAAATTCTTGCTGGTTGAAACTAAATGCCTGAAAGGCCAAAGACGAAATGGCTTTGTAAATGTGGTCTTCTGACTCCCTATTTATGAAGTGAGAAGGATTCATATTGTAAAACAAGTAGTCTTAAAGGGAAAAAAGCAAAGGGATCTAATTAGCCCTGAGCTGTGGCCTTTCAACATTTTGGAAGAAATCATAGATCATACTTCGTACAAAATACAGTTTCCACCAAATTTGTTTGAGCCTAGTGTCAGTGCATTAAGGCATGATGCAAGGACCATTTTTTATGTGTATACCCTTTAAATGATCGTCATACTTAGTGATATTCTTCACCAGCTAGGGCCTCCTTGTATGGCATCTTGTCTGTTGAGCTTTCTCCTGGGAAGGTCTACTGTAATAGAATGCAATTCCTCTACATTAAGTGAATAACAATTCCAAACTTTTTAAACATTATTTTGATATCACAAACATGATGGGATATTGGACCACTTTTAAGATGTTTTGCCCAATCGTCTCCTATATTTTCTGTCCTCCTGTGGGCTATGTGCATTGCTTTCAGTCAAGAAATTCCCAGAATATTAGAAATAGTTTAAAACTAGTGAACGAAGAAGACATTTGTCAGATGTCAAAATGGTGAGCCAAGTTTATAAGAATGAGTTCAGGAAATGGCTCCTAAATAAATATTGACATTTACTCAATAGTCTGTTGTCAGTGCTTTCAAGAATGTATTATGCTCTCTCTCCCTCCTCCCGTGGAATAGGGGCAGGATTCCCACATTTAAAACATCTTTCTTTTCCTGGTCTGCCTTGTCGAGTCTTCTGCTGCCTGTCGGCTAGCTTAATACTATAGAAGTACCATATACATCAATCCATCTACATTGCAACAGCCTGACAATATTACACATGTTTTCTAGGGCAGATCCAGTAGTTATGACTAATGTAAAAATATTCCTCCAACTAATATCGTGGCTGAGCATGTTAAAGAATGCTGGGCTTCAATATTATATTGTAATGGAACATGTATACTGGAGAATGCTTCCTGGTTGAGGCATACAGCCCAACCCTTTGCTAGTTATTGACTTAGAAATGCTGGTTTTTACAAGCATATGCTGTAGCATCACAACCAGTAAAGGTAGTTCAGAGTTCTCTACGAACCCTGCTTTATTTGTTAAAGAAAAACAAGTATGGGCTCAAAGTTTTTCTCAGGTGCCAGCTGATGTCTCTGCCAAATGCCAGGGTTGCTGACAATCAAGACTGCCTATTATTTATTAACCAGTGCTCCAAGGACCCCTTGTGGTCAGCAAAGCCTACTAAGGGGGTTTACAACTGTATTACAAAAGGAAATAATATAAAAAAATAAAATGAATAAAATATGCACACTATGGAAGCAAAAACGATGATTTAAATACATTTTCTGTATTTGATTGTGAATTCGACATCACTTTTCAATATTTGAGCATTTATGTATACTAGCTTTTGTATTTTTTGTATAGTTTTGAGTTTCAAATCATAGAAATTGCTTAGGCAGAGGGTCCATGGCTTCCAATAATGACTCAGTGAGGGTCCCTGGATTCCAGTAATGATTTCTTGAAGGTCCACTGAAGTGAAAAAAAATTAAACCGCTAGTATAGATTACATATAGCCAAAAGGCAGCATAGTGTGGACAAGGTCAAAGGCAAACATTAAGTCAATAAGTGATAGGAGAAGTAGATTGGATCTAGGACAAAAATACACTATCTATCTATCTATCTATCTATCTATCTATCTATCTATCTATCTATCTATCTATCTATCTATCTATCTATCTATCTATCTATATTACTAAATAATCACAAACTCAGTGTAAGGTTAATAATGTTTATCACTAAATAATGTCGAAAATAAGAGCTCAAGATGTACAGATTCACAAGGCAAACAATGCATTAATCACAGAGAGGGAGAGAACATTTATCAATGCAAACAGTGTCAAACTCATATCAAAATGAATAAATACAAATGATGGAGTGGATAGGCGAAGAGACAGTAGTTTCAAAGAACAAAAATACATTTGCAAATTATTATGCAAAGTATGGATCCTTTAGCTAATACTAACCTAAGGAAATAAAGAGAAATACCACCCCCTGGCCACGGGCATAGCAGGGGTCCCCTGAGACTGATTTCAGGGAACAAAGATTATCAGGATACTCAATACAGGACAGGAAAAGGAAACAGGTAGGCCTCAGCAAACCGACGGACAGCGAAGTTCTCCCTCTAAGCTCTAGCAAACCTCGACAACCACCCCCCTAAAGCACCTCAATTATACCCTAAAACCTGCATGCCCAACCCACACTTGTTGAAACATTTACAGAAACTCAGTCTCTAATTGGCTGGTTCGGGGGGTGTTCTATCACACCACCATAGTCACGTTCATATTTTCATAGCGCTTTGTCTTACATGTTTCGTATTACGTTAACCACGTCTTATGAATACACATTTCCTCCAGTAAGTAACATGTTGCAAGTCTCTACACTTCCATTGTTCATCTCTGCCGCTTCTGCAGAAGAAGTTTGCACATTTCATCTCGTTCTCATGGCCATGCTTCCCTTACTTGGCAGACATACAATGTTCCTTGAAGGTTATCAGCCTTTGCCTTCTCCATTCTCTCTCAGAGCTCGATTTTCAGTTTATTTATTTGAATTTATTACTTTAACCCACTACTGGCATGCAGAAATATATGCCCATACTTGTTTCACTACGATGAACAAAACACAGACATTATTAATTTCACGAAATGTACTTTTCACTGTTTACCCCCCACTATTGCCTTATCCCACGTTATATTCCTAGCGAGAGCATTAATGTGCAAAAGTAGCATTATTTAATTTTATTGAAAAAGCAAAACGCCAATGAGGCCTAGTCTGGCATGCATTAGTCTTCGCATTAGTGCACGCATGCGCAAAGCATTTCCCTGTGTTTTCGTGTTTGTGCACTTTCATTTCACAGCACACTGTTAGCAAATGTTTCTTGAGGAGTTAAAGAGAGCAGGTTTTATTTTCTCAAAAACCTGCTCCATCAACACCACAGGCTTCCTTTCTGTTGGACACTCCTATGAATTGCAATTTAGATCTCCTTTAGCCAGGATCTTAAAACTCTTTTGCAACATAAGGTTGGGGACTTTTTCATTTGTATTAGCAGAACATCACTTGCATGAACTGCTTGGACCATAACATGCGATCGAACAAGTTTCCTTTGTGCTGTAGATACATGGATACATTTTGTTTCAAATTCTGTCAGATCTGTAACTTTCATCAAACTAAATTGCACTTCAATCGAAATTCACGAGGAAAGAAATCATATATTGATTTTCAACTAAACGAACTATATGATTCGAATAATACAGGAAGATGTTTTTCTAAATATGGTGTACTAGCATCACACTGCTGTGTAAGTGTTTATTGCCCTTGGTACATTACATATATTTATCCACGCATTCATAAGTTATTACCTCCCCACGCTTCGTGGCACACCCTGAAATGTGGAAGGTTAGTGGATGTGTGTGCTATTCATTTGGCCTGGGTTCCTAAGGTGCCTATGCAGAGCGGTGGCATAGGCAGATAGTGCTTAGGCACCGCTGCATTATTGGGCCATTGGCTTTATGTCCAGGTTGGAGCTGTTCCCTTCCAGCCTATTAACACATCTGGCTGGAAGTAGGTGGGATAATGGAGCCATTTTACTTTCTGCTCTTCAGCCCCTCTGTAGGAGACCAATTCCCTGCGCCGTGTGATCCTCTTGCTGGGAGCTGATAATTGAGTTGGGGACTTTTTGCTGAAGCTCCACCGACTCCCTGCACAGCACTCTCGGCAAAAGGAAGTGCAAGCTCTGATTGAGCTGCGCAGAGCAGATCCTGCTGCCTTCTTCCACCTCCCACTGTAGCTTCTGGTATTAAAAGACAGAGCTCAGTGGGACCCGGGGAGTCGGAAAGGTTGTCAGAGTTCTAGCAGTAAAGGAAAGAGCATTAAGAGAGCGGCCATAAAAGGCAGGTTTGACACAGCCCAACCCCGATTATGGCTTCTTTTTCTATTTACTACATGCGGATTCACAAAGCTTTTTCCAGACGTGGGGCCTCATTTATGAGGCTGTGCGTCACTTTCACGCCGCCGGTGCGTCACTTTTTGTGATGCACCAGTGGCGTAAAAAATGCGCCTTGTTGCGTCATACTTACAAAGTGATGCATCTAGGTAGATGCGTCACTTTGTAAACCCCTGCGCCACATTATACCTGTGCCAGGTATAATGTATGCAAGGGGGGCGTATTGACGCAAGGAAGGGTCGTAGAAGTGACGCAGTGAAATCTATGAGATTTCACTGCGTCACTTTTAGGACGCCGTTGCGTCAAAATCTTGCGCCTGCCTCACAGCAGGCGTAAGACTGACGCAGGCCCTTTCACATGGGGCTTGCCCCATGTGAATGGACACATTGCTGGAGTGACGTCACTTTTGTGACACACTCCAGCAATGCGTCACTTTTGCGCTTACAGATACGTCAGAAATACTGACGTATCTGTATCTCCTTGCGACATGATGCATCATACGGTAAATATGACACATCAGGAATGTCGCAAGGAGTGCGCACTGAGAAGTGACGCATCGCTGCTTTCACGCAGCGATGTGTCATTTTTCATAAATGAGGCCCATATCTGTAAAGAACAGAAGGGCAGTATGCACATATGCATTAAGCATGATTCACATAAGAGCATAGATATGTGTGATGGGTGTGTGTGGAAATGCTCATTGGGGTTGGAAACGTGAGTGCAGACAGGAAGTGCTAGTGACGTGACCCGGGCCTTATAGGCATGTACTTGCCATTTATCTGAACTAGTAACTTGTGTGCCTAGTGTATGAAACACATGCACTCTAGTGGGCCTGATTCCATGCGGGGTGGAATTGACTGGGATATTTACCACACCTGATAAATACCCTTTCTCTGGAAGGGGTTATTTATGGAGTGTGATAGATACCTCCAATTCCAAATTTCCCATCTTGGAATGAGTCACAACATGCGGATTTGGTATTTATATCAAACAAAAACGGCATCTTTGCCTTTTTACGAAGGGTGTGTGAGATCTCAATTACGCCGGCTGGAGTAATTCACAACATTTTTGTGCTGTGCTATTTACCTGAATTTAAGCAATTGTGCCTCATGGTTTAATATGGCTTCGTTGGGGTAAAAATAAAATCCTACCGCACGACCCCCAGAACAAAACGTACACACAGAATGTGAGTGGATTTTCCTTGTGACAGTTGTGTTTTTTTGCTATTTTGTAAGTACGAAGTGCACTCTCTAGACAATGTTGGATGCAAGGAGGCATTTTATTCCAAAACTGGCACAGAATGACAGATTTCGATGTTTCTTTATTTTGTGTAATTTCACACAATTTTTCTGAACGTTGCATAGTTATGCAAAAGGAAAATACACGAATTCCAAAACCCTTTACTTAATAATACAATTTCCTTGTTAAAATCCATGAAGCAAAAGCAGTGGGTGCAATAATAATCGCTTGACTCAGAATTTCAGTCGCTGAATTCTAAATCAGGAACTTTATAGGGATGTGTTTAAAGGGTTTGCATGTAGGTCGGACTGTTTTATTAATAAAAAAATAGTACACATTAAAAGAAAAACTCATTTGTTTTTGTAAATCTTAGCCACATATATGTATGAATTTCACATAGCCTGCATACTTGAGTCATAAATCAGAAAAACGTGAATACCTAGAAAAAATTATTAAAGCACCAGTTTTTTAAGCTTAATACATTCAGTTCCATTCTTTCCAAGCTTGTATGTCAGATTAACGTTGTAAGAAATATTGTCTGACAAAAATATTGAGTCTTAAATATAATTTAAAAAAAATATGGTCTTACTAGGTTATAGATTTTCTATTAATAATACAAATTATGCTATTTTTGTAGGCACTATTTAGGACACAATGTTTATGTCAGGTAATATTTCTAACAACTATATTCTTGTACCGTACCCTTTACTGATCAAGCTTTGTATCTTTTAGGGAATCAGGCATTCAGGATCCTAGACTGTTCCCGCACCTTTGGTAGCATAGGATGCTGCAAAGTCTCTTGTTCAGATTTTAGAGCTTTTTATGAATAGCTGACATGCTTGACAGGTTTTAAAGACACAATGTTTAGTTCATGTGATTGTTTTGACAGCAATATTGTTTTAGCATACCCTCTACACATCTGGATTTGTACAATTTAGGGAATCAGGCACGACAGAGACTGTGCCAGTGGCATTAGTAGCACAGGAAGACACAAAATTCTCTCTTCTGATTTCAGAGCCATTCACTAATAGCTGGTATTATTGGCAGGTTTAAGTGAAGTATATTGGTTAAGAAATATTTAATCTCTGAATGGTTGATTTCTTGATGTTAGCCTTTTACATCATCTGAATGGGAGACACTATGCAAAAGTTGGTGGCTAGATTAGTGCTACGTAGGGTAAATAGGTGGACTGATGATAATGACATTCTATCCACCTATTAAGCAGGGTTTTGTTCCCATGTTAGCACTATTGATCAAGTTTTCAGATTTATGATGATATATTGGAATACAGTGGTCTTAGCTGGGGGCACCCTCTACGCAGCATTTATAGATCTTAAATCTGCATTTGATCTAGTGCCCCGTAATAAACTATGGGACAGCCTCAAGGAAGTAGGGATGCCCAATGAGATCTTATCATTCATCATTAAACTACATGAATCCACCTATGCCCAAGTCCGGTGGGGCCAACAGGGAGAGGTAACTGAACGATTCCCTGTGAACAAGGGAGTGCGGCAGGGGTGTGTTTTAGCCCCTACCCTTTTCTCTTTGTTCATTAATAATGCTGTCTCTTACTACACTGAATATCCTACGGACGCTCCTACTCTCGCTGGTTCAAGGGTTCCTCTTTTAATTTTTGCAGAGGACACTTTAATCTGGTCTAAAACATGCGTTGGTCTGCAAAGAGCTCTTGATAGATTCAGTCTTTTGTATAATGATCATGATCTTGTAGTTAATGTTGACAAGACAAAGTTTATGGTATTACATAAATATAAAACAGTGAGAGCCAGAGTAGAAAGGAATTCTGCGTCCCTTGAACAAACTGACTCATTTACTTACCTTGGTGTTACAATGGGCAACTGGAAGCCCATGAACCGGAAGCCTCAGATGGATTTCTTAGTCTTAAGGCATAATCAACTTGCATGGGCCCTTTTGAAAGAACATCGCCTATCCCAAACCAAACCAGTCGCTCCGGTCCTAACCATTTACCAAGGAAAACTTAGTTCCATTAGTGCAAGGCCAGAGCAATTTTCTGAGGGCACTGACTGGCCTTCCTCAATAAACACCACTTAGACCCTTACTTTTAGATCTGGGGTCTATTTCTTTTGAGGAGGCAGCGAGTTTTAGACCTCTCGCCTACTGGCGAAGGCTTTGGACTACCCCGGGGCTGGACCCTTTGCCCAAACTGTTAAGTATATCAGAGTAGCTGATAAATTCAATAAAATCATGTGGTTACGAAAGATTAAGGGTACTTTATTGGATATGGGTCTCATTCACTTGTGGTCAGACCCAGAAGGGAACTTCTTTCCCTCAAAACCATATTTTGAGAAAAATGTATATAGGGACATGGTCTGTCAGAAGTCTTTTTTTGCAGGTGAATGGCTCCTTCTTAACAGGTCTCTTTTTGGATCATAAAATTGACTATAGGTTGGAGGCCTACTGGGATACCATTATGAGCCCTGGTGATAGGAATCTCTATCACCATTTTAGAGTAGGTGCTCTCCCTCTAAAATCTTTTACAAAAAAGTGGGGGAATGATCAAAACACAATATGTCATTCTTGCCTATGCGAGGAAGAGACCACACCGCATGTCCTGTTTGTGTGCCCTGCATACAAGGGCCCCGTCATAAATTGCTCAAGTCGGTTTGTGTCACCTTAGTAACAAGATCGTGCCAAACGGCGCTGCGTATCTTAAAAACTGATACTAGCGAAGTCATAGCTATTGCTTTGGCTAAATTTTGGAGTTGGACGTGGGTTCTTAGAAGGGAAAGGTTGCATGGTACCAC
Organism: Lissotriton vulgaris; assembly: GCF_964263255.1. Taxonomy (NCBI): domain Eukaryota; kingdom Metazoa; phylum Chordata; class Amphibia; order Caudata; family Salamandridae; genus Lissotriton; species Lissotriton vulgaris. The sequence goes on from NC_141693.1 coordinate 682,988,577, forward strand.
GTAACTGATTTTATTGAGTGTTATGGTAACTTTAGTCAACCTTTAATCTAATCTGCTTATATGATGAAGTGCATCACCAAAACGTGCGTAATTAGGGATATATCCCATCTCTATTATGAATTTTTATCCAGTTTTATTGAGAAAAGGATTTATATACTATTTTTAGCTGATATGTTTTAATGGAATTATTTTATGAATTTTAACATGTGACACTTTTAATACCTTTCACAAAGTTACTCCTTGTATTTTTATATTGTTTGTCTACATGTGTCTTTTATGATTGTTTATGATTGAATAAAGACTCATTGAATTGAATTGAATTGGGAACAAGGATATTGATGTTTTCCCTCTTAGGGTCCATAAAATCTTTGTGGGGGCTTCCACAATCAAACCCATTTCATGCTTATAAAGAAGCTTGTTGCAAATGAATTTGTTCACCTCAGGGTTTGGCATTGACTCCAGGTCTCTTATGGTCTTCCTGGTCTTCTTTTTTCTTTAGGGGATATTTCCTGGGGTCACCTGAGACATAGTCCCTTGGGACTATGGGGATCTGGGAAACATGGTTTGACTTGATTTCTATGTCACTCTCTGTCATTTTTAGGTCTCGCGACCTATCAATGGCGCAAGCGCATTGAGCGGAGCGAGAATTCAGGTTTTGAAAATCCTCGCGAAACCAAGGGCTTCTTGCGCTGCGGTTTTCATTGAGTTCACGTGAATCACGTGACCAAACAAGCACGCGCATTCACGGCCGCAGAGCACATCAAAGGGCTTCGCCCAGCGTGCGCTCGGCTTCTCCTCCCCTAATTGAATCATGGCCGGCCACAGGCCGGCTGTACTTTCAGTTTACCGGCAACGCTTGTTTATTCACGCCCCCCCACCAGGCTCTCCCGCCCCCATACAGCTTCCCTCCTAGTCCGCCTGCCTCCCCTCACTCGGAATCCCGCCCCAGGCTCTCCCGCCCCCATCCGGCTTTCGTCACAAGACGCCTCGTGCATTGCATTTGCACCCGGCCCCCGATAGTTGCTTGGCTGCTCACTGAAGCGAGTGGAGGGAGACCGAGTGCTGCTGGCTGTGTAGTGACCTCTGCACAGGTCTGTTCATGGTCTGTCCCAGCATATCAATGTGTTTTTTTGCTCCCAAAGCAAAAGGAACATTCCACAAGCACTGGACGCTTTTTTTCATCATTTTAACTATTTCGAAGGGAGAAGATGTATTTTTTTCACACTTTGGCAACGCTTGTTTATTCACGCCCCCCCCCCCCCACCAGGCTCTCTCGCCCCCATACAGCTTCCCTCCTAATCCACCTGCCTCCCCTCACTTGGAATCCCGCCCCTGGCTCTCCTGCCCCCATCCGGCTTCCGTCACAAGACGCCTCGTGCATTGCATTTGCACCCAGCCCCCGATTGTTGCTCGGCTGCTCACTGAAGCGAGTGGAGGGAGACCGAGTGCTGCTGGCTGTGTAATGATCTCTGCACAGGTCTGTTCATGGTCTGTCCCAGAATACCAATGTGTTTTTTTGCTCCCAAATCAAAAGGAACATTCCACAAGCACTGGACGCTTTTTTTCATAATTTTAACTATTTCGAAGGGAGAAGATGTATTTTTTTCACACTTTTGAAATTGAATTTACTCTCCATGTACCAAAATAATTCATTCTCGAGATTCGAGAAGATGGTAGTACATATATTTATGCTAGTAACTATTTTTGTTTCACAAAGTCATATGCTGAGGTGATTATTCTGACTGGATCTGCACAACTTTCAAACAATAGATCTCTCCGAAATTCTTAATTTTTTAGCTACAAGCATTGGCATGAAAGAGCTAGACAGATTAGTTTTCTGTAAAGCATTTTCGACGTAGGCATAGGTCTACTTCGAATACTAAATAGCAATAAAAAATTGCCTTCAAGGTGGCAGAAGCTGCCAAAAAATAATGCTTTTGAGTTTTTATAGTGTCTGCAGGGTGCAACGCAGCAACGGTATTAAGAATTATTTTGAACATTAAAATTTGCAGGTGGGTTTTAAGATGTGCGCCATTTGCGTTTGGCTAAAATGAAGACTTCATTATTTTCCAAGTGAATGGCAGTCCGGAGATTTTCTCAAATTATATTACTGCACGTAACACACCATATGAGCGTTATTGTGGCAAAGAGGCTTTACATAAGGATAATAAAAAAAAGTACGTCCGTGCTGCAGCTGTGAGGTGAGTGGCATCCTCAGATATTCATTGTGGGCTGATTATTTTTGCATGAGGTTTTCATTTTAGCTTTGTGGTGCTTTGTCACTGAGGCAGAACATTACTTCTCAAGTTTGAACAACCACTGGCCAAGCCAACAGATCTCGGTTTTTCGAAGTGGCATTTGAACAAAGCAATTAAAACAAGCACTGGCGTTGCCAATAGGTCTCGCAGTAGGAAAGTTGGAGCTATTGGTTTTGTAAATGACAAAGCCCTTTATGTTTTTAAAATGAAAAGAAAAATAAAAGGCATTGTTATTTGCAATTGTAATAGCTCCAACTTTCCTACTGCAAGACCTATTGGCAACGCCAGTGCTTGTTATGATTTGTTCTTGCTTCATAAGGGATTCCTGAATATCCCTATTTTCTGGGCTGCCTTCTCTAACTTATCACCAAGATACAAATATTATAAAAGGTCCCTTCTCTCCAGGATCACTTCTTTCCAGCCTGCCTGTGTTTAACTGATGAACGTTCTGGTTCTTTCCTCAATTCCTGCCACCTTTTGGAAGTCATGAGCTTTCCCTTAGGCTCTCTCCCTTGCCTGCAGGGCTCCTTCATATTCTCTTTTTCTTGGGTGGACTTAGCCTTACTAAAAAGAGATTTTGCACAACACCATTCCAGCCAGGTTTTGAGATCCTATGTACACATAATGTAAATGCTCCTACTCTTGCGGCAGAGAGAGATAGGTTGGGCAGCACGAGGAAACAGCAAAAAAAAATGTCATGTGAGGGTGTTGTGCAACAACATTGCACCACATAAACACAAGCCGTTGAAGATATCTGATACTGTTGTTTATTTATGGTCTGACAAGTTATCAATTTATGTCACACAGGCACAATCTGTAACTCAAATTCAGCTCTATTTCAACTGCACTTTTTCCATTCACATTTTGCTGTCACTATCTCTTTTAATGATAGTTTGGTTAACTTTATCTCTAACTTTGTGTCTGTCTCACTCTTCCACCTACGCATTCTTATTTCCCATTTCACCCGGCTACTACAGTCACTATTCACTCACACTGCCGCTGTTATATTCCCTCTTATCTACTTTTCACTCCTCCATACTTCCTGCTCTACACTCCCCTCTCGTCCCTCTTTCTTCCTCTGCTTCTCCTTAGCCCTGATTATTCGCTGCCCAGGGCAATTAAGATCTAGTAAAATTGTCTGAAACAAATACTAAAAGATATATGGTGTATGCGATTTGCAATCTTTTCTTTAATAATCTTGTATAATTAATGCCTTTTCAATTCAGCTGTTTTATTTTTTTTGACTGGCTGACTTACAGTGGCTGGAGAGATATATACCAAATCTTTCTTAAGCATTTAAATGTGATATTGAATCTTAATACAGTGAAACTGGATTCATATATAGAGAAATACTATATCACTGATTTATAAAAAATGCTATAGATTGATAAATAGACATTATCTTGCAGTTCGTGTTACCACACACAAATCCGGCAATTTTATCATTGTTTATTCATATTCCTGTCCATCAAGCGCACTGCACTTAGCGCAGGTGAAGGGGGAAAAGGCAGATGTGGAACAAGTACATCCCAGCAGAAAAATAATATTTGTGTTGTTCAGGTGGTTATCAACAGATGGTAAATGCACGAGTGAAGCAGTAGCAAGAGAAAGTTTGAATTAGTGAAGGGCAGTAAAGTAATCCTTTGTCAATCAGAGAGAACATAATTTCTATCATAACTGTGATTTGGACTGGAGTAATTGTCAATTTGTGCAGATTCTTTTACAAGTGTATTACTTTTGGGAGTACTACTTCCTGCAAAAATCAGAGCATGTTTCAATAATACTCAATGCCAAATCAGTTAATTAGTACACTGAATCTCATTTCTATGTCATCCTTCTCAATGTAATACTGGTTCATTGACTGTGTTTAAGTTTATATCACGCTTATGGAGCTCCCTCCCATTACACGAAGACTGGAACATGACTTTCGGACATTAAGGAAGTTTATAAAGACTATCTTTCAGCAGGCACAGGACTAGACGTGTGTCTTACATGTTTTGTTTGCTGTTGCATTAAAGCAGGAAAATACAGCATAAAGGAGCCTCCAGTCTGTAATAAAAGTCATACCTATCATTCCAATGTACATGTTTTCCAAATACTGAGTTTAACCTCTTGGCCGCGGTGCGAATTTTGCCGCTGCGGGGGGTTGTGGGGTGAGCGCAGGGCCGCTGTGCTTGTGACGGAACCACGCCGTCATGAGTCACGGGCGGGGTGTGCTCATGACGGCGTGGTTACGTCACGGCCCTGCCTGCTCATTAATTCGCGCGCACAGGTGGGGAATTAGTGCCGCGTGGGCGGAGCGGCAGCGGCATGACGGAACCACACTGTCATGAGCACATGCGGACCGTGGCTCATAACGGCGTGGTTCCGTCATGAGCAGGCAAGGGGTTAATATTGCTGTTTCTGTAGGGAGAAATAGAACCAGTGCTTAATTTGTGATGGTGCTCGGAAGCAGCACTTAATAGTCAACACCAGCTCTAGTAACTGCCCACCACATGGTGGCATTGTCTTTTTTAATTTTAAGATGAGTAGAGAAACCGTGTTTATCAAGTCAATATACACTGAAAACAAATAATATTAGCCTTTCATGCCATTATTACAGCATTGTGCAGCTGAAAATTGTCAGGATTGTCAAACTTGTAAGATGTAGATGCTTAGGTGTTATGTTGGTATTGTCAATGGTTGCATTCACAGGTTATGGGAGGCTCAAGCTGCAGTAACCTTACAAGAAGGGCACTGGCACTTCAATAAAGTACCTATTATAATATGAGGAAATTGCCAGAAGATTGTAGAATAACCTGTTCCAAGCAATGCCCAGCCCTTCAAGAGCAACCCTGAAGGGTTGTTTTGCACAACAGCAGCTCCCACTCTCCAGAGTATAAATTAGGTGGGAAAGAAAATAATTTTGCACATGTTATGTTATGTTATTTGGATTTTTAACGCGCACGGCTACTCACGAGTGTCCTGGTGCAATGTCTTAAGGGGAGCAAAGAGACTAGCAAACAAAAATGTATGGTTTCAGATTTTTCTTGCATACTGTCGGGTCTCGATATTGCGTAATGCCAGGGGAAGTGCGTTCCAAGTAGCCGCAGCCCTCCGTGTCAGAGAACTACCACCAAGCCTCTGATACTTAATTCGAGGACCCAGTGTGAGTCGGTGGAATGCCGATCGCAACTGTCTCGATGGCACATAGAACGTGAACCGCTTTTGCAAATAGGATGGTCCAAAGTATTGCAAGGTGCGATGGGCTAGGACCAGAGATTTAAACTACACCTGTTCAGCTATGGGAAGCCAGTGAAGGGAACGCAGGTGATGACGCACGCTATGTCTGGTGGAGATGCCCAGAAGAAGTCTAGCTGCAGTATTCTGGACTACCTGGAGCGTTTTTGTCAGGTAGCCAGGAATGCCACAGTAAAGTGCATTGGCATAATCCAGCCGAGGCACAATGAGAGCACAGGTGATAGCTTCTCTTGCTGCTTGGGGCAGAAGAGGAAAGAACTTTCTTAAAGTCTTGAGGAGACCAAAACAATTGCTGGCCAACTTCTTGATGTGAAATGAGAAGGAGAGACTCTCATCAAACCATACTCCCAGGTTCTTAGCCGGCTTCCCTTCTGAGGTGGGCACGGGGACTCATGTGGCCACAGAGCTTCCCGGAAATTGAGCGGGAATTTTCCAAACAGGAGAATCTCTGACTTCTCCTCGTTACATTTTAGTTGTGCAGCCGCTAGCCATGTAAAAATGGTAGAGAGACAGTGAAGAGCCGAGGAGACAGAATTATCATCATTGTCCCAAGTAAAGAGCAGCTGGGTATCATCGGCGTAGGCCATGACCTTGGCTCCCAGGCTCTCGGCCAGATAGACCAAGGGTGTCACATAAATGTTAAATAGCAGGGGGCTAAGGGAGGACCCCTGAGGAACTCCTGTAATCACAGACTGTAGAAGAGAGGAGGACGGAGGCATCCAAATCTGCTGGGACCGGCACTCAAGAAAGGACTTAAGCCAGTTCCAGGCAGTACCCGACACACCTATCCTGGCTAGTCGTGAGAGGAGAAGAGAGTGTGGGCCCTTGTTAGGTCAAGCAAAATCAATGCTGCCCACCCACCGGCGTCCAAGCACTCTTGGATGACCTCCATGACCTCCACCAGCACCGATTCAGTGCTGTGAGCGGGTCAGAACCCTGACTGTGCAGGATGAAACAGACCCTCTCTCTCAACAAACTCAGTACGTTGTTTGGTGACAACCTACTCGCACACCTTGGCCAGGCCAGGTAATAGAGATATTGGCCTATAGTTCCCTGGACTGCGTGTGTCTAAAGGTGACTTTTTTATAAGTGGCAACATTTTGGCCTGTTTCCAGGGCGCTGGGACACTGGCTGTATGGAGAGACAAATTAATAATGCTATTCACCTCTGAATTAATCGTATTCGCTGCTGCCACTAGCAATCTAGCCGGGTAGGCATCAGAGGGAGAGCCAGACTTTAAACTCTTCAGGATTTTAAGAGAGTCTGCCAAATCCGGATGTATGACATTACAACGCATGCTTTTACCACGCATGCCTTTACAATGCGGTTTTTACAACGAAAACCTTTACAACGCTTTGGGGTGCTGGATAGTGAATAGTTTCATTTACTATTCCAACTCCAGTCTCCGTGGACACTAGGGAAGGTGTTGGATAGTAAATTAAACGTATTCCCTATCCTAGAGCGCCCCCCCAGCGCAATGCGTTGTAATGGTTTGCGTTGTAAAAGTTGCGTGGTAAAGGCACTGCGTGGTAAAAGTTGCGTTGTAAAGGATGTTTCCCGCCAAATCCACTGGCATAAAAGTGTCCAGACAATGTAAGGCGGCCACCAGTGGAGGCGATGCCATTGCCTCGATCTCACTGTCACCAGGTAAAAAGGCCACCTAGATCGTGCGGATTTTATCCATAAAAAAAGTATAAAGAGTCTCGCACCAGGCGACTGAAGATGGAGACGAACTAGCTTGGGCGGAAGACAACTAAAGCTCTGCGCAATCGCAAAAAAATGTTATGCGTTGTTTTTAGCAGAGTCAATAAGTGTAGTGAGGAATTCCCTTTTAGCTAGAGCTATGGCCTCATAATAGACTTTTTGCTTGGTTCTGAGCTTCAGCTTGGCTGCAAGGCAGTAATTACTGCGGCGCCAAGCTCGCTCTAGAATCTTACATTTGTGTTTTAATTCTTTGAGTTCTGGACTGTACCAAGGTTTAGGGGGAGAGCACCTAGACAGCCTAGAACAGGGCTCCGGGAGAGAGTATCAACAGCCTTAGATACCTAGCTGGTAAAATCATCTAGTCGGTTCTCTAGATCGCCCAAGAGAATGGGTCTAGAGGTTTCCAGAGCTTGGATGAGAGCACCTGGGGCAATTTTAACAAAGGCCGGTTTGCGGAAGGGACACACTAGGGGCTCGACATTGCGCGCTTCCCATGAGAAATATGTCCTACCTACTTGTTTAGAAGAGTAGGACAATTGTGGCCTCTCACTAAAACTATTGGTGAAAAGAGTATAAACAGGCACTTTTAGAATGGGAAACAATATCTAACATCTAACAAAGGCTCTGAAGGAGTGGTGCCAACAACTTCAGCCTCCTGACTCCTCACAAGAAGGACTAAATGAACCTGTAATGCATGGCCCAGATTGCAACACTAAGTCTCGATGATTTCAACAGACTCATGCTTCTTCTTCCAAAAACCTGAAAGAAGGGGTACTAAGAAGAAGGTAAATGGGGACCAGTTGACTAAGCCTCCCAGCATGGTCCCTGGTATCTTTTTAATTACATAATAATAGAGTTTGGTGGATGGGTTACTCCGTCAGAGATGCGGCGGATAACCAGCCTGCTGTATTACAAGTGCCACTGGCTAGAATACAACTGTAATACTGTGGGCGGGATAGCCACAATGTTTATAATGGAGTAACCCGTTCGCCAAACTCTAAAACAAGCCCTGTCTTGAACACCTTAGACGGTGTTTCCCATACAGCTTCACACTGATACACCTGTTACCCTGCAGACTCTGATCAAAGGAACAACCTTAGTTAACAGTCGAGCAAATTAGGTCAAAATAGGTGCACACTCTATGTAGCAGGGATCTTGGTGTTCCTAACACCAGTGGAAAAGGAGGTACCAAGAGCCCCAGACTGCATGTGACAGTGAAGGTGGTAGCCAGAAAATTAAAATACCCCACCTTGTACCATACTTCTAATCACACTAATTATACAATCCAAGCAAACCTGGCCCTCCTTTGAAGAGCTCCTTTCACCCTTTCATCATCCTTCCATCCTTTCACTCTTCGATATATTCATAATATCACCTGTCCCTTTCCAACCCTTCACTCATCCACCCCTTAATCTATCCCGGTATCCATTTGTCCTTTCAGCCTTCCATCCTTTTATACCTCCACCAACTCAGTCTTTCACCTTTCCTTTCTCCCTTATTTCCTTTAAAGTTTCCTTCCTTCCTTTAACCATTCTATTCTCCTCTTATGTCTGTACTCTTTCTATCTATCCATCTTTTGTCACGCATCTTATTTTTCTTTCTCATTTTTCTCGTGCTCACTTTTTTCTCTTCTTCTCTCTTTCTGTGCTTCCCTCAGTTTTCATCATATCTCTTTCCGTGTTGTGCTGTGCAGATCAGCCCTCTCCCACACCTCTCTGACCTGGTATTCCCAGGAGTGTTATTTTGTCTGCAGTAGGAAGAGGCTCATAAGCAACCAGTTAAAGTTTTAGAGGGACCCAGTTCACCAGCTCCTGGGGCCCAGTGGCAGCCCCCGTTTAAGCCGCTTAAGTGGGGACGGGGGGGAGTTCCTTAAGCCACTGGTCACAGTAAGCAGCCCAAGGAAAAGCAGTCCTCCAGGATATCAGCTCGCACCAAAAAAAGATATCCATCCAGATAAACAAGGAGTTCAGAAGCCTACTTTGTTTCTGGACTGGGAGACCAAAACGGGCTGCAGAAGCAGAACTCCCCAATGCACACCACAAACTCAGCGTACATGTCAAGTAGAGCAAAGAAGAAAGAGGGAGTCTTTTCTAGGTTTAGAGTTGCTTTGATCAACGGACTTAATCCCGGGCTGCAGTCGATGGCACTATTCCAAGGCCACATAACAATCTTGTCATTTCTAACATTTTAATATGTGGAGCACTTTACAATGCGTTTTATACAGGTCGTCAAACAGGCTTTTCAGGTCAAAGTTCACATATACTGAGCTCAAGAGGAGTAGCCTAAGCATTTTTCTTTTGTTAAATGTAGGGGGCTTTCTCAGATGCAGCCTATGCTATTACTCGCCCAAAACCGTGACTAAAGAAGTCCTAAAATAATCTGTTTTTACAAAAAAGAAAAATCTGAAAAACTGGTATATTTTGGTAGAGCAGTAAACGTGCTGCATGGAAAAACACTACTGGACTAGATATGCAAGAACAAAATTACAAGCCATGGGGCTTATTTAAGAGATTCCTGTGTCACGTTTGCACCAAGTAAAGTGACGCAGGCTCTCATAAAGATTTATGAAGCCTTGCAAAGTCACCCTGCGTGTCTTTGAGTGGCCTCATAAATCATGAGGAAGGCGACACTGCGCAAATTGCTGCGTCGCCTTACTCTGTGCCTGGAAGCGTTGCTTGGACGTTGCAGAGGGTTTTCCCATGCAAACACCCATGGAATTCGATGCTCCCTCGATTTACAAAGTGATGTAAACCTGGGGAAGTGCCAAATCCGTACGCCTCCTGAGGTGAGGCATAGCGAGGAGAAATATGTTTATTTCTACTAGTTTTTTCCTCTGTCCATGTGTGCTGCATTCTGCAGGACACACAGAAAGAGGAACACACCTCTTTGGATTGCTTTTGTGCAGGAAGGTGCCTGCCTGCAATGGAGGTACCCTTGCAACATAGGGTGCTACGTGGGTGCTAGGTTGCCAAAACGGCACCAGTGCAGGCAGAAAGGACAGGAATTCACTGTATTGCTTAGATACAGGGCATTCCTGCCCTTTCACTTTGGCATAGGGCAGCGCAATAAGGTGCCTTGCTGCACTGCTCTACGCCAACATGCCATACATGAGGCCCCATGTTTTTATTCTGCAAACCTATATAAAAAGTCTGCAAAAGAAATGGAACAAAATAGCACTTTCTTAAACGGTATAATATGGTGTTTAATAGGACTTTGAGCACATTACTACAAATCAGACAAACAATGTATCCCATGGCTTCCACATGTTTCCTATTCACGGATACGAGTTATGTTTATATTTTTCTAATTGTTTTAAAACTATTTTTTTATTTGATAAAGGGCCTCCTTTATGAGGAATTGGCAGAGGATAGCGCAGCATGTCTTATTGCTGAACTACCCTATGCCAATGTATCAGAGCAGGAATGCACCGTATTTATGAAATGTGGAGCATTATTGTCCTTTCCCTTGTGCTGGCGCACAGTTTGCAGCCTAGCACCAATGCAGGCACCCTTGCACCATGCTGCAAATGTGCCTCTGTTGCAGGAATTATTATTTTAGTGCAGGAAGTGGCACCTCCCTGCACAAAAACATTCCAGAGGCATTTTCCTCTTTCCATTTGTGTTGCAGAATGGAAATAGGAAAAAACGAGGAGAAAGGTAAATATTTCCTCTCGTTGCGCCTGCTCTTGGGAGGCATAAGGTTTTGGTGCTGTCCTAAGTTTCCTTGATTAAGTAAATCTGTGGCTGTGTCAAAATCCACGGGTGTAGCGCCGGAAAACCCAGCGAAGCGCCCATGGAACGCACCTTTGACGCAGAGATCGGCAAGGCAGTGATTTGTGCTGCTTAGTCTTACTCCATATCCATGAGGCCATGCAAAGCCATGCAGATAGGCTTTGCGTCGCCTCATTGCCGCCAGAGCATGAAAAAAAGTAAGGCTCTGGCTGCGCAAGCCTCTCATAAATAAGACCCTAATTTTCACTTGCAACAGTAAATATTGCAATATATGAGAACCGCTGCACTCCAAGGTAAATAAAATTAAACTGGGTAATGTGGATAATCTATTAGATAGGTGCGCAGGAAGTCACCTTCCAGGTCCAAAAGGTGCGTTTGATATGAAAGCGGTGGGAGCCTTACAGGGGGTAAGGACAAATCCTGGGCACTCTGGTAGGCACCTTGGTGCGTAAATGTATTCAATAAAGTTCTGAATCTGATGTTGAACACAACTATTGTTTGATTTATTTCAACAAATTTTCATCATAATAGTAGTTTGTTAGTCATAGTTCAATATTTCCATAATCATATTCTAGTCATATGATCAAAAATCAAAGTTTCAATGTTCTTGTTGGATTATACATTCAAAATCGTCCCCGATGCATTTCGTGCAAGGATGCACTTCTTCAGGGGGAATCTACGCATGCCCGGCGTCTTCCGGGTTCACGATCACTTTCGCGGAGATTCCCTGGATTGTAATGTAGAATGCCGGTTTTTCTTCGTATACGTGGTAAGACTGCACATTTGTCCTTAATGCTTTTCGTAATGTTTTCCTTAACGCCTCTACCGATCACAAGCCATTATTCACTCTCGAGCACCGCCGTTTCTTTCAAAGTCCACACACACACCTCGGGTTGGATCTTCAGGATTTCTTTATCTTCTCTCCGTGCACTCCCACTCTTCTAAACCACGTTTTATTCTTCATTTGCTCGTGTTTCCTCACTCAGACCGGTGATGATCCCACACCCTTATATTATTGCTAAATTAACCTTGGTATCACTCTCCATTAATGCATGGTGTGTATTTAGGACTCCTGTATCAGCGCCCTACATATTGTTTCCTCTTACCTTTTAGATTCCCCCTGAAGAAGTGCATCCTTGCACGAAATGCATCGGGGACGATTTGAATGTATAATTTGTTGAAATAAATCAAACAATAGTTGTGTTCAACATCAGATTCAGAACTTTATTGAATACATTTACGCACCAAGGTGCCTACCAGAGTGCCCAGGATTTGTCCTTACCCCCTGTAAGGCTCCCACCGCTTTCATAACAGTAAATATTGTTCAGGTGTAGATGTGCAAAGTCTTTTCTTTCAGCCTTATATTTTATGTGTAGCAACATACTCTCAAATACACACCCAGACACATATGTGAACACAAAAACACCAGACCATGTATATATGTACACGCACACGCATGTATATATATACATTCATATAGGAACATGCCAACTCACACAGTGACACATTCATGTTTGATGTTATTTCTGAAAACTCTTCCACTGTCTTATAGTAAGGTTGTGTCCATGCTCTGATACGGAAACAAAAGAGGGGAGAGGGAGTCCAAGAGAAGTGTAAAGACCAGTGAGGACAAATTCCCGAAACATTAATGCAAAACACAAAGAACCCTTAGGTCTAGAGTGCTGGAACAGCACCAAAAGAGACATCAGCTGAGATATCTTGTTGTTAGTGGGGGAGTCCTTTAATTATGACGAAATCCCATCACCCACCAAAGTGGCATGATTCATCATCTGGGATTCTCCTCTTAGTGGAGAATCCCAGCTCTTCCAAGGGCTACAACCCCCTTACTCTGAGGGAGGAGCTCAGGGATGTTTTTAGTTTCCTACTCTATGAAGGATATACTAAATCCTAAAGATGTGAAGCTTTTGAATGGTTGGGTAGCAGGCGCAGTGCAGAGAAAAGAAACTCAAAGTGTGAGATAAGTGACGTTAAAACTAACTATTAAGAGTGAAAACACTCTTTATTGGCTCATTCCTAGTGTCAGGATTAAAAACAGTGCACCTGCAGTATGGAAATAATGGTTACTGTATGTGACAGATGAACCAGGTCACCATGTTTCGGCTCAATCGACCCAGAAAGCTCTACCAGACTATAAGCAAATTTATATTTTATGTACTTATTTTCATTGGCACATGCATTCTCCCTCAAATATTATAATATTCCCGTACCACTCCAATGATTATTATCTTGTTTTCATCAATGCATGCATTTTCCCTATAATAGTTGAAAATTCCTGCACTTCCTCAAGGCTTATTTGCTTATTTTTATCGGTACAAGTACTTTCTCTCTAATATTTGCATTTTCATGTACTCCTTTAATGATTAATTTGCATTTTATGGGATATTGCGCATGCCATTAAGAGAGAACATGATATTTTGCATGATCATGTGGTGGGGAGGGATCCCCAGGGATGAACAAAAGTTGGCTTTAGAGATACATAAGTACGACTCTTTGTTGTCGTGCCTGGTGGTGAAAGGTCACTAAAGAGTGCGTGATGATCAGCATTTCTGTGTAGCCTGAATAGCACCTTCCTTTACTCTATTACATCAGAAAAATGTTATTGTGTATCTGTCAGTCATCTTCACCGATTGAAAAACATATGGCCTTATTGTTTATAGAGCAATGTGTCTAATATGAAAGAGGGGTATTCTATTATAGCATTTGTGAAGTCCGTCATATCGGGGATAGGACTCCAAAACAAATGTTAAAATACAAATTTTAGGCCCTTATTCACAAACGTTTTGTGCATTAAAGAGTCATTTAGAGATTAAAAAAGGAATTCAGTGTTGCTAAGTATCTGCCGATGTATGGTTATATGCAATTACATACATATGTAATTTAAATTTTTTTGTGAATCCCATAAAAGACTTAACGGTTTGAAATCGCAGTTGGACATATGCAAGGAATAGATTTACAAATTTAAAAAAATCTTTTTGAATCCGGTCACTTGCGATGAAATGTATACTGCGGATACTTATCTGGTGCTGTAGTATAAAATAAATACGTCAGTTGTTACATGTTCTTGTTCTTTTGTCTTCAGGAAACATGAAGTCCTTCAGTGCAGCTACTGAAGTCCTTTTCTGCAGTCTGGTACTACAATCTGTAACTTTGGGTAAGTGAACCTTGATCCCAATTTATGTTCTTAAGTCATTACTGGCGCAATATCTCCTCCAACTTTTACCACAGTGGGACATCCTCAAATTATTGTTTTCCATGAAGTGTCTGCAGCTTAGTTGCCAATGTTTACAAAGAACTAGCTGGGATGTGGCTATTGTGAGCCAATAGATCTGCTATTGAACATAGCTGTGGACTGCAAGAGTTGTGTGTTATACAATCATGTGAAATGCAGCATGGGAAACAACTGCTCTCTTTAGTGTATTTTCAATTAGCAGACATAAGGAGTTTGCCCCCTGCCAGCGTACGGTGAATTCCAGGCAGCTACCCTCTATCGCTCACTTCTGCTGCCGATTTAGATGAGAACTGCATATATAACCAAAAATATGCCTACACTGGCTTTTTTGTCCCAGTTCCTTCATAGTCTTTACTGCCAATAACAACCGAGTCAAAGTTTGAACTGTAGAACACATTCGTTTATTTAGACCACCTACATAGAGATAGAGAATTACAAGAGGAGATAAAGGGAACGGTTAGTCCCTTACCTAGGCATTTATGTGCAGTTTTTTTCTCCCATATTGGGCCATGCACATGCCAGATAAAATAGACAAAATATGACAAAGCATTAAATACAATTGGGAAAGGGTTATGCAAGAAAGTGTGTGTTTTAATAAATATTTCATTAACAAAAGGTTTGATATGGTAAGATTGGTATTTTCCCAGCATTCAGAAACCAGTAGAGAGGAAACAAATCTGCACTTCTAGGAGGTTGTGAATATTTTTTTGCAGTGTTTATCAACTTCCAGTTTCAGGTTTAAAAAGTGAGAAACCCAAGAGTGAATCCAGGAAGCTACACATCTCTAAAAACTAAACTCAATTCTGAATTCAGCAAAGGGCCATTTGTGTAGCTCGCTGAATGTTTTCCCAAAGAAACTAATTGTTGACAGTAAAAAATTATGAATTTTAGTGGGGGGGGGGGGAAGAGAAATAGTAAAAAGATTTTCATCTGTAATTCTTGTCTTCAAAGGCCAATTAATGAAACTTGGCTCCTCTTCTTCTGGATATATGTATTGTCCTTACATCTAATGAGACTCTGGTATTAGAGTACCTTCACCATACACCTGTGTGTGCACAAACTCTAAGACTGTCACTTTGTCTCGCAGGTACCCTAGGTTTGTCAATGTTTTGTTGGTGTTAAGTTGCTCTATTAAACTTACCCCCTTAGCCTTTGTTCTAGAGAGTATACCTGTCTAGCAGGGCAAGGGGAGATTGTGGCAGGGAATGGTTCTCCAAGAACAAATGCATCAAATTCAATGATGTATTTGATTTAGTTGCCAAACGTTCTGAGACAAACTTGGGACAAAATTGATAGGTACCGAAGTCTTCTTGTTGATGGAGGCATCACCTTATGGCTGTCACCTATGTGCTCTTTCTCTCCCTTTTTTTGGATATTCTCTGTTTTGGACATTGAAGTCCTTCAGTGGGCAGTAGAGCCATGCTCCTCGAGACTGATACCTTCTGTGCAAGACTCCTCTGCAACCTTTTTCCTGAGTCAAAAGACTCTTAGTGAAACAAACGAGGACGTCTTGGCCATATAGTCACGCCTTTCGTGGGAAGCCTCACCATCTTTTATCAGTTCACTGTGGCTTGAAAAGTTTTCTAGGTCAAAAGTTCTTGGAGTGCAGGATGTCTTCTTATTGGTAACCTTTGAGCCTCCAGAATTCTAGGGACAGTTTATATGATAGTGCGGCAAGGTCAGCTGTGGGAGACTGGTTCAACCACTCTGTCCATCCAGTGCCAGACAAAATACAGTCCCAACTGAACAGCTGGTTCTTCAGCGAATATGTCCTTCTTTGGCTTCCTTTATGTCCTTGGGACCATGGGAGGCCAGCTGGCCTGAACTTTGAGAACCCCTTTCATACCTTTAGTACAAGCATGAGCAGGATCTAAGACTTCAGTCCTCTCCTAGACTCTTGGCGCCGTCTTCTTGGAAGTCTAGTTATGTTCTGCATCTCTGGCCAGGGAGTCTTTCCTATTGTAGTCAGTGGTAGTGGCTGTGATGGATCAGGAGATTATCCAAAGAATGATATCAAGCTCAGATCCTCTACTGTACCACTTCCTATAGGTTTACTCCAACCAATCCCAGAAAGCACTGGTCTGAGCTGTTTTATAGGTGGCTGCCAGCTTAGATGCCTGAGACTCTCCAGCCCACCCAGAGGCCAGCACGTTGACATCTTGTACCTCCTTCATGTAATAAGTAGAAAACTTACCAAGACTGGTTCCTGTCTCCACAACAATGATAGTAGCCAACCTGGCAATGAGAAGGCCAGCATCAAGGGCAGGCTTACACCAGAAACCCTCTTTTATTAGAAACATGTTACTGCCTGGTCCTGTATGGCCAGTTGGTGTAATTGTTCTATACCCTCCCTTCACATTCCTGGCATACGTGGAAGTGGATGTTGCTGAAACTAACTGCTCCCTCTCTTGGTTCAGGAACCATCCAGCAGGACGCTGCCCCAAAAGGTATTTTGTTCCCTGAGAGATCCCTGAAGGGCGCCCTTCACCTCATCTCCGACCTTGAGAATGCTAATTGAAATCAAGCTCGGGGTGAGAGCCAGGTAAATGGTGCTTAGAGGCTGACTAGTCTAAAGCAGAGATGATTAACTAAAAAATCATCTTTGGGGTATTTAGACCAAAAATTGAAGTTCACCAAATGAATAGAAGTTTTAATAAATAACAAAATACATTTAAGATAGATGTTCCAGTCCTTCCATAAGCCAAGTTATTAGAATATAAATGTGATACTTAAGGCAGACATGCTCGCTTCAAGGCACAGTTATAGTTGGCTTACTGATGCTAGAAATAGATTTTCATATTTGTCAAAAAAATTGCTTTTGAAATTAGACTGCCAAAGCATGGTCTGCAGCCATGATGCTACGCTTTTAGAGTCATTTATGTGGATAGTGTTAGTCTACACTTAAGCCCGCATGTTATATCAAGCTTCTATACGACTGATGGAATTTCTCCGCTCTTTAGTCTTTGTGGCTTTATTTAAAATTCTGTTATGTTATTTTATTTATTTGTTATGTCTAGGTGTTAGAGCACAGCTGCTGGGAGTTGTTTCGTCACCTCTCAATGCGCAGAGTCTACATTTCTCAGTAAACAAGTCCATAAAAGCTGAACATCTAGAGGAAATATGCGAAAATACAAAATTTCCTACAGTAACTAATACAAGTTATTGTTTAAAAAAAGTTACACTATCGATGACTGCGCAGAATGCTCATGAAAATTATATTTATTAAAGAAGTTAACATGCAAAGAGGACCTATTTGGTCCCGAGCTCCTGGACCTCTGGACCAAGATCATTAATACATCCCTTCTTCAAGGATCCATTCCAGACATCCTGAAAACTGGGCAGGTCTCGCCTATCCTAAAGAAAACTACAGCAGACCCCTCAGACCCTAATAACTATTGTCCGATCTCTAACATCCCTAAGTTAGCCAAACTCCTGGAAAAATGCGTTAACATACAACTGAACAGTCACATTGATCGATTCAACCTGCTGAACCAATT
This sequence comes from Lissotriton vulgaris, assembly GCF_964263255.1. Lineage (NCBI taxonomy): Eukaryota > Metazoa > Chordata > Amphibia > Caudata > Salamandridae > Lissotriton > Lissotriton vulgaris. Next base: position 683,006,257 of record NC_141693.1, read on the forward strand.
TCAATCTGACTTCAGAGCAGATCACAGCACAGAATCAGCCATGACACATGTATTAGACGACGCTCTAAAAATCTTAGACCAAAATGAAGCCTGTCTTCTAATCCTACTCGACCTGTCATCAGCTTTTTACACCGTCAAACACGACAACCTGCTGGATCTCCTGAAAGACAGAATGGGTATGTCAGGAAATGTATTTAACTAGTTTGCCTCTTTCCTCCAAAATAGATCCCAAAGATTCAAGGTCAACCAATCCCTGTCCATCCCCTCGTCCATCACACTGGGAGTTCCACAAGGCTCCTCCCTCGCTCCCACCCTGTTCAACCTTATCATGGAACCTCTTACTGATCTTCACAGCCTCTCCAAGATACACTTCCACATGTATGCTGACGACACCCAAATATACATCAAGCTCCACTCACTAGAGGACATCAAATAACTCAACACCACACCTCAAAAATCCCAAACTTGGCTGGCCGAAAACCATCTGAAACTTAACTCCCTCAAAACGAATTCCTTTTAATCGCTCCCCCTAACAAAACTCACACTATCCTAGACCTAACAGCTCTCAATGGACAACCGCTCATAGTCGACTCAGCAAAATCTTTAGGGGTAACGCTGCTGAAACACATCAGCACCTCAACAAAAGGAGCCAACTTCCACCTAAAGACCCTATGAAAACTGAAACCCTATCTGCCCGCCTACGATTTCAAACAAGCATTTCAAGCCCTAGTTATCCCTCGCGTGGAATATGAAGCAGTAACCTTAGTGGCCTCCCAAGGTCATCAACAGCCCCGCTTAGAGCCACGATCAACTCTGCTTCAAGACTCATCACTGTCACTGGTTCTAAGAGAAACGCTCCCATATCCCCTGACCTGAGAACCCTAAACTGGCTACCGTTTGAAGCCAGAATTCATTTAAAAATCGCTTGTATGACGCACAAGGCACTCTACCACAATGCCCCACACTACCTAGCTCAGAAATTGATGCTCTCAGTGGGAAACAGAGCTTCCATAAGTGCCAAGACTCTTCTCCTTCAACCTCAAAGATTTGCCAAGAAAAAAACTTATAACCGGTCCTTTTCTGGTATGGCTCCAAGGATATGGAATGCTCTGCCCAGTGAAATAAGAATGAACCCTTCCTCTGCCTCCTTCAAAGGAGAAGTGAAAGCTATCCCCCTGGCTAAATTCAAATGAACTCTATATCTAATCACTGTATTATATTTTTTGCTGTTTCTTGCGGTCATATTCGTCCTTCTGTTTATTTTTGTTTGCGCTAGCTTAGCACTGTCTTCGCTTGATTGGGAACTATGTATAACTTACCCACATTGCTCGTAATATTTCATTCCTTCTGCTTGACTTGTAAAGCGCTCTGATACTCGCGAGAGTCTTGTTCGCGCTATATAAAACCTTCAAAAATAAAATAAATAAATAAAATAAACTCTGGGTGCACCTAGGCTCTCAGTGAGCTGCCACAGTCAGCACTGAATTTCAGAGAGAGAATGGGGGCGAATATGAGCGCTCCAGTCTGCAGTTCATGGTGTCCCTTAGAAGCAGGGTCCTCGCGAGTACTGAATACAAAAATGTGAGGAGTAACTTTGGTGATCAGTGAAACAAAAGCTGGAGATGCCGGCACTGAGGTGTTTGATACTTTCCTCCTTACAGTAAGGGATGCTTAAGTGCCTGACACTAACTGTTTTGCTTCATTATTTGGGGCGGCTTTTATAATTTCCACATTCATTAACATACCACACTACACTCTGGGAATAAGAAGAAACAGGTGTCTCAGTTATAAGCTAGGAACACACTGCTAAAGGGACAGAACATTCGTAAAGAAAGGGAGCTCATTTAATGGCAAAACTCTGAGACTGGCCTTGTTTCTAGATGAGTCGAATTCAGCCTCCTGAGGTCTTCGCCTAAGTCCCCTCCAACAGAATCAGTAGCAAGAATGGTGCCTATTTGTGTTATGTAAGTGCCCATATGATCCTCTTACGAATATCAATTCTGATCTTTAGCTGGTCTGCAACCCCTGACAATGCTTTCATGTGTTTCCCTTTCACTCTAAAAGAGAATGCATTCAGAGCACCATGTTATCAGCCACATGCATCAAGTGATTTAGGAATCGCAAACGGTGCGAATCGCAAAATTCGGCCGTTTGCGATTCCTAAATCACTATTTGGGATGCATCAATTAAAAATACATGAAATCGCTATTTTTTGCGATTTCTAAAAATGCGATTGCATTCAAGGAATCGCAATTTGCGATTCCTTAATTGCAATGCATGACACCTAAAAAAATTGCGAATTCGCACTTAGGAAGAAAAAATTACCATGAGGTTGGACCTCATGGTAATTTGCGAAAATTCAGAAAAGTTAAATTTTGTGCATTTTTCAAACTGTCCTGTTGTGCACACTCATGCCCTTAGGGCATGTGTGTGCACAACATATGTGCATAGATTGATTTCAGGGGTTCAACAGGGTGTCCATTGGACACTTGAAATCTCAATCTCAATTTGCGATTAGCTAATTGCGAATCGCAAATTGAGATTGTCTTCCCATTCATTCCTAAGGCCTTTTGGTCCATAGGAATCAATGGGAAGGGATTCCTTAATTGCGATTCGCAAATTGTGAATCGCAATTAGGGAAAAATAAGGAATCGCTAAAAAATTTGCGATTTTTTGATGCATTACCGTTTGCGATTCTTTAATTGCGATTCCTTAATTTTCGCAATTAAGGCATCGCAAACAGCACCAATGATGCATGTACCTGTATATGTTAAAAGCCTCCTATCGTCTGTCCTGTAGTTCACCAGGCCCGCATCAATGCCCAGGTAAAGTACCCGTGACCAGCACTGAAATTAGTATATTTTAGAGCCATTTAAAATTGTTTTTGTGAAAATCTCTAATCTATATTTAAATCTTAAAACGACCTGAGAATGAGCCCTGTACAAAATGAGCTTGTCTCCAACATCACTTTTTCATCTGTGTGACTGTATAATAGCATGTTTATGTGGATGAAAAGTCTACGGTCTGCCCCCTCCCCCACTCTCTTACATTTCATTTGGACTAGGGATAGGTTCATCCAGTATTGGAAGCCGCAACAACTACCGTTGGATAGATGTAGGCCCGTAATTTCTGATTCACCCCAAATCGCAACTTCCAAAAGAGATCTCGTCAAATGCTCACTTTGAAGATGCTCATGCTAAAAAGACGTGGACTGGAATCCCATTAATAGACGAACAGTCTCACATAGACACAGGCCCTTGAAACCAAAAGTGAAAAGTGACTTTCCCAGGTGGCTTGATTTTCTGCCTGGCAACGGGCGACTCAGTTTTTAGCGTTGGGTTCGCCCCTTAATCACAACGGCTAGCATTCTGGATTTGTCTGAATTCCTAAATTGGCTGCTGAGGGCCCTTGTCAGACAAATCGGTAATCTGACAAGAGCTGTAAACCCGCCTGCGGTCCTGCTGCACCCTCATTGTTTTCCAGGGTCATATTCAGCAGGTACGAAATAAATGCGCAGAAATGGGACTTATCTGCCCAAAATCAACGTGGAAACGCCGATTCTGCAATAATGAGCCATTCGCCGGAAGGGGAGGCGGGGGACGCTGGGAAACTGTAATACTATGCTAACTTGGTGTCCCAGAAATACCCCCACCTTGCAATTTTCAATGCATGGATAGGTGTCGTAAGCGCTATATAAATGCAAACTCAGTATAGGTAATTTGGGGTTCCCTGTTACTGATGTGACGTTACCACATTGCACAGAATGAGGGTCCATAGCTGACAAAATGTGAAACACTCTGAAAAAAGCTTAGTATGAGTGTTAAATGCTAGGCTTGAAAACATTTGCAACTGCACCGTCTTGCCCTCTGACATTTTTATTAAATGCTTGTTTAATTGTTTTGTACTTTTTGTTTCGAACCAGAAACAGTGCAGGCTTTTTTCATACGATCAAGGGAGTTAGCTACAAAAGGCATGCTCTTTCTTTTTTTAGTAGAATACGAGATTTATTGGGGATGTTTACATTGTTTTTGAGGAATTAAATGATTAATTGTGTTGTTTTGTTACTTGATTACCAGAAGGGTATCATTAAGTTGTCTACATTTCCCGGGTTGTTGTGACATATTTACTGTATTTTATAGGATAACAGAACGTTGGTGACATCTCTATTAGCAGTTAACGAGGAACACTAGTCAATTACATTTTTTCCAGCTTTTAGCTATTGAAATGATCACAACTCAACTTTTACGAGCTAGTTTTGGTATAAACAAGGTTAAAACATCATCTGAACCTCATCCTGCAACTAAAATGCGTCTTGTATGTGGGTTGAGGCATAATTTTCACATGCCCTTTGATACTAAGAGTTAGATTTTCTGTCAACATAAGGTGAATGGTCTGTTTTTTAAGTTGAAGCCTACCAGACAGCGCTGCGATCTGGCTGAGAAAAGACTTCTTGTGGGCATTCTGAAAGCTTCCCTGGGAATATATTCTGCCCATTGCTTATCATTGGCTTTGATAACTCACATTTTCTGACTTTCTATTTGCTGGCTTTATTTGGCTTTATTTGTTTTAGGCAGCCTCCTTGTTTAGGCTCCTTCTTTTCTTCCATGAGTGCTTATTTTTATCTTGTCAAACTTGCTATGCGTTCAATTACAGAGATTAAATGTCAGACTCTGTCTTCAGAGAGATTGGCAGTTACTTTTCATTCTCTGACTACAAACTGAGAGAATTTCTGTGATAATCTTGCTGTGAATGGGGTAAGAAAAGTTCCCATTTAAATGTCTATAAATGCACCGTGCAAATATTCGAGAATATATCAGAAATATGAAAGCATACATGAAGCACTTTTTATGTAATTCAGAAGTGTGGTGGAAACCAGGGCTTTAAGTGAGCCGGTGTAAGATCCTGATTTGATGAAAGGATCACACAAGGAGGCAGGTTAACAAGATAAATCCAAAGTTTAATTCTTTGAAAGAAGAACCTATTCACAGCTTCGCAACCAGTCAAGACAACAGTCCTGGCCATTTGAACTAATACCATTCCATTTGTCTCTGGGTGGTAAAGAGAACATTTCTTGTGCACGATGCCACAACTTTTAAGAAATGCTTCCATTTCTCGTGAAACTAATTGAACCCCATTATCAGTAAGTATGGTTTCAAGATAAGCTTCTTTGGCCAGGAGAGATTCTAGGAATTTAATAACTTGCAAAAACTCGATATTAGCAGTCAAATGAACTTCAGGCCACCTGGAGAAAAGATCGAAAAGAACCAACATAAACACTTGTTGGTCATTAGAGTGAATAGGCCCAAGTATATCCAATGCAACATTTTTCCAAGACCCAGACAAAAGCTCTCTTACCACCACAGGCTGAACTCTTTACATTTTGATTTAACACTCATGTAACAGACAGTACAATTCCCTAACAACTCTCTCAACATGCAAGTCCAGACCTGGTCACCAGTATGAAGAGCGAAGTCTTTCCTTAGTCCTAGACATACCAGAGTGTGACTTGTGCGTCAGATCAATCAATGTCTGACGAAGTTTAGTAGGAGGAACCAGTCTTGTGCCATGCAGAAGGACCCCACATACAGACATCTCATCTTTAATACCCCAAAACTTGCTAGCCTCATCTGATGCTTGCTTTTTAGAGTGCCAACCATTCTGAATGAGAGACACAAGCTCAGAAAGGACAAGATCAGCAGATAGTTCCATACACCTCTAATGTTATCAATGATTCGATCCTCAACCACATAAACTTGAATTTCATCATCATCATCATCCTCATCTTGTACATCATTTTTAATCTTGTCCACCAGTCTTGAAAGAGTATCAGCTATACCATTATCTATGCCAGGGATATATCTTATGTCAAAATCATACTCTTGCAGAGCTACGATCCACTTTGTTATTCTACTAGACACCATATCTATCCCTTTCTTCTTGAAGGTTTCACAAAGAGTCCTTATCAAAATTTTTATACCCCACAAAAACCTTTTAAGTATCTTTACAGCCCAAAAAACAGCCAAGGCTTCCCGTTCAATAAGGAAATAATGAGTTTCAGCATCTTTGAGATAGTGAGAGAGAAACATAATAGTTTGCATTCCCCTTCACCTTCCTGCTGAAGAACAGCACCCACACCTTTAAGACTGGCATCAGTAATGATAAACAAAGTCTTTGAGGGAAAAAAACATTTAAGCTTGGGAGCACTACTGAGTTTGTCTTAAGCGCCTCAAACTCAAGACCACACTCCTTCGACCACTTGAATTCTAACCCTTTCCTCAAGAGAGAGCTCATACTAAAACTGTTCTCGGCAAAGTTCTCAGTACATTTAATATAGTATTCAATCATACCAAAGAACTTCCTGAGTTCCTCTTTAGAGGTAGGAGCAGATATATGATTGATGGTGTTAACAAGATTAGCCTTAGGAGCTATACCCTCACCAGAGACTATATGCCCTGAATAGTGAATAGAGGAGGTTCCATACTGACACTTTTCTGCTTTGATTATGAGATTTGCCTCACTCAATCTACCCAAAACATTGAACAGACGATCCTCATGTTTCTTATGGTCACTTCCAAACACAAGGATATCGTCTTGGTAGGCACATACACCATTGTTAGACCTGGCACCTTGGCGTGAGTCTCCCTTCCACTTTTTGCTGATGTGCCTCCGATGTTTTGCTGGTTTTCCGATACTCAGGGCACTGCGCCACGGCTGACCTGTGCCGCAGTGCAAGTGCTCCCTACTGTAAATTGTACATGCGATTGGTATCCATGATTGGTTAATTGGATTTACTGTTAGTCCCTAGTAAAGCGCACTAGAGAGTGCCGGGGCTTGTAGATGCCAATACTGCTGGTGGGCCTGCAGCGCTGGTTGCGCCACCCACCGAAGCAGCCGTAAAGATGTGTCTGGGAACTGCGACCGCAGAACCCGCGTGCGGTCCCGTACCGTCACGCTAGCTGGGCAAGTGCACCCACTTGCCAGCCCCCGACCCTTCCCTTGACTACATATTAGTCACCCCTATGGTAGGCCTGCGGGCAGGGTGCGTTGTAGGTGTAAGGTAGGACAAGCCCTGATGTGCGTGGCATGTCCTAGTAGTGACTTACAACCAAGACCGTATTTCACTATTGAAGGCTACCTGCTCCATTAGGCCAGACTGAGCTGCGAGAATTGTAACACCCTATAATCCCCGCAGGCTCAAGGAGCATGGTAGCAAGTCATGTTTAGTATGCCTGAACTCAGGATGATAAAATATTTCTTGTAGTCAAGTTTATTTTAGTATCCTGGGTTTGCAAATGCTACTTTTAGAAAGTTAGCATTTGCTTGCTTAACCATTTCAGCCCGCCTCTGCTGGTATGTGTATCTGACTGTCTGGGATGTGTGAGTGACAGGGCTGGAGGGATGACAGGTGGTGAATGCGCAGATTACACCTTAGTGGGAGGTAGGAGTGCCTCTTGACTCGAACTGTAGCTGTGCTCGGCCACCACAATGCTGGCTCCACCCTCCTGGGGAGCGGCGGATGACTCTGCCGGCACCTGGCCCAGGAAGGGCGAAGCCCCCATCAACAAGGTACTCTGGCCACCCCTGTCCGCACAATGCTGGCTCCACCTCCTGTGGGGCATCTGATGCGCCTGCCCCTCACACTGAAAGCAGAAGCCGGAGTACACCCACCGGGGTACTCAAGGATTGAGAGTGGCTATGCAAAGGCCCCCCTGGCCTGCGAGAACAAAAGAATTGGCCTATAAAAGAAGGAGCCCTGCTCCTTGAAAATTAGATCCTGTTTGGGCCACAGAAGGACTCTGCCCTACGAGAAGGACCGTGAGAGACAAGGAAGGGTGCTGACTCTTGCCTGTGTCTGGTGCCTTGCTGCTGAAGGAGAGAAAGAAGAAAAGACTACGAGAAGACTTTTGCTTTACTTTGTGCCAAACTCTGCTAAAGAGATCTCCAAGGGCTTGCAACTGGACTTGCCCCCTGACCAGCGTCCCAGGACCAGTGGACGCTATCCCCTTGGAAGAAAGCGACTGCGGGTGCTGACCATCGCCGCAGCACCGACGGAGGAATCTCCTCCAAGGCAACGACATCCACCTGACCACCGTAACCGGGGCCCAAAGCAACAGCGAGAGCAAAGTAAGGACCAGCCGCCGCTGGCCCGAACACCGTGACCGCACCTGCACCGGGAGCCCGAGAGCAAAGCGAAGGAGGACCCGTCCGGTCCGAGCTCTCGAGGTGACTGCATAACGAGCAGCCACTCACCTGCAAAGACGGACAGTTGCCCTGTGAGAATCCGCAAGGTCGGTAGTCTGCCCGACAGCCCAGCTGTGGGTCCACAGCTGCACCGGCACTTGGCTGGGTACGTCCTGCACTTGGGGACCGTACTGCCACTTGCCGCCACCGCACAGCCGCCGCCTCCAGGGTCGGAGCGGACGACGAGGAGAGGACCCTGCCGCCACAGAACACCGCTGCCCCGGATGACCAGTGACCTGCTCGGCTGAAGAGCCGCAACGATCAGCGACACCGGGAAGGCAACGCGACGTGGGACAGATCCCCTGGAAGCCGCCGGCTCCACAAGAACTTTGGGTAACACCGGCCTACGGGCCCTCAGAGAACTGCTATAAGAACTGTGGTAACCTGAACTGAGTAACTTGCAACCGTTATCATAAAGTACGTTGACTGTATTCACAAACCTGCTTAAAATCTATATAAAGATATATATTTTTACAGAATACAGTCTGGTCTCGTTGTGTGGTGGGTTGGTTGTAAAGGTGTACTATTGCAAGTGTTTAACCCTATGTGCCCCAAAGATTAGCCTACGACTGCTTAAGCCACACTACCTAGAGGGTAAGCAGAGGTTGTCTGGAAGGTAACCCTCAGCCCTGACGAGGAAGAGAGAGTCCCTGCTTGTCGCTAGTGTTGCACTGCGCCAACTAGAGCCTCCCCCTTCCTACATTGGTGGCAGCGGTGGGATTTCGAATTTACACTTGCGATATCTATACCTGAGCTTCTGACCACTACACAAGGATTACGGTCCAGTTACTTAGCCACAGACTTTGCTTTTTGAATTTTGCCGAAAGAAGATTCCGAGTGCGAAAACCATGCCGGGCACGAAGAGCCTGGATGGAGCGGAGTCCACGACCTCGGAAGTGTTTGAGATCGAGTGGGACCCCGCGAAGCTCGATAAATACTCAAAGAACGAGCTGAAGTTTTTTTGTAAGAAACTCAAGGTTCCGCACGCTGGTTGCAAGAATAAGCCAGAATTCTACAAGGCCCTGAAAGCCTGGGTAGAGTCCAGAAAGACCCCGGAGGATCAAGACGCCCTCGCCGAGCAGAATGCGACGGAGGAGCAGAATGCACTTGGGGATCTGATTGACCTCGAAAGGCAAGACAGCGTGCACAGCTTTGGTAAAGGCCTGTCGCCAGAGGAGCTGGCGGACAGGAAGGAAACGAGGAATCACGAAAGAAAGCTGGCAGAATTGAAAATCCAGCTGGAGCTTGAAACGAAAAGAATGGCGCTGGAAGAGCGAAAGCACCAGATGGATTATGAAGTAAAAATGAGGGAGATAAGTCTCAAAGAGAGAGACTTGGATCGTCCTCCCTCTGGTGGCAGCACATCGCCAGTGCAGGTAGAGTCAAGAGTGCACATCCCGAAGGACGTAGTTAAGGAGTTCTTTAAGGGGGATGACATAGGACAGTGGTTTAGGGCATACGAGGTAGCCATGTCCTCCCACCGGGTCCCTGACAAGGATTGGGGAGCGGGGTTGTGGGGAAGGTTCCTTAGCGAAGGGAAAGATACCTTGCTAGATTTGCCCGTTGAGAATCAGAGATCCTATGCCCACATGAAAGAAGCTTTAATGAACAGGTACGGGCTTACCCCTGAAATGTATAGACAAAAGTTTAGGGGATGTACTAAGCGGCCTGGGAATACGTATGTGGAGTATGTGACTTACTTTTGCAGAGCACTGGATGGTTGGGTGAAGGGTAGCAAAGTTAATGATTTTCAAGGTCTCTTTGATTTAATTGCATGGGAGCACTTGTCTGATCACTGTTTTCCTGAGTTACGCCAACACCTGATCGATAGCAAGCTGTCCAACCCGAGGAAGCTTGCTGAGGAGGCGGACCGCTGGCTCAGCACCAGGGTCCACAAGGATCCCGTGGGAGACTCCGCCAAGAGTGGGCAGGGTCCCCAGCAGAAGAGTGGGGGGGACAAAGGGGGAAAACAGAAAGGGTTCCAAAAAGGCCCCCAAAGTAGTTCCCAAGGGAGCCCGCAGCAGGGTTCTCAGCCTCCCCCACCTCCGAAGCAGAATGGGGCCCGACAGGTAAACCTGTTCCAAAGGGGCCCTTCGATTGTTTCAAATGTGGCGAGCCTGGGCACATATCCAGTGACCCCAAGTGTCGCCTGTTTGGAAAACCCGCACCCACTGGTGCTCCGCCCCGACAAGTGACTAGCGTTCACCTGGGAGAAGAAATGATGGTCCCGGGGGGTGGAGATCCCGTTCACATGACCCTAGTCTCGCTAGGAGACAGTGAGATGATCCCTACGAACTACCTGCCCTCTAACACTAAGAAATATGGGCAGGTGGTGATCATCAATGGCAAGGAAGCTGAGGCTCTTCGAGACACAGGAGCCAGTGTGACTGCAGTGAGGCAGCACCTGGTGTCTCAAGAGCAGGTTGTACCCCATGCCTACTGTAGGGTTATCAACGCTGATAATTCTGAGAGTCAGTGTCCGATGGCTCAAGTTCCCTTCGAGTGGGGGGGGTCTCTGGTACTCTACAGGTCTGTGTAAGGAAAACCATGCCTGTTGACTGTTTGCTAGGGAATGACTTGGAGCACTCCCCTTGGGAAAAGGTGGAGAAGACGACTCACCTGCGGATGGTGGGTCTGCCTGACTGGGCGTGCGTGACCACCCGGTCGATGGCAGCCAGTAGGGGTGATCAAGAGGTCCTGGGGCCTGAAGGAGAGGCCCAGGAACCGGCCTTAGGGAGAAGGCGCAGGGGGCGCGGGAAACCGGCTCCTGAAGTTCCCACGGTCCAGGAGGAAGCAGACCTTGAGGGGGATGCCCTGGAGCCTACAGGGGAACAGATCGCCGAACTGGGGGACCTGCCTGAGCTGACCCATTGGCAGCAAGAAGGAGGACCCTCCAGGGAGGAATTCTGCAAGGAGCAGAAAGAATGCCCTTCTCTCGTGGGTATGCGGCAGCAGGCTGCAGACCAGGCCAATGGTGTTCAGGCCAAAACACATTACGTGTACTGGGAGAACGACCTCCTGTATTCAGAGCCTAGGGCTGCTGAACCTGGGTCAGCCCGTGTGTTGGTGGTACCCCAGAAGTTCAGAGCCTTCCTACTGGGTCTGGCTCACGATGTGCCTTTAGCAGGACATTTGGGGATGGACAAGACCTATGACAGGCTTGTCACCCACTTTTACTGGCCCCAAATGCATAAGAGTTCAGACGCTCATTGCAGAACCTGTCCGACTTGCCAGGCAAGTGGGAAGACCGGAGGGAAGAACAAGGCTCCCCTCCAACCCTTCCCTGTGGTCGGTACGCCATTCCAGCGAGTGGGTATTGACATCGTTGGGCCTCTGGACCCCAAGACAGCCATGGGCAACAGGTTCATCCTGGTCTTGGTGGACCATGCCACCCGGTACCCTGAAGCCATCCCTCTGAGGACAGTGACGGCTCCCGTGGTGGGGCGTGAACTGATGGGAATTTTCTCACGAGTAGGATTCCCTCTAGAGGTGGTGAGCGACAGGGGGACCAATTTCATATCGAAGTATATGAAGTCCCTTTGGCAAGAGTGTGGCGTAACGTACAAGTTCACCACGCCTTACCATCCCCAAGGTAACGGGTTGGTTGAGAGATTCAACCGAACCCTAAAAGGCATGATCATGGGCCTGGAAGGTCCGATGAGGCGTAAGTGGGACGTCCTCTTACCATGCCTACTCTTTGCATATCGCGAGGTGCCACAGAAGTCCCTAGGGTTCAGCCCCTTTGAACTACTGTACGGCCACCCCGTGAGAGGACCACTGAGTTTGGTAAAGGAAGGCTGGGAGCAATCTCCCAGGAAACCTCCCCAGAATGTATATAGCTACATGCTGGCCTTCAGAAACCAGACCAGACGCTTCAGACAACTTGCCGAGGCAAATCTGGAAGCGAGCCAGGAAGAAATGAAGCGGTGGTACGATCAGAATGCCACTCTGGTCGAGCTTCAGCCTGGACAAGAGGTGTATGTCCTGGCCCCAGTGGAGCCCTGTGCCCTTCAAGATAAGTGGACAGGCCCATTTGAGGTTGTGGAGCGCAAGAGCCCCGTGACATACTTGGTGGACATGAAGACGCCCAGGAACCCTTTGCGGGTCCTACATGTCAACCGCCTCAAGCCCCACTTGCGAAGGTCCGAAGTGGGCATGTTGTTGGCAACCGATGACGGAATGGAGGAGGAGTCGGAGCCTCTTCCTGACCTCTTGGTGGCCTGTGAGAAAGATGGGTCAGTGGATGGAGTTAACCTCTCACCCACCCTGACCGCCGAACAACAGGAGGACTGCCGCCAGTTGCTGGGGCAGTTTCCAGATTTGTTCTCCCTGGTTCCAAGTGTCACAGATTGGTGCGTCCATGAAGTGGACACTGGAGACAGCTTACCTGTGAAGCATAAGGCTTACAGGGTGACTGACAGGGTCCGGGCCTGCATCAAGGAGGAGGTCTCCAAGATGCTCGCCCTCGGGGTGGTTGAGTCTTCCAGCAGTCCTTGGTCCAGCCCCGTGGTCTTGGTTCCGAAGGCTGCTGCGCCGGGAGCCACACCCGAACTCCGGTTCTGTGTGGACTACAGAGGACTCAATTCAGTCACGAAGACTGACACGCACCCCATCCCCAGAGCTGATGAGCTCATTGATCGGCTGGGGGCTGCTAGGTTCCTTAGTACGTTTGATTTGACGTCTGGGTACTGGCAGATCGCCTTGACCGATGGGGCAAAGGAGAGGTCGGCATTCTCTACACCAGATGGGCATTTTCGGTTCCGGGTTATGCCATTTGGAATGAAGAATGCCCCTGCCACCTTTCAGAGATTGGTCAACCAGGTATTGGCTGGACTGGACGAGTTCAGTGCCGCCTACCTGGATGACATCGCGGTGTTCAGTGGCACCTGGCCAGAACACCTGCGACACCTCTGGGAAGTGTTGATGGCCCTGCGCAGAGCAGGCCTCACAATCAAGGCAAGCAAGTGCCAGATTGGGCAGGGTTCAGTGGTGTACTTGGGACACCAAGTTGGGAGTGACAAGGTAGCACCCTTGCAGCCCAAAATCGAGACCATCCTGGCTTGGGAACCCCCCAAGACCCAGACTGCAGTGAGAGCCTTCCTGGGGCTCACTGGGTATTACAGGAGGTTTGTCAAGGGCTATGGCACGATCGTGACCCCCTTGACAGAGCTGACTTCGAAGAAGCAGCCCAGGAATGTGATTTGGACTGACACCTGTCAGAAGGCTTTTGACACCCTGAAGACTGCCATGTGCACGGCGCCCGTGCTCCTGGCTCCTGATTTCTCCAAGGAATTCATAGTGCAAACAGACGCTTCAGAGCATGGTGTAGGGGCTGTTCTTTCACAGATGACTGAGTAGGGCTTTGACCAACCCGTAGCCTTCATAAGTAGGAGGTTACTTCCACGGGAAAGTAGGTGGAGTGCAATAGAGCGTGAAGCATTTGCTGTGGTCTGGGCGCTGAAGAAGCTAAGACCCTACTTGTTTGGGTCTCACTTCCGAGTTCAGACGGACCACAGGCCCCTCAGATGGTTGATGCAAATGAGGGGTGAGAACCCGAAACTGTTGAGGTGGTCCATTTCTCTACAGAGTATGGACTTTACGGTGGAACACCGCCCTGGCACCGATCACGCCAACGCTGACGGTCTGTCCAGATTTTTCCGCCTTAGTGATGTGGAACTCCCTGGGGAAGGGTAGTTCCCCCCACATTTCAGCTGGAGGGGACACATGTTAGACCTGGCACCTTGGCGTGAGTCTCCCTTCCACTTTTTACTGATGTGCCTCCGATGTTTTGCTGGTTTTCCGATACTCAGGGACTGCGCCACGGCTGACCCGTGCCGCAGTGCAAGTGCTCCCTACTGTAAATTGTACATGCGATTGGTATCCATGATTGGTTCATTGGATTTACTGTTAGTCCCTAGTAAAGCGCACTAGAGAGTGCCGGGGCTTGTAGATGCCAATACTGCTGGTGGGCCTGCAGCGCTGGTTGCGCCACCCACCGAAGCAGCCGTAAAGATGTGTCTGGGAACTGCGACCGCAGAACCCGCGTGCGGTCTCGTACCGTCACGCTAGCTGGGCAAGTGCACCCACTTGCCAGCCCCCGACCCTTCCCTTGACTACATATTAGTCACCCCTATGGTAGGCCTGCGGGCAGGGTGCGTTGTAGGTGTAAGGTAGGACAAGCCCTGATGTGCGTGGCATGTCCTAGTAGTGACTTACAACCAAGACCGTATTTCACTATTGAAGGCTACCTGCTCCATTAGGCCAGACTGAGCTGCGAGAATTGTAACACCCTATAATCCCCGCAGGCTCAAGGAGCATGGTAGCAAGTCATGTTTAGTATGCCTGAACTCAGGATGATAAAATATTTCTTGTAGTCAAGTTTATTTTAGTATCCTGGGTTTGCAAATGCTACTTTTAGAAAGTTAGCATTTGCTTGCTTAACCATTTCAGCCCGCCTCTGCTGGTATGTGTATCTGACTGTCTGGGATGTGTGAGTGACAGGGCTGGAGGGATGACAGGTGGTGAATGCGCAGATTACACCTTAGTGGGAGGTAGGAGTGCCTCTTGACTAGAACTGTAGCTGTGCTCGGCCACCACAATGCTGGCTCCACCCTCCTGGGGAGCGGCGGATGACTCTGCCGGCACCTGGCCCAGGAAGGGCGAAGCCCCCATCAACAAAGTACTCTGGCCACCCCTGTCCGCACAATGCTGGCTCCACCTCCTGTGGGGCGTCTGATGCGCCTGCCCCTCACACTGAAAGCAGAAGCCGGAGTACACCCACCGGGGTACTCAAGGATTGAGAGTGGCTATGCAAAGGCCCCCCTGGCCTGCGAGAACAAAAGAATTGGCCTATAAAAGAAGGAGCCCTGCTCCTTGAAAATTAGATCCTGTTTGGGCCACAGAAGGACTCTGCCCTACGAGAAGGACCGTGAGAGACAAGGAAGGGTGCTGACTCTTGCCTGTGTCTGGTGCCTTGCTGCTGAAGGAGAGAAAGAAGAAAAGACTACGAGAAGACTTTTGCTTTACTTTGTGCCAAACTCTGCTAAAGAGATCTCCAAGGGCTTGCAACTGAACTTGCCCCCTGACCAGCGTCCCAGGACCAGTGGACGCTATCCCCTTGGAAGAAAGCGACTGCGGGTGCTGACCATCGCCGCAGCACCGACGGAGGAATCTCCTCCAAGGCAACGACATCCACCTGACCACCGTGACCGGGGCCCAAAGCAACAGCGAGAGCAAAGTAAGGACCAGCCGCCGCTGGCCCGAACACCGTGACCGCACCTGCACCGGGAGCCAGAGAGCAAAGCGAAGGAGGACCCGTCCGGTCCGAGCTCTCGAGGTGACTGCATAACGAGCAGCCACTCACCTGCAAAGACGGACAGTTGCCCTGTGAGAATCCGCAAGGTCGGTAGTCTGCCCGACAGCCCAGCTGTGGGTCCACAGCTGCACCGGCACTTGGCTGGGTACGTCCTGCACTTGGGGACCGTACTGCCACTTGCCGCCACCGCACAGCCGCCGCCTCCAGGGTCGGAGCGGACGACGAGGAGAGGACCCTGCCGCCACAGAACACCGCTGCCCCGGATGACCAGTGACCTGCTCGGCTGAAGAGCGGCAACGATCAGCGACACCGGGAAGGCAACGCGACGTGGGACAGATCCCCTGGAAGCCGCCGGCTCCACAAGAACTTTGGTTAACACCGGCCTACGGGCCCTCAGAGAACTGCTATAAGAACTGTGGTAACCTGAACTGAGTAACTTGCAACCGTTATCATAAAGTGCGTTGACTGTATTCACAAACCTGCTTAAAATCTATATAAAGATATATATTTTTACAGAATACAGTCTGGTCTCGTTGTGTGGTGGGTTGGTTGTAAAGGTGTACTATTGCAAGTGTTTAACCCTATGTGCCCCAAAGATTAGCCTACGACTGCTTAAGCCACACTACCTAGAGGGTAAGCAGAGGTTGTCTGGAAGGTAACCCTCAGCCCTGACGAGGAAGAGAGAGTCCCTGCTTGTCGCTAGTGTTGCACTGCGCCAACTAGAGCCTCCCCCTTCCTACAACCATCACAATCTTTAAGGAGCTTTTCCATTACTCTCTGAAAAATGGATGCCGCCGACACAAGACCAAATGGCCTCCTAACAAATCTAAATGTTCCAAAGGGGGTTATAAGTGCTGTGTAGTCTCTTGAAGGTTCAGCAAGTTCAATTTGGTGATAAGCTGAAGCTAAGTCAATGATGCTGAAAGCTTTAGCTCCTCCTAACAATACAAACAGCTCTGAAATATTAGTTAGGGGATAACGATCCACAACTACACATTTATTGAGTTGCCTCAAGTCTACACATCGACGGAGAGATCCATTGGCCTTGCGGGCTGCAACTACCGGAGCCAACCAATCTGTCCCTTCCACTTAATCTTATATACCACCCCTCTTGAGTTTTTCCAATTCATCTTGCATGTTATCTCTCAGCGACAAAGGTACATTTCTCACCTTGCAACAAGAGGATTATGAGTCAGGACGTAGATGTATGTTAAGCTTAATCCAAAAAATCAAGGAGAGAATGGATCACTTGTCCTGTGAAATCAGGGTCTTAGTAGTGTTGCAACCATATAAAAACCCTCATACAACGTACACAGGCCAGTGGCGGTATATCTTTATTCTACGCCTTGGTGTATCATTACAGCATCATCATAGGGTTCTTAGATAGTACGTATGCTGTCTTCCACCTGGAGGTAGACCAACTGATTTACCAGTAGTGTCCAGAGTTTAAAAAGTGAGTGTGTGCAAGTGCTCCAGTCCAGTGAGGATAAAAGTCCCTACATCACTGTGTGACACAAACATTTTTTATTAGAAATACAGTAATGTGAGAAAGTAAAATATAATGGTGCGTCTGTAGACCCAATTACCAGTCTACGGCACTATTGGGTCAAAATGTTTCAGCCTTCTCGTAATATCTTAATGCTTTCGTCAGGACCGTGATGTATTTAGGTGCTTGTTGCTGCTCCTAGTTCTAGTGGTTAACTTACCACTTGCATTTGTGAGTTCAGATCTGTCGTATCTGGAACTTCATAATGAAGTTTTCAATCAATCTTCAGGATCTTTGCACCAGAGTCGAACAAAACTCTGGTGGATTCGCCTTCAACCATGATGTCGTCAAGTGGACAAGACTTATGTTGTAAGCCTGAATCATCCTGAACAACTATTTGACCATAAACAAAGTCCTCCTCTAAAATCTCAGCTTGATCACTTTTAACATTAGCATAGGAAATCTTAGTTCTGCAAACCACAGAAAGATGTCCCTTTTTTTACACTTAGAACATATAACATTTAAATCTGGATATTTGTTGTCATTGGTAAATGTCCTAATTTGTCACACCTAAAACATTTGTATGCAACAGGTTTCTTTTTAACTTAGAAACAACATCAGGTTTAGACATCGTTTTTGCTTCATCTTTGACTACTTGAACCGTAGTTTGTTTATCTAGTTTATCCTTCTTTATGGTATCAACACACTTAATGGAATGTTCTACCCTTTTTGCCACTTGAATTACTTCGTCCAATGAGGGATCATCTCTCAACCACAGCTCTTCACAAATCTTTTCAATATTACACCTAAACATGAAATGATCTCTGATCCGCTCATCTAACAAACCTGCAAACTTATAGGAAGAAGCAAGTTTTCTGAGTTGAGTGATGTATGCCTCAATACTTTCACCTTCGTTTTGCAACCTTTTGGCAAATTGATACCTCACCAATATAGTGCTAACTTTGAGCAAGTAGTGTTTGTCCAGATTTTTCATACATATTTCAAACTCGTTTAAATCTCTCCCTTCTGCATCACTGAGTAAAGGGAGATGATAAAAAACATCTTGCCCTTCTGACCCTAAACAGTGAAGCAGAAGGGAAGATCGGTGCTCAGCGCTGAGACTAACCCCACAAACCTTGGCATAGGGCTCAAATACCTTTTTCCATTTTTGCCAATTAATTGGTGGTTCCCCAGGCGACATGAGAAAGAAAGGAGGAGCTGTAACATTTTGCATGGTGTATGTTAAAGTTAAATAACACAAGGTAACAATAACAGTACAAAAAAAATTGTGTGTGTGGCACAGAAGTAACACACTACGTACAGTGATCTATAAGAATGAAAAATAAAATAAAATAGCAAAATTATCACTGTAAAAACCTTCCTTATTAACACTGTGCGTGAAAAACAAGATTAACAAATACAACTCTGTATATCACGGAATAGGCACCAACCAGATATAAAATCCACTGTGTGAGTGTCACAATTGTTAAACAGTACTGCACATTGTAAATGTGAGATAAAAAAAATAGAAAAATTGAGTGCTACCAAAAGTTGCCTGTAGATGCTCTCAAAATATTGTGTGTGTCACAGAAGAGGCACACAAGATAAAAAAACGATGATCTCCCAACACTGTGTGCGTATCACAGAATTAACACACGAGAAGAAAATGAGCAAAAGTTTTCATAAAGCTGTGTGCGTGTCACAGAAGGGACAAACAGGAAGAGAAGGAAAGATTGCCATAAACTTGAAATTACAGTGTGTGCGTATCACAGACGTAGACATGCAGTAACTCCATAACTACTAGAGCGTAAAAATGAAGTGTGTGTGCCTGTCACAGAAGTGGCAGGCAGGGAGCGTTTTAAACTGGAAACTACAAAAGCAAGATGGCCTCCATGCACGGGTCACATAAGGTCAATAGCTTGACCACGCACTGTTCCGATGTTGGAAAATGCTTAGTGAAAGCGCAAGCAGTGGAGGAAGGAGAACACAATGCAGAGTTCTGGACGCTGAGAAATGACTCCAGAAGCGTCGCAGTAGAGAGTCACTCCTGGAGAATGCACGAGACAAAAGTCTCATTTTAAAATGTAAACACTCCTTCATAACAACCATTGAAAGAAACCACTGAACATGAAGTAATAATTGTTTTACTTGCAGAAAATTTCCCAAAAGTGACTCTATGAGATTCCCAAATGGTGACTCTTCTCAACACCCTCAAAAGAATCAGCGAGAGTAAGCACGACTTCTCTCTCCATCACAGTCACAGAGAGCAGAACCATAGAAGAGAGACAGAAGGTAGTGCCTCACTGGTTGCTCAACTTCTCCACCACAGTCAGAGAGACAGAGAGCAGAACCATAGAAGAGAGACAGAAGGTAGTGCCTCACTGGGTGCTCAAGTTTAAAAGCAAAAGCGACAATAGTAAAAATTAAGGGCATAGTAACTGTGGTAGAAATACTACCATGAGAGCACAATTTAAAGATGCAGCAGAAGGGGATTGTTGAGTTCTTCTTTTCTTTTCTTCCTTGAAGAATTCCTTGAGGAGGTCTGCCAACTACACGAGTGTAAGATCCTGATTTGATGAAAGGATCACGTAAGGAGGCAGGTTAACAAGATAAATCCAATGTTTATATCTTTGAAAGAAGAACCCATCCACAGCTCCACATCCAGTCAAGACAACAGTCCTGGTCGTTTGAACTAATACATTCCATCACTAGGGAGACCAGGATGACATCAGCAAAAGGAACAGCTGAATGCTGCAGCATGTAGCATACCACAGCCGGGTATCACCAGTGTTGAACACCGGCAGTTTTTTAAAAGGGGCTTTGAAACAGGTCTCTATCAGGCTGTGTTTTGTGCCCTGGCACAGGTGGTCCATTTTTTCCAGACTAGTGACAGCAGGCACATCGATGGGCGCTGCTGCCACTGCTCACTTCTCACTAGGTTAGAAGTTACGGCATGACGTCATAACCGGGGAGAGTTGTAGAGAGAGGGCAATCCTTTAAAGAGAATCATTTTCTCTCTGGATTTCCTTTCTCTTTTTGAAACAAAGGAGCAGCAACTATGTCGTAGTGTCACCAGGGCTGTAAGTGGAAGCTTTTTCAATAATATACAAGCTATAGTTGCTGCTTATTTATCTTATGCAACTTATAACCACTGACAAAGCCAATAGTCCTGACTTGCTGAAGGGATGATGTTACTTGTTGTATCATATCTGGATGCAATGACAGAAGCACCAAATACAAGTCGGGCGGCACACTGTCCTAAACACACATTTTTAGCTTAGTTTTTTAAGCCACACCCTTATTTACATTGGCCACGTCCCTTTATGAAACACCTTAGTTTTTTCATCCCGCTTAAACCCCTGGTGGAAACAAATATTTGAATACGATCAAACCAAATCAGTACACTAGATGATGCCATTTCCGCACATTATCATTTATGCGCTGTGTAGTTTTATCAGTAAAACTGTATATGCAAATGTACATTTCAACTGAAAATGTGTTGTCTGTAATGGCAGTGCACTACCATGCCATGCTTACTCCACACTACACAACTTCACTCTACACCACTCCTTTCTACAACACTCTACTCTACTATATAACACAACACCCCATCCCACCCTACCACACTTAATTCCACTCTATGCCAGTTCTCACTAGGCTACTCTATGACACTCCACTCTAACACTCCACCCTATGACACTCTGTGCCACCCATGACACTCCATGCCACTCTATGACACTCCATGCCACTTCACTCCTTGTTACTCTACACTATGCCACTCCACTCTACTCCACACCACTCCACTCTACAGCACTCCACTCTAAACCACTCCACTTCACACCCCTCCACTCTATAACACTCTACTTTACTTCACTCAACTCCACTCCATTCCACTCTACACTATGGCACTCTACACATCTACACTCTATGACGTTGTGCGCCACTCCACTCTGTGCCACTGTACTCCACTCCACTCTCTGCCACTCCACTCCACCCCACTCCACTGCACCCCACTTCATTCCACTTTAAACCACTCCACAACACTCCACTCTACGACACCCCCCTCTACAACACTTATTCCGCTCTATGCCCCTCTACTCTATGCCCTCCATAACAATCCAGCCCATGACAATCCATGACACTAACTCTTCGCCCTGCTACTTCACTCTTCACTCCACTCTATGACATCCCACTCTCCTCTATGACACTAACATTAACCATGTTGTGTACAACATGGCTAAAACATATTGGCAAAGACAATAGCTCTTACATAGGTGGGATCCATTACATTTGCAAATGTTTATCATTACTTTGCTGTGCTTGGGTGCCTTGGTAGCTCTGGTGTGGCCTCGGCCACTGACAATCTGGAAGCTAGTCATTCTTTAGAGGAGACCACGTTTATGTAATTCAGGGCTGGTATGCCTAGAGACACTTTGTTGTTGTAGGTTTGCAGGTTGGACACGTGATGTCAGAACTTTGCAGCCAGATCCATCCTCAACTTCCCACACAGAACTCACATCACACCCCACCTCAGGGAGCTCCACTGGCTCACGATACAGAAATGCCCCCATTTAAAAGTCCTCACACACTCATTCAAGGCAAAAAGAACTTAGGCCCCACCTCATCTTCTTACACCAAGCACCCAGACACCACCATTCCACTCTGCTCGTACTCATTCCATGCATACACAGAACCAGATCAAGGAGATGGGTGTTCTCTTACCTTGCCCGTTAAGCAAATTCCACAAGAAGCTGAAGACCTGACTTTACAATAATGAACCTACCATTTTCAGGGCTAGGTACACATGCCTGCTCAGTGCCACAATATTGCTCTTTACATATACACATAATGAACAATTTGTATAATTCATGGTGAACATACAGTGTATTGTACATACACTAAGGGTATTTGTTTCACCCTTCTTCAGCCATTGCCTTCTTTGGCTTAAAGACCTTCAGGTTTTGGCTTGAGACATTGTTAATCACATCTTAGAACAGTCCACAGGGTATTTAGTCTCAGCTTGTTTGTTCTGGTTGCTGGGGTGGTATGAGAGTCTGTTTTATATTTGAAAAGTATAGTGTCCTAAAACATTACATTCCTTATCTCATCCCTGCACTGAATACACAAAGCAATCTTTTTTTAATTATTGTGCAAAGTAGAGGGCAATTATTTATTATTGTATTATATTATTATATTGCTGCTCTTGTTGGTGCTCAGGTCCAAGTGCCAAACCTATCAGCTTTGCAAATGCCTAGTTATCCTGGTAAGGATTGTTTTCCCATTTGTTATGTTGTTTAATCCCTGCAATGTATAAAAGCCCGACTTCATTTGCATCTGCGTTTTGCTCTATACTGTTTTTAGAAACTTTAAAGATTTAGCTACCTTGGCCTTCTGATAAGAACACATTCGCCTTGCTTGGGCTTGAAGTTGTTGCATAAGCATTAGTCTACTTTAGTCATTCATTGTTTGTACTAGAGAAGGTAGACTTTGACCTATTTTCATTAAAAAAAGAATGTCCACCATAGCGGAGACATCTTGGTGAGATTAGAATCAATTACACTCTTTTGATGCCTTTTTATTCTAATATGCTGTAGGCAACACAGACACACTCTCATAAATTAAAATCACAGGGAAGAGTAGAAAATATTCAAGGGAATTCTTAGATTGTATTTAAAAGTACCTACTGTGAACCGGGGAACATCCTTTACGAGGCAACTATTACCCCGCACTACCATTACAACGCGGGGATTACAACGAAAGTGGTTACAACGACTTTCGCTGGAGGTTGCTGTTGGATAGGGAATAGTTTAATTTACTATCCAACACCTTCCCTACTATCCACGGGGACTGGAGTTGTAATAGAAACTATTCCACTATCCAGCGCCCCCCAACGCAAGTTGTTGTAACGACTTGCGTTGTAATCCCCGCGTTGTAATGGCATGCAGGGTAAAAGAATGCGTTGTACTGACATACAACACTGTGAACCATTAGCCTGCTTGTCCACCTGCTAATTAAAATATCAACTATGAATGTATGCCTTTAAAAAAAAAAAAGAGTGCTGAAAGGCAAAGTAAGAACTGAGGAGAACGTGGTTAGACTCAGCTTTGTTCCATAAACATCTCTGGCTTGGTTATTTCATGTCATGGATAGGGCCGGGTTACACTACCAAAATTTAACAAGGAACCCTAGGTCGATGTATCTTTATTACATGCTGAGAAGTGTAAAGGGGAGAAACAACTCATTTTAGTCAATTCAGCAGTCAGTAGTAACTATGGCTCAAAAGATGACAGACTCCGAACTCCAGTTTAACCACATCCATGCATATGATGAGACCTGCTCGTCATGAGGCACAGTGGAGCTGTGCTCATGACGAGCTGGGCACTTTCCCTAATACAAAAAGCAAAGATTTAAAACACGCTCACAGATCACCTCATCTCAACGGACACCTCTCCTAGGTAGTTTTCCACCGTCTTCCTCACATTCTCCGAGTTCAGTCCGATGACCTTTATTCCCAAGCCTCCTCGGTGAGAAAGAACACCGGCTCCCAATTATCGACCTTCTGTTTACTTTGTTTCTTTTCTCCTCCATGCCTAATTCCTAAAACAAAAGGTGTTGGTTCTAACTAACAAAGACAGTTTCTTCCACCTTCAACTGAAACGTGATAACAGAACATCCTTGCAGGCACATGAAATTCGCTGACCATTTCTAAATGCCAGAGCTTACCAGGGATATTACATTTTCAGGCCTACACAATTTGGCCAACATAAGAATAAACAAATAGGCCTTTCATATACACAAAGGGAACATTTCATTTAGGACTTTACACATCAAATTTTACACACATGTTAATAATGCTTTGCGAACATCTACAATTATTACACATTAAGCCCAACTCGTGATCTCCGTGTGCAATCTTCATCATGGTGCACATTTAAATCAAAATGCATTACATTACACATAAGATTTCATTAAGCAAATGCAATATACAAAAAGTTAGTTTTCTAATATAAATGCAGTTTTATTTCTCTTGCAAGACACTAAATATTTTCTATTCATTCACTTGCACATTTTTATTATTACGACACATTTCTAATGATCAAAGTTAATACAACACAGGAATATATGCAGGTGTGGACTATCGGTGATTATGTTTTAGAGCACCATCGCGTTCCATCAGTTCCCCCCTCTGATGACAAGTGTCATCACAACAAATCACACTCCCTGGAGAAAGAACCAACCTAAACAGAATGTGTAGCCACTCTTCCCTGTGTGAACCTCTCCAGGTTTTTGATATTCTCATAATGGCTGTCCTGCAGCCTTTCCATCCTTCTCTCTTGTTCTCTAAGTAACCTCTCAACTTGGTTTGCTTTATGCCACTTGTAAACCCTAAATAATCCCCACAATATAATCATACAAACCACTACTATAATAACAGGCTTCAAAATGTTACCAATAATTCCCTTTCCAAGGGAAGCAAACCAACTTCCTACCTTACCAAATCCTTTTCCAACTTTGTCCCAAACTCCTTCTGTGGCTAAATCATGTATCTCATGGTGTTCAGTGATGTTACTTATATACTTCTTCAGATCTTTACTATTGTCAGGTATATAAGTGCAGCACTGTTGGACTTTCAACATTTTACAGACTCCACCCGCTTTTGCCAGTAAAACATCTAAAGCAAGACAGTTTTGTATCACCATAGCTCTTATAGACATCATCTCTCCATCTACAAGTAACACATGAGGTGTTTGCTGACAATTTATCCACAATAGTCAACATCTTTCTAATCTTGATATTATTCAACACCACTCCTAAACCTAGTTTCAATGCTCCAAAAACATCTCCTACAATTTCTCATGCACTTACACCTCCCTTCTTTCTAGAATGTAATCCACTGTCTAAATGGTCAAAATCCCCCACATGATAAATCTTGGAAAACACTACTGCCACATAGCACGTACCATACCAATTCAATAGCAACCGCACATAAGCATTTTTCCCACACACAAAATACATGTTTGGCACCACTTGTGCTGAATCTTGCAAAAACGTATTCGCCGTAGCCTCACTGGTGAAAGTATGTTCACATACACTTTCTCCCACAAAGACCTTATGATATTATGTGTGCGCTTGTCTCACATACAACTTACCACTCTGCTCGAAATCCAACTCAATTGGACCTATACTCCCTTTTGCTTTATGTTCTAACTCCTCCTTGGTCCACTCAATTTTCCCTTCTTTGTCTTAACGATTTCCTGTGAATTGTCTATGTCTATCTTCTACCTGATATATAGATTTCTTGTCTACATTTGTGAATGAACTTGTTAGGTTGTGACGATGTGCATAAGCTGTATCTAAAGTTATAGTAGGTATGAAATACTTTCCCACTCTATCATCCTGCTTGTAATAATCATACTTGTTTTTGGTTTGCTAATTATCAAGGCACACATTCAAACATACTCCAACCGGTATTGGATACTATCACATACATTCGTGAAACATTTGCAAAAGAAAAAAAAAATTAATACAAACAATTGTATAAACAGCTGGCTGTTTTATTATTAATTTTAAAACACATTAAAAACACATTGCTCCGAATGTGGATTAAATAAACAATTAAAAAAACAATTAAAAAAAGCAATACAATAAGTGATTTGAAATCTATACAGTTATCTTGGAGAAGAACAACTAAAAGACACTTGAATCTGTCTTTAAGGTATTAACCAGGATTTTTGTGATACAACAATAGGCTGGATTTGATGACCAATGCCCTCACTAGTGTTGACCCTTCCTGATTTAATTGATAACGAAGCGTTGACGCATTTCGGCGGTTTGATCGGTCTACCACCTTCTTCAGGACCAAAACAATTTACTTCTCCTTAGTACAGCTTCACTTAAACTAAAGATAAATCAATCTTTTATCCACTGGTAATAATACATCACTGTCCCTGTATTTTATACATTTTTTAACTTTTACTCCCCAACCGAGACATGATGGAACTGTTGTATACTATCCAACTCTCCATTAAACAAAGATGCGTTTACATCCTCAAATAAGTTCGTGAATTTCTTTTCAAAAAACGCATCGGGCAACAAGGGTACAAGAGAATATATATATATATATATATATATATATATATATCCAACACGTGACTCCTCTGATCTCTCGGTGTCTCAGCAATCACGCAGCACACCAGCAAACAGGAAGGAGACGGACCACAGCACATCAGCAGAGTTGTTTTTTATTGAACAACAGAAAGCAGCTACGCGTTTCTGGCAAGTTGTGCCCTTGTTCACGCTGCATATATACACACACATGCTCATTTGGTATTACATTACACCCCCATTGGGGTCCCACAGACGGTCTACCCCTCTCTAGAGGGCCCCTCTTTTTTTGCGTTTACAAATGTTTCACCCACTTTTTTCATTCTTCCCACATTCATACCTCTTTCATTCCTTGATAGTATCATTGACTCACCTGTGCATTCGCACAGCGGTGAGGATCTTGTTTCCAAATTTTCACGTTCTAATATTCTGAGGCGGTTTTGCACTAGGAAGGTAGAACAGGGTGGATGTTATTCATCCCTGGCCAGCTTTTTAGTCAAGCGCATTAAGAATACGTAGCTTCTTGGAGGGATTTCTATAGTTCCTTATACATTCCTCCATTTAAGTGAAACACTGTCCACTCATTCATATATAGAGTGGTGTATTCATATACGTATATAAAAGCTTACCAAAAATCTATATGGGTTTCACGAGTATTATACATAGGTTTGCTTCATAAATACCTCTTTGAATGCTCATGCATATTGAGCTGGTTTCTTCCATGGTTTTGTTCTTTCAATAAATTCAAATCTTAGCCTGTAAATAGAACATATTCCCCTTTACTAGCTATTCTCCATATCTATTCTCCGTATCTTTTTTAGAGAGAATGAAAACATTCTTTTAGGTGTATTAAGTATGTTAAAACCGCTAAATACCTGGAGTTGTTCTAGATCTTCTACATATGGTTTTCTATCACCATTGCTCTTTCTTCCTCTGTTCTGGATTCATATATATTCCTTTTTCTTGGCTTCACCAATAGCTGGTATTTATAAGGAAACACAACAGGTGATGGACCGAATGTGGATCAATGTCACACACTCATCCCAGTCCAAAGATCTGGGCTCAAATCCATCGTTTTTTTGCACTCCACACCACCCTGGGTTAGACAATGGCGATATGCAAATCAGCTCTGACCCTGTGCCCCATGGGAACAGTCCAGTCCAAACTACAAAAGCCATGTCCTTCCCAGAACGGAATCAAGCATCCGAGGACCGGACCGGTTTCGAGGTAACACCTCTCATCAGCCCGGCTAGCTTGACTCCAGTGGTGTGGAGTGCCTGGGACCCACGTCTGGGCATCCCCAGCGCACTTAGGGCGGAATATGCAAACACAACAGGTGATGGACCGAATGTGGATCAATGTCACACACTCATCCCAGTCCAAAGATCTGGGCCCAAATCCATCGTTTTTTTGCACTCCACACCACCCTGGGTTAGACAATGGCGATATGCAAATCAGCTCTGACCCTGTGCCCCATGGGAACAGTCCAGTCCGAACTACAAAAGCCATGTCCTTCCCAGAACGGAATCAAGCATCCGAGGATCGGACCGGTTTCGAGGTAACACCTCTCATCAGCCCGGCTAGCTTGACTCCAGTGGTGTGGAGTGCCTGGGACCCACATCTGGGCATCCCCAGCGCACCTAGGGCGGAATATGCAAACACAACAGGTGATGGACCGAATGTGGATCAATGTCACACACTCATCCCGGTCCAAAGATCTGGGCCCAAATCCATCGTTTTTTTGCACTCCACACCATCCTGGGTTAGACAATGGCAATATGCAAATCAGCTCTGACCCTGTGCCCCATGGGAACAGTCCAGTCCGAACTACAAAAGCCATGTCCTTCCCAGAACGGAATCAAGCATCCGAGGACCGGACCGGTTTCGAGGTAACACCTCTCATCAGCCCGGCTAGCTTCACTCCAGTGGTGTGGAGTGCCTGGGACCCACGTCTGGGCATCCCCAGCGCACTTAGGGCGGAATATGCAAACACAACAGGTGATGGACCGAATGTGGATCAATGTCACACACTCATCCCAGTCCAAAGATCTGGGCCCAAATCCATCGTTTTTTTGCACTCCACACCACCCTGGGTTAGACAATGGCGTATTTATAAAGAGACACAGTTATTAAGGCCCCCTATTTTTATATATATTATGCTCTCTTTCTAAAGTCCCATTGTACGATATCTCACCTGATTGGAACGCTTGTGGATAATTCTATAGTATATACTGTCCCCAGGTATTAGAATGCTCGTGGCTGTTAGAGTCATGATCAGAAATAAACAAAACAAAACAAAAAAAGGATTTTCAATGAGGATTCTTGGGCTCACTATCATGTTAAATGTTTATAAAGCTGCAGTGCCATTATTTGAGAACATCAGGATGTGGCGCCGCTTCATTTGAAACATCTTCTTCATCTGGGAAGGAGATGTTGACACCTTAGAGCAATTCTTGGAGTGGTTGAACCTGAGGGATAAGAACCTCAAGTTCACAGTAGAATATGATGCCAATATAGTACACTTCCTTGATATTATTATTATAAATGTGGAAGATACATTGGAGGTAGAACTGTACACCAAGTCTACGGACAAAAACACTCTCCTTCACTATAGAAGCTACCACCCTCGATCCCAACGGGATAACATACCTTTTGGGCAGTTCCTCCACCTTAGGCGGAACTGTACGAAAGTGTAAGATTATTTAAAACATTCCGAAACCCTAAAAAACAAATTGTTGGACCAGGGGATATCCCAAAAAAACTAATCAAGAATTCATGTAAACATGCACGATTTTACAACCGTGATAGCATGCTATTACCCAGATCCTCATCTAAATGCAGCAAAAACTGGCAAAGATATGAAATTGGTCTTTGTCAGTCAATTTTCTAACATCAGCAATAGGTTAAAAATGTGATCTACTCCAATTGGAATATCCTAAACGACAGTTGAGAGAGAAAAATTCCCAAACCAATTTGTGCATTTAGACGTAATGACAACTTACGTAAGAATTTGGTCCACACATACAGAGAAGAAAGTGACACGACCCAGAGAACCATCACAGGCAGTAAAGCCGTGGGCAATTTAAATGGAGAAATTGCTCTATATGTAAGAACTGTTGTGTAACCAAAGCAGTTACTCGATATGCATGAGCATTCAAAGAGGTATTTATGAAGCAAATCTATGTATAATACTCGTGAAACCCATATAGATTTTTGGTAAGCTTATATATACATATATGAATACACTACTCTATACATGAATGAGTGGACAGTGTTTCACTTAAATGGAGGAATGTATAAGGAACTATAGAAATCCCTCCAAGAAGCTACGTATTCTTAATGCGCTTGACTAAAAAGCTGGCCGGAGATGAATAACATCCACCCTGTTCTACCTTCCTAGTGCAAAACCGCCTCAGAATATTAGAACGTGAAAATTTGGAAACAAGATCCTCACCGCTGTGCGAATGCACAGGTGAGTCAATGATACTATCAAGGAATGAAAGAGGTATGAATGTGGGAAGAATGAAAAAAGTGGGTGAAACATTTGTAAACGCAAAAAAGAGGGGCCCTCTAGAGAGGGGTAGACCGTCTGTGGGATCCCAATGGGAGTGTAATGTAATACCAAATGAACATGTGTATATATATATATATATATATATATATATATACATTCTCTTGTACCCTTGTTGCCCGATACATTTTTGAAAAGAAATTCATGAACTTATTTGAGGATTTAAACACATGTTTGTTTAATGGAGGGTTGCATAGTATACAACAGTTCCATCATGTCTCGGTTGGGGAGTAAAAGGTTAAAAATGTATAAAATACAGGGACAGTAATGTATTATTACCAGTGGATAAACAATTGATTTATCTTTGGTTTAGGTGAAGCTGTACTAAGGAGAAGTAAATTGTTTTGGTCCTGAAGAAGGTGGTTGTAGACCGATCAAACCGCCGAAACGCGTCGACGCTTCGTTATCAATTAAATCAGGAAGGGTCAACACTAGTGAGGGCATTGGTCATCAAATCCAGCCTATTGTTGTATTACAAAAATCCTGATTAATACCTTAAAGACAGATTCAAGTGTCTTTTAGTTGTTCTTCTCCAAGATAACTGTATAGATTTCAAATCACTTATTGTATTGCTTTTTGTAATTGTTTTTTTAATTGTTTATTTAATCCACGTTCGGAGGAATGTGTTTTTAATGTGTTTTTAAATTTATAATAAAACAGCCAGCTGTTTATACAATTGTTTATATTAATTAAATTTTTTATTTTGCAAATGTTTCACGAATGTATGTGATAGTATCCAATACCGGTTGGAGTATGTTCGGATGTGTGCCTTGATAATTAGCAAACCAAAAGGGAAAAATCTGTCTTTACATTAAGTAACCAGGTGCTCCATTCCCTCTTGGTAAATATAGAGCCGCTCTCATTTATTTGAGATAATCATACTTGTTCAAATGCTTAAAAGCTGGAACCTCCGAAAGCACTACATCATAGTTGGAAAAATAATACTTATAATGACCTTTATCATAAAACATACTAAGCAATAAACTACAGGTAATACCATACATTAAAGGGAGATGATGGTAACAAATACATTCCTCCACAGATGTAGGCAATTGCATACACACATAACAATCTCTCACATCCTCATGTATTCATAAAGCAGCTTTGCATATGCATTAAGTGTGTAATCGCCTCTAGACAAATCTGCATGCAACATACGACTAGTCTGATCTAACATAAGCTTTTTCAGCTCCTTCAAAACCCTCTTTTATGCTAGAAGTAGTAGTATCGATGTCACTTGTACTCAAACCTCCGCAACTTCTGCATTGTGTGAAATGTTTACAGATACAATAATATATGCAAAAAAGGAAGGGGTATCCCCGACTAGAGTTCCTAATTCGGGATAAATACAATGTTTGAAAAAACAGAATAATTAGTTTAGTTAAACCAGTTCCTAATTATTCTGTTTTTTCATACAGATACAATAATAACTACTGCTTTAACAACTATCACTCCACAAAGAGTTTCCCGATCACACTCTTAGACCTAGGGTTCGAATTTCCAGACTCCATCTTTAGCTTGTTGGTTTAGTTCAGCAAGAAGATACAATAAACGTCTCTTTTCTACACCTCAGATTGCTGTTCAAACAGTTCACATATAGTTCATTGAAGTACTGTAAATTCTTTAACAGTTCGTTTCTTCTTATTTTATTTACACTATTCAAAGAGTTTTCCCTAGCCCTCTTTCTTCTTCTACGGAAAAACGCAAAATGGATTCTTCTTCCACTCAGATCTAGGTTATCTTCTTTGAAACATTTATTTACAGTTCACAGTTTACTCACAGTCTCTTATAAGCTGAGAACCAATTTCAATTAGTACATGCTGCAAAATCTCAAGACGAACAGCTGCGATCTCCTGAGCTGGTGTTTGATACCCAAAAGTCGATTGGACAATTCCTGAAGGCTCAGAATCCGCCTGATCAATTTCGGTGGTCTCGGAACAGTTACTGTCAGCACTCCTTCTATTTCCAGTCCAGGAACTATAAATCCCACATTGATTTTCAGCTCTGGCGTTCTGCTGATCACTTGTGAAGACCTCAGTCTCCAGGTCCCCACAACTCCCGACATCAGTGACCATATAAGTCCACTCCGGGGCAGTGTATCTTTGGCTAGGCACTCTTACTCTCCTCAACCTTCTTGGGCTTTCTTGAGCTTGCTCTACTTCACTCAGTTCTAATTCAGATGTCTCCGACACAGGAGCAAGATCCCTCTCAGGAGCTAGTCTCAGATTTAGCCTTCTTTATCTCCCAAGCAACGATTCCTCTGCAGTGTAAGCTTTTCTCCTTTGCCCCAACCACTCTGTGCATCATTTACTTCAGCTGAGTCTGGCTCTATACCATTCGCAACGTTACCTTCTCCCTCAGAGTAAATACCTGGGTCTTGTGTAGCGTGACCCCCCTCAGCTTGTTCTGGTGGAACAGCTTCATCAGCAACCCCCACAGCTTGGCTTGTCCTCTCGAGTGACCTTGCTGCCACAGCTGGATTTTCTTCTATGAGAGGAGCTGTTTCTTCCAGGGGTTCTGAAACTCTGCGAGTATGGGAGGCATGTATCTAGTTCAATAAGCCTCTGCACTTCACCGCTGTATTCGTCACCAAAATCACTTGATAAGGGCCTCTCCAACTGGCATCAAGGCAACTTTTCCTCACGTGCTTGTGAACTAGCACCCAATCTCCCGGATACAGGTCATGGCAGAGGTCCCTCGAGGTCGGGGCAGTTGCAGCTTCCACCTGGTGAGACACAGAACGGACCACATCAGCCAGTAATTTGCAATCGTCAAGGATCAAATCATCTGTGATGTTTATCAAGGCTGTGGATGGCACTGCTGGTAACCACATAGACCTCCCCATCAGGATCTTCTGTGGTGAAACGCCAGTTCTTCTATCAGGGGTACTACGAACACTCATCAACACAAGTGACAATGCATCCAGCCATTTCAAAGAAGTAGAAGAACACAGTTTTGCCATCCTCATCTGAAAAGTCCCATTAATTTGTTACACAATATCAGAAGCCTCTGGTCGATAGCTACAATGCAGTCTTTGATCAACATTTAAGGTTTAAGGCAGCACAAAGTAACTTCCTGATTTCACTGTGGAAATGTGTTCCTCTGTCTGACTCCAATGAAGTTGGAAAACCGAAACCGTGGAATTAACTCCCTAAGCAACAACTTTGCTATTGTGAGGCTATCACATCTTCTTGTCGGGTACGCTTCCACCCTCCATAAGAAAACATACACCACAACCAGAATGTACTTGAAGCCAATGCTCCTAGGCATCTCGATAAAATCGAGCAGTATTCTGTTGAAAGGCCCTCCAGACCTCCAAATATGACTCAATGCAACCACAGTTTTCTTTCCAGTATTCATTTGTTGACATGTAACACACCTATGACACACTGCTTCAGCAAATGCACATAACTGTGGGTTGTACTACGTCTGTCTGAACACTTTCACCATAGCATCCCTTCCAAGGTGCACAGCTCCATGAATCTGTCTTGCCATAGGACTTAATAAATCATCTGGTAATACTGCTCGACCATCACTTGAAACCCAAATGCCATCATCCCTTTTCTCACATCCTGCTTGTGAGAAGTTGGCCTGATATGTGATGTTCACTATTCTAGTGGGCACCCTGTATCAGTCCAAACAACCCTTATGGTGATGGTTTTAAAGTCAACCTTATAGACCAGCTATCCTAGAGGTAGCATGGACAAAGCAGTCTTAGGCTAAAACTTCAGAGGGCATGTAAAGCCAGCTGTTTTACCATATGTAACCCCTTGAATACCAAATGAAAGAACACCACACAGGATATATATAAAATATATATGTATTTATTTCTAAACAACCCCTCTGAGCTCTTTATGAGATCAGAGGCACAAGCACATACCAAGTTACTTAACTATCATACAATAAGTTGCCCCAAATACAGTAGAGCCCTAGGGGCACTTCAAACCATAGTTAAAATAGTGGTATAAGAACCAAGTCACGAACAAAGGATAAGCCTAGGGCCTAGGGAATCGCTAGGGCTACACTGTACTACCAAAGGATAGGAAGTAGGAGGCCCACGGGAGGCGTGTGCAGCATCTTTACACACACACAAGTTACCATGGAGTTAGAATGGGAACATAAGAATTGGAAACTAGTTATTTTAGGTCACTTCCGGATGGACTAGGAGAAAGCTACTTGAAAGTTAGACACTAGGATTGTTAATACCCACAGGAGCACTGGAGTACTCGCGTAACCTCACTCACAGGAAGCGGGTGCAGAGGTGTCAAAGTGTGTCGGGTTTCGTCGCTGAATCCTATGGAGCCTTGGAGAAAGATGCTGCAGGCGATAAGGAGAGAAGTGTCCGGTTGGATCCAAGGGCGGATTGAGGATGAAGAGTACCTGAAAGCAGAGGGGACAGAGTCTGGGTCACTAGCCAGTGACCAGGAAGGAACCATGAAGGAACCAGGCGATGTTGCGAAGCAATCGGGTGATTTGGTGAAGCTTGTCTCTGCAGCCACGTAGACCAGGAGGCATCGACGACAACCAGGAGTCAGGCACGGATTGTCCCACAAGGCCTCTCGCTGTCGGCGGTGTCGGCTTCCAGATTGGAGTCAAAAAGCCTTGGCTAAGGCAACCCACGCAGGAATCAAAGATGGCTTTTTAATCAGACCAGCAAGGTCTGATGGGCTGCTCCTTTTCAGGGGAGCAAGGGCCAGTCTGGAGCAATCAGACCAGTGGTGTAGATTCAAGATTTCATTGTCACAGAGGCCACTATCCAACGGGCAAGTGACCAGACAGACACATCAAGCAGGAAAATGCAAAAGGGCCCCACGCAGCACTCGTGGAGTGTGGATGGATGATCTTTGGTGCAGATGCTGCTCGGGGCTGCGGCTTCTCAATCCCCAATGCACAACTTTGAGGGTGCCTCAGAAGGTGCACGGAAACCAATTCCCTGGCTTTCCAAGATGGCCGGTCCCATGTCTCAAGTCGCCTCCACGGGTCTCAGCTTTGCTGTGGCTGTGGATCCGGCTGAAGGAAGTCTGAAAGTCCGGGTCTTGTCAGGCTCTGTGTTCGGGATCCAGCAGGAGCGAGGACAAAGCAAACCGTTTATCGCTTGATGGTGCCTGCTTGTGCAGGCTGGTCACTCCTTGACCACAAGGGAGATTCTTCAGTCTTCTATCTTCAAGTAGAACGTCGAAGGTCCAGAGTTTCATTACAACTTTCAGTCAGGATTAATCTAAAGTCTTGGGACTCAGCTCCTACCTATATACCAAATCAAGGGGCTGGATTACCTGATAGGTCCCTCCTATGGGTGGGACTAGGGAAGGGGGTGGTTACACCCCTTTCCCTTTGTCCAGTTTCACACCAGAGCTGGGGATGGAGTGCCCCAGCACCGGTTTGAACTGGACTATGCATGAGACACCTTGTGTGCCCCAGGCAGTGTCTAGTTTAATTCAGCCCTCCCTGCCCCAATACACTAGAGCCTGTCTGGGGTGGTGCTAGCACCTCTCAAGACAGGAAACCTATTGTCCAAGCCTCCCTCGCTGTAAGGACTCCCAGCAGCAGGAGGTTAGACTTGTGTCTGTGGCAGCAGCATCCATTTTGTGATGCTGAGGCTCTGGTTAACTTTAACCGGGATTAGTAGGAACAACATGTCTTCTCCCTCTAGAAGAGCTTGCGAGGGGGTAGTATTCCAAAGCGTATGACACCTT
Organism: Lissotriton vulgaris; assembly: GCF_964263255.1. NCBI lineage: Eukaryota > Metazoa > Chordata > Amphibia > Caudata > Salamandridae > Lissotriton > Lissotriton vulgaris. The sequence continues at coordinate 683,041,668 of NC_141693.1, forward strand.
ACACAGCATGTTTTGATAAAGCCAAACCAGAGTTAGCATTTAACCGCGAGGTTCATAATGCACTTAATAGTATATGGTATGGCTATATCTTAGACCAGCTATAAGGACATGGTTCCGAAAGCTGCAGACAGGCTCAGCTCATGCTAGAGCCTCATCTCACATAAAACCAAGCACTCTGCCTCCAGGATTGTTAAGGCCTGCCATAGAAGTTACTTATAGGTGTATATGTCTATAGATATAAGGTTAGATATAGGAATACTATATCTAAGCAAGGGGTGATTACACAACCTTGCCCCAGCTGAGTGATCAGCCAGTTGTGTCAGTTTGAATGGCCAGCCAGGGGTGTCAAAAGATATGCTGCAGCCTCTGGTAGGCCTTAGATGTACCTATGCCCTGGGTACCTATAGTACACTGTACAGGGGCTCATAAGGTGACCCAATACCCAATTGGTAATGTACCTAGAGTACATGGTATTGAATTTAGGGAGAGCACAGCTGGGCTGTGGGTCTGATTAGCAGGCCCACAGCCACATTAAGTCGAAAACCAATGAAGCAAAAAGCAAAAAGTGGGGTGACCATAGGAAAGCAGACCCTACTCTCCTACACTGCTCTAATACACACAGCTTCTTCCTCTTCTGAAACCTCTCCCAGCAGACACTTGAGCTCATCCCAAGTGTCTGCCATGGCTAACATCATGCTGAGCTTGGTTCTTTCTGAGTTCTCTTCGGTAAAATCTCCAGTAAAAATGCACCCTTGTTCAGCACAAAAACATGCAACTTCATCTGCATATCTATTTCCTAGAGAGACAAAGTCATTTCCCCTCCCATGGGCTGCACATTTTACCACAGCAATTTTTCATGGATACTGCAAAGCTTCTAACAATTGTTTCACATATTTCCCATTTCAGATGGGAGATCCTGATGACGTTAAGAAACCCCTCTGTACGGGGGGAGGAGCCAAGCAGGCATTCGAAATGTCCGCATAATCGCTCGGCTCCGCGAGCCCTTTCGCCCCACACGTCTATCCTGCCGAATATCCTGACTCACGGAGGCATACTTTGATAAAGGAAAGAAAACGAGCACCTACCGTTTGCTTCCGGAGCTCCTGCGTGCCGCCGATCCTGGGAATTATCCCCGACGGCTCTGCGGCCCACGCAATGGTGAGACCGGGGCGTTGATTAGGCGGGGCCTCCGGCCGCAGCTGCAGCACCAACGGCCGTTGATGGCGGCGGGGAGCCTGCCAGTGGGGGCCGTTGATATGAAGGACCGCTGCCAGCGGTGAAGACCCGATCCGCTTGTCGGGGACCCTTGAGGGGCAGTGTGGTGGCGCAGGATCGGAGGGGGCGCTTGACTCCTGCCCCCTCCCCAAATTTTGTTGCCCGGGCAAAGCCAAGGATTGCCCCCGACATAGGCGGGCGACTCCCGGGGCCCTGCGGGACTTTAGCCTTTTGGTGGCTCTCCTTTCTGGACCCTGCCCCACAGTTCGTTTGCCCTGAGGACGCATCCCGCGGTGCCCTCACAGTAAGGCCTGGTCCCTGAATATGGTCAAGAGGGACGGGGCCGACTGGATTAAGATGGCGGCTGGTGCCCCTCTCTACGGTTCACGTCCAGGTTGGGCGGCTGTTGCAAGGATGGGGCCGGGATGCCCGCAACGCACGACGGAGTTCACACCCTGGGACGTGTTGGCTGCCCTAACAGTTTTGCACGAGACCATTGATTGCCATGTCCGAGACCTGGGTGCAAGGATAGACGCCATTGCTGTTTCGCCATCTATGGCGGCCACGGTCCTATTCCAGGGGTCGGCCGATGGACTTGCTGGTGTGTCCATGGAGGAGGTTTCGGATCCTCGGGGCGCCTTGGGTCACTTGAAGACCGGGCTCCCGTGCCCGTGCGGACTGTCTTGATTGCTCGTATGGATGTCTCCTTGGGACACGTGTCTGGCTGGCGGCTGGGGGGGGCGCTGTTTTCCTCCTTGGACTGGCCTGGTTGTGTCGCGGCGGTGGCCAGACTATTTGACTCTCCTCCCCTGGATGATGTTATTATTTGCCAGCTTTGGGAGGTTCATGGGACCGGCGTTGTTGTTGCCTGATCTTTGCTATCTATATTTGGATAGATTTGGATTACTATGCTCTTTTATGGCTTCGCCCCGTCCGGGCTCATCCATACTGTTTGGACCCTCAGGACTGTGCTTTACATTGATTAAAGAGAGGACTTCGGGCGGTACTACTGCCAGACAGGGTCAGGGATGAGGTGGCTTATAATCTATCTGCTTTATTGCTGACAGACGGTGCAGTGGGTATCTTTGATCGATATTTTATTGTTCTTGTGCTCGGGATTTGTTATTCTTCCTTATGGTATTGTTTCCTTTTTGGAATTTCCGAAGTGTAGGGGTGAAGGGCGGGGCCGGGCGGCGCGATGAGGGCCCTCCTCCGCTTATTTTCTCTTCTTTTCTTCCTTTTCCCTATCTTTCTATATTTTGGGTTCTATTAGGGCGACAGGCACGCGGCTGGGGGCCAGGCCATGGCCTTCTGCGGGTGTGCAGGGTGGGTGTTAGATTAGTATTTGTTTCTATGGCCCTTTAGTCTTTCTTCTTTTCTAGTGTCGCCGTCGCCCATGTTCCTTGCGGTGTGTTTGGAGTTGAGGGGCGGGGTTTAGACTTGTTACACGATGGTGTTGTGCTTCCACTTCTCCTGTTATGTATATTTTACCCCCTGATGCCCCCCGTATTGCTACTGTTCCTGATATCCTGATTCGCACACTATCGCGGGACTGGCTGCGACTGTGCGGCACTTCTCCTTAGTTCTTTATTTGAAAATGAACCTTTTAAATCCTGATTCAAGCTGTTGTGTCCTCTCACAAACTATGTACTGTCATTTTATTATCCTGGGTTCCGAACTGTCACAACTATGCATAATGCTTGCAATGTTTTGGTTTTATCTAGCGGCCAGCCGTGATGGTTGTAGGCCCATACCTGTAATCACATGTGCTACAAATAAAGGTTCACAAAAAAAAAGAAAGAAACCCCTCTGTGACCATAGTTGTCCAAAGTCATGAACCACCCCGAACCCATACTGACTGTTGGCGTAGACAGTGACTCAGATTTGATCAGCAACCAAACAGGCACGAGTCAAAGCAATGATTTTAGCTACTTGTGCGGAGTATACTGCCACAACACCAGAAATGGTACATACAGAAAATGCTGTTCTCAGGTGACCCACATTGTTTCTTAAGCATGAACCAGCAACAAAAAAGATTTCATAAGACTCAGGTAGAGGTTCATCCACAATGACAGGTCTTGGTTTGGTGCAAAGTTCAGTCACATCAAGACTGTCATTGTCCTCACAAACTTCATCACTTACATGTGGCAAAGGCATCAAAGTAGCAGGGTTCAGAACAGAACAAGGTTTCAAAGTCACATTATCTGAACAAGTATATCCTGCTCATAACTTGTGAGTCTATTATTTGTTATATGTTGTGTCTTAGTTCTCATCAACAGGAGCTCAACTGAATGTGGAACAAAACAGTAAGGGGATGACCCATAACAATACTCTCAAATCTATCAATGCTGACACCAGTTGCAGCAACAAACTTGAGATATTCGGGCTACGCAGAAGCTACTGGATCTAATATAGCTGAGGAATAGGCAACTGGTCTACGCACTCCTTCATGACTTTGAGTAAGAAATGACAATGTGCAACCTTCTTGCTCATAACAGAACAATGAAAAGGACTTGTTACAGTCAGGCATCCGAGAGCTGGAGCACGACATAGGTCCTCTTTCAACTCCAAAAACGCAACCAGACAGTCATGATCCCATGGTACTGGATTGCTCACATCCTTGTGCGTCAGCCTCTGTAAAGGCTTTGCCTTCAAGGAAAGTTGGGGATCTCTGCTAGATGATTCAGTAAAGCTACAGTATTGATCCTACAAGCATCCTCCGTCTCAGATGCAATCAAAAGATCATCAATGTACTCCACGAGAACTGAATTTTGCAGCAGTACGACACTCTCAAGATTCTTCTTCAAAAGCTGATTGAAGATCGATAGACTCTCTGTGTACCCTTGAGGGATACGACACCATGTTTACACACAATCTTCCAGTCGGAAAGCAAAAAAAAATTGGCTCTCCTCATGCAACAGTATTGAAAAGAATGCCTGACCTAGATCAATCACTGTGAATCATTCAGCTTCGCATGGGATCTGGAACAGTATCACTGATGGATTTGGTACCACAGGACAACACAGAACTACAATTGTATTGACTTTTTGCAGGCCCTGTACAATTCTATACTTCCCACTTGCTTTCTGCAATCCCATAATTGTTGGTGAGTTGCATGGGCTCTCATTATTTCCTTCAGAATTCCCTGTTCAATCATAGACTGAATCACTGGCTTCATTCCTGCAATCGTTTCCAGTGATAGATTGTACTGAGGTGTTCTCGGAAACTCAGCATTTGGTTTAACTTGGATCGTAACTGGCTCAACTCCCTTGATCAGTCCTATTTCTTCCACTGTGAAATCCGATACATCCAAAGAGACAGAATCTCTCAGGTCGAGTGGGAGTTCCTCAACTGTTAACATAGAAAATACCTCTGTACACCGAATCTCGTTCACCACTTTGAATTCAGCGTCATCATTATTAGTCTGCATTTCCACTTCCTTGGGTGTGCAATTGATGGTGCAGTTCAATTTGCACAAAAGATCACGACCCAACAAACAAACTGGACTTGAGTCACATACCACAAATTGGTTTTGATCGTGAAAGGTTCCTATTCTCACAGGTATTGCCTCAGCCAATGGATTAGTCATTCTCTTATTCGCCAGTCCTAAAACTTGGATTGTTTGTCCCTAAAGGGGTAAGTTGGGAACTTCTGCTGGCCTCACTGTAGAACGGGTAGCACCAGTATCAACCAAAAAAGTCATAGGGGGCCATCAACATCCGCCTCTACATACAGTCCTCTCTGGTCTACCTCCAAGACTGCTTCAAGGGTACAGTCTTCCTCTCCCTCATACAACGTCATTGCAATGGGTCTGAAACAAATTAATCGAAGGTCTCGATAAAGGGCATATGCTTGGTTTTCCTGTTGGATTCTTGGTGGCTGGGGAACTTGTACCTGCGGACCTATGGTCCCCTCTTGTGCAGATCTGGGTCTCGTCACTGTATTGACAACCTCAGGTGTCTGCACCACTTCCTCCTCTTGAATCTGATTAGCTGGATTTGATCTGCACTCGCGATTCCAATGCCCAATCTTTGACAATTATGACATGCAGTGGTGTTCTTTAGCATGTCAACATCTACTCCTGTCTTAGGGTCTATGGGTTTCCCCCTTCCCTGACCTGATGCCTTCTGGGTATCTCCCCTGTCTTTTTCCTAACATTCATTCACTTGACTGTGACTGATCTTCCTTTTCTGCATTCTGCATTTGGACCAACATCAGTTTATCCTCGAGCTTCTTATGCTTCAAGTCCACTTCATCACTACAGTACCTGGCATACCATAGAATCTCATCCACGATTTATTCTGCAAGCAAATCAAATGCTATTGAATCATAAAGCTAACTTCTGGTCTCAATCCTAGAACAAATTTAGAGATGAACTGTCCCCTATCCTTTGAGTCAAGAGTATCCAACCTGCTGTACTGCTTGAAGGCTTACAAGAGCCTCTAATAATAGGCATGTACAGTCTCTTTTGGATCCTGAATAGTTCTGTCTTTTTTAGCCCAGTCGATATCTTGTGGTGAAATCTTGGATTGTAACCATGTGATTACCTGCTCATTCTGTGTAACAGAATCTCACTCAGGTTCCGAAGATGGCCAATCAACAGCAATTTTACAGGCTAACCACAAATCACTTGGTACCACAATATCAAACAACGTATTCAAATCAATTCACAACACCTTTGAAATTTTGATGAATCAATCAACTTGTTTTTACCATTCAACAGGCTTTTCCCTCAGCCGAGGAAAATTATTAGTAAACGCTGCCAAATCACCTCTACTCCAAGGCTCATGCACGTACCCTCCACTCTGTACCTCTCGCAACCGGTAAGCCTCTACTCCTACCGTCCCTCAATCGATCAATCATTAAACTTATAAAGCGTGCTACTTACCCGTGAGGGTCTCAAGGCGCTGTGGGGGGGGGTGCTGCTACTGCTCTAAGAGCCAGGTCTTGAGGAGTCTTCTGAAGGTGAGCAGGTCCTGGGTATGCTGTAGGTGGGTAGGGAGGGTGTTCCAGGTCTTGGCGGCGAGGAAGAAGAAGGATCTGCCACCGGAGGTCGTTCGTTGGATGCGGGGGACAGCAGCGAGTGCGAGGCTGGTAGAGAGGAGCTGGCGGGTGGGGGGTGTGGAAGCTGAGTCGGTTGTTGAGGTAGGTTGGTCCGGTGTTGTGGAGTGCCTTGCGTGGGTGAGTTGTTGGAAGGTGATCCTCTTTTCTAGGGGGGGCCAGTGTAGGTCTCTCAGGTGGGGGTGATGTGGCTGCGGCGAGGGACATTGAGGATCAGTCGGGCCGAGGTGTTTTGAATGCCTTGGAGTCGTTGCAGGTGTTTGGCCGGAATGCCTGTGTAGACTGCGTTGCCGTAGTCTAACCTGCTGCTGACGAGGGCCTGGGTCACCGTTCTTCTTGTTTCAGTGGGGATCCACTTGTAGATCCTGTGGAGCATGCGGAGGGTGTTGAAGCAGGAGGAGGAGACGGCGTTGACCTGCTTCGACATGGAGAGGGAGGAGTAGAGGATGATTCCCAGGTTGCGTGCGTGGTCGGTGGGTGTTGGTGCTGTTCCCAGTGTGGTCAGCTACCAGTAGTCGTCCCAGGCAGAGGGGGTGGTTCCGAGGATGAGGACCTCCGTCTTGTCCGAGTTCAGCTTCAGTTGGCTGTTCCTCATCCATTCGGCGACAGCCTTCATTCCCTTGTGGAGGTTGGTTTTGGTGGTGTGTGGGTCCTTGGTGAGCGAGATGTTTGGCTGGGTGTCGTCAGCATAGGAGGTAATGTTAAGATCGTGCTGGCGGGTGACGTGAGCGCGAGAGGCCATGTAGACATTGACTAGCGTCGGGCTGAGGGATGAGCCCTGGGGTACGCCGACGATGATGTTGGTGCTTCGGAGTGGAAGGGGGGGAGGCAGACGTTCTGGGTTCTGCCGGAAGGAAGGAAGTGGTCCAGTCCAGGGCCTTCGCTTGGATTCCGGCTTCTTGGAGGCTTGTCTTTAGTGTGCAGTGGCAGACCGTGTCGAAGGCAGCTGACAGGTCCAGGAGGATGAGGGCTGATGTTTGGCCATTGTCTAGTTGGATCCTGATGTCGTCTGTGGCGGCAATGAGGGCTGTCTCAGTGCTGTGGTTTCTTTGGAATCCGGACTGGGACGGGTCTAGGATGTTATTGTCCTTGAGGTAGCGGGTGAGTTGCGTGTTGACGACTTTCTCGATGACCTTCGCCGGGAACAGGAGCAGGGAGATGGGCCGGAAATTCTTGAGGTCCTTGGGGTCCGCCTTGGGTTTTCTGAGGAGGGCGTGGATCTCGGCGTGCTTCCAGCTTTCCGGAATGGTGGCTGTCTTGAGGGAGATGTTGATTACCTTCCCTAGCTGGGGTGCGATGGCTGCGTCTGCTTTGTTGAATGTGTGGTGTGGGCAGGGGTCTGACGGAGATCTGGAGGTGGTGTTTCTCCTATTCTCTTCATGGCACTCTTCTTCTTTTTCCATCTTTCCTCAAATTTGTCTAGCATGCTTCACGCACGTATGTGTTTTCGGACCTATGACACTTTTTTCTTCTAGTTCTTGATCACTGTAATTTAACCTGTGATTTCCCTGCAACATTTTCATTTTGGACAAATCTGCATCATACCTCTGTGCCAACTCTGTCAATTTCTCATGTGCTTTATTCACCTTGTGAGTTACATCCTTCGCCACAAACAGCAATTCATCTGGCTCATAAAGTTCCATCCTTTCCAAAGGCAAATTTCCACTGATTATTTCCTCTACTTCTGCCTTTAATCTCACCACATCCAACACTCAAGCCCTCATAGCAGCTTTAATTGTTCCTTGACTCAACGCAATACTCGATTCTTTACTCGCACTACACTGATCTTCCCACTGATTCCCTTCCATTATGTTCTGTGACACAGATTGACTCCCCAAATATCCCTGACCATTGTCACCTCCCAACATCGTTCCACTAGGACCTCTCACTGGGGGTTCCCACATTCTCAAGTCAGAGTGTGAATCAGCCAAGGACCCTGTCCTCGCTGCTCTCTGCTCCACCTGTCCTCTAGAAAAATCTGTTGTGGCTGGCAAAGGTGTACTTGATTCTATGGGCCTCGAAGGGTGACCAGTTCCACTCGCTGTCCCATTCCCGCCATAATCAGTACTTTCTGCCATTGCTGATCGCACCAGGCTCCCATTTTCTGCTTGATCTGGATCATATACTGAAACTTGGGGACCAATGTTGACCGGCACTGTAAGAGCGTCCGGTAATCTCGTAGCGATATTACCCTTCGATTCTGTTCCCCTCAGTGGTTGTGTCCTCATTCTCCCCATTCCTGCTGAAATCCTTCCTCTTACTCCTGCACTAGAGTTTGTCTGCAGCTTCCCAATTTCCCCTGTAAGAGCTCTCATTCCCTCCTCCGAACTTGGGTTTTATGGAAGTGGACTCTCTGTCAGTAACCTTTCCAATAAATTGTCATCTGTGTCACTAACATCTTCCTCTTCTCTTCTCTTCTCTTCTCTTCTCTTCTCTTCTCTTCTCTTCTCTTCTCTTCTCTTCTCTTCTCTTCTCTTCTCTTATTTTTACTAATAAAGAAAACAACCTATCTATCTCCCTCAATGGTGTCTACCCTCCACCTTTTTGCCAATGTGTCCCATTGCTGATCGACTTCTTCACCCTTTCCTGACTTCGATCCCTTTTTCTTGCATGTGCTGCTCTCATCCATGGATCTAGTGCCTCAAACTATGCTGGTCTGGACAGAGGTGCAATGCAGTCATCACTATCTTCAAATGATAGAACACATCAAATCTGAATGAACCATAACGCGGGAAAGCCAAATCTCCCTCCTTTTCAGTAATCTTTTGCCAATTCTGAAGCCAAATTATTGTATGGAGCCCTACGTTCATAGCCATGTAATGAGCTGGAGTATCCTCAGGCGGTGTGTCTTCCCCCACTTGAGTTACCACTCCTCTATCTCCCCCACAGAGATCTCACAATACCTTTAATCAATCAATCAATCATTTGTAAAGCGCACTACATACCTGGAAGGGTTTCAAGGCGCTGGGGGGTGGTGCTACTGATCGAACAGCCAGGTCTTGAGTATCCTCCTGAAGGTCAGCAGGCCTTGGGGCTGTCGTAGGCTCAGTGGGAGGGTGTTCCATGTGTTGGTGGCGAGGTGGGAGAAGGATCTGCCATCTGTGGTTGTTCTTCGGATGCACGGTACGGTGGCGAGTGAGAGGTCGGCGGAGCGGAGCTGGCGGTTGGTGATGTAAAAGGAGAGCCGTCTGTTTAGATAGGCTGGGCCGGTCTTGTGGAGTGCCTTGTGTGTGTGGGTGAGGAGCTTGGAGGATATCCTCTTGTTGACAGGGAGCCAGTGCAGGTTTCTCAGGTGGGGGGTGATGTGGCCGTGGCGTGGTACGTCGAGGATCAGTCGTGCCGAGGCGTTTTGGATGCGTTGTAGTCATTTGATGAGCTTGATCGGGGCTCCCGCATAGAGGGCGTTTCCGTAGTTGAGTCTGCTGCTGACGAGGACCTGGGTGACTGTCTTTCTTGTATCTGTCGGGATCCATCTGTCGATCTTGCGGAGCATGCGGAGGATGTTGAAGCAGGAGGATGAGACGGCATTGACTTGCTTGGTCATTGAGCGCGTTGAGTGGAGGAAGATTCCCAGGCTCCGTGCATGGTCGGTGGGTGACGGGACTGCCCACAGTGCCGTTGGCCACCAGGAGTTGTCCCAGGCTGAAGGGTTGGAGCCGAGGATGAGGACCTCCGTCTTGTCCGAGTTCGGCTCAGATGGCTAGTCTACATCCAGTCGGCGACGGCCTTCATTCCTTCGTGGAGGTTGGCTTTGGTGGTGATGGGGTCCTTGGCAAGGGAGAGGATCAGCTGACTGTCATCAGCGTAGGAAATTATGTTGAGGTCGTGCTGTGGGGCTACGTGTGCGAGCGGGCCATGTAAATGGTGAATGGCGTTGGGCTGAGAGAGGATCCCGGAGGCTTTGGAACGGAATGGGGGGAGGCAGACACTCTGGGTTCTGCCAGAGAGGAAGGAGGTGGTCCAATCCAGAGCCTTGTCTCGGATCCCTACGGCATGGAGGCGTGCGCGTAGTGTGCGATGGCAGGCGGAGTCGAAGGCGGCAGAGAGGTCTAGGAGGATGAGTGCTGCGGTCTCGCCGTTGTGCAGCAGGGTCCTGATGTCGTCGGTGGCGGTGATGAGGGCAGTCTTGGTGCTGTGGTTGCTGCGGAACCCTGACTCGGAAGGGTCCCGGATTCTGTTATGTTCGAGGAATCGCGTTAGCTGTCTGTTGACGGTTTTCTCGATGACCTTATCCGGGAAGGGGAGCAGAGAGATGGGCCGGAAGTTCTTGGGGTCTCTTGGGTCTGCCTCAGGTTTTTGAGTAGGGCGTTGATCTCGGCATGTTTCCAGATCTCTGGGAAGGTCACGGTCTCGATGGAGAGATTGATGACATTGCGCAAGTGGGGTGCGATGGAGCTGCTTGCTCTGTTAAAGACGTGGTGCGGGAATGGGTCTGACGAAGAGCAGGAATGGATTGTGTGCATGGTCTTGATGGTGTCATTGATGCTCAGGCTGGCCCAGGCTGGTAGGGGGTTGATGGTGTTGCTGTCGGGACTGTCCGGGTGTTGAATCTGTTGTGGATGTCTGCTATTTTGCGGTGGAAGAAGGTGGCGAGGGAGTCGCACAGGACTTGCGACGGCAGGATGCCGTTGGTGTTGGAGCTGGGGTTGGAGAGTTCCTTCACGATGTTGAAGAGCTCCTTGCTATTGTGTGCTTTGTTGTTGAGGCGGTCTTTGAAGGAGGCCCTCTTGGCCGCCTTGATGAGGTGGTGGTGGTTGCGGATGGCGTCCTTGTGTACTGCGTGGCTGTCTGGAATTTGTTCACTGTGACATTTCTTCTCTAGTTTCCGGCAGGCTTGCTTGGAGGCTAGGAGTTCTGGGGTGATCCAGCTGGCCCTCTTGCTGGTGTCTCTGTCGGAGGGTTTCTTCAGCAGGGTGAGGGTGTTGGTGCAGTCCTCGATCCAGCTTCTGAGGCTGTGGGCAGCGTCGTCGGTGTTGGAGGGTTCGGTGGGTGTGCTGAGAGCGAGGTTGCATGTAGTTGGTCTTTGGTGATTTTGCTCCACCGGCGGCGGGGATCTGTTAGGTGCAGTGGTGTGTGGTGGGTTTCTGGAAGGCAAAGTGGATGCAGGAGTGGTCGGTCTAGAGGAGTTCGGTGGTGTGGCTGACGGAGATGTGCAGGCTTGAGGGGAAAACGGGGTCGAGAGTGTGGCTGGCAGAGTGGGTGGGTGTTGTGATGAGTTGCTTCAATCCGAGGTTGGCGAGGTTATCGATCAGGGTTGTGGAGTTGTCGTTGTTGTTCTCAAGGTAAAAGTTCAGGCGTACGAGGAGGATGTAGTCGGTGGAGGTCAGGGTGTGCATGCTGATTAATTTGGCGATGGAGTCGCTGAACTGGGGGGGAGGTCTGAGGGGTCGGTAGACGAGGGTGCCTATTGAGGGTGGAGTTAGGGTTGAAATCAACTCTTATACCCACAATGTTGTCGTTCCACTTCCTGATTTCAATCCACCAATACCAGCGCTTCTTTACACTAACCAACCTAACACAGCGCAGCACACTTAGACGTTACTCTTCCTCCTCACTCAGCAGTTCCCCTCCATCACAATTCAACTCTTACTCTCGCACGTCTCACTCATACAGCAAATAACTGTCTGTCCACTAAAAGACCAGTCGCTCATATTTGTCTATCTCAATCTGAAAATTGTCTGTCCGCGAAACAACCGGAACAACTGTTGTTGACCAGTGACCCATGACCTGCGTTGGTCAATCAAACACTCACTCTCTTGTTCCCTATCTCGGGTGGGGTTGTCAATGACATCTCACGACTCCCACAATCAATGGTCGACAATTACGGCTGTGGTTGTCTTCTACACCACAATCTATCTATCCCGGGATCTCAGGCTACTCGTCGAGCCTGACATCAAGAAATCACATGGACCGTGTACGCTCACAGTCCAAAACCACAATCACTCAACTCTCATTCCACCTCTGCAAGACATCACACAATCAAATCATCAAAGCAATCTAACAAACATCCCTATGCATACTCACTCCTCCACGAACTTCTGCTTCTTCCGCACTGTCACTCTCCGTTGGTCTCCACCAAGCGCTGTCATCCTCCTCTCTCGATCCTCTGGACAACCATCTCCTCCTGGGCTCTATGGGGTTTTTACCTAACCTTTCCCTAACTTCCCCCTTTACTACAGAGGTAACCGTCCTCTCGCTACCAACTGATAGGGCCATATTCCACTACCAAAAATTTAACAAGGAACCAAAGGTGTATGCATCTTTATTACCTGCTGAGAAATGTAAAGGGGAGAAACAACTAATTGTAGTCAATTCGACAGTCAGTAGTAACTATGGCTCAAAAGATCCCAGACTCCAAACTCCAGTTTAAGGGTTTATTACAAAGCCAAAAACAACTGAATATACAAGCACCTCAGGACAAGATTGTAAAAATACATGGGAACTAATACAAAGCCATATCTACGAATGAGCCTAATCCAATGGATCAAAAAGAAAAAAAAAACTCCAAAAATAAAACGCAAGCAAGGACTGTTCCAATATTTAAGTCAGACTTCACCTGTGGCTGAAAGTAGAAAGCATTAGGCTATCCCTACCCTATCTCTAAAGTGACATCCCTACTTAGCATTCCCAGGAAAAGTCAATTAAGGGTGTCAGCTTGTGAAGACTTCCTAAGAAGTACATTCACTTGTATGGGTCAAGTAGCCAAAGCTAGAGAGTTTGTTCTAAGATGCTCTTTTCACATCGATCTCCTCACCCCTTCTCCTAACTCATCCTGCCTCTCTCTGATACTCTCTGCCTCTCCTCCCTCGGGGCACTTTCCCTAATATAAAATGCAAAGATTTAAAACACGCCCCCAGATCACCTCATCTCAACAGACACCTCTCCTAGGTAGTTTTCCACCGCCTTCCTTACATTCTCCAAGTTCAGTCCCATGACCTTGATTCCCAAGCCTCTTTGGTGAGAAAGAACACTGGCTCACAATTATTTACCTTCTGTTTACTTTGTTTCTTTTTTTTCTCCTCCATGCCTAACTCCTAAAATAAAAGGTCTTAATTCTAACAAAAAAAATATTCCACCTGCAACTGAAATGTGAGAACAGAACATGCTTGCATGCACATGAAACTCGCTGAGCTTTCCCGGCAAATTACATTTTCAGGCCTACACAATTTGGCCAACATAAGAATAAACAAATAGGCCTTTCATATACACATATGCAAATCTGAGAGCTGTTTTAAATTATTAAATCGAAGGTTTAACTTGGGCTGACTGGTTGATAGCTGACCTGAGGACCACAGAGGATGTGGGCAAGATATTTGACCAGAAATATACATCCTTCATAATTTAAGGTAAATGTTACATTAGATTAGAACCTGCTGTAAATAATAGGAAATGTATTACATTCTACGATAGGTGTATTTGAATAAACTAACCAGGTACAAGAAGCAGAAGTTCAATTACTTGCTCCAGTTTCTGAATAGCGAAAACCTATTTCTAAGGGGCACATTTAAGAGAGGCTTGTGTCATGCTAACACCACACAACATGGTACATGCACAATGCAAACCCCTAGGACAGATTTATGAAGCCACACAAAGCCAGTTTGTATGGTTCTGAGTGGCTTCATAAATCTGGAGTAAGGCAACGCAGCGCAAATAAATGTGCTGCCTTACTCAGCCCTGGGGGGGCTTTCCATTGGCTTTTCAGTGAGTATCTCCATGCAACTCCCATGGATTTTGATGCATTCTCAGATTTACAAGAACTTGTATACCTGGGAATGTGCTGCCAAAATCGTAAACCCTTCCCAGGGAAGGCGTAACAAGGAGAAAGATCTTTATTTCGCCTTCTACTTTTCCTTTTTCTATGTGTTCTGCACAGAAAGAGGAAAAAGCCTCTCTGGGTTTTTTTTTTGTGCAGGAGGGTGTCTCTTCCACTAAAACAATCCTGCCTACAACACATGCACCCTTGCACCTTCAAGGGTGTCTGCATTGATGATAGGCTGCCAAAACAGCCCCAGCGTAAGAGAAGAGGACAGGAATGCGCCGGATAAATACAGCACATTCCTGCCCTTTCCCTGAGATGCGGGGCAGTGCAGCAAGGTGACTTGCTGTGCTGCCCTGCACCACAATTGTCATAAATATGCCCCTATGTACCTCTATGTTAGCAGTAGCTAATGCCTGCCTGACTACTCCATTGTTTACTTTACAGTTTTATATAACTTGCTCTTACAACCTTGCCATCCATTCTCTGGTTTTCCCTTTCTCCTTATCAGAAATAAATAAATTCATAAATAAATAATTAAATAAATAAATAGATAAAGGGGCTGGCTGCGGGCCTGATGCCCTGCTCCAACATTATTGTCAGTTTCAATAATGTATGCAATGTGCATTACAAAAAGGAAGAAACAAGGAGTCACTTGAATTTTTTGAAAAAAGGCAGTATTATTCACCAAGAAGCAAAAGGGAATGGTCTTTCACATGACAATACAGTTAAAACAGCACTGTACAGAGCAGATCATGTGACAACCCAGTGGCACTTGGTGCAAGGTGCTATATACAATTGGTGATAGTGAAGGTGCAAGTGCTAAAGTGAACAGCGTGATCGATGCATGAACTAAAGTATTTACATCAAATAATGGCTCCACAGAAACAAGTTGTAATCACTTATAACAAGATTGTTAAAAATTGAACAGGAGCACAAAACGTGATATGCGTCATATCATTCAAGCTGTAAAGTTGACGGCTTTCGATCCCCTTTAGTCGGGATCGTCATCAGGACAGGGTTGTCGATGGAACCAGTGCTGTGGACGAGAGAAGGGCAATTTGAGCGGAGGACCGAGGACTGGGGCGTAGAGTGTGGTGGGTAGGTGGGTGGGTGAGTGGTCAGGTATAAGTATCAGAACAGTGAAAGTCTAGATGTGGATGTGGCGTGATGGGGGTGGGGGCCGGAGCGGGGAGTAGTTGGAGTGTTGGTTAGGGGTGACTAAGGTGAGTGTCAATGTGGAGAGATATAGTTGGACAATTGGAATAATATAATTAGCAGTTAAAACAATAGTGTAAGGGTGAGTCAGGAGGTCGACTAACTGGTGCGAGGTAAGAAATGGGTGGTGAGGGAGTGCGGAGGTGATGGAAAAAGGGAATACTTACAGTGGTACCCAGGCAGGGAAGCGTGGGTAGCTGAAGTCCAAGCGGTCGCTCAAAAGTCA
This sequence comes from Lissotriton vulgaris, assembly GCF_964263255.1. NCBI lineage: Eukaryota > Metazoa > Chordata > Amphibia > Caudata > Salamandridae > Lissotriton > Lissotriton vulgaris. The sequence continues at coordinate 683,057,144 of NC_141693.1, forward strand.
AAAGCTGCGGGGGAGCAAGGGAGGGTAGGGGGTTACGAAAACTGATCAAGTTCAGGATGTAGGCTAGATGGAAAAACCACGATTAAGTGGAGTTACCTGATCGTTGATTGTATCTGATCAGCGGGCGGGATTTGCTGCGCCTACGGGGAGGAAAAGTACTGGGAGTAAGAGAGAGCCGGTGGCGTGAGAGACCGTTAAGTAACCTCATACTCCGATCGCACCGAGTGTGCGGGAACTGGGCTTACCTGAATGAATCAGGGCGGCGGAAGGCAATTAGGGCTCTGCTGGTGGGGGGCTGCGAGCAGTTAATGCAGGAGCTAACTGAGCAGGTATGAAGCCTGCATGTAAATGAGGAAGTCAAAGGCTGGGGGCGGAGTACGGTCAGCGCGGGAGGCGGGGTAGGGGGCGTGTCACGATGTTACCGAGGTAACATTGGCAAACAGGAAGTGGCGAGGTAGAAGAAAGAGACTCAGGGTGTGTCGGATTGTTGTCAAGGCAACACTGACAGACAGGACGCAAAGGGAGGGCGTGATAGAAGGGGAGGTCTGCTTGAGTCGATAAGTCTCTTTCTTCTACCTCGCCACTTCCTGTTTGCCAATGTTACCTCGGTAACATCGCGACACGCCCCCTACCCCGCCTCCCGCGCTGACCGTACTCCGCCCCCAGCCTTTGACTTCCTCATTTACATGCAGGCTTCATACCTGCTCAGTTAGCTCCAGCATTAACTGCTCGCAGCCCCCCACCAGAAGAGCCCCAATTGCCTTCCGCCACCCTGATTCATTCAGGTAAGCCCAGTTCCCGCACACTCGGTGCGATCGGAGTATGAGGTTACTTAACGGTCTCTCACGCCACCGGCTCTCTCTTACTCCCAGTACTTTTCCTCCCCGTAGGCGCAGCAAATCCCGCCCGCTGATCAGATACAATCAACGATCAGGTAACTCCACTTAATCGTGGTTTTTTCATCTAGCCTGCATCCTGAACTTGATCAGTTTTCGTAACCCCCTACCCTCCCTTGCTCCCCCGCAGCTTTCGACTTTTGAGCGACCGCTTGGACTTCAGCTACCCACGCTTCCCTGCCTGGGTACCACTGTAAGTTTTCCCTTTTTCCATCACCTCCGCACTCCCTCACCACCCATTTCTTACCTCGAACCAGTTAGTCGACCTCCTGACTCACCCTTACACTATTGTTTTAACTGCTGATTATATTATTCCAATTGTCCAACTATATCTCTCCACATTGACACTCACCTTAGTCACCCCTAACCAACACTCCAACTACTCCCCGCTCCGGCCCCCACCCCCATCACGCCACATTCACATCTAGACTTTCACTGTTCTGATACTTATACCTGACCACTCACCCACCCACCTACCCACCACACTCTACGCCCCAGTCCTCGGTCCTCCGCTCAAATTGCCCTTCTCTCGCCCACAGCACTGGTTCCATCGACAACCCTGTCCTGATGACGATCCCGACTAAAGGGGATCGAAACGCCGTCGACTTTACAGCTTGAATGATATGACTCATATCACGTTTTGTGCTCCTGTTCAATTTTTAACAATCTTGTTATAAGTGATTACAACTTGTTTCTGTGGAGCCATTATTTGATGTAAATACTTTAGTTCATGCGTCGATCACGCTGTTCACTTTAGCACTTGCACCTTCACTATCACCAATTGTATATAGCACCTTGCACCAAGTGCCACTGGGTTGTCACATGATCTGCTCTGTACAGTGCTGTTTTAACTGTATTGTCATGTGAAAGACCATTCCCTTTTGCTTCTTGGTGAAGAATACTGCCTTTTTTCAAAAAATTCAAGTGACTCCTTGTTTCTTCCTTTTTGTAATGCACATTGCATACATTATTGAAACTGTCTTTACATGATACCTGTTGGGAATTGTTTCTGCTTACACGACACACCCATCCCAACGAGGTTTATGGGTCTTCTCCTGTTGTTCTTACACATATTAGGAGCAGCTGCTTAGCTGCGAGAGTTGTACCACTGTGTACTTCATCTAATATACCTCAGCCAAAAAGGTATCCATCTGTGTACTACCCTTCGTCCTACACACGATGTCCAAGGAGTCCCTTACCTACTCAGAGGAATACATCCAGTCACGACTGACCGGCCCCTCATTACTGTCGGGCACGCCTCAGTCCGCGACTACATCCACTGCCCCAAATACCTCCCGTGTCCTATTGGACAAACTCGAAAAGTTGAAGAAGAAACAGATCAGGACGGATCTGCATGCTCGAATGCTCACTGACTACTTACGCTCAGGCGTCATTCCCCTAGGGCTCCAAATTCGAAACACCCCGGCTATTTTCACACAGGACCCCAAATTCAGAACCAGCGTTAGCCATCTAGTGACCACCTGTTCCCGCCACTGGATGGTCCTGGGGATAGATACAGCCATAGAACATAGCAGATTGGAATTAAAAGAAATTGAAGAACTGGAAAAACTCATCCAAGCTGACACCACCCTCACTGATGCCAAAAGCCTCCTAGATAAAATCAACAGCACCATCGCCACCTTTAACACCTTTGAAGTCAACAAAAAGGTTAACAAAATAGAAAAAGACATAAAAAATTACAAAGTTGAGAACACATACCCCTACCTCAACGAGGAATTCTACAACACCCAACAGAACCCTCCCAGAACACAAAACTGGGGACGATACAGAAACAATCAACGCGTCACGTTCTCTGTCTCTTCTAATAGCTCTGCAGACGACACAGACGCCACATCCTCTGGACCACAGCCACTTTTACCACCTGGTTTTTTAGGACGAGGCCGAGGACGCGGCCAACAACCACCACCACAAACCCGTCAAACCAGGGCCAAACAGTACCAACCACCGGTCCCAGGCTGCCGCCAAACCCGCAATCGATACTATCAATGGGGACAATCACAGTAACCAACAACCAGGACGCAACCACTACTGCCATGTCCATCCCCATTTTCAATTTATCCGACCACATTCTTACTCCAGATGAAACTAGACTTCTATCCCGAGGTCTCTCATTTGTACCAACTGTTAGAACCGACTTCCTGGAGTTGCAATCTAACCTTCTAAAATCTAACATATATTCCGGGGTGTCCACAGTTTACTCCGTTTGGTCTTTCGTAGTGGTCCTATATCCTGTTTTTACCTGTAATGCACCGATTGATATGCTGGGACTGATATTTCTGTCATGACTTCAAACTAATTAGTTGCAAAGGGGCAGCTGAAATTCCAGGAGCCTAGTCCCAACAGCTCGACGACTTCGGAGGGCTGGAAGTGGTCCCCCGCTATACGGCGGAGGAGGGCACTGGACATCGAACGCTGTCTTATGTAAAGCGCTTTGATAACCTAATAGGTTCAAGATCCTGAAATGTGCAACGTAACTGATTCTATGTAAACTACTGTGATAACATGTAACGGAACTGGTGCTATGTAAAGCGCTCTGATAACCTAATCGGTTCAAGTTCGCGCTATAGAAAACTCTAAAAATAAATAAATAAATAAATCCGGTTAAAGTACTTTTTCGCTGACAAACCTGATGCCAGAATGAATCAAATCTCTCCATTCTGGCTACCCTCTACTTTCAACCCCCCATCTAATCAAATGACACCTGAAATACTGGCGTTTGAACGGCTAGTCTTGAAGGAAGTAACGGACCTCAAAACCACACCACGTTTCATCCCTTATAATCTGCCCTTGATTGAAAAAGAAGCCCTCAACTCCCTCCAAAATAATTCTGAGATTGTCATCAAACCCGCGGACAAGGGTGGGGGTATTGTCGTTCTAAACAATACACAATACGACAAAGAGGTTGAACGACAACTCACCAATAATGAACATTATCGTGTTCTCTCTAAAGATCCCTTACTAGACATCAGACAAAAGATTCTTTCTATCACTACAGCAGCCAGAGACAACAACATCATAACCAAGAAAGAATTTGAGTACTTGAACAACCCACATCCCAGAACACCGGTCCTATACGTCCTCCCTAAAATACACAAGGATGCAAGGAACCCACCTGGACGCCCCATCGTGTCAGGATGTGGCTCCATTCTGGAACCCCTGGGGAAATATCTGGACTCAGTTATCAAGGAATTTGTGCCTATCACAGACACCTACATACGTGATACTATGGACTTGATCAATACCATAGAAGGTCAGCCCTTCGATCTGGATACCCAAATAATGGCGAGTTTGGACATTGAGTCCCTTTAAACCAATATCCCTCATCGCGAAGGGCTCGAAGTAATCAAAAATCTTCTGGCTTCCAGACCTCAACCCACCAAAATCCCCACTGACTTCATCATGGACCTTCTACGTGTGGCCCTGCAAAACAACTACTTCACGTACAAAAATATATACTACCTGCAAATCAAGGGAGTATCGATGGGCGCCTGTTTCGCCCCCAACTTTGCCATCCTATTTGTACACGATCTGGAAAAATCACTGATCCTAAACCCCATCAACCCATATCGGCCCCAAATCCATCTGTGGCGCCGATACATAGATGACATTTTATTGATCTGGAATGGAACAGCCGATACCCTCCAACCCTTTATTGATTGGCTAAACTCCTCACAAGAACACCTCAAATTCACTAGTGAGTCCAAATCTAATGACCTACCATTCCTTGATGTCACTATACATGCAGAAGAGGGGACCCTTGGAACATCTCTTTTCCGCAAGCCCACGGAACGTCACACCCTGTTACATTACTCAAGTAACCACCCAAGAGGCCTACGCGATGGACTTCCCTTTGGCCAGTTCTTACGAATTCGCCGCAATTGCAAATGGCGCAAAGACTACTTCAGGGAGGCAGACGTCTTGGTTATGAAACTCGTCAATAGAGGCTACCCACGACGTTTGGTCACAAAAGCAAAGAAACGAGCATGGTACAACCACCGCGAGGATTTATTGATGCCTAATCAAAACAAAAAATCTATGACCAGAATCCCTTTTGTCTCCGTTTTCAGCCCAGACAGCAACAAAGTGGCCAAAATAATCAAGAAAAACTGGCCTGTGCTACGTTTTGATGAACAATTTCATGCACCACCTCTATTTTCATACCAAAGAGGCAACAACATCGCCAACCATCTTCTCCATGCTATTAGCTGGCCAACCACCACAACTGAAAAACACACTATCACAGCTGCATGGGGATTGAACCCAGTCATTGGACATTTCAAATGCCAATCGTGTAGTGTCTGTGAACTGACACTAAACACAAAAGAATTCATCTACAATGGACATATCCATCAACTCTCCCACCACTCGAACTGCAAAACACAAAATGGCATCTACGCCATCCGTTGTCCGTGTGACCTAATCAATATTGGCCAGACCACCCAAATGGTTAAACAACGGATAATACAACACAAGAGCAGAATTAACTGCAAAGTACTTACTGCTCCACTGGTCACACACTTCATGGAAAAATCACATGCTGACACAGATCTCAGGTGGATGGTCATTGAAAAACCCACACTACCCATCAGAGGGGGAAACATGTCCACTCTACTCAATAGAGCTGAATGTAAATGGATTGCACGAGTTGACTCGGTCAACCATGGGTTAAACACTCTTGATGAATGGACAAACACTATCACCGTTTAAGTCCACTGCCCACCCAAATAGACTACTGTTATGTACCTAACTCTCTGGTTTTAAACCGTGTGTTCTGTTGGACCCCTACTACCTGTAATGTCTAATGTTTTCTTCCCCTGTGAATAGAGCTTAACATGATGTTAAATAACCCACTGGTTTCAGACCAATTATCCAACTGGACACTAATCACTTGTACATACACCCCTCCTTGTGTTCTCTTTTGTACTAATTCTGAAACTTTGTATATCTGATGTACTGTGTACTTTGTACTGTGTCCGTTTCCTATACCACTACGGCTTGTACAACCCCGCCTCCCCATCGAACTTCTCGATTCAAGCAGACCTCCCCTTCTATCACGCCCTCCCTTTGCGTCCTGTCTGTCAGTGTTGCCTTGACAACAATCCGACACACCCTGAGTCTCTTTCTTCTACCTCGCCACTTCCTGTTTGCCAATGTTACCTCGGTAACATCGTGACACGCCCCCTACCCCGCCTCCCGCGCTGACCGTACTCCGCCCCCAGCCTTTGACTTCCTCATTTACATGCAGGCTTCATACCTGCTCAGTTAGCTCCTGCATTAACTGCTCGCAGCCCCCCACCAGCAGAGCCCTAATTGCCTTCCGCCGCCCTGATTCATTCAGGTAAGCCCAGTTCCCGCACACTCGGTGCGATCGGAGTATGAGGTTACTTAACGGTCTCTCACGCCACCGGCTCTCTCTTACTCCCAGTACTTTTCCTCCCCGTAGGCGCAGCAAATCCCGCCCGCTGATCAGATACAATCAACGATCAGGTAACTCCACTTAATCGTGGTTTTTCCATCTAGCCTACATCCTGAACTTGATCAGTTTTCGTAACCCCCTAACCTCCCTTGCTCCCCCGCAGCTTTCGACTTTTGAGCGACCGCTTGGACTTCAGCTACCCACGCTTCCCTGCCTGGGTACCACTGTAAGTTTTCCCTTTTTCCATCACCTCCGCACTCCCTCACCACCCATTTCTTACCTCGCACCAGTTAGTCGACCTCCTGACTCACCCTTACACTATTGTTTTAACTGCTAATTATATTATTCCAATTGTCCAACTATATCTCTCCACATTGACACTCACCTTAGTCACCCCTAACCAACACTCCAACTACTCCCCGCTCCGGCCCCCACCCCCATCACGCCACATCCACATCTAGACTTTCACTGTTCTGATACTTATACCTGACCACTCACCCACCCACCTACCCACCACACTCTACGCCCCAGTCCTCGGTCCTCCGCTCAAATTGCCCTTCTCTTGCCCACAGCACTGGTTCCATCGACAACCCTGTCCTGATGACGATCCCGACTAAAGGGGATCGAAACGCCGTCGACTTTACAGCTTGAATGATATGACGCATATCACGTTTTGTGCTCCTGTTCAATTTTTAACAATCTTGTTATAAGTGATTACAACTTGTTTCTGTGGAGCCATTATTTGATGTAAATACTTTAGTTCATGCGTCGATCATGCTGTTCACTTTAGCACTTGCACCTTCACTATCACCAATTGTATATAGCACCTTGCACCAAGTGCCACTGGGTTGTCACATGATCTGCTCTGTACAGTGCTGTTTTAACTGTATTGTCATGTGAAAGACCATTCCCTTTTGCTTCTTGGTGAATAATACTGCCTTTTTTCAAAAAATTCAAGTGACTCCTTGTTTCTTCCTTTTTGTAATGCACATTGCATACATTATTGAAACTGTCTTTACATGATACCTGTTGGGAATTGTTTCTGCTTACACGACACACCCATCCCAACGAGGTTTATGGGTCTTCTCCTGTTGTTCTTACACACCAACATTATTGTCAACATACTTGTTCATCCTGCGCAGATGTTGTTGAAAAATACTTGCTATTTTGCCACCATTTCCCATCACACCAGGTTAATTCTACATCTGGCAATTATTTCTTATAACTACCTATTGACATCTTCTATCTTCCAAATGCGCCCCCAGTTGAAACTCTTCCTTCCCCTGCTCAAACAATTTTAAAAATACCTACCATCCTGCAACACACCCCACTAGTGTTGGCAAGTTAATTTGTGTAGGCTGAACTCGTTTTCTGTCCTGTGTCTTACTGCTACAACTTATTTTTATTACCATAATAAGTCCCTTTGCTTCAAATAGAGTAACCAACAAGCATTTGCAATGCAATAGGTCTCGCATTAGGAAAGTTTGAGCTATTGGTATTGTAAATGACAAATATTTTATTTATGTGTTGGTTTTGAAAATAGCGAAATTAATAGCTTTGCCATTTACAATGCCAATAGTTTTAACTTTCGCAAACGTGACACCTATAGCATTTGTAATGCAATATGTGTTGTATTTACATGACTTAGAAGTATTAATATTAAAAATAACAATGGGTTTTATTTTTTAATAATTAATACTTAAATAAAAGTTATTGTAATTTATAATGGCAATAGCTTAAACTTTTGTAAATAACTTTTGGGAAGATTATGTTCATTGTATGTTATTGTGATGCAAATCCAAGAACCGCAGTGAAATATTAACATCTTTTTGTGACATTTGTAATAAAGTTTGAAACATTGAGAGAACATATTAGAACCAGTTGTTGTTGAATGGTTGCACAGAGTGATGCTGTGGTGTTCAGTGGTGCTGAGTGATGCTGTGGCCTTCAGTGGTGCTGAGTGATGCTGTGGCGTTCAGTGGTGCTGAGTGATGCTGTGGCATTCAGTGGTGCTGAGTGATGCTGTGGCATTCAGTGGTGCTCTGGCGTTGAGTGGTGCTGAGTGATGCTGTGGTGTTGAGTGATGCTGTGGCATTGAGTGATGCTGTGGCATTGAGTAATGCTGTGACGTTGATTAATGCTGTGATGTTGAGTGATGCTGTGGCGTTGAGGGATGCTGTGCGCTGAGTTGTGCTGTTGTGTTGAGTGGTGCTGTGGCATTGAGTGGTGCTGTGGTGTTGAGTAGTGCTGTGGCGTTGAGGGGTGCTGTGGCATTCATTGGTACTGAGTGATTCTGTGACGCTGAGTGATGCTGTGGCATTGAGTGATGCTGTGGTATTGCATGGTGCTGTGGCGTTGAGTGGTGCTGTGGCGTTGAGTGGTGCTGTGGCATTCAGTGGTGCTGAGTGATGCTGTTGCGTTGAGTGTGGCATTGAGTGATGCTGTAGCGTTGAGTAATGCTGTGGTGTTGAGTGATGCTGTTGCATTGAGGGATGCTGTGCACTGAGTGGTGCTGTGGCTTTGAGTGGTGTTGTAGCATTGAGTGGTGCTGCAGCATTGAGTGGTGATGTGGCATTGAGGGGTGCTGTGGCATTCAGTGGCGCTGAGTGATTCTGTGGCACTGAGTGATGCTGTGGCTTTGAGTGATGCCTTGGCTTTGAGTGGTGCTGTGGTTTTGAGTGGTGCTGTGGTGTTGAGTGGTTCTGTGGTGTTGAGTGATGCTGTGGGATTGAGTGGTGCCAAGTGATGATGAGGTGCTGTGTTGGTAGTCAGTTGATGCAACACTGGTGCTGTGCTAGTGCTGAGGTAGTGCTGCGCTGGTGCGGAGGTGGTGCTGTGTTGGGGCTGAACAATGTTGAGGTGGTGTGGTAGTACTCAGATGCAGCTGAGTGATGCTCGTGTGGGGTTGGGGTAGTGCAGCTTAAGTGGTGCTGCGCTTATGCTGATATGGTGCTGAGGTAGTGCTGCACTGATGTAATGGTTTTTGGGTGGTCCTCAGGTGGCGCTAAAGTGGTGCTGTCCTGCTGAGGTGGTGCTGTGCTGGGGTGATGCTGCGCTGAGGTGGTGGTGTTGTATTTGCGGTGGTGCTCGGGTACTGCTGAGTGAAGCTCAGGTGGTGCTGCAGTAGTCCTGCTTTACTGGTGATGAGTTACACTGACTGGTGCTGAAGTGGTGCTGTTTGCTGAGGTGGTTCTACGATAGTGTTGCACAGATGCTGAGGGGGTGCTAAAGTGGTGCAGTGCTGGTGCTGAGTGATCTTGGGGTGGTTCCGAGTCATGCTGAGGTGGTGGTGCTATGCTGGTCTTAGTCATTGCTTTTTTGATATTCCATCTGCTTACAGTGTCTTAAACCCACTCAATAGGATAAAGTGCAAAACATAGGCAACCAAAACGATTACCTTAACACACATATAAATCAGCGTAAACACAACAGCACCATCATTAATTTATAGTAAATCCAATTTTACAACGTAAAATAACTACGGAGGAGCGGAGCAAAGACAAGGAGCTGCAACAAAAACATGTCTTTTTAACCCTTAGACACTTTGAGAAGTTCTTGGCTTAAAGTCAACAGCACTATAACGTTCTGTGTCGTGCAACTGTAAGAGTATTGAACAACAGCCTATGAAAACATACAAATTCGTACTGTTGAGATCTGGCTACATTGATCTACCCATCATGGAGTGTATGCATAACACTGAGCTAGCTGGAAAGGTTAGTCTGCCTCAGCTCTCGCGTTCTGTTTATCTACTCTCAAGTTTATCTGCTCTCAAGAAATTCGAAGGCGAAACTAGGAAAGTTATGGATAAAATTGCCCCACTAAAGCTTTTCAAATCTAGGCCAGCCAAAAAGCAAGAAGTTTGGTTCTCTGATCATTTAAGAACTCTCAAACAAGGGGCTAGGAAATTAGAAAAAAGATGGAGAACAACTCTCCTCTTAGAGGATAAGAATAAATACTGGAGCGCATTATCCTCTTACCATAAAGCGATACGTTGTGCGTGGAAAGCACATATTGCATCTCAAATACAAGAGGCTGGAAACTCCCCCAGAGTTCTTTTCCAAATATTGCAATCATTCGCTAAACCCACAGCATGCGAAGCCCCTGACATGTCATCCCAACAGCTGTGTGATGAAATTTCTTGCTTCTTCACTAACAAAATCAACAAAATCTATGACAAAATAATATATACAAATCAGGCTTCATCGACTGATATTGCACTCCCCCTCAATCTCACAGAATCTATATCTGACGCACACTCACTGGACATCTTTCCCCCTATTTCGTTTCAAGAAACGTCTAACCTTATAAAACAGATTAAAAGTGGGAGTCCAGAGGATGCTATCCCTGCTAGATTAATGCCTGCATTGGATAAACAACTATGCCCGATGATCACTGAATTAGTAAACCTTTCACTCATCTCAGGCATTGTCCCCAAGGAATGGAAGCAAGCTCTTGTCAGACCCATAAGGAAAAACAGCGCCTTACCGTGGTCTGACCTGACAAATCTAAGACCTATTTCCCTGTTACCATACTTGGGGAAAATTATAGAAAAACATGTCAATCGCCACCTATCCGGACATATTGAACTAGTAAAAGCTCTGGATGAATCCCAATCAGGATTCCGCCCCAAATACAGTAAAGAATCCACCTTACTGTCTGTTACTGATGATCTCCATGCCTACCAGGACAAGGGCCTTTCAGTCATCTTGGTTCTATTAGACCTATCGGCAGCGTTCGACACCGTGTCTCATACCATCCTGACTCAACGGTTGTCGAACGCTGGCATTAAGAACAAAGCCCTTGACTGGTTAAAGAGTTTCCTAGCTGATCGCACCCAGAGGGTCACCATGGGTGCATATCGCTCTGCGGAAATAGAGATTTCCAAGGGGGTACCACAGGGCTCATGTTTGAGCCCCACTCTTTTTAATATCTATGTGGCACCCCTGGCAGGAGTATTGCGTAGATACGGTTTTGTCCCCCTATCATACGCAGATGATACACAGCTCCTTTTCCCCTTCACAACTCTTTCCACTGAGGTTAGGAACTCTTTCTCGTCAGGCATGAAAGAAGTGGCAAAATGGATGTCTACCAACTATCTCCAATGTAATGTCAGCCAAACGGAGATCATGTTATTTGGGGAGGCTAAAATACTATGGACTCCGGAATGGTGGCCATCAGAACTAGGAGCAGTCCCTGAACTTAAACAGGTCGTGAAGAATTTGGGAATTCGGCTCGATCACGACCTGTCATTAAAACAACACACCAGTTATATTTCAGGGATATGCTTCCACACCATCGGTCTGCTCCGCAAGGTCTTCCCATTACTACCTGACTCAGTAAGGAAAACCCTTGTTCAAGCACTTATCCTTAGTCGGATCGATTATTGTAACGGTTTGTTACTCTCTGCCAACGAAGGAGTGCTGGATAAGCTACAAGTCATTCAGAACACGGCAGCCCGCCTTGTTCTGAATGCCCCCCGAGAACTGCTTCCAAGCCCCTCCTTAAACAATTACATTGGCTTCCAATCCGACAAAGGGCAAAATTTAAAATATGTTGCCTGATCTATAAGTGCTTGAATGGACAGGGGCCGATCTATCTTGAGCGGAGATTTGTTCCTTATGTTCCAGCACGATCCCTCAGATCAAGTAACGATCTCCTCCTCATGGTTCCCCATGTCAAAAAGGTCAGACACGGAGGTAGAGCCCTGTCTACCACTGGTCCCAAGCTGTGGAACAAACTTCCCCTGGCTTTAAGACAATGCAAAGAGCACCTAACATTCCGTAAACTCCTAAAAACTATTCTCTTAAAAAATGAAATCTAATTCAATCTTCATATCATGTTTGCTGATTTACCGGTCAAAAAGCGCAGAGATACTCCTGTCGGAGTGATTCAAGCGCTATATAAACCTACAAATAAATAAATAAATAAATACCACAAAGCAGATTTATGAGGAAGGTAGTAAACAGCAAGTAACTTAGCCCACCGGCATGAGCTGGGCAGCAGCTGTGTGCGGAGGAGGGGACAGACATCTGGCACAAACCTATGTCAGCTTCAGATGTCTCAGTAAATCTATTACATTAGATCTTTCAGGTTTCGAGTATGGTTAATGAACAAAACACTTACCTTCACTGCGGTACTTCATGATATGAATAGGAAGGCCTGTTTTTTTTTTTATCTTTGCCCCACAAAGTGGGATTTTCTTGATATCATGCTGACTTAGATTAGGCTGGGGCAGCCGTGCCACTGATTATAATTAAAATGTTAACTGCGGGCGTAGGGCCACCTGGAGCAGCATCATATTTAAGGTTGAATTGAGGAGCATTGCTGTAATAAAGGGAAGAGTTCAAATGTGTGCAAATAGCTGTTCAAAACAATGAATCAGTACAGACAGAAAAGTAGTGAAGGAAACACAGAGAAATAAACAAACAGGCAATGATAAAAGTACCTGGGCCAATTGCCAGTGTCAAGAACCACCCAGGGGAAGGAGGGAGAAATGTGAGCAATTAGCCACAAAATTGAAAGGAATTTTAACAAGCACTCATCTGGTTCCGGCATCCACACAACTCGTTCTGGTGTTGTGGACTGCTTATCAGCTGCTGTAGGGGAGGAGGGAAGGGGGCAAGTTGGAGCCTGGCACAAGTAGCTGGAAGAGGCTTTTGCCGGTAAAGACGTGAGAGGAGCATCAAATGGGCAAGCTGTTTAATGAAACTAGAAAGCACAGTGCGAGCTGTGTTCAAAGAGAAGCGGAAGTGAAAGTGAAAGCGATGACATGGCAGGGCGTTGAGACGCGCTCTGTGGTGGGGGAGGGGGAGGGGCAGTTGTGAGAGTCGCCATGACGAAACGCAGGAAAAAGCAAGGCAGATGGTAGATGGCCGCGCGTGCACCGCACGTGCACTCAAGCTTGTTTACCTCTGTTTGAGACAAAGCATCACATTTTCTAGTTTCCTGTTTGTAATCCGTATTCCTGATAAAAGAAGAAGTATGGACTGAGTAATGCTGAGACAATGCCTTCGCTTCTTTTTTCTCCTCTGAGGTTTCATAATGTGGGGCTTTTGTTAGCGGTAAAAAGGCTTCTTCCAAGCCTGGTGGATTCTGGGTGTTTTAGATAGTTCATTTCAGCTGAAACAAATGGGCATCTTAAAACAATGCTTTGTACGAGTGGGGAACGTAAAGTTGTCCAGTGACCTTCGTTACAAAGTGCCCACATTTGGCCGCCCAGACTTAGATTGTATCAAGTACATAAATTGCATAAAAAGTAAAGAAATAGATAAACAATTGTTTCCTATTTCTTTACCTGCTGAAAGTGGCCACTCGCCATTTCATTTAATTACTTTTGTTACAATTGCATTAACGGCACGGGTGCCGCGATTGCATCAAAAGTAAAGAAATTGAAAAACATTTTGTTTTCCAATTTCTTTACTTTTAATGCAATTGCTGCACTGGCACGTGTGCCGCGATTGTAACAAAAGTAATGCAAGCTAATGGAAATGGCGAGCGGCCGCTTCAAGCATATAAAGAAATAGGAAACAAGGGACTTTTGAAACGTATGCGGCGGGGGAGGAGAAACAAACAAACAAAGAAATAAATGTCTTTCTCTGTGCTTGTTCAAGATTAGTTTTGGTACTATGAGGCTGGCAAATATGAGGCAAATTGAGCTTTTGGCTGTTTTTAGCTGCACACGTTTAGATAAGTTTAAAATATAATTCAATCTCGTTTTTCAACTCAAAAGGGTGTGCGTAATCTGGTAGAAGTATGGTAAACATAGATCTAGCTAATCCCTCGCCAGCTTACACAGGGACTTGAAAATTGCTCTGAATGCTTCTGGAAGGTTGGACAGCATCATCACTTAAACGTTGATGCGAGGCACAGACTGGGGGGAGCGGGAGCCAAGGGGGCGGGGAGCGAGCGAGTGGGAGGGAATGAGCATGGTGGTGTGCGAGTCGGATGGGGGTGGGGGCGGGGGAGCAGGGGAGCGAGCGACTGGGAGGGAACCAACATATGGGGTGTGAGGGAGGCCAAGCGCGCGCTGACGAAGCGTCTCCCTTCAATAGATCACATGCATTGGGAGGAATCCGCTTGTTCAAGAGTGTTGTTTCCCCTACAATATGTCAGAGCTTAAATAGCTCGACCTTAAAAACTACAACTGCCAGAAAGCTTCAGGGTGCCAACCTAAAGCTAGGTGTTGCAAAAATTGAGGTATGGTAATTGAGAAGGCTAATGGCCTTGTATGAGGTTGAAAGGGAGAGGTTTTCGATTCTGGACAATGTGGGGTGAAAGTAATTAGGTCATGCGCTGTATCTTCGAAACATGCTGTGCGTAGAATATGTGCTTTAAGAACTGCCCATCTTTTTCATTTGTTCCTCTTACTGTCTTTTGTAAATGCCAGCTTTTGATTGGTGAATACACATGGTAGTTTCTCCTTTTAAACTTTTGTAACCTCCCATGAGGACTCCCTCTGTTACTTGTGCTCTTGTTCTTCATTTTAACTCTCTGGGTACTCTTTTTTGTTGTTGACATTTCGTTTTCCAGCTAACACACATGGCAATTGCATTTCTTTGTTACCTGCTCATCGAATGCTGTCGGAGTGCACCTGATACGTGCACTTCCCCTCCACTGGTCTTGAGCTAACAAACACACACAGTATTTGCATTTCTTTGTTTTCTACTCATAAGGCACATTAGAAGGGTGCCTGTTCCATACGCTTCTCCCTCCTGCTTGTTTTCATTTGCTCCAGCAACGTTTGATCACCCGATCCTGTAACTGTTCAACCATTGTTTAATTATATTTGTTATGAGTTTGAATGTATTTGTTACCATCTGCATGTTTTTTGTAGAGCCAATGCCAAGACTCAAACCCAGTTCCCCAGGCCCAAAGTCGGCAGCTATGTTTGTTACATCACATTGCTAACTTGTTTTATTCTTATGTTTGTTGTACATGCGTTATTTGTTTGCAGCTCCTCCTTGGTTTGGTTATAAAGGGAAGAGACATTTGTTTGTATGGAACCGTGTGCCTTTTTTGCTTGTTTATTTTAGTCAGAAGGTAATTTCATCATGGAAGGGCTGCACGCAAGTATCTGTGTGGACCTTTTCTCTTTCCTTGACGTCTTGCGGTTTGTTGGCTTCCCTGCATGCCGTTAGGGGCTCGAGGCACACTCAGCCCCTCTCGGACCCCGAGTGAGCATGCCTAGCAGATTTGTGGTGCCATCTTGGGCTCCCATTCTGCCACCTGAAGAGGCAAAGCAACTGATGTGTAGCAGTTCAGCGGTTCATTGAGTTCACCAGTTAGTGTGAAGGCAGCTGCTTATGAGTACTGTGGGACAGATTCATGCTGTTCATAAACCAGTGGTGAACTGTTGCAATGATAGGCATGGTCCGGCCGTGCCCTAGTCCTACAGGAGTGTTGGAAAGGTAGGGACTGCATGATGCTTTAGTGGGGGAGGGGGTGCAGCTGTTAGTGCCTCCATTTGTAGTTTGCAGAAAATGGTCAACATAGAGCGCAGCACAGGATTTTTTTGTATCCACTCTTTTGCGCCCCGCACATGGTCTCTGGAAGGCCTGCTTATGCAGGTGGCCTAGGCTCCTCGTCTCTCTTAAACAAAATTTACTGCTAAGTTACTTTACACCTTTTTAATACAAATGAACATTCTTAACTGAGCAAATGTCTTTACCACCGAAAGGGTCTGTACATGACTGTGGACCCACCTCAATGTCACGATACTTGGGGTTTATTCAAGGGAGCCACTGTGCAGACCTAATGTGTACTTGGTTAACGAAGCTTTCTTGGTGCCCGGTATTGTAAACTGTGAAGCTTCTCCATTCTCCTACCTCATGAAATCGCAGTCCGATCACTTAAAGAAACCAGTCTAATTTGAGCATAATTCATGGGCTAATTATCCACATCTTTCCTCAAGGTGTACTCCACTCTTGCTGGCAACTCTAAACCTGACGCTGAGGCATGTGACAAGAAGCGATGTGTCAAGATGCAATGCAAAGATCATGGCCGTGGATACTTTGAGCACATCAAGGAAAACAAGTATAGTCAGTATGGATAGAAATACACCCGTATCTTTACAGATATATGTGCGTTGCACTTTTTTTTATTAAACATATGTATTTACACTTCAGAGCCAAATCACCACAGCCACCAGTTGAGGAGGAAGATGAAAAGCTGGATGACAATACAGTTACTCTCTATGCATGTAAATCAGTTCTTGTTTATAGGGCCCGGATCCCCCAGAATGCTCCCCCGCCCTGCCCCCAAGTGATTCAACCCACAATCAAATTCAGTACTACCAGAAAGTGGGTGTAAATTGGCCATATTTAATTATCAACAATCATAAACATGACAAAAACATATTAAATATTAAACATTGATGAAATTAATATCATACTTTTAATATCGTCATTCAAAATATCATACACGTCAATTATGGATAATTACTTTTCCGCAGCACCAAAGAGCCCTCTGGCTCGCATCTCCAAATCTGAGGACCCACGCAAGGCACAACCCACCTGCGTCCTTGAGTGGTGGGTCCTAGCCCTCTGGTCCTTGTCCGCCATATTCGGGGCCCACCCCTTTACCACCAGGCTGCCCAGGAGTTTCGTAGGGAATACAAGGGGCCGCTGTCCTCTGCCCTAGTTCGTGACCTGGCGCCCTTGCCTCCCCAGCCGGTTGCCCCATTCTCCCTGTGGAGAGCTTACCGTCTCTCCCCTCAGTGCTGGCATAGGGAGTACGTAAGGAGGACTCCCGTTAACCCTGTAAGTCAATGTGTCAATGTTCTGTGGCCTCTTTTCCATTAATGCTCCCTCCTCCAGAACCTCCCCTCAAGCTACTAATCAGAGGGACCGGTGGGTGGGAGATAAAATGATGAGGGCAGTCCCATCGTCCGGCGCAGGAGAGAAAGAGTCCGGATATGGTATCCCAGGGGCCTAAATAGGCCTCCGTCTCTACCCCCTCCTGCGCCGGATACACGTCACCGCCTGCCCCGGAAGGGATTCCCGCGGCTGGTCGCCCATTGGGCTGACCCGGGTGCTGAGAGTAGGGGGGGTGTGGCGGAGAGCCGGGAGGCCAGGCCCTAATGGTGTGCTCTTCGAGCCTCGCGCTTTCCATAGGGCCTGGATCCCCCAGAATGCCCCCCCGCCCTGCCCCCATGTGATCCAACCCACAATCAAATTCAGTACTACCAGAAAGGGGGTGTAAATTGTCCATGTTTAATTATCAACAATCATAAACATGACAAAAACATATTAAATATTAAACATTGATGAAATTAATATCATACTTTTAATATCGACATTCAAAATATCATACACATCAATTATGGATAATTACTTTTCCCCAGCACCAAGTGCCCTTCTGGTTTGCATCTCCAAATCTGAGAATCCACGCAAGGCGCAACCCACCTGCATCCTTGAGTGGTGGGCCCCAGCCCTCTGGTCCTTGTCCGCCATATTCGGGGCCCACCCCTCTACCACCAGGCTGCCCAGGAGGCTCGTAGGGAAAACCAAGGGGCCGCTGCCCCATGCCCTAGTTTGTGACCTGGCGCCCTTGCCTCTCCAGTCGGTGGCCCCATTCTACCGTCCCTCCCCTCAGTGCTGGCCTAGGGAGTACGCAAGGAGGACACCAGTTAACCCTGTAAGCAGTGCTTAATTTGTAAAATATGAAGTGCAGGTGCTCAAATTTTTGTCGGAGGCCACACCCACTTTTTTCTGGCCCCACCCACTGGCTCCACCTACTTACTCTATTAGCTCCACCCACATCTTCAAGTGGCACTGCTAAAAGTCAAATATAATACCGGATCTGAATTTCAGAAAGGGAGCCTTCTTAAGGTTTTGATAGGAGGTTCCCCGTGAACCATTTTAAAAAAGATTAAAGCGGGGTGTAGTTTTCCAGCCCGGGCCAGGTTAAAGGGTAGGCACTGGCACTGCGCTGCAGATGTATGAGTATCGGCTTTGGCACTATATTAATTTACAAGAAGGCGGCGACTGGCAGTGGCAGCCAGCAGGAAACAATGGGCCAGGGAGGGGCATGGCACCTGCTGCTTAAAAAAACAGAGAATACTGAGATCCTTGTTACACCTTTTCTATCCACCTCAGCCGGACATGTTTTTGAGTGAATTTCACATATTGACTTTAGATTTATTCCACTACCCTGATGTTTGGCTGTCTGCTTCAACCCTCTACTCCCCATATACTTTCAGTCCTATTTACAAGGTCATGACTAATCTGTGCAATGTCTTTATAGACTCTTCCTTCTTGCTTGCCAGCTAGCAACAACAAGCTATGATGCTCTTTCTTCTGCTGCCAAATTCTACATTGGCTCCCTGTTAGGAAACAATGTACTTTTAATGTCTTGTGCATTTATGGGAGGGGGTCGAAGGTGTAGGTCCTAAACACTATTTAATACATTGTTTTTTTATAACAGCCATCTCAAAGGATCTCATAATGAGTGATCCAATTAATTACAATTTGTGTGGTAAGTCCTGTTACTAGTCAAATATCACAAATAGGAGGCTGGTGGCTAACACTGAACTTTCATAGTTTCCCCCAATACATTTCGGAAGGTAAAACCTGGTGAAATTTGTGAAGTGAAAAATGCCTGATAGTTTCCAGGGCAGAAAGATGTTGGTGCATTAAGCGTAAAAATTCATGGCAGAAAGATGTTGGTCCATTAAGCATAACAATTCACGTTATTTCCCATTAATGGGGACAAACTTGTGATTGGGAGGTATTTAGCAAACCGATAAATTCTGACCCAGTGGAGGCTACGATAAAAATGTACCCAAACACTGGGCCACTCTAGGACTTCATCTGTAAGAAAGTCCTGTACGAGAGAAATTAGTCAATCTGGTTAAAAGTATTTTCTGATGTGATGCCCTGGCCATCAAGCTGTTGTTGATTCAATGGGGTGCTATGATCAATGGTACCAAAGTCCAAACACATCTCAGAGGTCATACAACAGTAATGCTGCCTCCCCCTGGTCTGCGATCATACAAAAGTGCTCCCTTATATATATTGCGGAGGGATCTAAACCGAGGCTACAAGTCCTCTAGTCGACCAATGGCTTCCATTCCATGTGTGATGAAACTTGCTTTATTACCACATTGCCCATATTTTTTTACAAACAGGGGATATCTAATATTGTGCTGTAGCGCTGTACTGGGCTCAATGAGGGTTTCTGTAGTAGAGGTGACAGTCTTGTCTGCTTCAAGTATTCAGCAACTCTAACCTCCATGAGGAGCAGTTCATAATTCGTATGATGACAGAAACAGGCTCCTTTAACAAACCATGGCAGAGTGCTCGGTGGAAATCATGGTCTCTGGGATGCCTTCACTTTCCACAAATGTGATGTGATAATAAATCAAAAGGTCGGTCGGACCACAGGAGAAGTAGATGGGAAAGTCGCTGCTGCACATATAGAGTCAGAGGAGCTCAAAAAGGCAGGCACCGCATTCCTCGTCTCACTCACATCCCCTGCCCAGAATAATTCTCTCTCTGATGGTAGGCATTATATATATATATATAAAAAAACTTCTGCACAGTGTGTGTCAGTATTTCATAGGAGGCATTTGAAGATTCAAATCCCTCATTGCCTCCCTTAAGATCTAATCTAATTACAGAGTGTCCACTCCACTGCTAATTTAGATGAGTGATTCCATGCTGGTGTTTTAATAATAGAGGAGGAGCCAGCATTTATTTCCCTTATTTTTGTGCCTTGCTTCCACCAGCCCAGCCTAAGGCCAGTTCTTACACCTTACAAACCTGAAGCCATTTTTTCTCATCCCAGACAGGCCCATTACTCTCCCTGCACTCTCCCTTATTACTCCATATAATGCCAGTCTTGCACCGACCTTACCTCCTCCAACACAGTCTCTCCTAGACTCAGCACCTGCACTTTGCGACCCCCAGCCCAGCCTCTCCTAACCCCGGGTTCTATACTCCCCCCTGCTTTGTTTCTTACTACCAAAGCCCTGCCCTGTACAATGCCAGTCTTGCACCTCACTACTCACAACACCAGCCAGGCCATTTACTCCCACTGCATTGCCCTTTATATTTCTAGTCTTGTACCTTTACGGCCCAACCCCCATCCTAACTCATCCTTGCATCTTACGAACCCCGGACCAGCTTTCCTACTCCAGTTGTGCCTCGAGGAGGGCTTGTAATTGGACACACACTCACACACACACGTGCTAATTGTTGACAGGCTATGGCCATGCAGCACAACTTGCACCTCCACCCTTAACAGTCGAAGCTGCTTGTGGAAGTATCTCAAGAGATTCGGGATACCAACATCAGTCTCGACAGCGAAAAACACCGGACACTGATTAAAGGGGCTGCTGATTTAGAGGGCTTGAATGCAGGCTTTTCGTCATTCCCCAGTTACTAAACCCAAGCCTCGTGCCACACAGGCAACTAAAATAAATGATTCATAAATGTGTGTATTCTTCCTCATTAGGAAAATCACTCACCCGCACCTTTCTTCTTATGCTCTCGGTGTCCGGACGGTAACGGCATTCAGCAGTTGCAGCACAGCCAGGACAGGCAGCCCAGCTCTGCCCTTCGGCTTCGTCGTCATTGTTGGTCGCTGTCGGCCGGGGCAGCCAGGCTAACTTAATGTGGATGACTCGTGGGCCGTGGCGAGGGGAGCTGCCGCCTGCCGCTGTAACTGCGCAGCGCGGTGATTATGCTTGGGCGTGGCAGCCTGAGCCAAAGTGAAATAAATCTGCGCCGCTTCCGCACGCGCATTCCCTACCCCCATCAGAACTTCCGGCCCCACCTCTTGACCTGGGCAGGGGCAGCATGCTGCTAGTGCTACCTCGCGTGACACTCACTCACAACTTGAAAGTCGCACTCACAATACTAAACTGTTTAAACGCCCCAACGCCGGTGATGACAGTATGACTCACACTCAGCGGCCGACGGGATACATATACACATGAAAAAACACGCTGCGGCCGCCGGCCGGGCTGTTGGTTGCAGAGGGTACGAGTTCAACAATAAAGGCAGTGAAAGGTATATACACCGTATATTTATTTTTATAAAACAAATCCTCAATGTGGGTGTGACCGCAGCAGATGCGTAGCCCCGGCCCTGATATTTAAGTGCCGGTGCTAAGCACCGGAAAGCACCGGCGCAAATTAAGCACTGCCTGTAAGTCAATGTTCTGTGGCCTCTTTTCTGCCACTAGGGTGACCAGGGCCCACAGGTCCTTCACCCTCCCCACCACCGAACAAGTTCTGCACAAAAAAGGCCATTGGGCTGACCCGGCCGCTGAGAGTAGGGGGGCTTGGCGAGGAGCTGGGAGGCCGGGCCCTAATGGCGTGCTCTTCGAGCCTTGCGCTTTCCACGAGTTGCCGAGTTTCTTAGTTTAAAAAAAGGAGGTAGCTCCGAAAAATCAGTAGCATAATAAACCGTTTGCGATACAGATGGCTAGGCTAGGTTCATGCTGTGAACAGTGAGTCGGGAATTACTTTGAGGGTTTCATGCTAAACTGCCCTCAAAATTAGGTGCATATTCACTAGGAATCACCGATTTAACAATTCTGTTAATGCTGTGCCTGATCTCTGCCTTCTACAGCAATTAAAATACTGCATAGTTTTATTAAAAACAAGCCCCGAAAAAATTATGCTGTTGTGAGATAAGAGCAGGTCCTTGCATTGCGTCACACCTTTTCAAACCTGCTTCCAGTGGTCTAAGTAGGCTGCTCCCTGCCACAAAAGGAGCGCAAGGGAGCAGGACGTTCACACACACAGGGATGATTGTTTTTGTAGCACATACTTAATTGGAATCAAAACGAATGCGACAAGGGACCAGGGCAGCACGCAGTCGTGGGCCTGGTAGACTCATGTGTTTCGAGCTCATGGACAAACATGAGCAATAACGAGGGCCACTGAAATTACGTGGCAGGTGAGGGCCAAATTATGTGGCAGGGTTGACTAAATTATGTGACGCAAAAAGCCGTATTATGCAGAGTAATTTAGCTAATTGTGTGGTAGTATTTCTATATTATTACACTTGTTAACACTGTCTGCGCATAGGTTTCACCGCATTAGTTACAGTTAAACAGTCAAATTTAGCAATAAGCAACGGAAAAGTGACATTCAACATTTGTACAGAACCTTCCACTGCGTAGCAACCCATGTCGCAGCTTTTTTAGTAACTTTTCAACTGCTTGAGCTAGAAACAATTTTTGTTGCTAAAATCTTCAGATTATGCGGCAGATGATGTACTATGTGGAAAATACAGCAAATCCATAAGTATGCAAAAACCACCACAGCCACACAATATGGTAAGAGACAACCGATTGTGGGCAGTCAATTCAGAGAATCAAATCTCTGCCTAGTCCTGCATCTATTACACTCAACACAATGTGGTCAGAATTTTGGCCAAATAGTGGTGATGGGTATATTAATTGACCTGCAACAGAGCAACAAAGAACAAGACAAGCAAAGTTAAGGTAAGTGGTAACATAATCTGTAGCATAGGTCTCTCCTTTTAACTGCAGACAGTCGGGTGAGAGAGTTCTACAACAGCAGAGCCACCAAAAGCACCCAGCCCACCTGAAACGTGTGCTTCTAAAGCATGTCCAAAATGGCAGCTCCAACGTATCCAACTCTGCAGGACTACAGCAAACACATGCCGAGAGCAGGTACAAATTGGGATTAAGTAGATTTGCAACCGTCTCTATTAAGGCACCATAATCTCAATTTATACCGCCAAAAAAGCAGACTATTTCAACCATCTCACTTCCAAAATTGGCTCCACTTCAATGCAGGTCAGTGAGGGACTACGTTCCCCCGGATACTTTATCAAAATCTCCCTGTTACCGTTGACAAATGTTGGCATCCGTTACGCCATATGTCATGATTACCAATCCTGCCGTAATTGTCACTGCAGTCCAATAATCACTGCCATTTGTGAGAAAATGTACATAAGCCTTAATGTTTAGTAGGCAGCATCCAGGAACTTGTGATTTGGCTTTTCAGAAGTATTATTGCAAACCGTAGTGTGTAAAACGCTATTACCTCAAAGCCAGGAATTGCTAATGGCAACACAGATAACACAGAGCCACTCAACAGCTACCCATTAGTTAGTCACTACCATTCTAAAAAACACAAAGTGTGGCATTCTGAGTCAGTCTGCTAAAAGAAAATATATATTCTTCGCTAGCAGAAACACCTCTACACCAGAACTAGAAATCACACAATAAATGACTAGAAGTCCAACTACAGAACTGAAACAACCGCACACAGTAACTTGGTTTATGAATTGGAGTGAAATAGAATCTTAGGCCTCACGATCTCCTTCTGCTTTTAGTCTTCTATGTAAACCACAGGAGTGCTTAGAAATGGACTTGTTAAAAGTAGTGAGTGCTATAAAAACCCATAACAAAGGAAGCACAGTCACAAGAGCTGCTGCTGCTAGACATGGGGTGGGACAATTATAGTTGTGACATTAGGAGACATAGGGCCATATGTAGGTAATTTGGAAATACCGATTCCTAATTACCGAATTTTACCGAATCGGTATTTAGAAATCGGTATTTCTGATGTACGTAATAATTTAGTAAATATTACCGAATCGGTAAAAATCTGTAAATATTTACAGAATCAGCAATACCGATCAGTTTTTCCGAATCGGTAAATACCGATTCGGAAATTCAAATACACAGCAATTGAGAAATCAGCCAATCCAGTGGAACCACACTCCCCTCCCAACCAGGAAGTGGCCACACCCAGGCAGGTGCACACAATCAGAACCTTCTGGAGAGGCTAGGAGTGCAGAGGAGAGCAACAGAGCCACTGCCTGAATTTACTCTGAAAATCTTGCACAATGGCCAGCCAGGACACAGAAGGAGGGGAAAGGAAGAGGAAACTCAAATTCAGTCAGAAGGAACTGCAGGCCCTTGTCGAGGAGGTAGTGAAGCAGCACACAAACCTTTTTGGAAAGCAGTCCCTGCAAGTAGCAGAATCTGAAAAACACAAAATCTGGCTTGGAATCCCGTCCCAGGTGAATGCCATTGGAGTGACCCCCGGGACATTGATGTTCTGAAGAAGCAGTGGTATGACATCAGGATCATCACCAAGAGGAAGATGG
Organism: Lissotriton vulgaris; assembly: GCF_964263255.1. Lineage (NCBI taxonomy): Eukaryota > Metazoa > Chordata > Amphibia > Caudata > Salamandridae > Lissotriton > Lissotriton vulgaris. Next base: position 683,081,572 of record NC_141693.1, read on the forward strand.
CAGACCACAAAAAACAAGCCAACCAGACAGGAGGTGGAAGGAACAGGGCACCTGCCCTGACTGAACTTGAGAGGCTCGTGGAGTCCACGATAGAGCCAGAGAGCGTCTGTGGAATTGGGGATGCAGACAGCTCTGTCAGAGCTGCTTCCAAACAAGGTAAGAAGCATGCACAGCGTTGTGCACCCCCCTTCCCCTATCCAAAATACCCAATTGGGCTATGTGAATCCCACTCTAGTACAGGTGTTAGTTCAGACCAGCAATGCATTATGGGGGATGTAGTCAGTGAAACCCCTATCATGGCAGGAATCGCACTGAACAACAAGGCATGCGACACACATCAGCGATAAGCAGGCAGAGGACAATGAGATAGTGTGAGAGAAATGTATTTTAATTGTTGCAATGCAGGGCTGCAGGTACACTGAGCTAATGTACAATTTCTGTCCACAGGCGAGACCTCACGCAGGACTGTGCAGGACAAGGGAGAGAGGGCACCCCGGAAAGCAACAACAGAGAAGGCCAGTACAAGTGCAGGGCACACAACACCACCACAGCCAGCCTCACCACCACAGCCAGCCTTGCCACCACAGCCAACCTCGCCACCATAGCCAGCCTCACCACCACAGCCAGCCTCACCACCACAGCCAGCCTCGCCACCACAGCCAGCCTCACCAACATCAACACCACCTGCAGTGGTGAGACCTTGAAGGTGTGCTGTTGCCAGATTGCTGGATTCTGAGTCCTCCTCCGAAGACTCGATGGGGGGGAACTTCTACTGTGTCACTCGATGTCAGCAATGCTGGTTTGGTGGCCATGACTTAGGGAGCACACACAGGTGCCAGACGCTGACGCAGGGCTCGTGTGAGCAGTCCACCTCCACAGAATGAGAGCCATGGTGTCTTCGGAGGGCTGGAGGTCACAATGGTAAAGGTGCAGCACCTACAAGGAAAGGCTATTCAGTCAGTGCAAAGACAAATGAGGTGCCTCAATGACAACATGACCAACATTGACAAGGGAGGGCATTAACTCAATGGCTGAGGGCATGAAGGAGATGACTGTGGGTATGAGGGACATGTCCCAGTCTGTGATGCTGCTGTGCAGCAAAATGGATGAGGACGGAGTACAAAGTCGCAGGGAGAGGCAGAAAATGGGGCACCATACGAGGGCAGTGAACCGCCTGGCAACTGCGACTACTCTACTATGCAGGCGCTCCATGGCCATGCAGGAGGGTCTGGCGCACTGCAGCACTGATGTGTCTAGGGGGCTGGTAAAGGTGACCACTGCTCTTGAAATGCTGCTTATAAGCCACTCTGCCACTACTGGTGCTGTCGAGGTTGTGGACAGCGAAGACACAACCAGTCGGAGCAGCATTACCCCCCTGTAACAGACACCCGTAGGAGCAGCAGACGGGATGGGGCCGCCACTGGATCCACAGCCAGTGAGGAAAGCCAGTCAATCCCATCTAGCACTGTAGTGCGTGGCCGCAGACGTTGATGCAGCCCACACTTTGTAGGACAGAATTGGATGAAGTAACCCATTACTTGCTACTATGGATGTCACAAATTGGGGATTTTTGTTGTGGCGTAGTGCCCACAAATTAAACTACGTCATTACATTCAACAACTGGCTGTGTCTTCTTACTTACTTAAAAATAGTTGCATGTGATCTCTGCCCGTCTCTGTCTCCCATCTGTGGTTGGTGGCACTCCTGTTGCGTTGGGCTCTGGCTGTGCAAATTCATTATCATGGTCCTCATAATCAGTTAATTCCACTTCTGTACCTTTCTTTGTGGCAAGGTTGTGCAGCATTGTACACGTTGCAATGATTTTGCAGCAGATGATGGGTGTGTACTGACGTGCTCCTCCACGTTTGTGGAGGCAGCGGAACCTGCTTTTCAACAGTCCAAACGTGCGCTCCACAACGTTCTGTGTTGATTTTTGTGCCACATTGTATCGTCTCTCACTCAGGGTTGATGGGTTTAGGTAGGGAGTGAGGATAAATGACCACACAGCATATGCACTATCGCCTAGGTGGAAATGAGAGTGCCATTAGTCACATACACCAATACACATTCACAGTAATTTACCTAGCAGGTATCCTTCTCCAAATTCTCTAACAGCCAGGCGTGTGTAGATCCCACTGTTCTGGAAGATGTATGAATCGTGGGTGCTCCCAGGAAATTTGGCCACGATGTCAGTGATTATGTTGGCAGCATCGCAGGTTACCTGCACATTTATGGAGTGGGTGGACTTTCTGTTCCTGTAGATATACTCAGTGGCTGCTGGTGGGCAGATTGGAATGAGTGTGCCATCAATACAGCCGAAGACATGCAGGAACTGTGCCATCTGGTAAAAGTCTGTCTTGGTTTTCAGCAGTTCTGCATGTGTGTGTGGGAAGCTGATGTAGTGATGCATTCTCTGCATCATAGCATTCAGGAACTTTCTGAAGAAATGGGACAGGCAACTCTGAGACATCCTGCCTACCACAGCTATCACCCCCTGGTAACTGCCAGATGCGAGCAGATGTAGGCTACAGAGCACCTGCACATGTGGTGGTATGGCGTGCGCCCTTGATGTTGGGTGCTCCAGGAGAGGGTGCAGGTCCCTTATCAAGTCCAGGATGGTGTGGGGGTGTAGTCTGTTCCTTTCATGGATCTCAGCTTCAGTCTGTTGGAAGAGTGTGATGCGCTGTCTGTAAATGTGCTCCTCCCGTCTCCAGATCCTCACTCCTTCTGCCTCTAGACGTAGCCGCCTTGCAATCACATAGAAAGCCGCCATAGTGAGCACACTGTTGCATTTTGGGATTGCTTATATACAATGTGGCTGATTACCACCTGCTTCCAGTCAGTGGTAATTACTGACTCTTAAAAACCGAATTTCATGAAATTCGGTATTACAGAATTTACCTACATCTCTTTTCTAGTTTTTACCGTTTCCTATTTACCGATTCGGTAAATAAGAATTCGGTAAATACCGATTCAGTAATTTAGAGTTCGGTAATGATGAATCTGTATTTACCGATTCATAATTACCGATTCATAATTTTTGGCCGCCTATATCTCAAATGCCTAAATACCGGTCGGTACCGGCTAATTTACCGAATTTCGGCTGTTACCGACTGGCATTTAGCTACCTACATATGGCCCTTAGTGCTTAATCTTTGGTTATTGCTTTGTCAAAATAGAGTCTGCAGGTGTCATAGCACAATTGCATTTGTTTGATGACAGTAGACCCGAAGGTCCTCCACATTGGAACCCCTCAAACCCCAGTTGTGTAATAAACTACATGGAACCTCTTAATCTTGGCTTCTTCCTGTGACAAATTGTGCGCTCTGGGTAGACATTTTTATGTTCAGGTACGGAAAACGTAACATATTAAACACTCTTATTATGTGAAAAGTAAGCAGGACTGTAACCCAACAAGAATTTGATTTTACCTGTGGAATAAAGAATACCCATTCTCAAAGTCCGCCCTCTAAATGTGTTGAGAGAAAGTTATGAAACTTGAAACAAGGGGTTCTGGGATGTTGTGTTGGTACTTCTGCTTTACTAAATTGATGGTAGTCGAATGATACTTTTTCTGGACCTTTGTCTCGTTAATTGCTTTCGTGAGTGGGCCACTGAAAGCTTGAGCCAGACTCAAGCTGGAAGCCCGGATTTGGCTTAGTTTAAGGTTCTCGTGGGTCCTTGAGCCTGTGCTAAGGCTTCGCCTTATTGTAGCTTATGACTGTCATCCACATTTTAACGTCTTGTGCCAAGAATTAAAAACAAAGCATTTACTTGTGATGTAAAATGAGAGCAAAAGAGTTACCAATCTAGTGCCTAATTGCACAATGTGAAACTATTTCCACACATTATCATTCGTGCCCTGTATACTTTTATCAGTAAAACTGTATGTCTGTGCAAATGTAATGGCCATTCCAATTTAAGATGTGTTATCTGTAACAGCACCACCATGCATACTCCATTTTACTCAACTCCACTCTTCTGTGCACCACCCCATGACTCTGTACTCTACTATTCCACACTACGACACTTCACATGGCGTCCCTGCACTATACTCTGTACCATTCCAGATTATTCCACTCCACTCCATGTCTCTGTACTCTACTCAGCACCACTCCACTCTGCAACACCTTATTCAATGCCGCTCTACTCTACACTACTCTACTCTATACCAGTGCACTCTACCTCACGCTACTCTACTAAGCACCACTGCACTCTAGGCCAATCCACTTTGTCACTCTAATCTACTCTGCACCACTGCACTCTACTCCAATTCACTCCACCTCTGTGCAGTCTACTCTATGCCACTATATTCCACTCTGCACCGCTGTGATCTATGTGACTGCACTCTGTACCACTGCAGTGAATGCCAAAGTACTGTGCACCACTGCACTGTATGCCACTATGCTCTACTCTGCAACACTCTACTATACTGCACTCTACTCTACTTTACAGCATTTCACTCCACATCACTTTACTCTGCACCACTCTATGCCACTGCACTCTACTCTAATGCACTCTATGCCACTCTGCTCTGCACCACTCGGGTCCACTCTGCTCTGCAGCACTCTGCTCTACGCCTCTCTACTCTGCACCACTGTATGCCAAAACACTCTAAGCCAGTGCACACTGTGCCAATACACTCTGTGCCTGTGCATTCTATGCCAGTGCACTCTGCATCACTATACTCTGCACCACTATACTCTGTGCATCACTATACTCTGCGCAACACACTACTGTATGCAATTCTAATCTACCATGCACCACTCTACTCTCCCAGCACGCTCTACCCCACTCTACTGTACAGTCTGCACCACTGCACTCTGAGCCACTGCACCACATTACTCTGCACCACTGCACTCTGTGGCACTGCACCCTCATCACTACTCTCAAATGTAAGTCATCCCACTGCACTCTACTCCACTCTACTCTGCACCATGCCTCTCTGTGCCGCTCTAATCTATTCTGCATTACAGCACACCACCCTACTGCACTCTACACCTCTGCACTGTACCCTGCACCACTCCTGTCTAACCTGCACCTCTCCCCTCTACAAAAAACCACTCCTCTCTACCCTACACCACTCCACAACACACAATACCAGTCCACATTATTTTGGCATCACACATAATCTCACTCTGCATATTACCATTACAGTTAGTACCATTTAATTACAATCCACATACTTCCACAGAACAAAATGCCACATACTTCCATTACACAACTACCACCACACAATTCCACGACAAACAATTCAAAAACAACCCATCTCTACCTTTCACTTCCACAAACCCTGTCACCCACCCCCCCCCACACCCATTGCCCCTCTCATCTCTCCCTCACAGTGCCACTACCCCCTCTCATCTCGCAATTCCACTCCGACTCTATCATTCCACCCTCACACTGCCTGTCTCTTCTTTATACTGCCTGCTCACATATACCAGCTTCCTATACCTCCTCGCACTGTGCGCTTTTTGACCTCTTGTCTCCACCCCCCTGGTGCCCCTCACTCATATCTCTCTCTTTCTCTCTCTCTCTATCTCTTTCTCTCTCTTTATCTCTCTCTCTCTCCCACACACTCTGACCTCCTCTCTCATGTGATTCACTTCAGGTCTTTGAGCAAAGTTTCTTTCCTGTGCCTTTCCAAACTTTTCACCCCTAAAATCCATGCTCTCCTCCTCTTCTTAGGGTGTCTTCAGCGTGCACATAAGCTCCCTCCTTATGCGTCTATGGCCTGCTCTCCCCTTCTTTCTCGTTCTCACATATTCTTTCTGCTCCTCTGTCTGGAGTCCATTAACCACTTTGTACACAAAAATGTTATGTTGTAAATGTAAATGTTTTTGTTCTTGTATAGCGCACAGCTACCCGCAGTGGGTTTCCCGGCGCTTGTACGAATACCGCAAGGGAACCCATACTGGCTTTCCCTGTGAAATGTCCACTCCTAGGCACCCCCATGGTGCAGACCAGGCATCCCTCGCGTTGTGGGGGCCGTTGTGGAGACTAAGCAAGCTATTGCCCAGAGTTGCAACGTGGGACCCATGATCAGCATAGGCACAGCATAGGCATAGCATAGGCGAGAATATCCGGTCAGGGGAATTAATGAGCCCGAGACCCGCCGGGGTAGGAATCGAACCCTGGTCCCTGACCAGAGCTCTGCATCGAGGTCTGCCTGCTCTAAACATTGAGCCACACTTCTCCACTCCACAAACTATCTATCCCTCTCTATCTTCCTTTCTATCTATTCTGTGCTGCACTCATCACTATCTTTTCATCATACCACATAATTACACTACACAAATACACAACACACCACACAATTCCACCCCACACAATTCCACAACAAATTATTCTAATGCAACCCACATATCTCCACTCCACATCATATACATCCTTTCCACTCCAAACAAAAATACATGTGTAAAAGACATTGTCATGTACAATGCCAATAGCTCAAACTCTCACAAATGCGAGACCTATTCCATTGCAAATGCGTGTTTTTATTGTGGGGTGAGGCAGTAGGGTTTACGGGTGGAGAAGTGAGATCAGATTTGTAAGCATGGGCCGTGGGAGGGGGAGTCTGAATAAGGCATGTGGCATTCATGAATTGGGATTGGGCATGTTTAAATGATTTTTGAAAGCATACATGAAGTGACATTTTACAACATTTCAACTGATCTGGAAAAAGGCCCCCCATGTACACCTTTTACGGGCATTATGGCTTATTAGCAAAAATTGGAGAACCTTAGCTTAGCTTTACCCTAGAGCCAAACCTGATAAGTTAGTGTTCCTATTGTAGGGAAAATAAGATACTGAAAAAGCTAATGTTTTTAAGATGGAAAAGATAATACTATCAGTCAACTTGGTCAGGGGCACGGGTTTTTAGGTATGTCTTGAGAGAGCATCTGTCTGGAAGGCCTACTGGTGCATGGCATTTAAACTCTACTACAAGTGGGCTTTGGCTCATCCCAGAAAATTATTTCTCTCCCACCTCATACTGATGACCTTTTGGTGTATCATTGCAGCTCCTGTGGAGTGCTTGCATTACAATGCATGAGAGACTGCTTTACACCTCAATGGTACACTGATTGAATCATCACATATTACATTCTTTATCTCATAGTTGGATTACATATAGAAGGTGCTCTTTTTATAGTTTTGTCAATTCAGCAAGTTAAAATGCAAGCCATGTGTATTGGATTTGCCAATGCTTGTTTTTTATAGTCATTACATATTATAAATACATATCATATGCCAATCTGAAGTAGAGAAAATAATGCTAGGGCTACAAACATTGTATTTGTTTAAAGTAGTTAGAATTTGCACATCGACTTTTAGCAAATTCAATGGCAGTTTCCGAACCGACCTATGTACTGCCAGATCAGGTTGCAAAATACTGAATCGAAGTGGGTCTCAATCCCACTTACCTTACGCATTCTAATGAGGTAGGTCGTAAACTACGACCCACTATGATTTGCTTCCACTTCAAGAATGGTGGCCAGTTGGGGTCAGCAGACCACCATGTCTGTGATTGATTTTAAAAAAAGTTATCTTTTTATTCTATTCAGCCCATTTTATGTAAAAGAGAAGCGGTTTAGTAAAAAAAAAATACTAATAATAGTTTCACAAACTTTATGACTAGGCAGTGGTCCTTGAGGTCACTTTCTACTGCTAAAAAATCTTTTTTTCAATATTCATTAAGGGGATGGAGTTATTTCGGAACCCCTTCCCATTTGTGAATAGGTCACGCCCTAGGGGGACGCCCTGAGCACAGACGCACTTTCGTAGCTACAGCGGCATTTTCTTGGACACCAGCCACTACTCGCCGCACCCGCTCCGCGGGTGCCGCTTCGACCCTTGGACACCGGGTTGCACCGAAGGACTCCAGAAGGCTACCGGGTGAGTGTGGTCAGCGGGGCTGCGAGCGTGCAGGGGACTCCATTGCCCAGGAGTCCCTGCAAGACCGTCCTCCAACTTCCGGTCCGCTCTCCCCGCTGCCGCCCCCCGCCTCTCTGTAGCATTAAAGAAGCCCTATCACCTTTGCCTTCGTGGGACGCCCTGAGCACAGACGCACTTTCGTAGCTACAGCGGCATTTTCTTGGACACCAGCCACTACTCGCCGCACCCGCTCCGCGGGTGCCGCTTCGACCCTTGGACACCGGGTTGCACCGAAGGACTCCAGAAGGCTACCGGGTGAGTGTGGTCAGCGGGGCTGCGAGCGTGCAGGGGATTCCATTGCCCAGGAGTCCCTGCAAGACCGTCCTCCAACTTCCGGTCCGCTCTCCCCGCTGCCGCCCCCCGCCTCTCTGTAGCATTAAAGAAGCCCTATCACCTTTGCCTTCGTGGGACGCCCTGAGCACAGACGCACTTTCGTAGCTACAGCGGCATTTTCTTGGACACCAGCCACTACTCGCCGCACCCGCTCCGCGGGTGCCGCTTCGACCCTTGGACACCGGGTTGCACCGAAGGACTCCAGAAGGCTACCGGGTGAGTGTGGTCAGCGGGGCTGCGAGCGTGCAGGGGACTCCATTGCCCAGGAGTCCCTGCAAGACCGTCCTCCAACTTCCGGTCCGCTCTCCCCGCTGCCACGCCCCCCTGTCCGACCCGGCCAACTACTTATTTTCTCAGCACTCCCGCAGCGCGGGACGCAGCGCCGGGGCGAAGACCGGGCAAAGAGCGGGCCGTTTGAGGCCGTTCGAGGTCGGAGAGTCCGGTCCGGGCCCTCTCTCTTTGCCCGCCTCCCTAAAGCCGATTGCCACCCTGAATAATGTGCACACGGGAAACAAGAAGTAAAACATCTTCCCTTGCTGCAGCCGGAACTGTCAAAGGACCCATCGACACCTACTTTGCCAAGGCGGGCTCACTCCTGATTGAGGAGATTCAAGTTCTGGAGCGAAGAATTTCACAAGAAATTGACTGGGTAAGGAGATCGTCTATGGGTCCGATGGCACTAGCTAGAACGCCTGAAAATAGTTCGGGCAGGCCCATTATGCATAGTATTGATCAGTCATCAACTCAAGCTACAGCCATCATAACAAACAGCCCAGAAATCACTCTCGACGCCACAAGTGATCTAGAGGATATGAGCCTAATGGTGTTACCTAATACTCAAAACACCCAACCTACACCACCACAGAGTACCGAGGTAGCTCCTACCCTAGATTCCAATAGCGTTAACAACAAGGGAGCCAGAGAGGGAGCGATCCCAAAGAAAAAGCAAGGGTTACAAAACCATGAAGAACCCAGGTCTAAAACCCCTAAATCCAAACAAACTAGAGGTAAAGGGAGGAAATTAAATGCCCTTGTCCCATTGGGGGATAGACCAGGAATTCCATCCACCTCCAGAACACCAAAGCTAACCCCACTCCCACAACCAAATGACAATCCCCCTCTAGATACCTCCTCGGATGACATCATATTGGAGGATATAGGTTCATTACTCAGGTCTTTATTAAGCCCATTAGAGGCAAGATTGATCAAGATCGAAGCAAGACTAGTGAGCATCGAAAAAGCAACGGTGCAACTTGCTGATGCTAGGAAAACCGACAGTAACACTAGTAAGACACCAAGGGAAGGTACAGGCTCCAATTTGGTTAAAAACAACAGCTTGCAGGTTGTATCAAACCCTAAACCATCAGACCCAAAACCTAGATCCACACATTCTGTAAAAAACAACTCATCTAAGCCTTCTGTTACACCTACAGTCCCGTTACCCTCACAGCAATCCAAGACCACCACCCCCAAACCGGCCTCTCCATTGAAATCAAACCCAACTTCTCTGATTAAAACCAAGGACAACCCCCCACTCGAGGGAGAGAAGCCACCCATCAAACGAAAACTACAGTTTGTAAACCTCCCTCCAGAAGCAGCCCCCTACACAGTAGTTTTGGTCGGGGTACCAGAACTCGATCCCCCCACATTTGAATCATACACCTCACTCAAGAATAAAGTAATAAACTGGCTCTCGGTTAATAGACCACTACCGAGAGGTACTGTGAGTGATATATCCACAACAAAGAGAGTAGCATGGGTGGGGCACACTAGGAAGTCCATCAGAGGGGATTGCATTTTGGTCTCCTTTAGAGATCCCAACACAGCTGCATATATTTGCTCCTGTGCCTCTGATAAAGACTTTGGTAACATCATCCAAACACTTCCCCTCTCATTTTTCTACCCCTCTGATCTTTATGATTCCGAGGATTATAGGTGGGGGCACCATCAAGAGCTATTGGATGGTTGGGAAACTTGTCACAGAAACACCAATACTTATCCTCCTTATAGGGAGAGACTAAATGAGTATACACCTGGTTACGGGGAGGAGGCAGGCTGGGAAACCGTCACCAGGAGGAGGAGGGGGGGAGGTGGTCATAGGAGGGGAATACCTGGCCCATATAGAACGCACTACCCTGCCTACCTACCAACACAGAATCGCTACAGCAATCTAGACATGGTAGATTGACAGATGGCTGAAGAAGGGAGTGATGCCCCTGCTAATTATTCAATTAACACTAATATATCGGCAATTTCTGTATGTGATATAAATTCGCATACACTGCCGGGTATATTACCAATAGGCTCAGGTGAATCGATCCAGGCCCCAGTCATGGTGAACCCTTCCCCAGTTATTGCCACCAGTCTACCAGACATCATACATCCACCCTTAACTTATACTGCCCACCAAGAGCCTACCGAAACCGCTGTGAGTCCGCCGCGCACCCAACCGCCACATATAACAGTAATTTCGTGGAATGTAGCGGGGCTCCCTAGCAAACTAGACTGCCTAGAATGGACCGCTTACATTAGATCCAAGAACCTAATACTTCTGCAAGAAACCTGGGCGCGAGAAAATATAGACATAACTGGCTTTGCCTCCTTCTCTAAAAGAGCCAAATGGGGGGGCAAGGGGAGACCATCCGGGGGGTTAACGATAGGGGTAGCAACGGATCTAGGTTGTCAAGCCTCTGATGTAGAGACTGCTTCCGACGACCTCCTAGCTGTCCTACTAGAATGGCCGGACTCAGCAAAGCTACTAATCATTAACATCTACTCCAGACCGACCCAAATGCATAAAGAGTCGTCTACCATAGAGGAATTAGCTAGATTCCTGGAGGGCATTCCGCGTGACCTTGCTTGTTTGGTCGGGGGCGACTTTAATTCTCACTATGAACCCCTGCCCGGATTACGCGACGGCCCCTCTTTTGAGGAAGATTCATGCTGGTTCATACCTGAGACGGTGGCGCCACCGCCAAGGGCCTGGACTCCCCTAGCCCTACAAATAAATGCCCTCACCCTTAACTTTGGTCTAAGGGCATGTAATGGCCGCTGTAGCTCGGACATACCCAGTAACCCGACCTACAACAAACCGGGTAGTGAATCCAGACTTGACTATATTATGGTCAAAACCTCTATGTGGCCAGCAATAGTTGACTTCAAAGTGTGCCCAAGACACGATAGTGACCATAATTCTTTGGAATTGACTTACTTGCTTCCTGGTAGTAAGGACACTTCGCAGGGATTTGGGATTGACAAGTCGGGTCTCCTACTTGAAACTAACCGTAGGAAAGTGAAGTGGGAGAAGCTGGCTAGCAGCACAGATAAACTACCCCGCCTCTATGAAAGATTAATTCCCTTACTAGAGAGTGCCTTCGACCTGGGTATTAAGAACCCAGACGATGACACCAGAAGGGAACTAGCAACAATACATCAAAACATCACAGATTCCCTCGAACAAGACCTGTTCACTACTTCCATGAAAAGGAGTGGCAATAAGCCAAAGACATCCTGGTATAATGCCTCATGTAGGAAGGCCAAAGCTCTCTTGATATCGGCCATAAAGGGACGCCTCAGTAGGGAGGTAATTTGTGAAAGAAGAACAAAGTATAAGGCCCTCCTGGTGAACGCTAGGATAGAATGGGACCACGATTATTGGGAGAATCTCGTGAAGGCATTATCTATCAGAGACTCACGTAAATTTTGGCGTGTAGTAGCGAATGGCACGGGTGAGTTATCATCAGCAATAGAACCCAACATAGCCGCCACGGTATGGCAGGCCCACTTTGAAGCATTATATGCTGAGAGCGGGCAGGATTCTTGTATCGGGAGCAATCTGCCCGCACCCAGCCCTTCGGAGGCTGCATTCACTGAAAAAGAAGTAAGGGAGGCGATTAAAGGCTTAGCTGCTGGAAAAGCCCCGGGGTTGGATGGGGTCCCGGGGGACCTGTTCAAACAGGAACCAGGGATCTGGGCTCCGTACCTCACTCTAATATTTAATGCCATATTGGAGGGAATGACTGTGCCCGATACTTGGACGGGAGCAGAGGTAGTCCCAATTTATAAAAAGGGATCTCCCCTGCTCCCGTCCAACTATCGACCTATCAGTCTGATAGATATTTCTCAAAAACTTTTTGGCAGACTGATTTTAAATCGTTTGCAAGCATGGATCCAAGAAATGGATATCCTATCCCCATATCAGGCAGGATTCCGGGAGGGTGTTTCTACCACAGACCAAATATTTAGGTTACAACTGCTCTACTGGAGAACAGCAATAATCGAAGGCGGCAGTCTCTATACCATCTTTGTAGACCTACGTGCCGCCTTCGATTTGGTGCCCAGAGCGAGGCTGTGGAATGTCATGAAAGATCTTGGGGTCCCCGCAGACATCCTGGCAATCCTGATAAGACTCCACACTAACAACTATGCCCGCGTTAGATGTGGCAAAGGTGGAAAACTAACTGAGCGGTTCCCCGTTCGCAGAGGTGTAAGACAGGGTTGTGTACTTGCACCTACCCTGTTTTGCATCTTTGTGAACGGGGTAATTGCCCACCTCAACGGGATTGCCAACACGGACGCCCCCAAGTTGACAGGCAACAGGGTGCCTGCAATTATGTTTGCAGACGACACCCTGTTGCTGTCCAAATCCCCTATGGGGATTCAGCGCATCTTGGACGGCTTCCTTAACTTCTGCTCTGATCGGGGACTGGAAGTCAATCCCCAAAAAACAAAATTTATGATTTTAAATCCTACCTCCCGAAATAGAACCCCCCCCCAAGCTCGGCACGGTTCAATTAGAACGGGTGCATAATATTGAATACCTGGGAATTACTATAAATGAACGTCTAACTTGGTCAACTCACCAGGCCAAAGTGACCATCAAACTGGCACAGTTGGCGGGTGGCACTTTTCGTCTGGCAAATAAATCTAGCTATCGACCATTCACCCCAGTCATTCACATATACAAAACACAAGCTAGGGCAGGGGTCACCTACGGGGGAGAGTTGTGGGGACACATGCCGAACCCCAAGTTACAGACCACGGAGAATAAGTTTTTGAGACAGGTAGCTGCCCTCCCCCAGAGTACCCCTCTACTACCATTAAGGTTGGATTTGGGAATTAGACCCATTACAGAGGAGCTAGGACTAAAACCCCTAAAATTCTGGAGGCGTTTGTGGACCAGTCCTGACCTCGTAAGCTATAGAGAAGAATTACAAGAATTCCTGGAACTACGGAGCACCAAGAAGATTCCCTGGTTGACTTACGTCAGAGGAACGTGCGAGGAATTGGGATTTCCGGAATTATGGACTGATCCGCTCAATTCTTGCACTAAGATCTCAAAAAAGGCACTTGCGAACACTTACTATGCCATGATGCTCGCTAGAGCCTCTAATGACACTCGTGAGGGGTCCTTGACAAACCTCTTCTTGAATATAAAAGATACCTATTTTCTTGAAAAAACCCTAGATGAGATCTCTCCTGCATTAACCAGGAAACTGTTTTTACAATGGCGCTATGGATGCCTTCCTTTAGCTGCGTTTACAGCATCCTGGTCACGTTGCTCCACTACATCAATCTGCCCAATGTGTGCACATCCGAAGGAGGACGACATGCATGCGGTCCTCTTTTGTAAGGGTTACGAGCGGAGCAGGAAAAATTGGCTCGTTCCGATGCTCAGGAACCTGGGGTTCAGATCTCATCAAACTGCTTATAGAGTCCTAAAATCTGATCTCTCCCCTCCTACCGTTTTTGCATTGTCAAAATTTTTAACTTCATTGTGGTTTACCCGTAGCCGAATGATGAGAAGTCTGGTATAAAGGGTCATGTCCAGGGCGCTCCGCAAATGTTTTATCCCTATTTTAATCAATTGGATCACATCTTGTTTAATAACTTTTTAAATGTATGTATTGTTTCTTATGTTTTATGATCTGTGATCGAAATAAAGATTAATGAAATGAAATGAATAGGTCACCACTATCTTTGTCATATGTAAGATATTATTGTTTTGACACCGGAAATCAATTGCAAAATGTTAATATATTCTGTTGTAAATTGCTATTTGGAAGGGTTTGCCCATTCCAAATAGTGATTATGTATGTACTTGCAAACTGAAACTGCAATTCGGTAATGTTACTGAATCACAAATTCGGGCTCTGTACATACCAAGAGGTAATTTTGGGGCTGCAAACACTCTTATTTTGCAAATCTCTTCATTCATCTGTCAGAATTTTCCTGTGTTGAAAGTCGGATTTCCATGTTGTGGTTACAAAAGCAGCACTGGGCTTGTGAATATGCACGAGCAATTCACATGAATATTGCAGTAATGGCCATGGCACCAGATGTTGTTCAAGGAACTCTACAGCAGGCCACAATCCACATTATTGCACGTCAAGCACTGCCTCTCCTCCCCTTCCTCCTCATTGAAATGCCTTATCGTGTTTATAAAATAGCGGGCTAGAAGATTGCAATAATATATTACGTAGCAGCTGGTAACAAAAGTCCATTAAGAAAGCCACCACTCATTTAACATTTTTATGTGCTTTGTAACAGCAAACATAAAGATAACCATAATTGTAATGCATTGTACCATAGAGCAGCTGCGTGCAGAATTGTATAATAAGCCCTCTACTTTAATTTACAGCTTTCCTTTAGTTAATAGAGCTCACATACACAGACAACCAATTTTCATTGGTGGGACAATTCCTTTTAGCAGCCAGGCCGTCACAATGCCCCAGTCCTCCCCTCTCCGCCAGCAGCAGCTGCTGCAGGCTGTCACTGTGCCTCAGTGAGGCTGCCTCCTCTGCCCTTGATTGCTGAGCTCTTCCAGGCCTTCCATATCCAAGACCAGAGGATCCTCCTGATATTAGCACGAAACGCGCGATTTCTCTCAAAGGAAAGTGAATGGTCACTGATACTTGTGATTGTGACTTGGATATTTGGGCGCCATATTGAAGGGCCATTTGTCTTGTCTTAAATCATATTGATATTTTTAGAGGCGATGCAGAAAGTATTGCGAGCTTCCACCTGTCCAAAATTAGGTGTTTTCTGTTTCCTCCACAAAATTTGTTTCCAGCATTTAAATGAAGCAACCATTTTATAAAGTTTATAAAAATGTTTTATTCACTTCAATATTGCGTTTCTAATCTTTTGGGCATTGCATAACGTATTTATTTACATGTGGTGTTAGGGCACCTCACTAAAGTATAAGGCCCTCTATCACTCGCCCAATAAATTTCTATATATTGCAAGGAGGAGTTTGACAGCTTGTGGCACTGCAAACATGCGACATTTAAGCGAGAAAACCCCCAAACACACTAAAAACCCTTTTGTTAGTCCCCATTATTGAGGACAAACCCGTAATTAAGAAGTATTTATCGGACACTATAACATAACTACCAACTTTTGAAGACTAAAATGAGTGTGATGGCTGGCTGGGCTGTTCTGCGAAAATCACGAGAGGGTCCCGGAGATGCAGTGTAGAAACAGAGAAGAGGGTTCTCACGGAATGTTTAGAAACTGTGGGGAAGTGATTAGTTGCAGTGATATAGAGATACGCTTTGTAGAGGTGACGTTTTGGTCACCTCCTTCAGCGATAAATGTTTCGATGTAGGGGGAAATTATTTCCCACCACATGGTGCCAATAATATTGGTCACACCTTGATAGAACATAAAAACACAATTTACGGCTGATGACCTAATAAAGGATTATAGTGAAAATCTGCATTTTAACACACATTTGGCTAGCATCATAACTTTTCCCTCCCCACCTTCACATGGTGCTATCACATCTGCTTTTCACCCCTGCTCCTACTCTCTCCTCGACCTTAGCAAACCTCCCCCCTTCTCTATCTCCACTCTCTCCGTCAGTTTAACTCTTCTTTCCCTTGTCAGTTGCACCTTAACTCTGCCACCTCAGCTGCTGATCGTTTTTGATTCAGCCCCGCCTCCTCCCCTTGCTTCAAGTCCAAGCTCTACTTTTCACAGTTCCTTCCGGAATCCATCTCTTGTTTGACACCCCCAAGTCCGCCATCTAGATTCTTAATGGCATAGTAATTAGGGGGGAGGCTATTGTAAACTGGGGGTGAATGGTTTAATGTGCAGGTGTGCACATCTAGATGCGCCTGTGACACCCACAAGTCGCAGGTGAGTCGATAGCTCTGTGATAAATTCCGACCCAGTGCAGCCGAACTGTGGGGCATATTACCAAGCAATAGCGATAATTATCGCTATTGCTTGGTTAGAGACAAAAATTTACCGCTGAGCTGCGGCGATTTTTACCGCAAATAAACCTTGGTATTACCAAGGTTTATTGCAAATGCGATAAAAATCGTCGCAATGCATGAATATAGCTGAAAAGTCAGCGATATTCATGCATTACCGAGCTAATGCTCTTAGCCATGTTATCCACCTCCCATTGGATAACATGGCTAAGAACTGCTCAGGGCAGGTGCTAGCTTTTGGAGATATTCGCGCTTAGCGCGAATATCTCCAAAAGTTGGTAATAGGAGATAGCGATGTTAGTGACTGTTTTCAGTCGCTAACATCTTGGCACGCCCACTTTGCATGTCATTAGTGATAAATATCACTGACATGCAAAGTGGGGCCCGAGATGGTCGCTATCTCCTACTAGCTGTCGCTAACTGGTGTTAGCGACAGCTAGGTAATAGGGAGATAATTTTATCTCCGCTTTCTTGGCTTTTAAAGCCAAAAAAGCGGAGATAAACCCCCTTGATAATATGCCCCTGTATTTGTTACGATAAAGTCCTCTAGTAATGACGGCCTAAAATCTGCCTCTCTGGCTTTTTGTGGATATTTTTTTTTTCTACAACATTTTTATTGATGCGTTGATCGACTAGGCAGGTTTAAAGGCGCGAAATGCACATTTTATAAGAAATTCCCTGTGGTAAATGTCTGGTCTCCATTTTCACTTGACACTGCGTTTTCACTTTTTCTCTTTTTCGTTATCTTTAAAATTCTTGACACATTTCATATCCTCAGTGCTTGCAACATTATTCTCGAACCAATATGCTGTAAGCAGTTTTAAATGTTTTTTACACGATCATCTTATACTCTCTGTTCACAGTATTTTATTCACCACGATCTTATTTCTTGGGAATGAAACTCGCATACAAAGAAGTAGTGGCTGTTTTTTGATATTACAGGTAAAAGTGCTTAATATGAATACAAAGCAATAAGCAGTTCGGGAGTGTCAGAAGGTTAGGTGCAAAGTTCTAAGACAGTTTAACATATATTGCTCGTACATTTGATTTTTGCAAATTGTTTAGCAGGTTACTTTTAAATGAGGATTTCATTTGATTTGATAATAAAATATTATTACATGTTCGTGCAGTGAACATTTGCCCGTAGGTGCTACATAGTATAACCATCTAACATTTACTTTGATGGCAATCAGTGTTGTTTTTCGTCCTATCTTGCCTAGTATTACAAAATAGAAAAATTACTGTTGTGGTATGCTGCAAACTAGGAACTCAGTGCAAATTAGCAACACCCAGGCAGTTTCTGTAACACAGTCCACTGAGTTCTGGTTAGGCTTGCATGAAGTTAGACATTTGACAGTATTTTTTTTCTTCAATTGTTACAATTTCACAATATTGTGAAGTCTGCCTTCCCACAATATTCAACTGCGGGAGAAATTGCACTTTAAAATGTTTTCCCACAAAACATTTTTTTACTTGCTAATTCTAATGCAAGAACGCTCTTTTATCTTGCAAAAGCTAGGTTATGTAAGACTTTAAGCCTGATGTTTAGCTTTGTCAACTTCGTTTACTCTGCATATAATCCAATTATATATTTAAGAATCAGAACAAATTGGAGCTCCTCTGACATTGTTTCCACTGCTGTTATAACTAAAATGTCCTCCATTTTATTAACAAGCATTTGCAATACAATAGGTCTTGCATTAGGAAAGTTTGAGCTATTGGTATTGTAAATGAGAATTTTTCTTATTTATGTGTTGGTTTTGAAAATAGTGAAATTAATATCTTTGTCATTTGCAATGCCAATAGTTTTAACTTTCGCAAATGTGACACCTATTGCATTTGTAATGCAATATGTGTTGTATTTACGTGACTTAGATGAATTGATATTACAAATAACAATGGCTTTTAATTTTTTTTAACAATTAATACTTAAATAAAAGTTATTGTAATTTATAATGGCAAAAGCTTAAACTTTTGTAAATAACTTTTGTGAAAATTATGTTCAGTGTATTTTATTGTGACTAAAATCCAAGAACAGAAGTGAAATATTAACATCTTTTTGTGACATTTGTAATAAAGCTTGAAACATTGAGAGAACATATTTGAATCAGTTGTTGTTGAATGGTTGCACAGATTGATGCTGTGGTGGCGCTGAGTGATGTTGTGGTGGCGACGAGTGATGCTGTGGCGTTCAGTGATGCTGTGGTAGCGCATAGTGATGTTGTGGGGCCCCTGAGTGATGCTGTGGTGGTGCTGAGTGATGCTGTGGTGGTGCTGAGTGATGCTGTGGTGATGCGATAGATAGACAGAGTGAGTGCGATAGATAGAGTGAGTGTGATAGATAGATAGAGTGAGTGCGATAGATAGAGTGAGTGCGATAGATAGAGGGCGATAGATAGAGGGAGGGCGATATAGATTAAGGGAGGGCGATAGATAGATAGATTGAGGGCAATAGATAGATCGAGTGAGGGTGATAGCTAGCCAGCTAGATAGATAGATAGAGTGACGCACTGGCGGTGCAAAAGTGACGCAAGGGCTCATAAATAAGCCCCTAAATTGACAATGAAGAATCTCTGGACGAATGCTGGGATGCAACCTCCATTTTTATTAACTTGTTTCTGTTACAACATCGGGCTTTTTGAATGGTGGCTCACTTCAGGCCCCTACCTACTTACTGGGGGTAGGAACCAATATGTGCATTTGTAAAAAGGGCAGGAGTGATGTGTGACTGGCACACGAGTAAATGTGTTAAATACTATTCCTAAAGAAAATCTGCATTTTCTACCCAGCCATACTGATACTGGCTAATTATGGTATGTTGAGCATGCCTCTAATCCCCTTTCCATGTTTTGGACCAGTCAGTCAGGTGCTAATCCACTCGGCACGGTTCACGACCACACACCTCAACTAAATGCTTTAAAAGCATCAATTAAGTACTACAGAAATCCATTATATGTATGTATTTCCCCTGCTTCTGCTGCCTAATTAACAGTCAGTTGATTAGCCATTGTAAAGTTCAAAGTCAAGGCGAGTCTGCAGTTAAATAAAACAGAACAAACATAGCTTCTTTCCAAAGGCTTGTGCATTCAGTATTTGGAGGATAAGGAGTCTAGTTTCTATACTTATAGCATTATTTGTTATCCCAAAAAGAGTTCTGATCCATGTGCTGTCCATATAAAGAAAGCGCAGTCTGCACACCCACAGCTCCAGGTACATAGCACAGCTCTTCCACAGCTGAAATACAATAAATCACTCCTATTATACCCATACAGGGCATGTGGCTCTGTTTCATAATGTGTGTGAAGGCCTATTCTGGAAATCCGACAGTGACACGTGACTCCCTTCACTCGTAGCTGCAAAGAATGCTGCATCTCTGAGTATTTCAAAAAAAGTTGCGTCATTCAACAAATTGTAGGCAAACACCTAATAAATGATTACTCACAGGACTTGAGTTGTTGAGTCTTCCATGCTCTTGTCTCCTCTTCACAAGGAGTACTCGGTGCTCCTGTTCTTCTAACACAAGTGCGTGCACTAGCGTGGGTTTAACTAAGTGCGTCAGCGCGCTGCTTGCAGAGCAGCCTGCACGCAGCTATTCATCCTGCGCCAGGCAACAGTATTTAAGGGTGTGTGGTAAAACAATATTATCTGCGTTTGAGCACTCTGGGCTTCATATTCCACCGGTGAATGACAGTATAATATCGTTGTGTGATGGAACGTCCATTTTGCAATGCTGTTGCTAAGTGCCTAATTACCTACAGGTAATGACATCGCTTGAAGTGTTTGCCTTATAAATAAGTTCCTTTCGTCGACAAAGAGGGTGTACTTAGCCTGAAGAGGTGAAAACACTACCAAAAATAAGCCCTCTGTACACATATTGTGTTGTGAAGCAGCAAGGCATTTGCCATTTATCCAACGAGTGGGTATTCACAGCAATAGTTACACAGCGGATGCCGCGACTGTTTTTCGTCACATGGTCAAGACCGTTTGTACAACTCGGAGGAATTAAACAAAGAAATTACTGGGTCAACATTGGTGTCTTCTGTCCCACTTAGGACGTTCCGGAAACATAAAGGACAGATCATGCCATAAATTAAATTCATATCTCCCGCAAGTGCAAAATGTTCATTATTCATAAAGCACAGAATTGTGATGCGCCCAAAGTCATCCGACATTGTGTACTTTACACAGCATAAGAATAACTTATGCACTTGTGAGTACATTATGCACGGGCAAGCGAGAGAGAGTAGGGGAAAGCAGGAGGGCATTCAGAGGCAAAACCTGAGAGTGGCGAGGCTAGCAGTGCAGACTAGAGGAACACCCACAGGGCTGGTTCGAAGAGTTGGTGTCCCCGGCTGAAAGAGAATGCGCAAAGCCCCTCTTTAATTTGCATACATAGTGACACGTTGAGGGGCTGTTTGCATCTCAACAGATGACCCTGCTCCAGGAGCTGCTTGGTGCAGACCTCTCCTGTGCTGCAGTCATAAAAAAATATTGGTGTCAAAAGCAGTAACTCTGCTACCTGCTAAAAATAAAAATCTTTCATCTGCATGATACACGTTTGCTTCGCTGTAGACACATTAGCCCTCTATACAACTTTATGGGTTAAAGCGTGACTAGACAAAACACTGATCTCTGCAGCAATAGCCGCCAGAGTTACCTTACCATTATTATTATTATTATTATTATTATTATTATTACCTGAGATTCCATGAGATTTAGATGGCACACAAAGCTCTCAGCCGCAGGTGGCTTGACCCCAAAAGATATTTTAAAAAGCAGCCTTTGCAACCCATTAAGTCACAGCATATTTACTGTCACATTCCGACTTGTTTCCAATTTCTTTGTGGAAGACTTTTAAAAGCAAGTGTATTAGAGGACTGTCAAACTGCTTTTCATGGCTCATCCCCTCATTACTTAACCCTCTTTTTGTTGTCACATCTGGACCCCCAGTTTACGGGTTACCGAAGTAAAGTTTTTCCAATTACAGCACTGAACACTAATATTATTTTTGGCAGTTTTTGTGAACGCGACTCGAATGTACTGGAACGCTTTAGGTGAGCACCAGTTACACAGCACAATCTAGTACGCCAGGCAAATGTTGACTCGTTTCACTGAATACATCTGTCTGAGCTGCGTGTATGTTCAACAGACCCCACAAGCCACTGTTCCTTCCCAGTGCGAGTGAAACCGCTCCTCGCAAAGCATTAAAGTAACTCAATGCACAACACGTTTTCAATGTAAAACACAGAAAAGACAGTGCAAAACCTTAAAATTCACGTGTCACTAGACACTGTAATAACGCGGAGCTGCGGTAAAGCGCTATTATTCAGGCGGATTCAGAGATTTAAAAAAAATATATTATTTTACCTCACTGATGATGAATGGGTACGAGCTTTTAGATAACACATGCTTAACGGAAGGTAGTCCTTGCAGTGAATTGTTTCAGAAAGCAAACAATATTGGGCTGCCACCAGTTCTTTAGAGATATTTATTTACATGAAAAGGAAAACCAACGCTGCAAGACATTCTGCCACAAGGCTCGGATTATGCAGCACTAGAAGAAAGTTACACCAAGTGTGTCTGGCACTGTGTTATGAGGAAGAAAGAATGTGAAGTCAGAGTGGGGCGGGGGAGAGCTATTTGAAATGTGAAGCTCTCGGCGAGGGGGGAGGAGAAGTTTGTGGATCCCTTTGAAGCACGCACGGCCTCGCGGCCGTGAAAGAAGTGTGAACAAGCAACAAATGGCTTTCATGTGGTGATGCGAGGCAGGCGGATAGAAGCTCATTCACGAGACCACATGCACTTCTGGAAATCCGCATTTTTCAGAGCTTCGTTTAGCTCTTAGTTTAGCCCCAATAGTCTCGTCCTATTCATTCCTTGCGGAATGGAATAGGACAAGACCTAAAAAACACTAGGGAGGTTGAATTTGTGATTCAGGGCGTAAAACATTTCTCCTGGTGATCTGTGCTTTTGTTGCCTTTTTTGCCAAGTTTCAATCAATCAAATAGCCAATCAGGATTTGTAGAGCGAGGCTGCTTAATCCGTGAGGGTCTCAAGGCGCTATTGGATGATGCTGCTAGTTCTCCAATTGGTTGAGCATCCAAGTTTTGAGTTCCTTCCTGAACTGCTGGAGTGATTGCAAGGCTCTGAGGTGAAGGGGGAGGTCATTACAGGTCTTGGCCGGCATTTGGGCGGCCTCCTCTGTTGATCTGGCGGATGCGACGGGTGGCAGCTAGGGCAAGAGATCCGGATCTGAGTTTCCTAGTGGGCTGGTGAAAGGTCATGCATTGGTTGAGGTAAGCAGGTTCTTCGTTGTGCAATGCCCACGTTTTCTTGGTCGCACAAAGATTCCCAGGACCAGGGTGCATTCTTTCAGTGAGGCAACAGGAGCAGAGCCCAATAAGTGGAGTGGGCATCCAGGAGTCTCAATGGAATTTAGAGTTAGATGAAATTCTTTCCTCTTGGCAGAGGGGATTTCAAGATGGCCCTGGTTGCCATCTACCAGTAGTAGAGGCAGGCGTTTTTTGAAGGCCATCAGATATCTCCTGAGAAGGTCGGTATTAGATGATGAAATACAGGCACCTCTGCTCTGGAACTATTTTGCACATCTGTGACTCCTCACAGCTTTTGATCGACAAGCTGGGGTTGACTGGGCCATGAAACTTGCCCCTTCACATGGCATTAGAGGTTTCACAGTCCACCTGCCTCTAGTTAGTGTGGGTTTACTCCATCATGCTATGAATCCATGGATACACAGATGACTTCACCTAATTGCAGGAAGGCACAGCAACACAGCACTTTGCCATGCAGCAGTCTGATTTTAAGGGTGGATATTAGTAAAATATATTAAGGTGGCTCCTTGAAAGGCAACACCTTGTCAGAGAAAAACTCAATAGCATCAGCACTGTTGGATAATTTTTTCCTTCCAAAACACTATCCATGTAGTGAATTCGTCCAGATTTGAAGGAGGAACGGCTGGTGAAATGTCTGACCTCTCAATAGGAGAAAAAACACTGATGGCTTCTTTAGGGAACTATCACATGAAATTCAATGGCATTAATGGTGACATTACATCCTGGATGAGTAGCAGCTGCCTGAAACTCAATTCGAAGAAGTCAGAGGTCCTCGTCCTCGGACCCTCCCTCTCAGCATGGGATAACACATGGTGGCCCACCGCCCCCGACAGCCCCCCTACCCCCACCCATCATGCCCGAAACCTTGACATTGTACTCGAAGCCTCCCTCTACATGGCCCAACA
Organism: Lissotriton vulgaris; assembly: GCF_964263255.1. Classification (NCBI taxonomy): domain Eukaryota; kingdom Metazoa; phylum Chordata; class Amphibia; order Caudata; family Salamandridae; genus Lissotriton; species Lissotriton vulgaris. The sequence continues at coordinate 683,105,317 of NC_141693.1, forward strand.
GGTGAACTCTGTCACCTCCACTTGCTACAACACCCTCCGCATCCTCCTCAACACTTTCAAATTGATTCCACCAAATCAAGGAAGACCGTCACCCACGCACTCGTAACCAGCAGACTGGATTAAGGAAACACGCTCAACAAGTCTCTGCTCCGCAAACTCCAAACCATACAGAACACCGCAGCCAAACTCATCCTCTGCATCCCTTGGCACGACCACATCACCCAACACCTGCAAAACCTCCACTGGCTCCCCGTTGAGAAGCGAGTAACCTTCAAGATACTCACCCATGCCTACAAATGCCTCCTCAACACCGTAACTCAATATTTCAACAACAGAATCTCCTTTGCCATAGCCAAGAGGAACCTCTGATCTGCTGACCTCGCCCTCGCTGACCCCCGCTCATCCATCAATCAAGAATAGGTGGAAGAACCTTCCCCTACACCGCGGCCAAACCCTGGAATGAGCTGCTCATCGACGCGCTACACCCTGCACAACTTTAGCTAGACCCTCAATACCTTGCTCTTCGAAGGAACGGAGCTGCTTCCCCCTCCGCCAGTGCTTGAGACCCTCGCGGGTGAGTAGCATACATACAAATTCCCTGATTGATTCAACTGCTAAGGGTAAACCTATGGCTATGTTATCAAGGACCACTGGAATGGAAACAGTCTTTCTGACATGGGAGAATGGAATGAGTGTACAACCTCACATCAAAGTTATCAAATTTGCAGCCATTTTCTAGCACTGTGGTGTTGCCTCCATTGTTGATGTCAGAAACAGGCTAGAGAATATAGCAACTGCAAGAACAGACATTGGCATAGCCAATAGGTCTTGCCTTTGGGACCTTTTAAGTGCTAAGCCAGAGCAATTTGCTTTTCCAATGTCTTTAAGCTATGTTGTAGAGCAGTGAGGCTGCTGTGCTGCATGTTGAAGTTATATTAAAAAGGCTTATAAGCATTTTTTAAACCTTATATGTAACCAAGAAGACATTATTTACAACTGAACAACCCTATTAAAAAAAGAACAAACATAAACAATGTCTTCTAGTTTTTTTGTCCTTGCAATGTTGGCAACTTCTTCCTGCCTGTTTTAATGCTTGTTTGTTATATTTTTTGTTATGGGGGGGTGGGGGGGGGACATAAACAATAGGAGGGTGGAGATTTAATTGTCATCTGCAGCAATGTGCTAGCCAAGCATGTGAAGTGCACATAAGTCATGCAGACCAATGCACAGAAGTGGTTAATAATATACTGCAGCTTCCATTTACAGTCACCACTGATATTGGGAAGAAGTACTCTGGTGCCCAAGAGTGACTGAACCAACACCCAGCCTGTGAAGCTCTTTGATGGTCCCTGAAAGTGCTGCAGTGTATGTGCCAGCACCTTAAACCTTGCAGAGCATTCACATTCCATGGAAGCAGATGAACCAACTCCGTGGAGAACACATTTAGAGCGCCTCCCCTTTAAGGCAGGGCTGTACAGTAAGTATTTGGTTGTTTAAACTGTTAAACTGTACAGATTAACCCTTTACCTGCTGCAGTTGGCCGTTGGCCATCGCGAGCACTACCTCGCTGGTGCTGCGAACGTCCAATGGCCGACGCAGCCCCGCCCACTCTGCGGAACCGCCGCACTGCCGCGTAATAACGGCTGTGGCTAAAATGTTAAGGGCATTAGGGGGAGGGCACACCTGCTGTTGGAACTTGATAGAAGGCTTATTTATAAACTTTCAGATCATTCGAATCCTGCAGAAGTGACGTCTGTAGAAAAGGTCACTGAATTGCAGCATACTGATTAAAAATGGCCGTCACAAGTAAACCCGTCTTTCTCTAGGGTACAGTCATGAAGTTAACGTTCTAGCACTTCTTTTTCTCGCGCATTCTGAGGGCTCCTGATTTGATAATTTGGAAAATGCAAATGCCACCAGCTGAGCATGTAACACTCAAAACTAGACAAGAATAATACATCAAAATAAATGTGGCAACGAAAACAAAATAACATATGCATGCCACATACTGAGATTATTGACAGTACAGCTGGGAGCAGTGCAGAAGACATGATCTGCTTGGAGCAGTGCTGAAAACATGAACAGGAGTAGCTAGAAGCTGAGCCATCAGAACAAAACTAATAAACAAGCAGGGGCAGCTGGCAGCGGCACTGTCGGAAAGCAAGAAATTTAAAAAAAGATAAGCGTGAAGCGTGTTGTTGTAATAAATGGAGCAGCGGAACGCTACAAAAAAAATGAGTGCTCAGAGTATCATAAATGACAGTAAGAGTAACATCACATGTAACAGGGGCAGTCCTCCTAGGAGGTTACAAAAGACTAAAAGGAGTGACTACTAAGCATATTCATCAAATAAAAGCAAGCATTTACAAAGGGCAGTAACACAGGAACCAATAAAAAAGGTGGGAGGTGCTTGAAACCTCCATTGTAGATACAGCATGTCTCAAAGCTAGAGCATGCACTGCTTAGGCAAGACCTAAAAACTGTCAACATTATATTCATTAACTGTCAAGAAACTATGGGAAGCTCCAGCTTATGAGATATCATCATCACTTTCCTATGGAAAGAAATGTACCTTACCCAGGATTCTCTGTCTGACATATTGAGAACGGCAGTAATTCTGTACACAAGTGCAATGTGAGGGTAGAGATAACAAAGGTCCCATCCTCTTGACATTGTTTGACAAATCTCATCATGATTAATGATGAGTCGGACAACAAAAATGGAAAAAAGTAATGCACCAGAGGCGGGAACAGCTCTTTTTCATCAGCTCCTCTACAGTTACAAGAAATAAACAATTCAATGAGCCCAGGCAAATGTGCTTTAGCCAGAATTACAGAGGGAGACATTTGGGGATAACATCTTGTTCTTTGGTGGAGAGGACCTTTATCTGCAATAGGTGGAGGCGACCTCTATCTATTGAAAGTCACTATTGTCAAAGGTCATGACTGCTATATTAACTTGCTGCTTGGAGTTACATTTTCTATCTCTGCTTTCTTTTGCATTGGAGGTTTTATATGAGTGATTCCTCATTAGCGTGGTCTTGTTGTCCACCCACGTCCTCTTGTGTTAAGGGGAGCTAATAATAATACTTTGACAATGTTTGTGGAGACACCATACACATCCACTACCCTCTCTTGTTGTCCTCCCAGGGGAGTTGAGGCATTGTGTTATGTTTCCTCACAACTAGCGGTACAACGTAGCATTTTATTACAGGATTCATAACATGTAGCTAATGTGTACTGTTGCACGTTGAACATAAGGTGAAGCCTTTTCTGACTTAACCAAAGCTAATACATGTATTTGTTATAACAGTATAACAAGTGAAACACTTGGATTTGTTTGTTACTTTTGTAATTGACAATTTTCTTGCTCTGTCTCTAAAGGTTTGGGCTTCAACCGGCTGCCATATTTTATCAATTCCTTCTTTGACTTCTACCTCGTGATCAATGAGGACACACCAGTGGGTAAGTGCTCTGCCTCTATAATTTTGCTTGGACACAATTATTGATTGGGGCCTTGACATGCCAGTTTGGACAATGTAATGAATACACCACTTTAAAACATTATTAAAAATTAGGCTAAAGCAAACAATATGGCTTATGAACAGCAATACATAGAATCTATTTAATTATATTGCCATGTTTACATCTTGTTCTCTGATAATACTTTGGTGCTCTGAGAGTTCTATGCAACTAGAGCCCTTGGCTAATTGTTTACTCCTTGCTAGAGACATTTTAGGTCATAAAGTACTGACTGGTTTAACTGTCTGTCGGCCAGACCTATTATTTCCTATAAACCTATGATGGGCTTTGGGCGAAGTTCATTGCTTTTGATTTGATGACTTAGTTTGTGGTCGATCTAAGTTGTCCATTTTTGATTTAAGGGCTTCTCTCCTTACTCTTGTGCATTTCTATTGCCCAGGTCATTTCGATCTTACTCGGTTCTGACTGGTTGACATATGTCCTTCCACTGCTAAGATTGCTTTTGTTAAGGAACAACATTTTTATTTTCCTTTAAGCACACCATCCGAGTGCATTTGTGGTTTAGCTTCCTGCCCATGTGCTGTTTTTCTTTCACTTTGTTCCCCCTCCTCACTCTCATGTTGCTTCCCTTCCCTTCTAACGTTTCTTCTGTTGCTTCCTCTGGCACTCGACAGCCACGCTACGATCTGTTGTCCATTTTAAACCGGGGTTTGATCAATTTTAAGATGGCTGCTCGCAGGTGTGCATGCACATACATGCCCTGCAGGCGTGATACAAATCAGCATGTATTATTTGAACACACCCATTCCCAGATGGCCACCAGACATATGCGCATATCTACCACTTCCGTCTTTCAATGAGTTTGTCTAAATGGTACAAATGCACTAAAAAATGGCCACCAGGAAGCATGCACATCTACCGTGACTATCATTGAATGAGTTTATAAAAGCATTACAAATCCATTCAAAGATGGCCATCCATGGTGGCTATCTTTAAATGCAATTGCAATTTTTTTTACAAATTTGCGCCATCTAGCTTACACAAAAAAGCATTTGCAAAGCCAGCGTATTACTGCTAGGAATTATTGGCTTTTTCAGTGCTTGTTTTGGTGTTAATATTGATGTGTTATCATACCAGGTTCACAGACAGAATTCAGTTTCTATTTCAAATGTTTGGTGCTAGGTGCAGGACGGATAACAGAATACCTAGTTCGTATAAGCTTGGTGTCCTTTTCAGTTAATTTTAATAAATTTGGTCTTCAGATGAGCATATGATCTTAAACTTTAGTCTTTATACTAATTGTTGTTTCTCAATATTGTCATTTTTTGCCAAAGCTTCTAATGGCATTTGCACCCTATATAAAATATTAAACAACAGCTATACATAAAATAAGTGTTTGGTAGGGATGTGCAAAATTGAAATTTACATGGAAACTTTTAAGAAATTGACGAGCTAGGAGATTTGAAAAGCTGACAAGAACAGCCATCTTCTCAATACTTCACTTTTGAATTGGAGCCGTATTAACGCACAAACAGTTTTTTGCAAGATAATTTTCTTGCCAGCATTTGCTGGGAAAGTTTCCTAAAAAACCACATTTTTAAATAAAAGTTTTTTTTTCTTCAAATGGAATTGCACCGTCTTTTTAAAACTTCATGAAGATTTTGAAGTGTTAATGTCAAATTCACAAAGTTTGTAAATAGCATTGTAACAAAGATAAACAAAGAATTTAAAGTGAGGTAAGAATATATGCAGTTTACTTTTTTCTCACCCAAGCAGTCCCTCAAGTGAATCAGAGGTGGGAGTGGCAGATACTGAATCACAGCTAGTCCCACAGACAGCATTCCAAATAGGATTGCAACTTGAGAGAGCCTTAAACACCTGAAGGTTTTCTCTCACACTACACATAGAAAGAAAGGAATTAATAACATATCTCCTTCTTTTTGCAATGGAATAAATGGATTTAAAGTTTATATTTAAAGAAAAGAAAAATGCTTTACATTAATGTGTAAGAAGGAAGGCAAGCAAAATTAATTTAGGATAGCCCTTTCTTCAAGAGGTCTCCATCCTAAACTCTGTTAAATTGTTTGAGTGTCACTTTAGATGGTGCAACAGAACAATGACTATCACCATTTGTCTCAATCTTCCAACTTATAAAGAGAGATAGCAGTAGCCTTGAAATAGGGAACTTTGACAACTATGTTTACATTCCACCATTTGCAATGAACTTTGGTAGCATTATCTGAGATATTGTTTGTCAACTTGCAATGATGAAACTTTGACAGTCCTTTCAGTTTATTGGTGAGGTAGGTTGATCCTCAAATGTGACACCCACTTACAACTTATGGAACCTTTGACATCACATCGGACTTTCGCCATAATTCAGATTAACTTGATGTTCTTAGACTTGCACATATTTAAGATTACTCTTCTTGCTCATCTTCTATCTTAGCAATGGAAACACAAGTCTGACTTCCCTAGGAGCATTCTGTACGACCATAAATATGATTGAAAGAAAGAATAACTTTCTTACAGTCCGTTACTTCCTGGAAGTATACAGATATTACATATATGATTGACATGTTCTTCTATAATATTGGACAGCGGGTGGCAAAGGGATGTTTTTCTATACTGGATTCTACACTGCTTCAAATACTGAACCATATTTTGTATTGTTAAAAGAATCCAATTGTGATGAACATTTTTTAATGGGAGCCCTTCCCTTTCAAAAATATCAGTTAAAAAAACGAATGACATATTGCTTTTTGGGCTCTGCAACAAGCCTAATGTCAATCTATTTTGAAAAATACACCCTAAGTACTGTGATGTAAGACTGTTGCTTAAGCAAAATGTAGTATGGTCCTGGAAATCTTTAGCTAATTTGGTCGTTTTAGATTCTCCACATACGCTAAGAGGACATTATAGTTCTGTAGTGTTATGACTTTGCTGCACTCAACATATCCCTTAGGTTTTCTTTCAATCTCTTCAACCATAGGAAAGAGGATGTGGTCCGCCTGCTAGCTTGCCGACTTTGGTGCTTCAAAATAAGTTTTTTTTAAACCTGTATGTAACAATTTTGTCTCAATTTTAATATTTTTTTAAAATTAATATATCTGTCTGTGTTTTGCCTTCACAAATGTGTTTAGCTTTTGCATTTAATTGATACCTACTGCACTTCAACTGCAATTTTTATATTGTCTCTCAACACATGATCCATATATCAATTTGTGTATAGATCAGAGTACTTGTCATTAACATCTTTATTAAGAGCATTCATACACCCTGCAATCACAATCAAATTCAGTAGGTTTGCTCTTTCTGTATTCTCAGCATTCACAGCAATGACATGTTGACCAATAACAGGTCTAAGAATTTACTTAATATTTATCACTAGACCCATCCTAGAATGGCTATACCTTTTCCGACCACGTAAATATTACATTACGTTGCGGAGACAGTTATATCTTCCCTGAAGTAAAGACTATCCAAGTCCCCATGTTTTGGCATTTATGTCACATATCGTGCCCAAGAACAATTCATTTAAAAGGCTGGGGTGATTAAGCTATTTATGGCACCTTCACTATAATTATTTAATTGGTAACATTCTGACAAACAAAATGTTTGACATCAGAAACAATGATCTTGGAGGCACTTTAATGTTGCCTGTGCTCTATAGAACATTGACTCTCAGTTTGGGTTATTAATGCACTGTGTGAAAATGTAAATACATAAATACGTCACAGGAGAACTTGTGGTGACCAAGAAGTTTTGCTATATTTCATATAAACAGTACAGCAGAGCTAGAACGGACTCACGCCTAACAATGTTTACCAATTTATGCATACCAGGTGGTTGATAAGTCATAAACATTATTTTTCGGACACTTAAGTCACAGCCACTAAAAACCGATTTTGCAGACTGGGCAACTAGACAGAGGACCTTGTTGTAAATCTCTAGGGACCATTCCTCTTTTCAATATTCCACTAGGAAGTTCGAGTCTTTCATTTGTAGAAGCTACCTGGTCTGACAATACTGATTAGAAAGAACAACAAGCATTCGCAATGCCGTTGGTCTTGCCTTTGGGACCTTCTATGTATTTAGCTATGCAGCACATTAGCCTGGGTGCTGAAACATATACTGTTCTTTAACATGGAGGGAAAGTAAGTAACAAACAGCGTGACACACGAGGTGTGAGAACACATGGAGAGAAATATTGTCTTTCAGCAGGAAATTGCATAGTCCAAAGCTGTGTTTTCAATATAAAATCAGGGCCTTCGGTGGTCATATCAATGAAAATACAAGATTTGAAAAAAATAATATTGTCTACGTGTGCTCGTGGAAGACAATTTCTATGGACTGGAATCTAGAGAATATAAAATGATTCTGGTATATTGCTGACCTCTGGTGGACGTTAACTAACAAGACCATTAGAAAGAGGCAGTTGACCAGAAAAAACAAAAAAAGAAAGTCCCTCAGCAGAAAGCAAATCTGGAATTTTACTGCCCTCTCTGGTCGTTTTGTATCAAGACAGTTAAAGAGAGGCAGTTGAACAGAAAAAAAGTCCCTAAGCGGAAGCTGACTATTCCTAAGGATGATCTCCAGAGCCCACAAAGTACATACACATATAAGTATGTAATAAGTATATACTAAAGTATAATCAAGAGGTCTTGAATACTCGGCCTAAAAAGAGCCTATCTATACCATGTACCACAGCAGAGGTTTTAAGTCTTAAGTAGTGAGGCCCCTGTTTTGATGCTTTAAGTCTTTAGTAGTGATGCAGAGTTATGCCCATGTAATATGGTGAGTCTGAGTTGGCAACACATGCTAGCATTGTCCTCCTATAAGGCAAAAGCCCCAAACTAGTGGTAGTGGGGAAGCTGAAAGTACAGGGAAATTTCAAGAGGCATGCTGACCGATAGAGGTGAGCAAGGCAGGAAATGTATAAGAAGAGTATAGGCTGTGCTGAGCGTTTTGTTTGGTTTGGCTCTAACAGCCAAAGCACGAGTTAAGTCAGCAACCGATTCAGCTGTAAACGATACATACAGCAAACATTGTACATCATTATAAAGTATCTTATAGACTGAAAATGGTTTATTTCTTGAGCTCTTCTGGGTACACTGCATGCCGTTTACTGTGTCTTCCACTTGTCCTGGTGCCCCCTGCCTTCTCTCAGTTAAAATAATAATCTTCAAGTTTCTGTATGAACCCAAGTGGCAGTTTTTGGTACGAACCTTTATATCTTCGCATACCCTGACTTGTTCCCTCAGGTTCTCGAGGCTGGTTCTGCTGGAAGTCCTGCACTTTCGTATAACACTCATTGGAGGTCGTTCCTTCTCTACAGATCCATCAGCCCCTGGAGCAGTCTTCCAGTGCCACTTCTGAACACTACTCACAAACATTATTTTCCATCAGTAGCCTCTGTGACAGATAATCAGATGGAGATCAGCGCCAGGCACCTTACATTAGCAGTGCACGCAATATGCACTGAAATCAATCAGTCACAGCCACCAATCAGAAGGATCGAACCAGCACCCCAGCATTTGTGGAAAATAGGGCTAGTGATCCCCCGAAGGGTGGGTACCTGACAATCTTTAGGCACCCATGGGGAGAGTAATGGATCCTGAAGCACACCTCATACAACGGAGGGGGGACTCCATCAGGATAAGATAGGTGCTCTCCAGTGCAATGTACTCATACAGGATGGCAAGCACAGCTGGTGTCCATGCGCATATGCACACCTATATCACACACCTTTTTTAATACCCATGCCGCAGACGGTCTCAATTTAGGCTTCCATAATCATCGCACTCTTATCTTGTACGTCATCAACCTTACTTCATTTGTCATTTCAGGAAAGACTCCAATATCAAGCATTGTTCGAGACTCCAAAGGTACTCATGGTCCTTACCTGGTCTTTAAAGAACAGCATGCATACATATTCGTTTATTTTATGAAACTGTTTGACATTGCTGCCCTTCCCAAGGCTGCCAGAGGACAATGCAATATAGAAAACTTTTATGATGTCAAAAATCTGGTGACATTAGTCAGAATCAAAGACCATCCAACAAGACAGGAAACCCCGAAACCCATGAACCACCTACAATAAAGAACAAAACATATGTTTTCGGTTTGCATGAAAGATTATATAGCCTAAGTATCAATCAATCAATCAGGGGGTTTATAAAGCGCGCTAGGGGAGACCAGCAGGGAGGCGAATGACTAAATAAAATAAATAAATCAGGAGGGTTGACTAAACAAGTAAATAAATCAGGAGGAATATGGCAACAATGAATAAGCAGAAGTAAAATGCAGCAGGCGAGGGGGACACCAGGCAGGGTAGGAGGGGAGCACCTCTGAGGCGGGAATCGGGCTGCCGGCGCGAACCCTTCTCAGGGGAGGATTCTGCACTGCGGTGATGCGGTGGTGAAGCGAAGCTGCTGGGGAGAGTGCTGGCCTAGTGCTGGCCAAAGGTGAGAACATCAGGTAACCTATTCCAAGCAGATGTTGTCGTTCTGCAAAATTATTATGACAGGATGTTGGCCTTTCATAAGGAGACACCAGGGCCAATGCTAAACTTAGGCCATTGTTGCAGTGGCTTTACAGTGCCACTCCAAGATGTAGTACGATTGCAAGCAAAGAAATTATAATGCTTATTATATTTTTCTACAACTGAAATTTCCCTAGATTTTCCCCCAATAGATGTTTTTATGACCTAACAGGATGTACCTAATTTTAACCACTTCGAAATGGTTAATGACTGAGTTGACCTAACAGTGGGCAAACGTGGGCAGTAGTTTGATGAATAAATGGTGATCATGCCAATCCATTGGGAATGGCCTGCACTCCCAGGGATGATGGCCTGCTGGGATCAACAGACCATCATTTCTGTGACTGCTTTTTGAAAAGAGCACTTTATTTTTTCAAGTTCAGCCCGTTTTCCTTAAAGAAAAAGGGGATGCATTTAAAAAAGAAACGTGAAACGTTTCTGTTGAATTTTTAGGTCGAGCCTGGGCAGTGCATGCGCTGCTTTACAAGTCATGTTGTATTCAAGTATGGACTTGAAGTCCCACCCACTCTCCGCCCATATTTGTCATTGGCTTCTGTTTTTGTCCTTTGTAAATGTTGGCTTCTGATTTGTTAATAGGCTTGTTAGTCCCTCCTTAGTAACGCCTTGTCTTAATTTGTAACCCCCATGAGGACTAGCCCTTTTACTTCTGTTGTTACATGATATGTCTTATTTAGTCTGTAAGCACTGTTTTCTTTAATGAGTTTCTCCTACTGCAAGCACCACATGCTTTCCTGCAACATTCAGCGTGCTTTTACTTTCCAATCAGCCAGGAACAATGGCAGCCGCTTCTTTGAAATGAAATAGGTTTCGCATTGACAAGAGTTTGAGCTATTGGCATTGTAAATGACAATGCCTTTTATTTCAGTGTTAATTATCAAAACAGATAAATAAAAGGTATTGTCATTTTGTAGTGTGGGCCGGGCCTTGTTGCGCACATTGTTAAGTTAGCATAGGCTTATTAGAAGTTTAAACGCCATTTTACCTTCTTGCCGCATTTGCACACGACACTGCATATTATTGTTGTTGTAAGTTAGGCTGCGTGAAATGCTTCATATGAGAAGGGCTTGTTTTCAGCCTCCCTAGACTTACATCATGACTCTAGTCTGCACATTGAGTTCTAAAGCCTACAAGGTCATCATAACAAAGAAGCTGTTGTTGGAACTGATCGGCGCACGTTCTAACCATCACATATATGCAGCTCCAAGCCAACGTGATTTTGGCGCCTTTAATATCACACTGTAAGCATGATTTCAGACACTTGGAAGAAGCCCGTTTTTCCAGACAAACAGAGAGCTTTTGCAGATCCTGATGTGATTCACACCTTCTGATCTTGGAGGTATGGGGTCCCCCAAACAAGCCTAAGAGACCTTCTATGTTTTATAAAACATAGTTCCTAGCTAGGGAGGGTGATTTACTAGGTGCTATAGGACTTATTTTCACCATCATTGTAATATGATTCCTCCCTTTGTGTTTTATGGAATTGTAACAATGCTGATCATAATATTTCTAATCATATGTTTGCTTATGTTAGCAAAGATACTTCACCTTAGAGCACATCGTTAGAATAAATATTTTAACCTTTCTGTGTCCCTTTTTTACTCTTGTTCTGGTCTGGTATGAGAGTATGACAAAAGAGTGTTTTTGGTTTCCACCATTCCTGAGTATAACCTAAGTCGCATGTTCTGGGTTGTCAAACATTGGTTCCTTTGCTATAGGACGAAGAGCTAATGTGACACTGATGCTAGCTGGTTAGGGTTTCTAGGCACTGAGGTGAGTTTTTTGGTACACCACAATTCACTGAGGTCCTGGGTCTCTGTGCACAGTTCTGTGTAGGAGCAGAATCCCTGCGACAATTTACAATGCCAATAGCTTAAACTCGCGCATATGCGAGACCTATTGTATTGCAAATGCTTGCTGCACATTGCTGTAGGGAATTGAAGGGGGGGTCTGAAATCACCCAGAATTGACATTTTAAAAACTTTTTAAACCTCACTGTTATGGTTTAACTGACACCAAATACGTGATGGGCATGTGTTTTTGAACCTGTGTGTGTGCCATAATTCTCGCGTCCACGCCTGTCAGAGCGGGATGTTCCATTAGCCATCTGGAGTTAGTGCTTTAGCCTTCCTTGTTTAGGAGACTGGTTTAGGATAAGGATGGTACGACTGCACTGCTGGGGCGCCGAAGGTGTGCCTAAGGCAAGCCCATCTGCGCCAGTTCGCGCACCGGCCATACAGAGCCCCAGCCACACTGCTGGTTTCACCCAAGAGGGAACAGCACACACTCACTCCCTCACCTGTACTACTGATTCCAGGATCCACTACAGCAGAAACGAAATGCTACAAATTAGTAAGCAGCATGGCATCTGGGTGTTAGAACCTAATACTGAGGGGGTAGGCTATGAGACTGAGACTCTCACAGATGTTAAAAATAAGGAAACTCTGGCTAGGAGATGTGGTCTACTGAATGCAAGGTCAATTGTCAAACATAGCATGGAAATGTATCTGCTACTCGAGACCTGGGACTGGGATGGTCAGGCCCTTGCTGTTGTCCCCAGATTTAGGCTCAGCAGGATGGGGGGCCGTTCCTTCAGGGTGAGAGCTGCGTCAATCTGGAACACCCTCCCTGTTGAAATTCGGCTGATAGAGGACTTGCTGTCGTTTCGTAGAGCCATAATAACTTTTCTATTTTAGCTCCCCTGTTTTAGCACTTTTCTGTAGCATTTCGCCATGTTGTGTTATGACTGCTCCGTGTCTCTGCGCCGGGATGCTCCTTCACTGGAGTCACTGTGCGCATAATAAATTGTTATAACATAACATAACATAACATCACAGAAACCTGGACAACTCTTGAGTCAACAGTAGACCTAGGCCTAGCCTGCCCACCTGGCTTCAAGTCCTTTCATAAACCTAGAGTTAATAAAAAAAGGGTGAGGGGTTGGAATTATTCACAAAGAAAAATGGAATCTCCTGCTGCTCCGGCTAGATGACTTCAAACGCCTGGAAATTCTAAGCTTCACCTTAAAAATAGAAAATGGTAGTACCCTTTCTGGTGTTCTCTGTTACAGACTTCCAGGACCTTCAAACACACACCTCACCCTCTGATAGAGATTGTCTCCAACATGACGTTACCATACTCAACCTTCTTTATTTTAGGGGATTTCAATATATGGGCAGAAGGGGATCTTTCGCCCCCTTTTCAGAAACTCTTTGTCCTGTGAGATTTTAAGCCTTAAACAATGGGATGTATGGCACTACCCATAGGCAGGCACACCCTGGACCTCGTTTTCTTCCTTAATGACCTGATCTCAGTAAAATATGTCCCACCATTATGCTGGACTGATCATGCTCTAACCTCATTTCAAATAATGGTTTTGGAGCTCCACCACCCCAAACCGTATTCTTTAACATTAAGGAGAGGAAAAGCCTGGCATTAAATTAATAGGACTGAAGGGCTCACGACTTTTGACTTCTACACCATACTTGTACCAGAGAATTCTATAGGGGTCAATTACTCAGTGTATGAGCAGGGGAAATGGGAAACCCTGGATAAACTGACCCCGGTTACCAGCTCAAAACCTCAGTGCAAGCTCTCAGCGCCTTTGTATAATGACTCACTAAAAAAGCTTACATTCACATGCAGACAGCAGGAAAGGAAATGACGGAGTGAATACACCAATGCTGATAAGTGTTTAAAGACCTCCCTATACAAATACAAGAGAGGGGTCATCAAAGCTAAGGAAGAACACTTAACCAAGAAAATCTTTGGTGCCTTAAATGGCATAAGCAAGGTCTTCGATGTCCTTCGGGAACTATCCAATCCAGACGTCACTAAACAGTCCATCATTCCATTGCAGTAGCTTGGTGATAATCAGTCTCACTTCTTTGATAAGAAGATTGGAAGGGTATTGGAAGAAGTAGGGGCCCCCTCTCAAACTACATCCATCTTGGCTCAGAATAGAGTAGAAGTACTGGAGTGTCAGGCCAACTGTTCGATATTTTTGAACTTATCTCAATTGAATGTCTTCTACTCATTGCTAGATCTATCACCTCAGGATCACCCTAAGATCCTTTACCTCCTGTGTGGAAAGAGTTTGAAGATGAAATGGCTTTCCCTAGTCTGCAGTTGCGTAATGAATCCTTGGAGTCAGGGGCTGTACCATCTGCTTAGAAGATGGCGATAGTCACTCCCTTGTTAAAAAAGTCCTTTGCCGATCTTCTGATTCTAAGCAATTACAGACCCATATCGCTTTTTCCTTTCCCTGAGAAAATAGTAGAGTGATATGTGAGCAGGAGGCTATCCTATTTCTTGGAATTCCACTCTCTCCTTTAGGATGAGTAGTTCGGGTTCCGACCTCGGCATGGTACTGAGTCGCCATGACCACTGCCCTTGATGAGCTGCGGATGAAGGTGTACAGCCGACAGTCTTGAAAATGCTTGATCGGTCAGCTGCATTTGACACGATCTGCTACACAATCCTCGTACACAGATTAGCGGCAATCGGAGTGGGGGTAACAGTGTTGAAATTAATGGAATCATACTTAGTGGATTGGTGTTGGGCAATTGCTCTGCCTCCTTAATGCTCCAAATCCAAAAATTGGCATCAGGGAGTGCTGCAGAGATCGTCTCTCAATCCTCTTTTGTTCAAAGTGTATATGAAACTCTTCATCTCCCATATAAAGGAGCATGGTCTAAAGTTGGTCAACTATGCAGACAGTATGAAATTGATTCTTTCTCTTACAAGCAATCAGGAGGAGACAATAACAGCCTTCCAGAGAGCCATGACTGAAGTAGGCGAGTGAGTGAATACCAATTCATTGAAAATGAAAGGGGATAAAACTGAGTTCCTATGCTGCTCACTCTCTATGACACTTCCCTGCAATCTCTGGCTCCTATCTGTAGAGGGACCATTGCCATCTGACACAGTTTGTAACCTTGGGGTGGTGTTTGACAATAAACTGCTCTTGGAGAATCACATGACTAAAGTGGCAGAAACATGTTTTGCATTACTACGAGGGCTGAGGGAGGTGCTTCCTCTTCTGCCCTCTCAATCCACAGCTATGGTGGTGGGGAGTGTCATACTTATCAGACTGGACTGTTGCAATCCCCTGCTACTCCGAGCACCCGATTACTTAGTCAAGTAACTCTACAGAATACAAGTAGCTGTGGCCAAATTGGCATAGGTCCTCTGCCAGTGATGCACTGAAGGAATTCCACCGGCTCTCTCTGAGGCAGAGGATTATGTTCAAGGCCATGTGCATTGTTTTCAAGGCTCTACAAGGAAAAGGCAGTGTGCCCCTACAGCGTAGATTCAAAAGATCTAATCCTCAGAGAGCTCTCCGCTCAAGCACCGCAGATCTTATCTGCACTCATACTTACCAAAGATTGACGCAAGCGGACCTGCTATTTTCAGTTAAAGCAGATCAGACATGGAATGAGTTTCTGAACTCAGAGTTGATGCAATTAGGAAAGGTCTTGAAGAACTGGCTCTTCACAAAGTAATTTCTAACTGCTGTCTGAAGTCGGGCATGACCACCCTCAGCAAGAAAACACTTTGCACGCTAGCACAAGGATAGCAGTTTGGTAACCGTTCACGCTTTATACATTTTATAAATAAAATAAATAAATAATAAAAGTAACTTTGGTAAATTTTATTATATCACTAAACTTTTTGTTGCCTCCAGTGCCCGAATGTCAGGTGGTCATGTTCACTGCATGTATGGCCAATATTGCTGTACGTAGGGCAACATTTTTGTCTATTAAAAGATTTGTAAGTGAGCTTTTAGTAAGTAATACACATCCTGAACTCGATTGCTACTAAGGGGTCTCAGGTTTGGCACAGCATTAAAATTTGACACGCTAATGTAAAGTAAATTCCTGCTTATACATTTTGTTATTCATCTACCAGATAAATTTCTACTACTCTATATCTTTGCTTTGCGTTCAATCATTTCTTGAACTAAAGTAGTGCACTATGTTCAATAAACATAAGAGTCACATGTTAATTCACTTTGTTTCTACATATATAGAAACACCCCCACCACCCCACCCCACGCCCAGCCTCGCCTCCACAGCCCAGTATCTCTGCTGGTGCTAGTGGCACGTAGTGAGTTCAAAGGTACTTGCCTTCTGGAAAGCAATATAAAATGGGATGGGACAGAATTCAACAGAATGGCTCTAAATTAGAACACTTCAAAGATTGGGCTCACTTTACAAGACTCCTTGCTCCTTCAGAGGAAGAAATCCTCCCCTAATCATATGAGACTTCTCAAAAGGGTGCTACATAAAATGATAATGACAATCTAGAACTATTTGGGCATCTGTATCATGTAATCGTTTACTGCAGCATATTTTGAATATTTACTTAATCATGCAAGCAAGAAAACAATATTTTCATGTTCTGTTTTTTTTTTAACCCCTTGTCTGCTGGTGAGCAACCCCAGCCGTCACGCTCCGCGGTGCTCGTGTGCTGATGACGGCTGGGGTTCGTCACGGCCCCGCCTTGTTCGTTTGTTTACCGCACAGCAGCGGAAACGGGCCAGCAGCGAAGGGGTTAAACAATTATTTCCGTTTATTTTATGTATACATTAAAGAAATGCAACTGCAGTACAGAGGTAAGTGGTAACCAATTAAGGGGCATATTCACAAAGACTTACCTCCGATTTATCACCACCTTAATGCATCAAAAGTGGAGATAGAACAAACACTCCATTCACAAGCTGGTGCAAACAGCAGACAACGTCAGAATTTCCACGATAACAGCCCCAAAACCTAACACTACGGCGGACACCACCAACTAACGCTAATGAGATGCAGAGTAGGCGTTCCCGTGCAGAAACATATGAAAAACAACATCACTTTCACAACGAACTGACAGATCCGCGAAGTGAATCGAAAACAGGCGATAAGGCGGTGTAGCCGCAGGTATTTAACACCTGCCTCAAGCAGGTGTAAAGACAGACGACTACCTGCTGTAGGCAACGGAGTCCCGCACACAGCCACACCCGAAGAACAAACAATGCCATGAAGCTACTCATCATTCAACTCGGAGCCCCAACAGGGCCACAACACCCACCTCCATCACCCCGGGACCGCCACCACCCCCAGGACCCGGACCCTCCCCCTGACCACCACAGAGGCAGCGCCGAGTAAGAGAACGGACCTACTGAAAACGCACCACTCTCACTGACCTGAAGCCCGAGGAAGTCATTGCCCACCACAGGCTCAAAAGGACAACCATTCACTGCATCATGACCCACATCGCCCACAGGCTGACAGTCCTAACACAGCAGAGAACGAACATCCCTCCAAAGACAAAGCTTCTGGCTGTTCTGCACCTGTTGGCCTCTGGTACCTTCCAACCAAAAACTTCCAGATTCGGAGGGGGTCTCACAGTCAGCTCTATTGAAGTTCATCATACTTGTCCAGGATGCCATGCTCAGCTTCATACCCCAGTACCTTCACTGCCCCAAGACTGCGCAGGAACAGCAGGAGACTAAACAAGGCTTCAACGCCATAGCCGGATTCCCGGCCATGTTGGGGGCAATCAACTGCACACATGTCCCACTTGTGCCCCTTGTGGATACAGCACACCCTTACCGCAACAGAAAGAACACGCATTCCAACAATGTGCAGGCAAAAGTGGACCACCGGGGACTGTTCACCTATGTCATCGCCAACTACCCAGGCAGTGTGCATGATTCCTTCATCTTCCGACAGTCCATCATCAACCAGCGCTTCCAGGATGGCACATATGGAACGGGACTGCTAGTTAGTAAGTACCAAGGCAACACACCACACATCCCAATGCCTCCAAAGCACAATGCACAACTGTGGGGATGCAAACGTGACCAAACCACAATCAACATGTCAAACTACGCGCCCACCTACCAGACACGACCACACCACTCCATGGTCATCCTGGCCTCACCCTGAACTCAATACAGACAATTCATGGCACCACAGCCATACAACAGTTGAACGTGTGTAGATGCGGAATGCAGCCATAACACATTTGAAGCACTGCTCTGCCCACATGACCCTACCCCAGTCTCCCGCAGGTCAGCGTCCCGTGGTGGTGGGCCAGTGTCGCCCGCTGTGCATCTGGGGACACTAGCCCTGTGAGACTCGTGTCATCCCCCATTGTAGTTCTGACATTGCATTTCTGAGTGCCTTATGACTGTTGGTGGAGTTGCCAGCATCAGCTACTCCCTGGGGGCTGGCTTACACTCACCCCCACACACAGCGAGCACAGGCGTCACTGGATTTGTGGACCTGCTATCACATTCTGCCGAACCAAGTATTGACTCTTTTCTCCCTGCATTGTCACAGGTGATCAAGGATATGCACTCTGCCCTTGGATAATGACACCCCTCCGAGATCCGAACACACCCGCCCAGAGGCAGTATAATGCGGCCCACATACTCACCAGGGGCATCGTTGAACTCACATTTGGCATGTTGAAGTCACGATTCAGGTACCTGGAGGGCACAGGTGGGAAGCTCCTGTACAGCCTGGACATTGTTTGCAAGCTGATCGTTGCAGTTGTGTGTTGCACAACATCTGTCTTTGCACCAGGGCCCCATGGATCCCTGTCCCAGAGGTACCGGCCGATGATGTTGGTGATGGGGCAGGCGACCCACATCCCACTGCAGCAGCGGCAGAAATGGCCCGTAGGAATATCATTGACACTTACGTCTCATGAGCAGATCACATTGGGACCGTCCATGGCAATCAAGCAACAGTAGAAAATGACAAATGCACTGCATGTGTGAATAAAACATATTTGCAGGTTTCAGCTTGTACTTGTACATTTTAATGTTACTTTTCCCTGCGATTTCAGATGCGATTTGCCAGGTCGTGCACATTTGCGGCATCAGTTGTGTCTTGTGTTCAAATGTGGTGGGGTGCTGTTTGTACGGGGATGTTGTCAATGTCAAGGTGCACTCCGCACGGTGGGTGTGTCGCTCGTGCAGCTGTGATTTCTCTGCCACTGGAATCTTTCATGCGATGTGCCTGTCGGTTCTGTTCTACAACGGTGCTAGGAAGTTGTGGTGTACATGTAGTCCTCTGAAGTGTGACAGGGTGCATCCTTGGTACTCCGCTTTTGTTGAATTTTGTTCTGTGGCATTTTCCGTATGATGTTCTTTTTTCCGTATTGCACGTGTTTATTGCTCCGCTAGTTGCTACTGTTTTCTTATCACACTTTTGCCCATCACATGAGTTTTCGCGTTGGGGTTTGTCTTTTTTATCTCCGTCGAGGTGGTTGATTCGCGGGCATTGGCTGCGGTGTCGGCAAACTATCGGATGTTACCGCCATGTTGTGAATTCCACATTGTCACAGAGTTGCGATGTTGAAAGTGGCGTTATGCTACTCTTGCGGTAGTTATCACACATTCTTGTGAATATACTCCCAAGTGCACTTTAGCTGTTTAGCAACACCTAAAGATGAAAATAGTGAGCAATTTTGTAACCCAAACGAGATACCTAATTTTTCCTTTTTGAATGAGCTAGACACTGTATACACAATTGGGCCCATATTCTCAAGCCCGTAAATTACATGTATTCGTATGTGTTCGTTATGGTTTCACTGAATTAAAACCATAACAATATCGCATTTAGAACCATGACAATATTGCAATTATAGCAACATAAAATGAAGAATAAGTTAGAGAAAAAGTGCAAGCATTCATTCTAAACAAAGAACTAGAACTTCATTGATAAAATACATGAGTTTTAAAACCAAGCTTAATATACAGAAAACTAGAGCAGGTCTGTGTGCAAACGAGCAGGCCAAAGTAACTGATGTTCAATCTGAGAGGGTCCACCTGGGCGATCAATTCCTTTTGCTGGCATCAATCCCTTCACCGACTCTTAACTTTGGTAAAGAATTGAGCAATGGTTTATAAATTGTGGCTAATGACAACAATCTCCCGAGTTTAGAGTTTAACTGCGGGTCACTTGGGTTCAGGCTCGCAATTAAGTGTATTATTGGTTCATAATTATCAATAAGTTGTATATCTCATTTAAAAAAGAAAAACTGGTTGCCTCAGTGACTGAGGTCTGATGTTGCCGGGTCCCTTTGAATCTATGTGTGTGATATTGCTTTTCCACTTACCAATAGGGAAATCGGAACATTGTATGATTAACTACTCGATCTGAAAGCCTGGTTAAGGCTGGGTATAGGCTCTGAAGGCAGTCGTGCCAGTGACCCTGACGACATTTTACCAGCCTTCCCGCGGTACCGGCTTCTTAGAAAATCACCTAATTTTCCTAGAGGATGTATGCCCATGCGCTCATTCTGGAACGTGCTCTTTCAACTTGAAAATGAACGATAACTTAACCCAATTGTCGCACACAGGTTGAACTACAAACGTTACTCAGTCAACCAAGCACACCCCTGTGCTACCAGGAAACCACTGCAATGTGGAGTGCCTCACGACCTCCATAGGGGAAGGAAGCACTGCAGAAATTATAAAATCAGACAACCGAGAATGTACTTGTTCCTCACAAACTGCAGGAAAGGTCTATACAAATACCAATACCGTACAATTTAAATTCTAAATCTCAACAAACCCAGGCACACGCACAGTAAGACATGCACACACTTTTTAAAACCACGAACCTTCTAAAAGTCATAGAACAAAGGCAACGTTTTCCACTTGGCAGTCTAATTGTATTTATGACATGAGGTACAAAAAACGTCGAATCTGTGGGTAAAGTGACCGCTGAACGTAAAATAATTTAGTATAATTGGATTTTTCATTTTTCTTTCTTTCTGTTTGACTTTTGGCTTACTTTACAACTCAAAATAGGCAAGATCCTCACACTACTCATCTTGGGGTATATATTGCTCTCCAACTCTTTGAGCCATGCACGCTGTACAGAATATTTGGCAACCCCTATTTTGCATTCGTTACGTACAGATTGTGGTGTCTCTGTTGTTATGCATGCAGAAAGTGGCTTGACTGCCTCTCACAAATGTTTTATTACCCTTGGGAGAAATAACTTGTCAAGGGAGGCGGGGGAGGGGGTCATCGCACCTGAAAATTGCTCTCCCGGGATCTGCATGGAACAGATGGGCATTGATGATGTTTTCAGAGGAATTAATCAACATAGACTGTTGGTAATGCCAAGGGCTCCGGCGTCCCCATCCATCCTAGTGTATTCTGAGGTCCCGGCCATAATCAGTGCTGACAAGCCTAATATCCTCGTGTAAGTGATTACAGTGGGTATGATCTCTTTCATTGTTGCTTAAAATGCCGGGAGAGGCGAGGACTGAGCGGCCTTGAATTCCAAACAGCCAGAAGGGGAAGGTGATGGCATGGAGGTAAAGGGCGATGCTATATGGTCTGCTTCCTGCATTTCGTAAACTGTGAAGCTCTCTTTTCCCCTGTCTTTCGATGAAAGTTTGACATTATAGAAGACAGTGTTATTGCCACTTCAGAGGAAATGGAGGCACCATCTCGACTTGACATTGACGGAAAAATCACCACTGGGTGCTCCTGCTGTGATCAGCATCAATGCAGAAGGGCGAAGAAAGAGCTCCATTCAGATATGACTGAGGATGAGCTGGTCCAAAGCCTGTCGATGGGGTTAGCCGATACCAATCAATATCCATCTTCTGCTTGGAATAGAGAAGTAAATAGTTCTATCCACTATGACAGAAACCAGTCAGCCATTTATTCTCTAACCTCGATTAACATCAGTGACATGACCAGTAAAAAGAAAAATGTGCTATAAAACATTCTTTATGGCCTATGCAAATCTTCCCTGCAGCAAGACTGGCCTAATCTTCCAGATGAGGTTTAACAGGAAGAAGCAACAGGAAGAAGTGAAGCAGGTAGTTTTAAAGGAGGTGGAGCCCAAACTCTGGAGAAATCTGGACTCAATCTGGGGGTCATGAGCCACCAAATGTCCAGGAAGGTTCTGAAAACCTTCTGGATTAGAGAAGCTTTTGGCTGCTACCACCTTTCAACAGGGCTCCCCCACCGGTCGCCACGAAGAAGTGGCTGCTTCGCACCCATAGCAATGCAGTCTATTTGGAAATAACCCTACAAACTACCTATGATCCGGACACCATACCTCCAGGGCTTGCAGAGCTTCAAGGGGTAGACACTTCTGTTTGCCATCCTCTGGTACCCATCAATGGGGCCGATTCATAGAACTAATCTGAGATAAAATCCTAAACTTAGTTCTTTTGGTATTCACAGAAGGCATTTAGTAGGAGTAAAGTTAGGACTCCTAACTTTACTACTACTTAATGCCTTCTGTGAATACCAAAGAGTAGTTTATTTAGGATTTTATCCCAGTTTAGTAGTAGTAAAGTTAGAACTCCTAACTTTACTACTACTGAATGCCTTCTGTGAATACCAAAAGTAGTAAGTTTAGGATTTTATCTCAGATTAGTTCTGTGTATCGGCCCCTATGTTCTGATGACCGTCGTTTGCCATCCCACCATTGAGCACGACTGAGTCAAGATGTCAAGTTGTCTTTACAAACATTTGCAAATAAATAAGTACATGACTTCATGGCACTATATAAATTAACTTCCTGCAGAATAGTTGCTTTGTTATCACAAAATGACAAAATAGTACCTGGACCCCCTATATTTGGGTAACAAGTACTGTACAACTTCATTAAGAGTAACTATAATATTATTACTATTATTATTATTATTATAAAAATCGTAATAATATTACTAATACAGTCAGAGTCCAGCAAGCAGTTATCTAGCAAAGCTAACAATATAAAATCGGTGTCAGTTCATTGCTAATAAAACAACAGCGGATTTTTGTACGGATTTCAACTGAATCTGCACAATGACAGTGATGATCTACGGTGTTTTGTATTTGTCCAACTTCTATACTCCTCAATCGTCTAAGTTCCAGTTCTTCAAATGGGCCGGTCCTGTCCGGTATTGAGTACCGGTGCTTTTTCATTTTGAGAAGGAGCGTACCGCCACTTCTCAGAAACAAACAGGTACTCAGATACAGAGTACCTGCACTTCTATTTTACCACTTCAAGCACTGCTTGGCTCTAAATGTATACCTCTTCGGCCTTGACTTTTGAGGATAGGTTTTAACCACCCAAGGCATAACTTAAGAGTGTTCAAGAAAGGAGAAAGTGTTTAACCACCTGCCCTGCTTTATGCAAGCCCTGGCCTTCACACCAGATCAGTGACCATGCCACTTAGCGGGTCTGGAGAAGTTGAGGTATTGTTAATTAGTGGGATGATTACAAGGACTCCTTAGGAGAGCAAATCTCTCAAGGGTAAAGTTAGGTTAACTGGAGAAAGGAACATATTTTTTTGCGGTGCTGACTTTAGGACTGATTACAGGTCGATTGGAGTGGATCTCCTGTTTCCTGCATCCGGGGTTACTGGCTGCAGAACATAGGTCTGATTTTACTGGGCAGCAACTGTTGCTGGTAAAAGTAAGTACAGGTTCAGGTAGGAGCAGTGTGCACATGCACAGCTGGGATCCACCAGACACCTTCACAGAGCACAGGGACAGCTTTCTGCCTACCCTACCCAGAAACACCCTTCTAACGCCCCAATGCATGCTCCACAACCCTCCTCAGTTAATTGCCCCAATTCTCGACCTGCTCTTTGTGGATGATAAATAGGAGCAGAAATGTGTAAATCTTCAGGAAAGGACCTGGTAATTCATGGTGACAACGTTTTCCCCATCAAGACACAAAAAAATCATAATTGCAAAACGCAGCTCTGAAGTAAATAACTGAAGGGATACTTCAGGACTCTGATTTTAGCACCCTTGTTCCATGCAACTAGTAATTGTGGGCACGAAGAACAATGAAGAACATTTCTATCAGTACTCATTTCTATTTGGAGATACTCAGATGTAAATCAAAAGAGCCTGGAATTTTGAAACTGTGGATTATTAGTTGAAGTCATGTAATAATGGCATTGTTCCGTACTGAGTTCAGTTAGTTCTCAATAATTTAAACCGGAGTTCAACTCTTGTTAGTTGTAGCACAGACCAGAGAGGTATAACTTGGGGGAAATGTGTAAAGCATTTATCAGTACCAAAACTGATCAAAACTGTAAAAAACATGTAAATATCCCACTCGAATTTATAAAAATAGTTACAATTTTAAAGAGCAAATAGAGAGGAAAATGAAACAATCTGATGTAGGTAACCAGAGATGTGACTTTTAAAAGTTTTAGGTGTTTCTAGTAATAAAAGCACAAATCGGCAACCACAGGTTTCTTGTGGCCCTAGCCTGTGTCAAAGTCAAAAGTTAAAGCTGACTGTGATAGAGTATAGGTTGGATTCAGGGATCAGGTTTATCCTGGTGGAAAGATTACCTTCTGACTTGGTCATTTTTCTGACGAAAAGTCCTTGTCAATAAGGTCATCGACGGGACAGGTTGTCAGCAGAATCCAAAGACGGTCTTGTTGGCAGAGGCCAGGTGAAGTGCAGAACCTCAGAGGAAGCCTCGGCTCCAGCGGGGTGTTCAAGGCTTTCGACATCGATGGCAGGAACACTCCAAGCAGCCAAATTTGCGGGCAAGGAAGGCGTCATTATTATTGGGAGGGTGCTCGGCATTGGTGCTGGTGAAGTTCTCTACTTTCGAGCATAGAAACAGTTTTGGAAGTTTATGGCGCAGAAAGAGTTTAAATACAAAAGTTTCACCGTTTAGTTACAAGAATGGACTCCAACTCCGCACTATATTTTCTTCTTCTTCGAGGCAACAGGTTTTTGGCACGCTGTATGAATGGAAACCAGCTAAAATCATATTAATAATTGGCATCAATTACATTTAAGTTCAGTTAATGATGGGGGGCCTCTAGATAGCCCACGGCAAGATGCACGCACATTAGTGTAGCTCTGCCGGCCAGACAGTAAAATCCGCCAGAATCCTCTACACATGCATTGGAGGCCCGAAACTACAGAGTTGAGTGCAGCAGTGAACGGGTAATACAGATCGGTGTAAAAGTGTGGCACCGATGGCGACAAACATAAATAGAACCGCTGATCTGCGAAAGACACCCACGAGAGGCAAGGCAAGATGGCCGCTTGGAGCGCTCGTATATAAATAAGGAGGGCTGCTGCGGAGCTGCTGTGAAGCCGAACTGGGAGCTGGGCTCCGAGAGCGCTGGAGAGGCTCGCCAGCATAATAAGCTGTGCAGTATTGTGCAACATGTCGGTGAAGACACCTCCGGAACAAACAGCATTCGCATGAGCGGACCCAGATAATCCAGATTGGTTTGGCGAGCAACTGAGCTCCCCCCTGGTGAACCATGATAGCCGGCCGGACAAGGAGAGCTTTATGTGGAGAATCGCAGCATACCTCTATACGTCCGGATACATGCAGTAAGCTGGGAGGCGGGGGGAGCAGCGAGTGAACATGTGCAGCCCTGGGAGCCTGGAGGGCCAACACTGCCCAGCGTAATACAGCCCGGCCTGCGAGGGCCTGCAGACGTGGAAGAAGAGTGGCGGGCGCCGTGAGGCCCACACTCGCTTGGGATAGGAGCGGTGGGGGGAGGGGCGCAGAAGGGAAGCGGAGGCCTGAGAGGCGGTGCAGGCCTCCCCTACCTGAAAAAAATGGAGAGGGCTATTGTCCAGGCCCTTAAAACATACACTTACTGGTCTGGGTCGTGGCGTTACACAGCACCAGTGCTGAGTGTCTGGCATCTTCTTAGCCATGGTAGTGGAAGCCTGCATGAAAGTCCCTGAGTACATTGGCTACGTGTACTCAGGGACAAGGAGGGCTCCAATCGCGCTCCTACCAAATGAACATTAACACTTAATATTAGTGGAGCCTGCATTGTAGTGGCGACAACATACAAAAGACAGGCACTATTAACTCAAAGCAGCTCACGCTTGCCTGGACTCCACTAAGAATTGTACTATCCTGGTTCTCTGCACAGTATACTGGAGCCTTATAGAAGGAGTTCTGGGGTCGCCTCCACCTCTCCATTTGAGTGGCATCTTGTATTCCTGAACACCTAAATTTGCAAATATGGGCGAGACTGACAAGTAGCAGTCGCAGCTGAAATTTGAAGCACAGCGCTCTACAAGACCACTGAGCGTGCATTCAGACACTGAGCTGGAAGCCAGGCAGCTGGAGAAGTCTGTTATAGAGGCCATTTTCATCTTGATGCAATAAAGCCTACAAGCGATTGATGGCAAGATTGACACGCTGACGCAGTGTATGGACAGCATGGCGACCAAGTTAGATAAGCAGATGGCCCAACTGAGCACGACTGAGCAACGGATATCCTCATTGGAAGACGAATAAAATAAAATAGCTGGCAAATGTAGTGGCATGGAGAAAGTTTTGGACTTAATGAAGAGTTAGAGGCACGCTCCAGGTGCAACAACCTTCACATCATGGGAGTACCCGAAAGTACAAACACGCCTGGAAGATTACTTTGAAACCATGCTAAAAGACATCTTCGGAGCGGAGTACCACTCACAGGTTTTGATCATTGACCACCACCAGGAACCCCCCAGAGACCCATAATAGACAGGGAATTAATTACAGGGACCGGGACACGGTCCTGCATCTGGCGAGGGACAAAAAGAAAATCAACTATCAAGGGTATGAGGTGGCTTTTTATCCAGATTTCACCATGGCGGTACAGACAGCGCACAAAGAATTTGCAAATGTGAAAAAGACGCTTCACATGGCAAACATCCCCTATGCAATGATGTACCCAGCGCACCTCCAGGTTACGCACAAGGACAAACCCAGATTTGTCACGACTCGATGCAGCCATGGACTTCCTGAAACAGATGGAGCGGAACCAATCTAGATCACTGCGCTTTGCTTCCTCTGAACACTCTGAATAGCACCAGGACTTGTTGGTCGGCGCACAATCTTCGGATCCATTTAAAGATGGGGAAGACAGTGCGCAACAGACAACTAAGTGTTGGGAACACAAATGGGCAGTGTCGGTGGCTGCAGAGTGATGACGGACTTGCTGATATCTACTGCAGCATGATTGAGGGCACAGTAAGTGGTGTAGCGGATAAGCATGCTGTCAGGAACAGTCGCCAGATCCACAGGAGCGAAGATAAATCCCCCAACTTCCAAAAAGCAGCCCTTAAAGGAGAACTTTGAAACGCGCTCCAAGATGCTGCTCTCAAAAAGTATGGGGGAATAAAACCAAGGAGTGTCCACCACTCTCCCCATAGGATGAGGATTGGGGTTGTGCAGAATGGCAGCCAGAGAACGTAGATGCTAGAAGGAAAGAACAATAAGCACCCTTAATTCCTATGCAAGGTTATAGAACGTTCTAAACATTGAGCTGTGATTGTCATCTCACACTCACCAGTGCTCGTTTGGATAATTCCTTGAAGAGGAGGACCTTTAAACATCCAAGAACCTCCTTGTCAATGGCTGGAATGAGGGTAGGATAATGGTAGAATATCCAGAGGTCGTAGTGGAGAGACCTTAACACTCTCTCGGTCACCATTCATTCAACAGTCACTGTGGGGGATGGGTAATGTAATCTTAATAAAAAAGGATAGGGAGCTGAGGTGTTCCGACTGGCCAGTTTAGTATATACGTGGCGGAGCAGATACACGCTCACTAAGGTGTGCCGTCCGGCTCCTTGGGGGAATATAGAGCGGAACAGCGACTCCCTTACACACAGGAACGGGATCCGAGGTGTTCCGCCCGACCCTGACAGCCACAGCAGGGCGGAGCAGAGACACACTCGCCGAGGTGTGCCGTCCGGCTCCACGGGGACAATGTGAAGCGGAACAGCTACTCCCTTGCAGGGAAACAACAGAAAGGTAAAGATACAAAGTTGAAAAGCCGTGAGCAGTACAGAGACCAGGACTGAAGTCACAGTCCTAAAAATGGTACCGCAAGGTGGCAAGTAACAACAAGGGAGGGGGAATGCAGCCAAGGGGAGAGCTGCCAAGAAATAAATAACCCTACACCACAGGAAGGATCTGACACCAAGGGGAGCGGAGTCTGGAACCAGGGCAGCGGTAAAGACTCTCGAAGACGCCACAGGAGCTTGCGTCGTCTGGACTGGAACAACACGGAAGTAGAAGGGGGCGTGGTCACAGAACGAGTCAGTAAGCCAAGCGTCAGACTACGTGCGAGGCGTTCATTTAGAGGGATAAGGGATTGTGTGTAAAGTGCGCCTCCCCAGTCCGTGATTCGACCCTAACCACAGCTCAAGGTCTCCTTCTTCTCCCTCGAACCCTAACACATGCAAGACTGTCAGGCGTACTAGAACGAAGTTTGCATACAAAACAATAATGCAATGCATATTGAGCACCTCTATAATGTTATCAAAAAGACACCCTGATGTGATGCAAATGAGGCCTAAGAGCATGTGGTTCGACATGATACTGCGGTAGCATATCTAGAGAGGTGGGCCCCCTACAGTGTATATACTAGACTGAACCTGGGGCCATGAAAGAGAACGGGCATGATTACCATACTACAAAGTTATGGCACCTATCTACCCCAACAAGGGAGTACCCCCACATCTAATGCAACTTTGGAACCAAAGGGGAGGCATAGTTTCTTCCAGATGATATCATTGTTATTTGTTGTATTTCCTTTTTGGGCATGTCTTTGGCATGATTGGGATGCTAAAGTGGGATGGAGGCTTGCTTGTTGTTTACATTGAATACAGTGCTTCACAAACCTCAATGAAGAAATGTAAAACGCATGGCGAGGTTGGAACGCAAAAGTGCAACACAAAAGCATTATATAGAATATTCTAATTAGTTTTATTGACTTGGAATGTTAGGAGATTGAATATTCCCAAAAAGATTTATCAGGTCTTTGCATATCTGGACCTGCATCATGTCCAGATTGTTTTGATGCAGGAGACTCATCTCACCAAATGAAGGGACACGTGGGTGTGAAATGGACGATGGTGCAGGTGGCAGCATCCTACTCCTCCTACTCTAGGGGGTTCTTCTATTATTAAAAGGGGCACTCATTTCACACTTCCTCATACTATGTCCGAAGACAAGGACCGATACACCTTCATGCAGGATAATCTAGCAGGTTCAGCAATCACCATTGTAAGCACATATGGGCCAAGCATTGACAACCCTGGTTTTTATCGACAACCAGAGAGTAACCTTTACGAATTACAGCCCACAATTATCCTATGGGGAGGTGATCTAAATACTTACTTAGACCCCAACCTGGATCAATGTGCAAAAAAAGAATGGCAGGGAAAAAGGACCACACATGCCACTCGTGGGATTATGAGGACCCATAACTTAGTTGATATATGAGGGGTACAACACCCAGCAGCCCAGGAGGGCACCCATGTTTCCTCTGTGCACATAACATGGTCAGGCTTGATTACTGGTTGATCTCCAAGGCAGCAGCCACTGGGTGAACACTGTAACTCATTTGCCAAGAACACTATCAGATCCCTCACCAGTGATGCTGGAGTTGGGAATTCCCACATACACCCCCCAACCCTTCCAATGGCGCCTAAAGGCCACATCATTACTGGACCCCGTATTCAAGGAGGGTGTTTGAGAAGCCGTTATACAGTATTTTCTGGAGAATAAGGGCTCAGTAGACAGTGCAGGTTTGCTCTGGAAAGCCTTTAAAGCCACAATACGTGGAACATGCATAGGGCTATGGGCGGGAGTGCCGAAAGCACTGCAAAACAGGATGCACACTATAGAACAAACTCTGGGTAGGCTGTTGAGAGATTATGAAGAGATTCTGAATATAAATACCCTGGAATAGATCAGTGACCTGATCACAGAATACAATGACATGATGTCTGAACAAGAAATAAAGCATATGTCTAGACTCTGGGTGGCCAGAGTATATGGGGAGGTAGGGATACCTCAGTGCTGCCTGGCCTCCAAGATTAGGACACCACGCACACAAGACTACATTACTGAAATGGACTGGCCAGAAGGTCCAAAATGGGTTAGCTCTCCTGAAATACTAACAAGATATATACTATGCAGCACTTTACGGCCCACAGGAGGTAGCCACTGGGGAAGGTAGTAGCAAACTTGGAAGAGCTAGCTCCGCATGGTTGTCTCCAGGGCACCAGGAGTATTTGGCACAACCAATAACTGAAGAGGAAATGAGAAAGGCTAGACAATCGCTATCCAGTGGAAAGGCGTCAAGGTGTGATGGGCCACCTAGGAAATTTTACTAAGCATTCACTGACCTGCTCCCACTGCTCCTGTATAACATGTACGCTGAAGCATATGATAAAAAAAAACTCCCCCCAACCCTGCGGGAGGCCGTGGTGATAACCTTATGGAAGACTTGGAAAAACCCAGCGAGCTGTGAATCCTATAGGCTCCTGTCACTTTTAAACATTGACACGAAGGTTCTCACCACAATTATTTCGACCAGGCTGCGACCAGTACTACCTGCACATGTGCTCCCGGATCAATCAGGATTTGTCCCAGAAAGATCAACTGTACATAATCTAAGGACAATATTCGCTATGTTGCACTATTTGCATTTGGATGTTAAAGCAGCTGCGGTGCTGCTTGATGCAGCTAAGGCTTTTGATTCTGGTTTTATGTTTAATATACTGCGTCAGATAGGCATGCCACAGGCTTTTAGACAATGGATAGGACTGTTATACACTGACCCGGTTGCTAGAATCCAGTCAATAACACTCACTCTTCTCCAATACCGATCTTTAGAGGTACACGACAGGGCTGCCCTCTGTCCCCCATGCTTTTCGCGCTCACATTGGAGCCCTTGGCATGTAGAGTGAGACAAAACATGCGGATGCCGCACTGGTATTTATTTAGTGGCCACTAGCTGTATCACTCTATGCATATGATATGGTGCTGTATGTCAGGAATCCAAAGGAGCAGTTGAGCCCCCGAATAAGGGAATATATTCAATATGAAAAGCTTTATGGCCATAGTATAAATTGGGATAAATCAACTATATTTCCTCTAACGGATAGCACGGTTCCGCATGAATTGGACTTCCTACTGGAATGGAGCATTGACCCAGTCAAGTACTTGGGGATGTGGATACACAATGACCCAGAATTAGTGCTTAGGGAGGATTATGGCTGAACACTCTCAGTCTTGGAGGACCAAATGTCCCAATGGATAAAACAACCCCTAACGCTGGCAGACAGAGTGGCAGTTATAAAGATGGTGATTCTCCCATGGTTTCTTTATTTATTTACCAACATGCCCCTCAATCTGACTACAGCATTCTTTACTGAAGTACGCTCTAATTTGATCAGACTAGTTTAGTCTGGCAAGCAGCAACAATGCAGCTGGGAGAACCTCACTGGGCCATATATCTCTGCGCGCAGGCACACTTTGCACACTACTGGTTCCCCCGCCTTTTCTTCTGCACATAGCTGTGGAGGTGGGCGTATACCCCACAATGGGGGGTGCATACCCTGATGGCCATGTTCCTCACTCTGGGAGTGGTCTTCGTGCATCGAAATAGTACCCCGATGTTGCCATTTATATACCACATGCTAAAAGAGGCCCGCTGAGCCATGAATCCACTGCACCCAGCAGCACTGCAAATGCTAAAACCACTACAGGTCATGCTCGCTAGTTCCTCCTACCCAAAATGAATAACCCGTCTATATAGCGCAATGCAGACAGAGTTAGTCTCACCATATAGTAAGGGAATGGAGAGATGGAACAAAGTCCTAGATACCCCAGTTACACAAAAAGGTTGGGAATACTGATGTACACTAACCGGACAACTGACAGCCAACTGCAATTTAAGAAGTATTCATTTTAAATATCTACAGCAGCTCTACTACACCCCAATGCAACTAATCAGGTATGGGCTGGGGGAATCTGCGGCGTGCAAATGGTGTAATGCAGGGGAAGCAGACTTCCTGCACTTAACATGGCGCTGCAAGAAGGTACAAGATTACTGGGTACAGGTAACTGAGGCACTGTCTGATATGGTGATGGAGGAGGTGGCGTGCACACAGCAGGTATGTCTATTGGGGCTTGTTGCGGGGTTGCAACTGCAGATCCAATTAGTGGGGATCGCACTCCTTCTGGCGAAGAGGAAAGTAGCCTAAAACTGGGGTGAGAGAACAATCCCCCAAGTTGCCCAATGGTTAAAAGAAGTAGCATACTGTAAAGACCAACTGACACACTACGCAGAAGAGCTCCCTGCGGCATCTAGGCCTAAAGATATAAACGCTCATGCACAGAAGCGGTAATCACCTGGCTAAGCGGAACCTCAATCCAACTAGCATGTAGAGGGGTGAAATTTTTAAACGTATATTTAAAGGAAATCGGTTGAAATTACAAAGAGAGTAAAAAAGATTCTCTAAAAATGAAATTTTAAACATTAGATGCATAAAAGTAACTTACTGATTATTTTTGTGTGATTAAGCAAGCTATTCTATGTGTATATATATGTAGTAGTATTATTTAAAAACTGTTATTTGGTGTAATGGTTTTTGTTTTTTAAAAAGACCGATCACCCAAAATAAAAATCTTGAAAATCTTGAATCTATATATGGGCACCCTTAACAGCATATCTATTTGAAACCCAAATTGAAGACCCATTAGACAAAGCGCCTGTTGACTGATTTGATTATGGTTTGTTGATGTATATGCTGGTCCTATGGGTTAAATATGATATATGTATAATGAACTCTTTGTGTAACCAATACCCTGTAGATGAGCTGGGAAAGATGTATGGATAATGTGATTGTACGGTATGCTCTGTTATGGTATTATCTTATTATTGCATTTTATACCTGGAAACTGGAATAAAGAAAATGAAAAAATAAAAAATAGTTCAGTCAATGATGAGGAGTTTTAGGTAAATTTTACAAACTTCATTCCTCATTAAGAGATTAGTCAATTATTTGTATTAATCTTTTATTCCATTAGTAAATCAGTAATTTGGTTGCAGAAATCATCTAGAAAATATGGTTAGAGTCATTAATATAGAAAAATTATAACATGCTCCACAAAGGAATTGGGGCCAGATGTAGGTAATTTTAATTTACCACTTCTAAAATACTGAATCATACCGATTCGGTATTTAAGAAGTGGTAAATTAGAGGGGGGGAATTGTAGGTAATTCAGAATCGGTAAATACCGAATCGTTAAGATTCGGTATTTACCGATTCTGTAAATACCGAATCGGTATCCCCTATTGATTCCTATGGGCCTTGAAGCCCATAGGAATCAATGTGGAATACCGAATCGGTATTTACCGATTCGGTAATTACCTATTCTTGCAAGGGTGCAGGGGGTGTCACTTTGACACCCTCTGGCACCCCAATTATAGGCTTGTGTGCCATGTGGCACACATACATGCCCTATGAGCATGTCTGTGTGTCACATGGCACAGGTGTGCATGCACAGATGTGCATGCACACCTGGAATCAGTATTTTACCACCCAATTGGATTGGGTGGTAAAATACCGATTCTCAAAGCCCTGTGGCACTCTGACATGTGCCAGCTACATCTGCATTTACAGAATCGGTATTTTACCGAGTCTGTATTTACAGATTCGGTCATTTTACTGAATCGGTAAATACAGAATCGGTAAAATACCGATTCTGTAAATGCATGCCCTACATCTGAAAACCCTAATACCGGTCGGAAACGGCCAGAATCGGCCGTTTCCGACCGGTATTAGGGCTCCTACATCTGGCCCATAGTCCTTATTCTAACAGGAGCGTAACTTATTAGAACTCATAAAGAGTTCCTGGAAAAGAGCAAGATCAAATGAGCATCGAAATAGAAGTCTAAAGCAAGTCGAACTCCCCATAAAGAGTAGCTCTTGAGACTCAGCTGAGTCTCATGTTTCCATAAGCATTAGAATACAGTCACCACTGCACAAAATTAAGTCTCACTCAGGGAAAATAGGAAAACAAATACAGCAGTAGCTGCATCAGGGCTTAGGGAAGAATTTGTCGCCTGCAACATGTCAGGCAACAGCAATCACCATCAGCAGTAGCTCACAGCAAATGGGCAAGTGAAAATACAAAGGAGAGTAGCATGAATGGTTGCTTTTGGAAAATGTCTGCTTACTAACTAGAAACACGCACTATTATATAAAGACATCAAAAAAACGTTATTACAATGTTGCATCTCCAGACGGTCTCATCCAATGAACAGACAACCTCCATTGGTAAGCAGTCTCGCCCCTTTCCCACAGCAAACAGGTGAAGCTCACAATCTATTATCCGAGAAGTATCACCTCATGTTAACATTTGTTAACATTTGTACAACTTGGACAGGCTAGTCTTGGATCCCAGGAAAGAAAATTGCAGTTTTCAATTTACTACTTGTTAAATGTTTAACTGAGGAACAATGAACTACGCTAAAGACAGAGCCATTTACTCGCAGATTTCCTGTTAGGTAATGGAAGTCAATCGCTTTAAAGCATACTTTTTTGTAAAAACACACTCTCTATTCAATATTCTATGAACCCATGACATTGAAGGAAGTTCAGTTCTAGTTTATAAAGAATGTGTGGCGGAAGAAAATAATATATTTGATAAACTTGGCACATTCTACAGTTATGACAGTATTTAAGCAAGTCACTTTAAGGTCAAACTATTGAATACCCATCTGTAGAGTTCAGCATTTCCTTAAAATCATCTATTTAATAGAAAGGAAAGGGCTAGCTGAAGCCTGGCAATAGGAATGTCAGCTTAGAGCAGCCTGCACCATTTACTACATGACATTTTTGAAGTAATTTTCGTGTTGTAACCTAAGGCAAATTGACACCATTATTGATTCATTTTATAGGTAATTTTCTGTGCTATCAAAGTTAGGATCTCTTCAGTGAGACAAGACAGCAAGTTGAGTTTGACCAGTAGTTCAACTTCAGCAGTTGAGGCTCATTGGCAATCCGGTGGTAGGCACTGGTTATTTTTTCAGAAAGTTTAGAAAACATTTTCAAGTGGCCAGTCTTGCAATTTGTGAGGGTGAATGTGTGCACTCTATCACCAGTCAAGAGTCCAGTACCTTTTGGGAACCACTTGGGGGTTAGGACACAGTCTCCCAGAAGCCATCAGCAGGGTCCAGGGCAAATCTAGTTGGAACTGGTCAGTTTGGCTCTTGAAGTTAAGAGCTTCTTGATCTATTGTGTTCCTGGAGCTGACCAGGAGGCTATCCAACTAGCCTTGTAGTCCACTCTTCAGTCCTGAATACAGGTGGGATGTAGATCCAGCCCTTGGAGTTTCTCTTCGCAGGTTCAACATCAGGTGCAGTCCTTCTTCTGGCTTCCAGAGGTGTTCGGAAGAGGGTGCAACGTTTATGCCCAGTTCCAGCCTAAAGATGTGGGAGACTCCTTGCCAATCTTTAACTAGTCTGTTAAAGGTTCCTAGGGATGCCGCTGTCCACTTCTGAAGCACTTTATGACTGTTTCACTGAAAACTACCCCAAAGTTACCCTCTCTTCCGAATGCCAATGTGCAGAAACTTTCTTCCCTTGTGCAGAGGTCTGGGTACACCTCTAAGGTGTGCCCTGGTAAATGGAAAACCTCAATTGCAAACCAGATATGAAACAGGTTTCCTCCTCGAATGGGATTGGTGCCACTCTGACTACTTGGACAATGGAAGGGGAAGGCCTAGGTGTGAGTTACATCTGCCCATGACAGGTGAAGTCCCTTGTAGCTTGTGCAGTTGGTGGCCACACCCCATGCCATCCTGTCAGGAGGAGGTAACATCTCCTACCAGCCAAGGCCCTATGTACCCTTTCTCATGAGCCAGTCACACCTCCTTGGAGGGGGCCAGCAGGTTGCCAGGTGACAGTTGGGGATTAAATCTGAAAAAACTATTACAACCTTTAGGCAGGGGATTTCCAACTTTCTAAAAGTGACTTTACTGTTAGATTGGAATTTAAATTGCTATTAATTTGGGTCCTTGAATCATGGTTCTAGCTATTCCCAAACTGAAGTTATGCATCTTTAAGTTGTATAATGTCATCCAGTGCTTACCTGTGGGAGAGCTAACGTGGCCAAAGTGAAAAACAACTTTAGAGATTTTCCACTTCCAGGACATTTAAACTTAGGTATGCATGCCCTACTTTTTAAATTGTAATCGTAATTGCATTTATATATAGCATTTACTAGCCCTGATGAGGCGTCAATGTGCTTTTCTATGACTAGCAAGCAACTACAGAACTCAAAAAGGATTTGTGGTGAGTTAGTTTAGGAAAATGAGAATTAATTTGAGTGGTAGACATGTGAGTCTGTTAGTTGGATTGAAAAGAATAATGTAGGGATAGAGGAGGGAAGGGACTAGAAAGTGTTTATTTGGAGATCCTAGTAGTAGGAGGAGGTTTGGGATGATTAAAGGAGAAATGGTGGTGTGGAAGAGTCTCTATAAGAGGATTAGGGCGAAAGATGATGAGGTATTGGGTGAGTCTAGGAGGTATATATGAAGGGAGGTTTTAGAAAGGCTTGTTTGGGAGATTTGAATAGTAAAAAGTGGTTTGAGATGATGCAAGGATGAATAGAGGAGGGAAGAATCTAGAAAGGGTTATTTTGGGGATCATAGTAGTAGAGTGAGGTTTGGGATGCGTCAGAGAGTGGAGTTAGAGGATATATTGCGAGGTATAGGGTGATATGTAGGGTACTGCATTGGAGAGGCTGAATGTAAAAAAATACATATATAGATACATAAGTACATGGAAGGTATATATGTATAAGGAAGGCAATATATCAATATATAAGTTGCATTTAATAAGCAGCTTGAATGTCAATCTTCTGGCAACCAGAAACCAATGTAAGGTCCTCATGGCAGTGGTGATGTGGGCTTGTGACTTTACATGTAGGAGCAGTCTGGCAGTAGAGTTCTGAATCCGTTTTAGTCTTTTCATTGCTGATAAAGATGATCCGTGGAAAAGGCCATTGGCGTAATCAAGTTTAGACAGAATAAGACAGATAGTAGCCTGGACCTTGTGCAGAAATTCTATGTGAGGGAAGATGTGTCACAGAGTTTTTATTGTATTGAAGCTTGATCTTGTTAATTTGGGCATTCGTTGATAGCTTGGAGTCAATGATAATTGCAAGGTTTCTCACTTCGTTAGATACTGTAGGCGGTGTTCCCAGATTGTCAGGCCAAGCAGTGAGTGGGTTATAATTTTCCAAATTGCCACATGTGAGCATTTCCTTTTGGAAGCATTCAATTTGAGATGGCTCCATGTCATCCACTTTTCAACAGTTCTGAGACAACTGAAAATGTGAGAGTTTCCAATGTCTTTGGGGCTTTCCAGTTTAAGGAGTGTTTGTGTATCATCTGCATAGTTATAGCATGTGAGGTGAAATTCATTGTTCAGTGCCAGTAATGACTTCATGTAGAGGCTGAAAAGCATGGGTGAAATGATAGATCCTTGAGCAGAACCTGCTTTTGTGAAGTAAGGTTTGGATGAGAAAAGGAGGGTATGGACAACATTTGCTCTGTTTTAAAGGTAGGATGGGATCGAGTTGAGAGCAGTCCACTCTATGCTAGTGTCATAGAGTCTTTGTAGTAGAGTGTCATGGTCAACTGTGTTAATGCATCTGAGAGGTGCAAGAGAAGGAGTGCAGCAACCCCTTTCTCGTCTACTGTGGTCTTAAGGTCATCGCAGATGGCAATTGGGGTAGATTCTGTGCCTCTTCCTGAACGGAATCCTGTTCAGAAATCTGAAATTATGGAGTTGTCTTCAATGAATTGTGACATCTGGTTGAATGCTGATCTTTCTACCAGATTGCCCAGGAAAGGCCCATTTGTATTTGATCTGTAGTTTCCGGGGTTAAGCAGGTCCCAGCTTGTTTTCTTTAGTAGTGGGTGTTTATAACTTTTCTAGGTCTTCTGGAAATATTCCCATAGTTAAGAAATTATTGATGATTCTTCTTACTGGTGTGGCAGCATGGGTAGTTAGAAGCATTTCTGGTGGCATCGGTTAGAAGGGCTGCCTGCATGCCTGCTTGCTTTGACCAGATCCATAAATTCACTTTTTGATATTTGTTTGAAGGAATGCAGAGGCTGGGTTAGCCCACTCTTGGAGGGGCTTTTTGGGAAGGAGTCAGTGCTGGTGGTTTTCCTTTGTTTAAAATACGAGTCCAATGTGTCTGCTTTGGTTGTGTATTGATTTGTGTTTGTCCGTGAATTCTTGAGTAATGGAATGAGTTCCTTCTAGGCAATTTGGTTTAAGAAATTCTGTGAGAAATTTATAAAATTCTTTATTTGCACAATTAGCATTTTAAATTCTGTATGAATACTATCTATTTTATAGCTTTTTTGATAGCTGATGTGTATATCTGTTACGTTTCTGTAGGTCAAGTTTGTCTTGATTAGTTTCTGTTTTAAGCTAGGAGCGTAGCCATTTTAGCTCAGCATTTCTAAAAGATGTCTGTATTCGTTTTATCTGCTTTGTTGGTCTAAGTTCCTGTAGCCACCAATATAGTTTTTGAACAGAATTTATTGAGTCTAAATCTGTACTGGATGTTAGTTGTGTTTCTAAGTGTTGAAAATTGAGTGTCTTCCATGGCTGATAAGTGGAGGCATGTAAGGGGATTTTAGGCATGTTGATTTGTAGTGTTTTATGTTGGAAAGTAAGCAAATGGTAGTCTAACCATGTAACTGGAGTAATCTTTTGAAAGGTAACTAGCTGAGTATTTGCAAAATTTACATCTAGGATGTGTCCAATGGTGTATGTGGGTTTGTGGCTGATCTGATGTAGGTTCAGTGTGTCTAGGCCAATGATGGTTGTTTTCGGATGGGGCATCTTGGGTATGTCAAACAAAATGTTTAGGTCCCCAAGAATGCATATGTTGGGGTGTACAGGTTTACAACTGTGTCTAGAAGTGTGTTTGGTAGTGTTGCATTGCTAGGTGGAGGTCTGTAAAGGAATAGGAAGTTACAGAAGGAAGATTGTGTAGGGTTGCATCTGGTGAGGCAGGCCTCTCAACCATGTATGGAAAAGTTGTCAGCTTTAGTAATATTTAATATTTGTTTGAATACAATGACTAGGCCACCTCCTCTTTTGCCTATATGATTTTGTTTGATAGTTTGATAGCTTAGCTGAATGGCTTCAATGAACTCTAGAGCCATGTTGTCTCCCAACCACGATTCAGTTATGAAGAGTAAGTCAGGTTGTGTGTCGTTGAGAAGGTTGTAGATGTGATGCTTGTTTTTAGAGAGTGATTGAGCATTTATTAGTAGGCAGTTTAGAGATTGTGTTTTGGTGATGGTGCAACTTTGTTGTGTAGTAGAGTGAGCAGTATTTTGTGGACTTGTAGCAGGTGTGTCCTTAGTGCTGGCATTAGCTGTAGGAGTAGTAATAGTGCGGCTTGCAATATCGTATTTCTCGTCCAGCATGCTAAGAAGGCATTTTGATGGGTCTGCATGTGTAGGTGGTATAGATGGTGGTTGAGAGTGAGTTGGTGAACTGTGTTATTTTTGTAGAGGTGCCTTGTTGTGCAGTAGACGTGGAGATACAAAGTTATGAAGAGTGGCATGTTATTTATTTTGCTTGTGTCTGTTTAGGGTGGCAGGTGTATGAGTTAGGGGCGGTGTTGAAGCATGTAGTTAATGTTGAAAGGCTTTAAATTGTCCAATCGAAGAGAGGTGTTGAAAGAGAGTTGTTGTGTTGCTGTGTATGTGTTAGGAGTGGGGAGGCTAGGGATTTACCCTGCATGCCTAGCGCAGTACAGGGGAAACTAGGACAGCGTTTCAAACAGTCACTGGTAGAAAAACTGCAGTTTAAATAGTACCATCAACACAGAAACCAAGAGTTCAATTCAAACAGTCATGAGCAGAAAACAGCATTTTTTACAGTACCAATTA
This sequence comes from Lissotriton vulgaris, assembly GCF_964263255.1. Lineage (NCBI taxonomy): Eukaryota > Metazoa > Chordata > Amphibia > Caudata > Salamandridae > Lissotriton > Lissotriton vulgaris. Next base: position 683,145,107 of record NC_141693.1, read on the forward strand.
TACAGAGGACGAGAGATTAAATTCAGACAGTCATGGGTAGAAAAACAGCATTTTTAAAGTATCAGAAACACAGCACAAGTCTGTGTTCCTACCACCTCCTCTATCCTCATTTAGGGCCTGTCTTAGGGGTGAATTTACAGTTTTGAAACTGCACACTCAGGCTGTAGGGGCAGACCTGGAGACATGCTTTGCTTTGCCGCATTAGTGGTGGCACAATAGGTGCTAAAGTCTGCTAGTGACATTTAATTGACGAGCCCTGAGTACACTGGCACCATATACTGGGGATTGCAGGGAATTTAAATGTGCCAATTAGTTCTATTAACCACTTCATTTTTATGGGTCATAGCACATGCATTGGGGCTTGTTAGCAGGGTCCCAGTGTATAGAGTCTAAAAACCAAGAGCATCAGTTTTATTTGGGGTGATCATGCAAAAGGAGGCATTCTCTTGCGGTCGTATTACTCATTAAAGCCCTTTATTAATAACTATAGTATGAAAGTTTTACTCATTTACTTCTTTAGATCAGCATTTCCAAAACTGTGGGCGGTGACCCACTGGTGGGTCGCAAAAGAGCAGTAAATAGAGATGCCTTTACATGTGCTGTTCTTCAAAGACAGAGGTCAAACGCCAGGCGATATATTCTGACTAATTGCTATTTTTTTTTTTTAACATGGGGATTGGTGTTTACTTTTCTTTCTCTGACTGCAAAGTGAGGGGAGATTTTAAAGGGAATTTTGTGACAGAATTAAAATACCTGTAAAAAAACTGTACACCGATTTCAGAATATGTTAGAAGTTAAAGCAAAAATGAAGCCCATTTTTTTTTAATTCTGAAGTGCGATGGAAACAGTCTTTAGTAGGATCAAAACAAATCAAGACACTTTTACTCGGTATTGCACAAATAATAACTATTCAATATAACCTGATTTCAACACATTATCATTTGTGTGCTATAAAAATGGAAAATGTGCTGTCTGTAAATAACAGTGTGATACTGAAAAATGCTTAGTGATATATTTGGAGCAGTGTGCTTCAAAATGCACCACCAGCTACATACTACACCCATACCACTCTCTTCTGAATATATTTGCTACATTTTGTATAAAGAGGCAAAGTGTAAAGCAAATATTATTTGTGTAATTTATATAGCGCGCAGCTACCCCAACGAGGTGTCCCGGCGCTTCTGAGTGAAAGCAGAGTGATGGTCCTGGGGGAATTAACAAAAGAGAAAAGTTTTTAGTGCCTTACGAAAGGCAGTACTTTATGCAGTAATAACGTGAAAACACATCACAAGGAAAATCCCACACCACTTTCTAAAAGTAGAGAAAAATGCATAAATTATTTGACACCAAAATGACAAACATCCAACCAGTAGAACCGGAGATAAGCAATTCTAAAGTTTCAGGTAGAAAAAGCACCTTAAAGTACAAAGTGCCATTTGTAAGTATCTGGTCATGCGAGACTGGGTGAAAGTCACAATGTGGTGGTGAGCCTCAGCAAAGCCTACCAGTGCAAGGCGTTCGCCCTTTCCTGCACAAGTCCTCCAACCTATAGAATAGAAGTTGGCACAGAAACTGGAATAGAAAATACAAAGTGTATTAACCTCATGAGGTGGAACTACATTCACACAACACCCTTCGGCAATGTATGAAGAAGCACACTGAATGGAAGGAGCTTGGTCCTTTTATACCCACACAGGGGCTCAAAAGAAAGCAGTACAAGTACAAGGAGTAGGTTTTAGGCATATATAAGGTCATACAGAAAATGCAAAGTCATCAAGTGGGAGGAGCTAACAGTTGCTAATTCTGGTGAACACATCCTGACATTTACAGACTAACAGCAGCTGCATGGACAGCTGCAAGCTCAACTGAGCATGTGCAACGTGGAAGAGACTAAATATAAACTGCCCTTGGCAGATTTCAAGAGCAGACAACAGCAAGGTAAGAGAGCACATGCATACACGTGGTCGCACATGGCAAACAAAATGGCAGCCAGAAATACAAAATGGATTCCACAATACGGACAAGATAGCCTCTAAATACAAGATGGCTTCTGCTAATGCTAACCCAATCGCTGCCAAATTACAACAACAAATTCAGGCCAATGCGATGGAGCATGGCTGGGTATAGGGACCTAGATAGCCCAGCTGAAAGTGTTAACTTCTCAATCCAACTTAAAGAGCTCTGTTCATGGCAAGCAAGCATTGTGGATGGTCATCAATGTAGTGCGGAGACTAGGTCAGGCGTCACAGACAGTTGTCGCTGTAGCACAAAGATCCAGCATGATCACTAAAGAGGATTTTAATTACAATTTCTCAGGCACCAAACATGAAATGTTTACCTGATCCCAATCAAAAGTTAGTACTTATTACATTTAGTAAGGCAACCCAATTTTATTATATGGGAAAGGTAGGCCTTAAAGTAGTGAAAAGCACATTTAGGAGTATTTCACTACCCGCATATGTAAAACTTAAAACTACATGTCCAACATTTTAAATATACTGCACCTTGCCCTCCTGGCTGTGCATGGCCTACCCTAGTGGTAATTTATATGCATTAAAAAAGGGAGTTATCGGCCCAGTAAAAAGTTTTTTTGTCAGGTCAAAATAGCAGCTTAAAACTGTACACTCAGGCTGCAATGACAGGCCTGAGACATTTTTAAAAGTCTTTCTAAGTGGATGGCACCATAAGTGCTGCAGGCCCACTAGAAGCATTTAATTTGCAGGCTCTAGGTACATGTGGTACCACTTTACTAGGAACATAAATGTGGCAATTGGGTGTTGACACATTTTACCATGCTTAAAGGAGGGAGCTCAAGCACTTTAGCACCGGTTAGCAGTGGCAAAGTGCACAGATCCTTAAAACCAACAAAAATAGTATATATATATATATATATATATATATATATATATATATATATATATATATATATATATATATATGACTTTAACAGATTAAGATAAGGTAACTTATTTTGTCTAGCTATAAAGCAATATAACAAGTTTCTCTCTTTTTTAATTAATGTTATGGAACCACAGAGCCACCACAAATTCAAATAGGTCACCCATACGAGTAATCTATGGTTACTAGCTTCTGTGATGAAATCCCAGTGGATCCACGGATTTGATAAAATGTTAAAACATATATAATTATTACATACATCAGACAAACCATATCCATACATTAATATTTGAAATCCTATCTGTCTTTCGCAACATACTTATTTATTTTACAAGTTTGACAAATCAGGGGATCTGCAGTGATACCGCCATGGATCCGCCACGATTCCAGGAACACCCCCAAACATCAACTTCTCTTTGGATACAGTAAGTCACCACCCATGCATATAGCAAACCACATGCTAAATCACTTATTTTGGTTTCACATCTCTCTGGAGCCAGACTGAAAACACCAGCTCCATCCTTTTTGGGGATTTCCTTCAAAAGTACTGAGATTTAAAGTCAGGATGTCTTCTGCAGAAGATAGAAGAGAAGAGGAAGAGAAGGACGAATAGGAAAAAGAAGACTTACAACCTCCAACAAAGTCCTCTGATGGTGGGAAATATTTCTCAACCCGTTCAGGAGAATAGAAGTTTTTGCAAAAATTGGCCAATGCAATATATGCAGTAAAACTGCTGAGAGGTAAAAGGAAGAAGTATTTGTAGGGATTGTACATATGCATTTGTACACGAGATGTCACGAGCAGTCAAGTGTTCCGGGTTGCTCGTGGCAAACTCGTGTTAACATAACATGTTGTGATTTAAACTAGCAATGGTGGTCGGTTATGCTCATGATCTGTGATCCGGCATTACCGACTTGGAGCTTAAGGAAGGAGGATGGAATAAATATCCTGGATCAACTATTTGCCTTCTGTGTGATCATTTCGGACTTCCCCACACTGGCGACGATCGGGATAGGATTCCACATCTAAGGAAATAAGGATTTACTAGCCTGCTATTTTTTTTTTTATCTGCAATTTCAAAAAAAAAGAGAAAACTGTCCAGCATTTCAAAACTTAAAATAACTGTGTTGGACCTCGATACACAGCGTTAAAGGGAAGACTACGATCTACAGAAGAGCGGTAACTTACGATTTTGTTGTGTTTTTTTTTTCTTTTGGAAACCGCCGACTCCAACGCTCGAGCTCTGCCGAGATACGCGTGCAAAGACTCGCGCATGAGCCCTGAACAACGCGCTGATGTCATCACGCGACTCACGGAAGCAGTAAAGACAGGTTCATGAAACTTATCTTCCGGATCCAGTCAAGATGCTTCCCAAAATTTAAAGGCACAGCGCGCAAATTTTACTGAACAATCATTTTGTGAACACCACAAACTCAAGAGACATCGCGTTGAAGAGTCGCTGCTAAAAGGTTTTCAGTGACACGCACACTGCGTGTTCCACGATTTAAAAATTTATAACATAGATAATTAATAATTAATGCATTTTATTCAAATTCCTTCCTTTACTACCCTGCATTTGATATATATTTAGTGTGCATTTGATTCGTATAGTATGTTTAAATTAAATTGACTTATTCTTAGTGTGCTTATTAACATGTCAGGCATTGTACCTCCACCCTCATTTTTGTCTTCACCTGGTGAACCACCCATGGCTTGGGAGATTTGGGAACCTGTTTTTTTGGCTTATGTTGAGGTATTAGAAGAAGGGGAGTGTGAGCCAGAAAGAAAACTATCACTTCTAAAACATTGCTTGGGTGGTATAGCTTTGAAGGAATTCAAAACATTACCAGCTTTAGTAAACCCAGGGAACATCAATGTATATGAATATGCTTCTTCACAGTTAAGTTTAAGATATGGAAAAAAAAAGAATGTTGTCATGGAAAGATTTATATTTTATTCTCGCAAGCAGCGAAATGATGAACCTGTAGAGGATTTTGTATCAGCCTTGAGATCTTTGGCTGTCACATGTGATTTCGAACACATATCATATGAACAAGTGTTAAGAGACCAGATTTTAATGAGAACTAACAATAAAAAAGTGCAGGAACGTCTTTGGACAACATCTGACATGTCACTCAATAATGCTATAGACATCGCTAAGTCTATAGAACATTCAGAGAAATTTGTCAAAGAGATTAGAGGCAATGATAAAAGTGATGTTTTTAACATAACTAAAGAAGCAGACAAACCTAAGGAAAGTTTTTTTCAGAAAAATGAATACTTCTCTAGAGGTGATAACAAATTCAAGAATCAGAAATATGAAAGGAAAACTTCCAAACTGCTATGTTTTAGATGCAGCAGCGACAGTCATTTAGCGGACTATAAAAATTGTCTTGCTTTAGGAAAAACATGTTCAAAGTGCAACAAGAAAGGCCATTTCACAAAATGCTGTAGATCAGCACAAGGGAAAATGAACTGTATACATGAATACTGTGATGATTACCAGTCAGATAATGAAGAAATGTTTCAAGTCAACACTGTTATAAATGTATGTGGGGATGAAGATTGCAAAAAATTCCCATCTTGCATTATAAATATTGATGGAGTGAGTTTAGAAATTTTTGTAGATTCATGCGCATGGTATACATTAATTTCCTTAAATGTATTTAGAGACAAATTCCCGAACAGAAAATTAAATGAGTCTGATGTGTATCCGGGTGGATACACGGGCCACAAAATTGACCTAATTGGTTACTTTGTAGCAAACATACAATTCTCTGACCGACACATAACAGGGAAAATCTATGTGTCAAGATCTGGATTGTCACTTCTAAGTTGGCCACACCAGTTCGAATTAGGAATGAAAATTGATCCTAGGGCCAATCCTCCTGTATACGTTGAACAGCTATTAAATGTTTCAAGTGTCACTGAGCATAGTTCACCAATGGTAGAGAAATTGCGTGATTCCTTTCCTACCGTTTTTAGTAGTAAGTTAGGCCAGTATAAGGGATTTGAACACGTCATCAAGTTACATGAAAACGCCATTCCTGTAAGACATAGAGTAAGGAATGTTCCTTTATCATACAGAATCAAACTTAAAGAAATGCTAAAAGATCTCTGTGAGAAAAACATTATTGAGCCTATAGAGTCATCACCTTGGGTTTCCCCCATTGTAATTTCGGTTAAGTCCAATGGGGAACTCAGATTATGTATTGACCTTCGCAGCGTCAATGCAGCAATTTGGGTTGATTCACATCCCTTGCCCAACTTACATGAGATGGTCTCGACACTGGCTGGCGCACAAGTATTCGTGTGTATTGATCTAGCCAGTGCATATCATCAAGTAGTACTTGCTGAAGAATCCAAAAACATAACTGCATTTATCACACCTGAAGGATTATACAGGTTTTGTCGCATGCCTTTTGGTTTAGCGAGTGCGGCCTCAGTGTTCCAAAGGTTAATGAGGGATACTTTGGAGGGTTTAAGTGGGGCCATAGCATTTCAAGACGACATCTTAGTATATGGAAAAGATGACACTGAGCATGACAACAATTTAAAATGCGTGATTGCTGCATTAGCAGACAAGGGGTTAACACTACGCATTGACAAATGCAAATTCAAACAAAAAGAAGTAGAATATCTCGGACATACTATAAGTGGAATGGGAATCAAGCCTAAGAAAAATCATGTCAAGAGCATCATAAATGCTCCGGTACCCACTTCGAAAGAACAACTTGTAGCATTTTTAGGCCTTATCGAATTTTATGCCAAGTTTATCCCTAATTTTTCTGTAAAAGTTGATCCATTCAGGTGTCTACTAAAGAAAAATGTAAAGTTTAATTGGACTGAAAAAATGACAAATGCTTTTCAATCTTTAAAAATGTTTATTGTTAATGCACCGTGTCTCAAACCTTTTGTGGTTGGCATGAAATGTATCATCATGGTAGATGCCAGTTCTTCTGGTTTGGGTGGAGTACTTCTCCAGAAAGATAATGAGAAAGAATGGGTTGTTGCTTATGCATCGAGGGCTCTGAGAGATGCAGAAAAGAATTACTCAGTAATAGAGAGAGAATTACTGGCGTGTGTTTGGGGAGCTGAGCACTTTAGACCTTTTTTGTGGGGTACAAGATTCTTAATAAAGACTGATCACAAGCCTTTAGTGTATCTCATGGCCCCAGGTGGAGGCAGAACTATGTCGGCACGTCTTGCAAGATTAGCGTCAAGATTACAATCTTTTCAGTGCACTATTGAATATGTTCAGGGAAAGGCGAATATGCATGCCGATTGCATGTCAAGATTGATTTCTGATTCAGATAACCCTGCATCAACTAATGAAGAAGAGTGTGAAGTAGCCTTTACTTTTCACAATATTAATTTAGTGTGTGGTGAACAAATGTCATTACAAGAAGAAGTTTGGAAGGAAGAGATGAGTAAGGATTTAGAATTGTGCAGTGTCAAGAAGTACCTTATTCATGGTTGGCCAGAACAGAGGAAGTTATCAGGGAATTTAATGGGTTTTTATAAAATTCAAGAAGAACTTGCAGTAGAGAATGATTTGATTCTTCGAGGCGATAAAATGGTACCACCTTTTACTGTTAGGAACTCTATTCTTAAGATTGCCCATGAGGGACATTTGGGCATATCTTTCACCAGAAGACGTTTGAAGGAGTCCTTTTGGTGGCCGGGCATTGACTCATGTGTGGACCAATTTGTACGTTTGTGTTCTTATTGCTCAAAAAGTGACAAGACAGCTGTCGCTTTGCGTCCTGAACCATGTCCTGTCGAGTTACCTTCAGGTCCTTGGCGTAAACTAGGGATAGATATTATCGGACCTTTTAATTGTTTACCAAAACAAGAGGCTTTTGGCATAGTACTTATAGATTATTTTTCTAAATGGCCAGAGGTCAAGATGGTGAAGGAAGTCACTTCGTATCAAGTAATAGAATTCTTAGATGAGATTTTTTGCAGGGAAGGCATTCCTCAGGAGATTGTGACCGATAATGGTCCACAATTTGTGAGCAAAGAAATAGAACAATTCTTTGTTAAGTGCGGTATTGTTCATAGGAAAATTGCAGTCTTCCATCCAGAAGCCAATGGGCAAGTTGAGAGGTTCAACCGTGTAATTAAAGAGGCTATACAACTCTCTATCAAGGGAAATTTGAATTGGATGCATTGCAATCCATGTTGTTGGCTTATAGGACATCACCTAATTCAGTAACTTTGGTCACACCCTTTGAGTTGCTAAGAGGACGGAAGCCTAGTACTAAATTGGTTCCATGGTGGCTAAAGGGAAGTTTAGCTGGTACTGAAAACTGTCTGAAAGTGGATTTTGAAGCAGTTAAAAACAGAGTTCAATTGTATAAAGACAAAATGAAACATGATATGCTCAAGAAAATTGGTTCTACGTCTTGTTGTTCCATTAGAGTGGGTGATTATGTCCGTGTAAAAAGGAAGGAGGGTGTAAGTAAAGGTTTACCGGTTTGGTCAAGCCCTAAAAAAGTTATTGAAATCTTCAGAAACGCAGTCAGGATTGATGGTGGTTCTGTGTGGAACTTAAGCAGGATTTCATTGTTTAAAGGTCCCAGTCAATTAGTAAATGATGTTGACAGCAATGTATTTTTTGACGTTGGGAAACAGAATGACAGTGTGGAACATCTCCATGAAGAAAATAGCTCTAACAATACCAGAGCGACACGTTGTCATCGTTTACCTGTTCGATTTAATGACTTTGTAATGAACTAGAAATTTATTGTTATGTTTTTTTTTGTTTTTTTTTTTAAAGGGGGGAAGGTGTGTAGGGATTGTACATATGCATTTGTACACGAGATGTCACGAGCAGTCAAGTGTTCCGGGTTGCTCGTGGCAAGCTCGTGTTAACATAATATGTTGTGATTTAAACTAGCAATGGTGGTCGGTTATGCTCGTGATCTGTGATCCGGCATTACCGACTTGGAGCTTAAGGAAGGAGGATGGAATAAATATCCTGGATCAACTATTTGCCTTCTGTGTGATCATTTCGGACTTCCCTACACTATTCACATTGGCACATCCTCTATGTGGAAACATCTGAAAACCATATATACAAGGACGTATGACAGGAGGAAGGTGGTGCATCATCAGCAGCTGGACCATCTGTGGGATCCTTACCTTCTGACCAGGTGGTCATGACATGGTGACTCATTGTGGCAAATACTATATGCCTGTAGCACTAAAAATTTCATTTGTTGAACAGTGTATAGATGCAGTCAACAAGCACAAATGTTAAAAAAAATGTCATGCTTCATACTGTGTAGCGTTTTGAGGCCATCATTTTAATCTTTCACCTTTTTCTTGTTTTCTTGTTTTTGTTTATTTTCCTTTCTCATTTAAGCATTTTCCCTATCAATGCTGTCCTTTTGGCATATGTATATGATGTGTTTGTAACATGAACCTCAGTGCTAAGGTCCTGTATTTGTTTTCATTTATAGACCCCTGATGAAGGGTCTTTGTATTTGACCTGAAATGCATTGGGTATGGTGAACCACCTGACCTTCACAATGAAATTGGATATGATTTGAAATGATTATACTTTAAAGGATAAACCTTTTGCGAATAACAAGAAATAATAAAAGAAGTACTGGAGGAAAGATTGGATCATGTGTTGCGTTTCTTAAAGCAGAGAAACAAGAGAAGAAACTTTGTTTTCAAGTTGAATGCGCACATTCTTAGTGATTAGAATATCACACTACTACAGGAAAAAAAATGACCTCACCATTCCACCTTCATTTCTCTTTAAACACAAGTAGATATGTGAAATACAGAATACATTTAACTTTGAATTACATACTGTTAGATTAGATACTGTAAGCAAGTGAGTAGCTACATAAGTGGATATGTGCTCACCCCCTAGGAAGCTTGGCAAGAGCAGTCAGGCTTATCCTCAGAGGGAATGTGTAAAGTATTTGTACACACAAACACACACACACACACACACACACACACACACACACACACATTCCAAACCCTTTTTAAAAAATAGATAATATTTATCTGAGTGAAACGACCAAAATGAAAAAGATCCAGCATACACAAATCAAAATGTAAATTCTCAAAGTTTAAAATGCATTATAGTGCTTAGAAAGGCAATAGCTGTGACTGGGGCTAACAGACGTGCTTGATGGAGTCGAATCTCAAATTTTGAGGCAGACCGCGATAGCAGATCTTTGAAACAATGACAAAACAATGATATTACAAGGCCCTGGGGAGGTGAGGCATCGCTGGGGCTGGTGCAGCATTGGTTCCTTAATGTTGGTGCAGGTTGTTGGCACACTGGTGCTCGGGATGTTGCAAGGCACAGGGAGGTGATGTGACATTGGTGACGAGGCGTCGGTTCTGCTAGCGGTTCAGAGTCGATGAAGTTTCAAGCCACGTGGCGTGGATGTCGCAGTGTCGATGTCCCACCTTGGGACCACCGGTGCAGCAATGAATTCGGGAGCCATGGACTTCGGTGAGGGGGTACTTGGGACACCTTCTGTGGCAGTTCTTCGGAGGCACTGTGGTGGTGTTGGGGCCTGCATTTCAAGTCTGGGTGGAGGCTTGAGCGGGGACCACCACTCTGGTGCAGGCAGTGGCAAGGTGCAGAAGAAGGGCACCAGCTTTGAAGTCAAACTCACAGTTGTTGTGCTTGTTTCTTATTGCTGAACACTGTAAACTTACTTCCAAAAGCCCAGGAACTGGATTTGACTCTGCGTGGCAGAATGGGGCTCTGAACAGAAAAGCCCTGATGCTGCAGGGGAAGTCTTTGATGGCACTGTGACTTCTGACAGAAGGCAAGCTCAACTCAAGCTCATGGAATTCTTTTTAAAGGAGGATGTAGAAAGGAAAGTCCAGTCCTTTCACTCCCAGGGCAGAAGCAGCAACAGGCCATCAGAACAAAGCAAAGACCAAAGCAAACAGCAAAGTTGCAGTCTCTTCTGACAGCAATACAGCTCATTCTTCCTGGTCAGAAGTGTTCTGGGTATATGGTTTCAAAGATCCAGTACTTATACCTATTTCAGCCTTTGAATTAGCAAACTTCAAAGAAAAGATCCTGCCGAACATGGCCCTGACTCCTGGTACACTACAGGGGGGCTGAAGACTGCTTTGTGAGGGGACAGGCACAGCCCTATTCAGGCGCAAGTGTAAACACTTCCCACCCCTCCAGCTTAGGAAGACACATCAGCCTGGTGATGCAGGGCACACCTCAGCTCCCTTTCTGTGTGACTGTCTAGAGTGAATTCATAAAGCTCAACTGTCATCCAACCCAAATGTGTATTCTAGGGACAGACAGAGGCACAGAATGGTTAAGCAAGAAAATGCCAGCTTTCGAAAAGTGGCATTTTCAGGACAGCATTTTAAAATCCAACTTCACTAAAGGATGTGTTTTATAATTGTGAGCCCAGCGACCCCCAAATCAGCTCCCAATTGGAAGATACACCTGTAAAATGTTAAAAGGCAACTCCAATGCTAATGCTAATGGAGAGACAGGCCTTACTGTAGTGAAAACAAAGTTAGCAGTTTTTCACTACCAGGACATGTAAAACTTAAAACCTACCTTTTAAATACAATGCGCCATGTCTGTGGACCTACCTTAAGGGTGCCTCACATGAAATAAAAGGGTAGGTTTCGGCATGACAATTGGGTGCACTTGCCAGGCCGAAATGGCAGTTCAAAACTGCACATGGAGACACTAAAGTGGCAGGCCTGCTACATGTTTGAAGAGTTACTCATGTGGCTGGAGGCCCACTAGAAGCATGTGTTTTACCGGCCCTGGGCACATGTGGTGCACTGTACTGGTAAACCAAATATTCCAATCATGGAGAAACCAATCTTGCAATGTTTTAGGGGCGAGAGCAAATGCACTTTAGCACTGATTATCAGTGGTAATGTTTTCAGAATCTTAGAGCCAACAAAAAGGTCAGAGAAATAGGCAGAGAAAGGCAAAATGATTGGGGATAACCGTGCAAAAAGGGGAAGATCCAACTCAACCCCTTTCCAGCCTAAAGTCAGGGTAGACTAATCAATAATTTGATGGGCTTCTCTGCTTAGGGCGATAGAACGTGGACCCTGACTGGCTACTGTAGAGGCACGTTCCAGTTCTATGACTCTCTCAACCCAGTTAGATCCCTCTGTCTATACTCTCAGGCCCACTGAGGTAATCAGTGGGGGATCCTTCTCCTCACCTGTGGACCCCCTCTTTACAGCACCTAACCTTACTTTACTCACAGTTGCATTCTAGTAGGTAGCCAGTACCACCATGGCCAATGCAGGTATGTGGCCCATTCTACCTCCTGGGTTTGACGCCTGTCCCCAACCGAAAGACAACTCTGTCCACGATGACAGCAACTAACAGTTGGCAGGGTAAGCCCAGACGTGGGGCCCTCGCTCACTTTGCCACTGGATTCAAGCTAGCCTGGCTGATGAGGGCTGTTAGCCTGAAACCGGTCCCAGGATGCTTGTTTCCGGTCCAGGAAAGACATGGCTTGGCAGTTCGGGCTGGACTGTTCCCATGAGGCACAGGGTCAAGACTGATTTGAATATAGCTATGTCTGAACTGGTGTGGCAAAGTGAGCTAAAGAACGAAGATGGATTCAACCCAGATCTGTGACTGGGGGTGAGTGTCTGAAAAGTTTCAGTGCTCCATCCATCATCTCGTTGTGTTAGCAACCAACAGTGGCCACTGACAGCTGTCAGTGACACGAGCCAGCCCTCAGGCAATCTAGGACTCTCTAACCTCTGTGGTTTCTCAGATTGAAGGGCGATAGCCCCAGGTGACTGGCACCCTTTTCCATTTCCCCCAGCCAGTTCAGGGGTGGTATCCTGAGACTGGTCCTTTAACCCAAGGTCAGAAGCCTTAGACTGTACATGTGCCTTGCAAGCCAGGACTTCCAGAGGAGTACAACTAACACTAAGGGAAGCTCTTTCTGTCCGTTTTGTGCGAGAATCTGTCTGGCAATGATCTCCCAACCCCTGTCCATCTAAAAGAGCATGGGGTCCTCCCAAACCAGAAGTGGCGTCACTAGCATCAGTCCTGGTTGCTCTCATCTCAGAGTGGGAAACCCCTGACCCGCTGGTCCTCCCACTGGGGACTGTCTCCCCCTCTTAAGCAAGGAACTCCCCAATCCTTCTCAGGTCCCTGCACACCTCTGGAGCTACCTCATATGCCTGGTGCATGTCACCCCTTACTTGAAGTTAGAAACAAAGTCTCTGGGTATGTGGAATTTTTCTGCAGTACTGGGCATGATACTTTTGCTGCCAGCGTCTGTGCTTAATTCAGCTCTCCTGGCAGGGGTGGCTCCCCCGCAATGACGAAGGAGCATCGCCCCACTGGCTCAGAGCCAGCAAGTGAAAAATAAAACAATATTTTACTATTGTTTTATTTTTCACTTGCTGACACTGAGCCAGCTTGTGCAGGGAGGGGCGGAGCGGGGCATGGGAGAGGGGAGAAAGAGTGCTATATGCACTTCTAAGTGCACATGTGTGTTTGGCCGGCCGTCTCAGGCCAGCCAAACAGCCAACCCTGGAGAAACCCCAGAGACTCCCTGACCTGAGCTGAGCGTCGTCTCAATCTTGCTGAGGCAAATCCCTACGCTGCTCTCAAACATGAAAGCAGTACGGGGATTGGATGGGAGTCTGTGACACTGCCCCAGTGCCTGCTGGGACAAGGAATTTCAGCGAGATGCGACACTGGAGGCAGCCGGCAGGTAAAGTAAGTAGGTTTTTTCTTTTTTAATTATTACGACCTTGTGTTCCTCCTCCCGTGCTCCCCCGCGCCCCATCCACCCACCCCAGCGGATCACTGACAGAATTTCGACCTCCTAAATATCGACCTACAGGAATATCGAGTCAACAATATCGAGGGCAAGAATATCGACATCCTATCTACAACATGGTAAGTACAAAAATATCGAATAAATAATATAGATGTAAAAAATATCGATGTTAAAAATATCGATTTTTTTTCTTTTAATATATAAATGTAAAATAAAGTATATAACACTAATAAATTAAATCTACATAGTTAAAAGTATCTAATAATGTTTAAAATTAATAAATAATACATATTTATTAATAATACATTAATTAAATATATACAGTAAATATATAATGTATATGTACTGAACAATAAGTATTAATAATTATTTTACTAATTTATAAATTAATAAAATATATTCTAAATTACTAATACATTTACAAACATAAAACAATAACATAAATAAAATATAACTAATATAAAAAATTAAATAAACATTTAATATTTTTACAATTAATTATATAAAACGTTGGATAGCGTAAGGGTAAAAACTACTATTCCCACTCCAGAGAGTGCAACAGTAGGGAAAGCATTGGATAGCGTAGGAGTTAAAATTACTCTTCCCACTCCAGAGAGTGCAACAGTAGGGAAAGCGTTGGATAGCGTAGGAGTTAAAATTACTATTCCCACTCCAGAGAGTGCAACAGTAGGGAAAGCGTTGGATAGTGTACGAGTAAAAATTACTATTCCCACTCCAGAGAGTGCAACAGTAGGGAAAGCGTTGGATAGCGTAGGAGTTAAATTTACTATTCCCACTCCAGAGAGTGCAACAGTAGGGAAAGCGTTGGATAGCGTAGGAGTTAAAATTACTATTCCCACTCCAGAGAGTGCAACAGTAGGGAAAGCGTTGGATAGAGTAGGAGTAAAAATTACTATTCCCACTCCAGAGAGTGCAACAGTAGGGAAAGCGTTGGATAGCGTAGAATATAAATTACTATTCCCACTCCAGAGAGTGTAACAGTAGGGAAAGCATTGGATAGCGTAGGAGTATAAATTACTATTCCCACTCCAGAGAGTGCAACAGTAGGGAAAGGGTTGGATAGTGTAGGAGTAAAAATTACTATTCCCACTCCAGAGAGTGCAACAGTAGGGAAAGGGTTGGATAGCGTAGGGGTAAAAATTACTATTCTCACTCCAGAGAGTGCAACAGTAGGGAAAGCTTTGGATTGGTTAGGAGTAAAAATTACTATTCCCACTCCAGAGAGTGCAACAGTAGGGAAAGCGTTGGATAGCGTAGGGGTAAAAATAACTATTCTCACTCCAGAGAGTGCAACAGTAGGGAAAGCGTTGGATAGCGTAGGGGTAAAAATTACTATTCCCACTCCAGAGAGTGCAACAGTAGGGAAAGCGTTGGATAGCGTAGTAGTATAAATTACTATTCCCACTTCAGAGAGTGCAACAGTAGGGAAAGCATTGGATAGCGTAGGAGTATAAATTACTATTCCCACTCCAGAGAGTGCAACAGTAGGGAAAGGGTTGGATAGCGTACGAGTAAAAATTACTATTCCCACTCCACAGAGTGCAACAGTAGGGAAAGCGTTGGATAGCGTAGGAGTTAAAAGTACTATTCCCACTCCAGAGAGTGCAACAGTAGGGAAAGCGTTGGATAGCGTAGGAGTAAAAATTACTATTCCCACTCCACAGAGTGCAACAGTAGGGAAAGCGTTGGATAGCGTTGGGGTAAAAATTACTATTCCCACTCCAGAGAGTGCAACAGTAGGGAAAGCTTTGGATAGCGTAGGAGTAAAAATTACTATTCCCACTCCAGAGAGTGCAACAGTAGGGAAAGCGTTGAATAGCGTAGGGGTAAAAATTACTATTCCCACTCCAGAGAGTGCAACAGTAGGGAAAGCATTGGATAGCGTAGGGGTAAAAATTACTATTCCCACTCCAGAGAGTGCAACAGTAGGGAAAGCGTTGGATAGCGTAGGGGTAAAAAATACTATTCCAACTCCAGAGAGTGCAACAGTAGGGAAAGTGTTGGATAGCATAAGGGTTAAAATAACATACTTATAAATAAAAGATTTTTTTAATTATAAAAATATAAACTATTAAATAAATATAAACCATATACAATACCTATACATAATTATAAAATACATGATTAGCGAAATATATTTAACCAAAAATAAATTTAAAAAAATACCATTTTATAATATTTTATTACCAATTAATAATTAATTAACATTTATATTATTAAATAAACAATTAATTTATAAACATTATTACTTAATTTAATTAAAATTACTTCCCACCATATTCCCCTATAAACCCACTACCCACAACAGAACACATTTAGCTATTTATGAATTACTTAAAATTATTTACCAATCAATTAAAATGTATTACCAATTATTTAAAATTAATTATCATTTAATTTTAATTAATTTATAATTCCTACTAATTATTAATTAATTAAACATAATTAAATAACTTCCCACCCTCTTCCCCTATAAACCCACAACCCGCTACAGAACATATATATCAATTAATCAATTTATAAATATGAAATACCAATTAATTAAATTTACTTACACATTATTTTAAATTATTAAATAATAATTTCAAATTAATGTTTAATTTAACATAATTAAATTACTTCCCACCCTATTCCCCTATAAACCCACAATCCGCTACAGAACATTTTTATCAATTAATCAATTAATTAAAATAAATTACCAATTAATTAAATGTAATTACCAATAATTTAAAATTAATTAATAATAACTACTAATTATCAATTATTTTAACCTAATATATTACTTCCCACCCTATTTCCCTATAAACCCATAACTGGCTACAGAACATATTTATCAATTAATTATTTTAAATTAATTTCCAAATAATTAAAAATAATTACCAATTAATTACAATTTATTAATAAATCCTACTAATTAACAATCAATTAAACATTATTAAATTACTTCCCACCCTATTCCCCTATTAACCCACAACCCGCTCCGGTACTAAAACATACAATTTGCTTATAATTAAATGTATTAATATATAAAATTAATACACATATAATATTAATTATTTTACATACTTAAGTAAAACATATAACATATACATAATAAAAAACACAAAAAATATACAAATATCGATATTAGTGTCATCGAAATTAGTAACATCGATATATATGCTATCGATATTACTAACTTCGATATTACTTACATCGATATATAGAATTTCGATATTACTTACCTTAGGGTCGATATTCTGTCCAACGATTTTCTTGACATCGATATTCTACACCTTCGAAATATCCAACACGATATTTTGGTAGGTCAATATTTAAGACTCGATATTTTGACTGTGACCTCTTAATTGTGTCAGCCGCCACTGCCTCCTGGATTCCAAATCCAGCACTCTCAAGCTCAGCTTCTGAGTTAAAAGCTTTTCCTTCTCCTCCGCCAGGGCTTGGTCAGCCTCAGCTCCTCTCTCTTCTGCACAATAGGCCGAGTGAGTCATCTAGTAACACATCTGGCAGGGTGTGCAATGCTTGTTCCTCCTTTGAATACATTAAGTCTCTGGTAAGCTCTTGGTATTGATCTTTGCGCACGTTACATTAATCAAACGATTTGGTGTCCTGTGCTACATAATCTTGATTAACCCCTCCCGTGCCTCGTCATGAGGCACGGTTGCACTGTGCTGATGACGAGCTGAGCTCGTCATGACCCGCGCAGCGTTCCCACCGGGGCTAATTCCCCCGCTGTGCTGAACATTCTGAAAAACGGCCGTGGTCATGATGAGCTCAGCTCTTCATGAGCACAGCGCCACCATGCTGCATGACGAGCTGAGCTCATCACAAGCACCATGGTGCTGTGAGCGCCCCCCTTCCCCGAACGCGCCGCGGGGGAATTAGCCCCGCGGCGAAGGGGTTAACGATGCAGAGAGACTGCTACTAAGTATCTTTTGAATAGTGTAAAAAGGCAGCAATAAAGAAACCTTCTTAGGTAAGTTATTTTGCATACTCTGATGAGATACGGAAGTCATGTGTCACAAACAAGGTCACTACACTGAGCAGAAACCCATAGCCTTCAAGTTCACTAAGCTGGAATGAAAAATTTAAAAAAGAATGACCTCAGTGTGAAATGTTGTGCACCATTGTTGATCCTTCATTATTGGGGTGATGTGCTCAATCTCCAGATGCTTGCTGAGTTCTGCCATGGTGTGTAAGAGTTTTTCAGGACGCGAAAGTGGTATCATGCAGACAGGAAGGCATTTGAACTAACCATTGCCACCATCGAAGTGGTGATGGGCAAGGACTTGCACTGTTGTTCTGAAATGAGTAAAAAGGGCTTCATGTTCTTCAATATGGATAGCTGATACCATGCCGTCTCTGGCACTCAACATTCAATTCCGGATCCTGAGGTAACATTTGAGTTGCTGAAGGCTTGAGTGGAATCATTTTGTTGATGGATGTTGATGTTTATTTCGTGGATATGGATCCTTGGAGTTCCATGTAGAGGTCGAAGTAGATGGGGTAAAGGATGTGGCCCCTGGTACACTGCATTATTCATAGACAGGTAGCAGGTGAGCCAATACAGGACTTTTTGAGAGAATTCCAAATGTTTTTCTCAGATCTGGATTGGTGCTTGGCTATGCAGAAGACTGCAGAGAGTTTGGGCAGGAGACCGGGGTTTCTTTCATTTATGGTGAGTGCCTTGTCAACTGGTTGCTGAGTGACAGTCTCTGTAATATAGAATAGTATAACCATGATTTGGTACTCTCAAAGAGAAATACTGTTGCTGATTTGTTTCTGGTATTAATCATATGTTAACCCCACAGGTTTCATTTATTGGGCTTGATTTAGAAGTAGATAGGAATTGAAATGCCTATGATTTCTAGATGAAAGAGGAGATCCATCAGTGCTAGATCCATGGGAGAATCCACTTGTGAATTCTCTTACAAATTTAGAACGTTCTACTTGAATCTGATGATTCTAAATAAGACCTTGATCTCTTTAATTGGGTCACTGACTGCAGAAATATCACTTTTCTATGTAATACATTCCTAATCAAGTGGTTTCTGGTATAATAAAAATATTCTCTCCTAAGCCACTTCTGCCATCTAAAACAAAAATAAATAAACCGTGTGAATCTCCAGAATTGTGTTAATTTCCTCAATTGGTATGCATATGGAGCGGCATGTAGGTGCATTGGCTTCAATATCTTAGAGTTTATCTTTCTAATGTTTCAATTGAAAGAGGGACATTAAATCAAACAGTGAAAATATTTGTCAGATAGATTACCTTGATTTGATTTGAGCATTTATAAAGTGCACGAATGCCCATGGGCATCTCAGCACTAATACTAGAAAATCCAGTATTGTTGTTGATGAACTGAGTATGACAATGTTAGTTGGTGCAGAGCAAGGATTTTTGTGACTTCCTGAAGGATAGCAGCGTTGGGCTATTCTTTATGTCATCTGGGAGCAAGTTCCATGTTTTGACCGTCCCTAACGGGAAGCTTCTTCCACCCCAACAAGCTTTCTTAAACCTGGGGGTTTGTAGAAGTTTGCTGTGTGTGGATCTTAGGTTTCTGGATGGCCTGTACCAGATCAGATGGGTCTTCAGGTAATGAGGACCCGCCCTGTGCAGTGCCTTAAATGCCAGGCATTGGGATTTAAATGTGATCCTCTTGTCGATTGAGAGCCAGTGCCAGGTTCTCAAATTGTGGGAGACTGGCTGACATCTCGGGATATCCAGCAGTAGTCTGTCTGCTGCATTTTGGAGACATTGTAGCTTGTGTAGACACTGCATTTGGATACCCATGTACAAGGCGTTACTAAAGGCCAATCTGGACAAGGCTAATGCTGTCACAAGTGTCTTTAAGGTGTTCGGTGGAATAAAGGGGCAAACTTTCCTAATTATTTTTAAGATGGAGAAGATATTAGAAGTAAGGGTACTAATCTGGTTTTTGAAGGTCACATTGTCATCAAAGATGAATCATAGATTTGTCACCTTCTGCACAGGGACTGGAAGGTATCCCAAGCTGGAAGGCCACCATTTAGGTGACCAAAAAGAGAGATCTGTACCCAACAGGAGAACCTCTGTCTTTCTGCCATTCAATTTAAGGCAGTTAGAACTCATCCACTGGTTGACCTTTGTCATTCAGCAATTAAAACGATCTGCTGTCTCTTCAACGTTACTGGAGACTGATAGTACAAGCTGGGTGTCATCAGCGTAAGAAACCACTGAGAAACCGAACTGCTTAATGATTTTAGCCAGAGGGGAATCGTAGAGATTGAACAGCATAGTGCTTAGGGACGAGCCCTGTGGCACCCGACAAGGGAGTGTAAATTGTTTGGACGAGAAGGATCCAGACTCTACTAATTGAACCCTATGAGAGAGAATAGATGTCAGCAACTTAAGGGAGGTGTCTTTGATACCTAGTTCTGATAGCCTGTTGGCTAGAATTACATGGTTCACCACGTCAAAAGCCGCCGATAAATCTAGCAGAATCAGGACGGCCTTCCAACCGGCGTCCAGAATTGCTTTTGTGTCAAGAATGTCATCATGAAGGACTATTTGTCAAAATTACCACCTGGCTCCAGTATGTCAACCTTTTTATTCTATAAGGCTGTATGGTTTCAACGTTTTTTCAAAATTGATATGCCAACGAAGAGGAACGGACTATTCCTTACCCAATGAGACTGCTAACCTTGTTTTTTAATATTTGATTTACCCTTGGAGATTGCGTGAACTCTACAGAATGATTTCCTATCAAAAAACTTTTTTTTTCCTTTTTATTTACTCCTTTTAATATTGATTAATTTTCCCAGTACTTTACGAGTATGGAGGTCTTCAAATGGCAGTAAAGGTAAAATTGTGATTGGCATTCAGAATGCATTCCTACATTACATTGTAAAATCTAGCGTTTTGAGTGGAAAAACACAGATGCTGAGATGGTGTATAGGAAGGAGACAAATTAGTAAGAGAAGCAATACAAAAAAACACCATAGTTTAGTAAGTGTGGATGCTTTACTGGTGTCTTGTCTTCTCAGCCTTCTCACCTTTTCACAACCTTATTGACTCTCCGAATGTTCTCTTTTTTCTCTTTCCACATTTATTTCATGATAAGTGTCTCCTAATAATTGCCATCCTAGGCATCCTTTTAAAAAGTGGTGTGATTCTTTGGTCTTGGTCTTCCGTTGACACAATCAGTCGCGGCTGGTGCAGATAAGAGCAGTGAGGAGGTGTGCCGGGGCGGGGGGGGGGGGGGTGAGTTTGACAGACAATGAGAAGGGAGAATAAAAGAAAAGAGAAAGAAAGAAAACCACTTACCTTGTGCTCTCTGCATCGCCTAGTCGGTTGTCTTTTAAACATTTTATTTTCCTACGTTGTCATCTGTCGACTTCAACCCCCTATTGCCCACCCCGCCGCTGCCCTCCCACCGCTCTTATCTGCACCAGCAGCTAGTGGTCGCGACCCCATTCTTTCTTAATCCACTGATATTTGGCCTTTATTTCCAATTTTTCCATCCCACGTGTTACCCTTTTTAAATTATCATTTTAGCATTTTAATTGAGGTCTTGTAAAGTTGCAGGACTACAATTTTCACATTACATAAAAAGGTATGTGACAAAACTTCACAAACTTTCAAGTTTATGCATTTAAAAAAAAGGTGTGGAAAGGAGACTCAAGAATGGGTTTTACTGGAGAAAAACAATAATTGTACCTGTTTCATAACTCAATAATTCTCTTTTCTGGTCCCCAGGGGACACAGTTTCCCAGTTCCTAAAATAGTGAAAAAACACTGCTGGTGGAGCTCTTCTCAGGTGGGCTAAAATCTGATATTTCAGGAATGTTGCAATTGCGGATGGCTCCAGTGGGTCGGGCGGCAGTGTTACTCAGAAAGGGAGAATCGCCTGTTCCCTTGGCCTGAGATTTAACCTGGGTTGGAAAGAAGGAGATGAAACACTGCAGATTTTCTCATAGAATAGACCCAGTAGACTAAATAAGACCTCTTCGACAGCCAATACAGGATGTGGCAGAGAGAGCGACTCCTATGCTGCAGTGGTCAAAGAGATACTAACCTACAGCCATACATCCCACCATGAGGGTCAAGGCATCAAATGCAAGAAAAGGGGCGGATACTTTCGAGGGTAGCGATGGGAGCTATTAGAAGGGTTCAGAGTGTAAAACCTGCTGTCTTTCTCTTTTTCTTTCCCCATGAAGTACAGGCATAGCCAGTTGAACACTGAGAGAAAACAAGCATTGGAAATGCAATAGGTCTCGCATTAGAAAAGTTGGAGCTATTGGTCTTGTAAATGACAAATATTTCATTTATTTGTTGGTTTTTAAAATAGCTAAATTGATAGCTTTGTCATTTACAACACCAATAGTAATAACTTTCGCGAATGTGACACCTATAGCATTTGGAATGCAACATGTTTTGTATTTACGTTACTTAGATGGCAGCTCTGGTAGTTAGGCCACATCTCTAGAGAGCAGGGGAGAGCAGCACAGCAATGCAATAGGTTTCGCATTAGGAAATTTTGAGCTATTGGTATTGTAAAGGACACATTTTTTATTTATGTGCTTGTTTTGAAAGTAGCGAAAGTAATAGCTTTGTTATTTACAATGCCAATAGTTTTATGTTTCGCAAATGTGACACCTATTGGAACACAATATGTGTTGTAGCACTGAGTGGTGTGAGGGTGAGGGGGGTGAGGGTATGTGAGGGTGAGTGAGGGTGAGTGAGGGTGAGTGAGGGGGGTGAGGGTGTGTGACGGTGTGTGAGGGTGAGGGTGTGTGAGGGTGAGTGAGGGGGTGTGAGGGTGAGGGTGTGTGACGGTGTGTGAGGGTGAGGGTGTGTGAGTGTGAGTGAGGGTGTGTGAAGGGGTGAGGGGGTGGGTTAGGGGGTGTGAGGGTGAGGGTGTGAGGGTGACTGAGGGTGTGTGAGGGGATGAGGGTAAGGGTGTGTGAGGGTGAGGGGGGTGATGGTGAGAGGGCGCGAGGGTGAGGGGGGTGAGGGTGAGGGTGTGAGGCGGAGTGAGGGTGAGAGGGTTGTGAGGGTGTGAGGGGAGCGAGGGTGTGAGATGGTGAGGGTGTAAGAGGGTGAGGGGGTGTTAGGGTGAGGGTGTGTGAGTGTGTGAGTGTGTGTGGGTGTGAGGGGGTGAGGGTGAGAGGGCTATACAGATAAGGCTTAGAGTGCATGTGCAGCGCTACATCGATAGAGCTCAGAGAGTGCATGTACAGCGCTACATCGATAGAGCTCAGAGAGTGCATGTACAGCGTTACATCGATAGGCTCAGAGTGCCTTACAGCACTATGATAAAACTCAGAGGGCATGTACAGCACTATACAGATAAAGCTCAGAGTGCATATATAGCGCTACATCGATAGAGCTCAGAGAGTGCATGTACAGCGCTATATCGATAGAGCTCAGAGAGTGCATGTACAGCACTACATCGATAGAGCTCAGAGAGTGCATGTACAGCGCTACATCGATGGAGCTCAGAGAGTGCATGTACAGCGCTACATCGATAGGCTCAGAGTGCCTTACTGCGCTATGATATAACTCAGAGGGCATGTCCAGCGCTATACAGATAAAGCTCAGAGTGCATGTACAGTGCTAATTCGATAAAGCTCAGAATGCATGTACAGCGCTATGATCGAACTCAGAGTGAATGTACAGCGCTACATCGATAGGCTGAGTGCCTGTACAGCGCTACATGGACAAAGCTCAGTGTGCATGTACAGTACTGAATGCACAAATAGACAGTCGTTAAGCGGGGGTGTAGGAATGACTGGCTTTTGACATAAACAACCCCTCCGTCGGTCCAGCCGAGCCTGAACAATACAGCTTTTGTGTGGCGCTGCAGCTCGCACCTTGCACCCGGGGCTATTTTTCCACCCTGTCTGGGTCTGTGCACCGCGTGTGGCTCCCCGGGAACCTGGTCTGGTTTAAGTGCGGTGGAGGCAGGAGACCATGTATCCTGACGTGCTGCTGTTGTAGAGATTTTGTAGAGAGCCAACAGGTTTTTTCCAAGCACTTCGGAGCTTGCTGCAGCTGTGTCCTTGCAAACGCGCAGGACTTCAAGAAGTAAAGGAGTGCAGTGCAGTGACAGTAGAAAACCATTGTACAGTTGTAAGTTTAGTGATTCTGTGTAAAAAAAAAAACTCAAAATATCTTCACGATCAACAGGGCGGGTCACTCAAAATTACAGTTCATCAGCCAAGTAACAACACTTCCCAAAGATGTTCAACAATCAAAGACCACTTTCGCCCTAGTTGCTTGCTGCTCGGTGTTGGATGTTTGACGTGTTTTTACAGTAGCGGACGTTCTGGTGTGGCCAGTAATGACACCATGCCAAGGAAACAATGAATTAACACCTATTACTATGGTAACAATAAAACCTGTGGCCATCTAGGCACTGTACAACCCCAGAGTAGCCCTTCATTAGAGAATTTCATTCCAAAATCAGGAAACAGAAAGAAGCCCTGGGTATGCAAATTTGCTGTAGCAAATTAGCGCAAGTGACTTTAAGCCCACTTTGACCCTTGTCACATCACACGTTTGCCCACTTATCACAGCCTGACCTCTCGACAACTGACTCCTCCTAAAGTAAAAGGCTAGAGGGGGCAATGGGTGGAGTTTAGAGAAATTAAACAGAATTCTTAGAAGATTGTTTACTTTCTTTTCCTGACGCTGCCTTCGTGGTTTCTGAGACCAGGGGTAGAGAAGTACCAGCAACAACGAGCACTGGCAACAACTACCCCTTTCTACTTTTATTTGACACTCATGCCCTTTTTTAGCTTTAATGAATCCAAGCAGAAGTTCTGATCATTAAAGCCATTGGATGGTGGGAGCAGGACAGCCAATCAGATTCCTTGAAATGCAAAGGCTCTAAGATTCCTGGTTTCCGGAAGTGCCGACCGGAATATTATAGGAGGCAGCAGGCAGAACATTCATGTGCTAACAACATTACGGGCCTTCACGCCGCTCATGAAGGCCAAATAACGTTAGTTATTGACTGGCGGTGCTGCTGGGAATACAATAATGTCAATCTAAAGCCGCCGCAACTTTAAATGGACACTAGAAAAAGACAGATAGCACTCAATGATTTTCTGCAGCTTTGTGCATTGTGCTTGTGTCCATTAGTACAGGAAGATTCACAGTCAGTGCATTCACGTGAGAGCCACTTTAGCTTTTCCCGAAGGCCCCTCCAAATTAAAACAAGTGTGGTAGTCAGGGCAATAAGTGGAATGAAAAAAAAAACAAGACGGAGGGCATTGCTGTGGGGAGGGGGGGTAGGAGAAATGAGACACGGCAGGCAGGGGAGGGGGCTAAGCGGGGAGAGCGGCGATGAGGGTGTGAAGCAGCAGGGGCCTTTGAAGTGAAGCTAAGCTTCACTTCAAAGGTGTGGGAGGAGTGCGGCTGAGGGAACAGATGGCGATTTGATGATGTGCACACGCATTTTAGGTCAATGCGCTTGCGCATTGACCTAAAAGCGCACGGGCACAGCACCAAATCGCCCAGTTGGGTAAAGTCTGTTTAAGTCGCTATAGTCTCGCTCTGCTCAATGCGCATGCGCATTGAGAGGCGAGACCTAAAAATGTGTACACATGCATACACACCAAAGCATGGGCATTACAACACAAACATTTGCACTCTTGCATGTTTGTACATCCACAACCATTACCCAGGCCTTAGAAAGGAGTGGCATCTTTAACTGTCTCAGCTGTGGAGCCTCCCAGTCTCCTCGGCTCCTGGCCTGATGATGCACTCAAATCACTCACAACGGGTCAGGCGTCTTTACTCCCACATTTAGTGACTCCACTATGGTTACTGCTGTCACTGTAATTTCCCCTATTTGTTGTTTCCCTTACTAGGAGGCAGCCATAACGAAGTCTACGACGGGCATCTAGTTAATTTTAGATTCCATTTCTGTGATGGTGTCCATAATAAAACCATCTCAACTTTGAATACTCCTTCATTAAGGCGATCGAGCCCACTCGAAGCAAAGATATATAGTGTGAGTGAAAAGCCGGCCCTATCATGAAACATGCCACGCTAGGGTGAATGAGGGCTTGGCGTCCTTTATTGTAAACAAACACCACATACTGACCAGGAGAGTAAGCACACACCTGATGGAGGGTTTGTTCGTTTTCCTTCCATATTTGCTATTCCCTGGAGTATCAATTGTGATTATACATTGATAAATGTAAAGAGGTTGCCTTGCGCAGAGAGCCAACAGGTAGCTTTGCATAAACAGCATTGCACAAAAAGTCCTTCAAGCTGCCCCTCACACCATAAACCCTAGTGACATTTGTGTGCAAAAGTGGCCTTGTGCAGCCCTAATCCCTCTCTGCTTTACTTGCAAACTTCTGGCAATGGAGACAACATTGTGATCTGCCAGTCAAGCAGACTGCCAACAGCAGTCAATACCAGCCATGGCTTCTTTGCAATGCCGGCGGGCACAGAGCTTGCCAGTCAGGCATAATGCCAGCCATTAAAAGTTGACTGTGATAACGCCCTTGCACTATACCAATCTTGTTGCTTTCCAGCCCTGCACTTCCCGTCGGTCTTGTAAAGAGAGAGCCCTTTAGGCAGCCTCGTGCATTGCCAGTTCTGGTTGTCTGACAGCCACAACAATAATCTGCCAGTGCTTTCCACTGTAAACCATGAACGTGCAAGTTTAGAAAACATCTAGGCGCTTGCCTGCTTTGCAGACTTTGTGAAAGCCCTGCATCGTGAGCACGTAAATGAATACGTAAACATAAACCGTGCGAAGAACGGCAGCTGAATAGCACTATGCCATTTTGCCTTTTTAACCAATAGCGCTTTGACCTCATACTTTGTTTTTTGTGGTTTTATTTATATAGCGCTGACTCGACCCGACGGTATTGGAACGCTTAACCAGTTACATTATATAAGGACACATGCATTTTTTGGGGGAGCCACGGGGAGATGAAGTGATTTGCCCAGAATCAAGGGGTGTTACTCACATTTTGCCACACACAAATACATATCCCTGAAAGCAGAAATGCCCTTGGCAATCTAAAAACAGCAGGCACCGAGTAAGGTGCTGCACATAACACGGGACCTGCATGGCAGCCAAGAGCATAGCGAACGAAGATAACTTTTTACGCAGGTTTTTCAGCATCATGTCCTTCTTTGGTTATCTTTTTAAAGTGCTGTTATCCCTGCTAAAGAAGCAATTCGCTTGAGAGGGGTGGATGTTGATCAAATGTAGCGAGCCAGTCACAAATAAACAGGAAAGCAACAATGCAACTTTGAGCAGCTGCGCAATGGTCGGTGAAGGTTAGCCGCTGCTGTCACAGGCTCACACAAAGTGGCGCGAATTGTTTTAACATTCAAATGTATCACATTACCAAATACTTTAACTCGCAAGCAGCATTGTGGAACTTACGCGCACAACGTCAAACATACGTATGACAAACTGAAGTGCAAGCTTCAACTTTGAAATAATAAAAAAATTAAGTGCCCAAAGCGACACCGTGAAATTATTTTGCTCTAATTTCGATTGAGTTTGTTTAGAGGAAACACTGATGTTAATCTCATAATCTGGAGAAACCAGAGACTGAACTTCACCTACCGCCCCAAGAACGCCAGGCTTCTTATTTTTCTTCGCTTCCAACTCTAACCATAGCCAACCAGAGAGAGATAATTGGGAAAGCTGGGTTTGTTGCGATGGACAGGTCAGGGCGCCGTGCTGGGAGTGTCTGTCTGGCTGCACCTCCCGCTAAGCTCCTGCGATTGGTTGGGACGAGCAGCACGGCCATCCAATACTGATGAAAACAAACCCGGCTGCACCGGAAGAGGTCGCCGAACTGCCCTGGAAAACATTACTCAGCCGTAAGAGGACCGACATCCCAAAACTGTGTGTCCTGAAACATTGTAAGCCCGAAACCTGCAGCCAGCTGATTATAGCAAAAGGAGCGAAAGATGCTGGCAAAATCTGAAGCAGCGCTACAGCCGCAGAGTAGTGCGGAGGTCGGTGCCATATTAATGTTTGAGAAGACGTCAGTGTGTTTTGGAGTACGAGTGGCCGGCAGAAGCCCATGATCTAGCAGGAAGGGCCAGTTCTAGTGTCAGGCGGTGAGCGGAGCCTGTGGCTGGAGGCAGGGTCGGATTGGGATCACAATTCGGCCCGGGCACTGACGAAACAAGCAGTGAGCGTGCACTCTCCCGAACTTCCGGTCTCGGGATGTGCACGCTCACGGCAGTCGTGGGGCGGGACTTCCGTCTTTTGGAGAAGCCCGCGCCCACTCTCACGAAGTGGATGGCAGCAGAAGTCAGGAGAGGCGGCTGAGGCGGTAAGTGGGGCTTGGCACCTCTGTGTCAGCGTGTGTGTATGCAGTGTGTGTGTGTGCGCGTGCGTGTATGCAGTGTGTGTGCGCGTGTGACTGGAGAGGCATGGCTGACCCTGGCAATCGGCTTCTGGAGATGTGCACGGCTGGGGGGGGCGGGGCATGCGCGTCCACGCTATGAAATCGCAGCGCGTTCCCCTCTCGACGTCCCTTGAGAGCCGTCTTAATCACAATAGGTCTCGAGCGAGACCTAAAAAGACAAAGGAACTGGACTCACAGACTGATCCCTATTCACATTTTGTAAATGCTCTGAATATATACAAACCCTCGAGGATTTTGTGAAAATCGTATTTTAGCCCTTTCTACAACTCTCCTTTTATTGACCCTACGCTTCTGCGCTGCGCCAATAAATGAAGGCTTGGAAGAGGAGAGGTGATTTCGTAGTTCTCCCTGCTGTGTGATGAGTAACCCTGGGCAAAGTACTATGCTACGCTCGCGTAGTTTGCGAAGTTTGCGCTATTTCACACGACACAAATTGCACGTAGCACAGTGCAAACACGCATAGCGGTCATTTTTTGCTTGCTCGCGGTCCTCAACGTCAAGGTGGAGACCGCGAGCGAGCAAAATGACATCCAGGCGAGACTTTTTTCTCGTTCGCGATCCGCAACATCAAGTTGCCGATCACGAGCGTGGAAAATAAACCTCTCGGCGAAATTCTCAATGCGGAGAGGTCATGTTTCTCATTGCGATTAGTCGCGTATGCTCGCGACCGCTCGCGATGAGAAAATACCAGTCCGCGTTGAGAAAGCTGCCACTTGAGTAGAAATCTACTCAAGCGGCAGAAAACGACCACTTGCACTGTGCAAGATGCGGTTTGCACTGATTGCACAGTGCGGACAAGCATCCGGCACTGTGCAATCAGTGTGAACAGCATTTTGCACAGTGCACTACGCAGTTCGAGTAGCTACGCATTGCTCGCGTAGTGCGAAGTGCACTTTGCCTAGCTACGCGTAGCGCTACTAAGCGAACAATGCCCAGGGTTAATGAGTTAAATATGCATTGCCAGCCTTCATAGTGAGAAACAAAACAGAAGACTGCATGAGACCAGTTTTAAACAGGTATGTTAATGTTCTGGCCTTTTCTGGCCGTCTTTGGCCCCCTATCCCTCCTACTGTGGCACTTAACTTTTACGCACCCCACCCCTGGATAACAACTCCCTCCCAAGCATCCTGCCCCTCTCCTTTTCCCTCTTTCACTAGTCCTTCTCCTTATTGCCCCCCATCTCCATGGCACTCACCACGCACAATTAGTAGTGTGAAATACATTGTGCTGGAGGGAAGCCGTTACTTTAGCTCCCTCCGCGTTCCTTCTACCTTAATTTAAGGTGGGAGGATGATAGAGTGGGCTAAAGTAACAGATCTCTCCATCACCAAGTTTATGATGTTGGGGAGGATGAAACCAGGCTGGTGACAGACAGAACTCAGCTTTAAAATGTTAATCTGCATTCTCTTTGGCACATACATTTTGTCTTTACTGCTCAGTCATGCTGTGCAGTGCTGGTTCCCTGGCCCTACATCTGGGACATGGTACTTTTGTGACAAGCATGTTTAGTGATTGTTGCAAAAATATTGCAAATTTTGCTTTTTTTGGGGCCACAGTTTATTTATTATCAGGCCGCAAACGTGGGCAAAACAGACCGTAAAACCTGGGGGATACTAATATATAAGGATATAAGTTAATATCTCTGACTTTGTCATAAGGAGAGGCAGTTAACAATGACCCTTGAAGTTAAGGCACTCTTGAATTTCAATTATTTGATTAGAATGACATTTTCTGAAAAAAAACATTAACCACTTGACTAAGTGGCTCAGGGTTCAAATCTAGTGACCATTCAGAAAACATAATGCTAAATTATTTGACAAAAATGAAATTCACAGATTGAATTTATTTTTGTGGGAGGATTTCTTGCACTCGGTGTGTCTTTGTGGGAGAACTGAGCCACAACCATGATTGCAAAAGTTCAAGATCTCGAAGTGCAAAAATCAGGAACTGCAAGAATAAAATATAGCCCATCCTAATTCTCTCGTCTGACTTTTCCTCTTTGTGCTTTCCATGTGTATGAGCACTTGTGTGGTCTGAAATGAAAGTATAGGATGACTGATTTTCTGTAAAGCATAATATCACTAGAGTAAAGGGAGATGTTTCAAAACAGAAACAAGTCACAGTGGGGATTCATCTTGATTCCGGAACTCTCCTCCCATCTTCGGTGCCTCGTATATTAGTGAAACCCATTCAAAAGAAGCCCCATGCACTGATGAAAGAATTTTTTTTTATTGTGAAAGCTAAACGAACTATAGTTTGGAAGTTTCTTGTCTTAACCAGGAGGAAAACTTAGAAAATGATATACAAGCAATGTTCTGACAAATAACTGCCCTGCTCACGTCGACTTATTTTAAGCTGACAAATAGCTGAGGAGGGTAACCGTTAAATAGTTTTGAGGTATGATATTTAAGTGGCAGATTCTTATGCGGCAGATGAAGGTTGTGAGCTGCAGGGGGTACATTATGATACTATTACATAATGAGAGAACTAATGAACTGCCGGGGAAAACAATAAGTTGATATGAGAATCTATGAGCTGCTGAATGAATTCACGAGCTGTGGAAATTATATGTGTCCTTGTTTAATGATTCATTTTAATCATGTGTCATTTAATGAAAATTACAAAAATGTTGAATAACTAATAATTTGTTAGTGACTTATAAATCTCGACTTCCAAATACTTCTGGTCACTTTGATCAAAAGATTTAATAGACGTGTTTTGAAATTTCATTCACTGTTTTTCTGAAAACTTATCATGTCGAAAGGGCTGATTACGAGTATGGCAGTGCCAAGACCGCCGTACCTGGTGGCGGTCCGACCACCACCTTTCTGAAACCACCCCCCAGACATCTCTGCTCAGCACAGAGCAAACTTCTTCAAACGCCAAAAACAGGAAAGCCAACTGGGGCGGAAGAAGCTTTGTCTTCGGGACAGTAAAACTATGAAATTCCCTTCCAATAAATATCAAGAGCTGTCCAACATTACTTGGATTCAGAAAGCTGTTAAAGACATGGCTTTTCTCAAACTAACCTACTCAATCCAACTGACCCTTTCCAGGAAATCAGGCCCTCTTCTGCTGCTATGAGCGCCTAGACGCCCTTGGGCATTCGTGCGCTATATAAATCTCTCTCACATCACACATCACATCACATCATACATCACATCACACCTCTGTCCAAATGCCCGATTACGAAGTTGGCATTCGGACCACCACAAGCCTGACGTAAGTTTGTCGCCACCTCCAGGATCGTGGTTTATGACAGGGTGGCAGTGTGGAGAGCAGATGTCTCTGGCAGCGGTTCCGGCACCACAGTGCAAATTATGACCTACCTTACCATCGACCTTTTCTTGGTGGGGAACTTGCCATGAAAAGGCTAGCGGAAAGGCAG
The DNA here is from genome assembly GCF_964263255.1 of Lissotriton vulgaris. Lineage (NCBI taxonomy): Eukaryota > Metazoa > Chordata > Amphibia > Caudata > Salamandridae > Lissotriton > Lissotriton vulgaris. The sequence goes on from NC_141693.1 coordinate 683,176,609, forward strand.
GGAAAGGGCCCCAAACAGGCCCCAGGGCATTGTAGACCATGGCGGGGGGGTCTGCCTGGGTGCACATGTTGTGACCCCCTCTTCTTGCATTGCTGTGCTTGCACTGTGTGCCGTGCACAACATGGTGCATGGTACACAGTGCACTGACGTGCAAGAGGAAGTGCAACAGCAGCCATATGTGCTGCAGGTTCACTCTGAGCTGAAGCATGCCGCCCCCATGGCACCGCTGCCACAACACCACCAGCCCAGTGGTTAACATGCAATGCAGTGGTTGGGATGTCATCCGATTGGCAGCATACTCCTGACGGCTCCAATGGTGGTCCGAAGGTCCAAACCCCAAAGACATAAATGGACCCCAACTCGGGAACATGAAGTTACTAGGTTCCACAATTACCCAGCTATCTCTTAAATTGTTAACAAAGCAGAATTGAAAATAGACCATTATTTAGGAAGCTTGTTTGGAAATAACCTCTCACCGGGCCATCCCTTCATTTTACCCTTGAGTATAGGTCTACAACTGCCCTACTTGGCCGTTATACTTGGTGAAATGACCTTTAAAGCAGCAGTACTAGGAAAGGTTTTTTGTTTCTAGACATGTTAACATTTTAGTTCTGACTAAACACTGGATCGACCTGATTATAATTAAAGCCCAGGCTCGGACGCGTTTCTGACACTGAGTGCTTTTTTTTTGGGGGGGGGACTACTAATAGATTATTAAATTGCTAATAAAAACCTTGTTTTTATTACTGTTTTCAGCATTCTTTTTCTACACTGAAAGCCGTTTTTGCAAAATTTGAATTTCCACTGCTGTACTTTAGTCAGTAAGGATGCCGACGTGTGGAGGGAAATTGGACACTGTGAGATGCCATCTTGGTTGGAGCTCGAGTTGTTCCGCTCACCCTGATTATAAATAAAGCCCGGAGTACGGACACGTTGTTAGAGTGTTGCGCTGCCACCGTGTCTTCGAGGGGAAGAACTCCTTAGATTGCCTATGTGCTCCTAAAAAATGTGTTTTTATCACTGCTTTCAAAATTATTTTTCTACCATTGAAGCAGTTTTTGCACATCTTGACTTTTCACTGCTGCACTTTAGTCAATAGGGAAGGCGGCATGTAGGGGAAATTGGACACTATAAGGCAGAATCTTGATTGGCACTCTAGGTCCACTCACCATAAATATAAATGAAGTCTGGGGAATGGACACTCAGTGGGCACGTACAGTTGGTGCGCAACCAGCTCACCAAAAGCAAGCCCATCTGCGCCCATCCACGCCGGAACTCGACCAGGGGCCAGGAACCCTAGTCCAGCTCAATCAAGTAAATTACACTATTCTATGCAAGTACTAGCTTTTCGTGATACCCCCAAGGACTGTTTTCTGCACTCAGTTGATTTGTTTAAAGGGGACACACAGAATTTAAAAACATCAAGGAACTCTCTAACAGAAAAATAAGAAAGACAATCTGGTCCACAGAGGAAACAGTGAGGAGGATTCTGGACGAAGGGCCCCAATTAAAGGCATGGGGAATTAAAACACTCCTCTATCAAAAGCCGGGCTACCCAGATCCACTGATACCAAACAGAAGAAAGCAAGCAAACCCATTCGACCAACTGAACGCATTCAACAACAGTGAGCAACTAGACCAGAAGACTGGATTTGGTTAGCAAGAACAATAAATCAAGGGCACTTGACTCAAAGCCAAACAACTTCCATCAGGCAATCATCACCTACGAATCTGCTCCTGGAAGATAAATGGGTTAGGCAATAAAACATCGAATAGAGACCTTCTAAACTATCTACAAGTTTTCAACCTCGTCCTACTACAAGCAACTTGGCTAGAAGAACCCTTTCATCTACTTGGCTTTAAGACTCATCACACTCCCGCAGTGAAAGGCTCTAAATGTGGGCACTCAAAGGGCAGTCTGACAATTTACGCATCAATAAGTACCATATCTGCAACCAAAGATGTAGACACTATCACTACTTCTACAAATGCAATTAAAGCAATCCGAGTGACCATACTGGATGGTAACACCAAACAACAAATACTATTCCTAAACCCCTACATACATCGCATGAGAAAGTCGAATGAGTCAAAGTGGTGGGAGTAGCAGTAATCCGAATGCTCTCAGAAGAATCAACGTCCTACCTACTTCTGACAGGCGACTTTAACATGCACTTGCTTGGGCCACACAGGAGGGACGAGCTACTGGAGGACCAACACATGGCCTGGAATATTCCGCGTCAGGAGCAGAGTAACAAGAAGCAGCAATCAGTACTCGCAAGGAACTTTGTAAAGGATCTGAAACATCTAAGTTTGGTGGTATTAAACGGGTGCTTCCAGGGAGATCTGCCCCCGGGGGCTACATTTCACAGCGCTGTCTCAAGTACATTAATAGATTTTACTTTCGTAACGTTACCACTTTTCAGCAGGATTGCAGGCTTCCAGATTGGTACTCAGGATCAAAGCAATCATTTGCCACAGGAAACCGCTATAATAATATCTAGATCATCATTAGATCAGCCTGTTGAGGATCTGGAGTCCATACATACAGACAACTTCAGGAGGATCAAATGCAAAAGCAACCACCCAGAAGAACTGCTGGCTTCAGCAAAGTCACTATGGGAAAATCAGGAAGAGTCCGGCTCAGACGTGATAACACGGTCGGAATCAAACATCAAAACACTTGGAGAAAAGCATCCATCAAGTATTGTCAAAGCTCTAACATTTAACGGCTCATCAAACCATCTACTGAACCACTTTTCTATCTCCAAAATTCCCAACCTTCGAAAGCTCAAGAATGCAATAAATAAAATACTACGCAGACTTCGGCATACAGGTCAAGATCCCATTATTCCTAAGGGGTTAATACAACTAAAATCAAAAAAGAAAAAATTAATTTGGCAAGCAAAAAGGGAATGAGATGAAAAACTGTGGGCTAGACTCCTGTGTGATTCAAAATCGAACAACAGCGCAAGATTCTGGTGAACAATAAACCGTCTAAACAACCCGAACATACAAAGAGTTAATTCCCACCTGACAGGGGAGGCATAGGCCTCATACCTGCTGCTTCATTTCAATCCACCACTGAACCAGAGAGCCGACCAAGTCTTTCAGGCAACCCCCTCCGACCCATCGTCTCCATTAGTTAATGTTCATCTTTCATTTACAAGCTTCAGATCAGGGACAGGATAGTCAAAGGTAAGTGGGAGGGCACACCTGGCCCGTAACGAGATTCCACTGATGCTATTCAAAAAAGATCCAGAATACTGGGCCCCCCTATTACTACCACTGTTTGTACAAATCTCGGGAGGAGACACTATCCCGGACTCGTGGAGAGGGTCCATTATATCCCCAATATATAAGAAAGGGGATCAGAACCTCGCAAACGACTACAGGCTTGTAGCTTTAATTGACATCTAGGCCAAATATTATGCTTGCCTCCTTCTGGATGACCTCACCGCCTGGGCAAAACAAATCTATTATCCCCATCAATCAAAACTGGTTTTTGCAAAGGCATGGGAACAACAACAAATATACTTGCTCGGTCCCTACTAGCAGATGGTAAAAAATCAACAAAACACCTGCTTTTTCTGTGCTTTATTGACTATTCGTCAGCCTTCGACAAAATCAATAGGAATAAACTTTGGCAAAAACTGGAGGAAAAGAAAATTCCATCTGTTCTTTTAAATCAGTTAATACTTCTACACGTCAAAACGTGGGTCCAAGTAAAGCTGGGAATCGAAAACATCCTGTCGAGGAAAATTCCAACAACCATGGGGCTTAAACAGAGGTGCGTGCTGGCCCCGATGCTCTTCAACTTGTACATGGCCGATCTATCAACTGAACTGGACACTTGCAATTCACATGCACCAAGGATGGCAGGGCTCCCACTTTGCAACCTGCTGTATGCAGATGATCGTGTGCTGATAAGCTGAACGCCCATCGGTCTTCAACACCTCCTAGATACAACGAGTAGATACTCTGCAACCAACGGTCTAACTATAAATTATCACAAAACAAAGGTAATGCAATTACATCCAAAAAAGTCATCCTCCAATTTCCTCTGGCAATTGGCTGACACAACAAAAGAAGTAGTTGAAGAATACAAATACTTGGGAGTGATATTAGACAACAAAGGCATATTTAACACACAAAAAGAAGCAATCAATAGAAGAGGCATCTCAATTGCGGATGCTTTAAAATCTATTAAACACAAAACTGCCGGCCCAAGCCTTATCCCACTGCTAAGAGTCTGGCAAGCAAAACTCATCCCTGCCATAACTTGCGGGAGTGAGTGCCTCAGGGGAAGAGATGCAGACATTTTAGACAGAATTGTCTCTAGAGCGGCTAGGATGATTTTCAATCTACCTAAGTTTGTGTCGCCAGTCGAAATAAGGCTGGAATTCGGCATGCAGTACCAAGAAATCGCCCACAAAGGAGCCTACTCCAGTTCTGGCACAAGATCCAAATGATCTCCAGCCCAGTCTATATGCCGCTTATGCGGGGAAGCTGATGAGAGTGTATGACACTTAGTGTGCATCTGCAGAGCACAGCAAGTAGAACGACGGCAGCTATTAAAGACCATCTACATCTTTCTAAGCAGGGTGACAAGAACCTGCAGACAAGCAGTGAAGGCAAGCTTTGGAGGTGGGGTAGTTCAGTTATTGTGCCGCTGTATGGTTTATGGAAGGGGCAGGGGGGAAAAAACTCTTGCATTATATAACCAGCAGTCCTCATCACTGTGACCAAAAGACTCCCCTAGCCCCATCTGTCTGTGAGCATTATTTATCCAGCTCGATTCCATTCTGAAGATAAAAGTTGGAGCACAACCTGCATCAAAATTGGTGCTGTTCTTAAACCATCCGAACATTGGACATTCTTCAGTATTGCCCCAATGTTGATGCTTCCAAAATATCCGAAAATAGTATTGTTGTCCCCTAATAGAGGCCCAAACATTGGCTTTTTTTAGTCTTCATGAGTCATGTCCCTTTCTTAATTCTTTCCAGGTACCTTAAGCGACAGTATCAGTAGATCTCTTGGAAAGCCGTTTGTACAAAGAATGGTCAATAGACTTTGCCAACTCATGGGATCTGACAAAAATGTACTGATTACTGTATCAATTATTTTTTATATAATGAACAAATGTTCTATGATTTTTTTAAACATATTTTATTGCCTTTTGTAAACATCAATGTATCCATTATTTTATCAATACATTTATAGGCTCAATCCTTTTTATAACAAATGTTTTACGATATGTTCTTTGGATTTTTAATGATTAATGTTTTGCTGCTATAGCTAATTTAAAAAAAAAGATTTTATGGGAATTGTAAAGGTTTTTATTAACCAAACAATAAATCATTACTTACAGTGACTGGGGTTTCGATATATGAGTTCAAAAGTGTTACTTTTAGCCACCTATATTTCTCTATGTATCAATATAAGTAAATCAATGTTTGTGAAGACCTGTAGTGCAGACAAAATTATGACATAATCAATTTCACTATTATAAAAAAATGGGCAATTTGAGACACCGAAGCATGCTCACATGTTCATGCTCACTCTCTAATGTTTCCCATGAATTAAAAAGTACAAATCACCAACACCACATGGAAGATAAAACATGTATCATGAAATTCCAACACACTCTTGATCAGTGAAGAAATGTACTCACTGAAGGTATTAATCAGGACTCTTCAAGTATTCTGCCTGGTAACATGCTTATTAGCGCGCTGTAAAATATCAACATATCAAGAGCCTGTTGGCTCATGTTAATGATCTGGCGAGTGAGAAGTTAAATTGCACCAACACTCTCTTTTGGACAAATAGAGCAACTATGTTGAACTCCTGTATACTCATTCTCTGCTACCTGGACTACAGAAACTCATTGTACTGGGAGCACCAAAATGGTAAACAGAAAACCGAAGATGGTGTAGAATTCCGCAGCTCAGATTCTGCATAATATCTCCTGGCAAAAGACTGCTTGTCAAGCATTGATCTCCCTTCACTGGCTACCAGTAGCTGAGAGAATTTCATTAAAATCCCTCTATAGAGCTCATAGGGAACTCCTAGACAAAGGCCCCCCCGATCTTGCGACCCTTTCACTCTCTACACTCCCAACAGAGCTTTGCGTTCTACCAATGCCAGCCGCGCAGTACTTCCTACCATTAAAAGAACTAGAATCAGAGGTCGGTCTTTCAGACACAATATGGCCAAACCTTAGAACTCTCTCTCCTACACTTTGCAGATAGCCAAAAAGTAACTCCCCTTCGGAAAAACTTTAAAGGCCAGGCTATTTGACAGCAGTCCCATCTAAATCTAACGTCCATCTGTGTCGCTCTGCCAGCACTGATGCCCAAGTGTAGCTATGTGCTCTATAAATGCTACGTAGATAGATAGATAGATAGATAGATAGATAGATAGATAGATAGATAGATAGATAGATAGATAGATAGATAGATAGATAGAGGAGCTTCAAGAGAAAACAGCAGTAAAGGAGTAATTACTTTGTCAACTGTAATCCCGATGGAGTTAGCAGAGTTAAGGGACCCATCAGAATTTTCACAGCTGAAGTAACTGCGGAGGATCTGGTGTCTTTCACCAGGAGACTCAGCCTGCTAAGAGAAGGTGGAGTTTCTGGATTAAATTGTATTACAAAACTGCAAAAAAACGGGGTAATCTGGACAACAAGTACTGATTCTCCTAGTAATTCTTCAATGTTTGAGGACACTCAGGTTCCCACATTTAATATCTTGTAAGTGTATTCGAGCACTGGAGTATCTGACCACCTTTTTATCAATAAATCTAGAGGGTGGAGCAATAGGTTCTTCCACTAGCACCCCACAACGAGGCCTGAAGACAAGTGTAAATAATTTATAATTTAACAAATACTAAATCTGCGGGGTGAAGAAATTGTACCAACTTGGATAACATTTTCTAATTGGCCTACTACATGACTTTGCTGATATTACTCTTGCCTCATTACAATACGTGTGTGCTCCCTACCTTTGTGATCGGAGTACAACATGATGGCATCAATATCACCCAAAACAAAATAAATCTAGACAAACCTTCTCTTAGTATGGCTCAAGAAAGTTAGGAGACGATCCCCAAAGGTTTTGTGTATTTGATTCCGCAATCCTTTGAACCTGGAACTAATAACCTATCAGCTGAGCAGAAGATACAAATCTGACTGAAAATGCTGGGCCTTTATTGTACTCTAAAAACAGAGTCTCTCCAGTATCCAAGTATTCCACTCAGTATCTGAATTTAAATAGAAATAACGAAGCATGAGATTTGCAGGGGCCCACAGATCGGCATGGTATGTCTCATGTTATGTTCAAGAAATGTTGCTACATTAAATGAACATATATCCAGGGCTTTAGGTGGGCCGGGTCCTGCCGGCGCTCAGCACTGGCAGCTCTAAAAAGCAGATGCTGAGACGGGTCCCTATAGGGCCCTTCCTTGTTGCCTTCACCCTCTGAATAACAAAAATACTAATATCAACTCTGCAGCAGCTTTTTACTGCTTTTCATGTACCTTCAAAGAGATTCAGTATAGTTCTTTCACAGTCTCATCATTTCAGTACTCTTTTTGTTTGCAGTTTTATATAGTACAAACTCGGCCCGAAGGTATTAGAGCGCTTTACATGGACACCAGTTGCATTACACATGGATATATTCATGTTTTGAATCACAGGATGTTGAGTAGACCCTAAGCTCCGAAGTCGGCAACTCTAGCCGCTACGCTGCAATCTCTCCCACGTAAACTGCGGCATTTTCAATATTATATACAACAAAATTGTAGCTTATGTAACTAACAACCATAATTGACAAATCCAATAGTCCTGGTTTGTTGTAGGGGAAATGTTACTTGTGGTTTATATATCTGGATGCAATATCAGAAGCAGCAAAATACCAGACGGGCCACACGCTATACTAAACTCACATTTTTAATTTAAGTGTTTTTAAACCACGCATCTAATTAGATTAGCCACACCCCTTTGAGAGACCCACAAGTTTTTTTTATCCAACTTAAAGACCTGCATATACCATTCCTGTTTTCAACTTGTGTATCAGAAGCATGATTAAAATGTTAATAGTTTAGGAGAAAATTGTGCTTCAAAACAACACTCATGGATAATTGCTTGCTACCATCTTGGCCACATCACCAAGGCAGATTTTGCAGAGAGCTGCAAAGGATTCTCCGTTTGTCACAGCCCTCTCCTGATCACAGAGGTGTGGTGAGTGTAAACCCCTTGAAAACCATAGCAAACTGTGTTTCCCCATCAAAGGATCTGTAATTCCGGCCCTCGGTATGAAACAAGGTCCTTTTCGAATGCCGCACAGTTTTGTTTGAATTCATCCCACAGCCTCCTATCAATCCAACATGCTCCAAGCGATCTTCATCTACATTGTCAACTGTCACTCCAGAAATGAATGTTTGAGACTTCCAGAGTCAAGTTCTATGTCCTCGTGGCATTTCTCCAGTTGTACATTCATCCAATGACCTCTGGCCATCTGACAACTTATCTGTTACGTAATAGCCGTAAAGAACTACCTCTTTATTTGTGCTGATTTGCCAGTTTCTGCCCCTCCCACGTCTACCACCTCTCTCAGCATCACTATAAAACCGGTGATCTCTGGTCTATTGTATGTAGTCTGCAATGGGCCAATGTGATTGTGCACTGACTGTTCGCTCTAAATTCTCGCTTTAGCTTCACTGTACTTCCTGTAACCACACAAGCATTGTTTTCTTGACCATCATCTCTTTAACAGCTTATATTCCATCCATGGTGCTCCATGAACAGAACATTTCTGTAGGAAATGTTCAAGAGTACACTAAATGCACATGCACATGTTAAACTGTCATTAAGTCAATGTTATTCTCCATTTCTAAATTTTCTAATGGTGGTCAATTTCTGTGTCCGTCATACCACATTTTATACTCATTTTATGGGGGCTTTGAGTCAGGCTCTTTTATATTCTTCACCTTCAGCTATTGGCTTGATACAGTGTCAATGACATCTCAGATCAGCCCATCTGAGTGTATCCTTCCACCTCCATTGTAGAATATGATAGACTTATCTTTCAGGTAGCAAATTGCCTAGTAGGAATGGGGCCTTAGCACTGAAAAAAGCATCTAAAAAACATATGCTGCTGAAAAGAAAGCAAGCCTTTTTTCTAGCATTCATTTTGAAATCCTTTTGTCTGCACTCTCTATCCAGTACATAAGCAAGCACTGTCTAAGCCACTAGCATGATGTATTGTATCAGATCTACTAGCTCTGCCAGTGGTGGAGAAGTGTGGCTCAATGGTTAGAGCGGCAGACCCTGATGCAGAGGTCTGGCCCGGGACCAGGGTTCAATTCCCGCCTCTATGGCTCTTGGACTCAATGTCCCTGGACCTGATAATTCTCGCCTCGGTGCCTAGTCTAATCATGCGTCCCACTCTGTGACTCTGGGCAATAGCTTGCTTAATCTCCACAATGGCCCCAGCAGCGCTTGGATGCTTGGCTGCACCTTGGGGGTGCCCATGAGTGGACATTTCAAAGGGAAAAGCCAGGAAGGGTTTCACAGTGGTATGAGTGCAGCGCCGGGACGCCCCGTCGCTGGGGCAGCCGTACGCTTTACAAGTACAACACATATACATAAAGTGGCCACAACTGAACCCATTAGGCTTAATGGGATGTTTCCAGCGGATTAAAAGTGGAACCATCACTGCACTGTAATCATTACACCTTGTTTAATTCTGTGTTTTGTCGCATTAGTTGAAGAGTGGTTCAGTATCATTGACTGTTTGTATATCTTCTTGATGCATTTTAGTACATAGATCCCACACACACAGAGCACCCAGCAACTTTGATCAGTCAAATATCATGCATTTCTTCTCGCTCCATTGTTCAAGGGATTATATTACTTCACAGTTAATGTGATCTTGGCTGGTAATTCCTCTTGATGAAATATAGGCATTTCAAATGATACATGTTCTGGCAGAGTTGGGGGGGGCATGGACTTCCATTTTCCAAGGGCTTGAGAAGTGACATCACACACTAAAAGACTGCTGATGACATCACAGGGTTCACCCATCGTCCCACATTTAGCCCATCGATAACCAACTATGTGGTGATGATGGGGATAGCTGAACATTAAAGGATGGAAACTGCAGGAATCAAACAGGACCCTTAAAGCTCCATTCTCTTTTTGTTCATGACACCCCTGAGATGAAGAGACAAAGGGGCATTGCAACTTACACCAAAGGACATGTCAGGGTAGCAGCCAGCACCACTGGCTACTCCTAATTGACATGTCTGTGAGTATCCAGTAAGTTACTACTTTAGTTGTGAAGTTGATTCAGTCTGAACCAATTTTATTTACCACAACCCTCCCATTATGGTCCGTAGCACTCCCTGACACACTATGAACAGTACATGGCCTCTTCTGTCCCCATAACTTACAAATCCTTTTTGATCACTGTGATATTTCATATAATCTGTCATGCCGTACCGCCTTATCACAAAGAGCAGCTGATATGTCCTGCCTATAAACCATCATAAGCATGCCAATACCTTTCAAAAGTCCAACACACTTCACACAAAGAATACCTGTTCTATGTTGCACCTGTCAGCAGTAGATGTTCCATATAGTCTCAGTTTATCCTCCACTACCACCAGATGGATGAGTATTTTTCTTTCTGACATGGCAGCTCTGTACACATGTGCTGGTTGGCGTGTGTATTTTTATGTCAATGTTGCAGAAAAGAGGCAGATAGCCTTAAATCCCTCCAGTCTCTTTGCTGGTTTCCGAATGCACACAACTTTCTCCCTTTTCCTCAAGTAGTCCTATAGAAAAAAAGGGATCTAACATTTTTCCAATGTGGAGACCATAGGGAGAGGTTGAGAGAAAGATAGCTTGGACAGACAGGGAGAAGCAGAGGGGCCAGAAACAGAGCCCCAATCATCAAGGGCTCATTTTTAGATTATTGACACTTAGAAGGAAAGAAACCAGGGCTGTGGAAAATAAAATCACAGTATATGTTGTAGCATATGAATGACTTGATGTTTATTCATAATAAAAGACCCGGGACTTCTCATGGAGATGCCTCAGCTGTGAATGCCTGAAAACGACATCTCCAAGGTCCTACATATCAAACCATTAACATACCATAGCTTATAACAGGCTGGTGTCTGCCCTTCAAGATGCGAGGCATCACAAGTTTCCAGGCCTGGCACCAGGAAAAACATATAGATTCCAATTTTACCAGGCCCATCCTGCATGAGGTTCTCCGATTTAGGGACCTTTTACAGTGCATATTTTCCACTTTCCTTCATCTGGTAGAAAACGTGGGCAGAAATGTAATAGGTTTTTCCTGTTGCATATCTGCACCTGTTAAATCCTGTAACTGGGCTGTTTAGGGATGACACTCCCCCTAACTCACAATAGGCCACTTAGACTCAAAATGCCTGACCTATCCTTAAAAATGTCAACATGCATGCTTTACAGGAAGTGGATCCATAGATGACAACAATCTGGACATGTTTTGTGTTATTTCAAAGTGTTGACAAATCAGAACGAGCTTTATAGATTGGATGAAATCAACCATAATAGACAACTGCTGGTAGTAAAATCAGGTTACACATTCTATCCATCGAGCATAGGTGTAATACGGTCGCTTCTTTATGATCTCTGCGACCTTCCTCAGCTATTCAAACTGGGTTTTTTCAGCCTCCTTGTTCCCTGTCTCTCACATTGGAAAGAGGGAGTTCTTATAACTGACATGGGGACGCTGGCAGTTCGTACCCTTCCACCGCAGTGTTTATACCTGTTTGCATATTTGCCTATATTGATTTTACATTTAAAAGGCAAAGTTTAGAACAAAATTGCAAGTGCAGGAAAAGAGAGGAGTCGGACGGCGGCTTGAGATGACATTTTATCAATGGACATGTTTAGCTGACAATGAATACCCGGATTCTGTTTTCCACTCTGAAGGTAATTGATCAGCAAAGCACATTTGTCAATAATTGAGATCAAAATGTCAAACGCATGTTCCTTCAAACTGGCACCACCGCCTCTAATGTTGCTGCCAACAAGGACGGTAACAAGGATAAACAGTATTCTCTGGGGAGCTTTGTACTGGGGAATCACTTCCTTGTAACTTCTTCCTGACGTTCGTTTGTTGTTAAAAACAAGAGAGTTAAGATTAGGCTGCGGGAACACGTGCATCAAGACACAAATTTAGGCGCGCACTCATTTGCTGGCTGGTGCCGGAACTGCCGATTTATTTAACAACAGGGGTCCCGTGACCCAGGGCAATCCATTATTTATTCAGAGGCCTGTGTACTAACCAAGCCCAAGTGGCGGTTCGTGACATTCAAAAGTGGTGAGCCACACAGTTAAGCTCACAAACACACCCCGTCACAATCATAAACACAGCCACACAAACTCACATAGTGAGCCAGGAAGGCACAAAAACATAAAAGTTTCACTTACCTTGCAGCACATCCTAATGCTCTCCAGTCCATGGCTCCGACTCCTCTGAGCACGTGGTGACGTAGCAAAGCAAACTACCTTATCCAATCCAGTCGCTGCCTTGGGGGTGACTCCTTTGGCAGAGAAGCAGTAGTCCAAGAAGCATATCTCTTCTTTGAGAAACTTGCATTTGTCTTTGTGTAGATTGAGTGCACAGGAGGCATTTGAACATGGATCTCAGTCTTTGGAGGGGTCCTCGAGGGTGGGTGCATGGACCAGAAAGTCGTTGCTGACATTTAGGACTCCCTGGAGTCTTGCCAACACTCCCCTAATAACGTCTTGGAACACTGCGGCAGCACTAGAAATTGCGTAATTGAGGCGCTTATCTCATCTCACTCCAAGATGGGTGGAGAATGCTGTCACGGTGTGGCACTCACGTGCCTGGAGAATCTGGTGGCAGCCCGACCTCAGGACCAGATCATGCTTACTGTAAGGTCCTGCCTCACACCTTCGTTGACGGACTCTTCTGGTGTTTGCTGGGCCTGATGAAGTAGGAATCAATTGTAATCCAGGTTGTCCACGGCCACACCTTCGTTGACGGACTCTTCTGGTGTTTGCTGGGCCTGATGAAGTAGGAATCAATTGTAATCCAGGTTGGCCGTGGACTCAAAGTGGGCTGTGGGGGCAGCTTTAAGCGTGGAGTAGGTGTACAGTGGGACAGCTTGACCCCCAGTCTTAGAAAGTTTTGTATGGTTGCGCCACCAAGATGAAGGAGCATGGGCCACTGTCTATCCACCTCCAGGCCCACTGCTGCGAAGCATATTTCGAGTCGATCGACCTAAGTGGCCCATTTTGTGTTCTGAGAAGTGGGGGCCCTGGATACAATGAAAGGTTCTATGGACGGGATCGATGCCATGTTGCGGCTACTAGGTCAGCTTAGATGAGACTAGGCTGAAAGGACAGCTGTTGGACAGGCCACATGACGGGCTCGCCCCCTCCCCGCATGACAGAGCCGGGACGTCAGCTCTCCAGGTGCCACCCACCGAAGCAACTCACACTCCGTCCCCTACGGGACTCCTACTCCCGGACATCTCCGTATCACGGGCCCGGGCCACCGTCAGCACCATTGCCCGGCCCGGCCACCATCTTGGACACTGCACCACAAGGCCGCGTGGCCTCAGCCCGACCCCAACCCTGGGCCTGGCCAGGCCCGACATCCTGGCACCACCATCCTCCCAGGAGGTGAACGGCCCACTTGGCAGGTCAATGGGAGAAAGAAGTGTTGATGGTTCTCCCCCGCCAGGTGCCGATCGCCCCCAGCCTCCCCAGGCGCTGGCTCCACCCCCCTGCTGGGTGTCTGGAATCCCTCATCCCGGACCTCCCGACCCCCAAGTGCGAGGGTCCGGACATCAAAGGCCGCCAGACCTATAACTGGGGCAGCTCCAGAGCAGGAAGACAGTTGTATCCTGGAGTCGAGAGACACCGAGAAGAACTCATCCTTGACGGACTGCTGGCGCTGCCACAGCCCCACCTTGTGAACTGTCGTCCTGCCGCTGGCGCTGCCGCGGCCCTCTGCAACCTACATCCTCGTCAGGACCTGCTGGCGCTGCCGCGACCCGTTGTAACTACCATCTTCGATGGGACCTGCTGGCGCTGCCGCGATCCGTTGTAATCACCATCTTCGTTAGGATCGGCTGGCGCTGCCGAGATCTGTTGTATCTACCACCTTCATCGGGACCTGCTGGCGCTGCCGCGGCCCGTCCCTCAAGAAACACCGAGCTCGAGGATTGTGAGCTACTCATCATCTCATCGCAACTACCAGTTTGGTAATAAGACTGTCCCGCTAACCCCTTTCCCATCCAAGAGACTAGAATCGAGGGGACCCCTGAGTCCAGACCTCCTTGTACCATTCTACCGTACTTCAAGATTGCTTATAAAGAACGTTAAATCTTATCTTTGTGTGGTGCCTATCTGTGGGGGGGAAGTTACTTGTCTGTACGATCGCTGGAGACGGCTCTCCCCTGAGACCTCTCCCCTTGTCCTCGGCCGACCCTCCAGGTCCCGTCTAACATTGGTGGCCAGCGGCGCGATCCGAACCAACGCGTAATCGTACAGAAAGCAACTCACCCCACTACTAAACCACAATGCCGGCCCAGGAAAGCGGGTCTACAGAGAAATTCCAAATGGACAAGCTGGAAGAGTACAACCATCGAGAATTAAAACAATTTTGTATAGAACTGGGCATTGCTACCACCGGTCTGAGCACAAAAGATGACTTTAAACACGCCCTAGAATCATGGGCAGAGGTAAACACCGCTGGTCCCCGGGACCACCACAGCGAAGCCCCGGAAGCGAACTCTGCTCCTTCCGAGGAAAGGAGAGCAGGTCTCTCCCGGGAAGAGATCCAAGAGCGAGAGAAAACCAGACTGCATGAATTAGAGTTGGCATGGCTCAAAATGGATGGAGAACTCAAACTAGCAGAACAAAAATTGAACCTAGAACACTTACGGCTCCGAGAAGAGCGGGAAGAAAAACAAAGACAAAGAGAGCTTGAAGAAAAAAGACTGGCCTATGAACACGAGCGCAAACTAGCCGAAATAGAACTACGTAAGCAAGGCAAGGACCTGGGGGTGCCCGAGCGACCACGCACCCCAGGAACTTCAGAAGCAAAGGTCCACATTCCCAAAGATGTCGTCCGAGAGTTCTACCGAAACGACGACATACAACAGTGGTTTAAGGCCTATGAGATCGCCATGTCCTCTCACCGGATCGATCGAAGTGACTGGGGAGCCGGTCTATGGGGGAGGTTCGTCAACGAAGGCCGTGATGCCCTGTTACAGCTCCCGGATCACCAAATGACGTCCTATGATCACATGAAGGCTGCCCTCCTCACTCGATATGGGCTGACACCCGAAATGTACCGCCAGAGGTTCCGCGACTGCACCCGAATCCCGGACCCCACTTGGGTGGAATATGTGAACTATTTCAGCCGAGCCCTCGAGGGATGGATCAAGGGGAGCAACGTAACAACCTATGAGCAGCTTTTTAACCCTGTTGTGTGGGAGCACCTCTCCAATAACTGCTTTGTCGAGCTCAGGCAGCACCTCCTCGACAGCAAAATGACTGATCCCCGGCAGCTCGCCGCCGAAGCTGACCGGTGGGAGAGCACCCGAGTGGGCCGGGGTGGCCCGAACAAGCAGAATAGGAACAACCAAGGCCATCACCGTCCCCGAGGAGGAGGAGGAGGCCAGGGCCGGGGGAAAGACACCGTCCCGGCCGCTCCCGCTACCAGCACCCCGCCAACAGGGGCAACCCCCCGATGCGCCCGGGGTTCAGAGCCAATGTCACGTGTCACCGGTGCCAGCGAGTCGGTCACTACGCCAATGACCCGAACTGTCCACAGAACCAGACTCCGAGGCCCCGCCAGGTAGCGGCCGCCGCCCTCGGAGAAGAGCAAGTCTCCGAGGAACAGGAAGAGTACGAACACAAGCAACAAGAGTGGGAACCGGCCGCCATGGTCCTGGCGTGCCTGGGTGGGAGAGACATGGTCCCGCGGGCTCCCCTACCCGCCAACACTAGAAAGTATAGTCAGTGGGTGAGCATAAATGGGCGCAAGGCCGAAGCCCTACGTGACACAGGGGCCAGTGTGACGGCCGTCCGCTGTCACCTGGTGACCCCCGAGCAAATAATACCGAACATTCTCTGCCCCGTCCGCTCAGCCGACAATTCAGAGAGCATGTGTCGGATGGCCTGCGTCCCCTTCGAGTGGGGAGGAGTATCCGGCATGCTGAAGGTGACGGTCCGCGATGACGCCCCCGTGGACTGTCTCCTGGGGAACGATCTTGAGAGTTCCCCATGGGCCGCCGTAGAAAGAAGAGAACACCTGGGGATGTTGGGCCTTCCGGACTGGGCGTGCGTAACCACCCGGTCCATGGCGGCCCGCGCCATCCCCCGACCAGAAGAACCCGAATGGCCAGCACCTCCTCCTCCGATCGCTCCAGTGGGGGACGCCGATACCGTCGACCCCCCAGACCAAACCCAAGAAGAACTCGCTCAGCCCCAGGATCTCCCAGACCTGGCACAGTGGCGTCAAGAAGGGGGACCCACCCAGGAACAATTCCGTCAAGAGCAAAAGACATGTCCTTCCCTCGAGGGACTCCGACAACAAGCCCTCGCCCAGAGCACGGGAGATACCGCCGGGGCCCACTGGATCTATTGGGACAATGATCTATTGTACAGTGAACAGAGAATCGCCGAGTTGGGGGCCAGTCGAGTGTTAGTGGTGCCCCTCCGTTTTAGAGACTTCCTGCTGAACTTGGCCCACGATGTCCCCCTGGCCGGACACTTGGGTCAGGACAAAACCTACAACCGTCTGGTGACCCACTTCTACTGGCCCAAGATGAGAAATAACGTACTCAACCACTGCCGGTCTTGTCCCACTTGTCAGGCCAGCGGGAAGAGCGGCCGCAAACTCAAGGCGCCCCTGCAGCCCTTTCCGGTGGTTACCACCCCGTTCGAAAAAGTGGGAATAGACATTGTGGGGCCTCGTGACCCCCGAACAGCCCAAGGACATCAGTTCATTCTGGTACTGGTGGACCATGCCACCCGCTATCCTGAGGCCATCCCCCTTCGAACTGTAACCGCACCGGTGGTCGGCCGAGCCTTAATGGGGATCTTCTCCCGGGTGGGCTTCCCCCGGGAATTCGTCAGCGACAGAGGCACAAACTTCATTTCGAAATACATGAAATCCCTCTCGCAGCAGTGCGGGGTCACCTACCGATTCACAACCCCCTATCACCCACAGGGGAACGGACTGGTTGAGCGGTTCAACCGTACACTCAAGGGAATGATTATGGGGTTAGAAGAGCCCCTCCGCCGCCAGTGGGATGTGCTCCTCCCGTGCCTCCTCTTCGCCTACCGAGAAGTCCCTCAGAAGTCCCACGGCTTCAGCCCCTTCGAGCTCTTGTACGGGCACCCTGTTAGAGGGCCCCTCAGCCTAGTCAAGGAAGGTTGGGAGATGGCCCCCCTGAAAACCCCTCCAGACGTCTACAAATACCTCCTGACCCTCCGCAATCAGACCAGGCGGTTCCGAGAAATCGCCAAAGCCAATCTTGAAGCCAGTCAGGAGGACATGAAGAAATGGTACGATCAGAACGCCTCCTCCATAGAGTTCGTACTTGGCCAGCAAGTATGGGTGATGTCCCCCACCGAACCTTGTGCCCTGCAAGATAAGTGGACGGGGCCCTTCAAGGTGGTCGAACGCAAGAGCCCCGTCACCTTTCTCATCGACATGGAATCTTCCCGGAACCCCCTCCGGGTCCTCCACGCCAACAGACTCAAGCCTCACTTTGTGCGCTCGGAGCTCAGCCTATTGATGGCTACAGACAGTGGGACAGAAGAAGACTCCGAGCCCCTCCCTGACCTACTGAGGACACGTGAAAAGGATGGTTCGGTGGACGGGGTCCGGCTGTTAGATGCCCTGACCTCAGAGCAGCGCCAAGACTGTCGGGCTCTCCTGCTGCAGTTCGCAGCTCTCTTTTCCCTCACCCCAGGGGTCACCCCCTGGTGCCTGCACGACGTGGACACAGGGGACAGTCCCCCCATCAGACATCGGGCGTACCGCGTGCCAGATCGGGTACGTGCCTGCATCCAGGAAGAAGTCTCCAAGATGCTCACCCTCGGAGTCATCGAACCCTCGGACAGCCCCTGGGTCAGCCCAGTCGTACTGGTCCCCAAAGCTGCTGCCCCCGGCACCACCCCTGAGCTCCGATTCTGCGTTGACTATCGGGGCCTGAACGCTGTCACCCGGACCGACGCTCACCCCATTCCCCGAGCCGATGAACTTATCGACCGCATGGGGGCTGCCCGCTACCTCAGCATCTTCGACCTGACAGCGGGCTACTGGCAGATCGGCCTCACCCCCAGGGCGCAAGAACGGTCCGCTTTCTCCACCCCGGATGGCCACTACCATTTCAAAGTGATGCCATTCGGCATGAAAAACGCCCCAGCAACTTTTCAACGCCTGGTGAACCAGGTATTGGCGGGCCTCGAAGAATTCAGCGCCGCCTACCTGGACGATATCGCGGTTTACAGCCGCCACTGGTCAGATCACCTCCGCCACCTCCGAGAGGTCCTGCAGGCCCTCCAACAAGCCGGCCTCACAATCAAGGCCAGCAAATGTCAGATTGGCCAGGGGTCCGTGACCTACCTAGGACACCAAGTGGGGAGCGGTCTGGTGGCCCCCCTCCAACTCAAGATCGCTGCCATCCAGTCCTGGCAACCGCCCATAACGCAAACCGAGGTCCGGGCCTTCCTGGGGCTCACCGGATACTACCGGCGGTTTGTCAAGGACTATGGCAGCATTGTGGGGCCCCTCACGGCCCTGACATCCAAGAACCAGCCAAAAAGAGTCGACTGGACTCCCGATTGTCAAGCGGCCTTCGAAAAGCTGAAGGTCGCCATGTGCACAGCCCCGGTACTCCAGGCTCCCGACTACAGCCGGGAGTTCATCGTCCAGACTGATGCCTCCGACCATGGCATCGGAGCCGTCCTCTCCCAACTAAACACTGAGGGAGTCGACCAACCAGTGGCCTTCATCAGTCGAAGGTTGTTGGCCCGGGAACAGCGCTGGAGCACCATCGAGAGGGAGGCCTTCGCTGTGGTATGGGCCCTCAAGAAGCTCCGGCCCTACCTCTTCGGTACCCACTTTCGGGTGCAAACAGATCACCGCCCCCTGCAATGGCTGATGCAGATGCGGGGGGAGAATCCTAAGCTCCTGCGATGGTCCATCTCCCTGCAAGGGATGGACTTCACGGTGGAACACCGCCCCGGCCAGGAACACGCCAACGCGGATGGCCTGTCATGATTTTTCCGCCTCGACGAGGAGAGTCCCCAGGAAGATGGGTGACTCTCCCCGCCTTCAGCTGGGGGGGACGCATGTTGGACAGGCCACATGACGGGCTCGCCCCCTCCCCGCATGACAGAGCCGGGACGTCAGCTCTCCAGGTGCCACCCACCGAAGCAACTCACACTCCGTCCCCTACGGGACTCCTACTCCCGGACATCTCCGTATCACGGGCCCGGGCCACCATCAGCACCATTGCCCGGCCCGGCCGCCATCTTGGACACTGCACCACGAGGCCGCGTGGCCTCAGCCCGACCCCAACCCTGGGCCTGGCCAGGCCCCGACATCCCGGCACCACCATCCTTCCAGGAGGTGAACGGCCCACTTGGCAGGTCAATGGGAGAAAGAAGTGTCGATGGTTCTCCCCCGCCAGGTGCCGATCGCCCCCAGCCTCCCCAGGCGCTGGCTCCACCCCCCTGCTGGGTGTCTGGACTCCCTCATCCCGGACCTCCCGACCCCCAAGTGCGAGGGTCCGGACATCAAAGGCCGCCAGACCTATAACTGGGGCAGCTCCAGAGCAGGAAGACAGTTGTATCCTGGAGTCGAGAGACACAGAGAAGAACTCATCCTTGACGGACTGCTGGCGCTGCCACAGCCCCACCTTGTGAACTGTCGTCCTGCCGCTGGCGCTGCCGCGGCCCTCTGCAACCTACATCCTCGTCGGGACCTGCTGGCGCTGCCGCGACCCGTTGTAACTACCATCTTCGTTGGGACCTGCTGGCGCTGCCGCGATCCGTTGTAATTACCATCTTCGTTAGGATCGGCTTGCGCTGCCGAGATCCGTTGTATCTACCACCTTCATCGGGACCTGCTGGCGCTGCCATGGCCCGTCCCTCAAGAAACACAGAGCTCGAGGATTGTGAGCTACTCATCATCTCATCGCAACTACCAGTTTGGTAATAAGACTGTCCCGCTACCCCCTTTCCCATCCAAGAGACTAGAATCGAGGGGACCCCTGAGTCCAGACCTCCTTGTACCATTCTACCGTACTTCAAGATTGCTTATAAAGAACGTTAAATCTTATCTTTGTGTGGTGCCTATCTGTGGGGGGGAAGTTAC
Organism: Lissotriton vulgaris; assembly: GCF_964263255.1. Lineage (NCBI taxonomy): Eukaryota > Metazoa > Chordata > Amphibia > Caudata > Salamandridae > Lissotriton > Lissotriton vulgaris. The sequence continues at coordinate 683,197,038 of NC_141693.1, forward strand.
TTGTCTGTACGATCGCTGGAGACGGCTCTCCCCGGAGACCTCTCCCCTTGTCCTCGGCCGACCCTCCAGGTCCCGTCTAACAACAGCTATTTGCTCGCTCAAGCTTGGGACAGGTGGTGGAAACAGGTAGCATCCTGGTGGTATTCCTTGCACCACTGCTCCCCTGGAAGTGGGAGGGCGGAGCAGCGAGACCCATCTTGTGCGAAGACCAGAAACACTGTACAGGTTGTTTTGCATACATGCTACAGAGGTTGCTTAGTAGTTGGGTCAACCTGCAGATGCAGGAGGGCACAGGGTCCGTGTGCGTGCCAGCCCTTTCACTAGTCAGGGTTGAACCTGCAAGGACACAGATGGTGCCAGTGAGCAGGGTCCAGATGAAGAGGGGCCAGTACACAGCCTTGATGAGGGCTTCACCTGGGGAGATGGCCTTCCCTTAGATTGGCTTGGAGGAGGGGGCACTCTCTCATCTGCTGCACAGAACCCTGAGGGTAGCAGGCAGTGCTCAATGGGAGGCCGGACCTATAGAAGGGTGCGGGCAGCCGATAGTGCTGCAGACAAACGGTATATGTCCATACAGGCTGCATAGAAACGAGAGACATGACAGGGTGTCGCTGCTCACCGTGGGGCTGAGGAGTATTGAGTGGCAGTGCCACAGGAAGGTGAGGAGGGTTCGACGGGGACTGCCCTCATCGACAGTTGTTATTACCCCCAGGGGCACAGTGTCAGCATTAGGCTGCGCCGCAGGACACTTACGCCAGGCATAGCGCAGATACAAGCTTAAGCACACACTGCTTGCTGGCTGCTGTTGGAACTGCTGATGCAGGGCTCCACCCGTTTATTTAACAACAGGGGTCAAGAGACCCCTGGGCTAACCATTAATATTCGGCACCGCGGTTACTAACCAAGCACCCCTCGGCCTGTCACATTACAGTGAAGAAGGAAGTAAGAGAAATGGTTGGCCTTGAACAAGAGTTTTGTATCGGAGCACATACAGCCAGATTCATCATCAAAAGTGCATTTTTCTCAGTTTTCGCTATTTACCACGAAGTCAGACTTCGCGGTAAATAGCGGCAAAATCGCAATTTTTCAAAGGTTCATGAATAGCATTTAAGGAATCTCAAATTGAGATTCCTTAAATGCGATCGCAATTTGAAAAATAGCAATTATTAGCGATTTTTCAAATTGCGAGTTCATGACCCATTGATGAATTCCAAATGCCATTTTTGCGGGCGCAAATGGCCGAATTTAGCGATTCGCACCGTTTGCGCTCGCAAAAATGCTTGATGAATCTTAGTGATAATCCCTAATCTATCCTCCAGGATTCTTATTGCTGATGACAACTAAGGTATCTTCTAGTTATTGTTTCTCTGTTCTTTGTTGGTTCTGAGTACTAATTACCATGGGCCAGATGTAGGTAAAGTAGATTTACCGATTTTTAATTACCGATTCGGTAATTAAAAATCGGTAAATCTAAAGGGTGGATATGTAGGTATTTCCAGATGTGGAAATACCGAATCTGTAACAATCGGTATTTACCGATTCTGTAAATACAGAATCGGTATTTCCCATTGATTCCTATGGGCTTTGAAGCCCATAGGAATCAATGGGAAATACCGATTCTGTATTTACAGAATCGGTAAATACCGAATTTTGCAAGGGTGCAGGGGTGTCACTTTGACACCCTCTGGCACCCCACAAATAGGCATGTGCGCCATGTGGCACACAGACATGCCCTAAGGGCATGTCTGTCTGTCACATGGCTAGGTGTGCATGCACACATGTGCATGCACACCTGAATTCGGTATTTTACCACACAATAGGATTGTGTGGTAAAATACCGATTTTGTAGGGCCTTTGGGACTCAGAAGAGTCCCACCTACATCTGAGATTTACCGAATCGGTAAAAATACCGATTCGGTATTTTACAGAATCGGTAAATTTACAGAATCAGTAAATTTACTGATTCTGTAAAATTGTGCCCCTACATGCCAATTCTTGAATACCGGTCGGTAAGGGCCAAAAATACCGATTTTCGGCCGTTACCGACCGACCAACATCGGGCCCCAAGTGTTTAACTGTTGTTTCTTTTTATTTTTAGTTATCATTTTCGATTATAAGAGCAACACCACATTTAGTGAAAATTGTACAAATCGCAGTTGTAGCAAAGAACAAGAAAAAGAAAAACATGTTTGTTCTGCTGGAATAGTGATGAAGCATGTTGTACAGTTAGCTAGAAGTAAAACAGCTGAAATAAGTTTCCATGTGACAAATCCGGCATACAATACCATATGGTGAATTGGTCTACAGTGACCGCAGTGGGTCCAGAGGGGAAAATAACAACATGGTCCAGAGTGCAGATGGGCAATAACAGCATTCACAATATGAACACAACATTGAAACACCAGCCCCAGGAAATCAGTCCTGTTCAGTCATTACTGAGTAATGCAAGTATGTTTGAAGGGGTTGCTAGATGTTTTGAAGGGGAGATGTGTGTGGCTGCATCAAGGCATATAATTCACTATTTGTGTCACAAAAATAAGACTTTTTAGCCACTGTGCAGTGGTGGGGTGGCGACCACTCCCCAACATATTGCAATTGCGCGCTTCGCCAGTAGAAGTGCAATTGTGACAAATCACTGAACCTCCTTCGGGACATCATGCACATACCCAAGTACCACCAGCAGGGGATGCGCCATCAACATCTCCACCATCCGGGAAAGCCGCACAAAAATGTCTGTCCGGTAACTACTTATGTGTGGGCACTTCCATACAAGTGCAAAAAGTCTGCGTCCTTGGTGTTACATTCGGTACAGGTCGAGAGGCGGGTTGGGCCAATCCTGGTGATGAGACTAGGTGTCATGTAGGTACATTGGAGGAATTTAAAGTGCAGAAATTTATGTCTATGATTTGGAGAGACTAATTTGGTCTGCAAACAAAAACTAATACCAGACGGTGTCTGGTAGGGGATGATGTAGGTCCTTCCTCCATGCCTCATGCAGATGGTAGTCTGTGGTGGGCAACATATCCAGACAAATGTAAATGTATGTAAATGTATAGGCATTTATATAGCGCACTACTTACCCGGAGGGTCCCAAGGCGCTTCGACCGCTGCGAAACCCTTCCTGGCTTCCCTGGGAGATGGTCCCTTAATGGGTATCTCCAGGGTGAGACCAGGCATCCCCGGCGGTCTGGTGGGGCCGTTAGTGAAGATGAGGCAAGCTAATGCCCAGAGTTGCCGAGTGTGAACGCTGATCAGAGTGGGCACTGAGGCGAGAGAATTATCAAGTCCGCTGACCCTGGTCCAGAAACCTGCCGCGCCGGGAATCGAACCCTGGTCCCGGGCCGTCCTCTGCTCTCGGGTCTGCCGCCTCTAACCAGTGAGCCACACTACTTCACCAGTGAGCCACACTACTTCATGCATGGTACAACGTGGAAAGCAAGTGTTCTCCGGTTTCATCCTCTATGGGGATAGTGAGGGTGACAAAATCATCAGGAGTAGGGGATCAGGATCCTTAAAGCACTTTGAATATGGTGCAAAATCAACATGTCGAGTAGTGTTGTGGTGGCGAAACGCGTGTTCTTTGCCCAAGAGTTAGCATGGTCCCCGGGTTCAAATCTCCAGTGGTGTGTAATGCATAACAGCTCAATGTTTGCTTGACAATGGTTTCTGCCATTGGGCAGAGCCAGCGATTATCAGCCACTGGCAGTACAGGGGAGTACAACCTCCCAATTGCCAGGAGGTGCAGCTGTCAGCGTCACGCCCAACAGGTAGTCGAAAGTGGCTGAATATCCGTGAGGTCCAAAGGTAGACCCATGGGGAGGATAACATTCAATGGTGAAATGTGTGTGAAAAACCATTTAAAAAATAGTTAAAAAGTGGATCTAGAATAGCGCAAGGGCAATATAGGACCAGAATAAAAGAAATATTAACCCTTTCCGTGCTGCGAACGTCCAACGGTCGTCGCGTGCACTACCTCGCTGGTGCTGCGCACAAACGTTGGACGTCCGAATCCCGTTAGCGCGATCGAACGTCCGCACTGGGGCGGAATGTTCGACGCGCTAAACGGGTTAAAAAAAAAATTACAACTATTTTTATCTTTATAAATTAGATTATAATAGAAAATGCATGTTTTCATAAATATGTAATAATTTTAACAAAAATATAACATACAATATTAGTCACAATTAGGGTACATAAACAATTCTAAATGCGGCCTATGCAAGATGTACAAAATCATTATGTATTCGTTATTGAAGCTATTCATATATACTTATCCATTCATACATGGCCTAATTTAAATGATTAAATACATATCAGATATTGTTGATATTAGA